>NC_136411.1:45500000-48427500 GCF_051521515.1 Lactuca serriola
CCTTGCCCTTGGGCTCCAATGTACCTAAAAAAATCCACAAACTGTAAGCTAATGCTTAGTGAGTTCCCCAGAGCGTACTGCACATACAATCCACATAACAAATATCATATTAGCCATAAAAGGTATACATATCACATAACCCATGCATACAACAAGTAAGGATGTCGTGGGCTCCTCCCACGGTCTTACTCCAGGTTGTCATGGGCTCCCCCACATAGTCTTATACCTAAGTGCCATGGGCTCCTCCAATGGTCTTTAACTGGAAAGTCATGGGCTCCCCCACATGGTCTTACACCTGTTGGATAAGGTGTATAAGTACGTAAATATATTTCGTATGAACTTGACCCGACCCGGCATGGTCCATATAGGTTGCAATTCACCTAACAATTTGTATGGATATACTTTTGAGAATAAGATGTTAGAAATTAATATATTATAATTTATAATATATTAATATGAAATCATATTATTTAACTAGTGTTGATCAAGAATTGATTTTGGAATTAATTTAGTGATCAAAAGAGGCTAATTAAATATGGACTCTTACATATATATATATATATATATATATATATATATATATATATATATATATGTGGATTGGGCTAAGAGTATATGGAAGTCCATGGATGGTCCATGGAGCTTTTAACCCATGGATCCTAGGTAAATGAAGAGTCATGGGTATTAGGGTGTAACCCTAATCCTCCATAGTATATAAAGAGGTCCTTGTTTCTAGAATTGGCACTAGTGTGTGTGAGAAACAAGGTGGGCCGATTTTAGCAAGCATTATATTCTCTCAAGTATTTCCAAGTTGTTTTGGGTGATTTGTGACACCACTTGACGCATCCACACTATTGGTGCTAGGCTCTAAAACTCCAACCAATCAACTACAAAAGAAAGGTATGTTATTCTACTTAAAGTTTTGTATTACAAGTGCCCCATAACATGTTAGTTAGGTTGTAAACCTTGGAAATCAAATTTTCATGTATTTTAGAGAAAACATAGATCCAAGGTTTATAGGGTTGCATGTACACCATAGGAGTGTTAGAATGCTCAAAACCCAACAGTGGTATCAGAGTCTAGGCTTGTTTTCTTGATACTTGATGTAAACTTGTTGAAAAAGCTCAAAAATCTGCTATCTGTTGCATGAACTCGCAAAGTCCATGTGATAATTCATCATACTCGTAGAGTAGGTTCTTGTGCTCGACGAGTAGAAGCCCCTGAATGCAGATTTTCAAGTTTTGCTGCTGGAAATGGACTAGAAACATTACCCTAAACTGTTTTGGTGTTTTAAAACTTATTTTAGATGGTGTAATGGTTATGCTAATCCATTTACAATGGCTAATATCAAAATTCTATGTTTTATATGTGTTAATATGATTCTTGAAATTTTGATATGAATGTTCATGCTCTTATGACTTATTGTTAGATCATATGAATTATTTGTTGAATTGTTTAATTATTAGTTCTTGATCAATTATGTGTTTTAATGGAATCTATAATTTGTCCTCAAATTATGGATTACCAAAAGTCACTCTTTTAAAGTCCATATTAAAACACATAGGTTACATAAAATGAAAAGTCACTCATTTTAATAAACCATTAACTCATAAGTTATGAAGTTGAAAAGTCTTGAATAGTTTCAACAAAACTTGCCCTCAAGTTTGGAATTTGTAAAGTCTCACACATTAATACTTTAAATTCCAAATTGAACCTTAGAATTTTTAAAGTTTAAAATTCAACCATTATACTTCTATAATATTAAAAGTTTAATTATTATATATATGTATAAGAATAAGTCAGTCTTACCGTTAGCAGGCCTCATTCACGAAGTCGATCTATAAGGGGGTATAAGGTTACTGCCTATTAAATGGCGGTTTAATGGGTGTCCACTCTCACCCACCGCTTCCTTGACTGGTAGAGGGTCGTTAGCCGAATGGGTAGGATAGGACCTTAATCCTCATTAAAAGTATAATAAAATTATAAAGTAACTAAACCTTTATTAATTCCTAATCTTAGTTACTTTAGGAAAATGTGAAATAGGTGCTAACCCATGAAATTACACTTTGTACCTTACCAAGTAGTTAGTGGAGCGTGTGTGGTTAACCGACACACTAACAAGGACTAGTAAGAGTGGAAAAGGGTGACTTAAGTTTTATCATAGATCGGTGGAGCGTGTGTGGTTAACCGACACATCGATTGGGTGATAAAATTAAGGGTACCAAGTCAATTTGCATGGTTATTCACACCTTGTTTGTGATCATCAGCATCCCAGTCACAAACTTGAAGGGCACAATCGAGATTTAAACATGCCATTGAAAGTTCAATGTATCTCAAAAGTTCTAGGAGTTTCAAATCCAATTAAAACTTAATAATTTATTTTGTTTCTATTGATTGAAATTGATAAATCGTCATTTACCTACCTTCAAATATTTTATAGCTTGGATTACGACATCCCTCTTCCAAGTTACGAAATATTTTTTAGGATCCTAGCCTTAATATTTCATTTGGGTGACTTATTAAGGACTTCTTATCTAATTAAAACTTGTCTTTCTTTTCTTTCAGATGTCTTCCAACACTGCTACTGGCTCAAACCCTACAGACTTTTTTCCCCCTATGAACTTATGTGGGAAAGTCACTTTTACTAGTTCTAATTTCAATGAATGGATTAGGAACATCAGAATGATTACCCACTATGAGGATAAGGAATATGTCCTTGACAAGGAGCTTAAGGTTATCAATGAGTCCATTGCTACTCCTAAGGAGATTGCGGAGTTTTCTGCACATGAGAGGGATAATACTAAAGTGTCCTGCATTATGTTGACTACTATGACTCCCGAACTCCAAAAATCCTATGAAGATTTCTACCCCTATGATATGCACCAGGATCTGATGGAAAGGTACCATCAGAGTATGCGTCAAGAGAGGTATAAAATCATCTCCTCCACGATAACAGCCAGGATGAAGGATGGTGAACCCATCACCGGTCACTTGCAGAAAATGAAAAGGTTCATGGACCGGTTGTTGAAGCTTAATGTGGACTTCCCTGAGGACATGGCAATTGATATCATTCTCCATTCCTTACCTCCAAGTTATGATCAGTTTCTTATGACTTATCATATGAACAAGGAGGAAGTCATGCTTATCAAACTTCAAGGACTTTTAAGGACCGCTGAAAGTGGCCTTAAAGGTAAATCGGTTGTTACTTCTACTCCTACTCCTACAACAACCCATGTTTTGGCAATTGGGTAGGGAAAGGGGAAGAAGAGGAAGACCCCTTCGAAGGGTACCAAGGGAAAGTCTCTTGATGGATCCTCTTCAAGTGGGACCAAGAAAGGTACAATTCCTCCTTCTTCAAACCCAAAGGAAGCATAATGCTTCTACTGCCACGAAAAGGGGCATTGGAAGCGAAGCTGCCCTAAGTACTTGCGGGATGTAAAGGATAGGAAAGTTAAACCCACCCATGCAGGTATTTATACTATATTCTCTAAAAAACTCATTGCATACTAACTCTTGGGTGCTTGATACAGGTTGTGGTATTCACATTTGTACTGATTTTCAAGGCCTAAGAAGTAGTGAAGAAGTGGAGCATGGGAAGATAAACTTAATCATGGGCGATAGGAAAGCATCACCTGTGACCAAGATTGGAGTTTATTCTTAATTGCTTAATAATGGGTTAACTTTATATTTGAATAAATGTTGTTACTCCTCAAAAATGGCAAGAAATATTATTTTCTTTCATAGTTTGTACAAGCAAGGATTCACATTTTCATTTGATAATAAAATTGGTGCTATTGATGCTTTTTATAATGATCTGTTTTATTTTAAAGAATTACCTTGTGATGGTGTATATGAAACTGTGTCGATTGTAGACAACTTAGGAAATAATGTATTTCATATTGATTCTTCGATTACCTTGGATAAAGCATCCTTGTGGCATTGTCGTCTTGGACATGTGAACAAGAAGCGCATAGGCCAACTCCAAAAGGCTGGAGTTTTGGAATCATTTGACCTAAAATCAGATGATAGTTGTGAGTCTTATTTACTTGGAAAAATGACAAAGTCACCCTTCACTGGTACTTGTAAGAAGGGTGAAGGTTTGTTGGACCTCGTACACAAAGATGTGTGTAGACCCTTCAAAACCGCCACTAGGGATGCTAATCGCTACTATGTGACTTTTACTGATGATTACAGTAGATATGGATATATCTACTTAATCAAGCATAAGTATGAATTTGAAAAGTTCAAAGAGTTAAAGCAGGAAGTGGAGAATCAACTAGGCAGGAACATCAAGATGCTTCGATCCGATCGGGAAGGAGAATATCTTAGTATTGAGTTCCTTGACTATCTTAAGGAATGTAAGATTGCCTCACAATTGAAACCTCCTAGGACACCACAGCTGAATGGTGTGTATGAGAGGGGCAATCGAACCTTGTTGGACATGGTTCATTCCATGATGAGTCGAGCTTCGTTACCAATCTCATTCTTGGGGTATGCCTTAGAGATTGTCCCCATATCATTAATCTAGTCCCTACCAAAAAGGTTTCCAAAACACCTCACGAGATGTGGACTAGGAAAGTTCCTAATTTAGACCACACCAAGATTTGGGGTTGCGAGCCTTTCGTGAGGCGCGAGTCTCACGACAAGCTCGAACCTCGAAGTGAGAGGTGTATTTTCATCGGCTACCCACAGAAATCCTGTAGTTACCTCTTCTACAGACCCAGTGAGAATGTGATCCTTGTGGCAAGGTGAGGAGTCTTTCGTAAGAGAGAATTTATAAGCCAAGGAGACAGTGGGAGGCAAATTGACCTTGAAGAGCTTCAAGAGTCAAGCAGTGAAGGAACCTCAAACACTAGCGAACAACATGAGGAGGAAACTCCTATTAAGCCGATAGACAAGTCCGTACCTTCGAGGCGTTCCACTAGAGTTAGGAACACACCTAATTTTTATTATGGTTATCACATCACTACTGAAGGTGATACATTTATCAATGATAATACACTGATAGATTTGGATGAACCTAATAATTACAAGGAAGCCATGGCAGGCCCCGAGTCTACTAAATGGAAACAGGCAATGGACAACGAGATTCAGTCCATCTATGACAATTAGGTTTGGAATTTGGTTGACAATGTACCAGGTCATAAGACAGTTGGATGCAAATGGATCTTTAAGAAGAAGACCAACATGGATGGGTAGGTGCACACTTACAAATCGCGACTGGTGGTGAAGGGCTTTACTCAAACTCCGGGAGTTGACTATGATGAGACATTCTCACTAGTAGTGAAGATTAAGTCTATTAGGGTTCTGCTAGCCATAGCTGCATTTCATGATTATGAAATATGGCAAATGGATGTCAAAACTGTTTTCCTTAATTGAAAGTTGGCTGAGGATGTTTACATGAATTAGCCAGAGGGTTTTGTCGATGCAAAGTACCCTAATAGAGTGTGAAATCTTGAGAAATCCATTTATGGATTGAAACAAGCATCTTGCAGATGGAATCTTTGCTTCGATGAGAAAGTCAAAGAGTTTGGCTTTTCGAGGAGTGAGGATGAGTCTTGTGTATATGTTAAGGCTAGTGGGAGTATAGTTAGCTTTTTGGTACTGTTTGTGGACGACATACTACTCATAGGAAATGATATCCTAACTTTGCAGGAGGTTAAGTCCTGGATTGGTAAGTGTTTCGCTATGAAGGACCTTGGAGAAGCCGCCTATATCCTAGGGATAAGGATACTGAGAAATAGGAGTAAAAGACTAATTGGACTTAGTCATAATTCCTACTTGGATAAAGTGTTGAAGAGGTTCAACATGGAGAATTCCAAGAAAGGGGAGTTGCCGATCCAGCACAATGCCAGACTAAGTAAGAGTTAGAGTCCGAGTACAGAGGCTGAGATAGCTGAGATGAGTCGACTACCATATGCTTCCGCTGTTGGCTCGATCATGTATGCTATGACTTGTACTCGCCCTGATGTGGCCTTTTCTTTGAGCATGGTCAGCAGATATCAAGGAAACCCTGGCAAGGTTCACTGGACTATGGTAAAGAATATTCTCAAGTACCTACAGAGGACTAATGTCACACCCCGAAACCCAAGGAGGAAACGTTCCGGGGCGGAGGTGACGTCATGTTAAGTATCACAACCAATGTACATAGTAAGCAAAGTAAACAACCATTACATTACATAGGAAAATTTACATTTTTTTTGAAAGTAGAGTGTTACAAGTGTTATACATATGTATATATGAACAAAAGTAAAGACGTGTTTTCTACGCGCTCTGTCTTCTCCAAAAGATCTTGGGGTACCTGTCTAATGTGGACCTGAGAATACAAGTAGTTTGAAAATCAGCATAAAGCTGGTGAGTTCATAAGCGTTTTGTTTTATTGAAAATGAACATGTTTCCTCTGGTTTTCTGTAAAAGTTATGAATCCAAGAAAATCCCATATTTTCGTATAAGTAAAGTTTGGTTGTTCGTTTGTTACACAAGTTTGGTTATGAACAGTTTAGTTATCCCAGGAAAAACCCTTATTTTCCTAAAAGTTGTTTACCAATCCAGAATGAAATGTACAAGTATCTACCATACTTGCAGTGTTAAGAGATGTGATCTGAAAACCTAGTTATCCTTGTTAAGTGCATTAGTTTTAACATGTATATAAAACTAATAAATAATTAGGAAAGTTTTCATAATCTAGATTGCGAGTTCTATAACCATACTAAAGACTGGATAAGGCTCGGAACAGGGCCCGTATCGTTTTATGACTTTTGTCACCCTTGAACCTTTCGATTCGGCTGTAGCTAGCAGCCAGGTGCGGGGTAGTCAATCCCGTATAGATCTATACACTCAAGTCACGTTCTCCCTCCAGGAGATTCTAGTTACAGGGGTAGTCCTACACTCTCGTAACTAGGGGGAGTGTTGCCAAGGACATGACTCCAATCGTTAATATTAATGAATTTCGAAAGTAGTATTACGAAGAACTCTGTTTATTAGTCCTTCACTCTCGTATCCAGGGGAGTGTTATCCAGGACGTGTCCTTCACTCTCGTATCTCGGGGGAGTGTTACCTTGGACGTATCAAAGTTCTAAAGTTAATGCTTTTAACAGAAATAATGTGAAAATCATTTGTGAAGTATAAAATACAACATTTTATAATAAGCTTCACAAACAGTATGATAATTAGCTCTGCTAGTTAAACGGTTGTTTCGTACGATTTCCAGTGTTAAAAGCATACGGAAAATGAAACATAACACAAGAAATAATAAGTTTTGAGTACAAGAATTCCTTGTACTTTTGCTTGTATTCCCTCCTGAAACATTGAAAACATAGAAAAAGTGTAGGGGTATGAACTCACCAATCGAGGAATGTGTCGGTTTGGATGCTAAACGTTAGTTTGGGGCTTGAGAATGCGCGAGGTTCCTATGTAATATGAAGAGATACACAATTGTATCTAATTAGACTTTGAACCACTAATTAGATATGAATATACACTCCAAGACGCGAAAACTCTTCAAATCAAGTGTTCGGAGTGACCCGGGTGGCATCTACAGACATATAGGGCATATATATATGGAGTTTTCTCTTCAAGAGTAAAATCCTAAAGGATTTTTCGGCCCTAAGACCATGTCCCCATGAGTTCACGGTCGTAAACTCATGGGTGATGTGTTCTAGGGTATTCAAAGGTCACACATCACTTGAGGAAATTGGCTAAGATCAAATCTAGGGTATAGGGAAGGATTAAACCACCAAAGGGACCATCTAATGGAGTTTATAGATGTAAACTAGGATTTTACGGATGTAAGCTCCTATGTACCCTTTCCTTTTATGTTTTGGTGGTCCTAGATTAATCACATGTGATTCTAAGTCATTTTACAAGCCATGGAATGAAATTAGGGCATCAATTGACCAAGTTATAGGAGTTTACGGCCCAGGAACCTTTCCTTGGGGGGTTTACGGTCGTGAACTCCTAAGGGAGTGGTTTTTATCAAGTTTAAGGCCCCTAATTCATTTGTGGTTACTTCTAGACTTTATTCCAAGGCTTAGGAGGTGTTTAAGGGGCATCTTAACACCTTAGAAGGTGTTTACGGTCTATGAAAAGGGGTTTACGGTCTAAGCATGTTCTTGGGCCGTAAACTCATATTTACCCCTTAGATTATGAGTTTTTGGTGTTCCTAGTCCATTCAAACAAGCCCTTAAGTCATTTCCAAGCTCCAAAAGTGATTTGGGAGGGTTTTTGGGCTCCAAAACCCTTTTTATGTGTGTTTGCAGCCTAGGGGTGTTCCAGGGCCGTAAACACATGTTTATGGTCCTAATACATGATTTAATCACGAATTTGAAAGCCAAGGAGGTTATACTGTGAGCTAGGATAGTTACCTTAACGATTTGAGGCTTGAATTGGATGATTTTGGACCAAGGATTGAGTTTGTAGAGAGAGAGTAGTGAGAGAGGGTGAAAAGCTTCAAAATGAGGTTCTTTGAACTTTATATATGGGTTGCGTTTGACACATGGTGGAATTCTACCCGATATTGACGTTAAACGCGACTTTTGGTCGTACCCGATTAAGTGTTTGTAACCCGACGAGGTCGTAATTAAAATTTATTTAATTAAATATCAAAAGTGTTTTCACGTGCTTCTAACATGTTTGGACACTCATTAAATCATAATAGAAGTCTCAAAATCTAATGACTTAATTTAAAAACGTAAACGGAAATAATTCGAAAAAGACGAATTTTATTGACGGAACGGGTTACAATGACGGAAAGAACTTCGGGTTGTCACATTATCCCCCCATTAGAGGGAATTTCGTCCCGAAATTCAAAAATTAAGATACAAAGCATGGATCTGGAAAGAGATGCGGATATTTCTGCTTCATCGAATCTTCGCGTTCCCAAGTGAATTCGGGTCCCCGCTTAGCATTCCAGCGAACCTTCACTATCGGGATGTGGCTTTGTTTCGTACGTTTGATCTCTCGATCCATGATTTCGATTGGTTTTTCCACAAAGTTCAGGTTTTCGTTGATCACGATCTCATCAAGAGGGATTACTAGAGTTTCATCAGATAGGCACTTCTTAAGATTCGAGACGTGGAATATAGGATGTATGTTGCTAAGCTCTTGGGGTAACCGAAGTTTATAGGCTACAGGACCGATCATGGCTAGGATCTCGAAAGGTACTATGTATCTTGGGTTAAGTTTCCCGCTCTTTTTGAAGCGTACCATGCCTTTCCAGGGTGAGACCTTCAACAAGACACGATCTCCAACCTGGAATTCTAGAGGTTTCCGTCGTTTACCAGCGTAACTCTTCTGTCGGTCTCGTGAGGCTTTCAGTCGTTCTCAGATTTGGATGATTTTCTCGGTGGTTTCTCGGATAATTTCAGGACCAGTGAGAGCACTATCAGGGAATCAACTCTTGGCTAGCTGCGTGTCCCCTACCTCGGCCCAGCACAGAGGGGATCTGCACTTGCGACCGTAGAGGGCTTCAAACGGGGCAGCCTTGATACTTGTGTGGTAGCTGTTGTTATACGAGAACTCGATCAAGGTAAAATGTGTGTCCCACGACTTTCCAAAATCGATGACACATGCTCTAAGCATGTCTTCCAGGGTTTGGATAGTTCTCTCACTCTGCCTATCTGTCTGAGGATGATAAGCTGTACTCATATCCAGCTTGGTTCCAAGAGCTTTCTAAAGGGACTGCCAGAACCTTGAGGTAAACCTACTATCTCGATTGGAGATAATGGACACAGGCACACAATGCAGTCGGACTATTTCTTGGATGTAGACTCGCGTGAGTCTTTCCATCTTGAATGATTCTTTGATCGGAAAGCAGTGAGCGGATTTTGTCAAACGATCGACAATTACCCAAATGGTATCGTACCCACTCGGAGTTTTAGGTAATTTGGTGATGAAATCCATGGTAATCATCTCCCATTTCCATTCAGGTATCTCGGGCTGCTGGAGCAGACCCGAGGGCTTTTGATACTCAACTTTTACCTTGGCGCAAGTCAGACACTTGCCCACAAAAGTAGCGATCTCGGCTTTCATGTTTGGCCACCAATATTGTGTCTTGAGATCCAGGTACATCTTATCCGAACCAGGGTGAACAGAGTATCTGGTCTTGTGTGCTTCCTCCATGACAACTTCCCTGAATCCTCCAAACTTTGGGGTCCAGATTCGGTCCATGAAACAGTAGACTCCGTCACCTCTGATCTCAAGTTTCTTATCCATTCCCCTCATGGCTTCGCTTGACACATTCTCTGGTTTGAGGGCTTCCAACTGGGCTTCTCGGATTTGCGTGGATATGTGAGAATGGATAGTCATCATCAGTGTCTTCACTTTGCGGCTTCAACTTTCTTTTCGGCTAAGGGCATCTGCCACCACATTAGCCTTGCCGGAATGGTAGCGGATTTCACACTCGTAATCGCTGAGTAGCTCTACCCATCGCCGTTCCCTCATGTTTAAGTCCTTCTCATTAAAGATGTGTTGCAGGCTCTTATGGTCAGTGAAGATCGTACACTTGGTTCCATAGAGATAATGTCTCCAAACCTTTAGTGCAAAGACTACTGCTCCCAACTCCAGGTCGTGAGTGGTATAGTTGACTTCGTGTGCCTTCAGCTGTCTCGAGGCATAAGCAATAACTTTTCCCCTTTTCATAAGCACACATCCTAAGCGCTGATTAGACGCATCACAGTAGACAACGAAGTCCTCCGTTCCTTCGGGCAGGGACAGGATAGGTGCGCTGCACAAGGCTTGCTTTAACGTTTGGAATGTAGTTTCTTGCTTTTCACTCCAACAAAAGGGTACTCCTTTCTGTGTCAGAGTGGTTAAGGTTTTGGCGATCCTGGGAAAATTCTGGATGAATCTCCTATAGTAGCCGGCGAGACCCAAGAATTGACGGATTTATGTGGGTGTCTTCGGTGCCGACCAATTCTCTATCGCTTTGATTTTAGACAGGTCCACGTGTATACCTTCCTCGCTTACCACATGACCAAGGAAAGTTACCTTCTGAATCCTGAATTCACACTTGGAATATTTCGGGTACAACTTTTCGGATCTAAGGGTTTCCAACACTGACCTCAAATGTTGTTTGTGATCTTCTTCGCTTCTGGAGTAAACAAGTATGTCATCAATGAACACAATGGCGAACTTGCCCAGAAAAGGACGACACACCCGGTTCATCAGGTCCATGAACACTGCTGGTGCATTGGTTAGACCGAATGGCATTACTACGAACTCGTAGTGTCCATACCGAGTCCTGAAAGTTGTTTTGGAAACATCACTCTCATGAACTCGTAACTAATGGTACCCTGACCTAAGGTCTATATTTGAGAAGTAGTTGGCTCCCTGAAGTTGGTCAAAGAGGTCATCTATTCGAGGAAGAGGGTATCGGTTTTTGACGGTTAACTTATTCAGTTCACGGTAGTCAATACACATCCGGAAGGATCCATCTTTCTTCTTCACAAACAATACCGGAGCTCCCTAGGGTGAGGAACTCGGTCTGATGAACCCTTTGCTGAGTAGCTCGTTGAGTTGGCTGGATAACTCCTACATTTCTGCTGGAGCTAAGCGATATGGAGACTTGGCTACGGGGGTAGCTCCAGGGATTAGGTCGATACGAAATTCAACTTGACGTTCGGGAGGAATTCCCGGGAGCTCTTCGGGGAAAGACATCAGGAAAGTTGCAGACTTCGGGGATGCTCTCAAGGTCTTTAACTTCCTGTTTCTCGTTGATGACATGGGCTAGGAATGCTTGGCACTCCTTCCGCATAAGTTTTTGAGCTTTGATGCAGGAAATGATGCGAAGATTGGAGCTAAGCTTATCGCCATAGATCATGAGAGTCTGGCCAGAGGGGAGATTGAGACGGATGGCTTTTTCATAACAAAGGATATCCGCATGATTGGGACTTAACCAATCCATGCCAATGATAACATCAAAGCTCTTTATGGAGACTGGCATAAGATCGATGGGAAAAGAATGATCGTTCAAGGTAAGGGTACAGCCTATGAATATATCGTTAGCGCTTTCTTTCTCACCGTTAGCCATCTCGACGGTAAATGTTTCAGTTAATGGTTGGGGATTATGTTTAAGAAGGCGTTTGAATGAATGGATAACAAAACTACGTTCAACACCATAATCGAAAAGGATACTAGCATAAGAGTTGTCGAGAAGGAACGTACCCGAGACAATGGTGGGATCGGCGACTGCCTCTTCTCGTCCCATAGCTAGGACTCTCCCAGTGTTACCAGCTGTTGTTACCTTGGGGCAATTCCTCTTGAAATGCCCGACTTCCCCACAGCCGTAGCAGGCCTGACTAACACCTGCTCCGGAGGATTGATTAGTTGACTGGGTTGGTGTCTTGCAGTTTCGCGCCAGGTGGCCTTTCTTGCCACAGTTGTTGCAAAGCACCTCCCGGCATGGGCTATAAGGGAGGTGATGATAGTTGCATTTGTTGCACAGGGGAAGAGTACCAGCATACCTACTGGTAGGTGTTTAAGCTGTGGATCCGACGGCAGAAGCAGCAGCATGAATAGTAGCAGCGTGGACTGCGATGGTTTGCTGTTTCTTCGAGGTCTCCTAAGAAGGCTGACTCTTCTTCTTCTTCCAAAATTTTCTTTTCTCACCACTCCTCTTTGTCGGTTCAGGAGTGGTAGCTGCCTCCTCAAGGTTATCACTATGGTCGATCAGGGTTTGGGCTAGGCTTTTGGCGCTGTCGTATGTATCTGGCTTCGCAGCTAAGACATTTCCCTTGGTTGGCTGGGTCAGCCCCCAGATGAATCTCTCAATCTTTTTACTCTCCGGGGTAACCATTCCCGGACAGAGTAGCGCCAAGTCATCGAATCTGGAAGTGTACGCGGCGATGTCAGAACCTTTCATCTTTAAGTTCCAGAGTTCGTGCTCTAATTTATGCATTTCGCCCCGAGGGCAGTACTCAGCTAGAAGAAGTTCCTTCATGGCCTCCCAACCCATAGCATTAGCTACAGGTAGAGTTAAGGATTTAACTCGGCCGTTCCACCAAGTCAAGGCTTTATCGGTGAACGTGCAGCGGCGAACTGCACCTTATCCAATTCAGAGCAGGCACAGATTTCGAAAATTGATTCGATTTTCTCGAACCACCGGGTAAGGGCAATGACACCTCCAGTGCCATCGAAAGATGTGGGTTTCGCGTTCATAAAGTCTTTGTAGGAACACTCCTTCTAGTGTCCCTGACTACCTTCCTGGTTTTGGGATTGGGTACCACCTCCTGGACCACCGGGGTTCATTTGAGACATGGAGGCTGCCACTGCGGCAGTAACAGCTGTCTGGAACATCACAGGATCAAATTGAGGAGGAGATGGTGGCGGAAGGTTGTTGTTCTTTGAGCTGGGTCTCTTTCTTGGAGGCATCTTGATCTAAAGAGATAATGAAAGAGAGGATGGTAAGTCCTCTTAATCGAATCAAGAGATATGAAAGGTATAGAATTCTATTAAGCGGTAAAGCAGGAACGAGTTATCAAAGAGTTATCAAAACAGATAAATTATCGCTAAAGGAATGATTAAGGAGCAACACTGGAATGAGGATTTTCGTAACGAAGCTGGCTCTAGAAATACTCCCATAGTATTTCAGGATTCGCTGCGATGACGGCTCATTGTTTGTGTGACATCCCCAAAATCTCGGCCAGAAAAGACCGATTTTCATTTATGCTTTTAAAATAATTTCAGAGTAAATCCTTTTGATTTGAAAGAGTTGCGGAATTTGTTCCCAAAAACAAAACATCATAAAACAATGTTTACCACAGCATTTCATAAAAGAAATGTATTTTTTTCATTATATAATCAAAACTCGGGGTGTCATGTTCCGATACAGACCAATAAGCATAAACGATAACATTACAAGTCATTCAACAAATATATACATAAACAGACTTGTAAACAAAACAACTTGATGGTTCATCCATCTTATGCCCCCGCGCCACTTCCTGTAATACAAATTAAAACTGAGTGGGTCAGGCTTGGGAGCCTGGTGAGCATATAGGGTTTTCAACCCACAATAAATAATCATATTTAATTTTTCACCAACCAACAATAACCCAATTACCCATTCCTGTTATTCTCACTTTATGTCCCTAAAACAACTAACATAAGGGACCTAGTCTAAGAATATTTCATCGGGGCGACAACACATGCTTTGGGGGTTCCTCAGCAATATAAGTCAAATAAGGCAACCATGAGGGGGATGGAGTACAGCGAATGAACACCCAAGTTCATTAACACCTACAGGTGGCGAACCTGCTAATGTTTCCACAAGACTATCTAGAAAAGTCCGTGGTCGTCATCTAAACTCCGCTAGATGACTAAATCAGACAACAACGAGGCCTCGCATCTGTTTATTACACACCAACTATCTACCCATGTTCTACCCAACATATTAGTAGATAAAATATACATTTTTATACATAGTTTAAAAACCTGTATAGCATGCTTTAATCAATACATATTCCACATAACAGATGAGGCACACACACACATAACACATATTTCATAGAGAATAAATCATATCTATGAGACAGAAGAAAGTGAATACACATTCATACATATAAACAATAATATACTTAATACACTCAAACCATACTTGTATTATTATCGTGTTTATGAAAGGTAGTATACACTCACTTGATTAGAAGATGATCGGACAACACTACAACTTGCAGAAGTAGTAATCCTCAGCAGATCTGGAAGATCTTCACAAAAATCGAACTTCTTGCGGGCAGAGCTTCGGCTCGGGAACCGCACTTCTCGGGATCTTCAGGATCTCGGGACTTGCCTCGGGGATCGAGAATAATACCGGGGCTTCGGGGTATTTCTGGCACGCAAATCGATGCAAAACGGGAGAGAGAAGAGAGAAAATAGCAAAAGAACTCGGCTGCCCTCGCATCCTATTTATAGGAGGCTGGAGCCTCGGAGTACGCGGGGCGTACGCCTGTACGCAGGGCGTACAGGTCCGAAATCGTCATGGCGTTCGTCATCCGAAGAACTCGAGTGCGAGGTGCGTCACGCTTCGCTGTACACGGGGCGTACTTCGGATCAGATCGGTGACTCCTTCGGATAATCATCCGAATTAAAGATTAAATTTAAATACAAAATATTTAATAAACATCGGAAATTCATATCTTCTTCATACAAACTCCGTTTTCGACGTTCTTTATATCCACACGAAGGTGAGACTACGCTCTACAACTTTCGTTTAGACTCCGTCGGCTAATTTTAACTTTATTTTTATTATTTATTTTTAATAGGCCGGGACAGAAAAACTTCGTTATAAATTCATAACTTCTTCGTTTGACGTCCGTTCTCGCCTAACTTTTCATCGCTTTGATACCAACAACGAGACCTTCGATTCTCGTTTAGATTGCTTCGGCTAAAAACCGCTCGATCACAAATCGAGTATTTCGGGCTACATACCGCTAAGCCGAAACTTCGATAAATCACAACTTCCTCATTCGAAGTCAGATTTGAGCGTTCTATATATATTCGGAAACCTCGTTTCAACTACTACAACATTAACCAAAGATATCAAGTTTATTTTACACTTAAATTTTGACGCTTATTTTTATTCTTAATTAATCAAACCACATAATTAAGCAATTAAGCACAAAACACATAATACTCAAATAATACACTTCTATTATTTCAAAACGGGTTACAAAAGTTAACCTAGACTATTACATTGCTAAAAATGGCAAGCCCGGAAACACGGGCGTTACAATTCTCTCCACCTTAGAATGATTCCGTCCCCGGAATCACACATCAACAAACAAATGCGGATAGCGACTCAACATGTCACTCTCCGTCTCCCAGGTGAGATTCGGCCCATTCGTGTGTTTCCATCGAAAAAGCACTAACCCAACCATTTTGCGTCGCAACTTCTTAGTCTTTCGGTCAACAATTGCCTCTGGTTCTTCAATCAACCTTTTGTTCTCATCAACTCTCAATTCAGAAATTGGAATTATGTCGGGAACTTCTCCCGTGAACTTCCTCAAATAGCACACATGAAAAGTGTTGTGAATTCCATTCAGTTCTTCGGGCAATTTTAGCTTGTAAGCTTGGTTCCCAATCCTCTGAAGAACTTTAAACGATCCAATAAACCTTGGACTCAACTTTCCCCTTTTACCAAATCTTATAAGTCCCTTCCACGGCGAGACTTTAAGCAAAACCGAATCTCCAATCTCAAAAGTCATCGGTCTTCGCTTCTTGTCAGCATAGCTCTTTTGACAATCCTGAGCTGCTAACATTCTTTCCCTAATTATTTTCAACTTTTCAGCAGTTTGATGAACCATCTCCGGTCCCATAAACTGCTTTTCCCCAGCCTCAAGCCAACAAGACGGCGTACGACACTTCTGTCCATACAAAGCTTGATAAGGTGTCATCTCAATGCTCGAGTGAAAACTATTATTATAGGAAAATTCTACCAAAGGTAAGTGTTCATCCCAGTTACCTAGGAATTCCAGGGTACATGCTCTCAGCATATCTTCAAGTGTTTGTATCGTTCTTTCACCCTGACCATCAGTCTGCGGATGGTAAGCTGTACTTAAACACAACTTGGTACCTAATTCCTCTTGTAGACTTTTCCAAAACCTCGAGGTGAAACGGCTATCACGATCCGACACAATCGTTAACGGAACACCGTGAAGCCTCACAATTCCCTTCACGTAAGAATTCGCAAGCTTTTCTATAGACCATTTCTCCTTGGCTGCTATGAAATGCGCACTCTTAGTGAATCGATCAACGACCACCCAAATCATGTCATGACCACTTTTTGTTCTGGGTAGTTTAGTGACAAAATCCATAGCAATGTCTTCCCACTTACCCATAGGCACATGCAATGGTTCTAAACTCCCGTACAGTTTCTGATGTTGTGTCTTTACTCTCGCACAAGTCACACACTCAGCCACATACTTTGCAACATCAAGCTTCATCGTCGGCCACCAGTAGTAGGGTTTCAGGTCCCTATACATTTTAGTGCTACCAGGATGAATCGAGTACATGGTTTTGTGAGCCTCTTCCATCAGAAGATCCCTAATTCCTCCTGACTTAGGTACCCAAATACGATCTTGGAATACCTTCAGTCCATGACCGTTTGTACCAAACACCAACGTTTTACCCAGACGTTCCTCCTTTCGGTCATTTTTCTCAGAAGCTTCGCTTTGAGCTTTCTTTATACTTTCCACAATGGTCGAGACAACTTCAATTCTCAACGCTCTTGGCCTTTTCCTTTCAAGATTGACTTTCCTACTGAGAGCATCAGCAACAACATTAGCTTTACCGGGATGGTAAAGTATCTCACAGTCGTAGTCCTTGAGTAACTCTAGCCAGCGTCGTTGCCTCATATTCAATTCTTTCTGATTAAAGAGATATTAGAGACTCTTATGATCAGTGAAAATTTTGCACTTCGTGCCATAGACTTAATGCCTCCATATTTTCAGAGCGAAAACTACCGCTGCCAACTCCAAATCAGGAGTCGGGTAATTCTTTTCATGCTCTTTCAGCTGTCGAGACGCATATGCTATCACCTTTTCTCTTTGGGTCAAAACACAACCCAATCCAACCCCAGACACATCGCTGTAAACAGCGAAGTCTTCAACTCCATCGGGTAAAGAAAGTATCGGTGCCTCGCATAGCTTCTTCTTTAGCTTCTCAAATGCTTCTTTATGCTTATCACTCCAAGCATAAGTAGCTCCTTTGTGGGTCAAAGCTGTTAATGGACTAGCGATCGAAGAAAAGCCTTGGATAAACCTTCGGTAATATCCGGCTAATCCTAAAAAGTTTCGGATCTCCGTGGGACTTTTCGGTTGTTCCCACTTCATTACAGCTTCAATCTTTGTTGGATCAACCATTATCCCTTCTTGGTTGACCACGTGACCCAAGAATTGGACTTCACGAATCCAAAAATCACACTTAGAGAACTTTGCATACAGCTTCTTCTGCTTTAAAACTTCTAACACTTCTCGCAAGTGTCTGCCATGCTCCTCCTGGCTTTTCGAGTAAATCAGAATGTCGTCTATGAACACTATCACAGATTTATCAAGGAACGGATTACAAACCCTATTCATTAAATCCATGAATGCTTCCGGAGCATTGGTTAGTCCAAACGACATAACCAAGAACTCGTAGTGTCCATATCTAGTTCTGAATGCAGTCTTCTCGATATCTTGCTCTCTTACTTTTAGCTGATGATATCCTGACCTAAGATCGATCTTCGAGAAATAGCTCGAACCTTGCAATTGATCAAATAGGTCATCAATCCTTGGCAACGGATATCTATTCTTTATTGTTTCCTTGTTCAGCTCTCTGTAATCGATGCACATTCTCATACTTCCATCTTTCTTCTTCACGAATAACACCTGAGCTCCCCAGGGTGATGAACTAGGTCTAATGAAACCTTTGTCCAATAAATCCTGAAGTTGCATCATCAGCTCCTTCATCTCCGTCGGTGCTAATCGATAAGGTGCTTTTGCTATTGGCGTGGTCCCTGGTAACAAGTCTATTCTAAACTCCACTTGTCTATCAGGTGGTAATCCTGGAAGATCTTCGGGAAATACTTCCGGATACTCACACACCACTGGAATACTCTGCATCACCTTCTTTTCTTTCTTAGCATCGATCACGAATGCTAAATATGATGTACATCCCTTGGTCAAACACTTTCTGGCTTTCATTAGGGAAATGATACCAGAATTTACTCGCCGTTTGTCCCCGTACACCATAAATGAATCCTTCCCAGGCGGGTTTACTTTAACTATCTTCTTCTTGCACAATATTTCAGCATCATTGGCGCTAAGCCAATCCATTCCCAACACGATGTCGAAACCATTAAGCTCGATAGGCAATAATTCCTCGTGAAACTTATTCCCATTAAGGTTGATTAAGATGTTTTTCATACGATGGCTAACAGGTACAAACTTGCCACTAGCTACTTCGAGTAATAAAGCATCATCTAGTCTATCAACAGGCAAAGCTAGTTTTCTACCAAACTCATGCGAAATAAAGGAGTAGTTGGCTCCAGAATCAAACAAAATTTGAGTAGGTAGTTCGTTAACAAGAAAGGTACCTGAAGCGACATCAGCTTCATCTTTCACAGCCTCAAGTGTCATCTGGAAGGCTCTCGCCTTCGGCTTTGGTGGAATGTTGGGCCTAACTGCCTCCTTCTTCTTCGGACAGTCTTTCAAAATGTGCCCCTCTTCATTGCTACCAAAACACATCCTTTTGTTGTTCGGACACTCATTGGCAAAATGTCCAACCTTTCCACACTTGTAGCAGGTTACATCCTCGCTACATTTCCCAAAGTGCTTTTTCTTACACTTATCACACCACTTCGCTTCGCCTTCTTTTCCTCCAAACTTTTTCGAATCAGATTTAGAAAATTTGCTTTTCTTACCGGAACCAGATGTTCCCTCAAACTTTCTCTTCTCACCAACCTCAACCTTGTCGGTGGTTCTCCCCTTAATCATGTTCTCAACAGACTTGGCAGCCCAGAGAGCTGCCTCTAGAGTATGTGCCTGACGTACTGGCACCTCGTACTCCCATGGGAGTCCCTTCGCATACCGGTCCACCTTTTCCAACTCGTCTGGGACGATACGCAAGGCAAACTCCATCTTATCGGTGAAGTTATTGGTGTATTCATCAACTAACATGCTGTCTTTCGTCAATGTTAGAAACTTGTTCTCTAGTTCCAACAGATTTCGAGCCAAGCAGAACTTGCATTTGAACTGCACCAAGAACTCTGCCCATGTCAATTGCAGTGGCTCATTAGGGCTCAACGTATTCCCTAGAGTGTTCCACCAACGAACGGCTCCACCTCGGAATTGACGCACTGCATAGATAGTCTGCAACTTGCCTCTGCAGCCACAAGTCATGAAGGCTAACTCCATTTCGGAGATCCAATCCATAACTCCAATCGGATCCTCCTTTCCATTGAAGGTCGATGGTTTGCAAGTTAGAAAGTCCTTGTACTTGCATCCCATTCCATCATTCCTTCCATCATGGTTGTTTTGCCTAACTATCGGTGGGTTGGCTTAACCAACAGACCCACTGAAGTTTCCACCTTCCGAGTGCCCTTCATTTAATTCAGGCTCCTCCACACGAATTGACAGTTTTTCACGATTCTGTTGAAGCAACCGTCTAGTTTCATCCATCTGACGATCCAACATCGTCTGAATCATCATTTGCACACCAGCCATGGTTATTAGCTCAGGTGTTGCTGCTATAACGGGTACTTGTTCAATCACTGGTGGTTGATTCCTGTTTTCATCAGCCTTCCCAACTCCACTTCTTGTTCTCACCATTTTGATCTACACACCGAATAAGGTGAAATTAGATCCTCAATCACGATAGATATTCAAATCATCCTTATCACTCCGAAACGTTTACATGCTAGTTCTAATATCGTAGACGTACGCTTAAATCCTACACACATAAGGTTTCTAGATCCGGTCGGCAACAGACCATAGATCCGAACAAATAATATCATATATGGCAACATATAACATTTAGCACATAAAGCATTTTAGGCAACTTTCCTAAAATGAACTAGTGCTCGTGTCTAAAACATAACAGACACATATCTCAAAACTTCACTTAGCATTCTAAGTTTAAGTCTAGAAATTCTACAAATTCCTAGTTCGCTTAAACTAATGCTCTGATACCAACTGTGACATCCCCAAAATCTCGGCCAGAAAAGACCGATTTTCATTTATGCTTTTAAAATAATTTCAGAGTAAATCCTTTTGATTTGAAAGAGTTGCGGAATTTGTTCCCAAAAACAAAACATGCTAAAACAATGTTTACCAAAGCATTTCATAAAAGAAATGTATTTTTTCATTATATAATCAAAACTCGGGGTGTCATGTTCCGATACAGACCAATAAGCATAAACGATAACATTACAAGTCATTCAACAAATATATACATAAACAGACTTGTAAACAAAACAACTTGATGGTTCATCCATCTTATGCCCTCGCGCCACTTCCTGTAATACAAATTAAAACTGAGTGGGTCAGGCTTGGGAGCCTGGTGAGCATATAGGGTTTTCAACCCACAATAAATAATCATATTTAATTTTTCACCAACCAACAATAACCTAATTACCCATTCCCGTTATTCTCACTTTATGTCCCTAAAACAACTAACATAAGGGACCTAGTCTAAGAATATTTCATCGGGGCGACAACACATGCTTCGGGGGTTCCTCAGCAATATAAGTCAAATAAGGCAACCATGAGGGGGATGGAGTACAGCGAATGAACACCCAAGTTTATTAACACCTACAGGTGGCGAACCTGCTAATTTTTCCACAAGACTATCTAGAAAAGTCCGTGGTCGTCATCTAAACTCCTCTAGATGACTAAATCAGACAACAACGAGGCATCTCATCTGTTTATTACACACCAACTATCTACCCATGTTCTACCCAACATATTAGTAGATAAAATATACATTTTTATACATAGTTTAAAAACCTGTATAGCATGCTTTAATCAATACATATTCCACATAACAGATGAGGCACACACACACACATAACACGTATTTCATAGAGAATAAATCATATCTATGAGACAGAAGAAAGTGAATACACATTCATACATATAAACAATAATATACTTAATACACTCAAACCATACTTGTATTATTATCGTGTTTATGAAAGGTAGTATACACTCACTTGATCAGAAGATGATCGGACAACACTACAGCTTGCAGAAGTAGTAATCCTCAGCAGATCTGGAAGATCTTCACAAAAATCAAACTTCTCGCGGGCAGAGCTTCGGCTCGGGAACCGCACTTCTTGGGATCTTCAGGATCTCGGGACTTGCCTCGGGGATCGAGAATAATACCGAGGCTTCGGGGTATTTCTGGCACGCAAATCGATGCAAAACGGGAGAGAGAAGAGAGAAAATAGCAAAAGAACTCGGCTGCCCTCGCATCCTATTTATAGGAGGCTGGAGCCTCGGAGTACGCGGGGCGTACGCCTGTATGCGGGGCGTACAGGTCCGAAATCATCATGGCGTTCGTCATCCGAAGAACTCGAGTGCGAGGTACGTCATGCTTCGCTGTACGTGGGGCGTACACGAGTACGCGGGGCATACTTCGGATCAGATCAGTGACTCCTTCGGATAATCATCCGAATTAAAGATTAAATTTAAATACAAAATATTTAATAAACTTCGGAAATTCATATCTTCTTCATACGAACTCCGTTTTCGACGTTCTTTATATCCACACGAAGGTGAGACTACGCTCTACAACTTTCGTTTAGACTCCGTCGGCTAATTTTAACTTTATTTTTATTATTTATTTTTAATAGGCCGGGACAGAAAAACTTCGTTATAAATTCATAACTTCTTCGTTTGACGTCCGTTCTCGCCTAACTTTTCATCGCTTCGATACCAACAACGAGACCTTCGATCCTCGTTTAGATTGCTTCGGCTAAAAACCGCTCGATCTCAAATCGAGTATTTCGGGCTACATACCGCTAAGCCGAAACTTCGATAAATCACAACTTCCTCATTCGAAGTCAGATTTGGGCGTTCTATATATATATTCGGAAACCTCGTTTCAACTACTACAACAGTAACCAAAGATATCAAGTTTATTTTACACTTAAATTTTGACGCTTATTTTTATTCTTAATTAATCAAACCACATAATTAAGCAATTAAGCACAAAACACATAATACTCAAATAATACACTTCTATTATTTCAAAACGGGTTACAAAGGTTAACCTAGACTATTACATTGCTAAAACTGGCAATCCCGGAAACACAGGCGTTACAGTTTGGGTATTTGGGTAAGTTTTAGGCATGTTGCATACCACAGTCACTCCTAAGAACATGTTGGTCGTGTCTTGAATGAATATAGTTGATCACGCTATATTGATCCTAGACACGATTACATAACTGTCCAGGTTTAGCCGTAGCGTACAACACCCATTTACTTATGTTTTGTTCTACTTGTAGTTATGGATTCCGGCGGTTAGGTATACTTGTATACTTTTGAAAATACTTATATTTTGAAGTATACTTTTACCTCAGAGCACTTAGGCCCCTTTAGTGTTTATAGTCTTATACCATGTAAGGTTTGGTATACTTAGTTCACTATAAACAAGGGCTCTGATACCAATCTGTCACACCCCGAAACCGAAGGCGGAAACGTTCTGGGGCGGAGGTGACGTCATGTTAAGTATCACAACCAATATACATAGTAAGCAAAGTAAACAACCATTACATTGCATATGAAAATTTACATTTGTTTTGAAAGTAGAGTGTTACAAGTGTTATACATATGTATATATGAACAAAAGTAAAGACATGTTTTCTACGCGCTCCGTCTTCTCCAAAAGATCTCGGGGTACCTGTCTAATGTGGACCTGAGAATACAAGCAGTTTGAAAATCAGCATAAAGCTGGTGAGTTCATAAGTGGTTTGTTTTACTGAAAATGAACAAGTTTCCTCTGGTTTTCTGTAAAAGTTATGAATCCAAGAAAATCCCATATTTTCTTATAAGTAAAGTTTGGTTATCCATTTGTTACATAAGTTTGGTTATGAATAGTTCAGTTATCCCAGGAAAAACCCTTATTTTCCTAATAGTTGTTTACCAATCCGGAATGAAATGTACAAGTATCTACCATACTTGCAGTGTTAAGAGATGTGATCTAAAAACCTGGTTATCCTTGTTAAGTGCATTAGTTTTAACACGTATATAAAACTAATAAATAATTAGGACAACTTTCATAATCTAGATTGCGAGTTCTATAACCATACTAAAGACTGGAAAAGGCTCGGAACAGGGCCCGTTTCGTTTTATGACTTTTGTCACCCTTGAACCTTTCAGTTTGGCTGTAGCTAGCAGCCAGGTGCGGGGTAGTCAATCCCGTATAGATCTATACACTCAAGTCACGTTCTCCCTCCAGGAGATTCTAGTTACAGGGGTAGTCCTACACTCTCGTAACTAGGGGGAGTGTTGCCAAGAACATGACTCCAATCGTTAAGATTAATGAATTTCGAAAGTAGTATTACGAAGAACTCTGTTTATTAGTCCTTCACTCTCGTATCCAGGGGAGTGTTATCCAGGACGTGTCCTTCACTCTCGTATCTCGGGGGAGTGTTACCTAGGACGTATCAAATTTCTAAGGTTAATGCTTTTAACAGAAATAATGTGAAAATCATTTGTGAAGTATAAAATATAACATTTTATAATAAGTTTCACAAATAGTATGATAATTAGCTCTGCTAGTTAAATGGTTGTTTGGTACGATTTCCAGTGTTAAAAGCATACGAAAAATGAAACATAACACTGCCTTCATAGATATATGCAAATATAATCCAAAAATTTACACTTTAACCCCCCGACTTCTAACATTGTAACCTTTGGCTCCCGGAAACCAACACCTTGCTATATAATTATTGATTTTAGGGCTATTACAATCATTTATTTATTTATTAAATAAACGAATGTTAAAACTCTCCCCCACTTAAATTAGATTTCTTCCTCAAAATCATTCCTTATTCGCCTAATCACTCTAGTAACATGGTCACCCTTTTGGGCACACCATAGCCTTCCCAGGGTAGTCGCGACCAATCTTCGCAAAGACCTAAAATCCGCAAGTGAACGAATTCCTCGCAAAAAGATGACATCTACTCATTCAGAAACCTTCTATCTTGAGATGGTCTGATTCCCTGACAGGCCATTCATAATGAATCATTATCGTTAAATCCAGTCTGGTTATCCCTCAATTGGCTAATCAACTTCTAATAGCTCGAGGTTCCCACTATAAAACAGGATTACAGATCTAATTATCTCTACAGATCCCTCATACTTAGCCAAGGCTCAGCTAATCCCACCGTGAGTGACTTAATAATTCCTGATCAACCAACTATTTCGTCCGTATTTGAAACACAAACACAAATACTAATACTACCCAAATGCTGAAAGTGCCCGAACACTGATCTGCCTGAAGTAGTATGTTGCCACTTGGCTGCTTTCCAAAATCTACCGAGACATGCCTGGTCTCAATTCGCTCGACAATCATCTGAAATACTGGGTTCTGGCCCGGCTGCGGAGCCAAAGGACTCCCCACTTAGTCCCCTCACACGACTTCTGAACGAAATCCTTCTCTGGAACTAGTTTCCACTAGTTATCATGCCACTGTGACTCTAACAACTTTATGATCTAACCAATCAGGTACATGCGCCGAATCCTGGCATCATCAAATCCAAGACTAAAAGTGATTGCTACCTGACCAATGGTAGCCTTATATCACAAGCAATCTTATACGGTCCATTGCTTCCCTGATCCCATAACTATAGTGGCACTCCTACAGTCTTATCACTGTCTCAACTAGATCTATTCCATCTGAGAAAACCCATAAATCAATCTGTGGATTTGCCACGCCTTCACTGCTACACCCGAACATGTGGGTACTACTGTTCCTTCCATGTTCTAGAAACGCACTCATTCTATCTATCAACCTAGTGAATGCTACGGCTACACCCGCAGACTTACAACACTCTATCATTATCTGCTAACCTTGTGAATGCTACGAATACATCCACATACTTACAACACTTCTCACACTATCTGCTGCTAGTGGATGCTACGGCTACCCCCCGCAGTCTTACAACACTTTCCATACTACCTGATTGCTAGTGAATGCTACGGCTACCCATGCAGTCTTACAACACTTTCCATACTGGTCGAACATGCACTCGACCTAACACTCAACTGAACTTGAGTACTATCTGGAGCGCTAACCTAGTTCTCGAAACTTGCTGACTGAGAATCTCGAAGGTTGCCTGCTGATCAGGCCCCCAATGAAAGGCCACCGACTTCTTGGTCAGCCGGGTCAAAGGAACCGCAATCTCGGAGAAATCCCGCATAAATCTCCGGTAATAACCCGCTAGACCCAGGAAACTCCGAATCTCAGTTGGAGACCTCAGAATCTCCCATTGCATCACGACCTCTATCTTGGCCGGATCGACCAGAATACTCTTCTGATTGACATGGTGCTTGAGAGATTGCACCTCGCGCAACCAGAACTCACATTTGGAGAAATTTACAAAAAGTCTCTCCCCCATGTTGACAACTGGAGGCATTAATCTTCACCCTGGATGGCGAATCCTCGTTCCCACTTCCAATCTTGCAGCACCACTAAACTCTAACCGAACACATCCCATGCGAGAAATGCAATTCTCTTGAACATCTAATGACTAAACACCCATGTGTACACTCGCAACTGGCTCCATTATCTTCATGCTACCAGTCCTGTCCCAGCAATGGTAGTTCCTTGAACTCCAAAGTTCATCCATAAACAACTATCGACCACACTTGAACCATGTTTGAACCACTAAACGCTGACTTCACTGAAGAACTATCACTCTAACCCTCACCAAGTATCCTCTAAATAATACCTACACAGATCCTGACGAAGATCTGGAATGATAATGGTACACGCGGAACCCACTCTGCAAAATGCATCCCTCTGTGGGTTCATCAATGACTTTTTAGCATGCATGATGGCAAATATGATCCTTGATAACCCAAACACTAGCAGAAAACCGACTCGAGATCTGACTTATCCAAACTCACTCACAATACCAAAGCGATACGTATCCCCAACATTGATCTATTAGCAAAAGAAGATTACATACCCGCAACATCTGGAGGAATTGATCACCTTCAGCTGACATGATCAACCCTGCCACACCTGTAGCAACCTAAACCCTTAGAGCGACAAACTCCGTTTTGCACTTTCCCGTACGTGCTATACTGACTCCGGCCCTGCTGGCCTTTCAACCAATGATCAGAAGTCATGGGTCTCTTCCCGGGACCCTCTACTATACGCACCTGACACGAACCTCTCTTCTCAAAGTGCTCCAAATCGACCTCGCATCTGCAACTTCTTGGAAATCATATCCTTCAGGGTCTGACACCCGTTGACGCTCACTGGCTCGCTTGACCATGGCTAAGTTGCAACAACTAGAACATCCTCTATCCCTAAATTGGGTCACAAACTCTTCCATGAAGCTTCTCAGATTCTCCAAGACTCTCACCGATTCGAGAATGGATCCTGTGCTTTCAGTAGTACGGACCCAATACTACCTTCCACACCTATCCATACTTTCCTCAGCAATCCTCCCGAATCCTCCAAGTCACTTCCTCAAACTGGTACACCTAAGTCTCACTGAACCTCACTACTAATCCACTAAAACGTATCCTAGGCTTTCCTAGGTTCCCGAACTCACCCAATCCTCAGCCGCTGAAAGATTCCGAGTAATGTCAGCTAGCTACCTTATGAATATAGCCACATGAAACAGAGATCAGATAATCCTTCGAGTAAGAGACCCATCCCTAGAATGGTTGGACTCAGACAACAGCTGCGCAATAGGGTCAAGTCCATCACTCTAAGATTATCCGGCATGTGTCCCATGTGACTTAACATATTTACTTAGTAGATAACTAACATTACCAAGAGTCACACAAAGCATAAATCAAACAATATTTAGACAAAAGAAAAATCTAACCATCATAGTCTAATCAAACCATTCTATCCTCTAATCAGGAATCTGTACATGCAATTCAAAGGCTCATACAATCAGGCATATCCTAAACAGGCTATCCTATCACTGACTGATCAATACTAACATGCAAGTCTACAAGCACATACAATAGGCATATAAGGCATCCTCCCTAGATCCTTAGCCCTAATCTAGAATGCAGTTCTCATAATCATATCATAACATAACATATCATAACATGTAGGGGTATATTGGGAAAACTTACTTGAGCTCGGATGATTGTACGCATCACACATCTTGTTCTTTTAAAAGTTCCATTCTCTTTTCAAATTCTTTTCAAACTTCTTTTTATAAAAGGGTTTTACTTTTGAAAATATTCATACCAAGTCCTTAGTTTGAGTTCAGACACACCCGGGAGTGTGCCCAAATCCCTCAAACCAAGGCTCTGATACCAACTTGCAACATCCCAAAAATACAGGCCAAAAATTTTGTTTTTAAATAAGTTATTATAAAACCATAAGTAATAAAACATCCATAATAACATCTCATGTCAAAAACCAAAGTAGAAATAATCAAAACATGTTATCATAAAACAATATCAGAGTGTAATCCCCAAGATCTCATGTGCGGAAATATGGTGTGATATGTTGCGATCAAGCCGACTCCTTTCCTTTGAAAACGAAGTACCTGAAACCAAAACTGAAAACCGTAAGCACAAAAATTAGTGAGTTCCCCCTTCATACCACATACCATACAAATCACGTACTACCAGGCATATCTGGGTGCCCGGCCTACCCTGCCAGGCATATCTGGGTGCCCGACCTGCCCTGCTGAGCATACCGGGGTGCTCAACCTACCCCTACTAGGCATACCGAGGTGCCTAACCTACCCCTGTCAGGCATATATGGGTGCCCAACCTACCCCTTCGGTCCTGCCGACTGGTAACCGGGGACTATTTCACCCCTACTAGTACGACATAATATCATATCACATGTATCATAATCTGTCTAACATAGCTGGGTACTAAACTAACCCTTCGGCCATATCGACCGGTAATCGGGGACTATTCCCTTTACTACCACTATCACATAACATCATATCATGCTAGCATGTAAAACATATCAGATAATGGCTAACCAGAAAATTATCACAAAGACAATTATCTAACAAACAACTCCTACTAGTGGGCCAGCATTACGGCCTTAGACCCACATCTATTGGAAGGTAACTCACCTCACACTGCTGAAGTCCTGCAGACCCAAACCCAGCTGCTAGATGACAGGTTCCCGAACTGTCAACATCAAAATAACACCCAATTAATAATTGGGTTCCAACATGAAAATTTTAAATCCATGCTTGGGGTAAAAGACTGCTTTACCCCTATCCTAGCTTGATTCAACTCAAGGCCCAAACCCAAAGGCCCAAAAGTCAAACTGGGAATCAAAGCCCAACATATGGCCGAATTTTCCAAATTGGGCCCAAACCTTTACATGTCTTATTCAAAGGCCCAACCATAAATTCCAGTCCAACATTTGGTATTTCTAATGGTCCAATATCTCATAATCATAAAGGCCCAAACTATGGCCCATCTATGGCCTAATTTTCCAAATTTGACCCAAACCATCATATGGGCCTTACCCTAAGCCCATCGACATATTCCAGTCCATATGATTATTCTTGGATGGCCCAGTAATAATCCAATTACCAAAGCTCAATGGAAAGGCCTAATTCAAGGCCCAAGTGGAATTAGGGGTTTCACATAAAATGATGATTAGGGTTAAGTTTTCCTACTTAACCCATTAAGGACTTAATACATTAAGTACCACATGGCCTTAGGTTAATTTGCATTGATTATTAATTAATATTTTAAATTCATTAAATAATTCCGACGCGGTCCCGATAAGTCCTAAATTCGGGTTTCATGGCATTAGGGTTTCCAACCCATATTAGCCTAATAGGCCCAATAGCTAGGTCCTTTGACCAATTAGGGTTCATTAGGCCCATTATGATTTCACTAGGTCCATTAGGGTTTCACTAAGCCCATTAGGGTTTCAAGCATCCCAATCGAATCAACACGACAAGGCAAAGCACACCGTCACCCGACTCGGCGGCCGGTGGCGGCAGCCACCACCCTACGGTGGTGGTTTTGATATTTTCATTATTATTTTGGACATCATTTACAATATACAACTCAATAACACACACACACACACACACTAATACAAACATACACACACACAACCACCCTTGTGGTGGCTGGTTGTGGTACACGGTTGCATCCACCACCTTATGGTGGTGGTGGCTTTTCCTGAGAAATCCGGCTAAACAAAACCCCCACTACACTTAAATGAACACACACAAGCACTCTTTGCTCAGAACAGTAACACAGCCACCTACCTGGTGGCGTACATGGCGGCGATGGCGTGAGATGGCGGCAGCGGCGACAACATTGCTTTGACAGCCACCACCTCGCGGTGGTGGTGGCGTTTCCTCTTGATCCACTGCACAACAATACTTCAACCTCGCTTAACATGTCGTATGGTGCAAGGTGCTTCATCCACGCTGGCAGCGGAGGCTCGCGGTGGTTTTCCGACTTCACACGACGCCGGTAGCAAGAGCTGGGAGTAGAAGAAGAAAGGGAGGCGAAGAAATGAAAGCAGTGACTGATCGTCGTCGCTCCGAGCCTTGAAGGCTCCCTCTGTAGCGCTAATCATCATCGGTTGAAGGATGGTTGCAGTCCGACCGGTCTATCTCGTTCACAACGATGGATCGAGCTTCGCATCCTACATCGTCGTTGGTAGTGAGACGGGTACGACGACTTCAGCAAACAGGGAGATGGTGGCTGGGATGGGAGGAATAAGGGTGGCAGCGGCGTTCATCGATTTCCGACGAGGCTACGAGGGGCGGCTGAAGGGTGGAGGGTGTATGTGACGGCTGCAACATAAGGGGATTAGGTTTAGGGTTTGACGGGTAATGAAGCTATATACCCGATCCCTCATCATATCTTTTCCATAATGACAGATACGGCCCCTCCTCCATAAAATCCCTTCAAAAGAAGTCTATAATTTACCATTTAAACCCTGCCCCTTCAATTCCTTTACAAATTAAGTCTGGATTTTACTAAAACATCCCCCAGCATTCCAAATCCATTTCAATTTAAGTCCAATGCTCAAACTTCATCCATGTTAACATTTTTAGTCTCTGCCTTCATAGATATTTACGAATCTAATCTGAAACTTTACACTTTAACCCCCGACTTCTAACATTGTAACCTTTGGCTCCCGGAAACCAACACCTTGCTATATACTTATTGATTTTAGGGCTGTTATACAATCATTTATTTATTTATTTATTTACTAAATAAAAGGGTGTTACACCTAAGAACGTCTGGGCTAAACCCTAATCCCATTCTATTTTATTTTGTGAGTTAGAGTGACTTATGGAGCTTGAAAGAGGGAAATAGTTAGAAGAAGAAGATCCAGTAAACAAAGCATTTACTCTTGAGCTTGACCATCTTGTGGACTGTAGTAAGTCTCCAAGATTCGATTTTTATCTTAGAATATGGCTACATCTTGAGTTTACTCTTTATTTCCTATCATTCATATTAATTGCATGCATAGGGTTCATAAAGTTGCAACTTTATGGATCTCTAGAGCAAAATAGTCCCAAGCTAGGCTAGATCTAGCTTTTGATCAAGCAAGGACGCCATGTAAGGGTTTTTAGAGGATATTTCCCTTTATTGGCCATTTTGACTTAAAGACATGCATTGTACATGCATGCCCATAAAGCCTCCTCCTTTGGAACGTCTTGAGGACTAGAAACTCCTCTGGAAAGGAGGGATTCAAGATCCCTAAAGTTTTGGGAACGCATGGCAAGACTTTTGAGCTTTCCAACCTTAGATAAGGACCTTAGAGCATTTGGAGTGGTTATAGAGGCTAAAGTTCGAAACTTTATCCCTTTGGACACCTTAGGGTTTCAGATCTAAGCCCTGAAGTCCCTACATTCGGTGAATCATCATAATAAGAAAAAAGAGAGTGGAACTCGATGAGCTGCCCAAGCGACTCGACAAGTCGGATTGGGTTTCCCCGTCTACTAGGTATCAAGTGAACTCGTCGAGTTAATGAAACAACTCGGCGAGTTGGCTAGGGTTTTTTCAGGTCTTTTGGACTCCGTAGGAACTCGATGAGTTACTAGATGCACTTGACGAGTTGGGGTCAACAAGGACTTTTGACCTTGACCGTTGACCTTGACTTTGACAAGGGTTAACCAGAGTTGACTTTGAGGGTAATTATGGGTTTATGACAAGTTAATCTTATGATGCTTCTAAGAAGTTGAGTTGGAGCTATGCGTTGGGACTTATTGGATTTTATCTTGTCCGCATAGCTGAGAGGTAGTCTCCTCACCATACCAATGGGTTGAAGGCACCAAGGCTGGCCCATTTTGTATGATATGCGACATACTTGTTAATTTTAGAGATATGTGTTGTGTTAGTTAGTTATGTTGGTGCTTTGCTATCTATATGTGTTACTTGTAGGGAAGACCATGGGGGAGCCCATGATACTTGAATGTAATACCATGGGGGAGCACATGTTTATCAAGTAAAGACCATGGGGGGAGCGCATGGTACCTGGGTGTTGTTGGGTTTTGAGCATTCTAACACTCCTATGGTGTGAATGCAACCTTAGAAACCTTAGATCTATATTTTCTCTAAAATACATGCAAATTTGATTTCCATGGTTTACAACCTAACTAGCATGTTATGGGGTACTTGTAATACAAAACTTTAAGTAGAATAACATACCTTTCTTTTGTGGTTGATTTCTTGGAGTTTTAGAGCCTAGCACCAAGAGTGTGGATGCCTCAAGTGGTGTCACAAATCACCAAAACAACTTGGAAATACTTGAGAGAATATGATGCTTGCTAAAATCGGCCCACCCTTGTTTCTCACACACACTAGTGCCAATTCTAGAACCAAGGACCTCTTTATATACTATGGAGGATCAGGGTTACACCCTAATACCCATGACTCTTCATTTACCTAGGATCCATGGGTTAAAAGCTCCATAGACTATCCATAGACTTCCATATACTCTTAGCCCATCCTAAATAAATCTTAGCCCAATCCATATATATATGTAAGAGTCCATAATTAATTAGCCTCTTTTGATTACTAAATTAATTCCAAAATCAATTCTTGATCAACACTAATTAAATAATATGATTTCATATTAATATATTATAACTTATAATATATTAATAGAACATAAACATCTTATTCTCAAAAGTATATCCATACAAATTGTTAGGTGAAGTGCAACCCAAATGGACCATGCCGGGTCGGGTCAAGTTCATACCAAATATAGTTACGGACTTAGATACTTTATCCAACAGTCTCCCACTTGGATAAGTCTGATAACTATAGTTGCAAGTATAACTTCAGGAACCAACCAACAATTATAGCTCTTTAAAACTCTGTTGAACTATGAAGCGCCATTTTAGATAAGTGATCATATAATCCTCTGTTCTCAAGATATCAGCCGGACAAATACATGGAACAATGTCGTACTTATTGTCCAACAGTTGTTTCTCGATCTCTGATTTGTTTGACATAGAACTAAATTGAACACATCAATTAGGTTCTAACCGGGCCCAACACATAAGTCAAAACCAAATCATTGAGGGGCCCAGATATCGCTTCTATTGCTAGAAGGAATAGATAAACTTCGACTCATATGCGTGTACTAACTACTAGTTGAATTATGCACAAAAGCATGTTTTATGACATCAAGTTACTGATGTGTTTTCGTACAATCAATGGATAACCAACTCATAGTCAACAACTCACATCTCTAGGTTTGCAGATATATATGATATTTTCGTCTCACGATCACTCGAGATAAATTCCATGAAGTGATACAAGTGAGCGTGGGTTTAATCCAATACTCAGACCTTATGAGCACTTATGAATGTTGTAGCAACCATTGCAATGTCTAATGCACCTTAGACAAATCTTACAAGCCAAATTCATGACAGTCTTAATTCAATACCTACTTCCAACGTATGACCGACTGTGGAGAGTTTTGAATAAAACAATTATTTTGGAAGTCAAAACATGCAAAATTGAAACAATAGTAAACGATTAACATAAGATAGTAACACCCATGAGTTTACGGACGTGAACTCATGGGGACATAGTCTTAGGGCCAAAAACTCCTTTAGGAGTTTACTCTTAAAGAGCAAACTCCATATCTATGCCCTATACGTCCGTAGATGCCACCCGGGTCACTCCGAACACTTGATTTGAAGAGTTTTCGCCTCTTGGAGTGTATATTCATATCTAATTAGTGGTTCAAAGTCTAATTAGATACAATTGTGTATCTCTTCATATTACATAGGAACCTCGCGCATTCTCAAGCCCCGACTAAAAATGTTAACATGGCTGAAGTTTGAGCATTGGACTTAAATTGAAATGGATTTGGAATGCTGGGGGATGTTTTAGTAAAATCTGGACTTAATTTGTAAAGGAATTGAAGGGGCAGGGTTTAAATGGTAAATTATAGACTTCTATTGAAGGGATTTAATGGAGGAGTGGTCGGATTTGTCATTATAGCAAAGATATGATGAGGGATCGGGTATATAGCTTCATTACCCGTCAAACCCTAACCCTAATCCCCTTATGTGGCAGCCATCACATACACCCTCCACCCTCCAGCCGCCACCTCCTAGCCTTACTGGAAATCGATGAATGCCTCTACCATCCATATTCCTCCCATCCCAACCACCGCCTCCCTATTTGCTGAAGCCGTCGTACTCGTCTCACTGCCGGCGACGATGTGGGATGCGAAGCTCGAGCCATCATTGTGAACGAGATATACCGGTCGGACCGTAACAACCCTTCGACCGATGATGATTAGCACTGCAGAGGGAGTCTTCGAGGCTCGGAGCAACGACGATCGGTCGCTGCTTTCATTTCTTCGCCTCCCTTTCTTCTTCTACTCCCAGCTCTTGCTGTCGGTGTCGTGTGAAGTCAAAAAACCACCGCGAGCCTCCGCTGCCAGTGTGGATAAAGCAACTTGCACCATAGGACATGTTAAGTGAGGTTAAAGTGTTGTTGGGCAGTGGATCAAGAGGAAGCGCCACCACCACCGCGAGGTGGTGACTGTCAAAGCAATGTTGTCGACGTTGCTGCCATCTCGTGCCATCGCCGCCATGTACGCCACCAGGTGGGTGGCTGTGTTACTGTTCCGAGCAAAGAGTGCTTGTGTGTGTTCATTTCAGTGTAGTGGGGGTTTTGTTTAGCCGAATTTCTCGAGAAAAGCCACCACCACCGTGAGGTGGTCGTTGCAACCGTATACCACCACCGGCCACCACAAGGGTGGTTGTGTGTGTGTATGTTTGTATTAGTGTGTGTGTTATTGAGTTGTATATTGTAAATGATGCCCAAAATAATAATGAAAATATCAAAACCACAACCGTAGGGTGGTGGCTGCCGCCACCAGCCGTCGTGTCGGGTGGCGGTGTGCTTTGATTTGTCATGTTGATTCGGTTGGGATGCTTGAAACCCTAATGGGCCCAATGAAGCCCTAATGGGCTTAGTGAAACCCTAATGGACCTAGTGAAATCGTAATGGGCCTAATGAACCCTAATTGGTCAAAGGACCTAGCTATTGGGCCTATTGGACTAATATGGGTTAGAAACCCTAATTAGGGTTTAGAAAAACCTAATGCCATGAAACCCTAATTTGGGACTTATCGGGACCGCATCAGAATTATTTAATGAATTTAAAATAATAATTAATAATCATTGAAAATTAACCTAAGGCCATGTGGGACTTAATGGATTAAGTCCTTAATGGGTTAAGTAGGAAAACTTAACCCTAATCATCATTTTATGTGAAAACCCTAATTCCACTTGGGCCTTTCCATTGAGCTTTGGTAATTGGATTATTAATGGGCCATCCAAGAATAATCATATGGACTGGAATATGTCGATGGGCTTAGGGTAAGGCCCATATGATGGTTTGGGTCAAATTTGGAAAATTAGGCCATAGTTTGGGCCATAGTTTGGGCCTTTATGATTATGAGATATTGGACCATTAGAAATACCAAATGTTGGACTAGACTTTTTGGTTGGGCCTTTGAATAAGACATGTAAAGGTTCCGGCCCAATGTAACGTCTGTGTTCCTGGGCTTGTCATTAATGTTGATATAATAGTCTAGATTAACCTTTGTAACCCGTTTTGAAATAATAGAAGTGTAAGTATTATGTGTTTTGTGCTTAATTGCTTAATTATGTGATTTGATTAATTAAGAATGAAAATAAGCGTCAAAATTTAAGTGTAAAATAAACTCGATATCTTTACATAAAGTTGTAATGGCCGAAACGAGGTTTCCGAGTATATATAGAACGCCCAAATCTGACTTCGTATGAGGAAGTTATGATTTTCTGAAGTTTCGACTTAGCAGTATGCAGCCCGAATATTCGATTTGAGATTGAGTGGTTTTTAGACGAAACAATCTAAACAAGAATCGAAGATCTCGTTAGTGGTAGCGAAGCGATAAAAAGATAGGCGAGAATGGGTGTCGGATAAAGAAGTTATGAATTTATAACGAAGTTTCCTGTCCCGGCCTACTAAAAATAAATTCAAAATTAGCCGATGGAGTCTAAACGAAAGTTGTAGAGCGTAGTCTCACCTACGCGTGGATATAAAGAACGTCGAAAATGGAATTCGTATGAAGAAGATATGAATTTTTGAAGTTTATTAAATAATTAATATATAAATTTAATTATTAAATCCGACATTATCCGAAGGGGAGTCATCGGACTTATCCGAAGTACGCCCAGCGTACTGGCGTACACCCAACGTACAGCGAAGCATGACGACCCTCGCACTCGAGTTCTTCGGATGACGCATGCAATGACGATTTTGGAGGAGTACGCCCAGCGTACTGCGAGGCCTCAGCCTCCCATAAAAGGGATGCGAGGGCAGCCGACTCATTTGCTCATTTTCTCTTCTCTTTTTCCCGTTTTGCATCGTTTTGCGTGCCATAAGTATCCCGAAGCCCCGGTATCAATCCCGAGCCCCGAAGCAAGTTTCGAAGCCCCGAAGATTCCGAGAAGTGCGATTCCCGAGCAGAAGCTCTGCCCACGAGGATCCCGGTTTTTGTGAAGATCTTCCAGATCTACCGAAGAATACTACTTCTACAAGTCGTAGTGTTGCCCGATCATCTTCTGATCAAGTGAGTGTGTAGTTACTTTCTTCTAATGTCCGTCCCGATGAAAATCCTAGATTAGGTCCCCTGAGATAGATGTTGTTTTAGGGACGTAAAGTGAGGATAACGGGAATGGGTAATCGGGTTATCGTTGGTTGGTGAAATTAAATATAATTTATTTATTGTGGGTTGAAAACCCTATATGCTCACCAGGCTCCCAAGCCTGACCAACTCAGTTTTATTTGTATTATAGGAAGTGGCGCAAGGGCATAAGATGGATGAATCATCGAGTTGTTTTGTTTACAAGTCTGTATATGTATATATTTGTTGAATGACTTGTAATGTTATCGTTTATGCTTTATGGTCTGTATCGGAACATGACATCCCAAGCTTTGATTATATAATGAAAATGCATCTCTTGATGAAATGATTTGATAAATATTATTTTATCATATTTTGTTTTGGGAACAAATTCCGTAACTCTTTTAAATCAAAAGGATTTACTCTGAAATTATTTTAAAAAGCATAAATGAAATCGGTCTTTTCTGGCCGTGATTTTGGGGATGTCACAGTTGGTATCAGAGCATTAGTTTAAGCGAACTAGGAATTTGTAGGATTTCTAGACTTAAACTTAGAATACTAAGTGGAGATTGTGAGAAGTTTGTCTGATATATTATAGACACGAGCACTAGTTTATTTTAGAAAAGTTGCCTAAAATGCTTTTATGTGCTAAATGTTATATGTTGCCATATATGATATTAATTGTTCGGATCTATGGTCTGTTGCCGACCGGATCTGGAAACCTTATGTGTGTAGGATTCTAAGCGTATGTCTACGACATTAGAACTAACATGTAAACGTTTCGGAGTAATAAGGATGATTTGAATATCTATCATGAATGAGGATCTAATTTCACCTTATTCGGTGTGTAGATCAAAAATGGTGAGAACAAGGAGTGGAGTTGGAAACGCGGATGAAAACAGGAATCAACCGCCAGTGATTGAGCAAATACCTATTGTAGCAGCAGCACCAGAACCAATAACGATGGCTGGGGTGCAAGCCATGATTCGGGCTATGTTAGCCGAACAAAGGGATGAAATGCGACAGATGTTGCATGATAATAGGGATGAACCTATCATGCCCATCGAGGAACCCGAATTGATTCCCGAGCAATCGGAGGAAGGGAACAATAGTCGCATGGTGAGTCAAGTTGGGACTCAAGGAGAACGAAGGAACGATCCGGAAAGGAGAAACAACAAGGATGGGCGAATGTACAAGAACTTCTTGGGCGCCAAGCCACCAAGTCTTTCTGGAAGCCCGAAGCCTATTGAGATTATGGATTGGATCTCCGAAATGGAGATGGTATTTGAAAGTTGCGACTGTAGCAACAAACAGAAGACTGTCTTTGCATTAAGACAACTGAAGACTGGAGTCTTGAGTTGGTGGAAGTTGTTGGCAGATACTATGCCACGATAGATCTGATTAATCTGAACAATGAGTTCCAAAACTTGAAGAAGGGGAGGATGAGCATATATGACTATGCTACTGCATTCACTGAGAAAATGAAGTTATTTCCGTACCTAGTACCAACGGAACTCTCCAAGATTGAGAGGTTTGCTAATGGACTGCCTGCCGACTTTGGTCCGACAGTCAAGCTGGCAACTACTCTGAAAACAGTTGTTCGTGCAACTAAGAATGTGGAGGCCCAGCAGAAGGAAAAGGGTCTGGAAAGGATAGATGTTGGTGAAAAGAGGAAGTTCGATGGAACTTCAGGGTCCAACAAGAAAAACAAGTTCTCGAAGTCTAGTTCGAGAGGAGGAGGAGGGGAAGCGAAATGGTGCGACAAATGTAAGAAGAAACATCATGGAAAATGTGAGGTAGTGGCCACATGCTACAAGTGTGGAAAGCCAGGGCACTATGCCAATGAATGTACCCTCACTAAGAAAGTTTTTTATGGTTGTGGTGAGGAGGGACACATGTCGAGGGACTGCCCGAAGAAGAAGGAGGCAGCTAGACCCAACATTCCGCCAAAGCCGAAGGCGAGAGCATTCCAGATGACACTTGAAGCTGCTAAAGATGAAGCTGATGTCGCTTCAGGTACCTTTCTGGTAAACAAATTGCCTGCCCAAATTTTATTTGATTCTGGAGCCAACTACTCCTTTATATCGCATGAATTTGGTAGAAAACTAGCTTTGCCTATTGATAGACTAGATAATTCTTTATTAGTCGAAGTTGCTAGTGGCAAGTTTGTACCTGTTAGTCATCGTATGAAAAACATCTTAATCGACTTGAATAGGAATAAGTTCCACGGGGAATTATTGCCTATAGAACTTAATGGTTTCGACATCGTGTTGGGAATGGATTGGCTTAGCGCCAATGACGCCGAGATATTGTGCAAGAAAAAGATAGTCAAAGTAAACCCACCTGGGAAAGAGTCGTTTATGGTGTATGGAGATAAACGCAGAGTAAATTCTGGAATCATTTCATTGATGAAAGCCAGAAAGTGTTTGGCTAAAGGATGTACGTCGTATCTAGCATTCGTGATCGATGCTAAAAAGGAGAAAAAGGTGATGCAGAGCATTCCTGTCGTATGTGATTATCCGAAAGTATTTCCCGAAGATCTTCCCAGATTACCGCCTGATAGACAAGTGGAGTTTAGAATACACTTGTTGCCAGGGACGACGCCAATAGCAAAAGCACCTTATCGATTAGCACCGACGGAGATGAAGGAGCTGATGATGCAACTTCAGGAGTTATTGGACAAAGGTTTCATTAGACCTAGTTCATCGCCCTGGGGAGCTCCGGTGTTATTCGTAAAGAAGAAAGATGGAAGTATGAGGATGTGCATTGATTACAGGGAGCTGAATAAAGCAACGATAAAGAATAGATACTCGTTGCTGAGGATTGATGACCTGTTCGATCAACTACAAGGTTCAAGTTATTTTTCAAAGATCGACCTAAGGTCAGGATATCATCAGCTGAAAGTAAGAGAGAAGGATATAGAGAAGACTGCATTCAGAACACGATATGGACACTACGAGTTTTTGGTTATGTCGTTTGGACTAACCAAAGCTCCAGCAGCATTCATGGATTTAATGAACAGGGTTTGTAATCCATTCCTTGATAAATTTGTGATAGTGTTCATAGATGACATTCTGATTTATTTGAAAAGCCAAGAGGATCATGGCAGACACTTGCGAGAAGTGTTAGAAGTTTTGAAGAAGGAGAAGTTGTATGCAAAGTTCTCCAAGTGTGATTTTTGGATTTGAGAAGTCCAATTCTTGGGTCACGTGGTCAACCAAGAAGGGATAATGGTTGATCCAGCAAAGATTGAAGCTGTAATGAAGTGGGAACAACCGAAAAGTCCCACGGAGATCCGAAACTTTTTAGGATTATCCGGATATTACCGAAGGTTTATCCAATGCTTTTCTTCGATCGCTAGTCCATTGACAGCTTTGACCCACAAAGGAGCTACCTATGCTTGGAGTGATAAGTATAAAGAAGCATTCGAGAAGCTAAAGAAGAAACTATGTGAGGCACCGATACTTTCTCTACTCGATGGAGTTGAAGACTTCGCTGTTTATAGCGATGCGTCTGGTGTTGGATTGGGTTGTGTTTTGACCCAAAGAGATAAGGTGATCGCATATGCGTCTCGACAATTGAAAGAGCATGAAAAGAACTACCTGACTCATGATTTGGACTTGGCAGCGGTAGTTTTCGCTCTGAAAATATGAAGGCATTACCTTTATGGCACGAAATGAAAACTTTTCACTGATCATAAGAGTCTCCAATATCTCTTTAATCAGAAAGAATTGAATATGAGGCAACGACGCTGGCTAGAGTTACTTAAGGACTACGACTGTGAGATAGTTTACCACCCTGGTAAAGCTAATGTTGTTGCTGATGCTCTCAGTTGGAAAGTCAGTCTTGAAAGGAAGAGGCCAAGATCGATGAGAATAGAAGTTGTCTCGACAATTGTGGAGATTATAAAGAAAGCTCAAGAGGAAGCTTCTGAGAAGAATGACTGAAAGGAGGAACGTTTGGGCAAAACGTTGGTGTTCGGTATAAACAGTCATGGACTGAAGGTGTTCCAAGATCGGATTTGGATACCTAAGACAGGAGGAATCAGAGATCTTCTGATGGAAGAAGCTCACAAGACCATGTACTCGATTCATCCCAGTAGCACTAAAATGTATAGGGGCCTGAAACCCTACTACTGGTGGCCGACGATGAAGCTTGATGTTGCAAAGTATGTGGCCGGGTGTATGACTTGTGCGAGAGTCAAGACACAACATCAGAAACCGTACGGGAGTTTAGAACCATTGCATGTGCCTATGGGTAAGTGGGAAGACATTGTTATGGATTTTGTCACTAAACTGCCCAGAACAAAAAGTGGTCACGACATGATTTAGGTGGTCGTTGATCGATTCACTAAGAGTGTGCATTTCATAGCAGCCAAGGAGAAATGGTCTATGGATAAGCTTGAGAATTCTTACGTGAAGGAAATTGTGAGGCTTCACGGTGTTCCGTTAATGATTGTGTCAGATCATGACAGTCGTTTCACCTCACGATTTTGGAAAAGTCTACAAGAGGAATTGGGTACCAAGTTGTGTTTAAGTACAACTTACCATCCATAGACTGATGGTCAGAGCGAACGAACGATACAAACACTTGACGATATGCTGAGAGCATGTACCCTGGAATTCCAAGGTAATTGGGATGAACATTTACCTTTGGTAGAATTTTCCTACAATAATAGTTTCCACTCGAGCATAAAGATGGCACCTTATCAAGCTTTGTATGGACAGATGTGTCGTACGCCATCTTGTTGGCTTGAGGTTGGGGAAAAGCAGTTGATGGGACCAGAGATAGTCCATCAAACTGATGAAAAGTTGAAAATAATTAGGGAAAGAATCTTAGCAGCTCAGGATCGTCAAAAGAGCTATGCTGACAACAAGCGAAGACTGATGACTTTTGAAGTTGGAGATTTGGTTTTGCTTAAAGTCTCACCGTGGAAGGGACTTATAAGATTTGGTAAAAGGGGAAAATTAAGTCCAAGGTTTATTGGACCATTTAAAGTTCTTCAGAGGATTGGGAACCAAGCTTACAAGCTCGAACTACCAGAAGAACTGAATGGAATTCATAACACTTTTCATGTGTGTTATTTGAGGAAGTACATGGGATAAGTTCCCGACATGATTCCACTTTCGGAGTTGAGAATCGATGAGAACAAAAGGTTGATTGAAGAACCAGAGGCAATCGTTGACCGAAAGACTAAAAAGTTGCGATGCAAGATGGTCGAGTTAGTGCTTGTCCGATGGAAACACACGAATGGGCCGAATCTCACCTAGGAGACGGAGAGTGACATGATGTGTCGCTCTCCGCATTTTTTTGTTGATGTGTGATTCCGGGGACGGAATCATTCTAAGGTGGAGAGAATTGTAACGCCTGTGTTTCTGGGCTTGTCATTAATGTTGATATAATGGTCTAGGTTAACCTTTGTAACCCGTTTTGAAATAATAGAAGTGTATTATTTGAGTATTATGTGTTTTGTGCTTAATTGCTTAATTATGTGATTTGATTAATTAAGAATGAAAATAAGCGTCAAAAATTATGTGTAAAATAAACTCGATATCTTTACATATAGTTCTAATGGCCGAAACGAGGTTTCCGAACGTATATAGAACGCCCAAATCTGACTTCGTATGATGAAGTTATGATTTTCTGAAGTTTCGACTTAGCAGTATGCAGCCCGAATACTCGATTTAAGATCGAGCGGTTTTTAGCCGAAACAATCTAAATGAGAATCGAAGATCTCGTTAGTGGTAGCGAAGCGATATAAAGATAGGCGAGAATGGATGTCGGATAAAGAAGTTATGAATTTATAACAAAGTTTTCATGTCCCGGCCTACTAAAAATAAATAATAAAAACAAACTCAAAATTAGCCGACGGAGTCTAAGCGACAGTTGTAGAGCGTAGTCTCACCTACGCGTGGATATAAAGAACGTCAAAAACGGAGTTCGTATGAAGAAGATATGAACTTTTGAAGTTTATTAAATAATTAATATATAAATTTAATTATTAAATCCGACATTATCCGAAGGGGAGTCATCGGACTTATCCGAAGTACGCCCAACGTACAGCGAAGAATGACGACCCTCGCACTCGAGTTCTTCGGATGACGCATGCAATGACGATTTCGGAGGAGTACGCCCAGCGTACTGCGAGGCCTCAGCCTCCTATAAAAGGGATGCGAGGGCAGTCGGCTCATTTGCTCATTTTCTCTTCTCTTTTTCCCGTTTTGCATCGTTTTGCGTGCCAGAAGTATCCCGAAGCCGCGATATCAATCCCGAGCCCCGAAGATTCCGAGAAGTGCGATTCCCGAGTCGAAACTTTGCCCGCGAGGAGCCCGGTTTTTGTGAAGATCTTCCAGATCTACCGAAGAATACTACTTCTACAAGTCGTAGTGATGTCCGATCATCTTCTAATCAAGTGAGTGTGTAGTTACTTTCTTCTATCGCATAATTATGAAGTATTTTATACGAAATACGTGTTATGTGTATAATTTTGTTGTTATGTGTGTGAATGTATATTCACTCTCTTCTATCTCATAGATCTGATTTATTTTTTATGAAATACGTGTTATGTGGGTGTGCCTCATCTGTTATGTGGAATATGTATTGAATGAAAATGCTATACAAGTTTTAAACTATGTATAAAAATATATATTTTTATCTACTAATATGTTGGGTAGAACATGGGTACATAGTTGGTGTGTAATAAACAGATGAGAGGCCTCGATGTTGTTGTTGTTGATCTAGTTATTCAGCGGAGTATGGATAACGACCACAGACTCTTTCTAGACAGTCCTGTGGAACGCTAGCAGGTTCATAACCTGTAGGTGTTGTGAACGATGTGTTCACCGGTGTACTCTATCCCCCTCACGGTTGCCTTTAGGACATCTATTGTTGAGGAAACCCCTTAGCAGTAATGTCCGTCCCTATGAAAATCCTAGATTAGGTCCCCTGAGATAGATGTTGTTTTAGGGACATAAAGTGAGGATAACGGGAATGGGTAATCAGGTTATCGTTGGTTGGTGAAATTAAATATAATTTATTTATTGTGGGTTGAAAACCCTATATGCTCACCAGGCTCCCAAGCCTGACCAACTCAGTTTTATTTGTATTACAGGAAGTGGCGCAAGGGCATAAGATGGATGAATCATCGAGTTGTTTTGTTTACAAGTCTGTATATGTATATATTTGTTGAATGACTTGTAATGTTATCATTTATGCTTTATGGTCTGTATCGGAACATGACATCCTGAGCTTTGATTATATAATGAAAATGCATCTCTTGATGAAATGATTTGATAAATATTATTTTATCATATTTTGTTTTGGGAACAAATTCCGCAACTCTTTTAAATCAAAAGGATTTACGCTGGAATTATTTTAAAAAGCATAAATGAAATCGGTCTTTTCTGGTTGTGATTTTGGGGATGTCACACCTAATTTGGAAAATTCGGCCATATGTTGGGCTTTGATTCCCAGTTTGACTTTTGGGCCTTTGGGTTTGGGCCTTGAGTTGAATCAAGCTAAGATAGGGGTAAATCAGTCTTTTACCCCAAGCATGGATTTACGATTTTCGTGTTGGAACCCAATTATTAATTGGGTGTTATTTTGATGTTGACAGTTCAGGAACTTGTCATCTAGCAGTTGGGTTTGGGTCTGCGGGACTTCAGCAGTGTGAGGTGAGTTACCTTCCAGTAGAACTGGGTCTAAGGCCACAATGTCGGCCCACTAGTAGTAGTTGTTTGTTAGATAATTGTCTTTGTGACAATTATCTAGTTAGCCATTATCTGATATGTTTTACGTGCTAGCATGATATGATGTTATGTGATAGTGGTAGTAGGGGGAATAGTCCCCGATTACCGGTCGATAAGGCTGAAAGGGTAGTTTAGTACCCACTATGTTAGACAGATTATGATACATGTGATATGATATTATGTGGTAGTAGTAGGGGTGAAATAGTCCCCGGTTACCCGTCGGCAAAACCGAAGGGGTAGGTTGGGCACCCAGATATGCCTGACAGGGGTAGGTTAGGCACCTTGGTATGCCTAGCAGGGGTAGGTTGAGCACCCCGGTATGCTCACCAGGGTAGGTTGGGCACCTAGATATGCCTAACAGGGTAGGCCGGGCACCCAGATATGCCTGACAGTACATGATTTGTATGGTATGTGGTATGATGGGGGAACTCACTAAGCTTTGTGCTTACGGTTTTCAGTTTTGGTTTCAAGTACTTTGTTTTCAAAGGAAAGGAGTCGGCTTGATCACAGTGCATCACACTATATTTCCGCACATGAGATATTGGGGATTACACTCTGATATTGTTTTATGATAACATGTTTTGATTATTTCTACTTTGGTTTTTGACATGAGATGTTATTATGGATTTTTTATTACTTAGGATTTTATAATAACTTATTTAAAAACGAAATTTTTGGCCTGTATTTTTGGGATGTTACATTAAGGTTTGGAGGCTAATAGAAGGTCAGCCTCAATGTTCTTAAGGAGATTATATAGGGTGCAAACCCTAAAATTAGGTTTTTACCTTTTACAGTGCCTACTTGTCGAGTTGGCCTTTAGACTGGTCGAGTAGGGCCTAGATCCCGTGTCCTCGAAATGTCCTCTACTCGACGAGTCAGTGCTCCCTACTCGTCGAGTACAGCTAGCATCGAAACCCTAAACTTAGAAAATTAAATAATACCTGGGACAGGTGTTACAAATCTACTCCACTTGAACTAGACTTCGTCCTCGAAGTCTGCCGATCCAAATAAGTCCGGGTAGTGGTCTTTCATCTCATCTTCTGGCTTAGCCCCTTCAGCGCTACCATTGCACCTTTAACAACTTCACTTCCTTGTTCTGAAGAACTTTGGTTTTCCTATCTAGGATCGCAACAGACCTCTCAATGTAGTTCAAGCTCTCATCCACCTGAATGTCGTCCAACGAAACGACTGCAGACTCGTCAGTGACAAACTTCCGAAGCTGTGACACATGGAAGGTGTTGTGAATCTGGCTATGCTCATCCAACAGATCCAATCGATATGCCACTTTGCCCACTCGGACCGAAATCCTGAACTGACCTATATATCAGGTTCCTAGCTTGCCCCTCTTTCGAAATCTGATGACCCCCTTCCATGGTGACACTTTCAGTAGTACAAAGTCCCCCACTTGGAATTTGAGATCCGATCGCTGCCGGTCAGCATAACTCTTCTGACGGCTCCGTGCGACACGTAGCCGATCGCGCACCTGTTGAATCAGTCCGGTAGTCGTGAGCACTACTTTAGTGCTCCCCATGACTCAGTGTCCAACCTCACCCCAACAGACCAGGGTTCCGCACCTCCATCCATACAACATCTCGAATGGGGCCCGATCGATGTTGGCATGATAACTGTTATTGTATGAAAACTCTGCCATCGGGAGGTATGTATCCCAACTACCCCAAAGTCCAACACACAAGCTCACAGCATATCCTCCAGTGTCTAGATCGTCCTCTCGCTCTGGCCATCTGTCTGGGGGTTGTACATCGTGCTGAAATGTAATTGAGTGCCTAGTTCCTCATGGAACTTCTTCTAGAACCTAGATGTAAACCGAACATCCCTGTTAGAGACTAACGACACTGGCACCCCGTGCCTCGCCACCACCTCCCGTACATAAATATCCGCCAATTTCTCAGCGTAGATGCTCTCATAGATCGGGATGAAGTGGGAACTCTTCGTCAATCAATCCACAATCACCCATATGACATCCACACCCCTTTTTGTCCTTGGTAACTTCGTGATGAAGTCCATAGTGATCTCCTCCCACTTCCACATGGGAATGGATAGCGGCTGAACTTTTACATGAGGCCGCTGATGCTCGGCCTTGACCTTCCAGCAGGTCAAACACCGCTCCATAAACCAAGCGATCTCCCGCTTCATGCAGGGCCACCAGTAAATCAGCCTCAAATATCTATACATCTTTGTAGCCCTAGGATGTATAAAGAACTTGGACTTATGTGCTTCCTCCAATAGTTTCTATCTCACATCCCTAGATGACGGGACCCCCACGCGGCCACACTGGGTCAAGAGGCCTTGACCATTCCGGACGAACAAAGGAATTTTCCCCCGATTCCTCTTTAATTTATTCCCTTAAGACCTTACGACCATCACTCATATCTAATCCCAAATATCATCCTTGTTAAATGTGACTCGAATATTTGGGACATTCTTATTGAGAATCTGGAGCATTCTCATAAAGCATTTGGAACACTTAGATCTCAATAGAGCCCTTGAGGTTCATGGAGCAAGGGTCAAAGGAACGTATAATTTAAGATGGATTTGGATCATCAGAAAAAGGAACAGATCTTCCAAAAGGGGGGTGGAGCAACTTGGAGTGGCTTGGTGCAACTTAGAACAACTTGGAGCAACATGGATGACTTGGAGCAACTTGGAGCACTTAGAGAAACTTAGGAAAACATGGAGCAACATGGAACATCATGTTGCGCCATGTAGAAGGAAGTTGCGCCATCCTTGGGTATGTTGCGCCAAATGATAAAATGATCCGCCATCATGTATGATGTTAAGACAAATAGATGTTGAGCCAAGTAAAGATGTTGTGCCAAGGAGATGTTGAGCCATGAATATGATGTTGGTCCATCAATAAGGGAAGTTGTTGCCATGTAGGATATGCTGCACCATCATGGACCATCTTGGTACATGATGTGCCATCTTGATTCCTTTGTTGTGCCATATTAATCCACGTATGCATAGAAGGTGATCGTGCTCAAGAAATACACCATGTTGTATCACCATGATGGATGTTAGGCCATTAGTGATCATGATGCTCCACATGTGCATCGTGTTGCTCTACTATGGTCAAGCTAGTCCATCATCTGTGTTATTGATGCTCATAGGTTGTATTACATGGAAGAATATTCTAGAAGATTCTGCATGGCAGAATATGATTGATTGTCACCATTCACGGGCCTCTGGGCCTATGGACTTGGCCCATTAAGGTTTTAGGTCTTATCCCTCAACTATAAATAGGGATTCCTGCTTGGTGATTTTGTAACTTTTATCTGGTATCCTTAGTGAGCAGGACGAATCTCTAGTGAATTGTACTTGTAACCTCTATTTAAGAACTTTGAAATAAAGAATACTCCCCTTATGCCCGTGGACGTAGGTCACCTTGATCGAACCAAGTAAATACTTTGTATTTGTGTGCTTTTGGTTTTGCTTGTTATCTGCATTACTTCCTAACAAGGGTCATCAAAACATGTCAAGTGGCATCAGATTGTTTTGAGTATTGATAAGTATCATCTGTTTCCCTAACAAGTGGTATCAGAGTTGCGGTTGGTCTTTTTTTATTGAAGATGGCATCTCAGAAGTTCGATTTGGAGAAGTTCAATGGTTCAAATGATTTCACCTTGTGGAAGGTGAAGATGAAGGCTCTCCTAGTTCAGCAAGGATGTGCAGTGACACCGGAAGGAGAAGCAAACCTACCAAAGGACATGGCGGCTGAAAGGAAGGTGGGTATTCTTGAAAGAGAGCATAGGGCTATTTTGTTGATTTTGACATATGAAGTACTGAGAGAGGTTGTGGATCCAACGAGTGCTGATGGGCTTTGGGAGAAATTGTGTGACAAGTATCAGAACAATTATATAACGATCAAGCTATACCAGAGGCAATGTTTGTATACTCTTAGGATGTCGGAGAGCACCCAAGTGAAGGATCATATAGACAACTTCAATAGGATCATCTTGGACCTACAAGGTGTGAATGTAAAGATTGAAGATGAAGATCAAGCACTTATCCTCTTATGTTCACTGCTGAATTCTTATGAGAATTTCATTGATATGATGTTGTATGGTACGACAACAATCACTGTGAATGATGTGAAGGATTATTTGATGTCCAAGGAACTGAAAAGAAAAGTTTCAGTTGAAGAAGAAGTTTCTAGTTCCTGTTTGTTCGCAGGCCAATATCAAATGTTATAACTGCAAGGAAAATGGGCACTTCAAAAGAGATTATCCACTGTTGAAGAAAGAGAATAATAGTTTTGGACCCAGAAACAACAATATTGTTGTGGTTCAAGGAAATTTTGATGAAGGGAATGATGGTGATGTTTTGACAATATGTACATCTAGTTCTGTTGATACTTGGATACTGGACTCTAGAGCATCTTATCAAATGACTGGTTTGACTCCTTCAAAGAGTGGAATGGCATAATCAAGATGGGAGATGATTGGGCGAGCAACATCAAAGGTAGTGGCACGGTGCAGATCAAGATGCACAATGGTATGGTCAGGAAACTAGATTGCTTGTTTGTCCCAGAGCTTCGAAAGAATTTGATTTCGCTTGATACTTTGGCGAAGGATGGATTGGAGTATTCTGGAAAAGGTTACTGGTTAAGAGACTCCAAGGGTTCTCTCATAGTTATGAAGGGAATGATGAATCCTCATGAGATTTATATTCTGGATGGTTGTACGATTGGGGGGACAATAATTCCATCCCAATCCTTGGATCAGTATGATGATCAGAGGAAGTTATGGAATCATAATTTGGGGCATGTGAGCGAGAAGGGGTTGTTTGTTAGAGATGCAACTAGAAAAGCTAAACCTTGTGAAGCTTGTGTTCAAGAGATATAATGATGGGTAAAGTTCAGTTCGGTGCAACACTCAAGCAAGGAGATCCTAGAGTGTGTTCACTCATATCTATGGGGTCCTTCTCCTGTGAAGTCTCATGGTTGATGTCAATACTTTGTAACTTTTATCGATGATTACTCAAGGAATATGTGGGTGTATTTTTTGAAGACAAAGGACCAATATGAATTGTTTTGACGGTTCAAGGAGTGGAAAACAATGGTTGAGCAACAGATCGGGAACCATGTCAGACCACTCATAACATAAAATGGTTTGGAGTTCTACAAGGCTTCGTTTGACAACTTCTGCAAAATAAAAGGTATAGTGAGGCATCACACTGTACATCTAACAACACAACAAAGCAGAGTGGCAGAACAGATGAACCAAACACTGGTAGAGCATGCTCAGTGCATACGATTATCAGATGATTTATCGGAGCAATTATGGGCAGAAGCAGTCAACACTGCTTGCTATCTGGCGAATTGATCTCCATCAATTGCAATTGATTGTAGGGATCCTTGAGAGGTGTGGTCTTGAAAACCCTATAAGAATCCTGGTTTACGAATGTTTGGATGCCCTGCTTACGCTTGTGTGAATGATGGTAAACTAGAACCTAGGGCAATGAAGTTCATATTTCTAGGATATGCATTTGGAGGGAAAGGTCATCTTCTGTAGTGTACAGAAGAAGGCAAGACTCCAAAATGTGTTATTAGCATAGATGTGGCCTTTGAATCTGCTATGTGTAACCAAAGAATAAGTGGTACAAGTGTTGTGGGGAACGATCAGAGTGCTAGCTAGAAGGTGGAGTTTGCAACAGAATTCCCACACATTTTTGCGATAAATGAAGAACACCAAGGTGGCATGGAAAAATATAGATGTGAGGAATCCCTTGATCAACCCAAAGAAGAAGTATCATGTGATGTTGATGCTAAGAAAGATAACTTGAAGAAGCTTCTAGAGAATAAGCTTGTGATAGAATAACAAGATGGTTATACATTTCTCACTACATTGAGAAAGTCTTATGGTCATTCTATCATGATCAATATAAACATGTTGGTGCTTCTTTGGTGGTTCGAGGCAATCAGGGAAAAGCTCATTGGGAAGTGGTCAAGTGAATCTTATGAAACTTGAAGGGAACACTTGATGTTTGTCTGGTGTATGGTGCAAATGCACGACATATGGACTTGGTTGGATTGATAGACTTGGACCATGAAAGTGATCTGGAGGACAGGGTATGCATTCAAAAAGTTTGGTACCAAGGTGAATCTGGAGGACACGGTAACAAATTTCTTTCCCAAATAGCAGTTCAAGATTTGCTTGGACTTTGTTGATGCTCGCAGGAGTTAAGCCCCTTTGGGGCTTGATGATAGGAAGGGAGAAGAAGTTCTCATTTAAGGTGGAGTTCATAGGATGCTTAAGTCAAGGTGGAGATTGTTAAATGTGACTCGAGCATTTAGAGCATTCTCATGGAGCATCTACATCATTCTCATGGAGCATTTGGAATACTTAGATCTCAATGGAGCATGTGAGGTTCATGGAGCAAGTGACAAGGGAACGTATCATCTGAGATGGATTTGGATCATTAGACAAAGGAACATATCATGTAACAAAGGAACAAATCAAGTGACAAAGAAACAAATCTTCCAAAAGGGGGTTTGAAGAAACTTGGAGTGGTTTTGGATTAAATTGGAGTCGCTTGGAGCAACTTGGAGAAACTGGGAGCAACTTGGAGCACTTGGAGCAACATGCAATATCATGTTGCGCCATGTAGAAGGAAGTTGTGCCATCCTTGGGGATATTGCACCAAATGATATCATGATGTGCCATCATGTCTGATGTTGAGCCAAGTGAAGACGTTGATCCATGAAGATGTTGTTGCTCCATCAATAAGGGAAGTTGCACCATGGAGGGGATGTTGCGTCATCATGGATCATATTGGTACATTGAAGGGCTTAGAATAATGGTTTGGTCTAGGTTTTGCAGTTAGTAATAGGGGTGTGTTTGTAGTTAGCTGTTAGATTTTGGTTTACGGTTGTAATAGAGTTTACGGCCGTAAACACCTTACGGCTGTAAACTCTTCACGGTCTCGGGTGTATAAATAGTGGGTTGTGTCAGACGATTTTGGTTGTTGATGCCTTTTGTGTTCACGGTTCCCACCAAGTTGTATCAGACGTTTAAAGCTATAAAACGTATGCAAGCTTGGTTTGTTACTTCTTTGCTTATTAATTCGTTTTGTGTTCTTGTTGTTTGCTTTTGATCTCTGGTAAGATCCGATTTTGGACCTTACAATTGGTATCAGAGCAAGACCGGCGTCAAAGGCATTCTACAGTCGTTTATTGGTGCTAGTTCATACTTCTCAGCAAAAGGGTTTGTTGTTTCATTCGGAATCTGAAGAATCCGTGTTTTCGGTCCAAGCTTACGGCCGTAAACACCGAGTTCACGGCCGTAATCCATTCGAATTCGTCAACCGTGAAGTTTAATTCTTGGGCAGTAAACTAATTTTTGGTGCAAGTCTGTTAATCTTGAAGACCGTATTCTAAACCGTATTGAATCTTGGACCGTATTCTAAACCGTAAAATAATTAATTTCTTGAATTTTTGTTAAAATTTTGAACCGAAAAAAAAATCATTAGGTTTACGGCCGCAAACTACTAGTTTACGGCCGCAAACAATTTCCGGCAGTAAATTCAATTTTCAGCAGTTAATTCAATTTATTTTGGCAGTTAATTTTACTTCACTTTTAAATCTTAATTACTTTTAATTTAAAAAAAATGGAATCACAAAATCAAAACCACTTTCAAGAGCTTGATGCTGTCATGGGCACCACCACGCGAATTCCAAGGCTTATGTCTGCTGATGGGTTCCCCGAGTGGAAATATAGAATTGAAAAATACATAAAGATGAAGGAATTCAAGATTTGGAAAAGCATCATAAACGATCCAATCAGAATCAACACTACAGATGCGGGGCAGGTGGTTGACAAGAAAATTGAGAACTACACTGATGAAGATTTTGAGAGTGTAGAAGAACAGGAAAAGGCATTGACCATCTTGACCATGGCCCTATCACCAGATATTGCTCAAGGGTTCAGAGAGTATACTTCTGCTAAAGCACTGTGGGAAGCCCTAATTGAGGTGTATGAGGGAAATGAAGACATGCGAGAGAGTCGCCAAGATATGTTGCGGCAACGATTCAACATGTTTAACTATTTGCCTGGAGAGACTCTTGAGGCTCAACTGCAGCGGTTCACAACTCTTAACACAGAAATGACTGTGGCAGGGATCTTTTACACAACGTCGGAAATAAACAAAAAGCTACTGAATGCCCTCCCAAAATATTGGGACGTGAATGTAGCGGTCATTAAGAAGACTAAGGATCTCAATCGCCTCTCTCTAGCTGAAGTAATGGCAGTCATCAAAGCATGTGATATTGATGACAAGCAGTGAGAGATCAATCATGTGAACTCCTAGTCAGTTGCAAATCTTGGCATCTCAACTAACAATGCTCTTTCCCCCTTCTCCCTTTCTTCTGTAGGTTTGTCTTTCAATACTCCTCCACAAGCTCAGACACTTTCCCATCCATCGGTTTCCTCTGCCACGGCCATTCCCCTCTCGCAGAATCAATCATTTGTGGCCGCTCAAGCTGCTTTATCCTCAACTGGAGCCTCCTCTTCAAGAGGAAAGGAGGGCGATGAGAATTTTGCTCTCGCTTCAGGATTAGTCAATTGCTACAATGCGCTTGTAGTCGGGGATCTTCCGCCTCAACTATCATTTTCTGATCTTGATCAAATTCACCCTAAAGATGTTGAGGAGATGGACATCACTTGGAAAATTGCCATGGCAGTCTTTAGGGCGAAGCAATTTGCAAAGAAAACTAGGAAGAATAACTGGGGAATGAATGTTGACAAGAAGGTTGGTTTTAGAAAAGGCAAGATATGATGCTTCAACTGCCACGAGCCAGGGCATTTTGCTCATGATTGTCCGCAGCTAGACAAAAGACTCAATAATGATAGGACAGTGGTTACAGTTGGCAACAATCATAGTGACAGTCAAATAAACAACGAGAAGGCTATGGTCGCTCAGTCATTTGATTGGGAGGATCAGATGCAAGCGCTGAACCTGTCTGGACCTGAAGCTGTCGACCTGGCACAAGTTTGTGATGATGCACCAGCAGAGATTGTGGCAGCCGAAAGTGAGATGAAAGAGCTGTAGTTTGCATTGATGGTATCCTCTTCTCAAGAACCTAATTCAGCCAAGGTAAGTCTTCCATCATGCTCTCAAGCCTGTATTGACTATGTTAAAACTTTACATGACAAAATTGAGACATTAGGCAGTGAAGTAAAAAATCTTAGGATTCTTCGTAAACGTAATGAAAAATTGATAAGAGACGTAGAAGACCTTAGATATGAAGGGTACCAACTTAGAAAAGGACAAAAACCACTCAAAGCTCAACTGGAATAGAAAATTAAGGACTTTAGGAGACTCCAGGAAGACTACAGTAACAAATGTGAAAACTATGATAATGTAGTCAAACAAAACGCTGAGCTAGTGGCTGAGGTTGAATCTTTGAAAGGAAAGTTTGAAACCGCCAAACTTGATGTTAGAAAATATGATTTCTCAAGTGGGGTGGTTGCAAATATGATAGACCAAAGCATGCAATTTAAAAGGAATCAATCAAAAGGTCTAGGGTATAACCATGTACCCCCTCCCTTCAATCATTCATATGTGCCCAAGCCTTTGTCCAAAGAAGAGATCGCCAATGAATCATTTATGGTTTATGGCAAGCCCTCCGGTTTTATTTCGGGAGGATTTATTAATGTTGAAAGTACTATCATTTCTACTTCTCCTGCAGATCAATCCTTGAATCAGTCAAAGCACAAAGTTGAAGGATGTGTTTCTGAAAATAAAATCGAGTCTAAACCTGAAGCTTTAGTTTTTAATAAAGACAATACGTTTTCTGATATTTCTAAAGACAATGCTTTTTGTGATGGTGTTTTTATGACTTCTGATACTAGTTTGAATGTTTTGAAAAAGTCTGGTTTGAACAATTTGGTTGATAATTTGAATGTGTGTGATAATACTTTTGATAAACCATCAACATCACAAACTTTTCCATCTAATGTACCCTCGCTTGCCTCACAACCAAATTCATGTTCATGTTCTTGTAAGAGAAGAAAGGGTGATAGTATGGAAAATATATCTGATCAATGTAGCACAAGCTATAACAGTAACAAACAAATTTGTTTTAATTGTGGTGTTGGTGGTCATATAGCAAGAAACTGCCAAAATCGGATGTTTGTACATTTCAAACTCCCAAGAGGAGAGAACGAGTTCAGATGAAGGTCTTTAAATAGAAAGTCCTCTAGAAGTCGTTCTCGAAATGATGATTGGGCAGATGAACGGAATAGAAAACGGGTTGTTTTTCAAAGACATAAAAATGTTTTTCATCACCAAGTCCCAGACAGTTTGCCAAAACCGAGCACGGCCAAGCCAAGGTCAAACTCGTCACGAAGCCACAGTGGGTCTTCAACCAACTCTAGTAGAAGTCACACAGGCTTTAAGCAGGCTGATAATCACTCTATTTCTAAATCAACCAGGACGTTTAGAAAACCTAATTATAAATGGCTGCCCAAACCTGCTCCCAATACATCATTTGTGTCCTCGGAAAAATCTAAATGTGATAAATCTGAAAAGGCATCGGGATCACCCAGGAAGGTCATAACCTAGGTACCCAAATCTAATTAAACCCACACATTTTGTAGGGAAAGTTGCGGGGAAATGTCGTCATACCTTGGTTCGTCGACAGCGGCTGTTCCCGGCATATGACGGGAGATATCGCCCAACTGCACAACATTCAATCATTTAATGGGGGATATATCTCTTTTGCGGGTGGAGATGGTGGTAAAATCACTCAAAGAGGAACTGTCTCAAATGGATTTTTAAGTTTCGAAAATGTTAATTTTGCTCCCGAGTTGAAACGTAGTCTGTTAAGTGTCTCTCAGATTTGTGACAAGGGCTATTCTATGCATTTCACTAACAAGGAATGCATGATTCTCAAGCCAGGATTTGTCATCCCAGACGAGTGGATTCTTGTAAAATCTAAAAGGGATGGGAATTCCTATATCATTGACATGAATAGAAATCTTCCCGAACAAGTTACGTGTCTTTTCTCAAAGATCTCCGAACAATCTGCAATGTTGTGGCACAGAAGATTAGGTCATGCCAATGCAAAGAACTTGAATCGTCTTGCGAAGAACGAGATGGTCTGTGGATTGCCTGTCAAGGACTTCATTATGTTTGAAAAATGTGTGTCATGTGCTCAAGGAAAGCATAATAGAAAGTCGCACCTTCCAAAACAAGTCAACTCGATTAGTCAGGTGCTTCAATTGCTACATATGGATTTGTTTGGTCCAGTGAACGTCCTCAGCATCAACAGAAATTCTTATTGTCTGGTTGTAATTTATGACTTCTCTCGGTTTACATGGGTTTTCTTTCTACCCAACAAAGTTGGAGTTGCTGACTTGATCAAGAAGTTCATTGTATTAGTTGAAAACCAAACTAACAGTCGGGTGAAGGCGCTTCGTACTGACAACGGAGCGGAGTTTAAGAATTCTGTTCTCGATCATTTTTGCGCAGAAAAGGGTATACTGCGTCAATTTAGTTCTGCTCATACACCCCAACAAAATGGTGTTGCAGAGAGAATGAACAGAACGTTAAAAGACGCCGCAAGAACGATGCTGTGTGATTCAAAACTTCCAGTTTTCTTTTGGGACGAGGCGATAAACATTGCATGTTATGTTCAGAATTGAGTGCTAATCAACAAAGCTCAGATGAAAACCCCGTACAAAATTCTTTATGGTCACAAGCCATCAGTCAGTCACTTCCGTGTATTTGGCTGTCCTTGCACCCTTCTTCACTTAGATGCCAACCCGAAGTTCAATGCAAAAGCCGATGACTGCTATTTCGTAGGGTATGCTGCTCGCATGGCCTATAGAGTCTACAACAAGAAGACAAAACAAATTGTGGAATCATATGACGTGCGTTGGTTAGAAGAAAACGAGACGGACGCGAGAGTGGGTCCAGATTGGCTGTTTGACTATACATCCTTGTTCAAATCAATAGATGTGTCTTCAAGTGGCTCATCTAGATCATTTTTTGGTTTGAAGAAGTGTTCTGCAGACGAAGACGAAGAAGTTGTTTACAGATCTTCATCTGAATCTCGTTCTTCATTTACAGGGAAATCTCCGGTTTCATCTGAGGGGGAGTCTTCTGCTACACCTGAAGGGGAGCCTTCTGCTTCATCTGATGGGGGGAGTCTTCTGCTACACCTGAGGGGGAGTGCACTTATATGCCTCAAGGGGAGTCGTCTATGCAACATGAAAATCCCAAATCGTCAGACCAAATTGATTCTCCAGATACTGAAACTACACTTCATATTTCAATAGAGAAAGAGTTATTCCGTGATGATGCTTCTACTGTCTCTTCAACATTTATGGAACTACTCTTTCCTGAGCTTATTTCAAATGAGTTTGTAGCAGAGCCGTCTGGAGCGGCTCAATCAGCAAATGAAGGAGGTATCAATATTCACACTCTTCCTGTCTCTCTCAACGACATCAGCCAAGAAATACCTTCAAGGATTCAACGCGATCATCCGATCGACAACGTCATTGGTAAGCTAGGCGATGGTGTTAAAACTAGAAGTCGGAGTGGAGACGTTAATGCTTGTCTTTACTCTTGCTTTATTTCTCAAATAGAGCCCAAGAATGTTGAAATGGCTCTAAATGAACCTAGCTGGGTGGATGCAATGCATGAGGAATTGCACCAATTTGAAAAACTCGGTGTCTGAAAGTTAGTTGAGTTACCAAAGGGCAAGAAGTCTCTTGACACACGATGGGTTTATCGCAACAAGCAGGACGATTCAGGGGTTATTGTGCGAAACAAAGCTAGATTGGTAGTTCGTGGGTTTCAACAAGTTGAGGGTCTTGATTACACTGAAGTTTATGCTCCAGTAGCTCGCCTGGAGGCTATTCGTATCTTCCTAGCATATGCCTCCTACATGAACTTTACCGTTTATCAAATGGACGTCAAGACCGCCTTCTTGTATGGCAAGGTAAAGGAAGAAATCTACGTTGATCAAACCCCTGGGTTTGTTGATTCGAAGTTTCCTAATCATGTCTACAAGCTGGATAAGGCATTGTATGGGTTACATCAAGCTCCTAGAGCGTGGTATGCAACTCTTACGAAGCACTTGCTCGAGCATGGTTATTCACGTGGTACCATTGATCAGACTTTGTTCATCAAGCATATTGGAGATGATCAAATTCTTGTGCAAATCTATGTCGACGATATCATCTTCGGATCAACCAGTTCACAGCTCTGCAGAGAATTTGAAGGCGTAATGAAGAAACGGTTCGAAATGAGTTCGCTGGGAGAGATGACCATGTTTTTGGGGCTTCAGGTTAAACAGAATTCAACCGGAATCCTGCTACATCAAGCCAAGTATGTGGAGGATATTCTTGAGAAGTTCGAGTTTCGCGATGTTAAGCCTGCCACAACACCAATGGCTGAACGACCTCTTCTAACTCCAGATCCAGAAGGCAAATCTGTAGATCAAACTCTCTATCGATCGATGATCAGATCGTTGATGTATCCTACTGCAAGCCGACCGGATATCATGTTTCCAGTGTGTCAATGCGCCCGTTATCAGGCTAATCCTAAACTTTCACATCTTATTGTTGTCAAAAGAATTTTCCGGTATATCAAGGGAAGCCCTAAACTGGGTCTTTGGTATCCGAAAAATTCTGAATTTGATCTTTATGCTTTTACTAACAGTAATTATGGAGGCTGTGAGCTTGACAGGAAATCAACCTCAGGAGGATGTCAGTACCTAGGTGACAGGCTAGTTTCGTGGCAATGCAAGAAGCAACACACTGTCTCAACTTCCACAGCAGAGGCGGAATACGTTGCTGCATCAGCTTGCTTCTCTCAGGTTATCTGGATCCAACATCAGCTGTTGGATTACGGTTTGAATTATTTTGAAACCCCCATCTATTGTGATAACGAAGCTGCCATTCAAATTGCCAAAAACCCAGTCCAACACTCTAAAACCAAGCACATCGACATTAAAATTCATTTTATCAAAGACTGTTATGAACGATCACTAATCCGGCTGGAACAGATCCACATTGATAATAATGTGGCGGACTTATTCACAAAGCCTTTTAACAAAGCTCGATTCGATGTGCTTGTAGGTTTTCTAAAAATGCTACGCTTTGAGGATTAAGTTTTTTTTAATTTTTATTTTTTTCTTCAACTCAGTTTTTATTTATCTTTATTTTTTATTTTTCATTTTATTTCCTTTTGGTCTCTTGTTTCTAGGATAGATTAAATTTGCGCATTGTGTTTTATTTTTGTTTTTATTTTCATTTTACTCTCACCCATGCACAAATTTAGGGGGAGAAATATTAAAAAATCCAAAAACAACAAAAAAAAATTAAAAAATCCAAAAACAATAAAAATCCAGAAAATAAAAAAATTATTGCTGACAGTTTCGTTTGTAGGTATTGTGTTGGGAAATGAAATCAACAAGTGATAACGGGCAATCTAAATCGGCGTAACGTGCCTAAGTTGAATCGTCTACGCTCTGTGCTCGATGCGCTGGTAGGCATGAAAATTTTTAAATGGTCTTGATTAGGGAAAGTTGAATCTAATGAATTTAAGGACTTGACAAACTTTGACCTAGCTAGATCCGTTTAACCTGATGTCACGACGCTCGGATAGGTTGAGCAGGGAGATACACATGGGAATCTACCAGTCACATTAAATAACCCGTACTTGGAACCGTGGTTTTAACTTTTCCTCGATGTGCAGATTCTGTCCTTAATTCCGGTTGGATGGGGCGACTGGTAAATTCCGAGAAATTAGGTCTGTAGAATATCATTTTCTTTCTTTCCGTCTGTTAGTCATATGTTGTCTCTTTTGCGTGACTTCCAATCCGACCTGGTACACAACATATGCAACTCTATTTCTCTGCAGGTTATATATGTGAAATACTTCTTATCTGTTAGCCATATGTTGTCTCCTTTGCGTGACTTCTAATTCGACCTGGTACACAGCATATACAACCTTCTATTTCTCAACCCCTCTGAAGTAATAAGTAATAGAATTTTGAATCTATCCTCTCTCTGAATGGTTGTCTGCTCACCCAGTGTAAGGAGTACTCTGGAAGTTCTTGATGGCTGGGGCATATCAGGAAGCGGGAAACACATTCTATTACACTTAAAAATTGAACACATACAGATTTTCTGTAGATCTCGCTGCTCGATTTAGGTGGACAACAATATCCATGGTTGTAGTCAGTTATATGGTCTTAAGAAAAATCTATTTAAGAATTAGTGTCAATCATGATAATAAAGTTATAATTAGATATACATACATGTATCATGTCATTGGTAAATTGTCACAAATTTTTCGTGTTTAAGTGGACCACAATACTGGCGATCGATCAGACGAAGACGTGAAGATAAGGGTACCGACAAGTGGAATAAGGTTGTCCAACAACTTTGATCCCAAAATCACAAATTTAGTTACAGTGGTTAAATTCTTATTCAGTAGTTAAATCTTATTTTGGTTAAAGTTAAATTGTCTTTAATTTTATTTTTATTTTTATTTTTACTTTTAATTTTATTTTTCTCTTTTATTTTTATTTTTATTTTTATTTTTAAATTTTTAATTTTTAATTCTTTTTATTACTTTTCGAAATTAAATTTTTATTTTAGTTTATTTTATTTTTAGTGTACAGATTTTATTTTTATTTGTGTGGTTCTAAATTTTATTTTTTACGAAATTTTATTTTTAATTTTCCTTAATTAAAATAATCCTCAAAGGTTTTTTTAAAAATATTTTTTTACTGTGTTGGAGCTTGCTTAATGCTTGGTAGTTATCAGATAAAAGGCCCAAGAATGGTAAATATAGGGTTTATTGCCGAAATCCCCTCATTCACGAGATTCCGGCCGCAAACACCCCAACTCTCTCTCTACCTTCGAAATTTTTTTGTCGATTTCTGCAAATCCGCTTCAACCATCACGTAGGTAATGTGTTCTAGATCACAAATATGTATTTTATTGCATCATTCACCATGTAGATTGATCGGAAATTGAGAAAACAATTCCGACGGAGCTTACGGCCGTAAGCTTGGGCCGTAAACTCCGTTTAGGCCATAAATTGTTATTATTCTGTTGCTATTCACACACACACACACACACACACACACACACACACACACACACACACACACACACACACACATATATATATATATATATATATATATATATATATATATATATATATGCATCTGTTAAAGTATTGTTTATCAATTAAGTGTATTGGTGTGATTTTTCTGAATTTTTCCGAAAAAGTGTTCATAGGCCGTAAACTCCTCTTAGGCCGTGAACTTGGAGTTTACAACCCAAGAACCTTCAGTTTACTGCCCTCGAAAAATTAGTTTAAATCAGTGTGTCATTTTCGGTGTAATGTGTTTGCCATAATTCTTAGGCCGTAAACTTCGAGTTTACGGCCCAAGAACAAAAAAAAAATTAAATGTTCACTGCTTTTCAAAAGTTTGAATCGGGTGTTTGTGTCTCGGCCGTAAACTAAATTTTTTAAAGTTAACTTTTCAAATAAATTTTGTTTTGATCATTTTTTTTTAAAAAAATATTTTTTTTTGGTCAAAATAAAATTTTAATTTTGTTTACATTATTTTTCTTACGGTTTGTGGTTGAGTCCAGAAAATGGCAAATTTGAAGTTTGCAGACATGCACAATCTCGCCATCATGCTTGCAGATCCTCCGGCTATTCACTTAGACATGCGCTCGATGATTCACCGATTGCGGGAATGCTGTTTGGCGTCTTCCATCACTGTGAATCCGGTCGTGTATCAGAACCTGATCATAGAATTTTGGGCAACCACTAGAACAAACATGGATGATGATGGTAACTTCACGGTGAAAGCTAAGGTTCAGGGACGTGAGATTGTGGTCAAGGAAGGTTTCATTCGAGAGGCGCTGCTCATCGATGATCAACCTAATTTCCCGACCGAAATTGGGATTGGGGATACTCAACAAATTCTTCGAAGAATGAGCTATGAAGGAACTTCTGCACCAACACTGAAAAAGTTACTACATCCGTATTGGAGGTTTCTGGCGCACGTGTTTGTTAGTTGCATCTCGGGTAGAAGGTCAAGAGCGGATGAGATTTCTCAACGCACAACTGGTGCTCTCGTCTCTCTTGCTGCTGGTGTGAGGTTCAATTTTTCTAAATTCATCCTGGAAGAGTTTGTCATCAACATCAGAGCCTCCACCCGAGACACCTTCCTCTTATATCCTCGCTTTATTCAGATGTTTATCAATTTTCAGTTTCCAGATGTGAGAAAGGAAGGAGAAACTCTCGACATGAAGTCTTTGGATCCTCACACGGTGGGACTCATCAAGCAAAACTGCAGAGGCAAAGTTGTTTTCCAGAGGCTGTATCCACTAGAGAAGTTCGGAAAGTTCACAGAGTTAGATGAACCCACAGAGTCATATGGTTCGTCTGAACAAACTTCGTCAGAGCCAGCGTCTGCGGAAAAGTCGTCTCCAAACAACATTGTCATTGATGTTTCTGAAGATAAGGGAACTGAGAAAGAAGATACGCCAACTCCTGACACTCAAGTAGCTTCAGAACATGAAAAGGAGTTAGGTCATATTCAAGATGATGCGGAAATGAATGTTGATATGGGAGAGAATATTAGGGAAGACAGGAATGACACTTTCAGTGATCTTGACCTCACAGGTTTCGATCATGATGATATTGCTGCTTCCTTAGCTAGCAATGAAAATGTGGTGTCACACGAGAACCTTGATACCATTTTCAACAATGTCGATGACGTTGTTCCTCCAACAACTGAGACAAGGAAGTCAAGTGAAACTTTTGAAACTGAAACTCCAACATCAGGGCAAATGGTGACTGCTTCAATTCCTATGGAGATAGTTATAGGATGTTCCCCTCTTGTATTTGTTTCTCCTACTGCTAAATCGTTTGCGAGTGTTTTTACTCCAGAGTCTGACCAACCTCCGTCTAAGAGACTAAGAAGAGATGTGAGACAATCCGAGCTGATAGCAAGTCTAATTAGTGGCCTCCCAACACCACCTGTTGCTGCTGCTACCACCAGACTTACAACAACTAAGATGTTTGCAACAAGTTGAAGCCCTACGTTTAATGTTGGTGGTCCCTCTGCTCCACCTGGCTTCTCAATTCCAAGATATAATCATGATGATGCATCCGAAAGGTTGGCTTTGCACATGGCTGAAGAACAACTTCTAACGCCAAATCCTCGAGGAAAGGGTGTTTCTATTGAAGAAGGTGGTTCTAGGGGTGATAATCTAACCCTCTTTGGTCTACAAAAGGAAATTTCAGTTCTAATCCAAAAGAATATTGAGTTAGACATTCAAGTGACGGAAATTCGTGCTGAAAATGTGAAGCTTAGTATTCAAGTCTCCGAGGTGCAATCTGATAAGTCAAGTCTTGGAGTGCAAGTGGCTGAACTCACAAAAGATAAAAGGTTGAAGTCCAAGCAGAACTCTGATTTACAAGATCATTTCAACTTGCTTACTTCAAGCTATTTTGAACTGAAAAAGAAGCTTGAGGAAGACTTTGGAGACAAGTATCAAACATCCGTTGAAGAACACAGGATCAATCTTCATGTGCAAGCTTTCCCAGTTGATTTGCTTGTCGGTCAATCATCTGGTGTTGCTAGTCGTGGTGATGATGCACTCCCTCAGGCTCCCCATGCGACAGAAACCATATGTCGTCATCAAGAGGAAGAAGTGAAGAAAGGGCAAATACTGTTCAAGAGGAACCCTAACCTAAATGCTTCTTGGGACGAACCATTAATCACAATGACAAATCTTCAAGTGGTTCGGTTCCGAGATACTTTTGGAGATCGATTGGGAGTTGCTTCTTGGGGGTTCCATGATCCCCTTAAGATGTGGATTGTGATACGAAAAAGTGGTAACTCTGAGTTGTACAGAAATAGCCATGATTTTAGCTCATTTACGAGGATTGATTTGACAGAGTTGTCTCAAGCTCCCTTCATCAATCTAATGAACAATCCACAAGTAACTCAATTCAAGCATTTTCTTGATGATTAAGTCAAAAAGGGGTTTCCTTCTATGCCGACTGCAGAATCTGTGATTTTTGAACATCCAGATGTTATTGATCGCTCTACCAACAAGCCATTGCAAGTAGTAATGTGGCCCGCAACAGAACAGGTTAAACAGTTTCCGGTGCTTCAAGTTTATCAGGATGGGTCTCTTGGTTTGTTGGAGTGCTAGGTCTTTGACGAAATTACTTCTGGTGCAGTCCTTAAACTCAAAAATGGATGAATCAGACTCTATGATCGAAGAGACCTGTTGCGATTCCGGAAGTGGGATATTCATTATCTTAGCAACTTTCAAATCAAGGTTGTTGAAGATATCTATGAAGACGGTGCAAAAGCGTATACGACGATGATTGCGGAAATTTTGAGTAAACGCATGTGGAACGAAGCTATGGGGCAGATGGATGTTATGATAGTCAACAAAGTATGACCTTGGGCTAGTCCAAACCAAGGGGGAGATTGAAGGGCTTAGAATAATGGTTTGGTCTAGGTTTTGCAGTTAGTAATAGGGGTGTGTTTGTAGTTAGCTGTTAAATTTTGGTTTACGGTTGTAATAGAGTTTACAGCCGTAAACTCTTCACGGTCTCGGGTGTATAAATAGTGGGTTGTGTCAGACGATTTTGGTTGTTAATGCCTATAGGTTGACCCATTAAGGTTTTAGGTCTAATCCCTCAACTCTAAATAGGGATGTATGCTTGGTCATTTTATGTCTTGTATCTTGTATCCTTAGTGAGTAGGATGAATCTCTGGTGAATTGTATTTGTAACCTATGTTTGAGAACTCTAAAATAAAGAATACTCCCCTCCTGCCCATGGACGTAGGTCACCTTGACCAAACCATGTAAATAATTGTGTGCTTTTAGTTTTGCTTGTTATCCACATTACTTCCTAATAAGGGTCATCGGAACTTGTTAAGTGGCATTAGATTTGTTTTGAGTCTTGACAAGTATCGTCTATTTTCCCTAACAATCCTAAATCATAAAATTTCCAACTTTATGACTTTGCATGGCTAAAAGGTGCCCAAAACCAAAACCCTAACTTATTACACAACCCCAATCTTCATTTCTCTTGAATGGTTGAAAAGAAAGAATCAAGATTACATTTTTATGATTCTAAGCACACAAAAACGTCTGAAAATGCTAGTCATGAGGTCTGGAGTAGCTTATACTCAACTAGACCAAGAATATGGGATAAAAGGACAAAAAACTAAGGACTAACAAGATCTAACAAATCATTCACCAAGTTGAAAACTTTATACCTCATGGAGAATGCTTGAGAGGTGTAAATCCCAGATCTACAATGTTTGAAGCTTTCCAAGCAACACTACTAACTTCTTTTTCCTTCAAAGGCATCCAAAAACACACTTTTAGCTCACAAGGCACAAATATAGGGTTAGAGTTTCAAGGGATTCATTTGAAGAGATGGAGGCTGAGAATGGAAAGGGTTTATGGAGGTTAAAGTGTTTAAATAGGGCTCAAAACCCCAAATTTAGGGTTTGCACATTAGCTTAGTAAGTCATGCATACTTAAAGAGACCTACGTCATTCTTGAATGACTTACACCCAGCGTACGCCCCAAGTACACCTGGGGTAAGAAACATTTTTGTTTTAATTTAATACTTGAGTTAAGAACGGATATACGTGATTTGGTTGGGTATTATAAAATGTTTCACTATTGTTTGCTCACCGTTTTCTCACTGTTACTCTGATGATTGTGTTTTGGACGTACTTATATGCGGATACTCACGTCGGCTGGATGCAATGTGATGTAAGTTATATAATTATGTGATCATCACATACCACATTTCTAGTAAAAATACCTAGTTTACTATAAATTTTTTTGTATTGGTAGCACATCATGATGTGGATCTTATTATTGATAAAGCATAGAGGCATTGATGCTAAGTGGATGGTAGTATCACCGACTTTCAACACTGATGCATTTGACTGGAGTGACATAGCTGACGGATTCGTTTACCCATCTTGGACTGAGTGTGATATAATATAATTGTGTTTCGATTACATTACCTAACTAATAGTAATTTATTATATGATGTTATTTGATGATTAATTAATTCCAACCTTTTGTGTAGCTTTACATCCCAATCAATATACCGAGTGCTCACTGGATTTTAGGTTTTTTGGATTTTAATACATTCAAAATGACTATATACTATAGTTACTGGAAGAGCGGCTATTATTCAAAAGATGAGTCTTGGTTTATAGCTATGTGAGCCCGCATCCATAAACCCCTGGTGAGTATCAACTACAAGTGTACCAAACCAACTGATGTAGTCCCCATTCAGACTTTAAAAATGACCCTAGTACATAAAATTTATCTAAGTATTTTACATTTTTAGCCTTGGACTCGGCGAGTTGTAGGCCCGACTCACCGAGTGAAGACGGGTTTGGGAGCACGTGTAAGTTGGCGACTCGGCGAGTCCACATTCTGGACTTGGCGAGTCCAGATGTCTGATGAAACCCTAAATTTCAAGGGTTTGCACCCTATTTAAACCCTCTTATCCGCCCCCAAGCTCGCCCCCTTCACCCTCAGAGCTCTCTACTTCGTCCAAGCCTTGTCCCTTGTGAGATTGAAGCATTTTGGTGTGTTTTCTTGAAGACTTTGTGAGGGAAGGGGAGTAGATCAAGAAGAGAGAAGGAGGTCAGGCATCCTTGTGTTATCTCAGTGATTTCCTTGAGGTATAACTCAGTTTCCCTCTATTTTCATGCTTATAGTCCCTTATAGCTCCATGAAAGTCCTTCTTGAGCCTTTCCCCAAGCTTGATTGTGTATTAGGGTTTGTAATAAGTTGTTTAGCCTCTAGATCTAGGCATGATTGAGCTCAAAGAGCTTGGATCTACTACCTTTATGGAGCCATATTGCATGAAAGCCCTAGATCTACTCTTTTGGTGCATTTTGAGCCCTAAAACCTTCATCGGTGTTTATTTTCACGTAAAGTTGGAAACTTTACGTGTTAATCAAGCCCTAGAAACCCAGATCTATGTATGGCATGAGTTGGATTCAAGAAAAATCGGGTTTATAGTATTTGCATGTGGCAGACTCGGCGAGTCGTTCATCGGACTCGGCGAGTCGAGTCGCGAGTCCCCGAGTTTTCCCCGTTTTCGTGTTGCGGGTTGGAGTAGTGAGTCATGGGGTGTGAATCAGTGGGTCGGAAGCCAGACTCACTCATGAAGTAACTAGGCGAGTTAATGCCATGACTCGGCGAGTTCAAGGAAATCTTCTTGCCTCAAGAACAGACTCGGCGAGTTGTTCATACAGCTCGGCGATTCTCAACATAGAGTGCTCTTCGGATGAAGATGAACTCGGCGAGTTGTTCATACAACTCAGCGAGTAGGATGAAGTTGGCAAGCCAACTCGGCGAGCCGGGTCAACTGGCAGTTGACTTTGACTTTGACTCTTGGTTTGGTTAGGGGTAAATGGTCATTTTACCCTGAGGTCGGTTAGCAGTATTTGACTAACGGTTTTGTGGGAATTATAGTCGGAGGATTTCCGGAGCAGCAGCAGCAGAAGACAGTCAGTTCCCACACCGATCAGCAGCTACTTGGAGGTGAGTTACCTTCCAGTAGCGGTGGGTCTACGGCCACAATGCCGGCCCACCAGTAGGATTGTATGATAGATGTTTGTCTCTATGATATTCATCTAGGGTTTCTACTACCTGTGATATGTTATTGTGCTAGTATGATATGATGCTATGTGCTAGTGACAGTAGGGGGAGATAGTCCCCCAGAATACCGGTCGATAGGGCCGAAGGGGCGGTCATGCCCAGCCATGCTAGATAGATTATGAGATATATGTGCTATGTGGTAGTAGTAGGGGTGAAATAGTCCCCAGTCTCCGGTCGAGAGGACCGAAGGGGAGACCAGCACCCAGATATGCTAGTTAGTATCCGGTCGAGAGGACCGAAGGGGAGGCAAGCTCCCAGATATACTGGTCAGTATCCGGTCGAGAGGACCAAAGGGGAGGCCAGTTCCCAAATATACTAGACAGTATCCGGTCGAGAGGACCGAAGGGGTAGGTCGGGCACCCAGATATTCCTGACAATATTTGTATGTTATGTGATTGTATGGTATGTGGTATGTTGGGGGAACTCACTAAGCTTCGTGCTTACAGTTTTCAGTTTTGGTTTCAGGTACCTCTTCTTCGAAGGGGAAAGAGCTGGAGCGGTAGCGGCCCATCACACACATGCCTCGTATTCCGCACTATGAGATATCTTTTTGAAATGTTATGATCGGTGAACGTTTTATTTCGAATGTTTTGCTAAGTATATGTTTTAAAAATGAAATTTTTGGCTCGTATTTTTGGGATGTTTCAATAGGTGAATACGTCACATCACATTACTATGTGCTTTGTGGGACTCTGAGTAATGGGAGTTAGCCAATAGGTGAATACGTCACATCACATATGATCAGGGTTGAATAATCTCAGAGTGCTGGATTTGGCGCTACTGCGCAGCTCTCGCTTGAGTCTAACCATTGTAGGGACGAGTCTGTTACTCGAAGGATTATCTGAGCCTCATCACATGTGATGGTATTCAGGTAATGACTAATTGGCATTACAAGGAGGCCTTCAGCAGCTGAGGACCGGGTAGGGTGGAGTTAGAGATTTTCCTGGGGCAAGCCTAGGATGAGTATAGCAGTGATCAGCGGTAGTGAAAGGGATCTGGTGGATTCAAGGCGGTCCTTGGAGAAGGTACGGATAGATGTGGAAGGTAGTATGGGCCCGTACTACTGAAAGCAGAGGATCCGTACCCGAATCGAGGAAGGCCAAGATAAGACCAGGGAACTTGCAGTAGGTGTGATCCCTCCAGAGATATCAGTATCGCTAACAGTTATTATTTATGTATTTCAGAATGGTGGTACTACGCTCGAGGCCAGCAGTTGGCAGTACAGGAGAGGGATCGGGTTCGGGATCAGGTTTCGAGCCAGTAGATGAGGGGCTACGCTAGTTCATCACGTCAGAGATCACCAGAGGCATCCTTGAGTCGACCCCCATTATCTTCGGGTCGATCAAGGAAGGGATACTGGAGTTGATGGAGGATCGCCTCAAGGCATTCAGGAGCGACATGGCATCTGACCAGTTGGGATCTCGCACACTGTCCTTCAAGGACTTTCGGGGCAGTGGTGCGCCGGATTTTCACGGGGCGAAGGACCCCATAGCTGCCAGGCGATGGATTGCAGACATTGAGTCTGCACAGTTGACTAGCTTCTGCCCTGAGGGGTCGAAGGTGAGTTATGCAGCAGGATGTTTAAGAGATCAAGCTAGGGACTGGTGGGAGTCCGTTGGTGACTCGTTGGGAGCCTCGGCTGTTGAGGCTATGACCTAGTCAGACTTCGTGACCAGGTTCAGGGCAAAGTTTGCGTCGGCTGTTGAACTTCAACAGCTGGCCAGGGAGTTCCTAGATATGAGACAGACGACGGAGACTGTGATGGAGATCACCGCCAAGTTCCGAGAGAGGGCGTTGTTGATGCCCCAGTACACGGGTGATGAGGATATGAGGAGGACCCACTATCATGACAAGCTACGAGCTGATATTCGGGAGCATGTCAGTTTTTCAGCTTGCCCTACCCTGGACTCTATGACTGCCTGGGAAAAGGAGAGGGAGATAGATCTAGAGCACATCCGGAAGAGAAAGGCGAAGGAGGGGCATGTTATGGGGGCTTCGGGGAAGAAGCCCAAGGAACCAGATGCGGGGCCGAAAGGCCAACAGGGGCGGGGCCGCTGCAGGAAATGCGGCAAGACGCACGAGGGAGCGTGCAAGTTGGGATCATCAGGCTGCTACAAGTGCGGCAAGTTAGGGCACTTCAGCAGGGATTGTACCGCCCCTGCACCTGTGATTCAGACATCAGAGTTGCTGTGTTTCCACTACAACCAGAGGGGCCACAAGAAGGCCAATTGCCCCCAGTTGACAGCATCAGCGCCGGTTAAGGCGCCAACTCCAGCTACCCTGCGGATTATAGATGGCCGGCAGGACAAGGCAGAGGCTCCAATGGTGAGGAGTCGGGCATTTCAGCTGACTACAGAGGAGCCACGCGCCGCACCCGATGTGGTGACGGGTATGATTCTTTCCCTCTATCTTTATTTTTATGATGTTATGATATTGATATGTGCTCTGTGTATATGCATTAGGATCGTTCCTTGTGAATGGTATACCTGTCCAGGTGTTGTTTGACTCGGGTGCCACCCGATCATTTGTTTCCCTTGCGCTTAGCAAGAGGTTTACTGAGTCTTCGGGCGTGTTGGATTGCCCTTTAGAGATAGAGATTGCCGATGATCGGTCGGTGCGATCGTCAGCAGTATTCAGGGATTGTGTCCTAAGGTTATTTGAGGAGCACTATTTGGTGGATTTGGTTCCCATCCCTTTGCGGGAGAACAAGGTGATTATAGGCATGGATTGGTTTAGCCCTAATGGGGCAGTGATAGATTGCGCACAGCAGTTAGTGCGGATCAGGACCCCAAGTGGGGGAGAGTTGGTGATCCATGGCGAGAGGCCACAGCATGGACCTACAATATGTTCAGCAGCGAGAGCTAGGCGCTACCTTCAGCAGGGTTGCGCGGGATATGTCGTGTATGTTATGGATACCCGGGAGACGGGCAAGACGACGGTGAGCGAGGTTCCAGTGGTGCGAGACTACACTGATGTGTTCCCGGAGGAGCTTCCTGGAATACCTCTGGAGCATCAGGTAGAGTTCAGGATCGACCTAGTTCCTGGTGCGGCTCTGATAGCCAAGGTACCCTATCGGTTGGCTCCTCCCGAGATGCAGGAGTTGTCCACGCAGCTGCAGGAGCTGCTAGACAAGGGATTTATTCGACCGAGCAATTCACCCTGGGGAGCCCCGATCCTGTTTGTGAAGAAGAAGGACGGGTCGCATCGGATGTGTATAGATTACCAGGAGCTGAATAAGGTGACGGTGAAGAACCGTTACCAACTCCCGAGGATTGACGACCTATTTGATCAGTTACAGGAAGCATCTTGGTTCTCTAAGATCGGTTTGCGTTCAGGTTATCATCAGATGAGGGTTAGAGAGGAGGATGTACAGAAGACCGCGTTTCGGATGCGTTATGGCCATTATAAGTTTGTGGTGATGCTGTTTGGGCTCACTAATGCTCCTGTCGCGTTCATGGACCTCATGAACCGCGTGTGTAGACCGATGCTGGATCGGTCTGTGATAGTTTTCATTGATGACATCTTGGTTTATTCCAAGACACGGGAGGAGCATGAGGAGCATATGAGAGAGGTTTTGGAGACCTTGAGGAGAGAGAGCTTGTACGCAAAGTTCTCCAAATGTGAGTTTAGGTTACGTGAGGTGCAGTTTCTGGGGCACCTCGTCAACCAGAACGGGATTTTAGTAGACCCGGCCAAGGTGGAGGCCGTGATGAGGAGGGAGGTTCTAAAGTCTCCATCCGAGATTCGGAGTTTCCTAGGATTAGCAGGCTACTATTGGATATTCATTCAAGATTTCTCCAAGATAGCCGTACCCCTGACACGGTTGACTAGGAAAGCTGTGGTCTTTCGATGGGGGCCTGAGCAGTAGGCCACGTTCGAGATTCTGAGGTAGAGATTATGCAAGGCACCAATCTTAGCCCTGCCGGAGGGTGTAGAGGATTTCGTGGTATACTGTGATGCGTCTATCTCAGGCTTAGGCGCAGTATTGATGCAGAGGGGACATTGGGACATCCCCATTTTCATGGCCAGAAAATACCGATTTTGTTTATGCTTTGTTTGAAAATCAGAGTAACATTTTAAATAAAGTGTTGCGGAATTTGTCCCAAAACAAAATATGATAAAGATTTATCAAAAGCATTTCCATAGAAATGTATTTCATTAAAAGACTTGGGATGTCATGTTCGTACAGATCAAAAGCATAAACAGTACAATATAAGCCTTACAACATTATTTCATATCTATAGGCCTATATCCGTAATCCCTCGTCCAAACATCATATCTATGCTCAAGCGCCACTACCTGTAATACATAAAACTGAGTGGGTCAGGCTTGGGAGCCTGGTGAGCACATAGGGTTTTCAACCCACAATAAATAAGTTTATTAATTTTATCAATCAACAATAACCCGATTACATGTTCCCGTTATCCTCACTTTACGTCCCTAAACACCTATCATAAGGGACCTAGTCTAAGGATCATCATCGGGATGGACACTACTGCTAAGGGGATTCCTTAACAATAAATGTCCTAAAGGCAACCATGTGGGGGATGGAGTACACCGGTGAACACATCGTTCACAAACACCTACAGGTTGCGAGTCTGCTAGTGTTCCACTGGACTGTCTAGAAGAGTCCGTGGTCGTCATCCATACTCCGCTAGATGACAAAATCAACAACATCAACGTCGAGGTCTCTCACCATTTTATCACACATCACCTATTACATCTACCCATGTTTTACCCCAACATTTTCGTAAATATAAAATACATATACAGTTTAAATCATTGAAAACATGTATAACAATGTTCATCCAGCATAGATAGCAAGTGTCCAGATAATATGCACACATAGCACGTAATTTATATAAAATACTTCATATCTATGTGTAAGCTGAAAGTAACTATGCACTCACCTGGTAAGGTGGTGACTCAGCACTCGGACAGCTCTTCGTTACTTCTTAAAACAATTTTTCCTTGACCAAAACCTATTCTTAATACCACTAGAGTTTAGTTTTAACGTTAATCGCGACTAATTAATAGTCTAGCTATTATTACTATTATATAAGCGTTAAATAACACTCAATATAACTCATAATAATAGCCCAAATAATTATTTTAAGGTCCTAATAATGTTACTATAATTAAATAAAAACTATATTAAATATAGTATAGGCGTAACTCACTTACAGCGGGTTTTTATTAAAAACCGGGTTTCGCTGAAGCAGCGTTTCCGAGCCGAAAGCTTTTCTTCTCGGAGCCGTCGGGCGCTCCGGGGCTTTCTTCTCGTGATAGGTAGGTTCCCTAGACTTAGGAGGGGTTTAGGGAGGTTAGAGAGAAGTTAGAGAGAGAAAGAAAGGTTTGAAGGTGTGAGGAGATAATGAAGAGTTCATCTCTTATTTATAGGAAGTGTATATTAAGTAGTCTCTAAGCTTCGTCCGTAAATTTTGCATATGAGCTCCGTTTTTGTCTGTCTTTTTACCGTTGAGTTCCTATTAATGAGATCTTCAACTTTCATTTAGACCTCGTTAGCTAATTCTCATTCTATCTCGGATTTACAAAACTGTATCGAATTCACCGCCCTCGAAAAGTAGAGACTAAGTTTCGTCCATAACTTTCGCATACGAGTTCCGTTTTTCTCTGTCTTTTTACCGTTGAGTTCCTATTAATGAGATCTTCAACCCTCATTTAGACCTCATTGGCTAATTCTCATTCTATCTCGGATTTACAAAACTGTATCGAATTCGTCGCGCTCGAAAAGTAGGGACTAAGCTTCGTCCATATCTTTCGCATACGACCTCTATTATCGACGTTCTTTATATCCACGCGCTGGTATTTACGAGTACTACAACTTTCATTTAGATCCCGTCGGCTAAAAATCGACCGATCTAAAATTCAGATTTCGAGCTATGCACTGCTATGCTAAATCTTAGAAAAATCATAACTTCCTCATACGAAGTCAGATTTGGGCGTTCTTTTTATCGATGTTCTTATTTTAACATATTCTACGACTTTCGTTTAGAGTGCTAAGGCTAAATCTCACTCTATCGTAAATTCACTATTTACGCTTCCCGGTATCGTGTCGGTTCTGTCGCGAAACTTCGACGGGTCATAACTTCTTCGTTATAACTTGGATTTCGGCGTTCCTTATACCCCGGAATCCTTGTTTCGATCACTACAACTTTATCTAGAGATATCGGGTTTATCTCACACTTTAATTTTAACGCTTATTTTTATTCTTTATTAATTATACATTTATAATTAAATAATAAGCACAATAACACACATAATTCACATAATACTCAAATATTTCATCTTTATTACTTCAAAAAGAGTTACAATAGTTGACCTATACTATTACATTGACAAGTATGCTTAGCCCTGAAACCCGGGCGTTACGAGTCTCTCCCCCTTCGGATGATTACGTCTCGGAATCATGCATCAACAAACAGATGTGGATAGCGACTCATCATGTCATCCTCTGTTTTGCACGTGAGATTCGGCCCATTCAAATGTTTCCATCGGACTAGCACTAAGTCGACCATCTTGCGTCGTAACTTCTTAGTCTTACGGTCAACAATTGCCCCAGGCTCTTCGATTAGCCTTTTATTTTCATCCATCCTTAACTCTGAGATTGGAATTATGTCGGGAACATCTCCCGCGAATTTCATCAAATAACACACATGGAAGGTGTTATGAAAACCATTGAGTTCTTCGGGCAATTCCAGCTTGTAAGCTTAGTTCCCAATCTTTTGAAGAACTTTGAACGGTCCAATAAACTTTGTACTCAATTTTCCTCGTTTCCCAAATCGTATAAGTCCCTTCCATGGTGAGACTTTTAGCAAAACCGAATCCCCAACTTCGAAGGTTATCGGTCGTCTTTTCTTGTCAGCATAGCTCTTCTGACGATCCTGGGCTGCTAACATCCTTTCCCCAATCACTTTCAACTTCTCAGCAGTCTCATGGACTATCTCGGGGCCCATAAACTGCTTCTCTCCGGCTTCAAGCCAACAAGACGACATACGACACTTCTGTCCATACAAGGCTTGATAAGGTGCCATCTTGATGCTCGAGTGGAAATTGTTGTTCTAGGAAAATTCTACTAGAGGTAAGTGCTCGTCCCAATTCCCTTGGAGCTCGAGGGTACATGCTCTCAGCATATCTTCCAGTGTTTGAATCGTTCTTTCGCACTGACCATCAGTTTGCGGATGGTAAGCCGTACTCAAACATAATTTCGTACCCAACTCCTCTTGTAGACTCCTCCAAAACCTCGACGTGAAACGACTATCACGATCTGATACAATTGTAAGAGGAACACTGTGAAGTCTTACAATTTCCTTTACGTAAGCATTTGCGAGCTTATCCATAGACCACTTCTTGTTGGCTGCTATGAATTGTGCACTCTTGGTGAAACGATCCACGACCACCCAAATCATGTCGTGACCGCTCTTTGTCCTGGGTAGTTTGGTCACAAAATCCATGGTGATGTCTTCCCATTTACCCATGGGTACAGGTAAAGGTTCTAAACTCCCATACGGTTTTTGATGTTGTACCTTAACCCCTGCACATGTTACGCACTCGGCCACATACTTCGCAACATCAAGCTTCATCGTCGGCCACCAGTAGTAGGGTTTTAGGTCCCTATACATTTTAGTGCTACTGGGATGAATAGAGTACATGGTCTTATGTGCTTCTTCCATCAAAAGGTCTCTTATTCCTCTCGTCTTAGGTACCCAAATTCGATCTTGGAATACCTTCAGTCCTCGACTGTTTGTACCGAACACTAACGTTCTTCCCAAACGTTCTTCCTTTCGGTCATTCTTCTCTAAAGCTTCTTCCTGAGCTTTCCTTATACTTTCCACAATCGTCGAGACGACTTCAATTCTCAACGCTCTTGGCCTTTTCCTTTCAAGATTGACTTTCCGAATGAGAGCATTAGCAACAACATTTGCTTTACCTGGGTGGTAGAGTATCTCACAGTCGTAGTCCTTGAGTAGTTCTAGCCAGCGTCGTTGCCTCATGTTCAATTCTTTCTGATTAAAGAGATACTGGAGACTCTTATGATCAGTGATCAACTTGCACTTCGTGCCGTAGAGGTATGACGTTTGGCACCCGCAGACTTGCAGGTCCCGCTGTAGCTAGCAGCAAGGTGTAGGATAGTCAATCCATTATAAATCTATACGCAAACTCACGCTCTCCCTTCAAGAGAATCTGGCTACAACCCGGGTCATGACAATTAAGGCATGATCCCATACAGTGGATAACAATTTTATTAACGTATTCGTATAAGTGTAATGTAATGAACTGTTCTAGCTGTAATGTACGTGCTCTCTACCTAGCAAGTATAGTATTGTAATCATTCTAGTATAGTTGTATATGTTCTCTTCCTAGTATAGTCGTATATGTAATGTACTGTAATGTTCTAGAAAGTATTGACTCATGAATGAACTGACTTATTGTATGATATCAGGTTCTAGTAATTGTTCTAATATCTTCCTAAACTACCCATATGGTAGTTTACTAGTAATCTAACGGGTACGTACGAACATGGATGTATACCCTTGCTACCCAAGGGCATGGGATGAACTGGAAGGACCTTTTATGCCTATATATGTACACATGATATATATATATATATATATATATATATATATATATATATATATATAACTAATATTTAAACGACCTTCGGACGAGTACCCGATATCCCACCAGACCACATCTCAAGCGCGAAAAGGAAATAGGGTGGATAGCCTTCCTAAGTCTTTTAAACATTTCTTATATAACTATACATATAAAGGCATGCAATTTATAATATAAAAGCATAAATAAGTTTTGTAAAACATTTGAAACATAATTATTATTTTAAGAAAAGATCGACTTGATGTCAACCTATAAAACAATTTGAAGGCATGGGTTTGATGAAACAGTTTAGTATAAAGAAACATTTGTTTGAAACACAATTGTAAATAAGTTTGAAATGTGATATACAGAGTAAAATATACAGTGTAATAAGGAGTTTAAAACATATAAAATGTTTATAAAAATCATTTGAAGGAAACTGTTTGGTAACACGGCTAATGAGTAGCCAAATCATTTGAATGTTGTATATTAATCACATGTGATTGATGTAATAACTAGCAATATTCTACTTATTAATCACATGTGATTGATATAAGAAGCAGCATGATTCTACTTGTATCCCCCCCCCCATAAAACATTTAAAAATAGTTTAAAACATTAGTTAAGGGGTATGAACTCACCTGCAGTAAGTGACTGGAGGTGAACGAACTGTTATCGTACGGAAGGATCGGACAAGTGCTTGGTGTCAAGTGAAGACTTAGACACACACAATGATCCTAATTTCATATGAAAGCATATGTATATAAATAATTAGTGATTAAAACACTAATTATACAAGTATAAACATTTAAACGCGAGGAAAACACTTTTGGTCAAGTGTTAGGAGGCTAATGGGTTGCAACAAAGGAGTGCAATGCCCCTAATGGGAGTTTAAGGTCTAATGACCATATTCTTTGGAGTTTACGGCTCAGGGGAGTAAACTCTTGGCCGTAAACTCTCAACCAAGGCCCTAAATGGAGCTTAGAATTATTACAACTCATGTGGTGAATTGTTTCAAGGCTATAACAAGTGTTTGGGTACCATATTAACTCCTTTGGGGAGTTTACGGCCCAGAGACCATATTCCCTTGGAGTTTACGGCCGTAAACTCCCTTGGGAGGGTTTTTATGGTGTTTTCAAGTCTCAAACATTTCTAGGTAATGATCTATGTTGGGTTCTAGGCATAAGGAAGGAGTTAGGGTGTCATTTGACCCCTTTATAGGTGTTTACGGCCCAAGAGTTTATCTTGGCCGTAAACTCCTTTTTCCTTGTGATTCCTTATGTTTTCTAGGCTTTAAACACTTTAGGGTACTTGTCTAAAATAAAGTCTAAGCCTTAGGTGCCTTAAAAGCACCATTTGAGCATGTTACAAGGGAGTTTACAGCCTAAGCTACTCTTGGGCTGTGAACTCCTAAACTTGGGTGGTTCTTGTTTGATTTCATGTCCCTAACACACTCCTATACAAGTCCAAGGTAGTTACTAATCACGGGGGACAATCTAGGCTTGGTTTTGGGAGTTTACCGCCCAAGAACACCTTGGGGAGTAAACTCCTAAATCGGATGATTTAGCTATGTAATCTATGTTATGAACATAATTAAAGCTTTCTAACACTACTAGAAAGAGTTACTCACAATTTGGGATAAAAACCCGAAGATCCGTGAGAGAGAATTTTGACTTTTCTCTAAATGGAATTCAACAAATGAACCAATTTGGTTCAGAATTCTATTTATAGTCCTGAGATATTTTTGGCAGAAAATATTTTTATTCCTGGAACGAACTCTAATGTCCTAGAGTCTTGGAATAACAGTGTTGCACAAAACCCTAGTGTATCCAGTCACCTAATATCTCCTTAAGTGTAAAATCCTGAAAACTGCCAAACTTATACTCGAAATCTGAGTTTTCACTGTAACTATTCTACTTCTATTGGCTTCAAATGGTTTGTTCAGAATGGAAATTTCGGGTTGTCACATCATCCCCCTGTTGAAGGGAATTTCATCCCGAAATTAGAATTTAGGCAAGGAAGTATGTACGAATGATCGGGTCGTGAGGAGGAAACTTCCTAATCGATTGGATCTAGTGTACCTAAGTGAAATCGGGTTCTCGGTTGGCATTCCAACGAACCTTCACTAACTGGCGACGGCGTTGCTTTGTCCGCTTGACCTCTCGGTCGAGGGTCACTACGGTTCTAATACGAAGGCAAGGATCTCGACGAGTGGACTTACAAGAGTCCTAACGGAAAGGTATGGTTCCACGGTCGAGACGCGAAGAGTAGAATGTACGTTACTAAGTTCGCGGAGTAGGTCTAGTTTGTGCGAGGCACAGGACCGATTCTGATGAGAATCTCGGAGGTCCTAACTATATTGGATTTAGCTTTCCACGCGATACGAAGCGTATTAAGCCATTCCCAGAGTGAGACTTCCTAAAGAACTTGGTCACTCACTTGGAATTCCAAAGGTTCCTTTTCCTGCTTAACTTCCCAGTCAAAGGCCACCCCTTGCTGGGTCAAAGTCGTACGGGTTTCTGTAGCTTGCAAGTAGTTCTGAATGAACTAAGACGGTAGGTCGGTAAGACCTAGAATTTGGCGAAAGATTGTTAGCGTCTCTGGTGTCGATAAATGCTCAACGGTTTTGACAAATTGAAAGAGTGCTCATAATTTCTCACATTACTAACAGTGTGTCATAGAAATTTGACTCTTCAATTTCAAAACTCGTGCCTAGAGAACTTCGCTAAAGTTCCTCTGTAGGAAATGTTTCCCTGGGTTTTCTTCTTACTACGAGGGTAGATAAGTAAGTCATTACATGGAGAAATGACGAATTGATCCAAGTAAGAAAGACGTAACCCTATTCATTTAGCTCATGAAAACTATGGGCGTATTGGTCCTATCCGAAGGGTATCACTACGGACTCGAAGTGTCCACATCGAATTCGGAAGATAGTCTTCCGGACATCCTTCCCTAACACTCGAACTGGTGATATTCGGATCTCAGATCCATTCCTGGAAGTAGTTTCTTTCCTTGCGTTTGCTTAACCATTTCGTCTACGCGAGGCAGAGATAACTATTTCTAATGAAAATCTTGACGGAGTCCTCGGTATCCGAGGCACATACGATGCAATCCGTCGACCTCTGGGAGAATAAGACTAGGGTTTCTCTAGGGTGAGAAACCTAGTCTTCTAATTCTATTTCTGTGTAGCTCGCTAAGTTGTTTGCACTGTTCTGGTATCTCTGTAGGTGTTTAGACTATAGGGTGATCTGTTTACAAGAGTCGTACTGGGTTCTAAGTTTGTTCACATTACGATGTGATTACTCGTAGACTTAAGCAGTTCTCCGTCCTGAAGTTCATATTAGAATTCATACATGGTTTCACAAACACAACTTCGGGTATACGAGTCGTATATAATTAAGGTTGAAAAGGTAGTCGAATAACTGATTCTTCTTTAAGCTCACATCCCATCGGGGAAAAAGAATTTTAAAGTGGAATCATCAATTCTAAACCTGTAGAAGCTTGATTATATATCACCCTTATGTATACCTTCCTCAGTGATAGATCAATCGCATGAATCTTTGGATTAAACTTGACGTACTGCACGAGTGGTACTTCGGGGGTTTCTTCGGAAAAGAAGGGAACTATGAGGTACTCCATGCATGAGTACTTCGGTGTTCTGATATGACGGCTTCGCTGGAAAAGTGATCTAGAAGAAAGAGATGTACGTATGAAGCTGTTTTCATGAAGAACAAATTGAATCGAGTCGTATGATAATGTCGGAATCATACTGAAACTTAAAGACATTAGATTTGAACATAAGACGTTTACAGACAAAACACAACCGTGCAACCATGAACAGAGTTACAGTACTTTAGACTTACATCAAGACCATTGCTGCGAATAAGGTATACTACAAAAGACAAGTATACGCAGCACGAGCATCCTTATACAGACAGGATCTCGCAAAAAGGTAAGACTCTAGTTGCACTAGTTATGGATAGTTTATAAGTCTGTTACAACGAAACGCCTAAATTACATTAACGTGGTTCCGGAGCAGGCTCTCCTGCAGTTGTAATCCTGAGAATTTTCCCGTCTGTGCCAGAGTTCTGCGTTATCGGGCAATCCTTCTGGAGGTGTCCACTTTCACCGCATTGGTGACATATCTGGACAGCACCCGCATCAGTGGAGGAAGTGAAGTGTCGAGTAGGAGTTATGGGGATGCGGGTTCTTTCCTTGATCTCCTTCTTCGGGAAATCTCTTTTATAGTGCCCAAACTCACCACAATTATAGCAAACTAGGCTTGATCCAGTGGTGGAGGTAGTTCTACAGAAACGAGCAATGTGCCCCATCTTGTTGCAATTTTCGCATTGCAAGGCTCGGCAAATTCCCTCATGGTGGTAGTTGCACCGGTTGCACTTCGGGAGTGTTCCTTTGTATGGTCTGATCGGTACAGGGATGGCAGAGGTTTCCACTTGTTGTTGTTGCATGGCAAGTTTTCGGGGTTTCTTGCGTTCTTTCTGATTTTGACGCTTCCGTTTCTTGTTCTTTGATTTTTGGCTTTGCGGGCCTGAGGTCGTTACCGTTTGATGACTTCCTGGATGGATACCACTATTGGAAACTTCATTCCCATCAACAACATTAACTGTGCTGATAACGCTACGGTGTGCAAGGACTGCGGTTACAGCAGCCACCACGGCAGCTGTAACTGCTGTTTGAAAGGTAGCGGCGTCCATAGGAAAAGCTGAGGTTTCGCTGATCGACTGATTGCTTCCGGATGACGACATGATTCTGTAACACAAAAGATAAGGATTTTGTGAGCGATTCTGGTTGACCCTGATGTACTTAGATTGTTCTTGAAAAGAGTAAGAGTATGATCTCGAAAGTTTGACCTACATCCCTATGATGCAGTCCTAGTAATGATTAGAAGCAAGTTCGTAGAATGGTCTCAAGACGTTTGTTGTTCAAGCCGAGGTATCGTGGGTTGGTGAATAACAAGATTCAACCACTGTAAGAGACTTGGAAATGTCTCTGGAGATAAATCACTATAGTCCAATGACTTGACTAAAGCATGTTTCAAATAGACCCTAATGAAGGTATGATAAGAGTACTTGAATGAAGAATGACACAAAAGTTAGCCGGCTGTCAATATATTTGATATTCACGATCTAAAGATTCTGGAAAATGACCTTGTAAAGGTCTTACATCATATCCAGAGAAGATAGTTACTGACAGCATAAGGACCTAACTAAAAGTACTTACAGTACAAGGTAATGTCATATAAAATGTCACATCAGGCAAAGACATAAAAACGATTACTTTCTAACAAGGGAAGCAAGGTAAAGAGTCTACTACTGACGACGGTCACCCCTCTAGTGAACTCTCAGTTCAGCCAGTTGACGTTCTTCATCAAGTAGGTGTCTTTCGTACACCCTTTGGCGTACTCGGAGCTCTATGACTTCGGCTCGAGATTCAGCCAGTGCTTGCAGCAGGGTTTCATGGTTTCTCTCTGATCTCTCGCGAGCATCTTCTAGACGAATGGTGTGGAGGGTATGCATTCTCACATTGGCGACAACTTCGGTAATCTGATGTAGGGTTGTCCTGCCTTGAATCTCATTTCGGGTCACTCTGCGGACCAAGATTGGCAAGACTCTATCTGCTGAGCCCCCATTGCTCAAGTTGTAAAAGCTTCGGTCGCCATTAAATGGCATGGGCTGATCTTGTCCTTGGCTCCATGTTTCCAAGCATTCCACTCACTCAGGGTCGGGCCTTGAAAAGTCGGACGAGGGTTAGGAATTGGAAAGGGAGCTACTTAGGGTAGGTTCTCAACCTCTGGTTCGGAGTTAGCATCATACGAAAGGTCTTCATCATGGTGATCATTCAAAAGGGATATGATGATCATTCTCTGGTTCTTCTCCAAACCAACCAGCTATGACTTCATTCGGAAGATACTGGTTGCTGAGGGGATGGAGTCCAGCTATGTCTTCTATGCGAGAATTTATTATTTAGAAACCTTCACTAGTTACATCGCTATTTGTGAAGTGCATACCAGCTATGTGTAATCAAAACAGGATAGACCTTCTAATAAGTGACCTTAACTCCGTATTCACACAGAATAGGGGTAAAGTAAAATTTTCACAGATTCTCAGTCTATAGCATCCTAATTACATATAGCCTTAGTGTATCCACTTAGCAACTATCAACTTAGTAATGAAGATCCCGTTTTAGTTCTCAAGTATAAAGTACTTATAGTAACACCAAATACTCCTATAGTATTTTAATTTTAATGTTATGTTCTATTGTTCTCATTGTGGTAGGGTTGGTAAGATTTTAGCATTGATGCAACCACACACTTAAACTTAGGCACATGCTAGTCAACCCTCGGATAATATAGGTGATCAGGTTATATCTTCCCAGTTTTGACCATATGTCTCTAAGCCCACTTGTGTTGCCCAACAATCGTAATTCTTTTGTACTGTCCTAGTGACACTGATTTTAGTATGAATGCAGCACGTATACTTAATTAAATATTTTACTATTTAAAGTATAAACTCTTGGTCAAAGTATTTTTAATCCCTTATGTATTTATAGTCAGTATATCTTTTATGGGTTGATATACTTAATTCACTATAAACCTGGCTCTGATACCAATCTGTCACACCTCAAAACCGAGAACGGCGGAAACGTTCTGGGGCGGAGGACGTCATGTATAATATCCCAACAATGTAAAGTAGTAAACAAGCAACAACATCATCCATTGCATTAATAATATAATTATTATACAAATGTGTTCTGTCAAATTTTGATAAACACTAAAGCATAAATCAAAATGAAAGATAAGTCTTGAACAAGCTCCACCTTCCTTTCTCCTTGCATCGGTACCTGTCTATGATGACCTGAGGATACAAGTAATTTTGAAAGTGAGTATCATCTTTGAAGCTGGTGAGATCATAAGTATTTAGTGTCTTAATTTGTATGTAAGAATTTGTATATGAACTGTAAGTATGAAGATGTTTGTAAAACAACTGTAAACGTTTGAAAACCCTAGAAATCCCTATGATTCCTACTATTATAACAGGGAGTCTTCTACCAAGACTTAACTGATCTCTATGTAGTCTTCTACCAAGACTTAACTGTTCTATATGTTCGTTTCTTGTAAAATAGTGTAATTTTCCCAAGTGTAACTATTATTAACAAAATATAGTTTTTTACATCTACAGTTTAAGTGAAAGGATCACTAAATATATGTACAGGGAAAATTAATGTAGTACTAAAACGTAGCTCTATAAGAACTACTGATGTACTAACTACCTTAAACCGGATTTATATTAAGGCAACATGTGATAAGTTGCACCATACTATAGACTGGTAACATCGACAACGTATAGTCGAAAATAAGGTATGACGTTTGGCACCCGCAGACCTATAGGTCCCGCTGTAGCTAGCAGCAAGGTGTAGGATAGTCAATCCAGTATAGATCTATACACAAACTCATACTATAGACTGGTTACAACGACAACGTATAGTCGAAAATAAGGTATGCCGTTTGGCACCCGCAGACTTGCAGGTCCCGCTGTAGCTAGCAGCAAGGTGTAGGATAGTCAATCCATTATAAATCTATACGCAAACTCACGCTCTCCCTTCAAGAGACTCTGGCTACAACCCGGGTCATGACAATTAAGGCATGATCCCATACAATGGATCACAATTTTATTAACGTATTCGTGTAAGTGTAATGTAATGAACTGTTCTAGCTGTAATGTACGTGCTCTCTACCTAGCAAGTATAGTATTGTAATCATTCTAGTATAGTTGTATATGTTCTCTTCCTAGTATAGTCGTATATGTAATGTACTGTAATGCTCTAGAAAGTATTGACTCATGAATGAACTGACTCATTGTATGATATCGTGTTCTAGTAATTGTTCTAGTATCTTCCTAAACTACCCATATGGTAGTTTACTAGTAATCTAACGGGTACGTATGAACATGGATGTATACCCTTGCTACCCAAGGGCATGGGATGAACTGGAAGGACCTTTTATGACTATATATGTACACATGATATATAACTAATATTTAAACGACCTTCGGACGAGTACCCGATATCCCACCAGACCACATCTCAAGCGCGAAAAGGAAATAGGGTGGATAGCCTTCCTAAGTCTTTTAAACATTTCTTATATAACTATACATATAGAGGCATGCAATTTATAATATAACAGCATAAATAAGTTTTGTAAAACATTTGAAACATAATTATTATTTTAAGAAAAGATCGACTTGATGTCAACCTATAAAACAATTTGAAGGCATGGGTTTGATAAAACAGTTTAGTATAAAGAAACATTTATTTGAAACACAATTGTAAATAAGTTTGAAATGTGATATACAGAGTAAAATATACAGTGTAATAAGGAGTTTAAAACATATAAAATTTTTATAAAAATCATTTGAAGGAAACTGTTTGGTAACAAGGCTAATGAGTAGCCAAATCATTTGAATGTTGTATATTAATCACATGTGATTGATGTAATAACTAGCAATATTCTACTTATTAATCACATGTGATTGATATAAGAAGCAGCATGATTCTACTTGTATCCCCCCCCCCCCATAAAACATTTAAAAATAGTTTAAAACATTAGTTAAGGGGTATGAACTCACCTGCAGTAAGTGACTGGAGGTGAACGAACTGTTATCGTACGGAAGGATCGGACAAGTGCTTGGTGTCAAGTGAAGACTTAGACACACACAATGATCCTAATTTCATATGAAAGTATATGTATATAAATAATTAGTGATTAAAACACTAATTATACAAGTATAAACATTTAAACGCGAGGAAAACACTTTCGGTCAAGTGTTAGGAGGCTAATGGGTTGCAACAAAGGAGTGCAATGCCCCTAATGGGAGTTTAAGGTCTAATGACCATATTCTTTGGAGTTTACGGCTCAGGGGAGTAAACTCTTGGCCGTAAACTCTCAACCAAGGCCCTAAATGGAGCTTAGAATTATTACAACTCATGTAGTGAATTGTTTCAAGGCTATAACAAGTGTTTGGGTACCATATTAACTCCTTTGGGGAGTTTACGGCCCAGAGACCATATTCCCTTGGAGTTTACGGCCGTAAACTACCTTGGGAGGGTTTTTATGGTGTTTTCAAGTCTCAAACATTTCTAGGTAATGATCTATGTTGGGTTCTAGGCATAAGGAAGGAGTTAGGGTGTCATTTGACCCCTTTATAGGTGTTTACAGCCCAAGAGTTTATCTTGGTTGTAAACTCCTTTTTCCTTGTGATTCCTTATGTTTTCTAGGCTTTAAACACTTTAGGGTACTTGTCTAAAATAAAGTCTAAGCCTTAGGTGCCTTAAAAGCACCATTTGAGCATGTTACAAGGGAGTTTACGGCCTAAGCTACTCTTGGGCCGTGAACTCCTAAACTTGGGTGGTTCTTGGTTGATTTCATGTCCCTAACACACTCCTATACAAGTCCAAGGTAGTTACTAATCACGGGGGACAATCTAGGCTTGGTTTTGGGAGTTTACCGCCCAAGAACACCTTGGGGAGTAAACTCCTAAATCGGATGATTTAGCTATGTAATCTATGTTATGAACATAATTAAATCTTTCTTACACTACTAGAAAGAGTTACTCACAATTTGGGATAAAAACCCGAAGATCCGTGAGAGAGAATTTTGACTTTTCTCTAAATGGAATTCAACAAATGAACCAATTTGGTTCAGAATTCTATTTTTAGTCCTGAGATATTTTTGGCAGAAAATATTTTTATTCCTGGAACGAACTCTAATGTTCTCGAGTCTTGGAATAACAATGTTGCACAAAACCCTAGTGTATCCAATCACCTAATATCTCCTTAAGTGTAAAATCCTGAAAACTGCCAAACTTATACTCGAAATCTGAGTTTTCACTGTAACTGTTCTACTTCTATTGGCTTCAAATGGTTTGTTCAGAATGGAAATTTCGGGTTGTCACACGGAATTTGTCCCAAAACAAAATATGATAAAGATTTATCAAAAGCATTTTCATAGAAATGTATTTCATTAAAAGACTTGGGATGTCATGTTCGTACAGATCAAAAGCATAAACAGTACAATATAAGCCTTACAACATTATTTCATATCTACAGGCCTATATCCGTAATCCCTCGTCCAAACATCATATCTATGCTCAAGCGCCACTACCTGTAATACATAAAACTGAGTGGGTCAGGCTTGGGAGTCTGGTGAGCACATAGGGTTTTCAACCCATAATAAATAAGTTTATTAATTTCATCAATCAACAATAACCTGATTACCTGTTCCTGTTATCCTCACTTTACGTCCCTAAACACCTATCATAAGGGACCTAGTCTAAAGATCATCATCGGGATGGACACTACTGCTAAGGGGATTCCTTAACAATAAATGTCCTAAAGGCAACCATGTGGGGGATGGAGTACACCGGTGAACACGTCGTTCACAAACACCTACAGGTTGCGAGCCTACTAGTGTTCCATTGGACTGTCTAGTAGAGTCCGTGGTCGTCATCCATACTCCGCTAGATTATAGAATCAACAACATCAACATCGAGGCCTCTCACCATTTTATCACACATCACCTATTACATCTACCCATGTTTTACCCCAACATTTTCGAAGATATAAAATACATATACAGTTTAAATCATTGAAAACATGTATAACAATGTTCATCCAACATAGATAGCAATTGTTCAGATAATATGCACACATAGCACGTAATTTATATAAAATACTTCATATCTATGTGTAAGCTGAAAGTAACTATGCACTCACCTGGTAAGGTGGTGACTCGACACTCGAACAGCTCTTCATTACTTCTTAAAACAATTTTTCCTTGACCAAAACCTAGTATTAATACCACTAGAGTTTAGTTTTAATGTTAATCGCGACTAATTAATAGTCTAGCTATTATTACTATTATATAAGCGTTAAATAACACTCAATATAACTCATAATAATAGCCCAAATAATTATTTTAAGGTCCTAATAATGTTACTGTAATTAAATAAAAGCTATATTAAATATAGTATAGGCGTAACTCACTTACAGCGGGTTTTTATTAAAAACCGGGCTTCGCTGAAACAGCGTTTCCGAACCGAAAGCTTTTCTTCTCGGAGCCGTCGGGCGCTCCGGGGCTTTCTTCTCGTGATAGGTAGGTTCCCTAGACTTGGGAGGGGTTTAGGGAGGTTAGAGAGAAGTTAGAGAGAGAAAGAAAGGTTTGAAGGTGTGAGGAGATAATGAAGAGTTCATCTCTTATTTATAGGAAGTGTATATTAAGTAGTCTCCAAGCTTCGTCCGTAACTTTTGCATACAAGCTCCGTTTTTGTCTATCTTTTTACCATTGAGTTCCTATTAATGAGATCTTCAACTTTCATTTAGACCTCGTTAGCTAATTCTCATTCTATCTCGGATTTACAAAACTGTATCGAATTCGCCGCGCTCGAAAAGTAGAGACTAAGCTTCGTCCATAACTTTCGCATACAAGTTCCGTTTTTGTCTGTCTTTTTACCGTTGAGTTCCTATTAATGAGATCTTCAACTCTCATTTAGACCTCGTTGGCTAATTCTCATTCTATCTCGGATTTACAAAACTGTATTGAATTCGCCGCGCTCGAAAAGTAGGTACTAAGTTTCGTCCATATCTTTCGCATACGAGCTCTATTATCGACGTTCTTTATATCCACGCATTGGTATTTACAAGTACTACAACTTTCATTTAGATCCCGTCGGCTAAAAATCGACCGATCTAAAATTCAGATTTCGGGCTGTGCACTGCTATGCTAAATCTTAGAAAAATCATAACTTCCTCATACGAAGTCAGATTTGGGCGTTCTTTTTATCGATGTTCTTAGTTTAACATATTCTACGACTTTCGTTTAGGGCTCTAAGGCTAAATCTCGCTCTATCGTAAATTCACTATTTACGCTTCCTGGTATCGTGTCGGTTCTGTCGCGAAACTTCGACGGGTCATAACTTCTTCGTTGTAACTCGGATTTCGGCGTTCCTTATATCCCCGGAATCCTTGTTTCGACAAATACAACTTTATGTAGAGATATCGGGTTTATCTCACACTTTAATTTTAACACTTATTTTTATTCTTTATTAATTATACATTTATAATTAAATAATAAGCACAATAACACACATAATTCACATAATAGTCAAATATTTCATCTTTATTACTTCAAAAAGAGTTACAATAGTTGACCTAGACTATTACATTTACGAATATGCTTAGCCCTGAAACCCGGGCGTTACAGACATGTCATTGCTTATGCCTCGAGGCAGCTGAAGCCTCACGAGGCGAACTACCTGATGCATGATTTAGAGTTGGGGCGGTGGTTTTCGCCCTCAAGATTTGGCGGCATTACCTCTACGGGGTTCGATGTACCATTTACACGGATCACAAGAGTTTGAGGTACCTCATGGATCAGCCGAATCTGAACATGAGGCAGCATCGGTGGTTGGACGTGGTGAAGGATTATGATTGCGAGATCCTTTACCACCCAGGGAAGGCCAATGTGGTGGCCGATGCGCTTAGCCGTAAGGCGGCATCGATCAGGGATGTGTGTATGAGGATGACGGTTGTGACTCCACTGTTAGAGCAGATTCGGGAAGCTCAGCAGGAGGCTATGAAGGAGGAACATCGGAAGAGCGAGCGAATAGTGGGTCAAGTCACCTCCTTTGATTATGATAGCCGAGGATTATTGACACTACACCGTAGGGTGTGGGTGCCGTATCACGGAGGCGTGCGCCAGATCTTGATGGAGGAGGCGCACAAATCCCGATTCTCTATTCATCCAGGGGCGACGAAGATATATAGGGATCTTCGTCTAGACTATTGGTGGCCCTGCATGAAGCGGGATGTGGCGTGGTACGTCGAGCGGTGCTTGACCTGCAGGAAGGTCAAGGCCGAGCATCAGAGACCGCACGACAAGATGCAGCCGTTGAACATCCCGTTGTGGAAATGGGAAGATATTACGATGGATTTTATCACGAAGCTTCCCAGGACTGCGCAAGGAGTAGATTCGATTTGGGTCATCGTGGATCGATTGACCAAGAGCGCCCATTTTATTCCGATCCAGGAGTGTATCTCGGCCAAAAAGTTGGCCGATATCTATATCAGGGAGATAGTGGCGCGACACGGGGTGCCAGTGTTAGTGATATCAGACCGAGATGTGCGGTTCACTTCCAGGTTTTGGAAGAATTTTCATGATAAGTTGGGAACTCGTCTGCATTTTAGCACCGCCTTTCACCCGCAGACGGATGGTCAGAGCGAGCGGACCATCCAGACCTTGGAGGATATGTTGCGGGCATGTGTGCTAGATTTTGGTGGTAGTTGGGGTACCTATCTTCCCTTGGCTGAGTTCTCGTACAACAACAGCTACCACGCGAGTATTGACCATCCCCCATTCGAGATGTTGTACGGACGGAGGTGCAGGACCCCGATATGTTAGGATGAAGTTGGCCAGAGGGTCATAGGGAGCACCGAGGTGGTGCTCAAGACGATCGATAGGATCCAGCAGGTTCGAAGCAGGCTTCAGACTGCGCAGAGTCGGTAGAAAAGTTACGCCGACAAGCGTCGTTCAGACCTGGAGTTCCAGGTCGGGGATATGGTTCTCCTGAAAGTGTTGCCTTGGAAAGGCGTCATTCGATTTAGGAAGCGGGGCAAGTTGGGCCCGAGATACATTGGTCCGTTCAGGGTTGTAGCCCGGGTGGGCAAGGTGGCATATAGGCTGGATCTGCCAGCCGAGCTCAGTCAGATCCACAGCACTTTCCATGTCTCCCAGCTGCGGAAGTGCCTAGTGGATGATTCAGCGGTGGTGCCGCTAGAGGATATACAGGTTGATGACAGCTTGAATTACATTGAGCGCCCAGTCGCAATCCTCGACCGGAAGTCGAAGGATCTGAGGAACAAGAGGGTGGAATTAGTAAAGGTGCAATGGCAGCACCAAAAGGGTTCGGAATGGACTTGGGAGCCGGTGGAAGAAATGATGGAGCATTACCCCGAGCTATTTCAGGATCGAGCAGCAGACTTCGAGGACGAAGTCTAAAATAAGTGGGGGAGATTTGTAGCACCTGGTTCCTGGTACGTAAAATTTATCTAAGTATTTTACATTTTTATCCTTGGACTCGGCGAGTTATAGGCCCGACTCGTCGAGTGGAGACGGGTTTGGGAGCACGTTTAAGTTGGCAACTCGGCGAGTCCACATTCTGGACTCGGCAAGTCCCAACTATCTGATGAAACCCTAAATTTCAAGGGTTTGCACCCTATTTAAACCCTCTTATCCGCCCCCAAGCTCGCCCCCTTCACCCTCAGAGCTCTCTACTTCGTCCAAGCCTTGTCCCTTGTGAGATTGAAGCATTTTGGTGTGTTTTCTTGAAGACTTTGTGAGGGAAGGGGAGTAGATCCAGAAGAGAAGAAGGAGGCTAGGCATCCTTGTGTTATCTCAGTGATTTCTTTGAGGTATAACTCAGTTTCCCTCTATTTTCATGCTTATAGTCCTTTATAGCTCCATGAAAGTCCTTCTTGATCCTTTCCCCAAGCTTGATTGTCTATTAGGGTTTGTAATAAGTTGTTTAGCCTCTAGATCTAGGCATGATTGAGCTCCAGGAGCTTGGATCTACTGCCTTTATGGAGCCATATTGCATGAAAGCCCTATATCTACTCTTTTGGTGCATTTTGAGCCCTAAAACCTTCATTGGTGTTTATTTACATGTAAAGTTGGAAACTTTACGTGTTAATCAAGCCCTAGAAACCTAGATCTATGTATGGCATGAGTTGGATTCAAGAAAAATCGGGTTTATAGTATTTGCATGTGGCAGACTCGGCGAGTCGAGTCGCGAGTCCCCGAGTTTTCCCCCTTTTTGTGTTGCGGGTTGGAGTAGTGAGTCATGGGGTGTGACTCAGTGGGTCCGAAGCCAGACTCGCTCATGAAGTAACTCGGCGGGTCAATGCCATGACTCGGTGAGTTCAAGGCAATCTTCTTGCCTCAAGAACAGACTCAGCGAGTTGTTCATACAGCTCGATGAGTCTCAGCATAGAGTGCTCTTCGGATGAAGATGAACTCGGCGAGTTGTTCATACAACTCAGCGAGTAGGATGAAGGACTATTGGCCTTTAGTTTAGAAGGAAAACTCGTCGAGTCAATGCTTAACTCAACGAGTAGATACGAGTTTATGGTCAGACAAAGGGATAGGGACTCGACGAGTTGGCAAGCCAACTCGGCGAGTCGGGTCAACTGGCAGTTGACTTTGACTTTGACTCTTGGTTTGGTTAGGGGTAAATGGTCATTTTACCCTGAGGTCAGTTAGCAGTATTTGACTAAGGGTTTTGTGGGAATTATAGTCGGAGGATTTCCGGAGCAGCAACAGCAGAAGACAGTCAGTTCCCACACCGATCAGCAACTACTTTGAGGTGAGTTACCTTCCAGTAGCAGTGGGTCTACGGCCACAATGTCGGCCCACCAGTAGGATTGTATGATAGATGTTTGTCTCTGTGATATTCATCTAGGGTTGCTACTACCTGTGATATATTATTGTGCTAGTATGATATGATGCTGTGTGCTAGTGACAGTATGGGGAGATAGTCCCCCAGCCGAAGGGGCGGTCATGCCCAACCATGCTAGATAGATTATGAGATATATGTGCTATGTGGTAGTAGTAGGGGGTGAAATAGTCCCCAGTGTCCGGTCGAGAGGACCGAAGGGGAGACCAGCACCCAAATATGCTAGTCAGTATCCGGTCGAGAGGACCGAAGGGGAGACAAGCTCCCAGATATACTGGTCAGTATCCGGTCGAGAGGACCAAAGGGGAGGCCAGTTCCTAGATATACTAGACAGTATCCGGTCGAGAGGACCGAAGGGGTAGGTCGGGCACCCAGATATGCCTGACAATATTTGTATGTTATGTGATTGTATGGTATGTGGTATGTTGGGGGAACTCACTAAGCTTCGTGCTTACAGTTTTCAATTTTGGTTTCAAGTACCTCTTCTTCGAAGGGGAAAGAGCTGGCGCGGTAGCGGCCCATTACACACATGCCTTGTATTCCGCACTATAAGATCTTCTTGGGGATTTGTACTCTGACATTATTATGTTTTATGAAAATGTTTTTCCAGACATGCGATATCTTTTTGAAATGTTATGATCGGTGAACGTTTTATTTCGAATGTTTTGCTAAGTATATGTTTTAAAAATGAAATTTTGGCTCGTATTTTTGGGATGTTTCACCCAAAAAATAAACGTAATTTTAATTTATAATTTTAAAACATGAAAAATATTTCAAACATTCAATTTTTTATTCAAAAGTTATTAAAACTACAAAATATTAATCATAAGTCACAACACAAGATAATAAACGATAAATTTTATAAAGAATAAAAGACATAAATTGATGAAAAAAATTTCATCATCAAATAAAGGAAAAAGAAAAAATCAAGGAAATATGGGAGCGGATCGAATCTCGATCCTATTATTCTACCATAAATATGATGCGTTTATGATACAACTCGTATCTTATACCAGGATCACACCGTAAGGATTGCACAACTATGTATTAGATTACTCAATTTCCCTTAAATTATTTTGTCCAATTTTAGTTCTTTTAAAATTATCCGGAAAAAAAATCGAGACAATTTAAGATGGGTCGTTCAATGTTTTAAAGTTTAAACATTTTCTTTATAGACTCCAAACTTTACATATCAAAGACCTCCATTTGAAATCAACGGCAATTGATAGTTGATTGACATCTTGAAAAATGTAGGATTTCTTGTTCGAACCAATCTCTGACAAAGAAATTGTCAAATTGTGTTAAAATTGAAAACCTGGTTTCAATCGTTGTTCAGAACTTCAAGATTTCACCATGAATAAATCATATTCAGAACCTAACTACCAAACCTTCGCAGCCACAATTAAATCTTTTGCTGCAAAAGCCAACATCAAATTCGGAAAATGTCTTCACAGCTCTGTAATCAAACTAGGTTTACAATCTTGTGTCATCGTCTCCAAATCACTGCTTAATATGTACGCAAAATGTAAGGCTCTTGACGATTGCCATATCCTTTTTAACCAGATAACCCATCCGGATGCTGTCACCTGGAACATTATGCTGTCTGGTTTAGCGGGCACTCGGGTTCATGATATTGAGGTGATGAAGTTGTACAAAACTATGAATTTGGTACAGCATTTTAAGCCGAGTTCAGTTACGGTTGCTATTGTTCTTCCTGTTTGTGTAAGGTTAAAGGGTTTGCGCTTAGGGAAGAGTATTCATTCGTACGTGATAAAGTCAGGACTAGAGTCGCAAACCCTTGTTGGAAATGCTCTTGTTTCTCTGTATTTTAAGCTAGGGTGTGTTTCAGGTGATGCATACCAAGTGTTTGATGAAGTGTCTGAAAGAGACGTTGTATCTTGGAACGCCATGGTTGCAGGGTTGGTGGAGAATGGATTGTTTCTTGAAGCTTTTTCAATGTTTAGACAGATGATAGTGGAAGGAACATCGCCTAATTACGCTACAATAGCCAACATACTCCCTGTTTCTACATACCATTTTGGGAAAGAGATCCATTGTTACACAATACGAAGGGAAGAACTCTTTCTTGACATTTCTATTGCGAATTCACTTCTGCGTTTCTACTCAAATATCGGACAAATGAAGGAAGCTGAATCTCTCTTCAAAAGAATGCATTCAAAAGATTTGGTTTCTTGGAATTCCATGATTGCAGGTTACACTTCAAATGGTGAGTGGTTAAAAGCTTTGGAATTCTTTCAAAAGTTCAATTCATTGAATTTAGCAAAACCCGACTCTGTCACTTTCCTAACCCTTCTCTCTACTTGCACAAACTTACAGAATTTGAAGTTTGGGAAACAAATCCATGGCTATATAATCCGTCATTTTAATCTATACAACATGACATCAGTTAGTAATTCCCTAATAAACTTTTACTCAAAATGTGGCGATTTGGTATCTGCATTTCACACATTCTCATTGATTCAAACCAAAGACTTGATATCATGGAACTCGATTCTTCTAACACTTGCAGAAGGTCAGCTTGTTGTTGACTTTCTTGACCAGTTACATTCCATGTTCATGGAAGGTGTAAAACCCGACTCCATAACTATCATAACCACACTTCAACTTAGGGGTATGGTTAAAGAAGCTCATGGTTTTTCACTTAGATCTCATTTATTTCTCAACAGTAAAGAACCTACACTTGGAAACGCATTGATTGATGCATATTCTAAAAGTGAAAACATGGAATATGCGTTAAAAGTATTCAAAAACTTATCAACAAGAAACATCATCACTTCCAATTCTCTGTTATCTGGTTATGTCAACAGTGGGTCCCATGAGGATGCGAGTATTATATTCAAGAACATGATAGAAAGAGATTTAACCACTTGGAATTTGATGATTCGGGTGTATGCTGAACATGGTTACACTGATGAAGCTGTAAATTTGCTTCATGAATTACAAAATCATGAAATAAAACCGGATTCCATGACCATAATGAGCATACTTCCTGTTGTTAATCAAATGGTATCTATGGATATGGTGAAACAGTGTCATGGATATGTGGTTAGAGCTTGTTTTCACGATGTTCAACTCAAAGGAGCTTTGTTGGATTCGTATTCAAAATGTGGAAGCATAAATTATGCATGTAAGATTTTTGAGACAAGTGTTTATAAAGATTTGGTTATGTTTACATCTATGGTTGGAGGGTATTCGATGCATGGAATGGGGGAAGAAGCTCTTAGGGTTTACTTTCAAATGCTTGAGAATGGTGGAAAACCAGATCATGTTGTGATAACTTCGGTTCTTTCTGGTTGTAGTCACGCAGGGTTAGTTGACCAAGGTTTGAAAATCTTTGACTCTATCGATCATGTGCATGGATTACAACCAACAATGGAGCAATATGTTTGTGTGGTGGATCTTCTTGCAAGAAATGGTCGGATTAATGACGCGTATAGTTTTATTAAAAATATGGCGGTTGAACCGAATGCAAACGTGTGGGGCGCGTTGTTGGGCGCGTGTAAGAATTATGATGATGTGGAAATGGGATGTGTTGTATCGGATCATCTTTTGGGAATTGAGGATAATAATATGGGGAATTATGTTGTGATGTCGAATATTTATGCTGCTAAAGATAAATGGGATGAAGTTTTGGAAATAAGGAAGTTGATGAAGAGGAAGGATTTGAAAAAACCCGCGGGTTGTAGTTGGATTGAAGTTGATGGAAGGAAAAATGTGTTTATAGCGGGAGATACTTCTCATCCGCTAAGAACGAGTATTGTTGACATGTTAGGGAATTTAGATAAACAAATCAAGGAGCGGTTCCAGTTATCGTAAAGGGTAATTTTGTCATTTATCGTTGTTTGTTGTTTGTCTAAATTCTTCGTTAGAATTGCAAACCAAACAATAATATACAAAAGAATTGAAGTATACACCGAAAACGTTACATAAAAATGAATGAAAGGCCAAAGTTGTAAAAGAAAACCTTTTAAGACCAAAATAATAAAAATAAGTTATACTTAAAGGACGAAAAATGTAGTTTACTTCTTTGTTTTAAAACCTTGTCCAAAATAGAAAATGAAAAAGGCAGAGATTTGACTTTTGAGGCTCATTTCTACGTTTTTGCACACAGATCAAGAATACCGTTGAATCATCTTCCCCGGTGTCGCGGCGAAGGTTCATCGGTTCTTCCGATTTGCACCATCTTCAAGATTTAACACAAACCATTCTTCCTACCCAATTCTCAATTTCAATCACCTCTTCCGATTGAGAATCATCATCGGTAGGGTTTTGTAGTTCGATTAAATCATGGAGGAAACAGAGGGAGGTCTAAGCTTTGATTTCGAAGAACCTACCGCATCTTTAGCTGCAATCCACCAATCCGCTGATCGCAATAGTAATAATGATAATAACGTATCATCCGCTTCTGCAGTGAACGTGAACTCAGCCTCCGGCGACAACCCAGCTTCAAATTTTCCCGGACGGAGGAGCTACCGTCAGACCGTATGTCGCCACTGGCTCCGCGGTCTTTGTATGAAAGGCGAGGCCTGCGGATTCCTCCATCAATATGACAAATCAAGAATGCCGATATGTCGATTCTTCCGGTTGTACGGAGAGTGCCGACAACAGGACTGCGTTTATAAACACACCACCGAAGATATCAAAGAGTGTAACATGTAATTTTTCTTTCTTTATCTTCAATTCGTCTGTTTTCCCCTCAATTCCATACTTCCTGTTTTTGGTGACAAGTAAATTGAAAAACGCAGGTATAAATTAGGGTTTTGTCCCAATGGTCCTGATTGTCGATATAGACATGCAAAACTACCTGGACCTCCTCCTCCAGTTCAAGACGTACTCCAAAAGGTTCATCAATTAAATTCCAGTCATGGGAATCCCAATAGGTTTTTCCAGAATCGGAATTCCAACCACTCTCAGCAATCTGAAAAATCCCAATTTCCACAAGGGGTAAATAATAGTGTCAATCAATTCATCATACCTACCTCAACAGATTCTTCTACATTTAGCCAGACAGCTTAATTTCATGTCCAATTGAATGACAAACAGAAGTGAGTGTTCAGAGATCTAAGTTTTTCCTTTAGGTATAGTGAATCATCATCTTGTATATAGTTTGTTTTGATACCACAACAGTTGCTGTTTGCACACAATTCTATATTGTTTTATTATAATCACAGTAAATGTATATATTTTTATCATCTTCCTTGTCTATTACTTCTGTATGCCTTTAGCCCATTAGCAATCAATCTATTAGGAATCACATATCTTGAATTTCTTGAGAAAGTAGGTTTAGGTTAAGTTTAACAGGTTACAAATAACAAACTTTATTGAAATTAAGACACATAAGAAGTTATTGATCATCTTGACAATATATTGGCATTGGTTAAATGTTGTAGATTTTACATGTGCGTTGAGGCGAATCATACACAATGTTAGGAGGGAAAAGAAAGCTATGGAAAGCAACATATGGAAATTGACTACATTCTTCTAGCATATGTAAATAGTAAGAGACACCCCCAGAAGATTCACCTTGTACTCAAGGTGAAATTCTGGAAATTGATCAATCCAAATCTTGCTATTTAATCAATTCTTCCCGTTGCCCTGTATTTATGCGTCGACACTGTAATACTTAAACTAATTCTAGTTGATCTGTCAACTATGGTGGTGGTAATATATATGGTGGACGAAGTACATGATACAATTGTTCTTTTCAGTTGTGAGATATGAAAAACATTATGTAATATGAGACATAACCTTCGCAATTTGTTCAAGATATTCAAAGGGTCTATGCAATCTTGCTCACAACTTCTTATTTGTCTTTGATTGTAAAGATATTTGTAGATACGTTTCTCCAATGTTAAAAATATCATCCTTAAGGACGTTTTTGGGTGTATAACTTCATTTTTGGTTGTGCTCAAATTAAATGCATGTGTAATTCATCCAATATATCGTGTCCAGTCAAAAAAAAGTTAGTCTTCAACATATTTGCTGTATAGTTCCCTTCTGTGTACTTTAAGATGGTTGGAGAATCCTTTCCATACAATGCCTTGAATGGTGACTAATTTAGAGAGTCGTGGAGTGTTGTATTATACTAGTATTCCACCCATCCAAGTCATTTTCTCCATTGTAATGATTTTCGGGACACAACATTGTAAGTATTGTTGACACACCCATCCACGACTATCGGTTGCACACTGATTGTGGACGTTAAGGTGTGGAAAGATGTAGTTTCGTCCTTTGCAACTACCAAAACCATCCTACCCAAAATAACTCTTGGATCCTACCCAATACCCAAACTAATTCGTTGCTACACGTACTTGAATGATCACCCATTAGAGGGCTCTAAAGTTCTTCTAGTATTATTGGAATCAAAGGAAAATGACTTAATAGGGTGATATAGTTTTTAGTTTGTGCATATTTTGTCCTTATTTTATTTTTATTTTTTGAAAAATAAGTTTGTGAACTTATTGTTTTTGTACACATTTAACACTTATAACCGGCTATTCCAGGTTAAGCCAGAAAAAATAACTTAATATGGTAATATAGTTTTCAGTTTGTACTTATTTAGTCTTTAATGATTTTTTATTATAAAATAAGTCTTTGTTGTTTTTGTACACATTCGAAACAAAATCCTTTGTTATAGAACCCAAAAAGTGTTTGAGATATTTGTTGTATATAGTATCAAATACAACCAATTGAATTGTTGGATTTGCGGTGAAATGCATATTAAACTTGATATTAAATTTGTATTAATTCATTAGGAGGTGAAGAGATCGATTCATTAGGAAGTGAAGACTGAAGAGGTCTGAAAATGAGTTCTAGAAGAAAGATTGAAGCAGCAATTTGCCAGAAGAGGTTCTTTCACATATACTAGCTTTAATGCCTACGAAACTTGTTGTGAGAACTAGCATTTTATCCAAAAGATGGAAGTATAATTGGACGTTGGTCACAAACCTTGAGTTTGATAATTATCAGTTATCACCCTGTCTATGGTTTAGATTGTTTGTCAAAAAAATTTGATCGAGTAATAAAGCTTTGCAAAACATCCCAAATCAAACTATTCCAGTTAAGGCTTTATGGATGTGTGGTGCTAATGAAAAACGGGTCAAAGTCAATCATGTCAAAATCAAACGTCTCAAAGTTGATTAATGAAGCAGTTAGGTTAAACGTGTGTGAAACGTAAATGTTCTGCAGTTTGAGCTGCCTCTGAACCTTATCACTTGCAAAACACTCACAAATTAAGCTTAGTTGGGTTTGATAATGTTTGGCAAGATTTTATTTTTCCATCTGTTGTCATACTTCCTCGTCTGAAAATCCTTGACATCAGTGTTGATGGTAATGGTTGCCCAATGCTTGAAAGTTTATCTCTAGTAATAAATGTTTATAATGATAAAGAAGAAGTGTACTGCAACTTCAACATTCCTACTTTGAAGAGACTGAAACTAACAAGTGGCTACAGATCTATCTACAAAGTTGTTTTGAATGTCCCTAATCTTGAATACCTTGGTGTTAGTGGGTTTTCTGCTCACTTTTTGTGATAGAAGATTTGTCATCATTGTTTGAGGCAACTGTTGGTTTTTATCATGGTGAAGTAAGATTTAATCATATGAATGTTGTTAATCTTCTAAAAGGAATAAGTGGAGCTAAATCACTTTCATGGTCCATTCCATCTCTTGATGTTAGACACCTTTAAAAAACTTCAGTGTATTAGTTTGTCCTTTTTCTTACAAGACCTTTTAATTAAGAGCATGCCATTTTCAACTTTTAAATTAGGTAAAATGACTTAAAAATGTAACGAAGTTCTCAAAATGTATAAAAATAAACCATTGTTTTTTTTAGTACACAAAATAAATTAAAGTATTTTTTTTATACAGAATACCAACGAAATACATATTTGTTCAAATAAAACCTTGTGGTAACCGGTTACCTCAGGCAATTGAAAAAATGACTTAAAACTGTAACGAAGTTTCCAAAATGTTCAAAAGATATCATTGTTCTTTTAGTATAAAAAATATCATTAAAATATATCATTTGTACACATAATATCAACGAAGTACACATTTTAGTACAAAAAATATCATTGAAGTTTCCAAAATATTCAAAAAAATATCATTGTTGTTTTTTCAGAGCACCTTTTGTTAACTTCATTGTTTTTGAATTATCTAGAACATGGTCATCGGAGATCATTGTACTCTCTTTCATCCTTTCGCTCAATTAGTTTGTATCTAAATATAATCATAGAAAATCACATAACTAAGAATCCATCAATTATGATACAAGTCGTTCAAGCGCTCCAACACATATGCTTATCTCTCTACTTTGACTACAAATCATCATCAAATCAGCCACATGACGCCGAGTGTTCCTGACCATTCATCTCTCACTAGTCCTGAAGAATTAAACGCAACTCATGCGTCTACATCCACATTTAGGGAACCATTTCAGAGCAGCGAAGCTAGAACTAGGAAGAGATAGATGTATGCATTTGAGCATGAAAAGAATAGAACACTTCACCAAAAGATATCACGTGGCAAAAACGGAATTTTAAATAAATACACACGGTTTTATAGGATTCTTTTTATTAGAAGAGAAGTGAGGGGATATGGAAAGGAACATCCAAATAAAAAACGATTACAATTTTTTTTCCTTGATTATCGACTAAAAAATCTTTTTCAAAGTTATCATTTTGTTAGAATATAAATATTAACTAAAATTAAAATATATTCCGTCGACCCGTTCTATCACCGAGTCACCGTCTGAAAATACCCCCAGTCGCCGTCTGCCACCACCGAGTTACCATCTATCGCCTCACTCGTCGTAAGCATTTTTCTTCTCTGTTTTGCATCACTCATGCATTCTTAAAGTGTCTAATGTTTTTGCATCTCGATTTTTTGTAGTTAATGTTCGTTTCGCGTTCTTAGTCAACGTTCAGTGCGTTGTACATTCAGTTCGTGCTTCCTTGTTTTTCTTGATACGTTCCTACCATATTTTGAGTTCGTTTATCAACGACGTTTTACTTTCACACTTTCTTTTTCCTTAAAATTAATATGGATTTTTGCCTATTTTAATACAATATGTTTGTAATTACCAAGAACTTTAAAACAGCCATTTGGATTGTTGGATTTGCGAATTTAATTTGATATTAAATGTGACGAGGTCTTTAGAGTATTCTGAAATTTGTGTTGTTTAATTCATTAGGAAGTGAAAAATGAGTTTCAGGAGTAAGAATGAAGATAGGCTTAGCTCTTTGCCTGAAGAGGTTCTTTCACATATACTCTCTTTAATGCCTACAAAATTTGCTGTGCGAAGTTGCATTTTATCCAAAAGATGGAAGCAAATTTGGATGATGGTCACAAACCTTGACTTTAACGATTTTCAATATATCTCTGATTTGGAATGGTATTTGAAATTTGTGGATCGGACATTGGAGCTCTGCAAAATTCCCCAAGTTAAATTATTCCGATTACGATTTGCTCGTTATGTGATGCCTAAGTCAAGCGTGTCAAAGTGGATCGACAAAGCAGTTAGATTAAACGTGTGTGAGCTTGAAGTAAATGTTCAGCAGTTTGATCTGCCTCTCAGCCTGTTCACTTGCAAAACTCTCACAAAACTAAAAATAATTGGGTCGAATAATGTATGGCAAGATTTTATTTTTCCATCTCTAGTCATGCTTCCTAGTCTAAAAACCCTTGACTTCATTGTTAATCGTAAAGCTTCTGTCAACGCATTCAGACTCATCAATGGTTGCCCAATGCTTGAAAGTTTATCTCTGGTAATAAATGATTATAATGATAAAGAAGAAGTGTACTGCAACTTCAACATCCCTACTTTGAAGAGACTACAACTAACAACAAGTGGCTACAGATCTATCTACAAAGTTGTTTTGAATGTCCCTAATCTTGAATACCTTGGTGTTAGTGGGGATTTGTGTGCACTTTTTGTGATAGAAGATTTGTCATCTTTGGTTGAGGCAACTGTTAGTTTTTCTCGTGGTGAATTAAGATTTAATCATTTGAATGCTACTGAGCTTCTAAAAGGAATAAGTGGAGCTAAATCAATTTCATGGTCCATTCCATATCTTGATGTAAGACACCTTTAAAAAGCTTCGGTGGATTAGTTTACCCTTTTTCGTACATGATCTTTTAAATTTTTAATTAAGAGCATGCCATGTTCAACTTTTTAAGTTACTATTTGTTAGTAGTGCTTTACTCTTAGAATGATTCTTGTTTTCATTCATTACTCACTAAATTCTCCTTTTGTTGATATTGAAGGTCGTATTGCAGTCGCCTCTGCCCAAATTTCCCAATTTGAAGCACTTGGAATTGAAGGGTTCTTTTGGTTCCCCATGGTTGCTAGTCTTTCAACATCTTGATAGCTCTTCTCAGTTGCAGCATTTAAGTTTTCAAGAGGTAATTGTACTTTTTTTCTAAGCTTTGACATGTCTTATTCGATGCTTAATTAGTTATTTTTCCAAGCATAACATTTAGTTCTCTATCTGGTTTTGTGATAAAACAAAAGCCGGAAGGATCTTGCTGGATTGAGCCGCAGTCAGTTCCATCTTGGATGCTTACGAACCTTAGAACCTTGAAAATTACAAGATGTAAGGGGCGTAATTGTGATTTAAGGTTCATAGAATACATGTTGGGAAATGCGGAGGTTTTGAAGAATCTAACAATCACATGTGAAAGCTTGCTCATGAGGGATGAAATGCGATTGTGTGCACGCTTGTTGACGTTTCCAAGGACTTCTAGGTTTTGTCAGATTCATTTTGTTGGGAAATGGCTTAATTCTTTACGTAACTAGTTTCATTTATAACACAGCAAATACATGCATTGCTACGGAGGCTTTTAAACCTCTTTTTATTCCATTTCTCAGTTAAAATCGGGGATAATTCCTTGGAGTTTAATTTTTTTTTATTGCTCATAGGAAATTAATCTCGAAAACGGAAGGGTTAAAATTACAATCCATGTCCATTCAATTGATGTTAGTTACAGTTAAACACAGAAATCATATAACACGTGCTTGTGATGTTGGTTAAATTGTCTTTCATTTTGTTCTATTGTTCTAAATTGACTATTTATTCTAGAGCGCGGTTGTCATTTTTTTTGTGGTTTCATTCCAAACAAGTTTGGACATGGACTAATGGTTCAAATTTGAATTGTTTTGTGATTGTGGTCCTTTAAAAAATTTAAAGGGCTTGAAATGACTATTTTTCATTTTTTATTTGTTTTTCCATTTTCTTTACATTTTAGTAATCATACAAAAATATGGTGTCGAAATTCGATCAAGGAAAAGGCCATGACTCAACATACACGAATTACACTTGGCATATATATTGTGATAGGGTAGCCTTTGTCACCGGTCCTAGCTTTCTGGCAGCTTTCTAGGGTTTCTATAAGCTCTCCTGGAGCTGTATTCTTCACCCTAGATCATTCGATCTCTCCCTGCTCTCCTCTCGCTCCCTTTGCAATTTTGAAACAACAAATTCCCGGTTCTTTTGTTTTTACGAGTAGTCAGTTTTGCATTTTTCGCTTCTTCCATAACTGTTGGAATAAAGGATATTCTACATTAAAATTTGAGGTTTTACGTTGAAGCTTACAACCTTAGAGCGACATAAAATCCTTTAAAGATGGGAGCTTCGTCTGTGCAATCTTTTAGCGATCAAGATCAGCAACATCATGTTGGTTTTAATTTTTCTGGTTGGGGATGGAGCCGAGGAGACACAAATGAATGGGTTGATTGATATTCTTGTGACATATGTGAGATTCTTGAGGGTTTTGGGTGGTGTCAAAAGTTTCTCTTAGTGCCACTAGACATCATATTTATGAAGTTATGCTCTCTCACGAGTAATGAAAATGATAAAACTAGATAAAATTGTTTTGTGCCTAAAAGGTTACTATTTGCACTTGGAGGGTGTTAAAAGATCAAATTCTTACTGGATAGTAGGGGAATCCATAGGGATTTCGTTTTATGTTTGTGTTTCGGTTTACAAAGTGAAGATGGTAATCACCTTTTTGTCAAGTGTGGATTGACATTTAAAGTTTGATCACGAATAATAAAAATATCAAAATGAAACCACAAAGACAATAATTGCAACAAAATCATATAACTTTGACTCAAAATCATATACCACAGGGCCAAAATAATAAACTTACTCTTAATCAAATTCATGTCCATCAAAGGTGTCAAGCTAATTTATTGTAGAAATGAGACCACTTCCTAACAAACTGAATCTCACAACAACCCGAAGCACTTGGAAACTTCATAAACTGTTCACACAACCGCATTTCATCCACAGGGGGCCATATTTCTGATGTGATGGTAAGGGTCTTCAAAACCTTTGCATTCGCCAACAAGTATTCTATGAACTTTATATCACACTCTCGCCTCTTGAAACTTATAAATTTCATGCTTCTAAGCTTCAAAAGCACACATGTGGGAACTGACTGTGGCTCCTTCCAGCAAATTTCTTCAGGCTTTTGTTTTATCACAAGATAAATAACCAAATGTTATGCGTGTAAAAATAACTAGAATGCAAAGAATAAACTAAAACATGTCGAAGCTTAAAAAACAGGCTAATTACCTCTTCAATACATAAATGTTCCAGCTCACACGATTGCTGAAGAACTTCAAACATTAAAAACCATCCAAAACATGAAAACCTTTTAAACTCTAAGCGCTTCAAATTGGGAAATTTAGGCAAGGGGAAATCCAATGGGACCTTCAATCAAAGACAAAACATAAGAATTGTCAAAATGGTAAATAATTACTAACCAATAATGAAAGAAATTGAAGTTTTTGAAAGGGGAATCTTACACCAAAAGTTGAAGTGGACCATGAAAGTGATTTAACTCCACTTAATCCCTTTAAAAGCTCAATCACCAAATGCTTATATTCGACTTCAGAATACAAAACAGTTGCCTCAACAAGAGACATCAAATCCTCCATCACAAAAACCGAAGACAAGAACCCACCAAGAATAAGGTATTCAACATTAGGGACATTCAAAACAACCTTGCTAATACTTGATGTGCATCTTGGTGTTTTTAGTTCAAATCGCTTCAAAGTAGGAATATTGAAACTATACTCTTGGTTGTCTTCACGCCATCGTCGTTTTTCTAGAGATAAACTTAAACTTTCAAGTATTGGACATGCGTAAATGAGTTTGCATACATTCACAAAAGGTTCATTAAACACATGGATGTCAAGGGTTTTCAAACAAGGAAGTGTGACTCCAGATGGAATAGATGGAACATTAAGAACATCTGAATCACAACCACCAATGGCTAATCTTAATGTGGTGAGTGTCTTGCAAGTAAATAGACTAAGTGGCAACTCGCGTATGATAACTTGTATGTCAAGCTCACATACGTTTAGCTTAACCGCTTCATTAATCCACTTTGGTACGTTTGTGTTTCCAATCAAAGATTCAGAACAGTGTAATCGGAATAATTTAACTTGGGATGTTTTACAAAGCTTCAACACCCGATCTACAAAACTCAAAAACGTATCAGAATCAGGGATGTGGTCAATGTAATGGAAGTCAAAGCTATGGACCAATGTCCAGCAGGATTTCCATCTTTTGGATAAGATGCTTGTTCCCACTGCTGATTTTGTAGGCATTAAAGAGAGTATGTGTGCGAGAAGCACATCTGGCAAAAGGCTAAGCCTATCAACATTTGCATTTGTGGAACTCATGTTTAAGCTACCTCTTCCTGAGATTTTGAACAAACAAATTTCAGAATCATCTCAAAATGTATACTGTTATATATGATGTCAAATTTGATCCTTTTCATTTGTAAGTAAACTGTTGTTTAATGACGTATTCCTATTTAAACTTAATTTAGGGTTTCATGGTGGAAACCTGTTAATGAAAAGGTCTCGCCTACAAAGATGAACAGATTGAAGTAAATTTAGACAAATGTCGAACAATTATGGTTTAGGATTTGAAACTATATCTAGAAACTGGAAATGTTTGCGTTTGAATCAACAATTTAAAGATTTTTCATAAAATTATTTGGTACTTCACGTTTTTATGAATTAGACACTTCCAATAAGAAAATTTTAAAATGCAGATCGTTTGAGAGTAAGATATTCTAGTTTAAGCGTATATAAACCTGCAAAAGATGAACAACTATTAATCAAACTCCATTAAGGAAGTGGAATCGCTTACATAGATTCGTGTAATTAGCTTATGAAGGATCCAATAGCGGTGGTGGAAGTGAAGCGCTCAAAGCTCAAAAGCCCTAATTCAAAAACTAATCAGGGTTTTACCGATAAACAAAAAAAAAGAAAAAGACGAAAAAGATGTAGCTTCGTTTTCTCTTTATATTTTTGGCGGTTAAAAAAAAAAAAGAGACCACTACATTTTCATATTTTTATATGAAAAAAATATATTTTTATCTGTTTATTCAGAAAAAGCTATTATATTTCTAAAATCTTTGAAAAAAAAAATAATGTCTAAAATATTTTCAAAACTTCTTTTAGAATTCAACGTAATTTAATCACTAGATATGAAAATGGTTATGTTTCTTTTACTAAATTCAAAACCAAACCCTAAATTATGCAGTACAAAACCACCAGTTTTTTGTTTGGTTCATCAGTTTGGTTTTCCTTTCTCATAAATTTAGCATTTTGACTTAAGAAATTTTTGCTTTGAAATTCTCACTTCAGAAATACTAATCAAGTTTTTTTTTTTTTTTTTTGATTTCTCGTTTTTATTTTATTAACGATATATATGACTACAAGAATATTATAATTGAAAAGTTTTATAGTAAGATGAATATAAGGTATAATGTTCTTTATATAATTTTATACTATATAATGTCATGAAGCTGAAATAGTTAACTAGCATAACATTAATGTGAAATCTGCGAAAAAGTCCCAATATTTTAGGTTAGATTACGATTTAGTCCCAAATTAAATTTTGTTTACAAAAAAGGACAGATTACCGGCTAAAATTTCGGATTAACCCTTCATGGCCGGTTTCACAGATTTAGCCGGTATCTCGTCTTTTTTCGTTAATTAATCCAAATTTTGGGGCTTTTTCATTAATTAATCAAAATTTTAGGGCTTTTTCATTATTTATTACCAATAAACCAAAATATTAGACTTTTCTGAAGATTACGTTTAAACTGATATATATTATATGATCTAATTTAATATATACTATTACATGTCTTCTTTCTTATGCTCTTCTAGGCTCACTGTGTGTTTTTATCGGTGTCGTCAAACCCAACAACAAAAATCTCACTCACAAGCCTCGTTAACTCCATCGATTTTCCAAAATTATCCATTCACAACTCTATGATCATCTTTCAATCTCTAAATAAAGAACGAAGAAAATCCTTGTTGATTACGTGGATGTCCCTAGTACCTAACCATGACTTAAACCGTGGTTCCAATACTTGGATATTTCTATTACCTAACCATGACTTGAACACATACATTAATGGTGTTGTCCTATATATATATATATATATATATATATATATATATATATATATATATATATATATATATATATATATATATATATATATATATTGTTTTTAATATTTAATTCACAATCTTTTTGTTTGCATTGATACGTTTTTGTTTGCCTTACACTATTAAGAACACGAGTTTTGTTGTTTTCTTAAACTCCAGTGTGTTTGAATTTATAATATAAGTTGAAGTGTGTGAAGAAATCAAAAGAAAAATATTATTTTGATATATGATCTGGTTGTTTTTCTTTTAGTTGAATTGACTTTGGTTTAGATGCTTCAAACTACACTTGCCCCTTTTTATATTTGCCAACTAAAACTGCAGTAAATACTTCATCCACAAATTCAAGACTTCTAGACTTCTGGAAATTGATTAATAGTCAACCAAGTTCCAATAAAACCTATTGAAAAATATTGCTAAATTTCTCAATGCATCTTCCTGGTTTTGCATTTGACATATATTTGATCAATTTGTTGTTGTCTCCTTTGACCAAGTTTTATAATTTGAACATTTTAATTTTTCATATTTCTTAACTCTTTAGAGATGTTTCTTGGATTGACTGAGAAAAAAATAAGACTTTTTCCTCCTATAGAAATAGGGTAAGTCGAGAAAAAACGGAGGGTTGTGCTATGGAAAGTTTATAATTTTACGTACAAATAAAAAAACTAATTGCAAAAGAAAAAAAAAAAGGAAGATAGGTATTGATTAAAATAATTTCAAAGGAAGCCAAATGGCTAATAACTTGGCTTACAAAATAAGACTCACTTATTCTTTATTTTATTAGGGTAACTTAAATTTTCTATTTGGTATGTTCTATGTATGGGAATTTGTCAGAAAAGTTTCAGTTTAGTCCTAAATTTTATTTTTTGAACATAGAAGCCTTATTATTTGATTTTACACGATAATATGTCATGTTCTGTTAAAAGAAAAAAACGACATTTTTATTAATTTGAGCCAAAATGAAATAATCGGGACTTTTTTGTTCAAAAAATAAAATTTGGGACTAAAATGAAACTTTTCCGAAATAATCCACCTTAATTCCTCGAGTTGTCTCATCAGCTCGCCAAGTTACACATTTCCAGACACGTCGAGAAAAACCCTAGCCGACTCGTCGAGTCAGCTCACCGACTCGTCAAGTCCCTTCGAAACATTTCCTCATTCAAATGATTTTAGGCAGAAATGGTGTGTCATACTCTGGATCGTATATAAATCGTATTTGGGGTAGGGTTGCAGTTAACAACGTAAGATCGGGATCCAATCCGATTCTACCTTATATTTTTTCTTTTTTTCTTTTTCTTTTTTTCTTTTTTTTTTGACAATGAAAACAATGAATTTACCACTTTATGCTTTTTTGCATTTACTAGTTTAGTTTACCGTTTATCCTACCTTACCTTTTTTTTTTGTGAGTTATGACTAATGTTTTGAATTTTTTATACCTTTTAAATGGAAAATCCAATGTTTGAGATTTTTTTATGTTTTAAAATTATAAATTAAAATTATGTTTTATTTTGTGGGATCTTAAGATCCTGATCCTCATCTTGCAAATCCAAAGACAATCATACATACGACCCCGATTTTGACAACCTTGGGTGCAACAATGGAGGTGGTCTCATGTCTATGTCATCAACAATTTCTTATCTTCTCTCAACGACCGTGGGTGTTTTCGTGTTTTTGGCGTAAGGTAAATTTACAATTACGATAAGCACATGTTGGTCATTAATAAGATTCCTACACTGTGGTTCTGAATTCTTCCTATAAAAGTTAATGTTTTTGCTTGACGTTCCCCATTAGGCTTAACCTAGATCATCGGGGCTTGGATGTTCCTTCTCTTCTTTGCCTGGTGTTCATCTTTTATATCAGCTTGATCGGTGGTGCGGTTTGATTATTCCAATTTCTAGTTATTATGATGATTGATATTGTTGGTTCTTTTTTTTTCCTTCTCTGAGAAGGTGTAAAAGGCACAACTGAAGTAGTTTTTTTTTTTTTAATACAATGTGAAAGTATTTTTGGTTGTTTAGAAATTCTTTGTTGTTTGATAGGAATCAAAGACAAAGTTAATTAATTAGGTATATTGGTTGCAAAGACCTAAGTTTGTTATTTGGGATAATGACTTAAAGGGGTAATATATTTTCCGATTTTTACACATTTAGTCACTGAGTTTTTTTTTCGTCCACATTTACCCTTTCAACTTGTTAAACTGTACACATTTAGTCCTTATGACCGGCTACTCCAGGTTAGCCGGTAAAAATGACTTAATAAGGTAATATATTTATTATTTTGTACACATTTAGTCCTTAATATTTTTGTACACATTTAGTCCTTAATATTTTTTTTATTGCAAAATAAGTCATTTTTTTTATTCATCAGTACTTATGAATGATTTATTTAGGTTTTTCTCACGACATCTTATGTGGGATAGCCATATGGTGGTGGGATAGTTTTAGGTGGTCCTGCTATATGTTGTAGGCCAAGATACCTGGTGCGGGTCGGCTATAAGTTGTAGGCACGAAGACTCGAGAAGAGCGGTTGGATTAAGGCGTCATACCAACAAACCCTGAGTATTCCAGTCCGATTACTGATTGGACCTGTTGCATGTTGGCATTCCAGTCCGATGACTGATTGGGCCAAGGTATACCAATCTAATGAGTGTGGGTCTGTTATGCATAATAATACATTTGTTGTGTTGGATATTTTGGGGGAAACTCACTAAACTTTGTGCTTACCCAGTTATTTATGTTTTCAGGTTCTATCGTTGGTCGTGGGAAGGCGAATGCATGGCTATACACACCCATCAACATTATTGAGGATTACACATTTTCTTATATTACTCTGATTTTCGCTAAATATATTTTGGAATAAACGTTTTTTCTTAATAATGGATTTATAATTAGAGAGTTTTGCCTTATTTAAAAATGAAAATTTTTTGGTTGTGAAAATGAGAAATTACACATAAACATCAACAGCCTCACACACTTCATCAATGATTGTCCTATGTAAAATGTTGTGAGAAAAACCTAAAGAAAACATTCATAAATACTAAATGTGTACAAAAACAAAAATGACTTATTTTGAAACAAAAAAATATTAAGGACTAAATGTGTACAAAAATATTAAGGACTAAATGTGTACAAAATGAAAAATATATTACCCTATTCAATCATTTTTCCCGGCTAACCTGAAGTAACCGGTCATAATGACTAAATGTGTACAGTTCAACAAGTTAAAGGGGTAAATATAAACGAAAAAAAAAACTCAGTGACCAAACGTGTACAAATCGAAAAATATATTACCCTTTTAAGTCATTATTCCTTGTTATTTCATTGATGTAATTTGTTCGTTATATATAACATTGTTAGCTTAATAAAATAGTTGACATTAAAAACAAATCAATGCAGATTCGTACTTATGGTTTAGAAGTGGTTCGGTAGGCCTTTAGGAAATATAAAGTTCGGTTCTGCCCTCACCGAGTCACCCAGCCACCGTCTCAAAACATCCCCAACCGCCGTCTGCCACCACGGAGTCGCCATCTATCTCCTCACTCGACGTAAACAGTTTTGTTCTCTGTTTAAATCATTAGGAATTGAAGAGGTCTGAGAAATGAGTTTCAGGTGTAAGAATGAAGACAGGTTTAGCTCTTTGCCTGAAGAGATTCTTTCACATATACTCTCTTTAATGCCTACAATTTTTGCTGTGCGAACTAGCATTTTATCCAAAAGATGGAAATACACTTGGACGTTTGTCACAAACCTTGACTTGAATGATTCTCAACACATCTGTAGTCTCGATTGGTTTTTGAATTTTGTGGATCGGGTATTAGAGCTCTGTAAAAATTCCCAAGTTAAAGTATGCCGATTATATTTCACCCGATTTATGGTGCCAAAGTCATCTTTGTCAAAGTGGATCGATAAAGCAGTTAAGTTAAACATTTGTGAGCTTGACATAAACGTTCAACTGTTTGATCTGCCCCTCAGCCTCTTCACTTGCAAGACGCTCACAAATCTAAAAGTATTTGCGAGATATCGTAATTTTGGGGTTTTAAATGTTCCACCTCTAGTCATACTTCCTTGTCTGAAAACCCTCGACATTAGTGTTCATAGTAAACGTCTTGTGAAGGCATTCAGACTCATCAATGGATGCCCGGTGCTTGAAAGTTTATCTCTGTTAATATTACCGCAGGAAGTCGGGGACTACAATTTCAACATCCCTACTTTGAAGAGACTGGAACTAAGAACAAATGATTTCATATCTAGACACAGAGTTGTTTTGAATCTCCCTAATCTTGAATACCTCTATGTCGATGGGATGTTAGGTTCAAATTTTGTGATGGAAGATTTATCATCATTGGTTGAAGCAGCTGTTTTCTTTCGTGATAAAACATTTAAGTATCCGAATCCGATTGACCTTCTGAAAGGAATAAGTGGAGCTAAATCGCTTTCATTGTTCCATTTAACTCCTCATGTAAGATCGCATTAGAAAACATTCAACTTTTAATTTGTTATTTATTACTAATGCTTTACACTTTGAATGATTCTTGTTTTCATTCGTCACTACTTTTCCCTTTTGTTGAAGGTCCCAAGTGATTTACCTCTATCCGAATTTTCCAATTTGAAGCACTTGGAATTGAAGGTTTGTTTCAATTTTCAATGGTTGCTAGTTTTTCAAGTGCTTGAAAACTCTCCAGGGTTGGAGCATTTATGTATTGAAGAGGTAATTTCCTTGTTTGTAAGTTTTGACATGTCTTATTCTATGTTTTCCAAGTTATGTATAACATTCAGTTCTATATCTGGTTTTGTGATGTAGAAAAAGGTGGGAGACTCTTGCTGGATTGAGCCAGAATCTGTCCCCAGTTGTATACATTCGAACCTCAGAACCATGAAAATTAAAAATTGCATGGGTGGAAGTGTGATATACAGCTTCTAGAATACATGTTGGCTACTGCAGAGGTTTTGACAATGCTAACAATCACATGCGAAAGCTTGACCATGAAGGATGAATTGCGGTTTTGTCCACAGTTGTTGAAGTTTCCAAGGGCTTCTAGTTTTTTTTGTCTGAAGGAGAAGATATGTATGATGTAATGACTTATACTGTGTTTGGTTTTACACTGTTTACAAGTTACAACAAGCTGCTAGTGGTGCTGGTTGAACAATAACTTGATCTTTATTGTGGCTGCCTTCTGTATAAAAGGTTGAGGAAAACATGGTATTCAAGTTTCTTTATCAGAAAAGACTGAACTACTAATGGATCAAATATTAATGTGGACAACTCTAGGGTGGACGGAGTGGCTTTAGGAGGCTCGGCTTCTAACTTTCCACTTTTTTTTTTGGTTCTTTTTAATCGGAAGGTATGTGCAAAAGTGACGCATAACGAAAGCAAACAATAGAGAGAAATTCAAAATATTTTTATTACTGAAATTCAAGATGAATCTAAAGGCTTACAATAACCTTTTATAAAGCAAATTTGGGAAATTGAATTTCAAAAAACAAGGAAAACGGATATTCTGCCATTAAAACAGAATAACATAAAAATGGAAATTGTTCGCAATCATAAAAAACTGAGATATGGGGGCCTAAACGGTGGAATTTGAGAGTTGACCGTTTGTTGACCTCAAAATTCCTTACAAATCAAAAGTTATGCCCATTTTAAATTGGGCCTTTTTTTGGCCATGTTTGTCTTTCTCCCATTTGTCCATAAAGACTTCAGCCAAATCATCTATGTGCTCCAATCAAAAAGGAAGAAGACAAAATAGGGGAAGATAGAAATGAAAAAAGAACTATAAACAAGTAATTATAGCGGTTGGAATCTACACTAAGGTGTTGTTTGTTTTGGAAGTGGTTAAATGTCTTTTGTCTTTTTCCAAGTTTGCGGAAGAAGACGTGCACTTGCAAAACGTCTACCCGCCAGAAGGGAAAAGTGCTCAAAAAGTACTTTTGTAGAAAAACAAACGAGGCCTAAGAGTTTAACCACTTCGACGAAGATATTCTTTTCGTCTCCATTGGTACACCATCGATGATTGATACATTAAAACTATAAATTAAAAGTTTTAGGTAGTCTTAAAACCTTGTACAAGTTTTGCTAACTGGTACACTCAGACACAAAATGTGTGTATCACTTGTACAAATGCTCACACTTCTACAAAACTAATCTTGAATGGAGTCACACCACCAAGAAGTGGATCGAAAGAAGTAAGTCATTTCTTATGCAAATATTTAGAGAATAACATCAATATCATAATATATAATTTCTGGGATTTTGGTATTATAGTATACTCAGGTCAATAATGAACATCCCATATCATATTGATTTATTAGCTGGATATGGAATTGTGATATACTTATACTTCTTCTATAGACTTGTTTCATTAGCTGAATATGGAATTGTGATATACTTATACTTCTTCTATAACTAACCTTGTTTTCAACCATAATGAAGATGTAGTCGGATCTATTAATTAAGGATCTTAATTTCTAGAAGTTTGCATCAGTACAATATTTATATTGGTCTCATTGTCCATGTATATTTATGTAAACAAAGAATATTTTTGAAAGTACGCATCAGTTGTTTGTACATATTGGAAAACAAAATTAAATAAAAGATCCAAATCGTGAAAGAAGAAAAAAAAATGTTTGTAAAGTGAGTTTTGTCATTTCAATGGACTTAGAAAAATAACTCTAGTTTTCTAAAGAAATGAAAGACTTGCCATGATAAGATAGTTCTTGGATTTTTCTAAGAACCCAAAAAAAAATTAGTACAAAAATAGTTTGTTTAATTTAAATAAAAAAAAATCATTTGTTAAGAAAAATTATCTTGTCAATTCACGAGTTTTCTACATAAGGATAGTATTTTAAAAAATATATTTACAAAAATATGGTAGTTTGAAAAATATTTACAAAACAATAGTAGAAATAGTTTGATGTAGGCCCACCTTATAGAGAATTAAAAAGAAAAACAAAGACAGACAAATCATTTTTACTGTTCACCGGCACGGTCCTTTGTTTTTTTGCATAGTTCAATGGCCAAATTGCATGATTTCATCGGGTTAGTAAGGAATTTTAGAAATTTTATAAAATTGCATCTTATACCCAAATTACAAAACAAGCAGGTTCGATTATGTTTGGCTTTCCACAAAATATAGCAAAATATGAAGAAATCAACATGTTTGATTTTGACACAGCATCGATAATGGTAGGGGCGGAGCTACTATGTAGCAATGGGTAGTACTGGCTACGCCTAAAAAAATTCCGTCAAATGTAAATTTAGTGAAAAAATTTCGAAAATCCGTCAGGAATCTGTTGACGATCCATCACAAAGTCTAATAATTGTGAATTCAGTGTAAATTTGTCGGTTTAGTGACAATTTTGTGATGAAAACTTCGTTCGGAAATGTGTTTTTTTCTAGTGGTGCAACCTTTGGTTTTTCTTTTTGGTTATGCCAGTGGATAATGGTTCCTCGACGGTGGTATGTGTGTGTGGGGGGGGGGAGATAGTTTGACGTTGCAGGAGGACGGATTCGTCAACGACAATGGTTTCATCAGTGGTCATCCCACATTGGTAATGGGCTAATGGCAGACGACGGTTCATCAATGTATGTAGAGTAGTTCAGCGGTGGTGCAACGACATCAAGAAAATGGAATACTAGAGAAGAAGAATAAATCCCGGTAATCAGTGGTTATATAAGAGATTATTAAGTGTGATTCAGCCTTCAATAGAAGCTGATGGGTATCAAGAGACCTAACATAATTCTTTTTTTTAATAAAAAAATACGTTTAGATGGTAAATAAATTCAGAAGTACTATACTTTTGTAAATATTTTTTTCAACTACAATATTTTGATTACAAACTCATAAATTCACGGACCACATGGTCATTCTACAATACCTGTTAAAATTGTGACTAATTTAATATATGAGCCCTTCTTCAATTTATGATATTTTTAATGAATAACAATCTCTACTATCTTATCGTCGTTCAAAAAAAAAAAACAATATCTACCATCAAGAATATTACCCTTTGCCTTTTATGGATGAAATTACTGGCGAAAATTATTTTGGAGGGAGTTGTATTTTGTAAGGTATAATAATATTATAAAATTTGAAATATGTATATTTGTTGTGTAAATTTATAAATTTTATTATTACTATATAAAGATAAAAAAGTAGGTTGATATTATATAAAAAAACATAATAATTTTAATGATATTTTAAAATCATGTCAAAATTAACCGAATTCTTATGACATAAAAATTAAAAAAAAAATCATAATCATCTTTAATATATAAAAGTAACATTTTCGTAATTAATGTCAGTTCCCAAGATAGTTAATTTTTATTTTGTTAAATGTACGTAATATCTTTTCATGTTTATTTGAAAAGCTTCAGAAAAGTAGTTAATTGATTTCATGTAATTTGTGACAAAGAAAATCGAAATATATGAACACATACATTTGATATAGGAACAAAAAATAATCGAAAAAAATATAAAAAGCGAAAGAAGGTACTGACCTTCTAGTGCACAAGAGCGAATGTTTATAACAGAGAATGATGATGGAAGTTATAAGCAATATTAACGATGTTGTAGGAGAAGGTTTGAAGAAAAGAAACGATTGAAAATAAATGTGAGTCGCGGATTCAATGATGAATTGTATATGTATGTGATAATTTGAATACGATTTCTCGGTATTAATGATTTCCTAATAAAAAAGATTTTATATTAATGGTTTACTAATATAAACGGATTTATATTAATGGTTGATATTAAGGCCTTGATTGAAATGGTTAGTTAATAATATGTTTTTAAAATTGACCATATTAAAATCTTCATAACTGAAAATTCAAGATTTAAAATATAGAAAGCTTTTATTAGAATTAAATACATTTCATTTATACGAATGTAAGTTATTGATTGATGACTGGAAAACATTTATTGGAATTAAATACATTCCATCTGGGGAAGATGATGTCAGCAATTTGATCTAATGATAGAAAAAATAAGATTGAAATACAATCAAAAGTCCAGATTATTTAAGATGATATCATAAGATTTCTCTTTTAATAATATTTAAGATTTGTTCATATCAAAAGATTTTTTAAGGCCAGCCCAACACAACGCATGAATATTTTTGTATCATGCTCTAAAATATATGTGGATTAACTTTTTATAAAACATTTTGATTTGAAGAAAATAACAAAACACATAAACCAATTTTGTATGTTACTCTAAAAATAAAATCCAACTTAAACATCCCAATAAAACATTCTGATACGCACTAAGAGCCACGCGCAGCCACGCAGTCAACAAACATCACCGCCCACTCCTCCTCAACATCGTTTGTATCGATGAAACACTGAAGTTACAAGTATCAGCGCTGCGCTATTAATACTTCCACCATTTTTCATCATCGCCTCCTCTCCATCGACACCACCATGCAATCTCAAGCTCTTCTCCAATCAACCCAACTTCGGGTCTCCCCTCTCGACCCTCTTCGCCACCATTCATTCCACATCAATGTCAAACCCCTCGCACTCCCAACCCCACGCAGAGCCACCATCGTAATGTCCGTCTCCGCACCTAAACGCGAAACAGACCCCAAAAAACGTGTAGTCATTACAGGTATGGGTCTTGTATCCGTATTCGGAAACGATGTTGACACCTACTACGAGAAATTGTTAGCCGGAGAGAGCGGAATCGGGTTGATTGACAGGTTCGACGCATCCAAGTTTCCGACCCGATTCGGTGGTCAGATTCGTGGGTTTACATCCGATGGGTATATCGACGGTAAAAACGATCGGAGACTCGACGATTGCCTCCGTTATTGCATTGTTGCTGGTAAAAAAGCTCTTGAACATGCTGATCTTGGTGGCGATAAACTCTTTAAGGTTCGTTAATCGTATAACCCATTCCCGATTTATTCTCCCAAAATATGGTAAAGTTGTTTGTTTAATTGAAGTTTCCTTTTCATTTTGAAATTTGAATTATTGTTTACGCAGATTGATAAAGAGCGTGCTGGTGTCCTCGTTGGAACAGGAATGGGAGGTCTTACTGTGTTTTCCGATGGAGTCAAGGCTCTAATCGAAAAAGGTCCGAGAAAAATCACTCCGTTTTTCATTCCTTATGCGATTACAAACATGGGTTCAGCGTTGCTTGCTATTGATATCGGATTTATGGGACCAAATTACTCGATTTCAACTGCATGTGCTACTTCAAATTACTGCTTTTACGCTGCTGCAAATCATATTCGTAGAGGCGAAGCTGATATGATGATTGCTGGTGGAACTGAAGCTGCCATTATTCCAATTGGTTTGGGTGGTTTTGTAGCTTGTAGAGCTCTCTCTCAGAGAAATGATGATCCACAAACAGCCTCTAGGCCATGGGATAAAGATAGAGATGGTTTTGTCATGGGTGAAGGTGCTGGTGTTCTGGTATGTTAAATGCAAGAAATAGCAAATGTAGTTTCATTTATCTATTTTCTTCTATAATATAAAAAAAAACAAGGTAGATAAATTTATTTTAAAGTACAATGTCTTAATAGAAAAAAATTGAAATGGTGTTGTAGGTGATGGAAAGCTTGGAACATGCAATGAAAAGGGGTGCACCGATACTTGCTGAATATTTAGGAGGAGCTGTAAATTGTGATGCTTATCATATGACTGATCCACGATCTGATGGGCTTGGTGTTTCTTCTTGTATTAAGAGTTGTCTTGAAGATGCTGGTGTGTCAGCAGAGGAGGTTTGTTTAATTGTTTTGTTTTTTTGTTTTTCATTTGGACGAATTTGTCTTTTACTTAATGAATGACTTAATCTGGTAAACAATATATTTATTTAGGTTAACTACATCAACGCGCATGCAACTTCGACATTGGTTGGTGATTTGGCTGAAGTAAATGCTGTAAAGAAGGTATTCAAAAGCACGGATGGGATCAAAATGAACTCGACCAAGGTGAATTCCCTATTTTGTCCTTTGCAAAATTTTCACATGTCCATATTGACCTCATTGATTGGATATTTGGATTTTTTTTTCTATTGTTTCAGTCTATGATTGGACATTGCTTAGGTGCAGCCGGAGGTCTAGAAGCCATTGCTAGCATTAAAGCCATTCAAACCTCGTGGCTTCATCCTACCATTAATCAATTTGTACGTTTTAATTTTGTTTGTTTTATTTTTCTATCTTTTTATGATTTCGTAACATGGCATGTTATTTATCTTTTGTGATATTGTAGAACCCAGAGCCTGCAGTTGAGTTTGACACAGTTGCAAATATTAAGCAACAACATGAAATCAACGTTGGTGAGTTTCTTGTGGTTTATGCACTTTTTTGTCATGATTTGTGGCGTGAGTTATTATGAGTTGACTGATTCAAACTTATTATTATTATTATGTGCAGCAATTTCAAATTCGTTTGGTTTTGGTGGACATAACTCCGTTGTGGCGTTCTCTGCATTTAAACCTTGAATTTATGAAAACAACAAACCGATGTGTGTTGCATCATAAAGAACAATTTAGACGTGAGATTAAGTCAAAACAACATTTGGAGGCTAGCATTGAGTAATAAAAGTTAAAGACAGTTTGTAGTGGCTTTTGGAAATTATGTAATTTGGTTTTTGTTTTTGAAAAATGCATTTTGTTTACTCATCCTATATGGACATGGATTATATATTTTAATACTAAACGATGAGGGCCTAATAGTACCTATCATTTGCTTGAATTATGAGTTAAGAGAGACCGAAAGCTTTGGAATCTATATATAAAACTTTGTTTAATTTTTAGAAATGAAAATAATAATGTAATTATACAACATATCCTGTTGTGATAAATTTAGATTTTTATAGTTTTTTTCATTTTATTGAATTTCATATAATACTTAAATGTAATAAATATACATTTGATTCATTAACGCAACTTTCTTAACTTCTAAATTTTTAAACTAAATTCAATTATTTTAGTAGTTTATTTATTTAAATTATTATTTCAAATTTAAAAGATAAATAAACACTTCAATTTTAATAAATAATATTTTATCTTTTTCTTATAAATTTAAATTTTCTAAATTGTTAGATCTTCATGTTTGTTTATTTTTTTTTAATGTAATACATTATATCTTTTTCAATTTTAATAAATAATATTTTATCTTTTTCTTATAAATTTAAATTTTCTAAATTGTTAGATCTTCATGTTTGTTTATTTTTTTTAATGTAATACATTATATCTTTTTTAATGTAATACATTATGTCTTACAACTAGCGAAGAAAATAATTAAAAGATCCAAAATTAAGTCAACAAAGCATTTAAATTTTGGCACCCTAATTTGAATACCATAGATACTTTAAACAAACTGAAATTTGAAAGTATCTTAAGTATTATATTATGCTCACTGTGAGTTATGTCATTAATAGTGTAACGATTTCAAGTTTATTTCGTATTATATAGGTTTTACCAGTGAATTTTGTTTCGATTCATTGCAAACATATAATATCCATCTAGGTTTTCTAGAATACATTTAGTTGTTTATATGACAATATATGTGTTAAATAGTTTTGGGTATTTCATACGAATCTGAGCTTAATATGAATAATACCTTCGATTGAAAATAAGATATAGACAACTGTTCTGTTTGTTCATGGATGGTTATTCAATATAAAAACATGTTTATTAAATGAAAATCTAATTTAGGTTTTCACCAATCAAAGATAGTAATCAAGGTTAAGAGAACCGAAGCATAATTTAAGAAAAATAAAGTCTCATTCTGTAACAAAATGTAATTCTCAAAGCAACAACACCAATCTCCATTTAAAAAAACCAAATATCCAAGATTAAGAGTAGAAACTAACATATAATTCCAAACGAAAAACAAAATGCGATGAGAAGGGTTGTGGTCACTCAGACAAACAGATTAGGCCTTGAAGCTTTGTAAGTGGTCTTGAGTTTTCTAGTTGGAGGTCTAACCTTCTTGAACACCAATGGGAACTTGATCTTGGAGTTATGGAATTGTTTGGTGGATTCTCTCTTGCAAAGCTTAGCAGGAATGGTAGCTGTCTTGATCACCTGAATGCAATGGTGACGAACCCTGTGTCGAGAAGCCATCTCAGTGTACATCTGCTCAACTCCACCATTTAGGGTTGTGTCCCTGTACTCCTTGTACATGTTATGGTATCCAGTTCTCGATTGATACCTCAACCAAATACCATAGTTCTTAATAGTCGTTGGGTTTTTCTCAAAAATCTGTACATGTACAACAAATATTATGGAATAAAGTATATGAGTTCAGCACAAAACCAATAAAATATAGTGGGAATTTGTATTACCTCATTAATGGCAAGCATCTGACCATTGCTCTTCTTCACCTTCTTTAGTTTCCTGAGGAAGTACCTGATTTCCAACACCATACAATGATTATCGATCCATGTAATAAACAAACAAAATACAAAAGTGTGTGTGTATAACATGTAATTCATTGGATCGAAAGCAAAAATGGTGAAATGAGATTATCGATGTGTACCAGAACTTGCTCTTAGCACGGACTTCGTTGGTAGCCCAAAGCTTCATACGATAGATCTTCGGATGTTCATCTGTCTCCGTCGGTAGGGCTCTGCCTACAACCTGAAACTGATGGAACTGCAACGAAGACAACGGAATAAACAATCAAATGTCAGCTTTCCATAACTCTACTATACAAAATTGCAATCTAGAAAAGAAAACACCGTAGTTTGTTCAAGCGATAACAGGGAAAAGTAAAAATTGAGATTAGGTTTAATCTGGAGAAATCAATTTAAGAGATAAACATGAAGAATACTAACTTTGTAACTCATTTTCCGAAGCTGGAGCTGCTCTCTCGATCGATCCTTGCACAATTTCTGTGCGTGTTGCGTTAGAGGCGCTGAAGAGTGAAGGAGATGAATCTAGGGTTTATATTTTGTTAAATATACGAGCTTAGAAGTTAGAACTTACAAGGCTATGCAATCGTGGGCCGGCCCATTTCAGAAAATAGAAAAACAACATAAAAGTGTTTTATAAAAGATATTGATTTTGTATTTATACTTTTATTATAGTTATAGTTAGTTATGTTGGGAATAAACCTTAAATTAACGTAATCACCTATTCAGAATGTTCAATTTAATATCCTTGACTTAGGGTTTTAGCTTCAATCATTTATATAAATATGATATGATCTCCAACTGTGTAAAAACTTAGGTCGTAGGGAGTGGACTCGGCATCGAACTGACATCACCTAAGTGAACTCGGTGCATATCGCGTCTCGTCCTCGGAAGGTGCAACTCAGCATGGGTACTCGGCAGCTTATAATTGAGTTCAATATCCTCCGACCACCAATCATCAAAAGGCTATATTTTTATTTATTTATTTATTTATTTTCAATTTTAAAACCCTATAAATACAATCCCTAAACACCACTCTATCAAAAAAAAAAAAAAAAACACATCGTGTCATACCACTTTAAAATCTACTTCTTTCTTCTCTCTAAAAATGTATTCGTCTTCATCTTCTGGAATTTTTTAGGTCGTGTTAGAAACGTTTATGCATGTTCAATCCGTTGAAGTAAACATAGAAGAATTGCATCAGAATGTCAAAAATGCAATGTGGATTAAAAAAAGATACATACAAGAAATCGTGAAGCAACTCACCAACGCCTCATGCACAATTATTTTATGAGCATGTGATTTTCCAAGACTACTTTTTCGACAGCGAATATGTATGCACAAACATTTGTTTCATTGTATAGTCAACAACGTCATGGAAGCATGTTCATATTTTCAAACAATGCGCATATGTTAGATGTACAATAGGTTTTGCTCGCTTACAAAAACGCACAGCTACATTTCATCAACTAGCATATGTCACTTCCCCCTTATGCAGTAGATGAGAATCTTAGGATGTTCGTACGTGCTGCACGAGAAAGTATTCGCAATTTTTACAACTATGCTATGAGATTGTATGATACACGATATTTAGATAAACCTACTTATAGTCATGCCTAACAATTATATGATCATCACACAAATGTGGATGGCTTCCCAATAATGTTAGGGAGCCTAGATTGCCTCCACTGGGAATTGGGCAATTGTATGAATGCATATCAAGGTCAATACATCCAAGGTGATCATGGTTACCCAACCATCATACTTAAAGTTCTGACAGTACAAGATTTGTGGATATGGCATACCTTCTATGGTTCTACAGGTTCCATGAATGACATAAATGTCCTTAACATGTCTTGTCTTAATGATAAAAAGAAGTTGGAGTTTAAGAAAGATCAAGAAAAAGGCGATGACAGATTTTGAACAAACGTTTGGTTCTCTTGAAAACGTTGACATATACTGAAATACCATGCAATGTTTGTTGATGAGAAGAAGATGTGAGGTGATGCATACTTATATCATATTGCATAATATGATTCTCGAAGATGAAGGAAATACAATACGTGAGTATAACCAAAACGAGATTGTTCCGCGGACCCAAACATTTGAGGTTGGAAGCAAATATTACTTGGAAAGAAGAGAGACAATTCATAATGGTGAGATACATCATGATTTTCGCAGAGACTTGACGGAACATATTTGAACCGTTGACCACATCGATCTTAACGCGGAATCGGTCGATGATTTAGAAGACCATTTTTCAGATGAATACTTCCTTTAGATTGTAGTAGTTATGATGTTTTAAGTTTTTATTTATTTTTAGGTGTTTAAGTATTTATGTTTGTACATTTTTTTTCAAAGTTTGTAAGGTTGTACGACTTTAGGTTTTTTAATTATTATTATTATTATTATTATTATTATTATTATTATTATTATTATTTCTAGCAATTAAAAAATATTTTAAAAAAATTGTTAATTTTAATTTATAGAAAGTGTGGGAACCCACCCCACATAAATGATAAGATGTTTAAGAGGTGTGGCAAATGTACGTGATGATGATGTGGCAGACAAAAAATGACAACACTTCTTCTAGTATGATATAACCCAAAGTAGTTTATTTGTTCTAATTTTATGTAATTATATATACATATAAAATGTGAGGTGATGCATACTTATATCATATTGCATAATATGATTCTCGAAGATGAAGGAAATACAATACGTGAGTATAACCAAAACGAGATTGTTCCGCGGACACAAACATTTGAGGTTGGAAGCAAATATTACTTGGAAAGAAGAGAGACAATTCATAATGTTGAGATACATCATGATTTTCGCAGAGACTTGACGGAACATATTTGAACCGTTGACCACATCGATCTTAACGCGGAATCGGTCGATGATTTAGAAGGCCATTTTTCAGATGAATACTTCCATTAGATTGTAGTAGTTATGATGTTTTAAGTTTTTATTTATTTTTAGGTGTTTAAGTATTTATGTTTGTACATTTTTTTTCAAAGTTTGTAAGGTTGTACGACTTTAGGTTTTTTAATTATTATTATTATTACTATTATTATTATTATTATTATTAGCAATTAAAAAATATTTAAAAAAAAATTGTTAATTTTAATTTATAAAAAGTGTGGGAACCCACCCCTCATAAATGATAAGATGTTGAAGAGGTGTGGCAAATGCACGTGATGATGATGTGGCAGACAAAAAAAAATGTATCAAAAATGACAACACTTCCTCTAGTATGATATAACCCAAAGTAGTTCATTTGTTCTAATTTTATGTAATTATATATACATATAAATTTTGCATAGGCTTATGAACAGTAACTGGTTGAGCTCATTACTGTTCATCAGCTTCGGCTAAAGGATGTACAATCATCGACTTCTTTTGTCTACTAGATCACATGTTTTCTCTCTTACTCTACCGCTTTCTGCTCCAATGGAATCTTTTCGCCTCTTCCTCGTGTCTCCGCTCTTTTCTTGTCATAACACTTCGTCGTTGCTATCTTAAAATGTTAGAAGATGACCACCGTTGTCTCCCCTGCTCGATTGACAGTTAATTTGCACAGCGTAAACCTATCCCTTTAACCCACCACCGTCTTCTTCGTACCTTGCCACTACGACTATAAAAAAGCTTAAATTGGACGATTTTTGACCATGGATACTTTTGTTTTCATCTTCAAATTTCCATTATCACAATTGAAGATAGGGGTTTTGTAACATCCGGATTTCCAGGCATGACAATTTGAGTATTTCTTCTTGAGTTATGAGGAGTGACTCGATGAGTTGGCGCCTCAACTCGTCGACCTGTAGTGGCGGCCACCTACACCCTTGAGATACTCCTTTCGAACCAAAGAGCTTAGATAGTGAAGAAGAGCCATCTTGAGCCTTTTTGGTGTGACATTGCAAAGGAGAAGGAGGGTTCTAGCATGAGGGACCAGAGGAGGTTGGCATTCTTAGACTTTGAAGCAAGGAGCTTCACTTTGAGGTAATAAATCGGACCTTTCCTTCTGTATGGTGTTGATTGCATGAATCTAGGGTTTCTTGGCCCCTTTTCTTTTTAAGGAATATGGAGTATATGAGGTCCCAATGTGGAATAAGCTTTAGATCTGGACCTTAAGAGGTCCAGAGAGTCCCAATCTTCCAGCTTTATGCAGTCCCTTTAGGGTTATGGATCTAGGTTGCCATTTTAGGAGCTATTTTTTCATGTAAGGGCATAAGAGTGTTGCATGAGCTTAAAGATTGAACCTTTACATGATTATTGGGTGTAAGAAGGTCAGATCTATAAGTTAGAGAAACAGATCTGACATCAGAAGGTCATTTGAGTGTTGCCATAGAGGGAACTCGTCGAGTCCATATGGGGACTCGGCAAGTCGAGTCGGGTTGCCCCGCGATTCGTGACCAGTGGTAACTCGTTGAGTGAAAGGTTAACTCAATGAGTCGAGTGAGGCTTTTTGAGGATTCAGAGGACACGCATGGACTCGCCGAGTCACTCGAGTGCACTCGAAGAGTCTGGTCAAAGTTTGACCATTGACTAGAGTTGACTTCAGTTGACCATGGGGTTTTGGTCAAGCTGATTCGAGAGAGGGCAGGGAGGGGTAGAATGGTCTTCTACCCATTATTTATAGATGAGGACAACAAAAAAATATTGATTAGAGATGTTATCATGTTGGTAGGCGGAAGCTAGATCGAGGACGTCAAGCACGAGAGCTTACTAGACATCCTTCGAGGTGAGTCTTCTCACTTTACTTTACCTAGAGTGGTAATTATGTGTGACCGGAAGGTCTTATATGCTATGCAGAGTATGTGATATATGTTGATATGTGATAGGTATGTGTTATGTATGTTATGAGTAGCATGGAATGGACCGGAAGGTCAACACGGTATGGAGCAGAAGGTCAAGATGAGACGGACCGGAAGGTCGATGAGGAGGGTCGGGAGGTCATTATGGGTAGGACCGGAAGGTCATTATGGGTAGGACCGGAAGTCCCCTGAGACACATGCATCGGAAGGTCCCATAGAGCTATGGCCTTGAGTGGCGTATGTGTTGTATGTGGTATTTTGGGGAACTCACTAAGCATTTATGCTTACCGTGTTATATGATATGTGTTTCAGGTACTAGCGAGGATCGTAGGAAGGCGCCGACATGATTTGTACACACTGATGAAGATTTATGTACTTGAGATTTTGGGGTTGTTTATTGAGATAATATGTGATACAATGGGTTTTGAAATTGTTCTTATAAAATTTATTATGATTGAAAATGAAAAATTGTTTTGGAAATTTACGTCGTTACAAGTTGGTATCAGAGCCTTGGTTTGAGGGATTCGGATACACCTTCGGGTGTAACTAAACTCAAACTGAGGATTTGAGGAAGTTTTTCATAAAAGAAACTATTTTTCTAAAAGAGTAAAAGATTTTGAGAAAAAACAGGAGGAACAGTGTGTACGATCAGTCAGCGCCCGAACGGTGATTTCCCAAAATACTCTTACATTATATGTTATGCATGCTAGGGTAGGCTAGGTATTCATATTAGGACTAGAGTGGCCTGATTTGTGATGCCTTAGCCTAGGAGATTACCGCTGCTATGTGATGCTTCGAGAGTGAGTAGGTAGTAGTGAAGAGCTTATGAGAGGTCTACCGAAGGGTAGCCTATGCTTAGCGAGATGTAGAGTACTTGTGATCTGGGATCCTAGGAAGAGGACTTGGTAGGAATACTGATGTGCTGTGAAAGGTAGTATAGGGCTCGTACTACTGGAAACACCGGATCAGTGAGCAGTCCAAGTAAGAATCCTTAGGGTACCAAGGAACAAGTAGGGTTGGGTTATCGAGTGTGAGTATATTCGATCGAGTCTCTAGTATCTTTGTGTTGTGTTTCAGAGACATCATGGTGGGTACACGTCAGACACCAGAGAGCAGCAGAGTTAGCAATGATGAGATTCGCAGGATGATTCATGATGAAGTGGCCACGACCATACGTGAGGTCATACACGAGATGTTTGGGTCTATTGAGACCACGCTGATTGAGACGTTCGATGAGCGATATGTTGCTGTTTCGGAAGCTACTGCTGCTGCAGCCACCGAAGCTGTCGCAACTGCTAGGCCACGAGGGGGTGACTCGTTGCTGTACCAGGAGCTCAGCAACACGAAGTCACCAGGGTTTGATGGGATAGGATCCGATAGCCGCGAGAGGCGATATCATGGTACAAGTACCATGATTGGTGGCAGATTGAGAAGTGATGTCATGGTTCGAGTACCATGATAAGTAGCGGATTGAGAAATGATGTCATGGTTCGAGTACCATGATAAGTAGCGAATTGAGAAGTGATGTCATGGTTCGAACTAGACATTTAAGGTGTAATAGATAATCTTAGCTAAAGGTATAGTATCCGTAATGACTATCTCGAGGGTATAAGGAGCGCTTAAATCCAACTTCATATGAATAAGTTATGTTTCTTCGAATTCGCGATCAAACCGACACGGCTATGTGTATCATGAAAAGTGAATCAGAGATCGATTGCTTATTAGTCAAATTAATCTAAATGAAAGTCTTAGTAATCGTAAAACCGAGAGCATGTGCATAGAGAACGTCCAAATACGACTTCATATGAGGAATTTATGATTTTTTGAAATTTCAGCGCAACTGTGTTAACACTGAAATCGAAATTAAATGGTTGATTGTTAGGTAAAACAATTTAAAGGAGAGTTGAAGATGTCATGATTAAGAGTCTGTCAATATAAAGACAGTTGAGAACGAATGTCGTATGGAAGTGTTATGATTTTTGCATGGAATTTAACAGTCTAAGTTTGTTATAAATATAACTTTAAAAATAAAGTGAAAATTAGTCAATATAGTCTAAAACAAAGTTGTAGATCTCGTGGATAGCTACGCGTGGATATAAACAACGTAAAAAACAGAGATCGTATAAAGAAGATACGATTTTTCAAAATTTTTAAAATTTGAGTGCACCTGAGCACATGCAGTGCATGGCGCCCAGTGACAAACGGGTGTGGACCAACAGAAAGTTGACATGTGTCACAACGCGAGAGAAACGAAGTGGCCGGAGAACGCGGCGCGCAAACTCAATTTTTGCCCTATAAATAAAGCAACACCCCTCATTCATTCTTCCCTCCACTAGAGCTTCTCTCTGGAAATATCTCTCTAAAAAATTTTAAATCCTCTAAGTACTTAGGGTATTTAAGTAAAGCTTTGAGGTCTCTGAGAGCCCAACGAGTAGAAGCTTTCGAGTCAAAGTTCCGCCAGTGCAATTTTTGGACTTTTATGAGAAAAATCTCTATAAGTTAAGCTACACTTATGTTGCTTTTATTGTAACTTATATTTATATTCATAGTCGTTGTTATGAATTTACCAAATAAAATTTATCAGTAATTCCATGCCAAATGTTGATTCATCTACTTATGTGGATGATCTTTAGGCTAGATTTAGTGAGGTGTTTAAAGTGATATTTCCAAATAGTATAGTCTGTATACTAAACGGACCCTACCTTTGATATGATCTTACCTGGTTATTCCTTACTTGATAGATCCTGATGTAGACAATGGGATTGTTGAGGAATCTAGACTATCATTAGTCACGAGGAACATTAGACTACGACTCAGTATTAATCGTACTTAGGTCGTGTCAAAGGAAAAACCTAAGGTGTTAGGCGAAACTCTACCAAAATCACCGATCATCCACCTATGTCAATTAAAGTATTGAATATCTGTCGAAATGTTTATATGTGAGCTATATGCTTATTGCCTGGAATATGTGTTAGAAATGTATTTGATGATATACGATATGTGAACCAGATATGATTCTATATATGTTAATATATATATATATATATATATATATATATATATATATATATTATGTGATAGCAATAATAGAAGTATTAATTGAGAGAAAAATAAAAGTATATTATTAGCTAATTATTATGTGTTAAATATATATGTTGAATTAGGATAGTGTTGCCTAAACATAGTTGGTATTGGAAGCCTAGTATATTTTCCCGTTAATAAGATAAGACTTATTATAGATGCCTAGTTAAATTACGTTTGACATTGGGTTTTCTCGTTTTGAGAATATGCTTAAGTTCTGAACAGAGAGTAGAATTATGTTCCATGACACTTTCTGGTGTTAATGGTACAAAATACATAGTGAAGTACAAATACTATTCCTTTTTGGATGACCATTCATGGTGGGTCCAGATCAGGCAGCTGTAATGGTATGTCTGGTCATCTCCCAAAATAAGATGACAACACTTAATCATTTTAGACGGTCTTATGAATTATGTTGCTAGTGTGGGTTCATAACCCACAGACATAGATGGCATGGGATACAATATTCATCAAATACTCTAATAGTTCATGTACCTTTATGATTTTTACTAGAAAAGGAAGCCGCTAGTTGTGTAGTCAAACCCTTGCTCTAAAATGGTTTATCTTACCGACAGTCGTGGAATAGGATCAGTGAGGACCGATTAGGGATGGGTATTTCTGGTTTATAGGTATCTATATTTGAGACTTAAGCTACTAAAACTTGATTAGGATGCCGAGTGATTAAGAGACACCATGTAACGGTGTTCATGACCATTAGATCTTTACGTTGTAACTTATATATATATATATATATATATATATATATATATATATATATGTATTGATTATGACATCCTTATGATTTTATTTGAGACAATCTTTGTTCTCAAAAAGATTTTATATATTAGGATTTTCCACAAATGAAGTGTCATGATTTTTAAAGCGTAAAGAATGTTCTTTGTGGTTCTGAAAATTAGTGGATGTCAGAGTTGGTATCAAAGCATTAGTTTAAGCGAACTAGGAATAAGGATTCATACCTAGACTTAAACTTTGTGATTAAGTGATAATGGCGAGATATGTGTCTAGTATATTTTAGGTTGAATGCCTAAATAGACACAAGCACTAGAATATTTTACGGTATACGCCTTAAATAAAATTATGTGATAATAAAGTTATTATATAACATAACTTAGGTTGAATACCTTACTTTCTATGTAAATCACTAGCTTACTTTATAAGAGATGCCTAATTTGATGATATGTGTTAAATGATTTATAGCATGCCTTTGGTTACCTACCTAGATTGTTATTATTAGAAAGGGTCTAAGTTTTGTTGCTGACCTTGATATGGAAACTTTATGTGTTCAGGCTTCTAAACATATAAATTAATGTATTAGAACTGGCATGTAATTTTTTCAGAGTGATAAGGAGAATAAATGCGTTTAAACATAAATAAAACCTTCCTTATCATAATATACTCGAGATTCCAGTAAACTGGATAATTATTCTGGGGTACAGAACATCATGGTGAGAACATGTAGCAGACTAGGAAATAGTAACAAAGATCAACAACTTGAACCTCAACGTACGATCGAGAGTGCATCAAAAGTCATGACAGGAGATAAACCAATCACGATGGCAGGAGTTCAAGCCATGATGTGGGCGATGCTAGTTGAGCGAATGGAAGAGACCAGACAAATGCTCCAAGAGAATAGGAGAGAAGTCATTGCACCGATTATTGAACCCCATGCTGAATGAAGTTCGGCCCAAAGAAGGAAGATGTAGTAAAGTTGTAAATCAAACTGAACCACGAAGGGTTTGGAGAAACAACATAAAAGAAGAGGTTGGCAAAAATAGATGCAAGTATGAGGACTTCATGGCATCCTAACCACCAAGTCTTTCTGTAGAACCAACACCAACGACTGTTATGGATCGAATCTATGAAATGGAAATTGTGTTTAAAAGTTATGACTGTAGCAACAAATAAAAAACAATCTTCACAACCAAACAACTAAAGACAGGAGTGTTAAGTCGGTGGAAACGATTGGCTAACACTATGCCAAAGGAATACACAAGGAAGATGTCGTGGGGGGATTTCCTCGTGCAGTTAAAAAGGGAATACTGCTCAAAAAGAAACATTTTCGAAGTAATCAAGGATTTTCAAGATTTGAGGAATGGAAAGATGAGTGTTAGAAAGTATTTTGCAACCTTTACTGAGAAAACGAAGTTAATTCCTTACTTGGTTCTTATTGAACTCTCCAAGATAAAAAAAATTGCTAATAGACTACTAACGGATTTCAGTCCAATGGTGAAACTAGCAACTACTTTGGAAGCAACCATTCGAGTTGCCAAATATCTTTAAGAATTGATCAAAGGAAAACCCACCATCCAAAGAATTAGGAAGTTGCAACATCAAATGTATCGTCGAAGCCAAAGTCACGAGCAATGTCCAACTTCATGCAGGGCCACTAATAGTTCTCCCATAGGTCTCGATATATCTTTGTTTCCCCCGGGTTAATGGAGAACTTGGACTTGTGAGCCTCATCTATCAGTATCTGCTTGTTACCTCCCATGAAAGGAACCTACACTCGTCTGTATTTGGTCAATAAACCTCCACTATCTCAGGAAAATATTAGAATCTCACCCTAAACTCTCTTATGCTTGGGATTTCATTAAGAAGCACCACTTCCTAAGCATTTCCAATCATCTCGAGCAATAGGATAACCACTAGCATTCAAAAACAAATCCCTCAAACTGGATCACTAGCTGGGTTTCGACTAAGAGCATCTACAACTACATTTTCTTTATTTGGATGGTAAAGTATCTCGTAGTCGCAGTCATTAACCACGTCCAAACACCTCCTATGATGCATATTTAAATTCTGTTGATCCATTAAGTACTTCAAACTCTTATGGTCGGTGTATATCATGCACTCCACTCCCGTAAGATAACGCCTCAAAACCTAGAGAGTAAAGACCATTACTCCCAACTCCAGATCATGTGTCAGGTACCTTGCTCCGTGGGGCCTTAGCTACCTAGAAACATATGCCATAACCTTACTGCATTGCATGAGCAAGGCTCCCAATCCTTGATGTGACATGATGAGGAATGGTCCGCTAGCGTGGCCTAGACTGATCTAGCGCGCCAGCTTGGCCTGGCGCACCCCTGCCAGCCCTTGCTGGGGACTCCCTTGCCAGCCCTGCTGAGGATTCTCCTGCCGGCTTGGCCAGGCGCTCCCCTGCCTGGCACTCCCTTGCCATCCTCTCCTGGTGTGCGCCTGCCAGCCCTGCCTGGGGCGCGCCCGTCAGCCCCGCTCGGTGCCTCCGGGCGGCCTTGCCCAGCTCCCTGCTAGCTGGGCCTGAATTAGGCAGGCCCAAGGCCTGACCTAATTGTCCCCTATATAATGAACAGTACCTCCTCCATGGAGAGGGACCCTTTCCCAAGACCTTCCCCAGATCTTCCCCTATGGCTCAGCCGCCATTAGACTCCGGCCGGGTGGCTTAGCCGCCACCCGCCGCCACCATACACCACCACTAGCATCAAGATGGTCCGCTCCAGCTATGTGTTATAATTTCAATCTTTGAAACATCTATTTGTACATTCAGTTGTGTGGTTTGTACATTTTACAAAACCTGGAAAGAAAAAAAGAGAGATGGGAGGAGAGTTCTTGAAACTTGAAGTAGAAATAAATGAACTTTTTTATGTTCTTAAATTTCCAGAATCCTCGTCTGAGAATTTCGTATGCATTTCACACACCATTTACTCACTTTTAACCCATCTCAAAGTTACCTTTATGTTTCATTTACTATTCCAGTAAATGGTTTTAAAAAGAAAAAAAGAGGGACGGAAAGCGATTTCTACGCAAAGAAATGAAAAGATGCAGATATAGATAAAATTTCACAGCTCAGCTCATATTTATTGTACAAAATATTACAACAATGAGCTCTACAAACGACAAAAGAAAAAAAAGGGGTAAAGGTGCACAGTGCACCAGACTAATGACAAGACAAGGGGCATAGTTGTCTACAGAAGTCAGAAACAAAGGACCCCCATCTGATCCAATCCCTTATGCACAGAAAAAACAAAACAGTCGGGCCCCACCTAGCACACTCTTTCCTTGGAACACGATGCATCCGGTGGACAACCTCTAGCCCCGATGGCCCAGCCTAGGCAACAACAACCCCCACCAAACCTCGTTGGATCACCTGCAACCGACAAGCAACTCCAAGCTCTAGAGTCGCAGATCACAGCCGCCATCATCGGCGTCTCTCGGCTAGCCGACAATGACAACTCTAACTTTAGTGACAATCGTCACCACCAGATAACCTGCAACCAAATCACCACCAATTGCCAATCACCATCGCGAGGCAGTCCTAGTAATAGGCGTCATCCGCAACAAGACCGATCGTTTGCTGCCCCAAGGGACAACCTGATATCGCTGAACAACTTCAAGCGACGACCTAGCAAGCCGCCGCCGTTCCCCAGCACACGGAACCCAAAAACAATCAATCGCCGGCCTGCTGTGTTCGAGTAGTCGCCACCTATCGGATCTAAGACATCACTAAAATACCACCAAAATGCCACAGCGATGATCACCACCTCTCACCAGTCCCTGTCGACCCCGCCAATGCGTCTCCAACAGCGTCCAACGGAGACGTGACCCAGACCATCTATTCTCTCGGGCAGTCAGACCACCCCCTATGGCTGACTCAGTCAAACAATAATGCCGACCCACAAGCAACACTACAGTCGAGCCCCTGCCTCCGATCAAACCTCGAATCAGCGTCGGCTGCCATCACCGTTGCAACCCCTTCGTCATCAGATCTTTCCCTTGGTCTTGGTCTTATCTGCTGCCGACGACGGGAGAGGAACGAAGGGTCGCCGTGAATTGATCCCTCTTCCCCCGCTTCTTTTGTTCATCTTTCAAATCCTTCGTGACTGCCTTTGGACCGATACCCTAACACCCTAAAACGGTTCAAACAATAAGCTTAGACTAGACTCCTTTTAGCATTTTGACTTCCACTTAAATCTGATTTTAATTTTGGTGGGCTAAAAGAAAACAATGGACTTGTTTTGTAAGAGTAAATTAACCACGTGATGCTCTAAAAAAGTTTAATTTAAAGGAAAATGTAGCACAGTCCAATCCACTCAGAACTTTCAAAAAAAAAAGATCCGAAAGCAAAGGAAGAAAAAGAGATGGACCTATGGGGCACTTTCAGTGCGTATACGCACCAAAAAAAGAATTACCTTGGGTTTACTTTTGGCAAATGGGCTGCCAACACTTGTCTTGGGCCTCTTCTTATTATCAGGCCACGTCAACAACTTACATGGGCTAATCTTAAAAGTCAAGAGTCAGTTGCATTTAAGAGTACTTGGAATTTCAAAAAAAAAAAGGATGGAGAGGAGCAATGCACTACTACTACTCATGAAGCATTCTGAAATAACCATCAGTAACTGCGTTGCGCGGCCATCAGCAGCCGTGTTGACCAATCCCAGGAAGTCTCGCTTATCAACTCTCACATCCATGTTGACCGACCCCGCCAGTCTTACTGCCCAGCTCTTAGTGGCCGCACAGCTCGACCTTCAACAGCGACACGACCTAGCTCAACAGCTAGAAAGTCCAACCATCAGCAGCTACTGTGTCTGACTCCCAACAGTTGCGCTGCTTAGCTCTCGCCAACTGTGCTACCCAATTGTGTTAGTACTTCGGTTGCCTAACTCTTTCCAGCAGCTATGTATCTCGCCTTTCAGCGGCTATACATCCGTCTTCGCCTCCTCTAAAGAAAAAGGGGGGGGGGGGGGAAATAAGGTTGGTACGACACTATGTATAAGTGATTTTTATTACCAAGGGGAAGAGTTAAAGTACATAAAAAGATGACACCATGAATGATGATGTATCCCCGAGGTGACGTTGGTATTCCGGATTGAAAGAGTAACCGTGTGGTCTAACTCTTAGTAGTCGCGTTACTCACCTATCGCTAGCAGCTCACTGCACGGGTCTCAATGGCCCTGCTGGCCAGTTCCTGACATCAGTCTCGCTATGCACCACTTGACAATAGTTACACTATCAAGCTCTAAGTAGCACCGCCACATAGCTCTCCGCAAACAGCCAAGATAGTGAGGCATCATTTATTGGTACGACTAGCGATGCAACAAAGCATCAGGTACCATTCTGCTTTAACTCAGACTGGTCATACGAGCTAGACACATAGATTGTAGGGTGCTACGCCCAGTCGTGCGAGGTTCAGCACCCTCGCCTCGAGTCACCTGGCTTCTCAGCCCAACTCCATTCTAGTGGCAAGCTCCGCATGCGAGGTTCAGCACCCTCGCCTCGAGTCGCCTGGCTTCTCAGCCCGACTCCATTCTAGCGGCAAGCTTCGCATGCGAGGTTCAGCACCCTCGCCTCGAGTCGCCTGGCTTCTCAGCCCGACTCCATTGTAGCGGCAAGCTCCGCATGCGAGGTTCAGCACCCTCGCCTCGAGTCGCCTGGATTCTCAGCCCGACTCCATTCTAGCGGCAAGCTCCGCATGCGAGGTTCAGCACCCTCGCCTCGAGTCGCCTGGCTTCTTAGCCCGACTCCATTGTAGCGGCAAGCTCCGCATGCGAGGTTCAGTACCTTCGCCTTGAGTCGTCTGGCTTCCCAGCATGACTCCATTATAGCGGCAAGCTCCGCATGCAAGGTTCAGTACCCTCGCCTCGAGTCGCCTGGCTTCTCAGCCCGACTCCAGTATAGCAACATGCCCTGATCACTCCACATGATGCTCTTCTGTGTGATTTATCTACGATCGTCAGCAGCTAAACCCGATCCATTCCGTGCGATGCTCTCCCGCGTAACACCTCCATGATCATTGGCTGCTAAGCCCAAGCTATTCTCCTAAGTCGCGCATCATAAGCGCACATCACAAGCTTTTTCCACACCGTGATCTTGGCGTTTCTTATCTCACAGTCATCACGGCTCTCTGGTGTTTGGACGATCGGTGAAGTGTTATTCGTATTACAACCTGCTATAGTGAGGATACTCTCCAGCAAGAAGGTCATCCCGACAGCGGCCCTACTACCTATGATCCCACAACACCTCTGTCTCCTGGCTCTCAGAAACAGTCCTGCTGCGTAACCCCACTCTATAGCCTCGCTGCCTATCAATTCTATTGTCTGGCTATCGACAATAGTCTTACTACGTGACCCTCGCTAAGCAACCTAGTCGCCAAGCTCTCGGAATCTATTCCTTGCATCCCTTACGAAGGGGGGGGGGGGAATAGGGTTGGTACGTCGCAATGTAGACTATGTAGATGGTTACTGGTGGCATCCCATCTCACATGGCTACCACAACAATCACGTCGGATAACAGTCTCAGGGACTGAATGGCAAGCTTACGCTTCTTAGTTACCCCGATCCGACATTCCACCAACATCAGTGTTGCATAACACTCTTTAGCAGCCTCGGTCCGCATGATCGCAGCAACAGTTACGTTGCATCTCACCGACCAGCTCGCACTCCTCTCAACGAAGGAGTATCAAGTCAACTCAAGCAGCGTTTGGCTCATCGCATAACCCCACGACGTTCGTGGGCAAGGTTCGGTCATTTCTCTTTATTATTTAAATGCTTTGGTGCTTTAACTAGTCCGATCCGATTGTCAGCAACCCAATCGCATCAGACTAGGGGGACTTGACGACGCACAATTTATATGACTAAGTCCAGTCCGATGTCATTGGTCGCATACCAATAACACCAGATTGGGGGGACTTGATGAGGAATGGTCCATTAGCACGACCCAGACTGCTCTAGCGCGCCGGCTTGGCATGGCGCGCCCCTGCCAGCCCTGCCTGGCGTTCTCCTGCCAACCTTGCTGGGGACTCCCTTGCCAGCCTCGCTGGGGACTCTCCTGTTGGTTTATATGACTAGTTCCAGTCCGATGTCATTGGATGCGTACCAATAACACCAGACTGGGGGGACTTGATGAGGAATGGTCCACTAGCGTGGCCTAGACTGCTCTAGCGCGCCAGCTTGGCCTGGCGCGCCCCTGCCAGCCCTGCCTGGTGTTCCCTTGCCAGCCCTTGCTGGGGACTCCCTTGCCACCCCTACTGAGGATTCTCCTGTCGGCTCGGCCAGGCGCTCCCCCGCCTGGCACTCCCTTGCCATCCTCTCTTGGTGCGCGCCCGCCAGCCCTACCCGGGGCGCGCCCGTCAGCCCCGCTCGGTGCCTCCGGGCGGCCTTGCCTAGCTCCCTGCTAGCTGGGCCTGAATTGGGCAGGCCCAAGGCCTGACCTAATTGTCCCCTATATAATGAAAAGTACCTCCTCCATGGAGAGGGACCCTTTCCCTAGACCTTCCCCAGATCTTCCCCCATGGCTCAGCCGCCACTATACTTCGCCCGGGTGGCTCCACCGCCACCCGCCACCACCATACACCACCACTAGCACCAATATGGCCCTCTCCAGCTATGGAGGACCATCTCAGATCTTCTAGCTGATCTAACTTGACCGTTGGAGCCCGCTCCCGGGGCACAGTCCCTGGGACGGCTCTAACGCGTCTCTCTGATTGTGATGTCAGATCTCCGCCGCAGCAGAAGACCAAAAGACTCGTCGGAGGCTGATGTTCCATCATGACACATCACAATAAATTACCATATCCTCCATCTCATCAGGTAGTGTCAAAATCGATGCCTCACACAACCGTCTATGCAGGTCCTCGAAAGTTGCCTGTCGCTCGCTGACGTCTTCCTTGTCAGTTGGGTCAAAGGCAGTTATATTTTGGAGAAGTCATGAATAAATCTCCGGTAATATCCAGCCAACCCAATAAGACTATGAACTTCAGTAGGTGTCTTTGCAACCTCCCATTATATCGCTACGGAGACCTTGGTCAGATCGATCATAATACCTTTCTGATTTACAACATGTTTAAGGAACTAAGCCTCCCATAACCAGAGCTCACTCTTTGAGAACTTTGTGCAAAGTTTCTTCTTCCTGAGTGTCTCTAACACATCCCGAAGGTGCACCATGTGATCCTCCGTTGTCTTTGAGTAGAAAAGAATATCATCGATGAATACTATCACCGAGCGATCTAATATTGGTCTATACACCCTATTCATGAGATCCATGAATGTTGTAGGTGCATTAATGAGGCTGAAAGACAGCACCATAAATTCATAGTAACCATAACATGTACGGAACGTTGTTTTCTCAACGTCTTCGGCTTTCACTCGCATCTGATGGTAGACTGATCTAAGACCGATCTTGGAGAACCAAGATGCTCCCTATAACTGGTCAAATAAATCATTGATTATCGGCAAAGTATAACATTTCTTCACTGTAAGCTTATTTAACTCACGATAGTCGATGCACATCCTCTATAATCTATCCTTCTTATTCACAAAGAGCATCGGGCTCCTCAAGGGTAACAAATAAGTCTAATGAACTCCTTATCAAGAAGTCTCTGCAATTGTTCATGTAATTCCTTAATCTCAGGAGGGTCAAGCCGATAGGGTACCTTGGCCACCAGTGCAACACCAAGTACCAAGTTAATACGAAACTCTACCTGTCGATTGGGAGGTATATGTTAAGTCAAGAAATATTGAATCTAAGGATGTGGCATTGCTGGTTAAGAATGCCACTTGAGAAGCGGTTGAGAATGCCAAATTGAGAAGCAGCTGAGAAGGCTTATTGGGAAGGCAATAGAAAAGGTGATTGGGAAGCTTCTCTATTAAAGTCCATGTAGAGACCCAACTTCTCTATAGAAGGTCATAGATGTTTTCTATATCGAAGGGAAGGTCCTTCGTTACATCTATGTATTTTAATGTGCATTTTCATGTTGTACTTTAATAGCTTAGTCACACTGTCCATTTTAAGTCTGTTGACTGTTGAGGGCATTACTCTAAATAGTGGTATAGCCTTACGTGTAGATAGAGAGAGTTCTTACACTTCCTATTTTGTACACTTGAGATTACATTCCAGACATTAATTGAGCTTAAACAGAATTATTTACACCTTGTGTTCTTATTATTACTGTTTGATTCATGTTGCTTGCTATTAATTCTACAATGTCATTTCCATGGGATCTTAAATGTGGTATCAAGCTTAATCTTAGAGGTTTAAGCAACTATTTCAAGAAAATGATCCTAAATGACAATTTGATCTCGCGAATCTTATATCGATCTTTGAGTGTTGTAAGTATTCTATTTTTGGAAGGAATTCTTGTTCCAGAAATCGAATTCATTTCTTTGATTCATTTAGATTCAATTTTCTCTCTCTAGAACATTATTCAGATATATTTTCTCTTTCTAGAATATTATTCAGATCTATTTTCTCTCTCTAAAACTCACTTCAGATCCGTTTTCTCCCTATTCGAATTATGATTTCTTGTTGAAGATTTAATGGATTCTACAGAATTGTTGTTATCCTCCATTAAAGAAATTGGATTAAAAGTTACAAATCCAATTTATAATGGTAATAAGGGACATTATTAGCAACTTTTTGGTGCATCTTATTTGAAGAATGTTACTGAGATGTATAATCTTTCTGTTGATGGAGAGATATTTGATCCACATCTTGTGATCTTTATCGTTGTTGTTTAAGAGATGATAAGAGATTGATGAAGCAATTTCATATTATCAAAGATCATTTGGATTGGGAAAATAAACAATTGATGTTAGATGTTTGTGTTCTTGAATGTGTTGAAGATTTTCTTGAAGATGTTCATAGTGTTCTTCATGTTCTTGATGTTCTAGAAAAGGAGATAACTCCAAATGCTCATATTGAGGGGGAGTTAGGTGTTTTGGGAAATTCTTATGACTTAGAAGATCTACACTCCGAATCTGATGTGTCAACTGAAGAATTTCAAAGCAAATCCCTTGAAGTTGTGAAAGTGTTTTGTTCAGCTGGAACTCAAACTGAAGATTGTTCTTGTTCTTGTGTTTCATTTAAAGGAATAATGCTTTACAGAAAGCTGAAAAGTCAAGATGTTCAAATGTATCAAACTCCAAAGGATGTGATTCAAAAGTGCAATTTCGTAGTTGTAAAGAAAGATGTTGTGTCTTTTGATTTCGAATCTTTTAAGTCGAAAAAGTCGAAAAAGAAGAAGAAGAAGAAGAGAAAATTCAAGAAAATTTGGGTGCCTAAGCAAAAATCATCAAATGTTGTTAAGGTGTCGAATTTCAAAGCCAAAAATGTCGAAGGTTCTCAAATTCGATATGATGACGAATTTCGATATTGGAGTAGTGAGAAAAAGTGTCATGATTGGTACAATGTGATGTTTGGTAATTTTTTAGTTCTCACCAAAGAGTCAATAAGTCGTTTCATTCTCATAAGTGTGATATAGGATCTTCTTTATTCAGTTCATATTTTTTGAAAGGGAAAAGAATTTTCAAGGCATTTTCTCAAGTTCTCAAGTCCAAGTGGGTTCCTAAAAATTCATGTTAATTGGTGAAACTTATTTTGAAGGGGAGCTCTTATTATTGGAGATAATTCATTTCGTTGGTGGTGAGATATGAGTGGAGTTAAAAGAGATTCGTAGTTCTTATGGATTCACATCATTGAGTTGTACCATGCGTAACTCAAATGGGTTTATTAAAAAGGTGAATTAATTTATTCAAAAAGGGAGAATGCAAGTTTAAAGTACAAAAAAAGCACGTGTCTAACAAAGGCAAGGTTATTGCTTTTATCCACCGGTTAAGGAAATGATGGGATAGATATTAAATAAAAAGTTTATGAGATTTTAATGTCTTGATGTATGTTGCATACAAATCAACAAGCTAAGATATATTGAGTACAACAACATACACGTATCTCAAGATTTTGATAAAAAAAATTTATAGTTGGAAGTGAGGCAGCCGGTTGTTGACTTTTGCACATTTGAAAAAGTAAGAGATCAGAAAAAGTTTGATTGCGACGAGTCTACAACATTTTGGAAATCGTATTCGTCAGAAAAAGATAACCTACAGAAAAAGAGATTTTCAATGCGTGTCTCATTAAAAGGTGAAAAACATTTCTTGGAAATTACAGAAAAATTGTTGACTGACGTGTTTTGGGGCTCGTGTCCAACTAAAAAAGTGTTTTGGGAAGAGTGTTTTGTTGGAAAGCAAGATTTTAGGCTTTGTGTCTTTGACGTTAATGAGTTTTAGGGAAGCGAAATAGTTGGATATCGAGATCGAAAATAGTTAGTCTTTGTTATGGATGGTTTGTAGTTTAAAGGCTACCTATTGACATAGTGTTTTTGGTGATTTTTCAAGCTTTGTTTTGGATAGGGTTTGCATAAAGAAGTTTTTTCAAAATTTTCGACATCAGAGTGCAAATCAAACCTTTTGGGAAGGCTGGAAAAGATGTGTATGGGAAGGCATAAAACGCTTCGATTTTGATGACGATGTTTAACATTTGCCTCTGACCTTTGCTTTTGATAGCAAAACTTTCTCAAATAACATTCTCTTTATTTCATTTTTGTTTCTTATCTTTCTTTTGGTCTGATTCTCTAGAAAATCGAAAAACACAAAAAGATTTTTGTCTTTATTCTTTGTTCTTTGTTCTTTGAAGCCTCACAAAACTTTGAAAAACTCAAAAAGATTTTTGTTTTGTTTGTCTTTTTGTTTGAAGCCTCAGAAAAACTCGAAAAATCCAAAAATATTGTATTTTAGTTTGTTATTGGAGGTTTTGGATGTCAAACTTTGCTAACAGTTTTTGATTAATGAAGTTTTTTAGACACTTCTCACTTGCGAAGTTTGCTTCAAGATCTCACTTACGGATTTCCTTCAAGATATCACTTACGAAGTTTATTTTGCCACTTCTCACTTGCGAAGTTTGCTTCAAAGGTCTTACTTGCGAAGCCTACTCAAAGATCTTGCTTGGAAAGCTTGTTCAAATGTCTTACTTGCGAAGTTTGCTTGGTGAGTTTGAGTATCAAAGCTTTAAAGACCCGACTATCGAAGATATGAAGTCTTGGTGTCGAAGTGTTGAAGTTTTGAAGACTTGAATGTCGAAATGTCGAATTTTTCGGATCTGGAAATTTTGTTTAGACATTGATGATGAAGGTTCATTTCTTTCGACATTGATAACGAATGTTTATTTTTTCGACATGATAGTGAACAACTTATGCAAATATTAGGTGTCACAGTTGACATCATGTTGGATTGTGTATCGATTTACACAGTTGAAATCTACCCGAATTATGTAATGAGAACACGAAAAAAATGATTGGTCCACTAAATGCAATTAAAAGATAATTGATAGAAAATTATATATTATTATTTGTTATTTTATGACATTAATCCTTTAAACAATTGTCAAAAAAACGAGTTTTATTCTAATCTAGTCAGTTTGATATATATATATATATATATATATATATATATAATACCATCATCAAATTTATGTAAAAGCGATATGGATTAACATAACGATCATTCAAAACCAAAATCATAATGAATTTATAAATACCACAATCCTCATACATCTACTAGCTTTGAAACACTCTTAACCCTACCAAATCATTACCGTACCCCTCATCCCACACCCATCATCCCTACGCTACAAATAGAACCATGTTATGTGCTAGACCAAAATATAGTTTAGGTCATGTGCAATTTTGCTAAAATTATTGGCAAAAAATCTAATATTCACCAAACTAATGAAAATTTGGGGTCGATGCGAAAGCACCTTTTTCATAAATGTTTAAAAATCAAACTTTTTTACAAGGCACATGTGTTGTTTCTATAACTATCAACAAAACATATTCTATCTACCAATAGAATGCTAACTTTGGCTTAATCAGGCATTCTAAGAGCGTGTTCGGCACAGAGCGTTTGAGAGCTTCTAGCTTCTAGCGTTTGACAAACGTTCCGTTTTGAACATAAAGTCTCGTTTGGCACTACAAGTTTCTAGCGTTTAGTTTAAACAAAACGCTCCAAATCCAAATGTTACTTCATGTAACGTTTAACAAAACGCTACAAGCTACAAAGCTACCCGCTACAAGTTACCCGCTACCAGTTAATTTTGCTGAACACATCCTAAAACTTTAAGGCAATTCAATATTAATTTAGATGATTTGTTACCTTCCAAGTTGTTTAGGGTTTTAGTAAATGGAAATTTAATATAATATTTGAAAGGATGTATTTATTTATTAATTAATTAATTTATTTTGGAACGGCTGAATTGAGACGGTATTTTGGTATGAAAATATATCTAACAAGGAAAATAATAGTAGCTTTACATGTATTATTTAATGATGATTATAAATGGTTTTGACCAAAGGTATCAAATGTATTAAGGGATGTTTGTTAGCCGTATAAGAAAATATATTCCAAACAAGTCACTTATGTCGTATGACAATAAGTGGCAAATAGTAAACAAATAAATGGCTTTTGTAGGGAATATAAGTATACAACCAATTTTTTTCATTAAAGTTGTTGAGTCAAATCTTATAAAGAAGGTTTTGAGGTGAAGTACAAACTTTTGATTGTTACTATTTCAAGGTTTGGTTTACCTCCAAGACCGGAGGGCATGAGTGGGAAGCTTTTCTTATTTTTTGTGGGTCATATCCCTCTTTCTTTCACTTCTTTTTCCTCACCTAAAACCCAAGGAATGGGTGGGAAACCATTCCCTCACTAATTTTTATTAATACTAAACATAAAATTTAATTAAAAATAAAAAGCATTTTATTAATTAAAATGAGCTTCCCTCTCATACCGACGTCGAAACTTTACAATGTAGATGACGTCATCTGCAAAATAATCTTTTATAAGGTGATCGTATCCGACTTCGTGATTTCTACGCAACGACGGCTTTCTTGGGTTATATCGTCCACGTGATGTTTCGCCTAGTCGGTTTTGATAGTATGAAACCGTTTTCGCCATGACGGAACCGATAAACTTAGCCTTCTCTACAGCCGTCGAATCGGATGATGAAGATGATAACATTTTGAATAATATTTTTTGGAGAGAAATATAGGTTATGGGTTAAAAAAAAGATAGAATATTATAATATTTATAGGTTAAGAAAAGGGAAAAAAAAAAATATATATATATATATATATATATATATATATATATATATATATATATATATATATATATAGGCTATATAGCCGTTTGGAATAAAAAAAGGAACAAAAAATAACCAGCCAATCATGTGAAGAGAGAGAGTGCGGGACTCCCTCCCCCCACCTTTTACCCACGTTTCCTTTCCCGCACTCTCAGTGCGGTGTTTCTTTGTGTGTGATCGTTTCTCGCGGCTTCCCCGCTCACCACTCCGTCCGGCCTAATCATGGGACAACATATGATTTAAGTTTTTTTTTTTTTTTCTTATGTTTTGTAACATTGATACAATATCAACCTTCAGTTTGGCTAAGTAGTTGAAAATCTAATTTTTAGTTTATAAGTTTATCAAAAAACTAACTCACATGACAGTTAGTTTATAAGTTATGATAAACTACTTTTAGGGTCTTATCAAATAATAAAAAAGTTTGGGGTTTAATTTCATAACTACTATTTATTGGCTTAGTGTTTAGCAAACTTAAATATAGAACTTAACTTTTTGAACCTTATTTTATTTTCTAAACCATAATATTTTAAAATAGAAAATTTTAAGCTAAACATTTTTAATTTATTAATTTATTTGCTTTTGTGGCACCATCATAAATCAATAAGACTTTTGTGATTTGTCCATAACCACTTTTGAAGTTAAAAAATCAATTCTAAACAACCTATAAATTACAATAAAATCAAAAAATAAACTAGTTTATATGTGGCAAACAGAACATTAAGCATCGAATAAGCAAAAAAAAGCCTAAACTATAGAGCATCAACTAAGCAAGATTTGATCAAAATCATCATAGTCAACGGACTATTCATAATTATATCACCATAAACCAATTGTAAAATTGTCCAGAAACAAAACTAAAGAGCATCAACAGCCACATGAGTCTCAGAATCTATGAAATTTTCCCTACTACAATATATAACCACACCAAGTGACAGATACATGATCAATAACACGATCCATTGTCGAGCAATCGAAGAAGACGCTAACTGCTGCGATTTAGGGTTGGAAGGCTGACCAAATTCGTTGTGAGTAGTTTCCGAACATTGTCGATTAGTCTTCTTAAACGAGTGAATCGGATCCACTGACCAAGAATGTGGGATATGAATTTGTAAATCTTGATTTAAAACAGGAATTGGATCTGAACCCACGTTCGAATCTGAACAAGAATCAAAGGGTTTCGGGAAATCACTAGAATTATCCATATTCTCTCTAAGATTTAGGGCATCAACTTCTTGTGAAGACGATTTAGGAGAATCAAATATAAGCATATCTTCAAATGCCGGAATGGAGATTTCATTCTCTTCCGGTAGATTGCAGAATTGCGACGGTGTTATTGGTATCTTCGAACACGATGGAATAAGCGGTTCCTTTTCCATCAGGAATTCCTCGAAAACACTTCAATTCAACAAATCAATCAAGGGTGTTTCCCCATGTGGGTATTCTACTAAACAAGAACAAAGAACATGAAATTAACAACGAACCTTATGATACATGCAAATGGATTCAGGACAAATTCTGAAATTAACAACGAACCTTAGTTGCGTATGTATATGGATTTTATTCAATTTTTTTTCTTTCAAAAACTAGTATTGTGTAGATTGAAGACGGAGAATGAGGGGTGATTAAACATATGTGTTGATCGAGTCATTCTCTAATGTTTAGGGTCCTACGAATGCTCCGTGAACCTCTTTTTTTTTTTATTGGAGTAAACTACAAATTTAGTCCTTTGACTATTTTTCAATTTACATATTTAGTTTTGTTGATATAAATGATATTATTATTGCTATTTTTATTGAAGCCAAAAAATAGATTTACTGGACTATGTTCATTCATGAAAATTATTAGACTGCCATGTCATGAGATAGACCGTTTAAGTTTGAAGCTTGTGCTATTCGAAAATATATGACTATTTCATATGAGGTATTTAATTTTCAAATGATCAATGCTATATAGTGTCAGATATGTAACATCCTAAAAATTCATAGTAAATTTTTCATTTTAAAAACAAATAACCATACAAACGAGTTCTTTCAAAACCGGTCAAAGTGAATATATTGTTTAAACATCAGGGTATAAATCACAAATAACCAATGCAGAAAATAACCAATGCGGAAGACTCTGGGGGATGTAGTGCACGTCAGACCTTTCCCTTTCGTATCGGAAGTACCTGAAACCATAAACATAAAACTGTACGCACAAAACTTAGTGAGTTTCCCAAAATATCACATATCATTGCGCCTAACCCGGAGGTATATTCCAACCCACCATATAATAATGAGCCTAGCCTTGGGGGCTGACCCAACCCTAGGGTTTCTTTCAACCCAACATATAATCATGGGCCCAACCCTGGGGTTTATTTCAACCCAACATACAATTATGGGCCCATCCCTGTGGACATACAATAATGGGCCCAACCATGAGGTTTATTTCAACCCAATCATACAAACATGCAAGAGTCACAAAAGATATCTAGCATCATACAACAAAATCCAGTGGCTTGGCATTGGTGTCTTCGGCCCACAAGTACAATGCTAAAACTCACTTGACTCAATAAATCGAATAAAAACCCAGCTCAATGTCGCGCTGACTGCAACTAATAGCTCTCACTGCCAAAAGATAGGTGTTAAACACTTCCTATCAATCCATACAAGACAAAACATAAGTCTACCTTCTAAAAATAAAATTTTGACTAAAAGTCAACCCATGCCAAAATTCAACGGTCAAAGTCAACAACCACTGTTGACTTTAGTCAATCGCCACATCATGGCCTTCCTTGGCCACGTCGTGGTCCTCATGCGATCAAACAGACCGGAATCCCAGTCGCCACGCCGTGGCGACGTAAGGCCACGCCGTGGGAGTTGAGATTCCAACAACTTAATGGATTAAGCTGTTTTCTTTGATTCCAAGAGCTCTAAAGCTCAAATCTGGTCCATACTATGGTCTAAATGAATAAGTTTTCTGATTTTATCCATTAAAACACCCAAAGAGATCAAGGCCTTAAACCTTAGGTCCAAATAAAGCCACAATCCATGATGTCTTAACCATTAACTCCTTACTCTGTAAAAGTCCTCAACCTAATCACTCTAGAAGGGTTTATAATACCAGATCTATCATATAGGTGGAAGCTTTATAAACATGCATACCCAACATGTCTAAAATCCATTTTAGGTCTTAATAAGCTAAGAATGCCTAAAATTCATGCAATGATAAAAACTCCAACCAATGTCTAGATCTACAACATATGTTGCTCTTGGGACCTAGGAGAGTCATAAAGTTGCCAACTTTATGAGTTCCTTCCTCCAAACTAGCTCAAACATGAAGAACATAGGACAATATTCAAGATCTAACCACAAAATCCTTGAAGTTAGAGCCTTTGACACTTACAAAGGTCCAAAAGCTATGAGGTATGTTGATGGTGTTGCTTCCTTGCAAGATCCCACAATAGAGCACATTCTTCTCCTTCTTCTCTTCTTTTCCAAGCTAACAAATGCTCCAAAAAAGGCCACAAACACCAATGGAATGGAGGCTAGGGTTTCTCTGAGATATAAGGGTGCTGGAGGCTGAAGATGAACCCTGGGAATGGATTAGAGAAGTTTAAATATGAAGCAAGCCCTAAAAGAATCATGGGCTTGGTCCAGAACAGCTGCTACGCCGTGGCGGTCCAATAAAACACGCGGTCCTCCAAAACTTTTCCATGTCGTGGGCATCCTTGCCCACATCGTGGCACATAACTTCCTCAAAAACTTCATGTTTACTCCTGGATAAAAGTAATCTAAACCCATCTGGAACACAAGCGTTACAACTCTCCCTTACTTAAATTAGATTTTGTCCTCGAAATCGCTCTTTACTACTTCCTAGGTTGTTTGGACAATCCTTCCAGAATCCCGACTCGGGCCTAAAAGTTGGTTCTTATATACGACTGCCCTCTGATACTACAATTAAAACCCAAAGTTAGGAGGACTCTTATACCTTAACGAAGAATGAATCCTTGACCTACTAACTTAACCAATGAAGAATAATCATCACTACTCTGCCCAAAATCCAGAATCCCAATACCTCATCTGACTTCTAAACATGCAAAACCATTCCAAAACACAATTAATGTGACCTCACTCTGTAGCTCAAACTGAATGAAACCCTTCCGACCCTGAATTATCTTGCTGGTTCTACTGGAAAACAGAATCTCTGATCATTCATCAATGTTGAAAACCTTTCACTTGAATAAAAAGGTGACTCCCAATGCGAGTCTCAATCATGGGTATCATACCAACATCTTAGACTCATCTTGCTGACCCATATCACATATTCGATCTAACGGAGATCTTTGTGGCCTTGTAATTGATGGGTTCTAGCCATAAGAACATTCTTATGTGCACATGCAAACCCTAATGCTTGGATCTAGGTTTCTTTAATGAACATGCTTTTTATCCGAGACTTGCAAACCCTCTTTATTTATAAATCATCCTATCATGTTGCTCTGGTGAAGGCAACCCAAAAGGACCATGCACAATCGGGTCAAGTATTTACTAAATATAGTTACGAGCTTAGACACTAATCCAACAGTCTCCCACTTGGATAAGTCTACTAACTGTAAGCACAATCCGATTAGCAATCGTAACTCTCAAATACGCTGTCAAACTCTGATCTTATCAGTAACCTATCCTTTAGATAAGGGATCGTATAGTCCTCTGTTCTAGATATCGTGCGGACATTCACATGGAACATAGTCATACTTATTGTCCAGCAGTTTGTTTCTCGATCTCAGATTCGTTTGACATAGAAATTAATTGAACACATCAATTCAGTCCTGACCGGGCCCGACACATAAGTCAAATCAAATCATCGAGGGGCCCTAATATCGCTTTTACCCTCTTAGGATAAAAGGAGCATATAAACTTCAACTTATATGCATTTACTATTCACTAATCAAATCATACACAACAATATGTTTTATGACATCAAGTTACTGATGCATTTTCGCATTATAAATGCACAACCAATCAACAAACAATAAACCATATATCTAGGTTTTAAGACCATATGATATTATCGTCTTGCGATCACTCGTGATAAATTCCATGAAGTGATTCCAGCAAGCGTGGGTTTATTCCAATGCACAAAAACTTGTTCATAAGCACTCATGAACATTGTAGCAAACCTTTGCTATGTCTAATACCTTTTAGACAATCTACACACCTATTCATGACAGTCTTCATTCATACCTACTTCCAACATATGAACGACTGTGGACCGTTCGAATAATTCGATTATTCTTAAATAACTCAATTATTCAGGAAGTCAAAACATGCAAAGTGAAACAATAGTTAATAAATTAACATAAGACAATAACTTTACTTATAAATAATACTCCTTTATTTAATCCTCAAATGTCAATTACATTTATCTATTACATGTTCCTAAACTATCTTATCTAAACTAATATCGCCCTTCAGCCCAATACTCCTAGCGTGCTGCAAGTGCTTAACCCTACTCAGTCCCTTCGTAAGCGGATCTGCTGGGTTATCCTTTGACGATACCCTCTTTACTACGAGGAGTCCTTCTTCTACCTGATGTCGAATAAAGTGATATTTTCTGTCGATATGTCGAGATCTACCATGATCCCTCGGTTCCTTGGTCAAGGCAACCGCTCCTTCATTATCACAGAAAATTTCCATGGGCTCCTTTATGGCAGGCACAACTCCAAGGTCTCCAATGAAGTTCTTCAACCATATCGCCTCCTTTGACGCTTCGCTCGCGGCAATGTACTCTGATTCACACGTTGAATCGGCTACGGTTTCTTGCTTGGAACTTTTCCAAGTCACTGCTCCTCCATTAACGGTAAAGACTCAGCCCGAATGTGAATGATAGTTATCTTTGTCGGTCTGAAAACTGGTGTCACTGTACCCTTGCACCTTTAAGTCATCACTCCTTCCGAGGACTAAAAACCATTCCTTGGTCCTCCGAAGGTACTTAAGAATGTTCTTGACTGCGGTCCAATGTGCTTTGCTAGAGTTCCCTTGATATCTACTGACCATGCTCAAAGCGAAGGCCACATCAGGATGAGTGCAAGTCATAACATACATATCGAGCCAACTACGAAAGCATATGGTACTCGGCTCATTTCTGCTATCTTGACTTCGGTACTCGGGCATTGAGTCTTACTCAACTTGGCATTACTTTGGATCGGTAACTCTCCCTTCTTTGAGTTTTCTATACTAAAACATTTTAGTACCTTGTCCAAGTAAGTATTCTGACTAAGTCCTATTAGTCTCTTACTTCTGTCTCTCACTATCCTTATTCCTAAAATATAAGAAGCCTCTCCGATGTCCTTCATAGCGAAGCACTTCCTGAGCCAAGACTTGACTTCCTTCAGTGTCAGGATGTCGTTTCCTATGAGTAGTATGTCATCAACATACAATACGAGGAAGCTAACTATACTCCCACTGGCTTTGACATACACACATGATTCATCCTCGCTTCGTATAAGCCCAAACTCTTTGACTTTCTCATCGAAGCAAAGATTCCATCTGCAAGACGCTTGCTTAAGTCCATAAATGGACTTCTCAAGCTTACACAATATATTGGGATGCTTTGCATTGACAAAACCCTTCGACTGAGCCATGTAAACATACTCAACCAACTTCCCATTAAGGAAAGTGGTTTTGACATCCATATGCCATATTTCATAATCATGAAATGCAGCAATGGCCAGCATCACCCTAATAGACTTTATTTTCACAACTGGTGAGAATGTCTCATCATAGTCAACTCCGGGAGTTTGAGTAAATCCCTTCACAACCAGTCGCGCCTTATATGTGTGCACATTCCCATCCATGCCGACCTTCTTCTTGACGATCCACTTGCACCCGACCGTCTTATTTCCGGGCACATGGTCAACCAAATTCCAAACTTGGTTGTCGTACATGGACTGAATCTCGCTGTCCATTGCCTCTTTCCATTTTGCAGACTCCGGGCCTACCATGGCTTCCTTATAGATGTTAGGTTCATCAAAATTTATTAGTGTACTATCACTAATATACGTGTCCCCTTCTGTAGTAATATGAAAACCATACAACCGGGGTTGAACTCTAACTCTTTCGGAACGTCTAAGAGGTAATGACTCATCAATCGGTTCAACCGGAGTTTCCTCCTCGGGTTGAGTGCCAGCGTTAGAGGTTCCTTCATCGCTCGGCTCTTGAATCTCTTCAAGATCGATTTGCCTCCCACTGCCCCCTTAGCTTATGAGTTCTCTCTCTTAGAAAACCCCTTTTCTCGCAACGAAGACAACATTGTCACTCGGTCTATAGAAGAGAAATCCTAAGGATTTCTATAGGTAGCCGATGAAAATACATCACTCACTATGAGGTTTGAGCTTGTCGTGAGTCTCTCGTCTTACGAAAGCCTCGCAACCCCAAACCTTGATATGTGCCAATGAGGGAGCTTTCCCTGTCCACATCTCGTGAGGTGTTTTGGCAACCTTCTTCGTAGGGACTAAGTTAAGGATATGGGTGGTAGTCTCTAAGGCATATCCCTAGAATGATATAGGTAGTGAAGCACGAATCATCATGGAACGAACCATGTCCAACAAGGTTCAATTATGCCTCTCAGCTACACCATTCAACTGCGGTGTCCTTGGTGGCTTCAATTGTGAAAGTATTCCGCATTCCTTGAGGTAGTCGTGGAATTCAAGACTTAGGTACTCTCCTCCTCGATCAGATCGAAGCACCTTGATTTTCCTGCCCAATTGATTCTCCACTTCTTGTTTAAACTCTTTGAACTTTTCAAAGGTTTATGACTTGTGCTTGATTAAGTAGATATACCCATATCTTCTATAATCGTCGGTGAAAGTCACAAAGAAGCGGTTCGCATCCCTTGTGGTGGATCTAAAGGGACCACACACATCGGTGTGCATGAGATCCAATAGACCCTTACCCCTTTCACAAGTGCTAGTGAAGGGTGACTTGGTCATCTTTCCAAGTAAACAAGACTCGCACACGTCATCTTCCCTAATGTCGAATGACTCCAACACTCCATCCTTTTGGAGTTGGGCTATGCGTTTCTTGTTAACATGTCCAAGACAAAAATGCCACAAGCATGCTTTATCCATACTATTGGAAGAATCCACACACAACACATCATTTCTTAAGTTATCTACAACCATCATAGTTTCATAAATTCCATTACAAGGTAATTCTTCGAAATATAAAACACCATTTAGATAAGCATAAATAGAACCTTTATCATTATCAAATGAATATCTAAATCCTTGTCTAAACAAACCATGAAATGAAATGATGTTTCTTGCCATATCTGGCGAATAGCAACAATTATTTAAATCTAATCCTAATCCATTACTAAGCGCTAGAGAATACACTCCAACCTTGGTGACAGGTGTGACATCCCCTAATTTCTCGGCCAGAAAAGACCGATTTAATTTATGTTTTTTAAAATCAAATCAGAGAAATCTTTATAAAAGATGTTGCGGAATTGGTCCCCAAAACAAAATATGATAAAAGTTTTTCAAAACCTTTCTTTAAGAAATATATCATTTCCTTTTATATCAAAACCTCAGGATGTCATGTTCCGATACAGATCAAAAGCATAAACAAGACATTATAAGCCTTACAACAATTATTTATAACTACTGGCCTATAATCCAAAATCACTCATCATCATCATCTGACTATGCTTGGGGTCCTCTACCTGTAATATAAACAACTGAGTGGGTCAGTCTTGGAAGCCTGGTGAGCATATAGGGTTTTCAAACCACAATACATAATTTAATATGCTTAAACATCAATCAATCAACCGAATTACCCCAACCCCATTATCTTATTTATTTCTTAAGGGTTTACCCTAAGAATCAACTATCACTCCTTCCTAAGGATTCATCCTAAGGAATAGACACAAAGTCACCTCGTCATCGGGGTTTATACAACGGGGACTAAGTCCATAGCTACCAAGGTTTATTCAACATGTGATAAGTCCATAGCTCTCATTTATCGGCATTATTATTTACAGGTATCCCCCCTGCAATACATGTCAATGGGTTTTTAGAGTACAAAAAATGAACATATAGTTCATTATACCTACAGGTTGCGGGCTTTCTAGTGTTCCACAGACTGTCTAGAATAGTCCATGGTTGTCATCCATACTCTGCTGAATGACGGGGGCCCACGTTTGGGTAAGGGATTTTCTCATATTGCACCACTCACACCACACGTTTTGGTAAGGGCTTCACCCCTCACTATCAACTCATGATCTCATTTCACCACTCACTCTCAACTCATGATCTCTATCACCGATCATCTCATCTATCCAACTCACCTTTTATCACACCCACTATTTCGTCTACCCATGTTTTACCCAACATTTTTCATAGATAAAAATACATATGCAGTTTAAATTATTTAAAAATCTGTATAAATCATTCCTTTAACACCCATCTCAAATAAACAAACAATATATATTCACACAACACGTATTTTATGTAAAATACTTCATATCTATATGTAAGGTGAAAGTAACTACACACTCACTTGATTTAATGAAAACCGGGCAGCAATTCGTTTCCTAAAACGACTGTTTCTAATAAAACCGGGAGTTTTATTGAGAAATCGGGCTCTGCGAGGGACGGGCTTCGAATCCGAAAAGATAAATTTGTCGGTCTTCACGGGCACTTCGTGGCGTATTTCGGGGGTTATAATCGATACCGGGGCTTTGGGGAATGTTAAGATGAAGAAAATATGGAAAAAGGGGCTAAAAATGGCAATTTCTTAAAAATATATGAGAAGGCTCGCAACCTTCTATTTATAGGGAGGAGCTTATGATCGGACGGCTGAGAAGCCTCCAGGTGGCGAAGATCCGAGGCTCGCAGGGGAGGGCTCGCACGTGGGTTGCGCTTGAGAAGGGGCTGCTGGCTGCTCCTGATTGGACCGAGGTCTAGGGTCCGAAGTAGGGGGTTGTGGCACTCATGCGAGGGTTCGGACATGTGCTAGAGGGTACGTGTCGCCTCCTCAGTGGACCACTTCGGATCAGATCAGAAGCTCGGATGACTCATCGCTTTTTCGGACACGTGGCACATTCTAAGCGAGGGTGACGTGGCAAAAACGTGACTATGCGAATTTTCTCTATTTTTGTGCAAAAATTTCTAAAATCCATAACTTTCGCATATGAGCTCCGTTTTGACGTTCTTTATATGCACGCGTAGGTAAAATTACGCTCTACAACTTTCGTTTAGACTTCGTCGACTAATTTTGACTTTAATTTTTATATTATTATTTTTAACAGACCGGGACAGGAAATCTGTTAAAAATTCATAACTTCTTCATCTGATGTCCGTTTTCGTCAGACTTTTTGCCTTTGTGCTACAAATGACGAGACCTTCGATTTTCGTTTAGGTCGTGTCGGCTAAAAATCGCTCGATCTAAAATTCGAGTTTTTAGCTGTTTACTACTAAGCTGAAACTTCGAAAAATCATAACTTCCTCATACGAAGTCAGATTTGGGCGTTCTTTTTATACCTACTCTTGGTTTAATGAACACTACGAGTTTCATTTAGATCACTAAGGCCAAAAAGTAGTTTAACAAAAACTCACTTTTTACGACATTCGGCCCCGTGTCGGTTTGTCGCGAAACTTCGACAGGTCATAACTTCTTCGCTATAACTCGGATTTCGGCATTCTTTATATATCTGTAATACTTTTCATGCCCACTACAAGTTTCTTAATAGATATCGGCTTTTTCTAAAATTTAATTTTGACGCTCATTTTTATTCTTAATTAATTAAGCCATAATTAAGCATAAAACACAGAATTCACATAGAGTTCACATAATTCATTTTTCATTTATTCAAAATGAGTTACAAAGGTTAACTTCGAGTCCTAGACCATTATGTCAATATTAATGCCTAGCCTAGAAACACAGGCGTTACAACAGACGACGATCTTCTGTTCCCCATGATTATATTTATCCTTCCACGCTTCACATCCCTATCTCTTCTTAGTCCCTGCAAATCAGAACATATGTGAAAACCACATCCTGTATCAAGAACCCAAGAAATAGCATGTGATGAATCATTAGATTTAATCGTGTAAATACCTGCGAAAGATGGCTTGATCTTCCCATCCTTGATGGCTTGCAGATATTCCGGGCAACTTCTCTTCCAATGCCCTATCTTGTGGCAGTGGTGGCACTTTGCCTCCTTTAGGTTAGAGTTGGGCTTAGCAAAACCAACTTTGGTTCCACTAGAAGAGGTACCATCTTGGGATTTTCCCTTGTGGTGGCTCTTTGAAGGAGCCTTCCTTTTCTTACCCCTCCCTTGCCCAATGGCCAAAACAGGAGCAGCGGTTGGAGTGGGAGTTGATGCAACAGACTTATCCTTAAGATTGCTCTCAGCAGTCCTAAGCAATCCTTGAAGCTTGCTTAAGGTGACCTCTTCCTTATTCATGTGGTAGGTCATGCGGAACTGGTTGTAGCAGGGAGGCAAGGAGTGAAAGATAATGTCAATTGCCAGCTCTTCATCGAAGTTAACATTTAACTTCGGCAAGCGATAAACATGTCTTTGCATATTTTGTAGATGAGCGCTAAGGGACTCTCCATTACTTATTTTGGCAGTGATCATTGAAGTGATGATCTCATACCTTTCTTGCCTCAGACTTTGGTGGTACCGGACCACCAAGTCTTGATGCATCTCGTAGGGATAGTAGTCATCGTAGTACTTTTGTAGTTCAACAACTATGGTCGCCAGCATGATGCAATGGAATTCCGTGGCATCACGCTCATGGGCCTCAAAGGTAGCGATTTCTTCGGGAGTAGCAGTGTTAATGTTCACCTCCTTCAGCTCCTTATCGAGGACATACTCTTTATCCTCGTAACGAGTAACCATTCAGATGTTACGGATCCAATCATTGAAATCGGACCCGTCAAAGATCACTCTCCTACACAAGTTCATGAGTGAGAACGAGCCGGATGAGGTTGAGCCTGAAGCGTTGTTGTTTGAGTTCGACATCTGAAGAAGAAAAGAACAAAGTTTGATTAGAAATGAATCCCTAATTTAAACACCCAAAATGAGAAATTAGGGCTAGGATCCAACAACATTATTTACATATTAGAAAAGGGATGTCGTAATCTAACATGCAAATAATTTGAAGGTAAGTGAATGACGATTCACTAATTCTCCACTATGAAAAACAAAAAAAAAAAAAAATTTTTAATGTATTGAAAACTCCTAGATTCTTTTTGAGATTCATTGAACTTTTCAATGGCATGTTTAAATCTTGATATGCCCCTCTCGTTTGTGACTGGGATGCCGAGGATCACAAAGAGGGTGTGAATAACCATGCAAATGTACATGGTGCCCTCATTGTTACAGTCACCTATTCGATGTGCCGGTTAACCACACATGCTCCATCGAACTATGACAAACAATGAGTCACCATTTGCCACCTTTGCTTAGAATTCAATTAGTGTGCCGGTTAACCACACACGCTCCACTAACTTCTTAGCAAGGGTACAAAGTGTAATTTCATGGAATTGCATCAATTAACTTTGCCTAAAGTAACTAAGATTGTGAATTTTGTAAAGACGTTTAGTTACTTTAATAATTCATTATACTTATGAATGAGAAAGGGTTGCCCTATCCTACCTGTTCGCTAACGACCCTCCACCAATCAAGGAAGCGGTGGGTGAGAGTGGACACCCATTAAATGACCATTTTATAGGCCATAACCTTATACCCCCTTATAGATCGGCTTCGTGAATGAGACCTACTAATGGTAAGACTAGCATTTAAGTTATACATACATACATACATATATATATATATATATATATATATATATATATATATATATTAATCTTATAATATTATAAAGTATAAGGTTGAATTTTAAACTTGTAAAATTCTATGGTTTGAAATTTAAATAGTTCAAATTAAACATTTTAATCATAAAATTTAAATTTCAAAACTTGAGGACAAGTTTTGAACTTTTTCAAAACACAAAGATCAAATAGAAAATAATTTTCAATTCACCATTTAATTTAATAATTATCTAAATTTGACCTAGTCAATATTGTTTGCAAGATAATTCAACAATTAATTTAAATTATCAAGTATTATTAAATAAGGAAATTATTATTTAAACAATTGGTAATTATCTTTTGTTTTGACGAGGATATTGATAAAAAGGTAATAAAATTCTGATTTTATTAGACTAAAACAATTTAGGTAATTATCCTTAAGCAAAATAGCAAGAAATCCCAAAATTCCCTCTGTCTAACGCTCCGAATCGCCGAGTCCCTTTATGAACTCATCGAGTTCATCCTACTCGTCGAGTCCATAATGGGACTCGCCGAGTTCATCAGGCAAAGAGCAAGAAAAATGATTTTTTAAGCAAGAATCAAAGCGCAAAGCATCAAATTCAAGAGAAGCCAATCAAGGCTCTGATACCACTGATGGGTTTTATCTATAAGAACATTCCTATGTGCACATGCAAACCCTAATGCTTGGATCTAGGTTTCTCTAATGAACATGCTTTTTATACAAGACTTTCAAACCCTAGATCTATGATATACAATTCGAAATTGACATGACAAAGTAGATCTAGATGATTACCTTTTCTTGAAAACTTGAATCTTGTTATCCTTGGAGCTTAGAGTCACACATGTCACTCCTCTAATGGATTACAAACACCAAGAAGCAAGATGATGATTTGGAGAGAGGTTGTAGGCACAAAATTGACTCTAGGAACTCCTTAGGGTTTCTGGTAGCCGATTTCTATAGACCTTGGGTCCTTTAAATACTTGAGCTGCTAGGGTTACAGTCTGAAACCCTAATTGGATTACTTAGGCCTTAAGCAGTCCAAGGATCCTTCTAGATTAGGGCTTGGACGAATTCAAGGAGTCCATACACCTTATCTTCATCCACTCTATGATCCATAAGGATCCACAGCCCAAAACCAACTATCAGTTAGATTGGTACCCTGGTACTTAGGGTGTTATGCGGTTATGATCTTTTGGATTGGTACCTTGATAGATAGAATGGTGCTATCTTAGCAGTTAGTATGATCTGTGCTTATTGCTTGATTATGTGCTATTTATATGTTGGCATACATGGATGGGTTGGGTTGAGGCGGTGTCCTGCTTTGTGCGGTTGAGGCCAACATACCCGGGGCAGTCAGGATAGACTGTAGGACCGTAGGAGGCGGTCCAGTCATGCCGAAGGCCCGACGAGCGGTCCAGATAGGCTGTAGGTCCGTAGGAGGCGGTCCAGTCATGCCGAAGGCTCGGGAGCGGTCTAGACAGGTTGTAGGCCTGTAGGAGGCGGTCCAGTCATGCTGAAGGCTCATTATGCATGTTGTTTGTTATTGTGTCATTACCTTTATTATATGATGCTAGAGGTTGGTATTTTGGGGGTAACTCACTAAGCCTTCGAGCTTACATTTTATTGATTATTGTTTCAGGTACCTCAGCTGACCATGGCAAGGAGAAGGCGTGACGTACACAACCCCGTTTTTATGATTTTGGATTTTAGGGAACTCTGATATGAAAACATTTTGAAAGAAATTAGAACTTGTTGATATTTGAATAACTTTTAATTGTGTAAAATGGTTTTGGAAAGTTTAAATTTATTCGAAATTTTTTGGGTTGTTACATCCCAGTTATAGTTATGGGCTTAGACACCAAATCCAACATCATGTGACCGCTTCCTCTTCCCTTGTCGTGTTCCTATTTTAGGATCTCCCTACTTATTCTTCTCAGTACTTTTTGTCACAGTCCGAGTGACTGTAGTCTGCTTCTTAATCTTGACAGCCAACCGGTCAGAGATCCGTCTAATGATACCAAGCAACATTTCTAGTAAAATATGTGAAACCTCAACAGCAATCCAATCGTGGAATTGATACCCTGAAGGCATGATGTATAACTCACCTTCGATCTCTCGCAGCAAAAACTAGCAATAGGATCCTTCTCCCTGAAAAACTTTGGGGCGCCATAATCCTTGAACCCCCGATGAGAGATTGTTCGAGCCCCTAAGGCCCCAACTGACATGCCACAATCTCAGCCTAGAAAACCCTGAGATGCTCATATAAGAGCTCCATGACCCCTTCCTTGATGGTACTAAACATCCCAGAAGTTGCATCCAAAATATCGTGAGTGTTTTGTGACATAAAAAAACTCATGTATCCTCTCATTAATCGGCTCAGCACCAGATCCTGAACCTAAACCAGAACTTGGTCCACGAGTGCTCATCACCAAAATGAAAAAAAAACAACCACACAAATAATCAAAACATACCTAAAAAATCCTCATCCTATAGTCTTCCTAGATTCTTCGTGACATTCCTCGAGTTAAGTATGGATCATGTGCTTTCAGTAGTATAGGCTCAATACCACCTTCCACACATATCCATACTTGCCTTAAGAATTATCCTGAATCCTGTAAGTCACCTTCTCAACTGGTACTCTAAGTACTCGCTAAACGACACATACAAACACTCTAAAACACTTTCTAGGATCTCCTAGGTTCCTCATCCTGTCATCAACTGATGAAGAACTCTCACTAATGTCAGCTAACCACTTCATGAATACAATCACATGAAACAAAGCTTAGATAATCCTTCAACTAAAAGACTTAACCTTAAAACGGTTATACTCAAACAAAAGTTACGCAATAGGGCCACATCAATCACTCTTAGATTATTTAACCTTTGCATCATGTGACTTAACATATTCACGTAATAGTTAACTCACATCACTAATGGTCCTACAAAGCACTAATCAAGCAGCATTTGTGCAATGACACTCCAAGTCACAAAGGAATCAAAGGACATTCCAAACTCACTTGCTACTACAATGCTAGGAACTTCCACTCATACTATCAGTTGCCTAATGCATGCAAATTATACACAATATAGGATCAAATAGATTGTAGAATAAATGACTCAATCTGAGGAACAAGAAATAATACTAAATTAGTCATTTTAGGGATATATAATCCTAACCATATATAAACTTTAAATCATACACTTAGCAATCACTTCCACCAATATAGATTCCAAATCTAACATAGCTTCCAAGTCCTCCTATGCTACAAAGCATCACAAATCAAGCCAATCTATCATGTAGTTCCTAAAGGTGTCCTTAGCCTTATCCTAGCATGCAAACATTCCATATCATACAATGTATTAAGATGTATGGGTATTATGGGAATCATTTACTTGAGCTCGGTTGATTGTACGCATCACCCCCTCTTCAATATAAAAATATTAGGAAAACTACAAAAAAAGTCATTACATATTGGCCTCATAATCGATTTAGTCCTTATATCTTTTTTATTCAATTAAGTCCCAAAAACTGGTAATCTGTAACATCTGTTTTCTTGGATGAATCGAATTAGGTTTTCAGAGGGTCAAAAGGTTGGATTTTTGGAGAAAAAGGGGTCCTCACAACGTGAGGAATGGAGGCTCACGACGTAAGGAGGGCCGCATGAAGACTCTATCTGGGGCTCAGCTCACGACGTGAGGATCGTTGCAGCCCAAGCCCACAAAGTTTTAGGGTTTCCCACATATTTATGTCCCCTTAACTCAGTTTTAGGGTTAATTTCTCAGCCTCCACCTTCCTCTAACTTAGAAAAACCATAACCCTAATCCATCTTGGTGATTTTGGATCTGTTTTAGTGTTTCGGTGGTTAGTAGAAGAAGAATAAGAGGTTCTAGAGTGTGGTTTCAGCAAGTAGGCTTCATCATCATCACCATCTTATGCACATTCTGGACCATTGTAAGTGTCCAAGATCCAATCTTTATGATCTCAAATTTCTAAATCTAAGTTCTAAGCTCCTTTTTGCATGTTTCTGTTGGATTGCATGATTGGGATCCATAAAGTTGGCAACTTTATGGATCAATGAGTCATTCTCTATGATTTAGTCATATAGATCTGAAGTATGGTTATAATTTATGAATCTTGTTTGAGTTTGGGGTCATTTCTTGTCATTTTGACCTAATATGGGTTTAGGACATGCTTAGGGCATGCATGTCCATCAAGTAATCATTTTTATTGGCCTTTGGAGTCCTTGTTAGCTTTTGGAAGAATTAGGATTGAAAGCTTAATAGGTTAAGGATGACGCTCTGCTTACTGATTTGTAGATCTGCCTGACTGTCTGTAGACTGTTTAAATGTTTATATGGGTACATATTTGTTGGTGGCTGAGGCTTTACTGCTATGTGCACGAGCCTACAGACTGGGGGCATTCTAACCCGATGGTTGATTGGGCCCGAGGGTATTCCATCCCGAAGATGACTAGACCCGTTATATATATATATATATATATATATATATATATATATATATATATATATATATATATATATATATATATATATATATATATATATATATTGGCATTCCAACCTAGGGTATTCCATTCCAATGGATGACTGGACCCGGAGGTTGACTGCGCCTGGGGTATTCCAACCCGATGGTTGACTGGACCCAACATGCTTGTTTTGCTATATGGTGAGACTAGACTGCTTCGTGCATTAGTCAAAAGTCTGAGGGTATTCCAACATGTTTTAGTATTCTAACCCAATGGTGGAGTGGACCAAACATGCTTATAATACAATGACATTCCATCCCAAGGATGATTGGGCCCATTGTGGGCATGCCTGGTATTCCAGCCTGAGACAGTTGGTCCAGGAATGAGTGCTTGTGCATGTGATTTGTTTGTATAGTGGTAATTTGGGGGAAACTCACTAAGCTTCGTGCTTACATTTTTGGTTTATGGTTTCAGGTACTTTGGAGAACCGTGGCAAGGCATAGGTGTGACCATACACATCCTTGGTTTTACAACTGATTGGATATTGGGAAACGTTGATTTTAAATAATGTTTTGGAAATAATGATTTTGTAAACACTTTTATTAGTAAATGTGTTGTTTTGAAAGGTTTAAATTTGTTGTAATTTTTGGGACGTGACATAATCGTATTCAATTTAACCTTTTTACCCGGTCAACAGGTCATCAAACTTTCACAAATTACACATTTGGCCCAACTTTTAAATTTGATTACGAATTTGGTCCAAAATTTACACTTTTGGCCCACATTTTATATTTTATTACAAATTTGTTCCAAAATTTACCCTTTTGGGCTAAATTTCAGAAATTTGTTATGAATTCATCCTAACTTTAGTTTTTTTACAACATTTTTTCTCAAAAAAAATCGTATATGTTTTTTCTTTACAAGAATCATATTTATACAAAAAAAGAATATATTTTCTCATAGAAAATCTTATATTTTCTATATAAAAACTTTTTTTTATATGAATTACCTATTTATAAAAATAGGTATTTATTAAGTACATATAAAAATTATATACAAACACATATTTTATAAAAAAAATCTATACAAAACCAATTTTATAGTAAATGTATGTGTGTGAGTGTATATATATATATATATACACACACACATACTAGCATTTTACCCGCGTCAAACGATGGGTGTGAATAGTTTATTTCGATATTATTTCTATTCGGTAACAAGTATGATTGGACACCCAATTTTGACACGAATGTAAAGAAAAGTTAAATCTCTAACAGTGAAATCTAATTTGCTTTGGAAGATGATAACTTTTAACTTGGAAATTAACCTATTTTAATAGATTATTTTGGGTTTAAAACAAAACTATAACTTTGTGTTGGTTGAAAAAAAAAATTGGATGGCAATAAATTTTGTTTTTTTAATTTGAAGACGTACATTTTTTGTCAGTGATCAAAATTCAACTTGAATTTTAAATATGAGTTATTATTTTATGGTATTAATTCTTATATATCTATTATTTAGAGGATACATTTAGAAAGATAATTTAATTGTTGATTTACTTCATAAATGAACTTTTTTTTTATCAAAAACATATCTGTATATATATTTTTTATAAAGCATGTTTGTATACATCTGTTTATGAAACGTGTTTGAATATATTTTTTTATAAAATACATGTTTGTATAAATTTTATATATAAGCGTGTTTGAATATAAATGTGTTTATTATAAAATAGGTGTTTATAAAAAATGTATATAAATATGTTTTTGTAAAAGAAATATATACAAACACTTATTTGGGTGCGTATGAATATGTTTTACAAAATATATTTATAATAAAATAGATGTTTGTGTATATATATATATATATATATATATATATATATATATATATATATATATATATATATATTAAAATACATGTTTGTATATTTTTTTTATGATAATGGATTTATATATATTTAAGTGTTTATTAAATACCTATTTTATAAATAGTTATTTCGTATACAAATAAGTTTAAAAAAAAGAGTTTTTACATAGAAAATATAAGATTTTTTTATGTGAAAATATGTTTTTTTTTGTATAAATATGCTTTTATAAAGAAAAAAACATATTTAAATCTTTTTTTTTTTGAGAAAAAAGGTTGTAAAAAAACTAAAGCTATGATGAATTCATAACAAAATTTTGAAATCTAGGCCAAAAGTGTAGATTTTGGACAAAATTTGTAATAAAATTTAAAATCTGGTCCAAAAGAGTAAATTTTGGACCAAATTTGTAATAAAAATTAAAATCTGGGCCAAAAGTGTAATTTTCGAAGGTTGGAGACCTGTTGACCGGGGTAAAAAAGTTAAGCTGAATACGATTATCGGTTTTTGGGACTTAATTGAATAAAAAAAAGATATAAGGACTAAATCGATTATGAGACCAATATGTAAGGATTTTTTTTTGTAGTTTTCACAAAAATATTTTTAGAAAACTTATTTTCTTTCAAAAAGACTACCAATTTCTCAGTTTAAGTTCAGACACACCCGAGAGTGTGCCCGAATCCCTCAAACCAAGGTTCTGGTAGCAAGTTGTTACGTCCTAAAAATTCATAGTAAAATTTTCATTTTTAAAACAAATAACTATACAAATGAGTTGTTCCACAACCATTCAAAATGAATATATTATTTAAACATTAGAATATAAATCACAAATAACCAATGCGTAAAACTCTGGTGGGATGCGGTGCAGTCATGTCGGACCCTTCCCTTTCGTATCAGATGTACCTGAAACCATAAACAGAAAACCGTAAGTACAAAGCTTAGTGAGTTCCCTAAAATACCATATACCATACATATTATTAAACCTAGCCTTGGGGTATATTCCAACCCAAGATACAATCATAGGCCTAGCCCTGAGGTTTCTTTCAATCCAACATACAATCATGGGCCAAACCTTGGGTTTTTTCTTCAACCCAACATACAATCATGGGACCAACCCTAGGGTTTATTTCAACCTGAACATACAACTTTGGGCCAAACCATAGGGTTTATTTTAACCCAATCATACAAACATACAAGAGTCACAAAGACATCTAGCATGCTACATACACAATACAGTGGTTCGACATTGGTGCCTTCGACCCACAAGTATAGTGAGAAGGCTTACCTGATTCACAACGCCGACTAAAAACCTAGCTCAGTGTCGCGTCGACTTCAGCTAACGGCTCTCACTGCCAAAAGATGGGTGTTAAACACTTTCTATCAATCCACATAAGGCAAAACCTAAGTCTACCTTCTAAAAATAAAAATATAACCAAAAGTTAACCCATGCCAAAAGTCTACGGTCAAAGTCAACAATCAATGTTGACTTTAGTCAATCGTCACGTCGTGGCCTTCCTTGGCCATGTCATTTCCCTCATGCGATCAAACAAATGGGAAATTCCCAGACGCCACATCGTGGGAGTTGAGATTCCAACAACTTAATGGATTAAGTTGTTTTCTTCGATTCCAAGAGCTTCAAAGCTCATAACTGGTCCATACTATGGTCTAAATGGATAAAGTTTTCAACTTTATCCATTAAAACACCCATAGCGATGAAGATCTCAAACCCTAGGCTCAAATAAATCCATAATCCATAATGTCTTAACCATTAAGTCGATAATCTGAAAATATCATTAACCCAATCACTCCAAAAGGGTTTATAACACCATATCTATCATAGAGGTGGAAGCTTTATAGACATGCATACCCAACATGTCTAAAAATCATTTTAGGTCATAAGAAGCTAAGAATGCTCAAAATTCATACAATGATAAAAACTCCAACCAAAGTCTAGATCTAGAACACATGTTGCTCTTGGGACTTAGGAGAGTCACAAAGTTGCCAACTTTATGAGTTCCTTCCCTCCAAACTAACTCAAACATGAAGAATATGGGACAATATTCAAGATCTAACCACAAAAGCCATGAAGTTAGAGCATTTGACACTTACAAAGGTCCAGAAGCTACGAGGTATGCTGATGGTGTTGCTTTCTTGCAAGATCTCACAATAGAGCACCTTCTTCTCCTTATTTTATTCTTTTACAAGCTAACAAATGCTCCAAAAAGGCCATAAACACCAATGGAATGGAGGCTAGGGTTTCTATGAGGTGTAAGTGTGTTGGAGGCCGAAGATGAACCCTAGGAATGGCTTAGAGATGTTTAAATACGAAGCAAACCCTAAAAGAATCATGCTATTGGGTCAGAACAGCTGCCACGCCATGGCAACCTTTGGCCATGCCATAGCGGTCCAATAAACCATGTGATCCTCGAAACCGTTGCCACGTTGTGGCGCATAACTTCCTCCAAAACTTCATTTTTAGTCTTTGATAAAAGTTATATTAACTCATCTAGAAAACGGGTGTTAAAAGATCCATAAAGAAAAACCAGTAGTTGTATATTTTTTGAGGGGTTGCACTTCACGAAAAAAGAACTCATTACAACGACAGTTTTTCGTCACAAAATCAGTCACTAAAGGTTTTTACCAACAAATTCATACTAAATATATCAGACTTTGTGGCAGATTTTCAACGGATTCGTGACGGATTTCCATTTTGATGAAATTACACTAAACTTACATTTGATGGGATAGTTTGAGGGGTAGCTGGTGCTACCTTGTGTTATATATTGGGTCCGTCCATGGCTACACCATCATGATGACACTCAGGTTGATGTTTTATCCATTTTTTTTGCTTATGGAAGAAAAAAACAAAGGTGATATATTAAATGGAAGTTAGAAAAGATACTAAAAGGGACATAAATCAAAGAGGGGATATTTTTGAAGAAATGATGATCAGCATATTCTTTTTAAAAAGACACATAGATGAGCATATATATATGTGATATAAAGGCAACATATAGCATAAAAACTCAAAAAACATGGGACATAAAATGTTAGCATTTTCAATACAAATGGACCGTTTTTAGAAAATACAATCATCTCAATAGTAGGCTACTTACTATTTTAAGAAAGTTATCATACATGTTCTTTTGACAAGTGGTGACTAGGTTGAGGGGATTTGGAAATATTATATAGTCTAATATATTAATAATCAAAAGACTAACGATTAGAACTTTATACTTTTACACACACCCATAAAATTCCTTACATTTTTTGTGAATAATTTATAGGAAAGTTATTTTTTTTCGTTAACTTTCGGTTTAACGGTTTTCAATTATTTTGGAGGAACACCAAAAATAGTTTTTTCTAAAACATTGCCACTATTCACGAAAATCATAGTAAATGTGTTCTATGATTTTGGGGCAATTTATTTTTCGTCTTCACCAAAATCACAGTAAAAGTTTTCTGCCATGTTTATGAGAGAGGATTGTAGGATTGTTGCCTACATCCTCTGAATTCAAGAGGTCATGTGAGGGTCTTAATCATTCAGCCCAACAACAAAATCATTTAATGATTAATTGGTGTCATAAGAGCCATTAAATATCATAAATTAAAAAACTATTGAGTGATAACTATTAATTAGATGCTAGTGAAAAGTTATGTAGGTTTAAATAGATATTATGGAATCATTATTATAAAGAAATATGAAAAGATATGGAAGTTTCAAATGATTGTGGTGATAGAACAAATGTCTCCTTTATAAATTCCAAATCAATATGGTGCTTAGAAAAATGCTTCTATTATAAGATATACTAGGCGAATGCCCGCGCGTTGAACGAAACACTTATATAGTTGAAGTCTTTACATATATATATATATATATATATATATAGAGAGAGAGAGAGAGAGAGAGAGAGATTTAAATATAACAATAATGTTGTTGTTAAATTTGATATCATAATTCGTATACTAAATTGATATAATATATTGTTTATTTTGAATTATATGATAATATATATACATATATTATAACTGCATTATGTCAATAGTTTGAATGACTTCTATCCGTAAATTACACGTGAATAAACTTAAATATAATATATGGTTTAATGTCATTTATAGTTGTTATTATTGTTAATTAATTTTTATTATTTTTTTGCTTAATGTTTTAATATCTATCATTATAATTATTTAAAACATCAACCATTGTTTTTTGATTTTAAATGTAACAATATAATCATTTATATAGAATTATTTTTAACTATTGTTACTGTAAGTTAATTTAAGCTACTTATTTGAAAACTTTTAACGATTATAAAAATATATTTAAGAAATATTTTAGTTAAATTGAGATTACAGTTTAGTTTTTGCATTTATCACTTTTAACTATTTAGAAAATATTCTTTGGTTTTTTTGAGTGGAAATGAAATTTATATTTAAGTTGACACTGTAATGTTATATTTAAATTAATAATTTAAGTATTTTTGTCCAAACTATTCAAAAGTTGTAGCTTTAAAGTGATGATGGTTTACATACAACAACATTTTAAATCTAATAAATTAAGTATAATATGTTAAAAGTTAAAGACATAACTTTATAAGTAGAAGCAAATATATTATTTTAAAATTAAAATTTAGTTTATTTATGATTACACTTTAGGTTTGATATTTATTTAACCTTATTAACCAACTTATAATCATTATTAGAAAAACACTACAATTTATCACTTTTAACTATTTACAAAAATATTTTTTAGGCTGTTTAACGTAAACTAAAATTTATATTTAAGTTGATCCTGTAATGTTATATTTAAATTAATAATTTAAGTATTTTATACAAATTGTTCCAAAATTGTATCTTTAAAATGATAATGGTTTATATCCAACAATATATTAACACTAATAAATTAAGTATAATATGTTAAAAGATAAAAAAACATAACTTTATAAGTAGAAGTAAAAATATTATTTTAATATTGAAATTTAGTTTATATATGATTACACTTTAGGTTTAATATTTATTTAACCTTATTAACCAATTATAATTATTATTAGAAAGAAATTGAAAAATCATGGGAGTTTCAAATGCATGAGATTCAAGGAAAAATGCTAGCTTTATAAGATATATATATATATATATATATATATATATATATATATATATATATATATATATATATATACTTATAAAGGAAGCATTTTTCCTTTCACCATATTCATTTGAAACTCCCATGTATTTTTCCTTTCACCACATTCATTTGAAACTTCCATGACTTTTCAATTTCTTTCTAATAATAATTATAATTTGGTTAATTATGTTAAATAAATATCAAGCCTAAAGTGTAATCATATATAAACTAAATTTCAATATTAAAATAATATATTTACTTCTACTTATAATGTTATGTTTTTTAACTTTTAACATATTATACTTAATTTATTAGTTTTAATATATTGTTGGATGTAAACCATTATCATTTTAAAGATACAATTTTGGAACAATTTGTATAAAATACTTAAATTATTAATTTAAATATAACATTATAGGGTTAACTTAAATATAACTTTTAGTTTAACTTAAACAACCCAAAGAATATTTTATAAATAGTTAAAAGTGATAAATTGTATTGTCTTTGTAATAATGATTATAAATTGGTTAATAAGGTTAAATAAATATCAAACATAAAGTGTAATCATAAATAAATAAAATTTCAATTTTAAAATAATATATTTACTTCTACTTATAAAGTTATGTCTTTAACTTTTAACATGTTATACTTAATTTTTTAGATTTAATATGTTGTTATATGTAAACTATTATCAGTTTAAAGCTACAACTTTTGAACAGTTTGGAAAAAACACTTAAATTGTTGACTTAAAAATAACATTGCAATGTCAACTTAAATATAAATTTTTATCTTACTTAAAAAACTAAAGAATATTTTGTAAATAGTTAAGAGTGGTAAATTGTAGTGATAAATGCAAAAAACTAAATTGTAATCTCAATTAACTAAAATATTTCCTACATATATTTTTATAATCATTAAAAGTTTTCAAATAAGTAGCTTAAAATAATTTACAATAACAATAGTTAAAAATAACTCTATGTAAATGATTATATTGTTACCTTTAAAATCAAAACAATAATCTTTGATGTTTTAAATAATTATAATGATAGAAATTAAAACATTAAGCAAATAAGTTTTAAAAAATTAATTAACAATAACAAAAACTATAAATAAAATTAAATCATATATTATATTTAGTTTTATTCATGTGTAACTCACGGGTAGAAGTCATTCAAACGATTAAGATTATGAAGTTATAATAGATGTATATATTATCATATAATTCAAAATAATTAATATATTATATCAATTTAGTATACGAATTATTATATCAAATTTAACAACAACGTTATTGTTATATTTTAAAAAAACATATATTTGTAAATAATTCAACTATATAATTGTTTCTATACATTACAATTTCAATTTAAATATAAATTTTAGTTCCACTTAAAAACCCAAAGAATATTTTGTAAATAGTTAAAAGTGATTAATTGTAGTGATAAATACAATAACTAAATTGTAATCTCAATTTAACTAAAATATTTCGTAAAGGTATTTTTTTTAATCGTTAAAAATTACCAAATAAGTAGCTTAAAATAACTTACAATAACAATAGTTAAAAATAACTCCATATAAATGATTATATTGTTACCTTTAAAATCAAAAAAATAATGTTTGATGTTTTAAATAATTATAATGATAGAAATTAAAACATTAAGCAAATAAATTTTAAAAAATTAATTAACAATAACAACAACTATAAATAACATTAAACGATATATTATATTTAATTTTATTCATGTGTAACTCGCTGGTAGAATTTATTTAAACAATTGAGATTATGAAGTTATAATAGATGTATATATTATCATATAAATGAAAATAATCAATATATTTTTATCAATTTAGTATAAAAATTATTATATCAAATTTAACAACAACGTTATTGTTATATTTAAAAAAAATTGTAAAGACTTCCAACTATATAGGTGTTTCTGCGCAACGCGTGGGAATTCGCCTAGTATATATATATATATATATATATATATATATATCTTATAATAGAAACATTTTTCTAAGCACCACATTGATTTGAAATTTATAAAGGAGACATTTTTTCTATCACCACAATCATTTGAAACTTCCATATCTTTTCATATTTCTTTATAATAATGATTCCATAATATCTATTTAAACCCACATAACTTTTCACTAGCATCTAATTAACAATTATCACTCAATTGTTTTTTTAATTTATGATACTTAATGGTTCTTATGACACCAATTGATTAAAATTGAGATATATATAGTTCACAATGGTAAATTTTTATTAGAATGGTTTAAAGAATTGTGTGAGTGGTCGAGAGATAGATTAGAAACTCCATAAAAAAGATTATCAATGGAGAGCATAAGTAATAAGAAAGAGGAAGATGACGATAAGAATGAAATATAAAAGTTTATGGTAAGGAATATTGTTTTATTTTCTTCTTTCTTATTATCCAAATTTATATTGTATAATTATGATTTTGGTTGGAATGGAAAATATTATATATGAAGATGCTCTAATAATTGCCTCTAGATTCACATGATCAATAAGACTACTTCATAACAATACAAAACAAGAATGGTTAATTGAGTTTGCAAGATAGTGCACGTTAAAGTTCATTCCACTTACCACTCAATAGTTTTTTTTTAAACTATGATACTTAATGGTTCATATGACACCAATTGATTAAAAATGATATATATATATATATATATATATATATATATATATATATATATATATAGAGAGAGAGAGAGAGAGAGAGAGAGTTCACAATGGTAGATTTTTATTAGAATGGTTTAAATAGTTGTGTGAGTGGTTGAGAGGTAGATTAGAAACTTCATACAAAAAGATTGTCGATGGAGAGCATAAGTAATAAGAAAGAGGAAGATGACGATGAGAAAGAAATATGAAAGTTTATGGTAAGAAATATTGCTTCATTTTCTTCTTTCTTAACCAAATTAATACTGTATAATTATGATTTTGGTTGGAATGGAAAATATTATTTACAAAGATGTCTAATCATTGCCTCCAGATTCACATGAGCAAAAAGACTACTTTACAACAATATAAAACAAGAATGGATAATGAAGTTTGCAAGATGGTGCATGTTATGTTCATTCCACTTCAATTTGTATAACTAGACTTTTAAAAAGATTTATTGGGTGTAATTTCTAGGATGATGTAATGGAGTGGATGTCAACATTTAATTTTATAATTCTTCATGTTGTGTTGGATGTTCGCAATTGTTTACATGGAAATGGTCCTATAGATGACAATTATGTAGTTGATAAAGCTTACTAAAATTGATTTTGTTATATTCCATAAAAATGGTAAAGTTGAGTTGTTGATATATCATTACAAGATATTATTTTATTATAAATCATTTAATCATTCATGATCATTTTAAATGAGATGTTTATGAATTAACTGTAAGGTAATTAAAAATGAAATAAGATTTAACCATTGCAATTTGCACCACTAATTTTATGCTATGCTAATGGAAAGAACAATGGCACGAGACTCTCACAAAATACAAATCATTTAATTGTTTTATACTTATGTTTTCTAATAACATATGAGTGCTAAAACTCATTTTGGGTTTTATAATTATTATCAGCCTAGTTAGAATCTATTACCGAATATTTTGACATCAATTATAAACATTTTTTATTTATAATTTTAACTTTTACTTTAATTTGTTGTATTTACGTTATCAATAATTTATATGTTTAATTATTTTTTCATATGTTGTAATAGTCAATCAATTTATTCCATAATAAAAAATTAGAACCCCAATACCGACAATTTTAGGAGCGGTTTTGAAATATTAAAAACCGACATAACATGTTCCAGGACCGGTTCTAATATTTTAGGGTCACAGGTTCCAATTTTAATAGGCCTATATATAAAAATTGACCAAGACCCATCGATAAAATTATAAATTTCAACATATTTTAACCATATATTTGTTTTACTGTGCAACGCGCAGGAATACGCCTAGTATACTTATAAAGGAAGCATTTTTCTGTTCACCATATTCATTTGAAACTCCCATGAGGCATTTTTACTCAAACCATATTCATTTAAATTTTAAAACCTCTTATTTGAATGAATATCACTCAAAAGTCTCTTAATAACGATTAACCATTCAAAGGTTTTATAACTTATATAGTATGTTTAATAAACAATTAATGGATAGTATACTATAAAATGTCAATCTCTTTGAGTAGACACACAAATACCAATCACATACACAATTCACAAAGAAAACAAGTCTAAAGATTTTTGTGTTGGTTTGAGGGCTTTGGACCATTTTTCGGGCAATGTTATTATGTTAAATTTTTTAACTTGTAAGTTTGTTATATACTAATTCTTTTTATTTTATTTTAATTTTCTTGGTTTAAGTATTCTTTTAAGACAATCATTGTATGTTGTGGTTGAAATTTTAATGTAAATTAATTTACATTCATGTTATCGATCATATGTTAAGGAATGCGATATATATAATATTTAATTAAATATTGTATATATGTTTTTATGTTTGTGTTGCTTCAAAACAATAGTTAATTAAAAATCGTGGATATGTTATATTATCCATATTATCCTTGTAAAGTCTATTTTAAAATGTAAATTGTCTATGTTATCACTTTATATTTTAGTATATGTTTAACATTTTAAGTATAATAATAAGTGCTTTTTAAAAGTTTTCTTTCACTTATTAATAATAATAAGTGGTTTTGAAATTATCGAACAATAGTTATAAATAATAAAATCAAATTATAAAAATCATGGATATGTCATATTATCCATGCAAATCCCTTTTGAAATGTAAATTGTCAATCTTATCACTTTATTATTTATTATATGTTTTATATTTGAATAATAATATTAAGTGTTTCTTATAAGTCTTCTTTAACTTATTAATAACAATAAGTGGTTTAAAATTAATGAACAATAATTTTAAATGATAATAACATCAAATTTAAATTAAATAACATTAGCTACAAATAAATTGTATTTTAAATGAAAATCATTAATGAAATTAGAAAATAATTGTATAAGTAAAAATTTGAATTAATCAATCATAACAATTCTTAAAAATAATACTAAATAGATAATTATATTTAAGTCTATTTGCAAGGAAGGTGGGTTGATGAGAATGAATATTATTGTTCAAAATAGTTGAGATTATATATATATATATATATATATATATATATATATATATATATATATATATTATGTCAAAGTTAATGTAATTAACATAACCATTATAAACACATATTTTTTAAGATTCTAAAAATATATTTTTAACCGTGCCGAACAACGTGCGAGAATTCGTCTAGTCATACATACTTATAAAGCTAGCATTTTTTCTTGAATCTCATGCATTTGAAACCCCATTTTTTAACTTCCTTTCACCACATTCATTTGAAACTCCCATGACTTTTCAATTTCTTTACAATAATATTAAAATAAGTTAATAATGTTCTATAAACAAGAAAGGGTGTTTTATTATAATGTCTCCATCTCACATCGATGATGAGAGTAAACAAGAGAATGTTTCATATTCTATAAATAGGAAAGGTTGTGAAATGTTTCAAAGGGACCAAACCATGAGAACTTTCTCATGCCTACCTTTGTAGGATTTTGAAGGTATTATTTGGTGAGATTGTCTATATTGGCAAGTGTCCAGTTAACTTTTAGAATTCCAAAAATGGTTTTGAACCGAATTTGTTCAGGTTTAAACCGTGTTTCAGTTAGAAAAAAAATTATGTAGTTGGGTATATTGAGTTGAACCTGAATTGGATCAATTTGGACCGATAAAAGAATCATTTTCCTTTCACAACAAACATTTGAAACTCCCATGATTTTTCAAATTATTTCTAATAATATTATAAATAAGTTACATAACTTTATATAAATATAAAAAAGTATCTACCTAAACCTAAAATTATAACTGTTTGAAAAATCACTTTGATTTAAAAGCACGAAATATATACAAACCGGGTTTCACTAGAAAAAAAAATGTAGTTTGGTATATTTAGTTGAATTGGTCCGAGTTTGATCTATTTGGACCACAAAATAAGCATTTTCCTTTCACTACATACATTTGAAACTCCCATGATTTTTCAAATTGTTTCCAATGATATTTTAAAAATGTTACATAATGTTATATTAAGAATAAAATTACAATTGTTTGAAAATTCGATTTGATCAAAAGCACGAAATATATACGCATATTATATTTTATAAATAAATTCTTTTTATAATGAACTTTTGAATCTTGAAAATACATATAAACAAGCTTTCTATATTAAGTACCTAACTGAATTTATGATTTTAGAATTGAACAAAAAGTTATTCAATAAGAACTTACTTTTTTGGATAGCAACTTACAAGATTATAGAAAAATGGAACTATTGAACAATAAATAAAGGGTAAAAAAGAGAACTGTAGCACCTGGTTCCTGGTATGTATTTTAATCTAAGTATTTTCACATTTTAGCTGGAACTCGGCGAGTTGTAGGCCTGACTCGCCGAGTAGGGACGAGATATCGAGCAAGTTTAAGTTGGCGACTTGACGAGTCCATATCCTGGACTCGGCGAGTCCGCCGGTCTGGAAGAAACCCTAACTTCAACGGTTTGCACCCTATTTAAACCCCCTTATGCGCCCCAAGCTCGCCCCCTTTACTCTCAGAGCATCCTTTAACAAACCCTAACCCTCCCCTTTGTGATTTGAGTGTTTGTGTGCTTTTCCTTAAAGTTTGAAGAAGAGAAGGAAGGAAGGACCAAGGAGAAGGAGAAGAGCAAGGATCTAGAACTCAATCCAGAGTCCATTGAGGTATATTGCACGTCTTTTCTGTTGCCATGATGCTTTTCTTTTAGAAACCCCATTTAAGCCACCTTTATCCATCTCCTAGCTTGATTGTAATATAGAAATCATATTGAGTGGAATGGCCTTTGAATCTAGCTAGGTTTGAGCTTCAAGAGCCCAGATCTACTGCCTTTATGGAGCCATATTGAATGAAAGCCCTAGATCTACTCTTTTAGTGTTTTTGAGCCTCAAAACCGTCAATGGTATTTATCTACACGTAAAGTTGGAAACTTTACGTGTTAATCGAGCCTTAAGAACCCAGATCTATGGATGGAATGCACTGGATTCAAGCAGAATCGAGTATATAGTGATTGCATGCATGCGACTTGGCGATTCGTTCTTCGGACTCGGCGAGTCGAGTCGCGAGTCCCCGATTTTCCCCTTTTGAGTTATGCCGAGTGGGATCAATGAGCTATAGTGGACTCAGTGAATCGGAGGCTAGACTCAGTAATGGAGGGACTCGACGAGTCAATGCCCTGACTCGGCGAGTCCAAGGCAATCTTCTTGCCTCAAGAACAGACTCGACGAGTTGTTCATACAACTCGGCGAGCCGAATGAAAGACTATTGGATATCTGTATGGAAGGAGAACTCGTCGAGTCAATGCCTAACTCGATGAGTAGGGACGGGAGTGAGGACAATCGAATGGATAGGGACTCGACAAGTTAGCGAGCCAACTCGGCGAGTCGGTTCAACTGGAAGTTGACTTTGACTTTGACTTTTGACTTGGTTAGGGGTAAAATGGTCATTTTACCCTAAGGACAGTTAGCCGTGTTTGATTGAGTGTTTCGTGGGAATTGCAGCCGGAGGATTTCCGGAGCAGCATCAGCAGACAGACAATTCCCGCGCAGATCAACAACTACTTCGAGGTGAGTTACCTTCCAGTAGCGCTGGGTCTACGGCCACAATGTCGGCCCACCAGTAGGAGTTGTATGTTAGGTGATTGTCTTTGTGATATCATCTAGTTTTGCTACTACCTGATATGTTATATGCTAGCTTGATGTGTTATAGTAGTAGAGTTCGGTTGTTAGGACCGAAGGGTAGTCAGACACCCCAGATGCGTCTAACAGTGTGTGATGTCATGATTATATGCTAGCATGATCTGAGATATGTGTTAGGGGTAGTAGGAGGGGAACAGTCCCTGAGTTCGGTTGTTAGGACCGAAGGGTAGTCAGACACCCCATATATGTCTGATAGTATGTTATGTTATGATATGTGATAGTAGTAGTGGTAGGGGTGAAATAGTCCCCGAGGTTTGGTTGTTAGTACCGAAGGGTAGTTGGCACCCCAGAATGGCTGCACGGGTAGGACGACACCCCAGAATGGCTGCACGGGTAGGTCGGCACCCCAAAATGGCCGTACCGGGTAGGTCAGGCACCCCAGAAATGCCTGACAAGTATGATATGTTATATGATTGTATGGTACGTGGTACGTTGGGGGAACTCACTAAGCTTCGTGCTTACAGTTTTCAGTTTTGGTTTCAGGTACTTCTTCATCGAAGGGGAAGGAGCTGACGCGGTAGCGATACATCATACACATACACTGTTTTCCGCCTTACAAGATTGTTTTGGGATTTGTACTCTGATATTTAGTTAATTTTGTATTTTGGTTTTCAACACGATTTATGATTGTGGAATGATTTGATTAGACAATGTTTTAATTACAAATGCTTTCCAAAGTATTGATTTAAAAAAATGAAATTTTTGGACATGAAAATTGGGTTGTTACAAGTTGGTATTAGAGCCCTAGTTTGAGGGATTCGGACACACCTTCGGGGGTGTTTGGACTCAAACCCAGGGATTAAAAGATTTTTACAAAGAAAATGACTTTCTAAAAGATAAGATAAAAGAGTTTTGAGAAAGAACAAGTGTGTGATGTGCGCCACCGGCCGAGCTCAAGTAAGTATTCCCCAAAGTACCCATACAATGTTATATTATGTTTATCAGATTTAGTAAAACAGCATGCTAGAATAGGACTAAGGATCTAGGAATGATGCCTTATGTGCCTGTTTTATGTGCTTCAGCTTATGAGGATTGCATGATAGAATTGAGTAGACAGTAGTAGGATAGCCTGTTTAGGTTATGCCTGATAGTATGAGCTTAGCATTGTATGCTAGTGCAGTTCCGGTTATGAGAATATAGTTGCTAGAGAGTTGTTCCCTTTTGTTCGAATGATGCTTGCTTTGTGCTTTATGGGACTCTGAGTGATGGGAGTTAGCCATTAGGTGAATATGTCACGTCACATGTGATCAGGGTTGAATAATCTCAGAGTGCTGGATTTGGCCCTATTGCGCGGATCTTGTCTGAGTCTAACCATTGTAGGGAGGAGTCTGTTACTCGAAGGATTATTTGAGCCTCATCACATGTGATGGTATTCAGGTAATGGCTAATTGGTATTACAAGGAGTCCTTCAGCAACTGAGGACCAGTTTGGGTGGAGTTAGAGATTTTCCCTAGGGTAAGCCTAGAATGGGAATGGTAGAGAATCAGCAGTGATGAAAGGGACTTGGTGGAGTCAAAGCAGACCTTGAGGAAGGTACGGATAGATGTGGAAGGTAGTATGGGCCCGTACTACTGAAAGCAGAGGATCCGTACCCGAATTAAGGAAGGCTGAGACAAGACCAGGGAACTTGTAGTAGATGTGATCCCTCAAGAGGTATCAGTATCACTAACGGTTGTTGTTATGTATTGCAGAATGGTGGTACTACGTTCGAGGCCAGCAGTTGGCAGCTCAGGAGAGGGATCGGGCTCGGGATCAGGTTCCGAGCCAATAGATGAGGCGCTAGGCGAGTTCATAGTGTCAGAGATCATCAAAGGTATCCTTGAGTCGACCCCCATCATCTTCGGGTCGATCAAGGAAGGGATAGTTGAGCTGATGGAGGACCGCCTCAGGGCGTTTAGGAGTGACCGGGCATCTGGCCAGTCAGGATCTCGCACATTGTCTTTTAAGGACTTCAGGGGCAGTGGTGTGCCAGATTTCCATGGGGCGAAGGACCCTATTGTTGCCAGACGATGGATCGCAGACATTGAGTCTGCGCAGTTGACTAGCTTCTGCCTCGAGGGGTCGAAGGTAAGGTTCGCAACAGGGTGTTTTAGAGACAAAGCTAGAGATTGGTGGGAGTATGTTAGTGACTCATTGGGAGCCTCGAGTGTTGAGGCTATGACTTGGCCGGACTTTGTGACTCGGTTCAGAGCCGAGTTCGCACCCGCGGTGGAGCTCCAGCAGTTAGCTAGAGAGTTTTTGGACATGAGACAGACGACGGAGACTATGGCGGAGATCACCGCCAAGTTCTGAGAGAGGGCATTAATAGTGCCCCAGTATGCGGGAGATGAGGATATGAGGTGGACCTGCTACCACGACATGCTGCGAGCCGACATTCGGGAGCATGTCAGTTTTTTAGCTTGCCCTACCCTGGACTCTATGATTGCCAGGGCGAGGGAGAGGGAGATAGACTTGGAGCACATCCAGAAGAGGAAGTCAGAGGAGGGACAGACATGAGGGGCTTCAGGGAAGAAGCCCAAGGGATCAGATGGTAGGCCGAAAGGCCAGACAGGACCGGGCCACTGCAGGAAATGCGGTAGACCACATGAGGGAGGATGTAGAGTGGGATCGCCGGGCTGCTATAAGTGCGACAAGATGGGGCACTTCAGCATGGATTGTACCGCCCCTGCACCTGTGTTACCGACGTCAGAGTTGCTGTGTTTCCACTGCAACCAGAGGGGCCACAAGAAGGCCAATTGCCCCCAGTTGACAGCAGTATCAGCGCCAGTGAAGGCGCCAGCTCCAACGACCCTGCGGATTACCGATGGCCGGCAGGGCAAGGCAGAGGCTCCAGTGGTGAGGAGCCGGGCTTTTCAGCTGACTATCGAGGAGGAACGCACTGCACCCGATGTGGTGACGGGTATGATTCTTTCCCTCTGATTTATTTATTTGATGTTATGATGCCGATATATGCTCTGTATATACGTGTTTAGGATCGTTCCATGTGAACGGTATCCCAGTGCAGGTGTTGTTTGACTTAGGTGCCACCCGATCGTTTGTTTATCTTGCGCTTAGCAAGAAGTTCAATAAGTCTTCGGGCATGTTGGATTGCCCTTTAGAGGTAGAGATTGCCGATGATCGATCGGTGCAAGCATCAGCAGTGTTCAGAGGTTACGTTCTAAGGCTATTTGAGGAGCGCTACTTGGTAGACTTGGTACCCATTCCGTTGCGTGGGAACAAGGTGATTATAGGCATGGATTGGCTCAGCCCCAATGGGGTTGAGTTGGTACCCCAACTGGTGATAGATTGCGCACAACAACTGGTGCGGATCAGTACCCCAAGTGGGGGGAGAGTTGGTAGTTCAGGGCGAGAGGCCACAACGAGGGCCAGCGGTATGTTTGACAGCGAGAGCTAGGCGCTACCTTCAGCAGGGTTGCACAAGATATGTCGCGTATGTTATGGATCCCCGTGAGGCAGGTAAGGCGACGGTGAGCGAGGTTCCGGTGGTGCGAGATTACGCAGATGTGTTCCCAGAGGAGCTTCCTGGGATACCTCCGGAGCGACAAGTAGAGTTCAAGATCGACCTAGTCCCTGGTGCGACACCGATAGCCAAGTCACTGTATCAGTTGGCTCCACCTGAGATGCAGGAGTTGTCTACATAGCTGCAGGAGCTGTTAGACAAAGGATTCATTAGACCGAGAAATTCACCCTGGGGAGCCCCGATTCTGTTTGTGAAGAAGAAGGATGGGTCGCATCGAATGTGTATAGATTATCGGGAGTTGAATAAGGTAATTGTGAAGAACCGTTACCCACTTCCGAGGATTGATGACCTCTTTGACAAGCTTCGCGGAGCATCTTGGTTCTCCAAGATCGATCTACGTTCAGGATATCATCAGATGAGGGTCAGGGAGGAGGATGTGCAGAAGACTGCGTTTCGGACGCATTATGGCCATTACGAGTTTGTGGTGATGCCCTTCGGGCTCACCAATGCTCCTACCGCATTCATGGACCTCATGAACCGCGTGTGTAGACCGATGTTAGACCGGTCTGTGATAGTGTTTATTGATGACATCTTGTTTTACTCCAAGACGCAGGAGGAGCATGAGGAGCATCTGCGAGAAGTTCTGGAGACTTTGAGGAGGGAGAACTTGTATGCTAAGTTCTCCAAGTGTGAGTTCTGGTTGCGCGAGGTGCAGTTCCTCGGGCGTCTCGTCAACCAGAACGGGATCTCAGTGGACCCGCCCAAGGTAGAGGCCGTGATGAGATGGGAAATTCCGAAGTCTCCATCTGAGATTCGGAGTTTCCTGGGATTAGCGGGCAACTATCGGAGATTCATTTAGGATTTCTCCAAGATAGTCGTACCCCTGACGCGGCTGATGAAGAAATCCATGGTTTTTTTATGGGGGCCTGAGCAGCAGGCAGCGTTTGAGACTTTGAGACAGAGATTATGCGAAGCACCAATCTTAGCCCTGCCAGAGGGCGTAGAGGATCTTGTTGTATACTGTGACGCGTCCATTTCAGGGTTGGGCGCGATGATGATGCAGAGAGGGCATGTCATTGCCTACGCTTCAAGGCAGCTAAAGCCTCACAAGGCGAACTACCCGATGCACGATTTAGAGTTGGGGGCGGTTGTCTTCGCCCTCAAGATTTGGCGGCATTACCTCTATGGAGTCCGGTGTACCATTTACACGGACCATAAGAGTTTGAGATACCTCATGGACCAGCCGAATCTGAACATGAGGCAGCGACGGCGGTTGGATGTGGTAAAGGATTATGACTGCGAGATCCTTTATCACCTAGGGAAGGCCGACGTGGTGGCCGATGCGCTTAGCCGCAAGGCAGCACCGATCAGAGATGTGTGTATGAGGATGACGATGGTGACCCCACTGTTAGAACAGATACGGGAGGCTCAGCAAGAGGCTATGAAGGAGGAACATCAGAAGAGCGAGCGTATAGTGGGTCAGGTTTCCTCCTTCGATTATGATAGCCACGGATTATTGGCACTACACCGTAGGGTGTGGGTACCGTATCACGGGGGTGTGCGCCAGGTTCTGCTGGAGGAGGCGCACAAATCCAGATTCTTCATTCATTCCGGGGTGATGAAGATGCATAGGGATCTTCGTTAGGATTATTGGTGGCCCTGCATGAAGCGGGATGTGGCATGGTACGTAGAGTGATGTTTGACCTGCAGGAAGGTCAAGGCCGAGCATCAGAGACCACACGACAAGATGCATCTGTTGGATATCTGTAACATCCCCATTTTTACGGCCAGAAAAGACCGACTTTGTTTATGCTTTATAAAAATCAGAGTACTTCTTTAATAAAAGTGTTGCGGAATTTTTCCCCAGAAAAACATGATAAATACGTTATTAAAACATTTTCGAAGAAACGTATTTTATTCATTTTAAAACGTTTGGGATGTCATCGTCAATATAGGAACATAAGCATAAACAGAACTTATATTCATTTACACTAATGATTTACATCTCCTTTATTCTCTCAGTGAATTATGTCTTCGCATTGATACCTGTGATACAAAGAAAACTGAGTGGGTCAGGCTTGGGAGCTTGGTGAGCATATAGGGTTTTCAACCCACAATAATACATTTATTATATTCAATTATCAACAATCAACCCAAATACCCATCCCCATTATCTTCTTTAAGGTTTTACCCTAAGAATCGATTATACTTTCTTCATTCATTCCTAAGGGTTTACCTGAAGAACTGGCACACAGTCCATTTGCTACCACGGTTTATACAATAAGTACTACGTCGCATAGTCACCAGGGTTCATACAATTGGCACTACGTCTCATAGTCACCGGGGTTTACACAATAGGCACTACGTCTCATAGTCACCTGGGTTCATACAATTGGCACTACGTCTCATAGTCACCAGGGCTTACACAATAGGCACTACGTCTCATAGTCACCAGGGTTTACACAATAGGCACTACGTCTCATAGTCACCTGGGTTTACACAAAAGGCACGAAGTCACATCGTCACCAAGGTTTATCAAATAGGCACAAAGTCGCATCGTCACCAACTATTCCATCTACCCATGTTCTACCCAACATTTTTGTAGATATAAACACAAACACAATTTAAATCATTTAACACCCGTATAAAAACATCAATTCTAATCCATCTCAAATAGATAATTAATATCTAACACATAGCACGTATTTCATAGCTAATACTTTATATTTATGTATTAGAAGAAAATAACTATGCACTTACGCATATAAACAACAATATATATAAATATACACATAACACGTATTTCATAAAATACTTCATATTTATGTGTAAGATGAAAGTGACTATACACTCACTTGCTCAGAAGATGATCTGACAGCACTACGTCTTGCAGAAGTAGTGTCTCTTCGTAGATCTGGAAGATCTTCACATAAACCGGCTCCTCGCGGGCAGGGCTTCGGCTCGGGAATAACGCTCTTCGGGATTCTCGGGGCTTCGGATCTCGCTTCGGGGCTCGGGAATGATACCGGGGCTTCGGGATATGATTGGCACGTAAATCGAGGCAAAAATTAGAGAGAGGGAAGAGTTTGAACAAGAGAAAATGGCTGATTTCGAGTTCTATTTATAGGCTGAGGGTCTGGGATTACGCGGGGCGTAATCTCAAATTACGCAGGGCGTACTCAGTACGCGGGGCGTACTCGGTTACGCGGGGCGTACTCGGTTACGCGGGGCGTACTTTGACGTCACTGCATGCGTCGATCTGTGGCACTCGAGTATCGGTCAGGCAACTTGCATCCGCCTGAGTACGCGGGGCGTACTCAAATTACGCGGGGCGTAATTGACTCGTCGAACTTCTAAATTGCGTAACTTTCGCATACGAGCTCCGTTTTCGACGTTCTTTATATCCACGCGAAGGTCAGACCATACTCTATAACTTTCATTTAGACTCCGTTGGCTAATTTTGACTTTTATTTTTATTATTTATTTTTAGAAGGCCGGGACAGAAAAACTTCGTTATAAATTCATAACTTCTTCGTTTGACGTCCATTCTCGCCTAACTTTTCATTGTTTCGCTACTAATAACGAGATCTTCGATTCTCATTTAGATTGTTTCGGCTAAAAACCGCTCGATATTAAATCGAGCATTCGGGCTGCATACTGCCACGTCGAAACTTCAGAAAATCATAACTTCTTCATACGAAGTCAGATTTGGGCGTTCCTTTTATGCACGCTCTCGGTTTAACGAAATCTACGACTTTCGTTTAGATTTCTAAGGCTAAATATCGCTCTAACATAAATTCACTTTTTACGTCATTCAGCGTCGTGCCGGTTCTGTCGCGAAACTTCGACAGGTCATAACTTCTTCGTTATAATTCGGATTTCGACGTTCTTTATATGTACGGAATCCTTGTAACATATACTATAACCTAGTTAAGATTATTCATTCTAAATAATCTTCTATCAGAAACTCATTTTTTGACGCTTATCGTCTTTAAATTGACTAGCCCTGATCTACGGGCGTTACAATTATCTCCCCCTTAGGATGATTACGTCCCGGAATCATCAACGAAATAGGGCTTGTATAATGATTCCATATGTCATCCTTCCATCCTAAGTAATCACCGTGATGCTCAATCTTGCACCTGCTCTTCGTACTATGTTGGCTTTCAATCGTAACCTTTGAGTTACAAAATAGGTCCTTATTGAGGACTCCTTTTTCTTCTCAGGATAAATACTTTCCTTTATCTGTTGTAACAGACCGATGGGTCGTGCTCTACTGACCTCTCATCGCATGATGTAATGCTTAGACTTTGGTCTCTTAGAGTTAAATTCCAAAATGGAATACACCTTCCTTCATATTCTAATGTGATATAATCACATTTCAGCACGTAGCATTTCTGCCTACAAACTTCTTTTAACAACGAACGCGACACTATCAATCGCATTAACTTCAACCTTCTGACTTAAGTCAGATGTTACATCTAACTTGGTCCTCTAGACCACGTAACATACTCCTTGTAGTCGAACTCAAATTTAAACATGACCACTAGGGTCGGAACAAGAACCATCTTACTAGTCATTACTGAAACAATGGTAATGACATACCAGAATAAAATGGAATCAATCACTAGCTTCTTGGTAACCTTGTGACTTTTCCCTGATCCAAGTGCGAGTCATGTGCTTCCGGTAGTATATGCATCTACTACCTTTCACACCTACTCATACTCGTCCCAAGTATTGTCTCTCAGTCGAACCAAGTCACTATACAAAAATCACACAATCATTTAACACATCAGGTACTAAAACCATAAATATCACATAAATATCAAAACCAGGGTTTACAATATAACTTGAAATGATTACACAAAAGTTCAAGTTCACCCTATACTATGCCTTTAATTGGCTACATCATAAGTTGATCCTTGGATATAAATTCCTCATTCTTGATTCGCTTCGTCGAGGATCATGTGGAATGCCTTTGGCTGTGGTGGTGCGTTTTTCTTTGGGCAGTCTCTAGAAATATGCCCTTCCTCGTTACATCCGTAGCACACCCTTTTGTTGGATGCGCACTTGTTGGCGTAATGCCCCGTCTTCCCACATTTGTAGCAAGTCATATCCTCGCTACACTTCCCGAAGTGTTTCTGTTTACACTTCTCGCACCACTTAGCTTCATCTCTTCCTCCATATTTCGGGAATTTGGTTTCTTTGTTGATTATTGAAGATCCTTCATGTTTCCTTTTCTCTCCAACTTCAGCTCTCTCCAGACCCTTTTCTTTTATTTGGGTTTCAACATTTTTGGCTGCTCAGATGGCGGCTTTCAAAGTGGTTGCTTGCTTGACTATCGGACCAAAGACCGCTGGTAATCCATTGGCAAACTTGTTGACCTTGGAAAGTTCAGTTGGAACTAGGTATGGAATGAGCTTCATCTTTTCCGTAAAGCTTGTGGCATATTCAGTGATGCTCAATTTTCCCTTCTTCAGATTCTGGAACTCATTGTTGATTTCCAGGAGATCCTGCTCAGAGCAGTATTGCATTTTCAATTGTACCACGAACTCCTCCCAAGACATCTTGCTAGCTTCCCCCTTGGGCATCGAACCTGCCAGTAACTTCCACTAGCTCAGTACTCCAGATTTTAATAGAGGAATTGCAAGAGCGGTCTTCTGCCTGTTGCTACATTCGCAACTTTCAAACATAGTCTCCATTTCGGAGACCCAGTCCATAACTTGCACCGGCGTCGGGCTTCCGGATAGACATGGTGGTTTGGATGCCATGAAATCCTTATACTTGCACCCACGACCATCATTTCCTCCATACTGGTTATTGCGTCTAACCACTGGTTGTTCGACTTGACCAATGATCCCACTAAAGTTTTCTCCTTCAGACTGCCCTCCATTCTCCTCGGGCTCTTCTGCTTGAATTGACGGTTCTTCACGATTCTGCCTAAGCAGGCGTCTTGTTTCTTCCATCTGACGATCCAACATCATTTGAATCATCATTTGTACACCAGCCATTGTTATCGGCTCAGGTGCATTAGCTACGACAGGTATTTGTTGAATTACAGGCGGTTGATTCCTGTTTTCATCAGCATTTCCAACTCCGCTTCTTGTTCTCACCATTTTTGATCTACACACCGAATAATTTCACCTTATTACTCCCAACGATTACATGCTAGTTCTAATATCGTATACATACGCTTAGAATCCTAAACACATAAGGTCTCCAGATCCGGTCGGTAACAGACCCTAGATCCAAACAAATAATAGCACCAATATAGTTATCACACAAAACATTTAGCACATAAAAGCATTTTAGGCATCATTCCTAAAATAAACTAGTGCTTGTGTCTATTTAGGCGTACTACCTAACATATTTTAGACACACTCCTCACAATCATTACTTAGCATTCTAAGTTTAAGTCTAGAAATTTCCTACAAATTCCTAGTTCGCTTAAACTAATGCTCTGATACCAACTGTAACATCCCCATTTTTACGGCCAGAAAAGACCGATTTTGTTTATGCTTTATAAAAATCAGAGTACTTCTTTAATAAAAGTGTTGCGGAATTTTTCCCCAGAAAAACATGATAAATACGTTATTAAAACATTTTCGAAGAAACGTATTTTATTCATTTTAAAACGTTTGGGATGTCATCGTCAATATAGGAACATAAGCATAAACAGAACTTACATTCATTTACACTAATGATTTACATCTCCTTTATTCTCTCAGTGAATTATGTCTTCGCATTGATACCTGTGATACAAAGAAATCTGAGTGGGTCAGGCTTGGGAGCCTGGTGAGCATATAGGGTTTTCAACCCACAATAATACATTTATTATATTCAATTATCAACAATCAACCCAAATACCCATCCCCATTATCTTCTTTAAGGTTTTACCCTAAGAATCGATTATACTTTCTTCATTCATTCCTAAGGGTTTACCTGAGGAACTGGCACACAGTCCATTTGCTACCACGGTTTATACAATAAGTACTACGTCGCATAGTCACCAGGGTTCATACAATTGGCACTACGTCTCATAGTCACCAGGGTTTACACAATAGGCACTACGTCTCATAGTCACCTGGGTTCATACAATTGGCACTACGTCTCATAGTCACCAGGGCTTACACAATAGGCACTACGTCTCATAGTCACCAGGGTTTACACAATAGGCACTACGTCTCATAGTCACCTGGGTTTACACAAAAGGCACGAAGTCACATCATCACCAAGGTTTATCAAATAGGCACAAAGTCGCATCGTCACCAACTATTCCATCTACCCATGTTCTACCCAACATTTTTGTAGATATAAATACAAACACAATTTAAATCATTTAACACCCGTATAAAAACATCAATTCTAATCCATCTCAAATAGATAATTAATATCTAACACATAGCACGTATTTCAAAGCTAATACTTTATATTTATGTATTAGAAGAAAGTAACTATGCACTTACGCATATAAACAACAATATATATACATATACACATAACACGTATTTCATAAAATACTTCATATTTATGTGTAAGATGAAAGTGACTATACACTCACTTGCTCAGAAGATGATCTGACAGCACTACGTCTTGCAGAAGTAGTGTCTCTTCGTAGATCTGGAAGATCTTCACATAAACCGGCTCCTCGCGGGCAGGGCTTCGGCTCGGGAATAACGCTCTTCGGGATTCTCGGGGCTTCGGATCTCGCTTCGGGGCTCGGGAATGATATCGGGGCTTCGGGATATGATTGGCACGCAAATCGAGGCAAAACTTAGAGAGAGGGAAGAGTTTGAACAAGAGAAAATGGCTGATTTCGAGTTCTATTTATAGGCTGAGGGTCTGGGATTACGCGGGGCGTAATCTCAAATTACGCAGGGCGTACTCGGTTACGCGGGGCGTACTTTGACGTCACTGCATGCATCGATCTGTGGCACTCGAGTATCGGTCAGGCAACTTGCATCCGCCTGAGTACGCGGGGCGTACTCAAATTACGCGGGGCGTAATTGACTCGTCGAACTTCTAAATTGCGTAACTTTCGCATACGAGCTCCGTTTTCGACGTTCTTTATATCCACGCGAAGGTCAGACCATACTCTATAACTTTCATTTAGACTCCGTTGGCTAATTTTGACTTTTATTTTTATTATTTATTTTTAGAAGGCCGGGACAGAAAAACTTCGTTATAAATTCATAACTTCTTCGTTTGACGTCCATTCTCGCCTAACTTTTCATTGTTTCGCTACTAATAACGAGATCTTCGATTCTCATTTAGATTGTTTCGGCTAAAAACCGCTCGATATTAAATCGAGCATTCGGGCTGCATACTGCCACGTCGAAACTTCAGAAAATCATAACTTCTTCATACGAAGTCAGATTTGGGCGTTCCTTTTATGCACGCTCTCGGTTTAACGAAATCTACGACTTTCGTTTAGATTTCTAAGGCTAAATATCGCTCTAACATAAATTCACTTTTTACGTCATTCAGCGTCGTGCCGGTTCTGTCGCGAAACTTCGACAGGTCATAACTTCTTCGTTATAATTCGGATTTCGACGTTCTTTATATGTACGGAATCCTTGTAACATATACTATAACCTAGTTAAGATTATTCATTCTAAATAATCTTCTATCAGAAACTCATTTTTTGACGCTTATCGTCTTTAAATTGACTAGCCCTGATCTACGGGCGTTACAATATCCCGCTTTGGAAATGGGAAGATATCACGATGGATTTTATCACCAAACTTCCCAGGACCGCGCGGAGAGTAGATTCTATATGGGTCATCGTGGATCGGTTGACCAAGAGCGCCCATTTCATACCGATCCAGGAGAGTATCTCGGCAGATAACTTGGCCGATATCTAGATCCGAGAGGTGGTGGCGCGGCACGGAGTGCCAATCTCCATGATTTCAGATAGAGACGTACGGTTTACTTCCAGACAGATGGTCAGAGCGAGCGGACTATCCAGACTCTGGAAGATATGTTGCGAACATGTGTTTTAGACTTCGGTGGTAGCTGGGATATTTATCTTCCTTTGGCCGAGTTTTCATACAACAACAGCTACCACGCGAGTATTGACTGTCCTCCCTTCGAGATGTTGTACAGGAGAAGGTGCAGGACCCCGATATGTTGGGGCGAAGTTGGCCAGAGGGTCATGGAGAGCATCGAAGTGGTGCTCAAGATGACCGAGAGGATTCAACAGGTGCGGAGTAAGCTTCGGACTGCTCAGAGTCGACAGAAAAGCTATGCCGACAAGCGCTGATCAGACCTGGAGTTCCAGGTCGGAGATATGGTTCTCCTGAAGGTGTCGCCATGTAAGGGCGTCATCCGATTCAGGAAGCGGGGCAAGTTGGGCCCTAGGTACATTGGACCCTTCAGGGTTCTATCCCGGGTGGGCAAGGTGGCGTACCGGCTGGATCTGCCAGCCGAACTCAGTCAGATCCACAACACCTTCCACGTCTCGTAGCTGCGGAAATGCCTAATGGACGACTCAGCGGTGGTGACTTTAGAGGATATTCAAGTTGACGACAACCTGAATTACATTGAGCGGCTAGTAGTAATCCTCGACCGGAAGTCGAGGGATCTGAGGAACAAGAAGGTGGAGCTAGTGAAAGTGCAATGGCAGCACCGGAAGGGTTCGGAGTGGACTTGGGAACCGGTAGAAGAGATGAGCGAGCACTATCCCGAGATGTTCCAGGAGCGAGTGGCAGACTTCGAGGACGAAGTCTAAACTAAGTGGGGGAGATTTGTAGCACTTGGTTCCTGGTATGTATTTTAATCTAAGTATTTTTGCATTTTAGCTGGAACTCGGCGAGTTGTAGGCCTGACTCGCCAAGTAGGGACGAGATATCGAGCACGTTTAAGTTGGCGACTCTACGAGTCCATATCCTGGACTCGGCGAGTCCGCCGGTCTAGAATAAACCCTAACTTCAAGGGTTTGCACCCTATTTAAACCCCCTTATGCGCCCCAAGCTCGACCCCTTCACTCTCAGAGCATCCTTTAACAAACCCTAACCCTCCCCTTTGTGATTTGAGTGTTTGTGTGCTTTTTCTTAAAGTTTGAAGAAGAGAAGGTGTAACACCCCGTTCTTTAAGTGTTTAATTATAAGTCCCTGAGATTTAAGAGGAAGGGTAATTCTGGTCCTTTTGCGAGAAATGAGTTTCATCCGAGAAGGTTTCGGGCTGGTGTATGTGTTAGAAGCATTTGGGCTCTCGTCACCCTCGTATGAATGTAAATTTATTTGGGAGCAGGTTTAGATTAGAGGAGTTGCGGTGTTTTGAAGTTGATCATTGTTTATAGGTCTTTGCGGTATAAGTGGATAAAGGGTCCCATGCATGCATGGCATGCATGCAATAATTGGTGAAGTCTGGCTGGGTACGCCCAGCGTAAGTTGGAAGTACGCCCAACATAAAAGGGGCGAAAAGTTACGGGTGGCCGGGTGAGTACACCCAACGTACCAGGGAGGTATGCCCAGAGTACTCTCAGAAACCCCAAACCCTATTTTAGGGCCAGCCACTATATAAGGAACATGTTGGTTCACCCCCTTAGCCTCCTTATGCTCATCTTCAACCTCAGAGAAACCCTATATCTCGTGTTCTCTCCATTATTGGGTGTGTTTGACCTTGGAATGCTCTTTTTGGCAAAAGAAAGGCTTGAAGGAGAAAAGAGAAGTTGTCAAAGAAGAAGAAGAACGTGTGGTGCTTGTAGATCTGAAGAGATACCATCCTTTGGAGCTTGTTTGAGGTATAAAGCTTCTTGCTTGACCTTCATATTGTATAGATCTATGTATTTTGAAGCTTTGTCACCATTCTTGTCCCAAAAGTCCTCACCTTGTTGCATATTTCGATTTGGTCAAGATTATCTGTCCTTTCAGACCTTTGGAGAGGTCTTGAGTGAGAAAAATGAGGTCCCAAGGGCTGTAGTTGTTCCATGTGTGAGATATATAGGTCTTAATGGATTAAGACCTTGGATTAAGAGCTTAAGGACGTCCCAAGTGATAAAGTCTGAGACTTTATGAATTCTAATCATATTTGGCCTATGGATCTGAAGTTTGGGCTTAAGATCTTAAGCCATTAAGAGGTTAAAAGGACTTATTGAGTATTGCAGTTACGCCCCGCGTAGCGGGCCAAAGCCCCGATCCTCGTTTGTGTTTCATTGCAGTACACCCAGCGTACCAAGGAGGGTACGCCCAGCGTACTCCTCCTGTTGGAATTTCATTTTTGGGCTTTGAGTTTGGGCCGTTGATGGACAATTGGTTATTGGGCCAAGTCTGGGAATTTAGGGATAGAGTATTTTGAGCCCAATTATTGTTATGGACATTGGTTCTAGGCCCATTTGGTGAAGTGGGCCCAATTTGGTAAATTGAGCTAATGTTGGACTTTGTATGAGATTTGGACTTTGGTCTTGGCCGATAAGTGGAAGTATGATTGACCTAATGCTTATTTTTGTTATGATGGTTAGTTCGGGATTTGCGGTGAGTTGGTGGTTCGAGAGTCTGCTTCCTCAGTTCAGAGTATCGGCATTCGCGAGGTGAGTTATCCTCACTATATCAACAGGGTCTAAGGCACCAAGGCCGACCCTTTATCGGATTGAGATCCAGGTATCTGTCGTTATGATATTGCGTGTTATGGGCCGGAAGGCATATTATGTTATGGGCCGGAAGGCATTGTGATGTGGACCGGAAGGTCATGGCTTGGAAAGGCGTATGTGCGTAAGTAGTATTTTGGCTGAGACGTAGGGTAATGCTATGCAAGTGATCGGTTAGGTCGGTATCCTGGTTAGGGTGATGATATGTTATGTGATCTGTTTGATCTATTTGTTGACTACGAATTGTTATATGACTGTATGTTTATGTGCACATGGTTGTTTGGACTGAAGTTGGGTTGAGGCAGGTCCTGCTTTGTGCTGTAGGCCAAGATACCCAGGGCGGCCCGGTTGTTCCGAAGGCCTAGCGAGCGGTCCGGATAGGCTGTAGGCCCCACGAGGGCGGACCAGACATGCCGAGGCTCGGAGAGTGGACCAGGCCGAATGAAGGCCCGATGCGGGCGGACCAGTCATACTGTAGACTCAGAGAGTGGACCAGGTGGGTTGAAGGCCCGGTGCGGGCGGACCAACCACACTGCAGACTCAAAGGACATGACTAGACACGGAGGGTGGACTGAAGGCCGATACGGCGGACCAGTCACACAGTAGACCCGATATGCATGACTGTTCTATGTTCTGTTATGTTATGTATGCTATTTATGTTATGGGCCGGAAGGCAATATGTTTTGGGCCGGAAGGCAATATGTTGTGGACCGGAAGGTTGTAGCCTGGAAGGGCATATTTGTGGTTGGTATTTTGGGGGTATCTCACTAAGCTTTCGGGCTTACAGTTGTGGTTTAAATGTTTTTTTTAGGTTCTTCAGGAGACCATGGCAAGGCGAAGGCGTGATCGTACCGCTCCTCGTGTTTATGTTTATGGCATGATTCTGGGAATACTCTGATAATAAATGTATTGAAAACCTTTTTGTAATAACGTTATTAAAATGGATTGTTTTTGAAAAGTTTAAATTGTGTTGAAATTTTTGGTCATTACAAGTTGGTATCAGAGCCTTGGTTTGAGTGAATTGGAGGAACATTCGTGTGAATCCAGTCTCAAATCAAGGAGAGTTTTTAAAAGATAAATTAAATGGTTTTCAAAATTAGTAAAGAGAGGACGCGGAGGTACGATAAGCCGGAGCCAGTAAGTAACCCCAAAATAACATACATGATAATTGATTTTGAGCTTTGATAGAACAACATGCTAGTGTTAGGCTAGGGATCTTCGGGATTTCATGATAATGTTGCTTGATTCAGGATGCCTGTTAGCCTAGGGTTTCCTTGTGGGAGATTTCCAGTGTTCCTCTAGTAGTGAGGGTTGAGCGCTTGTTTTGTATGTTTTCACTAGGGTGTTGTGGTAGTACTTCATACAAATATGGGTAGGTGTGGAAGGTAGTATGGGCCCGTACTACTGAAAGCACAGGACCCATACGCATATCAGGTAAATCATGGCCTCTAGGGTTGGGTTGAGAGTTGGTTCCCAGGTTAGTGGGAAGTACCTGAGATTTTGTGGTGTTTTTCTTTCAGTATGGTGATTCCGAGTCATGCTAGGAATGGATCCGGTTCGGGATCGGGAGCAGGAGAGGGAGTTCCGGGCGGGTCAGTACCGCCCGAGGTTATTGGTCTGTTGAGCACGTGCGAGTTGGATGCGAGGATTCGTGAGATCTTGCATGATAAGGTTGCTGCGTTGTTCCGGGCCGAGCTGCCGGAACTGTTTGGGTCGATCAAGACCGCCATGGTTGAGTATTTTGATGAGCGCTATGTGACTCTCACAGAGACGGCTGCAGCGGCTGTAGCAGCGGCAGGGGGGGAGCCGGTCGAGGTTTTCAATATCGGGACTTCGATAATACGAAGCCTCCCACCTTTGATGGAGTTCAGGACCCGATCGTTGCTATGAGATGGTTATCGGACGTGGAGGGGTGTTTCTTCACATGTTCATGCCCTACTGATCAGAGGGTGAGGTGTGCTCTGAACCTGTTAAGGCTCGGGGCAAAGGATTGGTGGAGATTGACCACGTGATCGTATTCTGATGCGCAGAGGGATGCGGTTTCATGGGATTAGTTCAGAGAGATGTTCATCACTCGTTATGTTCCGCAGGTCGAGAGGGAGAGATTGGCTCAGGAGTTCCTTGAGCTGAAGCAGGATTCGGAGTCGGTGACGGAGATCACCAGGATGTTCACTGAGAGGGCGATGTTTTGCCCTGAGTTCGCTTCGAAGCAGGCTCAGATGTCTCGATATCTGAGTATGCTCAAGAGAGATATCAGACAGTTTGTGTCTACGCAAAGGTGCGAGACTTTGTTGGAGTTGCAGGAGGCCGCCAGGCGGCGTGAGTTGGAGATTGAGTTACAGTTGCGTGAGCTGAGGCAGGCTCCGGTGCAGTCGCATTCGGCGCCGAAACGGTCCAAGACCATTGATTCTAGGATGGGAGATCTGAGCAGCCACACTTGTGGGAAGTGTGGAAGGGGTCACACCGGAGTTTGTAGGTCTGGTGGTGCATGCCGCAAGTGCGGAAAGGAGGGACACTATGCGAGGGATTGTCAGCAGTCAGCGCCGGCTCGAGATTTGAGGATTTATTATCATTGTCATCAGGTTGGACATTTGAGGGTCAACTGTCCACAACTTGGTGCAGGACCGGTGCAGGCTCCAACACCGGCCACTTTGAGGATCACGGGTGGAGGACAGGGTGGAGCGGAGCCCCCACGGGCTCAGGGTCGTGCTTTTCAGCTTACAGCAGAGGAGGTCAGAGCAGTACCGGATGCAGCTGCGGGTATGTTTCTTTCTTGATGTCTTGTTATCTTATGATTATTGTGGAGTATTGTTTATCTGTTAGTCTCGTTGTGTGGTTTTCGGTATGATATCCGTTGTTCTTCGAGGTTTTTGGGTATGGTTATGGGTTCGCGATGGGAATTTCGTTGGTTATCATCCTTGGAGATTATTAGTGGAAATCTGGCGTTGGTCTGAATGCCGGGTAGCATCTACAGTCTGAGGAGTGGTTAGCTGAAAATTAAGTTTCTTTCGAGCGGGATGGTCAGTGTGGAAATGTGATTTTGTGAAGGTTGTTAGTTCTAGTGGGAATCAGTCTACGTGTAAGTGTTGGTTTGTGCAGGGTTGTTTTGGGAGGTCGGTGATGGCGACCGGTGGTTGATAGTCAGTGTTATAAGTGGGGGAGAATTGGAAAATTCTCCAGAAGATCGATGAGCATTGGAGATTGTTTAGCTGCTTGGGATTCAGCAGTGTTTCTGTCAGCCAAGGGCATAGGCTGGTATGAGTAAGTGGCAGGCGTGCGGGGCGGGATACAGACCTAGGGCATTCGATTGTGGAGGGCCTGGGATCAGGCCGGGATCGAGCATGTATGATGAAGATAGAGTTCGGAACCCTTAGAGGGCTAGAACAGTATGCATGGGAGGATTTCCCGAGGGAAATATCTCGGAATGATGAATGTTCGTTGAGCGGTCCGGATAGACTGAAGGCCGGTAGGCGTACCAGTCAGGCCGAAGGCTCGAGGGGGAAAACGGTCCAGCCAGGCTGAAGGCCCGAGAGGGCGGTCCAGATTGGCTGAAGGTTCTGGGAGTGGTCTAGATTGGCTGAAGGCCTGGTAAGGCAGTCCAGTCATGCTGAAGACTCTGCAGGTATTGTTAGTCTGGTTCGAGGAAATTGATTGAGTGTGTTGCGATGTGTTAGCATTAGAAGGTCTAGCCCCGGGTATTGATCTTGATTTAGTGGAGATGGTGCATGGACAAGAGAGTCATTGCGAGCAGATTCAGAGCATGTGTGTTGCATGGATAGCGGTTATGCTATAAAGGAGTGGTGTAGCGTTGGGCGATCATCGTGGCACTTGTCATAGTGACAAGGCGGCCGAGTAAACTTCCTTGGTAAGGAAAGAGAAAGGAATGTAGCTTTGAGAGGGAGTGTAAATTCACGAAAGTGAAAGCGGCAGTGGTATGGGAGCACATCTGGGTTGGATGGTTGCTGAGGCTCGGCAGGAATGCATGGGTGGAATTTCGGAATTCCAGATAGATTTGTTTATGTGGTGAAAATGCATCCGGAAGGGTGTTTGGAAGTGTCAGCAGTGTATCGGGGTTTTCCTAACCCGAGGGCACTAGAGCCAGTTTGGTGCGGTTATGAGATTGCGGTGGAGAACTTGTGGGAGTTGCTCTAGGGCTGAAGCTTGTGTCGTCCTGTCAGCAAGAAAGATAAAGTTGGGTGTCGGATTTCGATGGTTGAGTCTTGGTTATCCTGGTTCGGTGAATGCCAGGCGGTGCATTGCAGGGATAGTTTCAGAGTAGAGTTGTCGCAGGCTTCGAGGACGAAGCCTAATTTAAGTGGGGGAGAATTGTAACACCCCGTTCTTTAAGTGTTTAATTATAAGTCCCTGAGATTTAAGAGGAAGGGTAATTCTGGTCCTTTTGCGAGAAATGAGTTTCATCCGAAGGTTTCGGGCTGGTGTATGTGTTAGAAGCATTTGGGCTCTCGTCACCCCCGTATGAATGTAAAGTTATTTAGGAGCGGGTTTAGATTAGAGGAGTTGCAGTGTTTTGAAGTTGATCATTGTTTATAGGTCTTTGCGGTATAAGTGGATAAAGGGTCCCATGCATGCATGGCATGCATGTAATTATTGGTGAAGTCTGGCTGGGTACGCCCAACGTAAGCTGGAAGTACGCCCAGCTTAAAAGGGGCGAAAAGTTGCGGGTGGCCGGGTGAGTACGCCCAACGTACCAGGGAGGTACGCCCAACGTACTCTCAGAAACCCCAAACCCTATTTTAGGGTCAGCCACTATATAAGGAACATGTTGGTTCACCCCCTTAGCCTCCTTATGCTCATCTTCAACCTCAGAGAAACCCTAGATCTCGTGTTCTCTCCATTATTGGGTGTGTTTGACCTTGGAAAGCTCTTTTTGGCAAAAGAAAGGCTTGAAGGAGAAAAGAGAAGTTTTCAAAGAAGAAGAAGAAGAACGTGTGGAGCTTGTAGATCTGAAGAGATACCATCCTTTGGAGCTTGTTTGAGGTATAAAGCTTCTTGCTTGACCTTCATATTGTATAGATCTATGTATTTTGAAGCTTTGTCACCATTCTTGTCCCAAAAGTCCTCACCTTGTTGCATATTTCGATTTGGTCAAGATTATCTGTCCTTTCAGACCTTTGGAGAGGTCTTGAGTGAGAAGAATGAGGTCCCAAGGGCTGTAGTTGTTCCATGTGTGAGATATATAGGTCTTAATGGATTAAGACCTTGGATTAAGAGCTTAAGGACGTCCCAAGTGATAAAGTCTGAGACTTTATGAATTCTAATCATATTTGGCCTATGGATATGAAGTTTGGGCTTAAGAGCTTAAGCCATTAAGAGGTTAAAAGGACTTATTGAGTATTGCAGTTACACCCCGCGTAACCCTTGATTACGCCCCGTATAGCGGGCCAAAGCCCCGATCCTCGTTTGTGTTTCATTGCAGTACGCCCAACGTACCAAGGAGGGTACGCCCAACGTACTCCTCCTGTTGGACTTTCATTTTTGGGCTTTGAGTTTGGGCCGTTGATGGGCAATTGGTTATTGGGCCAAGTCTGGGAATATAAGGATAGAGTATTTTTGAGCCCAATTATTGTTATGGACATTGGTTCTAGGCCCATTTGGTGAAGTGGGCCCAATTTGGTAAATTGGGCTAATGTTGGACTTTGTATGAGATTTAGACTTTGGTCTTGGCCGATAAGTGGAACTATGATTGACTTAATGCTTATTTTTGTTATGATGGTTAGTTCGGGATTTGCGGTGAGTTGGTGGTTCGAGAGTCTGCTTCCTCAGTTCAGAGTATCGGCATTCGCGAGGTGAGTTATCCTCACTATATCAACAGGGTCTAAGGCACCAAGGCCGACCCTTTATCAGATTGAGATCCGGGTATCTGTCGTTATGATATTGCGTGTTATGGGCCGAAAGGCATATTATGTTATGGGCCGGAAGGCATTGTGATGTGGACCGGAAGGTCATGGCCTGGAAAGGCGTATGTGCGTAAGTAGTATTTTGGCTGAGACGTAGGGTAATGCTATGCAAGTGATCGGTTAGGTCGGTATCCTGGTTAGGGTGATGATATGTTATGTGATCTGTTTGATCTATTTGTTGACTACGAATTGTTATATGACTGTATGTTTATGTGCACATGGTTGTTTGGACTGGAGTTGGGTTGAGGCAGGTCCTGCTTTGTGCTGTAGGCCAAGATACCCAGGGCGGCCCGGTTGTTCCGAAGGCCTAGCGAGCGGTCCGGATAGGCTGTAGGCCCCACGAGGGCGGACCAGACGTGCCGAGGCTCGGAGAGTGGACCAGGCCGAATGAAGGCCCGATGCGGGCGGACCAGTCATACTGTAGACTCAGAGAGTGGACCAGGTGGGTTGAAGGCCCGGTGCGGGCGGACCAACCACACTACAGACTCAAAGGACATGACTAGACACGGAGGGTGGACTGAAGGCCGATACGGCGGACCAGTCACACAGTAGACCCGATATGCATGACTGTTCTATGTTCTGTTATGTTATGTATGCTATTTATGTTATGGGCCGGAAGGCAATATGTTTTGGGCCGGAAGGCAATATGTTGTGGACCGGAAGGTTGTAGCCTGGAAGGGCATATTTGTGGTTGGTATTTTGGGGGTATCTCACTAAGCTTTCGTGCTTACAGTTGTGGTTTAAATGTTTTTTTTAAGTTCTTCAGGAGACCATGGCAAGGCGAAGGCGTGATCGTACCGCTCGTCGTGTTTATGTTTATGGCATGATTCTGGGAATACTCTGATAATAAATGTATTGAAAACCTTTTTGTAATAACGTTATTAAAATGGATTGTTTTTGAAAAGTTTAAATTGTGTTGAAATTTTTGGTCGTTACAGAAGGAAGGAAGGACCAAGGAGAAGGAGAAGAGCAAGGATCTAGAACTCAATCCAGAGTCCATTGAGGTATATTTCAGATCTTTTCTGTTGCCATGATGAATTTTCTTTTAGAAACCCCATTTAAGCCACCTTTATCCATCTCCTAGCTTGATTGTAATATAGAAATCATATTGAGTGGAATGGCCTTTGAATCTAGCTAGGTTTGAGCTTTAAGAGCCCAGATCTACTGCCTTTATGGAGCCATATTGCATGAAAGCCCTAGATCTACTCTTTTAGTGTGTTTTGAGCCTCAAAACTGTCATTGGTGTTTATCTACACGTAAAGTTGGAAACTTTACGTGTTAATCGAGCCCTAAGAACCCAGATCTATGGATGAAATGCACTGGATTCAAGCAGAATTGAGTATATAGTAATTGCATGCATGCGACTCGGCGAGTCGTTCTTCGGACTCGGCGAGTCGAATCGTGAGTCCCCGATTTTCTCCTTTTGAGTTATGCCGAGTGGGATTAGTGAGCTATAAGTGGACTCAGTGAATCGGAGGCCAGGCTCAGTAATGGAGGGACTCGGCGAGTCAATGCCCTGACTCGGCGAGTCCAAGGCAATCTTCTTGCCTCAAGAACAGACTCGACGAGTTGTTCATACAACTCGGTGAGTCGAATGAAGGACTATTGGATATCTGTATGGAAGGAGAACTCGTTGAGTCAATGCCTAACTCGACGAGTAGGGACGGGAGTGAGGACAATCGAATGGATAGGGACTCGACAAGTTAGCGAGCCAACTCGGCGAGTCGGGTCAACTGGAAGTTGACTTTGACTTTGACTTTTGACTTGGTTAGGGGTAAAATGGTAATTTTACCCTAAGGACAGTTAGCCATGTTTGATTGAGTGTTTCGTGGGAATTGCAGCCGGAGGATTTCCGGAGCAGTAGCAGCAGACAGACAGTTCCCGCGCAGATCAGCAACTACTTCGAGGTGAGTTACCTTCTGGTAGCGGTGGGTCTATGGCCATAATGCCGGCCCACCAGTAGGAGCTGTATGTTAGATGATTGTCTTTGTGATATCATTTAGCTTTGCTACTACCTGATATGTTATATGCTAGCTTGATGTGTTATAGTAGTAGAGTTCGGTTGTTAGGACCGAAGGGTAGTCAGACACCCCAGATACGTCTGATAGTATGTGATGTCATGATTATATGCTAGCATAATCTGAGATATGTGTTAGGGGTAGTAGGAGGGGAACATTCCCTGAGTTCAGTTGTTATGACCGAAGGGTAGTCAGACACCCCAAATATGTCTGATGGTATGTTATTCTATGATATGTGATAGTAGTAGTGGTAGGGGTGAAATAGTCCCCGAGGTTCGGTTGTTAGGACCGAAGGGTGGTCGGCACCTCAGAATGGCTGCACGGGTAGGATGGCACCCCAGAATGGCCGCACGGGTAGGTCGGCACCCCAGAATGGCCGTACCGGGTAGGTCGGGCACCCCAGAAATGTCTGACAAGTATGATATGTTATATGATTGTATGGTAAGTGGTACATTGGGGGAACTCACTAAGCTTCGTGCTTACAGTTTTCAGTTTTGGTTTCAGGTACCTTTTCATCGAAAGGGAAGGAGCTGGCGCGGTAGCGATACATCATACCATACACTGTTTTCCGCCTTACGAGATTGTTTTGGGATTTGTACTCTGATATTTAGTTAATTTTGTATTTTGGTTTTCAACACGATTTATGATTGTGGAATGATTTGATCATACAATGTTTTAATTACAAATGCTTTCCAAAGTATTGATTTAAAAAAAATGAAATTTTTGGACGTGAAAATTGGGTTGTTACAAGAACGGGTGTTTTACTAAATAAGTTGAACAATGTTTTATTAACAAGAAAACATGTTTTATTACAATGTCTTCATCCCACATCGATGGTGAGAGTAAAAAAGAGAACGTCTCCTCTTCTATAAATAGGAAAGGTTGTGAAATGTTTCAAATGGACCAAACCATGAGAACTTCCTTATGCCTACCTTTTTAGGATGTTGAGGGTATTCTTTAGTGAGATTGTCTTTATTGGCAATTATCCATTTAAGTTTTAGAATCCCGAAAATGGTTTTGAACAAGATTTTTTTAGGTTCAAACAGAGTTTCAGTTGAAAAACCGTTATGTAGTTTGGTATATTGAGTTGAATCGGTCTGACTTTGATCAATTTGGACCGATAAAGGAAGCATTTTCCTTTCATCACATACATTTGAAACTCCCATGATTTTTCAAATTGTTTCTAATAATATTATAATAAGTTACCTAAACATAAAATTATAATTGTTTGAAAAATAAATTTGATTAAAAAACACAAAATATATACAAATCGGGTTTCAATAGAAAAAATGTTATGTAGTTTGGTCTATTAAGCTGAATCGGTCCGAGTTTGATCAATTTGGATTGATTAATGAAACATTTCCTTTCACCACATACATTTGCAACTCCCATGATTATTCAAATTGTTTATAATAATATTATAAGTTACATAATGTTATATAAATATAAAAAAATCTACCTAAACATAAAATTATAATTGTTTGAAAAATCACTTTGATTCAAAAGCACGAAATATATACTCGATTATATTTTATAAATTGATTCATTTTATAATGACATTTTGAATCACGAAAATACATATAAACAAACTTTCTATATTAAGTACCTAACTGAATTTATGATTTTAGGATTTAACAAAAAGTTATTCAATAAAAACTTGATTTTTTATAGCAACTTACGAGATTACTAAAAAGTGGAACTATTGAACAATAAATTTTCTGGATAATGTTTTATTTTTATTATTTAGTATTTTAGTTAACAAAATGAAATTATTGGCAAATAAAGAAATGAGTTTAATTAAAATGTCTTCATCCCACATTGATCGTGAGAGTAAACAAGAGAATGTATTATCCTCTATAAATACGAAAGATTGTGAAATATTTTAAAGGGACTAAGCCATGAGATCTTTCTTGCATCTAACTTTGTAGGACGTTAAATGTATTCTTTGGTGAGATTGTCTTCGACAAGTGACCAATTAAATTTCAGAATTTCGAAAATAATTTTGGACTGTATCTTTTGGATTTGGATCAAGTTTAATAAGGATCCGAGTGTCTTTTGGCTGAGTTAGGCAAACTCGCTTCCATTAGAGGCCGAGTTTAAGTAACATGCCGAGTATTTGGTTGTGTTAGCCAAGTTTTGTAACCTTGTATGTAATACAATTTAAAGTTTTAATCTTATAAAAGATGACTATTATCATATTTTCTACATAATTATGGTAATATTTATGATACAAAACATTTTCTTTACTATTTAGGATAAAAAGTTGTCTCTGTTATCATATGTTGTACACAATGATAAAATTTAAGATAGATAAAAAGGTATCTCTATTACCGTATTTTCTACATAATAATAATATTTAATATAAACGTTTTAATTTAATATGAAATTATTATTTAATAGATAACAATAACGGTTTATTTATTTACAAAAATTATTTTCTTTCTATTTTATTCATATAACTTTGTATATGCAAAACAACTTCAAGTTCCAATCTTATCTCTTATAATATAGTTCAACATAATAACAATACTAAAAATCATTTTTTATATTTTTATGAAATTATTATTTAATTGTTAATAACAATGATTTAGTTATTTTTAACATAAAATATTTTTTTTTATATCCCACGCAACGCGCAGGCATTCACCTAGTATACTTATAAATGAATCATTTTTCCTTTCATCACATTCATTTGTAACTTCCATAACTTTTCAACTTCTTTCTAATAATGATTATAAGCCGGTTAATAAGGTTAAATAAATATCAAACCTAAAGTATAATCATATATAAACTAAAATTCAATATTAAAATAATATTTTATTTTTACTTACAAAATCATGTCTTTAACTTTTAATATATTATAGTTAACTTATTAGTTTAAATATGTTGTCATATGTGACCAATTGTCATTTTAAATTCACAAGTTTTGTATAATTTATGATTTTATGCTAAATAGTTAAATTATTAATTTCAATATAATGTTAAACGGTTAACTTAAATCAAAATTTCAATTAAACTTGAAAAATAATCGAGAGGCTAATTTATAAATAGTTAAAAATTATAAATTATAGTGATAAACCTAAATTAACAAAAAAATATAAAAATATTTTTTATAACAATTAAATGTTTTCAAGTAAGTAACTTAAAAATAACTTATAATAAGAATAGTTAAAAGCAATACTATATAAAAAAATTAAAATGTTATCTTTAACAAAAACAATGTTTGTTATTTTACATAATTACAATCAAAGGAACTATTAATATTCATCAAATAAATTTTACAAAAGTTAAATTTCTAAAACTAAATTAAAATAATTAAGAGTTTCCAAATACGTTATTTTAAATAGCTTACATCAACAATAGTTAAAAATAACATTATATACAAATTGAAATTTTATTGTTATCTTTAAAAACAAAAACAATTTTGATGTTTTAAATAATTACAATGATAGAAATTAAAATCTAAAGCAAATAAACTTTTTAAAATTAATTAATCAAAACAACAACTATAAAAATCATTAAATTATATATTATATTTAATTTTATTTATAAGTAACCTGCAGATAGAGGCCATTGAAACAATTGAAATAATAGAATTTTAAAAGATGTATACGTTATAATATAATTCAAAACAAACAATGTTTATACTAACGTATTATAAGATTTATTATATAAGAGTTAACAACAACGTCACTGATATATTTAAAAACGCGTATTTGTACAAATTTCAAATATATTTTTGTATTCTATGCAACGCGCGAATATTCGTCTAGTATACTTATAAAATAAACATTTTTACTTATACCACATGCATTTGAAACCTCCACGACTTTTCAATTTTATTCTAATAATTATTATAAATTGGTTAATAATGGTAAATTAATGAAAAAACTAAATTCTAATCACAAGTTAACTAAAATACAATATTAAAATATCATATTTTACTTCTATTTATAAAATTATGACTTTAACTTTTTTAATATGTTATAGTTAAGTTACTAGTTTGAACATGTTGTCTTATGCAAACAATTGTCATTTTAAAGTCACAACTTTTGTATAGTTTATGATTTTATGCAAAATTGTTAAATTATTTATTTCAATATAATGTTAAACGGTTAACTTAAATCAAAATTTCAACTAAACTTGAAAAAAATCGAGAAACTATTTTATAAATAGTTAAAAGTTATAAATTATAGTGTTAAACCTAAATTGTAATCCTAAATCAACAAAAAAAACCATGAAACTATTTTTTATAATCATTAAGACTTTTCAAATAAATAGCTTAAAAATAACTTACAATAAGAATAGTTCAAAGTAATGTTATATAAAAAATTATAATGTTATTTTTAAAGGAAAAAACAATGTTTGTTGTTTTAAATAATTACAATCAAAGAAACTAACAATATTCATCAAATAAATTTTAAAAAAGTTCATTTCTGAAACCAAATTAAAATAATTAAGACTTTATAAATTTGTTATTTTAAATAACTACAACAACAATTAAAAGTAATATTATATACAAAAAATATATTATTACCTTTAAAAGTGAAAACAATATTTGATATTTTGAATAATTACAATGATTGAAATTAAAATATTAAGTAAATAAACTTTTTAAAATTAATGAATTATAACAACTATAAATGTCATTAAACAATATATTATATTTAATTTTATTCATGAGTAACACAAGTAGATACCATCAAGACAATTGATATTATAAACTTCTAAAAGATGTCTACATTATCTTCTAATTCAAAACAAACAATGTTTATACTAACTTATTATAAGATTTGTCATATAAGAGCTAACAACGTCATTGATATATTTAAAAAACATATATTTGTAAAGATTTCAAATATATTACTGTATTCTGCGCAACACACGGATATTCACTTAGTTTTTTTTATATAAAAGGCAACATAGGACATAAAAAATCGACATTTTTAGTACAAATAGACTAGTTTTAAAAAATATGATCATCTGAATAGTAGACAAGTTCACGATTTCGAAAAAGTTATCATACACACTTTTTTGACAAATTGTTGAATTGTTATAAATTTTATAATCACATAATGTTTTGCATCAAAAGCACGATTATTTCAACACTATACATGTTTTAAAATTTGTAGGTTTATACATTTATAATGTAGTTTTTTACAAACTGAATTCTTAACAAAACATGAAATTCTTTTAAGTTTTAGTGGATCAAGAATAAACTTAATTGATTGAAAACTGATTCTATACAAATCTAAGAAAAAAATTATTGTTCTTAAGTGGAAAATGATTTGATTTGAACTCAGAGCTCAATATTACCTCACACCATTTAACATCTCAATGGTTTCAGGAAAGATTCTATAAGCCTTTATTTGATGAACAATGGATTTTTGTAAAGTTTCATAAAATTAATAACTTGTTGGAATTTAAAAGATATGATCTTATCTTTTGAGTCTCTAATGGTACTTTAAAATGTGCGTTATATTTCTTGTTGGCACTAAGTTTTTATAATTCACGAAACACGTTTGAGATGAGACCAACTAAAACCTTTTGTATAAAAAGTTTGGTTATTTGAAAAGTAGTTCTCTACATATAGAGTCATAAAGATGTAGAAGATTTTATTTATGTTACTTAGCTTAGCGTATTTACTTTATATTTTATCTCTTTATGTCGGTAGGGTAATACTCGTTTTTTTTCTTTCTTTCTTTATGAACAACAATAAATAACAATTAAGATATAAATGTTATGTTTGTCAAAACTAACCAACCAGTAGCCGAAATATGTAGCATTTAGTTGTATAGAAATGTTTGGCTAAAATAACTTTTAGTTGTACATAAATGTTTGGTTAAAATAACTTTTAGCTTTTAAACATGTAAAATTAAATAAATCTAAAAACTAAAAACTCTGTAAAATTACTTGAAGTGGCTTTTGATTTTAAAAGTTTTTTGTTTTTAGTAAAAACTAAAAGCTTGTAAATGCAATTTTTTTCGAGTCTTTTTCTTAAAAACTAAAGTTTAAAACTAGAGCTGATAAAAATCGATCCTACCCGTTAATCCAATCCGAACCCAACCTAAAATTAGCGGGTTGGGTTGAGATTTTCAACCCATTTAAGTTAAATTGGTCAACCCGTCTAACTCATCTAATTAAATATGTTGGGTTGGATAAAAATTATGAACTTGTTTTCAACCCACCAAACCATTTAACTTTAATATATGCTTAATTTAATATTTATTTGAATATTATCATGTATTAATCGAAATATTAGTTTATAAATTAAAATGTTGTATTATTATTTGTGTTTTAAACAAATGTAATCTTAATTCCCATCTTTTTTCTTAACCTAAAATACTAGCCATTCTTCAAAATCCTTTTGAAATTAAATATTTTTTTATGTTATTTGATCACTTTATTCATATTTGTAAATTGTGATTGTGTTTTTGTTATACTTTGAAATTTTATTTATATTTGAAACTGATTTATATAACATAATCTTTAGTTAATGTATTTAATTTTTTGATTTTAAATAAGTAAACCTAAGTTTAACTCATTTATTTAATAGATTGGATCGAAAACTATATAAATGAGCCAACCTGGTGGCAACCTATTTATCTATAATGTTGGGTTGAGTTGAAAATATCAACCCATTTAAATAAACATGTTGGATTGAGTTGATATTTTCAACCCAATTAATAAATGAGTTGAACCCGAACCCAACCAAAATCGATCCATTGCCAGCTCTACTTAAAACTCATAAAAGTTCTTAAAAGTTGTGTACTAAACATAGCTTTACTTAAAACTCATACCAAATGGTTTTTGGCCTAGCGGTAAGAAGTGACTCTTTCAAATGAAAGGTTATGGGTACAAGTCTCATTAGAAAACATATGTGGTGTTTATGATTAAATTAGCAACTAAGATAATTTGTCGTTTAAAAAAAAAACTTAAAACTTATAAAAGTTCTTAAAAGTTGTGTACTAAACATGTCTAAAATATAAAATATAAAATAGAATAAAAAATATAGTATATAACGTTATAAAATATTCAAAAATCGATTAGCAAGTTTTGTCCATTTTGATTCAGTTCAAACCAATTAACCAAAAATCATACTGTTTTCTAAACAAAAAATAATCTTGCTATACTTATATATTTTTTAAAACTATAACATATCATAACTAATATATATCAGCCTATCATATCAGGTTCACAACACGGTTACAAGATTAATCTTTAAACCAAATTCTAAACAAAAATCATATTAATATATTAATATATAAATTCGATATTGGTTATTTAAATTTAATTTTATCAATCCGGTCGATTCCAACCCGACCCACATTCCTTATATCACCTTTTTCTCGATTTTGCCACTTAATAAATGATACTAACTATCAACGAATTAAATAGGTAGATTCATAAATAGTCTAAGGACTAAATTTATAAATTTACTCCAACAACAAATAAGACCTTCACGTAGCACTTGGTTGGCGGTGTAATTTACACTCTGTTTTCCTCCCCGTGAGATCATCGTGTTCCCAGCATTCGTCGGGGCCCGAAACATCAGTGAATGACTCGATCAACACAAGTTTAATCACCCCTCTTTCTCCATCTTCAATCCTACACAATACTCGTTGCTTGAAGAAAAAAACGAACAAATTCCATGTACATACTACACGACTACCACTTCAATCAAACCATCAGAATCTGCCCTGAATCGATTTGCATGTATCATAAGGTTCGTCGATTTCAATAATTTCATGCTCCAGTTCTTGTTCTTGTTTTGGTATAATATGATACTGGATGCACTCGTTTAGTTGATTTGAATACCCACATGCGAAAACCACCTTCACTGATTTTATTGAATCAAAGCGGTTTTCAGTGAATCCCTGATGGAAAAGGAACCGCTTCTTCCATCGCATTCGAAATTCATTAGAACGCCGTCGCAACTCCGCCATCTAGCGATAGAAAATGAAATCTCCATTCCGCCATCTCTTACTCCTTCGGAGTTTAAAGATATGCTCATATTTGGTTCTCCTAGAGGAGATCCATCTTCGCAAACGGTTGATGCCCTAAATCTACGACTGAATATTGATAATTCCAGTAATTCCCCGCTACACTTTGCTTCTAGTTCAAATTCCAATCTGGGTTCCAACCCACTTCCTATTATAAATCCAGAATTACAAATTCAGATCACACCATCTCGGCCGGTGGATGCTGATTTCCCAATTAAGAAAAAAAATCTACATCGCTCAAAAACCGCCCCTGCCATTTGTAATATCAATGAGCTCGATCAGAATTCCAAGAATAAACCACCACAGTTAGCATTTCCTTCCATTGTTCGCCAATCAGTTGTGTTACTGGTCGTGTATCTGCTACTTGGTGTGATTATATATTGGTATAACAGGGAAAATTTCATTGGTAAAGAGACATATGTGGTTGTTGATGCTCTATATTTTTGTATTGTGACAATGTGTACAATTGGTTATGGCGATATACTTCCAAATAGTCCAGTAACTAAAATGTTCTCAATCTTGTTCGTGTTGGTTGGTTTCGGGTTTATTGATATCTTGCTCAGTGGGATGGTTAGTTATGTTCTTGATTTACAAGAGAATTACTTGTTGAGTTCTTTAAGCAATGGGAAAAGACGAGATCACCCCTCGTATATAATCGACTACAAGAAGGGAAGAATGAGGATCCGAATGAAAGTCGGGTTAGCTTTAGGGGTTGTGGTTCTTTGTATTGGTATAGGTGTTGGTGTTATGCATTTTGTGGAGAAACTTGGTTGGCTTGATTCTTTTTATCTTTCTGTTATGTCTGTGACTACCGTTGGATACGGTGATCTTGGGTTTTCAACTACCACAGGTCGGGTTTTTGCTTCCGGTTGGTTGCTTGTGTCAACACTTGCGGTTGCCCGTGCGTTTCTTTATTTGGCTGAGGCTCGAGTCGATAAACGACATCGGAGGATGGTTAAATGGGTTCTCGATCAAGATCTCACCGTTGCTCAATTTCTTGCTGCAGATATTGACAATAATGGTTCCGTCAGGTAATTACCATCACTCGTAGAATATGTTGTACTGTGTTTGACATGTACCGATATAGACAACAACTATACAGGCTTAAGGCATTAAACACTTAATATAGACAATTGTATATACGTGTTTCCATTTGACTTTATCCATGACTTAGTGGGTTAAGCCAAAAAGAATTTCTTAATGAATAAAGACACCACCCCCTTTACATATTTGTCTTTTTATATTTCTCCCTTCCAACTCTTCTCACGTCAAAGTTGATGAGTATTATGAGAGTTATTTGTTAGAATACAAGGTAAAATTGTCATTTATTTGATCTAATAGAATCGGATTATTGGACATATGAAAAAAAAGAACCCATATTGTCACTTTATCAATTTAAGACTTAATGAGGAAAAAAAAAACCCCATATTCCGCTCATTGAAAATTGCTTAGAAATCTTGTTTAGTGGTGTCGTGTTATTTAAACAGATTTAGTCTAATTGTTGTAATAGTCTAAAAAAATGATAATTACTAATTTCAGTAAAGCGGAGTATGTGATATACAAGCTGAAGGAAATGGGAAAGGTTTCAGATAAAGAGATATTGGAGATATGCAAAATATTTGATCGGCTCGATACAGGAAACTCGGGTAAGATATCGCTTGGTGACCTCATGCAAAGTCGACGCATGTAGAGAAGGTGAAACATATACACGGTTTGTGTAGTAAATTTGATGTTGAATTTGGATGTGAAAGTTATAGAAACAGATTCGATTTTTTGATGGATCACATGTTACATGCTTTTGCAAATTTGGATGAATGGTGTTTCGATTGCTATATGCATCTTGTTTCCTTATTACAAATAGAGGTTAATAAATAATAACTAATGTTCTAAATAACGTTACACGTTATTTGACAACAATGTGAAGCCTTAAACTTTTTTCAAGTCGTGGCGAGCCACGTCGTTTGTAAGACGTGACTTAAGACGACAATTTTTTATATAATTAATAATTATATATATATTTTCTATTATTATTCATTTTAATATACATATATTATTCAAGGCAATATTTTGTTAAAGATTGGGGACAAGTAGAAACCTTGGAACGCTATGACAAAGTCATGTCAAACTTTTTAGAACCTTAATAACAATATAAAATATTGCTCAGATGGGCATCTAATGCCGATTTTTCAGTGGTGGTTTGAAAAGAGGGGGGGGGGGGGGTGATAGGGTTATTCTGATAAGGTGAGTTCTGGCCCGAACAAAATTGTTAAATTGGGCATTGAATTTGAAAATTTGGTCATTATGATTTATATGAACTAAGAGGCGAACAAACTCGGTATTGGTTCGGTCTTGAACTGGTCCGAGGTGGTTTGATATATATATATATATATATATATATATATATATATATATATATATATATATATATATATATTCAGTTTTGAGTAGTTTTTTCCGGGTTTCAAACATTGAATTAAAACTGAACTGAGACTAACCCTAACCGACCCAAGATCCTTTGAAGGCTGCAATTGCAAGCTGACTTGAGGCCAGATGTCTAGACCTTCCGGTCTATTTTGCGACAGTTCAAAGTAGGGGTGTCGAACGGGTAAAATTTTCGGGTTTCGGGTAGAACGGATCGAGTAGAACGGGTATTTCCTTAAGAAAATAATACTCGATACCCGACCTATATTGTAATTCGGGTATTCGGGTTTGAGGTCGGTTCGGGTAATTATCGGGTATATACGAAAATTTCTTAAATGACACTTATTTATAATTTTTTGTTTTTTTTTTTATTTTTTTATTTTTACATGTTGGTTGGTTTAATAAAAAATTGGGTAGGAAAATACTTCATACAATTAACAAGTACATATATAATAACAATACAAATCATTATAATATGTTATGTATTTTTTTAATTCCATTCCGTGCGATAGTGAGAAACTGGGAATTGTGATGACGGTTCAGGACTTTAGCTTCAACGTCGTATTCCTTTTGCAAGTTTGCGTCGACTGTCGAGCCGTTATTCATAAGAAGGAAACGAAGGGTTTTGTTTTATTTGAAGTGTGCGTACGTGACTGCATTGTATATTTTGTATTATTTAAAAAATGAATTCGGGTATATCCGAAAATAAATATTCATACTTAAAACCCGACCTATATTATTATCGGGTTAACCTATTACCCGAATGTTCATACCCGTTACCCGTTCTACCCGACCCATTTTACCCGAATTCGGAACGGATCGGATGGGTAGAACGGGTTTCGGGTTTTTTCGACAGGCCTAGTTCAAAGACAATTCGAATGTTCACCTATAATATATTAATATGAACACCAAGTCTATTTTGTGACGGTTTAACAAAGGCAGTTTGAATGTTCACCTATAATATATTAATATGAACACGTACCCTTAAGTCATAAGTTTCATAACCAAATTTCTAATTTACCAAAATATTTTTCATAAGAGCCAGTAAAATAAACGAAGATAAGCAATGTAAGTTTTATTAATACTAACATATTGTAATTTAGATATTTTAAAAGTGATTAGTATGTGTTTTAGTTAGATAAAATTGCAAAATGGTCCATGTGGTTGTCAAAAACCAAAACTGTAAAAATAATTCATGTGGTATGCATTTTTTCTAGGTTTTAGTCCAAACCTTGATTTTTTGGTTTCGTGGTAATTTTGAGCTATTTGCTTGTGGTTATGGTCTTTCGAAAAACTGAAAAGACTAAAATGTACTTATGATACATATTTTTTTTAATTTAAATTAATGTTTTTCTAACAATAAACATGGCGCCACCTCTCTCTCTCTCTCTCTCTCTCTCTCTCTCTCTCTCCTCAGATAAGAGCGAACCGATCCCAAATACTTTTCTTGCCATGTCTATGCTCTGGCAAGAAATCGACCCCACCACCATCATCGAACCCACAACCCAATTGATTACTCAAGCAAAAGTCTCCATCCTTCAACAGTGTATATACAATCGAAAACACATTAGGACAAGGACAACTTGGTACAACCCATCTATGCATAGAGAAAACCATAGGTTTATATTGATTCTCATTTTTCCTTTTTTGAAATCCTTAGTATGAATTATCGAATCATGAATTACTTATTTGATTTGGAGCAAAGGAACCTTAATTTAGGAATTTCAGATTTTTAGTTCATCTATTTGTTTCGTTCATTTTTGCTAGGTTAGGTGGTAGGTGGTGTCGCTGGTGTGAAGTGAAGAAGAGGAAAGGTAGAACGATGGTGCAAGAGGTGTACGGGCAGATCCATGGCCAAAGGAGACGAAGGGGCTATGAGACACCGATGAGTGTGCCTACCCGGATTTAATATGTGTTTAATTTCTTCAATGCTTTCACCAATTGTAGTGTCAAATCGGTGCCAGTGGATTAAGTAAACCTGCCCAATTATTGCTCCCCGTAACACTATCTCCTCCTAGAGTTCAGTCTATTTCAAGGAGAATACTCCATCCCCTTCTTCGACAACAACCTTTGGAGCCAGTTCACCTGAATCAGAGCTTCACCGGACGTGATTGTCATCCCGCCAAGGGAATCGACACTTGGAATCTTCTTCAGGATATGTAGGGCATTGGCACTTCGATTCTTCTTCACGCTCTTCGATTGAACCCATTTTGTTACTATTAGGTTTAATCTCTCATTCTTAGAAAAACTATAATCTGATCTCTATGGTAACTGTAATTTGATTTTGGTGATTGTAATCTGGTTAGAGATTTAGTTACACGTGAGCGATTTTTCTTCCTCGAAGTATAACATCCCAAAAATACGAGCCAAAAATTTCATTTTAAAAAAACATATACTTAGCAAAACATTCGAAATTAAGCGTTCACCGATCATAACATTCCATAAAGATATCGCATGTCTGGAAAAACATTTTCATAAAACATAATAATGTCAGAGTACAAATCCCCAGGAAGATCTCATAGTGCGGAATACAGGGCATGTGTGTGATGGGCCGCTACCGCGCCAGCTCTTTCCCTTTCGAAGAAGAGGTACCTGAAACCAAAACTAAAAACTGTAAGCACGAAGCTTAGTGAGTTCCCCCAACATACCACATACCATACAATCACATAACATACATATATTGTCAGGCATATCTGGGTGCCCGACCTACCCTTCGGTCCTCTCGACCGGATACTGTCTGGTATATCTAGGAGCTGGCCTCCCCTTCGGTCCTCTCGACTGGATACTGACCAGTATATCTGGGAGCTTGCCTCCCCTTCGGTCCTCTCGACCGGATACTGACTAGCATATCTGGGTGCTGGTCTCCCCTTCGGTCCTCTCGACCGGATACTGGGGACTATTTCACCCTTACTACTACCACATAACACATATATCTCATAATCTATCTAGCATGGCTGGGCATGACCACCCCTTCGGCCCTATCGACCGGTATACTGGGGACTATCTCCCTCTACTGTCACTAGCACATAGCATCATATCATACTAGCACAATAACATATCACAGGTAGTAGCAACCCTAGATGAATATCACAGAGACAAACATCTATCATACAATCCTACTGGTGGGCCGGCATTGTGGCCGTAGACCCACCGCTACTGGAAGGTAACTCACCTCAAAGTAGCTGCTGATCTTTGTGGGAACGGACTGTCTCCTGCTGCTGCTGCCCCGTAAATCCTCCGGCTATAATCCCCACAAAACACCCAGTCAAACACTGCTAACCGACCTCAGGGTAAAATGACCATTTACCCCTAACCAAACTAAGAGTCAAAGTCAAAGTCAACTGTCAGTTGGCCCGACTCGCCGAGTCCCTATCCCTTTGTCCGACCATAAACCCGTCTCTACTCGTCGAGTTAAGCATTGACCCGACGAGTTCTCCTTCTAAACTAAAGGCCAATAGTCCTTCATCCTACTCGCCGAGTTGTATGAACAACTCGCCGAGTTCATCTTCATCCGAAGAACACACTATGCTGAGACTCGCCGAGCTGTATGAACAACTCGCGAGTCTGTTCTTGAGGCAAGAAGATTGCCTTGAACTCGCTGAGTCATGACATTGACTCGCTGAGTTACTTCATGAGTGAGTCTGGCTTCCGACCCACTGAGTCACACCCCATGACTCACTACTCCAACCTGCAACACGAAAAGGGGCAAAACTCGAGGACTCACGACTCGACTCGCCGAGTCTGCCACATGCAGATACTATATATGCGATTCTGCTTGAATCCAGCTCATACCATACATAGATCTGGGTTTCTAGGGCCTGGTTAACATGTAAAGTTTCCAACTTTACGTGTAAATAAACACCAATGAAGGTTTTAGGGCTCAAAATGCACTAAAAGAGTAGATCTAGGGCTTTCATGCAATATGGCCCCATAAAGGCAGTAGATCCAAGCTCCTGGAGCTCAATCATGCCTAGATCTAGAGGCTAAACAACTTATTACAAACCCTAATACACAAACAAGCTTGGGGAAAGGCTCAAGAAGGACTTTCATGGAGCTACAAGGGACAATAAGCATGAAAACAGAGGGAAAATGAGTTATACCTCAAGGAAATCACTGAGATAACACAAGGATGCCTTGCCTCCTTCTTCTCTTCTTGATCTACTCTCCTTATCTCTCCAAATCTTCAAGAAAACACACCAAAATGCTTCAAACTCACAAGGATCAGGGCTTGAACGGAGAAGAGAGCTCTGAGGGTGAAGGGGGCGAGCTTGGGGGCGGATAAGAGGGTTTAAATAGGGTGCAAACCCTTGGAATTTAGGGTTTCATCAGACAGCTGGGACTCGCCGAGTCTTGAATGTGGACGCGCCGAGTCGCCAACTTAAATGTGCTCCCAAACCCGTCTCCACTCGGCGAGTCGGGCCTACAACTCGCCGAGTCCAAGGCTAAAAATATAGAATACTTAGATAATTTTATGTACCAGGAACCAGGTGCTAAAAATCTCCCCCCACTTATTTTAGACTTCCTCCTCGAAGTCTGCTGCTCGATCCTGAAACAACTCGGGGTAATGCTCCATCATTTCTTCCACCGGCTCCCAAGTCCATTCCGAACCCTTTCGGTGCTGCCACTGCACCTTTACTAATTCCACCCTCTTGTTCCTCAGATCCTTCGACTTCCGGTCGAGGATTGCAACTGGGCACTCAATGTAATTCAGGCTGTCATCAACCTGTATATCCTCTAGCGGCACCACCGCCGAGTCATCCACTAGGCACTTCCGCAGCTGGGAGACATGGAAGGTGCTGTGGATCTGATTGAGCTCGGCCGGCAGATCCAGCCTATAAGCCACCTTGCCCACCCGGGCTACAACCCTGAACGAACCAATGAATCTTGGGCCCAACTTGCCCCGCTTCCTGAATCGAATGACGCCTTTCCAAGGCGACACTTTCAGGAGAACCATATCCCCGACCTGGAACTCTAGGTCTGATTGACGCTTGTCGGCGTAACTTTTCTGTCGACTCTGCGCAGTCTGAAGCCTGCTTTGAACCTGCTGGATTTTCTCGGTCGTCCTAAGTACCACCTCGGTGCTCCCCATGACCCTCTGGCCAACTTCACCCCAACATATCGGGGTCCTACACCTCCGTCCGTACAACATCTCGAATGGGGGACGGTCAATACTCGCGTGGTAGCTGTTGTTGTACGAGAACTCAGCCAAGGGAAGATAGGTATCCCAGCTACCACCAAAATCTAGCACGCATGCCCGCAACATATCCTCCAAAGTCTGGATGGTCCGCTCGCTCTGACCATCCGTCTGCGGGTGAAAGGCGGTGCTAAAATGCAGACGGGTGCCCAACTCATCATGAAACTTCTTCCAAAACCTGGAAGTGAACCGCACATCTCGGTCTGATATCACTGACACTGGCACCCTATGCCGCGCCACTATCTCCCTGATATAGATATCGGCCAACTTTTCGGCCGAGATACTCTCCTGGATTGGAATGAAATGGGCGCTCTTGGTCTACCCCTCGCGCAGTCCCGGGAAGCTTTGTGATAAAATCCATCGTAATATCTTCCCATTTCCACAACGGGATGTCCAACGGCTGTATCTTGCCGTGCGGTCTCTGATGCTCGGCCTTGACCTTCCTGCAGGTTAAACACCGCTCGACGTACCATGCCACATCCCGCTTCATGCAGGGCCACCCATAGTCTAGACGAAGATCCTTATACATCTTCGTCGCCCCTGGATGAATAGAGAATCGGGATTTGTGCGCCTCCTCCATCAAGATCTGGCGCACACCTCTGAGATACGGCACCCACACCCTACGGTGTAGTGTCAATAATCCTCGACTATCATAATCAAAGGAGGTGACTTGACCCACTATTCGCTCTCTCTTCCGATGTTCCTCTTTCATAGCCTCCTGCTGAGCTTCCCAAATCTGCTCTAACAGTGGAGTCACCACCGTCATCCTCATACACACATCCCTGATCGGTGCCGCCTTACGGCTAAGCGCATCGGCCACCAAGTTGGCCTTCCCCGGGTGGTGAAGGATCTCGCAATCATAATCCTTCACCACGTCCAACCACCGACGCTGCCTCATGTTCAAATTCGGCTGATCCATGAGGTACCTCAAACTCTTGTGGTCCGTGTAAATGGTACATCGAACCCCGTAGAGGTAATGCCAGCAAATCTTGAGGGCGAAGACCACCGCCCCCAACTCTAAATCATGCGTCGGGTAGTTCGCCTCGTGAGGCTTCAGCTGCCTCGAGGCATAAGCAATGACATGACCCCTCTGCATCAATACCGCGCCTAAGCCTGAGATGGACGCATCACAATATACCACAAAATCCTCTACGCCCTCGGGCAGGGCTAAGATTGGCGCCTCGCACAATCTCTGTCTCAGAATCTCGAACGCTGCCTGCTGCTCAGGCCCCCATCGAAAGACCACGGCCTTCCTAGTCAACCGTGTCAGGGGTACGGCTATCTTGGAGAAATCCTAAATGAATCTCCGATAGTAGCCTGCTAATCCTAGGAAACTCCGAATCTCGGATGGAGACTTCGGAACCTCCCATCTCTTCACGGCCTCCACCTTGGCCGGGTCTACTGAAATCCCGTTCTGGTTGACGAGGTGCCCAAGAAACTGCACCTCGCGCAACCAAAACTCACATTTGGAGAACTTGGCGTGCAAGCTCTCCCTCCTCAAGGTCTCCAAAACCTCTCTCAGATGCTCCTCGTGCTCCTCCTGTGTCTTGGAATAGACCAAGATGTCATCAATGAAAACTATCACAGAACGATCCAGCATCGGTCTACACACGTGGTTCATGAGGTCCATGAACGCGGCAGGGGCATTGGTGAGCCCAAACGGCATCACCACGAACTCATAATGGCCATAATGCGTCCGAAACGCGGTCTTTTGTACATCCTCCGCTTTGACCCTCATCTGGTGATAACCTGAACGCAAATCGATATTGGAGAACCAAGATGCTCCCTGCAACTGATCAAAGAGGTCATCAATCCTCGGGAGTGGGTAACGGTTCTTCACCGTCACCTTATTCAGCTCCCGATAATCTATACACATCCGATGCGACCCGTCCTTCTTCTTCACAAACAGGATCGGGGCTCCCCAGGGCGAACTGCTCGGTCGAATAAATCCCTTATCTAGTAGCTCCTGCAGCTGCATAGACAACTCCTGCATCTCGGGAGGAGCCAACCGATACGGTGCCTTGGCTATCGAAGCCGCACCAGGAACTAGGTCGATCCTAAACTCCACCTGATGCTCTGGAGGTATTCCAGGAAGCTCCTCCGGGAACACATCAGTGTAGTCTCGCACCACCGGAACCTCGCTCATCGTCGCCTTTCCCGCATCCCGGGTATCCATAATGTACACGACATATCCCACGCAACCCTGCTGAAGGTAGCGCCTAGCTCTTGCTGCTGAACATACTATGGGTCCATGCTGTGGCCTCTCGCCGTGGATCACCAACTCTCCCCCACTTGGGGTCCTGACCCGCACTAACTGCTGTGCACAATCTATCACCGCCCCATTAGGGCTCAACCAATCCATGCCTATAATCACCTTGTTCCCCCGCAAAGGGATGGGAACCAAATCCACCAAATAGCGCTCCTCAAATAACCTTAGGACACAATCCCCGAATACTGCCGACGCTCGCACCGATCGATCAACGACAATCTCTACCTCTAAAGGGCAATCCATCATGCCCGAAGACTTCGTAAACCTCTTGCTAAGCGCAAGGGAAACAAATGATCGGGTGGCACCCGAGTCAAACAACACCTGAACAGGAATACCGTTCACATGGAACGATCCTAATGCATATACACAGAGCACATATCAATATCATAATATCATAAAAATAAAGTAGAGGGAAAGAATCATACCCGTCACCATATCGGGTGCGGCGCGTGCCTCCTCTGTCGTCAGCTGAAATGCCCGGATCCTCACCACTGGAGCGTCTGCCTTGCCCTGCCGGCCATCTGTAATCCGCAGGGTAGCTGGAGCCGGCGCCTTAACCGGCGCTGATGCTATCAACTGGGGGCAATTGGCCTTCTTGTGGCCCCTCTGGTTGCAGTGAAAACACAACAACTCCGATGTCTGAATCACAGGTGCAGGGGCGGTACAATCCTTGCTGAAGTGCCCTAACTTGCCGCACTTGTAGCAGCCTGACGATCCCATCTTGCACGCTCCCTCGTGCGTCTTGCCGCATTTCCTGCAGCGGCCCCACCCCTGTTGGCCTTTCGGCCCCGCATCTGATCCCTTGGGCTTCTTCCCCGAAGCCCCCATAACATGCCCCTCCCCCACCTTCCTCTTCCGAATGTGCTCCAGATCTATCTCCCTATCCCTTGCCCTGGCAATCATAGAGTCCAGGGTAAGGCAAGCTGAAAAAATGACATGCTCCCGAATATCAGCTCGTAGCATGTCATGATAGTGGGTCCTCCTCATATCCTCATCACTCGCGTACTGGGGCACCAACAACGCCCTCTCCCGGAACTTGGCGGTGATCTCCGCCACAGTCTTCGTTGTCTGTCTCATATCTAGGAACTCCCTGGCCAGCTGCTGAAGCTCGACAGCAGGTCATAGCCTCGACAACCGAGGCACCCAACGAGTCACCAACGGACTCCCACCAATCCCTAGCTCGATCTTTCAAACATCCTGCTGCATATCTCAGCTTCGACCCCTTAGGGCAGAAGCTAGTCAACTGTGTAGACTCAATGTCTGCAATCCATCGTCTGGCAGCTATGGGGTCCTTCGCCCCGTGAAAATCCAGCGCACCACTGCCCCGGAAGTCCTTGAAGGACAGTGTGCGAGATCCCGACTGGCCAGATGCCATGTCGCTCCTGAATGCCCTGAGGCGATCCTCCATCATCTCCAATATCCCTTCCTTGATCGACCTGAAGATAATGGGGGTCGACTCAAGGATGCCTCTGGTGATCTCTGATGCGATGAACTCGCGTAGCCCCTCATCTACTGGCTCGGAACCTGATCCCGAACCCGATCCCTCTCCTGTATTGCCAACTGCTGGCCTCGAGCGTAGTACTACCATTCTGAAATACAAAAGAAATAACAACTGTTAGCGATACTGATACCTTTAGAGGGATCACACCTACTACAAGTTCCCTGGTCTTATCTTGGCCTTCCTTGGTTCGGGTACAGATCCTCTGCTTTCAGTAGTACGGGCCCATACTACCTTCCACATCTATCCGTACCTTCTCCAAGGACTGCCTTGACTCCACCAGGTCTCTTTCGCTACCGCTGATCTCTGCTACTCTTATCCTAGGCTTACCCTAGGAAACCTCTGACTCCACCCAACCCAGTCCTCAGCTGCTGAGGGTCTCTTTGTGATGCCAATTAGTTATTACCTGAATACAATCACATGCGACGAGGCTCAGATAATCCTTCGAGTAAGGGACTCATCCCTTCAACGGTTAGGACTCAAACAAGAGCTACGCAATAGGGTCAAATCCAACACTCTGAGATTATTCAACCCTGATCACATGTGACTTTAACGTATTCACCTAACAGCTAACTCCCATCACTCAAAGCCCACATAGCACAAAGCAAACTACATTTGGACAAAAGGAAACAATCTCAAGCAACTCTATCCTTATAGAGAAAAAACTGAACTAGCATACAATGCTAAACTCGTACTATCAGTCATAACCTAAACAGGCTATCCTACTGCTGTCTACTCAATTCTAGCATGCAACTTTTCATACACTGAAGCATATAAAGCAGGCACATAAGGCATCACTCCTAGATCCTTAGTCCTATTCTAGCATGCTGTTCTACTGAAACTAATAAACATAACATAAGCTTGTATGGGTACTTTGGGGAATACTTACTTGAGCTTGGCCGGTCGCGCACATCACGCACTTTGTTCTTTCTTAAAACCCTTTACTTAGCCTTTTAGAAAACGTTTTCTTTTTCCAAAATCTTTTAATCCCTCGATTTAAGTTCAAACACCCCCGAAGGTGTGTCCGAATCCCTCAAACCAGGGCTCCGATACCAACTTGTAACATCCCAAAAATACGAGCCAAAAATTTCATTTTAAGAAAACATATACTTAGCAAAACATTCGAAATTAAGCGTTCACCGATCATAACATTCCATAAAGATATTGCATGTCTGGAAAAACATTTTCATAAAACATAATAATGTTAGAGTACAAATCCCCAGGAAGATCTCATAGTGCGGAATACAGGGCATGTGTGTGATGGGCCGCTACCGCGCCAGCTCTTTCCCTTTCGAAGAAGAGGTACCTGAAACCAAAACTAAAAACTGTAAGCACGAAGCTTAGTGAGTTCCCCCAACATACCACATACCATACAATCACATAACATACATATATTGTCAGGCATATCTGGGTGCCCGACCTACCCTTTGGTCCTCTCGACCGGATACTGTCTGGTATATCTAGGAGCTGGCCTCCCCTTCGGTCCTCTCGACTGGATACTGACCAGTATATCTGGGAGCTTGCCTCCCCTTCGGTCCTCTCGACCGGATACTGACTAGCATATCTGGGTGCTGGTCTCCCCTTCGGTCCTCTCGACCGGATACTGGGGACTATTTCACCCTTACTACTACCACATAACACATATATCTCATAATCTATCTAGCATGGCTGGGCATGACCACCCCTTCGGCCCTATCGACCGGTATACTGGGGACTATCTCCCTCTACTGTCACTAGCACATAGCATCATATCATACTAGCACAATAACATATCACAGGTAGTAGCAACCCTAGATGAATATCACAGAGACAAACATCTATCATACAATCCTACTGGTGGGCCGGCATTGTGGCCGTAGACCCACCGCTACTGGAAGGTAACTCACCTCAAAGTAGCTGCTGATCTTTGTGGGAACGGACTGTCTCCTGCTGCTGCTGCCCCGTAAATCCTCCGGCTATAATCCCCACAAAACACCCAGTCAAACACTGCTAACCGACCTCAGGGTAAAATGACCATTTACCCCTAACCAAACTAAGAGTCAAAGTCAAAGTCAACTGACAGTTGGCCCGACTCGCCGAGTTGACTTGCCAACTCGCCGAGTCCCTATCCCTTTGTCCGACCATAAACCCGTCTCTACTCGTCGAGTTAAGCATTGACTCAACGAGTTCTCCTTCTAAACTAAAGGCCAATGGTCCTTCATCCTACTCGCCGAGTTGTATGAACAACTCGCCGAGTTCATCTTCATCCGAAGAACACACTATGCTGAGACTCGCCGAGCTGTATGAACAACTCGCGAGTCTGTTCTTGAGGCAAGAAGATTGCCTTGAACTCGCTGAGTCATGGCATTGACTCGCTGAGTTACTTCATGAGTGAGTCTGGCTTCCGACCCACTGAGTCACACCCCATGACTCACTACTCCAACCTGCAACACGAAAAGGGGCAAAACTCGGGGACTCGCGACTCGACTCGCCGAGTCTGCCACATGCAAATACTATATACACGATTCTGCTTGAATCCAGCTCATACCATACATAGATCTGGGTTTCTAGGGTCTGGTTAACACGTAAAGTTTCTAACTTTATGTGTAAATAAACACCAATGAAGGTTTTAGGGCTGAAAATGCACTAAAAGAGTAGATCTAGGGCTTTCATGCAATATGGCCCCATAAAGGCAGTAGATCCAAGCTCCTGGAGCTCAATCATGCTTAGATCTAGAGGCTAAGCAACTTATTACAAACCCTAATACACAAACAAGCTTGGGGAAAGGCTCAAGAAGGACTTTCATGGAGCTACAAGGGACAATAAGTATGAAAATAGAGGGAAACTGAGTTATACCTCAAGGAAATCACTAAGATAACACAAGGATGCCTAGCCTCCTTCTTCTCTTCTTGATCTACTCTCCTTCTCTCTCCAAATCTTTAAGAAAACACACCAAAATGCTTCAAACTCATAAGGAACAGGGCTTGAACGGAGAAGAGAGCTCTGAGGGTGAAGGGGGCGAGCTTGGGGGTGGATAAGAGGGTTTAAATAGGGTGCAAACCCTTGGAATTTAGGGTTTCATCAGACAGTTGGGACTCGCCGAGTCCAGAATGTGGACTCGCCGAGTCGCCAACTTAAACGTGCTCCCAAACCCGTCTCCACTGGGCGAGTTGGGCCTACAAATCGCCGAGTCCAAGGCTAAAAATATAAAATACTTAGATAATTTTATGTACCAAGAACCAGGTGCTACACGGAGGCTCTGAAAGCATGTATTAAACCATGATCTATTCGTTCTTCCTCAGGGATGAATATACACACACAAGTCTATTCCTAGAAACAAAAACCACACTTACAAATCATATTCCAAACTTTTTTTTGAGTTTTTTTATTTCCAAAATCAATTTTGAAGAACAAACAATTTCGTATTCATTTTTTGGGTTTTTTTATAACCTCCCAAAATGCCAATAAAAATTTTCTTTTTAAACATCGAGTCATACAACCAGTTGTTCCAAAAACAAATAAAGTGGTATTTTTGAAACATCAGAGTATTTCAATGTAACCGATACGGAAAAAGCTATTAGTGGATGCGATGCAGTCAAGCCGGGCCCTACCCTTTGAAACTGGAAGGACCTAAAAAATGTTAAACCACAAACCATAAGCAAAAAGCTTAGGGGTCGTTTGATAGTTGCCAACTCGGTTAGAACTGACTGAGTTAGAAGCTGACTAGGTTTGAAGTTCTGACTGAGTTAACTTCTTACTGAAACTTGCTGTTTGATTTGGCATTTAACTGACTTTGCAAAATGACTATATTACCCTCAAACAACATTTTTTTTAATAATTCATTTATCATTTACCATTTAATTTGTAACATTACATTTTTTATAAAAAAAATAAAACTGAATACAATCTTATGACAAACAAAAATTAAATTACACAATTGAGTTCTTGCATATACATGTTTAAAGTGACAGATCATCGATATAGTTTTACAATTACACACTCTAGAGCCCTACCCCGACAGCAAGATCAAACACTATTATCAAGAAAACAAAATGGATTTTCAGAACACTATTAATAAAAACAGGCTTTTCTCTGCTTAAATCTTGATGAATATTGTCTTAATGCACTGTTTTTCCAACACATAATCTTTTTTGCAAAAAATAAATAAATAACATATTCTTGTTGAATACAGTAATGAAGGCAACCCACAAGTGATGTTAAAAACAAAAGACATCACTTTCACTACAAATGATATCAGTATCATAGTTTGATTGATCTAAAATCCTAACTCAACTAAAGAGATAATCACAACCTGCATAACATAAACATCACCTATTCAAGTTCATCAAAAATATTCCCTAAAGGAAAAAACCAATCAAAAGAGTCATAAAGAAACTGCAATTGACACTAGCATATACAAGATAATAGTATAATTACATGCGTACCCTTTGTAATGATTAAGATGAATCAACATCTATAGCTCTAGTGATGATCAAACAACGAATAAAGAAATCATAAACCAATGAAACAACTTCATCAACAAGGAAAACCCATCAAATAACCAATTCAAATTAGCATAATTGAATAAAAAAGATTGAATTTTTGTTTTCACCTAAACACAAAAACATTGAAGGTGTGGTTCTGCCGACTGCCCAGTTCTGTTTAATTGAAAAAATTGTTACCTGAGTAATATTCCAAAATGTTTGAGTAGTACCTATAGTTTGCATAGATGATTGATATTTCCATTACAAATGGGAAGATCAGATCTTCCATTGAAATCGTCTTGCAGAGATAAAGAGGAGAGGAGAGATGAAAGATGAAGGAGGGCGGCGACGGTGATGACGGGGATGGAGGAGGGCAACGCTGGAAGAGGAGGCCGACGTTTAAGGGGACGAGATGGGACTGTAGCTTTGCGTTTGTTCATAAATTTGGCGATGAAGAAGAGGTGTGAAGTATGCGTATTTTGGGAGAAGGGAAAAGAATCAGTCAGCTCTTTTTTTATTGTGGACCGAATCAACACTTTTTTATGGACCGAGTCAGATATGTGGATCGGGTCAGATTTAAATCAAACAGTCTGACCGGACCCGGTCAACACCAAATCAAACAGGCCCTTAGTGAGTTCCCCAAAATACCACATACCATATAAATGGGCCTAACCCAACATATATATATATATATATATATATATATATATATATATATATATATATATATATATATATATATATATAAATGAGTCCAACCCACATATATAAATGGGCCCAGACCAACATGCAAATGGACCCAACCTAACATACATAATAATGGGCCCAACCCAATATACAAGTAAATGGCCCCGACCTAACATACAAGTAAATGGGCCCAGCCCAACATACAAGTAAATGGGACCAACCTAACATACACATGCAAGAGTCATAAATACAACTAGCACCCTACATAACATAATCCAATGGGCTGACATTGGTACCTTCAACCCATGGGTATAGTGAGAAGACTCAACTCAACAATGAAGACAAGATAAACCACCCACTCTAGCCGACGATCTCAAGCCTCCCCTTGCTAAACATATCCATAATAAAACCCTAATTAACAATTAAGGAAATTACTGGCCCACGAAAGGTCTAGGCTCACAATTAAACCTCATTTGGGCAAAAGACCATTTTGCCATTGCCAAACTAAATCCCAATATGGTTGACCAAAAGTCAAACCGGTCAAAAAGTCAATGGTTAACACTCAATTGACTTACAACCTGCGGAACTAATCTACACCCACAGTAGAGCTACACCCTGCATAGAGCCCTGATCCCAAAAACTTCTATTAAGCTCTTAATACATCAAGCCAAACTCTCAAACTCCTAGATCTGATCCAAATGAATGTCTTAATGGATAAAGTCTCTGACTTTATCCCTTTGCATGGCCAAGATGAACACACAACCAAACTCTAAATCCAAGATGATATCTTTTGCTCAACAACTCATGAATGGATGGATGAGAGTGGGCAAGCTCTCATTTTTATTACTCTAAAACCTTAAAACATCAGAATGAGGCATTCAAATGGTCTGGAGTAACCCATACTCACAAGGACCAAGGTTATGAGACAAAAAGCATAAAAACCCATGAGCTAAGTAGATCTAACAAAAGGAACATTAAGATGCAAGCTTTATACCTTCTGGAGATAGGTGATGAAGTGAAAAGTCTGGATCTACAAAGCTTGGAGCTCATACTTGCTTCTCTAATGGACTCCTTCTTTAAGAATGCACACAAAAATCACACTAATGCTTCCCAAACTCACAATTGGTGGCTAGGGTTTCAAAGGAACAATATAAAGTGATGGAGGTTGGTTATGGGAAGGTTTCCAAGAAGTTAGAAACCTTAAATAGGGCTCAAAACCTTAGGGTTAGGGTTTTGGTCAGCAGTGGCTACTCACCGCATAGCAAAATCTAGGCTATGTATAGATCATTAAAATCGCAATCTGATTTCAGCATCTACGCTATGTGTAGCTCTCCTACACAGTGCGTAGGGAAAAATCCCTAACTCTAAATCAACTTCAAACAGTCACAACTTCTTCGATTCAACTCCATTATCGACATTCTTTATATGTACCAAAAGGTATTGAAGAGCCCCATAACTTCTTTGTCTCAACTCCGTTTTTGACGTTCTTTAACATATGCCACACTAAAAGCATAATCCATGCATGAAGCCCAACATATAACTTTTTCCATTTTACCCTTTGGTTCCAACACACGAATCAAGGGCTTAGATCTCATAACTAATATTATCAACCTTAAATAAGGTCTAAAATTTACTTCCTCAAATCCCAAAGCCTTTACATGATTGAATTACGGTCCACGAACCCTGATTTAAGGAATATCCCAAAACAGGGTGTTACAAATCTCCCCCACTTAAATTAGATTTCGTCATCAAAATCATTCCTTACTACTTCCTCTGCCACACCAGTCGATCCTGACAGAACTTCCTGAATTTCAATTAAGAGCGAGAAGTCATCTTACACCGATGACCGCTTACCAACACTGTTATTGAAGCCCAATCTTAGCATAAATCACATACCCTAACGAAGAACGAATCTTAACATTCTGACCTCAGCCAATGAAAGAAAACTCAACTGCTCTGCCTAAAAATGAACAAACCTAAATCATGTTTGACTTCTCGTCAAACAGAACTATCCCATAAAACATTCATAAGGACTGCGCTTCGCAACCCGAAACAAACGAACCCATTTGCCCCTGAATTATCTTGCTGATAACTTGGAAAAAATAGAATCCCTTACCATTTATCGTTTCTGAAACCTTGCATCCGAACACAAGGCAACTCCCAACGTGATTCTCAACCATTGGTGCCAAATGAATACATAACTCACGTTCTGATAACCAAAAATTCACATATTAGATCTATCCAAGATCTTCTGGTACCATGATGACATTTTAATAAACTAGGATACATAATCCTTAACCGATCACCGAGACTTATGATCTCACTCATGGTCGTATAACGAGGCTCCGCCTAAGAGTCTAATTGATAAAGGCTACCCTAGCCTATCTACCACACGGATCCAACCCATTGATCACTAAGCTTCCCTACTCCACACTTGATCTAATGACCCACCCATGCTAGACACTGCTAGGTTCCACCCTTATGAGTCATACACTTACTGATTCATGATATACTATGACACCATTTATTCCACTTGAACATTTAGATTACATATCACCATGATCTTGCCAACCTTCCATCACTAGCCTGAGAATTTACAACCAAAACCACATTCCCTAAGCATGAACTCAAACGTTTAAATGGTCCGCTCATCCAAGATAAGATAATCAATCGAGCCTCGGCCATGAGTCTCTCCCAAGCTAGCATAACCAAATGGGCCTTGTCTACGGGTTTCAACCAAACTAGCATAACCAAACGGGCCTCATCCTCAATTGGAATCTATATAAGTCTAATCACCAATACGACTCTAACAGTCCTCTTGCCTGAACACAAAGCAACTAAATAATAATAACGGCCCAAATCAACCTGGACAAAGGCTCTGATCCCCTCACAGTCTTACAACCCTTTCCTACAACAGCCAAACTCATCCTAGCAGATACTACATACAACCCACAGTCTTTCCATACTTCCATAATACCCATGCGCCCAGCTCATGGTCTTGCCGATTATCCACAATACCAAGCCAAAAATCAATATGAGCTGAAACCCCAACTTGCTAAACCCCAAGTATGTGTTCGGGTCATGCTTCGAACCCCAAATCCTTCATCAAACAATAACAAGCAGAGTGGTTCTAACACAACCCTCAACCCAAACCTAGTCACAGACCCATAATACACCATTACCAATGCTTCATGTCCTTAAACAAGATATCCTGAACCTTCAGCATTTTCCTCCTAGATTACAACCAAACAATGAACATTATTCCAGGCATAAACTCCGACTCATGCCACAACTAGAACTAGCTCTACACATGCCTTAGAATATGAAATTCCACATTAATTCTTAGTGGGAAATATTCCCATTAATCTAAATGGTTCTCCCCCACTTGGATCCACATTCACTCTGCTAACCTCATAAACATTGGATTTCCGAACCATCTCATAACCTCATTATTCAACCACTATCATCCTGAGCTTACAAGAACTTAGATTCCAAGACCAAACAATCCAGGGTACACCTGCCCCAGAAGCAGGTAAAACACTTTGCTGCTCTTTACAAAATTTTTCTGCATCCCAAGCACCTTCCACTGATAAAATTCAAAATCCTTGAACAACCTAGACTGATGAAAAAGAATGAATAAACCCACTATTGGAACAAATAAATAACCAATCCAACAAGTCACTTGCTACTGGATGAAACCTAAGTGAACATGCATCAATCATGTCCTGAAGGTATGAATCTGGCAACAACTATCCTTACACCTACTATCTAACCAATCCTTTATTGCCTCGGAACCAAGAACGATCCTTACGAATCCCACATTCAAATCCAATATGCTCACACTGTAACTTCCTCGGAGTCAATGCACTGAAACCATACAATTAATTCGACTATCGATCCTTCAAGAAGAACACTCAGTCATCCTCCACTTAAGGCTTACTCTGCCGTTGGTCGATGTCTCCCACATCGAAGCCTAAAACCGGCTCATCTAAATACCTTCTAAGCACGAATCTCGGTATGCAAAATGTCACATGATAATAAAAAGATAACCATAAGGAAACTACGATCCTTTGGTGGGGACTTAACTGCAACTACATCAGATGGAACTCATGTCTCTTCAGCCTGCAATTGAAATGATTGATTCCTCTCCACTGCGGCCTCCACTCTGTCCTCATGGCCATTTGTGATCCTCAACGTAGCTAGAGTAGGTGCCCTCACTGATCCGCTCGCCAACCTCGGACAGTCGGCCTTCTGATGGCCTCCCGATCATGGATCCTGAGTCTTGGCCTCTTTTCCTGGCGCACTACGGTCTGAATCTGCTTTGGCCTGCGCTTCGACCAAAGCTGCAGGTCAATCTCCCGCTCTCGAGCTCTAGAAATCATATCATCCGAAGTCTTGCAACTCGACAAGCTCAGAAACTCACGAATATCATCCCACAACATATCATGGAACCTCATTTTCTTCATCTCCTCATCTGCAGCGTACTGCGGAACCAATAAAGTCCTCTCCCTGAACTTAGCGGTGATCTCTGCCATAATCTCTATTGTCTGGAGAAGGTCATGAAACTCCCTTGCCAACTGTTACACCTCAATGGTCGGTGAAAACTCCGCCTTGAATCTCGACACAAAATCTTCCCAAGACATGGTTGCCAGGACCTCAACTCCAAGAGAATGACTAACCTCCTCTAACTAGTCGTGGGTTCTATCCATAAGCAGGCAAGATGCAAATCCCACCTTCGATCCCTCAGGGCAGAATATCGTCCGCTAAGCATTCTCCATTATAGCTATCGATTGCCTACTAGCAATAGGGTCATTCTTCCCGAAGAACTTTGGGGATCCGCAAGCCTTGAACTCCCGAAGAGAGAGAGAGAGATAGATAGAAAGAGAGAGAGAGAGAGAGAGAGAGAGAGAGAGAAAGAGAGTTTGTTCTCCAATCTAACAAGCCACAATCTATGCATGAAAATCCCTAATCCGCCCATCCAGTAGCTCCATGATTCCCTCCTTGATGGTACCAAACATCACATGAGTCGCATCCATAATACTGCGAGTGATCTAAAAAAAAAAACAAACTCACATATCTTTTCATCAGTCGGCTCAGGACCAGATATCGAGAACCAGAACCTCCTCCACGAGTGCTCAACACCATACTGAAAGGCAACCGCACAATGATCAGAACATACCCAAATAATCCTCAATCCCCACGCTTCTTAGAATCCTTGTAACTTTCCCTGATTCGAGTACATGTCATGTGCTTTCAGTAGTACGAGCCAAATACTACCTTCCAAACCTATCCATACTTTCCTTAAGAATCATCCTGAATCCTCTAAGTCACCTTCTCATACTGATATTCCCAATATCCGCTAACAATACACCAATCACACTACCGCACTTCCTAGGCTCTCCTAGGATCCCCCACCCTACCTTACCATCAGCTGCTAGAAAACTCCTACTAATGTCAGCTAAATACTTCATGGATACAATTACATGCAACAAAACTTAAATAATCCTTTGACTAAAAGACTCAACCCTACAAAGGTTGGACTCAAACATGAGTTGCGCAATAGGGCCAAATCAACCACTCTAAGATTAATTAACCTTTGTAGCATGTAACCTAACATATTCATTTAATAGTCAACTCACATTAATATGAGCCCTACAAAGCTCAAAGCATGCAACATTTGAGCAGTATAAATCTATAAGAACTAAGGCATCATAAAGATCATGCAATCCTCCCACATAATTCCTATAGATCCACAACCTACTCACTATCAGGGATATCTACCAGTTTGCAATTCAGGCATAAAAGACATCTCTCCTAAGTAGGCACTTCATCATGCAAACCTAAGCAGATCCTTATTCTAACTTCTATAACATATCAACATGTATGGGTATTTTTGGGAATTACTTACTTGAGCTTGGCTGATTGCATGTATCACACCTCTTTCTTTGTAAAATCGGTCTGGAAAAAATATTTTCTTTCAAAAAGTTTACCAATTCTTCAGTTTGAGTTCAGGCACACCCGAGAGTGTACCTGAATCAATCATAGCAAGACTCTGATACCAACTTGTAACGTCCCAAAATGTTAATAAAAATTTCATTCTAAACATCGAGTCATACAACAAATTGTTCCAAAACCAAATAAAGTACAAATGTATTTTTCAAACATCAGAGTATCTCAAAAGTAACCAATACGGAAAAAGCCATCAGGGGATGCAGTGTAGTCAAGTCGAACCCTTCCCATTGAAACTGGAAGTACCTAAAAAATGTTAATCCATAATCCGTAAGCACAAAGCTTGTGAGTTCTTAAAATACCACATACCATATAAATAGGCCTACCCCAACATGCAAATAGGCCCAACCCAACATACAAATAAATGGGCCCAACCCAACATATAAATAAATGGGCCCAACCCACCATATAAATAAAAGATCCAAGCATAACATATATAAATGGTCTAGCCCAACATGTAAATTGGCCCAACCCAACATATATAATTATGGGTCAAACCCAACATGGAAATGAGCCCAACCCAACATACAAGTAAATGGGCCCAACCTAACATACACATGCAAGAGTCACAAAGAAAACTAGCACCCTACATAACACAATCCGGTTTTTCGATATTGGTGCCTTCGACTCATGAGTATAGTGAGAAGACTCACCTCAACCCTAAAGATAAGATAAACCACCCACTCGACTTGACGATATCATGCCTCCTCTTGATAAACATATCCATAATAAAACCCTAATTAACAATTAAGGAAACGACTGGCCAACAAAAGTTCTAGGCTCACAATTAAACCTCCTTTGGACAAAAGACCATTTTGCCCTTCCCATGCTAAGTCCCAACATGGTTGACCAAAATTTAAACCGGTCAGAAAGTCAATGGTCAACACTTAGTTGATTTACATCTTGCGTAACTGATCTATTCCCAGCGTAAAGCTACGCCCTGCATAAAGAGGCAACACCCTACATAGAGCCCCGATCCTAAAAATTCTATTAAACTCTTAATACAACAAGCCAAACTCTCAAACTCCCATATCTGATCTAACTGAATGTCCTAATGGATAAAGTGTTTGACTTTATCCCTTTACATGGCCAAGATGAACACACAACCAAACTCTAAGTTTAAGATAACACCTTTTGATTGGTTTTGATACAAAATATAAGTGTGTTTTTCATAAAAACAGCAAATGAAGTCTTATAAAAATAACAAGTTTATTTTTAAGTTTATAACAAAAACAAACCATCTAGGATCCATTTATAAAGGTTAGAATGATATTAAAACAACCAAAGGGTGTTTTAGAATGACAACCTTTGAAGCCTTTGAACCCACTTGGTTTTGGGGTGTTGATGAGGATAGAAAGATAAAAAAAGATGATATTCTCTACAAGTATCTACCATCAAGATTAAGGACCTTGGAATGCTAGTTCCTTCTTGTATAAAGTACTTATTAAGCCTTTAGTGCTTAACTCAAATAATCACTAAGTGAGAAGTACTTTTGAGCATTTAACTCTTGCAACAATCTTCAAAACACAAGAAGAAGTTAGAGAGAAATGATGTTTCGGCCATGAGGTAGAAAGAGTAGAAAACTAGTGAAAAACTAGCCAAAACTCATGCAAGAAACTCTATTATATACTCATGCAAAAGCAAAAGAAACCTGATATTATAATGTAAAGTAATCACCTTACTTTAGAGGCATGGGGGGGGGGGGGGGGGCAAGGGAGGGAGGTTGAAAAGCAACCTCCCACACCGTATATAACTTTTGGCCATCATGCTACAAAGGAGAAGAACTGTTTAAAATTTATAAACTCAAAGTTTATAAAATATAAACTTTGCCTTTAGGTAAAAGACAAAAGGATTCAACTAGTCCAAAAGGTTTTTCATGACTTATTAATTCATATCACATGAAATTATAACTAGTTATACTCTCTTATAATTATTATTTTCACAAACCAATACTTATTCCCTAATTAAATACAAGAACTGATATTATTTATTAATAAACACATTAATAATAAATATAAAAAATGTGCCAACTTGATAAAAGTGTGACCCTATAGGATCATATATTCCTAGAAATATTACTCAATAATGATTCTTGGGCAAAACACCCAAATAAGAATAAAAGTGGTTTAAAGAGGAAGAATTAGCTTATAACACTCAAAGGAGGCTAGGGTTTCACTCAAGGGACGTTCTAGAGTTGATGAAGGCTAAGAATAACAAATCCTAGGGGTTCATGTCCTGTAAATAGTCCCCAAAAATGCTAAAAATACGAAAACAGCATAGGCATGGGTGCCTCCACGTCCAAATAGAACAAATTAGTCATGCTTATGAATAAGCATAGGCGCCCTGCGCCTCCAAACTAATTCATGAAAATATTGCGATTAATTACTTCTTGCCTCCTAATGATTATCTTCTGATATACATATCCCCTAGTCACTTCTCCAAGGAATACTACTATCTCACAACAAAGCGGGTAACTAGAACACCCCATCCATAACAACTCATCTAATACTCGATCTGGAAAATCATGCCCAAAAGGGACTTCTGAACAATCATCATATCCATAGATTCCCACGAGCATACTGATCGACAAATCATAACATCATGTCGAATCGAAATTCACTTTCTGGCTCAGGCGCACAACCACCTGATATGTCATCCTAGAAAACTACTACGAACCACATGGTTCATAGTTTCTAGAACCAATACTCCTTCACTGGTAACGAAACTTATAAGAAACAACTCTCATAAACAAACGGGGATCCACAAATGCAGAAACTTAACAAAGAATTTTTGATGCACGACCATGACTTTTCCAGCAAGTCAACATTTTTCCAAGCGCTCGACCCACAAACCTCCGAACACTGAGCCACCTATAGCCTCTCCTCAAGGCTTAAACACTCAAAACATGACAAGGAAACCACACTAATATAAAACAACCTTTTAATGATAAGCATTGCGTGTAATAAGCATACGACATGCATTTACGACACACAATGTGTGTCATTGAAGCCTATGTCATAAAGAAGACGACACACAGTTTTTCTTGTCATGATTTTAAATGTTAAAAAAATTATTTATTGATTTACTAATTTTCAAATTAAATGACAATTAATGTCTCATAATACAAAATAACATATCATACACAAAAGGACAGACCATTTCAATATATAGTATGTCAAATACAAATAATCATTCCAATGCTAAGTAAATGTAATATATTAACTTTTTCATCATATCATATTAATTCTCCTAACAAAACATCATCTTCAAATAAGACATGTTCAGATCAATTTACTTAACAAAAATGCAATAGATTCCCAAATATTCCCCCAAATACAAGCCCCCCCAAAAGAACTATTAAAATGGAAACTTGAATTAGGGAACCACTTTGCCTCCCGTATTCTGTTACTTCTTTCAATGCCTCATAACACGTAACCTGCACATGTAAATAAATATGTAAGTGTCTTGTAGATTGGATTCTAATGTTCAAGTTCAATTTTCTTCTTAACAAAGCATGTACTTTGAAAAATGAAATATTTTTCTTATTAGGACATTGAATGTTGAAATGAGCCTTAAGGTTATGCTAAAATGGTGAGAATTTAACCTACACTTGTCCAAGCTCTATGTTAGGTGGTTTGGTGATAACCTAATTCCTTCTTGATATCTCGAACAACAATAACCATAAGAGGTATAAATGGAAACAAGAATTAGCACCTGATTAAGTATAAAGGCTAAGTAAATAATTGAAATGTGGATAGTAACCTTGCCATCGAATTTTCCTTTTGTCGATCACAAATAGCTTTTATAGAAGGTACATAGTCTTTCATGTGTACATCCTCTTTGATGTGTTCTTTAGAAAAACCATCTCCTATAACAACTCATATGTGTACATCGTCCTCTTTGGTAATTTCAAGTCCTTGTAAACTTCCCAAATGCTTTGCATAACGGTGTAAGTAGGCTGCTATAAAATGACATAAACAAAAGATTTCCGTTGCATTACGTGGGGATAAACCATCTAGTTTTAAAAAAATGTGATCCATATTTGTCTAATTTAAACATTCACTCCATCCCCGTCCAATATTTAATGCCAAGGGAATGTGTTAATATTATAAATATAAAAAAATCTCTATCTAAAAATAAAATATATAAATTATATGTAAAAAGAAAAAGATCATTACTAATAACAAAATAAGAGAAATATGATGAAATAAAAATTAGTAATACTAACAATTAAAGATAGAAGCTTTACATATGAAAATTTTAATTCCCTTGCCACCTGAAACAAAACAAGACCAAGTGGAATTACACAAATCAAACACAATATAAGGGAAAAATAGGCAACATTTATTTTTTTATGGGAAGAAACTTAATAGTTTTATAAACGATGTTGGCCTTCTTGATTTGAATATGGGATACAAGATATTTACTTTTTCCGCGATAATGGTCAGTAAACTGGATAGAGTATTGGTGTGCTGGAGCTTCATGGTTGTTGGGTCACTGATGCTAAGGTTATCAAGAAGGAAGCATGTAATTTCTTTAGGGACAAGTTTCATGAAACAATCACTGTGCGACCACATCTTATTAATTCTAGTTTTAGAAAGCTTAGCCAATGTGATTCCTCATTCTTGGATCAGGAATTTACCATGGAGGAAAGATGCTATCTAGAGCTGTGGGGTTGAAAAAGCCCCAGGGCCTGATGGATTCACCTTCAAATTTCTAAAGAGGCTTTGGGGTCTTATATAAGTGGATGTGCTGCGAGGTTTTGTAGTTTCTCCTTTATCATGCTTATTCCTAAAGTTAAAGACCCCCTCACGATTAATGACTACCATCCCATTAGCCTTATATGTTGTCTTCACAAGATCATTTCCAAACCCTCAACTGCCTGCCACAAAAGAGCTATTGGTTTCGTGATCGACGAAGTCTAAAACGGTTTCATCGAGGGTCGAACATTCTTGACTGTCCCATGATAATTAACGAAATTTTAGGTTGGGATAAGTAGAATAAACGTAGCACCTTCCTCCTTAAAGTTGACTTTGACAAGGCCTTTAATTCCATTAATTGGAATATTTTGGACTCAGTGATGTTCCAAATGGGTTTTGGTAACAAGTGAAGATTTTGGATCAGAGGTAGTTTGGCAGCTTCAAGAGCCTCAGTTCTAATTATTGGTATCCCAACAAAAGAATTCCCAATCTCCATAGGCGTTCATCAAGGAGACCCTCTTTATCCATTCCTTTTTTGTTTTTCTAACCATGGAGGGTCTAAATGTCGCTATGAGATCGGTTATACAAGGCTCTTTCTTCTCTGGGTTGACATACCTAATAATTGCCCTTTTATATCCCACCTTTTTTATGCGAATAATGCTTTATTTTTGGTGATTGGACTCATTCAAATTTCATGAATCTTTCCTGGATCCTCAAATGTTTTCACGCCGTCTCGGGTTTAAAAGTTAATTTCCATAAATCCATGGTTTATGGGATTGGGGTTTCCAACTCTAATATTACTAATTGTGCATACATTATGGGTTGTGAGGCGGCTGTCCTTCCTTTCACTTATCTCGGGGTGCCCGTTGGTGAAAATATGAAGTTTAAGAGAAATTGGAGGCCGATTATTGAGAAAGTCCAAAGTAAACTCTCTTCTTGGAAATCAAAGACTCTATCCTTTGTAGGAAGATTGACAGCTTACCCTTATTTTACTTCTCTATTTTTAAGGCTCCGACTTCCGTTCTTGATGCTTTGGCGAAGCTTTCTTTGGGGAGGTAATGAAGAAAAAGCTAAAATCTGTTGGGTGGCGTGGAATCATGTTCTTGCTGCCAAAGACTCAGGTGGTCTTGGAGTAGGATCTCTAAAATGTTTAAATGTTTCTCTGCTCTGTAATGGATATGGAGATTAAAGGCAGAGACCAACATGTTGTGGCAACGAGTTATATGTGGAATTCATAACCTTGCTTGCAAACCTATTAATAACCTCTCCAAGCGTTCCATGCCCGATATTTGGTGTAATCTAGTGTCGATATTAGATTCTCTTCATGAGTTGGTAATTGATTTCTTTTCTCTTTTCTCATATAATATTGGCTCTGGTAACAGGACTCTCTTTTGGATTGATAATTGGACATGGGATGATAATCTTTCATATCGATTCCCCAATCTCCATGTGCTGGACAAAAGGAAATATTGTTTTATTTTTGACAGGTTGTCTTTGCACGGGGCTTCTTGGGCTTGGAAGAGGAAGCCATGTTTTCCTGTGGAGCTGCTGGAGTTGACCACTCTTTGTGAGCTCTTTATTGGTTTTATCCCTTCGTCGACTCGAGATACTTAGGTTTATAAACTTTTCGGGGATATTCGGAAGGCCATCGACTCAAAGATTATTGTTTGTTGTAATAATCTGATGGTGTGCTTTCACTTAGTCTCTCTCAATGTAATTTGCTTTGTGGGGCATGCTAGTATGGACCATATCTCATCCTCCTTGTCCCTTTCTCGGAGGGGAGTTTGTGTTACTTTTATCGAGTGCCAAATACGTTCTACTGATACGGAATGAACCAACCATTTGCTTATGGATTGCACGTTCGCAAAGGAGGTCCTGTGGTGGATTTTTCGGTGGTACGATATTCCAATTCCCGCTCATTTCTTCTCCACAGTTCCTGATGCCTTGAACTTTGCTACCAATTAGGGTTGATGTCCTAAAAAAAGGAGGATCGTGCATACTAATCTTTTTGGCTATTTTTGGCGTGTTTGAAAAAGTAGGAATGATGTGTTTTTTAAGAAGGTTCGTATCCATCGTTCTAAAGTGGCGAATAACATTATTTCTACTGTTTTTGGTTGGGTCAAGCACATAGGCAATTTTGGAAATTATAATTGGGTTGATTGATGTTGCTATCCTTTTAATGTCATGTAACTAGTACCTAGTTTGTTGGTCTTTTACCTCCCAAGGCCGTGGCCTTTTGTTTATTTATAAATTTTTTCCACCGTTTCCAAAAAAAGTTGTTTCTCATATGGGTTTGGGCCTTTCAAACTTCAACAAAAGTGTTGCAAAAGATACATAAGTTCTTTATGGATATATCATAGATTCTCAAATGAGATTGATAACATTCACGACGTTGTTAGATTGATAACATTCATGACATTGTTACATTGGTAAAAATCTGACATGACATCATGGTGGCCGTTGGTAGAGTGAGACATGACATCATGGTGGCCGTTGGTAGAGTGAGACATGACATCGTGTTCCAGCTAAATACCGAATGGTCACATCAACCCTCCCACCCCGCAACACTTCCACCCCCCTTAGTGTCACTTATATAGGTTGTCATATTCTCTTAAACAAAAATTATAGGTAATTTATATTTTATACAAATGAAAAAGTAAATTTTAACCTATGAAATTGATTTAAACAACTGAAGATTAAAACCTAGTATTAGAAAGGAAAACTAAATTAACACCAATTTGCCCAAAATTAAACCATGTATTATACTAAATTAATTCACAAGAGAGTTCCACATCACTCAAATATTATCTCGCACTCAAATTCACAAAACTCACTTTCCAGGTACAAAGTTTGTAGCATATGACCATGCATTGTTTGCAACCGGGTCCGCAAGATGGTCAGCGAGGTTCTCCAATGGTCCCTTTCCGGTAACAATGGCTTGAACAAAGAAGCCAAACATAGAGAACATGGCTAGTCTACCGTTCTTGAGCTCCTTCACTTTCAGCTCAGCAAATGCCTCTGGGTCATCAGCCAGACCCAATGGGTCGAAGCTACCACCAGGGTAAAGTGGGTCAACTACCTCACCAAGAGGTCCACCAGCAATTCTGTAACCTTCAACTGCACCCATCAAGATCACTTGGGTAGCCCAGATGGCTAAAATGCTTTGTGCATGGATCAAACTTGGGTTCCCCAAGTAGTCAAGACCACCCTCACTAAAGATCTGGGATCCAGCCTTGAACCATACAGCCTCACCAAACTTGACACCATTACGCGCCAAGAGTTCGGGGAAGACGCACCCAAGAGCTCCGAGCATGGCCCATCTGCTGTGGATGACCTCAAGCTCACGGTTCTTGGCGAATGTTTCAGGATCAGCAGAGAGCCCAGCAGTGTCCCAACCATAGTCACCGGGGAACTCACCGGTCAGGTAAGATGGGGCTTCGCCGGAGAATGGGCCAAGGTACTTAACACGGTCGGGGCCGTACCATGGGCTTCCTGATGGTGCGACTTTCTTGACTGCTGTCTTCCTCATGGAAACCCTTCCATTTCCGGTGATTTCAGAACCAGATGGTGCTACTTTCACCGCCTGTCCGACGAAAGAAGAGGATAGTGCCATGGTGGAAGCTGCCATTTTTGTGAGATTTGTTTTGAAGATGTTTTGATGATATGATAGTATTATGAGTGATGAAGATGTGTGGATCTGGAACGTAGATTTATAGGGTGGTTTTTGGGCCAGGTAGTTGATCAATGCTTATCTTGATACACTCTTTAACTTCATTTTGATTGGCTACCAAGATTTTAGTTCTATCAGAGGGTATATAATTTGTGTGGTTCAAGTTCTCTGGTCCACGGGAGATATTTGAAGGGGCAGCGATATTCATGGCTCTGGCTTATTGAGCGAATATAATGGCTCGCATTCTCAGCCACTAGCTAGTCTTGGTGGGGTTTTAGCCAGTCTTTGTGCGGTTTTTCATGTTTAACCATAGTATCGACTAAGTTTAGTCCAAACATGCATTGAAGTTCAGTAGATTTGTATTATCATTTTGTTTTTTATACAAATTTATCATTTTCGTACATAATATAAACTCTAGGAAAATTAAATAGAATATATTTTGAGATATTGACAACATTGACCAAATAATAAAAAAACGTAACACACCATTCTAAAAAATAACATATAACCATGATGTCCGAAAAAAATATAACATATAACCATGATTTTCGAAAAACAAAATTCTTGAAGATGTACAATTTTCGAAGGTACTATTTGGTGACTAATTTTAAAAGAAGCCATTTTCAAAATGTAATATTCTCGAAGTGATTATTTCAGCTACTTAAGGTGATGTTGATTTCAAATCTCTAACATGACAAAAAGCTTCCCCAACAAATCTGAAGCATGGACATTTCAACCTAAAGATGGGTGAGGGAAGTTCTTTTATTGATCATCTTTTGTTTTCTAACAGCTTGTAGAACATCTAGAAATATTGGATGCCACTTATGAAAAAGAAGACTTGCCGTTGTTCCTATTGTCATCTTTAACAAATTCATATGATGACTTTTGTGATACTATTATCTATAGCTGAGACACCATTGTCTTGGATGAGATCATGACCACTTTAGACTTGAACGAAAGGATGAAACTTATCATTAGTGATAGTAATGGTGATATAAAGGACGAAGGTCTCCAAGTAAGAGGAAGATATATGTAGGGAAGTAACGATTCCAAATCCCTTAACAAGTCAAGATCCAAGTCCAAAGAGAAACGTATATAGTGCAAATATTGTGTGTCTGTTGAAGCTGATGTGGCCGAGATCGTCTTTGATGGCGAGCTTCTAGAATTATTTCTGACGATGGTTATTTGATTACCACGAACGGTGGGTTCTTGAATTTGTGCGTGCTTTTCACATGAGTCCAAACAAATACTATTGTCACACCACATTGAAAAGGATAGCTGATGCCAAGTTTTAATAGGCAACGTCGACACTTCCTCCCTTATTTTAGGACAAGCCACAATTAGATTTTGAATGTTCGATGGTGTAGTAAGTGTTGGGTTTCTATAACATCAAGTACACACAAACAAGGTAGTGGAAACAATCAAATGATATAACTAAGTGCATATGCTCTTTAGTTCTAGGTTTTACTAGTTTTAGCAAAATACTTAAAAATCAACATAAAATAAAGATAAAACACTTACTTTTTGTTCATTTGTAACGTCATAATAAATACTCTCCCCGTCTCAAAATTATTGTTCACAGACAAAAAAAAAACACACAGATTAAGAAAACATTAATTACTACTAACTTTATTCAATAAAATGACAGTTACGTCCTTATTTTGCATTTAATGTTCGATTAAATGCTTAGTTGGTTAAGTAATAATAAAAGAGTATTTTGGTAAAAAAGTTATTTATTTTTATAAGTGGACTATAATTTTAGGACAAACCAAAAAGGAAAGATGGACTATAATTTTGGGACGGAGAGAGTAATAATTACTAAAATAAAATCCTAAAATAGGATAATCTATAGCCGTGCGCGCTGCGGACTATATAATACAAGTTTCTTATTAAGGAAAAATAGGAAAAATCACCCGAGTCATCCGTAAGTCATAAAAATAAGTGTGCCAAAATGTATATATTATTATATATTCAGAAAGTACATGTCGTCCTGATCCCGAAAATATAAATTTCGTAGAAATCTTAGTTCATATGAAGACGATATGAATTTTATAAGACATAAAAATCAACAGCCTAACTAAAAATTATTAACGTCAAAATGTACAAAGAGAATGGTTGACCTTTGGGTAAAGTCACCAAAATGAAAATCATAATGCTCTTTAATGTAAGAATTTTGGTAAAAGAAACACAAAAAATCGGAGTCCGTATGGGAAAGTTATGATTTTTGCAAAATCATTAAATCATATAAAAATAAGGGCTAAAAACAAATTCAGAATTAGCCGATGGAGCCTAAAGGAAAGTTGTAGTATTGTTGAGAGCTACATGTGGAAAAAAAGAACGTCAAAAGCAGAGTCCGTATGAAGAAGGTGAAAACGCGAACCAATGAGAGCTTGACACGTGACACAATGTGGCTAGGGAGAAGTCACCTTAAAATGCACGACGTACACCCCCATTGCACACTGTGCACCCAAAATCGGCTATAAATAGGAGGTCAAGCCTCATTCACTCCTCAACACCGCTTCTATCATTCTCTTTCGATTTCCTTTGGTTCTGGCCCATTTTATCTTAGTTTTAGCCTTCGGCGAAGCCCTGCGATCCCTAAAGTAGTAGTAGTTAGCGAGTAGAAGCTTTGCCAATGCAATTTCCTAACTTTGTTAGGAAGAACCTTTGTAAGTTAAGCTATACTCTAGTCTTTTCAATGTAAGTTATATTTATAGTCATAAGTCATTATTATGAACCTATAAATAAGATTTATCAATAATTCTATGTCGTTATACTGATTGATCTACTTACGGGAGATGTGCCTAGAATGGTCACGTTGGCTTGGTTGTTGGATTTCAAAAAAGATAATGATTCTGCCTCCCACTGTCCTGCTTGGATGATCCTTAATTGATAGATCTTGATTTAGACATCAAAATTAGTGAGGAATCTAGTCATCAGGACCATTAGACTAGAACTTTATATAAATTATACTTAGGTATCGGAAATATCTGAGGTGTTAGGCAAAGCTCTGCCCAGATCACCAGCCACCCACCTAAGTCAAGTGAGTACATAGTCCCCTTCATGAACACGATTTAATACAAGTATTAATTGAAATATTAAAAATCTGCTGGAAGTCGTATGTGAATTATATACTTATTGCCTGGATTGTATGTTAGGATATATGGTGCTATGTGCGAACTAGATATGGTTCTATTTTATGTTAAGATAAATAGATAATATTATATAATAATATTCAAAGCAAAATTGTTGAGAAGATAAATGATTAATAACACCTAATACTCTTATGGAATATATATATATATATATATATATATATATATATATATATATATATACTAAGATAGGTTAGTGTCGCCCAAGAATAGAGTTGGTATTAAAAATTTAGTTTCAGGCACGATATTCTATTCTAGGAATAAACTTAGACTTATGGAAGATACCTAGTTCAATTAAGTTGATATTAGATAGTCTCATTAGGAGAATGTGCGTAACCTAGGAATGGAGAGTAAAGTTTTGTTCCATGACACTATTAGGTGTCGATTTGTTGTAGCTTCGTACTAGATGACCAGAAATGGTGGGTCCTGATCAGGCAACTGTTAGCAGTATGTCTAGTCACGCCACATAGTATTTTTGGATTAGATGTCCAAACCCATAACTATAATTGGTATATACTTGACCCGAGAGTAGCATGGTCCATTTCAGGTTGCCTTCATCAAAGCAATTTGACGAGATAGATATTTGAGAAAGAGGTTATTTGTGATTTACTAATATTATAAGAATAATATATTAATTGAGAAATCATATTATTTAAGTAGTATTGTTCAAAAATTAATTTGGAATTAATTTAGTAATCAAAAGAGACTAATTAAATTTGCAGGGACTGATTAGGTAAATCAGTGATATTTATAGTTTGGGGCCTTTGGGCTAATGATCAATGTTGATTAGGATTGGACTAATTCTTTGTGAGAGTCCATGAAGAGTTAGTCCAAAACGCTAATGAGTTATTGGATTAAAAGCCCAAGTGAGTTAGGGTTTACAAGTTGAATCCCTAGGAATTCATAACATTATTGAAGCAACATACTATTGAATAAAAAAACTTCTAAACCCTAATGGAAATCACAATTTTCAGAAGAATTACATACCTCTAATTTGTTATTGTAAGCAAACCTTTGAATCCAACAAGATCAATCCAAAAGTCTCTTTGAAAACAAACTTCAATTGTGAGCGAGCCTCTAATGGTTCGCACTCACAAGACAAGAACCCTAGAAAGATTAGGAGAGAGGTTCAAATTTTTGGATCTACTATCTCAATAGAAGTGGCCAAAAATTTCAAGGTACAAGACCCTATTTATAGCTGATTAGGAAACATCTAGAAACCCTAATTTGAACATAAAATAAAATTATCTCAAATAAGTCAATTATTTAGTTTCTTGATTATCTGCATGGAGGCTTCCTGAAACCTTAGTGGGTCTAAAAAAAAAGGTCCACTGGAGGAAGGTTCTGGAATCTCTCCTCTGCTCAACTCTTAAAACAAGTTTCGCTTTAGTCCTTCAACCTTTAATTAATTTTAATTAACCATAAATTAATTCCAAACCAATTCTAAATTAATCATAACTATTTATAATTAATATATTAATCATATAATATATTAATAAATCATTTCTCTCTCTTCTAAAATCAATCTAAGCAATTTCTTGGTTATGAGGGCAACCCAAAAAGGACTTTGCTTTTATTTATCAACATTATATCAATTTAGTTTGGATCTTAGACACCTTAATCCAACATAAGGTTCGTAATACATATACATGTTGTGTATGTCCATTAGCAAAACAAAAATGATTACCATTTGTTTCTGCAAACAATGTATCTCATACACCTTTTCAATTGATTCATTGTGACATTTGGGGTCCTTATCAAATCAATTCACATCGGGGTTATAGGTTTATCATTACTATTGTGGATGATTGCACTAGATTCACTAGGAACTATTTGATAAGACACAAATCTGAGGCACAATTTGTTATTCCCCATTTTTTTTTAAAAATGGTGCTCAAATAATATCATACTCATATAAATATTTTCAGATCGGATAATGCAAAAGAACTTCAACTCAACGTGTTTTTTAAACTAAATGGAGTATTACATCAGTTCTCGTGTGTTGATAGACCACAACAAAACTTTGTTGTTGAGAGAAAACTTCAACATCTCTTAAATGTGGCAATGACATTGTTCTATCAAGCTCACATTCCTTTTATATGTTGGCTTGAATGTGTTTCAACAAGTGCCTACATGATAAATAGAACTCCCTCAAAAGTTCTTGGAAATATTTCTGCTTATAAAAATCTCTATAAAGAATAGCCTCATTACTCATAGCTTTGAAATTTTGGTTGTTTACCTTTTGCATCCACACTTCATTCTCAAAGACATAAGTTTGATCATTGAGCAAGAGCATGTGTTTTCATTAGATAACCACAAGGAATGAAAGCATATAGATTTCTTGATATAGAAACAAATCAAAGTTTTGTTTCTAGAGATGTCATATTTCATGAGGGGATATTTCCTTTTAAATAATGCTCGCCATCTTCTCATACAAATCCATTTATCTTTCATGTTTTGCCTATACTTTTACCTAGAATCACTCATTCTTTTACTCCTTCAGAAAATCTCAATCAATTTGATTCCCAAATTGATACCTTACAAATGAAATTCCAAATTCACAACCAATATTTCTAGACCACGAAGACAAAGAGCTCCTCCTTCATATCTTCAGGATTTTCAGTAATTTGATAAATCCAATTCCAGAAGAAACATCTATCAAATACCCATTATTTGTTGTATTATCTTATTTACATCTTTCTCCTTCTTACCAAGCATATACTTATGCCTTATCTACTCAAACTAAACCCACTTCTTTTAAAGAAGCCATTCAACAACCTAAATGAAAGCAAGCAATTGATGAAGAACGTCATGCTTTAGAGTTAAATAATAGTTGGACCATTGTACCCCTATCTCTTGATAGAAAACCTTTGGGCTGAAAACGGGATTTTAAACTTAAAAAGAAGGTTGATGGATCCATTGAAATCCATAAGGATATAATGGTAGCAATGGGCTATAGTCAACAAGGAGTGGATTTTTTTGGATACTTTCTCACTTGTGTAAAATTTAGTCATAGTCAAACATTTGCTGCTAACAAAGCTTGGCCACTAATCCAATTAGATGTTAATAAGCTTTCCCAAATGGAGATTTAAATGAAGAGGTTTATATGCACTTACCACAAGGATATACTCCATCTTTGTTTCTAATTCCAGTGGAAAATTAGTCTGCAATTTTGAAAAATATTTATATGGTTTACAACAAGCTTCAAGGCAATGGTATGATAAATTTTCAAAATTTTCTTATTTCTAAATATTTCAAGCAATATCAATAAAAAAATTCCTTATTTTTCAAAGGAAAAGATGATAATTTTATGGCCTTATTAGTATATGTAGACGATATTGTCCTTACGGCTTATTCTCTCACAACCATTAATAACATCAAACAACGTTCAAGTGATGCCTTTTATCTCAAAGATTTGGGTAAACTCAAACATTTTTTGGGTTTGGAAATTGGAAGATCCCCAAATGGAATTGTCATTTCTCAAAGGAAATGTGTTAGATCTATTTGAAGATGTTAGCATGTTGGTATCCAAACCAACCTCTCAATTAATGGATCCTTGTCATAAAAAATTAATTTTTTATGGATAACCTGTATAAGATCCATCTCATTATCGCCATTTAGTTGGTCGTCTTCTTTATCTCACAATCACACCTCCCGAAATAGCTTATGTAGTACACAGATTAAGCCAATATATTTCTGATCTAAAAATACCACATCTTCAGGTAGCTCATCATGTGTTATGATTTTTAAAGGATAACCCTAGACAAGGTTTGTTTATTTCATCCAAACCATCTTTGCAAGTCAAAGCATTCAATGATTCTGATTGGGTTGGATGTATTAACACTAGAAGATCTTTTACAGGTTTTTGTGTTTTTCTTGGAGATTTCTTAATCTTGTGGAAATCCAAGAAAAAAACCACTTTTCCAAGAAGATCAATAGAAGTAGAGTACAGGGCACTGGATCTGTCATAAATGATGTGATCTGGTTAAGATAACTTATGCGTGATTTTTTTTTATTAATTTGGATCCACCAACATTTGTTTTTTGTGATAATAATTTTGCAATGCAATTAGCTGTCAATCCTATATTTCACTAGAGGACTAAGCATATCTAAATCGATTTCCATTTCATAAGGGAAATGATTGTGGATCACACCATCAAACTCATGCCCATTCATACTTCAAATCAACTAGCGGATATATTTACAAAACCCCTTGCTTATTCTAGAATTGCTTTGATTTTATCCAAGATGGCACTTAAAAGTATTTTTTAGTGTACATCTTGAGGGAGGTATTAGAGCATATTGACCGCTTAGTTGATTAAATATCTATTATGATGCCGTTTTATATTTGTCATTAGAAAGTGAAACTATGTCATTTACTTGTGTAAATAAGTTGTTAAGTTAGTTAGGTGCATGTTAGCTAATGTTGTGCAAGATAATAGTTATATATAATCTCATTTTATATTTATTGATGAATAAGAGAAGATTATATTCCCTTTTCAATTCTTTTTCTTCTTGATTGTAAATCTTTCCTCTACCCATACCTTTCATAACCCCCTAAAACTATTTAATCGAATCGGTCACTGAATTCTTGTTTCCAATTTTGATTCGAACAACGGTACCTCAAGCCATTGTTTCAGATCTTGAGGTAAATACAATTGCTCTATTTCCCTTAATTATAAATTGCATTCATGATTTATTGTTGATTGATGGTGCTAAATGTTCAGATGTAAATCATACACATTGTGAACTTATAGAAACAATATGTTGTTCCTAAAATTGGTAAAATCCAAAATCCAAGATGATGCAAATATCGATGCTCTACTAAAACTCATATATGTCAATGGCGCTACATGATGGAAAAAGAGCCACTTTTAGTTTGTTGTCAAAAGGCAAAGTGAAGTTAAGACAGTCTTCTCTCAAATACGACCTCTAGCCTTAGGCTTCAAGTTGTTTCTCGTGTGAGTTTGGGTCTTTCAAAATTCAACAAATTTGCTACAATGGATACAAATGTTCTTTATGGATACATCACTAGACTGTAAAATGAGATTGATAACATTCACGATGTTGTTAGATTGCTTACATTCATGATGTTACATTGGTAAAAGTCCGAGATGACATCATGGTGGACGTTGGTAGAACGAGACATGACATTGTGTTCCTGCTCAGTACTACGCTTCCACCATACTTAGTGTCACTTATATGTAGAAAGGTGTTATCTATATCAATTTTATATATTATGTATAGTGTAGGGACACAATTTTAACAATGTATTGTATAAATATATTCTGCAATATACGCCTCCAAATGATGAGTTTTTTCCCACTTTAATATGGTATCAAGCTACGGTTTCTACCCTCTTTAATCATACGTATGGATCAAACCTTTTACCGCCTCACATTTTTTTTCTGGCCATTAATCACGTTGTCGCTGCTCTTACATGCCACTATAATTGTCGACTGCTTCTTAATTTTTCTCGACGTGCTCTCCTCCGTGCATTAGGGTCTTCCTAAAATATGGCTGTGGTTGATTCTTTTATGTTTCCAACAATATTTTACAATCTCCTGCTGTGATCACATAATTTTGCCCTCATCATTATTGTGTGCGTTTCTTGCTCCTTAAGGTATTGCCTCCATGACCACTCCTGGTTCATCCTCTACCACCACTCCCATGAAGTTAAGTCTCGTTTGTACTCTCACCAACGTTTACAATCATTTTAGTTTCAAATTAAATGTTGATGAGCCAAACTGTAAACTATGGAATCAGATTTTTTCAAACATGTGTCGAGGCACATTGTCCTATGGTAATATTTCATAGAAATCGGTTCCAACCAGAGATGATGAGGAATGATATTCGGTTGATGCAAGGCATCAATTCTTATTTTTATAGTATTATGATCCCGAGTTTCTTCAATTCATCTCGAGCGATGATTACACCACCACAAATCTTTCGAAAAAATTAGATGAATTTTTCGAAACAACAAAATATCTCGAATGTTGCAATTATAGGATTAATTTCGCAATACGAAGAAGGGTTCAAGCTCCATTACCGAATTTTATCACATTCTCAAGAACCGTGCCAATGATCTCAAAGATGTTGGTTCCACCATCATCGAAATTGAGCTAGTAATGCCAATCTTGAGACAATTACCATCTCATACCATAGTATTACGGATGTCATCACCAACATGAAGCCTTTTCACTCTTTCCTTGAGGCCAAGAATATGCTTTTACTTCATGAGTCTCGAGAAACGGCTTAAGATTCCTTCACAAATTCATCCATGTCTCATAGTGTGGCTCTATTTTCCTCTTCCAACAATTTGGGAAATCCAAATACCGATGGTCGAAAAACTGGAACAATTCCCGAAAAATTGAAAAACAATGCACATGGAAATCATTTTGATTCGCAACCGCAATTTATTAGAATTCTTGGAAATGCTCTGTTGCCACCTCCGCGTGCTGCCTCTGGTTACGTTGCTGCTATCCCAGCTGCTTCGCACTTAATCCTACTGTCTTACAGCTCCTATCTGGAGGTTCCATTCTCGCCGAATCAGCAGCCCACGTGACAACTGTCAGTGCCTCCGCAACCCTCTTCTCAACATTTCACTTTTCATCAGCATCTGACTCATGTTGTTGGGTCTTCATCATCAACTACACCCCTCAGACTTGTTTCTCAACAACCAAGTCAGGTGCCTCACGGTCACTTTTCTCAACATCAATTTTTTGGTGGATCTACTTTTGGTTGTCACGTTCAGACTACTCCTTAACAATTCATCGATATCGCCTCTGCCTTTCAATCCATGTCTCTTCAGCCGCCTCTCGACAACAACGTTTACGTGGACTCCGGTGCTAGCTATCACATGTCCTTCAAATCAGTTAACATGCCTTGCCTATCACTACGTAATTCTAGATCTCTAATAGTTGCTAAAGGTGCTATACTTCATATTACTCAGACTGGTCAAATTTTTTTTCCACATTCACACAACTGTTTAGCTCTAAATAGCATACTTGTCTCAAATAAAATTGTTAAAAATCTCATTTATGTATGTCAGTTCACTGTTGATAACTTGGTCTCTGTAACTTTTGACCCTTTTGGTTTCACTGTGAAGGATTTTAAAACATGTGCGTTTATTTAAAGATGTGATAATGGCAGTGATCATTGTCCCGTTATCCCCATGCCAACTCCTTCTTTTTCTAACACTAGTTGTGTTGTTGTTTCTCTCCCAACTTGGCATATGCGTCTTGGTTACCTTGGCTCATCTATTTTGAATTTTTTACATTCTTGCAAGTTTATTTCCCATACTACTACTAAACTACCCATCTATCATGCTTATTAGCTTGGGATGCATTGTCGTTTACCCTTCTCTTCGTCTATAATTAAAACTACTAGTATGTTTGAATTGGTGCATTTAGATTTATGGATATCTCTTATTGCTAGTCTAAGTTGTTTTAAATATTATATTTTTTGGATGATTTTACTCATTTCTTATGGGTTTTCCATCTTCGTGAAAAATCTGATATTTTTGATGTTTTATCTAACTTCCATGGATGTGTCCAAACTCAATTTAAACCTGACATCAAAATTTTTCAATGTGATAATGGTTGTGAATTCAATAACAAATCTGTTCTCACTTTCTGTGCCCATAAGGAAATCAAAATTGGCTTCTCTTGTCCGTATACGTCCCAACAGAACGATAAGGTTGAAAGAGTCATACGAACCATTAATAACATCCTTCGAACTTACCTGTTTCAAGCCTCCCTGCCTCCAACATTTTGGGTTGAAGCTCTCCTCATTACTGTTCATACCCTTAATCTCCTTCCCACCTCCACTCTTGCGTTTCAAACACCCTTTGAGCTTCTCTTTGGTGTTTTTTCCCTCCTATGATCACCTTTGAGTATTTGGGTGCCTTTGCTACCCAAATCTCTCATCCACGACTCCCCATAAGATCTCTTATAGGTCTTCTTCATGTGTAGACCTCAATCCCTCCTCTAATCATTGTGGCTTTTGTTGCCTTAATCTCATCTCCCAACGAGTAATTATCTCTCGTCATGTCATCTTTGACGATCACTTCCATTTCTCTACCTTTCATGATAAACGCTCAACCAATTACTATGATCCTTTCCTTTCCGAGGATATACCTCCCCTCCTTACAGTATGCACTACTCTTCGCATCACTGAGCGCTCTCCCAGTGAATCTTCTCCCGCTCTTTCTGATAGTAGTTCCCCTCAACCCACTGCCTCCTCCTCCTTTCCTAATACTATTCCTACCCCCTCCTCCTACCCATCCCATGGTCACTTGCTCTCGCACTGGCTTTCTCAGGCCTAAGTAGATTTTTAATCTATTTGCCACTTCTGATGTCTCCCCTATCCCTCGCTCTATATCTCAAGCTCTATGTGATCCTAACTGGATTTTTCCATGGACTCTGAAATGCAGGCTCTTCACTCCAATCACAAATGGGAACTTGTTCCCCTTTCTCCATGCCAAAATTGTTGGTTGTCGCTGGCTTTATTGTCATAAGTTTGACAGAAAAGGTAACCTAGATCGCTATAAAGGTTGCCTTGTTGCTTAGGGATTCTCTCAGCTTCCTGGTCTTGACTTTGATGATACCTTCAGTTCTGTTGTCAAACCTGATACGATTTGTACTGTTCTAATTATTGCGATGTCCAAGCATTAGCCAATTCATCAACTAGATATCAAAAATGGTTTCCTACATGGTTACCTATCTGAGGAAGTTTACATGAAACAACCTCATGGGTATGTCCATCCCTCCCTTCCTAATCATGTATGCCGACTTCTCAAAGCTCTTTATGGTCTCAAATAGACTCCCAAGCCAGGTACCAACGCTTTGCTGTTTTCATCACCTCTCTCGGTTTTACTAGAAGTCGGTCTGATTGTTCCTTATTTACTTATCACTCTGGTTTCGACCATATCTTCTTTCATTTTTATGTTGATGATATCATCCTCACCTCCTCCTCCTTCTCCACTCTCATCACTCACATTATCTCATGTCTCTCGTCTGAGTTTTCCATGTCCAAATTGGGTCCTATTTCCTTATTCATTGGCATCGATGCTTTTCGATCTGAGGAGAGTCTAATTTTATCTCAGGCTTCCTTTAATGACATCTTAGCTCGTGCTGACATGTCTTCTTGCAATCCGTGCAGTACCCTATCTGACACTAAATCTAAACTTTCTCCTCACGGCTCTCCTGTCTCTGATCCCACTCTCTACAGGAGTCTTGTTGGTGCCTTACAATATCTTACTTTCACTCGTCCTGACATTGCATATGTTGTACAGATCTCTCTTCATGTTTGCGTGAACCTCATCTTCTTGCTCTTAAACGTATCCTTCACTATCTTCAGGGTACTCTTTCTCATGATATGTTTATTCGACCTTCCTCCATTGATCACTTGGTCTCCTATTATGATGCAAACTGGACCGAGTGTCCTCATACTCGTTGGTCTACTTCTGGGTTTTGTGTTTATCTTGGCAATAATCTCGTCTTTTGGTCCTCTAAACGTCAACATGTTGTTTCTCACTCCTCAGCTGAGGATGAGTATTGTGGGATGGCTAATATGGTTGCTAAAGCTGCTTGGCTTTGTAATCTCCTTCTTGAGTAATCTTGTACGTTATCTAAAGCAACATTTATGTTTTACTAAATGTGAGTGCCATGTATTTATCTTCTGAACCATTAAAACACGAACGTATTGCTCGTGCCGTCGACTCACTAATTTGCAGATATATTTACAAAGGGTCTTCACCGGTTTAAATATTTGTAAATCTCATGCTCTAACTAGAGGGTGCCTTAGTTTATATTAGTTTATATATATTATGTATAGTGTAGGGACCAATTGTAACTTTATATTGTATAAATATATTCTGTAGTATATGTCTCAAATTGATGAGGCTTTTCCCACATTTAACAAAAGGAAAACTAAATTAACACCAAATTGCCCAAAATTAAACCATATATTATACTAAATTAATTCACAACAGTTCGACATCAATCAAATATTATCTCGCACTCGAATTCACAAAACTCACTTTCCGGGTACAAAGTTTGTAGCATATGACCATGCATTGTTTGCAACAGGGTCAGCAAGGTGGTCAGCGAGGTTCTCCAATGGTCCCTTTCCGGTAACAATGGCTTGAACAAAGAAGCCAAACATAGAGAACATGGCTAGTCTACCGTTCTTGAGCTCCTTCACTTTCAGCTCAGCAAATGCCTCTGGGTCATCAGCCAGACCCAATGGGTCGAAGCTACCACCAGGGTAAAGTGGGTCAACTACCTCACCAAGAGGTCCACCAGCAATTCTGTAACCTTCAACTGCACCCATCAAGATCACTTGGGTAGCCCAGATGGCTAAAATGCTTTGTGCATGGATCAAACTTGGGTTCCCCAAGTAGTCAAGACCACCCTCACTAAAGATCTGGGATCCAGCCTTGAACCATACAGCCTCACCAAACTTGACACCATTACGCGCCAAGAGTTCGGGGAAGACGCACCCAAGAGCTCCGAGCATGGCCCATCTGCTGTGGATGACCTCAAGCTCACGGTTCTTGGCGAATGTTTCAGGATCAGCAGAGAGCCCAGCAGTGTCCCAACCATAGTCACCGGGGAACTCACCGGTCAGGTAAGATGGGGCTTCGCCGGAGAATGGGCCAAGGTACTTAACACGGTCGGGGCCGTACCATGGACTTCCTGATGGTGCGACTTTCTTGACTGCTGTCTTCCTCATGGAAACCCTTCCATTTCCGGTGATTTCAGAACCAGATGGTGCTACTTTCACCGCCTGTCCGACGAAAGAAGAGGATAGTGCCATGGTGGAAGCTGCCATTTTTGTGAGATTTGTTTTGAAGATGTTTTGATGATATGATAGTATTATGAGTGATGAAGATGTGTGGATCTGGAACATAGATTTATAGGGTGGTTTTTGGGCCAAGTAGTTGATAAATGTTTATCTTGATGCAATTTTTAACTTCATTTTGATTGGCTACCAAGATTTTAGTTCTATCAGTGGGTCCATAATCTGCGTGGTTCCACTATTCGAGTTCTCTGGCCCACATGAGATATTTGAAGGGGTAGCGATATTCATGGCTCTGTCTTATTAAGCGAATATAATGGCTAGAAATCTCAGCCACTAGCTAGCATGTACAAACCGGTTTTTTTTTTGAACCGGACCGCTTCAGAAATCCGGTTCGGTTCTAGTAAACTTAGTCAAAACCAGTTTGGTTCCAAACCGGTCCAGCTTCAAAATAATTCAAACGTATGTAAACTCGTTAAAAAAAACCGGTTCAAAAAGGGTTCAAAACCGGTTTGACGGAAAAAAGGTTTTTTTCAATTTTTATTTTCTTTTTAGGTTAATAACTGAAAAATAGGAATTTTTTTTATTCTATTGCTTTTATTGTGTTTAAAAAAAAAGTTTCACACTAGGTTTTTTGGAAATGGGGGTGGAATGAATTGGGAATGCATAAGCCTTTTTTTTTTTTTTGGTAATACACAAATACACACGTCCATATATATGCCAAAAGGTTTTTATTATTATTATTTTTTATTTCTTGTTTAATCTTTTGATGTATTAAATTTTTTTTTTTTCGTTTTAGATTTGATGTTTGTGTATATATACAAAAACATAATGTATGCACAAAATTGTTCAACTTGAATCAACACATTTTTTGGAGCAATTTTCAACTTTTTTTTTTTTTTTTCATTTTTTTTGTTTTTTATATTGGAAATACATAATACAACTTCAAACATAAAAACACAAAACATCCAAATTGTCAAACTAATACATCTTCAAATATAAAACATTGATGTCGTCGTAGTCTTCATTCCAAGTCCGTAGTCATTGTATTTATTCGTCATCCGCCATGTCGTTGCGTAATTCTCTCTCATACTCGATCTCTTCTAGGGTGAGTGACACCGACATTCCCATCGCTACTTCTTCCTCATGTACTCGTACTTCGACATGCAACGATGTGCCTTCTAGTGCTTCAATGTCTTGTATCCTTTCCACGCCATCAAGGTAGTATTTCAAGCAAATGCACACTTCCACCGACAAATGGGTTAGTTTTGTTCTTCTTGGTGATATTACCCTGCCACTAACAGAAAAAGCCGATTCCGAAGCTACCATAGAAGCTTGGGAGCTTAGTAGATCACGGGCCATAGCGGCTAGAATTGGAAATTAGGTTTCCTTTCCTTTCCACCAAACCAAAATATCAAAATTTTCAAACTCTTGAATACTCATTTCACTACTAGAAAAATAGCCTTTTACGACGCGCGAACAACGACACACGCTGTTTTATGATACACAATAGTGTGTGCCCTAAAAATAATGTCGGCTCTCCAAAAATTAGAAGGATTTAGGGTACGCATTTTTGCGCGCCCTAAAATAAGTGTTACATTAAAAAAAAAACACGGAGGGCACATAACATAAAACGCGCGTCCACTAAGTATGTTGCTTTATATTTTTTAAATGAAACGCGGGTCACATTTTTTGGGGAAAACGAAATTCCAAAAAGTTTGAAAGGCCCGCCATGTTCCTACCTTCTTTCCACCGTTCTTCTCTCCCTTACTCAAAATACCCAAAAAAACCCTAATATACTCATCGCTCCTCTTTTCTCCCATAACAAACTCGCACCATCACCAAATCTCTGATCTCCCACCAGCAAAAGGTCTCCTACCGATGTCTCCACCTACTCTTTGCCCTCTCACTATTTCTCTCAATTAAAAACGCTAGATCTCTCAATCAGAGAACCATGGCTACTTCTCCTTTCTCCCACACCAGTTGGCAAAAAGTGAGGAGTCTCGAGCCTAGCAGTTGATATTCACACGCCCTCTTAAATTGAAGGAATCAGAACATTGTCGAAATCAATTCGTTAATCATCACTAGAGAAATCAGATACGCCATCTGGTTGATGAGTCAAGAGAAATCACATACGTCATCGCTTCAGCAATCATCCCTCCTTTTAACCGTAAGTTTTCAATCTTACACTTTACAAATATCATATAAACATCTCTCTCTTTCTCTCTCTCTCTCTCTCTCTCTCTCTCTCCTGCTATATCTTGATGAATTATCGCATACATATGGAGGAACTGCTTTCTGAAAGCCAGCTATCGGGAGAGTCAACAGGGTCAATTGGGCGTTCAAAAGGTGCTTCGATATCATCTTCCCGCCAGCAAATCTCTGTTAAAGTTGTCACAGAGTAATCCATTTGAGTTTGGGCATATATTTTTTGTTATTAATTTAGGTGGAGACTGTGTTCCATGATTTTGGTCATGCATTTCTTCAGCACACGCTAACAAGACAAGATGAAGGGCTTGTTGTTGGTATTCGTGGCATAGAGTGGGATGCTGTTGAGTTACCTTTCCAGTTCATGGAAAATTGGTGCTACCGTAGGTAGGTATATATATCTCCAATTTCAAGATGTTGTTCAACTGCTGCAGGAACGAGGTGAGGGTGGCTGATGAGAATTTGTGACAGGAACTATCCGATTGGGGATTCCAGCTCAAGTGGGGCAATTGGCGCATCAGATCCAACAGAATCAGAAGATAATGAGGCCTTTATTGCAATTCTCTTCTTTTGAATATGAAAAGATGCACTTTTTAGTCCTAATCTGGGATGTGAAAATGAAAGGAACCCCTATTTAGCCAACAAAACAAAGTAAAATTCAGTTACAACACTTACCCAAATATAGCATTCTACCTTTAATTTTTCTCATCAAGACAAAATTGAATCAGTTATGAAACCGACCACATAAAAGGCTGTTTTTCTAGAGTTGCAATGTTAGGAATAAAAGTCACAATGGTATGTGGTCGGTTTCATAACTGATTCAATTGTGATGAGTAAATAGGTTAGATTTCATATGGTTGTTTGTTCAGATTGGTATTCATCCTGATTTTCCTTCAATTATGCAACAACTATGCTGGAATTTGCTATGTTCCATACTCGGATTTTGAATTTATCGGAAAATTGAATAATTAATCTGGAAAAATACCATCTTTGAATGATTTTTTTGTCATCTGTAGATAAGGAATACAATCTTTGGGTAATTAGTTTATCTAGTCTACATGATTAAATTAATGGACATATAATTCTCTATTGATAGAACAAAAAACATTGCTTTGTAGTGAAGATAAGGAATACCATCTTTGGGTAATTAGTTTATCTATACTCGGATTATGAATTCAGCCCACCATCAGCAGGGGATTGCTGAGTTTTATGTGACCATAATGCCCTTTCGGTTTGTAGTGAAGATCCAAGCATGTAATTAATAACACCTCTAATTAATTAATTAATTAATCCCCTAAAACTAAATATGGTTAAATTAAACTGGTGGTAGGTGCCGGTGTACATAGGGGCACAAATGGTCAAATATGTTTTAATTATTAGTCTAATATCTTTTGATACTTATCAATAACAACAAAATAATGTAAAATCGTGTGAATACAATTCAAGGGTATAATGGTCTAGACAGAGATTATTTTTATTAAAGATATTTATTTATTAATCATTAGAGAAGAAGGAATTAATATGAAAGAATCACTTACTGCAAAAAAATCTTCAAATGTAAAATCAGCATAGCCTAAGCCCTGATTTTTATTTCACCATAGGTTGGTGAGCTGGTGGGAATAGCTTTGGGAGCAATTGTCATGCTTAATATTCTTATCGTTGTGTACGTTATGGTCAAAATAGTTCAGCAAGAACCTCTGTTAAAATGATATAGGCCACTAATTATTTAAAACTATCACTGGATCCTCATTATGGTCAAAATAGTTGGTCTGTTAAAAACTGTGACTATGAGCAATTCACCACTTCTAAATGGGTGCTTTGTAGTTTTCCTTTCTATAATTCAGGAAATAGGATCATATTTTACTCTTGCAGAAATACTTATGGTCTGTGAGCATTCTTCCAGATTGTAAGAACGTAATTTTCAACACAACAAAGGTAAAATTAAATCTATGTTTTCTTGTGTATTTAACTTCACAGGAGCTGAAACATGATCTAATTTTTTATATCTATTGGTTATGTTGAATATGGATAAAAGGTTGTGGCTCAGAAAAGTGTTGGTGATGCTTCTACATTTGTTGAGAGTGAATTTTCACTGTCAAATTCAAGTTGGATTTGGTATGTAGAAAAAGTGTGTGTTTAGAGTAAGGACCTCTTTTTCCTTGTTGGACTGTAATAGTAGACCAATATGATTCGTTTTATAAAACCCTTAGACAACTCACAGTTGGTTCTGCAATTGCATGGTCAGGTAAACATTCTAAACACATTTTCAATTTATTTTGTGATATTTAATTTCTCCCATATTCTTTTAAATTATATTATAATATGCTTATAAACACTACTTTCCTTTCATGTAGCCAAAAAATTGTCCCAAAGTTGACTGAGGTACTTTGGACAAAAATACAATGTTAGCTTACATCTTTATTAGTTAATATAATCAAATTTCTAATTTTAGGTGCTAACTGATACGCATCCGCAAGTTCAGTCTGCATGGCAGACAACACTCCAGCAGGTTTGACTATATTCTTATAGGTTGTGACATTCACATTCCCATAGTGATCTTGATAAAGTTGCTTCTATTTCCATGCTAAGTTGGCTTTTATTTGTAATATAGGAGGTCCAAAATCTTGCAAAGAAGGCTGCAGAAACTGTGGTGTTGGTAATTGATGATGAAGGGACTGAGTATTTGATATCAGAACTTCTCAAGTTGCTTCTATTTCCATGCTAAGTTAGATTTTATTTATCTTACTGTTTATTATCATTTTTTATATAAAATTTTATCATTTATATTATATATAATACATTATAGACTTTGCATCATAATTTGTTGAATGTTACAAGATGTAATTCAAAATTCAATTTCCTCATGTTGTTGCTGAAATGACAGCAATTGGTTTTGGCCTACCAAAGAATGCATTCACCGCTCTAATGAAGAATGTAAGTGTTTATTTTTCTTTTCTGTTTGGTGAAAATCATCAAATGACAATCTCATTATATATCTTAGGATCTTATCAGTTAATAAACTTGATCGTGGGTATGATCAAGCACAGGTTTACATTTATACCCCTGCTTTTATCTTTTATCTTTTGTGTTATATAATTATATTCCCCCCTTTTTTTTATCAGGTTAATTTGGTGGTTAATTATGATCTTCCTATAAGACATGATCATCAATCTCACTACAAGAAAAATACCCTTTTACTACGCGCAAAACACGACGCTCTTTGATTTATGTTACGCATTAGAGAGCGACATTAAAAAAGTGTGATCTCTTAAAAAAATTTAAGGATTTAGGTCGCGCATGACTGAGTGCCCTTAAATTAGTGTCTCATGTAAAAATATTAAAAACACGGAAGGCACTTGTGCGTCGTCTGTGAATGTCGTTTTATATATATATTTTTTAAGAAACACGCGTCTCGGAGGGAAAATGAAATCCCCAAATTTTTTAAACCCCCACCTTTTTCTCCCTCGTCTCCACCCCTCATCCACATCCACTACCTCCGATCCTCATTTCCTCTTCTAGCCTCAAACTACGGCGATGCACCTTCCTTCTCGAAGAATGCTTCATTTACCACCATCGTCCGATTATGTGAGCCCAAGGAATTGACCAAGACGAAGAAGATAATGGATCAATTGCTTCACATCATGTTTAAGGTTAAGGGTTTGAGTTAGTCCGCAACAGGTAATCGAATTTTGCCTAATATATATTTCTACTCTCAAACTGTTTATTTGTCCGATTGGATGCATATTTACTATTAAATTTAGGGATTTTCTTTTAAAACCCCCGCGCCTCTTCTTGTTTGTAGCTAAACAACCGTGAATTTTTCAAGAGTGATCGGAAGAGGAAAAATAGAAGATAGAAGAAAAAGAAGAAGAAGAAAAGAGAACAAACGGGATTTCTTGACCTGATGTGTTAATCCGTGATCAGGTCTTCTGAGCGAAGAGAAGATCCGAGGCTCAATTGAAGAAATATGAGCGCTTCTAGATTTATAAAGTGCATCACAGTCGGTGATGGCGCTGCCGGGAAGACTTGTCTCTTGATTTCCTACACCCGTAACACCTTCCCCACGGTAATCATCTCTTCATCAACCGCCTTCAGTTTCTGCCCAACTAAAGCACGGTTACACACTTATTTCTCTCCGGACGTTTCTGTGGCTTCCATGGGAACGGAGGAGGATGATATGAATGAGGCAACAACTTCATTCGCTACATGTTTGAACCCTAAATTGAAGGGATTATATATTGAAATTCGAATCTACAACTTCGAATTTCAGTCATCTCTCTTCTCTTCTACATCTCACCTGATTCTCTATTGAAATTTCTAGGGGTTTTAATTCAACCTACATCTTCATCTTAATCTTCTTTTCTGAAGTTAGGGCTTTTTTCTTAAGAACAACTAATTTTTTGCAGTAAGTAAACCTCTATTTTTTTGTTTCTCATTTCCTTAGACCTCTCCCCTTTTCATCTCATATCGAGACAAAATCAATTTCACTTTGGTGGCTTCGATTTCCTAGCACATATTATGTTATTATATGGATTTGTAGGAAATTAGAAATCATGTTAGAATGTTTGATGTTTTGTACGTTCATAAAAGTACATCTAAAACAAAAATCTTAGATTAAACAAAACTAAAGCATTTAATGAGATGTAATTACTAACTTTTGTTGGAGATGCAAATGCTAAATAAAGAAAACTGAAGCATTAAATGAGAACCTTTATAATTCGATTTCATTCAGATCTTCGATGATATTTAGGGCTAACAAAGAAAACTGAAGCATTTAATGAGATGTAATTACTAACTTTCGTTCAAGGTAACCCCTGTTATGAATACATGTAAGAATTTATTTATCTTTTTCGCTCACCACTTGCTATCCATGTGCTGCTCTCTCATAGTTGATATCTAACAACAAAGACCTGATCAGTCTAGTTTGCTTGTTTTTTTTTTTCTTTTTCTTATAATTCTTGAATACGTGCAGATTTTTTAAGACTTCTAGTTTTGTTTTTTGTTCAGTGATATTGGTGATGAGGCAAGTTTATCAGCACTATGGGAGAGATATCAAAGTGTCTCTGAAAAGGTATTGTGATATCAAAGCATAAACTATTTATGGATTAAAATGGGAAAATAACTTATATGGGTAAGAAAGTTTTAAAAACTTTTAAAAAAGACTATCAAAGTATTGTTTGTATAAAAAACACCAACCAAGTTTACCATTTTGTCAAATCTAACAGGTTGGTAACCTGCATCTGTCGGTCAAAAAAAATTACCTGATCATTTTAAAAACTGAAATTATAAATGACATGGCATCCTTTTTTAGTCTTACGTGGATTAATTGCAAGGGAAGATCCATTTTCTCAGCGTTCTTTCTCAAAATCAGGAGGGAGTCAACACAGAACCCTCTCTAGGGTTAGTTTCTGCTCCTATATACAATTATTTTTGTTTAAATTGACTGATTTTAACAGTTGACGAATCTGCTCCTGCTTTGGGCTAATCACACATACGTCTTTTTTATGACCAAATTGCCCCTGTATATAGTTTTTTTTGTTACAATTGACTGATTTTACCAGTCAATTAAGGTGTTGTTTAGAAACTGTTAGTATCCAAGACCATTTACATGCTCGTGCACAAAGACGAATTTGCCCTTGATTGTGACCAAACTGCCCCTGTATACATATTTTTTATTACTAAAAACACCCCCTGTCCTAGAAAAATATGACACTTCTATACAAAAGCTAATACCAATTTCTCACTACAAATCAACTAATAAGAAAAGAAGTGGGCCAACTCTCTAAAATGACCAAAATTTGAATTGCAGTGTCACAAATTGACAATTTTTTAAAGCTATAATGAAATAATGCTTTGTTTTGTAAAATATAAAAAATCCGTTTGTTGTTGTGTGCAACTAATCCACAAACATTTACATAATTCTCGTTAGTGTACTTTGCAAAGTGGTGCTGAAGTAATTTGGGCAACAAAAGTACATATAACTATATTAATATTCTCTAAATAATCATATATAATGAAATAATGGTTTGTTTTGTAAAATATACAACCCATACTGTATTTTTGATAAAAAAAATAATGATTTTAAGAGATTTTGTCCGAAATGCCCTTATATACTCTTTTTTTGGTAAAAAATTAATGATGTAATAGTTTTTGACTAAAATGCCCGTATATACTATTTAACAGGTTTGACCCCATCTGAATTATGATTCAGCTTAAAATTGAATGCCATTTTGACAATTTTATTGCTTTTAAGACTATTTACTGCTGAAAATATGTCAAATTTGTTACATTTTGCTGCTATAAATAGTCAAAAAATAACTAAAAGTCTACAAAGATTCAAGGTAACAGTAAATAATACTGGCATTTCCAGCAGCAAATCTTCAATTGCAGGGACTAAACTTTGTCATTTTTAGCAGCAAACTTTATCAACCAACAGAAAGAGGTTAATAAAGAATCTAAATGGCATTCCATTGTAACAGCATCAAAACTCGAACTGCACTCAAAACCCTCCAAAACAGCCCCTACACTCAATTGTAACAGCCCCTCTGTTGTGATTCCTTAAACTGTGACCAAATTGCCCCTCTGTTGTGATTCCTTTAGATTCAAGGTAACATTGTTTTAAATGAAAAGATCATTTCATAACTTATTTACATAAATTCTTTCTTAGCTTGTTTACATAAATTCTTTTTCTGTCAATTCCTTTCAAGACAAAAAGAAAGAAAGCAGGAACTTATAGCCATGCAAGTAATTTCATTATTTTTCTCATTAACGATTGTACTTCCTTTGCTCTTTCTTGCATAATAATAAACAGATTTAAAGAGGAGTGGAGCCATATGACCACCTGATGCCCCCAAATCAATTTATTTGAGCTGGATTTGAACGATTTACAGGGAGAAGAAGAAAATCAATTGTCAAGAGGAGAGGAGATGTATGACCACCCACCTGATGCCCTAAATCGATTTATAATATGTATTTTTCATTTAATGTTGAGTAGATGTGCAACACACTACCTAAATATGCCAACTAATCATTACTTTTGCCAACTCAGCCGTTCACCTGGAGATCCGGTTACCACCGGGTCATATTTGAACAAAAGATAAACTTCGTTCGTATTTTTTGTACGACGCCTATAGTTAAATGGTATTTTTGAACAACTAAAACTTCAATGGTTTTTTTTGAACGTTTTTGAAACTTTCTTACCCTTATAAGTCATTTTCTCGATTAAAATTGAACTTTTTTCATACATTACCTAACATTGACTTGTCTTAATTTGCAGGCAGAAATACAAAAGGCTTTTCATATATTTCTTAAAGAATTTTTTGTAATATACAAGAATTGGGAGCCATTAGATTTAGATAATTCCATAGAACCTTTCATTGATTCAAGGGATCCTCTTTCTGAAAAAAAAGATTGCAGTGGCATCAGAAGGCAGTCATATCAGTGATGGAAACTGGTGGTCTTAATTGGTTAGTAGGTAAGGTATGCATCTTCAGATTTACTTTCTGTTGAGAACTAAACACATTTGAATATCTGAGAACTAAACACACTTGAATATTTATAAATGATGCATACATCCAAAGGGATAATAGCAATGTTTCTAATGGCGTCAAATAGACCTGATTGTGACCACTAATGGTTCATCAGGTTTGTTGATTTTTATTTTATTTTATTTGAAGTGCATTATCTGGTTTAATATGAAATGATTCATGTTGAAATTGGTTTCTTTTGTTACTCCCTAATACTTGATATCTTATTTTTCGCATGCAGGTGCTAACAAATATGGTGTCATTATCATTGTTGTTGTTGTTGTTGTTGGATACGGATATGTTTGGTGGAAGGTAAATATAAGCTCATATATTAATATTATTACTTTTTACAGTTAACTTGTACATAGTTTTTCTTCAACTAACAGAAATGGTATCATTAACAGGGTTGGAAACTTCCTGATATGATGTTTGCTACAAAATGAAGTTTATCTGATGCCACATATGCTTTAGCTAAATAGATTGACACTGTTTACTCATCACTTGCAGTAAGTTATTTAAAAACTTTGTTATCTTTTTGTTATTAATTTCGGTTGTTTATTATGTTGTTTAGGCTACTAAGAGACATTTATCTACAAGGATTGACCGTGTTGATAGTAGTTTAGATGAGGTTGCAGAAATTACTGCTACTAAAAAAGAGGAGGTACGACAAGATAAAGGTTGTTCTAGATGTTTAATCTATACATAATGTGGTTTACACCCTGGTGTGGTTCTTTTCCATTTTGTCTTGTGACTTTGATATTGTTTTCTGAGTTGGATATGTGGTCTGATAAATTATTTTTACATGAGAGTAGGCTGAGTAGGGTTGAATTGAAATAGGTACTGAATATTACCGTTTGACATGCGATTTTTTCTAGCTTAATGAGATATTTATAACAAATAATTTTGAATTTTTGTTGTCTTTTGTAGGGAAATCCATCAAGTTCATCAAGGCCAGCTCTTGAATTACCACAGAGGGTAAACTTCTAATCTTATACAAATACAATGATTTGCTAAATTCAAGAAATAGCAATGCACTTTTATTTATTACTTTTATTAAAACATCCTAGTTTAATTTGTTTCCATTATAGGATCGTATGTTTAATTTATTACTTTTATTAAAACATCCTAGTTTAATTTCTAGCTTAATGAGACATTTATTACTTTTAGCAGAGATCGATATATCTATATATATATATATATATATATATATATATATATATATATATATGAGCTTTTTGCTTTCAAACATTGTTGGGGAAGAAGGTTGAAACTTGCTCTTTATGAAGGTAATTTTTTTTTCTTAATGCATTATCCTCTATATTCTTGATATTTTCCCACTTTTTAAATCTTTTATCAAATTCTCACTTTTGGATACAGTGCTTGATGAGAGAATGTGTGACCTAAATCTTTTATCAAATTCTCACTTTTGGAGGTGGCCATAAGAAAAGGTAAGCAAAGGGTAATTTGTTATAGTTCAGGTTGACAAGGTGCTGTATTTTTCACATAATTGACAAGGAGCTGTTGTATCTATTCAGACTAGACTTAGAGCAATGGTTGCAAGAGATGAGTTCAGCAGAAAAAGAAACAAGGCTGCAACTATAGTTAAGGTACTATGGATGAATTATGTTTGTAAAGTATTTAAGAAAATGACTATAAACAAGGGTGAATTTGTACAAATTAGTTAGCTACTTGCAGGTTGATCTTGAATAAGCAAAGGGGCAATGAATTGTATTTTTTGTATCTAATTCGTTTTTAAATTTTTGTTACAACTTCTATTGATTTGTTTTATCTTTCTATGGAATGATTATTTGTATGACATTAAATTTATGCAATGGATTCTATTTTTTGTATATGATATTTTATTTTCTATTATGAAACATTAAATACAAATTTATTTTGAAAATAAGTAAATCTATAAATAATATTTTTTTTAACATTTAAAATTATGATACGCAAAAATGTGTGTCATCTTCATTTATGACATGGCCTTTCTTGACAGGGGCTTTCTTGATATGCATTGCGTGTCATTAACACGCGCGTTGTAATGTTACGACACGCGAATGCGTGTCGTCTTCCTTTATGACAGGGCCTTCCTTGATACGCATTGCGTGTCGTAAACGCACGTCGTAATTGCGCGTCGTAAATAAGCGTCGTAAATGCGCGTCGTCTATAGACGACGCACAAAAGTGCATCGTCTCTCTTTATGATAGGGCCTTCCTTGACGCGCATTTGCGCGTCGTCTGAGCCTTTTATGACGCGCAATGAGCGTCATAAAAGGCTATTTTTCTTGTAGTGTCTCAACCTGACCATGAAGTGTAGTTGCACTGAATCGGAAGAGCAGGGTGATTATGGGAGATGTTAAGTAGTTATAGGTCTTTAGATGCTTTCCCTTTGGGTAGGAAATGTTTTTAAGACATGATCATCATTCTCTACCCCTGCTTTCCCTCTGGTGTTTATCTCCACATAAAACCCTAAAATGTGGATGTGCTAAAACTGAAGAAATTAGAAGACACATACTGGATTTTAGCAAGTCGGGTAAGTTTAAAAATATCTTAATACGATATTGATTAGATTACACAACATGTAGTGTAGAAAATATCATGAATATTTATGATCAATATTCAACTTTTGAAAATGTATCCAGTTTGATGTTTATCTATTTGACATTTTTTTGACAGAAAATGAGAATACCAGAGAAGATGAACCACAAATTTACATTGAAATGATCAATGGAATTATCAAATCCCTTCAGGTATCATCTCATATCACTTGCTTATGAAATTTATTCATCTATACTTGAAAAGATATATTGATTTTTGTGTTGTTTCCAGGCTATCCTTGATGCAGTTCTCAGCACAACAATTATGATTTTATGATGTTAGGCTAAACTATAAAGCAATCATTCTTTGTTTTAGGAAACGTTTCAGAGCTTCTTTAGGCAGCTTAATGATGAGTTATTGAAACAAAAAGGTGCCCCTTTATAGCAATGTAGTATTAGGTTATATAGATAGGGAAAACCTCTTAATAACAACGTACAATTAGATCCCCTTAATATCAATGTATTACAATTTTATGACATGATGTTATTGAATGAAATTGATTGTGTAATGGATTGTATTTTTTGTATATGGTATTTTTATTTTCTATTATGAGACATGAAATGCAAATTTAATTTGAAAATTAGTAAATCTATAAATAATTTTTTTTTTTTAAAAAAATAAAAATTATGATACGCAAAAATGTGTGTCATCTTCATTTATGACATGGCCTTTCTTGACAGTGGCTTTAATGATACGCATTGCGTGTCATAAATGCATGTCGTCTATAGACGACACGCAAAAGCGCGTCGTCTCTCGTTATGACAGGGCCTTCCTTGACGCGCATGCGTGTCGTTTGAGCGTTTTACGACGCGCAATGAGCGTCGTAAAAGGCCTTTTTTCTAGTAGTGTTTGAGACAAGAAATCGGAACCAATGTACCTTCCGAGCTCGCTACTTGGCGCGTTAGACCGAGCTCGTTTGGAATTTTCATTCCTCAAGGTATTATAAAGCCTAATGGTTTCGTTATTTTAGTGAGAAGTGGATCCGGATGCCCCCATATTTTGCATCATGTCATGAATGTTTGTTGAACCATATTTTGTTAAATAAACTTCAAATAAATTTTGAAAAACTTTGTTAAATTTTGAAACTTCCTTTGATGCATAATCAATGTCATCATCCAATAAACCCAAATCGTAACAAATATTTTCAATTAAAGTCTCAACCCCCCCCCCCCCCCCCAACATTTAGAGTTGGATTCAAAGTGGCGGAACAAGTAATAATGGGAGGCATTTCTTGAAAATATTTTTTTAACTTTGCTTTCATCGGTTTCATCATATTAGCAAACATTGTGCTCCTCATTTCAAACTCATTTATTTTCGCACACATTAAAAAAATTTGGTTTAAAACTAAACAACTTGTAGGATAATAAACCCCCGATAAAAAAGTAGTTGCTTTTTTTAAAAACATCAAGCATGTCTGTAACAAGTTTGATAGTATCCCAACTTGATTCCGGATAAGCCGTAACCTTATTACGGTCCGCAAGGTTGTCATGTAACATTTTTAAAGTATGTTTTTGACATAAGACACATTTAAACATTTTGCAAGTGGAGTCCCATCGGGTATTATTTTCCCAATTCAGACCTAAAAAGAGGGCATTCGCATCGACACAAAATTGCATATAATTATGATATCGAGCGTTACTAGAACTAAAAATATCTTTTAGCATGTCTTTGAAACCATCTTTTATAGTTTCAATGTGAGTTAGTCCATCTTGCACAACCAAATTAATCATATGTGCAACACATCGACTATGAAAAAAAACACCATCACAAATTGGTTTATATTTTAGTTTTAGTTGTCCAACCGCGACGGTGTTGTTTGAAGCATTATCAAAAGATATAGAAAAAATCTTTCCTTCAAGTTTATAAGTTTTGATCACACAATCTAAAATTTTAAATAAATTTCTACCGGTGTGCGGGTACTCAAACAATTCAAACGTAATCGTATGCTTTATCATTACCCAATTAGTTGGATTAATCCAATGAGCGGTAACACAAAGGTATGCATCCGGTGAACCGTCAGGAGCCGTCCAAACATCACAAGTTAAATTCACACCGGTTTCTAAAGATTAAAATCCTAAAATCAATTCATTTTTTGCAAGTTTCCACATTTCAATACAATCGCGTCTAATAGAAGTACGACTCACATGGCAATATCGTGGTTGGAGAGTATCTTGGATGAGTGAAGTCAATCGTTTGTTGTTGAAGTGGTCAAAAGGCAAGCATTCTTGAATCACGAACTTCGCCATCCTATCCCGAACTTTAGCCATATCGTAACTCCACAATGTTGCATCATTCGCCATTCTTGTTTGAATATGTCCCGACCCAAATTTCACCGTGGGGCATCTTTTGGTCATATGATTTTTCAATGTCGAATTCCCATCTTCATTAAAAGAAAGCACCACATTTCTTGCATTGCGCTTTTTTATACCGTTCGGCATTACACACAAATCGTAGTTGCACAAAATAGTCGGATTTCTATTTGTTTCTTTGATGCTAACAACGGTAAGAGTGTTTGATGAATCTCGAACACCAACGGAAGCCGAATCCATTGTTTGAATTAAGAGTGGTTTTTGAACTAAGAGAGGTTTGCGGTTTTTGAACTAAGAGAGGTTTTTTGAGGTTTGGTTAAGGTAAAGTTGAGACCTAAAAATGTAATACATATATATACTATAAGGAATGGTTAATATGGTAAAAAAGAAGCAAAAATCGAGTCTTGAACAGCCTCAAACGACTATATAGCCATTAGGAAAAGACAAAAAAACGGTAACACTACAAAAACTGGTTCACCAACGGCACTTTCGAAATCTGGTTCAAAATTGGTTCATCACACCGGTTCAGAATAAACCAGTTCCAAACCGGTCTCCAGGGTAAAACATGCGAACTGGTAACATCCGGTGGTTCGGTTCACTATGGGTTCGGTTCTTATGTGAACCGGTTCAAGGCTAAACCGGTTTCCGGTTCACCAACCGGTTCGGTTCCTAAACCAGTTTTTTTGCCCACGCCTACCACTAGCTAGTCTAGGTGGGCTTTTAGTATGGGGGTTTTCATGAGGAATAGGTTGAAAGGAGTGTTGGCACCTCACCGCCGTCATCTGTTACCATTTCATAAGGAGTGGTAGCATTCCTAACACATTAGATTTTTTTTTTTGATTTTTTTTTGAACTTAAATAAATTATATTTTTATAAAACACAAACAATTCAATATTAATCAAGAAACTAACTACATTTTATAGATAAATTTACCTTATTTAAACAAGGATTAATAGAAAGGTCAAATAAAATTTAAATGGTTAACGACATGCTTAAAATTTTACAAATATATTGATTTTGTAACGACACAATTTTCTACTCTATCAAGGTAAAGAAACATTTATGTTAATAATAAAGTGACACTTTAATATATATCTTCAAATAATTATTAAAAATAAATAATACTATAAAAAATTACCAATACTATCTAGAAACAAAAACCACTCACAGCACGGAATTTACAAAACAACCATCCAACTTCCTTATTTTTTTGAAAGAGCTTTTCCGATCTCCATTTCCATTTCCTTTTTTTCTTAAAATTACTTCTTACATGTTCCAATTTGCTATTATCATTTCGTAAGTTTGTGAAAGTAGACTATTCCACAAAACTACTCCTCCAATTGTGTGAAACACGAAGCAAAAGCGAGACCTTTGAGCTTTTTCTTGAAAATAATCCTTGTTTGAGATGGAGACGACACCATTGATGGGAGAAATGAAGGTTCTAGAGAACGATTGTAAGAGGAAGATTATTGTATCCACAGGCCAACATCCAACAAATCTCTTTCTCTTTCTTCTCGCTATGGTGTTGACGAGCCATGGCTGGCGACTTCCTTGGCGCAAGCCAGGGGGCGGCCTTCAGCGCCCTTGGCGACCGGTGGCGACCTCCATAGCGAGGCCTACTCCCTAAAGCCTTATAACACACCATTTATTGACCAAGTTTACCCAACAATGCATCCCAATTCATTAGATTTGTCTTATCATTATACTTTTTATACAATTTCACCATTTTTCTATAATATATTAAAATTCTATAGAAATATTGTGAGAATCCTAGATGTTTTTATCTCTCTTTCAGACTTAAAAGTCAGTATGCGTTCAATAAGTACGTGGCCAACTCCGGACCTAGCTTTTGCGAACGTGGGACGTTCACTTCGGATAGCCTCGAAATGAGTACCTCTTACTTTAAAAATTCATAACTTTGGCATACGAGCTCCGTTTTTGACATTCACTTTCATTTAGAATCCGTTTGCTAATTTTGATTTTTATTTTTAAATTTATATTTTTTAACAGGCCGGGACAGGAAAAGCCCGTTAAAAATTCATAACTTCTTCATCCGACGTTCGTTTTCGTATGACTTTTTACCATTAAACTACTATCGACGAGATTTTCGATTCTCATTTACATTGTGTTGGATAAAAATCGCTCGATCTATAATTCGAACTACGGGCTGCACAATGTTATGCCAAATCTTAGAAAATTCATAACTTCCTCATACGAAGCTAGATTTGGACGTTCTTTTTTATTCACGCTCTTGGTTTAACGTATACTACGATTTTCATTTAGATTGCTAAGGCTAAAAAACACTTTATCGTAAACTCACTTTTTACGTCACCCAATGTCGTGTCGGTTTTGTCGCGAAACTTCGACATGTCATAACTTCTTCGTGATCAGGGCCGGTCCTGAAAAATGAAATATTCTTGGAGCCCCAAGACAAGCAAGAAAAAATGACCCTTATCTTTATTATAATTTTGTAATTTTAAATAAAAATATATAATGAAAAAAATTAGGCCCTGTGCAGCTGCCCACTTTGCCCCCTTCTAAGCCCCCCATGTTCAGGATAACTCGGATTTCGGCGTTCTTTATATTTCTGGAGTCCTTGTCACGACCACTACAACTTTCTTCATAGATATCGGGTTTATATAACATTTTATTTTTGACGCTTATTTTTATTTTTAATTAATTATATCATTATAAACAAGTATATAATCACATAAAATCACGTAATTCACATAATACTCAAGTAATTCATCTTTATTACATTAAAATAGGTTACAATGGTTGACCTTGACTATTACATCATCATACTAATGTGAAACAACCTAAAATACGACCCAAAATTTTTTTTTTTTGTTAAAATAATACTAAAGATATCAACCATCATAATATATCATGAAATCGTACGTCATAAATCCCCAAAAAGTTATAATAGATATGTCATGACAAAAGAGTTGTATCAACATACCATAGTATCTAAAATAAACTCCCAGGACAAAAGCTGAAACTGTGGTGTGTGCAATGTCATCATCCCGAGCTCTTTCCTTTGCTTGCGGAAATACCTGAAACCAAAACTGAAACTGTAAGCACAAAGCTTAATGAGCTCCCCCAAACTACCACATACCATACAATAGCATATAAAACACATACTGGGCCTTGCCCACTGCATCGGACCGAAGTCCGGAAATTGCATCGGACCGAAGTCCAGAACTAACCAGGGCCTTGCCCTCTGCATCGGACCGAAGTCCGGAACTACATCAGACCGAAGTCCGGAAACTAACCAGGGCCTCGTCCTCTGCATCGGACCGAAGTCCAGAACTAACTGCATCGGACTGAAGTCCGGAACTGACTGCATCGGACCGAAGTCTGAAATTGTCTGAACATAACATATCATAAGCATCTCAACCAGTATGAACACATAAACTGCATATCACATCAGACCGAAGTCCGAAACACATAACACAAATACATGCTTGAATCACAAAGACATCAAGCATTCTAAGTACTGCAACGGACGGAGGTCCGAAACTTCTGCTAACTAAACGGGCTGGCATTGTGGTCGTAGACCCGTTCCTACTGGAAGGAAAACTCACCTCGTAATGCTGGCTGCTGAGATGCTAACTCTAAAAGTGACTGACCGCTGCTCCGGAACTGTCTGGCTACAAATCCCGAAAACACTAGATTAGTTACTTGCATATACCCTCAGGGTAAGATGACTATTTTGCCCCTGGTCAAAGTCAACTTCTAGTTGACCGGACTCACCGACTATGGGCGCAGAACCGCCGAGTCCCTCCTTTACTAACTCTGACTTTAACTCACAGAGTCCCTTTCCCACTCACTGACTCTCTCTGAACTCGCAGGTCGAAGAAAAATGGGGACTCACGACTCGTCTCGTCAAGTCTGAAGAACAACTCGGCGAGTCCTGTTGTGCAGATTCCAAACAAACGAATTCTAAACCATTCCAGAGCATCTGACTTGAAGATCTGAGCCCCTGGAACTATCTGAACACGTAAAGTTGCTAACTTTACATGCAACTAAGAAGGAATGAAGTTATTTCACTCAAACACTACTTTTCTTGGGAAAACTCATCCGACTCGCCGAGTTGTATGAACAACTCGTCGAGTCTAAGGTGATCTTCATCGGACTCGCAGAGTTGCTCATCAAACTCATCGAGTCTACGACTATCTTCATATGACTCGCCGAGTCACACATGCGACCCGCCGAGTCCATTCAGTCCCTTTTTCCATACAGACCTGATTTGGGCCATGCAGCGGCTCCAAATCACAGATCCAAGATTCTAGGGCATGCTTATCACGTAAATTTGCAAACTTTACGTGCATGCATGGCTTTAAAGGCTTCAAATGCCAACCCTAAGCTCTTAATGGGGTTCCAAGCTCAAGAGGGACCTCAATCACTACCATAATCGAAACTTTACTCTTCTAGAATGCAATGAGAGTCCAGATCTGATGTTTCCATAAAAGGGGAAGTCCATCTCTCAAGTTTGAACCATAAGAGGCTCCAAAGAGGGCATAACAAGCATATATGAGGTTATAATGGGGGAATGCACAAGGTCATAACTTCATTACCTGAATGAAAAACAGATGTAAGCTAACTCCTGGATCTTCCTTCCCTTCTATGGACCTTCCTTCCTTCCCAAAGCTTCCAAGCTATCACAAATACCCTCAAACTCAACAATGGGGCTAGGGTTTACAAGGGAAATGTTATGAGAGTGATAGAGGCGAGGTTGGGGGCGCATAAGTGTGTTTAAATAGGGTGAAAACCCTTAAAATTAGGGCTTCATCCAGACAGGCGGACTCGCCGAGTCCAACGTATGGACTCGTCGAGTAGCCATCTCAAACGCGTGATCGTCCCGTCTCTACTTGACGAGTCAGGCTATAGACTCGTCGAGTACCCCTTCAAAAATGAAAATACTTTATTTGAATTACATACCAGAAATGGGGCGTTACAACTCTCCCCCACTTATCTTAGACTTTGTCCTCGAAGTCTGCTGCTGCTGCTGCTGAAAATAACTCTGGGTAATGCTCCCTCATCTCCTACTCGGACTCCCACGTCCACTCTGAACCCTTTCGGTGCTGCCACAACACCTTCACTAGCTGAACCACCTTGTTCCTCAAGGTATTCGTCTTCCGATCTAAGATCGCAACTGGTCTCTTGATATAATTCAGGCTGCTATCAACCTGAATATCCTCCAAGGGTATAACTGCTGACTTGTCCACCAAACACTTTCGCAACTGGGAAACATGGAAAGTGTTGTGGATCTGGCTAAGCTCTGCCGGAAGATCCAACCGATAAGCAACCCGACCCACCCGGACCAAAACCCTAAAAGGGCCAATGAACCTGGGACCCAGCTTGCCCCTCTTCCGAAACCTGATAACACCCTTCCAAGGTGATACCTTCAGGAGGACCATATCGCCCACCTGAAACTCCAAGTCCGAACGCCTCCTGTCGGTGTAACTCTTCTGCCTACTCTGTGCAGTCTGCAGTCTACTACGAACCTACTGGATCAACTCTGTGGTCTTGAGCACCATTTCAGTGCTCCCAATGACTCACTGACCAACCTCGCCCCAACAAATCGGGGTCCTGCACTTCCTTCCGTATAGCATCTCGAAAGGAGGACGTTCAATACTAGCATGGTAACTATTGTTATACCGAAATTCCGCTAGTGGGAGATACGTATCCCAACTACCACCGAAGTCTAGAACACATGCCCGGAGCATGTCCTCGAGAGTCTGAATCGTCCTCTCACTCTGCCCGTCCGTCTGGGGGTGGAAGGCGGTGCTAAAATGAAGACGAGTCCCCATCTCGTCATGAAACTGCTTCCAAAATCTGGAAGTAAAACGGACGTCTCGGTCTGACACTACCGAAACAGGCACTCTGTGCTGTGCTACTACCTCGCGCACATAGATGTGGGCTAGCTTCTCAGCCGATATGCTCTCCTGGATCGGTATAAAATGTGCGCTCTTGGTCAGCCGATCCATTATGACCCAAATCGAATCCACTCCCCATGCGGTCCTGGGAAGCTTGGTGACAAAATCTATGGTAATGTCCTCCCATTTCCATATGGGAATATCTAACGGCTGCATCTTGCCGTGGGGTCTCTGGTGCTCTGCCTTGACCTTCCTGCAGGTCAGGCATCTCTCCACATACCAGGCGACATCCCACTTCATGCAGGGCCACTGATGTGTGTAAAACCCACTAGTTTTAAACCTACTTTTAATTATCAAATAACACACAAAAGGCAGTGAACCTATCAATTGTGGTATAGTTCAAGCAAGTAGGGTATCGAACATAGGGAACGGCAAATTAAATACTAAAACCTAATTTATCTAATTTAACTAATAAGTAGGGGTTTTCTCTAGTTTTACAAGACTAGAAACTTACTAATTATTACTAACTTAAACTAGAAAACAAAGACTTGACTAGATTCAATAACAGAGAAGTACTTCTATTTAGTTCAACTTAATTGATCCTATGGTTGATTTCAAGGTAAAAGTGCAATGGATTAATTCTTTTGCTAGTTACCGATTCAATTGATTAATTCCGTATTCACTTCATTAATCCTTAGCAAATAAATCAATTTAAACAATGGCCAGTTGTCTATTTCAATTAAATTTACTAGATATAATATTCGGGTTAAGTTAGACTTGCAATAGCTAATTAATTTATCTTTTAATTAACTTCTTGTTTAATGGTCATCTCACAAGCTTGCACATAAATTTACTTGATTTTCTTATTAATCCTAGTTTCATGTTCATTACACTAGACATATGACAAAAAGTGTTCACTAAGCATATGAGATTGATAGCTAATAGATGTTCATGCTAATTAATTATCTCCCTATTAACAGAAAATCAATTATCATTCATACACAAGGTTCTTTAGCAAGCTAAAATAACTAAATTAACCATTATAGAATTAATCCTACCAAGAATCAAACCATATTACCAATTTCGTATCCCCAAATAGAAGTTTAAAGAATTTAGCTCATAACTAAGGTAATTAACAGCAAACAAATAAGTTCAAGTTGCTTAATCATGTTGACAAAACAAAAGAAACAAATAGAATGGTGGAATTATGCCTTAATTACTCCCGGAATTGGATTCTAGCTTCCTTGGTCGACTTCTAGGGTTCTTCTGGTTTCTTATTCGCAGCTAAGCACTTCTGAATCGTCCCAGAACTTCTTGCTCTCGATCTGTGGAATTATCTTTAAATAAGCGGTTCGACTCGTCGAGTCAAGTGGTGACTCGTCGAGTCCCTCTCACATTCTACGTATTGCGATAACTATCTGGGATCCCGAGTCATTATCCTTCTGATTCCTCGACCGGACTCGTCGAGTAGATATATGACTCGACGAGTAGAAGCTTCTTTTTCAGTGTTTTCCTTCTTCATTCCACTCTCAATCTTCTAACCGCTTCTCTTGTTCCTTTTACTTCCGAGCTTCATCTTTGGACTGAAAACCATAATTTAACACTTTTAAGTACCTTTTGTCCATAATATGCGATAATTTAGCCAATATATGAATAAAAAACTATACTAAATACACACTAAATATGCACATATCAAAATACCCCACACTTGTCTTTTGCTTGCCCCCAAGCAAAACTGAATTTTAATCATATTAGAATTATGTATAACAACTCCAATCTAACCCAGCCATTATGCCAAGACCGCAACGCATGTATTTGTGTCTAAAATTTTTCCTAAAGAACCCCCCATATTCCAAATACTCACAATCCTCATAAACATTCACCCACTCACCCCGAACTATGCTCATTTTATGCAACCCTCCGAATCCATCCGCAGAAAACCTCTTTACCCTCAAGGTATTTTTAATCGAGCAACCCAAGCATACATATTCTAGAAAATTACAATTTTTCGATACCACTATGGAATTCTTTGAATTCTTCACTTCTTTGAACATTTCATCTTTGATATCTTTGAATTCACCAACTTGTACTAGCTTTTGGTATCTTCAACTTTTTTTTGATTTTTGGAATTTTGATCTTTGAACTTCATACTTAACTTTGATGCTCCAAAATTCTTATAACTTTTCTTGTAATTTTTTCTCTCTTTTTTTTTCATGTATTTCTCACTTTTTTTTTCACTCAAATCCCTACATGCTTAAGCAGGGGCGCTCAATCTCAACCTTTATTGGCTAATGATAAAAATTTTCCTGGATACATTTCAGGTTTAGGCTGCTAAACATATTGCATCCCTCAGGCCGAGCAAGGTCGTGTTTTTGTCTCATGATTTCACTGGAATAAGGAAGCCACAAATGCACTAGAACGTATATAGGCTCAACAAAACATTTGGGTCTTCATGTAATTATTAACACAATCTAACATGGAATCCTAATTTTTACCAAAATTTTCTAATTAAATCCTAAATAATACTTTTGGTATGCAAAATTTTTTAAAATTGACTATTATGTAACCAACCCCCTACCCCACACTTATGTAATGCAATGCCCTCATTGCATATGATGCATGATAAAGAACAATAAAAATAAGAAGAGAATTAGAACAAACTCCCTGGGATAGCAGTCGATAGGCTGATCATAACCATTTTAAGCTCCAACTTCAATCAACTTTAGACATGGTAACATCTCATCCATGCCTTGGGTGTCAAAACTCGTGTGGGTCGCTCCAAATACGCGGAAATCAGTGTAAGATCTTCAAGAAAGGAAATGGAAGAATAAGTGAGCAAGTGGGACCAGTAGCAGCATCAAATCAGCAGTCCATCGAGATAAAAAATGATCGACTCGTCAAGTCTTATAGTGGACTCGTCGAGTACCAGCGCGCCTTCTCAGAATATGTAGAAATACAAGGCGACTCGGCGAGTTAGTTTAGTGCACTCGTCGAGTAGCCCACTGAACGAAAAATCTTGGTATTTTGCAACTGTTTTAGCGTCTAAAAACTTCTTTAACCCTTCCTCACATTTGGACTCAATTGCTCATACCCCCCAGGACCGGACTCGACACTTTGACGTTAAAAACTCGCTTCCTTGACTCGCTCTTACTCTAGAAAACATCCATGCTTTACATCTCTAACCCATCCTAAATAAGCAAGCATAATTCAATCCTGAAAAATACTAAAGCAAACAACCATTAATCATAAAATCTTAAAGCATACACACCAAATAAAAAAAATAAAACAAAACAAAACAAATTAAAATTGTTTGATTAAAAACGCAAAAACATCAATCTTCATCTTCCTCATCATCATTAGCGGCTCCACTTCCCCCGACTCCGCTTCGTCTCGCAGCAATCCTCTCATCCCAAGATGGAATGAATGGGTAATTCCCACCATCAATATGTGGGATATTGAAGTGGTCAAAAAGTCGAATGTGGGATTGGTTACTAAAATTCAGCCCCCTTGCCAATTGATCCTGCATCCGCCTCATCTCTACATTGTACCAATCCATTGGTACATCTTCATTTTCGACCGGAATCACTGGCGGCTCGTCCTCCACATCCCGTTCTCTTCTCGGTCTCACCCTCCTTCCCGGTGCATCGGGACCAACAACGGGGTCATCATTTGGAATGGCATAATGGCCACCACCATAGTCTTCAATTATCCGTGCTCGTCGGAAAAGAATGGGATTAAACGGGGGCGTCGGGATCATTGTCATGAAGTTCCAGGCTCCGCGGTTCATCAACCCGAATGAATTCGCCAATCGAGTGACAAACATTCCTCCATTGATACGGGATGTTTTGCGATCTTTGACCGCACCCTCCGAAAGGTATGAAGCAATACACCATGGAATGTTGCAAAAGACGCCGGGTGTTATTATGCTCCATAAGTAGAAAACATCAAGGTTGGAGACCTTGTCATCGTCTTTCCTTTGGTTGATGGTGGAGGAAATAAGGCGGTGAATGAGGCGGTGAGTCGGGGATCGGATGCTCCCTTCTTGTGCAGACTTTGGGATGTAGACTTTGTTTCTTATGGTATTCCACCAACCCGTGCTCGTGACTCCATCGGGGAACGCCATATGAGTGTTTGCCAAGAAAGCCCGAAAGATGTTTGTTGTCACTAAGGGTTGATCATAGATCCCTAGTCGGCAGGCAAGGTCCACCACCGAGCATTGACGATACTCGCCCCCAAGACAAAAAGTAAAGCTCGTCGGGTGATACACATCCACTCCCCCGGTGAAAGATACCGTGGAAAAGAATTCTAAACATAGCTCCAAATAAACCGGTTCTTGAATACGGAAGACCCGGCTCCACCCATCACACACCATGCTGTTGCCTTCATGTTGGAACTCCTTCAAAAGGTAAGGAGCTAGTTCTTCTTCATAGCTAACGCTCTGCAGCCATTCCCAATCAATTCTGTTCGGTACATACACCTCCTTCTTCTTAATGTCGGAGAGCTTCTTCTTCCACTTCCTCATTGTTGAAGTGGATTCAATTTGCGGGAAGTTTAACCATGGAAACTCCCCTTGGCTACCAGTTGAAGATTGTCCTCTTCTGAACATGATTTCTGCAAAATAAACACACAAAACCCAGAATATATAATTAAAAACTGGAAGGTATCTGTAAATCGACTGGACTCGTCGAGTCCATGCCTGACTCGACGAGTCGCGTAACCTGCACGAGTCAGTCGACGGGTCGCATGAAATTGGACCTTAAAACTTGAAATTTCTGTCAAGGGTTTTTGTTCAAGGACTTCCTACTAAGTAATAAGGTCAAACTAAGCATTCAAAACAACAATATTCATGAAAAATCGAAACCCTAGAATTTCATTATTTTTCAAAAACGGGTTTTTTACATGCAATTGCAGGTATAGATGGCCTTATACTCTCATTTTCTTTAGAAATCAAGAAGAAAGTTGTTACCTTTTGAGTTTAAACCTTTTGAGTTTATACTCTCATTTTCTTTAGAAATCAACAATATCCCCGGCAACGGCGCCAAAAACTTGATGTGTGTAAAACCAACTAGTTTTAATCCTACTAACTTAGACACAAAATAAACACACGAAAGGCAGTGTACCTATCGATTAGTAATATAGTTCAAGCAAGTAGGGTATCGAACACAGGGAACGGTAAACAATTAAAATAAATGCTAATATTATCTAAATAAAACAAATAACAAAAAGGGGATTTTCTCTAGTTTTACAAGACTAGAAACTTAATTAGAATAACCAACACACAAATTAATTAACTAGCAACTAAAACAATTAATTACCAACTAAATTCAATAGTAAAGAGGACTTCTGTTTAGGTACGACTCATTTGTTCCCATGGATGATTTTAATGTATCGGATTAATTCTTCATTGGCTACCAATTAAGATAATTAGGTTCACGTTCGCTATTCCTAATTCTTAGAAAACAAATTAACTCAAGCAATGACCAGTTGTCTAAATTAACGGGTTTCCTAGATTATTTATTCGGGTTAAGTAAGACTTGTAGTGGTTAACTAAATTGTCCCTCCAATTAACCTCTTGTTGATGTTCATCAAACAAGCTTACACATTAACTTACCTATCTTCTAGTTAATTCTAGTTTCTCATTCGTTATTCCTAGACATACAACTATGTGGTCACAATAAATCATATGAAATTAATAACTAAGAGATGTTCATACAACTTAATTACTGATTTATTAACAGAAGAATAGTTATTGTCAACACATAAGGTTCTTTAACAAGCTTAACAAAACATAATTACCAATTAAAATTAATCCTACTCAAATAATCAATCCATGTTCACAAAATTGTCTACCCTAACAGAAGAATAAGTTTTTAGCTCATGATTGCAGTAAACATAAACTCAAAAACGAAATCAAAGTATATAAACATAATTCAAATCAAAAAGTTACTAAGAATAAACCAAAATTGTCTTGATTCTCTTCACAATTGAATGTAGGGTTGATTCTTTAGTTCCTCACGACCTAGCAGCACTTGTAATCGTTTCTTAGCCTCCTAGGGTTTCTCTCCATGCTATGATATCGATCTGAAAGTCCCTTTATATAGATTTTCACAAAACAGAGGCTACTCGGCGAGTCCAGTGACCTACTCGGCGAGTCCGTCACTTAAAACCCGTGCACGGCAAGTCAGCGCGTCCAGAATCGCGAAACTTCTGACCAACTCGGCGAGTATGATGTGGAAATTGAATTTTTAGGGTTAAAACCCTATTTACCAGATGTAAAAGTAATTTCAAAATTAATTTTTTTTTTCTGTAAATAAGACCGACTCGTCGAGTTGTGGTTAGACTCGCCGAGTCTGGTCGCGAAGTTAAATGCTTTTCTGGAATCCATGTGGACTCGTCGAGTCGTGGTCAGACTCGGCGAGTCATTTAAAAATTTGCATATTTTTCAAAATTTTTCTGTTTATTATGAATCATTTCACCCCACACTTAGGCTATGCAACTCTCAAGCAGACATGCCCGATGATTTAGAAGATTTAAGAATAAAAACGAATGGAAAATAAAACGAAAAATAAAAAGAAGACTAAAAAGTAAAAGAAAGCAAACTCTATTGAACGGGTTGCCTCCCGCCAAGCGCTTCTTTTTGAGGAGTCATTAGCTAGACTCCTTCCCATTTACGTTTTGTCATCTTCAAGCATCGGGAATGTACGCCTCACTTTTTGTGGTTTATACTTGGTCTTGTAGGCATAAATCTTTTTCTTGTAAGCCCTCTTCAATTCGTCTCTTCTCCTTTTTCATTGCTTCATCTTTAGCTGCTTGGGCTTTCCTTTTTCTCTTTTTCTGCTTTACCCTCTTCTTTTTCACCAACTCTTGAACATCCTTCTCTTTAAATTTAATGACTTCATATTTCATGATGGTCCGTGCTCTAGGTTTAGTGGTGAATTGGTGATCAGCTTCTTTTATTCCTGCATCCTTTCCCGTGCTTAACCCTTCTCCAAATGGCATCGTATCAATGCATGCCACATTGGCGTGTTGCACCTCCATTCCTTTTTCCTCTTCTGCCAATTGTTCTTCATAAACAGTAACTGAAACCAGGGTATGTGAAGGACTATTCACAAACAGACCAGCTTTGGTCAAGTTTCTATCCAGATCGACTGGACTCGTCGAGTCCATTATGACGACTCGGCGAGTCGGATCGTCTTCGATCACTCCTGGAGTGTTTTCTGAGTTGGCTTCTTCCAGTAGCTTTTCTAGCTCCTCCAAGTCTTTGTTAGCATCTTCAACTTCTTCAAAGTGTAATGTGAACTTACTTGGGTCTTCTTTTAGTAAAATTTCAAGCTCTTTTTGTAATACCTCATCATCCAATTGGATAAATGAGATCTCTTCTCTCTTTTCTTCTTCTTGCTTGACTTCTGGAATAGCTTTAAACATCACCGACTCATCTCCCACTCTTAATGTCAATGTAGACTCACATATGTCAATTAGGGCACACGCGGTGTTTAAGAATGATCTTCCCAAAATAATTGGTATTTCGGGGTCTTCTTCCATTTCCACCACCATGAAGTCTACTGGAAAAATAAACTTGTCTACTTTGATAAGGAGGTTTTCACAAATGCCTTGTGGATTAATTATCGTTTTGTTTGCCAAATGGATTCTCATATTTACCGGCCTTGGTGCTGGTAAATTTAGCTTCTTAAAGAATGAGTAGGGCATCATATTGATGCTTGCACCTGAATCAGCCAATGCTCGTGTAGAAACTTCATTACCAAATTGGCAAGGAATTACTATGGTACCCGGATCACCCTTCTTCTCAGGCAGCTCACTCATCAATATCTCCGCGACTTCAGCCAAATCCTTCCTAGCAGCAAAAAGGCCTTTAAGCAAGTTAAAGTATTTAGGAGTTTGGAGCATTGTTTCCACAAATGGTAAATTGACTTGTAAGGCTTTAACATGCTCCATGAAGGTTCTATAGGCTTGAACTTTTTCTGCAGGCATGGCTCTGGTTGGGTATGGCAAAGGAGGGTTGTATGGTTTTAGGAAACTGACAGTGTCTTTATTCCCGACTGGACTCGTCGAGTTCATGAGAGTGACTCGGCGAGTCTGGTCGAGTTTTTCTGGTTCTGGTTTTTCTTCCTTCCCTGCCTTCTTCTTGGAGACTCTTAGTGTTTTTGTAAATTCTTCTTCACTGCTGGAGGTTATTACGCTCACGTTCTCCTTTCTTGGATTGGGCTCGGTGTTGCTCGGAAGTTGACCCGGTCTTCTTTCATTCACTTGATGTGCAAGCTGTCCCAGCTGTTTCTCAATGTTGAGAATGGAAGCTTGCTGATTCCTCAGCATGTTTCTGGTTTCTTGCATTGCTACATCGTGATCATTATGTCTTTTCTCGGACGCGGTTATGAATCTTGTGAGTATGTCTTCTAAATTTGCTTTCTTTTTCGCCACCGGCTCTTCCTTTTGATAGAATCCCCTCTCCCTCTGTTTGTATTTCTCCTCCTTAGCCTTTTTATACTCTTCGTATGGGAGCCATTCCTTCTTTGGTTTCCTCCAGTCTTCATCGTATCTATCGCCACTGGAATAAAATACTTGAGCCTTTTTATTTCCATTCCCTTCTCGATCACATTCCTTGGTAAGATGGGGGCCGCCACAATTTTCGCATCCTACCCTAATAGCATGGATCGTTTGATCCATTTTCGTCATTCTTCGGTCTAGGCTATCGAGTTTAGCTATTACTGCCGACATGCCATCGTTCACCGAGTTTACTGCTCCACGACTCACTTCATTCCTCGGATTGTGGTATTCTCTAGAATGCTTAGAGAATTCTTCAATTAATTCCTTTATTTCCGGAGGTGGCTTTCGGGTGAGCGGGCCTTGTGAATCGAGTAGTTGCCTTGTGGTGACATTAACTCCATCATAAAAGATGGAGACCTCCTGTTGGCTATTAAGATCATGGTGTGGGCAATTTCTAAGTAGGCTCTTGTACCTTTCCCAAGCTTCATAAAGAGATTCTCCGGGTTGTTGCTCGAAGTTGGCAATGGCTTTCTTTAGTTTGGCTATCTTGGAAGGCGGGCAGAAATGGTCAATGAACTCTTCTTTCATCTTGGCCCATGTGGTGACCGATCCGGGAGGAAGTGATTTTAACCAATCTTTCGCAGCGCCTTTAAACGTGACAGGGAGCATTCGAAGAAGCTGGGTCTCGCGTGGAACATTAGGCACGTTGAAGTAGTCGGCCACATCATTTACTTCGTCCAAATGCTTGTAAGCGTCTTCATGATCTCTTCCGTAAAAAGGGATCTCCTTGAGTTGAGCGAGAATATGGCCCTTTAGCTCAAACGTAGCGGTTGCGGGAATTGCGGGTTGCACAAGTCCCGGCCCGGTGTCATCACGCATCCTTTTCTTCCACTCCCCCATGGGGACTTCATCGATGTTAGCCATAGTGATAGCTAACTCTTCTTCGGAATCGGTCTCGTACTCGCTACCTTCGTGAATTGGTTCTTCAATTGTTAATGAGGCACTGGATACTCCTGATTTGCTGCCTTTCTTCTTGCTGAAAACGGATTTCAAGTTCTTGAGTGGTGAGTTCTTTGAAGTTGCGGTTTCTCCTACGGCTTTTCCCTTGCTTCTCTTTAGTGCGGATTCCGGGTCTTCCAAAGGTGGTACTAGAGGTGTGTCCGCTCCTCGGGTCATGAAACAGCTAAAAAAAACGAAACAAAAGAAACGAAACGCGTAAAAGGAATAAAAACGAAATAAAAAATAAAGACTGAAACAGCGATGGACTCGCCGAGTCTGCTCGAATGCACTCGGCGAGTTCAAGGCAAAAACAGAAAATAAATATTTCTAGTTATTCTAAAAACGAAATTTTATTAAAACTAAATCTACTTACTGATTTGCTTTATAAATAACTTTGTGTAAGATAAATCCCACACAAAGGATCGATTAAACTAGATTTTGCTATTAATTTTAGAACCGTTCCCCGGCAACGGCGCCAAAAACTTGATGTGTGTAAAACCCACTAGTTTTAAACCTACTTTTAATTATCAAATAACACACAAAAGGCAGTGAACCTATCAATTGTGGTATAGTTCAAGCAAGTAGGGTATCGAACACAGGGAACGGCAAATTAAATACTAAAACCTAATTTATCTAATTTAACTAATAAGTAGGGGTTTTCTCTAGTTTTACAAGACTAGAAACTTACTAATTATTACTAACTTAAACTAGAAAACAAAGACTTGACTAGATTCAATAACGGAGAAGTACTTCTATTTAGTTCAACTTAATTGATCCTATGGTTGATTTCAAGGTAAAAGTGCAATGGATTAATTCTTTTGCTAGTTACCGATTCAATTGATTAATTCCGTATTCACTTCATTAATCCTTAGCAAATAAATCAATTTAAACAATGGCCAGTTGTCTATTTCAATTAAATTTACTAGATATAATATTCGGGTTAAGTTAGACTTGCAATAGCTAATTAATTTATCTTTTAATTAACTTCTTGTTTAATGGTCATCTCACAAGCTTGCACATAAATTTACTTGATTTTCTTATTAATCCTAGTTTCATGTTCATTACACTAGACATATGACAAAAAGTGTTCACTAAGCATATGAGATTGATAGCTAATAGATGTTCATGCTAATTAATTATCTCCCTATTAACAGAAAATCAATTATCATTCATACACAAGGTTCTTTAGCAAGCTAAAATAACTAAATTAACCATTATAGAATTAATCCTACCAAGAATCAAACCATATTACCAATTTCGTATCCCCAAATAGAAGTTTAAAGAATTTAGCTCATAACTAAGGTAATTAACAGCAAACAAATAAGTTCAAGTTGCTTAATCATGTTGACAAAACAAAAGAAACAAATAGAATGGTGGAATTATGCCTTAATTACTCCCGGAATTGGATTCTAGCTTCCTTGGTCGACTTCTAGGGTTCTTCTGGTTTCTTATTCGCAGCTAAGCACTTCTGAATCGTCCCAGAACTTCTTGCTCTCGATCTGTGGAATTATCTTTAAATAAGCGGTTCGACTCGTCGAGTCAAGTGGTGACTCGTCGAGTCCCTCTCACATTCTACGTATTGCGATAACTATCTGGGATCCCGAGTCATTATCCTTCTGATTCCTCGACCGGACTCGTCGAGTAGATATATGACTCGACGAGTAGAAGCTTCTTTTTCAGTGTTTTCCTTCTTCATTCCACTCTCAATCTTCTAACCGCTTCTCTTGTTCCTTTTACTTCCGAGCTTCATCTTTGGACTGAAAACCATAATTTAACACTTTTAAGTACCTTTTGTCCATAATATGCGATAATTTAGCCAATATATGAATAAAAAACTATACTAAATACATACTAAATATGCACATATCAGCCACCAATAGTTGGGTCGAAGATCTCTATAGATCTTCGTTGCCCCTGGGTGGATGGAAAATCAAGAATTATGAGCCTCGTCCATCAATACCTGCCGTACTCCACCCCAGTACGGTACCCAAACCCTCCCATGGAGGGTCAACAATCCCCAACTGTCATAATCAAAGGAAGCTACTCGGCCCACGATTCTCTCACACTTCTGCCTCTCCTCCTTGAGGCCCTCGACGTGTGCCTCCCTGATCTGCTCCAACAAGGGAGTAATCACTGTCATCCTCAGGCATACATCCCTGATCGGGGCCGCTGCCGCCTTGCGGCTCATGGCGTCGGCCACTACGTTGGCCTTCCCCGGGTGATAAAGGATCTCACAGTCGTAATCCTTCACCACATCTAACCTCCGACGCTGCCTCATGTTAATATTCGGCTGGTCCATGAGGTACTTCAGACTCTTGTGATCCGTGTAGATGGTGCAACGGACCCCATAGAGGTAGTGTCTCCAAATCTTGAGGGCGAACACCACTGCCCCCAACTCCAAATCATGCATCGGATAGTTAGCCTCGTGAGACTTCAACTGTCTGGAGGCATAAGCTATCACATGCCCCCGTTGCATCAACACTGCCCCCATACCTACGATCGAGGCATCACAGTAGACTACAAAATCATCCACTCTCTTCGGCAAGGTCAGAATCGGTGCCTCGCACAATCGCTGTCTGAGAGTCTCGAAAGTCGCCTGCTGCTCAGGCCCCCAACGAAACACCACCGACTTCTTGGTTAGTCGGGTGAGTAGAACTGCTATCTTGGAGAAATACTGAATGAATCTCCTGTAGTACCCTGCCAAACCTAGGAAGCTCTGAATCTATGATGGAGACTTCGGGACCTCCCACTGCATCATGGCCTCTATCTTGGCCGGATCTACCAGTATACCCTTCTGGTTAATGAGGTGCCCAAGGAACTGCACCTCGCGCAACTAGAACTCGCACTTGGAGAACTTTGCTAAAAGTCTCTCCCTCCTCAAGACCTCTAGCACCTCCCTTAGGTGCTCCTCGTGCTGCTCCTGAGTCTTGGAATAAACCAAGATGTCATCGATGAATACAATCACAGACCGGTCCAACATCGGCATGCACACGCGGTTCATGAGTTCCATGAACGCGGATGGAGCGTTGGTGAGCCCAAACGACATCACCACAAACTCATAATGACCATAACAGGTCCTAAAAGCTGTCTTCTGAACATCCTCACCCCTGACCCGCATCTGATGATAATCGGAGCACAGATCAATCTTGGAAAACCAAGACGCTCCTTGAAGCTGATCGAACAAGGCATCTATCCTCGGAAGTGGGTAACGGTTATTCACCGTTACCTTGTTCAACTCCCAATAGTCTATGCACATATGGTGCGACCCATCCTTCTTCTTCTTCACAAACAAGATTGGGGCTCCCCATGGAGAACTAATTAGTCTAATGAAAGCCTTGTCTAGCAGCTCCTGCAGCTGCGTATACAACTCCTGCATTTCTGGAGGAGCCAACCGATACGGCGCCTTGGCTATCGGAGCCGCACCAGGAACCAAGTCAATCTTGAACTCAACCTGTCTCTCCGAAGGTATCCCAGGTAATTCCTCTGGGAATGAGTCCGGGTACTCTCGCACCACTGCTACATCATCTACTGTCATCGTACTCTTATCCCGGGTATCCATCTCATATGTGACATAACCTGCTTAACCCTGCTGGAAGTAGCGCCTCACTCTCACTGCTGAACAAAGAATTGGTCCGCGCTGTGGGCTCTCGCCCTGAATCACTAACTCTCCCCCGTTGGGAGTGCGAACCCTCACTAGCTGCAATTCGCAATCAATCATCGCCCCATTGGGGCTCAACCAATTCATGCTTACTATGACCTTGTTCCCTCGCAAAGGAATAGGGACCATGTCCACCGAAAATTGCTCATTGAATAACTGCAGTGAGCATGCCTTATGCACCCTCGCGACCCTGACGGTCCTATCATCGGCTATCTCCACCTCGAGTGGACAATCCAGCTCCCTAGGAGCTCTGCTAAACCTCTTGCTAAGTGCAAGAGAGACAAACGATCGGGTAGCCCCCGAATCAAATAACACTATAGCTGAAATGTCGTTCACTAAGAACGACCCTATACATAAACATATAACATTAGAAACAATCAATAATCAATGCATAGATAAAAGGAAAATACATACCCGTCACCATGTCAGGAGTCGCTCGCGCCTCCTCTGCTGTTATCTGAAAAGCTCTACTCTTCGCCACTGGCACCTCGGCCCGCCCCTGACGACCGTCCGTAATCCTCAATGTAGCAGGGGCAGGTGCCGACACCTTCCCTGCTGCTGCTAAGCTCGGGCACTGGGACTTTTTATGTCCCCTCTGATTGCAACGGAAGCAAATCAGATCTGATGTTGCGGTGGCTGTGGTAGAAACTGTACAATCTCTGCTCATATGCCCAGTCTAACCGTACTTGTAGCAGCCGGAACTCCCTGCCTTGCACGCCCCATCGTGTAATCTCGCACACTTGCCACACCGACTGTGGCTCTGCTGACCTCTGGACCTATGATCCGAAACCTTGGGCTTCTTGCCCAAACTCCCTGTACCTGAAGCCGCCTCCGCCTTCCTTTTCTTCTCCATCTCAAGATCAATCTCTCTCTCTCTCTCTCGCCCTTGCAATCATATCATCCAACATCTTACAGCTGGATCGGCTCACAAACTGGCGGATATCACTCCGCAGCGTCTCATGATAACGGGCCTTCTTCATTTCCTCGTCAGCTACGTACTGAGGAACAAGAAGAGCCCTCTCCCTGAACTTGGCGGTAATCTCCGCCACTGTCTCTATAGTCTGAGTAAGGTCTTGAAACTCTCTAGCTAACTGTTGCACCTCAATAGCCGGTGCGAACTCGGCTATGAACCTGGTGGTAAAATCAGCCTAAGTCATAGTATCAAGTGCTATGTCATCCCTGATACCATGCCCAACCTCCTCCCACCAGTCACGTGCCCTGTCCTTCAGGAGATAGGATGCTAATCTGACCTTGTCCCCTTCGGGACATCTGCTAGTGCGGAACGCGTTGGCAACATCTGCCAACCACCTAGTGCTCGCAATGGGGTCCCGCACCCCATGATAGCCTGGAGCTCCACAAGCCCGAAACTCCCTGAAGGTGAGTGTGCGCGACCCCATCATGGCCGCCATCTCAGCACGAAATGTGCTCAACTTCTCATCCATCAACTCCAAGATACCCTCCTTGATTGAACCGAAGATCACAGGACTTTGCTCAAGTATGATACGGGTAACCTCTGAAGTGAAAAAATCCCTAGTCTGCTCATTTAACTGCTCGGCCCCCGAGCCTGATCCTGATCCTTCCCCGGCACCTGAGCTGCCGACTGCTGGCCTAGGGCGTAAAACCACCATTCTGAAAACACATCATGATAAACGTCAAAAACACTGATATATCTCTAGGGATCGCTACTACTATAGGTTTCCTGGTCTCGCCTCTGCCTTCCTTGATTCAAGTACAAATCCTCAACAAAAACTAGTCCTCAGCTGCTGAAGGCCTCCTTGTAATGCCAATTAGTCATCACCTCAATACCATCACATGTGACGAGGCTCAGATAATCCTTCGAGTAAAAGACTCATTCCTACAACGGATGGACCCAAACAAGAGCTGCGCAGTAGAGCCAAATCCAGCACTCTGAGATTATTCAACCCTGATCTCATGCGATGTGTCGTATTCACCTAATGGTTAACTCTCATTACCCGGAGTCTCATAAAGCACAAAGCAAGCAGCATTCGGACACAGGAAACTAATCAAGCCACTCTATTCTCATAACAAGAAATTGTACTAGCATACAATGCTAAGCTCGTACTGTCAGGCATAACCTAAACAAGCTATCCTACTGCTGTCTACTAAATACTAGCATGTAGTTCTCATAAAGCTGAAGCACATATAGCAGGCACATAAGGCATCCTGCTAGATCCTTAGTCCTATTCTAGCATGCTGTTCTACTGAAACTAAAACTGATAATCATAACATAAACTTGTATGGGTAATTTGGGGGTACTTACTTGAGCTCGGCTGATCGAATGCACCACACCCTTTTCTCGTTTTCAAAACTCTTTTCTTTTTAAGTCTCTTTCTCAAAAATTCTTTTGAAAATGTTTTTCTTTCGAAAATCTTTTTTCTATTTCCTCAGTTTGAGTTCAGTTACACCCGTAAGTGTGTCTGAATCCCTCAAACCAAGGCTCAGATACCAACTTGAAATAACCCAAAATACAACCCAATTTTTTTTGTTAAAATAATACTAAAGATATCAACCATCATAATATATCATGAAATCGTACGTCATAAATCCCCAAAAAGTTATAATAGATGTGTCATGACAAAAGAGTTGTATCAACATAACATAGTATCTAAAATAAACTCCCAGGACAAAAGCTGAAACTGTGGTGTGTGCAATGCCGTCATCCCGAGCTCTTCCCTTTGCTTGCGGAAGTACCTGAAACCAAAACTGAAACTGTAAGCACAAAGCTTAGTGAGCTCCCCCAAACTACCACATACCATACAATCATATAAAACACATATTGGGCCTTGCCCACTGCATCGGACCGAAGTCCAGAAACTGCATCGGACCGAAGTCCGGAACTAACCAGGGCCTTGCCCTCTGCATCGGACCAAAGTCCGGAACTGCATCGGACCGAAGTCCGGAAACTAACCAGGGCCTCGCCCTCTGCATCGGACCGAAGTCCGGAACTAACTGCATCCGACCGAAGTCCGGAATTGTCTGAACATAACATATCATAAACATCTCAACTAGCATGAACACATAAACTGCATACCGTATCGGACCGAAGTCCAAAACACATAACACAAATACATGCTTGAATCACAAAGACATCAAGCATTCTAACTACTGCAACGGACAGAGGTCCGGAACTTCTGCTAACTAAACGGGCCGACATTGTGGCCGTAGACCCGTTCCTACTGGAAGGAAAACTCACCTCGTAATGTTGGCTGCTGAGATGCAAACTCTAAAAGTGGCTGACCGCTGCTCCGGAACTGTCCGACTACAAATCCCGAAAACACTAGATTAGTTACTTGCATATACCCTTAGGGTAAGATGACTATTTTGCCCCCGGTCAAAGTCAACTTCTAGTTGACCGGACTCACCGAGTCAAGGCGCAGACTCGCTGAGTCCCTCCTTTACTAACTCTGACTTTAACTCACAGAGTCCCTTTCCCACTCACTGACTCTCTCTGAACTCGTAGGTCGAAGAAAAAAGGGGACTCACGACTCGACTCGTCGAGTCTGAAGAACAACTCGCCGAGTCCTACCGTGCATATTCCAAACAAACGAATTCAAAACTATTCCAGAGCATCTGACTTGAAGATCTGAGCCCTTGGAACTATCTAAAAACGTAAAGTTTCTAACTTTACGTGCAACTAAGAAGGAATGAAGCTATTTCACTCAAACACTACTTTTCTTGGGAAAACTCATCCGACTTGCCGAGTTGTATGAACAACTCGTCGAGTCTAAGGCGATCTTCATCAGACTCGCCGAGTTGCTCATCCAACTCGTCAAGTCTACGGCTATCTTCATATGACTCTCCGAGTCACGCATGCGACTCGCCGAGTCCATTCAGTCCCTTTTTCCATACAGGCCTGATTTGGGCCATGCAGTGGCTCCAAATCACAGATCTAAGCTTCTAGGGCATTCTTATCACGTAAATTTGCAAACTTTACGTGCATGCATGGCTTTAAAGGCTTCAAATGCTAACCCTAAGTTCTTAATGGGGTTCCAAGCTCAAGAGGGACCTCAATCATGACCATAACAGAAACTTTACTCTTCTAAAATGCAATAAGAGTCCAGATCTAATGTTTCCATAAAAAGGGGAAGTCCATCTCTCAAGTTTGAACCATAAGAGGCTCCAAAGAGGGCATAACAAGCATAAAGGAGGTTATAATGGGGGAATGCACAAGGTCATAACTTCATTACCTGAATGAAAAATAGATGTAAGCTAACTCCTGGATCTTCCTTCCCTTTTATGGACCTTCCTTCCTTCCCAATGCTTCCATGCTATCACAAATACCCTCAAACTCAACAATGGGGCTAGGGTTTACAGGGGAAATGTTCTGAGAGTGATAGAGGCGAGGTTGGGGGCGCATAAGTGTGTTTAAATAGGGTGCAAACCCTTAAAATTAGGGCTTCATCCAGACAGGCGGACTCGCCGAGTCCAGCGTATGGACTCGTCGAGTAGCCAACTCAAAACGCGTGATTGTCCCGTCTCTACTCGACGATTCGGGCTACAGGCTCATCGAGTACCCCTTAATAAATGAAAATACTTTATTTGAATTACATACCAAAAATGGGGCATTACATAATGCTTAGCCCAGAAACACGGACGTTACACTTCTCTCCTCCTTAGGATGATGCCATCCCCAGAATCATACATCAGCAAACTAATGTGGATAGCGACTCATCATGTCACTCTCCGTTTCCTAGGTGAGATTTGACTCATTCGTATGTTTCCGTCGCACAATTAGTAAGTCGACCATCTTGTGTCGCAACTTCTTCGTCTTATGGTCAACAATCACCTCCGGTTCTTCAACTAGCCTCTTATTTTCATCCATCCTTAGCTCATCAATTAGAATTATGTCAGGAACTTCTCCCATGAATTTCCTCAAATAACTCACATGGAAAGTGTTATGAATAATGTCTAGTTCTTCTGGTAGTTCTAGCTTGTAGGCTTGGTTCCCAATCCTCTGAAGAACTTTGAACGGTCCAATGAATCTTGGACTTAACTTCCCTTTTTCCCGAATCTTATAAGTTCCTTGTAGCACCTGGTTCCTGGTATGTAATTTATTTAAATATTTTGCATTTTTGGCCTTGGACTCGGCAAGTTGAACGACCAACTTGCCGAGTAGAAGCGGGATGGGACGTGGGATTTAAGTGATGGACACGTCGAGTCGGGTCCCGGACTCGACGAGTAGGCTCTGATTGAAAAACCCTAATCCGAGGGTTTGCACCCTATTTAATCATCTCATTTTCCCTTAATGCTCCCAGAAACCCTCCCTAGTAAACCCTATGTGTTTTGGTGCAAGATCTAAGGCTTTTGAGTGATTTTTGTGGGTTTTGACCTCAAGGAATAAGGAAGAGCATAGAAGGATCAAGAGGAGACTGAAGGATTAGAGTTTGGTGCATCATTTTCAGTCCTTGAAAGGTATAAAGTATGTACCTTGCTTGTTCATTTGTTAGATCCCTTTTTGGGGAAGATTTAGGGCTTCTTAAGTCATATGAGGCGGCCAACCATGATTGCAAACATGGTTGGGGGTCAAGACTTCGGATCTAAGTCTTGGAAGGAGTCCCAAAGCAGATTTGGGTTGCTTTTGCACCCAAGGAAGGTCCCATGCAACATAAGAGCCATTTTAGAGCCTTTTTGGGTCAAAAGTCCCATGCATGCACGTAAAGTTCGAAACTTTACGTTCTAGATCGAGCTTAGGGCTTGGATCAATCTTTTTATCAAAGGTTGTACATCAGAAATCGAGGATTTAGGGTGTGGATGTTATCGACTCGGCGAGTCCGTTCTTGGGACACGACGAGTCCAAAGCATAGGGTCTGTTATCTGTTGAGGGTCAAAAGAACCCAGTTGGGTGTTAGAAGGGTTGTAGAAGGTCCGAGGGAGTGACCCAACGTGTTGGACTTAGCCTTAGACTTGGAATTCATGGGACTCGTCGAGTGCTAGAACAAACTCGGCGAGTCCAAGGCAATCTCCTTATCGATGAAGATGAACTCGACGAGTTGTTCATACAACTCGGCGAGTCGGGGTCAGGACTTGTTCATCAGATGAAGGTGAACTCGACAAGTGTTCATCCAACACGGCGAGTCGGATGAAGGTTCATTGATGTTCGTAAAGAAAGGGAACTCGTCGACTCGTTGCCAAACTCAACGAGACGAGTCGTGGATAAGGACGAGTAAAGGAAAGGGACTCGACGAGTTGATGGCCCAACTCGGCGAGTCGGGTCAACTGGAAGTTGACTTTGACTTGGACTTGGTTGGGGGTAAAATAGTCATTTTACCCCAAGAGTAGATATTAGTTTTCTGACTGAGTGTTTTGTGGGATTATAGCCGGAGGATTTCCGAAGCAACAACAGGCAGAGGTTTCCTGCACATATTATCAGCAGCTACTTGTTCGAGGTGGGTTGCCTACCAGTAGCGGTGGGTCTACAGCCACAATGTCGGCCCACCAATAGGAGTTGTATAATTATATGATCGTCTTTGTGATATCATCTAGGTTGCTTCTACTTGATATGTTATATGCTGACATGATATGCTATATGTGATAGTAGTAGAGTTCGGTTGTTAGGACCGAAGGGTAGGTCAGACACCCTAGATATGTCTGACAGTATGTGATGATATGTTTATATGCCGACATGACACGTTATATGGGATAGTGGTAGTAGGAGGGGAACAGTCCCCAAGTTCGGTTGTTAGAACCGAAGGGTAGTTCAGACACCCCAGATATGTCTAATAGTATGTTTATATTATGATATATGTGATAGTAGTGGTACGGGTGGAATAGTCCCCGAGGGTCGGTCTTTAGGACTGACGGGTAGGTCAGCACCCCAAAAAGACTTGACAGGGGTAGGACGGCACCCCCGAATGGTCGCATGGGTAGGTAGGCACCCCAGAATGGCCGCACGGGTAGGTCGGCACCCCAGAATGGCCGTATCGGGTAGGCCGGGCACCCTAGAATTGCCTGGCAGTATGTATGCTATGTGATTGTATGGTATGTGGTACGATGGGGGAACTCACTAAGCTTTGTGCTTACAGTTTACAGTTTTGGTTTCAGGTACCTCTTCAACAAAGGGGAAGGAGCTGGCGCGGTAGCGGCACATCATACACACATGTTGGTTTTCCGCACTAGTGTTTCTTGGGTCGTTACAAGTTGGTATCAAAGCCCTGATTTGAGGGATTCGGGCACACCTTGGGGGTGTCTGGACTCAAATCGAGGGATTAAAAGACTTTTACAAGAAAAATGGTTTCTTAAAAGCTAAGATAAAAGAGTTTTGGGAAAGAACAAAGTGTGTGATGTGCGCGACCGGCCGAGCTCAAGTAAGTATTCCCCAAAGTACCCATACAAGTTTATGTTATGTTTATCAGTTTCATTAGAACAGCATGCTAGAATAGGACTGAAGATCTAGGAATGATGGCTTATGTGTCTGCTTTATGTGCTCCAGCTTATGAGAATTGCATGCTAGTATTAAGTAGACAATAATAGGATAGTCTGTTTAGGTTATGCCTGGTATTATGAGCTCAGCATTGTATGATGGTACAACTTCTCGTTAGGAGAATAGAGTTGTTTGAGTAGTTTCCTGTGTCCGAATGATGCTTTCTCAGTGCTTGTAGGACTCTGAATGATGGCCGTTAGCCATTAGGTGAGTACGTCGTGTCGCATGTCATTAGGATTGAATAATCTCAGAGTGCTGGATTTGGCCCTATTGCGCAGCTCTCGTTTGAGTCTAACCGTTGTAGGGATGAGTCTTTTACTTGAAGGATTATCTGAGCCTTGTTACATGTGATGGTATTTAGGTGATGGCTCATTGATATCACAAGGAGGCCTTCAGCAGCCGAGGACCGGTTTGGGTAGAGTCAGAGATTTTCCCTAGGGTAAGCCTACGATGAGAGTAGCAGAGATCAGCAGTGGAAAAAGGGACTTCGTGGAGTCGAGGTAGTCCTTGAGGAAAGTACGGATAGATATGGAAGGTAGTATGGGCCCGTACTACAGAAAGCAGAGGATCTGTACTCGAATTAAGGAAGGCTGAGGCAAGACCAAGGAACTTGTGATGGGTGTGATCCCTCTAGATGTACTAGTATCACTGACGGATGTCATGATGTATTGCGGAATGGTGGTACTAAGGCCGAGGCCAGCAGTGGGTAGCTCAGGAGAGGGATCGGGTTCGGGTTCGGGTTCAGGCTCCGAACCAGTGGACGAGAGGCTACGCGAGTTCATCGCGTCTAAGATCACTATAGGCATCCTTGATGCGACCCCGATCATCTTTGGGTCGATCAAGGAAGGGATTGTTGAGCTGATGGAGGATCGCCTTAGGGCGCTCAGGAGTGACATGGCGACCAGCCAGTCAGGATCCCGCATACTATCCTTTAAGGACTTTAGGGGCAGTGGCGCGCCGGACTTCCACGGGGAAAAGGACCCCATTTCTGCTAGACGATGGATTGCGGACATGGAGTCTGCACAGCTGACAAGCTTCTGCCCCGAGGGGCCGAAGGTGAGATATGCAGCAGGGTGTTTGAGAGACAGAGCTAGAGATTGGTGGGAGTCTGTTGGTGACTCCTTGGGAGCCTCGGCTGTTGAGGCTATGACCTGGTTAGACTTTATGACCAGATTCAGGGCGGAGTTTGCGCCAGCTGTAGAGCTTCAGCAGCTGGCCAGAGAGTTTTTGGATATGAGACAGACTACATAGACTGTGGCGGAGATCACCGCCAACTTCTGGGAGTGGGCATTGCTTGTGTCCCAGTATGCGGGAGATGAGGACATGAGGAGGACCCGCTATCATGACATGCAGCGAGCCGAAATTCGGGAGCATGTTAGTTTTTCAGCTTGCCCTACCCTGGATTCCATGATTTCCAGATCAAGGGAGAGGGAGATCGATCTGGAACATGTCTAGAAGAGGAAGGTAGAGGAGGGGTAGACGATTGGGGCTTCGGAGAAGAAGCCTAAGGGATCAGATGGTAGGCCGAAAGGCCAGTCAGAACCAGGCCACTGCAGGAAATGCGGCATGCCACATGAGGGGGCGTGTAGATTGGGATCGTCGGGCTATTACAAGTTCGACAAGACGGGGCAATTCAGCAGAGATTGTACCGCCCCTACACCGGTTATTCAGACGTCTGAGTTGCTGTGTTTTCAATGCAACCAGAGGGGCCACAAGAAGGACAACTGCCCCCAGTTAACAGCAGCAGCAGCGCCAGTGAAGGCGCCAGCTCCAGCGACCTTGCGAATTACTGATGACTGGAAGGCCAAGGCTGAGGCTCCAGTGGTGAGGAGTCGGGCCTTCCAGTTGACTACCGAGGAGGCACGCACTGCACCCGATGTGGTAACAGGTATGACTTCTTGTTTATGCTTTTATGATATGCTGCTGTGATTTTGATATGTTATGTATGTGCTCTGTTTAAGATCGTTCCATGTGAACGGTATCCCAGTTCAAGTATTGTTTGATTCGGGTGCTACCCGATCATTTGTCTCTCTTGCGCTTGGCAAGAAGTTTCCTAAGTCGTCGGGCATGTTGGATTGCCCTTTAGAGGTTGAGATTGTAGACGACAGGCCGGTACGAGCATTAGAGGTCTTCCGAGATTGTGTTTTGAGGTTGTTCGAGGAGCGTTACATGGTAGACTTGATTCCCATACCCTTGCGGGGGAACAAGGTTATTATCGACATGGATTGGTTGAGCCCCAATGGGGCGGTGATAGATTGCGCACAACAGTTGGTGCGAGTCAGGACCCCAGGAGGGGGAGATTTAGTGATTTAGGGCGAGAGCCACAGCGAGGGCCAACCTTATGTTTGGCAACGAGGACAAGGCGTTACCTTCAGCAGGGTTGCGCCGGATATGTCGCTTATGTCATGGATACCCGGGAGGAGGGAAAGGCGACAGTGGGCGATGTGCCCGTAGTACGAGAGTTTGCGGACATATTCCCCAAGGAGTTGCCTGGGATACCTCCGGAACGATAGGTGGAGTTTAGGATCGACCTAGTCCTTGGTGCGGCTCCGATAGCCAAGGCACCGTATCGGTTGGCTCCTCCTGAGATGCAGGAGTTGTCTACACAGCCGCAGAAACTATTAGACAAGTGATTCATTAGACCTAGTAGTTCTCCCTGGGGAGCCTTGATTCTGTTTGTGAAGAAGAAGGACGGGTCGCATCGGATGTGTATAGATTATCGGGAGCTGAATAAGTTAACGGTGAAGAACCGTTACCCACTCCTGAGGATTGATGACCTCTTTGACCAGCTACAGGGAGCATCTTGGTTCTCCAAGATTGATCTGCGTTCAGGGTATCATAAGATGAGGGTCAGAGAGGGGGATGTACAGAAGATAGCGTTCCGGACGCGCTATGGCCAATATGAGTTCGTGGTGATGCCTTTCGGGCTCACCAATGCTCTTGCCGCATTCATGGATCTCATGAACCACGTGTGCAGACCAATGTTGGATCGGTCCGTGATAGTTTTCATCGATGATATCTTGGTTTACTCCAAGACACAGGAGGAGCACGAGGAGTATCTGCAAGAGGTTCTAGAGACTTTGAGAAGGGAGAACTTGTATGTTAAGTTCTCCAAATGTGAGTTCTGGTTGCGCGAGGTGCAATTTCTCAGACACCTTGTCAACCAGAACGGGATATCGGTGGACCCAGCCAAAGTGGAGGCCGTGATGAGATGGGAGGTTCCGAGGTCTCCATCCGAGATTCAGAGTTTCCTAGGATTAGTCGGCTACTATCGGAGATTCATCCATGATTTCTCCAAGATAGTCATACCCCTGACCAGGCTAACGAGGAAAGCCGTGGTTTTTCGTTGGGGGCCTGAGCAGCAGGCCGCATTCGAGACATTGAGACAGAGATTGTGTGAGGCACCAATCTTAGCCCTATCGGAGGGCATAGAGAATTTTGTTGTGTACTACGACACGTCCATTTCAGGTTTGGGCGCGGTACTGATGCAGAGAGGGCATGTCATCGCCTACGCTTCGAGGCAGCTGAAGCTTCACGAGGCGAACTACCCGACGCATGATTTGGAGCTGGGGGCTGTTGTGTTCGCCCTTAAGATTTGGCGTCATTACCTCAATAGGGTTCGCTGTACTATCTACATAGACCACAAGAGTTTGATGTACCTCATGGATCAGCCGAATCTAAACATGAGGCAGCGTCGGTGGTTGGACGTGGTGAAGGATTACGATTACGAGATCCTTTACCACCCGGGGAAGGCCAATGTGGTGGCCGACGCACTTAGCCGCAAGGCAACGCCGATCAGGGATATTTGTCTGAGGATGACAGTGGTGACCCCGCTGTTGGAGCGGATTCGGGAGGCCATGAAGGAGGAACATCGGAAGAGCGAGCGGATTGTGGGGTAAGTTTCCTCCTTCGATTATGATAGCCGAGAGCTGTTGACACTACACCGTAGGGTGTGGGTGCCGTACCACGGGGGTGTGCGCCAGGTTCTGATGAAGGAGGCGCACAAATCTCGATTCTCCATTCATCCCGGGGTGACGAAGATGTACAAGGATCTTCTTTTGGACTATTGTTGGCCCTGCATGAAGCTGGATGTAGCATGGTACGTGGAGCGGTGCTTGACCTACAGGAAGGTCAAGGCCGAGCACCAGAGGCCACACGGAAAGATGCAGCCGTTGGATATCCTGCTGTGGAAATGGGAAGACATGACGATGGATTTTATCATAAAGCTTCCCAAGACCGCTCGGGGAGTGGATTCGATATGGGTCATCGTCGATCGATTGACCAAAGAGCACCCATTTTATTCCGATCCAGGAGTGCATTTCGGCCGAAAAGTTGGCCAACATCTATATCAGGGAGGTGGTGGCGCGGCACAGGGTACCGATATCGGTGATTTCAGACAGGGACGTGCGGTTCACTTCCAGGTTTTGGAGGAAGTTTCATGACGAGCTGGGTACTCGTCTGTATTTTAGCACCGCCTTTCACCCACAGACGGATGGTCAGAGCGATCGGACCATCTAGACATTAGAGGATATGCTGCGAGCATGTGTTTTAGACTTCGGAGGTAGCTGGGATACCTACCTTCCGTTGGCAGAATTCCCGTATAATAATAGCTATCATACGAGTATTAACCGTCCTCCCTTCAAGATGTTATACGGGAGGAAGTGCAGAACCCCAATATGTTGGGGTGTGGTTGGCCAGAGGGTCATGAGGAGCATCGAGGTTGTGCTCAAGATGACAGAGAGGATTCAGCAGGTCCGGAGCAGACTTCAGACTGCTCAGAGTCGGCATAAAAGTAATGCTGATAAGCGCCGATCAGACCTGGAGTTCCAGCTCAAGGATATGGTTCTCCTAAAGTTGTCGCCATAAAAGGGCGTCATCCGATTTAGGAAACAGGACAAGTTGGGCCCCACGTACATTGGACCGTTCAGAGTCTTAGCCCGGGTGGGCAAGGTAGCATACAGGTTGGATCTGCCAGCCGAACTCAACCAGATCCACAACACTTTCCACGTCTCCCAGCTGCAGAAGTTTCTGGTGGACGACTCAGCAGCGGTACCCTTAAAAGATATTCAGGTCGATGACAGCTTGAATTACATTGAGCGGCCAGTAGCGATCCTCAACCGGAAGTCGAAGGAACTGAGGAACAAGAGGGTTGAACTAGTGAAGGTGCAATGGCAACATCAGAAGGGCTCAGAATGGACTTGGGAGCTAGGGGAGGAGATGATCGAGCATTACCCAGAGTTGTTCCAGGAACGAACAGCAGACTTCGAGGACAAAGTCTAAAATAAGTGAGGGAGATTTGTAGCACCTGGTTCCTGGTATGTAATTTATTTAAATATTTTGTATTTTTGGCCTTGGACTCGGCGAGTTCAAGGACCAACTCACCAAGTAGACGCGGGATGGGATGCGAGATTTAAGTGATGGACTCATCGAGTTGGGTCCTGGACTCGACGAGTAGGCTCTGACTGGACAAAAACGCTAATCTGAGGGTTTGCACCCTATTTAATCATCTCATTCAGCCACCACTTTACCCTAATGCTCCCAGAAACCCTCCCTAGTAAACCCTAAGTGTTTTGGTGCAAGATCTAAGGCTTTTTGAGTGATTTTTGTGGGTTTTGACCTCAAGGAAGAAGGAAGAGCATAGAAGGATCAAGAGGAGACTGAACAATTCGAGTTTGGTGCATCATTTTCTGTCCTTGAAAGGTATAAAGTCTGTACCTTGCTTGTTCATTTGTTAGATCCCTTTTTGGGGAAGATTTAGGGCTTTTTAAGTCATATGAGGTGGCCAACCATGATTGCAAACATGGTTGGGGGTCAAGACTTCGGATCTAAGTCTTGGAAGGAGTCCCAAAGCATATTTGGGTTGCTTTTGCACCCAAGGAAGGTCCCATGCAACATAAGAGCCATTTTAGAGCCTTTTGGGTCAAAAGTCCCATGCATGCATGTAAAGTTCGAAACTTTATGTGCTAGATCGAGCTTAGGGCTTGGATCTATCTTTTTGTCAATGGTTGTACATCAGAAATCGAGGATTTAGGGTATGGACGTTATCGACTCGGCGATTCCGTTCTTGGGACTCGACGAGTCCAAGGCATAGAGTCCGTTATCTGTTGATGGTCAAAAGAACCCAGTTGGGTGTTAGAAGGGTTGTAGAAGGTCCGGGGGAGTAACCCAACGTGTTGGACTTAGCCTTAGACTCGGAATTCATGGGACTCGTCGAGTGCTAGAATAGACTCGGCGAGTCCAATGCAATCTCCTTATGGATGAAGATGAACTCGACGAGTTGTTCATACAACTCAGCGAGTCGGGGTCAGGACTTGTTCATCAGATGAAGGTGAACTCGACAAGTGTTCATCCGACTCGACGAGTCGGATGAAGGTTCATTGATGTTCGTAAAGAAGGGAAACTCGTCGACTCGTTGCCAAACTCGACGAGTCGAGTCGTGGATAAGGACGAGTAAAGGAAAGGGACTCGACAAGTTGATGACCCAACTCGGTGAGTCGGGTCAACTGGAAGTTGACTTTGACTTGGACTTGGTTGGGGGTAAAATAGTCATTTTACCTCAAGAGTAGATATCGGTTTCTGACTGAGTGTTTTGTGGGGATTATAGCCGGAGGATTTCCGGTGCAGCAGCAGGCAGAGGTTTCCCAAACAGATTTTCAGCAGCTACTTGTTCGAGGTGAGTTACCTACCAATAGCGGTGGGTCTACGGCCACAATGCCGGCCCACCAATAGGCACTACTAGAAAAAAGGCCTTTTACGACGCTCATTGCGCGTCGTAAAACGCTCAGACAACGCGAAAATGCGTGTCAAGGAAGGCCCTGTCATAACGAGAGACGACGCGTATTTACGACACGCATTTACGACGCTCATTTACGACACGCAATGCGTATCAAGGAAGGCCATGTCATAAAGGATGACGACACGCATTTGAGTGTCGTAACCTTACGACACGCGTTTAGGACACGCATTGCGTATCATTAAAGCCCCTGTCATAAATGAAGATGACACGCATTTGCGTGTCATAATCTTAAGCAGCCATTTACGATATGCATTTACGACACGTCTTTACGATACACATTTACGCAAAATACAAAAATATGGAAATAAATATATAACAAAACAATCAATTTCATTCATTAACATCATGTCAAAAAATTGTAATACATAGCGGAAGTATTTGTTGAGAGCCCAAAAAGTTACATAAATCAATGAAAGTAAAATTCATAACTTTTCTAGTTTTCATAATCCTAACAATAGCTGCATCAACCTGCAATATATTTATAAAAAAATGTGATAATAAATTTATAATTACAAAAAAAAAATAAAGCAGTTTCTAAAAAAAATAATAATTGGACCTGATATTGACGATCTTGGGAAACTCTCTCTGTGGTGCCTGCGTTTTCTTCCATAGTTTCCTTCAGCTGGATAGCATTCACATGTACATGGAATGGAATGGAATAATGAAATAACCAAAGGAATGGAATGAGTCATTCCATTCCAATTTCATATGAACTTCACATTATAAAAAATTAATTGATCTCACCTTTATACGATAAAGAGGAGCAGTAAATACATCATTAAACATGAAGGAATCATTGTCATCCACATCAGTTTGAACCTATTCTTTTGTCTCCTTTTCTTCTTTCTCTTTCCCTTGTTCTTTTTTGTCTTGTATCTTTTCAAGTGGTTGGTACAACAATAGAGGTAACGGGACATGTGCCAGTATTGGGTCCTGAAGATTTTGTTGCTTTTGTGCTAAGTGTTTTGTGATTGAGAAGCATAGGTCACAAATTGCATATGGGTTCTGGACATGCAAATAAACTTAACTATCGATCACATAACAAAAGAAAATGAAAGTATGATGTTATAATAAAAAATTCAAATGCTAATACCTTTGACATGTTTGTATCTACAACATTTTGGGAGCTTTTGATGCTTCGAAGAATTAAAAGTATTGAAATAACCTCTTCCTTCTTTAGACTATTATGAGGCTTCCCATCTTCACAATCACCACCAATTGCCAACATAGAAAGAAATAAATACAATTTTCCGGAAAATAAGAAAAATTCATATATATTTTTTTCATTCAAAGAATCAAAATCAACAGGTATAGTATGCATTCAATTTATATTTCAGGAAAAAAAACTAATAGTATACCTACCTGTATGTGGGTTCATAGCAAGTTTTCTCTCTTGGATAAAACGTTATTTTTTTATTTTATTTATACTAAATGTTTTTTTTTATATTTTGATATAATACAAATTAATTTATGTTTTAGATAAGCTCTCTTTTACTTATTTACGTTGAAAATTGACAAATAGTTTTTTTTTCCACAAAAACGGACAAACTATCTACAATGAGTTTCTTGCCCTTTTCCACTATTTAATCACCTTACCTTAGTTTTACACCCAAAAGCCAATAATGGAATAATGCATTGAACATTACATGTTTGCAAATAAGATACACATTAGCAAAAAATGGTCTTAGCACTAACTTTCACCCACCCACCCACCCGATAACAAAAGAAAATATAATCTACCCACTCAGTTTCACTTTATTTGCAAGTAAGTATAAACAATAATATTGCAGCGTTTTTTTTTTCAGTATGTATGAGTATTCAGTCACTATTCATCCATACCTCTTTAAGTAGTTGATACCAAATGCTACCATCATTCAATCTCCATCTAGGGGTAGGGCTAGGTGTTGGTGTTGTTGGAGCAGAAGAAGCATCAATGATATTGATAACAATGAAAGGGGAACTCAAATCATCAAGTTCATCATCACTTGTGTTTGACTTTCTCAACACTGATGATCCAGTGCGACCCAAGTGTTTTATACATACAACCACTCCCTCTCCTCCAACCAAAATGGTTTTTATTATTGATGATGCTGATGGCAGATCATAAACAACCGAACCAGCTACACATGGGACACTGCTCACACAGTCTTCACCACCCTCTGTAGAATATAAAGCCAAAAGAAACCTGTGTTTGTTTACTACTCAAAATGACGACATAAAAGAAGAAAGGAATATGCATTGTATTGGAAAAATGAAGACTAAAAACCTCTTATATTATCCATATCAATAAAGCTATATTTATAGCTTCTTAGACACCCACGATGAAGTATGAAAACAATCCATGCTCTTGACTCCACCTAATTAGCTTAAGACCCGTACAACTCCAAAAAATCTGATCAAACCAAACACCAATTCTTAATAATTAACTATTATATAAAACATAAAACACAAAACAATAATAATTATCAAATCTAAAGTTTCAGCCATGCACGTGAGCTATGACTAACAAACCGATTAACTCAACACCTTCCACCCCCAAATCCTTAGCATATATAAATGCATGTTATTAGACATACCAAAATATCTTTAATTGGTTGGCTTGTGTGTCCTTCACATCAACATAATTACTTAATTAATTAATTATACTGAACTCACCTCTGAGTCTAAGGCTTCAAGCACAACTTCAGGAATAGCATCTGGACAAAACTCATCTGGAACAAAACTATCTAGTATCCCTTTTATTAATGCTACACCAAAACTCAAACATACCTTCAAAAAATTTTAAATAACTTTAGCTTTGTGGATAACTACACTACTATAAAAGAAAAAGAGCCCAATTTTAGAGACCTCTTTTCTGATTGTGCTATCTAACAACATATCCTTAGGAAGCATCATCAGGTCACTTAATGCATTCAGGAGATGAAAAGATTTGAATGATGAATCATCAGCATCTATATCAAATAAATCAGTCAGCCACCTCGACCAATTTTCAATTTGCACATTGCCAAATGAACATCATTTTAGTGTTTTGGTTGACAATATATATATATATATATATATATATATATATATATATATATATATATATATATATATATATATATAAAGGATCACTTGCCATGGGAATTGGTCGCCTATGATTCAGATCAGAGGCCTGGAATCGTCAAGGTAGAAAACACAAGTCAAGAATAAAATAAAATAAGAGACTTTTAGGCATAAATGGTATATACCCTGTAATAGGGATAACAAACTCCTTGAGTGCTTTTTCACTTGTTACTCCAATTAATTCTCCAAGACCTTGAGCATCCTGTTCTCTCAATTCTGCAGACCTGCTTATTAGGCCCTGAAGATATATGGGAAGCAATGGTTGAAGAGCCTTTGGGAGACATAACCCAGGTATAACAATTGGTCCACCCTATATGTCCATCAACAAATATTTAAATAAGATAAACCTTAATCACTACTAAATGCTGATTAAAATACACATAGTTGCCCCTCGAGTTCCAAAACATTAAAACAACTCTATTTTGTGCTTAGATTCCAAAATAGGACCAAAACAAAATTCATACGCAAGTGCTCAATGGATGAAAAAACTCATATGTACAAATTCTAAGCCAAAATACAAGAATACATTAGTTCTACATAAACCCTATCAACTCGAAAATAAAATTTTCTCGTATAATAATTACATAACCAAATTATGTAGTGAAACCACACATTAAAGCAAATGTCTTTGTTATTGTGAATTTTGATACATCATATATTATTATATTTTTACCTTTATTATAGATTGGTTACCCAACTTTACATGCATTTGTTGAGTTTATTTCTGGATTTGACATGCCTTCTGACATTCACTCAAAGAAGAAAGACAACATTCTTCTAAAAACTGGGAAATCTTTTCGATGGCTCTCTTCCATGATGAGTTATCGTTGCCACTAGCTCATATCTTCGACCGTATTTATTATAATTTTTTTTTATAAATTAATAAAAAGATGAAAATGATATATATATATATATATATATATATATATATATATAATATAAATACATACCTCTGGTGATGATAAAAAAAGGAAATCACGATTCAGAGTAAGGTGAAGAGGAATGTGGATTGGTTTGAGTAATTTTGTGCTTCCTTGACTTACATAGCTAAACCTCATTAAGTGTAGTATTATTATCTCTGGAAGCTCTAATATTTCACTGGTTTACTTGCACATACTAATTCACATAATAATAAAAAGAAGTATACATTTCCTGCTGATGAAGCACGATACCCTTCAAGTGTCTCTGGAGCTGAAAAAAGATGAAGTGCATCTTCTATTGTATGCATAGGATCTGGACATATATTCAAATGGAGAAAAGGAAATGGCTGAATAGTTGCAGATGCTTTGTTACCTATTTTTGTTTTACATTAAAAATATATAAATGATGAATTAATGATATCATGTTATTGAGATGAGTGAAAAATGTTAAAAGATTAAAAAAAATACCTCTTGCTTTCATTACACTTTTTATTTGGCCTTCGAAGATCTGACTTAATTTTGAAGGAATAAAACTTTGTGTTCTTGTGATTGTAGTTTTGTTCTTTGGTCCAACTGTTTCCCAAATATCATCATCATCTTCATCACTTATAGATGAAACCAGTGAAACTTTTCCACCATTAAAATTACAAACTTCTCCTTCAAGTTTAAGAAGTTCATCATGCATTTGGTGCATTACAAAGCTTAAAAACACCTGAGCATCTTCTTGCCTTTTTAAAAAACAAACTTCAACTCAGCATCCGAAATTCCAAACATAACATATATAAAATTTGTTGATTAATTTTATAACATTAACACAAACCTTGGTCTTCCAGAGAAGCTATTTGGCATATCTGGAGAGAAATTGTTGAGAACAGATTCAAACATGATAGGTCGAAAAGGTTTCCCAGTTTCTAGAAGAATTTTGTATTTCTTCTTTGAGTGAATGTCAGAAGGCATGTCAAATCCAGAAATAAACTCAACAAATGCATGTAAAGTTGGGTAACCAATTTGTAATATAGGTAAAAATATAATAATGTATGATGTATCACAATTCACGATAACAAAGACAATTGAGTCCAACTCCATTGGCGTTTGCTTTTGAATGAATTCCTTGGGATAAACCTTCCATATACGCTCTGCTCCCTTTCCTTTTGGAACAAAACACCATAGCGAGACTCCAAATATGTAATAATAATCGATCGATAAAGTTTCTACATAAGTTGCAGGTGATCAAAAATGGCGGAAATCAGGAAATGTAAATTGTACCTTTAGCGAGATTAGGGTAAAGCCATCACAAGTTAGAGCCATCATCACCTGTGGGAGACCTAGGGGAAGTTGATCGCCTCTATCCACCTGCCAAAAAAGTGAATCGTCTTCCCGTAACTTTTCGTCACTTTCTCTCGATCTTGCCGCTCAACCGGACCAAGGACGCCGGGAAGGAAAAGGACGTCCCTCTTCACCTCATACTCGTGGATGTGCCACATTGGCTTTTCTGAATCCGGCAAGGTGAAGAACAATTTTTATGTTACGATGTTTTCAACTCCGATTAACCGGGCATCAGCGACTGGACGATCTTAGATCAAGCACTGTCTCATATCCTCGTTTTGATGGCGACGGAGACGGTGGCATAAATGGAAGGGGGATATCAAAACACAAAATAGAGAGACAGGGGAGGGGGGAGAGAAAAGAGTCGAATGAGTGTTTAAAAAAGCCCTAGAAACTATCCCAGTGATTTTGTGATATATGAGTTGTTGAGGTATACAGCAGAGGTGGTATCGTGATTAGGGTTTGCAGAGAAAAGGGAAGAAGAGAATGAAGGGGATCAAGTGGGGTATTAAAAAATTTAAGATTTTTGAGAGGATTTCATTTCCTCCTTTCAAGAAGGCGCGTTTTAGTAAAAATTATAAAGCGACAATCACAGGGGACGCATATTTTAGATAAAGTGCCCTCCGTGTTTTTATTTTTTTTACATTCGACACTAATTTAAGGGCATGCAATAATGCGTGACCTAAATCCTCAAATTTTTTGAAGAGACGACACTTTTTTATTGTCACTCTTGTTTGCGTAACATAAATCAATAAGTGTCGTGATTTGCGCATTGTAAAAGGGTCTTTTCTTGTAGTGAGGAGTCGTATGATTAGATGATTGTCTTTGTGATATCATCTAGGTTGCTGCTACCTGATATGTTATATGCTGGTATGATATGTTATTTGTGATAGTAGTAGAGTTCGGTTGTTTAGACCGAAGGGTAGGTCAGACACCCCATATATGTCTGACAGTATGTGATGATATGTTTATATGCTGGCATGATACGTTATATGGGATAGTGGTAGTAGGAGGGGAACAATCTCCAAGTTTGGTTGTTAGAGCCGAAGGGTAGTTCGGATACCCCAGATATGTCTGATAGTATGTTTATGTTATGATATATGTGATAGTAGTGGTAGGGGTGGAATAGTCCAAGAGGGTCGGTTTTTAGGACTGACGGGTAGGTCAGCACCCCAGAAAGGCTTGACACGGGTAGGACGATACCCCAGAATGGCTGCATGGGTAGGTCGGCACCCTAGAATGGCCGCACGGGTAGGTCGGCACCCCAGAATGGCCATACCGGGTAGGTCAGGCACCCCAGAATTGCCTGGCAGTATGTATGCTATGTGATTGTATGTTATGTGGTACGATGGGGGAACTCACTAAGCTTCGTGCTTGCAGTTTACAGTTTTTGTTTCAGGTACCTCTTCAGCAAAGGGGATGGAGCTGGCGCGGTAGTGGCACATCATGAATGGTTTTCCGCACTAGTGTTTCTTGGTATTGTACTATGACATTATTCTTATTTTTGTGAATGGTTTTCAGACATGAGATGTGGTTTTATGAAAAGTTATGATTAGATGGTGTTTTCTTATAAATGTTTTTACAAGTCAATTAATTAAAAATGAAATTTTTGGACTTGTAAATTGGGTTGTTACATTCCTTCCATGGTAAGACTTTAAGCAAAACCGAATCTCCAACTTCGAATGCCATCAGTCGTCTTTTCTTGTCAGCATAGCTCTTTTTACAATCCTGAGCTGCTAACATCCTTTCCCTAATAACTCTTAACTTTTCAGCAGTCTGATGGACTATCTCGGGGCCCATAAACTGCCTTTGTTCAACTTCAAGCCAACATGACGGCGTACGACACTTTTGTCCGTACAAAGCTTAATAAGGTGCCATCTTGATGCTTAAGTGGAAACTATTATTGTAGGAAAACTCTACCAGAGGTAAGTGTTCATCCCAGTTACCTTGGAATTCTAGGGTACACACTCTTAGCATTACTATAGTGTTTGAATCGTCCTTTTTCTCTAACCATCGGTCTGCAGATGGTAGGCTATACTTAAACACAGCTTCGTACCCAATTCTTCTTGTAGACTCCTCCAAAACCTTGACGTGAAACGGCTATCATGGTGTAACGCCCATGTTTCTAGGCTAGGCATTAATGATAATGTAATAGTCTAGGTTAACCTTTGTAACCCGTCTTGAAATAATAAAAATGTATTATTTGAGTATTATGTGTTTTGTGCTTAATTGTGTGACTTAAATGAATTAAGGATAAAAATAAGCATCAAAATGAAATGTTAGATAAACTCGATATCTATGAAGGATGTGGTAGTGGTCGTGGCAAGGTTTCCAAATATATAAAGAATGCCAAAATCTGAGTTATAACGAAGAAGTTATGATCTGTCGAAGTTTCGTTACAGAACCGGAATGGCACTGCGTGACGTAAATAGTGAATTGACGATAGAACGATATTTAGTCTTAGTGATCTAAACAGAAGTCGTAGAATAAGTTTAACCGAGAGCATGCATAAGAAGAACGTCTAAATTTGACTTCGTATGAGGAAGTTATGATTTTTCGAAGTTTCGATTTAGCAGTATGCAACCCAAATCTCGAATTACAGATCGAGTGATACTTGGCCGAAACAATCTAAACGGGAATCGAAGATCTCGTCGATAGTAGTCCAAAAGTGAAAAGACATACGAAAACGGACGTCGGATGAAGAAGTTATGAATTTCTAACGGAGTTTTCCTGTCCCGACCTACTAAAAATAATATAATAAAAATAAGTTCAAAATTAGCCGACGCAGTCTAAACGAAAGTTGTAGAGCATAGTCTCACCTATGTGTGGATATAAAGAACATAAAAAATGGAGCTCGTATGAGGAAGATATGATATTATGAAGTTTTTAAATAATTAAAATATATAAATTTTATTATATATTCGGATAATATCCGAATCCATGACTCAACCGATCTGATCCGAAGATTACGCCCAACGCACTGCTTGTAGAGGCATTACGCCCAGCATAATCAGGATTTACGCCCAACGTAAATCGAGGTTTCATCCCCTATAAATAGAAGTCGTGGGCAGCCGAGTTTTGTTGCTCATTTCTTCCTCTCTCTCCCGTTTTACCTCGTTTTACGTGCAAGCTTTACCCCCGAAGCCCCGGTATCATTCCCGAGACCCGAAGCAAATCCCGAAGCCCCGGGGATCCCGAGAAGTAAAGTTTCTGAGCCGAAACTCTGCCCGTGTAAAGCCCGGTTTTGGAGAAAACGTCCCGGTTTTATCGGAAAATATTATTTTAATATACGAGGTGATGTCCGATCATCTTCTTATCAAGTGAGTGTATATTCCCTTTCTTCTAACACATAGATATGAAGTATCTACTTTAGAATATGTGTTACATGTGTATAAATATACGTGTATATATATGTTATCTGTTTATTTGGAATGAGTATCTTATTAGTTTTGAAGTTACATATGAATGCATATGTATGTTGTTATCTACAAAATGTTGGGTAGAACTTGGGTAGATAGTTGATGTGTGATAAACTGATGAGATGCCTCGATGTGATTATGATCTAGTCATTCAACAGAATATGGGTGACGACCACGGACTCTTTCTAGACTGTCCCGTGGAATGCTGGCAGGCTCATAACCTGTAGGTGTTGGTGAACTTGGGTGTTCATTTGCTGTATTCTATCCCCCTCATGGTTGCCTTAGGACATTCATTGTTGAGAAAACCCCTCTGCAGTAGTGTCCGTCCCGATGAAAATCCTAGATTAGGTCCCTTGTAATAGTTATTGTCATAGTGACGTAAAGTGAGGATAACAGGAATGGGTAATCAGGTTATTGTTGGTTGGTGAAATTAAATATAATTAGTTATTGTGGGTTGAAAACCCTATATGCTCACCAGGCTCCCAAGCTTGACCCACTCAGTTTTTTTGTATTACAGGTAGTGGTGCGAGGGCATAAGCTGGAGAACTTATGAAGATGTTTTTGTTTATAGACCAGTAGTTGTATATAACAGTGTAAGGTCTATGTTTTACTGTTTATGCTTTTGTGTCTGTATCGGAACATGACATCCTGAGTTTTGATATATAATGAAAATACATTTCTTTAAGAAATGTTTTGATAAACTTTATTTTATCATGTTTTGTTTTAGGGACAAATTTTGCAACTCTTTTAAATCAATGGATTTACTCTGAAATTATTTTAAAAGCATAAATGAAACCGGCCTTTTATGGCCGTGATTTTGGGGATTTCACACATGGTCTGATACTATCTTTAAAGGAACACCATGAAGTCTTACTACCTCCTTCACGTAAGCATTTGCAAGCTTATCTGTAGACCATCTTGTTGGATTAGTGTCTAAGTCCATAACTATTTTGGTATGTACTTGACCCGATGGTGCATGGTCCTTTTGGGTTGCCATCACCAAAGCAACTTGATTGGAGAAATAAATAGAGAGAGAGAGAGAGGTTATTATGATTTATTAATATGTTATAAGAATAATATATTAAAGGAGAAATCATATTTGTTTAATTAATATTGGTCAATAATTAATTAAGAATTAATTTGTGATCAAGTGTAATTAATTAAACTAGAGGGGCTGAATTGTAATTATGTGATAGTTACAAAATAAGGTAAGGATTATCTTAAATATAGGGTGAACGAATTTAAGGAGATAATGCCTTAGAATTCGACTAGGATAAGGGTTTCTAAGACTTATCTTATGGTTGCTTGGTGGGCAAGCAACTAGATAAGGATAAGGACTAAAACCCTAATCTTTACACCTATATAAACCCCCTAAGGCTCATGAATTCGTCTAAGCCTTACCAAGAAGTCCTAAGGACGAATTCCTACCTCTATCCTCTCTCTTTATACCTTCTCCATTCGCTCTTGGTGTTTGTGAGCCATTAGAGGAGTGACACTTGTGACTCTAAGCCTTCCAAAGTCAATTCATGGAGAATTGGGATTGTTATTACTACATAACAATCAAGGTAACATCTTAAACCTAATTATATGTTAATATCGATTTCCATATGCTAGAATTAGGGTTTATAGTCTTGGATTCAAAGCATGTACAATAGAGAAACCTAGATCCAAGCATTAGGGTTTGTATGAGCACATAGGATGTCTTATGACCAAAACCCATCAGTGGTATCAGAGCCTTGATTGGTTTCTATTGTATTGATGCTTGAGATGTTTGAAAAAATTCGATTTTTGGTGTTCTGCTTGATGGACTCGGCGAGTCCCACTGTGGACTCGGCGAGTTGTCCCTACTCGGCGAGTTCCAGAGGGTGACTCGGCGAGTCGGTGCGTCAGACAGAGGTATATTCGGGATTTCTTGCTGTTTTTTATTATGGATGGTTACCTTATCATGTTAGATCAATATTAATCCGATTATATGATATATTTGACTATATTTTTGATCTAATTGAAAATATTTATCAATTAATAAGATAATTGTTTCCTTATGTGATAATTGTTTAAATTATTTTGATTAAATTGATAAATTGTTTTGCAAGAAATCATTAAATAAATCAAATATGGATAATTATGTGATTAAATGTTAATTTGAATTATTTGTTATTTGATCCTTGTTGTTATGAAAGGTTTCATATTTTGCCCTTAAGGTTTTATAGTTTAAATTTGACCCCAAAAGTTTTGTTATTTTGAAATTTAAATAGTTAAAACCCTAATGTTTTGAAAAAGGTTCCAAAACTTGCCCTCAAGTTTTGGAATTCAAATTTTGATTAAATGGTTTAATTTTGATGTATATTTAAATTCTAAACCCTAATGTGTTGAAATGTTTCAAAACTTGCGCTCAAGTTTTGGAATCTAAAAGTTGATTAAAAGTTTAATTAGGAATGTTAAATTCTAAAACTCTAGTATAGTTTTGAAAACGTTTAAATCACATCCTTATGGTTTTATTAATTAATTAAGGTGTATAATTAAAGGAGGTTTAATAAATCCATAAAAGTTTAGGTTTACAATTGAATTAAAAGTATAATTGTTAAATTAGACCACCTAGTATTTTGAAAGTATAAAATACACCCTATACTATATATAACATTAAAAGTCTAACATTATATATATGTATGAGTAAAAGTCAGTCTTACCGTTAGTAGGCCTCATTCACGAAGCTGGTCTATAAGGGGTGTTTAAGGAAATTGCCTATAAAATGGCGATTGAATGGGTATCCACTCTTACCCACCGCACTCTTGACTAGTGGAGGGTCGTTAGCCGAACGGGTAGGATAAGACGAAACCTTCCATTATAAGTATAATGAATTATTAAAGTAACTAAATGTTTTATAAAATTCCCAATCTTAGTTACTTAGGCAAAAGTGAATTGATGCAATTCCATGAAATTACACTTTGTGCCCTTGTGAAGACGTTAGTGGAGCGTGTGTGGTTTACCGGCACACTAAATGGTTCTAAGCAAAGGTAGCAAAGGGTGACTCAATGTTTATCATAGTTCGGTGGAGCGTGTGTGGTGTACCGGCACATCGAATAGGTGACTGTAACATGTGAGGGCAGCATGTAAGTTTTCATGGTTATTCACACCCGCTTTGTGATCCTCGGCATCCCAGTCACAAACAAGAGGGGCATATCGAGATTTAAACATGCCATTGAAAGTTCAATGAATCTCAAAGGATCTAGGAGTTTTCATAGATTTAAAACTTAAATTTCTTTTTCGTTTTTCGTGGTGGAAATTAGTGAATCGTCATTCACTTACCTTCAAATATTCTGCAATTAGGGTTACTGCATCCCTCTCCCGAGTTGTAGAATATTGTGTTGGGTCCTAGCCTTAGTATCTCATTTGGGTGATTTGCTAAGGACTCGATCAATCAACTAACTTGAATTCATTTTCTCCCGTATTGTAGATGTCAAAGTTCGACAACTATGGTCTTCCCAAATCCCGTGGAACAAGCATTCCACATGAAGATGATATTCCACGATTCGATCAAGGAACAAGAAATCATGCTTCACTCCCTCCTCCTCCTCCAATTATTCTCCCTAACCCACAAGTTCAAAGGCTTGAAAAGTTCAAGATTACTCAAGCCCTTTTGGCAAGTAAACATAAAGAAGGAGAGTCGGTGTGTGCACACGTCCTAGGGATGAAGTCACACATTGATAGGTTAAGAATGTTGGGATCCGTTGTCTGTGAGGAAATGGCTGTTGATTGGGTTCTTCAGTCACTTCCTAACTCATATAGTGAATTCGTAAGAGAGTACTATATGATGAACTGCGACGTGACCCTTAGAGATCTCACCTATATGCTTATTGCTGTTGAATCAGCAATGGTTTGGCGCAATAGAAAAGCAATGTTGATTAGTGAATCTGCCTTCGAGAGCTCTATGGATGTAGACAATGGCGACGAAAGACATGCAATGATCGAAAAGTTTGATCATAAGATAAAGGCGATGTCTGAAGTAGTTCCATGTGCTGTTCCAAAAGAGTCAATTTGCTTTTATTGCCAAGAAAGGGGGCATTGGAGACGAAACTGCCCTATTTACCTAAGAGATCTAAGAGATGGGAGAGTCAAAACGTATGGCTCTGCTTTAGGTAATATCCATTGACTAACTCTTTTAAGTTTCTATTCTAGATTCTTAAAACATAATGTGATAAGATTACAATTGATGTTTTGTAGGACCGAAGAAAAGAAAGGAAGCTTAAGGGAAGAAGTGAGCAAAATCTAACCGTGAAGGAATGGATTTCGATCGCATTTCTCGAAGATTATATTCTTGAGCTACTACTTAGAGTTAGAATTAGATTGCTAAGAAAGATGTATTAGCATAGTTTTCAATGAATTGCATTGTAAGGACAAAATTTTTTCCGCAATAAAATAAATTTTGATTTTAAATTTTATTTATTTATCCTTGCAATAGCGTATATGAAAAATTGATGTTTGAATTATTAGCAATAATTGATTTGGTTCTTATTATGTTATTTATGGAAAGTCGAGAGTTTACCAAATAGGGAGAGTTTCTCATCGCCCAAGTTTTAATTGGACAGAAACTTGGAATCATGCAACTTGGTTGCACGATGAATAAGAAATTTTATATTTGGAAATTAGACTAATTCATTGACAAAGTGTCAAGTGAAAGAACTGGGAGATCGAGCACACAAAGTTGCGTGTTGATCGAGTCCACCATAAGAGTAACAATGATATTCGTCATGATTTACTAAAGGTTTAGTAAATCTGCTTATACTCACAAGATTAAGTGTAATTATGAATTGATTGAAAAAAGTTTAAATCAATAGTAGAACGAATAAGAAGAATCAAGTAGGCAGAAAGATAAAAGTTTCTCCATTCTAAGAAGAAGGGAGAATAGCTTTTATGCTTTATGATAGGTCTTAATGATTAAGAACCATATCTCAATTGATCCTCTAAGTAAATCTTAGCACAATTGTATGTTTAAAAAGAGGAATCAAGGATTGAAGAAATGGTTAAATCAAGAAGTCTATCATACTTCGTTCCAATGACAAGTCTTAAAGTTAAGAATGTGACAATGAGTGAAAAGTATTAAAGGTTTATAACATTCATCAAATGAGGAAAGTTGTGATGTCTTGGATAAGACAAAGACCAACTAGGATCAATTTATGAAGTGTTTGATAAAAGCTACACTAACTCTTGAATATTTGTTTGTCAACAAATGTTTATTGACAAGAGAATCTTATATGACAAGGAGTAAGTGGGAGTCTTAATGGTCTTGAAAGGTTTCAAGAACAAATCAAATAAACCTTATCGATCCTCACTAGCACACGAGTTGAGGTTTACAATCTATCTTGTTGACATTATTTTGTTTCTGTGCTGTTCCAATTGAGTTAATTATGCATGTGAGTTCTATGAGTTCTCATTTTGAACGCATAAAAGGCAAAGCACCTTAATCAATGAAAGGTACATTAATAGGAAATGGTGAGCTGCTTAACTGCTTGGAAGACATGGTGGGCAGCTGTGCTACCATAAAGGCAAGAAATCGAGATCAAGAAAGTTCGATCCATATGAGTTTGAATTTGTCGTAAACTTTGGTTTTGACAAATTCACATGGAAAGGAACAAATACACCGTTAAATCTAAGTGTCATAAGATTTCCTCCTTCATGAAAATGATTGTGAGGAAATGCTTTCACTAAGAAAGATTTTAAGAAGATAGTGATTGTAAAATTGCATTCTCGAATTCGATTATGGTTACGGTATCCCTTTCCATAATTTGAATTGTGAGGTTTGGCAATTAGGCTTAATTGTTTAGACACACATATGAACTATCGAAGGCAAAGGTGTATAAGTTCAAGAGGCCTTGATAAAGGATTATCAAAGCACTAAGTATTAGAAACATGAACTTAAGAAATTCAATAAGAATTGTTTTCTGAAAGTTAAGATGTTTTGAATACATGTCGAAGCTAGTGGGAGCATAAGTGTTATGTTTTATAATAATCATCATGATAGTGGGAGCATAAATGTTATGATTGTATGATTATTAAGGAAAGTGTTGCAAGTTGGCAATATTAATTATAGAAAACAAGAGTTATACCTTGCAAAGTCGTAAGGGTTGTAAAGTTGTTTTTCTATAATTAAGGGAGAGAATATTATGCTTCATTTCAAATCTAAAGGACTAGGTTGAGAAATGTTAATAAATTTAGCCAAAGGTACAAAGTGTGTTCTTAAAATTTCAATTATGATTACGGCATTCCTCTTCACAATTCAAATTTTGAGAACATAGCAAATAAGACATTATGCGTCGTGTCCCATACGCTTCGGGTATAGGATCGATTGCAAATGCTTTAATGTTTGACCATTCTAAAATTTTCCAAATGTCTAGCGCATTTAGAGGGAAAAAAAGGACAAGAATTGGTTTTGGCTAAAATAATTAAACAACTATCAAAGGACAATCCAAAGTTCGACGAGGATTGGTTGCTTGTGAGTAGTTGGAAGCATGGTATTGGATGGACAATATCGACATTATTATGAATAGAAAAGATTCTATTAAGAATGAGTTGTCATATGGAAAATATGGAAACGTGTCCATATGGGGAATTGAATATTGAAAATCTATGTCTAGATTAGAAACTTTTATGCAAAAGGATGTTCGAAGGAATGTACTTTGAGTGAGAAACATCATATCTAAGGAATTGTCTTGCAACAATCTCCGATAGAAGACTTTGTAATATCATTGGCAATAGTCTTTGTGACTTTGGTGTAGTGACATTACGAAAGGATAAGTTGCATAGAACGTTAGAATCTAGCATATTCTATAAGTAGCAAGAATTTGATATTCTTTCACTTATGGAAAAAGGATTTGGAGTTGTGAAATGAGAATGATTGGAAATGTGTTCAATGTGATCTATTTCACAAAGTAAGAACCATAGGTAAACATTGTGTGCATGCTAAGAGCATGGGACAAGTGTAATAATTCAAGTAAGAAGTTGATTACCCGAAACGACAAATAATGAGTAATCGATATGGTGATAAATAAAATGAGTTTTATTTATACTCAAAGGTTTGAGGCCATATGGGATTAGTATTATTCTTGTGTTTCACATTTGCATGTTTTGACTTCCAGAATAATTGAGTTTATTAAGAATAATCGAATTATTCAAACGGGCCACAGTCGTTCATATGTTGGAAGTAGATATGAATGAAGACTGTCGTGAATTGGTGTGTGGATTGTCTAAAAGAGTATTAGACATAAGCAAATGTTTGCTGCAACGTTCATGAGTGCTTATGAATATGATTTGAGCATTAGATTAAACCCACGCTCACTTGGATCACTCCATGGATTGTATCACGAGTGATTGGTGAGACGATAACATCTTATATTCTTGAAACCGATATGTGTGAGTTGGATCTTGCAAATCGGTTGCACATTGATAATATGTAAACGCACTAGTAACTTGGTGTTATAAAACATATTGTTGTGTGTGATTTGGTTAGTAAGTGCAAGCAAGCATTGTATCAAAGTTTATCCGTTCCTTTTATCCAAAGTAGGATAAAAGCGATATCTTTGGGCCCCTCGATGGTTTAGTGATGACAAACGTTAATGTTCGGCCGGGCTAGGGCTAATTTGATTTGTTCAATTAGTCTGTCGTCATAAATCAGAAATCGAAAAGTAGTACAATGAGAATGATTTGAAATCATATCTCATATGATATCTAGAATGGAGGAATATATGATCCCTTATCTAAGGACACACGTATTTGATATGATCAGAGTTGACAGCGGCTTTGGAAAGCTACGATTGCAGATCGGGATCCGAAGTCATACGCAGAATAGTTGTTAGACTTATCCAAGTGGGAGACTGTTGGATTAGTGTCTAAGTCCATAACTATTTTGGTATGTACTTGACCCGATGGTGCATGGTCCTTTTGGGTTGCCTTCACCAAAGCAACTTGATTGGAGAAATAAATAGAGAGAGAGAGAGGTTATTATGATTTATTAATATGTTATAAGAATAATATATTAAAGGAGAAATCATATTTGTTTAATTAATATTGGTCAATAATTAATTAAGAATTAATTTGTGATCAAGTGTAATTAATTAAACTAGAGGGGCTGAATTGTAATTATGTGATAGTTACAAAATAAGGTAAGCATTATCTTAAATATAGGGTGAACGAATTTAAGGAGATAATGCCTTAGAATTCGACTAGGATAAGGGTTTCTAAGACTTATCTTATGGTTGCTTGGTGGGCAAGCAACTAGATAAGGATAAGGACTAAAACCCTAATCTTTACACCTATATAAACCCCCTAAGGCTCATGAATTCGTCTAAGCCTTACCAAGAAGTCCTAAGGACGAATTCTTACCTCTATCCTCTCTCTTTATACCTTCTCCATTTGATCTTGGTGTTTGTGTGCCATTAGAGGAGTGACACTTGTGACTCTAAGCCTTCCAAAGTCAATTCATGGAGAATTGGGATTGTTATTACTACATAACAATCAAGGTAACATCTTAAACCTAATTATATGTTAATATCGATTTCCATATGCTAGAATTAGGGTTTATAGTCTTGGATTCAAAGCATGTACAATAGAGAAACCTAGATCCAAGCATTAGGGTTTGTATGAGCACATAGGATGTCGTATGACCAAAACCCATCACATCTTTCATTGGCTACTATGAAGTGTGCACTCTTAGTAAACCGATCAATGACCACCCAAATCATGTCGTGACCGTCCTTCGTTCTGGGCAGTTTAGTGACAAAATCCATGGTAATGTCTTACCACTTACCCATGGTTACACATAAAGGTTCTAAAATCCTATATGGTTTCTGATGTTGTGCCTTAAGTCTCACATAGGTCACACACTCGGCCACATACTTTGCAATGTTGAGCTTCATCGTCGGCCACTAGTAGTAGGGTTTCAGATCCCTATACATTTTTGTGCTGCCGAGATGAATCGAGTACATGGTCTTGTGAGCTTCTTCCATTAGAAGATCTCTTACTTCGCCCATCTTGGAATACCTTTAATCCTTGATTATTTGTACCGAAAACCAAGTTTTTGCTTAAACATTCTTCCTTTTGGTCATTCTCCTCTAAAGCTTCCTCCCAAGCTTTGTTGATGCTTTCCACAATCATTGTGACAACCTCTATTGATTGTTTTGATTATATTTCTCTTCAATCTTCTGGCCTAACTCAGATGCTACATGAAAATTGGTTCTCTGAACCATGTAACATACTCATCTTAGTCGGACTCGATATGATACGACCACTAGGGTCAGAATCAGAATCATCTTCTTAGTCATTACCAAAACGATGGTAATGAAGAACATGAACAAAACAGAATCAATTACTAGCTTCTTAGTAACCTTGCGACTTTCACTGATCCAAGTGCAAGTCCTGTGCTTCCGGTAGTATAGGCCTCTACTACCATTCACACCTACTCATACTCGTTCAAGGTGCTATCTCACAGTTTTCCAAGTCATCATTCAAGAGTTTCACATAATCATTTAACACATCAGATAACAAAATCAAGGTTTTATATTATTTCTTGAAATGATTACAGAAATGTTCAACTTCGTCCTATACTATGCCTCTAATAAGTTGCACTACATGATGCTATCCACATGGCCACTTCATAACTTGATCTTCGGATATCAGTCCTCACTCCTGCTTCCTTGCATTGTCAGCTGCTTCGTTAAGGATCATTTGGAATGCCCTTGGCTGGGGCGGTGCGTTTGGCCTTGCCGCTTTATTCTTCATTGGGCGGTTCTTCGAAATATGCCATCCTTCATTGCATTCATAGCACACCCTCTTGCGGGATGTACACTCATTGGCGTAGTGCCCAGGATTTTCACACTTAAAACAAGTGACCTCCCGTCACATTTCCCATGGTGCTTCTTTTTGTACTTTTCACACCATTTCGCTTCAACTCCTCCTCCTTTCGAACCAGACTTCGAGAAATTACTTTTCTTGTTGGATTTCGAAGATCCATCAAACTTCCTTTTCTTACCAACCTCTGCCCTCTCCAGACCCTTCTCCCTTATCCGTGTCTCAACAATCTTCATAGCTCTAACGACTGCCTTCAACGTGCTTACCATTTTGACTATTGGGCCAAAGTCTGATGGCAATCCGTTAGCAAATTTCTCTATCTTGGCGAGTTCAGTCGACACCAAGTATGGAAATAACTTCATCTTCTCAGTGAATGCAGTAGCATAATAATCAATGCTCATTCTCCGTTCTTCAATTTCTGGAACTCATTGTTTAGATCTATCAGATCTATTTCGGAGCAGTACTGCATTTTCAACTGCATTATGAACTCTTCCTTAGACATTTTCAGAGCTTTTCCTCGTGGCATCGTATCCGTTAATAACTTCGACCAGCTTAAAACTTTGGTCTTTAGTTGTCTGACCGCAAAGACAATTTTTTGTTTGTCGCTATAGTTGCAGCTTTTAAATACCATCTCTATTTCGTCATGATCTTCGTTGTGATTTGACGAAACATATTTGGACGATTATGCTTTTCATGGCCAATTTTCGAAGAAGTACTTCTTTTAAATTGATGAGTGTGACATCCACCATTTTCACGGTCAGAAAAGACTGATTTTGTTTATGCTTTATAATAAAATCAGAGTAACCTTTTTAAAGAAAAGTGTTGTGGAATTTGTTCCTAAAATAAAATATGATAAAGATTTATCAAAACATTTCCAAAGAAATGTATTTCATTGTATTAAAACCTTAGGATGTCATTATTAATACAGATCAGAAACATAAACAATACAACATAGGCTTTACAACATTTATTTAAATCTACTAGCCTATAAACCATAATCCTCTCGTCAAGTCATCCAACTATGCTCTTGCCACTACCTATAATACAAGAAACTGAGCCGGTCAGGCTGGGAGCCTGGTGAGCACATAGGGTTTTCAACCCACAATAAATAATTTTGTTAATTTCAACAAATGAAATAAACCAGATTACCCGTTTATATTTATCCTCACATTACGTCCCTAAAACATCTAATATAAGGGACATAGCCTAAGGATTATTGTAGCACCTGGTTCCTAGTATGTAATCCTTGTAATTAATATTTCTTAATTTTGCATTTTTGCCTTGGACTTGGCGAGTTGAAGGACCGACTCGTCGAGTAGAAGCGGGATGAGAAGTGGGGTCTGAGCTTTGGACTCGGCGAGTAGACCCTGTTTGGGCAAAAACCCTAACCAAAGTGTTTGCACCCTATTTAAACGCTCTAACTTGGCCTCCTTTGTCCCGAACACTCCCAGAGAGCTGAAGAGCGAAACCCTAGCCCCCATTTTGTTCTTGAGAGTGATTTTTGGCTTTGTGAAGAAGGTTTGGAGCTTAGAAGAAGAAGAAAGAGGTTGTAGTGTGCAAAGAGGGGAAGTAGATCCGGAATCTACACTACAAGAGGCTTCCATTCAACCGGAGCATTACCGATTCAGCAGTCAGGCGCTTAGCAAGCAGATTTTCAGCAGCTACTTTTCGAGGTGAGTTACCTTCCAGTAGCGGTGGGTCTAAGGCCACAATGCCGGCCCACCAGTAGGAGACGTATGATAGATGAGTGTCTTTGTGATATCATCTAGGTTTGTTACTACCTGATATGTTATATGCTAGCTTGATGTGTTATAGTAGTAGAGTTCGGTTGTTAGGACCGAAGGGTAGTCAGATACCCCAGATACGTCTGACAATATGTGATGATATGTTTGCATGTTGGCTTGTTATGTTATATGCGATAGAGGTCGTAGGGGGTGAAATAGTCCCCGAGGTTCAGTTGTTAGGACCGACGGGTAGTCAGCACCCCAGAATGGCTTGACATGGGTAGGTCGGCACCCCAGAATGGTCATACGGGTAGGTCGGCACCCCAGAAATGCCTAGCAGTATGTATGTGATATGATTGTATGGTATGTCGTACGATGGGGGGGGGGGGACTCACTAAGCTTTGTGCTTGCAGTTTTCAGTTCTGGTGTCAGGTACCTCTTCAGCGAAGGGGAAGGAGCTGGCGCGGTAGCGGTACATCATACACACACATTGGATTTTCGCATTATGAGATGTCCTGGGATTGTACTCTGACATTATTATTATTTTCATGTTTTGGGTTTTCAGACACGAGATTTGTTTTATGACATGATATGATCGGATGATGTTTTACTGCAAATGTTTTACAAACCACTTATTTTAAGTGAAATTTTTGGGCGTGAAAATTGGGTCGTTGCAATTATCATCGGGGTAACAACATTGCTTAGGGGATACTATGACATCCCCAAAATCTCGGCCAGAAAAGACCGATTTTCATTTATGCTTTTAAAATATTTTCAGAGTAAATCCTTTTGATTTGAAAGAGTTGCGGAATTTGTTCCCAAAAACAAAACATGATAAAACAATGTTTACCAAAGCATTTTATAAAAGAAATGTATTTTCATTATATATTCAAAACTCGGGGTGTCATGTTCCGATACAGACCAATAAGCATAAACGATAACATTACAAGTCATTCAACAAATATATACATATACGGACTTGTAAACAAAATAACTTGATGGTTCATCCATCTTATGCCCTCGCGCCACTTCCTGTAATACAATTAAAACTGAGTGGGTCAGGCTTGGGAGCCTGGTGAGCATATAGGGTTTTCAACCCACAATAAATAATCATATTTAATTTTCACCAACCAACAATAACCCAATTACCCATTCCCTTTATTCTCACTTTATGTCCCTAAAACAACTAACACAAGGGAGCTAGTCTAAGAATATTTCATCGGGGCGACAACACATGCTTCGGGGGTTCCTCAGCAATATAAGTCAAATAAGGCAACCATGAGTGGGATGGAGTAGAGCGAATGAACACCCAAGTTTATTAACACCTACAAGTGGCGAACCTGCTAATGTTTCCACAAGACTATCTAGAAAAGTCCGTGGTCGTCATCTAAACTCCGCTAGATGACTAAATCAAACAACAACGAGGCCTCTCATCTGTTTATTACACACCAACTATCTACCCATGTTCTACCCAACATATTAGTAGATAAAATATACATTTTTATACATAGTTTAAAAACCTGTATAGCATGCTTTAATCAATACATATTCCACATAACAGATGAGGCACACACACATAACACGTATTTCATAGAGAATGAATCATAACTATGAGATAAAAGAAAGTGAATACACATTCACACACATAACCACAAAATTATAAACATAACATGTATTTCGTATAAAATACTTCATAATTATGCGTTAGAAGAAAGTAACCACACACTCACTTGATCAGAAGATGATCGGACAGCACTACGACTTGCAGAAGTAGTAATCCTCAGCAGATCTGGAAGATCTTCACAAAAATCGAACTTCTCGCGGACAGAGCTTCGGCTCAGGAACCGCACTTCTTGGGATCTTCGGGATCTCGGGACTTGCCTCGGGGCTTGAGAATAATACCGGGGCTTCGGGGTATTTCTGGCACGCAAAACGATACAAAACGGGAGAGAGAAGAGAGAAAATGAACAAAAGAATCGGCTGCCTTCGGATCCTATTTATAGGAGGCTGGAGCCTCGGAGTACGCGGGGTGTATTGGTCCGAAAAACGTCACTGCTTACGTATCCGAAGACTCGAGTGCGAATGTCGACATCCCTCGGTGTACGCGGGGCGTACTTCGGATCGGATTGCTGACTCCCCTTCGGATAATACCGGATTTTCTAATTAAAATTAAATACAAATTATTTAATAAACTTCGGAAATTCATACCTTCTTCATACGAACTCCGTTTTCGACGTTCTTTATATCCACGCGAAGGTGAGACTACACTCTACAACTTTCTTTTAGACTCCGTCGGCTAATTTTAACTTTATTTTTATTATTTATTCTTAATAGGCCGGGACAGAAAAACTTCGTTATAAATTCATAACTTCTTCGTTTGACGTCCGTTCTCGCCTAACTTTTTATCGCTTCGAGACCAACAACGAGACCTTCGATCCTCGTTTAGGTTGCTTCGGCTCAAAACCGCTCGATCTCAAATCGAGTATTTCGGGCTGCACACCGCTAAACCGAAACTTCGATAAATCATAACTTCCTCATACGAAGTCAGATTTGGGCGTTCTATATATACATTCGGAAACCTCGTTTCAACTACTACAACATCAACCAAAGATATCAAGTTTATTTTACACTTTAATTTTGACGCTTATTTTTATTCTTAATTAATCAAACCACATAATTAAGCAATTAAGCACAAAACACATAATACTCAAATAATACAATCATATTATTTCAAAACGGGTTACAAAGGTTAACCTAGACTATTACATTGCTAAAAATGGTAAGCCCGGAAACACAGGCGTTACAGATAGCTCAACATTTTATGTCAAATAAGGCAACCATGAGGGGGATGGAGTACACCTGGTGAACACTGAGTCCAAATAAACACCTACAGGTTGCGAGCCTGCTAGCGTCCCATTGGACTGTCTAGAAAAGTCTATGGTCGTCATCTATACTCCGCTAGATGACTAGATCATCGTCAATATCGAGGCCTCTCATCATTTTATTTCATCACACGCCAACTATTTCATCTACCCATGTTTTACCCAACATATTTGTAGACATAAATTACATATACAATTCAGATCTAAAAAACAAAATTTAAATCTTTCATACAACATAGATCTCAAAGTATTATATATATATATATATATATATATATATATAGTTTAGATCTGAAAAGAAAAGTGTAGATCTGAAATGAGAAAGTTTGGATTTGAAGGAAACAGTTCAGATCTGAAAGAAAGAGTTTAGATTTGAAAGAAAAGTTCATATCTAAAAAGAAAAAGGTTTAGATCTTTCTTCCAACATAGATCTCAGGTAAACAGATAATATATATACACATAACACGTAATTTATATAAAATATTTCATATTTATGTGTAAGAAGAAAGTAAATACACACTCACTTGATAAGGTGGCGATTCGGACAACGCTTTGCTTCTTAAAATAATCTCCATTGATGAAACCGGGAAGTTTGGTTGAAAACCGGGCTCTGCGGGGGCAAAGTTTCTAAACCGAAAAACTCTTTTTCTCGGAGACTTCGGGCGCTCCGGGGCTTTCTTCTAGTGCTAAGGAGGTCCCCTAGGCTTCGGGGGTGTTTAGGGTGGATAGAGAGAGAGAGAGAGAGAGAGAGAGAGAGAGAGAGATAGTAGAGTAGAGAGTGAAAGAAGTGTGAAATATGTGAGAAAACATGGCTGGCCTCGCATCCTATTTATAGTCAGGAGGTCTCGCCTTACGTTGGGCGTTCCTCGGTCTACATGGGGTGTTCCTCGGTACGCAGGGCGTACCCTCGTACGCGGTACGGTTTGCGAGGCTCGGATTTGTCACCCTTCAGATGGAGCTATGTGGCCAATTCCGGACCTAGCCTTTGCGAACGCGGGGTGTTCTCTTCGGATAGCCTCGAAATATGTACCTCTTACTTCAAAAATTCATATATTTTGCATACGAGCTCCGTTTTCGACGTTATTTATATCCACGCGTAGGCAGGACCGTACTCTACAACTTTTGTTTAGACTCAGTTGGCTAAATTTGACTTTATTTTTAAAGTTATATTTTTAACAGGCCGGGACAGGAAAAGTCTATTAAAAATTCATAACTTCTTCATCCGACGTCCGTTTTCGTTTGTCTTTTAATCGTTGAACTACTATTGACGAGATCTTCGATTCTTGTTTAGGTTGTGTCGGATAAAAATCCCTCGATCTATAATTCGAGCTACGGGCTGCACACTGCTATGCTAAATCTTAGAAAATTCATAACTTCCTCATACCAAGTCAGATTTGGACCTTCTTTTTATGCACGCTCTTGATTTAACGTATACTAGGATTTTCATTTAGATCGCTAAGGCTAAAATGCACTTTATCGTAAACTCACTTTTTACGTCACGCAATATCGTGCTAGTTTTGTCGTGAAACTTTAACAGGTCATAACTTTTTCGTGATAACTTGGATTTCGGCATTCTTTATATGTCCGAAATCCTTGTCACGACCACTACAACTTTCTTCATAGATATCGGATTTATATAACATTTTATTTTTTATGCTTATTTTCATTCTTAATTTATTATATCATTATAAATAAGTATATAATCACATAAAATCACGTAATTCACATAATATTCAAGTAATTCATCTTTATTACTTTAAAATAGGTTACAATAGTTGACTTTGACTATTACATCATCATACTAATGTTTAGCCCAAAAACAAGGGCATTAGAACGAGTATGTTACTAGGGAGAAGAGAAAGAAAAAGAGAAACGGAAAACATGAAGGTTTCACGAGAACTTCTCACTGATATCACTATTCCCGTCGGTAACGTCATGGACATTACCGGTGATAAGGTTACCTCGTTACCAGAGGCATTTTCGGTGAAAAACGACATGAGTGAAGCTTTTCATCGGAGTTGATAGAGAGAAAAAGAGTAACACGGAAGAGGGAAGAACGAAGTCGCTAAGGGTATTATTCGTGTCACACTTTAGCAACGATACCATTTAGTGGTGTCGAAAGACATTTGTGGCAACTCGAAACGTAATAGTCGCGACACACTTTTGAGGGAATAATTGGCAGAGGGTTCGAGTATTAGCGGTGACACCGTTGCTGGTATTAGTTAGTGGTGTGTATGGGGCGGTTTGATTCGGTTATTGGTTAAAACCGAACCATAACGATTATGATTGGTTAATGCATTTTGGTAGCCATTGGGTATGGTTAATATTGGTTATGGCTAGTAGTTTTTATCGGTTAACGGTTTTGGTTAATGGTTAATATTGGTTAACCATAATGTTCAAAATAATATAAACGACGAAAGTATTTTGGCATGAAAAATGAAAATAAAATAGCAAAAAGTCCTCGACGCCGATGTTTGTAACCTAACTTATAGTAATATAATAAAATGTGTATCTGTAATACTTAGAGTGAGATAACACATAGTCACATTTAAAATCAAAAATATTTAATAAAAATATAAAACATTAAAAAAATTGACATTAATAATTTCATATATTGATAATTGATATTAATATTAAAATAAAGTCAAACATTCATACACGTTCAATACAATTAAATTAAAACTATTAAATAAAAAAGCCAAACATTCATATTCTGTGTTATTAGATATAAAAAAAAAGTCAATCACTCATCTACATTCAATGTGATTAAGTAAAAAACACTAAAAAAATTCAAAAAATTAAAAAAAAAAATACATTCTTAATATATCACATAGTTAAAAAGAACCAAAAACTTAACTTACCTAGAAGTCTTGATTATAAAGTCAAAAAATCCTTCGAATAGGACTATAAAGTCCAAACAATCTTTGATTATGATTAACGGTGTGAGAAGCCTTCGATTAAGATTATGAGTGTGAAGATTAAACTAATTGTGAATAATGTTTACAAATTGTAGAATTAGCCGATTATGAATTACAACATTAATTAATAATCTAACTCAATGTATGATTGGAAGATTATGTGTGTCTGAGTGATCAGTCTTTGATGATTTGATTGCTCGTTCGTCTCCTGGTAAGTGAAGATTAATAGATTATATTTTCAAAATTTTAATGGATCTTAAATAAGTTTAACTATATTATTTTATATATAATTTATATTATATTATATATATATATATATATATATATATATATATATATATATATATATATATATATATATAAAATATAAAGTTAGCGGTTCGGTTAATAATGGTTCGGTTAACCTATAAAACCATAACCGAACCGTTAGTTATTGGTTAACAAAAATTAGAAACCGAACCAACGGTTAATTTGGTTTTGGTTCGGCTTTTCGGTTATTATGCTCACCCCTAGTATTAGTTTCGTCGTTATTGTTATGTACGAAATCATTTTTCAAGTGTTGGATTATGACAAAATCGACGAATAGGGTTTAACCTCAGATTTTGACGCGGATCGGGGTTGATGAGTTTCGCCTTTAGCGGTGACAACCACCATTACAAAGAGACCTAATCTAAATGTTGGGTATCGCTTGTAATGGTGGTTGTCGCAACTAAAGGATTCGCCACTGAAGTCCTATATTGTTGTAGTGATAAATGTTAAACCTAAACACCAATTTAAACACACCAACCACTAGAAATTGGTGGCGACAAGTTCATGGCATTAAGAGCGATAACAAATGGTGTATAAATCCATTATGATCTTCGTTGCGATTTAACGGAACATATTTGGACGGTTAATGATTTTGAAGCTCAATTTTGGAACAAATTTTTTTTTGATCCATCATGTTCTTAAGTTTTAAGTTTTTAATTTTTTGAGTTGTTATGGTTTAGTTTCTTGTTGTGTAATTTTTATTTTGATTTAATATAAAATTTAGTTTTTAAAAAATTAATTGCTAAAAAAAGTACTGATGTTAAAAAAATGATGTTAATCCGCCTAACCTAAATGTAAATGGCATGTTGAAGACGGTGTGTAGCAAAATCAAATATAAGCTGCTGGTTGATGCATCGGGTATTGTATTACGTGAGGTTGATAGTTTGATTTGTTGAGATTATCTTTTGTGTGTTTGAGAATTCTTTTATGGAAGTCCCTATAAAAGGAGTTCAAACTCAAATGTTGGTTGAAATATTGTGAGTACACTTCACTTAATTTGATTGGGGTTAGGAATGCAATTTAATTTCTCAAAGATTAAATGCCACTAATAAATTAAAAAAATAAACTAAAAATCAACACCAAATTAATGCCAAAGCTTTAAACCATATATTACTAAATTAATTCACAAACATACGCCATCAAAAAAAAAAAATTCATGTCACAAACCCATACTCATAAAACTCACTTTCCAGGTACAAAGTTTGTAGCATATGACCATGCATTGTTTGCAACAGGGTCAGCAAGGTGGTCAGCGAGGTTCTCCAATGGTCCCTTTCCGGTAACAATGGCTTGAACAAAGAAGCCAAACATAGAGAACATGGCTAGTCTACCGTTCTTGAGCTCCTTCACTTTCAGCTCAGCAAATGCCTCTGGGTCATCAGCCAGACCCAATGGGTCGAAGCTACCACCAGGGTAAAGTGGGTCAACTACCTCACCAAGAGGTCCACCAGCAATTCTGTAACCTTCAACTGCACCCATCAAGATCACTTGGGTAGCCCAGATGGCTAAAATGCTTTGTGCATGGATCAAACTTGGGTTCCCCAAGTAGTCAAGACCACCCTCACTAAAGATCTGGGATCCAGCCTTGAACCATACAGCCTCACCAAACTTGACACCATTACGCGCCAAGAGTTCGGGGAAGACGCACCCAAGAGCTCCGAGCATGGCCCATCTGCTGTGGATGACCTCAAGCTCACGGTTCTTGGCGAATGTTTCAGGATCAGCAGAGAGCCCAGCAGTGTCCCAACCATAGTCACCGGGGAACTCACCGGTCAGGTAAGATGGGGCTTCGCCGGAGAATGGGCCAAGGTACTTAACACGGTCGGGGCCGTACCATGGGCTTCCTGATGGTGCGACTTTCTTGACTGCTGTCTTCCTCATGGAAACCCTTCCATTTCCGATTATTTCTGAACCAGATGGTGCTGCTTTCACTGCCTGTCCGACGAAAGAAGAAGATAGAGCCATGGTGGAAGTTGCCATTTTTGTGAGATTTATTTTGAAGATGTTGTGATGGTTATACTTATGAAGATGGGTAGAACTGGAAGTAGATTTATAGGGTAGTTTTTGGATCAGATAGGTGATCAATGCTTATCTTGATACAATCTTTAGCTTCAATTTGATTGGCTACAGAGATTCTTGTGGGTCCGTAATCTGTGGTGTGAGTTCTCTGGCCCCCCTGAGATATTTTGAAGGGGCAGGATATTCGTGGCTCTGGTTTATTGAGCCAATGACTGGCTTTCACTCACTACTCTTAGTGGTGGTTTTTTATAATATGCTGTAAGCTTGTAACCATCCAATCGTCTAAGTTTATAACTGACCTATTATTACAAATATATACTAACCAGGCAAAACTTTTGGTTATAAAAGTTAATGTGACCGAGAGACTAACACAAAAAATTATAACAGGAGTAGTTAATAATCCGCGATTTACCGCTATGCCGAGAGCCGTAGGGAGGATCCACCATTTACCCCTAAGTGTGCAGAATGCCTTTTTTTTTTTTAGTATTAAAATATCAAGATCGGACACGCGTTGTAAAATTCTTGTTCGAATTGTTTGCAAACTCTTCGTCACAATAAGGGGAGTTTAAATATGCGTTTTAATATAATAACATTGGCATTGATTAAATGTTAATATTCAATTATCATCCCACATGAGAATGAAATATATTAATGATTTATTAATCTAAAAACAATTTTTTTATGTCATTATTTTTTGGGGTTACAGTCGAGCTTGGAGGATCTCGACTTTAGGTATGCCCATTTTATTGAGAGGAATTACTAATAAATTTCGGAAAGAGGAAAAAAATATGATCGTGGACATATGGTTTAGGAATATTTTCATGTTCGTTTGACACAAGTAAAGTTCTTGAAATGGGTGCTTCAGTTTGTACGAGCGGCTAACTTGATAAAGTTCAAAGACATAAAGGCAATTTTCAAAAACTCACATGATCAGTTATCGAACAAGCATGTCGTACTAGTGTGCCCACTACACATGTTAGTTAGCGGTTTCAATAGGAAAAGAGCATCATTAGCTGTCAATGATAATATTCTTTCTCTAGTACTCGATCCTTACGACTTTTATATTTATATCATGTAATTTAGAATTTAATTTAATTTCTATTAATCTTCGATTACAGTTTATGTGATCTAATTCATGGATGTTTTGGCACTACATATCTCAATGGAGTATGCCAGGGAAATTTTGGTCATAACAACAGCCTCCATGGGTTTATATATATTTTTAAGGTACATATAACATCCTATTTTTAGGCTTAGAAATTTTGGTCATTTATAGTGAAAATAATTTTTTTTAATAAAAAAATAAAAAAGGAAAAATAAAAATAAAAAGAATGAATGAATGAATACATGAGCTAATAAAAGGTTTAGATAAAATGTTTAAAGAAAATAGCGAATTTATACTTAAAATAGGAAATAAATAAGGAAGGGTCAGTGGTGGCAACTTTGGAAAACTTGTTTAATTTAGATCTAACTAGACAGTTTATTTGTAAAGAGTTAAAAATGTAACGAAATGATACTTATAAGCTTAAGAGGGAGTTTTTCAGTTGGAAATGTTGTTAGAAACCCTTATTGGAAAAAATTAGGACAAAAGGACTAAAATTGTCAAGTTGATGAAACTTGTGTTAACCTTAATGTAACGACCCTAAAATCTTAAATTATGTGTTTAATTACTTTGTATCATTTTGTTGAAAAATGAACATTAATGATGCAATAATCAATTTGTTAGTAAATTTCATTGTATATCCTTACATTTATCATGTTATAGTCGAAAATATAGGACATTTCAGCAAAAGATAATACTGTAGGAAAGTCGCATTACACCTCGATATATTTGTGTGGATATAAATTCTATGAAAATTCAAATTTGTATGAAGAAGTTACAGTCAATATAAGTTGGAAGTACAAATTTTAATGTTTAAATGTGTATGTTTGACGATTACACGATTGTGTAATAAGTTATATATATATATATATATATATATATATATATATATATATATATATATATATATATATATATATAACATCTCAAAACCATAGTAACCATAACATAAAATGAGAGTTTCAAAACATATTATCTCTCTAAACCATAACAATCAATGGATGATGTGTTGAGTCACGTGTAACATCCCGTTTAAAATTAGATAAATAAAATAAAATAAGTAAATAAATTAGATAAAATAAGTAAATAAATAATAAACCCTAAAACCTCAAGATGAATTTTATATTTTTATGTTAGCCTTAAATCCATAATAATTATCAGAGTATTAGCATAATAAGTTAAATGTTATTAATTTTGGAAATAGGGGTTTAAAATGTAAATTTCGAACTAGTTAAGAATAGATTTGTGGAAGCTGGGGATTGTTTGGTAATTTGGACTTGAATTGAAAGGATTATTGGAAACAGGTATAGAGTAAATTACAGATTTAATTTGTAAAGGAATTGAGATGGAGGGACTGAAAATATAAGAAAGGGACTAATGTTTGAAGAGATAGGCATGACTTAAACCCATTCCCCCTCCACCCTCTTGCTACTCGGTTGCACCCATATAAACCCTAACCCTAATATCTTCTCAGCCGCCACCTTATCCCTCCATATCTCCAGTCGCTGCCATCACCTGTGTCGCCGTCATGAACCACTGAGCACCACTGCCGCTGCTGCCACTGCCGATGAAAACGAAGATCAACGTTTGGACACCGTGACAGTGGGGAAGTAGGAAGAAAGGAAGCTCGTGGTTGTTATTGCTATTATTCTCGGTTAGGGGTCGCACAACCTTTCTCTTCTCCGTTTCCTTTTGTTGCTACGTTGTCATCGTCATCGCTCCATGTGAGGGTGGTTGTGTTTGTGTTTTGTGAGTGTAGGTGTGTGTGTTGCTGTTGTGGCAAGTTGGAGAGGTGTGTGTGTCTTTTGTTGGCCAGAAAAACGAAGAGAATCACCATGGCAACCAACCATGGTGGTTTTCATCGTTCTGGAGCCACTAGCCACCACCCTGGGTGGCTGTGTGTGTATGTGTGTGTTGGATTGACATTTCTTCTGTACCAGGATGCTTTTGATAGTGTTTTGGCCTAAAATTATAACTACCACCATTAAAAAGTGGTGGCTGTCGCCTCCTGCCGCCATGGACCGCCGCCGACCACCAATGCCCGAGGTGGCAGTGGGTGGTGTCTGACTTACTAAACATTAAATAACCTAAACATCTAACCTTAGACCGAGTGGTACATGTTTGGGTTGGAAACCCTTACTAGGCTTTAGAAAATCCTAAGGTCAAGAAAACCCTAGTTTTGGAGTTTTGTCGGGACCCGCGTTGAAGTGTTAATTGAACTTTAATTATACTCGATAAGGCCCTACGATTAACTTAATGCAGTATTGAACTTAATGAATTAAGTCCTTAAGGGGTTATGTGTGGAGCACTAACCCTAGTTATCATTTTATGTGGAAACCCTAAAAATCAAGAAGCCTTATTTTCGGCAATGATCAGAGCACATATTTGGGATATTCCTTGGATTATTATTATACCCGAGAATGAATATGTCAAACCTTAATCACTCCTACTTTTATTTGATTAAGTCCTTAATGGGTTAAGTGTCCTTACTTAACCCTAATCGTCATTTTATGTGGAACCCTAATCGCTATTTCATGTGAGGTAGTCACTGCTGCAATTGACGATGACTTGTGATCGAGTATTGAATCAAGTATCTTCCTGTAGGTGATTGGAAGTGAGTTGAAGCTGGTAGAGTTCTTCGTTACTACGGTGGTTACCTACGAGCATATCGAGCTGAGTTTCACCTCACTGTGTTAGATCTATATGCACAAGAATCATTATTCAGTGACATTGCTAATAACATATGATCCTATAAGGTCACACTTTAATCAAGTTGGTACTTATTGAATATTTATTAAGTATTTTATAATTAATAATAAAAGTTCAACTCATGTATTTAATTAAAGAAAATTTATTGTTTTGTGAAAATAATAATAAATGAAAGACTAACCAGCTTACATATATATATATATATATATATATATATATATATATATATATATATATATATATATATATATATATATATATATATATATATAAGTCATGTACAAAGTTTTTGACACTTTCACCAAATATTGACAAACTAGCTAGTTAATTAAGTGACTAAACAATAAACTAGAAAATCCAATGGACCATTTTAGTCCTTAAAACCATGGGTTATCAAGGCGAGGAGGTTGAAAGTCAACCTCCAACATTCTTGTCCCCCATGTTTGTTTATTACCTTGCATGTAATACACACCATGATCATATTATATAAGGCTAGTTGTTTTATCACTATATGACTAGAAGAAAAAAATCATTTACACTTTCATCCATAGAATTGTAGGTTCTCTTGGCTTCTCCCTATCTCTCACTTGAAGTTAGTTCTTGGTTTTTTAGAGTTCGTCTTTTGTGTCTTCCTTTTACACTTATTATCTAAGTGCTTAAGGCTTAAAGAGAAAAATATTATACAAGAAGAAATCTAGCAATTTTGGTACCTTATTCTTGTTGGTGGATTACTGGTAGAGAAGATCAGACTTGTTGTTCTTGCCATCTACTTCAACACCCCAAATCAAAGAGGGTCCAAAGTCTACGAAGGTTGTATTTTATAAACACCTTATGGTTGTTATAATATCATTCTAAGCACTTTAAAAGGATCCTTGATGGTTTGTTTTGTTTTCAAATTTATAAGAAATTTTTAAAGCTTCCGTTGCCAGTTTTTGTGAAAAACTATTTATTTTATGCAACAAACCCCTTCAGTTGTAACACTATAATTTTTCAAACAAAATTTCCATTTTTAAAACACGCAAATCTTAAAATCACATTTCTCAAAAATCACAAATGTATCAATTGTAAGAATATCCCAGAACCCTCAAACATAATCTCGAACAGGTGTGTACAATCAAGTCGGCGCCTTACCGCGATTCTGAGAAGTACCTGAAACACATAACACACAACATAGTAAAAATAAAGCTTAGTGAGTTCCCCAAAATACCACATACACAAATAATAAGCCACTCATAGCTATAGCTCGGCATGGACCTTCTAGTCATGCGTCTCGGTGAGGACCCTCCGGTCTCACGGCTCGGTGTGGACCCTCCGATCATGTGTCTCAGTGAAGACCCTCAGGTTTCACAGCTCGAGTTGGACCCTCCAGTCCTGTATCTCAGTGAAGACCCTCCGGTCTCACAACTCGGTTTGGACCCTCCGGTCCTAACTCAGTAAGGCACAAAATAATATAGCATATATCAGAAAGACAAAATGCATAATATCACATAACTCAGTATAAGCACATAGGACCATCCGGTCGATAACTCAAATAAGACCCTCTGGTCACATAGTATTACCACTCAGGTAAGTATAATGATAAGACTCGTCTCGGAAGTAAGCAAATAGATCTAGTACCCCATGAACAGTTTAGACTCCACCTACATAATATAATTATCTCTAATAAGAAATTTGTAATAACCATTCCGAGATGTTAAGCTAGCTCCCCCACTAAATCTCAAAAATGGTGAAAATACCATTTTACCCCTCCATGGTCTCTAAGGTCCACAGTTGACCAAACCCTAAAACTCAACGTAAGTCAACGCTCAAGTCAACAGTCCATGTTGACTAAACTCGTCGAATGCATCCATGCGACTCGTTGAGTACCGTCGTTTTCTCTGAAGTATCGGGAAAATCCAACTCAACTCGTCGAGTTGTCTCATCAACTCGTTGAGTTGTAACGCGTTTAGACTATCGGGGAAAACCCTAGTTGACTCGTCGAGTTGTCTCATGCACTCGTCGAGTCCCTCTATACAAATTCTCATTTAGACGATTCTAAGCAGGAATAAGGTCCCAAACTCTAGATCTAGCCTCCCAAGGCTGAAATACCACGTAAAGCTGCAAGCTTTACGTCCATGCATGGAATCTAGGGCTCAAAATGCTAAAACAAGCTCTATATAGGGTTTAATGCATAAAATCTTGCCACTAGCTTGATAAAGCTTGGACCTTTGGGCTCAAGGGACCTCATATTGTCCATATCTGAAGTCTCAAATTCATGGCAGGCTCAAACAACTCAAGTACTCAAAGAAGGATGGAAAAAGGCCCTAAAACTCCTTAGAAAAGAGATCTAACCAAATAATGATCAAGGTGGTAACTTTTTACCTTCAAACAGAAGCTAGAAATGAATAAGCACCGGATCCAAGAGCTCCCTCTCGTCCCAAGCCTTTTGTTCCTCAATCTTTCTCCAAAAATGCACCAAAATACACAATATTATCCTCTCCTTCTCTCACACATAGATATAGCTCGATTAGGGTTTCTCTCAGAGTTTTAGGATGATAAGGGAGGCTGAAATGAAGGCTTAAGGTCCTTTAAATAGGACACAAACCCTGAAAATTAGGGTTTTCTCACTCTGCTCCTACTCGTCGAGTTGGGGTCCTCCAACTCGTCGAGTAGACTCTAAAAATCATGCAACCTTTAACTCCTCTACTCGGCGAGTTGGGGCATCCAACTCGTCGAGTTGCTCTGACATCATAAATGCAATTTTATTAAATGTTATATATGGGAGCGGGATGGTACATCAGTTGTATCAAAACCATCTTTTAAATGTTAGAATGATTTTTATGTTATGATAATCTTTGGTTTTTGGGAAACAAGCATGGATTTCTTTTTAGCTTGCATCATGTTAATGATTCGACCGAAGTGGCTTGCATCATGCTTGCAACTATGACTCCTGAACTTCAAAAAACTTTTGAGTTTCATGAAGCATTTGAAATGATTGAACAACTGAGTCATGTTTCAAGTTCAGGCTAAGCAAGATAGGTTTGAGACCTTGAATGCTTTCATTGGTTGCAAGATGGACAAAGGATCTTTTGTGAGGTCACATGTACTAAAAATAAAAGCTTATGTTGACCAACTTGCCCGCCTCAGATTCTAATTTGGGGATGAGCTAGAGACCGATGTGATCCTGGCCTCACTGCCTAAGTCATTCAACCAATTTTTGATGAACTTCACAATGAATGATTAGGAGATGAGCATTAATGAGCTTCATAACTTGCTCAAAATTGTTGTGAAAAACGTCAAGAAGTCTGGGAACAATCAAGTGCTGATGATTCATGAGGGTCTAATCTCCAAGAAGAAAACTAGTACTAATATCGGTTAGGGGAAAGGAAAAGCTGCCAAGAAAGGCAAAGGCAAGGGAAAGGGTAAAGGGAAGCCTCCTTCCACTAACCCAACTCCTAAACCCAAGCCTACTGCTGATGTTGATTGCTTTAAATGTAATGAAAATGAACATTGGAAGCGCAACTGTCCCAAATACCTATAGGAACTTAAGAAGATCAAAGCCAACTAGTTTGGCACCTCAGGTAATATGTGATTGAATTACATGCATTCCGTACTAATTCTTGGGTATTCTATAGTGGAAGTGGTACTAACATCTGGAATGATTTGCAGGGACTAAGGAATGTTATAGAACTAAGAGATGGCGATTTGGAACTTCATGTTGGCAATGGCAATCGAGTAGCTATCAAAGCCATAGGACAATATCATCTTTTTCTTCCAAATGTCCTTAATCTTATTTTTAACAATTGTTGTTATGTACCTAGTATAACTAGGAATATTATATCTACTTCTCGCTTGTATGAACAAGGTTTTCGTTATAAGTTTGACTTTGATTTTGAAAACATTTTCGTGTTTAAAGATAATGTGTTCTATTTTGAGACTAGTCCCACAAATGGAATATACGAAAACGATTTAAATGGTTCATACACAAAGGATAATTCAATATTCAACTTAAATAAGAAAACAAAGTTAGACTCAAATAAAACTTTTTTTTGGCATTGTCGACTTGGGCACATAAGTAAAACTAGCATTACTAAGCTCCAAAAGGATGGGATATTAGAGTCAACAGGCTCAAAGTCTTTTGATGTATGTGAATCATGTATATGTGGAAAGATGACCAAAGCTCTGTTTACCGGTGTTGGTGAAAGAGCTTCGGATCTATTAGGACTCATACATACTGATTTATGTGGACCTTTTAGAACAATGACCATAAGCGGTGAAAGATACTTCATTACACTTATTGATGATTATAGTAGATTTGGATATATGTATCTCATGAAACACAAATATGAACATTCAATGTCTTCAAGGTTTTCCAAACTGAAGTACAGAATCAACTTGGTAAAAATATTAAACCCATACGATCAGATCGTGGTGGTGAATATCTGAGATATGAGTTTGATGAACATATGAAGAATTGCGACATAGTGTCACAACTCACTCCACCGGGAACACCTCAGCATAATGGTGTCTCAGAAATAAGAAATCATACTCTACTTGATATGGTGCGATCAATGATGAGTGATACTTCCCTTCCTCATTTATTTTGGGGTTATGCCCTTGAAACCACAGTTCGAACTGTAAACATGGTCCCAACTAAAAAGGTTAGTAAGACTCCCTACATGTTATGGCATGGAAAGGATCTATCAGTGTCTTTCTAAAATATATGGGGTTGTGAAGCATATGTTAAAAGAGAAACTTCTGACAAGCTTGACCCTAGATTTCATAAGTGTATCTTTGTTGGATACCCAAAAGAAACCGGGTGTTCATAGCTCGTAAAACAATGTTTCATGTAACTGACTTTATCTCGCATAAAGTAAGTGGGAGCCCCATTGACCTCGAAGAAATTCGAGAGAAACAACCTTTAGTTGAAAACGATAATCAACAAAGCATTGTTGAACATGAACTTATTATTCAGATGCCGGAAACCACACCAATTGTACGATGTTCCAGTAGAACTCCTCATGAACCTGACAGATTTGGATTTGTCATTCCTGAATAGGAAGTCTTCTTAATGGATCAATGTGAGCCCATCAACTAAAAGGATGCTACTACAGACCCAAAGTCTAACAAATGGCTTGAAGCCATGAGAACTGAAATCCAATCCATGAATGACAATCAAGTATGGGACTTAGTTGATTTACCTCCTAACAGTAGAGCTGTTGGAAGCAAGTGGATCTTCAAGAAGAAGATCTACATGGACGGAAATGTACTCAAATTCAAGGTGTTGACTATGAAGATACATTCTCGCCATTTGCTAAGATTGAATCTATTAGAATTATCATGTAAATAGCTGCATATTATGACTATGAGATTTGGCAAATGGATGTCAAAACCACTTTCCTTAATGGATATCTTGAGGAAGATGTTTATATGGAACAATCTGAAGGTATTGTCAAGCCGGATAACCTAAAGAAGGTGCGTAAACTAAAGAAGTCCATTTATGGATTAAAAACAAGCATCTGGGGTGTGGTATCATCGTTTTAATGAAAAGTGTTGGGTTTTGAGCATTCTAACACTCCTATGGTGTACATGCAACCCTAAATACCTTGGATCTATGTTTTCTCTATTATACATGAAATATCAATTTCCAAGGTATTTATCCTAACTAGCATATTGTGAAGTACAAGTAATATAGAAACTAGTAGAAATACATACCTCTTTGTTGGTGCTTGATTCCATGGAGCTCAAGAGCCTAGTGCCCCAAATGTGACACCTCAAATGGTTCACACAACATCATATGCACTTGGAATAACTTAGAGAGAAATCATCACTTCATGAAATCGACTTGCCCTCCATATACACACATAGTGGCCGATTTTTCACAAGAATATGATGCTTATATAGTTGTTACAATTAGGGTAAACCCTAATTGTCATGGCTTTCCATTTCCTTAGATCCATGGGTTCAAATACACCATGGAGCATCCATGGAGTATCCTATGGGTTTTAGCCCAACTTAACAATCCATGGAGTCTTAGCCCACTATACAGGTATGTATGATATACACAATCAACCCATATATTTAATTAGTCTTCTTTTGATCACTTAATTAATTCTAGATTAATTCTTGATCAATACTAATTAAATAATCTTATTAATATATTATAACTTATAATATATTAATAAACCTTAAGTGTTATTTCTCTCATTTTAGTCTATCCAAATGCATGATGCCATGCAACCCAAATGGACTGTGTCGGGTCGGGTCAAGTATATACCAATTATAGTTATGGACTTAGACACTAATCCAACAATCTCCCACTTGGATAAGTCTAATAACTATCATTGCAAGTACGGCTTCACAACCCGACCAGCAATTATAGCTCTTAAAAGTTGTTGCCGATCTCTGAACAAATCAATGACGCGTCCATTAGATAAATGATCATATATTCCTCCATTCTAGATATCATATGTACTGAGACATGGATTATAATCATTCTCTCTGCCATTTGTTATTTCCCGATGTCTGATTTAAGATGATCGACTAATTGAACAAATCAAATCAGTCCAGGCTTAGCCAAGCACTTAGGGGTGCCATCACTAAATCATCTAGGGGCCCACAGATATGTCTTTTATCCCATTAAGGGTAAAAGGAATGGATAAACTCCAACTCATATGCTTGTACTGACTACTATTTGAATCATACATAAATTCACGTTTATAACATCGAGTTACCAATGCGTTTTCGTGCAATCAATGTATAACCAACTCGTAGTCAACAACTCATATCTCTAGGTTTGAAGAATATAAGATATTATGTGGTGTAAGTGTTCCTATCCATGTGAATTTGTCATAACCATAATCACAAGACAAGGTGTCACACCCCAAAACCGAGAACGGCGGAAACGTTCTGGGGCGGAGGACGTCATGTAATGTATCACAATAAATGTAAAGTAGTAAACAAGCAACAACATCGTCCATTGCATTAATAGTAAAAGTTTAATACATGTGTGTTCTTTCATAGTAATAAGACATTACAACAAGTAATCAAAATAAAAGACGAGTCTTGACTGCTCTGTCTTCGCAAAACCTGGTCATCGTACCTGTCTACTGGTGACCTGAGAATACAAGTTATTTTGAAAGTGTAGGTCAGCATTTAAGCTGGTGTGTTCATAAGTATTTAATGTCATCGTTTGTATAAGTATGAAGAAAACATTTGGAATTATTCAATGTAATTGTTTGTATAAGTTTGAAGAAAACGTTTGGAATTAATCAATGTAATTTTTCGTATAAGTTTGAAGAAAACGTTTGGAATTAATCAATGTAATTGTTCGTATAAATTTGAAGAAAACGTTTGGAATTAATCAATGTATTTGTTTGTATAAGTTTGAAGAAAACGTTTGGAATTAATCAATGTAGTTGTTCGTATATGTTTGAAGAAAACGTTTGGAATTAATCAATGTAATTTTTCGTATAAGTTTGAAGAAAATGTTTAAAATTGTTCTACATTTGTATAAAACTGAATAAAATAGTTTGTACATGTTTGAAAGTTTCTAGAAAATCCGATATTTTCTACTAGTATAAAAGTAGTCTTCTACCAAGACTCGAATATTTTGTATGTTTACCTTTAGAAGTCCAATATCTGTTCATAAGTGTGTGTGTGTAGTTTAAAACTTCCAAAACTATAACAAAATGATGTTTTTCATGCCTAAATAATAGATTTGTGTAAATATAAAATCACTAAGGCATTTGATAACCCCATAAACCAGTGTGTTTCTAATACTCCATGTGAGTTTTATAACCATACTAATGACCCAGACTTCCTGTAACAATGTTCTTCAGGCGTTGAAATGTTATGACATTTGTCACCCCAGGCCTACGGGCCTAGCTGTAGCTAATAGCTTAGGTGCGGGATTGTCAATCCCGTATAGATCTATACACAAGTATCAAGCTCCCCCTACAAGGGATTATGGTATGTAATACAGGCCTTAAAATGCATACTTGAAAGTATGTGAAATGTCTCACAAAACTTAGTATCAAACAGATTTACGTATGAAAATGTCCATTTGTTCTTGAATATGAAAGTATCTCTTTGATATAGTATTTCTAGTATGTAAATGTTCATGATTTCCTCATCAACTATACCGATTATAGTTATTCAAAGTGTGTGTTTCGTTCGTATAGCAAATCCTAGTGTAATGTTCACTTGTTATGTAAAGTATAACATCTAAAATGACATAAATGATCACATATACTTAAAGTATAAATAAAGGGTTTGATTCGCATATATATATACATATATATATATATATATATATATATATATATAAACATGTTTTATTTCCAAAAGACAAGATGTTATCGTGAATATATATTGCATACGAAAGTTCCTATGAAGGAGTTATGAATCACATATGATTCACTCGATAAAAAAACAGTATATGGTGAAACTTTATGTTACACACGATAATAACCATGTGTTTACTTGTATTCCCCCCTTTAAAAGTGTATACAACGATTTAAAAGTAGTTTGTTTGATAAGACAATGTAAAGTAAAAGAAATCCCTTGTTTGAAAACACAGTTATAAATCACATATGATTGATTATATAACAAAGAGTATAACAACAGATTTATGTTTTTCACACGATGATAATCGTGTGTTTACTTGTATTCCCCCCCCCCACCCTTTAAAGTGTATAAAATGTATTTATAAAACATTTGAAAGTGTTGTTTGTAGGGGTATGAACTCACTTGATTGAAGTGGTTGATTTGAAGTAGTCGAGAAAAGAATCGAGCAGAACTTCGACAGGAAGAGTTGAAAATGCGGGAAATCTCGGGATTCTAGGGAAACTCGGGAATCTCGGGAACACAAAACCTTCCTTCGGGACTTGAAGGTCAAAGTCGGGGCTTTGGGAGGGTCTCGGGGGCTTAAACGCAGAGTTTCGGCGCGAGAAAGAAGGGAACTGAGCAATGGAACTCGGAGCCCTTGAAATATATTTATAGGGGAATTTTTGAGGTGTGCCACGTCATGGCAAGGGATGGACACGTCGTGGGGAGTCAAACTTATCCTCTTCCATTGATTGGACGCCCTCAGTCACTTGTCGGGTCGCGGCAAGCTTGTGCCACGTCGTGGCAAGCCTGACAGCCTCGGATTTCGGATGTCGAATTTGTAAAACCCATAGCTTTTGCGTACGAGCTCCATTTTTGACGTTCTTTATATGAACGCATAGCTGAAAATAAGCTCTACAACTCTCGTTTAGACTTCATTGGCTAATTTTGACTTTATTTTTAATTATTTATTTTTAACGGGCCGGGACACGAAAATTCCGTTAAAATTCCATAACTTCTTCATCCGATGTCCGTTTTCGTCAGACTTTTCGCCGTTGCGCTACTATTTTTGAGACCTTCGATTCTCATTTAGGTTGTTTCGGTCAAAAGTCTATCGAGCTCTATTTCGAGTTTTTAGTTGTCTACTGCTATATCCAGATCTTGGAAAAATCATAACTTCCTCATACGAAGTCAGATTTGGACGTTCTTTTTATGTACGCTCACGGTTTAATGTTATCTACAACTTTCATTTAGATACTTAAGGCTAAAAACTATTGTATTGAAACTTCATGTTTTTCGTTTAATCCGTGTTGCCGGTTTTGCCGCGAACTTTCGGTTGGTCATAACTTCTTCGTTATAACTCGGATTTTAGGGTTCTTTATATGTACGAAAACCTTGATACGATTTGTACTACTTTATTTAACCCAAATATGATTTTAGGAAATTTATATTTTGACCTAAATTTGACTGGTTTTACATTACATTGTCTCTAAATATCGGGTTGTCACATCATCCCCCCGTTAGAGACTATTTCGTCCCGAAATTAGAGTTTTAAGCAGAATTGATAAATATGCTACGGATAAAAGTTTTATTTGCTCCTCGTGTTCTTAAGTGAACTCAGGTCCTCGCTTGGCATTCCAGCGAACCTTTCACTATCGGGATACAACTTTGCTTCTTTCGTTTGACTTCCCTGGTATGATAACTCCTCTTTGTCGAACGTGTGTTGAGTGTTTTTGTCGTCTGTGAGAGTAGTACACCTTGTACCTTACAAGTAGTGTCTCCAGATCTTCAGAGCAATTACCATTGCTCCTGACTCAAGATCATGTGTTGTATAGTTAACTTCTTGCGTCTTAAGCTATCTTGAGGTATATGCAGTGACCTTTCCTCTTGCATAAGAACACAACCAAGCCGTTGGTTGGATGCATTGCATTACACCATGAAATATTCTATCCATTTTGGGAGGGATAATATTGGTGTGATGCGTCAGGCTTACTTTAGCGTTTGGAACGCTCTTTCTTGTTTATAGACAAGTCTGGTGCTCCTCCAAGTGAGAAACTTGGCCGAAGGAATCCTCTTCTGAGGAGTTCGTTAAGCTGTCTGGGAAGTTCCAGTATCTTAGTTGGAGTTAGATGATAAGGTGACTTGGCTACTGGGGTAGCCCTTGTAACTAAGTCGATTCTGAACTCGAATTGACGTTGTGGTGGTAATCCCGGTAGTTCTTCTGGAAAGGTGTTGGGAAAGTCGCGTACTTTTGGGATGTTCTGAATGTCCTTCGCTTCTTGGCTCGTATCGACGATGTGTGTAAGGAATGTGTGATATTCCCTTCGTAAGCGCTTTTGAGATTAAATACATGAAATGATGCGAAGGTTCGTACCTGATTTGTCTTCGTAAATAACAAGAGGTTCTGTGATAGGGAGGTTAAGATGAACTGCTTTATCAAAGCACCTGATTTCGGCTCGATGTAGACTTAACCAACTCCTACTGATTATGATTTCAAAACCTTGGGGTGGATTAGATGTCGTGAAGATCTAAAAGAAAGTATGACTACTCATGAATTAGGGAAAAGGATAGGTATTTCTAAGTTTATTCTCACGGAAGCACGATCACTCTCAGTCTTGGGCAGTCTCTGTCCAGAAGTTCATAGTAGAACTCATACCTGGTTCATTAATCACAATCTTGGGTATACGAGTCGTATATAATTAAGATTGAAACTGTGGGTCTCGGATTGAACTTGACGTACTGCACGAGTGGTACTTCTGGGAGGTTTGTTGAGGTTTCTTTGGAAAGGGTAAGAAACATGACATACTCTACGCATGAGTACTTAGGAGTTCTGAAGTGATAGTTTCGTTAGAAAGATGATTTTGGAGAAAGAGATTTACGCACGAAATTGGTATTGTGAGGATCAAATAGACTCTGATCGTATGATGAAATCGGAATCACTTGGAAATAAAGACACTAGATTCGATCATAAAGGCGTTACAGACAAAACACAACATTGCAACTTTTTTAATAGAGTTACAGTACTTTAGAGTAACTACAGGAATACTGCTGCAAACGAAGTATACTATAAAAGGCAAGTATACGCAGCACGAGGGTCCCTTAACTGACGAGATCTCGCAAGAGATAAGACTCGAGTTGCACTAGTTCTAAACATGTTTTAAAAACATACATAATACTGACGATTGGAAGTGAACCTATACTATAGTAGGGTCCTTCATTGCCTCTTTCCATTATGAGGTCAAACTCCTCCGGATTCGCCGTCGTTCTCCTCTATTGGACAGTCCCTCTTAAAGTGTCCCATTACGCCACATAGATGGCATATTCGAGAGATTTCGACATTGGTGGTTGAAGTAATGTGTTGGATCCGAGTCTTGCAGTAATGGACGGTGTGTCCCTTTTTATTGCAGTTTAAGCACTGCATTTTCCAACAAAGTCCATGATGGTGGTAGTTGCATTTGTTGCACTTTGGGAGATTGCCAGCATACTGTCTGGCCGGGTTGGGGATAACTGGGATACTAGAAGAGATGGTAGTAGGAGGTACAGAAGTCGTGGTTGTGAAGGTTGCCACATGTTGTTGTCTTTTGCTTGCCCCTTGGGGTGATTTGCCTTTAGCCTTAGCCCAGAACTTTCGTTTGTTATTCTTGCGCTTGAGATTCGGGGTGTCGTGGTAGTTTGTTGTTCGTCGAGGTACTTGATCGTTACTTGGATTGGAATTATTGTTAACAATCCCGCTAACATTCGCGTTGTTAGCATTAAGGTGGATCAGAATAGCTGACACGGCAGCCGAGACTGCAGCTTGAAAGGTAGTCGCATTAATCTGAAGAGTTGGTGTTTGGTTGATGGGTTGATCGTTTTTCTTCGGCGACATGATTCTGTTACACAGAAAGAAAAATGAATTTGTGAGCGAGTATGGTTGAACTAGACGTAGTTCGATCGTTCATGTAAAGAATAGAAGTATGTTCTCTAAGGTTTGACCTACATCCCTATGATGCCGTCCTAGTATGGAGTAGAAGTAAGCTCGTAGAATGGTCTCATGACGTTTATCGTCCAAACCAGGGTATTATTGGTTGGTAAATAACATGATCCAACTTTTGAAAGAGACTTGGAAATGATTCCGGAGTTAAACTACCATAGTCCAATAACTTGACTAGATGGGGTTTCAGATAGACTCCAATGAAATCATGATGAAAGCATTTGAACAAAGATTGACACGGAAGTTAGCCGACTGTCGATATCATTGATGTTTAAGATTTAATAGGTTTGGGGAAATTGACCTTGTTGTAAGTCTTACATCATATTCGGGGAAGAAAAGTCTTCGACAACATAAGGACTTAAATAAAAGTACTTACAGTACAAGGTAATTACATAGAAAGTACTACACATATCATAGGCAGGAACATGGTTCTATAAAACAAAGAAGGAAGTAAGGTATCTCCCACTGGCGATGGTCACCCCTATGGTGAGCCCTTAGTTCGGCTAGTTGACGTTCCATATCCAGCAGGTATCTTTCGTACACCCTCTAGCGTACTTGGAGTTCTATGACTTCGGCTCGTGATTCAGCCAGTGCTTGAAGTAGGGCTTCATGGTCTCTCTCAGAGCTCTCACGAGCATCTTCCAGACGAATGGTGCGGAGGGTATGCATTCTCGCATTGGTATTAACCTCTTCGATACGTTAGAGAGCCGTCCTGCCCTGAATTTCGTTTCGGGCAACTCTACGGATTAGGATTGGTAGAACTTTGTCTGCTGAGCTCCCTTCGTTTACGTTGTAGAAGCTTCGGTCTCCATTAAATGGCATAGGTTGATCTTGCTCTTCGTTCCATGTTTCCACGCATTCTACCCAAGGAGGCGTCAGGCCATAAAAAGCGGGACGAGGGTTAGGATTTAGAAATGGAGCTACCGGGGGTAGGTTCTCAACCTCGGTTTCGGAGTTGTCAACATCTGAAAGGTTTTCAGCATGGTGATCATTCAAAGGGATTGGATGATCATTCTCTGGTCCTTCTCCAACCCATCCAGCAATGACTTCGTTCGGAAATTACGGGTTGGCATGGGGATGGAGTCCAGCCATGTTATCTACGCGAGAATTGGGGTAAGGAAATAATTATTAGACGAACTATCTAGATAATTATTAGAAAATCTTCATTAGTTACATCGCTATTTGTAAAGTGCATACCAGTCATATGTAATCAACACAGGATAGGCTTTCGAATAAGTGACCTTAACTCCAAATTCACAAGGAATAGGGGTAAAGCAAAAATTTCACCGATTCTAAGTCTATAACATCCTAGTTACATATAGCCTTAGTGTATCCATTTAACAACTATCAACTTAGAAATTAAGATCCTTTTTAGTTCTCAATTAAGTAATTATGGTAACCCAAAACACCCCAATGGTATTTTAGACTTAGGTTCTGTTATAATGTTCTCATTGTGGTAATGCTGGTAAGTTTTTAGACTTGTTTTCATATCACAACCATTCTTGGGCATATGCTAATCACTCCTCAGACCAGCATAGTTGATCAGGCTATGCCACTCCCAAGACTGACTATACATCCCCAAGCTTACTTGTGATATTCAACAATCGTAATACTTTTGTTCTTGTCGTTGTGACACCGATTTTAGTATGAATGCAAGCACGTATACTCACTTAAATATTTTATTATTTAAAAGTATAAACTCTAAATCAAAGTATTTTTAATCCCATTGTATTTATAGTTAGTATATCTTTTATGGGTTGATATACTCAATTCACTATAAACAATGCTCTGATACCAATCTGTCACACCCCAAAACCGAGAACGGCGGAAACGTTCTGGGGCAAAGGATGTCATGTAATGTATCACAATAAATGTAAAGTAGTAAACAAGCAACAACATCGTCCATTGCATTAATAGTAAAAGTTTAATACATGTGTGTTCTTTCATAGTAATAAGACATTACAACAAGTAATCAAAATAAAAGACAAGTCTTGACTGCTCTGTCTTCGCAAAACCTGGTCATCGTACCTGTCTACTGGTAACCTGAGAATACAAGTTATTTTGAAAGTGTAGGTCAGCATTTAAGCTGATGAGTTCATAAGTATTTAATGTCATCGTTTGTATAAGTATGAAGAAAACATTTGGAATTATTCAATGTAATTGTTTGTATAAGTTTGAAGAAAATGTTTGGAATTAATCAATGTAATTTTTCATATAAGTTTGAAGAAAACGTTTGGAATTAATCAATGTAATTGTTCGTATAAGTTTGAAGAAAACGTTTGGAATTAATCAATGTAATTGTTCGTATAAGTTTGAAGAAAACATTTGGAATTAATCAATGTAATTTTTCGTATAAGTTTGAAGAAAACGTTTGAAATTGTTCTACATTTGTATAAAACTGAATAAAATAGTTTGTACATGTTTGAAAGTTTCTAGAAAATCCGATATTTTCTACTAGTATAAAAGTAGTCTTCTACCAAGACTCGACTATTTTGTATGTTTACCTTTAGAAGTCCAATATCTGTTCATAAGTGTGTGTGTAGTTTAAAAACTCCAAAACTATAACAAAATGATGTTTTTCATGCCTAAATAATAGTTTTGTGTAAATATAAAATCACTAAGGCATTTGATAACCCCATAAACCAATGTGTTTCTAATACTCCATGTGAGTTTTATAACCATACTAATGACCCAGACTGCCTGTAACAACGTTCTTCAGGCGTTGAAATGTTATGACATTTGTCACCCCAAGCCTGCGGGCCTAGCTGTAGCTAACAACTTAGGTGCGGGATTGTCAATCCCGTATAGATCTATACACAAGTATCACGCTCCCCCTACAAGGGATTATGGTATGTAATACAGGACTTAAAATGCATACTCGAAAGTACGTGAAATGTCTCACAAAACTTAGTATAAAACATATTTACGTATGAAAATGTCCATTTGTTCTTGAATATGAAAGTATCTCTTTGATATAGTATTTCTAGTATGTAAATGTTCATGATTTCCTCGTAAACTATACCGATTATAGTTATTCAAAGTGTGTGTTTCGTTCGTATAGCAAATCCTAGTGTAATGTTCACTTGTTATGTAAAGTATAACATCTAAAATGACATAAATGATCACATATACTTAAAGTATAAATAAAGGGTTTGATTCACATATATATATATATATATATATATATATATATATATATATAAACATGTTTTATTTCCAAAAGACAAGATGTTATCGTGAATATATATATCATACGAAAGTTCCTATGAAGTAGTTATGAATCACATATGATTCACTCGATAAAAAGAGTATATGGTGAAACTTTATGCTACACACGATAACAACCGTGTGTTTACTTGTATTCCCCCCCTTTAAAAGTGTATACAACGATTTAAAAGTAGTTTGTTTGATAAGACAGTGTAAAATAAAAGAAATCCCTTGTTTGAAAACACAGTTATAAATCACATATGATTGATTATATAACAAAGAGTATAACAACAGATTTATGTTTTTCACACGATGATAATCGTGTGTTTACTTGTATTCCCCCCCCCCCCCACCCTTTAAAGTGTATAAAATGTATTTATAAAACATTTGAAAGTGTTGTTTGTAGGGGTATGAACTCACTTGATTGAAGTGGTTGATTTGAAGTAGTCGAGAAAAGAATCGAGCAGAACTTCGATAGGAAGAGTTGAAAACGCGGGAAATCTCGGGATTCTCAGGAAACTCGGGAATCTCGGGAACACAAAACCTTCCTTCGGGACTTGAAGGTGAAAACCGGGGCTTTGGGAGGTCTCGGGGGCTTAAATGCAGAGTTTCGGCACGAGAAAGAAGGGAACTGAGCAATAGAACTCGGAGCCCTTGAAATCTATTTATAGGGGCATTTTTGAGGTGTGCCACGTCATGGAAAGGGATGGACACGTTGTGGGGAGTCAAACTTATCCTCTTCCATTGATTGGACGCCCTCAGTCACTTGTCGAGTCGCGGCAAGCTTGTGCCACGTCGTGGCAAGCCTGACAGCCTCGGATTTCGGACGTCGAATTTGTAAAACCCATAGCTTTTGCGTACGAGCTCCATTTTTGACGTTCTTTATATGAACGCATAGCTGAAAATAAGCTCTACAACTCTCGTTTAGACTTTATTGGCTAATTTTGACTTTATTTTTTATTATTTATTTTTAACGGGCCGGGACACGAAAATTACGTTAAAATTCCATAACTTCTTCATCCGATGTCCGTTTTCGTCAGACTTTTCGCCGTTGCGCTACTATTTTTGAGACCTTCGATTCTCATTTAGGTTGTTTCGGTCAAAAGTCTCTCGAGCTCTATTTCGAGTTTTTAGCTGTCTACTGCTATATCCGGATCTTGGAAAAATCATAACTTCCTCATACGAAGTCAGATTTGGACGTTCTTTTTATGTACGCTCACGGTTTAATGTTATATACAACTTTCATTTAGGTACTTAAGGCTAAAAACTATTGTATTGAAACTTCGTGTTTTTCGTTTAATCGGTGTTGCCGGTTTTGCCGCGAATCTTCGGTTGGTCATAACTTCTTCGTTATAACTCGGATTTTAGGGTTCTTTATATGTACGAAAACCTTGATACGATTCCTACTACTTTATTTAACCCAAATAAGATTTTAGGAAAGTTATATTTTGACCTAAATTTGACTGGTTTTACATTACATTGTCTCTAAATATCGGGTTGTCACACAAGGTTAGTGGCAAATCTAAACACATATGGACTGAAGGTCGTAGGCTAGTGATTAAAAATACTCTTGATTAGTTCTTGAAATTATTTTAGGATCTTGTAGACTCCCACTGTCCTCTTGACATATAAGACTTTCTTGTCAAGAACCATTCCTTGACAAAACAAATATTCAATAGTTAGTGTTGGATTCTTATCAAGACAAACACTTCACACAATTGGCCTTAGTTGGTCTTTATTTTATCCAAAACATCACAACTTACCAATTTCAAATGTACCAGAGTAAGAAAACATTTTACTCTACATTTGACAAGTATTTTAAACCTTTCTTAAGATTACGTCACTCAAGGCTCTATCTTGGAGTATGACTCTAAGATTTGATTTGGAACGGAGTATGATTTATCTTTTGATTTAACCATTTCAACAATTCATGATTCCTCTCCTTAGTCAAACAAATGCACTAAGGTGTCCTTAGAGAATCAATTGTGATATGGTTTCATAATCACTAAGATAGTCATAAAAAAAGATACTCAAGTACTCTCCCATCTCTTTAGATTGGAGAAACTTTTATCTTTCTGCCTTATTTGATTCTTCTTATCCGTTCTGCCATACATTGAAACTTTTCTAATGTTTCAGAATTACACTTAAACTTCTAAGCATAACCATATTTACTAAACTTTAGTAAATCATAACGAATAATCTTATCAACCTTTGTGGTGGACCTGACCAGCACACAACCAAGTGTACCTAATCCTTTAGTCCTTCACTTGACTCACACATAAATGTGAACAAGGTCTTAGTTTTAATTTCCCAAAGATGAAATCATTCATCACACAATACAACTTGCATGATTCCAAGTTTCTATCCAATCGAAACTTGGGTGATGAGAATCTTTCCTTATTTGGTAAATTACGACATTACCACAAATGAAAGAATCAAATCCATTTACCAATATTGCTTATCAATGGAAACATATAAATAACAATTTTTTTTTCATAAATGCCATTGTAAGGATACTTAAAATAAATAAAACAATTTTTTTATCTTAAAAACTTGCGGAAAAACATATACTTACAATGCAAATACATATGAAAAACATTTTGTTGTCTATTCCTAAGCAATATATATCATAACTCTTATGCAGTAGCACAAAATTCTGATCATCGGACCATGCGATCGAAATCCATCTTCGCGATCAGAATCAGCATAATCATACTATAAGCTTCCTTTGATTCTTCCAAAACATCAAAATGTAATTACATTACATCATGTATTAAGAATCTCAAAAAGAGACTTAATAGAGTTAGATAATGAAGTTTACCCGAAGCAAAGTCAAACCTTTTGACTTTACCTTCCTTATGAAATTTCAGGTAAATTGAGCAGCTTGGCAACCAATGTCACTTTTATTTGCAAAAGAAATATATGGACTCTTTGAAAATGGTATACGGGACTATCATAGACTTATACTTTCTCCTTACCATTAGGTCAAACGACTTGACCATGACCGATCCCTTTCAATTGGGAAGAGAAAGTTTTCTGGACTTCCAATGTTACAATTGTAAATGTCCAAATAGGTTTGAGAAGTAGATCTTCCAATCTAATTTGCTTTACCAATGCTCCAAATCATTGTTGATTCAACATCATTAAGCAAATAGGTAAGATCATTAAGGGTCATGTCGTGATCTGTCATTAGGGAGTGACTGAAGAACCAAGTCAACAGCCAGCTACCTCGAGACTTCGACACCAAACTCTCCCGGCTTGTCAATATGTGATTGAGTGACTTAGAACTTTTCAAGTCTTGAAACTTGTGGGATAAGGAGAATAATAAGAGGAGGTGGAGGAAGTGAAGCATGATTTTCCAGTCCCATTAATGCACAACAAAGGGATTGATCTTTCACCTTGATTGCCATTTGGGATATCATCTTCATTAGGAAATCTTGTTCCTAAGGATTTGGGAAGACCATATATGTCTTAAAAAGACATCTATAATGGGAGAAATTCAAGTTTAGTTGATTTAAAATCCTTAACATAACACCCAATATGAAATATTAAGGCTAGGATCCAACAACCGATTTATAACCGGAAGAGGGATGCCGTAATCCAAATTATAAAATAGTTGAATGTAGGTAAATGACGATTTACCAATTTCCACCATGAACAACGAAATATAATTAAGTTTTAATTGGATTTGAAACTCCTAGATCCTTTGAGATAAATTGAACTTTCAATGGCATGTTTGAATCTCGATTGTGCCCTCTCAAGTTTGTGACTGGGATGCCGAGGATCACAAACAAGGTGTGAATAACCATGAAAATTGACTTGGTACCCTTAACTTTATCACCTAATCGATGTGCCGGTTAACCACACATGCTCCACCGATCTATAATAAAGTCAAGTTACCCTTTGCTACTCTTACTAGTCCTTATTAGTGTGCCGGTTAACCACGCACGCTCCACTAACGACTTGGTAAGGTACAAAGTGTAATTTCAAGGGTTAACACTTATTTCACATTTTCCTAAGTAACTAAGATTGGGAATTTATAAGTGTTTAGTTACTTAGTATTTATCATTATACTTTTAATGAAGGGAGAATTATAGTCATTTCCTACCTGTTCAGCTAACGACCATCCACCAGTCAAGGAAGCGGTGGGTGAGAGTGGACACCCATTTAACTGCCATTTTATATGTTGTAACCTTATACCCCCCCTTATAGATCGGTTCCGTGAATGAGGCCTACAAATGCTAAGATTGACTTTATCTTATACATATCTATATAATTAAATTATAATAATATTATAAGGGTTGAATTTTAAACTTTTAAAATTCTAAGGTTTTAATTTGGAATTAAAGTATTAGAGTATAAGACTTTACAAATTCCAAAAATTGAGGGCAAGTTTTGAAACTATTTCAAGACTCTTCAATTCATAACTTATGAGTTTAATGGTTCATTAAAATGAAAACTCTTCATTTTATGTAACCTCTCATTCTTTAATGACAATTTTAAAGAAGTGTCTCTTGGAAATCCATAACTTGAGGAGAAGTTATGAAGTCCATAAAGAAAACATTTATGAAAAGAAACCTTTCATTTTGTAACCTATAGCATATTTATGAGTTTTAAGATACATAAACGTGACCTTTGGATTGGAAACAACTAAAACCATTTTTTTTTTCATTAATCTAAACTAACTTATAAATCAAGGAAACATAAAACTCTTGGTAATCCATAATTTGAGGACAAGTTATGGACTCCATACAATTTCATTGAGATCAAGAATTATACTAACAAACAATTTGCACATAATTCCTATGATCTACCAAAACTCATAAGCATGAACATTCATAATCAACATTTTTCAAGAATTACATAAACACATATAAAACTTGAAACTTTGATTACATCATTGAAATTGGTTTAGCATAATCATTACCACTTAAAAATAGGTTTTATAAGTCCAAAACAGTCAAAGGTAATGATTCTAGACCAATTCCAACACCAAAACTCGAAGATATGTTGTTTGGGGTTACAACTCGTCGAGTGCATGAGCCAGATCGACGAGTTGGATGAGTTTGCACTTGGACTCGTCGACTCCCTTTACGGACTCATCGAGTCGATCCCCTGCCCAAACAACACAAATCTTCGTTTTTACAGCAATTTAAGCAAGTATAACAAGAAAACAAAACCAGTCTCTGATACCACTGTTGGGTTTTGAGCATTCTACCACTCCTATGGTGTACATGCAACCCTAAATACCTTGGACCTATGTTTTCTCTATTATACATGCAAATATCAATTTCCAAGGTATTTATCCTAACTAGCATATTATGAAGTACAAGTATTATAGAAACTAGTAGAAATACATACCTCTTTGTTGGTGCTTGATTCCATGGAGCTCAAGATCCCAGTGCCACAAATGAAATAATAAGTTTGAATACAAGATTTCCTTGTACTTTTGATTGTATTCCCCCCTGAAAACATTGAAACACACGGAAAAAGGTGTAGGGGTATGAACTCACCAGTCGAGAAATGTGTCGGCTAGGATGCTAAGTGTCAGTTCGGGGCTTGAAAACGCGCGAGGTTCCTCTATGTAATATGAAGAGATACATAATTGTATCTAATTAGACTTTGAACTACTATTTAGAATAGAGTATACACTCCGAGGCACGAAAACACTTCATTTCAAGTGTTAGGAGTGATCCGGGTAGCATCTAAGAGGGGGTATATGGCCTAGACATGGAGTTTGCTCTTCAAGAGTAAAATCCTAATGGAGATTATAGCCCTAAGACCATATCCCCATGAGTTTACGGCCATAAAATCATGGCTGGTGGGTTCTTGGTTGCTAAGTGGTCTTATAACACTTGAGGGATGATGCTAGGTTTAGTTCTATGGCATTGGAAGGGGGTTTGACCATCAAAGGGAACACTTTAAGGAGTTTACGGTAGTAAACTAGGAGTTTACGTCCGTAAACTCTCAAGTACTCTATCCTTATGTGTTTTGATGGTCCTAGGTTAATCACATGTGATTCTAGTTCAATATACAAGCCATGGAAGGAAGTTAGGGCACCATTTGACCACCTTATAGGAGTTTACGGCCCAGGAACCATTCCTTGGGGGGTTTACGGCCGTGAACTCCTAAGGGGATGTTTTATTTCAAGTTTAAGGCCCTTAACACATTGGTGGATGGTTCTAGACATTATTCCAAGGCTTAAGAGGTGTTTAAGGGGCATCTTAACACCTTAAAAGGTGTTTACGGCCTATGAAAGGGTGTGTACGGTCCAAGCATGTTCTTGGGCTGTAAAATCATGTTTACCCCTCAAATGTTAAGGTTTTGATGTTCTAAGTCCAATCTTGTAAGTCCTTAGGTCATATCTAAGCTCTAGAAGTGATTTGGGAGGGTTTTGAGGCTCCAAAACCCCATTTATGTTTGTTTACGGTTTTGGAGTGTTCCAGGGCCGTAAACACATGTTCTTGGTCCTATTTCATGATTTTGCCACGAATTTGAAAGCTAAACATGTTAATCTATGAGCTAGGATGGATATCTTACAGATTTGGAGCTTGAATTGGGTGGTTTTGGATCAAAAGCTTGGATTTGTAGAGAGAGAGTAGAGAGAGGGTGAAAAAGCTTCAAATGAAGTTCTTTCAACTTTATATATGGTTTAAGTTTGTGGCCCGGTGGAATTCTACCCGATACTGACGTTAAACGAGGCTTTTGGTCGTTCCCGATTAAGTGTTTGTAACCCGATGTGGTCGAAACTAAAATTTACCAATTAAATATTGAAAGTATTTTCACGTGTTTCTAACATGTTTGGACACCCATAATTCATAATAAAATTTTAAATTAAATGACCTAATCCAAAATGTTAACGGAAAAATTGCCAAAACAAACAGTTTTACCGATGGGAACGGGATACCGTGACGGAAAAATTTTCGGATTGTCACATTATCCCCCCGTTAGAGGGAATTTCGTCCCAAAATTTAGAATTAAGACATAATCATGGGTTTGGAAAGAGACGTGGATATTTCTGTTTTATCGAGTCTTTGTGCTCCCAAGTGAACTCGGGTCCTCGCATGGCATTCCAGCGAACCTTCACTATCGGGATGTGACTTGGTTTCGTACGTTTAATCTATCGATCTATGATTTCGATTGGTTCTTCCATGAGGTTCTGACTTTCGTTGATTTCGATCTCACTAAGAGGGATTAATAGGGTTTCATCGGATAGGTACTTCTTAAGATTAGAGATGTGGAAGACAGGATGGATGTTGCTAAGTTCTGAAGGTAGTCGGAGTTTGTAGGCTACGGGATTGATCCTAACGAGGATTTCGAAAGGTCCTAAGTACCTCGGGTTAATTTTTACGCACTTTCCAAAGTGTATCATGCCTTCCTCACTTACCACTTGACCAAGGAAAGTGGCTAGACCGAAGCGCATCATTACGATCTCGTAGTGACCATATCGAGTCCTGAATGCTGTCTTGGAAACATCATTCTTGTGAACTCGTATCTGATGGTACTCTGACCTAAGGTCTATCTTCGCGAAGTATTTGGCTCCCTGAAGTTGATCGAAAAGGTCATCTATTCGAGGAAGAGGATGTCGGTTCTTGACGGTCAATTTGTTCAACTCGCGGTAGTCGATACACATTCGAAAGGAACAAACAATACCGGGGCTCCTCAGGGTGAGGAACTCGATCTGATGAACCCTTTGTCGAGCAGTTCATTGAGCTGACTAGATAACTCCAGCATTTTTGCTGGCGCTAATCGATACGGAGACTTGGCTATAGGGGTAGCTCCAGGGATTAGGTCGATGTGAAACTCGGCTTGACGTTCGGGAGGGATTCCCGGGAGCTCTTCGGAAAAGACATCAGGAAAATTGCAGACTTCGGGGATGCTCTTGAGGTCTTTAACTACCTGTTTCTCGTTGATCACATAGGCTAGGAATTCATGGCACTCCTTTCGGGGAAGCTTTTTGAGTTTTGAAGCACGAAATGATGTGAAGGCTGAAACTAAGCTTATCGTCGTAGATTTTGAGGGTTTGACCAGAGGAAAGGTTGAGGTGGATAGATTTCTCGTATCAAAAGGATATTAGCACAATTGAGGCTCAACCAATCCATGCCAATGATACAAAGCTCTTTATTGAAAACCGGCATAAGATCGATGGGAGAAGAATGATCGCCGAGGGTAAGGGTACAACCTATGAATATATCGCTAATGTTCTCTTTCTCACCGTTAGCTATCTCGACGTTAAATGATTCGGTTACTAATTGAGGACTATGATTAAAAGTTGTTTGAATGAATGGATAATAGATTTTCTTTCAGCACTAGAATAGAAAAAGAATTGAAAGCATAAGAGCTGTCGAGGAGGATCATACCTGTGGCAACAGTGGGATCGGCGGCTGCCTCATCTCGTCCCATAGCTAGGACTCTTCCAGTATTGCCAGTTGTTGATGTCCTGGGGCAGTTTCGCTAGAAATTCCTAACTTCACCACAACCGTAGCAGGCCTGACTGATACCCGCTCAGGAAGTTTGATTGGTTGATTGGGTTGGTGTTCTGCAGCTTCACGGAAGGTGACCCTCCTGGCCACAGTTTTTACAAAACTTCTCACGACATGGGCCAGGGATACGATGGTGGTAACTGCACCTGTTGCACCACGGGAGAATACTAGCATATCCAGTGGCAGGTGCTTGAGCTGAGGAACCGACGACAGAAACAGCAGCAGGGGTAGTAGCAGCGTGAACTGCCACTGTTTGCTGTTCTTCGAGGACTCCTGCGAAGGCTGACTCTTCTTCTTCTTCCAAAATTTTCTTTTCTCACCACTTCTCTTTGTCAGTTCAGGAGTGGTGGCTGCTTCCTCTAGGTCATCACTATGGTCAATCAGGGTTTACGCTAGGCATTTGGTGCTGTAGTAGGTGTCTGGCTTCACAGCCAAGACATTTTCCTTGGTTGGCTGGGTCAACCCCCAGATGAACCTCTCAATCTTTTTTCTTTCCGGGGTAACCATAACCGGGCAGAGAAGCGCCAAGTCATCGAATCTGGAAGTGTAAGTGGCGATATCGGAACCCTTCATCTTTAGGTTCCAGAGTTTATGCTCCAACTTTTACATTTCGCCCCGAGGGCAGTACTCCGCAAGCAGGAGTTCCTTCATGATCTCCCAACCCATAGCATTGGCTACAGGTAGGGTTATGGATTTGACTCGGCCATTCCACCAAGTCAGAGCTTTATCGGTGAACGTGCAGGCGGCGAAGTTCACCTTGTCGGATTCTGAACAGGCACAGATTTCGAAAATAGATTCGATTTTCTCTAACCACCGAGTTAGGGTTATGACACCTCCAGTGCCGTCGAAAGATGTGGGTTTTGCGTTCATAAAGTCCTTATAGGAACACTCTTTCCGGTGTCCCTGGCTACCTTCCTGGTTTTGGGGCTGAGTACCACCTCCTTGCCCGCCTGAACCACTGGGGTTCATTTGCGACATGATAGCTGCCATAGCTGCAGCAACAGCTGCTTGGAACATGCCGGGATCAAATTGAGGTGGAGGTGGTGGCAGAGGAGGATTGTTATTCTTTGAGATGGGTCTTTTCCTTGGAGGCATCTTGATCTAAAATAGCCAGGAAAGAGAGGATCATAAGTCCTCTGAATTGAATCAAGAGATATGGAACAAGAGCTATCTCGTTATGGCAGACATATGGTTCTATAAGCGATAAGCAGGAAAGAGTTATCAAAGCAGATAAACTATCGCTAAAGAAGGAACGAGTAGCAATACTTGGAATGAAGTTCTACAACGTATTCGGCTTTGGCTAAAATACTACCATAGTATTTTACGTTTCGCTGCGACGATGACTCATTTTCTGGATATTAGGTAAGTTTTAGGCATGCTGCACACCACAGTCACTCCCAAGCAAATGTTGGCCGTGTCTCAAATGAATATAGTTGATCAGGCTATATTGACTCTAGACACAACTACATAACTACCCAGGTTTAACCGCATCACACAACACCCAATTACTTATGTTTTGTTCTACTCGAGGTTACGGATTCCGGTGGTTAGGTATACTTGTATACTTTTGAAAATACTTATATTTTAAAGTATACTTTTAGTTTAGAGCATTTCGGCCCCTTAGTGTTTATAGTCTTATACCATGTAAGGTTTGGTATACTAGCTCACTATAAACAATGGCTCTGATACCAATCTGTCACACCCCGAAACCGATTACGTCATGTAGTATCGCAACCAATGTACACAGTAAGCGTAGTAAACACAACCATTACATCACATAGAAATATTTACATTGTCTGAAAACAAGGTGTTACAAGTGTTATACATATATATATATATATATATATATATATATATATATATATCATATGAACAAAAACTAAGACGAGTCTTCTATACGCTCCGTCTTCTCCAAAAGATCGCAGGGTACCTGTCTAATGTGGACCTGAGAATACAAGCAGTTTGAAAATCAGCATAAAGCTGGTGAGTTCATAAACGGTTTGTTTTCGTAAAATAACAAGTTTCCTTTGGTTTTCTGAAAAAGTCGTTATCCAAGAAAATCCCATATTTTCTTATAAGGAAAGTTTCGTTATCCGTTTGTTACACAGTGTCGTTAAGAGCAGTTATATTCTCCCAGGAAAAACCCTTATTTTCCTAAAAGTCGTGGTTAGTTCTTGGTTCGAAATGCAATGTACTAGAATCTACCATACTTGTAGTATTAGATAAGTATTCTGAAAGCCTGGTCATCCTATACACGAATGTCGAATATCTACTATACCTATCTGAAATTTCGAATCTTTGGAGACACTCAGAGACGTACACTAGCTGTATATTCGAAGTTCTGGTGACATCCAAAGGCGTGTTTTAGACGTATTTCCGAAGCTCTGTCGATATCTAAAGGCGTATATTAGACGTATTTTCGAAACTCTGTCGGTATCCAAAGGCGTAGTTTCGAATTATTTCTGAAACTCTGGTGACACTCAAAGACGTACTCTAGCTGTATTTTCGAAGTTCTGGTGCCATCCAAAGGCGTGCACTAGCTGCATTTTCGAAGTTCTGGTACTATCCAAAGGCGTATTTTATTAGTAATAATCCTAATTTATTATTAGCATGAATCCTTCGTAAATAATAAAATGTAACATAGATTATAACGTTTTATAAAGAGATCTACAATCAATCTGAAAGCTAACTCTGCAAGTTAAACGGTTGGTCAATACGGTTTCAGTGTTAAAACCATAAGGAATATGAAAACATTTAAAATGAAATAATAAGTTTGAATACAAGATTTCCTTGTACTTTTGATTGTATTCCCCCCTGAAAACATTGAAACACACGGAAAAAGGTGTAGGGGTATGAACTCACCAGTCGAGAAATGTGTCGGCTAGGATGCTAAGTGTCAGTTCAGGGCTTGAAAACGCGTGAGGATCCTATGTAATATGAAGAGATACATAATTCTATCTAATTAGACTTTGAACTAATATTTAGAATAGAATATACACTCCGAGGCACGAAAACACTTCATTTTAAGTGTTAGGAGTGATCCGGGTAGCATCTAAGGGGGGTGTATGGCCTAGACATGGAGTTTGCTCTTCAAGAGTAAACTCCTAATGGAGATTACGGACCTAAGACCATATCCCCATGAGTTTACGACCATAAACTCATGGGTGGTGGGTTCTTGGTTGCTAAATGGTCTTATAACACTTGAGGTATGATTCTAGGTTTAGTTCTAGGGCATTGGAAAGGGGGTTTGACCATCAAAGGGGAACACTTTAAGGAGTTTACGGTAGTAAAATAGGAGTTTACGTACGTAAACTCTCAAGTACTCTCTCCTTATGTGTTTTGATTGTCCTAGGTTAATCACATGTGATTCTAGTTCAATATACAAGCCATGGAAGGAAGTTAGGGCACCATTTGACCACCTTATAGGAGTTTACGGCCCAGGAACCATTCCTTGGGGGGTTTACGGCTATGAACTACTAAGGGGATGGTTTCTTTCAAGTTTAAGGCCCTTAACACATTGGTGGATGATTCTAGACATTATTCCAACGCTTAAGAGGTGTTTAAGGGGCATCTTAACACCTTAAAAGGTGTTTACGACCTATGAAAGGGTGTTTACGGTCCAAGCATGTTCTTGGGCCGTAAACTCATGTTTACTCCTCAAATGTTAAGGTTTTGATGTTCTAATTCCAATCTTGTAAGTCCTTAGGTCATATCCAAGCTCTGGAAGTGATTTGGGAGGGTTTTGGGGCTCCAAAACCCCATTTATGTGTTTTTACAGTTTTGGAGTGTTCCAGGGCCGTAAACACATGTTCTTGGTCCTATTTCATGATTTTTACATGAATTTGAAAGCTAAACATGTTAATCTATGAGCTAGGATGGATATCTTACCAATTTGGAGCTTGAATTGGGTGGTTTTTGGATCAAAAGCTTGGATTTGTTGAGAGAGAGTAGAGAGAGGGTGAAAAAGCTTCAAATGAAGTTCTTTCAACTTTATATATGGTTTAATTTTGGGGCCCGTTGGAATTCTACACGATACTGACGTTAAACGAGGCTTTTGGTCGTACCCGATTAAGTGTTTGTAACCCGACGTGGTCGAAACTAAAATTTTCCAATTAAATATCGAAAGTGTTTTCACGTGTTTTTAACATGTTTGGACACCCATAAGTCATAATAAAAGTCTTAAATTAAATTACCTAATCCAAAATGTTAACGGAAAAATTGGCAAAACAAACGGTTTTACTGACGGGAACGGGATATTGTGACAGAAAAATTTTCGGATTGTCACAAAATGTGACACCTCAAATGGTTCACACAACATCATATGCACTTGAAATAACTTAGAGAGAAATCATCACTTCATGAAATCGGCTTGCCCTCCACATACACACATAGTGGCCGATTTTGCACAAGAATATGATGCTTATATAGTTGTTACAATTAGAGTAAACCCTAATTTTGGATCCGTGGGTTCAAATACACCATAGAGCATCCATGGAGTATCCTATGGGTTTTAGCCCAACTTAACAATCCTTGGAGTCTTAGCCCACTATACAAGTATGTATGATTTACACAATCAACCCATATATTTAATTAGTCTTCTTTTGATCACTTAATTAATTCTAGATTAATTCTTGATCAATACAAGTTAAATAATCTTATTAATATATTAGAACTTATAATATATTAATAAACCTTAAGTGTTATTTCTCTCATTTTAGTCTATCCAAATGCATGATGCCATGCACCCCAAATGGACCATGTCGGGTCGGGCCAAGTATATACCAATTATATTTATGGACTTAGACACTAATCCAACAAAAACATCAAAAGGTTTGGTTTTTCAGAAAGTCCCGATGAACCATGTATATACATCAAAGCAAGTGGGAGCCATATTCTTTTTCTCTTCTATATGTTGATGACATATTACTGATCTGGAAAGATCTTCCGACATTGAAGGAGACTAAGGCCTACCTTAGTAAGTCCTTTCAAATGAAAGATCTAGGGGATGCTGCATTCATACTCGATATTAGAATCTATAGCGATAGATACCAAAGACTCATTGGTTTGAGCTAGAGTACCTACATTGACAAAATCTTGAAACGTTTTTCAATGGATAACTTGAAACGAGGAATTATTCTCGTACTGTCTGGTACCATTCTTTCTAAGGCTAACAACCTTAGTACTGAAGATGAGATCAAAATAATGAAGCACATACCGTATGCTTGAACAGTGGGTTCAATTATGTATTCTATGACATGTACAAGGCCAAATGTAGCTTATGGTATTAATATAACTAGTAGATATCAAGTTAATCCTGGAGAAAAGCATTGGGTGGCTGTTAAGAACATACTTAAGTACTTAAGAAGAACTAAAGATATGTTTATAGTCTATGGAGGAGTTGAAAAGGAGCTCACTATAAGATGTTACACTGATGCCGGTTTTAACACTGATCGAGATAACTTACGATCACAGTCGGGATATGTGTTCACATTTAATGGAGGAGCCATTGCTAGGAAGAGTTCAAAGCAAGAAGTGGTTGCTCTCTCCACAACAAAATCAGAGTACATAGTTACATGTGAAGCGGCTCAAAAAGTTAAATGAATGAAGAAATTCATCGGTGATCTAGGTGTTGTTCCAAGCATCAAAAGTGCCATTGATATGCTTTGTGACAACAATGGTGCCATCGCTATCGCAAGAGACTCGATGGTTAGTAAAAAGACTAGACACATTCAATGAAAATTAAATTTCATTTTTTAGGAATTAGAATTGGGAAATGTATGCATTGAAAAGATTCATACAGATGATAATATAGCAGATCCGTTCATAAAGGCTCTACCTCAAATCAAGTTTCAGATTCATGCAAAAGGAATCGGTCTACGATTAGCTAGCGATTGGATTTAAATCTGTACTTGACTAATATTTGGATATTCAGAACTATGTAGCAATGATATGTAATCTCCTCTGAATATGAGACATCACTTTTGTGTTGAATATTATTGTGTTCTATATTAGCATGTTATTCAATCCTTGAATAATGTAATTATTCAAAATTTGTCCATACCCAGTCATTGTTGCGAGAGCAACTGTGAATTAAGACTAATATGAATCGGCTTGGTTGATTTCAAGAGGTGAAATAGCAAAGTGTTGCGTCCAAATTCATATGTACTTGTTTGAGAACAACTATTGGAAATGACTTGCATCAAGAGTTACTTCATGGATCGATATCATAATTGAATCTTGATCACAGGAAAATATATTTATGTATTTCGACCTGAGATGCATATTGAAGAACTCAAGTATGGGGATTATTATACTTTGACATGGTTAAACACTGTTCGTAACCGTGCAGTTATAAAAGCCTTCATTGGGTATAACATGAACTATATGAGAGTGTGTTTGTAGTCAAGATGAGATTTGTTCCTCTTATGTGTTGAGATTTAGACATTTAAGGCATATTTCTTTAATGTTGAATGGCAAATGAGAATGATCACGTTCCATGTCTCATATCCAACATGATGCATATAACAAAAAGAATATTGATACACTTACCTTATACTTCAATTGTAGCTGGTGAGCTCCTAGAATTAGATGTTGATTGATGGCACCCCTTCGTATGTTATTAGGGGCAGTAGCCCATTGCTAAACATCAGTTATTGTCTATGTCAGTCTTTAATTGAATCTTGTGCAAGTGGGAGATTGTTAGATCTATATGCCCAAGAATCATTGCTGAGTGGCGTTGCTAATAACATATGATCCTTTAGGGTAACACCTTAATCAAGTTAGTACTTATTTAATATTTATTAAGTATTTGGTAATTAATAAAAAAAATCAACTCTTGTATTTAATTAGAGTAAATTTATTGTTTTATGAAAATAATAATAAATGAAGGCTAACTAGCTGTTATATATATATATATATATATATATATATATATATATATATATATATATCATATGGTATGATATATAAGTCATGTACAAAGTTTTGTACACTTTCATCAAATATTGACAAACTAGCTAGTTAACTAAGTGACTAAAAAACAAACTAGAAAATCCAATTGACCATTTTAGTCCTTAAAACCGTGGGTTATCAATGCTAGGAGGTTGAAAGTCAACCTCCAACATTCTTATCCCCCATGCTTAGATTATGTCCCATGTTTGTTCATTACCTTGCATGTAATACACAACATGATCATATTATATAAGGCTAGTTGTTTTATCACTAAATGACTAGATGGAAAAAATTCATTTACTCTTTCATGCATAGAATAGTAGGTTCTCTTGCCTTCTCCCTCTCTCTCTCACTTGAAGTTAGTTCTTGGGTTTTTAGAGTTCATATTTTGTGTCTTCCTTTTAAACTTATTAGTTAAGTGCTTAAGGCTTAAATACAAAAGGATTATACAAGAAGAAATCTAGAAATTTTGGTACCCTATTCTTGTTGGTGGATTACTTGTAGAGAAGATCAGCTCCTTGTTCTTGCCATCTACTTTAGCACCCAAAATCCAAGAGGGTCCAAAGGCTACAAAGGTTTTATTTTCTAAACACCCTATGGTTGTTATAATGTCGTTCTAAGCACTTTAAAAGGATCCTTGATGGTTTTTTTTTTTGTTGTCACACTCAAAATTTATAAGAAAATTTTAAAGCTTCTGTTGTCAGTTTTTGTGAAAACTATTCATTTTATGCAACAAACACTATACCCATGGGTCGAAGGCATCAATGTCGACCCACTAGTTTTTGGTTATCTGTTAGTAGGGAGATGCCTTAGGAACTGTATATAGTCATGTAGAATAGACTAAGGACTCTTGATCTAGTCTCTCTTACATGTTCCTTGTTTGGTTATGGTTCTAGAATAGTATCACATGTATGGGTGTCTATCTCACCTCTGAGTATATACGGTCATGCATTCCTTGGATTGTTGATATTTAGTATGTTCCTTTGCCATAGTGGTTTGTTAGATCTGTAGCCTGGTATCGAGTATGTCGATTTGTGGTAGTGATCTGTTAGATCTGTATCCTGGTATCGAGTATGTTGCCTTGCTGTAGTGATATGTAGAACTGTATGTTATTTGTACTTGTTGTTATCATTTAGTGGAGTGCTCTAAGGACTGTCTATAGTCATGTAGGATAGCATGAGAACTCTTGATCTAGGCTTTCTTTCATGTTCCTTGTTTGGTTGTGGCTCTAGACTAGGATTATCTGTTCAGGTGGCTATCTTACCTCTGGTTACTTATGGTTATGCATTTCATGGAGTTTAGCTAGCAATAGGCTTATATGTTGTGAGAGAACTAGTAGGCGGTACTGAGTTGTATGATTGATGTTTCTCTGTATTACGTGCCTACTCGATCCTTGATTGTTTACATGTTGACATGTTGTGTTGGTTGGGTTGAGGCGGTCCTACTTTGTGCTAAAGGTCAAGATATGTGGTGCAGGCTGACTGTAAGTCGTAGGCACGGAGGCTCGGGTTGAGCGGTTGGGTTGAGTTGGTAAGGCCAATAAACCCAATATAATTGGCCATTCTAGTACGATAACTGATTGGGCCCGTTGCTCATTTATATGTTTGGTTATGTGTGGTATTTTGGGAAACTCATTAAGCTTTATGCTTATATAGTTGTTTATTATTTAAGGTATCATCGATGTCTATAGGAAGGAGAAGGCAGGACTGTACACACTCATCAGAAGCATTGAGGATTTCGTGTTTTCTATGATACTCTGATTTTTAATAAATGTAATTTGGAGCAAACGGTTTTTCTTAATAATGGATTTATAAATTGGGAAGCTTTACCTTAATAAAAATGAAAAATTTTGGTTGATAAAAATGGCACGTTACATCATGCCTTCTCCATGCCCTGATCCCTAAAAGTACCTAAAACATTATAGTATGCAACTGTAAGCCAAAGCTTAGTAAGTTCCCCAAAATAGCCCATAAACAATATACATACAATGCATGCACACCTGGGCTATAGCATAGGGTTGAACAACCTCCCGAGCCTATAGTATATAGTTGGACTGCTCTCCTGAGCTTATAGTATTAAATGGACCGCTCAACATCTAGTTGGACCACTCTCTTGGGTCTACCAGTCTAACGAATCACTACATCATATCAATATCCTAACACGCAAAGAATACATACTACAGTACAAAGTATAGTAAGAAAACTCACCTCACAAACTATCAGACTTAACTATGGCTCATGCGAAAGTAAGATTGTCCCTACGAACCACATATACATCAATTAGAGGAAAATCCTATTTCTACAGCCAAAAACCCTTAAGTTAACCTAAGTTTACATGAGATATCCAGAAGGCTTAGTACATGAAAAGTTTCCTAATAGAGTGTGTAAGCTTGAGAAATCCATTTATGGATTGAAACAATCATCTCGCAATTGGAATCTTTGCTTCCATGAGAAAGTCAAAGAACTTGGATTCTCTAGGATCAAGGATGAGTCTTGTGTGTATGTCAAAGCTAGTAGGAGTATAGTAACTTTCCTAGTAGTGTATGTTGATGACATACTTGTTATGGGAAATGACATTTCGACCTTGCAAGAAGTGAAATCTTGGCTTGGGAAGTGTTTCACCATGAAGGATCTAGGGGCAGCAGCCTATATTCTTGGGATAAGGATTCCGAGGGATAAAAAGAAAAGACTTATTGGTCTTAGTCAAAGTACATACTTAGAAAAGGTACTAAAACGTTTTAGTATCGAAAATTCCAAGAAAGAGGAACTGTCTACTAAGAGTAATGCCAAGTTGAGTCAGACTCAAAGCCCTAGTACAAATGAAGAGATAGTTGACATGAGTCGAGTCCAACATGCTTCGGCTAATAGGTTCAATCATCTATGCTATGACATGTACTCGCCCTGATGTGTCTTATGCTTTGAGCATGGTCTGTCGCTTTTAGGGAAATCCTGGCAGAGCTCACTGGACTGTATTAAAGAACATTCTTAAGTATTTGTGAATGACAAAGGAAATGTTTCTGGTCCTTGGTGGAAGTGATAAATTGAGAGTGATTACATATAGCGACGCCAACTTTCAGACAAATCGAGATAATTTTTTTCTCAGTCGGGATGGGTGTTTTTGTAAAACGGTAGAGCAGTTACTTAGAAGAGTTCCAAATAGGAAAATGTGGCTAATTCTACTTGTGAATTAGAGTACATCGCAACGAGTGAAGCATCAAAGGAAGCTTCTTGGTCAAAGAACTTCATCGGTGATCTCGGATTACTCCCAACCATTCAAGAGCCATTGGAGCTTTTCTGTGACAATGAAGGCATCAATGCTTTGACCAAAGAACCCAAGGATCATAGTAGATCCAAAAATATCGACAAAAAGTACCATTACATCAGACAAAGGGTTGAAGATCACCTCCTGGTGTAGAGAGTATCCTCAGAAGATAATCTTGCAGATCCTTTCACAAAGACTTTGAGTAGGATTAAACATTACCAACATGCTAGGAGCATCGACTTAAGAGATAATATTAGTTTTAGTAGTTAGTTAGTAGTTTGAAACTTGTAACAAAATAAACGTAATTGATTTTAGTGATTAAATAATAGAGATTATTTATGAGTATAGTTACTGCCTTTTTTAAATGTTTATTCTTGTGTTTCTCTTTGCATGTTTTACTTCCTGAATGATTTGATTATTCAAAACCACACAGTCGTTCATACTTTGAGATAAAGTGGATCAATTAAAAGTGCAAGGATTAAGCTGTAATTGTTCGGTAGTTTCACAAGAAGGTATTCCAGAACATTCTTAAGCCTTGGACGGTTTTAGGAGGCTTATTATGTTTTTTGGAATATTCCTTAAGAATAATTCGGGAGTTAGATAATTACCAAATTTGAAATATGAATATTATATTCAAATTAGGGTTTCCAAGGCTCCTTGTGTCAGCTATAAATAGAGTCTTTTGGCTCCTTATTTTCGGCCACAACATTTACCAAAGGAATAGCCGAAACTATCATCCCTATCCTCTATACTCGAGTGTTCTAACTGCTAGGGTTTGGGTACTGGTATCATCAATTGTAATTCTAGATTATGTATGCTTGGGTTGCTCAACTAAAAATACCTTGAGGGTAAGAGGTTTTCTGCGGATGGATTCGGAGGGATGCATAAAATGAGCATAGTTCGGGGTGAGTGGGCGAATGTTTATGAGAATTGTGAGTATTTGGAGTATGGGGGGTTATTAGGAAAATTTTAGACACAAATGCATGCGTTGCAGTCTTGGCATAATGGCTGGGTTGGATTGGAGTTGTCATATGTGATTCTAATGTGTTAAAATTCAGTTTTGCTTGGGGGCAAGCAAAAGTCAAGTGTGGGGTATTTTGATATGTGCATATTTAGTTCATATTAAGTATAGATTTTTATTCATTTATTAGCTAAATTATTGAATATCATGGACAAAAGGTACTTAAAAGTGTTTGAATTATATTTTTAGTCTAAAAGTGAAGCTCGGAAGCAAAAGGAAGCAGGAGAAGCGGTTGAGAGCTCAGGAATTGAACAAAGAAGAAAAACACTAAAAACAACACCTACTCGGCGAGTAGGGTCGACTACTCGGCGAGTCCAAGCGAATATTCGAGAAGATAAAGACTCGAAGACTCAGAGACTTATCGCATACGGGGACTGAGAGATGGACTCGGCGAGTCGTCACCTGACTCGACGAGTCGTTTCGCATATATAAAGATAACTTCTCAGATCGACAGGGGAGAATTCTGGAACCATTCTGGAGAGGTTAGCTGCGATTGAAGAGCCAGAAAAACCCTAGAGAACGAAGATACAAGCTAGCATTCAATTCCGAAGAAGATTTGAGGCAAATTTCATCATTCTACTCAATCTTTTGTTTTTCATTATGGTTAGACAATTAGAATTTGTTTGGTTGCTGTTATTTACTTCAATCATGAGCTAAAACTCTTAAACTTCTGTTTGGGGATACAAAATTGATACTATGGTTTGATTATTGGTAGGATTAATTTAATATTGGTGATTTTTGTTATTTTAGCTTGCTAAAGAACCTTGTGTGTGAATGATAATTAATTTTCTGTTAATAGGAAGGTAATTAAATAGCATGAACATCTTTTGATTATCAACCTCATATGTTTATGTGACCACTTTGTCATATGTCTAGGATTAATGAACATGGAACTAGAATTAACAAGAAAATTAAGTAAATTCATGTGTGAGCTTGTATGATGACCATCAACAAGAAGTTAACTAAAGGACCAAATTAGTTAATTATTGCAAGTCTAAATTAACCCGAATAATTAATCTAGTGAATTTCATTAAGTTAGACAACTGATCACTGTTTGAGTTAGTTATTTCACTAAGGGTTAGTGTAGTGAACGCGAAGCTAATCATTAGAGTCGGTAGCCAATAAAAGAATTAATCCATTGCACTATTACCATGAAATCAACCATAGGATCCATTGAGTTGAACTAAACAGAAGTTCCTTCTCATTATTGAATCTAGTTAGTTCTTTGCTTTCCTAGTTTTTAGATAGTTAGTAAGTTTCTAGTCTTGTTAAACTAGAGAAAACCCCTACTTATTAATTAATTTAGATAAAATTAGTTTTTAGTTTTAATTTACCGTTCCCTGTGTTCGATACCCTACTTATTTAGCCTTACCACAATTGATAGGTCCACTGCCTTTGTGTGTTTATTTTTATTAAAAAATAGGTTTAAAACTAGTTGAGTTTTACACACATCAAGTTTTTGGCGCCGTTGCCGGGGAACGGTTCTAAAATTAACATTAAATTCTAGTTTAATCGATCCTTTGTGTGGGATTTATCTTACACAAAGTTAATTAAAAGGTAATTTAGTGATTAGTATAAGTTTTAATAAAAATCCGTTTTAAAGAAAGTAATAAAAAAATTTCTGTTTTTGCCTTGAACTTGCCGAGTGCACTCGTGCCGACTCGGCGAGTACATCGCTGATTCACAGTTTTAATTTTTATTTATTTTTTGTTCTTTTTACGCGTTCTTTTTGTTTTGTTTACAGTTGTTTCATGACCCGAGGATCTGATACACCTCTGGTCCCTCCTCTTGAAGACCGGGAATCCGCACTAAGGAGGAGCAAAGGCAAAACCGTTGGAGAATCCGCTTCTTCAAAGAACTCGCCACTCAAGAACCTCAAGTCCGTTTTCAGCAAGAAGAGGAGCAGCGGATCAGGAGCATCCAGTGCCTCTGTGACAAGAAGGCTAAGGAAGAGAAATACAAGCAGAAGGAGAGGGGATTTTATCAAAAGGAAGAACCGGTAATGGAAAAGAAAGCCGATTTAGAAGAATTGTTCACTAGATTCATAGCCACGTCCGAAAAGAGACACAATGATCACGATGCTGCAGTACACGAGAATAGAAATATGCTAAGGAATCAGCAGGCATCCATTCTCAACATTGAGAAATAGCTGGGACAACTTGCACATCAAGTGAACGAAAGAAGACCGGGTCAACTTCCAAGTAACACCGAAAACAATCCGAGAATGGAGAATGTGAGTGCAGTGACTTCCAGCAATGAAGAAATTTTTACACATGCACAGAGGATCTCCAATAGGAAGACAAAAAAGGCAGAAGAGTCGGCTCCAGCTAAGCCCGACCAGACTCGCCGAGTCCCTCTAATGGACTCGACGAGTCCATGCGTTAATGACAAAACTGTCATTCCCTTAAAGCCATATAATCCCCCTTTGCCATTCCCAATCAGAGCCATGCCTGTTGAAAAAGTTGAAGCTTATAGAGCTTTTATGGAGCATGTTAAATCCCTACAAGTCAACGTGCCATTTGTAGAAACGATGCTTAAAACTCCCAAGTATTTCAACTTACTAAAGGGTCTCTTTGCTGCTAGGAAAGATTTAGCTTAAGTCGCGGAAATAATATTGAGTGAGTTACCCGAAAATAAGGGCGATCCGGGGAGTATCATAATTCCGTGCCAATTTGGAAATGCACTTGTCACTCAAGCGTTGACCGACTTGGGTGCAAGCATTAACCTGATGCCTTTCTCTTTCTTCAAGAAACTGAATTTACCGGAGCCAAGGCCGGTAAACATGAAGATCCATTTGGCAGAAAAGACAACAATTCATCCAAGAGGCGTTTGTGAGGATCTTCTTATTAAAGTCGACAAGTTCATATTTCCAGTAGACTTTGTGGTGCTTGATATGGAAGAAGACCCCGAAATTCCGATTATTTTGGGGAGGTCATTTTTAAACACCGCATGTGCATTAATTGATGTATGTGAGTCTACACTAACGTTGAGGGTAGGAGACGAGTCAGCAATATTTAGAGCTTTACCAGAGGTCAAGCAAGAAGAGGAAGGAAAAGAAGAGATCTCATTTATCGATTTGGATGATGAGATACTACAAAAAGAACTTGTACTTTTGCAAGAAGAAGATCCAAGCAAGTTTTTGCTACCTTCTGGAGAGGATGGAGATGTTAACACACTACAAGAAAAAGACCCTTTTACGACGCGCAAACCACGACACTCGTTGATTTATGTTACGCAAAAGAGAGTGACATTAAAAAAAGTGTCATCTCTTCAAATAATTTAAGGATTTAGGTCACACATTATTGTGTGCCCTTAAATTAGTGTCAGAAGAAAAAAAATTAAAAACACGGAGGGCGCTGTATCTTAAATGCGCGTCCTCTATAGGTGTCATTTTATAATTTTAATGAACGCGCGTTTAGTAGAAAGGGTGGAATGAAATCCCTAATTTAGTAGAAAGGGGGAAAATGAAATCCCTCAAAAAATAAAACCCCGCCTGTTGCGTCTCCCCCTTCTCCTTCTCCTTCTCCTTTGTGTGTTGTCTTCCTTCTCCTTCGTGTGCTTTCCATTTTGTTTATCTCAAACACTGCTTGAATTTCACCATATAATTTATCCTCTCAACCAGCCAATAACCTTCACTATCGCCTTCTCCTTTTGTCTACAAACCCTAATCCTCCTCCACCACTACTGAATCCCTTTTATTTATCCTTAAGGAATAACACAACCAAGCTCGTATCTCAGATCAAAGTACTTCGGCGTGAAGTTTACTAGGAGACTTCAGATGCAGCTTGATACTCTCTCCAGAGCTCTCCGTAACGGCCTTGAACTCGCTGGAAAATTCTTCGTCTCCAGCCGTTGGAACGTCGAGACGGTCGAGAAGAAGATGGAGAAGGAGAAGGCCGAGAAGAAGATATCGAGGTTCTTACAGTGCCCTCTTCGAGCTCAAGTCCTCTTTGACGTGCATCATTTGAGATTCGATACCACCGAGTGGTTTGATCGACTTGAGGGCTCCGCTTAGAGGCTGGAGTAGCAGATCGAGTCCATGAAAATTGGAGGAGGCGGTGAAGGATGGTGGTTGGAGGAGGCGATGAATTCTAGCTAAAATTATCCTTGGAAACTGCACCGGATCAAAGACCTCATGGTGTTTTAGGTGTATGCAGTCCCATACTCTCAGCAATTGGGAATGCATTCAAACTTCAGGTCTAATAATTGAACTTCGTGGATCCAGCCTCTCTATTTTGTAGTGGCATTATTTTACTAGTTTCTCACTATGCGTTCAAAGTATTATGCCATTCCATTTATATTTCTTCAACTAGATCTTTCTGCTTTTTTATATGACTATCACTTTGATTTATTTAGCAACAATGATTCCCCCTTGCAATGGCTAAGGGCAGATCCCGAAATGGAGTATCTTGCTGAGATTCATTTTAATCAACATGTATAGATGTGGGTATGTATGTTCTTGTATATTATATTCTTTAATTTTTATATATTTCTATATTTGAATGTTTTGAGAATCTATATAAACGCAAAAACCAGATAAATCAATTGGAGAAGGACAAATATGTTGTGTGTCAAGTACAATCAATCACAGCACTAGAGTTGTTCCCTCAACTTCTTTCAATTATTAATGCTTTAAGTAATGTCCTCTGTCATTCTCAGGTACTCTTTCCCTCTTGTGCACCAAATATAAACATACTTTTTGTTTATTTCTTCTACCTGTCCATTGAAAAAATCTACCCAGTTATAGAATTTTCAAAGTAAGAAATTCTTTTAAAGTACAATGATTTAGTTTTCTGTAAGAAAACTATTAAGGTGCAACTGTGACGTTTTCTACCTTGTTAAGGCCTTTTGGCATGTTCGGATTGAGGCGACTTTTGCTTTAGCTACCACAGCATCCGAGGAGTATACTTGTTTGTATAAATGACTGAAATGCCCTTTCTAAGATTATTACTAGATTTTCTTGATATTGGTCATTGATGCATCATTTACTTTATTGTTCTTCTAGGAAATTTATTGGGCTATTTTACTACATCTAATTAAATTTTATAAAAGTCGAAGATATGATGAGAAAATTGGACTCCCAAAGTAAGTGTTGCATCCTTTCTCAATTTTAATAAGCATCAAATTAATGTCAAAAGTTTTACTGACTGAAATACCCTTTCCTAAAGATTAATTTTCTTTTCATGCTCAGGCCAAATGACTTTCATGATTTTGCAGAGTATTTTGTACTCGAGGTAATGCAATGAGGTAAGATGTGTATTGTCAACAATGTCCAAAGTTTCTTTTTAATAACACAACATGTTTTGATAATCATATTGATACAAGCAACATATTGAAATGACATTTCAGCTTTTTAATACAATTATATTTGTATTATTTATACAATATTATTTATCTAGGTGAAATCATTTATTGAATTTGTTTAATTTTGTGGATTGTGATGTCTTGACAGGCTATTCCACATGTTGTAGCTTTGGTTAGAGCAGCAGATAAGAAAGCCCTCGTAAAGCTGTTGATTTCATTTTACAACTTTTAAAGTAAATGTTTCTTCCACTATTCAAATCCCACGCATATTACCATTTCATTATCTATTTTTTATATCTTCAATGTCGTTTTCTTTTTTGGGGGTACTTTCAGTACAATGAGAACAATGGGAATCCATATTCTGATCTTTTCTGGCTTGCTGCATTAGTCCAATTAGTCAGTGAACTTGAGTTTGGACAACAGGTTTGTTGGCAATTGACATGCCTTTATATCGCATATATATATTTAAGTTTCGTGAAAATATTTTGATAATTAATTTTTTATCTTTTGATTATGCAATATAAAGTACTCTACATACATTTGAAAGAAAAGTTTGTTTCTTTCTGTAATATGTATATATTCAAATCAAACTTAGACTGTTGCATATACATATGTGTTTATGATTGCAACATGCTATATGAAATCCAATGATATGAGGAAAGAAAACAAATAGTTCCTAACTTCTTATTAGAAACTCTATAAATCACATAAACATGCTATATATCAAATCCAATGATATTATTGTTTCTTGATAATTATTGCAGTACTGATAATCAAAGTGTTGATAGAGCATATCATATTGGACAGAAGAAGGATGTTATTGTATACCATTTGATGACTTGTGGTATAGTTGAAGAAAAGATATACAGACAACAGGTTAAACATCATCTGATCTTTGAGTTCTTCATTATGTGGAATATAGCTTATTGCTTAAATTTAATGAGACAGATATACAAAGGGGGTTTATTTAAAAGTGCTACCGAAGACAAAGAGCAAATTCACAATTTCGATTATTGGGTGAGTACTAGAAAGTTGGACATTATTCCTATTTTATTTCAATTAATAACTAATAAGTGGGAAACAATACTCACATGTGCTAGATATCTCAGGATCTTAAGGAGTCTTTCAGTCTCCCCTAGCAGGGTTTTGATGTTTCTCTAACTCAACAACAGTTACATAAAGAGCATAATTTTAAAAAAGTTTGGACTTAATAGGGAAAGCCTAATTTCCCTTACTTTCCCTATTAGATCCCTCTTTCTAAATTAAGTCAATGGAAACATGCATATATAGCTAACCAGATAAAGTCTTGTCCCAATAAGTCCATTAAGTAAAAAAGAAACAAATTCTAATTAGTTACTTATGATCATCTCATTATTAGATAAATATGATGCCTAAATTTGGTATTATTTTGTAACCATTTCTTTAATATGTTTATTTATTTATTTGTTTTATTTATTTTTAAATTTTATTTATTTGTCATTTAAGAACTTGGTAAACCTTGCAGGTTCAGAAAGAGCTGCAAAGACTGGTGCATAAGGTGTTCGCTTGAAAGAGGGATCCCACATCAACAAAAGTTTGATGATACTTGGAACTGTTATTAAAAAGCTTAGTGAAGGTGCTGAGATTCAAGGGTAGGTTCAGATGTACTTGACTAAGGGTAGTTTAGTAATTCCTAAAACCATTCTTATAAATTGTATTTTATTGTTTAATACACATGGGTCATGTTCCCTATTGAGACGGCAAGCTCACACGTATTTTGCAGCCTGCAATTGGTGGGAATGCAAATACAACCAGAGTTGGAAACTTTTTTTAATCTGAAAACAATGGGCTTGACACTTGACAGCAAACAATGAAAAAAGGAGGCGATCTATTTTAACTAATGGGGTACGAATTGATAAGGTTGATTTTGGAGTCAATCTATATAAGAAAAACTCAAATTCTTGCTTGTGTTTTGTTAGATTTTCTTGATTTAGTTTTATGAATATTTTTGTAACGACCATAAAAATTCAACCAATTTTAACTTTTCAAAAACAACCCATTTTCTCAATGTATTTACAAAAAGGTTTTCAATACAATTATTATCAGAGTCTTCCCAGAATTACATCATAAAACGTAATCATGAGGAGTGGTACGATCACGCATTTGCCTTGCCACAGTCTCCTGAAGAACCTGAAAAACATTAAACCACAATTGTAAGCCCGAAAGCTTAGTTAGATACCCCCAAAATACCAACCACATATACCATACACGCATAACATGCCATATCATATCAGAACACAGAACAACCATGCACTTCGGGACTACTGTGTGACTGGTCCGCCGCACCTACCAACAGTCCACCTGGTCCACCCTCCGAGTATAGCCATATACATCAAGTTTGCAGTGTGATTGGTCTGCCCGCACCGGGCCTTTAATCCACCTGGTCCACTCTCTGAGTCTACAGTATGACTGGTCCGCCCGCACCGGGCCTTCAGTCGGCCTGGTCCACTCTTCGAGCCTCGGCATGTCTGGTCCGCCCTCTTGGAGCCTACAGCCTATCCGGACCGCTCGCTGGGCCTTCGGGACAACCAGTCTGTCCTGGGTATCTTGGCCTACAGCACAAAGCAGGACCCGCCTCAACCCAACTCCAGTCCAAACAACCATGTGCACATAAACATACAATCATATAACAAATCACAGTCAACAAGCCGATCTAGCAGATCACATAACATATCATCATCCTAACCAGGATACCAACCTAACCGGTCACTAGCATAGCATCATCCTACATAACAGGATACCGACCTTAACCAGGTCTCTAACATATACCATCCTAGCTACCAGGATGCAATCATATCAAAGCAATAACATAACAACAATACCCGGATCTCAATCCGATAAAGGGCCGACCTTGGTGCCTTAGACCCTGTTGATATAGTGAGGATAACTCACCTTGCCACTGCCGAAACTCTGAACTGAAGAAGTAGATTCTCAAATCACCGACTCACCGAAAATCCTGAACTAGCCAACATAGCACAAATAATCATTAGGCTAAGCACAATACCCTTCCAAGGGTAAATTGACCATTTTACCCTTAACTCAATCCGGCCCAACACTCGGTAAGCTCTCAAGCCCACTAATGGCCCAAAGTCCAAAAGTCCGAAGCAAAGCCCACTATTGGCCCAATTTACTAAATTGGGCCCACCACACTAAATGGGCCTAGACCCATGGTCCATAACAACTAATGGGTCCACAATACTCCATCCATAATGTCCAGTCACGGCCCAAATCCAACAGCCCAAACCCTAAGGCCCAAAATGAAAAACCCAACAGAGGGAGTACGTTGGGCGTACCCTCCTTGGTAAGGTGGGCGTACACGCTGATTCGCAACTGGGGATCGGGGCATTGACCCGCTATGCGGGCCGTACTCCTAAGTTACACGGGGCATAACTTTGCTGCTCATTAAGTCCTCATAACTTCTTAATGGCTTAAGCTCTTAAGCCCAAACTTCAGATCCTTAGACCAAATATGCCTAAGATTCATAAAGTCTTAAACTTTATCACTTGGGACGTCCATAAAGCTCTTAATCCAAGGTCTTAATCCATTAAGACCTACTTATCTCACACATGGAACAACCACAACCCTTGGGACCTCATTTCTCTCACTCAAGACCTCTCCAAAGGTCTAAAAGGACAGATAATCTCGACCAACTCAAAACATGCATCAAGATGAGGACTTTTGGGACAAGAATGATGTCAAAACTTCACAACACTTAGATCTATGCAATATAAATGACAAGCAAGAAGCTTTATACCTCAGATAGGCTCCAAAGGATGATATCTCTCCAGATCTATAAGCTCCAGCCACTCAACTCCTTTTTTGACAACTTCCTCTTTCTTCTTCTAGCCTCTCCTTTGCCAAAATAAGGTTTCCAAGGCCAAACACACCCAACAATGGTGGTGGAACGACTATCAAGGGTTTCTGAAGTTAAGAGAGAGCTTATGAAGGCTAGGGTATGAACCAACATGTTCCTTATATAGTGGCTGACCCTAATTTTAGGGTTTTAGAACTCTGAGAGTACGCTGGGCGTACTCAACCTTGCACCTGCGTCCAATTACGCACTTACGCTGGGCGTAATCGTCGTGTCCTAAATTTTCATATTTGGCCTTCTTTTCCCACTTTCCCATAAAAGGACCAAAATACTCTTCCTCTTAAATCCCGGGGACTCTCAAATAAGTACTTTTAGGAACGGGGCGTTACAATTCTCCCCCACTTAAATTAGGCTTCGTCCTCGAAGCCTGCGACAACTCGACTCCAGAACTTCTCTCGCAACGCACCACCTGGCATTAACCAGACCAGGTTTCTCAAGACACAACCATTGAAACCCAAAACTCACTTTCTCTTTTCTAACGGTGTCCTAACTACCGCCTCAAGCGGGCCACCGGCTCTACCCTCTGATAACCACACCTGTCAGATTCTACACTTATCACCCGAGTACCACTCTATGGCACTTTTCTTGATCCTGATCACAATAATCACTTGACTCTTACGAGCTAGATATAACCCTGAACCACCGGGTTCCCGATCTGAGTCCAACTCTATCCATTCCATGCTGAAAGAATTACATGTTCTTCAACCTTAGAGCAACTCCCATGAGTTCTCCTCTTGCAATCGCATGCACATGCTGCACTAGCTCTAACACCCTCGGGTTGGGAAAACCCATCATACTAACGACACCTCCAAACATCCCCCAGGATGAATCACCACAACATACACGATTCCTTGATCCAAATCAAACTGGGAGACCAAGACTCCATCTCTGCATCCCTTCCGAGCCTCTTGGCTCTACACCCGCGGAATTCCTTCCGCGACCTCAGCAGACATCCAAGCCGGATGTGATCCCATACCACTGCCGCAATCACACTGCTCGATGACCATAATTGGACCACCCCAAACATAACTCTGCACTGCTGCTTTCACTACCGTGAATTTACACTCCCTCTTGGAGCTACATTCCTCTCTCTTTACTTACCAAGGAAATCCACTTGGCCGCCTTGTCACTGCGACAAGTACCACGGTGCTCGCCCAACGCTACACCACTCCCCTATAGCATAACCGCTATCCATACAACACACATGCCCTAAATCTGATCGCAAGGACTCTCGAGTCCATGCACTATCTCCACTAATCGAGATCAATACCCGGGGCCAGACCTTCCAATGCTAACACATTGCGAAATACTCAATCCATTTCCTCGAACCGATATATCGCCACCTGCAGAGTCTTCAGCATGACTGGACCGCCTTACCAGGCCTTCAGCCAATCTGGACCACTCTCAGAACCTTCAGCCGATCTGGACCGCCCTCCAGCGCCTTCAGCCTGGCTAGACCGTTCTCCGAGCCTTCGGCCTGACTGGTACGCCTATCGGCCTTCACTCTACCTGGACCGATCAACTAGCATCCATCCTACCGAGTTATCTCTTCGGGAAACCCTCCCATGCATACTGTTCTAGCCCTCTAGGGGTTCCGAACTCTATCTCCCTCATACATACTTAATCCCGGCCTGATCCCAGGCCCTCCACAATCAAATACCCTTGGTCTGTATCCCACCCAGTGATGAGGAATGGTCTACTAGCGTGGCCTAGACTGCTCTAGCGCGCCAGCTTGGCCTGGCACGCTCCTGCCAGCCCTTGCTGGAGACTCCCTTACCATCCCTTGCTGGGGACTCCCTTGCCAGCATTGTTGGGGACTCTCCTTCCGGATCGGCCAGGTGCTCCCTCGCCTGGCACTCCCTTGTCATCCTCTCCTGGTGCGTGCCCGCCAGCCCTTCCTGGGGCGCGCCCGCCAGCCCCGCCCGGCGCCTCCGAGCGGCCTTGCCCAACTCCTTGCTAGTTGGGCCTGAATTCGGCTGGCCCAAGGACTGACCTAATTGTCCCCTATATAATGAATAGTATCTCCTCCATGGCGGAGGACCCCTTTTCCCTGGACTCTCTCCCATGTGGTTCAGCCACCACTAGACTTTCCCATAGCTCAGCCGCCACTACACCCCGGCCGGTTGGCTCAGCCGCCACCCGCCGCAGTCAGCCACCAACACCAAGATGATTCTCTCCAGCTATGGAGGACCATTTCAGATCTTCTAGCTGATCTAACTTGACCGTCGGAGTCCGCTCCCGGGGCACAGTCCCTAGGACGGCTCTAACGCGTCTCCCTGATTGTGACTTGCAGATCTCCGCCGTAGCAAAAGACCAGAAGCGCCACCGGAGGTCCATGTTCCATCATTTGGCGCCATCCCGGAATCGAGCAAGAAGCAAAAGCCTCAGTTCATTTCACGCTCGTTTTCTATCAGATCTGAGCAGATCTGTTGTATTTCACGTCAGGTTTGCCTAGATCTATTCGTTTCTCTCATCATTTGTTTAGATCTTCTTGTTTCTTGATAAGATCTGTCCAAATGAGCTTCACAATTAGATCTATTTTCGTTTTTAGTTCAGATCTATGGATCTACACGATTTTGTTTACTCAAATACTCCCCATGCTTGCAAAAACCTTCTTAGATCTGTTTTTTGTTCATATTCTGGGGATATGTTGAGCAAGTTCAGAATAAAAGAAGTTTTTATAAGTTTTATTTCATTTTCAGCTCATATGTTGTTAGAAAATCGTGTCCAGTTAACATTTTCTATGAACAAATTCATTATTTGCATCAACTACTTGTAAACACAGCTGAGATGTTTATACATTTAAAAAAAACGAGTTTTTACACCACTTTTTGTTCACATTTTTGGTGCTCCTTCTTTAGAAGCTTAGAAATAAAAAACGAAATCTTTTCCAGATCTGTTGTTGCTCACATATTGAGAAAATAAGAAAGTTTATGAGAAGAAAACTCTATTAAATCCGTTTTTGTTCTCTATTTTGAGGTTTTTTCAGAAAGATGAGAAGGAAATAAGCTTTTTACGAGTTTTATTTCATCCTTTGCTCACATATTATCAGAAAACCCATTTCCAAGTTGTGTTTTCGTGTATATTTTTACTTTCTGTAACAACCATTTGTACATACAACCATTTGGCTTGTACATTTCACAAAACCTTCAAAAAAAGGAGAGGAGAAGATTCGATGGGTCTTAACCCACTTTGAGTTGTTTAAGTTGTACACGCAGCCATATGGCTTGTACATTTCTATGAACAAGTCTGTTTAAGTTGTGCTGTATATTCCAAAACATTGGTAAAATTTACTTTTACTCCATGGTTTTACCATTTTAGCTGATGGTTTTCAAAACAAACAAAAATATGGAGAGAAGTTCTACTAAGAGTAGATCTGTAAAAAGAGATTCATGTAAAAGCAAGAGTTCGTCAAAAGAAAAAGGAGATTTTTACAGAAGATTGTACAAAATAATAGAACAATGAACAATCAATTCTAATCCTACAATCGACAAAGAAAGAAAAAGAAGGGAGGGGTGGTAACTAGTTGTACTACCTATTCTCTGCTATTACAGTTTATATGGGCCACACAAATACAAAACATTATTAAGAGTCAACAAGTCAACGGGAGATAACAAAAACCAAAGGCGAGACCCATGGTTCCATTGCTCTTTCCAGATATGACCTCTGCCGGAACCACCCATTGACCAAAGCAGCCTCAGTACCATCACCGGCACCAGTGTCGGTCGCCGGCCACCTGTGTTGGATTTATCGCCGTCTGCAACCAAACTAGCCCCAACGCCCGTCCCTTCCGGACTTGCAGCTCCGTTCACTTCTACACCCAGCAACTATTGTCGCCGCCAATAGTCACCATCGACTGCAATCACCGGACGCCATCCACCTCCTTCCAACGGCGATTCTCGATTCTCCCAACAGCAGCGCCAGCGTCAAGCAATAATATCCATCTGACGAACACACCATCGATTGTCGACATCGTCGCAGGGACCCAGACCTTCAACAGACCATCCAATCGCCATCCCTAGACCACCTTTCGGAACCCAAAGCGACACCTGTCATCCTCCTACGACCATACGACTGGAGCTCAAGTTCCAATTACCTTGGCATCACCGCACCACCGTTCTCCATCTACTCCACTGTCACCACCCAAAGACAGTTGGACTACCGCACCCCCCAGATACCTTGTCGACTGCCAACTGAACAAGGCAGCGCCATGCGCCGACCCCTGTTTCTCGATTCGTAGCCAACCGGAGCTACTACGATCCGAGAGGGCTGCGCCACCGTACCAACCCTCGTCACCCAACGCTCCGATCTCCCTCTCGTGTGGCAAGCCCCCTTTTTCTCTTGGCATATCCTCGAAAATCAGATACGAAGAACGCGAGGGTACTAATAAAAGGACTTGGGCTAAGAATCCTATCAGATGGGCTTACAAGATTATTGGGCTTATTCAATCAGGCTCCTTTTTTAATTTTGGGCCTCTTCTAAGCATTTTTGGACCACTTTAGCAACAGATGGGCTATACATTTGCCTCGAGTTACTAGTCAGATGCTCAATGATCGAATGCTGTGAATTTTTACTCAACAAAATCCAAGATTTAGAAAACGCATTACAGTCCGGATTCGCAAAAAAAAGAAGAAAGAAAGAAAGATTTGAGGAAAAGAATATTGCACTTTCCATCGTAAATGGACTACAACTTTTATACTTTGGGCTTTGCATATGGGGCTGCAATACATAAATAAATGGGCTGTAACGTATTAATCATTGGGTTTGGCTCATCTTCACGACTATTGGGCTACTCCATTAACAAATAGAGTAGGTTATACCGCAAGATAAAAAAAAAGTTGTTTAAAGATCGTGCACCGCAAGCCCCGCGCAACAAATACGCTTTCAGAATGCGCGTTGCGGCCCGGATCACTCGATATTCTCAAAAAAAAGAAGGGGATGGAGAAGAATAGTACGCTACTACTACTCGTGACAGCAACTACGGTGTCTGGCTATCAGAAAGTTGCGTTGACCTGCGCCATGCAGTCTCGCTGCTCAACTCTCATCAGTCGTGTTGGCCAACATCTCGAAGTTGCGTTGCCTGATTCTCAACAGCCATGCGATCCAGCTCAGTAGTCGCAAAACCCAGTCACCAACAGTCATGTTGTCTGACTTGCAGCGGTCGCGCTGCCTAGCTCTCGGCAGCCGCACTACCTAGTTTTTGTTAGTGTTTGGGTCACCTAGCTCTTCCCAGCAGCTATGTATCTCAGCTTTCAGCAGCTATACATCCATTTTTCCCTTTCTTCGCCTCCTCCAAGAAAAAAAGGGGGGTGGTACGACACTATGTAGAAGTGATTTTTATTACCAAGGGGAAGAGTTAAAGTACATAAAAGCTGACACCAAGAATGATGGTGTATCCCCGAGGTGATGTTGGCATTCCGGATGGAAAGAGTAGCCGTGTGGTCCAACTCTCGGTAGTACTGTTGCCCAACTCTCAATAGTCGTGTTACTCACCTATCGCTAGTAGCTCGCTGCCCGAGCCTCAACGACCCTGTTGGCCTGTTCCTGACAGTAGTCTCGCTACGCACCACTTGACAATAGCTACACTGTCAAGCCCTAAGTAGCACCGCCACATGGCTCTCCGCAAACAGCCAAGACAGCGAGGCATCATTTATTAGTACGACTAGCGATGCAGCAAAGCATCAGGTACAATTCCGCTTTAACCTAGATTGGTCACACGAAATAGAGACATAGATTGTAGGGTGCTACGCCCAGTCGTGCGAGGTTTAGTACCCTCGTCTCGAGTCGCTTGGCTTCCAAGCCCGACTCCATTATAGCGGCAAGCTCCACATGTGAGATTCAGTACCCTCGCCTCGAGTCGCCTGGCCTCTCAGCCCGACTCCATTATAGCGGCAAGCTCCGTGATGGTGTGCCTAGGGTAGCACAGCAGAACCATGTCCAAGTCCTAGAGTCGGGCACACCAGCCAAGCTCAGCCCAGCAGGCTCAGCGCCCACTGGCGCCCCCGGGAGCGGAACGGACAGGCGGAAGGCTCGCGCCCGCCAAGTAACGCTCCTCGCTCCAAGACAAAAGATACGGCCAGGAGACAAAGGGCAGGATCAGAGCATTACCGTCGGAGCCAATGAGAGCGCTCTAGCGGTTGACGGCACACGACCCTCCAATCAGCGCCTCTGACCTTGTCTCCTCCAAAAGTGATCCTGTCAGGTACGGACCAGGCAGGAGCGCTAGGTATAAAAGGATGTACGCACAAGACCAGCGAGGTAAGCTCTCTAACCAATCCTGAGAGAACATACACAAACCCTAAAGTCATCCTAACTTGACCGTCAGAGCGTTCTCCTGGGAACCCCTCCCGGGAAGCGGCTGACGGCCCTTGTTCTTTGTGATCTTGCAGTTATAACCAGGCAACCGAGGAGATCTCATACAAGAGTAAGAAGCAAGGTCTCATCCAGGGCAAGGTTCCATCATTTTGCGCCATCCGTTTGTGAGAAGAAGAACACAAACAAAAGCACGAAAGCAAGCATCAATGGCGTCCAACGGTAGTGAGGGACGACCAATTAGTCCCATACGTCCCATGACGACGTTGGACGAAACGCCACCGCCTACAGCGACCAACAGGCCAGTTTTGGGCGAAGGAAGTTCTACAACAGCCCCCGGAAACATTTCGCAACCGTTGTCTTCTCAGCAAGAAACAACTCCGGTGGAGCTACTTTCGCCTACACAGCTTCAGATGCCGCCGTTCTTTGCGCCGCCGCTGCAACAGGCGCGAACAGTTCACTCAATTGCACCCTCGTCGAGCCATATTCTCAACCTTTCACCGTCATTCGTAACACCTACATCGTTCTAGATGACTGTTGGACAGAGTTCCACAACGCCACTACCACCATTGGCGCAAACCATGATGAACCATACACCACCCGTCTACCCGACGGTTGGAGCATGGACTGGACTGACTATTCCCTCAAACAACAGCCTACAATAGCCGATAATGATCAACCTTGTTACATCCATGCACCCTTTCTCCACTAGCCATCCCCTCAAGCTACCATTCCAGCCATACCCCTTTTATGGACCAAGTTCAGGCTACCTTACGCCCCTACAACATGGAATGAGTTCTCAATACCAACAAGGGACGTCGACTGCTCTAAACCAGGATGATTTTTCCCAGAGCATAACATCCCCGTTTGTTAAAGAGCTGTTGGATTACGAAATACCAAACACTGCAGAGCTCCCGACGCTTAAAACGTACAATGGGACTACCGACCAGATAGCCCCATTGACACATATGAATGGACGATGACGTCGCTAAAGCTTAACGAGAAGTTTTGGTGCACATATTTCCCGACGACGCTCGATGGCAACGCCGACACATGGTTCAAAATGCTACAACAGGCAGCATTTCAAACTTCGCTCAGCTCAAGTACCTTTTCCTCACCAACTTCATGCAGCTACGTAAATACAAAGGCGATTCTCAATTATAGGCTGTAAACAAAGGGAGGGGGAGACTGTTCGAGAATACTTTACCAGGTTCATAAACGCTACGCTGGATGTACCGGGGCATGACAAAGGGCTCATTGCTGGTGCTTTCACATGGGGAATCCTGCATGGGCCCCTCTCGCAAAAACTCGTGGGAAAGAAGCCCCTAACATGAGCTGAGTTGAAAGAAAGAGTGGAGCGATACCTACGGCAGGAAGATGGTGAAGCAGCCAAGCAGGCCTACTTGAATGCTATGGCGACTAGACGTCACCACCCGACCCACACGGATTTCCAGGGGGGAGGAAGACACTATGGCCAAGCAAGAAGACCATTGCCATGTTTCCAACCATTTATTAAAGATGACAGACGGGGTCGCCGCCCAGAAGTATATGTAGTGTCTGAGAAACAGCAGCCAGCCAAGTCGCCTAAGAGTCGGTACTGTGAGTACCACAAAAGCAAAATGCATGATACAGCTAGCTGTTCGGTACTGAAGAAGGAGATGGAGGAGAAACAACTTAAGGGAGACCTAGTGGAGGTGGCGCGAAGCCTACGCGCCAAATTCGATGCTGAGAACGCCAAGGGTCCACCCTGTGAAGGAGTTCAGCCCAATGAGATATTCATGATACACACCAAAAGAAGTAGGGAGGAACAGCGACGCGAGCAAGTCATTGTTAAACCGTCAGCACGCGCACTCACGTTCTCCATACAGGATCCCCGGCCGGACGGCTGGAAAGGTGACAACCCTCTGATAATACAGGCATCCATCAAAGACGTGACTATCCACAGGGTCTATGTCGACACCGGGAGTTCAGCAGACATCATCTATGAGCATTGTTTCCGGCTCCTCCCGAACCGCTGGAAAGATAATTTGCGACCTACGACGGGTAGGCTGGTGGGATTCACTGGCCACAGCCTGTGGCCGTTGGGCACGATCCACCTCCCCTTAACAGTCACTAGCCACGACAAGCAGCGGAAGAAGACTGCCCTGATAGACTTTGTGGTCATTCGACACTCAGCGAAGCACAACATTATCTTAGGGAGGACTGCCCTCTTGAAGCTAGGGGTTGTACCTTCAACCATGCATGGGATCATGAAATTTGACACACCAAAAGGCGAAGCCACGATTTTGGCCACCCCGCCCAGAGAATTGTGATGCTATACAGTTATGAAGCCAGCAGAAATAACCAAAGGGCCCAAGAGGCCCAGGGGCAATCCCTCAAATAGGAAGGAGGTAATCAATGAGGGATACCCCGACCAGCCGGTCAATGTTGGAAGCGATCTCCCAAGCCACACAAGAAGAGCACCGGTCGCTCTGCTCAAGCGCTACAAACATGTATTTGCTTGGACCCCCACGGATATGGTGGGGGTAGAAAGGAAGGTCATTGAACATAAGCTAATGATCAAACCGGGGGTAAAAGAGGTTAAGCAGAAGAAGCGGGTACAAGGAGGAGACCGTAACAGGGCGATCAATGCGGAAGTGTCTAAGATGACAGAAGCCGGAATAGTAAGGGAGGTGATGTTCCCAACGTGGATTGCAAACCCAGTTATGGTCCGCAAGCAGGATGGGTCGTGGCGCATGTGCATCGACTTTTCTGATCTAAACAAGGCATGCCCTAAGGATTGCTACCCACTCCCGGAAATCGATCAAAAGGTAGAGTCGCTACAAGGATTTAAGCTAAAATGCTTCTTGGATGCATACAAAGGGTATCACCAGATATTGATGAGCAAAGAAGACGAAGAGAAAACAACCTTCTATATAGACCACGGCACGTTCTGCTACACCAAGATGTCGTTCGGCTTAAAGAATGCAGGGGCGACATACCAACGGCTAGTCGACTCGATATTCGCCAAGCAACATGGAAGGAATATTGAGGTATATGTAGATGATATGGTGATTAAGAGTCCAAATGAAGAGAAGATGCTGCAAGACATCGAAGAGACTTTCAAGACATTAGAGGTGGCCAAGATGAAACTAAATCCAGCCAAATGCACGTTTGGAGTAGAAGAGGGGCAATTCTTGGGCTATTATGTTACTAGACAAGGTGGCCAGCCCAGCCCGACCAAGGTCGACGAGTTCATTGAGACGCCAACCCCAAACTCTCTTAGAGATGCACAAGGTCTGAACGGGAAGCTCACAGCTCTAAGCAGGTTCATCTCGAAATCTGCCGACAAGGCTATGCCACTGTTCCACACCTTAAAGGGATGCATCGAGAAAAACAATTTCCAATGGACGGATGAAGCCGAGAAGGCGCTCCAGAGAATCAAGGAAGCACTGCACAAGCTGCCGACTCTGGCAACCCCCATCCCTGGAGAAACATTACAAGTGTATCTTTCAACATCATGCGAAGCGATATCATCGGTATTGGCTGTGGAAAGGGAAGGGGAGCAGAGACCGGTATACTTTGTTAGCAGAGCGCTGCAGGGACCAGAACTCAACTATCCCACGTTGGAAAGATTGGTGTTGGCACTCATCTACGCTGCGAGACGATTAAGGCGATACTTCCAGGCACATCAAATCGAGGTACTCACAAGCTACCCCATTAAACAGATCTTGCTTAAGCCGGAGACGTCGGGTTGGCTGGCCAAGTGGGCAATTGAACTGGGAGAGCACGATATAAACTACCGCCCAAGAACGAGTATCAAAGGGCAGGCGCTGGCTGATTTCCTACTAGAAATTCCTGACGGAGGGAACTTGGCGAAAGAAAAGGTGTGGGTAGTTGAAGAGGCCCCTACTGGCAACGGCTCATGGACCCTGTACACGGACGGGGCGTCCAGCAGGGAAGGCTCAGGGTGGGGCTGATCCTGACCAGCCCAGAAGGAGAAGAGGTAACCTACGCCGTCTGTTTCAAATTCCATACATCGAACAACGAGGTGGAATACGAGGAGCTGCTCGCAGGGTTGCGACTCGCCAAACAGATGGGTGCGAAAGCTGTAACAGCACTAACAGACTCAAGGTTAGCAGCGAACCAAGTCAATGGGACTTTCGAGGTAAGAGACCAAAGAATGGGAAAGTATGTAAAGATGGTAAAGCAACTGGTAGGATCATTCGGCCAATTTACAATCAAGTAGATACCCAGAAGTGAGAACAAGAGGGCAGACGCTTTGAGCAAGCTAGCGTCCAATTGTTTTGACCACCTGTCAAAGAAAGTTCTAGTGGAGGTGCTTCGGGAGAGAAGCATCGATGACCAGCAGGTGAACACCTTGACCCCCGTCGGACCCACATGGATGACACCGTTCTGGGAATACCTCCAGAGAGGAGTGTTGCCGGATGACCATGACGAGGCCAGAAAAATACGTATAAAGGCGCCCTCATACGCAATGGTGAATGGGGAATTATACAAGAAGGGATTCACGTCTACATGGCTAAAATGTGTAGATCAAGTCAGGGAGAGAGATATTGCAGGAAGCACACTCAGGGCAGGTAGGCGCACACGAAGGGGTGAGGGCTCTGACAGGAAAGGTGCTACGAATGGGGGTATACTGGCCGACGATACATCAAGACATGGCAGAGGTAACCAAGAAATGTTGGGAGTGTCAGTCTTACGCCCCAGCCCAGGCGAAACCCCCGGCGCCAGCTAAGCAATATATCCAGCCCATGGCCTTTCTACCAGTGGGGCATAGACATAGTGGGTCCATTCCCAGAAGTACCAGGGAAGCTGAAGTATATGGTGGTAGCCGTGGATTACTTCACAAAGTGGATTGAAGCTGAGCCACTGGCATGCATATCTGGGAGGCACATGATAAAATTTGTGTCGAAAAACATCATGACAAGATTCGGAACACCTAAGGTTCTCATCAGCGACAATGGTTTGCAATTCGCTGAGAACCCATTCAGAGAATGGTGCACTGCCAAAGGGATAAGCCAACGCTTCACATCGGTGGCACACCCTCAAGCGAACGGTCAAACGGAGGTGTCCAACCGAACCATTGTCAATGAGATCAAAAAGAGGTTGGGCAAAGCAAAAGGGAATTGGGCAGAGGAGATACCAATGGTGCTATGGTCATACAGGACTACACCACGGAAAAGCACAAAGGAAACCCCTTTCAGCTTGACATACGGGACCGAAGCCATGCTCCCCATGGAAGTGGCAGTGAATATGCTAAGGGTGGCCAACCAAGATGAGGAAAGCAACACACAAGACTTAAGGATAAACTTAGATATCCTAGAGGAGAAACGTGAAGATTCGGAAGTACGCCAAGCTACGTATAAACATGCAACAGAAAGGTATTACAACCAAAGGGTAAAGGAGAAGGCCTTCAAAGTGGGCGAGTATGTCTTGAGGAAAAATGAGGCCAGTCGGGCACAACCCCAGGGAAAGCAGGGCCCAACGTAGGAAGGCCCATATAGGGTCACAGAAGCAAACAGGAACGGGGCATACGTGTTAGAGACGATGGAAGGAAGGCCCATTCCAAGAACATGGAATGCTAGGAACCTAAAGAGATATTTTTTCTAAGGAAGAGGAAAGATGTAACCCTAGTTGGTTGATGTTCCATTTAGTATGTTGCACCCTAGAGTACTTAGAGTACGTCTATCCATGCTAAGTGACATGAGAATTGATACTCAGTGTATTTCTATGATTAAAGGCATGAGTTTAGTACTCGACATATATAGAATTTCATGCACAAGTGACATGAGCTTAATACTTAGTGTATTTAAAAAACCCGCGGTTAAATAGTAATGCAATTGTTGATCTCTCATACTTAGTGTAATAATCTTCAGTGATTGAATGATGAGTGCTAAGTGCATTCAATGTGGACACTTAGTGTGTCAGTGGTAACAAAAACAAGGCAACATGTTTGGCATATCTTGAGCAACATACAATAAACGAATAAGCCAAGCACAAAACAAAAAAGTTGATAGTAGATAATGCTTAGTGCATGCCAAACATATATATATATATATATATATATATATATATATATATATATATATATATATATATATAAAACATTGTTCTTAGCAGTTCAACCATCGCAAAGCAAAACACATAGACTAAACAAAATGAAGAAATATCATGGCTCCGAATCATCACCAACAGCCTTATCACCAACCACAGCCCCGTCCACAACATCATCTTCACCCATTTTCCCAGCCAACCCACCAGAAACTTCCCTATCATCCACCACTTCATCAACATCATCACCTCTAACACCTGCTCGACCATCACCACTAGCACCACGATCTTTCCCATTACCTCCCACACCAGGGTCATTCACAAGCACCATCTCATGACCCGCAACATCATCAGGAGTACCCTCTGAACCAAAAGAACACAACTCTCGCAAACCATCAATACCCATCTCTCCCAGACCCAACAGACCTGCGTGATCCATGCTAGCGAAGGACAAGAGAGCATCACTTACGCTAACCACAGGCCCGACAGACAACGAACCAGCACCCGCCTCCCCACCTTCACCACCACTTGAAGTTTTCTGCACATATTCAACCCCAGCCATATATACAGCATGACGGATAAGACTGATAGCATTGGTAAAGTCAGGATGCTCTATTAGCTTATCAACGATACGCACAACACCGATTTGCAACAGCCAATCCAAGTCTCGACGAGCAGCGCACACATCTGCTTACAGCGACGACACAAGCTTGTCACGGTCAATGGCATCACGCTCGAGACTCTCAACCTGGATCATTAAAACTTCCTTCATTTGAGTTAGAGAATCAACCATGGCTTCCAACGCAGCCCTAGCCTCATCAAGAACGTTCTTCTCAGACACCAGCAACTCACACTTCTTTTCAGCTGAGCGCAGATCGTCGCCAAGCTCACCCAGGCGACGCTCCAGGTTTGCCACACGCGATCCACAGGTGGCATGAGCAGCCTCCATCTCGCCGAGGCTATGGATGCGCCGGGAACCTGCAACAAGATAGAACATCGCCTGCACAGCAACATAGGCCATGTTGTGAGCAAGGGCAGGGCTGCCCATCGCATCCATATCCCCCACTGCAGCTGGAGGGAAGGCATGGCGCGAGAACTCCAAGGCATTGGCACGAACAGAAAGACGAGAAGCGGTGTGAAGATCCCAAGACGGCACAAAAGCCGTCGACCTAGAAGCACCATCACCAGGGCCATCATCTTTGGAAACTGTAACTGGCCTGTGGAGACCAAGGCCTTTCGCGGGAGAAAGCTTGAAAGGGATAAACGGAACACTTGGAGAAGGGATTGAAGAAAAATCTGGAAAACCGGGCTGTTCAGTCGCCCCATTGACTCCCTCAGACTGTTGCATGTCATCATCGGGAATCACAACCACGCCAGCGGAAGTGGAGCTCACTGGCGTGGAACTCATCGAGCTCAACAGACGAAAAAAGTTGCGCCTAGTATGCATCCTCTTGGGGGCAGAGGGAGCACCAGTCACCGGCTCACCCATCGCCTGCATAGCTTTCCGTTTCGCCTGCATCCACCAAACGTCAGCGATGATACCCTCTTTGCTGTCCTCACTATCCTCCGGGGAAGGGGAAGGAACACCGCCCGTTGGCATAACAGAGGAAATTGGGCGGGCAAGCAACGGACCTCCCTCATACGCCAACGAGACCGCTGGAGGGACATGAGGAGTAGAAGTGTCGAGACGATCTGCCCGACGAGGAGGGGGAAGACGCTCGAACAGATCCACCTCACGAAACTCCAGTTTGCCTCGATAGCGTTTACGCAGCACCTCATCCATGGATAAGGAAGACTCAACACCTAAAGAAAAGTAGAATGGAATGTAAGTCACATGGAGGCGTTTAAGAGAAACGCCAATAAAGTAAAGTAAAGAGAGAAACAGGACGGATGCGAAACTCACCATTAATGACGGAATAGAACACCGCCATCTTGCCACGCCGCCTCCAGGAGGGGCTCATCCCTACCCCGGACAGAAGCGCTTCGGAGTAATCTTCAGCGGTTACCTGCACACTTTTCAGGTAATCGGAGACTTCTTGATTGTGAGGGAAGAGCTTAGGGACAGTATCGACGAAAGCATTGGCACGATAACGACCACTCCCAACCAGTTCTTGATTCACCCACAACCACTTGTCTTGCCAATTCTTGGGGGTGCGCCCATCAAGAACTAGGGCATGTCCTCCTCGCCGGGCCGAAAACGTACACTTATCTCCGGTAAGGCAGAACCGGAAGAAGAACTTGAAGACGAAGTAGTCGGGAACATACCCATTGGCTCTACAGATCATCTCGAAGGCAACCACTTTGTTGAAAGCATTAGGGGTCAACATTTGAAGACTACAGCCATCCTTCTGAAGAACCTCCTCTTGGAAATCTGTCAAAGGAAATCGTATGCCAGCATCTAGGGTTTTAAGGAAAACCCCGATTTTTCCAGGGGGAGAAGAGATGGAGGAGCCAGCAGAGGGAAATTCCAGACCTTCTAAAGGAGACAAGCCATAAGTGGCCTCCAACTGTTGATACTCGACGGCAAAAGGAACAATTCCGGGAAGATTAGCCATGAAAGGAGAGAAAAGACGAATACGCAGGGAAAAGAGGGAAGAAATGGCAAGAACCGTTCTTTGTAAATCCCTTTTGAAGGAAAAGGAAGAGGCGGGACATTCAAATGCCTGACACGCTGACGTAACCGTTAACAGTCAGGCGTGGTCACGTCGCCATAAAGAACGGAGTAATGACGGACACGCGTCAATCAGTTAAGTCCAGAACGCCGTAACTAGTGATGCAACGCTACGGCTACTGGACTGGGGGACTTGCTAGTGTGCCTAGGGCAACACAGCAGAACCGCGTCAAAGCCCTAGAGCCGGGCACACCAGCCAGGCTCAGCCCAGCAGGCTCAGCGCCCGCTGGTGCCCCCGGCAGCGGAACGGACAGGCGGAAGGCTCGCGCCTGCCAAGTAACGCTCCTCGCTCCAAGACAAAAGATACGGTCAGGAGACAAAGGGCAGGATCAGGGCATTACCGTCGGAGCCAATGAGAGCGCTCTAGTGGTTGAGGACGCACGACCTTCCAATCAGCGCCTCTGACCTTGTCTCCTCCAAAAGTGATCCTGTCTGGTACGGACTAGGCAGGAGCGCTAGGTATAAAAGTATGTATGCACAAGACCAGCGAGGTAAGCTCTCTAACCAATCCTGAGAGAACAGACACAAACCCTAAAGTCATCCTAACTTGACCGTCGGAGCGTTCTTCCGGGAACCCCTCCCGGGAAGCGGCTGACGGCCCTTGTTCTTTGTGATCTTGCAGTTATAACCAGGAAACCGAGGAGATCTCATACAAGAGTAAGAAGCAAGGTCTCATCTAGGGCAAGGTTCCATCACTCTGCATGCGAGGTTCAGTACCCTCGCCTCGAGTCGCCTGGCCTCTTAGCCCGACTCCATTATAGCGGCAAGCTCCGCATGCGAGGTTCAGTACCCTCGCCTCGAGCCGCTTGGCTTCTCAGCCTGGCTCCATTATAGCGGCAAGCTCTGCATGTGAGGTTCAGTACCCTCGCCTCGAGTCGCTCGGCTTCTCAACCCGGCTCCATTATAGCGGCAAGCTCCGCATGCGAGGTTCAGTACCCTCGCCTCGAGTAACTTGGCTTCTCAGCCCAGCTCCATTATAGCGGCAAGCTCCGCATGCGAGGTTCAGTACCCTCACCTCGAGTTGCTTGGCTTCTCAGCCTGACTCCATTATAGCGGTAAGCTCCACATGCGAGGTTCAGTGCCCTCGCCTCCAGTCGCTTGGCTTCTCTGCCCGACTCCACTATAGCGGCAAGCACCGCATGCGAGGTTCAGTACCCTTGCCTCGAGTCGCCTGGCTTCTCAGTCCGACTCCATTATAGCAACATGGCGACCATTCCACACGATGCTCTTCTGCATGACTTAACTACGATCGCTGGAAGCCAAGCCCAATCCATCCCGCACAATGCTCTCCCGCGTAACACCTCCATGATCATTGGCTGCTAAGCCCAAGCTATTCTCCTAAGTCGCACATCACAAGCTTCTCCCACACCATGCTCTTGGTGCTTCCTCTCTCACAGATGTCATGCTTCTCCTGCGCTCGGACGATCGATAAAGTGTTACCCACATTACAATCTGCTATAGTGAGGATACTCTCCAGCAAGAAGGTCATCCCGACAGTGACCCTACTACCTACGACCCTACGACACCTCTGTCTCCTAGCTCTCGGAAATAGTCCCGCTGTGTAACCTCATTTGTAGCCTCGTCGCATACCCCACAACATCTATGTTTCCTGGCTTTCGGAAATGGTCTCGCTGTGTAACCTTACCTGTAGCCTCGTCGCGTACCCCACAACACCTCTGTTTCCTGGCTCTCGGAAATGGTCTCGCTGTGTAACCCTACTTGTAGCCTCGTCGCGTAGCCCATGACATCTCTGTTCCTTGGCTCTTGGAAATGGTCTCGCTGTGTAACCCTACTTGTAGCCTCGTCGCGTAGCCCACGACATCTCTGTTTCCTAGCTCTCGGAAACGGTCTTGCTATGCAACCCTACCCTAAAGCCTCACCGCCTACCCCTCAACAATTCTATTGTTTGGCTATCGACAATAGTCTTACTACGTGACCCTCGCTAAGCAACCTAGTCGCCAAGCTCTCGGAATCTATTCCTTGCCTCCCCTAAGAAAGGGGGGGAATAGGGTTGGTACGCCGCAATGCAGACTATGTAGATGGTTATTGGTGATATCACATCTCACATGGCTACCACAACAATCACGTCGGATAATAGTCTCAGGGACTGAATGGAAAGCTTACGCTTCTTAGCTACCCCGGTCCGACATTCCACCGACATCAATGTCGTGTAACACTCTGTAGCAGCCTTGGTCCGCACGATCGCATAAACAGTTATGTTGCATCTCACCGATCGGCTCGCACTCCTCTCAATGAAGGAGTATCAAATCAAATCAAGCAGCGTTTGGCTCATCGCATAACCCCACGACTTTCATGGGCGAGGTTCGGTCATTTCTCTTTATAATTTAAATGCTTTGGTGTTTTAACTATTCCGATCTGATTGTCAGCAACTCAATCGCATCAGACTAGGGGGACTTGACAACGCACAGTTTATACGACTAAGTCCAGTCCGATGTCATTGGTCGCATACCAATAACACCAGACTGGGGGGACTTGATGAGATATGGTCCATTAGCATGGCCCAGACTGCTCTAGCGTGCCAGCCTAGCCTGGCGCGCTCCCGCCAGCCGTGCCTGGCGTTCTCCTGCCAACCTTGTCGGGGACTCCCTTGCCAGCCTCGCTGGGGACTCTCCTGTTGGCTTATATGACTAGTTCCAGTCCGATGTCATTGGCCGCGTACCAATAACACCAGACTGAGGGGACTTGATGAGGAATGGTCCACTAGCGTGGCCTAGACTGCTCTAGCGTGACAGCTTGGCCTGGCACGCTCCTGCCAGCCCTTGTTGTAGACTCCCTTGCCATCCCTTGATGGGGACTCCCTTGCCAGCCCTGCTGGGGACTCTCCTGCCGGCTCGGCCAGGCGCTCCCTCGCCTGGCACTCCCTTGTCATCCTCTCCTGGTGCGCGCCCGCCAGCCCTGCCTGGGGCGCGCCCGCTAGCCCCGCCCGGTGCCTCCGGGCGGCCTTGCCCAAATCCTTGCTAGTTGGGCCTGAATTGGGCTGGCCCAAGGCCTGACCTAATTGTCCCCTATATAATGAATAGTACCTCCTCCATGGCGGAGGACCCCTTTTCCCTGGACTCTCTCCCATGTGGTTCAGCCACCACTAGACTTCCCCATGGCTCAGCCGCCACTACACCCCGGCCGGGTGGCTCAGCTGCCACCTGCCGCCGTCAGCCACCAGCACCAAGATGGTTCTCTCCAGCTATGGAGGACCATCTCAGATCTTCTAGCGGATCTAACTTGACCGTCGGAGTCCGCTCCCGGGGCACAGTCCCTGGGACGGCTCTAACGCGTCTCCCTGATTGTGACTTGCAGATCTCCGTCGTAGCAGAAGACCAGAAGCGCCACCGGAGGTCCATGTTCCATCACCCCGCATGCCTGCCACTTACTCATACCAGCTTACACTATTGGCTGACAGAAACACTGCTGAATCCCAAGCAACTAAACAACCTCACATGCTCATCGATCTTCCAGAGAATTTTCTAATTCTCCCCTACTTATAGCACTGACTATCAACCACCGGTCGCCATCACCGACCTCTCTCAACAACCCTACACAACACAATCACTAGCACACAAACTGATTCCCACTAGCACTAGCAACCTTCACAAAATCACATATCAACACTGATCATCCCGAGCTCGAAAGAAACTCAATCTTCAGCTAACCATTCCTCAGACTGCAGATGCTACCCAGCATTCAGACCAAACGCCAGATTCCCACTAATAACCCTCATGAATGATAACCAACGAAATTCCTAATACTAAACCCATAACCACACCATAACCCTCAAGGAACAACAAATACCATACCGAAAACCACACAACGAGACTAGCAGATAAACAATACTCCACAATAATCACAAGATAACAACACATCAAGAAAGAAACATACCCGTAGCTGCATCCGACACTGCTTTGACCTCCTCCATTGTAAGCTAAAAAGCACGACCCTAAGCCCTTGGGGGCTCTGCTCCACCCTGACCTCCACCCGTGATCCTCAACGCGGCCGGTGCTGGAGCCTGCACCGGTCCTGCAGCAAGCTGTGGACAGTTGGCCCTCAAATGCCCAACCTGATGAAAATGATAACAAATCCTCAAATCCCGAACCGGGGCTGACTGCCGACAATCCCTCGCATAGTGCCCCTCCTTTCCGCACTTGCAGCATGCACCACCGAACCTACAAACTCCGGTGTGACCCTTCCCACACTTTCCACAAGTGTGGCTGCTTTGATCTCCTACCCTAGAATCAACGGTCTTGGACCGTTTCGGCGCCGGATGCGACTGCACCGGAGCCTGCCTCAGCTCACGCAACTACAACTCAATCTCCAACTCACGCCGCCTGGCGGCCTCCTGCAACTCCAACAAAGTCTTGCACCTCTGCGTAGACACAAACTGTCTGATATCTCTCTTGAGCATACTCAGATATCGGGACATCTGAGCCTGCTCCGAAGCGAACTCAGGGCAAAACATCGCCCTCTCAGTGAACATCCTGGTGATCTCCGTCACCGACTCCGAATCCTGCTTCAGCTCATGGAACTCCTGAGCCAATCTCTCCCTCTCAACCTGCGGAACATAACGAGTACTGAACATTTCTCTGAACTGATCCCATGAAACCGCAGCCCTTTGCGCATCCGAATATGACCCCGTGGTCAATCTCCACCAATCCTTCGCCCCGAGCCTCAACAGGTTCAGAGCACACCTCACCCTTTGATCAGCAGGGCATGAACACGTGAAGAAACACCCCTCCACGTCTGACATCCATCTCATAGCAACAATCGGGTCCTGAACTCCATCAAAGGTAGGAGGCTTCGTATTATCGAAGTCCCGATACTGAAAACCTCGACCCGCTCCTCCCCCTGGCGCAGCTACAGCCGCTGTAGCCGCGGCGGCAGCCGTCTCAGTGAGAGCCGCATAACGCTCATCAAAATACTCAATCATGGCGGTCTTGATCGACCCAAACAGTTCCGGCAGCTCGGCCCAGAACAACGCAGCAACCTCATCATGCAGGATCTCACAAATCCTAGCATCCAACTCGCCTGTGCTCATCTGACCCACAACCTCGGGCGGTACCGAACCACCCTGACCGCCCTCTTCGGCTCCTGATCCTGACCCGGATCCACTCCCAGCATGCCTCGTGACCACCATACTGAAAAACACCACAAAATCTCAGACACTTCCCACTATCCCGGGAACCAACTCTCAACCCAACCCTAGAGGTCATGGTTTCCCTGATATGCGTATGGGTCTTGTGCTTTCAGTAGTACGGGCCCATACTACCTTCCACACCTACCCATATTTCTATGAAGCACTACCACAACACCCTAGTGAAAAACATACATAACAAGCGCTCAATCCTCACTCCTAGAGGAACACCGGAAACCTCCCACAGAGGACCCTAGGCTAGCAGGCATCATTAGTCAGGCAACATTATCATGAAACCCTGAAGATCTCTAGCCTAATACTAGCATGTTGTTCTTCAAAGCTCAAAAACAACTATCATGTATGGTATTTTGGGGTTACTTACTGGCTCCGGCTGATCGTACCTCCGCGTCCTCCTTTTTCTCATTTTGAAAACCATTTTAAATTCTCTTTTAAAAACTCTCCCTGATTTGAGACTGGATTCACACGAATGTTCCTCTAATTCACTCAAACCAAGGCTCTGATACCAACTTGTAACGACCATAAAAATTCAACCAATTTTAACTTTTCAAAAACAACCCATTTTCTCAATGTATTTACAAAAAGGTTTTCAATATAATTATTATTAGAGTCTTCCCAGAATTACATCATAAAACGTAATCATGAGGAGCGGTACGATCACGCCTTTGCCTTGCCACGGTCTCCTGAAGAACCTGAAAAACATTAAACCACAACTGTAAGCCCGAAAACTTAGTGAGATACCCCCAAAATACCAACCACATATACCATACATGCATAACATGCCATATCATATCAGAACACAGAACAGTCATGCACTTCAGGTCTACTGTGTGACTGGTCCGTCGCACCGGCCAACAGTCCGTGTGGTCCACCCTCCGAGTCTAGCCATATACATCGAGTTTGTAGTGTGATTGGTCCGCCCGCACCGGGTCTACAGTATGACTGGTCTGCCCGCATCGGGCCTTTAGTCGGCCTGGTCCACTCTCCGAGCCTCGGCACGTCTGGTCCACCCTCTTGGGGCCTACAGCCTATCCGGACCGCTCGCTGGGCCTTCGGGACAACCAGTCTGTCCTGGGTATCTTGGCCTACAGCACAAAGCAGGACCCGCCTCAACCCAACTCCAGTCCAAACAACCATGTGCACATAAACATACAATCATATAACAAATCACAGTCAACAAGCCGATCTAGCAGATCACATAACATATCATCATCCTAACCAGGATACCAACCTAACCGGTCACTAGCATAGCATCATCCTACATAACAGGATACCGACCTTAACCAGGTCTCTAACATATACCATCCTAGCTACCAGGATGCAATCATATCAAAGCAATAACATAACAACAATACCCGGATCTCAATCCGATAAAGGGCCGACCTTGGTGCCTTAGACCCTGTTGATATAGTGAGGATAACTCACCTTGCCACTGCCGAAACTCTGAACTGAAGAAGTAGATTCTCAAATCACCGACTCACCGAAAATCCTGAACTAGCCAACATAGCACAAATAATCATTAGGCTAAGCACAATACCCTTCCAAGGGTAAATTGACCATTTTACCCTTAACTCAATCCGACCCAACACTCGGTAAGCTCTCAAGCCCACTAATGGCCCAAAGTCCAAAAGTCCGAAGCAAAGCCCACTATTGGCCCAATTTACTAAATTGGGCCCACCACACTAAATGGGCCTAGACCCATGGTCCATAACAACTAATGGGTCCACAATACTCCATCCATAATGTCCAGTCACGGCCCAAATCCAACAGCCCAATCCCTAAGGCCCAAAATGAAAAACCCAACAGAGGGAGTATGCTGGGCGTACCCTCCTTGGTACGCTGGGCGTACACACTGATTCACAACTGGGGATCGGGGCACTGAACCGCTACGCGGGGCGTACTCCTAAGTTACGTGGGGCGTAACTTCGCTTCTCATTAAGTCCTCATAACTTCTTAATGGCTTAAGCTCTTAAGCCCAAACTTCAGATCCTTAGACCAAATATGCCTAAGATTCATAAAGTCTTAAACTTTATCACTTGGGACGTCCATAAAGCTCTTAATCCAAGGTCTTAATCCATTAAGACCTACTTATCTCACACATGGAACAACCACAGCCCTTGGGACCTCATTTCTCTCACTCAAGACCTCTCCAAAGGTCTGAAAGGACAGATAATCTCGACCAACTCAAAACATGCATCAAGATGAGGACTTTTGGGACAAGAATGATGTCAAAACTTCACAACACTTAGATCTATGCAATATAAATGACAAGCAAGAAGCTTTACACCTCAGATAGGCTCCAAATGATGATATCTTTCCAGATCTATAAGCTCCAGCCACTCAACTCCTTCTTTGACAACTTCCTCTTTCTTCTTCTAGCCTCTCCTTTTCCAAAATAAGCTTTCCAAGGCCAAACACACCCAACAATGGAGGTGGAACGGCTATCAATGGTTTCTGAGGTTAAGAGAGAGCTTATGGAGGCTAGGGTATGAACCAACATGTTCCTTATATAGTGGCGGACCCTAATTTTAGGGTTTTAGAACTCTGAGAGTACGCTGGGCGTACCCCTAGTACGCTGGGCATACTCAACCTTGCACCCGCGTCCAATTACGCACTTACGCTGGGCGTAATCCCAGCTTACGCTGGGCGTAATCGGCGTGTCCCAAATTTTCATATTTGGCATTCTTTTCCCACTTTCCCATATAAGGACCAAAATACTCTTCCTCTTAAATCCCGGGGACTCTCAAATAAGTACTTTTAGGAACGGGGCGTTACAATTTTTAGCTGTGATATTGGCTGATGGAGGTGGATTTGGTGCCATGCCTCACAACTCATCTACATCTGATCTTCAATTGAGTTTTGCTCCTAAAAAAATCATCTACATCTGATCTCTTATCCTTGACTCTACTTAATAATAAACTCATCTACAACTGGCGCCTCCCCCATGATGGATCTATTAGACGGATTCAGTCCAAATCCTACTACACCACCACCTCCACCTCCACCTAGTAAGTATTATATATTTTTTTTCTATCCACTTTCAGGTAAATAAAAATGATGCTTAAAGAATAACAACACACTTAGGGAGCTGTTGGGAAAAATAAACTAAGTTTTGTGACTTGTTCTTGTTCTTTCTGTATATGGATAAGGTAGCTGAATAGGTAAATGATGTCTTCCTGGATAAACTGTCGTCTGTATACATAAGTTTTTCCTTTTTTTCTTTTCTAGACCAAATAAACCGTCTGAATTTGAATAATACTAAATTACCATTTTACCCTTATAATATTTAATGTGCCTTTTGCCCTGTTTTGTCGATATTTAGGTAGTTTTGTTTGAGGGTTGAATGCTTGGGTCCCTTTTAAATACCAATCAAGAATAATCATAAATTTGGTAATTATTAATTTTTTTGTTATCTTGTTGGCCGATTAATAATATTATTTGTTGCAGAAAAAGGTTTTAATTGCAATAAAAAATGTTGGGATTTTTACATCGGGTGACTTTTACATCCTTGTTTGATATGTATATGTGCTTGTGTGTAGGTTGGTGTCAAAAAGCTTGCAGATGTTCACTTTTCCCTCATTTGACCACTCACATTTGGCACAAGTATTTGCAAATAACATTACTTGTTTGATTCTTCTATTAATTATATTAGCATATTAATTTTTTGACTTTTATTTGATCAGGTCACAAGAATTATCGGAGCAAAGGTTCATTAGTCTTAAAGAATTATGAAAGGCAAGATATAACTCGACTTAGTTGGAATTTGATATTTATCATCTTAGTTTATATCTTTTTAGTTTGTATAGCATTTCCTTGTAGAAGGTATCCCTTGATACGCAATGTAGTATAAGGTTATATAGTTAGGGAAAACCTTTTAATAACAATGTACAATTAGATTACCTTAATATCAATGTATTAAAAAAAATTTGGCTTGATGTTATTGGATGAAATTGATTGTTTAGGTATATATTTGTTTACATATTTTTGTATTATGCGTAAATGAGTATCTTAAAGACGCAACGTAAATGGTTACTGAAGTTTATGACACGTAAATGTGTGTCATATTAATTTATGACAAGGGCTTCCTTGATACGCATTGCGTGTCATAAACACGCACATTGTAAGGTGACGACATGCAAATGCGTGTCGTCTTCCTTTATGACAAGGCCTTCCTTGATACGCATTGCGTGTCATAACTGTGCGTCGTAAATGCGCGTCGTCTATAGACGACGCGCAAAAGCGTGTCGTGTCTCTTTATGACAGGGCCTTCCTTGGCGCGCATTTGCGCGTCGTCTGAGCGTTTTACGACGCGCAATGAACGTCGTAAAAGGCTGCTTTTATAGTAGTGACAAGGACTTGGAGGAGATAGAAAAGCTACTGGAAGGAGCCGACTCGAAAAACACAGTGGAAATGGTGAAATGCGATCCGACTCGCCGAGTCACTTTCCTAGACTCGACGAGTCCAATCGGAATTACCAAAAACTTGGACAACTTAGATCTGCTTGTTGCTAGTTCTCTGCATGTGCTGGGCATGGATGTTTTTCCTCATTCGTTAGAAGAACAAACAGCAGAAGGAGAAATGGATACTGAAGTTCAACACGTTCATATAGCATGTCTTGATGCAATTTCGCTTGAAGATGAGGTAAGCACAGAAAAAGAGGAGAAGGCAATGGATAGGAGAGTTGATGTTGATCAACCTTTCATTACCAAACCTAGAGCACGAACTTTCACAAAATATGAAGTAATTAAGTTTGGGGAAAAGGAGGTGCAAGAGAAGGTAAAAAAGAATGGGGTGAAGAAGAAAAAGAGGAGAAGGGAATTTCAAGCAGCTGAGGATGATACTATAAGAAAGAAGAAAGAAGACTTAAAACGGACTTACAAAAAGAAGATTCACGCTTACAAGACAAAGTACAAACCACAAAAGATTAGGCGTGTGTTCCCGATGCTGGAAGATGACGAGACGTAGATGGGAAGGAGTCCAGCTAACGAATCCTTAAAAAGAAGCGTTTGGCGGGAGGCAACCCGTTATTTAGAGTTTGATTTCATTTATCTTTTTAGTTTAATTTGATTTTCGTTTTTAGGATTTTAATCTTCCAAATTGTCACACCCCCGAACCAGACGGCGGAAACGTCCGAGGGCTGTTGTGACTCAATTGAATACCATCACAGTGAATATACATGAAACATAACATCATTCATCACCATGCATTGAAATAGTACAACCGGTAGTGTTTACATTTAGTACATTGTTTCATAACATTACATTCCCCAAAAAGTAGATTGTTCGATACTAGTTAAACAAATAACAAGACATCACTGAGTACATTTTTCCCTTCGATTTACCTGTTACCTGAGAATACAAGTATTTTGAAAAACTTCAACATATGAAATGTTGGTGAGTTCATAAGTAATGTTTGAAACATAATGTTTTGTATTGTTTTGAAAACCACCAGAAAATCCGATATTTTCTGAAAAGAGTATCGTGTAAAAAGTGTGAAGATCCTTAAGTATGCTTGTTTGTTTCTATAATTGTAAAAAAAATTGTTAGATTTGTTATGCATCTTGTAGGTGTATGAATTGAAAACCCTAGGAAAACCCGATGTTTTCCTAATATTTTGAATTATGCGTTTTGTATTTTATTATACCGTTGTGACGTGTGTATTCGATAATTCCAGGTGACATTGGATTAATTATGGATTGTGAATTGTTATAAACACGCATTAATGAAAATGACTAGTTTACAACTATACAAACGATCCTTTAGGCGTCGTCCGTACTATTCACTTAATCCAACCATCCTGATTTCCCATAGCCCCACAACCGAGGAGAAAAGAGGGTGCAAAGCCCCCGTTATTTCCATAAGTCGTTCAAGGCTATCGTGATTGCGAAAGGCCCTTGGCCCGACTCACATTGGTGAATTCTCGACTTTTTTAGTAGTACCAAAGGACCCTTGGGGCCCAACAGCACAAGAGCCAGCGAAAGTCCTTTTACATGGAATTAGGTCATATAAGACCCAACAACATGTAAGCGAGTTTCCTTCGGGCCTAAAGATCATGTCATTGGGCTAGCTAGGCCCAACAAGCATGATTTGAAACTTTCGGGCCCAAAGATGGTGTATCGACGTCTGGTGAATTCCCGCGTGTGTATTGACTTCCCGTAATTTCAGCGTGTGTATTGTAGTATCGTCGTGTATAGATTTTTGATTCATTATTGATTCGAGACCGAATCAATTCGTTTGGTAACGATTTTTGGTGTTGAAGGTGTATTATGTTTCGTCGGTAGTCGTGGTACTAGTATTTCATCATAACGGATTTGTTGTTTAAAACATTAGGATTTTACTTTCTGCAGCCCCTTTCTTTTGGATAAATTTACACTTTTGACCCTTTGTATAAAAGAATTTCCATTTTAGTCCTTAAACCATTTTTCTTGACACTTTAGTATCAAAACTTGTTGAAAAGGTATTTTTTCAGCTCAAATTTATTTGAAAAACAGTTTTAGTCCCTCAGAATGAAGTTTTCTCGGCTGAAACCTCTATTTTCGCATTTTTTACACTTTTGGCCCAAAATAGAAATTTTTTGCATCTTTGGTCCCTTTTAAATATGAAAAGTATTTTTAACCCCTAAAATGGACTTGGAGCACTAGTAGTCCTCTGTTTTACAGAAAAGTACAATTTTAGCCCCTCTAATTTGAAAATCTCGCAATTTGGGCTTTATTGGGCCAAAAAGTTCATTTTTGGCCCATTATGCTTAAAAATTCACATTTTAATCCTTCAAAAGAGTAAATTTCCAGAAAATACATTCTTGAAACTGTTTTGACTCATCTCATCCCTCAGAATTTGTATTTTGACATTTTGGGCCCTTTAGTTTCATATTTTTAGGATTTTGAGTCCAAAAATGGGTTTTAAGCCCAAAGATGTTCATATTAACCAACTTGGTTATTTTTCTAGAAATGATTTGTGTGAAATAACATAATTTATACTTATTTCATACAACTTAATGTAGATCTCGGTTTTAAGGTCTTTCTGACTAGATCTAACACCACAATCACATGAGAACATAAATACAAGCATAGAAATCACACAAAGCATACATATACTCATAGATCTACACATTTGCTTGTATTCCCCCCCCCCCCCAACAAAACTTATAAAAACCGAAAAATAGGGGGTATGAAGCTCACCTTTGCTTGTTGTTTTCGGTTTAGAAGGAAGAAATGAAGAAAACTTGATCCTAGCAAGCCTCCTTGGAAGATCTCGAACTTAAGGCATTTTCTAGGAGTATGATCACCAAAAACTTGTTTAGAATAAGTGATCTTACATGAGAGAGGAGTTTTGTAACTTAGACATGTGAAAACTTACCAAAGGATGATGATTATCTTGTGAAATCCTCTTGAAACACAAGCAAAATTTCGAGATTTTTGGATGAAGAAGAAGGGATGAGTCTTGAGTGATTTAGAGAGAGTTTTGTTGTGAAGTGTGTGTGTTTGGGAGACTCTCGGCCAAAGGAAAAAGAGAGAGGGGGAAGAGAAGTGAGTGAAGTGATGTGTGCATGGGAACATGAGTTAGTGCATGGAGATCCAAGAGGTAATAAAGAGGTGGCAAATGAAAGTCAACCCTCTTCCATGTTGGGTTGTTGGGCCGAGAAGAGGAGAAAGGAAAGGAAGAATATTGGGCTTCTTGTGTTTAAGCCCATATTATTACTTAATTATGTAGTTTTCGGCCCAAATAAATCAAGGAATGATTTTTATGATCCATTAGGGCTATATAAATTTGTTGTGACCCAATAAGGTCCATTAGGGTATTTTATTTCATTATAGGCCCAATATGACCCAAAATATTGAATTAAATGGAAATGGGTCCAATTAGAGCCCATTTAAGAGTTCTAAACCCAAGATGGTCAAATTGGAAGCTTATTGGTCCATTGGGCCCAATAAGGAAGTCCTATTCCAAAATGGACCTAAGCAAGAACTTTTAGGGTTTCCAATTGCTTATTGACCATTTGTAATGCTTGTATGGTGTATTTGATTGCAAATTTTGATGTCATAAAGTAAGAATCATACATGCTCTTAAGTTTTTGATTCAAAATTTTACTTATGTGTTGTAGTTACAAGGCACAAAATTTCTAGTTGTGACACAAATCGTCGGACATGTCTGCTTGAGAGTGCGTATGGACTAAGTGTGAGGTGGATTAAAATTTTCTTTTCTAAACAAATGGCAAAATTATTTAATTTTTGAATTGTTGGCAAGAGACTCGCCGAGTCTGACCATGACTCGATGAGTCCATTTAGTTTTCAGATGAGGATAAAATCGCGACCAGAATCGCCGAGTCTGCCTACGACTCGACGAGTCTGTTTTATTTACAGAAAAAAAAATTCATTTTTTACAACCGGTAACTAGGGTTTTTAACCCTAATGAAATCAGTTTTCCCCCTTCACTCGTCGTGCGCCTCCACTTTGGTTCTCTCTCAAGCATTCATCAAATTCTTCATCTTTTCTTAGAGTTCTTCAATTTCCATCACAAAAGGTACTTAATTTCTTCCTAAATTCTGTTAAAGGCATGATTTTTAGATGATCTAGGGTAGCAATTTCATAGAATACCAGATTTTGAGTTATAGTAAATTTTTAGGGTTTTGCTTTTACATCAATTATGATGTTTTGGATGATTATTCTTGCCCTAATAAATGTTAGACATATCCCTGGACAAAACCCTTGAAGAAATTTTGAGATTTCGTGGTTGAATTTTGACAGAATCGTCGACTGACTCGTACAGTTCATGCGACTCGCCAAGTCGTTCATGAACTCGACGAGTCCAGTCGGGGATCCAGGTGTGATCTATTTTGATGATTTTCTGTGTTTTCTGGGGTTTGTGTTTTCTGTTTTGCAAGGACAATGTTCAACAGAGGTCAAAGTTCCAGTGGACGCCAAGGAGATTTTCCTTGGTTGAATTTTCCTCAAATTGAATCGGCTTCAACCATGACGAGATGGAAGAAGAAGTTAGCTGAAGTCAGAAAGAAAGAGATTTACGTGCCCAACAGGATTGATTGGGATTGGTTGCGAAGTGTGCGGTATGAAGAGGAGTTGTCCCCTTATCTTTTAAAGGAGTTTACTTACGTGCGGGAGACGATGGTTTGCGATGGGTGGAGCCGGGTCTTTAGAATTCAAGAGCCGGTGTACCGGGAGCTTTGCCTGGAATTTTTCTCCACGGTATCTTCTCGTGGGGGAGATGATTGCTATCACCCGACGAGTTTCAGTTTTTGCCTTGGGGGTGAGTTTCATCAGTGCTCCATTGTTGATCTTGCTTGTCGGATGGGTATTTATGACCGGCCATTGGTCTCGACTGCTATTTTTCGTGCCCTTATGGAACGCTCTCACAAGGTGTTCCGTTGTCGTCACACTTAGTCCATACGCACTCTCAAGCAGACATGTCCGACGATTTGGAAGATTAAAATCCTAAAAACGAAAATCAAACAAAACTAAAAAGATAAAAGAAAGAAAACTCTAAATAACGGGTTGCCTCCCGCCAAACGCTTCTTTTTAAGGAGTCGTTAGCTGGACTCCTTCCCATCTACGTTTCATCATCTTCTAGCATCGGGAACGCACGCCTAATCTTTTGTGGTTTGTACTTTGTCTTGTAAGCGTGAATCTTCTTTTTGTAAGCCCGTTTTAAGTCTTGTTTCTTCTTTCTTATAGTATCATCCTCAGCTGCTTGAAATTCCCTTCTCCTCTTTTTCTTCTTCACCCCATTGTTTTGTACCTTCTCTTGCACCTCCTTTTCCCCAAACTTAATTACTTCATATTTTGTGAAAGTTCGTGCTCTAGGTTTGGTAATGAAAGGTTGATCAGCATCAACTCTCCTATCCATTGCCTTCTCCTCTTTTTCTGTGCTTACCTCATCTTCAAGCGGAATTGCATCAAGACATGCTATATGAACGTGTTGAACTTCAGTATCCATTTCTCCTTTTGCTGTTTGTTCTTCTAACGAATGAGGAAAAACATCCATGCCCAGCACATGCAGAGAACTAGCAACAAGCAGATCTAAGTCGTCCAAGTTTTTGGTAATTCCGACTGGACTCATCAAGTCTAGGAAAGTGACTCGGCGAGTCGGATCGCATTTCACCATTTCCACTGTGTTTTCCGAGTCGGCTCCTTCCAGTAGCTTTTCTATCTCCTCCAAGTCCTTGTTAACATCTCGATCCTCTCCAGAAGGTAGCAAAAACTTGATTGGATCTTCTTCTTGCAAAAGTGCAAGTTCTTTTTGTAGTATCTCATCATCCAAATCGATAAATGAGATCTCTTCTTTTCCTTCCTCTTCTTGCTTGACTTCTGGTAAAGCTCTAAATATTGCTGACTCGTCTCCTACCCTCAATGTTAGTGTAGACTCACATACATCAATTAATGCACATGCGGTGTTTAAAAATGACCTCCCCAAATTAATCGGAATTTCGGGGTCTTCTTCAATATCAAGCACCACAAAGTCTACTGGAAATATGAACTTGTCGACTTTAATAAGAAGATCCTCACAAACGCCTCTTGGATGAATTGTTGTCTTTTCTGCCAAATGGATCTTCATGTTTACCGGCCTTGGCTCCGGTAAATTCAGTTTCTTGAAGAAAGAGAAAGGCATCAGGTTAATGCTTGCACCCAAGTCGGTCAACGCTTGAGTGACAAGTGCATTTCCAAATTGGCACGGAATTATGATACTCCCCGGATCGCCCTTATTTCCGGGTAACTCACTCAATATTATTTCCGCGACTTCAGCTAAATCTTTCCTAGCAGCAAAGAGACCCTTTAGTAAGTTGAAATACTTGGGCGTTTTAAGCATCGTTTCTACAAATGGCACATTGACTTGTAGGGCTTTAACATGCTCCATAAAAGCTCTATAAGCTTCAACTTTTTCAACAGGCATGGCTCTGATTGGGAATAGCAAAGGGGGATTATATGGCTTTAAGGGAATGACAGTTTTGTCATTAACGCATGGACTCGTCGAGTCCATTAGAGGGACTCGGCGAGTCTGGTCGGGCTTAGCTGAGGCCGACTCTTCTGCCTTTTCTGTCTTCCTATTGGAGATCCTCTGTGCATGTGTGAAAATTTCTTCATCGCTGGAAGTCACTGCACTCACATTCTCCATTCTCGGATTGTTTTTGGTGTTACTTGGAAGTTGACCCGGTCTTCTTTCGTTCACTTGATGTGTAAGTTGTCCCAGCTGTTTCTCAATGTTGAGAATGGATGCCTGCTGATTCCTTAGCATATTTCTGTTCTCGTGTATTGCAGCATCGTGATCATTGTGTCTCTTTTCGGACGTGGCTATGAATCTAGTGAACAATACTTCTAAATCGACTTTCTTTTCCATTACCGGTTCTTCCTTTTGATAAAATCCCCTCTCCTTCTGCTTGTATTTCTCCTCCTTAGCCTTCTTGTATTCTTCGTATGGGAGCCATTCCTTCTTCGGTTTCCGCCAATTCTCGTCGTATCGATCGCCGCTTGAGTAGAACACTAGAGCTTTCTTGTTTCCATTTTCATCCAAATCACAATATTTTGTGAGATGGGGCCCTCTACAATTCTCACATCCAACTCGAATAGCATGGATTGTTTGATCCATTTTTGTCATCCTTCTATCTAGACTATCGATCTTAGCTATTACCGCCGCCATGCTATCATTTGCCGAGTTCACTACCCCCCGACTTACTTCGTTTCTTGGATTGTGGTATTCTCTAGAATGCTTATAGAATTCTTCAATTAACTCCTTAATTACCGGGGGCGCCATCTTCGTGAGCGGGCCTTGTGAATCGACCAATTGCCTTGTGGTGACATTGACTCCATCATAGAAGATGGAGACCTCTTGTTGGCTATTGAGGTCATGGTGTGGGAAATTTCGAAGAAGACCTTTGTACCTTTCCCAAGCTTCATAAAGAGATTCTCCGGGTTGTTGCTCGAAGTTGGCAATGGCTTTCTTTAGCTTGGCTATTTTGTAAGGCGGGCAAAAGTGGTCTATGAATTCTTCTTTCATCTTGGCCCATGTGGTGACCGATCCGGGAGGAAGTGACTTTAGCCAATCCTTTGCAGCACCCTTGAACGTGACTGGAAGCATGCGAAGAAGCTGGGTCTCGCGTGGAACATTTGGTACATTGAAGTAGTCAGCCACATTATTCACTTTGTCCAAGTGTTTGTAGGCGTCTTCGTGTTCTTTCCCATAAAAAGGAATCTCCTTGAGTTGCGCAAGAATATGACCCTTTAGCTCGAAAGTAGCGGTAGTAGGAATTGCGGGCTGCACAAGTCCCGGGCCAGTGTCATCGCGCATCCTTTTCTTCCATTCCCCCATGGGGACTTCATCGATATTAGCCATAGTGATAGCTAAATCGTCTTCAAAATCGGATTCGTTCTCGTATGTAGGTTCTTCTTCTTCATCGGTCTCGTACTCGGTGTCTTCTTTAATTGGGTCTTCGATTGTCACAGAGGCACTGGATGCTCCTGATCTGCTGCTCCTCTTCTTGCTAAAAACGGACTCGAGGTTCTTTAGTGGCGATTTCTTTGAAGAAGCGGATTCTCCAACGATTTTGCCTTTACTCCTCCTTAGTGCGGATTCCGGGTCTTCAAGAGGAGGGACCAGAGGTGTATCAGATCCTCGGGTCATGAAACAACTGTAAACAAAATAAAAAGAACGCGTAAAAAGAACAAAAAAATAAAAATTAAAACTGTGAATCAGCGATGTACTCGCCGAGTCGGCACGAGTGCACTCGGCGAGTTCAAGGCAAAAACAGAAAAAAATTTATTACTTTCTTTAAAATGGATTTTTATTAAAACTTATACTAATCACTAAATTACCTTTTAATTAACTTTGTGTAAGATAAATCCCACATAAAGGATCGATTAAACTAGAATTTAATGTTAATTTTAGAACCGTTCCCCGGCAACGGCGCCAAAAACTTGATGTGTGTAAAACTCAACTAGTTTTAAACCTATTTTTTAATAAAAATAAACACACAAAGGCAGTGGACCTATCAATTGTGGTAAGGCTAAATAAGTAGGGTATCGAACACAGGGAACGGTAAATTAAAACTAAAAACTAATTGTATCTAAATTAATTAATAAGTAGGGGTTTTCTCTAGTTTAACAAGACTAGAAACTTACTAACTATCTAAAAACTAGGAAAGCAAAGAACTAACTAGATTCAATAATGAGAAGGAACTTCTGTTTAGTTCAACTCAATGGATCCTATGGTTGATTTCATGGTAATAGTGCAATGGATTAATTCTTTTATTGGCTACCGACTCTAATGATTAGCTTCGCGTTCACTACACTAACCCTTAGTGAAATAACTAACTCAAACAGTGATCAGTTGTCTAACTTAATGAAATTCACTAGATTAATTATTCGGGTTAATTTAGACTTGCAATAATTAACTAATTTGGTCCTTTAGTTAACTTCTTGTTGATGGTCATCATACAAGATCACACATGAATTTACTTAATTTTCTTGTTAATTCTAGTTTCATGTTCATTAATCCTAGACATATGACAAAGTGGTCACATAAACATATGAGGTTGATAATCAAAAGATGTTCATGCTATTTAATTACCTTCCTATTAACAGAAAATTAATTATCATTCACACACAAGGTTCTTTAGCAAGCTAAAATAACAAAAATCACCAATATTAAATTAATCCTACCAATAATCAAACCATAGTATCAATTTTGTATCCCCAAACAGAAGTTTAAGAGTTTTAGCTCATGATTGAAGTAAATAACAGCAACCAAACAAATTCTAATTGTCTAACCATAATGAAAAACAAAAGATTGAGTAGAATGATGAAATTTGCCTCAAATCTTCTTCGGAATTGAATGCTAGCTTGTATCTTCGTTCTCTAGGGTTTTTCTGGCTCTTCAATCGCAGCTAACCTCTCCAGAATGGTTCCAGAATTCTCCCCTGTCGATCTGAGAAGTTATCTTTATATATGCGAAACGACTCGTCGAGTCAGGTGACGACTCGCCGAGTCCATCTCTCAGTCCCCGTATGCGATAAGTCTCTGAGTCTTCGAGTCTTTATCTTCTCGAATATTCGCTTGGACTCGCCGAGTAGTCGACCCTACTCGCCGAGTAGGTGTTGTTTTTAGTGTTTTTCTTCTTTGTTCAATTCCTGAGCTCTCAACCGCTTCTCCTGCTTCCTTTTGCTTCCGAGCTTCACTTTTAGACTAAAAATATAATTCAAACACTTTTAAGTACCTTTTGTCCATGATATTCAATAATTTAGCTAATAAATGAATAAAAATCTATACTTAATATGAACTAAATATGCATATATCAGGTACAAACCATTAGAAGCATTAGATTTCTAGTGCTTGCTTTCTAAGAGCTTTTTAAAGAAGGATTTGGTTGATTATCTGAAATAATAATCAAAAGGAATGTAAACCCTAATTCCTTGTAATTTTCTATTATAGTAGGGTTTCCTTAGGGTTCTTGATTTTTTCATAGATTGTTGCAATCAGTAGAGAAAATTTACATCCAAATAGGTTGCAATGAACTTAAGGGTTAAGTTTTTTATGCCACATGTTTTAATTATGACCTATAAAACCCATCAAAAAATGGCCAAATTTTAACTTTAAGACATCTTACTTTGACCCCAATGCATCCAAACATCCTACAACTTACATAAATGACTCAATGAGCTTCAAATACATGTTCAAAAACTTCAATTGACATAATAAATGATCCCCGGAAGGTTCATATCCTTGGAATATAAATCAAACACCAAAACATCTCAACAAATTCGCCTAGAAGCTTAATAAGATTAAGGAACTTAAATTTTCACCAAAAATGATACCTACAACTTTAAACATCTAAAAATTGAGAGTTCAAAAAGATTATTCACTCCTTAAAATCTTCATATGAACTTCACTAAAGCTTAACATCTCATAAAAGCTCAACAAATACCAAATTGAAGCATGAATCAGAATATAAATTAGAATTTAGAATAGAAACCATCATTTTAAAATGAAAACAACTTCCTAACATCAAATGGAGCTTAATTTAGATTTATGAATATCTATGGTTTAGGAAATCCGCAAACCACACATAGAAAGCTAGGATTTCATCAACACTCCATAATCATAAAACTAAGGCATAAATTAACAATTGACCCAATGAATTAAAGCACAATACATAAACTAATGTTGAAATCAAGCTCATAACTAGAAAAGGAACATAAAAATTCAGATTTGGAATATCTAGTGATTGAAAAACCAATTAAACAACATCAAATATCCAAATCTACCAACTATTTGTTAGTTGAAGATAGGATATAAATTTTGAAATTAAATGAAATATCAAGTATCCTCAAGAGTCATATTAAAATGTTATTGCTAATCAACATATGGTCCTAAAGGTCACACTAACAACAACTTGATATAACTGGTTATTTATTAGAAATTGATTTTAATAAATATTCACAAACTCTTATAATAAATTGAGAAAATATATATTTCATGGAAATAATTATTTTACTCTTATACAAAAAGAAACATCAAAGGTTTTTATTAATATTTTGATTAAAAAAAACTAAAACAATTGGTTATTGGGAGCCTCGTTAAACATGGCTCGGTTAGGATGTTTTAAGATGAGGTCCGTACCCGATATGAGACCCATTTCTCCAGTCCTCGCTAGCTAGTACTAGTAGCTTTTCAACCCTAGTGATAGATTCTTGTGCGCTTCAAGGCGTGATTATTTACACCTTGAAGTTATATTGTTCATTATTATGTTGCCAATAAATAAAACAATGTTGGTGTTCTACAATTTTACGGAACAACACATAAGTTTTCGTGATAGTGACATTTTTATAATTCTTCTTTTATTTTTAAAAGTTGTTAGGATGTGGCAACTTCAAGGTTCTAAAAAGCTTGTTATGACTTTGTCATTGCGCGCCATGGCTCCAAGGCTTGTAAATGCTCCAAGTTTTACCAAAATGTCGCCTTAACTCATATATGTTTATAAAAATGAATAATAGGTGAAAATACATATAAAAAATATTAATTATATACAAAATTGTCGCTTTAAGTCACATCTTACAAACGACGTGGTTCGCCTAGTCTCGGAAAAACTTGAGGCTTAACATTGCCGCCAAATCACGCCTTACATTATTTAGAACATTGGGTAGCTTAGAGTGTCACCGTCAAATAATAGAGAGGAGTTAATTTAGCAATAGATCAAGAGAGAAAAATTCTCACAGGTGAACTTTACTGGCTACAAAAGAAATAGGTTGAAGGGGGGTGTTTGCGGCTGGTAATAGGTGTCACATAAGAATATCAGCGACAAGAGTTGTATAACACCGTTTAGGCTCATTGTAAATATAATTTAATTGCATCGAAAAAGTTTTTAAAAACTTAGTTTATTTAAATTACAGTGTTATAAAACAAACAATATGTAGAATTTAAAAAATAGAAAGTTTTTTTCTTTTAAACGCAGACATTTTGTCTATATTTTTTTCTATGGATGTCATTTTAAAAAATAAATAACACCTAAACATCTCAATATCTATACGAAGAAAGAAAATACATCCTATTATTATTTTAGTCTTTAACTCATAATTATCACATTCTAGAACTCAAATAAATACCATCACAGTTAAAAAACACCGATCATATTACATAACACATATCAAGGAACATATCAAGTCTTCACTCAATTGACATCAAGAGCTGATCTTTTCGACCAATTGTTCGTGGGTTAGATACTCGTCACTGTTACCAGATTCTCATTACACCTCTTTTTAAAATTCTCACGTCTCTAATACAACCCTTCTAACTCGATAACCCAACAAACCTCTCTCGAACACCATTTACTGCAACCATGACTCGTATAAAGAATAAGAGGGGAACATCCCTTCCAACTGCTCAACTCCAAACACATCATCAAGAAGAGACTCCGAGCCAGTGAAGTGCATACCTTTTTCATCACAACTTTCAACTGCCTTCTCACCTTGTGGACTCGTGGTTGGAGTCAAGGCTGGTGCAACAGGATCGAAGCAATTACGATCAACATTGTAGCGGCTAATATCGGAGTCACGACCTGTGAGCTCCTGGACAAGGGATCGAAACCTTGAGACGCTGGTCTTAACCTTCATAGGAGAAGATATGTAGACGACTTTAAGCTTGTTTTTGGTATGTTTCTTTCTAGTGCAGTTCTGGGTGGGTTTGACAGGAAGCATTTCCATGGCGATTTAATTAGGGTATGATTCGTTATAGGAAAAGGATGGTGTGTTTAAATAAGGCACGTACGAGAAAATGGTTGGTTGCTTTGAAAACGAAGGTTACAAAGAATCGAAGATTCTATAGACAAAATTAAGATACTTGGATGACCCGTAATTTTTTTTGGTTGTCGACTGAATGCTTATGCGCAGACATTAATGACTTCAGCCAAGTTTTCGTAATTATAGTCATGATAACGAAAAAGAAATATTCGTGAATTTTGTCAAGTATTATTATTCTCTTATCAACACAAGGTAAATAAATATTAATAAGATAACATTAACATAATTCCCAGTGCATAACCGCATCGGTTTTCATTGTGTCTTAGACTCTTAGTTTCGTGGGGTTTCTAGAGAGACTCCGATTTTGTATCGGTTCAAAGTTTACACCTTTTCTTGTAGTATAAAACAAATTTCATATTGGTTTTTCCATAAACGCATGTCTTATCTTTTCGGTAAATTTTCATTTATTATTTGTACTTTATAATAATACAAATGTTTTAGGACATTCAACAAAGATGTAAATGTTTTAGGACATCCAACAAAGATGTAATCTTTCCTTTTTGCAGAAGTATTGTGATAAAAAGGACCCACAACGGTTGAACCATTAATTACCAGCGGAGACATGGAGTATGATCACCGCTAATGCCAATGTTATCGTTACTGGCGTCGCCGCTGTAGTGATTTGACTGGTTTCTCACGATCCTAATCCCAAACGCACCACGGTCATTCTTTATGCATACGTTTAATAAATAGAAAATTAATTACTTTTGTATATTAATTAATTTTTATTAAATACATATATGTAGCGTGAGCATGGTACGGTTTTTGACTGAAACGTCATATATCGGTTATTAACTTGTTAGAACCACACATATCGGTTTTTCGCTCGCATTTAAGTTTAGTTGGTTAGCAGTTTTAGCTACGGTTCAGTTTTTATGTTGCTAATTACAATAGGTATATTACATATACATATTGAAATTTTGAAGTCATTAACTATAGTCATATTTCTTTGAATTTATAATAATTCGAACACAAGTATAAAGCGACTTTGTATCTGGTTATTGAATAAAATGTTCAATATTTTTTTTTTTTTTGAAATAACAAATATATTAAAATAATGTTTTATAGTCAAAATATGCATATTGTAAGTCTTGGAACTAAAATCTGAAAGTGAAAATCTCATTTCTTTTGTGGCTTATTTTAGTCGGTCCTAATTGAAAAAATAAATAAAAAGAGTAATATATTTTTTAAATATTAAATATATAATACCTATTATTTTTGTAAAAAAAAACGATCAATGAAATATCAACCAAATTGTATAAAAAGTTGTGATATTGCAATCAATACAAATATGAAAATGAAATAAAAGTGACACGAAGTGATATTACAAGGAAAGACATTGATCCTTCCTAGGATCTCTAGCAACGATCACATGTCTTATTAAATCTTATTAATGTAACACCTAGCCAAATCAGTTATTTCCATTCTTGACTAAAAGTATTAATTTGTTGCAAAAATAGTCCTTACGTCGGGCGTACTTTGGACATACGTTGGACGTAAGTTACTAAAAGGCGACGCGGATGCTTTTAAGTACGCATGACATACTCAAGGGGTACGCAATGGTACGCAAGGTGTACTCGGGTGATATACTAACCCTAAATTTGGGGTTTTTAGCCCTATTTAAACACTTTAACCCTCATAAATCTCTTCCACCTTTAGCCTCCATCCTCCCAAATTAGGGGCGGCAATTGATGATACGACACGACAAAAATACACTACCCGAAACGAAATTGAGACGAAACTGAAATTCGAATTTTTGTTTGTGTCATATTCGTGTCAAGTGTAAAAAACACGATATCGTGTCGTTTTGTATTCGTGTTCAAAATTCGACACGAAATTAACACGATTTAACATTTGTTTGTCGTGTTTTTCGTGTTATGTATGATTAAATATTAAATAATGTGACATCCCCAATTTCACGGCCAGAAAAGACCGATTTGTTTATGCTTGGTTTTTAAAATCAGAGTAATCTTTTAAAGAAAACAGTTGCGGAATTTGTTCCCAAAATATGATAAAGATTTATCAAAGCATTTCTGTAAAGAAATGTATTTTTATTATATAACAAAATCTCGGGATGTCATGTTCCGATACAGACACATAAGCATAAACAGAACTTACATTATTTACACTAAAGATTTTACATCTCCTTTAATCTCTCTGTGAAATATATCTTCGTATCGATACCTGTGAGACAAAGAAAACTGAGTGGGTCAGGCTTGGGAGTCTGGTGAGCATATAGGGTTTTCAACCCACAATAATATAATTATTATATTCAACCATCAAACAATCAACCCAATTACCCATCCCCATTATCTTCTTTATTTCTTAGGATTTTACCCTAAGAATTCAACTACCCGTCATTCATCCATTCCTAGGATTGACCTAAGGAATTAGCACAAAATCTATTGCTACATAAGGCGCATCTACCAACATCATCCTTTAAGCGCCTCTGCCAGGATTACGTCATACACTATGAGGCGCGACTGTCAGGTTTATGACATTCTCTTTTAGGCGCATCTGCCGACATTATCTTATAAGCGCATCTGCCAAGATTATCCTATAAGCGCATCTGCTATTATTATGACAATCTCTATTCGGCGCATCTGCCAAGATCACGACATTCACTACTTGGTGCATCTACCGATATTATTCTCAAGCGCATCTGCTAGTTTTATGACATTCTTTAATTGGTGCATCTACCAATATCATTCTTAATCATCTTTCATACCTCATCATTTTATCACATACCAACTATCTCATCTACTCATGTTCTACCCAACATATTTGTAGATATAAAATACATATACAGTTTAACTCATTTAAAAACTATATAAAACATTCATTCCATACTCATCTCAAATAAACAACAATATATAAACACATAGCACGTATTTTATAACAAATACTTCATATTTATGTGTTAGAAGAAAGTAACCACACACTCTCCCAAACATATACTTAATACATTCAAACAATACTTGTATTATACCCGTGTTTATGAAAGGGACTATACACTTACACATACAAACAACTTTATATTATACACATAGCACGTATTTTATAGAAAATACTTAATATTTATGTGTTAGAAGAAAGTAACTACACACTCACTTGATCAGAAGATGATCGGACAGCACTACGGCTTGTAGAAGTAGTATTCTTCGGCAGATCTGGAAGATCTTCACAAAAACCGGACTCCTCGCGGGCAGAGCTTCGGCTCGGGAATTTCACTTCTCGGGATCTTCGGGGCCTCGGGACTTGCTTCGAGGCTCGGGAATGATATCGGGGCTTCGGGGCAATTCTTGCACGAAAAACGATGCAAAAACGCGAGAAAAAGGGAAGAAATGTGCAAACTACTCGACTGCCCTCGACACCCTTTTATAAGGGCTGGAAGGTCGATTTACGCAGGGCGTAAATCCTAGTTACGCGAGGCGTAACGACGATAAGGTCGCTGACTCCCCCCATGGATAATATCGGCCAATATATATTTAAATTAAATATCGAAAATATTTAATAAACTTCAAAAATTCATATCTTCCTCATACAAACTCCGTTTTCGACGTTCTTTATATCCCCGCGTAGGTGAGACTACGCTCTACAACTTTTGTTTAGACTCCGTCGGCTAATTTTGACTTTATTTTTATTATTTATTTTTAGTAGGTTGGGACAGGAAAACTCCGTTATAAAATCATAACTTCTTCATCCGACGTCCGTTTTCGCCTATCTTTTTATCGTTTTACTACAATTAATGAGATCTTCAATTCTCATTTATATTGTTTCGGCTAAAAACCGCTCGGTCTCAAATCGAGCATTCGGGCTGCATACCGCTAAGTCGAAACTTCGAAAAATCATAACTTCCTCATACGAAGTCAGATTTGGGCGTTCTTTTTATGCACGCTCATGGTTTAACATATTATACGACTTTCATTTAGATTGCTAAGGCTAAATATCACTCTAACGTAAATTGACTTTTTACGTCGCGCTGTGTCGTGCCGGTTCTGTCGCGAAACTTCGACAGGTCATAACTTCTTCGTTATAACTCGGATTTCAGCGTTCTTTATATGTACGAAATCCTTGTAACATATACTACAACTTAGTTAAGATTATTCATTCTAAATAATCTTTCATCAATTCATTTTTGATGCCTATCGTCTCTAAATTGACTAGCCCTGATCTATGGGCGTTACAATTATCTCCCCCTTAGGATGATTACGTCCCGGAATCATCAACGAAAATAGAACTTGTACAATGATTCCATACGCTATCTCTTCATCCTAGGTAATAACCTTAAATTCTATGTTTCCTCCAAAGAGTATTTAACTCTATGGCTTTCTTGACCGCAGACGATGCCCAATCTTGCATCTGCTTATCGTACTATGTTGTACTTTCAATCGTAACCCTCGAGTTACCAAATAAGTCGTTATTATGGACTCCTTCTTCTTCTCAGTATAAATACTTTCCTTTATCTATTGTAACAAACCGATGGGTCGTGCTCTACTGACCTCTCATCGAATGATGCAATGCTTAGACTCAGGTCTCTTAGAGTTAAATTCCAAAATGGAATATACCTTCCTTCATATTCTAATGTGATATAATCACATTTCAGCATGTAGCATTTCTACGTACAAACTTCTTTTAACAACGAGCGCGACACTATCAATCGCATTAACTTCAACCTTCTGACTTAAGTCAGATGTTACATCTAACTCGGTCCTCTAGACCACGTAACATACTCCTCGTAGTCGAACTCAAATTTAAACATGACCACTAGGGTCGGAACAAGAACCATCTTACTAGTCATTACCGAAACAATGGTAATGACATACCAGAATAAAATGGAATCAATCACTAGCTTCTTGGTAACCTTGTGACTTTCCCTGATCTAAGTGCGAGTCTTGTGCTTCCGGTAGTATATGCATCTACTACCTTTCACACCTACTCATACTCGTCCCAAGTATTGTCCCACAGTCGACCAAGTCACCATACAAGAAAATCAGACAATCATTCAACACATCAGTTAGCAAAACTAGGGTTTATATTAATTCCTTGAAACGATTACACAAAAGTTCAAGTTCACCCTATACTATGCCTTTAATAGGCTACATACATGATACTTTTCATATCGCTACTTTATAACTTGATCTTTAGATATAAGATCCTTATTCCTGATTCCTTGCATTTCCATCTGCTTCATCAAGGATCATTTGAAATGCTCTTGCCTTTAGCTTTGGCAGCGCCTCTAGCCTTGCTGCTTGATTTTTCCTTGGGCAGTCTTGCTTGAAGTGCCCCTCTTCGTTACATTCGTAACACACCTTTTTGTTGAAAATACATTCATTGGCGTAATGCCCATGCTTTCCACACTTGAAACATGTCACCTCCACGCCACATTTTCCTGAGTGCTTCTTCTTGCACTTATCGCACCACCTTGGCTTATCCCTTCCTTCTCCTCCAGACTTCGAGGATTTTCTTTTCTCATTAGAACCTGAAGTTCCTTCTAAATTTCTCTTCTCGCCAATTTCAACCTTACTGTCAGTCCTCCCCTTGATCATATTCTCAACAGACTTGGCAGCCCAAATAGCTGCCTCTAGAGTAGGTGCCTGACGCACTGGCACCGCATACTCCCAAGGGAGTCCCTTTGCGTACCGGTCGACTTTTGTCAGTTCGTCTGGGACGATGCGCAAAGCAAACTCCATCTTGTCTGTGAAGGCATTAGTGTATTCATCCACTGACATGCTGCCTTTCTTCAATATCAGAAATTTGTTCTCCAACTCTAGCAGGTTTTGGGCCGAGCAGAACTTGCGCTTGAATTGCACCAAGAACTCTGCCCAGGTCAGTTGCAGTGGCTCATTAGGGCTTAGGATCTTCCCTAGAGTGTTCCACCATCGAACGGCTCCACCTCGGAACTGACCCACTGCATAGATAGTCTGCAACTTGCCTCTGCAGCCACAAGTCATGAAGGCTAACTCCATTTCTGAGATCCAATCCATAACTCCAATCGGATCCTCCTTTCCATTGAAGGTCGATGGTTTGCAAGTTAGAAAGTCCTTGTACTTGCATCCCATTCCATCTTTCCTTCCATCATGGTTGTGTTGCCTAATTATCGGTGGGTTGACTTGACCAACAGACCCACTGAAGTTTCCACCTTCCGAGTGCCCTTCATTTAGGTCAGGCTCTTCCACACGAATTGACAGTTCTTCACGATTCTGTTGAAGCAACCGCCTAGTCTCCTCCATTTGATGATCCAACATCGTTTGAATCATCAATTGTACACCAGCCATTGTTATCGGCTCAGGTGCTGCTGCTACGACAGGTATTTGCTCAATCACGGGTGGTTGATTCCTGTTTTCATCAGCATTTCCAACTCCACTTCTTGTTCTCATCATTTTTGATCTACACACCGAATAAGGTGAAATTAGATCCTCATTCACGATAGATATTCAAATCGCCCTTATCACTCCGAAACGTTCATATGCTAGTTCTAATATTGTAGCCATACGCTTAGAATCCTAAACACATAAGGTTTCCAGATCCGGTCGGCAACAGACCATAGATCCGAACAAATAATAGCATCAATATAGCTATCACATAAAACATTTTGCACATAAAAGCATTTTAGGCATCATTCCTAAAATAAACTAGTGCTTGTGTCAATTTAGGTGTACTACCTAACATATTTTAGACACACTCCTCACAATCATTACTTAGCATTCTAAGTTTAAGTCTAGAAATTTCCTACAAATTCCTAGTTCGCTTAAACTAATGCTCTGATACCAACTGTGACATCCCCAATTTCACGGCCAGAAAAGTCCGATTTGTTTATGCTTGGTTTTTAAAATCAGAGTAATCTTTTAAAGAAAACAGTTGCGGAATTTGTTCCCAAAATATGATAAAGATTTATCAAAGCATTTCTGTAAAGAAATGTATTTTTATTGAAAGGTCGAACCTTGAAATATGATGATGTTTGAAATAAATCTCAGCATCAGCGTATATCTCAGTATCAGCATCAACGTTTGAGCAGCTCAGCGTGTTTAGTTTATTCAGTGTATTGTAACATATTTTGTATTTATCTTGTTTCCATAGTTAGCGTAAATTAGTTAGCTGGCATATCCCTGATTTGTAGGGATTGTCTTGAATAGCAGTATATAAACTTTTGTATAGGTTTGTGAATGATACGCTTTTCACAAACCCTAATCGCAGCTTTGTGCACACAATAATCTCTTTGTGAGATTATCTTTCTTAGTGAAAGTTTTTCTTTGTGAATTCTTCTTATTCTTATTTACTGTCATTGTTTGATAAATTGATTGATCTAAAGGCCTTTTCAATTGGTATCAGAGCGGGTTTCTCTTATCAAACAAATGGCTTCATCTTCTTCTTTTTCGAACTCATCAAATCATCCCTCCGCTAAAATTCCTCCTTTTGATGAAACAAATTTTGCCATGTGGAAAATAAAGGCTCTATATGCTTTAGAGTCAGTAGATGAAGACATGTTGGATATTGTCGAAAAGGGTCCATATGTCCCAATGTATCAGCCTCTGAAAAACAACGTTCCTGATGGTGCTATGAAGAAAACACCTAGAGAAAACTGGACGACAGATGACAAAAGAAAAAATGGTCTAGATGTTTGTGCTCGTGCCGCAATCAGCTACGCTCTGCCATACAATATTTTTGGGCTAGTTCAAAATTGCATCTCAACAAAAGAGATGATGGATACTCTGACTGTATCTTTTGAAGGCACTGAAGAAGTCAAGGCTACTCAAATAAATGATCTTAACCGAAGGTATGAACATTTTTTTGCTAAGAAAGGTGAAACCTTGACTCAAACCTTTAACAGATTCAATACTCTTGTTAATGATCTACGGAGATTAGATCAGTTGAAGCATAAAACTGTTCTAGTGCAGAAGTTTTTGGATTCTCTGGGTGCAGGTTGGGAGAACCATGTTGATGTGCTGAAAAATAGTGAGAAGATCAACACTATGGACTTACAAAGTCTGTATGGAAATCTTCGATACTATGAGGAATCCAATCTTCAAAGAAAGGAGCTGATGAAAGATTCTCAGCGTGAATCATCTGTAGCCTTGTTCTCAAACAAAAAGCTAGTGTCAGATTCAGACACTGAAAGCCATTCAGACACTGATTCCTCTAAAACTGACACTGATGATCTTGAAAAAGTTGTGGCTAGTGCAGCTTTGATTGTAAAGACCTTTGAGAAATCAGGCCAAAACTTCTCCAAGTTTCAGAAGAAGATGGGTGGAAAGTTCTCAAAAAGATCAGAAGCTGATAAAAAGCATGGTACTGATAAGAAAGAGAAGGCTCGGTGCTTTAACTGTGGGAGCACTGATCATTTTGCAAAGGAATGTAAACAAAAAAAAACAAGGTTCGGATGAATATTGGAAGCAGAAGTACAACAAGCTGATTGAGAAGCTGAAAGCAGAGAACTTGGAACATAAAGTTCTTGTTGCTGAAGAAGAAAAATGGAAGACTGATGAGGAGTCATCAGATGATGAAGTCAAGTGTCTAATGGTAAAGATAGAAGACACGGATGTTCCTGAAAAAGGCACAAGTACATTTGATGCTGATATGTCTGATGCTGTTGAAAATTCCAGGAAGCACAACACTGACTCTTCTTCAATGTATCAGGTTAAAAACTTTGTTTCCTATTCAATGAATGAAAAAATCAAAATGTTTTGAGTATTTGGGTGTTATTAATTCTAAGAAGAATCAAACAATAAGAGATAATGTTGAGAAGGGAAAAGTTGTTCTAGAACATGTCAAGACTTCAGAGCAACTTGCTGACATCTTCACCAAGGCACTGGATTCTCAAACAACTGCTTACATTATTGGAGAACTTGGAATGATTACTTTGTAATTAATTTTGCTGATTAATTTTGCTAATGTTTGGTATTATCTTATAAGCTGATGTACATTGTGCTGATGATGACATGCTGGTGATATTTGCATACTGAGTACTTGGTTTGATCTCCTATCTTTCTCTCTTCTTCAAGTCTTCTAAACTAAAGTTGAATGATTCATTGTATTAAACCATACACTGATAACAACTTGAAACTCTTTGCCGATGGTTATATCAAAACACCAAGATCTATCACACGCAACTATCTCTTCTTACCAATCTTACACTGATTCTGTGATTCAGTGTGACAAAACACACGCTGATAAGAATCTAAAAATCTTTGCCGATGGTTAGACCAAAACACCAAGGTTTATCACACGCAACAATCCTTTCCTTACCCTCTTCTCATTCAGTGTCTAATGATTCAGTAAGATAAACCACTCACTGATAAAGTCACAACACTCTGTGCCGATGGTTAGATAATACAACTAGTATCTATCACACGCACCAATCTCCTTGCTAGCCCCAATTGAGCAAGTTGTACCTTGAATTGATGGAGAAATATTTTCAGCATGTAACTTTTGTGACACTGATCTCAGTGCTTCCGCAAACACTGATTGACGCTTCATCTTCAGTCAACGGCTCTTTTACCCAACGACTATTTTTTATCTGACAGGTTGTTACGATACGCCGTTATTTTTGAAGAAGATAATCATTACCTTTTTAAAGGCCCGTTTAATTCCATATTTAAACCTCTTCTCTGCCTTATTTCAAACTTTCCTTCCACAATCCAAACTTCTTTCACTTATACTCAAAACCCTAGAACCCAAACAACTCTCTAATGGCTGCTTCTTTATTCACCTTCTCCTCTACTTCACGAAGGGTAATCCCTGCCCCAAATTCTCCTCCTCTCTCAATATACATCAAAGCCACAAACGTTGTATTTAACCCTGATATTCCAGATGTTCATAGAGGTCTTGGACTCGATGATTTTGTTAACTTCCTAGCCTCCTGCTGTCTTCGTTACACCATCAGTGACATTCCATCAGAGTTCTTTCCTGAACAAGTCTGTGAGTTCTACTACACAGCAACAGTCAATGATGAAAACAATGTCATCACCGGGACCATTGGTCGTGGAAGACATTCTGTCTTTATTACCGCAGAACTCCTCAGTGCTGCACTCAGGTTACCTATCTTTGAACCTTTCTCTGAACTTCCTTCTATTGAACGGTGTAGACGTCTATTCGATCAACTGGGATATGATCACTCAAAGGCTGGTGCTCGATCGGCTCTTATTCTACGCCAATGTATGACCCCAGGATGGAAATTTTTCACCGGTGCTCTGTGCAACTGTGTGGGTCACAAGTCTCGAAGTGGTGATCAACTGAGTAATTATGAGCAACAAGTCGTCTGCTCACTTCTTCTCAACAAAAGACTTGATTATGGGGCCCTATTCTTTGATCAACTTGTTCAACTTCTTCATGCAAATGTACGCGCTGATCACGTTCCCTTTCCACGCTGGATTGCTCTTGTGCTCGATAAATTTTTCGCTGCAGACTACTTCTCACACTCTGGAAATCCCATCCAATGCCCTCGCATGTCTATTCGAATGTATCAAGATGATCCCCTGGATACTGACATCGGAATCTCTGATAGGATGAGAGAATGGATTGCAAATCCATACACTGTTCCTTCTCTCACCGCTGATACTGATGAAGGAGGCGCTGATGGTAATCATGAAGATCATGCCGGTCAAGAGGATGAACCACATGATGGTGGTCATTTCTCTCCTCAAATTTCTCATCATATCGTCTCTGTTACTGAGAAAGTTCCCTCAACTCAAAAGGATTCACTGAGTCAGAGGGAGCAACCATTTCAGGGGGAGCACCCATCTCAGGGGGAGCATCCCTCACAGGGGGAGAATCCACCCCAAGGGGGACCAATATTTTCTGGGGATGCCACCTAGCTCACCAGCAGCTCCAGCCACTTCATTTATTCAAATTCCGGCCTCAGCATTTACTGAACTTCTGACACTGACTCGGGACATGAGTCAGCGTCTTCTACGCATTGAGGCTGATGTTAATCAGCTAAAGGAAGTTCTTCTGCATACTCCTCCCTCTAGTCCCCAATCTGATGATGCTAAAAAAGGGGGAGATACTGATGCTGATGCTGATGATGAACCAAATGAGAGAGACACCGAACCTGTTGACAACACCATTATTCAGCCTAAATCACCAAAGCCGATGCATGAGTCTAACTCTGCGGGGCCTAATAGTCCAGCAGCTACTGAAAAGCTGGTTGAAGATAGTGAGCATGATGATGAACCAGATGATGAATGTCAAATACTGGATATGAACTTCATTAATCCCCTTATTCCAGTTCAAGAAGAAGATTCAGATGATCTTGATAGTGAATCTCAAAGGCCAGACATGAAATTAGTCGATCCTGTTGCTGATCCTATTATTCCGGTTCAAGGAGAAGATTCAGACGTTGCCAGTGAAGATTCTCATCCGCTATCTCGAAAGCGTAAGGTAGGAGATACTGACTTGGCTCATTCTGAAACTGATACTTCTCTGCCTAGCAAGAAGCCCAAGTCCATAGTCAGTATATCAAATTTGGCGGCTGAATGGAACATGTCTCCTGATCAAGTTAAACAAATTCTTGATGAAGCTAATCAAGCTCAGCTTCTAAAGAATATTGCTCAAGCTGATGAAACTCTTGTTCAGCATAAACTTCAGGCCAAAGGATCTTTTGAAGCTCAGATGCAGAAATTCTTGGAATTTCAATCCAAATCTCAATCTTCTCAACCTTCTCCTAGCAGCAGTAAGCCTAAGACTGACAGTGTTCTTGACAGGATTGATCGAAAGAGGTTTGAAGACGTTCTTAAACGACGAGTGTGTGGTGATAAGATCATTAAAGTTAAAGCTTCCAAACCACGCAATGAGAAAATTCTTACGTTGCTGATAACTCGTCAAGGTCCTCAGCATTCATACACTGAAGTTGTCAAGAGGGATGAGCTGATCAAATATGGATATTCTGAATGGATGGAATTACTCGAATTAGCATCCAAGCAAACCTCAGCTCACTCCTCTGAACTGACTTGTGCTCTTCATCTGTTGATCAAGAAAATTCAGCGTTTGGATCTTGTTCCTAAAGAACGACATCAGCATCAAGGCCAAAGGTCATCTGTTCCTAGAACTCGAAGAACCAAATTTCAAGTTGATAGTGAAGATGTGTTGGTTCTGGACTTTGGTGCTGGTGGAATAAACAATTCTCTTCCTATCAGTGTTGACTCGGTTCAGCATAAGTTTATCTCAGTTCCTGAACACGGGATGTTCTATCTCGATAAAAACAGAAAGATGTGTTTTCAGCGAACTACTGAGATCCCAAAGGCTCCAACCACTCATCTCGTTGGCTTAAGGAAAATGTGCATGAGTCATCAAGATCTCTCCGGAGAGTTTCACATTCTTATTGCTATGGAGCTGCTTAATAGAAGACAGGAGTTGCTGGATAGTCCTTACTGGCCAGTAAAAATAGAGGCTGAAGCTGAGTATGAAGAGTTCTTGTCCAGAGGTGTTTTAACTTAGTTAGTTTTGAACATCATCATATTGGGGGAGATTGAAAGGTCGAACCTTGAAATATGATGATGTTTGAAATAAATCTCAGCATCAGCGTATATCTCAGTATCAGCATCAGCGTTTGAGCAGCTCAACGTGTTTAGTTTATTCAGTGTATTGTAACAGATTTTCTATTTATCTTGTTTCCATAGTTAGCGTAAATTAGTTAGCTGGCATATCCCTGATTTGTAGGGATTGTCTTGAATAGTAGTATATAAACTTTTGTATAGGTTTGTGAATGATATGCTTTTCACAAACCCTAATCGCAGCTTTGTGCACACGATAATCTCTTTGTATGATTATCTTTCTTAGTGAAAGTTTTTCTTTGTGAATTCTTCTTATTCTTATTTACTGTCATTGTTTGATAAATTGATTGATCTAAAGGCCTTTTCATTTACTATATAACAAAATCTCGCGATGTCATGTTCCGATACAGACACATAAGCATAAACAGAACTTACATTATTTACACTAAAGATTTTACATCTCCTTTAATCTCTCCGTGAAATATATCTTCGTATCGATACTTGTGATACAAAGAAAACTGAGTGGGTCAGGCTTGGGAGCCTGGTGAGCATATAGGGTTTTCAACCCATAATAATATAATTATTATATTCAACCATCAAACAATCAACCCAATTACCCATCCCCATTATCTTCTTTATTTCTTACGATTTTACTTTAAGAATTCAACTACCCGTCATTCATCCATTCCTAGGATTGACCTAAGGAATTAGCACAAAATCTATTGCTATATAAGGCGCATCTACCAACATCATCCTTTAAGCGCCTCTGCCAAGATTACGTCATACACTATGAGGCGCGACTGCCAGGTTTATGACATTCTCTTTTAGGCGCATCTGCCGTCATTATCTTATAAGCGCATCTACCAAGATTATCCTATAAGCGCATCTGCTATTATTATGACAATCTCTATTCGGCACATCTGCCAAGATCACGACATTCACTACTTGGTGCATCTACCGATATTATTCTCAAGCGCATCTGCTAGTTTTATGACATTCTTTAATTGGTGCATCTACCAATATCATTCTTAATCATCTTTCATACCTCATCATTTTATCACATACCAACTATCTCATCTACCCATGTTCTACCCAATATATTTGTAGATATAAAATACATATACAGTTTAACTCATTTAAAAACTATATAAAACATTCATTCCATACTCATCTCAAATAAACAACAATATATAAACACATAGCACGTATTTTATAACAAATACATCATATTTATGTGTTAGAAGAAAGTAACCACACACTCTCCCAAACATATACTTAATACATTCAAACAATACTTGTATTATACCCGTGTTTATGAAAGGGACTATACACCCACACATACAAACAACTTTATATTATACACATAGCATGTATTTTATAGAAAATAATTAATATTTATGTGTTAGAAGAAAGTAACTACACACTCACTTGATCAGAAGATGATCGGACAGCACTACGGCTTGTAGAAGTAGTATTCTTCGGCAGATCTGGAAGATCTTCACAAAAACCGGACTCCTCGCGGGCAGAGCTTCGGCTCGGGAATTTCACTTCTCGGGATCTTCGGGGCCTCGGGACTTGCTTCGAGGCTCGGGAATGATATCGGGGCTTCGGGGCAATTCTTGCACGAAAAACGATGCAAAAATGCGAGAAAAAGGGAAGAAATGTGCAAACTACTCGGCTGCCCTCGACACCCTTTTATAGGGGCTGGAAGGTCGATTTACGCAGGGCGTAAATCCTAGTTACGCGGGGCGTAACGATGATAAGGTCGCTGACTCCCCCCATGGATAATATCGGCCAATATATATTTAAATTAAATATCGAAAATATATAATAAACTTCAAAAATTCATATCTTCCTCATACGAACTCCGTTTTAGACGTTCTTTATATCCCCGCGTAGGTGAGACTACGCTCTACAACTTTCGTTTAGACTCCTTCGGCTAATTTTGACTTTATTTTTATTATTTATTTTTAGTAGGTCGGGACAGGAAAACTCCGTTATAAAATCATAACTTCTTCATCCGACGTCCGTTTTCGCCTATCTTTTTATCTTTTTACTACAATTAATGAGATCTTCAATTCTCATTTAGATTGTTTCGGCTAAAAACCGCTCCGTCTCAAATCGAGCATTCGGGTTGCATACCGCTAAGTCGAAACTTCGAAAAATCATAACTTCCTCATACGAAGTCAGATTTGGGCGTTCTTTTTATGCACACTCATGGTTTAACATCTTATACAACTTTCATTTAGATTGCTAAGGCTAAATATCACTCTAACGTAAATTCACTTTTTACATCGCGTTGTGTCGTGCCGGTTCTGTCGCGAAACTTCGACAGGTCATAACTTCTTCGTTATAACTCGGATTTTAGCGTTCTTTATATGTACGGAATCCTTGTGACATATACTACAACTTAGTTAAGATTATTCATTCTAAATAATCTTTCATCAAAAATTCATTTTTGATGCCTATCGTCTCTAAATTGACTAGCCCTGATCTATGGGCGTTACAAATAAATAAACTAATTGTTATATTAAATTATCTTTCGTGTTGTTCTGTGCTTATCATTTTTTAAGTGGTTCGTCTTTGTGTTAGTTAAAAAAACATGACATTGTGTCGTGTTGTTTTCGTGTTACATAACACCTTGCCGTGTCGTGTTGTGTCAGACAAAACACGACACGATGGTCAGATTTGCCACCCCTACTCCCAAACGACGCCTTGCAAACTCTAATATTCATTTGAGAGTTTTGAGTTATTTCAGTGTTTTGTGTTCACCTTTGAAGGGAAAAGATCATTGGAGCGCACTTTTAAAGCTTCAAGTATTGTAGATTTGGGATTTGCGCCTCTCAAGCAATCTCCAGAATATATAAAGTTCTGAACGTGATGAATGCTTCATTAGATCTTGGTACTTCTTAAGATTATGTGCATCTTGGGCCCATAATCTTGGTCTAGTTGAGTATGAGCTACTACAGACCTTATGAGTAGCCTTTTCAGACGTTTTGAAGTGCATGGAGTCATAAAAATGTGATTTTGATCTTTTCTTTTCATCCATGCATGAGTATCGGGCTTAGAATCTTGTGATATGTTAGGTTTTTAGATTTGGACACTTTATAGTCATGCAAAGTCATAAAGTTGGAAACGTTATGATTAAGGAGGTTATTTGGGGTTACATTTGAGATTTGGATGCAAGGACTTAAGGGAATAAGCACTTAATAAGGGTATTGGGATTTGACTGAGTATGTAGGGCGTACCATAGGAGTACGCAACACATACTGGATTGAAGTCCCATATTTTGGGAAGGTACCCTCTATGTCATGTGTAGAGATGGAGTATGCAAGGTGCCCTCAGACAGACTTGAAACTTTGACTTTTTACTTTTGGCCATTAATCGTTAACTTTGACTAAGTTTGACTTTAGGTCAATTTGGGTAAATTGAATAGTAGATTGAGATTGGGACTATGTTTATTATATAGGTGACCTGTAGAGATAATATTTAGAGTAGTGATCAGTTCACTATCCTTCAGACTGTGAGGTAAGTCTCTTCACTTTAATTGTGGGTGGAAGGCACCAATGTCGGACCACTTGATTATGTTTGTAGGATGATGGTTGTCTGTGAGACACTTACTAACATCCATGTATGTGCTTGTTGTCTTTGTGAATCTTACTAATATGATTGTATGTTTAGATGTAGGGGTGAAATACACCCGTACCGGTTGAAAGATACTGAGGGAGTCGAAAGGGACTCAAAGAGTCGAAAAGGACTCAAGGATGAAATAGACCTATTACATCATTAGGCTAATATGTATGTATGTTATGTGGTATTTTAGGGAAGTCACTAAGCTCTGTGCTTACAGTTTATGTTTATGGTTTCAGGTACCTCTGGTTCAAAAGGAAAGGGCATGACATGATCGCATAACATCCGTCAGTGTTAAGCATTATATGATGTTGGGATTGTACTTTGGTAACTATTTTTCCACCTTGTCCTACTGTGATGGTTTTAAAATGAATGAAAGGTGGTTTTGGTTGACTTAAAAGCAAAAAAATTTACTTAGTATTTTGAGGATGTTACAAGTTAGTATCTGTGACATCCCCAAAATCTCGGCCAGAAAAGACCGATTTTCATTTATGCTTTTAAAATATTTTTAGAGTAAATCCTTTTGATTTGAAAGAGTTGCGGAATTTGTTCCCAAAAACAAAACATGATAAAACAATGTTTACCAAAGCATTTCATAAAAGAAATTTATATTTCATTATATAATCAAAACTCGGGGTGTCATGTTCCGATACAGACCAATAAGCATAAACGATAACATTACAAGTCATTCAACAAATATATACATATACAAACTTGTAAACAAAACAACTTGATGGTTCATCCATCTTATGCCCTCACGCCACTTCCTGTAATACAAATCAAACTGAGTGGGTCAGGCTTGGGAGCCTGGTGAGCATATAGGGTTTTCAACCCACAATAAATAATCATATTTAATTTCCACCAACCAACAATAACCCAATTACCCATTCCTGTTATTCTCACTTTATGTCCCTAAAACAACTAACACAAGGGACCTAGTCTAAGAATATTTCATCAAGGCGACAACACATGCTTCGGGGGTTCCTTAGCAATATAAGTCAAATAAGGCAACCATGAGGGGGATGGAGTACAACAAATGAACACCCAAGTTCATTAACACCTACAGGTGGCGAACCTGCTAATGTTTCCACAAGACTGTCTAGAAAAGTCTGTGGTCGTCATCTAAACTCCGCTAGATGACTAAATCAAACAACAACGAGGCCTCTCATCTGTTTATTACACACCAACTATCTACCCATGTTCTACCCAACATATTAGGAGATAAAATATACATTTTTATACATAGTTTAAAAACCTGTATAGAATGCTTTAATCAATACATATTCCACATAACAGATGAGGCACACACACATAACACGTATTTCATAGAAAACAAATCAGATCCATGAGATAGAAGAGAGTGAATATACATTCACACATATAAACAACAATATACTTAATACACTCAAACCATACTTGTATTATTATCGTGTTTATGAAAGGTAGTATACACTCACTTGATCAGAAGATGATCAGACAGCACTACGACTTGCAGAAGTAGTAATCCTCAGCAGATCTGGAAGATCTTCACAAAAATCGAACTTCTCGCGGGCAGAGCTTCGGCTCGGGAACCGCACTTCTCGGGATCTTCGGGATCTCGGGACTTGCTTCGGGGCTCGAGAATAATATCGGGGCTTCGGGGTATTTCTGGCACGCAAATCGATGCAAAACGGGAGAGAGAAGAGAGAAAATAGCAAAAGAACTCGGCTACCCTCGCATCCTATTTATAGGAGGCTGGAGCCTCGGAGTACACGGGGCGTACGCCTGTACGCGGGGCGTACAGGTCCGAAATCGTCATGGCGTTCGTCATACGAAGAACTCGAGTGCGAGGTGCATCATGCTTCGCTGTACGCAGGGCGTACTTCGGATCAGATCGGTGACTCCTTCGGATATACATTCGAATTAAAGATTTAATTTAAATACAAAATATTTAATAAACTTCGGAAATTCATATCTTCTTCATACAAACTCCGTTTTCGACGTTCTTTATATCCACGCGAAGGTGAGACTACGCTCTACAACTTTCGTTTAGACTCCGTCGGCTAATTTTAAATTTATTTTTATTAATTATTTTTAATAGGCCGGGACAGAAAAACTTCGTTATAAATTCATAACTTCTTCGTTTGACGTCCGTTCTCGCCTAACTTTTTATCGCTTCGATACCAACAACGAGACCTTCGATCCTCGTTTAGATTGTTTCGACTAAAAACCGCTCGATCTCAAATCGAGTATTTCGGACTGCACACCGCTAAGCCAAAACTTCGATAAATCATAACTTCCTCATACGAAGTCAGATTTGGGCGTTCTATATATATTCGGAAACCTCGTTTCAACTACTACAACATTATCCAAAGATATCAAGTTTATTTTACACTTAAATTTTGACGCTTATTTTTATTCTTAATTAATCAAACCACATAATTAAGCAATTAAGCACAAAACACATAATACTCAAATAATACACTTATATTATTTCAAAACGGGTTACAAAGGTTAACCTAGACTATTACATTGCTAAAAAAATGGCAAGCCCGGAAACACAGGCGTTACAGTATCAGAGTCTTGGTTTGAGGGAGTCGGGCACACTCTCAGGTGTGACTGAACTCTAACTATGGAATTGGTAAAAAAGAAAAATATTTTCTTAAAGGTTTTTTATAAAAATGGGGTGTGATGTGTGCAATCGTCCGAGCTCAACTAAGTATTTTCCAAAATACCCATACATGTTTATTTGTTTTAGTATGTGCATATGTGTATAGCACGCTAGATTAGGGTTAAGGATCTTCTCATAATTATATGTTAGGAGAGATGCATTTATGTTCCTACTATATGAGCCCCTAGAACTGCATACTAGTACAACTTTCAGATGATATGATAGGGTGGCCTGATTAGGTAGCGCACTGGTTAGAATTTGATGCTCGAATGCTACTTGTTTTGTGCTTTTAGGAATCACTGTTATACTAGTTAACTATCAAGTGAATATGCTAGGTTACATGTTACAAAAAAATAGATAATTTTATAAGGCTTGGTTTAAATCTATTGTGCAGCTCTTACCTGAGTCCGACCATTGTAGTGTGAGACCTTGCAATCAAAGATCTAGTGTCGGTTGCATGTAATTATATTTGTAAGGTAGTTAGCGGGTGTTAGTGGGGGTTCCTTCTGCAGCTAATGGCAGAGAGTGGTGGGAAGGATATACTAGGAGAACCTAGGAAGTATGTTAGCTGGGCAAATGCGTTGTTTAGTGGGAATGGTGAATGTTTGGTAGTAAAGAAGTCACTTAGGGGAATCGGGGAGACTTTTAAGGAAAGCACAGATAGGTGTGGAAGGTAGTATTGGGCCCACACTACTGGAAACACAAGATATGTACTCGAATTAGGGGGAGTCATTAGGATACTAAGGAACTCATGGGATGTGAGATTCTTTGAGTGTTTTTTTGATGGTTTGCATTGTTTATTTTCATAATGGTGGTCACTCGAGGTGGTTCAGGTCCTGGTGAGGGATCAGGTTCGGGTTCTGGAGTTAGACATTTAGAAGAGCATGTGTGAGAGTTCATTTCTTCAGAGATCACTTGTGGTATTCTGGAGCAGACTCATGTGATATTTGGTATGATCAAGGAGGGAATTATGGAGTTGTTGGATGAGCGCCAAGACGCATTCCATACTGAGATGGTAGTTATGGTGGGTGCACACACTCTGACTTTCCAAGGGTTTCGTGCATGTGGGGCTCCTGGGTTCTTTAGGAAGAAGGACCCCATTGTTAGCATGCGATCGTTGACGGACATCGTGAAAGCTTTCCGGACTACCGCATGTCCCGATGTGGAAAATGTCAGACTTGCATCCTGTCTTTAGAAAGACAGGGATCATGATTGGTGGGAGGAGGTAGGCCATGCCTTAGGAGCCAAGGCTGTTGAGGCAATGAATTGAGATGGTTTTGTGACGAGATTTAAGGATGAGTTTTCACCAGTGATCAAGATTTAGCAGCTAGTGAGGGAGTTCTAGGACCTTCGCTAAACTACTGATTTGGTGGATGAGATCACCGCCAAGTTTTGTGAGAGGGCTTTGATGGTTCTGCAGTATGTGGCGGACAAGGAGATGAAGAAGACCAGGTATCACGATATGCTGAAGGATGAGATTTAGGATATTGTGAGCATGTCGAGTTGTAGGACATTTGATGACATGATACCTTGGGCTCGCGAGCGGGAGATTGATATGGAGGCAGTGAGGAAGAGGAAGTTGGTTCAGGTGCAGGTATCGGAGGGCACAGGTAAGAAGCCCAAGGTTGTTGATTCACATTTGAGAGGCCAATATGGTCGGGCTATTGTGGCAAGTGTGGCAAGACGCATGATGGATTTTGCATGGTGGGTGGGTACGACTGCTATAAGTGTGGCGAGATCGTTCACTTTAGCAGGGATTACCCCACCATCCAAGTATCCGATCTAATTTGTTTCCATGGCAATCATAGGGCCACAAGAAGTAAAATTGTCCAAGTTTGGTATGAGGAGCGATTGCAGCACCCTCTCCAGCTACATTCAGGATCACCGACGGCTTCCAGGGCAAGGCGGAGATGCCGGTTGCGAGGAGTTGAGCTTTCCATCTGACAGCCAAGGAGGCTCGTGCAACACCAAATATGGTTACTAGTATGTATTTTTCTTTTATTTCATTTATTTCTTTGATGTTTATTCTTATTATATATGATGTTTTATAAGGACGTTCCTAGTGAATGGTGTTCCTGATTTAGTTCTTTTTTATTTAGGCGCCACCCGATCATTTGTATATCATGCGCTCAACAAGAGATTCAGTGATGCTCCAAAGGAGATTGAGTATTCGTTAGAGGTGGATATCATTGACAATCGTCCAGTGTGAGTATCGAGGATTCATCAGGGTTCTGTTTTATAGTTATTTGGTGAGCAGTATCCGATTGATTTGGTTCCTATACCTTTGCACGAGAGTAAGGTGATCGTGGGGATGGATTGGTTGAGCTCTAATGGGGAGATTCTTGATTTTGGGCACCAGTTAGTTCGGATTCGAAGCCTAAGTAAGGGAGAACTAATTATTCATGGAGAGGGTGCCCAACATGGACTAGCTTTCTATTAAGCCATGTGAGCTAGGAGATATCTGTAGCAGGGATGTTCTGGTTTTGTGGCTTATGTATTGGATACTAGAGAGGAGAGGAAGAAGACAAATGATGATGTGCCCATCATTCAAGACTATCTCAATGTGTTCCCGGAGGACTTTCCTGGAGTGTCTCCAGAAATACAGGTTGAGTTATGTATTGATCAGGTTCCAGGTGTGGCTCCAATAACCAAGGCACCTTATCGGTTAGCTTCACACAAGATGTAGGAGTTATCTATGAAGCTGCAGGAGCTACTAGACAATGGGTTTATCAGGCCAAGCATTTCACCCTAGGGAGCATCGATACATTTTGTGAAGAAGAAATATGGTTCCCACAGGATGTGTATCGACTATCGGGAACTAAACAAGTTAACACTGAAGAACCTTTATCCCTTTCTGAGGATTGATGCTTTGTTTGACCAGTTATAGGGTGCGTCTTGGTTTTCGAAGATTGCTCTACTTTTCAGGCTATCATCAGATGAGGGTTAGGGATGAGGATGTTCATAAGACGACTTTCAGGACTTGTTATGGTCATTACAAGTTCATGGTGATGCCTTTTGGGCTCACCACCAGTAGTGTTCATGGACCTCATTAATAGGGTTTACAGGCTGATGCTAGATCGGTCAGTGATTGTTTACATTAATGATATATTGGTCTAGTGTAAGACTAAGGAGCAACATAAGGATCATCTGTGATAGATTTTGGAGACTCTAAAGAAGGAAAAGATTTATTCCAAATTCTCCAAGTGTGAGTTCTGGTTGCACGAGGTGCAGTTCTTTGGACACCTCGTCAATCAGAATGGTATATTGGTCGATCCGGCAAAGATCGAGGTCGTGATGCATTGGGAGTTTCCAAGGTCTCCATATGATATTCGTAGTTTCCTTGGTATAGACAAGTATTATTGGAGGTTTGTTGAGAATTCCTCTAGGTTCGCAGTTCCGTTGACCTGGTTAACGAAGAAATCTATTACTTTTCATTGGGGGGATTGAGCAGTGGGCGATGTTTGAGACTTTAAGGCTAAAGTTTTGTGAGGCTCCAATTTTGACTTTACTTGAGGGTGTGGATGATTTCGTGGTATATTGTGATGTGTCGGTTTCAGGATAGGGCAGTGTTCATGCAAAGGGGTCATGTGATAGCTTATGCTTCGAGGCAGCTGAAGCCTCTTGAGGCGAACTATCCCTCCTATGATTTGGAATTAGGGCGGTTATTTTACCCCTCACGATTTGGCATCATTACTTGTATGGGGTTCGTTGTATCATTACACGGACCACTAGAGTATGAGGTATTTGATTGATCATCCAAATTTAAATATGAGGCAGCGCAGGTGGCTCGATGTGGTGAAGGAATATGATTGTGAGATCCTTTATCACCCTAGAAAGGCCAACGTGGTGGATGATGCTCTTAGCCGCAAGGCGTCCGGTACCCCTATCAGGGATGTATGTTTGAGAATAACAGTTATTACCCTACTCCTAGAGCAGATCCGTGAGTCTAAGGTTGAGGCTATGAAAGAAGAACACCAAAAGAGTGAGTGCATAGTAGGTTAGGTGTCCTCTTTTGATTATGATAAATGGGAATTGTTGACCCTTCATCGGAGAGTTTGGGTTCCCTATTTCGGGGGTACTCATCAGATTCTGATGAAGGAGGCGCAAAAGTCGAAGTTTTCTATTCATCTGGGTATGACTAAGATGTATAGAGACCTACGCCTCAATTATTGGTGGCCCTACATGAAGAAGAATGTGTCCTGGTATGTGGAGAGGTGGTTGAATTGCAGGAAATCAAGGTCGAGCATCAGCGACCTCACGGCAAGATGAAGCTATTCGGTGTTCCTTTCTGAAAATGGGAAGAGATCATAATGAGTTTTATCTTGAAGATGCCACATACATCGCTAGGGGTGGAATCGATTTCGTTCATTATGGATTAGTTGAACAAAAGTGCGCATTTAATTCATCTTTGTAGAGAAGTTGACAGATGTTTATATTCGAGAGGTCGTGGCACGTCATGGAGTTTTAGTCTCAATGGTTTCGGATCGGGATGTTCGGTCCACTTCTAGGTTATAGAAGAGATTTCATGAGGAATTGTGTATTCGTCTGCACTTCAGCATAATTTTTCATCCGCGGACCGATGGACAGAGTGAGCGGTAGTTGGGATACGTATCTCCTGTTGGCTAAGTTTTCTTACAAGAATAGCTACCACACCTGTATTTATCGACCACTTTTTGAGATGCTCTACGGGAGGAAGTGTCTGACCCCGATTTGCTGGGGTAAGGTCATTCAGAGAGTCATAGGTAGCACGAAGGTGGTACTCTGGACTACCAAGTTGATCTGGCAGGTACACAAAAAATTGCAGACCGCGTAGAGTGGGCATAAGAATTATACCGATGGGCGCCGATCATATTTGCATTTTTCAAGGAGGGGACATGGTACTCCTGAAGGTGTCACCATGGAAAGGTGTCACCATGGAAAGGTGTCATCTGATTTAGGAAGCGGGGCAAACTATGTAACATCCCGAGATTTTGTAGATATTTCTGAATCCTCTCTGGTTATTTTTTCATTTATAGTCCCATGGGAAAGTGAAGCCATTAGAAGACTAAGGGCTAAAGTTGCAACTTTAGGAACAAGAGAGTACGCTAAGCGTACATAAGGTACGTTGAGCGTACTAGGCGATCATATTTGCATTTTTCAAGGAGGGGACATGGTACTCCTGAAGGTGTCACCATGGAAAGGTGTCACCATGGAAAGGTGTCATCTGATTTAGGAAGCGGGGCAAACTATGTAACATCCCGAGATTTTGTAGATATTTCTGAATCCTCTCTGGTTATTTTTTCATTTATAGTCCCATGGGAAAGTGAAGCCATTAGAAGACTAAGGGCTAAAGTTGCAACTTTAGGATCAAGAGAGTACGCTAAGCATACATAAGGTACGTTGAGCGTACTAGGCGCGCCCTAGTATGCTAAGCGTACACTTGTGTACGCTAAGCATACTCACGTCAGGTGGAAAGCCTAATATTAGGGTTTGAGTGCTATATAAACGTCCTTATGAACTCAAAACCCTCCATCACCTCAGCCTCCATAGATTTGAGCCGTTTTCCCCAAACCCTAACCTCTTTCTTGAGTGTGTGAGCTAAAAGAGTGTGCTTTGAGTAGTTGGAGAAGGAGGACAAGCTTATACATCTGAAGTTTCTTTGTGCTCTAGAAGCTCCAGAAGGTAAAAAGCTCCAACCTTTATGTGTGTATGATGTGGATCTAGCCTTAGTGGCTTTATGAAACCATTTCTTATCCCCAAAAGTCCCAAGTTGGTGCATGTTATGGTTTGAACATAATAAGCTGTCCTTTCAGACCCTAGAAAGGGTCCTAAGTGATAACAATGATGTCCCAATGGCTTAAAATGTCCCATGCATATAGTAGGAAGGTCTTAATGGGTTAAGACCATGTTTTAAGAACTTTCTGGACATCCAAAGTCTTAAAGTTCGAGACTTTATGGTTCAAAGACACATTTGGTTGATGGATCTGGAATTTGGGCATAAATGCTTAAGCCATTAACCACTTACTAGAGTTTTGGTAAAACTCGCATATGCTCCACATAATTTCTGTACGCCCAGCGTACTGAGTCAACCACCCCGATGGTGGTCAACACAAAACATAAGTACACCCCATGTACCAGAGGAGTACGCCCCGCATACGCCCTCTGTTGAGCTTTTGATGAAATGGACTTCTGGATTGGGCCGCCTTTGGAGTAGTTGGAATTGGGCCTTTATGGACATTCTGAATAATTAGGTTTTGGGCCAATTTTGATAATGGATCCTAGAATAAGGCCCAATTAGGGTGTTGGGCCCAATTGGGAAAATTGGGCCATTAATGGGCTTTGGATATATGGACTTTTAAGATCATGGATTTGGCATTAGGCCTTGGCCCAAATTAAAAAAGAGGCTATAGTGGACAATTACTCTATGCGGGACCCTTAGGAAATATTGAGATCCCAATTATTGACTTAGTATTCATTATTTTGGATAGTTCAAGATTTCCAGGGAGACAGCGGTCGGAGACTTTCAGTCCAGTTCTACATTACTTGTGAGGTGAGTTCTCCTCACTATATCAGCAGGGTCTAAGGCACCAATTTCGGCTCTTTTCGGATTTGTATCCTAGTTTATTGCATGTTATGCTTTATGGTTTATATCATGGTTATAGGATGGTTGCCATGTTAGTGATCTGTTAGATCGGTATCATGGTTATAGGATTATGCCATGATAGTGATCTGTTAGATTAGTATCTTGGGTATAGGATGGTTGCTATGTTAGTGATCGGTTAGATCGATATCGGGGTTATAGGATGGTTTCCATGTTAGCGATCTGTTAGATTTGTATGACTATCTGTACATGTTAGCTAGCATATGATATTTATGTGCACATGTTTGTTGGTTTGGAGTATTGGGTTGAGGTAGGTCCTACTTTGTGTTGTAGGCCAAGATACCTAGGGCGGACCGGATAGACTGCATGCCCGGTTAGGGTATACTAGTCAGGCCGAAGGCCCGGCCAGCGATCCAGATAGGTTGTAAGCCCTACGAGGCGGTCCAGAAGTACCGAAGGCTCGAAGAGCGGTCCAAATAAGCTGAAGACCTGCGACGCGGTCCAGCCAGGCTGAAGTCTCATTATGCATGTTATTGTTTATATGATATGTTTATATATGTATGGCGTTGGTATTTTGGGGGTAACTCACAAAGCCTTCGAGCTTACATTTATCAGTTATTGTTTCAGGTACTTCTGATGATCGCGGGAAGGCGAAGGCTTGATCATACACCTCCTTATGTTTCATGATTTGATTCTGGAATACTCTGACATCAAACTATTTTGAAAACAACTTTGTAATAATTATTGGTTTTGAAATGTTTTAAAAAGTTTAAATTTGGCATGATTTTTATGGACGTTACAAGTTGGTTCCCAGATACAATGGTCCTTTCAGGGGGTTATTTCCTGGGTGGGAAGGGTTGCATACAAGTTGGACCTACATGAGGAGCTTAGTCAGATTCACAACACTTTTCACGTCTCTTAACTATGGAATTTTTTGGTCGACGATTCCATAGTGGTGTCATCAGATGATATTCAGATGGAGAGCGCTTGAACTATATTGAGAGACCAGTTGCGATCCTTTATAAGAAGATAAAAACCCTGAGAAACATGGAGGTAGGATTGTTGAAGGTGCAATGACAACACCGGAAAGGCTCAGAATGGACGTGGGAACCTGAGGAGGAGATGAAGGAAAATTATCCAGAGTTATTTATGGAGGCGGACTTCGAAGATGAATTCTGATTCAAGTGGGGGAGAATTGTATCACCCAACCAAATCAGGTATTTACGTTCTTGACTAAAAGTATTAATTTATTGCAAAAATAGTCCACATCGGGTGTACTTGGGGCGTACGTTAGCTGTAAGTTATTAAAAGTTGACGCAGATGCTCTTGAGTATGCAGGGGGTACTCAAGGGGTACGTAGGGCGTACTTGGCTGATACACTAAGCCTAAATCCACGGTTTTGAGCTCTATTTAAACACCTTAACCCTGATAAATCCCTTCCACCATTATCATGCATCCTCCCAAATGATCCCTTGCAAACCCTAATATTCATTTGAGAGTTTTTGAGCTATTTGAGTGTTTTGTGTTCATCTTTGAAGGGACAAGATCATTAGAGTGAACTAGGAAAGCTTCAAGTATTGTAGATCTAGGATTTACACCTCCCAAGCAACCTCCAGAAGGTATAAAGTTCTAAAACTGATGACTGTTTCACTAGATCTTGTTAGTTCTTAAGATTTTGTGCCTCTTGGTCCCATAATCTCGGTGTAGTTGAGTATGATCTACTCCATACCTTATTAGTAACCTTTTTCAGATGTTTTGAAGTGCATGAAGTCATAAAAATGTGATCTTGATCCTTTCCTTTCATCCATGCATGAGTATTAGGCTTAGAATCTTGTGATATGTTAGGGTTTCTAGACTTGGACACTTTCTAGTCATGCAAAATCATAAAGTTGTGGACTTTATGATTAAGGAGGTTACTAGGGGTTAGATCTGAGCATTCGATTTAAGGACTTAAGGCAATAAGCACTTAATGAGGATATTGGGATCTGAGTAAGTACGCAGGGCGTACCATAGTAGCACACAACGCGTACTGGATTGAAGCCTCATATTTTGGGAAGGTACCCTCTACGTCATACATAGAGATGGAGTACGCATGGTGTGCTCAGCCTAACTTGGAACTTTGACTTTTGACTTTTGTCCATTGACCGTTAATTTTGACCAAGTTTGACTTTAGGTTATTTTGGGTAAATTGAATAGTAGATTGAGATTGTGTCCTTTTTTATTGTATAGCTGACCTATAGAGACAATATTTGGAGTAGTGATTAGTTCGGTTATCTTTTAGACTATGGGGTAAGTCTCTTCACTGTACTTCTAGGTGGAAGACACCAATGTCGGCCCAATGGATTGTTTATAGTATGATTGTTTTCTTTGTGACATTTACTAACACGCATGCATGTGCTTTTTGTCTTTGTGACTCTTGCTAATGTGATTGTATGCTTAGCAAGGTTGTAAATATCGTTCGACGGTAGCTCGACGGTCGATTGGTGTTAAGGGATTAATCGGTCTTGGTAGAGATTAATCGGGGAACATAGATTATTAATAAAATATTAAAATTAATCAAATATTAATATATCTTAAGAAAAACAAGTACTTCAAAGTTAGAAAATAAGAAATTTTGTAATTTGAAATTTGGAAAATACGAAAATATGAACATTTTGGTATAATATTCGAAAATTTTGGAGTAAAAAAAGTTGATTTTTTGAATTTTTTTTAAAATTTAATTTAATTTTTTGACATTTTTTGACCGGTTAATCCCGCCAAACCCGATTAATCCTAAAATTTCGATTAATACCCTAATCTTCGACGGTTGGAGAACACTAAGCGATGAATAGCCAATTAAACTCGATTTCTACAACCATGATGCTTAGATGTAGTGGTGAAATAGACTCGTACAAGTTGAAAGATACTAAGAGAGTCGGAAGGGACATAGAGAGTCGGAAGGGACTCAAAGAGTCAAAAGCGACTCAGAGAGTTGGAAGGGACTCAGGGGTGAAATAGATTCGTTACAGCTTTAGGTGGATATGTATGTATGGTATGTGGTATTTTAGGGAAATCACTAAACTCTATGCTTAAAGTTTATGTTTATGGTTTCAGGTACCTCTGGTTCGAAGGGGAAAGGCCCGACATAATCACATAGCATCCACCGGTTTTCAACATTATATGATCTTAGGAATGTACTCTGATAACTATTTTTCCACCTTTTCATACTTAGATGGATTTTAAATGAATGAATGATGGTTTTGGTTGACTTAAAAACAAGAAAAAAAATCTTAGTATTTTTGGGATGTTACAATTAATCAAAACATAAATTACATAAATGTGTTTGAGAATACGAGTACAAGTGATCATTTCACTCTGGGTGTGTGTTGTGCGATTTATACATGTGTATTTACAACCTAGGTGGGCTATCTAGATGTTCTATATTCTTGGGATTCTATTGAGCATGCTTTTACACATTGCCTTGACTTGGTAAATCTGGATTTTAAGCTTGACTGCATCGAATCTTCAACATAGACGTGTCTTGTGTTTACTATTTTCACACATGTGAATAATAAACGATAAATATATTTGATAATCTCGTTAGGTAATAATATTGGTAAAATTCAGGATCCTGACTCGTTAAAACATATGTTTCAGGATCCTGACTCCACTTTAAGATCCAAGATCTTCGACATGTTATAGGATCTTGACCCTTAACAGTTGCCCCCAAATTATACCTGCAAAATGTTCGAAGTAAATTTTCGAATATTCAAAGAGTATAATCGATTTTAGAATTAAAATAAGATAAATATTTCAAAATTTAAACTCCAACAGATAGAATTTTATCAGTTAATAGGAATGATTATCATGTCATGTCATATCTCTCTCCTCTTTGATTCAAATAAATAGGGCATAGTGGTTACCGATGCATTTTTAACTCTTCCATTTTTCTCTCAAGCATTACCAGTCGTCTTTAAGGAAAATCTTGTGCTTCTTTCTCTCTTATTTTTACTACTTTCTTTTTAATCCATGGGTAAAAACATATATTGTTCTCGCACAAGCATCCTTGCTCCTTCTGATGAGGATTTTGTCGATCAAAAACTCCTAATATCTGAGGAGACCTACTCTTTCGACGATAATGCCATTGAATCTTTAAAAACAAGTGGGGGTTTTCCTGCTAACACTGTTTTCAAACCTTTTGATGCATACACCCAACTAGATTTTGTTCTCTTACTTGGGTTTGCTTCCTCGAGTATCCCTTTTCCTTAGGTTTGACCTATCCATTCTCTGGTGTCGTTTCTGAATTTTTTAAGGTACTGAAAATCTCTTGTATCCAAACCATGCACGCGCTTTGTAAGGTCATCTTTTCGATTGAAGGGTTAAAACAGTCCAATGGTTTTGACATAGGCTTTGACTGAACTACCCAACATTTATGATCTTCCAACTTTTGGGTCTTCTCGATTGTAGTTCAAGGTTAAAACCAACAAAACACACCTAATTTTGAAATCAAAACAATAAGATGGTGCTTGGAACGGGAAAAATTTCTTTGTGAAATAGATTTCTATCCGCAACAGTGATCTTCTACCAATGAACTGGACCAAAAAGTGTAGGATTTGATTTATTATGTTAAGGATCCCGAAATTCACAATTTCTTATTTTGTTTGATTTTATGCAGCCACCGAGTTTGAGGAACTTGCTCCTGCCACTGAAGAGACTGAAGAGAAGATCAAGAGCTTTCTCACTTTTCCTAAAGTCAAAAGATCCTACAAGCTTGAATAGTCCAACTATCAAGAAATTTCCTTCACTACTCTCCCAATGTCTACTCATAAGGATCCTTTGTTCATTTATTATGTTTTGAGGATCTTAAACTTATGAAGTTCCTTTGTAGAAGTTAATATCCTTTTCTCTTCCTCCAAAGTGGTCAACTCGTGGTCAAAAAGGAAAATACTTCCTCTTCTCTTCCTCGAAAGAGGGCTCTGGATGATTTGACTAAAAAGATTCCCTAATCTCGGAAAAGAAAGCCATATGAGATCCTAGATCTTAGCCTATAGAAACCAGGGACATAGGAGGCTATGAAGATGTTGATATCCTTCTCACAAACTGTAATCAATATTGAGTTATTTTTTTGTTTAATTTTAATTTACTAATTATGATCTTTCTTAGGTTTTGGATCATGTTTCTCGATCTATTAAGGATCTGGGGCTCAAGGCTGAGGACGCGGGGAACATATTGAAGGAGTAGGAGAAGATTTGGAAGAAGACCAACAAGGATCTCTTGATGAGGTTGGAGAAGCTGAGCAAGGAGAAGGCAGGGAATGAAGAAGAGCATGCCCAAGAGATTGAGGGCGTGATCACTAAGCTCAAGAGCAGTTCCGCCGAACATATTTAGGAGGTGAAGATCAAGATGGCAGAGGACATGGAGAAAGGATACATAGGATCTTGGAATGTGGCCGGTTGTTCTGACGCCCTTTCCAAGTTAACTGGCAAGAAAATTAATGTCATTAAATATGTCATGTGGCAAGTGGAGTACAAGAATGAGGGTGAAAATAAAGAGGAAGAGAAGAATGAGGAGGCAAAGGCGACTCCAGCGGGTGGCGATCAAACCTGGAGAGTATTTAGGTTAGATAAGTTAAAAAACAATTTTTAAATTTGGTTCGTAAACAATTAAGCTTATGATGGGTTGGTGAGCAGCCCTTTTAATTTCAGTGCTTTAGGTGTTATTACTTTATCTGTGTGAATAGTTTGGTTGTAGAAATATATATGGTCAAAGTAGAATTTTCTAAGGGTCTAAGGATCTTTAAATGATTAAGACCCTAAAGAGTTCAAGAATTTTAGGTTTTACAAAAATTATTAGGATCTTAAAATCTGAGATAGACAGTCTTTTGATCAGGATCTTGAAATAGTTGGTATCCTAAGGTTTGAGAGAGATAAATTTTGGTTAAAAAGTTGGAGAAACTTTAAGAGAAAATGAACTATTAAAGATATCTTTTTCTTATTTTAGGGATAGCTTCAGGCATAGTGTTTTAGTAAACATAGATTAGAAGATAAGGATAGATAGAACCTGGTGAGAGCTTTCAAACTCCCTTCCTTAAACTTCAACCAAACTTTTAGTTGTCTTTTTGAACTTTTCTTTGGAATTCTAAATTCGTAGAAGTTTTATGTTGAATGGTCTTAGTATTTCATAATCTTGAGACTTGAACTATGAAGGATCCCTCTAAATGCATTCTTGGGGAAATCCCAACTTACGAAGTTACTAGGGAATATCCCAACTTAGATTATATCAGTGAAGATATCAACTTATATTATAGTGGGAAAGATCCCAACTTAAATTATACTAGGGAAGATCTCAAATCGTAAGATAATATGATAATGTTATAAACCGTAGATTAACATGTAGGATCTTAACATATGTTCATAGATAAGAGGATTTCCAAGTCACTAAATCATGAAATGATCCCTTTATCCACATTCCATAGTTAGAGATCGTGCGTCCAAGCAGGGTGTGGAAACCCAAACGTGGATGAAATAGGTCATTAACTCTTTAAACACTAGAGGGGATTAGGTGCCCTTGATTGGATGAGAGATAACCAATCTTCATTTGTGGTTGCCAAGATCTTTAATTCTATGCATGTTGAAAATGTTAGCTTGGGAGATGGGCATTAGCTTGGCTAACTCCCATCCGATGCTTAAGTCAATAATGATATTGAGAAAAAATAATCAAAGCGAAAAGTGATGGTAGCAAGTAGGTATGTACCTTGACTTTGTTGTAAGGAAGTGTGATGATCTTTACTTACACGAAGTATGCTTTGAGTTGTATAGAAATCCTAAATTTTGGAAAGATACTTACTTCTAGAGTAGCTAACCAATATTCCTACTTTCGTGCTTCCGAATCAATGAGATAGGGTCCTTCCCACTTAGGTGCCACTTTACATGCCTTAGGATCCTTGGTATTTTGAAACGCCTTTCTGAGGAACAAGTCACTTACTTGGAATCTTTTGACCTTGATATTTTTATTGTAGGCTTTGGAAATCCCTTGTTTATGGGCAGCGATGTTGATCTTGGCAAGATCCCTTAGTCCATAAACTGTGTCAAGATCATGAGCGAAGATCCTATTGTTGTTATCTTGATTCTAGAGTTGGTATCTTGTCATTTAAATCACCACTTTAGTTGGAATCACGAATTTTGATCCAAATACTAAGGAGTATGGAGTTTAAATTGTTGTCATCTTTGTTGTGGTTCTATCTGCCCATAGAATGAAAGAAAGCTCTTCAACCCATTTCCCCTTCTTTTCATCTAGTCTTGTTTTTAGGTAGCTGACTATGATCTTGTTATTGGTTATGGTTGGCTGTTAGCTTGAGGGTGAACTGGGGTGGACATTATCATATTGATTCCCCAACTAGTACAAATGTCCCATGTTCTTTTGATAATGAACTGGTATCTGTTGTCACATATGATTTTCGTCGGGATGCCGAATCTAGTAAGGATATTCTAACTTAAACAAAAGCCTCAGCTTCGATCCACTTTGAGAAGTAATCTATTATTGCTAGCATGAATATTTTTCCACCTGGTACCTTAGGTAATTTCCTAACTATGTCCATCCCCCATTTCATGAATGCCCATGGAGAAATGATGGGTGTAGAGGTTCTGTTGGCCGACGAAGGATATTGTTATGTCTTTGTCAAGCATCACATTTCTAAGCATGTAAGAAGGTGTTTTTCTTCATGGTTAGCTAGTAGTATCATGTTCTTAATACTTTGGAACAGAAAAATCTACCTTCAATGTGGTTGCCACAATCCCCTTCATGTATATCTTTTAAGACTTCCATGGCTTTATGATTTTCTAAGAACCTTAGATATGGCCCTGCCATAGACTTCTTGTATAATACTCCATGGATCATCACAAAGTGTGAGACCCTCATTTTGAATGCTTTTTCACTTTTTTCTTCTTTTGGGATCTTACCATTCTGGAGGTATTCCATGATGGGTTGGATCCAAGAATTTGTATGTTGTTGTAGATCGTGAATGTTTGTACATTGATCTTGAACATTAGGATCCTGGTGACGGGATCAGATAATTGGATCTTCGATTGCTACGATGTTAGATCCTTGATCAAGATCATGGGCAGTGAGATCTTCTGACATATTGGGATCATTATCTGAACTATTGGGATCTTGGCTTCGGTGGGATCCTGAGGCAAAATCCTAGATTGGCTAGTGTGTCTGCTTCGGTACTGTCTTCTCTAGGAACTTGGTTTAAACTAAAATTTGTAAATTCTAAGGCTAACGTTTTATGTGTTTAAAGGTATAATGCTAATCTTTCACCTTTGACTGCATAGAACACATTAAAATGGTTTGTTTTTAATAGTGAGTCGACATATACCTAGACATCCTTGATCTGAAGATAATTAGCTAGTTGTATCCCCATTATTTGTGCTTCGTATTATGCTTCATTGTTAGTTGCATTGAATTCACAACTAACTATTTGTTATAGGATGTCCCCATATGGCGATTTTAGTATGATCCCAGGGCTTGTTCTTCTGAAGTTGGATGCTCCATCTATAAATAGTATCCACTCCCCCATGCTTTCTTCTTTCGGAAACCTTTGAATTTCTAATTCAACCTCAGTTTGTAGATCATCACTAAAATATGCTAATGCTTGTGACTTTATTGCCGATCTTGGCTCATATTTAATGTCGTACGTGTTGAGCTTCATTGACCACTTAGCCATTATACCTGACATTTGTAATTTTCCTATGACATTCTTAATAGGATAGTTAGTTTTGAAGTATATAGTACGAGTTTTAAAATAATTACTTAGTTTGGTAGAAGTTGTAACTAATGCAAGTATTAATTTTTCGAGGTGAAAGTACCTGGTTTCAAGATCCAAGAGACTTTCACTTACATAGTAAATAGGATGTTGATCTCCATCAAGATCCTTGGATAGGACTGCACTAACGTCATTGGATGAAACTGAAAGATAAAGGAGGAGTGGCTCCCTATCTAGTGGTTTCACCAACAGTGATGTTGAACTTGAATATGTTTGCACCTCTCTGAGGATCTTGAGATGAATCTATTTAAAGATGACACTCTTCATGTCAATCTTTAGATATCCTTGGTTGAAGTTTTAGATTTTAGATTGAGTATGGCTTTGATCTTTTCTGTACTTGCTTATATTCTCCTTTTAGTGACCATCTAACCAAGGAACTTTCCAGCCTTCATTGCAAAGTAGCACGTGGATGGGTTTAGCATCATGTTGTATTCACTACTAGAAAAACATCCTTTTACGACGCTCATTGCGCGTCGTAAAACGCTCAGATGACGCGCAAATACGCGTCAAGGAAGGCCCTGTCATAAAGAGAGACGACGCGCATTTACGACGCACATTTATGACGCGCGTTTATGACACGCAATGCGTATCAAGGAAGGCTGTGTCATAAAGGAAGACGACACACATTTGCGTGTCGTAAGCTTACCACGCGCGTGTTTATGACACACAATGCGTATCAAGGAAGCCCCTGTCAAGAAAGGCCATGTCATAAATGAAGACGACACACATTTTTGCATATCATAATTTTAAATGCTAAAAAAAATATTATTTACAGATTTACTAATTTTCAAATTAAATTTTCATTTAATGTCTCATAACAGAAAAGAAAATACCATATACAAAAAACACAATCCATTGCATAAAATTTATTGTCATACAAATAACAAACTTTATTTCATATTCATACATATGATTACATTATTCATTAAAAAAACATATACCTAAATCATCCCCTAAAATGTTATTACATGATGTTGGCCACTTCATTGATGGATCACCAAGAGGAAAACCAACAACTACCCTAAAATGTTCCATGATGTGCCGATACTCATGTCCTGTAACTTTAAACATTTAATAAAGTAAAATATTTCCTAAAAATAAAATTGCACAAGAAACAACACAACAAGTATCAACATTTTGGCAGGTCATATGTGGAAAAGGAAAAAGAACAATCCGTTACATGATTACCCATCTCAATCTGCCATGTGTGCAATAATCTTCTACACCATCTCAATCTGCCAATAAAAAATTGATTTTGTATGGACTAATAACAACACCTCACCTATATATAGTTGTTTCTTTTTTACTTAATGCAGAAACAAATCGTTGATATTAATAGAGAAACTACCATTAAGTCCTAATTTTACAAATTTGTGCTCATTTATATGTTGTTTTCATTTTTCAAGTGCATTTTCATTTTATAAAATATATTTTTTAACAAGAACTTGATTAAAATATTTTTTTATCAATCATACTATTTAGAGTTTAGAGTTTCACCTTTTGCCTTGAATTTGTGGTTGTAATTTTAGAAGACTTCACTAGCTGCATTGTTGTGGCAAAGATTTTGGATCCAACATGATATTTGGCATCACCTTCAGAAACAACATAAATGGTATTTGCAGCTGTGATTTGACCTTCTTTTGATTTTAGAAGAGTGAGAAGCAGAGGAATGCAACCCCCAAGTAATACTTTGACCCGTAGTTCGTTTTCCTTACATAATGAGCCCAAAACTATAGCTGCTTGGATCTTTACACCAAGTGGACCTGATCTTAGGAGAGACACTAGAACTGGAACTGCTTGAGAATATAAACTAACAGGGGTATTTTGGTACTTTAGTAGAATAAAAAAGAAACAGCGCCTTACCCTGTCTCTCAAGAGTTGAGACTCCTTGTGTGCATGGGTGATTGTGGGAGGACACCGTTTGATGGAGGGACACCAACCAAACCACAAATCAAAGTCTAATTTTACACACGTAATGGTTGTTGAAATGTAAATAATAACAATATAGAAAATGTAGAAAAGGGAAAAAGGAAATTAGAATAGACTAATATTTAATACCATGAATCCAAGTAACAATATATCATAATGGTAAGCAGAAGGGTTTTTGAGATTGAATTCTTTCTGTTGTGCCATTTGTGCAGCTACGCGATGGTCAAAAAAGTACAAGGCTGCTATAATCAGTGCTGGTATTATAGCAGTGAAAATGTGAACTGCTGGAACCTTCACCATATCCTAAAATAACATTGATCTTTAGTTTCTAATAAAGGTACAATCTACCTTCATTTCCTCAGCCATAATAGCAACATACTTCAAATTTTCAATGATTATATTAATATACGACCCATAATTTAATAATAGCAACATATTTACATTTCTTTATAAATAATAGAAATGTACTTGTAACAATAGCAATATGTGACAAATAAAGTACAATTCCCATATTGGTAATGGAATGTAAGTATCTTACTACTATGGGTAGAAAATAAAGCACATTGTTATTACCGACAGTAAAAATTAAAAAAAAAAATACCTTAATGAATGTCCAATGAGACAAAGATCCAGGTTCCCAAGGAATTGAATTCCTTCACCCTCCCCTAGGAATGGTGAAATACATCAAACAAGGAACTAAATTGTATCTCGGATATGTCAAAAACATAGATTTTTTTTTTAAAAAAAATGAAGCAAACAAACAATCAAGCTTAAGTAGTATAAAAAGAATCCAAAGTACTGTGATGCATTTGCCAAATTCTTGATATTTTTAAGCAAACAGACTCACCTGTACTTGTTTTAAGCTTCAGAAATATTTCATCCCGACTCTTGCTTGAAACTTTACTAAGCCTATCCTGTAATGAGTGTCGAAGAGCACCTGTTGGTGGACAAAAAGAGCATTCAAATTCAATAATCACACACACACACACACACACACACACATATATATATATATATATAGACCCCTATTACTAAATGTGTGTATGTGTGTGTCGAATTGGCTTAAGCCCTTAAGTATGACATGAGGACTCACTTGCAGACACAGGTTGGGATTTACTATCAATCTGCAGTACAATTGATTTGCTGCTTAAGTATTTTCATTTTTACTTATCTTACACAATTCTACTGTCAGTTTTATTCCTATTTATACTTTGAAAAATCTTCCCAAACATATTTAAAATATCTAGCTAGAAGATGCACCCATCAAGCTGAAGTCAAAAGTCTTTGCCACCTTTATATATTCATATGCATACACAATAAAAGAAGAACATGAAGTTCAAGTCTACTACAATAAATCCAGTTATGAACATTTACCTTAGCTGCTAAGCAAGAAATGAGTTTGTCAGCATCTTTGACTAAATCATCCATTAAACTGCCCTCAGGGTCATTGCTTGCAGTTGCCAACTCATGGCACACAACTTTCATGCCTTCAACAGACTGTAAATCAACACTCTATAAGTTTTAATATACATCCAATTATCACAAAAAAAACTATAAAAATGTAAACAAGGCGAGGGGAGCCGTATGAACCATGTGACTTCATTCGTTCAAGAACAATTGCCAACGCAGGTCCTTGAATATCTTACATTCTTCATGACCTTAATAAAGTGAATGAAAACAAAACATCATCATCGGTTGAGATTTCAGAAATGGTAAAAGGAAAACAAAAAAAAATGAAAACATAAAAGTCTGCACACCATTTCTGGTCCACAGACTCTCACGATTTCTCCAAAGAATGTTTCTGCTGCTTTTCATTATAGCATCGTACTTGTGAAAATATGCCCAGTTATAGCATATTATTATTACTTTCATTATTTGGATGACATTGCTATAATTGGGCAAAAAATTTAAGTACAACCTGTAATAGGAAGAAATGAAAGTTAGAACGTGACAATAAACAAATCAATGAAAGTACATGTTATTTATCACATCCTTATTTCTTATTTATCACAATTACACAAACATGATACCTTCAAGTCGCTCTTTCCATGCGGTACTCTTCAGCTTAGTAGTGTCTACTTGAATGAGATTTTATCTCTTCAAGGGTCATCTCAGATGGCTGTAGCAAGCAACAAGCAAGCCATGGTATTTACTATTTAATTAAGACAAATACATGATGGTTGTATACAACTATACATATACATGATATAATTGAAAAGTTTATTAATTTAAAGAGGCAACACATACTCCAACGTTTTAGAGAGTAGATCATATGCGGGATTTTTTGGAGAGAGGTGAGCAACACTGTAAAGACCAAGACTATCACTGTAAGGAGCATAAATGACAGGTAAAAGAATTAAGATGATGACTAATAATAATAATAATAATAATAATAATAATAATAATAATAATAATAATAATAATAATAATAATAATAATAATAATAAATTATATAAATGAAACCTACTATTTGTGCCCTTGGATGTGTTGCTGATCTGTTTGCCAATGTGGAAGATAGGCAAGTGTTTGCCATTTTTCTACTGTTGGATGACCTGATCTTGTCATTCAGATTAAACTAAAGATCTATTCAACAAATACAGAGTAATTTTTCAAAGTAAATATAAGAAAAAAAAAAAGAAGTGGAATGTTGTAACAGAAAGAAATGTCAAAATATTTATCCAAATATGGATTCAGAACTTTGAAAGGCTTTAGTGGGCCTTACCAAATTTCAATTTTATATTTGCTTACCTAAAACCATGAAAATTTTGTCAAGTTGATCAAGCTGAACAAGAAGGAAGTCAAGAATATATATTAGGATAGAAATAAAAAATAAAATTTAATGAAATATTAATCAGTACAGGTGTAGCAGCTGAACTAGGGTTATAACTAGCAGGGGATCCTGAAGCATATGGTCCATAGCTTCCCGCCATTCCAATATGTCCCGAGTTATTGCTTCCTGGCTTTATACTGTTGAAGTGGGTATTTAGAATTAGAGGCGGTAGCCACTGGTAGTGCTGGATACATGCCGCCACCTTGCTGTGGTTGTTGTGGGAATGTCCCATTGCTTAAAAACTGATGGATAGCAGTCAGTGAAGGGACATAAAATAGGGAAAAAGATTATTAGAACCTGAAAAACAAAAAACATGAAACAAAGTAAAATTTCACAATAGTTTTAGCTTCTTATATGAAGATGATAGAAATTTTAATTTTTACCTGCATTTCTGGTGGGCCCTAGCCAGATAGAATTTTCAGAGGGATGACTGGAACTTACTTTCCCATTAACATGAGTTTCAAGCATAAAGTAGTTAATGAACAGTATTTAACTTTACATATGTTCTCATACTTCTTGATATTTGCTTATGCGGAACACTAGTTTGACCAGAATCCCCTGCAGAGGGTAAAAAGGTAACCTGATGCTGCTATGTATATAAGCATAACACTTTTTGGAGGGAGCTCATCACAAATTGCAGCCAATACCTGCACACACCAATCACATTAGACTCTGTTTATGCTGCAGTAATGGAATGGAATGAACAATTACGTTCCTTGAGCATCTTTAAAGCGTTTCCAAGTGAAAGTGGAATGAATTTCTATATGAATTGTTTTCATGTTATATGTACATAAGATATATAGTTAGTTTTGATTCTACTTTATACACCATTTGATAAGAGTGTCCACTATAGGAGAACTTTTTGGTGGAGCTTTTACATGAAAAAACTTAAAATGAAAAGGTTCATTATATCTCCACAATAGGAGAGCTATTTCAATTAGTTTTTATGTGATGTTTGTATAAGTTTTCGATTTATAATTATTTGAAAACCTATGGGACCCACCACTTCCACAATCATTGAAAACATGTAATTGTTGTTGGGTGACAGCTATGGAGCTTTGCATGACTCCGGCGGTGTGTGTGGCAGCTGTTGGTGTTGGATTGTCGGAAAACTAAGCTTCTGTTGTTCCAGATTCTCACCCATACTCAATCACCTTGATGTATTGTAATAACCTTGTAGAAGAGTTAAATAATAAGCCAACAACTGCATTAAAAAAAAACAATTTACATGTATATAACATCAAAAATATATACGCAAAGTATTATGCACTTAACAAATGGATTAGAATGAAGAATGACCAATAGAGTAGTAGTGACATTAACACTTGTCTTTTTATCAGTCAAACACATAATACATTATAGGTGATTTTATACAAAAAAAAATGAAATAAACAAAGAGTATAGTGTTTTTTTTTAAATACTTGCAATGGAACTATGTTGACAACAGGCTGTAAGCAGTCAACAACAAGAGGAACTTGAATTACTTTGCAATATAAAACACCTTCAATGCACCAAAGGTAAACAATAGTAGGTTCACCATCATCCACACATCTGTTAATTCTAAAATCTTTATCCCAAAGAAATTTCCTTTATAAAAAAAATCTTTTCTTTTACTAAAACAAAGGTGAAGAAGTCAACAATGGCATGACATTTCCATTTTGGAATCCACGACAGCAAAGTAAACAACACATTACATGTTTAATCAATTAGAAAACTAGAAAAATAGATAGTAACAAAGTGACCGGACACCACACGTAAGTGTTATCAGCCTTGAATCTCAGTCCAAAACCCATAAAATTAGTTTTTTAAACAGACATGAAAATGATAACCATAAACAATATACTGCTACTTATCATAACCCATATCATATATTCTAGATAGAAGAGATGAAGTGATAGTAAGGCGTAAGCATCAGACTAAAAAATATTTAAAAATGAAAAGCTCATAAAAGAAATAAATGAATTTTGGATTTAAGCCCTTTACCTGGATAGATTCCAGATTAGCATTCAGACAAGAAACAAATAATAGAGTTGTAATTTGGACTTAAAATTTACTGTTTTAGCTATTCTATGTCAATTTTTTCATTCATGTTACAATTAGAAAATCACATGCTAGCTTATATGAAAGTTTCAGGGATATTTATTATGCATAATGTCTCTCCATACATACATACACTTCATGTCACATGAGTTATCTGAAAGATTCATGTTTTTTTATAAAACATTGAAATATAATCTTAAAGTTGTTGAGCCTCCTTGTACCCCTGTATCATTCAATCACAAATAAGGTGGTTATGATGGATTCTTAGCTAACTCAGTCATATTTTCAACAAACCCTTAACCAAATCCTTCATTACATATATTTTACTTTCCTTTTTCTCTATCTTGTTCACCTATATCTCCAATACCCCTTTTCACCCTAATGTGTCGATCTCAATGGAACATTTTTAGCTAAAAAGTAAGAAAAATGTATTGACAACTCATACCATTTTGCAAGAAAGGCACATACATGAAGACAGGGGCCATGATTCGATAATCAAATATTGCAAAACTCAGTGAAGCAAATAATCAAACACTTGGTGGGCAATAAAAATCCAACACATTAAAATAAAAAAACTTGCACCAGACATGGAAATAAAAAATAAAAAGAAGCTTGAACACAATAAAAAGGAAGTACGTAGTTAGGGATGATGATGAACAGTTAGTGATGATGGATTTATTTTCAACATATGATTTACCTTGAGATCCAAAATTAGCATGAAGAATAGGAATCACTCTGATAACCTGTTGCAAAGATTTTCCCACATCATTATGCTTGTCAAAATAAGAAATTACATCAATGAATTTCAAATGTCTGTTTTTAGTTTTCAAAAGTAAAAACTTAATTGTTTTGATTGAAAAGAAGTTTAGGGAGGTAAAGGAGAATGGGAGAACCTGAATGAGCGAATCTGACATAAGGTTAGATGTTGTTACCAGAGACGGTAACAATGGTACTCATAGAGCACAAGATTAAGAAGCAGGCACTACATTGATTTTCTAGAAAGAAAATGACAAACATTCAGTAATCGATCCAAAATCAAAAACCCTCAAAACGTTAAATATTCCTAGATAAACCAATAATCGGCACATCACCTGCACTCGACTCGATGACATCGTTAGCTTCCCGAAACTCCAGCGACACTGTTAGTTGGCCTGGACTCCGGCGACTCATCTGACCTACACCACGACGGCGTCAGTTGTACCAGCGACTCATCTAATCCCAAATCTTATCTTCAACCTTCGATTTCTGATCTTCAACCTCTAACTTGAGCCCTATAGTTTCGAAACCCCAGAACTGACCTTTCGAGGAGGAAGAGCAGATATCGTTGTTCTGCCTGAACATGCTGATATAAAAGAGCTAGTTCTTAGGTGCGCACTTGTGAGGTCTAGAACATAAAAGCCTTAGTCCTTCTTTCTTTGATATCGGGGAAAAAAACTTTAAAATCACCAGTGTTTTGAGTGTGAGGAGTCGTAGACCCCCAATCGCCGACTCCATAAGTTCAGCTCCCTGATTGCAGAATGTGTATGAGTCAATGAGTAAAGAAAATGCATAACACCAGTCCCTATAGTGGCTTACAACACTGAGAAAAAGATTGGAAACATCAAAACAATCATCGTCGCCGCCAGACATTTGATCACTAAAGCAAGAGCAATTATGCTATGAAGAAGAAGGCCATAGGGCTTTTTCTTGCTGATTAGAAGGGGGGGAGGGGGGTGTTTAATTTTTAGGATCCAACAGTAGGTGAAATCCCGCTTAAAGCGCGTGTTTTCATTAAAAAATTATAAAGCGACACACTTAGATGACGCACAATTTATGAAAGGCGCCCTCCGCATTTCCATTTTTTTCTTTTCTAACACTAATTTTAGGGCACGCACAAATGCGTGTCCTCTATCCTTCATATTTTGCAAAACTAACATTGTTTTTTAGAGCACGTACAAATAAGTGTCCTCTATCAACGCGTGTCATTGTTTGCGCATCGTAAAAGGCTGTTTTTCTAGTAGTGATTCATCCAGTATGTTAAAATCCTCTTCAAGATCCCTAAGGTGATCTTTAATTTTTTTGTATTTGACCACCATATCATCAATGTATACCTCCATGTTGTTCCCCAGTTTGTCTTTAAACATAGGATTTACTAGTCTTTGATATGTTTCACCTGCATTTTTTAAACCAAAGGGCATATCGATATAGCAATATATATGGCATGCTTATGAAGGCGGTGTCTTGTTGATCAGATGGTTCCATTTGTATTTGCTGGAACCCAGTTGTGGCGTCCATGAGTGTTATTAATTCATGGCTTGATTTGGCATCTACTATAGATTCGATGTGTGGAAAAGGGAAAGATCCTTAGGGCAATCCATATTAAGATCTGTGTAGTCCACGCATACCTGCCATTTTTCGTTCTTCTTTTGTACTAGCACCATGTTGGCCAACCACCTTGGGAATTTGACTTCTTTAATCATTCTTGTCTTAAGAAGTTTTTCAACTTCCTCTTGGATGATTTAGTTCCTTTTAGGTGCGAACTTCCTTCTCTTCCGATGTATAGGTCTGAAAGAAGGATCTATATAAAACTTGTGAGTTATAATATCTTTGCTTATACCTTTCATATCTTTGTTTTTCCACGTGAAGTTCTTTCTTCTGTCCTTTAGGAACTTCACTAGGTCTTGGTTAATTTCTTCGGGTATTGAGAATCCTATAAGTACTTTGGCGTCAAGATCCTCAAGATTTAAGGGCGCTTTTTTTAAATCTTGTTCTTTTGCTTCTAATATGTATCATGCCCTTTTCTTTAATTGTTATGCTTTTATCGGTACTGTGGAAGGCTCATAAAGGCTTTATATCATATTTTGGACTCTTGTTGATCGTTGAGGATCTTCATGAAGGGTTTTGAGCATTCTAACACTCCTATGGTGTACATGCAACCCTAGAAACCTTGGATCTATGTTTTCTATAATATACATCTAAATTTGATTTTCCAAGGTTCTCAACCTAACTAGCATGTTATGGGGTACTTGTAATAATAGAACTTTAGTAGAGTAACATACCTTTAAACTTGTGGTTGATTGCTTGGAGTCTTTAGAGCCTAGCACCAATAATGTGGATGCCTCAAGTGGAATCACAAATCACCAAAAACAAGTTGGAAGCTTTGAGAGAATATGATGCACTCTAGAAATCGGCCAACCCTTGTTCTCACACACACTATTGCCATTTCAAGTACCAAGGACATCTTTATATAGTATGGAGGATTAGGGTTACATGCATGTAAACTCTAATACCTATGACTTTCCATTTACATAGGATCCATGGGTTAAAAGCTCCATGGACTATCCATGGACTTCCTTACACTCTTAGCCCATCCTAAATAAATCTTAGCCCAATCCATATATATATATATATATATATATATATATATATATATATATATATATATATATATATATATAAGAGTCCATATTTAATTAGCCCTTTTTTATCACTAAATTAATTACAAATTAATTCTTGATCAATACTAATTAAATAATATGATTTCATATTAATATATTATAAAATATATTAATACATCATAAATATCTTATTCTCAAAAATATTACTATACAAATTTTTAGGTTAAGTGCAACCCAAATAGACCATGCTGGGTCGGGTCAAGTTCATACCAAATATAGTTACAGACTTACACACCTTATCCAACACTTCACGGCCCCTAAGCGGTAGGTATCTTGATTCATTGGCGGTATGTTGATGGTACTGATTTCATGTTATGGATCTAGGGCCTACCTAATAATGTTGTCGGAAGATAAAGCATCAATAAGACAAACGTGTTGCATATAGTTTACCCCTTCGATGTATATAGGTAGTTTGATCTCTCCAAATGTATGCTTCATTTTACCGTTGAATCCTATCAATACTGAGGATATTTTTATTATCTCATACTCGAGGATATTCATCATGGTCAAAGCTGTTAGATTAAGGTGTCTAATATCATAACTAAATTGGTATTGACTTGAAAATAGATGCAAATTCTTTTTTTTTGGTAGCCCTAATAACCTGAAATAGCTAGAAATGATCTTAGGAGAGAGAGAGAGAGAGAGAGAGAGAGAGAGAAATGATTTGTTAATATATTTTATGATTAATATATTAATTGAGAATAGATAATTGGTATGTTAATTTGTTATGTGATTCATAAATTAACATGAGATCAATAGTAAAATAATTGACTGGTTAGTGCATATGGTAAATAAATTAATAAGAATTCAATTAGAATTAACTAACTATTAATCTGAAATTAATTCAGGATTAACTAGAATTAGAACAAAAGAAGAAATTCTAGAACCCTCCATGGCATGGATTGTTTTGGAGGGGTTCATAGGATTTTTGGATGCCTCTTGGTTACAGATAAGGAAAATATTTGAATTGAGATTAAATCTATTACTTAAGCAATTCAAATCTTGCTTGGTCTGCAAGTTACCTAAACTATGAATAAGACCGCTTGACTCATTATTTTCGTTCATATCTTTACCTACAAGCTTAGGAATGAAACTTCTATCCCTATCCTATCTCTCTTCTTCATTATAGGGTTTCTAGGGTTTTAAGTACAAACCATTGGAGGCATTAAACGTTTAGTACTTACTTTCCAAGGTTTTCAAAAAGGATATTAGTGTGATAATTTACTACAATAATCAAGAGGTATGTAACCCTGATCCTAGGTATATTATAAATATAATAAGTTACATCGGGGTTCTTTATTTTCATAGTTTATTGCTATCAATAGAGAACATAGATACAAATAGGTTGCATGTGAACCTAAGAGTTAAGTAATTTTCTGCCTCACGCATAGATTTATAATCTATAAACGCTATCAATGGTATCAGAGCCTAGATTGTTTTCTATTGATTGTGCATAATAGCGAATGGATAAAATTTAGGGTTTATAGAAATTAAACCCTATAGCCTTGAAATTTCGACTTGGCTAGGGTTACTTGAAATCCTAGCCTCCAACCCTTATTTTCGAAAATGTTACGGTTTATTAACGGTTTTCTAGTTTCTTTAATCATTGTTTTAAAAACCTTAAATTTTGAATAATTAAAATTGGATAACCCCAAACCCTAATTTCGAAAATTAGAAGGATTCTCGATTAGGATTAAATTTGAATTATTTTATTAATTGTTTAATAGAAAATTATTATTTAATCCCTAAATGATTTAAATTAATTTAATTAAAAGATAAACATTAAGTTATAATTGTTTTAAAATTAATTAAATTAAAAGTTTAATTTAGATAGTTAAAAGTTTAAACCTTGTATTTTGAAATGTTTTAAAATACACCTTATATATCATTAAAAGTTAATTATTATATGTATATGACAAGTTCATCCGAATCACTAGTACGCCTCATTCAAGAAGCCATACTATAAATATGGTATAAGGAAACGACCTATAAATTACCATTGAATAGGTGTCCTTTTCACCCACCGCTATCTTGTGTGGTGGATGGTCGTTAGCCGAACGGGTTCGATAGGACATAATTTCATTAAAAGTATACTGATATAAAGTACTAGACCATTCTATCAAAATCTCACTCTAGTTACTTTAGGAAAAATGTGAAAGTTGTATGATAATCCATGAAAATGGACATCATTCTGTATATGTCGTTAGTGGAGTGTGTGTGATTAACCGACACACAAATGTGGGACTATAATGTTAAATGATGGTACAAATTGTAAATTATTTTTGTTGATGGAGTGTGTGTGGTTAACTGACACATCAATGTGATATGATAAATGACATCGAGGTTGTCAAGCGTGTTTGTATGGTTATTCACATCTTGTTTGTGATCATCGTCATCCTAGTCACAAAAGTGAGAGCATAATTCGAGGATAAACATGCTTTGATAATTTTCAATGAATCTCAAAAGATAAAGGAGTTTCATAAGATTGAAATTGGTAAAAGCCTTACCTACCTAAAATATATTCAAATTTGATTAAGGCATCCCTCTTCAAAGTTTGAATCAAAAATATGGATCCTGGCCTTAATTTAATTTTTGGGTTAATAATTAAGGCTTAAAATCAACAAACTTAAATTCTCTCTTTTCCAATTCTTAGATGTCTTATGAAATAGAAATAGTCTTCCATATGGAAATGTTTTTCCTCTTTCTTCTAATGATGATCTTCCACATTCTGATCAAGGTGAAAATGTCTTCCCTTCTTTGCATAATGGTGGAACTAGACATCATGCTTCTTCAACTCTTCCACCTCCTCTTCAGGTGACTCTCCCACAGTCTCCTTTTCCCCAAGTTTAAAGATATGAGACCACTTAAGCTTTATTGGCATGTAGACATCAAAGTTGAAATTTTGTATATGCGGATGTTATGAAAATTAAATCATACATTAACAAGTTGGATAGTATGGGTGTCATTTTGCCAAAGGATCAAGCCATTGATTTGGTTCTTCTCTTGCTTCCAAAGTCATATGATTAGTTCATTGAGAACTTTTCTATGAGGAATATCGATATGACCCTAATTGATCTGACCCAAATGTTGATGGTTGATGAAGCATAAATACTTAAAAGCACATGTGAAGCAAAGATGATTATAGGGTCTCATTCCAAGGTTTACATGGACATTGGTAATGGTGACAATTACCAATGGAAAGGGACCGTCCAAGATCAAACTGTTTCATCGTATGGTAAAGAGAAAGGATAGTTTTGGGATCTTTCCATATGTTGACCCCAAAGAGTCCATAGTTCTGGTATCATTCCATATGTTGACCCCAAAGAGTCCATTTGTTTCTATTGCCAATTAAAGGGACATTGGTTGTGAAGCTGCCTAAAGTACTTAAAGGATATCAGAGATAGCAACGACAATTCGTATGACTCTACTTCAGGTACATCCATTATCTAACTCAATTATTATAACAAGTTCCCACTCATATATTCTTAATACATGATGTGATGACCACATATTGATGGTATTGTAGGATCTAAGAAAAAGAATGAAGTTTAAGCATAGTGAGCTAAATCTAATCATGGGAAATAGACTTTTATCACATTGTTTGATGGTCAGAATTTGGAGCTACTGCTAAGGAGTTAGGATAATTTAATAGATTGCTATTACTCTTTGGAAATGTCTAGAAACATAGTTTTCATTCTATGCATTGTAAGGAGAAGTTCCATTTTTTTATTTTCAAAAAAAGTGAAGTTTTGGTTTGTCTGGTTGCCTTATTTTATATTTCATTGCAATGGAATTTATGGAAGTGTTGGTTATGTTCCTAATATTATAAATATTAATTGTGGATTTGATTCTTATAATATCGCTTGTGGTATTGTCATAATTGACTAAGTGAAAACAAATCTCATCACCAAGTTTCAATTTGACATAAACTTGGAGTTATAAAATTTGAATTGCATGATGCATAAGAATCTTGTTCATTAGAAAATTATGACTAATTCATGGTTCACATGCATATGTGAGTAAAGTGAAGGACTAATGGATCTAGTACACGTTGATATGCAATCTTCAGATCCACTATGTAACGCCCGTAGATCTGGGCTAGTCAATTTAGAGATAATAGGGGTCGAAAACGACTTTTCGACAAAATATTATTTACAATAAATAATCTTAACCAAGTTGTATAATATGTATCAAGGGTTCCATACATATAAAGAGCGCCAAAATCCGAGTTATAACGAAGAAGTTATGACCCGTCTAAGTTTCGCAACACAACCGGGAAGACATAAATAATGAGTTTATGATAGAGCAACTTTTAGCCTTAGTGATCTAAATTAAAGTCGTAGAATATGTTAACCTGAGAGTATCCATAAAAAGAACGCCCAAATCTGACTTCGTATGAGGAATTTATGATTTTTCGAAGTTTCAGCTTAGCAGTGTACGGCCCAAAACTCGAATTTTACTTCGAGCGGTTTTTAGACTACGTGACCTAAATGAGAGTTGAATATATCATTAATAGGAACTCAACGGTAAAAAGACAGACGAAAACGAAGTCCGTGTGAAGGAGTTACAAATTCTTCGCGGTCATTTAACAGCCTAAACTCCTCCTACTGTTAAATTTACGATCGGTCAAGAATTAGCCAACGGAATCTAAACGAAAGTTGTAGATCTTGTTTTTACCTACGCGTGGATATAAAGAACGTCAAAAACGGAGCCGGTATGCGAATGTTACGGGGTTTAGAAGTCGGCAGGATGTTGTGCGAAATCGGGTGATGTGGCTGAATATGGGTCAAGGCTTTCTCCCCAAAGCAAGCCACCAGAAGGTGACATGTGGCATGGAATCGACGAGTAGGAGGACCTACTCGACGAGTAGAGCTGTTTTCCAGCCTATAAATAGACGTGTCGGGTTCCCTCATTCTTCACACCTCTCCCCTTCAACTTTCTCTTTCTACACTCTCTCTCTAGCCTATCCTAACCCCCCTTAAGCCTAGGAAAACCCACTAGAACCCGAAGGAATCCCCGAGAAAAGAGCCTTTCGGCTCAGAAACGCTGCTCCAGCGAAGCACGGTTTTCGAGAAAACCCGTTGTAAGTGAGCTACGTCTACCCTATCTTTAGTATAGCTTATGTTTCAATATAGTAATGTTATTAGGACCTTATAATAAGTACTTGGGCTATTATTATGGGTTCTATAAGTATTGTTTAACGCTTATATAATAGTAATAATAGCCAGACTATTAATTAGTCTTGGTGAATATTAGACTAAACTCTAGTGGTAATGATACTAGGTTTTGTCCGAGGAAAATTGTGTTGAGAGTAACGAAGTGTTGTCTGAGTACCGAGTCACCACCGTATCACGTGAGTGCATGGTCCCTTTCATCTTACACATAGATATGAAGTATTTTATATAAATTATGTGTGGGCATATTATCTAGATACTTGTTGTCTATGCTGGATGAATGATTTTATACATGTTTTAAATTATTTAAACTATATATTTATTTTATATCTACAACTATGTTGGGATAAAACATGGGTTGATGAAATAGTTGATGTGTGATGAAATAAAATGATGAGAGATAGGTGATGATAACTAGGTGAGGATAGATAGGTGATGATGAATCGGTGATGTACAATGAAAGATACTATAACCTTGTCCAGCAATTTGGAGATGTAGTCATCTACCAGAGTATGGATGGCGACCACAGACTATTAGAGACAACCCCGTGGAAACACCAGCAGGCTCATAACCTATAGGTGATGAATTATGAATTCAGGCGATGTTGTAACTACGTATTCATGCGATGATACTCTAACCCCTTACTATGAATCATAAGTTTAGGCGATGTTGTAACTACGTATTTATGCGATGATGCCCTAAACCTTGTTGGGAACGTATTGAAGGAGTAATCCCTGAATCAATATTGTTTATGCGATATAGGCGATGATCCTTAGGGAGAGTCCTTAGGAACAAACATATAAGGAAATGCGATGTAAGGAGATGAGAGGTAAATATGATGTAGGAGACGACCCTTAGGATAAATCCTTAGGGAAGGTACTTAGAAATAAAGAAGATAATGAGGATGGGTAATTGGGTTAATTGTTTGATGATTAAACATAATAGTTATATTATTGTGGGTTGAAAACCCTATGTACTCACCAGGTTTCCCAACCTGACCCACTCAGTTTACTTGTATCACAGGTGACGATGTGAAGTTACATTACACTGAGAGATTAAGGAGATATAGATCACTAGTGTAAATGAATGTAAGTTCTGTTGATGCTTATGTTTCCGTATTGACAATGACATCCCAAATGTTTTAAAATGAAAAAAAAAATACGTTTCTTCGGAAATGCTTTGATAATGAAATTATCATGTTTTTTTTCTGGGAACAAATTCCGCAACGTTTTTATTAAAAGAGATACTCTGATTTTTATAAAGCATAAAGAAAATCGGTCTTTTCAGGCCGTGAAAATGGGGATGTCACACACTACAAAGGATGATTACTCTACCGTCATGATTTTTTGATGTTTTAGTAAATCTGGTTGAGTTTATAAGATTAAGCGTAATTCTGATACTTTGAGAAGATTCAAAGAGTGGTAGAATGAATAAGAAGAATATATTATGCAAAAAGATAAAAGTTTCTTCAATCTAAAAGGAAAGGATAGTACTTTAGTATCATGTTTTATGATCATCTTAGTGATTGTGGATTTATATCACAATTGATCCTTGAAGAACATCTTAGTGTAATCGTATAACTAAGAAGAGGAATCGGATATTGTTGGAAATAGTTCAATCAAAAGATGAGTCACACTTCACTCCAAATCAATTTGTAGAGCCATGCTCTAGTAACTATGAATCATATCTTGAAACTCAATTCAAACTAATAAGGTTGAAAACACCTCGAAATATGTGTAGTAAAAATGTTTTCTTACTCTAGTACTTATAGATTTGGAGTTGTGATGTTTTCATGAATCGAGAAACAAAAGATAAACTGAGACCTATTCTACGAAGTGTTTTCTTGTTCAGAATCCACACGACTTTTGAATATTTGTTTTACCTTGTCAAGGAATGTTCCTTGAGAGAAAACTCATATATCAACGAGTCAGTATGAGCTGTATTGATCTTAAGAGTTTCAAAAATAAATTGACAATAAACCTTTTAGTATCACTAGCACATGACCTGAGGTTGATAACTTATGATGTTTCATTGACACATTCTTATTTTTGTGCACTTATAATTGAGTTGGTAATGCTTATGAGTTCTATGTTTTCATTTAATTGCAAAAGCAAAAGTGTGTTGGTCAGTGAAAGTACATTCATTAACATAGGTGAGCTGCTAACAACATGCAAACACTGTTAGGACCTTGTGCTACTAGAGGGAGAGAAATTGACGATACTGATTTTGTGTCCATGAAGGAAAGCTAAATTTGAATTTGGTTTTGTCCTAACCCTTTTCTTATGATTATAGGTTGGAAATGATAGATTCATATGGATGGGAACGTATGCATCATAAAATCTAGATGGCAAAGTTTTCGCTTTAGTTCATGAGAATGATTGTGAGGAAATACTTTTGATGATAGATTATAAGATCTGATAAGGATCGATATAGATATTGGTTGTGTTAATTGCATTCTCAAATTCAAAATGTGATTACATCATCCATTTTCATATTTTGAATTTTGAGGAATCACATCAAATTGATGGAACTATCAAGATATATATATATATATATATATATATATATATATATATATATATATGTCATACTTGAAGGATTTAAACAAACACGTATGTAATCTAATTAAGGTTTATCAGCTAAAGAAGTCCAGTTGATTTTTGGTGTCACAACTAGGAAATTCAATGCCTTGTAAACATTTAACAATGATAACAAATGTGAACCAACAATGTGAAGGCATGTAGGATGCTTATTCAATAACAACAAAACTTCAATCAAACACTTCATACAAACATTCAAATAGTCAACAAATAATTGGAAAACCCTAGGAATCCTTTTTTAAGTCCATTTTGGACTAGGATTTCATTATTGGGCCCAATGGACCAATAAGCTTCCAATTTGACTATCTTGGGCTTAGAACTCTTAAAAAGGGCTCTAATTGGACCCCCTTCTATATATTTTAAATATTTTGGGCCATATTGGGCCTAGAATGAAATAAAATACCTAAATGGACCTTATTGGGCCATAACTAACCCAATTAGCCCTAATAGGCCATAAAAACCATTTCTTGATTTACTTTGGGACAAAAGTCATCTAAATTATCTATAATTTGGGCTTAAGCATTCAAGGGCCCAATTTCTTTCCTTTTCCCTCTCCATTCTCGGCCCAAGCCCAAAAGAAATGGAAGGGTTGACTTTTGCATGCCACATCATTTTTGTTTTTGGGATAACTAAGCATTACACTTCAAACATCCATGCACTTCTCATATTTCCATGCAATCTCAGTCTCTCCTCTCCTCTTTCTTTTGCTCTCGGCCGAACCCAAACAAACACACACACACTTCACTCAAAAATCCTCTCAAGAAAACTCTCTCTACTCCTCTCCATATTTTCGAGATTAAGAAAGCTTTGAAGGAGATTTAACCCACAAAACTCATCATCTAAGGTAAGATATTGCTTAGATCCATAATCTAGATACTTCATTTCATCAAAAATCTCTTCTAAATCCATTCAATCTTGTGATCTTGCATCTTAGAAGCACCTAAGTTCGAGATCCTCCAAGAAGGGTTGCTAGGATCAAATATTCTTCATCTTTTCCTTCAAAACTGAAATCACAACTCAAGGTGAGCTTCATACCCTTTTCTTTTCGGTTTTTATGAGTTTTATGGGGGAGAATACAAGAAAATGTGTAGAGTTATGTGTATATGTATGCTATGTGTGATTTGATGCATGTATGTGTGTGATTTCATGTGTTTTGTGATGAATATGTTACCAAAAAAGGGTGTAAACCCGAGATTTAAGACATGATAAAGGAAACAAACATAACCTAAGCTATCTTACACTAAACAAGTCAATAATAATAGCTTATAAGGTCATGATGAACATATTCTAACATAAAACCCTTTTTTGGGCTTAAATGTTCAAAAATACAAACTTGGGGTAAAAATCAACAAGTCACGGTTTCTTGAAGGCTAAAACGGTCAAAACAGTTTCTATAAATATTTTTCTGAACATTAGGAATTTCAAAGGACTTAAAATGTAAATTTTTAGCTTAATGGACTGATTATGGGCTTCTCGGCCCAATAAGCCACAAAATGCGAAAATGATAAGTTTGAGGGGCTGAAAATGTAACTTTCTGTAAAACAGGGGGTAATTAGCATAAAAAAAATGTTTTTAAGGGTCAAAAATGCCCTTCACTATCAAAAAGGACCAAAAATGTAAACTTTTTATATTTTGGGCCAAAACTATAAAAGTTGCAAAAAATGGGTCCCAAACCGAGAAACATTATTCTTGAGGGACTGAAGTTGTCAAAAACATAATTTTTGGGTTAAAATCGTGTTTTCAACAAATATATATTACAAAAGTGTCAAGAAAAAGAGTTTTAAGGACTAAATATGCAATTGTTTTGTTTAAAAGGACCAAAAGTGTTATTTTTATAAAAGAAGGGTAATGAAAAGGGTCAAACTCTACTTACAAACAAATCAAATCAAAATACAAGATCCACGGCTACCGACAAAATGGAAAACAAATACACTCTCAATAACCAATATCGTTATTAACGATTTGATTCGATCTCGAATCAATAACAAAACAAAATCGTTAAACCAACGTCATTCGTTAAACACGCGATAACTATGACGAGATAACTTACAAACTTTGGGTTGAAAGTTTCAAATCATGCTTGTTGGGCCTTGCTAGCCCATTAACATGATCTTTTGGCCCAAAGGGAATACGCTTATGTGTAATTGGGCCTCCTATGACCTGATTTCATGTAAAAGGACTTTCGTTGGCTCTAATGAGCTATTGGGCCCTATTAGCCCATTAGTACTGCTAGTAAGGTCGAGAAGTCAAATGCAAGTCGGGCCAACGGGTCTTTCGCATTTCCGATAGCCTTAAATACCTCGTGGAAATACGGGACTTCGTACTCTCCTTTCTCCTCGGTTGTTGGGCTTATGAGAAATCAAAGTAAACAGATTCAAGGCATTAAACAAGAGTAATCATGGTGTGTGGATTAAGTGAGTAGTAACGGTCGACGCCTTTAAGGATCGTTCGTAACCTGTAGTTATAAACTAGTCATCTTTATGCGTGATTATAACAATTCACAAACCCAGATTAATCCAACGCTACCCGAGAAATCAAAAATCATTCGTCGTAACGGTATAACAATAGAGAAATCACTGTATTTTATGTATTGGGAAAACATCGGGTTTTCCGGGGAAGTTCAACATTTTCACTTGCGTGATTTATACAAAGTTCAACAATTATACATGTTTTGAAAAATCAACAAGCATATATTCACGGATCTTCACGCTTTTTATAAACAATGATCTTTTCAGAAAATATCGGATTTTTTGGGTTTTACAAACTACACCAAATCATTTTACCACAACATTGCTTATGAACTCACCAACATTTCATATGTTGACCATTTTCAAAACAACTTGTATTCTCAGGTAACAGGTAAACCGAAGAATAAGTACCAAGTAATGTCATGGTGTTTTGCTTATGATATCCACCAGACAATTTTTGTTATGAAGTTGTAATGGCTATAACTATGTACTGGATGTAAACAATATCGGTTGTATTATTTTAATGCATGGTGATGATTTATGTTATGCTTCATGTATATTCATTATGATGGTATTCAATTTAAGTCACAAGAGCCCTCGGACGTTTCCGTCGTCTGGTTCGGGGGTGTGACATTTGGGTACATTTCAAATCTAGTGGGAGCATAATTGTTATGTTGATATTGCATGTTGACAATATTGTTCGTAGAGAACAATGTCTCCAATTTGCAAATTGCAAAGTTTGGGAATTGTTTCGCTATAGTAGACTTAAGGGAGAGGACACTCATACTTCCTTTTGAATCTAAAGGTTTAGATCGTATAGTTAAATAAGGCTTAGTAAATGACATAAACAAATATCATGTTGAAATGTTTCAACATAGGACATTAGATATACGGAAATATTATACCAAGAGATTGAAAAGGTATCAAATCTTTATGTGAAACATAATGAATCGAGTCCCATATGCTTCGGATATAAGATTGATTACATCTGCTATAATATTCTGTAACATCTTGTTTTGAGGTACTTTCACTTTTAACCCTTATACTGAAATTTATTACATTTTGGTCCTTAAAATGTAAGATTTGTGGATAGGAGGGGCTAATATTTCCTCTTTTGGAATTGTGGGTCGGATCTATGTACGTTGAGCGTACGTTTTCATATGCAGGGCATAAAGGGTGAAGTCCCAAATCCTAATATTTAGGGTCTGGACCCTATTTATCCTTCATTAACACTCAAAGTCGGTTCCTTTCATCAGCTTCCATCCTCTCAAAATGTTTTTGCAAACCCTAACCAAACTTGTGAGAATTTTTGAGCTTTTGTGTGTGTTTTGTGCCTTTGAATAAGAAAGAAGGAAGTAGAGAAGATCTTGGAGGAGGGAAGTACCTTAGATCCATGATCACATCATCATTTGACACCACTTGGAGGTATAAAGTTCTAAACTTGGTGAAGTTACACTTAGATCTTGTTTTAGGCTTGATTTTATGTTCTTTTGGTCCCATAAGCTTGGTATTAAGAGTGGGGGTTACTCTAATCCATTTGAGTTGTCGTTTAGAGCTTTTGGAGCCCCTTGATTCATAAAAATGTAATTTTGGATACTATTTTCTTCTCATGCATGGCCTAAGTTATCTTAATGGATTAAGAGGTTAGGATCTTTGGTGTTGGGCACTTAATGCCCATGCATGACCATAAATTTGGAAACTTTATGATCAAGGACATCATTTTGGACTTGGATCTGGAAAATGGACTTAAGGGCTTACGGAATTAAGCTCTTAATGAGTTGGGTTGGCATCTAGTTGCATACACTGCACGCACATGATCAACAGGACCATGCATAGTCAACCAATACATACGTTGGGCGTACAGCTGAGTATGCAGGGCATGCTCAGCTGGGTTGACTTAGTGGAATTTTTGGAATTTGGACTTTTACCTGATTTTGACCTAGGGGCATTTTAAGTATTTTGGATTGTGTTTGAGAATTGGTTATTTGGATGGATATGCGACGGTTAGAGCTAAAATTCAAAATTGGGAGCTTATCAGCTTTTATTCAGATTGAGAGGTGAGTCTTCCTCACCGTACTTCTGGGTCAAAGGCACCAAGGTCGACCCATTGGATTGAATATCCTGTTATATGATAGTATGTTATTATGGTGTAGAGATTTGTTAGATCGGTATCCTGGTATATAGGATGTTAGCATGTGGTAGTGATCTGTAGATCTGTCTGTTTTTCTTTTGACTGGTTATATGCTTATCTTATATGTATATGTTGAAATGTTATGTTTGGTTGGGTTGAGGCGGTCCTATTTTGTGCTTAAGGCCAAGATACTTAGGGTGTTCCGGATAGATTGTAGGTCCTGGAAGGTAGTCCAGTCATGCTAAATGCTCAAAGAGCAATCCGGATAGGCTGTAGGCCCTGCAAAGCAGTCCAGTCATGCTGAAGGCTCGAAGAGCGATCCAAATAGGTTGTATGTAACATCCCAAAAATCAAGGATAAAAATTTCATTTTTATAATAACCAAAACACTATTGTAAGCTTGTCCAAACATCTAAAAGCATTTCAAAATAAAAAAAATTATCAAAGTTCGTTCCCAAAGATCACATTTTACGGAAAACACAGGTGTATGTACTATGCATGCATGAACTCAAAATCTCCACAAACCTTGCACCTTTATGAATGAGGGACCCTTAAAATGTCCAGATCTACTAGATTGAGCTCCTAAAACAACCTTAGCTCAGAAATACCAAGCAAAAGGGACTAAAACGGCCATAAATCAACCCAAAAGTATATATATATATATATATATATATATAATATATATATATATATATATTCAATGAGTAGCTAAAATAGAGACTTTATACCTCTAAAGTCTCGAAATGGAGATGTTAACACTGGATCTCTAGGCTCTTCTCCAAAGGTTGGTTCTTCCACCTTCTTCTTCTTTTGCACAAACCACCAAGAATCTTCTTTCAAGCTCCAAGCTTCACCCAAGGCACTCTAGGGTTTTATGTATGTCAAAAGAGGTGGTGGCTGACTTAAAATGACCAAAGGGGTGGTATAATGTTGTTTATATATGGTAGGAACCCCGAAATTAGGGTTTTTCTCTCATGGCAGTACGCCTCGCATACCTCTTAGTATGTCGGGCGTACATACAAACCACCCGCAAACATCTAACCTTCTACGCCCTGTGTTCTCAATGAGTATGCCACGCATTAAAGAGATGGGTTTACTGCCCAATTACATTAAGGAGATGGGTTTACAGCCCAATTACATTAAATAGATGGGTTTACGGCCCATCACGATTCAAGAGAGTGGTTCACGACCCATAAAGGCCCATGAGAATGAAGTGGGACATTTTAGGCCCAATAAAGCCCATGAGAAATCTTATGGCCCAAAATGCTATTATTTAATGAATATGGGTCTATTTAAGGTCCAAATAGGGTTCCTTGACCCAAAATAGTCAAATTGAGAGTTTACTAGCCCATTAGGCCTAGTAAGAGGATCATGGCCCATTTTGTGATGGAACCGGAACATTAGGGTTACAAAACCATATTTAAGTATATGAGATGTATTGAATTAGGTTTTGAACTTTACTCAGGAATTTTGGGTTCAAATGGTTGATTTTGATTGAGCATAGCACTTGACATGAGCTTAGATTACAAGTTATATAAGAGTTGATCTTTACATGAAGACAAAATTTCCTAGCTAAAAAGACTAGTTGTGACATCTTGCCCCCGTTAAAGGGAATTTCGTCCCGAAATTCTTTTGAAGATAGACTATGAATGAGAGAATAGGTGAGGTTACTTCTGCTTCATCATCTCCTCGCGTTTCCACGTTAATTTCGGTCGACGCTTAGCGTTCCATCGAACCTTCACAATTGGAATGTGACTCTGTTTCGTACTCTTCACTTCCCTGTTCATTATCTCAACTAGGTCCTCGACGAACAGAAGGTTCTCGTTGATTTCGATCTCTTCCAGAGGAATGACAAGGGTTTCATCTGTTAAGCACTTTTTCAAATTTGAGACGTGGAACACGGGGTGTACGTTGCTGAGCTCCGTAGGCAGCTGCAGCTTACATGCCACCGGACCAATTTGGGCAAGAATCTTGATGAGTTGAAAAACTCTTTGATCGTTTAGATCTTACACGGGTTAATCAGAATAATGTAAACAAAATAACAAACAAGAGAATGAATCAATAATGAGCTGAATGAGTCAATAGATTCACGCCTCAGCAGAGCTCGATGAAGAACTTCCGCTGTAGAGGCTTTTAGGGTTCCAATCGATAAAACAACAATGATCGTTATGAATGATCGACTAAAACGCTACATACAAAGATGCATGCAAGCAACTATAAATACGAAACCCTAATTATTAAATCACGGATGGACAGGCCCAATCCGGATACAAAATTGGACTAAGAACCGAGCCCAAGACGCAACACATAATGGACCCAACAATCTCCCCCTTTGTGTCAATCGGTCGAGACTCTACTTTATCTTACTGGATCCTGCTGCATTAACCTTCTTCGTAGTTTCGAACAGGCAAGGAATGAGGGCAAGAATAGTTTGTCGAAAACGAATATACCAGTGGATCATGTCATTGAAGTATTTCTTATCATCTTCAGAATTTTGCTTACACCGATTGATGATCCCCAGAACATGCTCTAGACACGTAGTGGTGTAAAGATGTTTGTCAGCTAAAGCGAACAGACATTTCTGGCCTTCATTCCTGGTGAACATAACCGAGTTTTGCTTCGGATCAATCCTCCCCATCTGCATTTTATTCAGATCACTTGCAGAACCGACTGGGGAGATGGTGGGCTTCTTCCTAAGTACATTTGCAATTTCCTGATCCATCTTCGCAACCTCCATGATATAACAAACCAACATCCTCTTGAAGTGATCTATGATCGGCCCATATTCAGCTTCATTGGTGAGGAGGATGTTATGCAGAATGATCCAATCGTGAGGATTTAGATTAGGAAGATCAGCGAGAGTGATGGCGTGTTCGGCTTTATCTGAACCCCTCAAGACTTTGAATCTGACGTTCGTGAAGTTACCCTCCTGAAATGGTTTGAGGACCCGAACATTGACGATCTTCTGTGCACTCCACGTCTGATACTGAGGCTGAGCAAACCTCAGATAGAAATCGATAAGTTCCCTATCAACCTTCGGGTGAGGATGAGGGACTTCAGCTATGTGGGGAAATGCATGAAAAATAAATGCCTTTCGGGTCAAGGGCATGTCGAATTGAGAATCGACAGAATTAGCCCTGTCCAAAGAGATCACAGGTTCAAGCCAGAGGATGCTAGGGGACTCAATAGCTTCTTTGATAAGCTTCTCAAGAGTCCGTGGAGGGAAAAGGGTTTTTCGACTTTCAAGGAGATCATGAGCCTCCTTCATCTTCCTTTCATTTGCTTCCGCCTCCCTAGCAATCCGAGCATTCATGTCTGGTTCCTTGTCCCTGGCCTGTTTCTTCAAAATATCAGCAATGGTTTCTTTGTCTTCGTCTCCATCACTGTCATCGAGAACCTTTTTGCCTTTGTCTTGAGCACCCGAACCTGATGCATGACCAGTTTTTGGTGGTTCGGTTTCTTTAGTTGGAACTGATGAAGAAATCGGAGGCGGTTGGGACAGAGCTGTGGAAACAGGAGGAGGTTGAGATTGATTACTGCCCTTTGAAGCTCCTTCTCCGCCTTGTTTTGGATGGACCACTTGCTCAGGAAGCCCCTCAATTTTGCTAAGCATGGCAAGGGCTGGAGCAAGTTTCTCAGCAAGAGTTCGCCTCACTGAGTAGTTGAGAATCGGGTCATGCACCTCAATGATGTTCGAGAGGGCTCCGTGGACATCCGAAACACAACTTCTAACCACAGCACGCTCGAATCAAAGAGAATCAATCTTCTTCTCAGTTTGGGAAGGTTGAAGACTCTGATTTTTAGCGTAGTTGTTTTGCGTGCAAGCGCATCCATCACAGAATTTTCGGTGGCAAGGTCTTCTTGGAGCTTGGTTAGACGATCCTCAATGGTTGTCTGAAAGGATTTGTTGTCTGCTTCAAGGGTCTGACGAAGACTGACGAAGTGGTGCTGTTCTGTTTCAAAAGAGGTAGCCAGCTTCTCAACAACCGAATTAATCTTCGTAGCATTGGATTTGGCTGCCCCTGCAAAGACTCCAAGAAGATGGTAGCATCTCGAAATATTTTTTCGACTTTTTCGGTCGCAGCAGCACAAGCCTTTGTTGAAGCATCAATAGCAACAGTAGCAGAGTTGATGGAGGCTTCGTGTACCTTGGTGAAAGTGTCGACCATCCCCTGAATGGCAGCTTTCGTGATATGGGACCGAGAGGAGGAGGAAGAAGCGACGAGATTATCAATCTTCTCGTGAAGTTCCTTGATATGATTTTTGGTGACAGGAGCATCATCATCATCATCGCTATGAACCTGGTAGGGATTGTAGTAAACTGAATCGAAGGTCATATCTTCCCCTCCTAGAAATGCCTCGGTTTCGGCTAAGTGATTGGGAGAAAAAGGCGATGTTGGATGTTCGGGTGTGCGAGTAGGTTCGGGTATGGAAATGGGTTTGGTTGTAGGTGTGTGTTTGGGTGCTGAAGTATGATCCCCCGTATCAGATAAGTTGGTTCGAACTCTAGTGGTTGTTGGTTTTGTGGCTTCAGAGAAAATGGGAGGTGGTATAGGAATAGAGGTGGGTTGAATATGAGTGGAGGAAGTTATGGGGGAATGGAAATAGAGATAGTAATAGGTGGAGAAGAGACAGCTTTGGTTGTGATAGGTACCTCAGGTGAAGGCGAACGAGGAGGAGAGTCGCCTCGAACCGACCCCTCTGAGTCTGAACTTTCATCCTCTGATTCGCTTGACGAAGAATCAAGAATAAGTTTTCGTTTAGGCTGTGTTTTTGCCTTCTTCAATGGAGGTGATTGGGCTGCCTTTGCGGATTTTCTCTTCTTAGGAGTAAGGCCTTTCGCTCCTTTGACCACTTTCTTTCCTTTCCCTTTCTCTGGTTTCTTGCCCCTGGGAGCAGGTTTGTCTGCGTCGTTGATGGATTGAACCATCTCTGCAGTCAGCTCTCTTGGACCCGGAGGAAGAAATTCCTTGTAGGTCTTAATGATGTGGCTCTCCGCTGATACACAAGCATACATGGACTCATGAATTGAGCCGACAAAGATGAACTTGGAGGGATCAGTAACGATGATCTTGGTAGTGTGGAACACGCCAATCGAAGAGAGTGCAAAAGTGGCCACAGTAAGGACATGATACTTTTCCATTGCCCATTTGGTGACGATCGTCCAGAACCTGGCATAGGAGATTTCAGTGTGTCGAGAAAAAGAGGCAAGGCTTTGAATCAACTGCTGCCAGAGAACTGAGCCATAGTCGAGGTTGATCCCATTGTACAACCCATAAAGAATTGTCATGAATAAATGACTGGCCCCATCAGAACCTGCACTCCTCTCAGATAAACCTTTGAACAATACCGTGAAGAAGCCATTCCATTGAGGAGGAAGGCACGACTTCTTGAACTTCGTGACAGTAGTAAGGATTTCAGTGTAACCCATGTTGTAGAACATGGAGAATAATTGACCCACAGTGACCGAATCAGGGTTAACCCTCGATTCTTCAGGTTCAAACCCTAGAAGCGAGCAAAATCGCTGCTTTGAGATGGAGGTTTTGGTGTCAAGGATGTCAAAGTAGATGTGATCAATGGATTTTTCGTAGTGAGCTGTGGAGAAAATCTGGGATAGACATTCCATAGGCACAATTTCAACCTTGGTGAGTGCGAGAACCAGTGGAGAGTATTTGAGACACTCCACGATAGGATACATGAAGGCATCATAGGAGATTGGGGTGAGGTCGATGACCAGGCTTTGCTGAGGTCTGATTGGGAGAATGTTGGAGGTTTCATGAACAGAGGAGGAATCTGCCATTGTTGAATGCTTCGAAGAAGAGGATGAACAGTGGGAGAAGAAATGCCTTTGTTTGCTCTCAGAAATTTGGTTTGCGGTAAAGAGGTAAAACAATTAGGGTTTTACCCTTTATACCGGGTATGGAGGAGAGAGAAAAATTCGCCCCCAAATCCTCTTGAAATGCGAAACGGTTCCTAAGTTGATTGAAACGTGACAGTAGGCAACCCCGATGATTACGCATGAGAGAGAAAAACGTTTCAGTTTAGCATGCCTGCCCACCAAATCCCTTTTTGAATTCTTGAAACCTTTAACCTTCCGGCTGAGTCATCATCTTATCTTTTAAGTGAGCTGTCATCATTAAATAAAACCAAAGACTTAGAAAAACCCCAGCATTCCCTTGTTGAGTATATCCCTAAGAACCAAAGCTACATAAAGGAAAATAGCGTGTAGATAACCAAACTAGACTTTTGGAAAATCAAAAAGATTTTCGTGCATAGAGTGTCAAAGATAAAGAAAGAAAGCAACATCTATGTCGGAATTTGTGATGTCAATATAGACACGAAACAGTGGATCCCGGGCACGAATCTCTTCCTTCAAAGTCAAGAGAGACTTTAAAGTGTCTGTGTGGTTTCCCATTGAATTACGATCAAGCACTTGTTAAGAAGTGTTGAAAGGCATCTTTTCATGAGGCTTAGAAGGGTGGCTTTAGCTTCAGTTCAGAATTCCAGATCTTGACATAAGACCGAAACCGAATGAAGTACATGTGAGACCGATGTGGTCTGTTGAACAAGTAGGTTTTGGTCTATATTCAGTGACTTATTGGAAATGTTTGGTGTGAAATCAAAAAAAAATTAACTGGATTCTATGGGAAGAAACGTTATGGTGTGTAACAATTTCATAAGAATCACACAAAAACAAAATAGAGATTTCATGGTACAACCACATGGGTGGTTTCGTTAATTCATTGGTGAAAGCTAGAGCAAATTTAATTGTTCACCGTCAATTCATAGTGGGTATTGAATTTTGGGTTTCACTTAGCACGTAGTGACACGAAGCTAAGATCATAAACACAGAGATTATGTAACCATAAACCTCAGTGGTTATTTCTGAGAGTCACAAGGGTTACATATATGAACCGAAATGAGATGGAGAAAAGTGTTTGAGGTGTTGTAAAGAAACCAAAGTACCTCTGCTATAAAAGGAATGACCAAGCAGAAAACTCTTAACTCATATGAGAAAAGAGTAAGGTAGCTCATGATTAGAATAAATTTAGCAGCCTAATTGGGAAGACAAGGTTTGTATATACCCAGTCAATAAGGCTTTATTCAAAATTAGTTGAGGCTTAGGACAACATGCAGCAGCACGCTTCTAGGGACACTTAGCTAGTATAAAGTGTGAGAATGATACATGCCCCATCGATATTCCAGAAACAATTAACATAAACAGAAGTAGAGACAAAAGAAAGAACATATTTTTGGAATTTTGATATTTTGAAAAGAGAAGAACAAAACAAACCAAACAGAAAAAATTTTGAACCGAACTAGAAATGGACCGAACGCTCGGTTCATTTCGGTTCCTTTAAAAAAAAATATTTTTGGATTTTTGGAAAACAATTGTACAAAATTATACAACCAAAGACATCTCCTTTTTTAGATAAGCGAAAACAAGTGCAATGGGACCAAACCCGAAATAGACCGAGAGTTCGGTTCATTTCGGTTCCCGTGTGAACCGATCCCGAAATAGACCGAGCATTCGGTTCATTTCGCTTCCAACTTTTAGTTTTGAGAAGGTGTTTTTGGTACTGACTCCAATTCCATCATACCTAGGCCTTGTAGGATTTTATTGAAATTTGCTTCAGGAAGGGCTTTGGTGAAAATGTCGGCCAGTTGATCAGTGGTTCGAACAAAGTGAATTTCGACGTTTCCATCTTCCACATGATCTTTAATAAAGTGATACCTCAGTGCTATATGCTTGGTCTTGCAATGTTGCACTGGGTTATGACAGATCCTAATTGCACTTTCTGAGTCGCAATATAGTGGGATCTTTTTCATATTGAGTCCATAATCCCGGAGTTGGCTTTGGATCCAAATCATTTGTGATGTGCAGGAGGCAGCTGCAATGTACTCTGCTTCGGTTGTAGATAGAGAAACACATGTTTGTTTCTTCGATTGCCAGCTAACCAACTTCCCGTCTAGGAATTGGCAGCCTCCTATGGTGCTTTTTCGGTCTAGACCACATCCTCCTAAGTCTGCATCTGAGTAGGCTTGAACGAAGAAACCTGAGTTTGAGGGATACCAAAGACCGAGAGAGGTGGTTCGCTTCAAATACCGGAATATATTCTTCACTGCCAGCATGTGTGGTTCACAAGGATTTGCTTGAAACCTAGCACAATAGCATACTGAAAACATTATATCGGGCCTGCTAGCTGTGAGGTACATCAGGGAACCAATCATTTGGAGATATAGCGTTATGTCAACGGCCGGTTTTTCCAAAGACGGTGTGAGCTTGGTGCCGAACGCCATAGGGACTTTGACCTTTGAGTCTCCCATCATGCCGAATTTAGCAAGGAGAGTCTTAGTGTATGCTTCCTGGTTGATAAAGATGCCTTCGGGTCCCTGTCTAATATTTAAACCAAGGAAAAAGTTAATCGGACCCATTGAGCTCATTTCAAATTTAGTCTCCATCAACTTCCTGAATTCAGCTGTTAGGCTAGGATTCGTGGAGCTGAAGATGATATCGTCGACATAGATTTGAACGATCATAAGGTGGTTACCTTACTTTTTACGAAAAAAGGTTGGGTTAACCGAAACTTGTTTGAATTTAGACATCTTTAAAAACTTAGTTAGTGTTTCATACCATGCCCTAGGAGCTTGTTTCAGACCATAAACTGCCTTATCTAAGATGTAGCGGTGATTTGGATGCTTTTCATTTACAAAACCAAGAGGTTGCTCCACGTACACGGTTTCTTCAAGTTCCCCATTCAGAAAGGCACACTTCACATCCATATGGTAGACCTCAAAGTTCTTGTGTGCAGCATAGCAACAAATATGCGAACGGATTCCAACCTTGCAATCGGAGTGAATGTCTCTTCGTAATCGATTCCTTCTTCCTGGCAATATCCCTTCACCACTAACCGAGCCTTATTCCGGATCACATTTCCCTCCTTGTCCATTTTGTTTCTGAACACCCATTTGAGACCGACAACCGAGGCATCTTTTGGTGTTGGAATAAGTCTCCAGGCCTTATTTCTTCCGAACTCATTGAGTTCGTCTTGCATTGCCTGAACCCAATCAGAATGATCGAGAGCAATATTGACGGTCTTTGGCTCTATTTTGGAGATGAAAGAATTAAACATGCAGAAATCTACTTTGGAGAATAGAGCTGTTTGCTTCGCCTTCAGTTGTGACCGAGTTAGAACCTTTTCTGATGCATCACCCACAATTTGAGATACAGGATGATCTCTGGTCCATTTGGTGAGAGGAGGATAATTTGGATCATAAGAGGGATCCAATTAAGCATTTACCATTTCTTCCATCTCTGATTGAATATCATCATCATACTGCATATTGGAATTCTTCCCCTCGACAGATGATGAATTATTTGGATGTGAACCAAAAATTCTTTCTCCGACTGGACTTTCGGTCTGTTCCGGACTTTCGGTTGCTACATGAATTTCGGGTCCAACCGGGCTTTCGGTTCTGGCTGGGTTTTCAGGCTGTTCCGGACTTTCGGTCGCTACAGGACTTTCGGGTGCAACCGGGCTTTCGGTTCTGGTTGGGCTTTCGGTTCTGTTAAAGATTGGGTTCTCCCCCTGGATATGTGAGTCCTGTCGATCCGAAGAGAATTGATTCTCCCCCTCGACTGAAGTATTGCTCTAAGGAGGTTCATCTCTAACCAGTTCTTCTTCTGCCATTTGTTTGGTTGCGTCTTCGATAATCTTCTTAAGGTGATCCATCTTGTTGTCTGCTGCCATGGCTTCAGAGTGGATAGCCTTCTCAGTTTCATCAAATAAATCCATGAACTGGTCAAACAAATTGGCGATTGAGGCTGTGACCTGACCGGTTTGAGAGAAAATTTCTCCACTTGCCCCTTCGGTAGACTTCAACTTCTTGACGTAATTGTCATCGAACGTTACATAATAGGTTTCTTCAATACGTTTAGAACGCTTATTCAGAACCCTGTACGCCTTTGAAGTAAGAGAATATCCCAGAAAGATGCCTTCATCGGCTTTGACATCGAATTTGTTACGATGCTCTTTGGAGTTAAAAATGAAGCACCTCGAGCCGAACACATGAAAGAACTTAACATTCGGCTTCCTGTTGTTAAGAACCTCATAGGGGGTGAGAGAGAAACGCTTGTTGAGATAAGACCTGTTTTGAGTGAAACAAGCTGCAGCAATGGCGTCTGCCCAGAAATATAGAGGAAGAGAGGCAAAACTCAGCATGGTTCAGGCCACCTCACACAAGGATCGGTTTCGCCTTTCAACAATTCCGTTCTGTTGAGGTGTATAGGGGGCTGAGAAATTGTGACTGGTGCCTTTTTCTGCTAAGAAATCTTCGAATTCTTTGTTATTGAATTCCAGTCCATTTTCGCTCCTGATATTTCGAATGATTTTTCTCAATTGCACTTCGATTTGCTTGATAAAGATCTTCGGCTTGGGAGTAGCCTCAGATTTGTGCTTTAGAAAGAACACCCAAGTGAACCGTGAGAAGTCATCGACAATAACAAGGATGCACTTGTTACCTCCAATGCTCTCGATTGATGATGGACCACATAAGTCAATGTGAAGCAACTCAAGTGGTTCAACAACTTTGGTGTTTATGGTTGTTGGGTGACTTTGGCGACTTTGTTTCCCCATTTCACAAGCAGCACATAATTGTTCTTGATCGAACTTAAGCAGTGGAAGACCTCCAACATGATCACCGATGACTAGCTTGTTGATGTCTTTGAAGTTGAGGTAAGAGAGCCTTCGGTGCCACAACCAACTTTCGTCTGAATGGGCTTTAGACAATAGACATATGGTTGGATTCCCTTTGATTGGGTTAAGATTTAGAGGGAACATTTCACCTTTTCGTTCTGACTTGAGAATAACCTTGTTGGATTTCTTCTCTATTATATCTGAACCTTCGTCATCGAATGATACTTTGGGACCTGTACCTCCCACCAGTTGAGACACACTGATGAGGTTATGTTGTAACCCCTCTACATAAGCCACCTTCCTGATTGTAAAATCTCCATTGGTTATCATCCCATAACCCTTTATCGTTCCATAGGAGTTGTTACCAAACTTGACGTTACCACCGTTTTGAAGGGACCGAAACTCCCTTAGCTCCTCCTTCCTTCCTGTCATGTGACGTGAGCAGCCACTGTCTATGTACCATTCTACGTCGAACTGCTCGTCACTTATAACCTACAAAAATTAAGCAGATTTAGGAACCCAAAGTTTCTTGGGTCCTCGTGAGCCTTTTACAGAAACAGGAATAGTAAGAGAAGCATCAACAAGATAAGTTCATTTTATTAATGTTGTTTTATCTTTCCTCTTAATAGTAAACACTTTGATTTTATTGGAGTTAGATTCAAGTGTTTTGGATTTTGGTTCAGGAGTTTTGACTTTAGCTTGCTTTCGGTCTTCATTTGCTAAAGAATTCATACTTTTTCCTTTCAAATCCTTCGTCAATTGTAAGCGTGGTGTAGGACGAGAATTAGTCTTAGAAGAAGAATGAGACCGAGAAGAATTAGAGGAATAGAAATTAGAATGAGAATCTTTCCTGACTTGAGGTTCGAAATGACCCTTTCGATTGTGATCATTTGATGGACCGAACCTGGACCTTCGGTTGCTATTTGTTGATGGACCGAAGCTGGGTCTTCTGTTGTAAAATCTTGAAGGACTGAACCCTGGTCTTTGTCTGTTGTTGTTTGGTGGACCGAAACCTGCTTTCGGTTGTTGTTACTTTCAGGACCGAACCTATCCTTCCGGTCTTGTTCTTTCTGTGGCCCGAAAGTCTTCTTTTGGTTCTTTTGATCCAACGGACCGAAGCTCCTTTTATCCTTATTATGTTCTCCTTTTGGATTGGATTTTCTATCAAAGTGAGTATAGTGAGGATTTTAAGAGCGCCAAAATTGCTTTCGCTCTGAGAGATTTTTCTTGTATCTTAGATTCCTCTGCTGCTTTTGATTGTTCACCTGTTTCGGTTGTCTGTGAATATTTGCCTTCTGTTTCGGCTTCTGAACAACAGGTTCACTTTCCATGGAAGAGGTTTCGCTTGTTGAGGAGACGTGTTCCACTGGAACCTCTTTTGTGCCACTAGTACTGGGCACATCAAAGTTGGTAGGTTTATTAAGTAGTACTGCCACATATCTACCTTTGACCTTCCATGATGTTTGCTCTGACAAACCGACTGTTTCATCTGCATTGTCTATCGGTGTAGTCCAGAAATACTCATCACAACCATCTACATTATCTTCATTCACCAATGCAGTGAGTTCGGCTGTCTGATGTTCGGTTACTCATGTGACCTTATAAACCTGATTGGGAGTGGTTCTTACCTTTTGGTATACAACGGCCTTTTCTCTAAGGATTGGGAACATATTTTTAGACAGACGAGCGAATTCCACAGAATTTTAAGAAATCAAGTTTTTGTGGTTTGCAGGTTCGCTCCTAATAAACTCTGAACAGTCAATCTCATCCTCTACAGAGATTTCACTCCTGTCATCGTCCTCATTAAGTTCAGATGCATTTTCTACATCAATTTTATTTTCTGTAATTTGGTACTCAATGAGTCAAATTTTTGTATAGTTTCGGCTCTGAGTTTCAACCTATCATTTTCATCCAAAATATTCTTAAGCATGTCCTTATGGTCTTTGGACTTTATAAATGATTCAATTTTGTCCAGACCAAACATATAAGTGGGATTTACATCATCAAAAGATACAACACTTTCACAGTTGTATGCTTCGGCATCGATTTCATCCTCCTTTAGCTCAAAGAAGGGCAAAATCATGCGATGTATTTTCTGGCCTATTTCACAGTCTAGATGCAGTTGTGTAATGTTAGGATAAAATCTTTTTGCAATCAAACAAAAATCATTTCTCTGTTTTAACAACTTAAGATTGTCTCTTTGCAAATAGATATTTTCATCCCTAGACTTAACCAGCTCCAACTCCTTCTGCTCAATCCACATTCTTTGCTCCTCACTCTTGGATGACACCCTGCTTATTTGGTCAGTCAGATTAGAATTCATGACTCGTGTTTGAGTTAAACAACTATCTAGATTTGAAATTCTTGAATTCAAGTTATTTAATTCTTTTTCATATGATGTTTGTGGAATTTTAAATGAAACAAAAATGGATTGTACCTTCTTGATCATTTCATCAAGTTCACTGATCTGCACATTGAGAGGCTTTGTTGTAAAGCACACGTCCTCTCGCTCCTTAGCCACTTCATTTCCACCATCAGTGTTGTATCCCCTCATCTGGGACACATATGTCACCATCAAGCATCTTCCACTAGCATCACCACACTTCGCCACATAAGCCTTTCCATGAGTAGGTTTTCTCACTTCATCATCTTCTGAATCGGTCGACCACACCTGTACGCCACCGAACTCATCATCATCTACCAAACCTTGCACAATTAGAGCATTCATAGTGGGATTAGTAGCAGCTTTCTTCCTTTTAATCTCCTCCATTCTTTTCAGGAGACTTGCTTCTTCATCCTTCTCCTCATCTTTCTCCGCCATTTTCTTCAACACACAATCTTTTGCATAGTGGTTTTTCCCTCCACAGTAAAAACAGCTAACACCAGAATCAGCTTCACCCTTCGCTTCTTTCTTTGGTTCTTCAACCTTTGGCTCCTCTTTCGCTTTTTCGGAGCTGTAGCTTCCCTACCAATTACGGTTCTTGTTGGTAGGAAACTTCTTCTTGATGAACCTCCTGGGATTTGACACCGTCATTGCATAATCTTCAGATGTCAGATCATAGTCTCCCAGATTCAGATCTTTTTCTGCTGCTGCTGCACTCTTACCTTTAGACAGAAGGGCCAAAGACCCCAAGTTTGAAACCACACTCTTCTCTTGCAGCACAATCTTTTCCTGGGATTTCAGAATCCCTACAAGTTTCGCCAAAGAATATGATTTGAACTGCTCATGTGCTTTAACCGTCGACACAACTGCCCTCCATTCGGGTCTTAGGCCATTTAAGAAAGTGACCTTATGTTCGATGAGCTTTCTTTCTATGTCATGTTTGATCATCTTACTGAGAAGATGATTGAACCGATCGAACGTTTGTGTAACAACCTCCTCTGGCTTCTGCTTGAACTCTCCAAATTCTGAGAGAAGTAGGGTCTGAATCAAGTTCTCCAGATCTTCATCTGTGGAGTACAGCTCTCGCAACCGATCCTAGATTTCCTTTGTTGTACCACATGAACTTACTAACCGAAATGTGTCTGATTGAAGGGCGAATCAAATTAGTCTCAATGCCTTAATGTTGCATTGAAACTTCTCCTTTTCGTCCTGAGCAACGTCCTTTACATCTTTCAATAGATCATTGAACTCCTTCTGAGTTTTAATGATTCTTGAAGTGCTTGAATGAGCGAAGGGGCCAACTGTGATTGCTTCCCATATCAGATACTCGTTATCTTCCAATCCAATAATGTAATCTTCAAAATGGTGTGTCCATACTTCATAGTCTTGAGTGTAGAGGATTCGGATCTTGGTTGTTGATCCGATGTTGTTAGAGATGTTGATGGGATTGGATTGAGAATCGTCCATGCTTGATCGTTTAACCTGTTATAAGATCAGACTTGTAATACGTAATATTAGGGCAAGATTAATAATTAATGAGATACGTCAATTATGGAGTGACGGCTCAATAAATATCAATGAATGCGGAATGAACCCTAATCACTTCTCTGACAGAAGAGATGTGTATGAATTACACAGCCTCCTGCTCTGATACCAATTGATGAGTTGAAAAACTCTTTGATCATTTAGATCTTACACAGGTTAATCATAATAATGTAAACAAAATAACAAACAAGAGAATGAATCAATAATGAGCTGAATGATTCAATAGATTCACGCCTCAGCAGAGCTCGATGAAGAACTTCCACTGTAGAGGCTTTTAGGGTTCCAATCGATAAAACAACAATGATCGTTATGAATGATCGACTAAAACGCTAAGTACAAAGATGCATGCAAGCAACTATAAATATGAAACCCTAATTATTAAATCACGGATGGACAGGCCCAATCCGGATACAAAATTGGACTAAGAACCGAGCCGAAGACGCAACACATAATGGACCCAACAAATCTCGAACGGCCCGAAGTATCACGGATATAGTTTTCCCCGTTTCCAAATACGGATCATCCCTTTCCAGGGAGAGACCTTTAATAGTACCCGATCTTCAACTTGGAATTCCAGAGGCTTTCGTTGTTTGTCAGCATAATTCTTTTGTCGGTCTCGCGATGCTTGGAGTCGAGCCTTGATTTGGATTATCTTTTCTGTTGTTTCTCAAATGATTTCTGGCCCTGTAAGAGTGCTGCTTGGTGATTGCCCTTTTGCCAGCTGGGTATCACCCACCTCAGCCCAGCAAAGAGGCGATCTGTATTTGCGACCATATAAAGCCTCAAAAGGAGCAACCCTTATACTCGTGTGATAGTTGTTGATGTACGAGAATTCAATCAAGGGCAAGTGGGCATCCCATTATTTGCTAAAATCGATCACACAAGCTCAGAGCATGTCCTCGAGGTTCTGGATGGTTCATTCACTCTAGCCATCGGTTTGTGGGTGGTAAGCAGTGCTCATGTCTAGTTGTGTTCCCATTGCCTTCTGGAGTGACATCCAAAACCGTTAAGTAAATCTACTATCATGATCTGAGATAATGGATACTGGTACTCCATGAAGTCTCACGATCTCTTTTATATAGATTTGTGTTAATCTTTCTATCTTGTACGATTCCTTGACTGGTAGGAAATGGGTGGATTTGGTTAACCTATCGACAATCACCCAGATAGCATCCAATCTGTCCGCTGTCTTAGGTAATTTGGTTATGAAGTCCATGGTAATCCTTTCCCATTTCCACTCGGGTATCACTGGATGTTCTAATAACCTGATGGCTTTTGATACTCCACTTTCACCTTGGCACAAGTGAGACACTTTCCCACGTAAGTGGCGATCTCTTCCTTCATATTTGGCCACCAATAATGTTGCTTAATGTCCAGGTACATTTTATCCAAACCTGGATGGACGGAATATCGCGTTTTATATGCCTCGTTCATGACTAACTCTCTGAATCCCCCAAATTTAGGGACCCAGATTATATTCATGAAGTAGTAAGCTCCGTCCTCTTTGGCTTTAAGGTTTTTATCCATCCCACGCAACGTTACATTGGTGGCGTTCTCCAGTTTCAATGCATCGGATTAGGCTCCATTGATCTTTGAGGTTAGGTGGGAGTGGATGGTTATCGATAATGTCTTCACCCGGTGACTTGAGTATTCTTTCCTACTTAGGGAATCGGCTACCACATTAACCTTGCATGGGTGGTACTTGATCCCACATTCATAATCATTTAGCAGCTCAACCCACCTTCGTTGCCTCATGTTCAACTCCTTTTGGTTTAGAATGTGTTGGAGGCTTTTGTGATCCGTGAAGACGGTGCACTTTGTACCGTATAGGTAGTGCCCCCAAATCTTTAGGGTGAAGACCACAACTCCCAACTCGAGATCATGGGTGGTGTAGTTTACTTCATGCGTCTTCAATTGTCTGGATGCGTAAGCTATCACCCTTCCACGTTGTATGAGGACACATCCTAACCCTTGGTTCGAAGCATCGCAATATACTACGAAGTCTTCATTTCCCTTCGGTAAGGAAAACACTTGTGCACTACAGAGGGCTCGCTTCAAGGTTTGGAAGGCAACTTCTTGCTTTTCCGTCCATTTGAATGATACACCTTTTGTGTCCAGGTGGTGAGGGTTTTGGCTATCTTGGAAAAGTTATGGATGAACCTGCAGTAGTAGCCTGCGAGACCCAAGAATTGTCGAATTTTTGTTGGTGTCTTTGGGATCGCCCAACCTTCAATGGCCTTGATCTTGGAAGGATCTACGTGAATCCCTTTCTCACTGACTACATGACCCAAGAAGTTTACACTGCGAATCCAGAACTCGCATTTGGAGAGTTTTGCATATAGCCTTTCAGCTCTTAGAGTTTCCAAGATTTGACGGAAATGTTGACCGTGCTCCTCCTTGCTTCGGGAGTATATGAGAACGTCACCGATGAAGACGATTACGAAACTATCGAGGAACAGGCAGCAGACTCGATTCATGAGGTCCATAAATGTTGCGGGGGCATTTGCTAGACCGAAGGGCATCACAACAAATTCGTAATGACCGTATCGAGTTCGGAAAGCAGTTTTTGGAATGTCCTCTTCTCGGACTCGAAGCTGGTGATAACCGGATATTAGATCTATTTTGGAGAAGTAACTAGCTCCTTGAAGTTGGTTGAATAGATTCTCAATCCTAGGGAGTGGGTATCAGTTTTTGACAGTAAGCTTATTCAATTTCCTATAATCGATGCACATTCTGAACGATCCATCCTTCTTCTTGACAAACAAGATCGGAGCTCCCCAGGGTGAAAAACTTGGTCTGATGCATCCTTTTCTCAATAATTCGCTTAGTTGACTGGATAACTCCTGCATTTCGGCGGGAGCTAACCTGTAAGGTGGTTTGGCAATTGATGTGTCTCCCGGTATGAGGTTGATTCAGAATTCAACCTGTCTTTCTAGGGGTATTCCTGGAAGGTCTTCAGGAAATACATCTTTGAAGTCGCATGCCACTGGGATGTCTTTAATGTTTATTTCTTCTTTGGCTTTGTCCACAACATGAGCGAGGAAAGCATAGTTTTTCTTGTGTAGGCACTTATGTGCTTTGATACACGAGATAAGATGAAGATTGGCGCCAGGTTTATGACCATATATTATTAGGGTTTCGTGGTTGGAGAGGTGAAGGCGAACGGCCTTCTCGTGGCACATAATATCAGCACGATGGGGGTTTAACCAATTCATGCCGATTATCACATCAAAACTCCTAATATTTACTGGCATCAAATCTATTTGAAATGAATGATTGTTTAGTGTTAATGTGCACCCTACATAAACATCTTTGGTTGTTTTGATTTTCCCATTAGCTATCTCCATCGTGAAGGCTTCGTTGAGCTTCTGAGGTTGTTGGTTTAGTAAGTGTTTGAATTTGTTACTAACAAAGCTTCGCTCGGCTCCGCTATCGAATAAAATGCAAGCGTAAGTGTTGTTAAGTGGTAACGTACCAGTAACAACCATTGGGTCTTGAACTGCTTCACCTTGAACCAACGTCAAGACCCTTCCCAATCCTCCTTCCCCTTAGTTGTTGGCCTTGGCACAATCGCATCTGAAATGGACAGTTCCTCCACACCCATAACAAGTGTGACTAGCCCCAGCATTATTGTTTTTATTGTTGTTGTTGTGGTTTTTGTTGTTGTTGTTGTTGTTGTTGTTGTTTGGTTGTTGGTTCGGTTGGGGTTGAGATCGGCACTATCGGGTGGTATGGCCCTTACGGTTGCAACTTGTACATTGCATATCTTTGCATTCTCCATAATGGTGAAAGCCTCATTTGTTACACTTGGTCAAGGTTCCTGAGTATTGTCTGGTAGTAGTTTACATAGTTGAGGCTGGAGCATGTGGTCTTGAGGTAACCTAAGCAGTAACAGTGTGGGCTGCTATAGTTTGTTGCTTTTTCGATGACTCTTGGTTGTTTCGCCCCTTTCGCTTGTTGTCCTTGTTCCTCTTGTTATATTTCCCTTCTTTCTTGTCTTCAGTTTCTCCAGCTTTGGCACCCTTCTTGTTGCCATGATCGTATAACTTCTTGGCTAGTCTTTTAGCACTGTCATACGTCTTCGGGTTTGTTGTGATTACATTTTCTTGAATTGGAGAGGTTAGTCCCCAAATGAATCTTTCAATCTTATTTACTTCAGATGTGATCATGCCTGGACACAGGAGTGACACTCACTAAACCTCGAGATGTAAGCATCGATGTTGGAGTTTTGGACTGTAAGATTCCACAGTTCCTGCTCCATCTTCTGGATCTCCCCTCTGGGACAGTATTCCGCCATTAACATTTCTTTCAGCTCCTCCCATGGCATAGCGTTCGCCACTAGTAGTGGCATGGCCTCTACGTGACCATTCCACCAAGAAAGCGCTTGATCGATGAATGTGCAAGCTGCAAACTTCACCTTGCACTCTTCGGGGCATCCACAGATCTCGAATACTAATTCAACTTTTTCTATCCACCTCTTTAGATTTATCACGCCTCCTGTCCCGTTGAAGGTTCAAGGCTTGGCATTCATGAAATCCTTGTAGGTACATGTCCTTGTGGGTCCTTGGTTCGTCCCCTGGTTTGTACTTCTGGCTCCTTGCCCGTTACCTCCATTGTTATTTCCGTTGTGAATCTGTGCCAGTGCTGTTGTGACTGCAGCTGACACTGTCGCTTGGAATTCAGCTGAGTTTATCTTCGGTGGTGTTGGTGTCATGTGGTTTCCTTGATTCAGTCTCTGATGCATCTTCTGTCATGGAACGGAAAGATGTTGAGTATTTACTACATTCTATTTTCTCGATTTCTTAATTATAGAACAGTTTTGGTGATTTGGTTGCGTGTGAGTAAGTGAGTGCATACAATCCACATGTAATAAAAGTAATAGAACACATAACAGATAACAACATCATGAGAATATATAACCATTTTTCATTAATGCTAATCTTTTGATACATGAAAATTTGCCTTTATAAGGCGTACAATACATGAAAGGAAATGGGATCCGACGGTGTAACAACTCCATGAATAGTGTAATCAGTTAATCATGTAGGCGATAGTACATAGACTAGTACATCAAAGGAAATCATAATAGTAGTGGTAGTAGATGGGCGGATACTAATTGCGGCGAGAAGGGTCTGGTGGTGAAATCACATGTCAAAATGTCGCGCCACGAGGTCAACCATCTCGCTCATCTCCCTAGTGACCTCATCCCTCTCATGCTCTGCTTGCACGGCTCGGGCTTCTTCTGCTAAAAGTTGTTGTCGAAGGGTGGCAACCTCCTCTTCTAAGGAGCGAGTCTGATCGATGGGATCCCTCGGTGCTGTGGGGTGGCCCTGCATCACCTCTGAAGTGGGAGGCTCGCTGGGGACTTCATTAGTGTCCCCTACTTCCTCCATATCCTCGTCAGGTTCTCCGAACTCATAGTCGGTCTCCACGTATTCCTCAGTTCCTACGCCTGGATCTGCCTCCTGACCCATAACAGGTTCTCCTTCAATCAACCCATTGGCCACCAGGGCCTGATAGTAAAGGATACCTTGTTGGAGTTCTTCCATGATGACTGTGTGAGAAACTGAGGGGTGAGAAGTGTGTAAGGAAAGTATGTAGATAGCATTCCAAAAATACTCCTATAGTGTTTTAATTGTTTATGTTTGGGTTCCTTAGAGCTTTTTGGATACAAGGTAAGTTTCTAGATTCATTTCCCAACATGATCACTCCCAAACACATGTTGGTCGTATTTTGAATAAATATAGTTAATCAGACTATATTTACCCCCAATACGATTACATAACTGTTCGGGTTTAACCATGGTATTCAATTTCCTCCAGAGACTTTTAGCGTTATAGTATTAATGCATACCTAGGTTTTATTTTATTCAGAGTGTTTTAGTCCCATTGTAATTTATAGTTGCATATCTTGTATGATTAGATATGCCAGTTCACTATAAACAATGCTCTGATACCAATCTGTCACACCCCCGAACCAGACAGCGGAAACGTCTGAGCGCTTGGGTGATTCATTTTCTGTAGTATCATCACAGGGTATATAATTGAAACATAACATCATCATCATCACGCATGTAATATTACAACTATCATTGGTTTACATCAAATATTGTATTTCAATATTACATGCAAAAATATTCAAAGTATGATGACAACAAAACATAACAAAATATCCATGTAGTCTTGCTGACCAACCTGCTCAATGGTTTCTTGAGAATACAAGTTAATTTAAAAAGGTCAACACAAAAATGTTGGTGAGTTCATAAGCATGTTTTAGTAAAAGATTTTGTATTGCTTTGTAAACACCAGAAAATCCGATATTTTCTGAAAAACAGTTTGAAATATTTGAAATGTTTGTGTCCGATCTTGTATTAATGCATGTGTGTTAATGTTTGTGAGAGTATAAAGAGAATGACCCCAGACAACCCGATGTTGTCTGCTTATGAGAATGTTGGAATCTCAACACTCGAGTTTGAGTACCAGCGTGGGTATGTTACCATGTTATCCAAAAAGAAAAGATGGTTTCTCGAAAATTTTATAACGTTAATTCCTCTAAGTGAGTCGTTATAACCATACTAGATAATGACAATTTCGCGTGTCTTGGCGTTTATCGAACGCCGACGGAATAAGGTAAGGTTTTTGTCACCCTAGACTGGCCTAGTCTAGCTGTACCGAACAGCTCAGGTGTGGGGTGTCACCCCCGTATAGATCTATACACAAACTCCTGTTCTCCCTCCAAGAGACTTTGGTTATAACTACAGGCTATGATTGTACACTCAATAGGTGTCAACCGAAACGTCTCACTAGATCCTTAATCGAATTTACGCAAAAAAAAAAAAAAGAGCATATAAGGTATATTTCAGGCCCAATAAACATGAAAGTGGACATTTAAGGCCCACTAAGCATGTAAACTATTTCCAGGCTCAAAAGGAATGAGAACATATATCACGGGCCCAATATACATGTAAGAGGACAACTAAGGCCCATTTAACATGTATATTATTTCCAGGCCCAATAAGGACGTGAATACCGAAATCGATCTGTGGTTTGTTATGTTGGTTGTTTAAGCTATGTTGTTTACCGAAGTGGCATAAAAAGCTCATCTTTTTGTAAAAGATCATTTTTGGTCCTAAAAACCGAAAATTTACAATTATGGCACATTTTTGGTAAAAAAATGACATTTTAGGTCCTTTAAGGCTAAAATTTGCATTTAAGGCTAGTTTTAAGTAGAAATAACATTTTTAACTCACTTTTATCAAAAATATCGTTTTTGGCTTGGTTTTATGAAAATGTGCATTTTCAGCCCATTTATAAATAAATTCATCTTTTTGGCCCAAGTTTTAATAAATTTACACTTTTAGTCCTTCTTATCAAAATTTTATATTTTTGGCACAACTTTGTTGAAAATGACATTTAAGCCCACAAAAGTCCAAAAATTTACAAACTCGACCCAAAATTTCGTAAAAACCCAATAGAAGCCCATTTATGAATTTTTACACTCCTAGCCCTTTTTAAGATCACAAATACCATAAAGATTCATATTTATCAAAATACATCCCTTTTGGTCCCTTAGAAACCATGAGTTATATAAAATACCTCATTTTTGGTTTTTTTTTTGTCATTTTTAGCCCTATTATGCAAGTTTCTTAGTTTTAAATAACTTTTATGAATTTTTAAACCTTTTCTTTGCATAATAAGATGAAATGAGTATTATGTTCTACAAATATCATCACATTTTACTAGATCTTCAAGTTCATGGAGTTTATAACACATAATCACACATATATCATGAAAAACACACAATATCATGCATACACACATAGATCTACACAAAACAACTTGTACTCTTCCCCAAAACATAGTAAAACCGAAAATAGTGGGTATGAACTCACATTGGTTTGAAGATTTCAGTTTTTGGTGAGGAGTGATGAGGATCTCGTCCCTAGAAGCTTTCTTGAGTGGAGATCTTGAAGATGTGGGTGGTTCTAGAGCCTTATATACGAAAATAAGGTTGTAAGGACAAAGATTTCGCTATAGACTTGAAACAAAACAATGGTGTTTCACCAAGACTTACCTAGTTTATGAAGCTTGGAGAGATCTTCTTGTATACTCTTAAACTCACGAAATTTGGAAGAAATGGGTGGATTTTTGCTTGAAGTTCTTGGAGGAATGTAGTAACTAGAAATGAAGATGAAGGTGGTGGTGGTGATGGTGGGAAGATCCTTGGTTGAGAGATAGATAATAGGGAGAGAAGAGAAGGGTTTGCGACAAAATGGTTGCATGGGAGTATGAGATTGCCTTGATATTTGATGGTTAATTACATGGAAATCCACAAGATAAACATGAGGTGTCAAGCCTTAATTAATCCCATCTTTTTCTCTTTTTTTTAGTGTGGGCCGTGAATATGGAGGAATGGGGTTTACGGCCCATTTACATTAAAGAGATGGGTTTACGGCCCAATTACATTAAGGAGATGGGTTTACGGCCCATCACTCTTCAAGAGAGTGGTTCACGGCCCATAAAGGCCCATGAGAATGAAGTGGGACATTTTATGCCCAATAAATCCCATGAGAAATCTTATGGCCCAAAATGCTATTATTTAATGAATATGAGTCTATTTAAGGTCCAAATAGGGTTCCTTGACCCAAAATAGTCAAATTGAGAGTTTACTAGCCCATTAGGCCCAGTAAGAGGATCATGGCCCATTCTGTGATGGAACCGGAACATTAGGTTACAAACTCATATTTGAGTATAGGAGATGTATTGAATTAGGTTTTGATTTTTACTCATGAATTTTGGGTTTAAATGGTTGGTTTTGATTGAGCATAACACTTGACATGAGCTTAGATTACAAGCTATATAAGAGTTGATCTTTACATGAAGACAAAATTTCCTAGCTAAAAAGACTAGTTGTGATAGCGATAGACTATGACTTATAAATAAAAAAAATAATGCATTAAAGAATACATATCAATAGTAATAATTTAAAAGAATGTTATACATAATTATATTGTTATGGATAAAATTTTATCAATAATATATAACTAAAACAAATATTTGAAAATGTAGACCTTTTAACTTTAATTATTAATATAATAGTGTTTTAATTTGTTAAAAAAAAACAAAAAAAACAAACACCACAAAAATTTATCATTTTTGTTAATAAATGGTAGCCATTTCGATAAACAAAAATATGTAGATTTTCGTTCGCATGTTGTGCGTGCGTGCTTCTTTGGTGGGTGTAGGTCAAAGGGCTTTGCCATGCAGTGTTCTGGTGTGTTATGCACCGTGCTTTTGTGTTATTGTCTTTGAGGCAATTTTACATGATGCTCTTCTCCTTTATTGTTTGTTGCTGTAACCCTTGTGTTGCTTATGATTTGCTATGTTGATTGGTGATTTGTTGCCTTTTGTTGTTGTTTTGGTGAAGTTCTTTATGTTTCTGCTTGATGTTTGCACGGATGCTCTATTGCGTAATTTTATTCTTGTTTTTCATCTTGGAGTTTGGTTTTGCTTAAGGTTGGTGGACTGTTTAGTTGGTTGCCCCATTACTTCCCGTTTTCATCATATCTATATTGGCATGTTTAGTAAACTAGTTGGTGTCTGAAAGTTAAAGTTGTAAACTTTGTATATGGAAAATGTTTACAAAATAAGTTGTTAGCTTTTAAATATATGAAGCTAGTTAAAAGGTTCAAAAAGTCACTTGAAACAGTTAATGGATTCTAAGTTTTTTGTTTAAGATGAAAATAAAAACTCACGACGCCAAACAAAACTTTTTATTTCTTTTTCCCTGATTTTTTAAAAAGATCCCAAAAAACTCTCAAAAGCTTTTGTACCAAATAAGCATGAATGAGGTGGTATCACAAAAGTGCAATTTTTGAGTATTTATTGTAAGATAATCGATTACTTTGTAACAGATATTTCGTGAGAAAAAGACAATTAAGAAATTATTTCATGAGTCATCTTAAGCATGGCCGGTCCAGACGGTGGGCAATCCGGACGACCGCCCAAGGCCCACGTCTCCGGGGGGCCTAAATTTTATGGGCTATATAGTGTATATATATAAAAAAAAAAAATTATTACCTAAATGATTGTTAAGGCTTAAAGTTGGTTCAAACTCAATCTACCTTAAAAAATAAACAATTTGGCTTGTTTGTTATTGCTAATTGAATACGTTTATAGTGAAGAATAAATGATATTATTTTTTAATCTTTATTATATTTGTCTCTAAGGGCCTTTTTTTTCTTTTCGTCCCGGACCCTATATACGTTTGGACTGGCCCTGATCTTAAGTTCATTAACCTTGGAAAATTCTAATTTTTTTCGTCAAAAATTTCCATTTCTATTTTGAAGTGTTAATGTGGTCTATTTGTGAAGAAATTTTGAGAAAAAAAATATTTTATAAATTCGTTTCACGAAAGTTGAAGATTATTTCTAATACTTGATCAAAAATGATCACTTTGTAATTATCACGCCACCAATTTAAGTATTTTAATGATTATTCCACTAAATATACATAAAAAAATATTGCAATGAACCTCCATTAATAAATTGAAAGGTACACATTTACCCATTTTTTTCGTTTGTTAGTGATAATTTGACAGCTTAGTAAAGTTTGTGTCCAAGTTCTCCTAATCAATCTAGCAGCCATGTTTGTTTCAAAAAGTGAGGTAGATATAATTTATTAATTAATTTCCATATTTGTCACATGACTAATAAAAGAGAAAATGACCTAGTTATATTTTAAAATATTTTATTATAAAGTAACTATAAAAATAAAAATTGATTTATATAGATTCTTTGCGAAAATATGTCGTCTGCGATTTTCTTTTTGTCAAAATGACGTCATTTTGTGAAAGTCGACTGCGAAAATCTTTAAGTGGACTACGAAAAACTATGGGTTAGGGCTGGTTCGGTTAGAAGGGCATAAAAAAATTCATCTTCCTCTTTTGTACACTACATTTTCACAAAACCTCAAACTCTCTTCGAAGAAAATGGATGCAAATGACGAAGATCTTACCAAATCTGTTAGTTTTTATATATATCTACGTCTTTAATGTTTTTAGCCCGAAAATTAATACCTGTAACATTTGGTAGGATCCTTTAGCAGGCAAGTGTATAATTTTCGTAGATGTTCATCTACGAAAATCTATGTTTTAGGCTTTTAGAAGATGTGTACCTACGAAAAATCCAGTCTTTTTTTATAAATCTAGTTAAATTACCTTAGAAATTCTTAATGTTTTGATAGGGTTACTCGAGTGTAAAAATTATTTGTTAATGTAGTATGGGTTGCAATCTTATCAAGGGGCAATGAATACTAAGGCCAATATTGGTACAGTAAAAGCTACCATAGATTGTTTAATCGGTAGAAGGCTAGAGTTATTCTGCATCACAACATTCTGGCAGTGGGTGGATGTGCCTTCTATCAAGGGCACCTATTGCTATCTTCATTGGTTGATGTTGCATAGGGTTAGATCGAATGATCCACTACTATTTAAGGAGCGGTTAAAAAATTTTGATTGACGACCGATTGATTTATTTTGGTCGAGAAGAATTTTTTTGATCACTATGTTAATTTTGGCGGTTGATATCTTGATGTATTAAAAAAAGATTTCAAAATTGGTGTGTAATCATTCTAGAAATGTTGTTTCCCGTATTAGACTAACAGACCATAGTCGATTAGAGACTTTTAATCCCTTATCTTCAACGACTAGTTTTACTATATTACCGACAATAATGTGGTAACAGCCTGTTTATTATACATTATTTGTAACATATGTATATGGAAAGAGATAAATGGGCAGATAATTATAGGTTAGTTCACGCTAACCAAGGATTGGCGCAACTGGAATAGATATAAAATATAAATTTAATTTTTCAGGTTTTCCATAAATTTGCTTTATTCATCATGTTATTTAGGAAGTGTTTGGCAAAATAGATTATTGTTTATTAGCTTATAGCTTATTAGCTTATAAGCTAATAAGTTAGAGTAAGGTACCATGGTGTTTTGCTTTTTGTTGACATGTAACATCCTGATGTCAATGTAATTTCAATTTCAACCCTATGTTTGAATTATATTGTACTTTAGCCCTTGGGATTGAAAAGGATTGCAAATTGGCCCATTGTGACAATATAGTAATATTATCCAAGTGTAGTACGCTAAGCATACTGTAACGATCCAAATTTTCAAATAAAATTTTCATTTTTAATTAACCAAAACATTCTCATAAAATATGAAATCTCAATGACAATCATTTTCAAAATCCATAACATCAACATTTTATTTCAAATATCAGAGTGTCCCATCAAAACAAATGCCGAAGAGTGCATGTCACGCCATCAAGCCTTGTCAATTCACTTAGGCTCAAATGTACCTGAAACAAATCCACAAACTATAAGCTAATGCTTAGTGAGTTCCCCGGAACATACCCCACACAGTCCACATAATCACATACACCTTATCAGCTATAAAAGCTACATAAACCATATAAGTCATGCATACAACATATAAGGATATCATGGAAACCCTCCAAGGTCTTACACCTAGTGCCACTAGAACCCCCACGTGGTCTTAACTACCTGCCATGGGAACCCCCACATGGTCTTCCTGCCCTGGGAACCCCCACACGGTCTTTACTACCAAGAAATAACATACAAGCTACACATGCAAATATACTAGCATGTTATGGAAACCCTCTAAGGTCTTACACATAAGTGCCTCGGGAACCCCCCCCCCCCCCTGAGGCCGTTCATGTGAATATCACAAATAACTAACATACCACATATCCCATAACCAACTAGCATATCACATGACAAATAATAGGTCGGCCTTGGTGCCTTAAACCCATTGGTATGGTGAGGAGACCTACCTTCTCAAAATGGTAAACTGATAAGATAAGATCGGATAATTCCTAACGCGCAGCTCCAACTCAACCGCTTATAACCATCATATGATTAACTTGTCAAAATCCCAGAATACCATAAATACCCTCAAAGTCAAACTTGGTCAACCATGGTCCAAGTCAAAGTCAACAGTCCATGTTGACCCAACTCGTCGAGCGCATCTAGAAACTCATTGAGTTCCTTCATTGTTCAGAAAACCAGGGAAAACCGTAACTAACTTGCCGAGTTATCTCATCAACTCGCCGAGTTACTCATCAGACCGAAAATGGGAAAACTCGATCCAACTCGTCGAGTCACTAGGGCAACTTGTCGAGTTTTCCCCTTGCCTCAATATAATCAGTCCTTCCAGTCAAATCCAAACCTCCAAACTACAGATCCATTCCCTTAAGACCGAAATACCACGTAAAGTTGCAAACTTTATGTACATACATGGCCTCAAATGGCAAAAACACTAAAACTAGGGTTCATACAATGTTTAGGACATAGAAAAGGGCCTAGACTAGGTAAAGGGAGCAACTTTATGCCTTTGAAGATGTAAAGGTGTCCAAATCTGGAACCATTTACTCATGTCAAGTCCAAATCCGAGTATGACACCCTTTTGCACCAAAAGTGACCATATTCTTCCATAAGATGAGATATAAGCAAATAGAGATCTAGGTAGCAACTTTTTACCTCCAAGTGGATACTAACACCAGGTAAATGTCGGATCTAAAGCCCTCTTCTCACTTCAATCTCTTCAACCTTCAAGTTTCCTTCTAAAAAGCACAAGATTCACTCTCCGAAGCTCACACACACACTCAAGAAAGCACTAAAGCGCACCTAGGGTTTCTCTCATGACAGATAGGACAATGAGGGAGGCCACAAATTACCCATAAACTCCTTAAATAGGGTACAAACCCTTAAAAATTAGGGCTTTCCTTTACAATGTCTACTTCTCGAGTTGGAGCCTTCTAACTCGTCAAGTAAACCCTCAGTCCCGCGTCCAAAATCGATTTCTACTCGTCAAGTTGGGCTCCCCAACTCATCGAGTCCTAGTACAAAACCCTAAAAACTTAAAAAAATCAATTGATACCTAGAACAGGCGTTACACATACATTGTGTACGCTAGACATACTAGGGTGCACCTTCTCACGTTTGGTGGACACCTCATATGCGGGGTGTACGTGAAGAAATGGCAAACCCTAATTTTTAGGGTTTGCTCCATATTTACACCTCATTATAGCCTCATACCTCATTCTTCTTTAGCTTTCCTCTATGTGAATCGACCCTAAGCAAACCCTAAGTGAAAGAGAGAATTTTGGAGCCCTTTAGAGTGTTTAGAAGTGTTCTTAAAGAAAAAGAGAGTGGTGAGAAGAGCTTGGAGTTTGGGAAGCATCTTAGATCTAAGGTTTCCTTCTTGAAAGCAACCTCCAAATGGTAAAAAGTTCACATATTGATCACTCCATCTTGTCGATCTAGGCATTTCTCCTTTTAAGACACTTTTTGTCCTAAAAATGGTGATTCTTGAGCATGGCATGTTCTTGATCCAATAAGTCGTTCTTTCAGACCTTATGGGGGGTCTTGAGTCATAAAAATGTAGTCTTGACGGTTAGTTCCACTCCATGCAAGCTATAGAAGGTCTTAATGCATTAAGATGTTGAGGGTTTGTGCTTTAAGCACTTAATGGACATGCAAACTCATAAAGTTGGAAACTTTATGACTCATAATGGTATTTTATCCTTGGATCTGACTTTGGACGTGAAGATTTGGAGTAAAGCTCTTAATGGAAAAAAGGGTTGAACATAACGTGTACTTGGGCGTACCAAATGGTATGTTGTGCGTACGCGGTCAGCACCCCGTAAGTTGGTCAAACATCGAGTACGCCCAACGTACTCAGCTGAGTCGACTAGGTCGGGTTGGCTCGTATGGGTTGACTCAGCTGGGTGTTGAATTTGACTTTGACTTTGACCAAGTTGACCTAGGGGTATTTTGGGTATTTTGGATTGTGGTTGAGAATTGGTCATTTGAATGGATAGGTGACGGTTAGAGCTGAATTCGGAGGCAGGACCTCATCATCTATTGTTCAGATTGAGAGGTGAGTCTTCCTCACTATACTTGTGGGTCGAAGGCACTAAGGCCAGCCCATTAGATATCTTATGGTTATGATAGTATGTTACTATCTGTTATATCGGTATCCTGGTATATAGGATGTTCGCATACGGTAATGATCTGTAGATCTGCATGTTGTATGTTGACTAGTTATATGTTTATCTGTTATGTATATGTCGACATGTTATGGTTGGTTGGGTTGAGGCGATCCTGCTTTGTGTTGAAGGCCAAGATACTCGGGGTGGTCCAGATAGGTTGTAGGCCCTGCGAGGCGGTCCAATCAGGCTGAAGGCCTGATTAGCGGTTCGGATAGGCTGTAGGCCCTGCAAGGCGGTCCATTCGTGTCGAAGGCTCAGGAGCGATCCAGATAGATTGTAGGCTCTACGAGACGGTCCATTCAGTCTAAAGGCTCATTTATGCATTATGTTTTTTGTTGTGTTTATATGGTGTTACCTTGAAGGAACTCATTAAGCTTTGGCTTACAGTTTTATTTTATTGTTTCAAGTACTTCTGATGATTGTGGAAAGGTGAAGGCATGACAATACACATCCTCCTGTCTCTTGGCCTAATGATTTTGGGATACTCTGATATTGAAAAACACCTTGGGATACTCTAATATTAATAACGAAGAAATTATGACCCGTCAAAGTTTTGCGACAAAACTGGCACGACTCCTCGTAACGTAAAAAGTGAATCTTTGACGAAATACTTTTTAGCCCTAGATATCTAAACAAAAGTCGTAGTATATTTTAAATCGAGAGTGTAAATCTGACTTCGTTTGAGGAAGTTATGATTTTTCTAAGATTTAGCATAGTAGTGCACAACCCGAAAATTGAATTTTAGATCGATCGATTTTTAGCCGACACAACCTAAATGAGAATTGAAGATCTCATTAATAGGAGCTCAATGATATAAAGACATTCGAAATTGGACGTCGGATGACAAAGTTATAAATTTTTAATGGGATTTAACTATCTAAGTCTGTTAAATATAACATTAAAAATAAATTCAAAATTAGCCGACAGGGTCTAAAGAAAAGTTGTAGATCCCGTCAATACCTACGCATTGATATAAAGAACCTCAAAAATGGAGCTTGTATGCAAAAGTAACGAATTTTAGAAGATAATTAGTTTTGGAGTAACCAGCGAGTGACACGTGGCGCGATCTGAGCCACTGCTTCCTCCCCACGCCTTGCCACCAAATGGTGACACGTGGTCACCAAAGTCCTAGCGTTCACACTGAAGGGTTTTGATCGTTCTAACACTCCTATGGTGTACATGCAACCCTAGATGCTTTGGATCTATGTTTTCTCTAATTATACATGCAATACTGTTTCCAAAGCATTAAGCCTACAACTAGCATACAAATGACATAAAAATCATAGAAATGAGTTATAGAATTACCTCTGTGTTGTCGCTTGTAGTTTTGGCCTTTAAGAACCTAGCACCAATAACATGAATGCCTCAAATGGAATCACAACACACCTTTGGACTAAGGATGACTTTTGAGAGAATATCCTCACACCAAAATCGGCTCAATGATCTTTCAAGAACTAGTGCACCATTTTGGAGGCTAAGATGCTTATTATATAGTGTGGCTTAATTAGGATTACACCATGAAAAGACTAATGTGCATGAATTTCCACATTCCTTAGGCTCCATGGGTTTTAACCTCCATGGAGTATCCATGGTTCATGTAACGCCCGTAGATCCGGGCTAGTCAATTTAGAGATAATAGGGGTCGAAAACGACTTTTCAACAAAAGATTATTTAGAATAAATAATCTTAACCAAGTTTTAGAATATTTCTCAAGGGTTCCGTACATATAAAGAATGCCGAAATCCGAGTTATAACGAAGAAGTAATGGCTCGTCGAAGTTTTTCGGTAAAACCGGCACGGCACCGGGAGACGTAAATAGTGAATTTAAGATAGATGACTTTTTAGCCTTAGTAATCTAAACAAAAGTTGTAGTATACGTTAAACCGAGAACATAATACAAAAGAACGCCCAAATCTGACTTCGTATGAGGAACTTATGATTTTTCAAAGTTTCGGCTTAACAGTGTACAGCCCGAAACTCAAATTTTAGTTTGAGCGGTTTTTGGCTTACGCAACCTAAATGAGAGTTGAAGATCTCATTAAAAGGAACTCAACGGTAAAAATACAGACGAAAACGGAGTCCATATGAAGGAGTTATGAATTCTTCACGGTCATTTAGCAGTCTAATCTCCTCCTACTTTTAAATTTAAGATCGGTCGAGAATTAGCCGATGGAGTCTAAATGAAGGTTGTAGATATTGCTTTTACCTACGCGTGGATATAAAGAACGTCAAAAACGGAGCTCGTATGCGAAAGTTACGGGGTTTAGAAGTCGGCAGGGTGCTGTGCGAAATCGGGTGACGTGGCTGAATACGGGCCAAGGCTTTCTCAAGCCTATAAATAGAGGTGTCGGGCTCCCTCATTCTTCACAGCTTCCAAACTTCACTTTCTCTCTCTAAACTCTCTCTCTATCTAGCCCCCTAACCCCCCCCCCTAAAAGCCTAGGTAAACCCCTAGCACCCGAAGGAAGCCCCAAGGCTCCTGAAGCCCCGAGAAAAGATCCTTTCGACTCGGGAACGCTGCTCCAGCGAAGCCCGGTTTTCAAGAATACCCGCTGTAAGTGAGCTATGCCTACCATATCTTTAGTATAGCTTATTTTTCAATATAGTAATGTTATTAGGGCCTTATAATAAATACTTGGGCTATTATTATGGGTTATATAAGTATTGTTTAACGCTTATATAATAGTAATAATAGTCAAATTATTAATTAGTCTCGGTGAATATTAGACTAAACTCTAGTGGTAATGATACTAGGTTTTGTCCGAGGAAAATTGTGTTAAGAGTAACGAAGTGCTGTCCGAGTGCCGAGTCACCACCATCTCAGGTGAGTGCATAGTTACTTTCATCTTACACATAGATATGAAGTATTTTATATAAATTACGTGTTATGTGTGCGTATTATCTGAATATTTGTTGTCTATGCTGGATGAACGGTTTTATACATGTTTTAAATGATTTAAACTGTATATGTATTTTATATTGTGACATCCCCAATTTCACGGCCAGAAAATACCGATTTGTTTATGCTTTGTTTTAAAATCAGAGTTATCTTTTAAAGAAAATAGTTGCGGAATTTGTCCCAAAAACAAAATATGATAACCATTTATCAAAATATTTCTCAAAAAGAAGGTATTTTTATTAATTAATAAAACCTCGGGATGTCATGTTCCGATACAGATCAAAAGCATAAACAATATAAAATAAACCTTACAACAGTCATTTATAACCACTGATCTAGAATCCAAAATCTCTTGTCAAGTCCACCAACTTATACTCTTGTGCCATTACCTGTAATGCAAAGAAAACTGAGTGGGTCAGGCTTGGGAGCCTGGTGAGCATATAGAGTTTTCAACCCACAATAATACATTTATTATATTCAATCATCAAACAATCAACCCAATTACCCATCCCCATTATCTTCTTTATTTCTTAAGGTTTTACCCTAAGAATCGATTATACTTTCCTCATTCATTCCTAAGGATTTACATAAGGAACTGGCACAAAGTCCATTTGCTACCACGGTTTATACAACAGGCACTACGTCGCATAGTCGCCAGGGTTCATACAATTGGCACTACGTCTCATAGTCACCAAGGTTTACACAATAGGCACTACGTCTCATAGTCACCTGGGTTTACACAAAAGGCACGAAGTCACATCGTCACCAAGGTTTATCAAATAGGCACGAAGTCACATCGTCACCAAGGCTTACTCAATAGGCACGAAGTCGCATCGTCACCAACTATTCCATCTACCCATGTTCTACCCAACATTTTTGTAGATATAAATACAAACATAATTTAAATCATTTAACACTTGTATAAAAACATCAAATCCAAGTCCATCTCAAATAGACAATTAATATATAATACATAGCACGTATTTCATAGCTAATACATTATATTTATGTGTTAGAAGAAAGTAACTATGCACTCATGCATATAAACAACAACAATATATATATATATATATATATATATATATATATATATATATATATATATACACACACACACATAACATGTATTTTATGAAATACTTCATATCTATGTGTAAGATGAAAGTGACTATACATTCACTTGATTAGACGATGCTCGAACAGCACTACGACTTGTAGAAGTAGTATTCTTCGATAGATCTGGAAGATCTTCACAAAAACGGGCTTCTCACGGGTAGAGCTTCGGATCGGGAATCTCACTTCTCGGGATCCTCGGGGCTTCGAAACTTGCTTCGGGGCTCGGGAATGATACCGGGGCTACGGGATATAATTGGCATGCAAATCGAGGCAAAAACTAGAGAGAAGAAAGAGTTTGAACAAAAGGAATCGGCAGCTCTCGCATTCTATTTATAGGTTGTTGGGTCTGGGATTACGTTGGGCGTAATTTCCAAGTACGTTGGGCGTAATTTGGTTACGCTGGGCGTACTTCGACGTCACTCATGATTCATTTGGTGGCACTCGAGTACTGGTCAGGCAACTTGCACCCTTCTGAGTACGCTGGGCGTACTCAAATTACGCTCGGCGTAATTTGACTCGTCAAACTTCTAAATTGCGTAACTTTCACATACGAGCTCCGCTTTCAATGTTCTTTATATCCAAGTGAAGGTGAGATTATTCTCTACAACTTTCATTTAGACTCCATCGGCTAATTTTGAATTTATTTTTATTATATTATTTTTAGTAGGCCGGGACAGGAAAACTTCGTTATAAAATCATAACTTCTTCATCCGACGTCCGTTTTCGTCTGTCTTTTTACCGTTGCACTACTAATGACGAGATCTTCAATTCTCATTTAGATTGTTTCGGCTAAAAACAGCTCGATCTCAAATCGAGTATTCAGGCTGCATATCGCTAAGTCGAAACTTAGAAAAATCATAACTTCCTCATACGAAGTCAGATTTGGAGGCTCTTTTTATGCACGCTTACGGTTTAACAAACTCTACAACTTTCGTTTAGATCACTAAGGCTAAATATCGCTCTAACGTAAATTCACTTTTTACGTCATTCAGCGTCGTGCCGGTTCTGTCGTGAAACTTCGACAGGTCATAACTTCTTCGTTATAACTCGGATTTCGGCGTTCTTTATATGCACGGAAACCTTGTGACATATACTACAACTTAGTTAAGATTATTCGTTGTAAATAATCTTCTATCAAAAAGTCGTTTTTTGACGCTTATCGTCTCTAAATTGACTAGCCCTAATCTACGGGTGTTACATATATCTACGATAATGTTGGGGTAAAACATGGGTAGATGTAATAAGAGTTGAATGATGAGTTGAGAGGTGTTGTAGACCACGAGGTGAGGGTGAGGGGTGGACGATGTGAGAAGCCTTTTCCCAAACGATGGCCCCATCATTTAGCAGAGTATGGATGACAACCACGGACTATTCTTGACATTCCAGTGGAACACTAGCAGACTCGCAACCTGTAAGTGTTGTGAACGATGTGTTCACCCGGTGTACTCTAAACCTAGGTGATCATGCAGACTTGATGCTTAAACCCTGGTGATCATGCAGACTTGATGTCTAAACCCTGGTGATCATGCAGACTTGATGCCTAATGTAACACCCGAAATCAGGAAGGCCCAGAAAGGAAATGTAACATCACAAGTCAGAATCAAGAGTTCAGGGGGTAAAGTGTAAATAAGAAGGGGACTCGACGAGTAGGTATCCCGACTCGCCGAGTCGGAACGGGATTTTGGTCACGAGTTAAGTGACCAACTCGTCGAGTCGGTAGTTGGACTCGACGAGTTGGTGCTGAAGAGAGAAAAACCCTAATCCCGAGGTTGTGCCCTATATAAAGAATGTTATTTTCCTCCTTCAACCTCTTTACCTTCCCTTTGAGTTCCAGAAACCCCAAAATTCGTGTGAGGCTTCATTGTTGAGGGGATTGGGGGCTTAGAAGAGGAAATTGGTGGAAGGAGCTTGAGAAATTGGAAGTTAGCACCAAGGGCTTGTATAGATCTGTGATCTACATCAGTTTTGGGCACATCTCTGAGGTAAGGAGCCTTATCTTAAGCTATTTCCTTTTTGGTTTATCCTTGGTGGTTGTTTTGTGAGTACCTTAGCTTGTTTTGAGACCTATCTCGGATTTGGGAGTTAGATCTGGGGTTGCTGCTCCAGATCTAGACTCATGATGGCTTAGAATGTCATAAAGCTTCAGTTCTTGGGTTGTTGGTAAAGCCCCTTTGTCTAAAACCCAATCCTTAGTGTGTTTTGGGCTTATATCTCCTTGGTATCACGTAAAGTTTGCAACTTTACGTGAGGGATAGCTTGTAGAAGGGTAGATCTATGGATTGGAGCCCTTGCATGGCTTGAAAAGCCTCTGAATGGATTAAGAACTGGAGATACTCGGCGAGTCACATGAGTGTACTCGACGACTTGTATGAATATGTGCATGAACTCGACGAGTTGGAAGAACAACTCGGCGAGTCTGTTGAAGATTGTCTTGGACTCGGTGAGTCTGGTCATGGAACCCTAACATTTTCTGGTTAAGTCGTGAATCGGTGGGTTGAGGGACGACTCGGTGAGTTGAGCAGGATGGGACTTGAAGATTCTTGGACTCGACGAGTCAACGGGTTGACTCAGCGAGTAGAGTCAGTCAGGAAGTTTGACTTTGACTAAGGACTTTAACTTTGACCAAGAGTTGACCAGTTGACTTTTAGGTGTATTTTGGTAATTATTGGCATTTATTGAGTTCAGTTATTTGGTGTTGACCAGTGGAGGAGTTCGTGTTGGTGGTTGGACCAACGTGATCTTATTTCTTCAGCCGACAGTTGCAGGTGAGTCTTCTCACCATACCAATGGGTCTAAGGCACCAAGGTCGTCCCATCGTATGTTGTGTGATATGATAGTTAGCTTTATGCTAGGTGGTATGCTGGTAATTATGTGATATGCTAGTTGTCTTTGTGATACTTGCATGGAAGACCATGTGGGGTAGCCCATGGCACAATGGTATAAGAGCCTAGGGTAGCCACGGCATCCTTACAGGTTTATGTACGTGTTATGTGTAGATATTTATGTGATGCATGATATGCTAGTTGGTTATATATGGTATTTGCATGGAAGACCCAGGGGGAAGCACGTGGCTTTGGATGTAAGACCATGTGGGGTAGCCCATGGCAATCCTAGGTAAAGACCATGTGGGGTAGCCCATGAAATTGGATGTAAGACCATGTGGGGGAGCCCATGGCAGTCCTAAGTAAAGACCATGTGGGGTAGCCCATGGCACTATTACAGATTTTATGTATGCATGGCTTATGTGATATATGGTAGCTTTTATAGCTAACAGTATATATGATATGTGTGTAGCTTTTATAGCTATCAGGATATGTGATATGTGGTTTGTGTGAATGGTATGCTCTAGGAAACTCACTAAGCTTCGTGCTTACAGGTTTGTTTATGGTTTCAGGTATCATCATTTTGGAAAGGAAGAGCTCGGGTTGATCGCGGTGCACACACCTATGATTTCCGCAATGAATGATTTTGGGATAAACTCTGATAAACGATTTGATTGACTATGATTTGATTGTTTGAATTAAATGGTATCAATGTTTTAGTTATATTAAAAATGAAATTTTTACCCCTGATTTTTGGGACGTTACACCTAAACCTTGGTGATCATGCAGACTTGATGCCTAAACCTTAGTGATCATGCAGACTTGATGCCTAAACACTGGTGACTATGCAGACTTAGTGCCCGTTGTGTAAACCATGGAAACAATGGACTTCGTGTCGATTCCTTAGGATGATCCTTAGGAATGAATGAACGAGAAATAGCTTATTCTTAGGGTAGATCCTTAAGAATAAAGAAGATAATGGGGATGGGTAATTGGGTTAACTGTTTGATGATCAAATATAATAATTATATTATTGTGGGTTGAAAACCCTATGTACTCACCAGGTTTCCCAACCTGGCCCACTCAGTTTATTTATATCACAGGTGTCGATATGAAGTTACATTACACTGAGAGATTAAGGAGATATAAATCACTAGTGATAATGAATGTAAGTTCTGTTTATGCTTATGTTTTTGTATTGACGATGATATCCCAAATGTTTTAAAATTAATAAAAAATACATTTCTTTAGAAATGCTTTGATAACGTATTTATCATGTTTTACTGGGAACAAATTCTGCAACATTTTTATTAAAAGAGGTACTCTAATTTTTATAAAGCATAAACAAAATCGGTCTTTTCTGGCCGTGAAAATGGGGATGTCACAGTTCACCGCATAGGTTTAGCTCAACATAGAGAACTATGGATCACAAGCCCACTTTATAAGAATGAATGATTTACCAAATCAATTCCCATTTATTTAATTAGTCTCTTTTGATCACAAAATTAATTCCAAACTAATTCTTGATCAATACTAATTAAATAATATGATTTCATATTAATATATTAGAAATTATAATATATTAACAAATCATAAATAACCTCTTGTCAAAAGTCCATCCTATCAAATCGTCCTGGTGATATGCAACCCAAATGGACCATGCTACTCTCGGGTCAAGTACATACCAATTATAGTTATGGACTTAGACACTAATCCAACAGTCTCTCACTTGGATAAGTCTAATAACTATTATTGCAAGTACGACACCACAACCCGACTAGCAATCATAGCTCTTAAAAGCCATTGTCGAACTCGGACCTACTCAATGACGCGTCCATTAGATAAGGGATCATATATTCCTCCATTCTAGATATCATATGGACTGATACATGGATTACAATCATTCTCTCTGTCCATCTGTTGTTACCCTATTTCCGATTTATGACGACTGACTAATTGAACAAATCGAATCAGTCCAGGCTTAGACAAGCACTTAGGGGTGTCATCACTAAATCATCGAGGGGCCCACAGATATCGTTTTTATCCACTTGGGGTAAAAGGAACGGATAAACTTCGACCCAAATGCTTTCTTGCTCTTACTAATAAAATTACACACAACGATATGTTTTATAACACCAAGTTACCGGTGTGTTTACGTATGTCAATGTGCAACCAACTTGTAACTACAACTCACATGTCTCCATTTCAAGAATATAAGATATTATCGTCGTGATAAAATCCATGAAGTGATTTAGATGAGCGTGGGTTGAATTCAATACTCGAATCTTATTCCAAGAGTACTAGTGAACACTGCAACTATGTCTAAAACACCTAGACATACTATAGACCCATTCATGACAGTCTTGCCTCAATACCTACTTCTAAAGTATGATCGACTGTGGATGGATTGAATAACCTAGTTATTCGAGAAGTCAAAACATGCAAAGTGAAACACAAGATAATACTAATCCTATATGGCCCCAAAACTTTTGAGCCATATTGATTACTCATTATTCATTGTATAATGTTTCGAATAATCAACGTAATACTTGAATTAAAACAATAGTTATGCCATGCTCCAAGCATGCACACTATGTTTTTCTATGCTCCTAACTTTGTGAAATAGATCAATTGACAACATTTCAATGATGTTCATTTCACAATCCCAAATCCTTACCATAAATGTAAGAATATCAAATTCTTGTCATTTACTATAATCTGTTAGATTCTAAACTTATATGCAATGATCCTCTTGTAATGACTATGCACAAAAGTCACAGAGACTTGGCAACAGACATTACAAAGTATTCCAATGGAGAGCAATTCAACGGAAACAAAGTCTCAAATTCAAAGTACATACCTTTGAACATCCTTTTTACATTAAGTTTTCTAATCTTACACAGATTTAAGGAATAACTTCCACCTATGGAAACATATTCATATTCCCATTTTGACTATCACTTCTGAACAAGAGTTGCCTCTTTTCAGAATATATCAATATGGTCCATCCATTTTTATACTTCCAACTACAAGCGACCAATCCTTGGTGAACCTTAGATTGTCCTTAATAGTTGTTAACCACTTTAGTCATATCTGGTTCTAGTCCTTTTTTCCCTCTTAATGCCCTAGGCATTTGGAAAATTTAGAACACGAGAATATTATAGCATATGCAATCGATCCTATACCCGAAGCATATGGTATGCGATTCATAATGTCTAACATAAAGACATGATACTTGATCAGTCTTCTCCTATAATATTCTATTTTCCATGTTCTCACAATTCGAATTATGAAGAGGGATGTCGTAATCATAATTGAAATTTTAGAACGCAATTAACCTTTCCATATATAGAATTTCCTTCTGTTGAACCATTCCAACATAACATTCATATATATTTGACTAAATTTGATTAAAAACTCAATCTAAGCTTTTAGATTTTGAAATGAAGTATAAATTCCTCTCCCTTAATTATAGCAAAACAACTCTTCCAACCCACAACTTTGCGAATTGAAACTTTTTTTTTTCTATAATTAACATTGCTAACTGGCAACACTTACCATAATAAATATGCTCTCACTAGCATAATAATTATTATCTTACTAGCATAACACTTATGCTCCCACTAGCTTTGACATGTACCCAGAAATCAGATGGACTTCTAGAAATCAATACTTATGGACTTTCATTACCAAAGTTCAAATTTCTAATACGAGATGCTTCGATAAGACTTTATCTTGGCTTCTCCATACACCTTTCCTTAGATAGCTCACATGTGTGTCTAAACAAGTTTAGAACTTACAACAATAAGTCTCAAATATTTAGACCTTTTCCATTTCTCACAATTCGAACTATGAAGAGGGATGTCGTAATCATAATCGAATTTGAGAATGCAAATATCACAATTGCTAACTATTTAAAATCTACTTAGTGAAAGCGTTTCCTCACAATCATTTTCATGAATTGGAGAGAAACCTTATCAAACTTATATTTTATGGTGTATGTGTTCCTATCCATGTGAATTTGACATAACCATAATCACAAGATAAGGTTAGTGACAAATCCAAACTCATATGGACTGAACTTGTTCAATCTTAATTTCTTGCTACCTAGCAACACATGGGCCTAACATTGCTTCCAAGTTGTTATGCAAACAATTGAGAACTCATAGAACTCACATGAATAGTCAACTTTTAACTGGAATGAGCACAGAAATAAGAATATGTCAACACGATAGGTTACAAACCTCAAGTCGTGTGCTAGTGATAAACAATAGGTTTGTTCTAGATCAGTTCTTGAAAGTTGTCAAGATCTTTAAGACTCCCACAGGCCTCTTGACATATAAGATTCTCTTTTCAAGAATCAATCCTTGACAACCAAATATTAAAGACTTAGTGCGGATTCTTATCAAAATAAACACTTCACACAATTGGTCTTAGTTGGTCTTTGTCCTTACCAAGACATCACAACTTACCAATTTCAAATGTACAAGAGCAAAAATATTTTACTCTACATTTGATTAGTGTTATAAACCCTCTTATGATTATGTCACTCTAGGTTACAATCTTGGAGTATGACTCCAAGACTTGTTTTGGAACGAAGTATGACTCATCTTCTTGATTTAACCATTTCAACAATTCATGATTCCTCTTCCTAGCCATATGAATGCACTAAGATGTCCTTAGAGGATCAATTGTGATGTGGTTTTCCATAATCATTAAGATGATCATAAAACGCGATACTAAAGTACTCTCCCATCTTTTCAGATTGGAGAAACTTTTATCTTTCTGCCTAATTTGATTCTTCTCATTCGTTCTGCCATACATTGAAACTTTTCCAATGTTTCAGAATTATACTTAAACTTGTAAGCATAACCATATTTACTTTCTTTCAGTAAATCATGACGAATAGTCTTATCGATCTTTATGGTGGACCTCGACCAGTACATAACCAAGTGTACCCAATCTCCTAGTCCCTCACTTGACTCACATATTCATGTGAACAAGGAATTAGTGTTAATTTCCCAAAGACAAAGGTTCTCATTCATCACACACTAAAAGTTGCATGATTCCAAGTTTCTATCCAACTGAAACTTGGGTGATGAGAATCTTTCCTTATTTGGCAAATTCTCGACACTAACACAAACGAAAGAATCAAATTCATTTTCCAATATTGCTATCAATGGAAACATATAAGCAACAATTTTCACAAATGCCATTGTAAGGAGATATAATAAAATAAAACAAAATTTTATTTATTTATAAAATTGCAGAAAACTTTTCCTTACAATGCAATTACAATTGAAAATATGTTTCTAAATATTTCTAAGAAATCTATCATAACTCTTAAGCAGCAGCTCAAGAATCTGATCATCGAACCTTGCGATCGAAATCCATTTCTTCGCGATCAAACTCAGGCTACTCTTCTTTTAAGCTTCCTTTGATTCTACAAAACATAAAAATGTAATTGCATTGCATCATGTATTAAGAATCTCCAAATAGGAACTTAATAGAGTTAGACAGTAGACTTACCTGAAGTAGAGTCAAAGATTTTGACTTTACCATCCTTGCGATCTTTCAGGTAAATATGGTAGCTTCGCAACCAATGCCCCTTCTACTGGCAATAGGAACATATGGACTCTTTGGGAATGGTACACAGGACTATCTCAGACTTAACCTTTCTCTTTACCATTTGGTCAAATGACTTGACCATGGCCGATCCCTTTCCATTGGGAAGAGAAAGCTTTTTGGACTTCTAATGTTACCATTATCAATGTCCATGGAAGTTTGGAAAGTAGATCTTCCAATCAAATTTGCTTTACTAGTGCTCCAAATCACTGTCGATTAAGAAGCAACAAGCAAATACATTAAGATCAATAAAGGTCATGTCGTGACCTCCCATATAGTAATCCTTAAAGAACCCGCTATATGACTTAGGAAGTGATTGAAGAACCCAGTCAACAGCCAACTTCCTCAAGACTTTGACACCCAACTCTCTCAGCTTGTCAGTATGTAACTTCATCTCCAAGACGTGAGCACATACAGACTTTCCTTCCTGCCAATAGGGCTTTAAGTGACCTAGAACTTGTGGGTTAGGGAGAATTATTGGAGGAGGTGGAGGAAGTGAAGTTCCATTACAGCACGAAGAAGGGATTAATCTTTCACCTTGATCGCCTTGTGGAAAATCATCTTTATAAAGAAAGTTTTTTTTTTCAAAAGATTCGAGAAGACCATAGTTGTCTGAACCAGACATCTATAATGGGAGAAATTCAATTTGAGTTGATTTTACTCTTTAATATAACACCCAACATGAAATATTAAGGCTAGGACCCAACACAATATTTTACAATTCGGAAGAGGGATGCCGTAATCTGAATGCAAAATATTTGAAGGTAGGTAAATGACGATTTACCAATTTCCACCACGAAAAACAAAAAAGAATTTTAGGTTTTAAGTGAATTGAAATTCCTAGATCCTTTGAGATTCATTGAAACTTTCAATGGCATGTTTAAATCTCGATTGTGCCCTTCAAGTTTGTGACTGGGATGTCAAGGATCACAAACAAGGTGTGAATAACCATGCAAATTAGCTTGGTACACTCAATGTTACAACCACCTAATCAATGTGCCGGTTAACCACACACACTTCATTGATCTATGATTAACATCAAGCTACCCTTTGCCACGCACTGTCAGTCCAGATTAGTGTGTCAGTTAACCACACACACTCCATTAACAACTTAACAAGGTGCAAAGTGCAATTTCATGGGTTAACACCAAATTCACATTTTCCTAAGTAACTAAGATTGGGAATTTATAAGTGTTTAGTTACTTAGTATTTCATTATATTTTTAATGAGAATTTAAATGTCTTGTCAAACCCGTTCGGCTAACGACCCTCCACCAGTCAAGGAAACGGTGGGTGAGAGTGGACTAGGAGTGTTCGTTTGGATAGATCGGTTTGATCCAATCCAATCAAGTGAATCCAAATTTATTTCGGTTTTCAAAACATGGATCCGAATAGTCCAATCTAAATTCAAATCCGATCCGATCCGATCCAATTACAATTCGGTTGGATCGGTTTTTTATAATTCGGTTTTCTAAAAACGAAACATTTTAAAACGATATATAATTATAATATTACCCAACTTTACACAACAACCAAAAACAAATTATTTAGTTGTGTTTTGAAATTTATAAACAACTAATAAGAAGATATATTATAGTTAAATATTTTATAGATAGAAAACTTTTGAGAGAAAATGCATATTAATGTTTTTTTATCGGGTGAAACGTTTTGAACCTATTTGAAAAAATAAATTACCAAATTAGTAAATAACTATGGATTTATATTATAAATAAATAAATAATAAATGTTTATTCGGTTTTTTTGGACTATTCGGTTCTTATTTTATACACCAAAACCAATCCAAAATAATAATTCGGTTTTGTAAAAAACCAATCCAAAAGTCCGAATATCCGAACCAAATTGTCCAATTGGATAATTTGGTTTTATCATAATAGTGAACAGTCCTAGAGTGGACACCCATTAAACTGTCATTTTATAGGCAGTAACCTTATACCCCCTTATAGACCGGCTTCGTGAATGAGGCTTACTAACGGTAATACTGACTTTACTCTTATACATATATAAAATTATTAATCCTATAATATTATAATAGTATAAGGGTTGAATTTTAAACTTTTAAAATTCTAGAGTTTGGAACTAAATGTTTCAAAGTAAGACTTTGCATTTACAAATTCCAAAACATGAGGGCAAGTTTTGAACTATTCAAAAACTTTTGGTTTCCATAACTTATAAGTTTAATATAGGTTTTAATGAAAAGACTCTTAACATTCCATAACTAGAGGACAAGTTATGGAGTTCATAAAAACATTTATGTAAAAAACTCTTCAAGTTCCATAACTTGAGGGAAAATTATGGAAGACTTAAAACCACTTAATATGACATTTAAAAAGGAGACTCTTCACTTTCCATAACTTGAGGACAAGTTATGAATTTCATCAAAACAATTAGATAAAAAGTTCTAACAAGAAAATCAAACAATTTGCCTGTGATCTAATTAACTCATGAGTTCATATCAAACAAGTTTCAAGAAATTAGCCTAATCTTTTAAACTAATACAAATCATGAAACTTTGACAATTATATTTTAAATTGGATAAGCATGATCATTACTACATCAAAAACATGTTTATAAGTTCAATAACAGCCCGTCGAGTGCATGAACTGACTCGGCGAGTTCCCCAGTGGACTTGGCGAGTCCACTGTCCAGAAAGCAGAAAATCGATTTTTTTAAGCTTTAAAAACAAGTAGCATCAAGTATAATGGAAATCAACCCTAGGCTCTAATACCACTAAAGGGTTTTGAGCATTCTAAAACTCCTATGGTGTACATGCAACCCTAGATGCTTTGGATCTATGTTTTCTCTAATTATACATGCAATATTGATTCCAAAGTATTAAGCCTACAACTAGCATACAAATGACATAAACATCATAGAAATGAGTTATAGAATTACCTCTTTGTTGTAGCTTGTAGTTTTGGCCTTTAAGAACTTAGCACCAACAATATGAATGCCTCAAATGGAATCACAATATACCATTGGACAAAGGATGACTTTTGAGAGAATATCCTCACACCAATATCGGCTCAATGATCTTTCAAGAACTAGTGCACCATTTTGGAGGCTAAGGGGCTTATTATATAGTGTGGCTTAATTAGGGTTACACCATGCAAACCCTAATGTGCATGACTTTCCACATTCCTTAGGCTTCATAGGTTTTAACCTCCATGAAGTATCCATGGTTCACCACATGGGTTTAGCCCAACATAAAGAACTATGGATCACAAGCCCACTTTATAAGAATGAATGATTTACCAAATCAATTCCTATTTATTTAATTAGTCTCTTTTGATCACAAAATTAATTCCAAACTAATTCTTGATCAATACTAATTAAATAATATGATTTCATATTAATATATTAGAGCTTATAATATATTAACAAATCATAAATAACCTCTTGTCAAAAGTCCATCCTATCAAATTGTTAGAGTGATATGCAACCCAAATGGACCATGCTACTCTCGGGTCAATTATAGTTATGGACTTAGACACTAATCCAACACACACAAATCTCAGCCTATAAATAGAGGCACAATCACTTCATTTCTCACACCATTCTAACCTATTCTCTCTCAAACCTCCCCAAACCCTCTAAGCCTTTCCCTAGCACCTCCTAGGTGTTAGTAGCGAGTCCCGGAGCGCCGGAAAGCCCCAAGAAGAAGAGATTTCGGCTCAGAAGTTCTTCCCACGCAGAACCCGGTTCCTCACTAAACCCCCTTGTAAGTGAGTTATGCTTACCTTACTTTAAGTATAACTTATGTTTAAGTTCATTATCATTATTATGAACTTATAAACAAGAATTATCAGTGATTCCAGGTCGTTATACTGATTGATCTACTTACAGGGATGATGTTTAGGCTGTGATTTAGTGAAGTGTTTAAAATAAGATTTCCAAACAGTATACTTCGTATACCAAACGGACCCTATCTCCGATATGATCCTACCTGGTTGTTCCTTACTTGATAGATCATGAAGTAAACTTTGAGTTAATGATGAATCTAGACTAATAATTAGTCGCAATAAATAATAAACTAAAATGTAGTAATAATGACACTAGGTTACGTCAAAGGAAAAGACATTTGCTAGAAGCGAAAGCGTTGCCCGAATTTCGAAGCGTCACTTTAACAAGTGAGTGCATAGTTACTTTCATATTACACATAGATATGAAATATTTAATAATAATACATGCTATATGTGGTTATTATATGTGTTCCTGATATAAATGTTAGATGGACGATTTATACATGTTTTACGTGATTTAAACGGTATATATATTTTTATACTTATAAATGTATTGGGTAAAGATGGATAGATGAAATATGGATGATGAGAGATGAAAGATGAAATAGATGATGAGAGGTGAAATATGATGAGAAGCCTTGACTTAAACGATGATCCAATCATCTAGCAGAGTATAGATAACGAATCATGTTCAAAACGGTAAAATTCATACGGGATTGGAACGAATCATATTCAAAACTTACTCAAATAGTGGCTAAGGATCATCCTTGTTTCATCCTCCAATTTCAACCTAAAACATGTTTCCATGAAATCAATCTTCATACATCATATACCCTACAAGCAAATAATATCTACATATTAATATTAATGTCATATAAGCAAAATGTGTCCATATCAACATATTAATTTATGCTAATTGAAGGAGTATCGTCGACAAATAGTAGCTGATTTAAAAAAATTAATCTTATACTAGAAAATTTTATATAGCTTTTAAGGGCACGGTTCACTTGAGATTCTAAAAAAATAGATTTTGAGATTCAACTTCAATTATATATTTCTCATTTGCCGCTTTAACACTCTAGCGTACTGGCATCAGCGAAGTATGCATAATCATAAATGATTATATGACAAAGAAGTATAATCATATATTATTATACATTTTTATACATATATTCCTAATCATACATGATTATATATATATATATATATATATATATATATATATATATATATATATATATATGTTTGTTCACATATTAAGTAATCATATATGATTATGATGGTTGGTGACAATGGTATATATGATGAAGGTGGCAGTGGTGGAGTCGGTTGGTGGCACAGAGGTAAGGTCGGTTGGTGGCAGATGTGATGGTAATGGTAGTGGCGGTGACGGTTATGGTGGTGGGGAAGATGATGGGGAAAAGAAACGGACGACGCTGAATAATCATTTATGGTTATAACTCTCCCGCTGCGTCGATATGCCGGAGCGCTAAAACGGCAAATTAAAAATATCAAATATGTGGTTGATGTTGATCTGAAGATCTTTATATCTTTTGGAATCTCAACGGAACCTACTTTTATCTTCTACCATATTCAAGAATATGATACTTTTGGTAATGTTTTTTTTTTATTTTTTCTAAAATTATATTTTTGATCCCCATGCTTGCTTAAATTGCATTTCTGGCCTCTATAGTTTTAAATTTTTGGAATTACACTTCTAGTTCATGTACATTTTTAATTTGCAAAAATAAAATAAAAATAATACACTTAATTTAATTTTGTGGAATTATATTTTTGGCCCCTGAAATTTTTAGTCTGCATGAATTACATTTTTGGCTTCTACAGTTTTGATTTTCTGAAACTACACTTTTAGTCGGTGTAATTTTTAATTTGAAAGAAATTAGTTACTTACACTATTGGTCCCTATGGTTTGAAATATTTTTCACTTTAAGTCCAAATTTTGATAACTTTGACAAGAAGACTAAGTTACAGTTTGATTCATTGTGGTTTCTATAATTTCTTATTATTTGTTTTAGTAAATATGTCATCTCTCCTAAACTATACATGTAATATTACATACCAACAATTGATATTATTTTATTCAATTTATATGATCAATAGTAAAACATTTATCATCACCACTAGTTATAATAAATTTATAAGTGAATATAAGGTCATAAGGTATAAATATTACACCACCAAACAAAAAAATACTACCACCTCAATGCCATATTAGTACCCTCACTATTTACCTAATAAGTACTCTAAGCATTCCCATTGGTGCAAGGGGTACCATCTTGCAAATGCATGCCAACTCACCATCACTTTATTAGTTTTTGGAAAGAGAAAATAATTGGAGAAAGAAATCAATTTTTGGAAAGAGAAATTAGTGGAATAAAGTTTTTTGATTTAAATATTTGTACAATTAATGTTTGCAAGTCTTGCAAATTCTGAAAGACAAAGTACACATGACATTTGATTTTTGTGATGTAGCATTGCAAATTAGTTTTGCAATAGCCGATGTGGAAGGTCTCACCACTTTACATCACCAAATCGATAATTATACTTTATGCATGAAAGATTATACATTAAAGAAGCATAAGAAGGTTTCGTGTGTTGTGAGGCCACATCTAGGGGTGTTCAAAAATCGGATATCCAAAATTTCAGATATTCAGAATTTGAATAGTAGATTTTAATATCTGAATTTGTATCTGAAATTTCGGATATCTGAAATTTCAAATTCGAATTTGGATATCAATTTTTATTGTTTCTTTGTCAATCTGATTAAGTATCTTTCTAAACAGCAAACCAACATTTTTTCCAAAAGCGAAACGAAAATACATCATAATCTTTACATACATAAATACAATATAGAAAAAGTAAGACCGAAGGGACTGTTTGTGGCATTATATATAAGAGGAAGATCTCTGTATTTTCTTTTACATAATGAAATAATGACACCAATTAGCCTCTTATATCCAATAGAAATGTACTTAATCATGACAAAAGTTGTAAAGTACATAATGAGTTGTACATAATTAATCAATAAATATCATTATGCCAGTAAAACTAAATGTGAAACTCCTTTTGGTTCACTTATTAAATGGCTCTAATGCATGAATAGACATAAATGAAATGTAATTAATCAATTTTGATCAATATTTAGGCCCTGCCCTAATTGTAGACAATTCGGGCGGTTGTTTAGGGCTCATGTCTCTAAGGGACTCAAAATTTCTAGAGTATATATAATATAATTATATAGAGAAAAAACTAACTTGTCTAAAATGTTATGAGAAATATTTTTCTTTAAATTAGTTTTTTTATAATGTTTTGACCATATTTGTATTTTTTTTAATATTAATAGTGAATTTTATAACAATATATCTTTTTTATATTTAATTTTTATTATATATATGACTTTGGGGGAGCTATTTTTCTCTTTTCCCCATGAGTCCACTATATCTTTGGACTTTCTTGTCAATATTCTTAAGTTATTACTTAATAATGTAAAGATCAATTAACTAATAAATAAAAATAAATGGATTTTGATTTATTTTTAATGGTGTTTTACATTATTGAATAAAAAATAGAAAAAAAAAAGGGAAAAACATAATTTTGGATTTCGGATATCCAAAATATCCAAAAATTTATAAAATGACTATCCATATCTGAATACGAAAATACGGATTTCCAAATTTCGCATATCCGAAATTTTCGTATCGAAGTTTTGGATTTTCGTATCGGATATATTTGAACACCCCTAGCCACATCCCACTTCCACGCTACCCAAAGATGGTGTGCATGTCGTATAAAAGCTTCCACATCAGTACCGTTCCATGGCAAGGTGTGTATACCCATAAGTCTAAAAAAAATATCTTTTTATAATTTTCTAGGAGTGAGCATGGGTCACTTTACATGAGCTTTAACATAAATCAAACCCAAACCAAAGAGCATTTCTAAAAAGTGAACCAAACCAACGTTTGGTTTCTATGTTTTCGGTTTTTTGCATGGTTTTCCAGGTTGGTATCTGTTTTATTAAGTCAAACCTTAAGCCTTTTGTTAAACCTCCTCAAGTCATCACTTATATAATAAAACTGAAGATGGTTGAAGTTTTGATTCCTCAACCGATATGGGACTCAAAGTTAAAACTTAATAAAGCATGAGGATGGCGGTTGCTTATATAGGTCATAAGAGAGAAGATTTACTGAGTTTCAATCTATGAAAGATATATGATGCTTTTAAGTAGCTGACTAACAAAGCATGAGGAGGGCGGTAGCTTCTATTTGTTTTTATAACTCATGAAACATGTATATGTATATGGATGAGCATAGACGGGTACCCACCTCATTTGACAAGAACCGGAACCACTCTAGGCGGTTCTTAAATTTTTGGAACCAGTCACAGAACCGGCGGTTCCGATTCTGGGAGCGGGTAACCCGGTTACGTTAACTTTCACTGATAAAACCATAACTTAGTTTGATCCAAATCGAATCAATTCGGACCAAAGAGGGACAAAATCGGACCAATATATTCTAAACCGGTCTTAGTAACACACACACACATTCTAAACCGGTTTCGGCGGGTACCCAGCAAGTAGCGGTTCCGAAAAAATGAGAATTGGAACTGGAACCGCTTAAGGTGGTTCCATAACTTTAGGAACCGAAACTGGAACCGCTTAAGGCAATTTCAGTTCAAGAACCGGCAGTTCCGAGACGGTTCCAGTTCCAAAAGCAGGTACCCGGTTCCGATGTTCATCCTTATATTTGTACATATATGAATTATTTTCATATAAAATACATATGTTTCTTAATATTTGGTTCGGTTCGTTTTTTTTTTTTTCTGTTATTTTATTTTATTATTATTTTTTTTTCTACATTTCTATAACCGTAACTGAATCTAATTTTTTGGTTTTTGAAAAACTCAAATCAGTTTCTATTTTAGTTTTGAGTTAACAATTTCTCGGTTTCTGGATAAAATTTTGTTCACCCTTACAATTTACCCTCTTTTTAACACAAAAGGAAAATATTTATCATAAAATATTTGGCAAGTAGTGTCTTCTTGGGTTAGGATAAACCTGCAACTTTCTCCTATCCTTTGCCTCCCAACTTCAACAGAGTAAAAGAAAGCAAGAGAAAGAGATGAGTTCTTCAATCTGCACACCCAATTCTCTCCTTTCTTACACCCGCTTGAAACCCAATTCCAATACTCTTCATCCCCCGCTTCCAAAACGCCCTTCAACCCTTTCTTTCACTCCCAGAGCTTCTCTTTCAGTCCCTAAAGAAGCAATTCTCAAATCCTTCCATGAAAGAAAAGCACTCAAGGTTTCCTCTTCTCTTTACACCCCAACCTTCTTCTACTAATTAACCACCGATAATTTCATTATTTTCTGTTGATTGCTTTGATTTCAACAATTTAACTTTCACTGGATTTTGCAATTAAACGTTTTGGTTGGTATTCAGATCATTTCAGGCTTGCAGAATTTCAACAAAGACAACGTTGCTTCTGTTGTTATCGCTGCAGATAAGGTAGTTTCTTTTACCCTCTTTTTCAATCTAGAACTTGATTATTGCTCTTCTAACCATAGTTCTTCAGTTTTTGTACGTTAAAGCTCGTATATTGGTTCATATATGCAATAGGCTGTGATATTACTGATCTTTAACAGGGTGGAGCTACTCATGTGGATATAGCTTGTGATCCAGAGTTGGTGAAGCTCGTCACCAGCTTGACTTCTCTCCCTGTATGTTAATAGTAATCATTAACTCATTAATTCCTTCTGCATTTCTTCGTTTCTTGAAATATGTTCATAATCATATGCTCGTATGCAGATTTGTGTGTCGTCAGTAGATCCATCTGCTTTCCTTGCTGCTGTAGAAGCTGGAGCTTCCATGGTTTTTACTTAAACTTTTTGATATTTTAATCTGTTATCTTAAATTTCATGAAAATTGAAGAAACATATGGCAATTCAAAATGTTAATGCAGGTGGAGATTGGGAACTATGATTCATTCTATGATGCTGGCATTGTCTTTTCACCCGACCAGGTTTGTAGATATCACATTAATCAGATACTGAACTTAACTGTTGAGATACTGAACTTAACTGTTGATTCATCTTTTTCTATAGATACTGAACTTAACTGTTGAGACACGAAGAATTCTTCCATTTGTGACATTATCTGTCACTGTGCCTCACACACTAAGCCTCCCTGATCAAGTAATTATCTATTATAAAGATCAAAATCCATTCTTCTATGAACAATATAAATTTCAGTCATCATGTAAATTTAATTTTACAGGCGAAGCTTGCGGAGCAATTGCAACAAGAAGGTGTTGACATTATTCAAACTGAAGGAGGAAAATGCTCCAATCCTTCAAAGCCCGGTGTTCTTGGTTTGATTGAAAAGGTAAACTAGATTTTACACACACCTGTTCTGTTCTGTCCTGTCCTGTTTTATGCATATTAGTTATCGTTGATTGTGAAAATTTAGGCGAATCCAACGCTAGCAGCAGCGTATACAATTTCGCGTGCTGTGAAGATCCCGGTGATGTGTGCATCTGGATTAAGTGCGGTTACGGCACCAATGGCCATAACTGCAGGTGCTTCGGGAGTGGTGAGTGCATGTTTTCATTTTCTTTTTAGAAAATTTTGTAAACCCTCAATTTTTTTAATGTGTAACAAGTTTTTGTTCATATTATTTATGTTGTTTTGAAAACAGGGTGTTGGGTCAGCAATCAACAAGTTGAATGATGTGGTTGCGATGATTGCAGAAGTGAGAAGCATTGCAGATTCATTGGGGTTGTCGATGAACACAGGAAGTGAGTTAGAGAAGAGAGCTTTGAGAGTGTAGAGAGTTGTTTAGTTTGAAATAAATAGGAGTAATTGTTGTTCATGTAGAATGAAGAAGATGAATCTGTTGTTTGACTTTTGACTTTTGGCATCTAGGAGTCAAATATGTAAAGAACCATGAGAGGTCTTTAGCTTCTTGATTAATCAAGAACTCTTTCAGTTCTTGAAATGAATCAAACACTTGGAAGACTTTCTCACTTAAAAACATCTTAGATGGATATCAACAGTTTGTTCATAAATATAATACCTAATTAAAGTTTTACTTCAATACTAAAATAAAGTTTAATTGTCTAAACAAAACTTTTTATACCAGCATTAGATTGAAATTGAAACTTAAAAGATATATATAAAAAATCGGATTATTCTTGAATCAAACTATAAATACAGATGTGGTTTTTTAATTTAAAATTATAAATTTAGAACGACAGCCATGAAACCCCCTCACAAACTCTTCTTCTCTTCTCTGAAACAAGTAGAGAAGCGTTTAAAGCTCGACGACGGAAATCCACCGACACCGCCTCTGCCTCCGCCGCCGCTACCACAGCCACAGCCACAGCCACAAACCTCTGAAACACAACCATCGGAATCTTTCAGCAGCGCCCCAATTTACTTATACAACCAACCTACCAACAACTCGTCAACCTTCCAAGACAACTCCATCGAACAAGCCCCTCAAGAATTCCTCTCTCATGACGATATAGACAAGTTCCCATCAAACACCGGTGGAACCCCTAATCAATTGAAGGATTCGGAGAATGGTTTATCTGAAAACAGTTCGGTTGACGACATTGATGCGATGATTCGGGTTCTTAAGTTGTCTGATTTTGACGCAAAAGGACCGGAGATACCTGATTTTGGCGATGATGAATTTTACGATAGGATTGTGAAGGTGAAAGGGCCAAGATGCAAAAAGGAAGTCGAGAGGTTGGATGGGTGGATCAAATACTTGTTGAATAATGGCGGAAGAGAGCCTCTGAGACTGGCACATTTGCTTTTGGCTAAGGCTGCATTTGTTTCGGTGGGTGGTGGTGGTGACGGAGTTGAGTTTCCTTCCACCGTCGACGAGTTTCTACATAATGATCCGCCTTCGGATTAGGGTTAATCTCGATTGAAATTGATTAGTTGTAGTGTTTCTGTTGGAAATTTTCATGAGTGGGCCAGGCCACAAAACATTGTTCATCTTATTTATAGGTCACGCTCCTTCAACAATCAACCCTAGGTTCCCGAAATTATGATATCCGATTTATGTGTTTAAATATTTGCAACAACAAAAACATGGAATGGATTTCAAAGCTTACTTGCGTGCGCCTCATGTCTGTGATTGGAGTATATATACATGTCAGATGTCATTGTTGATTGTTGTGTGATCCTTTGACCTAATCTAAAATAAAATGAAGTCCCTCTCCTATCATTTTGAAATTACCAAGGGTTTTATTGGAATTTCATTTGTTTGGGAGGATGATGTATGTATGTATGTATGTATGTATGTATGTATGTATGTATGAGAGAGAGAGAGAAAGAAGCGGTGGTTGTTTCTGGTGGCAATGGCAGTGATGGCAATGACAGTGAGATGTCGAGGTGGTTGTTTCCGGTGGTGGTGCGATAAATTATGATATCCGATTTATTGGACTACGGATATATTAATTTTATTTCAATAAAAGAATAAAAACAATAAACACCAAAAATAAATGAAAAATATCAATATGGCCATTTCATGATTGTAGAGACATAGTTTGCACCTTTTTAAAATATAAATCACGTCTCCGAATTAAGTTTTTAGAAGAGACTGAATATATCTTTTGGCATCTACAAGAGATATCACTCGTATAATTTAGTAAAAAATATATATTAAAAGTAAAATAGTTTTGTTTTTCAAATTTGACAGGAAGAACTCCGCAACCAAACTATAGCGGAAATGACCAAAGCAATTTACAAACCACATTAGTCATTTTTGTAATTTCTCTTTAAATAAATAAAAACCTGACATAAAATGTTGAGATAAATACAACCCAATCTATGTTGACACAGTTCCATTTTGAGTTGTTTGTCAATTTCTTAATTATATCGCTTGATTCCATATTGAATTGTTTTTACCAATTCCTCGCTTTGTTGGCTCTTATATCGTATAAAACACAACTGAACTTTTGCAATTTTTAACAGAAAAACAATCAAAAATCTGATGGCCAAGTTAACCAAAAGACGGACCAGCCAACCCAACACATTAATTAATGCAGGATATAACGGCCCAACCAGACCATTGTATTTGTATATTTGCCTTCGTGTCCCTTCTTTTTGCATAACATCAAATATAAATAAGAGTAGCTACATAAATCGTCCATATAGTTTGGTCCAATCTGTAAGTTTCATCCCTATAAAGAAATTTTCACAAATCCCGTCCCCATGGTTTGATTATATCATATCTAATACAATAACAATGACAATAAGTCAATGACACTAACACACGAGCATCTAGATTTAAATTGCTAGGCTAACTTGAAAATTCATGTCATACAAATCAAAAAATCATTTGACTACTAAGTCAAATAGTATTTAAATCTCTTTCCATTAATAACAAAATAGCATATTCTATTCTATATTGATTGCATTAAATTTTTCCAATGGTTACTAAATGATGCACCACATACTATATCATGAGTAAAAGAATTTTCATTAATAAAAAAATGTTTTCTGGCAAACACAAAACTTTACTACACCTTCCCATTCGATCATCATCAAGTTAGTAATGGATTTAGATTGATGACAAGTACACAACTTTAACTAACCTGATCTTTTTGGTAGCATTACATTCATCATACAACACAATCATCTTTCTTCTTCAGTTCTTCTCATAATGCAAGCAGCCTCACTTTGTGATTCACACTTGAATTGGGTCGATCATCAATCATCATGTAGGAAATGAATCTGAATCAAAGTAGAAAATAAAGAGTTATAAGAGTTGTAATAAATGAAGAATTGATAACACAACAAAAACAACGATTCTGATGTTTAATTACCTTATTCAAGCACAGGGGCAAAGTCTCCTAGTATACTGATGAGATCCATCACAAGAAAGCAATGAAGGTCTTCGTGTGTATAAACACGCACCAGGATTCAAATCTCTAGGGGCATCTTCAACAACTTCAGCAGGTTGATCAGCTCCTATACTTGCAAGACATGATCCTCTACATTTCATATACTTTTGCATAATTTCACATTGATTAATAAGCGCGAATTTGCTCCCAACACACGATTGCCCTATTGATTTGCAAACGGAATCACACGATTCCCCTTGTTTTCCAACAATAACATTAATCCCAAGCAGTCTGACTTCAATCTGGGAATCAGTGATTCCGACCGAATTGTTTGATGGTGGGGCAAAACAATGATGGAATTCACTCAGATACGCGTTTTCATGAACGACACTTTCGGAATTATGACGACACCTTCCAGCACAGTAATCGAAAAGAGTTGAATAAGTCCCTGAAGTTACTGGTTTGGCGATTTTGACCCTTGTTGCTTGATCGATTTGTGTTCGTTGAGGATTTAGGCAGCAAGAAACACAGTATTCATAGGAGTTGCAGCATTGTGAAACAAGATTGCAGCCTTGGCAACTGTATTGATCTCTTTTTAGTCGACAGCAGTGTGATTTTGGATCTAGTGATAGGGCATCACATACGTAACCTGTATGATCGGTTATTAAATATCTTCCTTGAACTGTTGTTCTGCAGAATTGTGTTTCTAGGAAACTGGTGTCTTTTCTAATGGCAAATGCCTTTGATGCGAACAAGAAGATCAGAAGTTGGAGATATTTGAAGTTGAGAATTAAGGAGGGTGTCGCCATTTTCAACTTGAAATCTATGTGATGCTCAAACTCGATCCCGCTCGCTTAAAGTCCAGATGAAGATCCTATATACCACATGCATCGCACAAAGTTATGAATTATGATCATTTGAACCGAATGATCCATCTAAAACAGCAATTCATTCTCGAGCAATGTTAAGCTGCGACTACGACAAGAACTAATAAGTAGAAACACAAAGCTACAATTAATTTCTATGGTCACCCTTCCATCGAAAGGAAGAAGTAGATACGTCAACAGAAATTTGTGAAGAAAATTCATACACGGCGATCATAAGAATTCATAAGTTGTAGCAAAACCTAATAAACAAATCACTCTATGAGTACCTACGGTAAATCCAGAGAGCGTTGAACCATAATGAATCGACAGAATTGAAAATTTTATCCACATTTTCGTGCCAAATCATCATGAAAATCCGAAATTAAAGGAACTATTATGATTGGAGTCGAAATGAATCCATTCTTCGAGTAAATCACGAGAATATAAAATGGAAATGAAATCGTACACTGGATAGAAGATAATTACCTCGGATGTCAAGAACCCTAGTTCCGTAGTTGATAAATCTTGGGAATGTAGGGCTAAATCGGTCTTGATCAAAAGCGATTGAGGGTTACTGAGAACGATTTGGGCGTAAAACGGGAATGGACAAGCTGTTCCCTACTCTTAAAAGCAATTAATACGGCGAATGTAACGACAATGCGTATCAGAGCACAAAAAATGTTGGTTTAGTTCCACCAAAAAATTCGGAACACGTTATTAATAAATTTATTGATTGTTTTTGGGTTTCGATTTTTATACAATACTAGTCCAAAAATCAGGTATTCCACAATAGCGAATTAGGATACTCTATTAATATATTGATTGTTTTTGGGTTTCGATTTTTATACAATACTAGTCCAAAAATCAGGTATTCCACAATAGCGAATTAGGATACTCCTTGGCGAATTCGAAATATATTTGTTACTAATTGTAAAACCTATATATTATATGAGTTAGTTTAAAAGAAAATTAAATACAAAGGTCAAAATATTTGAAAACTTTAAATTTATAAGAAAATAAAAAAAATAATAAATTATTATAATAAAAATGTTTTTTATTTATTAAATTTAAACAAATAATTTAAATGAATAAAAGAAACTAACAAGCTTTTAAATTTGATAATTTTAAAGTTAAAAGATAAGTTAATTAATGAAATTGATATTCATTTATTACTATATTTATTGTAATTATTATATTAAAATATTATATGAAATTTAATAAAATAGAAAAACTAATAAAATGATATATGGAAAAAAAAAATTAATTCAAAATAACCACAAAATGACATTTGGCAAATTGAATGGGAGTGTAACAAATGACAAAAAAAATCATTTATTAGGGAAGATTTATTGAATGTTCCATTTGTTTTAGAAAATCAATATATTTTTATAAAAAAAGTTAGGGGTGTTTGGTTCAAAAAATGTTTTTGGAAAGAATAGAATCTATTAAATGAATTGGAATCTGAATGTAATATGTTTGATTGACATGGAATGAAATATGTTTTCTGATGAGTTTGTTGATTTCATAAAGGAATTGGAAAATAAATTTTTGTAATAAGACAAAAATACCCTTAATGATTTTTGTAAATAATTATATTTTTTAATAAACACGATAAAGTTTTATTTAATTACAACATTTTTTATTGAACTCTTCTACAAAATTTGAATTAAAAAAATAACTACCATGAATTTTAAATAATTTAAGGACACAAAAAAATTCATCATAGGCAAAAAAAATAATAATAAATAAAGGCAAAAGTCACGTTAAATGGTAATTATGGAAGAATTGAATCTACTTTCATGATGCACAGTGAAAGAATTAAATTTTTTTCAAATGAGGAATAAAATGGTAATTATGGAAATTTAATTTCATTCCTTTGGTAACCCAAACACAATCTCCCATAGATTTTAATTTCCAATTCCTTCTAATCTCTTAAGAATTATGTGAAACAAACGCACCCTTAGTTGTGGAATTAGGTCATAAACCGTCAAATTCATATTGTTTTAAAATTAGTCAAATCATCTGCAACAAATAAATCAAAAGTAATAACTAAAATAAATTATATGCATATAATTAAAAAATCACAAGGTCTTTGCATATAGTTTTTTATTAATCTTCATTAATCATTAGACTTGGTAGCCTAATAGTAATATGAAATTAGTTAGAATGAAATTGGATGATGAAATAATCCAATTTCAATTTCAAACTTTCAATCTCAAAAACATTTTCAAAACCATTGTACTTATAAATTATATAGGAATAAGAAGCAGTGAAGTGATCATTTCAAAATCAACAAAAATGCAATACATATGCTTCTAGATTTTCAACCAAAGTTCTTCACATTCCAAAACAAGTCCCTTTTTATTAGGGTCCTCATTTTTCAATAATATAAATAAGGTAGTAGCATCACATCCAAAATCGGCTTTAAGGCTTGGTAACAAATACCAACATTTTGGAGACATGTGGCATCCACATGAAACCGTGGAATGAGTTTGCGGTCATATTTTCCTAAATTTTGGACGAGTGCACACCTTAACTAATGAGTTAAGGGTTGTTTCTTTTAAACTTATTAAACTTGTAACACTCGGTTTCGGATTTGCTTCTTTATTCGGGGCTGCGGCCCAATCTTCAGTGGTCATGAGGCTTAGGGCCTTAGGGAAGGAAGAATTTGGACCTTCTCGGGTGTGGGTGTTATGGGTTAAGTGATCCAAGTGTTCGATTGTGTCTTCAGAGTCAAGGGTATAATCGTAATTTGATAATTCAGTCTTTTATGAATTTTGGATTTAGTTTTGGTTGGTTTTCAGACTAAATAAAGTTTATCTAAGTGTAGGGATTCTCGTTACCTTTTCTTGGATATAAAGAACGTCGAAAACGGATAAGGGATGCAAAAGTTATGACCATTTGAAGTTAGAGGGGTGTTGGGCCAAAACAGGTGAGCATGGCGTACATGGTAATTTGGGCATGAGTGCATTTAGGAACGCCCTGCGTTCCCAAGAGAACGCGTTGCGCTCGTCAAGCCAGATTAAAACCCTAAATTAGGGTCTTGGACCCTATTTAAAGACCTTAACTCGCCTCCAACCATTATTTCCTTCAGCCTCCATCCTCTCTAACCCTAAGAACGAAAACCTAGCCTCCATTTAAGTGATTCTCGAGCTTCAAAGTGATTTATGTGTGTTTTTGGTGCTTGAGGAAGAATAAAGAACTTTTTTATGAGTCATTGCTTGACTTGGAGCTTTTAGATCCAAGCTTTGAACACCTAGATCTATCTTTTGGAGGTATAAAGTCTCAACCTTGACAACTCTTTCATGTAGATCTAGCTAAGTGGTATTTTGTTATGGTTTTGGTCCCTTTGAGGTGGTTCTTGTGAATAGAAGTTACTCCAGAACCTTTGAGCTTCATATTTGGTACTTGTTGAGGTTATAGAGTCATAAAGTTTGGATCTTGATTGGTATAAACATTCCATGCATGATTTGGTAGTCAATTGATGAAGTTTGGGACTTAGGGTTTTGATTTGTATCCCATTGAGTTATGTTAAGTCATAAAGTGGAAACTTTATAACTTAAGAAGTCCCTTGAAATCAGATCCGGAAGTTTGGATTGAGGTCTTAAGGTGTTAAGAAGTTTTTAAGACATTTTGGTGTGATTTTGACCTCTGGGGTTCATCTTTGGTGTTGGGCTTTTTTAAGCCATGAAAAGGCTTAAAGCCTTCGACTTTATGGGTTAATTCATTGTTATGGGACTATTATGGGGTTCTAGACATCGGACTTAATGGATTAAGTCCTTAAAATGAGAATTTAGAACTTAGCCTTGAACGTCGTGCGTAGCCCCTAGGAATGCAGCGCGTTCCGTCTTGAGTCCCCATCAATTTGTCCGGCAACGAACGCCATGCGTTCGTCTGATCAGTGGAGTTTTTGGTTGTTGGGCTTGGACTTGACATTAGATGTGGGTACTGCTGATTTGGGCCTTATTGGGCCTTATGGTGTCATTTTGGTTTTGGACTACCTATTTGGACTTTGTTGCTTTGGGCCTTTTGGGCCATCTGAGATCAACTGTTGGAATAAGGGAATTTTTGGGCCCAATTTGGAAAATTAGGCCATTAGTGGGCCTTTGTGTAACTTTTGGTTTTAGGCCTTTATGGTTTTTGGACTTGGGCCTCAGTTTTGGTTCAAGTTGGGTTAGGGGTAAAATGGCCATTTTACCCCAAGTATGGTTTATGGATCTTAGTTTGGAACCCAATTGCTAATTAGGTGTTATCTTGATATTGATAGCCCAGAGAAATCGTCAGGGCAACAGCTAGGGATTTCTTTCAGCGACCTTCTGCATTCGAGGTGAGTCTCCTCACCGTTCTATGGGGCAAAGACACCAATGCTGGCCTATTTGGTTTATGTATTGTAGGAAGACAAGGGGTAACCCTTGGCAGTTTGTATGAAAGACCAGGAGGCAGCTCGTGACAAACTATATGCAAGACCAGAGTCTGAACTTTGGCAGTTAATTAGTTAAGTTGTGTAGATTGTATGCTAGTTGTCTTTTTGATGCTTGCATGGAAGACCCGCAGGTGGCTCCTGGCACTTGTCTGTAAGACCCAGGGTTGTGGCCCCCGACCTGGCAAGGAAGACAATGAGGCGGCTCGTGGCATAATGGCAAGACTATGATTGGCACATAGCACTTTTATTGATTGATTGGATATGTCTGATATGTTTGGCTCATGGTTATGTATGGTATGTGGTATTTTGGGGAACTTACTATGTAACATCCCAAAATTCAAGGCCAAAAATTTCATTTTTAAATAAGTTGTTATAAAACCATAAGTATAGAAATATCTATAATAACATCTCATGTCAAAACCAAAGTGTCAGTAGCCAAACGTACTATCATAAAATAATATCAGAGTGTAATCCCAAAGATCCCATGTGCAGAAAACATAGTTTGATGCACTGCGATCAAGCCGACTCCTTTCCTTTGAAAATGAAGTACCTGAAACCAAAACTGAAAACCGTAAGCACGAAGCTTAGTGAGTTCCCCAAATACCACATACCATACATAACAACATACTGCCTAGCATATTTGGGTGTTGGCATACCCATTCAGTCTCTTTCAACTGAATACTGCCTAGCATATAAGCACATAACTCGCATACTGTCATACATAACCATGAGCCATACATATATCATAATCAGTAAAGATGCTATGTGCCAAACATAGTCTTGCCATTATGTCACGGGCCGCCACGTGGTCTTTCTTGCCAAGCCGGGGGCCACCCCCTCGTTCTCATAAAAAAGTTCCAAGAGCCACCTCCTGGTCTTCCATGCAAGCATCACAAAGACAACTAGCATACATACTACTCTACTTATCCAATTAGCATACAGTGTGCCAGGAGCCACCTCCTGGTCTTTCATACATAATGCCTAGGGATAACCCTCGGGTCTTCCTACCATACATAATAACATAGAGTGTGCCAGGAATCGCCTCCTGGTCTTTCATACATATTGCCTAGGGCTAACACTCGGGTCTTCCTACCATGCATCAAACAAATGGGTCGGCATTGTTGCCTACGACCCATACAAATAGTGAGGAGACTCACCTCACACTGTTGAAGTCCCGCGGATAAAGTTGTGGCTGCTGGCTAACAGATTCCCAAATCTGTCAACATCAAAATAACACCCAATTAATAATTGGGTCCCAACACATATCCATAAGTCCATGCTTGGGGTAAAAGACTACTTTACCCCTAACTTAGCTTGATTCAAGCCCAAAGCCCAATCCAAAGACCCAAAAGTCAACTATGAGTCAAAGCCCGACATATGGCCCAATTTCTCATAATCATAAAAACCCAATTATGGCCCATCTATGGCCTAATTTTCCAAATTGGGCCTAAACCTCACATGGTCCTTACCCTAAAGCCCATTAAATTAGTCTAGTCTATATGCTTGTTTTTGGATGGCCCATTAATAACCCAATACAAAGGCCCAAGTGAAATTAGGGTTTTCACATAAAATGATGATTAGGGTTAAGTGTTTCTTACTTAACCCATTTAGGACTTAATCCATTAAGTCCATCAATCTATTGGGTAAATCATATAGTGTACTCAGGTGTAATTAATAATTCAATTCCAGTGGCCCAAAATGTGGGTCCCGATAAGTCCAAACCAATAATTCCAAAATTAGGGTTTTCAACCCAATCACAACCCAATTAGGCCCAATAGCTATGTATTTGGATCCATTAGGGTTTCATTAGGCCAATTAGGGTTTTATTAGGCCCACTAGGGTTTCATAAGTCGGGCACCACCCACTACCACCTCGGGTAGTGGTGGTCAATGACCGCTCACGGCGGCGGCCACCACCCCACTGTGGTGGTTATGGTTCTAGTCCATTTGTTCAAGCATCCCAAAAAAAATCCAAACACAAACAAGCACACCGCCACCCAACACAGCGACTGGTGGCAGCAGCCACCACCTCACGGTGGTGGTTATGAGTTTCTTTTCATTATTCTAATCTCTAATTACATTTTACAATGCTTTAACCCAAAAAAATAAACACACACACTAATAGAAAAACACACACAGCCACCCTTGTGGTGGCCGACGGTGGTAGATGGTGGCAGCCACCACCTCACGGTGGTGATGGTAGCTTTTCTTGGTTTTCCGGTCATACAAAACACCCCAAATGTACTCATACACACCAGAACACACACAACCACCACCACACGGTGGCTGATGGCGACGGGAGATGGAAGCGGTGGCAACCACCATGACTGGCGGCCATGGTGGTTCTTGTTCTTGGTTTCTGGCCCACAACATACAAAAACACTTCACGGTGAAGCAGCAACACCTTAACGCGAGCCCATTCACCATACGAGTGCAGCTGGTCCCTTCTAATGGCAGCGAATCTCGACTGGAGCACTGAAATAGAAGATTACTCGAACGATGGCAGTGGCAGCGACTAGCTACTGTGGAATGGAGTCGTAGTCGAAGACAGTTGGGACAGTACCGACAATAGACTCGGTGGCTACGGGTGGTGACATAAAGAATGAGAAGGAGAACAGTGGAGGTGTGGCGGCAATGACGGTTGGGCTTCGACAGTTAACAACAGCAACTATTCCTCCGAATGTCGTACTCTCTTTCTGACGTAGAAAGGGGTTGGCTCCGACAGTCTTCATCTTCAATGGTAGCTAGGAGGTAGCGACTGAAGGATGGAGGGTGTAAGTGGCGGCTGGTCCTTCATAATAGGGTTAGGGTTTGTGTGGTGAAGCAAAGTGACGAGTTTAATACCTAATCATATAAACTTTTGTCTAACCTTTGGTCCCTCCTTCCCAACTTCTTTTCAAACTAAGTCTATACTTTACCTTTTTAACCCCAGCCATCCAAAAACCCTTCAAATTAAGTCCCAATAATTACCAAGTAGTCCCTGCCTTCATAAATATTTATGAAACCAATCAGAAACTTACACTTTTAACTCCCGACTTCTAAAATTGTGACAATTAGCTCCTCGAGACCAATACCTTGTTATATAATTATCGATTTTATGGCTACTATACATTCATTAATTTATTTATTTAATAAACGGGGTGTTACAACTCCCCCCCCCCCACTTAAATTAGATTTCGTCCTCAAAATCATTCCTTACCATTCCTTACACGCCAACCCACCCAAGTAGCATGGCCACAATCCTGGATACACCCTAGCCTTCCCAGGCTAACCATGACCAACCTTCGTAAGGCCCTGTTAGGCATGTCAAACCCAACAAATAATAGGGGTACAATAGACTCCAAATACACTGCTTTAATGCACTAAAAAGTAGTACAAGGCAAGCAGGGTCGAACCACAGAGACACAGAATAAAAGTCTATACCTTTTTGCACAAGGTACTTTGGTCACAAAGGGGGGTTTGTTTGCAAAAGTAAATAACTAAATAACAATCTACTTTAAAAGCATGCACAAAATGAAATAGATTTGTAAACAAATTGATTGAATGGTTCTAGTTCTAGTTCTCAATGTTGTTTTTCAACTTGATTATGACTTGATGTAATTCAAGATTGCTATTCTATGTTGGTACTGAAAGATATTAACACGCTCTAATAACTCTCGCTTGCCAAATTATCTAACCAAAACACGCTCTTTGATTAGACCTAGCTTTACTAATTCAACCTAAACACGCTCTTAGATTGTATTGAAAAACCGCATTAAGTTTTGTACAAGCTTCCCAACAATGTTCATTTCTTCTCATACGCTCGGAAGTGTGAAAACATGTGATATATGTTTTACAATAAGAAAACTTATTGCTTGTTACCAATTATTAACTCAATAGAACGATTAGGTGCCCTAAAAGTTAATTAACTGCACAAAAATTCAATTCATGAAAGTGGCCAATCAAACACAAATCAAATTCAAGGATTCTAGTTTAAACAAAAACATAATCACTAGAATAGAATCACAAATCAAACATCAAATCATATGCTTCAAGTCAAGCAATCAACATGTTTTGAACAAGAACTAGAAACTAGGGTTTCTTAGCCACACATGGCTAAGAACAAATCAAACAAGAATAAAGATGGAATTGGGATGTTTAATCCTTACAAAAATGAAATCCAAATGTTTGCAATGATTAAGTCTTCTCAAAAGCTCCAAGAATTCTCCCAAAATTGCCCTAGATCGCCAGAAACTACTCCCAAAACCGTTATCCCCTTCAAAATGACGTCTCCTCCTCTTTTATTAAAGTTCACGTGACTTGCCATAAGGCCATGCATTTTTGGCATGGCCATGCCTTTTGCCCATGTGTTTTTGGCATGGCCATTTGTCTTGACCATGTGTTTTTGGCATGACCCATGCTTTTTGCTAAAATTCCAAAAAGTCTTCACTGTAGACTCCATCTTCAATCTAGCTTCACCACGAGTCATGTTGCTCAAATATGAGATGATAAAGGACAAACACGACCCGTGTCAAAGTGAAAAGGACCGTGTTTCACACGTAATCCTTTGCTATGAAGATAATGCAACAACGACTCGGGTTATGTCTTCATGCTTTCCTCCATGGAATGACCGGTTCATCTTCTCTGCATGCTCCAAAGCTCCAAGAATCCAAGCTCCACGTTTCATGCTCCATAATGCCTGCAAAATAAATCAAATATAGTGAAGTACCAGACATTCTTAATGAAATATGCAACTACCCTAATAATCAACTAAACGCAAGTATTATGAAGTAAAATGCTATAAAAAGACGGAAATAATCATGCAAAATAGGTGCATAAAATGCACCTATCAGGCCCTAAAGTCCACAGATGATCGAATTCCTTGCAAAAAGATCACATCTACTCCGTCTGAAATCTGCAGTCTCGAGGTGGTCTGACTCATTGCCAGACCGCTCATACTGAATCATCATTGTTGAATCCAGTCCGCTTATCCCTCAATTGACTACTCAACTTCTAATCAATTCGATGTTCCCACTATAAAACAGGATCACATACCTAATTATCCATGCAGATCAGTTATACTTGGCTAAGGCTCAGCTAATCCCACTATGAGTGACTTGTCACATCCCAATCAACCAGCTATTCCGTCTGTACTTGCAACCTAAAACATAAATACTAACACAACCCAAACGCTGAAACTGCTTGAAAATTGAACTGACTAAAGCACTATGTTGCCACATGGATGTTTTCCAAAATCTACTGAGACCTGCCTAGTCTCAATTCGTTCGCCAATCATCTGAAATATCGGGCTCCAACCGGTTGCGGAGCCAAAGGACTCCCACTTAGTCGTCTCACACGATGTCTGAACGAAATCCTTCTCTGGAACTAGTTGCCACTAGTTATCATGCCATTGTGGCTCTAACGACCTTTTGATCTAACCGATCGGGTCCATGCGTCGAATCCTGTCGTAATCAAATCCAAGGCTAAAAGTGATTGCTACCTGACCAATGGTAGCCTTATATCCCAAATGACTTACACAGTCCATTTCCTCCTTGATCTCATAACCGTAGTGGCGTTCCTATGGTCGTATCGCTGGTTCAACCAGATCAAACCCATCTGGGTAATTCCGTAATCCAATCCGTGGATTTCCATATCCTCACTGCTGCACCCGAACTGGTGGGTACTCCTGTTCCTTCCGCGTCCTAACAACGTGCTCATGCTATCTACCAACCTAGTGAATGTTATGGCTACACCCGTAGACTTACAACACTTTCCATGCTAATTGACTATTAGTGAAATCTACGGTTAACCCCGTAGTCTTACAACACTTCCCATACTATCTGACTGTTAGTGAATGCTACGGATACCCCTGTAGTCTTACAACACTTTCCTTACTATCTGACTGTTAGTCAATGCTACGGCTACCCCCGTAGTCTTACAACACTTTCCTTACTATCTGATTGTTAGTGAATGCTACGGCTACCTCTGTAGTCTTACAACACTTTTCCTTACTATCTGATTGTTAGTGAATGTTACGGCTACCCCCGTAGTCTTACAACACTTTCCTTACTATCTGAATGTTAGTGAATGCTACGGCTACCCCCGTAGTCTTACAACACTGTCCATACCGGGTCAAACAAGCACTCGACCTAACACTCAACTGAACTTGAATTCTAATTAGACCTCTAACCTGGTTCCCTAAACCTGCTATCCGATGCCAAGGAAAAGCATTTACCAAATGTTGGAACGTTTTCTGAACTCCCAATTCACCCAATCCTCAGTCAAGACGGCCACTCGACCACCTTCCTTCCTGACAAGGATGCGAAACTCATCCTAGTCTCACACCTATTTCTGCTCCTAAATACCTGATCGGTTCTCCCCCACTTAGATTCGACTAAGTCTTCACGGCACATCAAAATTGAAGGATTCCCAATCCTTCTTGCTTCCTAATAATACACTGATGACAACATGTGCTTACCAATGCTAGCGATCACTTACCAGTTAAACCCTAAGATCGCCCATCCTCAAAAATCTTGAAGAGTACTCTTGAAATCCGGCCCAGTTTGACACCTTAGTCTACCTCCAATGCTGACAACTGGAAGCCTTAATCTTCACCCTAGCCGACGAATCCTCGTCCCCACTTCCAATCTTGCAGCACCATTGAACTCTAACTGAACATATCCCATGCGAAAATACAATTCTCTTGAACATCTAATGACCAACCACCTATGAATCTAACACCCGCAACTGACACTACCATCTTCATGCTACCAGTCCTGTCCTAGCAACAGTAGTGCCTTGAACTCCAAGGTTCTTCCATAAACAACTTTTGACCATACCCAAACAATTGATAGAACCATTGAACTCTGACTTTACTGGAGAACTGTCCCACTAGTTCCTGACTAACGAATCTTCCAAATAATACTTATGAACGGATCCCAACAAAGATCTGGAATAGTAACGGTACATGCGGAACCCACTCCGCAAGATACGTCCATCTGTAGGTTCATCAAAGGACTTTTCGGCCTGCAGAATGGCATATAACAATCCTTGATAATCCAGTCAATAGCAGAGGACCAACCCGAGATCTAACTTGTCCAAACTCAATCAAAATTCCAAAGTGGTACAATTCTCGGTATCCAGCTAGAAGTAGCAGAAAATAACAAATCCGCAATCATCTGAAGGAGTCCTGATCACCTCCTCCTGAGATACCTCGACCATCAGAGATTTGCAAAATAGCCATAGCAGGCGCCTTCACTGCTCCTCCATTTCCTCCTCGGACAGTCGGCCTTTTGTGACCCACATATCCGTAGTGAAAACATAATGGGCTTACCTCCTAAGAGCAATCTCTGCTGACATGATCAATCCTGCCACACCTGTATCAACCTAAACCCTTAGAGTGACAAACTACCTTGTTCACTTTCTTGTACGTGCTTCACTTACTCCGGCCCTGCTGGCCTTTCACTCGATGATCAGAAGTCACGGGTCTCTTCCTGGGACCCTCTAATATACGCACCTGGCATGACCCTCTCTTCCCAGGGTGCTCCAAATCGATCTCGCATCTGCAAACTCTTGGAAGTCATATCCTTCAGGGTCTCACACCCTGTCACACTCACTAGCTCACTTGCCAATGGTTGAGCTGCAACAGTCGGAACATCCTATGTCCCCAATCGGGTCACAAATTTCTCTCCGAAGTTTCTCAGATTCTCCAAGACTCTCACCGATTCGAGTATGGATCCGGTGCTTTCAATAGCACGAGCCCAATACTATCTTCCACACTTATCCATACTTTCCTCAACAATCCTCCCGAATCCGCCAAGTCACTTCCTCAAACCGATGCACCTAAGTCTCACTAAACTTCACTACTAACCCACCGAAGCGTATCCTAGGCCTTCCTAGGTTCCCGAACCCACCCAATCCTTAACTGCTAAAAGATTCCCAGTAATGTCATCTAGCTACCTTATGAATATAGCCACATGCAACTAGATTAGATAATCCTTCGAGTAAAAGACTCATCCCTAGAACGATTAGACTCAAACGAGAGCTGTGTAATAGGGTCAAGTCCATCACTCTGAGATTATCCAGCCTGTATCCCATGTGACTTAGCATATTCACTTAGTAGCTAACTCACATCACTAAGAGTCCCACAAAGCACAAAGCACAAAGCAAGCAACATTCAGACAATGCAAAATCTAACCAACATATTCCAATCAAATCATTCTATCCTCTTATCAGGAATCTATACTGGCTTGAGATTCTAAGGCTCATACAATCAGGCATAACCTAAATAGGCTATCCTATCACTGACTAATCAGTACTAGCATGCAGATCTATAAGCACATACAATAGGCATATAATACATCCTTCCTAGATCCCTAGCCCTAATCTAGCATGCAGCTCATATATTCTCAATTCATATCATAACATAACATAACATAACATGTATGGGTATCTTAGGAAAAACTTATTGAGCCCAGCCGATTGCACGCATCACACACCTTGTTCTTTTCAAAATTCTTTTTATAAAATGATTTTTCTTTTGAAAATTCTCATACCATGTCCTTGATTTGAGTCCAGAAACACCCGAGAGTGTGCCCGAACCCCTCAAACCAAGACTCCAATACCAACATGTATCATCCCAAAATTCAAGGTCAAAAATTTCATTTTTAAATAAGTTGTTATAAAACCATAAGTATAAAAGCATCCATAATAACATCTCATGTGAAAACCAAAGTGTCAGTAGCCAAATGTATTATCATAAAATAATATCAGAGTGTAATCCCAAAGATCTCATGCGCGGAAAACATAGTGTGATGCATTGCGATCAAGCCGACTCCTTTCCTTTGAAAACGAAGTACCTGAAACCAAAACTGAAAACCATAAGCATGAAGCTTAGTGAGTTCCCCAAATACCACATACAATACATATCAACATACTGCCTAGCATATCTAGGTGGTGGCCTACCCCTTCAGTCTCTTTCAACCAGATATTGTCTAGCATATAAGCACATAACTCGCATACTGTCAAACATAACCATGATCCATACATATATCATAATCAGTAAAGATGCTATGTGCCAAAATAGTCATCCCATTATGTTACGGGCCGCCACGTGGAATTTCTTGCCAAGCCGGGGGCCACCCCCTCGGTCTCACAGACAAGTGCCAAGAGCCACCTTCTTGTTTTCCATGCAAGCATCACAAAGACAAATAGCATACATACTACTCTACTTATCCAATTAGCATACAGTGTGCCAGGATCCACCTCAAGGTCTTTCATACATAATGCCTACGGCTAACCCCCGGGTCTTCCTACCATACATAATAACATAGAGTGTGCCAGGAGCCGCCTCCTGGTCTTTCATATATATTGCCTAGGGCTAACCCCCGGGTCTTTCTACCATGCATCAAACAAATGGGTTGGCATTGGTGCCTTTGACCCATACAAACAGTGAGGAGACTCACCTCACACTGCTGAAGTCCCGCGGATAAAGTTGTGGTTGCTGGCTGATAGATTCCCAAATCTATCAACATCAAAATTACACCCAATTAATAATTGGGTCCCAACACATATCCATAAGTCCATGCTTGGGGTAAAATACTATTTTACCCTTAACTTAGCTTAATTTAAGCCCAAACCCCAATCCAAAGGCCCAAAAGTCAACTATGATTCAAAGCCCAACATATGGCCCAATTTCTCATAATCATAAAGACCTAATTATGGCCCAATTTTCCAATTGGGCCCGAAACTCACAAGGACCTTACCCTAAAGCCCATTAAATTATTCTAGTCCATATGCTTGTTTTTGGATGGCCCATTAATAGCCCAAACACCAAAGCCCAATAGAAAGGCCCAACTTAAGGCCCAAGTGAAATTAGGGATTTCACATAAAATGACGATTATGGTTAAGTGTTTCTTACTTAACCATTAAGGACTTAATCCGTTACGTCCATCAATCTATTGGGTAAATCATATAGTGTGCTCAGGTGTAATTAATAATTCAATTCTGTGATAACCCGTTATTTTCGATATTGTAAAAGTCAAACTTGGGTCAACTAATGTCAAACTTATTGTTTTGATCTATCTTATTAAGTTAGATTTAAAATCTATATGTGTTTAAACCTTTTATTAGAAGTGTTACAAAAATTGGAAGTGAATTGCATAAATCCGAGAAGTCTCGCTAGGACTGAAACCCCCTGCATAGGCTTCAAGTTTCAGACCGAAAACTCTTCGGACCGTAAACGCCTCGTAATCGTAAACCATTTTCTGCCCTAAATCCTCGAACTGCAAACGGTTTCCAACTGAGAACCCTCGGTCTTATCCTCTCAGTTCGCAAACCCATGCATGTGTCACATCAATCTTATCCTCCTATATGATCATGGAACCGAAAACACTTCGTCACTTCTACACCTTCTAATCGAAAACACACTCTTTGCTCTCAAGATCTTCAACCGAAAACCTACCATTATCTCTCAACTATCATCCAAAAAAGCCTTGTATCTCCTTAGGATCTTGCTAAGAACACCAAGTGTTCTTCATTTCATCAAGCTAGCACTTTCCTTTTTCGTGATCTTCAACCTAAAACGCTTGAATCTTCTTGGTTTCACCAAGAACACACCCTTTGAATCTTCATGTGGCAGAAAACCCAAGGCTGACCGAAAACACATTTCAGCCTTACAAAATCACTTCCTAGTTGTAAGTGAATCTTACAAATTACTCTATTTCCTTAACGTACTTGTCATTATATTCACTAATTGTATGCATATATATTATGTGAAATGCTTTTAGGACTCAGTTTTGTTACGGGACTTAACTTGTGGAAATAACATCCTATATCGAACCTTCAATCGAATCACTCACATAAGGTGAGTTCATACACCTATAATTTACCTTTTTCAATGTTTTTAGGTGGAGAATACAAGCAAAACACAATATAATTGTGTTAACACTTAGGTGTTGTTTGTTTTTTCGAAGCGAAAATTCATGAAGTCTGCGGACCACCTCTGCAATCCTCTGTAGCAGAAGAGGTAGAACAAACGGCTGCAGCCTATAATAAGAATCATGTTTGTTTTTTAACATCTACAGACTGCTGCAGTAAACTGAAATTTAAATAAACTAATTTTATAAACTGAAAATAGTTCTCAACACCGAAATTTAATAATTCTAGTTTTAAAACATTGAAGTAATAATAAAAAACATGTTAAAAAACAAAAATATAAAACTTTTTTTTAAAAAAAAATGTAAAAGAAGCTAATAGTTTTATTCTAGAAAAAAACTAATTTTAAAAAACATTAAAAAAGAAAATAATAAAAAAAATTAAGAAAGTATTGCAAACATTGTCTACAAAGTTCGTAAAAAATTATACACGTTAAAAAAGATGCAACTGAAATTGAAAATATTATTAATAAAAGGGTAAAAAAATTGAAAAAATCATGTTTAAAAAAAAATCGTGGAAATTATAAAATAAAATTGTGTCACATCCATAAATAAAAATTTAAGAAAATCAAATTTAAAAAAAAAAAAATTAAAAAGTTATACAAAAATTCTTAAAAAAACACTTAGAAAAAATGAAAGCTGAAGAGGTTAGAAGAGGCAAGTCAAGTGTTGCGCCACGCAGCACACGCGCAGAGGTTTTGTAGTCTGAAGTCTTCGAAAAAACAAACTGCTGGGAGAGGAAAAGTGCTGCACGTGTGATGCGCCGTGCAGCAATAAGTGGTTTGAAGAGGTTTTTATAGAAAAACAAACAACACCTTACATGTGAAAGCAAACAAACAAAATAATTCTTATGCTTAAATATTGTTAAAAACAATTTTTAAACTCTTTTTAAACTTTTTAGATTTCCGTTTATATCAAAATCATATTCATTTGTATATTTATGTATAAATAGGATTTAACAGACTTACGACTATTGCTAATACTGTAACTCTTGTTCCTTGTTTGGTTGTGGGTTTAGGGTAGGATCACTAGTCCGACTGTCGGCTAAATCCTAATTATACATGCTAAATATACACATGAGTATTAAAACTCATTTAAAAAACATACTTAACTCATTTGTATATGCTGAGCAAATGGGTATTTTCTCCAAATCATTTATAGTTCGAACAAACATACTAGTAAACTATAATGGGTATAATTTAGAGAATCAATTCATACTATTTTCTAGATCAGAGAAACATTACATGAATCAATACATACATACTATTACTTTTCTTTACAAAGTACACTATTCATTTACAAGAACAAGAAGGCACATACATACTATACATAAACAGGTTAACTAGAATGTGAAATACTACTTCATGGTACTTAGCAAAATCCTTGCTAAGTCTTGTTATATAACCAGAATCTCCTGGAGGGAGAGCATGAATTTGTGTATAGATCTATACGGGACTGACAATCCCGCACCTTGGCTGTTGCCTGTTAGCTACAATTGGGACCGACAGGTTTACGGGTGACAAATGTCATATCTTTTTCGACGCCTGAAGAACGTCGTGTATATACTAGTCAATTAAGTATGGTTATAACCTCATTCACATTAAACATTAACTAAACAATTTGGTTTACAAGACAAACATTTCTTCAGTGGATTTATTTTAAACAAAACTACTAAAAGATATTATCTTCCATTACATACATACAATAATGTTCTTACATGAACAAGTATACTACTTTTCTAGTAAAGATAGTCTACAATTATGGAAAACTTACATTTACACTACTTCAAGTACAAACTTACATTTTACACTATTTCAAGAGAACAAAACATACAAATAGTTGGGTCGTGGGTAAAAGACTACTTTTCATTTTAAGTAGAAAATATAGGATTTTCTGGGAAGTATACTAATATTTTCATGAAACAAATACAAACATTAGACACTAAATACTTATGAACTCACCGACTTAAATGTTGATACTCTCATTTCAGAATAACTTGTATTCTCAGGGAACCAGTAGACATGTACACCAGCATAGGTTTTGAGAAGACAGAGCATGTTCAAGACTCGTCTTTTATTTTGCTATAAATTTTGGTGTCATACAACTATACAAAGAACACACATGTATTAACTATATTATTAATGCAACAAATGTTGTTGCTTGTTTTACTATTGTGCATTGTTATGATACTGTACATGACGTCCTCCACCCCCAAATGTTTCCGCCATCTCGGTTTGGGGTGTGACAAATTTCAATGGCCCAAAACGTGGGTCCCGATAAGTCCAAATCAACAATTCCAGAATTAGTGTTTTCTAAACCCTAGTTAGGGTTTTCAACCCAATCACAACCCAATTAGGCCTAATAGCTATGTCTTTGGATCAATTACGGTTTCATTAGGCCTACTAGGGTTTTGTAACATCCCAAGTTCGGAAGCAAGAAGTTGAAGGGTGCTAAGTGAAAATAAAGGAAGGGACTCGGTGAGTAGGTCTCTTGACTCGCCGAGTCGAAGCGGGTTCCTGGCACGAGGTTAAGTGGCTTGACTCGGCGAGTCGACGGCTGGACTCGACGAGTCAGTGTTGGTCGAGGAAAAAAAACCCTAATCTTCGAGGTTGCACCCTATTTAAAGGACTTAATGTCCTCCCCTCAGCTCCCTTAGCCCCCTTTGAGATCCAGAAACCCTAGAATCGTGAGTGAGAGCCATTGGAAGCAAATTGGAGCATTGTTAAGTGTTTTGTGAAGAGATCTTGAAGATCAAGAAGCTTGGATCAAGGAGATCTGTGGAGATTCAGATTACTCTTTAGTATGAGGTCGTTTTGGAGATAATGAATCGTTATCCTTGGCTTTCTCCTTTCTAGATCCATCTTTCATGTAAGTTTTAGGGTTTTTTTGGAGATGATATGATGAGATCTTGGTGTATAAGTTATATCTGGAGTTGAAACTCCAAATCTGAGCTCTATTTGGATCAAAGATGTAGAAAGGCCTTTTGGTTGCTATACAAAAGCCTTTCCCCAAGAGTTTAGTTCCTTTCTAGCTTGGTTTTTGGCATTATGGGGCAAGAAGCACGTAAAGGTAGCAACTTTATGTTGCTAATGGAATCTAGAGACCCAGATGTATTGTTTGGAGCAAAGGAGTAGCTCTGTGACTTGAGATTATGGGAATGCACATATGGACTCGGCGAGTCGGGTAGATATCAGACTTTGAGTCGCGTAGTAACTCGGCGAGTCGCATGGGTGACTTGGCGAGTCTTATGATGATGAGCTTGGAATCGACGAGTTGGAAGAACAAGTCGGCGAGTCTATTGAAGATTGTCGTGGACTCAACGAGTTTGGTCGCAGAACTTAACCTCTTTTGGTTAAAGCCTCGGATTAGTGAGTCGGTTGGCGACTCAGTGAGTTGGTTAGGATGGGACTCAGAGATCGTTGGACTCGACGAGTCTTGGGGCGACTCGACGAGTTAAGTCATGCTATGAGAGTTTCTGAGTATGAGAACTCGGCGAGTCAACGTGTTGAATCGGCGAGTATAGTCAATCAGGAAGGTTGACTTTGGCCAGGACTTTGACTTTGACCCGTTTGACCTTCAGGAGTGTTATGGTATTTAGAGTATTTATATCTTGGTCCATTGATGGCATCAGGTGTTAGAGTTTGGAGCAGTGCTTCGAGTCAGTGTTTTCGTGGTTCGATTCGGCAGTTGCAAGGTGAGTTATCCTCACTATATCGACAGGGTCTACGGCACCAAGGCCGACCCTTTATCGGATGGAAATCTGGGTATTGTTTGTTATGTTATTGTTTTGCTAGATCTGCATCGTGGTATTTAAGATGGTGTTATCTTAGTGACCTGGTTAAGGTTGGTACCCCTGTATGTAGGGTAATGTTATGCTAGTGACCGGTTAGGTCGAAATCCTGGTTAGGATGTTGATATGCTATGTGATCTGTTAGACTGTTTGTCTGGTTAAGGATTTGTTATGTGATTAATTGTTTTATGTGCACATGGTTGTTTGAAGGGGGTTGGGTTGAGGCGGGTCCTGCTTTGTGTTGTAGGTCAACATACCCAGGGAGGACCGGATATTCCGAAGGCCCAGCGAGCGGTCCGGATAGGCTGAAGGCCCCAAGAGGGCGGACCAGACGTGCCGAGGCTCGGAGAGTGGACCATGCCGATTGAAGGCCCGGTGTGGGCGGACCAGTCATACTGTAGACTCAGAGAGTGGACTAGGTGGATTGAAGGCCTGGTGCGGGCGGACCAATCACATTGTAGACTCGATATACATGGCTAGACTCGGAGGGTGGACCAGGTGCACTGAAGGCACGGTGCGGGCGGACCAGTCACACAGTAGACCCGATGTGCATGGCTTATCTATTTGTGATATGTTATGAGTATGTTTATGTGTGGTTGGTATTTTGGGGGTAACTCACTAAGCTTTCGGGCTTACAGTTCAGTGTAATGTTTCAGGTACTTCAGGAGATCGTGGCAAGGCGAAGGCGTGATCGTACCGCTCCTCATTTTGATGTTAATGGTTCTGGGGATACTTTGATGTTTAAACTCTTTTGAAAACAAGTTGTAATAACTTAATGGCTATTGAATGAATTAAAATGTTTTAAAATTGGTGCAATTTTTATGGTCGTTACAAGTTTTATTAGGCCCACTTGGGTTTCATAAGTTGGGCACCACCCACTACTACCTCGGGTAGTGGTGGTCAACGGCGGCTCACGGCGGCGACCACCACCCCACGGTGGTGGTTATGGTTCTCGTTCATTTGTCCAAGCATCCTAAACGAAATCCAAACACAAACAAGCACACCGTCACCCAACACGGCGACTGGTGGCGGAAGCCACTACCTCACGGTGGTGGTTATGAGTTTCTTTTCATTATTCTAATCTCTAATTACATTTTACAATGCTTTAACCCAAAAAATAAACACACACACTAATAGGAAAACACACACACACACCCACCCTTGTGGTGGCCGGCGATGGTAGATGGTGGCGGTGGCTTTTCTCGGTTTTCCGGTCAAACAAAACACCGCAAATGTAATCATACACACCAGAACACACACAGCCACCACCACACGGTGGTTGGTGGCGATGAGAGATGGCAGCGGCGGCAGCCACCATGGTTGGCGGGCATGGTGGTTCTTGTTCTTGGTTTCCGGCCCACAACACACACAAACTCTTCATGGTGAACCAGCAACACCTTAACACGAGCCCATACATCATACGAGTGTAACCAGTCCCTTCTAATGGCAGCGAATCTCGACCGGAGCACTAAAATGGAAGATTGCTTGAATGATGGTAGCGGCGATGACTATCTGCTGTGGAATGGAGTCGGAGGCAAAGACAGTTGGGACACTACCGACAATAGTCTCTGTGGCTACGAGTGCAGACATAAAGAAGGAGAAGGAGAACGGTGGAGGTGTAGCGACAATGGCGGCTGGGCTTCGACGGTTAACGACAACAACCATTACTCTAACAGTCATACTCTCTTTCTGACGTAGAAAGGGGTTGGCTCCGGCGGTCTCCATCTTCAATGGTGGCTAGGAGGTATCGGCTGAAGGATGGAGGTGTAAGTGGCGATTGTTCCTTCATTAGGGTTATGGTTAGTGTGGTGAAGCAAAGTGACGGGTTTAATACTTGATCTTATAAACTTTTGTCCAATGTACACCTTTGCTAAGTCAATACTTTACCTTTTTAACCCCAACCATCCAAAAACCCTTCAAATTAAGTCCCAATAATTACCAAGTAGTCCATGCCTTCATAAATATTTACGAAACCAGTCCGAAACTTACACTTTTAACCCCCGAATTTTAAAATTATGACAATTAGCTCCTCGAGACCAACACCTTGCTATATAATTATCGATTTTAGGGCTACTATACATTTATTTATTTATTTATTTAATAAACGGTGTTTTACACACTAAGATTTGTGCTTACAGTTTGTGGTTTATGGTTTCGGGTACTTTTGGTTCGAAAGGGAAGGACCCAACTTGATCACAACACACACATCTATGTTTTTCACTAACATGTGATTTTGGGAATTACTTTGATAATTGTTTTAATTTGGAATACCTTAATGTTGGATAAATGTAAATGGATGTTAAATCTATATATATTAAAAATGAAATTTTTAACCTCGATTTTTGGGATGTTACAAAACTTAATGTGTTAAGCATTTAATCTTAATATTTATATATGGTTGTTTCTTTTTACTTACTTTGTATATAATTACTTAATGGGTTAAGCAAAAAAATCTAGCTTAATGTTTTAAGATACCAATCTTTTGCCTATTTTTATTTCTTCTCTTTTCATCCCAAATCCTCTCGTGCTAAAAGTTATGAATGTTGTCAAAATAGATATATGAAATTTGTTTTTTAGAACATAAGGTAAGATGATTATTTGGTTTCATTCAAATGATCTATTCAATATGACAAACTTTTGTCCACACCGACAAGATTTCTTATTTTTACATTGCTTTACAATTGAGACAAATAGCAATTCATTAGTTATAACGATCCAACACAATGACATATTTATCATGCCACACGAGTGCCCTTGTATGGCATGATAAAGTCGTTGTGCCTGCACTCACTAAATTTGTCTTCTAGAAACCTTGGATTTTTCAAACTGTAGAGTGTAAAACATGATTTCCAAATATAGAGAGAATATTTTGGAATGTTTTCATTCACGATCCATTCCTTTAGACTCCTTGATTATTTCTTTATTTGTTGCATTCCCTTGTTTATAGGCTTGATTACAGGATCTCGTTTTGTACCCCTATATATGTTTTGCCTCTTTCTGTATTGTAAGCATGAACGAAAATACATGAAAAATTCCTCCATTCAATTATTCATGGTATCAGAGCGGACTACAAATCGATTTTAGCAAAACCCTAAACTAAACCATCTTCGTCCACTATGACCAGTGGTAACAGTGGCGGCGGAAATCAACCAACCAAAACTAATAACGAAGCATCCGGCCATGGTTCTCCATACTACCTTAATCCTTCAGACTACCCAAGACAAATGCACGTGAATGAAACATTAAATGACAACAACTATCTAGATTGGGTTCAATAAATGGAGAACTTTCTGTTCGCAAAAAACAAGATAGGGTTTGTTGATGGAACCCTTCAAAAGCCAAAGAAAACTCATGCTAACTACATGGCATGGATTCGATGTGATGCCATGATAAAAGGGTGGTTAACTACAGGCATGGAAAAGGAGATCAGGTCTAGCATCAAGTATGCTATCACAGCCAAAGACATGTGGAACAACCTTCGTGGACGCTTTGGCAAAGAGAGCGCACCTAGGGCGTATGAGTTAAAGCAACTTCTTACTACCACTAAACAAGATGGAATATTCGTCTCTGGATATTATACCAAAATGAGGATACTTTGGGATGAGATAAGGCTCGTCTCTTCCATGGCAAGGTGTTCATGCACCGGTTATACCTGCGAAATCAGCAAGAAACTCACAAAACTGAGAGACAAGGAAAGATTATATAAGTTCTTACTCGGGCTCGACAACAAATTCTCCACAATTAGAACCTAAGTATTGGCAATGAAACATTTCCCTACCTTGGGAGAAGCATACCACCGTGTGGTTGAGGACGGACAACAACGGGCTGTTTCGAGCAGAGAGAAAACCACCAGTGAAACAACAACATTTCAAGCTTACATGAAACACAATGTGAGCAGTTGGTCACAAGACAAAATAGGTCCTAGAAGCAGCAAGAAAGGAGGAAATGACAAGGTTGAGCACTGTGATATTTGTGGGAAGAACGGGCACAATCGCAACGGATGTTTTAAGTGTGTAGGATACCCGGAATGGTGGCTTAGAAAGGGAAAATCATAAAAGGGAAGAACTATAGTTGCATTCGTTGAAACGACACAAGACATGGCTAGTGGCAAGCGCGATGTTGACAAACAAATCCCTATAGATGGTCTAAGCAATGAGCAATTTAAACAATTCGCCAACCTGTTTGCTGCGAAAAACTCTCAAAACGATGATGTTGTTCAACCCATGGCAAACATGACAGGTAGATTCAGTGAAGGTAATGAATGGGTTGTGGACTCGGGTTGCACCGAGCACATAACCCACACTCTTATCCATTTTTGCAATAATCTTGACACATCTTGGTTGTTACCTGTGACTATACCAAATGGCGACTCCATTCATTTGAAGGGAAAAGGAACTTGTACCTTACCCAATGAAACTAAAATTAGTGATGGTTTATATGTTCCAAACATCATGTGTAATATTTTATTACTTAGCAGGTTAACGAAGGGCCTTGAATGCGCTATAACATTCTTTCCGGATTTTTTTGTTATACATGACTTGAGTTCAAAGAGGTTGATTAGAATGGGTAGTTGCAAACAAGGTTTATATCGGATGAATGGCGAGAAGAATGTAAGAAGAGCATTAGCAACCACGGGTGAAGTGTGGCACAAACGTTTGAGACATGCCTCACATGGCAAACTTTCACAATTAGATTTCTTTTCTTCAAAACCAAACAATGTGATTTGTGATTCTTGTGCAAGGGCAAACTTTACTAGACTGCCATTTCCTACTAGTTCAATCAAATCAAATGAATGTTTTGACCTTTTACATTATGATATATGGGGGAAATATCGAACTCCTTCCCTTACTCGAGCTAATTATTTTCTTAAGATTATTGATGATTTTAGTCGTTCTGTATGGGCCTTTCTTTTATGACACAAATCTGAAGCAAGTGATTGCTTGATTAGTTTTTTCAAGATGATCAAAACTCAATTTAATAAAAATATAAAGCGGATCAGGCGTGACAATGGAGGGGAGTTCACATCAAACCACATGGTAAACTTCTATGCAGATTAGGGAATACTTCTCGAGACCACCTGCCCTCATACCCCTTAACAAAACAAGGTAGTTGAGCGAACACCGACATCTTCTCGAGATGGTAAGAGCTTTACGATTTGAAGCAAAGTTACCCTCTAGTTTTTGGGGTGAATGTATCTTGACAACAGCCCACAACATAAATAGTCTCCCTTCTGTAACACCCATAAAAATCATGAAAATTTTAAACTTTTAAAACCAACCCAAAGTCATAAATTGTTTACAACATAGTTTTCAAAACATGTTCCATATCAGAGTTTTCCCAAAACATAAATCAAAATGCGAGGATGTGTACGATCACGCCTTCGCCTTCCCGCGATCGTCTGAAGTACCTGAAACATAACCCAAAACTGTAAGCCCAAAGCTTAGTGAGTTCCCTCAAAGTACCAATACATAAACAAATAACCCATATGCAGTAACAAAATGCAATGAGTCCACAACTAAAAGATTAGATTACCCCTGAGCCCACACTATAAGTCTGGTCTGCCCTCGGGGCCCACAACTTTAGTTTGGCTTGCTCCCCAACTAGATCATCCCTTGGACTGAATACCACCAAGCCCTCAGTACGAGTCTAGCATGCCCTACCTAGCCCTCAACTTGTATCTAGAATGCTCATGAGCCCTTAATATGATTTTGACATACCTACCCGACCCTTAGCTCATATTTGGATTGCTCCAGAGTTTGTTGGCTACCACACGGAACAATACAACCTCAACCCAACCCACACAATATGTCGACATATAACTGATATTAACATGTACAAATAATCATATAGACAGTATCACATGTAGTCTTACCGATCTACCAAACTAGCATATCAAAACTAACATGCATATCTATTCCATACTCAGAATATCAATGAATATAAGGTTATCAAACCAATGAGCTGGCCTTGGTGCCTTCGAACTGTAAATACAGAGACGAAAACTCACCTCACAAACTGAACAATGCTTTCCTACACGGAGAACTTCACGAAGATGTCTACATGAGAGTCCCACACGGTTTTGAGAAAGGAAAAGAGAATAAGGTTTTTCGCCTTAGAAAATCTCTTTACGGTCTCAAACAAGCTTCAAGAAATTGGTATAAAAAATTCACTTATTCCCTATATATGATCGATTTTAAACAATCTCAAGCAGACTACTCCTTGTTCATTTTCAAAACCCAAAAGTCCTTTGTGGTGGCACTTATATACGTGGACGATGTAATACTTGTGGGGAACGATATGAAAAAGATTCAAGAAACGAAAACATTCTTGAATGAATGATTTAGCATTAAGGACATGGGTCCCCTAAAGTACTTCCTTGGCATCGAGGTCACACGTACACAAGACGGTCTTGTTCTTAACCAAAGAAAATACATTCTCGATATCCTCAATGATAGCGGAATGATGGGATGCCGACCTAGCGCATTTCCCATGGAACAAAATACCAAACTTGGGAAAAATGATGAAGACGTATGGATTGATGTCGGTAATATAGAAGACTCATTGGACGATTATTATACTTACAAGCAACCAGGCCCAACATCACCTATTCAGTCAATGTTTTGAGCCATTTTGTGGCAGATCCTCGAGAAAGTCACATGGAAGCTGCCATACGAGTGCTAAGGTATCTAAAGGGTACATCGGGTCAAGGGATACTCCTTCCAAAAAAGGGTGGAGGGAATTTGGTAGCATCTACTGATTCAGATTGGCATGGGTGTCTTGACACAAGGAGATCGAGAATTTGCTACTTATTACTTTTGGGAGGTGCCCCGATATCATGGAAGTCGAAGAAGCAATATGTTGTATCTCGCTCCTTCGCAGAAGCCGAATACTGGGCTATGGCTGCTACGGTTAGTGAAGTTATATGGCTACGGTGGCTCCTAAAGGACTTAGACTTTGAACAAGGTGTTCCGACTCTGCTGTTCTGTGATAACTTAGCCGTGAAACACATTGCTAATAATCCAGTTTTCCACGAACGTACCTAACACGTGGAAATGGATTGCTATTTTGTCTGGGAACACGTCGAATCCAAGGAGACGCAGCCTCTTCACATCGACTCTAAATCTCAAGTTGCAAACTTTTTCACCAAAGCTTTGGGAGGAAAACAACCGCAGTTGATGCTTGACAAATTCAACATTTGCAACCTTCATGCTCCAACTTGAGGGGAGAGTTTTGGAATGTTTTCATTCACGATCCATTTCTTTTTAGACTCCTTGATTATTTCATTATTTGTTGCATTCCCTTGTTTATAGGTTTAATTACACGATCTCGTTTTGTGCCCCCTGCCTCTTTCTGTATTGTAAGCATGAACGGAAATACATGAAAAATTCCTCCATCCAAATTTTCTGAATCACACCACTAATGAATCATAATGTCGAAACTTGCTCATTTTATCCATTCCTTCTTAAACTGGAGTCATAAGATTTTGCCTCACAACGATTAGAAATGATTTGATTGTTCCGTATCTCCCGATCGTTTGTGGCCATGTCAGAATTCATCTTTGGTTTGCCACAACCTGTCGATTTTCACCTTTTTTGTCCCCATATATCCGTGTACATGAAACACAAATACACAATCATTTCATGTGTGAAGTGTATCAATGTGTCAAAGTTCAGACACATGGCATCTTTGGTCCCTTAAGTCTGGTTACAAGTTTGCCATGTTCCAAAAGTTGGTTTTAAAAGAAAATTAATAAAGAAAGGGATTAAATAATAGTTCCAAATGGAGGTGCCAAAGTCAAGTAAATTAGAAGTTAATTGGCCAAACATATCTTTACCACCTAATCTGCTAACATGATTAGATAGTGGTAATCATGACAAAATATTGTAAGATATACATAATAGTGAATTAGTTATATGATATGCATTTGCTTAAAAGCTTGGTTTTGCTGGTTTTTAGTAAATAATTTGAATCATATAATAGTCAAAAAATGATGATAGTTATCAACAATGGTGGGGATTCGACATTGCATCGATTATTGTCACACTATTGGGCTTTTTATGGTTGCAATTGAGCCACAAGAAAGGTCTAATGCCTTTAATCATAGAAGCTTAGTGCTCACAAAAAACCAAATTCGACTCGCATAAATTTTTCAAATTTGAACCCTCACAATTTCTACAAGTATAGAATATTTATGGCATATTTGGTTGTTGTACTTTATTTCTTAAAGTTTTATAAACAAATAAGGATATTTTGAATGTGTTGTAAAGGTTAATCTTTGTAGCGTTTGATTCTAACATCATTTTTTTAGTAAGAGATAAGTGAAAAAGAAATAAAAAAGATATTTTGTTAGGATAAATATAGAATTACGAAAAATAATTTTTGGATGGTTCTAAAAAAGTCTCGAGGCTTTTATTTTATAGTTTTCCGTGCTAAAATAAACCTTAATAACAAGTTATATTAAGCATTTATTAATAAATCTAGTTCAATCAAATTATAATACTCCTATTTTAGTATTTGTATTATTTTCCAACTTTATTAATACATATTTTGTCAAGTTCTCTTGAATAACAAGATATATTTTTCTAAATTTATATTATCTTTTTAGTTTTCTAATCCAATTATTTTTTAAATTTATATTATTTTTTAGTTTTCTAAATATATCTTGAATAACAAGATATATTTCTAATTAAATAGGTCAATCCGTTTAAATTTATATTATTTTTTTATTATTTTTTAGCGGCTAATTTCAATTAAAAGTTAAATTTATCAAATTAGTTAATTTCATTATGCCTAGATGAAAGGTCTAATTAGTGGTTTGGTCTAGGCTTTCCATGTAATAGGTTCTTTTGGTCATTTGATAGCTTGTAGTATTTTGTTTGGAGTTTATGGTCACTGTAATGAGTTTACGGCCGTAAGTTGTTTACGACCGTAAACCCAAGGCCAGCCCATCATAGTATATATAGAGGTGTGCTAGGTCTTTTTGTGGTTGTTGATGTCTCAGTATTCTCGGCTGCTGTAAACTGCAAGTTGTACCAGACGTGATTCTAATAGAAAAACGTATGCAAGCTTGTTTGTTCTCAATTCTACTTGTTCTTTATTGCTAATTGATTGTATTTACTGTTTGATCACTGGTAAGATCCGTTTTATGACCTTACAAGATTTAAACTATTTAAACTAAGGACATGCAAAGACTACCACCTCAACCAAATAGACTAGTCTTGACAACTTTATTTTTTATTTTATATTAATAAGTTTTGACTTTACATTAACTTTTAGTTGGGTATTATTATTTTATTTGTATTAGTAAACCAACTTGTATGTATTTCTTTAACAACTTGTATTTTTAGTTGGGTGTTATTGTTTTATTTCTTTGTTCCAACCCCACAAATAACCATTTTGATTCTCGCTACAAATATGTCAAAGATTTGGACATAATTAGAATTTTACGGATTATTCGCAACGATAAAATATGACAATTTGGATGTATTTCTTTGTTATTATAAAAATTATTTCATACACACAAGTTAAGTACTAACTCAATTTTAATATAAAATATACCGCCGAAATTTTATAAATGAACATAAAACACTTATATATTTTATAGTTCTTTTATACTCATAATTATATGCTTTTATTAACTTGTAGCACTATAAAAACGATAAAAACTGATTAGAAACATGTACAAAACATGGATGTGTTGATATTTCAATCTCTTGATTCTTCTTAGCATTGGGAAAATAGTGGGGGGGCATATTCTCTCTCCAAATCCACTTCTTTATAAATTACTATAAGTCTTCTAGCGACGATTCACCTTGTTGTGGGTGCTTTTCCTAGTAATATTTTACATTTGAAGGAGCTTCTGATTTTGACAAATGATCAATACTGTAATGTAATTATTCTGTTCTTGGTGGTTTATAATTTATATTATGATCTACCTTTCTCCAAGAATTTATGCTCTTCAAAAAGTGATAAGTATTGGTGAATATGTTCACTGGGAACTCTAATTTCAACTAAAGAGGTTTCAAGAATCATTTTTCTCTAGGAATTGAAGTTTAAGTGTTGGGAATTTGGATTCTTGCGTATACCTTAAACTTCAGATTGAGTAGCGGAATCGACATGGAAGATGGAGAGACAGAGTTCTCAGACCATCACACAGGCAATTCGTCGAACACCTGTAGTACACCACCGAAGCTTGAAACTTCACATCTGGAAGGCACCATGAAGAAGAGAAGAACGATTACAAAAATTCACACAGATGATCATGCTTCGGTGAAACCCGCGAAGTCATCGGGAAACCGAGTTGCGGTTAGGAAGTATCGAGAGAAGAAGAAAGCGCAGAACGCTTATTTAGAGGAAGAAGTTAAGAAACTACGGGTTGCGAACCGAGGATTGATTCGGAAATTGCAGATTCAGGCTGCTCTTGAAGCAGAGGCTGTGAGACTTAGAAGATTGTTGCTGAATTTAAAAGCTCAGATCGGTTACGAACTGAGTGTGTCTCCTTTTTACAAGCAGAACTGTAATGGCAGCTCCGATGGTTGCAGTGGTCGTGATGAACAGTAAGTCAATTGTCTACGGATGAACACCATGGTTGACTGGTTTGTGTATTGTAAGAATGTAAATCAACTTTTTTTTGTTTGTTGAATATAATAGTTATTTTGATTTAAGATTGAAATACGATGATCATGAAAATGGTTAGGTCAAAGCATGTCTCTGTTATCAATTTTCTGATGAGAAAGTCGCGAAGACAAGGACTTGAATAGAAAAATATCCAAATTGAATGCTTCAACCATATCCAACACTCACTAAATTTTATACATTCTTCCAAATCTTCCAAATGGATTAAAGTCACTGCGAAGGCTAAAAATACGGGTTCAAGTCGCGGCAAGCCAATGCGTTCACAAGATCCACCGTTTGATTCCCTCCGAACTCCAAACTCCAAAGACAGGAGTATAAGTTAACCTCATTTTATTTATCTTTTTATTTTTTATTTTTTTATTTTATTTATTATTATTATTATTTTTTTACCCTCACCGCAGTTTCAATTTTCAAACACGATATAACTAATTGCTCCTACAAATTCCAACTCAATTTCTTACAATGATTTCAGCCTCTCGCAAAGTCCGTCATATTTTCAATATCAAACCTATCGTCAACACCAAACCTAAGAATCCGATCAAAACACCAATAAAACTAAGAGTGACAATGAGTTGGGTTGGGTCATAAACGGATTGACCTGTTTAATTAAACGGGTTGAAAATCACTAAGCAATTCAACATATGTTGAAGTAAACGGGTTGAGAATTCCTAACTCAACCCAACTTTTTAGTAAATGGGTTGAAATCAGGTTTAGTTTATTGTTTTTTCAACTTAACCTATTTGCCAAAAAGATTAAATATGGGTTGACCCATTTAAATTTTCACAAAAAATAAAACCCTTGAAAATCAAATAATCCATCAAATAAAATTACATACAACTTAAAAGATATAATAATTATTCAAGTTTAAAAATAATACAACAATAACTTTATAGACCCATAACACAAACACAAAAGTTAATATTCATGTAAATAGAAGAACGAGCCGATAAAAGAATATCATTATGTTCATTCTAAGGTGACATTTGGTTGTGAGTAATCCTTTGAAATATGAGGGAATTGGAATCTAAATTCAACTTTTTTTTTTCCTCACTCTCCTAGTACTTTTCAAAACCCATGAAATATTTCACCTTCCCATACTTCTCATATTACTATTTAATAAAAATGAAGCATCATTTCATTGTAATGTACCAGTTATTAATCGAGGCATCTTGTTGATTTTAAGGGCCTTATGCGAAATAAAAATGGCCATAAATATCTTTTTTATATATATAAACAAAATTCATTAATACCGCAATAAACCCATAAACGAACAATCAAAAAAAAAATGATAATATGATATTTAATCTATCTATATCTATCCTGCTTAATAAAAAAATAGTTTATATGTCACTTGTCACTTTTTATAATTTTCAATTTTTTTCATACATCTTCTAAAAATTACATATGTCCTTTAACTGCCTCCTTAATTCTTTCTATCCCCCTGCACTTTCTTTATCTATCTCAATTTTTCAAATTTGAAATCACAAATTACATAAATCTCGGTCCCTTCCCGAAATCGAATCGATTTTGAAATAACAAAATCTTGGCAAGACCCCGACCCTCTCAGCCTCTATAAACCCTAAATGTCGGTCATATATCCGCTATACTCACAACTTCTCACTTTTGCTACAAAGACACAACACATTGATGGAACGATGGTGCTACAGAGAGTGAAATCGGATCCAAAATAGTGAAATCGGCCAAATAATAGTCTAAAGATAGTAAAATTGTCACCTTTCTTCTTAAACCTAAGGTATCAGCATTTTCTCACCTTTTGTCTATGGATTTGATCGATAGGATGTTGTGAACATTGTGGATTCTTATATGAATCATTATTGTTCATGTAGGAGTTTATGTTTGTTAGATTGCACTCAAGGTGTTTGATGGAATGCCTCAGTCAAATTGATAATTTTCTTTTTTGTAAATGTCTTGTATTTTCTCTTTAATCTTTTAAACAATTTCGTGTCATATGTAGATGGTTAGTGGTCAACCTACATTGATGGAGATTAATAGAGTTTTGATCTTGGTTATCCTATTTCTCAGGTTTAGTTCCTGCCAACATTGTGTTGAAACAAAAGACTCTGGTTTAAACATTTTGTTTATGTGAATTAAATATCTATTAGGTGAAACGATGATGAGTTTTGCAGTTTTTGGTGTTTCTTTGTTTGTATGGATCATAATCTTTTTGATGAAAAATGCACTCCGTTTTCTTGGAATTTTACATGCATATAATGTAATGCCCTCTTCCCGGTACGTATTTTAAATTAAGTTTTTGCACTTTACTTTGGGACTCGACGAGTTGGAGGCCCAACTCGTCGAGTAGATGTGAGTTTTGGGACGCAGGTGGAAGAGTCTACTCGTCGAGTCGGAAGCCCCAACTCGACGAGTAGACCTGTCTGGATGAAACCCTAAATTTGAGGGTTTGCACCCTATTTAAACACATTAAGTGGCTTCCACTCTAGCCTCTATCACCCTCAGACCCCATTCTCGAAACCCTAATCAATTGTGAGTGTTCTTGAACTATTTTGGTGCCATTTTTGTGATTTGAAGCTTGGAGAAGGAAGGAAAGACTTGGAGGTTCAAGAAGAAGGCAATAGATCCAGAGTCTTGGTTGCATTTCCAGCTTGTTTGAGGTAAAAAGCTTCAACCTTGACTTCCCATTTGTTAGATCTTCTTTAGGGCTTGAATCTTGTCATTTTTAGGGCATTTCTAAGTCACTTTCGAGTGTAGAGTGTATAGTAGAGTAATGACTTCAGATCTTGAACCTTGGAGGGTTCTGATGGCATAAAGGTGCCAACTTTATGGCCATGAGAACCCCATGCATCCTGTAGACTTCATTTTTGGGACTTTTGAGCTTGATGACCCTTGCATGGACGTAAAGTTCGCGACTTTACGTGTTATATCGACCCTAGGAGGTCAGATCTACACTTTGGATGCAATGAGCTCAACTGAAGTCGACTGTATGGACATGGACTTTGGGGGACTAGCCGATTTGTTCTTAAAACTCGTCGATTCGGGTAATGGTTCCCCCAACCTTTCTACTTCTGAGGGATCTGGTTGAGTTTAGAAGAGGTCTCAACAAGATGAACGTGAATATGGACTTGAAGATCAAAGGACTCGACGAGTCCAAGGAAGGACTCGATGAGTTCAAATGGAAAGTCTCGATTCTGTCATAAGGAGAAACTCGGCGAATTGGAGAGAAACTCGACGAGTTAGATTGCGAAGTTGAGATTCTCTGAGTTATGGAACTCGATGAGTTGGTGGACCAACTCGTCGAGTTGAGTCAACCAGAAGTTGACTTTGACCATGATGTTGACTTTGACCTTGACCATTGAACTGAGTTGACCCTTGATTAGGGTTAGGAGTATGTAATGGTAACTAAGGAAGGTTGTTATGTGTTTGAGGAGTCGATTCCGGCATCGAGGGCAGTTCAGACACTTCATGAAATTGAGGTGAGTTACCTTCCAGTAGTGGTGGGTCTACGACCATAATGTTGGCCCATTAGTATGAGTTGTATGTTAGATGATGGTCTTTGTGATAATTATCTAGGTTGCTGCTACCTGATATGTTTTATGTGCTAGCCTGATATGATGATATGTGATAGTAGTAGTAGGGGGAATAGTCCCTGAGACACAGTCGCAAGGACCTAAGGGTAGGTCGGGCACCCCAGAATTGTCTTGCAGGGTAGGTCAAGCACCCCAAAACTGCTTGACATGGGTAGTTCGGGCACCCCAGAAATGCCTGGTAGGGTAGGTCGGGCACCCCATAATTGCCCGACAGTATTTATGTTGTATGGTATGTGGTATGATGGAGGAACTCACTAGGCTTCACGCTTACAATTTTTAGTTTCGTTTCAGGCACTTCTTCATCCAAGGGGAATGAGACGACACAGTAGCAGCGTATCAGTCACACACACAGGATTTCTGTCTTATGCGATTCTTGGGATTGTACTCTGACATTATTACTATTTTATGATATGGTTTGAGACACGTGACTTTGTTTTATGAAATGATATGAATCTAAGACTTTTTTCAGTAAATTGTTTTATAAGTTACTTAATTAAAAACAAAATTTTTGATCTTGAAAATTGAGATGTTACATATAATTAATTTCTATTACATTGAATATCTTAAGAAATTTAGATAAAGTTTCATTAGTGTTTAAAATTTGATAATTACCTCACTTTGATTTATAAGTGAAGTACAATTTAGTGGTGAACAAATACCAAACGTGTTAAAAAAAAATGAGTTGTCTGGGGTTGGGGTACTTGAAGAAGTAGAAATCCACATATTCAACAAGTAATAGATGGTTATACTATTGAGAAACATAAATAATAAATGGTTGTTGTCCAAAGCAGATGAGCTTGTGTTCACATTCAACAGGTTCTGGTGAAATCATTTTCATCTTGTGGTCATTCAATCAATGATTAATTCACAAGTAAAATAGAAGATTGCAGGTCTTTGTCATGGAAAGACCTTCAATTGCTCCTCTCAAGATAATACATACATGGTTCTATTCTTTTCTTCTTCTTCATTGATTATGATGATTATATTTCTTCATAGATTTTGATTAGCATAAATATAGAATCTTAAAATTGATGTTTATTTTGTAGATTGTTACACACATTGACAAAAATGTAAGTTTTTTACACTTGATCTTCTAATCAATCGATCACATTTATATTTCATTTTTATGATGCATCATTTCTTTAAGGGCTAATGTCATAAAAACCCTCAAGTTTTTAGCGTTTTGTCGGTTTTGCCCAAATTTAAATTTTATGTCCGTTTTTACCCTAACATTTTCCAAAAAATGTTCGGTTTTACCCTTTTACCGATGATAATAGGTTACCATTATATTAACTTCGCAAAAAAAAACCCTTAAGTTTACAGTTTTTTTACGTTTTTACCCTTAAGTTTATAATTTTTTTTTACACTTTTTCCCTATGTATCTTTTTGTCATATTATACGTATTCAAGTAGAAAAATCATATGAATATGTATATTATGAAAAAAATATACTTAGGGTAAAAGTGTACAAAAAAAATTATAAACTTAAGGGTAAAAACGCAAAAAAATGGTAAACTTAAGGGTTTTTTTGCAAATTTAATATAATTGTAACCTGAAAAATCTGTTATCACCGGTAAAAGGGTAAAACCGAACATTTTTTCGAAAACGTTTGGGTAAAAACGGACATAAATTTCAACTGTGGGCAAAACCGACAAAACCCTGAAAACTTGATGGTTTTTATGACATTAACCCTTTCTTTAAAACAATACATCGATTTTCAAGATCTTTTGGTGGAAGTTTATTACATAGTTTTGAAATTTTGGACGAAGGTATAAAAAGAGTTTTTGATTTTCTTTTAAAGATCTCTACTCAGGAATAAAATTAAAACATTTCTATAATATTTTACATGTTTTCGTTTGTTATGTCACCCTTTACACTTGAAATTACAAGGTTTTTTTTAAAGTTTTTGAATGAAATAGGTTTGATACTTTTTCAATCTTGGAAAAATCCTTTTCTTTATTTGCGTTCTTAGTGCTTATCTTACGTCTGTATGTTGTCTTAGTTTTTGTAGGACCGCAAGGATGCACTACTCTTTAGATGAACCTGACGCTTATGAATATCATAACAACCATATACCTTCCAAGTAAAATTATTATTTAGTTCATTAATCATTTATATCAGGTGAGTTTGTAATATTTCTTTTCCATTATGGCAAGTGTTTCTTTATTTAAAAATTTCATTTTGATTTATTAATTCCAATTTATATTTCAATCTTGATTATTCTATTCCATGTTTAGCTGTTGCCAACATGCCGACATTACTCTTAAACTAAAAACCATTGATTTTAGGTTGTTTGTCTTCTACAAACAAGGTTCAATTTGTAATTATTTTTCTGTATTTTTTTTCTTGGTTTATGTTATATAGATAATAACCAATTAATTTCATGTAGACCGTTCTATGCTGAATCCGTATAGAGTTTTGGTATTTTTACGACTATTTGATAATCCGTTCCCTTTTTGATCAAACTCCGAGAAGCTATTATGCATATCAACACTAATCATATGGCTTGATCAGCAAAAGAAAATGGTTGATGATTCACCTCAATCTCTTGTGTAAGCTCTTTTCTCTTTCACTTTCTGTTTACCTTTATAAACCTAAAGCTATATTTTTGAAAAAGATTTAAAGCATATTATTTTAACTAGGTAGATTTTTAAAGTAGAATGCCTTAATAAGTAGTGGTCTATTTCATGCATGTAGCCATAAAATGAATTATACCTTTGGTCAAATACAGGTGTAGATATAAGCATTTGAAACTCAATATATGACTTGTTCAATTATTGTTGCACCCACATATGTCAACTCCCCCATCTCAACGCAAAGCTAACATTAAATTGTTAATCAATAAATTGTATTTTTTTTTTCTTTTTGAAAATCTATACCTAACAATCAACCATATATTTGTTATCATTTTAAATCAGTCAATTTCTCATTGATAGCTTCTGAAACAAAAGCAAATAAAAAGATTTTTTGACACTAGGGAAATGTTACCTCGAATGAAATTTGGGAATTATTTTAGCCTTTTAGTCTTTAAAGAACATGTGGTTTTATAAATTTTGATGTCACACGACACTTTGACACAAAATGTTGTACAACTATTCTAATGGGTCATTTTTTTAGATGTATTTTGAATCCTTAGAAGTTTGTTTTAGTTTTTTGTTTATATTTAGATTAAAATATACTTTTGGTCCCTTGGTCTATAAAATTTGCAATTTTGGTCACTGTATTATATTGCTTTTTCAATTTTTGTTCATGGAAAAATTAACAACTTGGTAGTTAGATTAAAAGCTAAGGGAAAAAAATGTAAAAAAAACCTTGAATAGGACCCTAGTCAATTATATTATTGGACTTTCATGTTAATCTCAATCAAAGCATTTTTCTTTCATCTTAATAATAATTATAGGATTTTAATGTCAGTTATAACATTTTAATGTTAATTTTTGTATTTTCTAACCTGTAAGTTAATTTTCTGTTCCTCAACAGACGTATATATTTGACTTTTTCAGTCCACATAATTTTTTCTTATTCTTTCTAATTCAAACAACTTTTATTTTTTAGAATTATGTAATTTTAATAACGCGTCTTAGCATTTAACAATTTCTTTCTTTCTTTTTCAAACTAGATTATTACCCGCGTTAAACGCAGGGGAACTCATAAAAAAATACATAAAATTGTATATAGATATTGCACAATAATTATAAAAAAATGTGGCTATTGGTGTTATTGAAATATGTATAAAATACACTGAAATTGGTAAATATTTATAATTATTGAAGGACATTTTTTAGACAATATTTTTGTTTTATTAGTTGAACGACTTTCTTCGTCACAAATGAAATCTTAGTTGCTAATTCATGTCAATGCATGTCATTTCAACATTGTAATTTAAGTTCTTTTCATAATAAGACAATGTAGTTTAGAGAATCTACCTATATTAAAGCATACTTTTGTTTTTTTATACCTAGATAGCAATTATTTTGTATATGAATGACATTGCTATAAATTGATAGACTTTTCAAAATACAATATTATAATTAGGAAAAACAAATGTTAGTAAGAAGCTTAGTAAACAAACCAGTGAAAGTTAATTGTTATTTCTTGCAAATAAAAAAAAACAAATATAGAAGAAATAATGATATAATAAAATATCAGTATGCTTTATACAACTTATAAATTGTACATACAATTTCTTTTTTTAATTTTTTTTTTATCAATTTAACCTTTTTGCAATATAATATTATACCCAAAGCGACTCATTTTTTAGAATCGTATTAACTAATATATAAAAAATGAGTACAGGAAATAACAACATAAAATTAATTATTTTTGTAATATAGAATCCTACTTTAAGTTCATTCTATTTCAACAATGTACTTTCAGTTTTATTATTAAGACATTGCAAATTATAGCATTTTACGTTTACATTTTTCTACAGTGAAAATTGATTTGTATATGGATGACATTTAATAAATGGATAGATTTTCCAAAGTACAACTCTATAATAAACAAGTCAATGAAAGTGCATTGTTATTTCTTGCATCCAAACCAAATCTTAAACTTTTCTACCAATTATATATATATATATATATATATATATATATATATATATATATATATATATATATATATTGAAAAGATTATTAATCAAATTTAAGAAAAGGGTCTTTAATTTTAGCATAAAAACCAAAACTTTTGCTAAGAAGAATAAAAACTGGAAAGTAAAAAATGGTATGTGATTTTCATGTACCATATTTGATGAGTTCTATAGGGATTGTTTGAATAAGAACTTGTCTCGCATCAAGATAAGTAAATCAAGATAAGTAATAACAAACTGAAACCAACTAAAAGCTTCAGTTAAGCTATGTAGCATCTTCCAACATTGATTATGTCAGATACAATGAGACTTTAAATGGTTTCCTTGTGTTTATGCTATCAAATTTGGAGTTATTAGCCACAAAATTCTTGAAATAATAGGAAAAAAATTCAATATATAAGTTATAATTAATAGGCTAACAAAAAACATAACTCATTTTTGAAATGAAGAATAATGAAACTAAAAAAGAGAAGTAAGCATACCATTACATATCATAATGAGATCCAAATGATACATATGAAAGAAGTTTCACATCATGAGTTCTCAGAAAAAATTTCATTTAATATCAAACTGATGGAATTTCAATTCAATGAAATATTGTTAAAAAGAATTACTAAAATCTCAACCAAAGCCTAAAAATCAAATCTTTGACTCTACTGTATTTAATGAAAGAAACAAAGGAAATGTAGGTTTCTCTGTAAAATTTTGTTAAACACCTAGTGGGTACTAAAGTCAAGAAACTTATAAACATTGTGCATTTTTTGACTTCTAGGAAACATTGTGCATTTTTTGACTTCTAGGAAAGCATCCGGTACATATTAGAAGTTTAAGGAAAATGATAAATGTCGCATGGAATTTGGATGATGCTTCTTGCACTTGATCAACATACAAATAGAAAACAACCCTTATAATGTAATTTACTCATTTCAATAATTATACATATTTACTTAGAGCAACTTCATCAAAATTGCCCCCTGTCACAACAAAAGAGCAAACCGTGTAAAATTGGAAATTAAAGAAAAATAGTATAAACTCTTGAGTATAAACTATAAAAAACTTCAAAAACAAACAAAAATCAATGATAATTGCAATAAATTACTATTTTGCATTTAACCATAAGTATGTTGCTATGTTTGTATGAAGAGGTGTTTTCATTGTACTCATCTTAATTTAATTGTTATAATATCCAATCCAATTCAACATAATAATTCAGAAAAACAACTCTTTAGCAACATATAGGGCATGAAAATTCAACCAAAAGGAGTAATTAAATAAATTCAACCATAACAATTCAACATATGAGGTGGTTGTAAAGTGTAATACTAAATTCCCAATTTAAACAAAGAAATAATATCCCGTAATTAAAGAGGCCTAAAGCTTAACATAACCACAATAATTGCATGTGAAGTTGCATAAAAAATATATAAAACTAGGCGAATGCCCGTGCTTTGCGCAGAAACATTTATATAGTTGAAGTTTTTACAAATATATGATTTTTTAAATATAACACTAACGTTGTTGTTAAATTTGATATAATAATTTGTATATTAATTTGATATAATATATTGATTATTTTGAATTATATGATAATATATAAATTATTATAACGTCATAATCCCAATCGTTTGAATGACTTTTACTCGCGAGTTACACATCAATAAAATTAAATATTATATATGGTTTAATATTATTTATAGTTGTTATTTTTAACTAATTTTTTAAAATTTATTTTCTTAATGTTTTAATTTCTATCATTATAACTATTTAAAACATCAAACATTATTTTTTGATTTTAAAGGTAACAATATAATCATTTATAGAGAGTTATTTTTAACTATTGTTATTATAAGTTATTTTAAGTTACTTAGTTGAAAATTTTTAACGATTATATAAATATATTTAGTTAAACTGATATTACAATTTAGTTTTTGCATTTATCACTATAATTTATCACTTTTAACTATTTACAAAATATTATTTGGTTTTTTAATGGAACTGAAATTTATATTTAAGGTGACACTGCAATGTTATATTTAAATTAACAATTTAAGTATTTTGTCCAAACTATTCAAAAATTGTAGCTTTAAACTGATAATGGTTTACATGCAACAACATTTTAAATCTAATAAGTTAAGTATAATATGTTAAAATTTAAAGACATAACTTTATAAATAAAAGTAAATATATTATTTTAAAATTGAAATTTAGTCTATTTATGATTACACTTTATATTTGATATTGGTTTTACCTTATTAACCAACTTACAATCATTATTAGAAAGACTCTACAATTTATCACTTTTAACTATTTATAAAATAATCTTTGGGGTTGTTTAAGTTAAATCAAATTTATATTTAAGTTGAGCCTATAATGTTATATTTTAATTTACAATTTAAGTATTTTATACAAATTGTTCAAAAATTATACCTTTAAAATGATAATGGTTTACATCCAACAATATATTAAAACTAATAAATTAAGTATAATATGTTAAAAGTTCAAAAACATAATTTGATAAGTAGAATTAAAGATATTATTTTAATATGAAATTTAATTTATATATGAATACACTTTAGAATTTATATTTGTTTAACCTAATTACCAAATTATAATTATTATTATAAAGAAATTGAAAAGTCATGGGAGTTTCAAATGAATGTGGTGAAAGGAAAAAAAAATGGGGGTTTCAAATTCATGAGATTCAAGAAAAAATGCTAGATTTATAAGTATGTATGTATGATCTTAATCTTAATATTAATAAAGAAGAAATCAAAAGGTTCTATTAAGCATTTCGTCGAGGAAATAGTTGGCGAACCTTGAAATTCTGTATAAGAACATCACATGATGATATAAGTGAAGTCAATTCCTTTAAAAGGAAATGATTGTTGGGGCTAAAGATTCAACCAAGCCACACTAATTACATGTGATAAAAGATAAATATCATAAAGAATCGAGAATAGGGTGGTGGACGAGGGAATAACTTTATAAACCTTTTCTTGTATTTCTACCCAGGGCCGGTCCAGACGGTGGGCAACCTGGGCGACCGCCCAGGGCCCACGACTCCAGGGGGCCTAAAATTTATGGACTATGTAGTTTATATATATATATATATATATATATATATATATATATATATATATATATATATATATATACCGAAATGATTTTTAGGACCTAAAGTTGGTTGAAACTCAATTTAGCTCAAAATATAAACAATTTAGTTTGCTTTTTATTTCTAATTGAGAACGTCTATATTGAAGAGTAATGATAATTTTTTGAATCTTTATTATATTTGTATTTGAGAGGCCCTTTTTTTTCTTTTCCCCCCGGGCCCCATATATGTTTGGACTGACCCTGTTTCTACCACTTGTAACATAGTGAATGGAAGAGGATGTACAGGAACTTTAAACGAATTTTAGCAAGATTGTTGTCTTGTATCCCATACCTACAATTAGAAAATAAAAATATGTAGAATAAAAAACGATATTACCATTAGTAACGTTACAAACATCATTAAAAAAATACATGAATCTAGAAAAGTGCATCTAATGATGTGACATCTAATAGAAAATAAAAATACCTCTACTCAAACATATTTAGAATGGATCTACACAACAACATTTTAGCTTCTGAGTTTAAGGATGAAATGTGACATCTAATAGAAAATAAAGAATTTTTGAATGTAAAGGAACTTTTGAAAATATCTTTTATGGGACATTAAAGCAAAGAATGGACAATGGAATACATATACAATTTAAAAATATTTCATTGAAAACATACACACGGGTAAAAATAGGTTGCATTCAAAATAATTTGAAACATCAAAATCAACAAAATCTTAATAAAAATGTATTTTGATGATAGTAATAATCTGGTCAAAAGGGGAAAGTTCATACACAGATAGTTAATACCCATGATCAGATTATACCATCAAATAGAGAAAGTGTCTTTTGGCGTAAAATCAATGTATCATGCTATTGTTGGCTTAAAATGAAAATAGCAACGATTGTTGGTTTAAAAATAAATATAGCATGTTATTTTTTTCTTTAAAAAAGAAAGTGTCATGCTACTTTTGGCTTAAAAATGAGAGTAGCATGCTATTTTTGCTCCACAAATGAAAGTAACATGCTATTTTTGCTCCACAAATGAAATTAGTGTGCTATTTTTGTTTAAAAAATAAAAATAGAATGTTATTTTTTGTCCTAACTAACGAAAGTAACGTGCTATATTTACTTTGAAATGAAAGTACCATGCTTTATTTACATTACAAATGAAAATAGCATGCTCCATTGGACCAAATAAGTTTCATCAATGGACTTAAATGTTTAAAATAGAAAAAATTGGATAATATCCTTAAATTCAACTGACCATACGGTAAACTTAATAGTTTATATTGAAAATAATATCGTTTTTTTGTTATGTTTTTGTATTGGGTTGTAAATAAACATAACTTTATTTTCTGATCCTTATACAAGTCTTATTGCCGATTCATTCATCCCCTAATCATTGGCTATTTGGGGAACTACGATTAGCGTCAATGGAAGTGCATATTTATGACAGTCTTGGTAGAGGGGCTTATGAAAAATTCGAATCTGAAGGAATCTTTTCCAAATTTGAACGTCGGGTGGCAAATTATTTGGACAAGATTAAGTATTGGGCCCGGAGGAACATCCCAAGGATTCCATTGAATATGCAATTCATTTATGAAGAAAATGTTCCCCAACAAAGTAGTCATTTGGGAGATTGCGGTGTTTTTGTTTGTATGTTTATGGAGCAATTGGTTTCAGGTCAACCAATACGTGTTCTTATTGACCCAAAGAACGCAGCTTTAGAGTTCCGTCTACGGATGACAAAAATTATTTGGGGGTCTAGTCTTGGTCCTATGTAGTTGGATTATATAAATGTATATATAAATTAATGTTGGATTTCATTATTAGTTTATTTTTACAGTTTACTCAACGGATGACAAAAAATATAACGTTACGACAATTACAACAAATTAATGACGTACTAATTACTTATCAATACATACAACATAAGAACGACTACAACATTTGTTTTAACGTTACAAATACAACAATTTATTGACCTAACAACTTCAAAACCATAAAAACAATATTGAAAAGCTTACAACTTGTAAACAAGAACTGCCAAGAACAACACCCAACTACAAACCAACGCTATCTTTAACTTCTTATTTTCTGATTGAAAGAGCTTATTAGAGTTAGCTACTTTAGCTATTACCATAGAAGATTGGTCATTCTCTTCATCAACCCAACTGATAAACCCGCATTCTGGTCCCTGTTAAATTTAATATTCACAGTAAGAAAATAAATTTTTGTGATGTAAACACGAGGGTTTAAATTTGAATGACGTTAACAACATGATACCAAATATGGGCAAGCATAAAACAATCTTCCTGGGTTTTTAGCTGTACCCGAAATCCTAACGATACGTTCTCCTCCGCAATTGCAGTATGCCATTAGCCTTCTTTTTCTTTTAAATCGGAGTTACTTTCTCAGTTAAATTTTTCATAATGAGTGACACCCATTTATAGAAGAAATCATATTACAGACAATTCTTTTTGACTATGAAATGAACTGGTTTGACTATGAATTCAAAAAGTTGAACTATGAAATGCAGACAAGTACATTCTGTAGTATTGTCATGTCGGTCAGTGAAATTTGACTATGAAATGAACTGGTTTGACTATGAATTCAAAAGGTTGAACTATGAAATGCAGACAAGTACATTCTGTAGTATTGTCATGTCGGTCAGTGAAATTTGACTATGAAATGAACTGGTTTGACTATGAATTCAAAAAGTTGAACTATGAAATGCAGACAAGTACATTCTGTAGTATTGTCATGTCGGTCAGTGAAATTTGACTATGAAATGAACTGGTTTGACTATGAATTCAAAAAGTTGAACTATGAAATGCAGACAAGTACATTCTGTAGTATTGTCATGTCGGTCAGTGAAATTTGACTATGAAATGAACTGGTTTGACTATGAATTCAAAAAGTTGAACTATGAATTTAAAAGGTTAAACTATGAATTTTGATCAGTAGAGATACAATATTTTCTATTTATAATTGCATTTGTTTCATATTGCATTTGTGTGATGATTGTAGAGCACTATCATCGGTATTGAAAATGAGTAGTTACAGCGAAAGAACCTTTTCTCAACTACCAATTTTCTTGCATAACCTTCAAAGAACAAATCCTAATACCTTCACAGCCATTAAGAAAACCGATACCAACCGCTTTCAATTCTGTTTTGTGGCTTTAGGTTGCGTGGTATAACATACTTCTTTTATTGAGTTATATAATATTTCATGATAATGTATCTCGATTAGTTTTTACTTATCACTAATATGTGCTCGTTTTTATGTAGATTCATACCTTCCTTAGGTGCATGATACCGATGATATATGTGGGTTATTTACCCCTTCTTGGGAGCTTTCTGACAACAATGTACTTCGCAGTGGCTTTAGATGGAAATCATGAACCACTACTCTTAGCAATTGGTTTGGGAACCTTACAGTGTGAAGAATCATGGAGATGGTTCATGATGAGGTTAAGAGATTGTTTAGGTGAGGACATAGAGGTTGGTTTCATAAGCAACCTGTGTGATAACATAGACTTTGGTGTTCAGAGTGCCTACCCGGATTCCTATCATGGATATTGTCCTAAAGATATAGCTCGAAAGATACGTGAGTCTATCGGACATAACAATACGGAAGTCGAATCGTTGTTTTAGAAGTCATGCAATGCATATAGCGTTGATGATTTTTACTTGTGTTTGGAAAGGTTGCAAAGTACATGTAGGAAACCACCTTTCTGCACCTTGCTTATGAGTCCAATTTACTGGCTTGACGATATACCGATTTCAAAATGGACAAGAGCATTTTTCCCAAAAATACGTTACAATGTTAAATCGATTGACGTCCCTGAAATTTTGCAAATTATATCCTCACGTGAGTTTCCTATAACAACGATAATTGAGTTAACCACCACGTCGATACAATCAAAGTATGCTGAACGGGCCGAACTGGCTGGTAAGGGAGATTGTTATATTTAGTTTTTTTTATTGTGCTACTATTTTTATTAAAATATCAAATTTTACAGGGAGGTTGTCTGGTGGGTTGACCCCTTACGTTGAGAGTAAGGTTCAAAAAAGTCTCAACAAGTCTTATAATTGTAATGCAAGACGTTTGTATGGGGATACATTTGAAGTCGATGACACTTTTGCCACCAGCAACGTACAAGTTGAATGAAGGGTATGTAGTTGTGGTAAATGGCAAAAAAGCGGTATACCATGTGACCACGCTATAGCATGTCTAAGAACCCGTACATCTGAGTCCATTCAGAGAATGGTTGATTACAAGTTCACTAATTATGTGTATCGACTTGCATATGGATCTGAGTTGGTGAATACTATACCATCACATGTGCATTGGGAAATACCAAATGAAACGGTGGTCCTGTTACCTCCCTCAATGCAGTAGTTATTCATGTAGCACCTTTATGTTTTATGTAGTATTATGTATTAGTTTTTTATGTACCCCGTTTTTATTTTAGTGTTGTGTTATGTATTAGTTATCCATGTACCCAGTTTATATTTTATGTCGTATTATGTATTAGTTATTTATGTACCCCATTTATATTTTATTGCGTTCTATATATTGGCTATTGACGAAACAACATACATTAAAAGAAATGGACGTTTATTAAATAGTAACGACTAGACACATACAACAACAAGTAACTTAAATAACGAAAAACAATTAACTTAACCAACATGCATATTAAAAATAAGGGACATTCTTTAAAAGATTTCATGCATCTAAGTGGGTAAACTCGCTACCATCATATTCAAAACGGTATAGTTCCAAAGCCACCTGCCGTAGAATGTCTTCATCCGTATTTGCATGTTCGTTATCCAACTCGTTATAAATACGTTGAAATTGTTTCACCTTCATTTTCATATCCAGAAACTTTGCTTTGACATCTCTTCTTCTTCGATATTGAGTGCGGTTTATTAAATGGTGAAACAAATGACAGACACGAGACCAAAATGATCCAGCACGAACTTGTGGGGGACCCGGTGGAAAATCCACCTCTACAGTTGTAATCCAAGCTTGAACCAAAGCGACCTCCTCTGCGTTCCTCCATATATGTGGTGAGTCCATAATTGCAAGGAGGGAAGTAATACAATACAATTACAACGGATATTGAAATCTATTTATAACGACTCCTTACTTTCCTGGTGCAATGACTTGTCAACTCAAGCAGCAATGTATTGTGTTGTCATTCAACCGGGGATGAATTGTCAACTCGAACAGTGATCTGTTGTGTTATAAGTATAGTACACTGCATTCGTCAGTTAATTTTGACTATGAATTGCAGACATATTAGAAGATTGGACTGCGATTTTGTGTAGAAACTACTATAAATTGACCTTAAGTTACATGCAATACTTTATTAAATTAACCAATAAAGTTGTTCAAATATTGTTTTTTAGATTCTACTCTCTTTGTTTCAATCAAAATGAGTTCTATATCATGGAGTAATGAAGAGTTCTTGGTTCTTACACATGCTTATATTCATGTGTACGAGACAAGCAAGTTGAACGATCCAATGTTTTGGAGCCGTTTAACCAATATTTTCAATGCTGAAAAGCGAATGGCTACAAGAAACGATCGTGACGAACTAGACATCTTAGCAAGATGGTATGAAATGAAAATCGAAGTTCTATTATTCAACGATCTTTATATCAAAATTGACGACACCCGTTTAAATGCTACTGAGGATGTCATCTTGGAAGCTGCTAAGGAGGAATACAAGTCATTAAGTAACGGGTTGGAATTCCAGTTTGAAGCCCCTTGGAATATTTTGAAATATATCCCGTTTGTTTAAAATCTATTTCAGTTTATTATTTGAGTACTAAGTTATTTTCATGTACTAGGTTATTTTCATGTATTTCTTATGTATTTCGTATGTATTTCGTTTGTTTAAAATCTATTTTAGTTTATTATGTGAGTACTAGGTTATTTTCATGTATTTCGTATGTATTTCATTTGTTTAAAATATATTTTAGTTTATTATGTGAGCAACTCGTATGATTAACTTGAGTTAATAAATGGTCATTGCATTAGTTATCACAATATATTAGAATACATTAGTAACAAGGATTCCATGAACCATTAAAAACATCACAACAATTACATGAAAAACAACGACATAATACGAACAAAGCATTAACGTAAAACACAAGTCCATGGGTTATTCTTAACACAAATTAGAGCGGTCTACTTGAAATATTGTTTATCTCTAACAACCTTCCAAACTTCCTCATATTCGAAGTCTCTGCCGTCATGCTCACAGATGTAAAACTCTGTAACAACTTCCAAGAACTCTTCTTCGTCACGATAACGAACATTGTTACGTTTCGCATAACTACATGCTCGATTGAACCATGTCACTTCTTCCTTTACATCTGTCCACTTAGTAACAACATCTGATTTTTCTCTTTTTTGTCCTTCTCCCATCTCATGGTTAAACAAAGATGTGATGCGACTCCATTCATCACCAATTAGGCAATGCGGGGAGCAAGTAACGATTCACCATCCTTAACACTTAGCCAGCATCGTGTTAGAACTAACACCTCGTTTGTCGTCCATGGCCTTTCGGAATTGGAACCAGGTACTTCATTCGAAGAACTTGCTGCATTCGACGACATTTCTAATAATGGGAATTCGTTTCGTTTAGGTGATTTGGGTGTTTGGTTTATAGATCTTAAACATCTATTTATATAAATAAATAGACTATGAATTAATACTTTGACTACGAAATGGTTATATTTGGACTACGATTTTCAGCTTTATGCAGTGTTTTGTCATGTCAAACTGTCATTTATCTCTTGTCACTTGAGGGTCCCACTGGGATGTGCAGGTTACTACAGTGACTTGTCATTACTGTCTAGTCATTTCAAAGTTGGACTTCTCATTACTGTCTAGTATGTATAAATACCACTTATTGCTCCAGTTTAATACAATATCGACTTTATTATGAGTTCCTCACACAAATTCGAAATTTGCTCATGCAACGAAGTAGATTGTTACTATTGTGATTCGGTAGACCCTTTTTTTACACCCTCTTCAGCCGGGCCATATATGTCACATGAAAATTTTGAAGAATTAAAGAAGGCTGAAGCACAACAAGAAGAGGACAAAGAGTCATCCCGACTTCTCACTCAACTTGCTAATGATATAGATTCGAAATGCAAACAAGCTCAAGAATGGATTGACCTCAATAAAAACAAAATCAAAGAGCATAAAGATTGGATAAAAAAGAGTAAGAAGGCAATCAAAACGACTGAAAAACGGCTTGCAGAGAAGGATGAGCAGTTGATACACATTATGGTAAAAAAGGATCGTTAATTAGGGATGACTATATAACAATGGAGAAAGAGAAGTACCCGTTGCAGTTCCCTGAGTTTAAAAATTAGTTACAAAGTAGTTGTAATATTATCATGAAACAGATTAGGTTGCCAAAGGATCGTTTGTTGTTTTTTTTTTTAAATAACATGTTGTAACTGTTAAAATAAATCTGCAAACTATATTTTATAATATAAAGGCTTCATTCATTGTTATAATCAACAAACTTAACTAAAATATGAAAGCATAGCAATGTCTTGTAAGAGTTAATAAAAATATTACAATACATAATAAGCTAACAACTCGTCATTACTCTTAATTTCAAGGTTGTTTTATATCAAAATCAGCGTTATAGGTTTGTGAGCAACCCGCTGAACCACCGATATTATATGCCATTTCTGCAGTAGAAATTATGTGACCTGCTCTGCTACCGGACGCCCTTCCAGTACAATTATTTCTCGTGTGTCCTAGTTGACCACATGTAGAACACTCTTTTATAATTGGACCCTCGCCTTGGGATGGAATGCGGTCTGTGTTTCTTGGCCTGCCTGGCTGACGTTTATCCATTATAGGTGGCTTAACAATCATCAAATCATCGGGGATCTCCCATTCGGATGGCTTCGGCAGAGGGTTTATTGATTCCTCATATGTTTTCCTCAGTGTTTCGGTAAGGTAAGCATTTAATGCAAACCTCGAGCAGTCTTGGTAATTGTTCACTGTTAAACGTCTTATGACATGACCACAAGGTATCCCATCAAGTTGCCAATGCCTACATGTACATGTCATATGTTGAAAATCAACAATCACATTTTGTGCCCCCTTTTTGACCTCGCATTTCGTATTTGAGATCATGCGAACATCCCATTTGGTAAAAGTTTTCTTGTTTTCTTTTACAACTTCATCCGCCCAAGGGGTAAGTGTTGTTGTTGCTTCCGCTAAAAAAACAGCCAAAATGAAGAAGTTAAGATCAATAACATCAAAACTAATAAAACATTAATATTACAAATTTACTTAATACCTGCAAAGTTACGTCTTTGAAACCACCATTGTTGCATTGTAGCACGAAAAAAATCAATCAACATAAGTATTGGCACCTTACGTGCGTGTCTAGATAATGCATTTATAGACTCCGCACTGTTGGACGACATAAGATTGTATCGGTTCCCTTTAAAATGTGCCATTGACCAGGTTTCTGGATTTATACTTTTTAAGTACTCCCATACTGGTTCTTTTGTCTTTTTCATAACATCCATGGCAGCATCAAAAGCATCAACTGTGTACCTACACGCCTCCCAAAAAATTCCTTTAACTGTCTTACTCTTGCCGAATCTAGATACTATGTTGAAATACAAATGGACACCACATATTCCATGATGAGCGTGAGAAAAAATGTTGGCAACGGATGTTGCTATAGATGGAGACCTATCATATATAATTGTAAGCTCCTGCATATTTCCTATGCAATCATGTAGTTTTTGAAAAAAACCATGTCCAAGAATCGGTACACTCATTTTTGCATATACCATATGCAACCGGTAATATTTGGTTTTATCCGTCCTTAGTAACTGCAAGTAGCATGGTACCTTTGAACTCGCCCTTTAGGTGAGCTCCATCTACTACTAGGGTCGGCTTACAAAAATTGACAAAAGCTCGTACCTACAATACATTGTATATCTATTCAAATACACCAAAATAAATATTAAAAAATTAAATTACGATATGATAATACTAACCGAGCAACCGAGTGCGACGTACAAAAATTCAAAGCGATCATCAGCATCTGTTTTAATATGTGTGACAGTACCCGGATTATGTTTGGCCAAGTTGTGACAATACGCCGGAAGTTTGATAAAAGAATCCTCTTTCGTACCCCTTAACGACAACAATGCATATTGCTTCGCACGCCATGCCTGATGGTATGAGATATTGATATTCAATTGAGCATTCATATCATTAACAATTTCTTTTCCCCGATAAACTCTACTATAGTCTTCAGCCAAAACATCAGCAACATATTCACCCAAAACATATTTGTTTGCTTGTCGATGATTAGGTTGCAACAATGTTGAAGAACATGTGTGTACATCAACAAATTTATTCACTTGGAAAAGTCTATTAGAATTTTTAATTGCTTTTGCTCTTAGTAACCAAGAACAATTTTTCGAAACACACACAGCTTCATACCTTGATTTGGTGGATCTACTTGTCCTCGTCTGGAAACCTTCTCGAAGACATTTTTTACCAATACACCGATTTAAAAGTTCTTTGTTCTTAAATATACTCTCACATTGAATCTTTTGAAGATTCATGTCTACCATCTGTGTTGGGATATCTTCATTAATATCAACTGGCCATGCTGGTACAGGGGGCATACCGTGAAAAAAGGTTATCGGGAAACTTAGCTTTAACTTCATCACCCAACTCATCTCTATCGGAATTGCTTTGTAGCTCGGTTATATCTAAAAATACATCACCAACATCAACATAATGCCCGTAAACATGATTTTTTTAATTTTTTTGACTTGAATTTTTTTTCTTTTTAGTTTTATCTACCACATGCCTATTCATAAGTTTAACTTCTTGTTCGGCAACATCATCACAACGACCACCCACATGATTAAGATATGTACCAACATCATCATCACCAACAAACTTGTAATTCTCGGGATCCACATAGTGAATAGGTGAATAACTAACATTAACATTTTCAGCAACACTGTGAAACTGAGGTACACTAGGAGTATTGAAAGTACCTATCGGATCGTTGCTCCCTTTATAACTGCATAAATTACCAACAAGCTGGTTTCCAATTTCACCACCCCCATTAACCTCCTCAACTTCATCAACCACCACAAACACTTTCACAACCCTTCCTCCACTACATTTGATTACGTTTATCAACATTCTAACATCCATGTCTTCAACTATAGCTATATAATAATTTAATTCAGGATGGTGGAAACGAAGACTAATTCTATATTTGTCTAACAAACCAATTTTGCTTCTTACCAAAGATACAAAATCACTATAACTAATATAATCAGAAAATATCAAAGCGAATTCAGAAATACCTCCCCGTGGACATATGTATTCCAGATTAGTTCCATTAACTTGCCATCTCCCACCGGTTACAAGACAAACCAAATATTCAATCATTTTTTGAGCAAATTGCAGAGAGAGTTCCTAAACAAATAACAACCAAAATGATATTTTTTCTACAAAACTTTTTATATAGCAACATGATTTCGTAGTCAAACCAATTCATTTCATAGTCAAACTTAAAATAATAATAATAATAATAATAATAATAATAATAATAATAATACAAAAAAAAACACCATTTCGCAGATAGAGTGAGAGTATTTCGCAGATGGACCTATTCCATCTGCGAAATTACCCCTATATATACAGAAAAAATATTAAAAAAAAAATAACTTCTCATCTGCGAAAGTACAAGCACCTAAAGCACAACTGTGCTTTAGGTGCTTGTACTTTCGCAGATGAGAAGGTCATTTCGCAGATGGGACCTTCTCATCTGCGAAATTAGTGGCTATTTTTGTAATTTCGATTTTTTTGGCTATTTTTGTAATGCAATTAGTGTAAATGACTATTTTTGTCATTTTCTCTAAAATATATGATAAGAACATAATACTGAAAATTAAATAGTCTCTTTCCATTAAATCCAAATTAAAGAATAACTTGTAAAATATATGATAAGAACATAATACTGAAAAAAAATAATTAAATAACTTGTAAAATATACCTAGGAGACATAGGTGGTCTTTAGCATTAGATTAAGAGTATGATAGTTTGCCATTTCAAAAAAAAAAAAAACTGAAAAGGGTTTTTTGAGAGAGAGCGCCTGGACAAAAGCAATTCACGATTTTGGATAAAGCCATAACTGAAAACAATTATTTGTTACAAGATTCGTCCTTAAACTGACGGTGTTAAAAATGTCCATTAAAATTGAAGTAACATGACTAACCTGCTATCGCATCAACCTTTTCAATAATAGCTACCAAACGTTAAAGTACAAGAGATAGATAGATAATGGCGAAGGTGATGGGAATGAAAGGTATATATCAGATTTGAGTGATAAGAGATGGAGAATTAGGTTAAGAAATGAACGGACAAAGAAAATTTATAAGTGATTACAAAATCACTTGACATAACTGATTTGTGCATACAATCATGGCCAAATCCTTGGCAGGAAGGTTTGTAGTGTTTGATCTTCACAAACAGAGGACAATTGACAATTTCATTCCCCATTAATATATATTTCATAATTGAAATGTAAGACTATTTTAAGTGCAAACTGATTAAAGGAAAGCAATGTAAAAAAAGAAAAGGATGAAAATTATTATTTCAACGCCTAAAATGAAGTGAAACCTAATAATTTTATGGGATTTGATTACATTTCATTCCTTATATAGAGACGTAGTGTTCAAAAGAAAGGGTGCTTGATTTGGTGTCAGCCATTTGATCTAAGGGTGGAAAACTATAAATGGAACACAATCAAAGGCTCTGATGGTTTAAAATGATGTCATAAAGTTTCTCTTTTAATATATATTAAGATACCATCATGCTAATGAAAGAATTTTATTTAAAACAAGATAGTAATAGTTTTTGACAAGGTTATAAAAATCGTTCGACGATCGAATGGTGTTAAAGGATTAATCGGGGATCATAGATTATTAATAAAATATTAAAATTAATTAAATATTAATATATCTTAAGAAAAACAAATACTTCAAAATTAGAAAATAAGAAAATTTGTAATTTGGAAATTTGAAAATACAAAAATATGAACATTTTGGTATAATATTTGAAATTTTGAAAATTTGAAAATTTTGGAGTAAAAAAAAGTTGGTTTTTTGAAATTTTTTTGAGCTTTTTTGACTTTGTTTGACTTTTTTTATTTTTGTTGACCGATTAATCCCGCCAAGGCCGATTGATCCCGCCAAAGCCGATTAATTCTAAATTTCCGATTAATACCCTAATCCTCGACGGTTGGAGAACGCCAAACGATTAATCGCCGATTAATCCCGATTTCTGCAGCCATGGTTTTTGAGTTAGAATTGTGTATTGATTATGACCAGTGACAGACATATATGGAGCAAATGGGGGTCCCAGGCCACTGCTCTAATTTTGTCCGCAAGTGTAATTTTTTTTTTATATATATTTTATATAGGTGCACCTTTGTCCAAAAAAATTATAGGTGCAACTCAAATCTATCTTTAAGGCTAGGTAAGCCCACAACCAAGTTAGCTCACAACCCACTTAAACCCAATACCCAATTCTCTAGTTATGGGTGTAGCCATAAGAACAATCGTACAAAGCAGGAAAAAAAGAGCTCATCTCTGCCTCTATGTGAAGTTGTGATTGAACCATCAATAGGAAGAGAAAAAAATTCCAAAAAATGTGTATTCGCAAATTACTTTAAAAAAATTATGTTATTATATTTGTACGAATTTTTTTGTGCCACTGCTAGTAAAAGTGTCTGCGTTCGCCACTGATTATGACATCTTTAGGTTTTCTGTATTTTGAAAGGGAAGTAATTTGTAAGCAACAATTTGTGCATTATAAAGGTGTACAATACAATATTTTAGAGCACAAATTGTTGTGTACGAATCAGTTCCCATTTTGAAACATCTTTACTCGATATATTTTAATAAAACAAGATAGTTTCCACAAAATATTTTATTGTACAGAAATTTTCCGCAAACAAAAATAATATGGTTTTAAAAGTGTACAGAAAAGTTTTTTTTTTTGTTCTGAAAAATCGGGGATGACACACTTACACAACTCATCAACTTCCAACAAACTAACTATTATTATTTTGATTTTTAGTAATTTAATTTTCAATATAAAATATATCTAAGTTATTGATTTCTTACTTCATATTTATTTGAAACCAACACCTTTCTTCAACTTCCAATTAACTAACCATCATTAAGTTGATTTTAATTCATTAAACTCATTTTTATTTTTAAATTTAGTGATAACTTGTCAATTTTCAACATAAAGTATACTTATAATTATTAATTTAAGACAAATAAACTTAAAAGAGGTTTAGAGACTCAAAAATTTTAATACAAGGTTAAATATAAAACCTAAATAAAAATGTCAAATTAATTGAAACGTTAAAAATGAAAATTTTCCAAATACGATAACATTAATTAAAAAAATAAAAACTGAAAACTAAATTATGTTTTTTTTGAAAACAATGTTAATATTTGAATTTCGAAACGATAATCATGATCGCAACCAAAAAAATAAACAAAATAATTTATTTTTGAATTAATTAACAATAATAGTAGTTAAAAATAATATTTATTCAAAACATATATTTTACAACTTGAAAATATATATATATATATATATATATATATATATATATATATATATATATATATATATATATATATATATATATATATATATATATATATATAGAGGGGAGAGTTTAATTAGAAAAAAAAATGTTGAGAATGGAGGGATCATTCTCAGCCACTCATTTATTTTTGCCGCAAAAGCCTCATTCGTACCAGCGGAAATGGGAAAAGAATAGACATGTGTTTTCCAACAAAATATATTTCCTTAAACTATGTTAATCATTACCTTAATATATACAAAAACATAGTCTTTTTCGTTTTTTTTTTTAATTTTTAAGAAGCTATTTTTATCGAAAAATTATTTTAAATATACCAAAATTCATGATTTTTTATTCTCCACAAATAGACATCCATATTGATATAGTTTTAAAATAAAATAATTTTTTTTTATATTTTCAGCTATCGTTATTCATAAGTGAATAAAAATGAATCAAGTTTTTTCTACAGTATATTCGTTATTCACTTATAAATAAAAACTATGATTAATTTTTTTTTTTTTTTTTTACATTTTAAGTATCATTGATATATGAATATAGCATATACTAAACATAGTATATTCATATTTAAATATTAAACGATTCATTCACTTGTGAATATTACATAGTATATTCATTTGTGAATATTAGATGATATATTCACTTATGAATATTAGATAATATTTTCATATCTGAATATTACATAGTATTACATGATATATCACATGTGAATAATACATAGTATATTCACTTGTGAATATTAGATGATATATTCACCTATGAATATTACACAGTATATTCACATATGAATATTACAATGTGTTTTCACAAATATATATAATTTTTATATGTTATTCATATATGAATAACATACAGACTTGCATATTCGTTTTTTGGTTTTAATAATCATATACTGATTCAAGCGAGAAAACATATTCGTATATGAATATAACGTGGTAATTTAATTTATGCATTTCATCAAACAGTTGGAGTGCATACAAGTTAACTATTTTAAAATTGTTAAAAACATCAAGTTATCAATTCCAAATCATCATATACTTCCGATTTCGACTTCAGATGCGACGCCTATGTCTGATCGATTTCTCATTTTGATTTTGATTTCCGAAAATCCGATTGGAAACCTGTGAGTACCGATTCTGAGTCCTTTAATGTCGACCGTGACTGCGAGTCAAGAACTCCGATTCCAGTTTCATGAACATCGAAGAAATTCCGATTCCAACTGATTTCATTTGCGAATCTGGGAAATTCCAGTTCCAAACTTTAACAAATCGATGAAATTGATGAATTTGGGTTGCGAATTTGTCTTGAACGACGAACCTCCCATCTACGAATATTGATGATTGATTAACACTAGATGACATTGATGATGGTTTAGTTGAAGAAATTTGGATGATTGTTGAAGGTTGGAGGAGAAATTTTGAGGATGAACGAACTGTTATCGAATTCTCTATAGTTACGTATTTGACATTGAAGGTTATTAACATATTTACAAGTTTGTCACCATGTCTTTTTATGCTTAGATAAATGAGTGGCTGAGAATGATTCCCACATTCTCAACCTTTTTTATTTTCTCAATTGAACCCACCTCTCTCTCTCTCTCTCTCTCTATATATATATATATATATATATATATATATATATATATATATATATATATATATATATATATATATATATATATATATATATATATGGGAAAAGTGAATATACCCTTAAAGGTATATAAACTTAGGTTCCCAAACTTACAATATACTATGTCGTTTTGTATCATATATACATTGTAATTGTCTAATGTTTTTATAATTTAATTTCTAACTTGATTTACTTTCAATATTTTTATAAGTTTCACATTTATCTTCCTGTTACGCAATTTTCATTTTTAATTATAATATATATTACCTAGTAGGTGTTCGACCAAAAGATGTGATGTAAGAGAAAAATAATAGTGAAATTTCGAAAATCTTGAAAGTAAATCAAGTTAGGGTTGAAGTTTAAGAACATTATAATAAATATATCAAACAAAACGACATATTATGATGGGTTTGGATACCTAAGCTTATATACCCTTAAGGGTATATTCACTTTTTCATATATATATATATATATATATATATATATATATATATATATATATATATATATATACTATTGAGATGATAAGAATAAATAAGATTTATCTAAACTAATTAACTTTAATAATGGTTAAAAAACAATATAAATCAAAATTAAAATTAAATTTTTTTTTCTTGCATAACCAGCAGAGAATGAAGATTAAAATGATGTAGTTTTACTATATATTTATTCCATCGTATATTTAAAATATTTTATATCAACTTATTTGTAAAATTATTTTTCCATAATTCATGAAAATGAAATGCTTTTTTATAACATATATTTATCAATATTTTAACTATACAATAATATTTTGCATAACGTGCGAGTATTCACTTAATCTTTTTATTTATTTTTTATTTTAGAATAGCAACATCATATTAAAAAAAACAAAACCTCTAGCAAGGAGCTAGAGAAAAGAACAAATTAAGACCTGATTGAATTTTGTAACCACATCATCCAGTTAATCCGAGCCTTAGATTTCCGAAACGAAAATCAACGAAAAGAAAGATCCACGACAGAATAAAAAAGCCTATCTTTTCTAGGTTTATTGCTACTAAAAAGTACAGAATTACGAAACGTCCAAAGCACCCATATGACCACCATGAACACCGACTCAACAATTGGGTGTTCCATATGAACCGTCAGTCTAGAATCCATCCAATCCATCACATCACTGACAAATGAAAAAACAGGAAGGTCCAAATGAAGCCAATGTCCAACCCGACTCCAAACCTGATCAGCAACCGAACACTGCAGCAACAAATGATTCATACTTTCTTAAGAATTATGACACACGAGACACAATAAGGAATCTATCACCACCCCCTTTCCACTAGTTTAACTCTAACCAGAATGCGATCTAAAAGCACACGCCATAAAAAATGTTAATTTTAATAGGAACAAAACTGTTCCACCTAGTAGGCATACTACCCATAGGAAGCGACATATTATCAACCTGATTCCGTGCTGATTTAACAGTGAAAATATCCGACGGTTCAAGCTCCCAAGACCACTTATCCAGCATCTCCCCTAAGCGAGTAGGATTTAAAGTCTCCACAAGATCATCATATTGGGTCAATTCAGCTCCTCCTCTAATCCCCCTATGCCAATGAAAGTCCCCCCTCCCCCCCCCCCCCCCCCCCCGAATCCCTATAGTCACTTACCCGAGCATCTTGATTAACGACCAAAGCAAAAAGCCTCCTGAACCGCTCCCTTAGAGGAATATCCAAGCACCAAATATCCTTCCAGAACCTCGTTTGAGTCCCATCCCCCACCACTCTATATATGGAATTAGAAGGAAAACAACCATTCTCATGGAGATGATTAATGGATCCTACAATCTTTTGCCAAACACCCCATCCAGTTCCTATTCTCGAATCATCCGAAAAACCACCAGTTTCCCCATGACAAAATTTGACAATTTTAACCCAAAGAGCTCCCTTGTCATTGAGAAACCGCCACTTCTATTTATAAAGAAGACCGAGGTTAAAAGCATCCAAACTACCAACCCCAAGACCTCCATGAGCATATGAGTTCAAAATCAACTTCCAATTAACCCAATGAATACGGTGTTGACCCTCATCCACTCCTAAAAAAAAAACCGAGCCTGCAGAGCCTCCAGAGAGTGACATACAATCGCTGGAAGACGAAACAAAGAGAAGAAGTAAATACCCAAACTCCTTAGAACCGATTTAATAAGGGTCAGACAACCTCCAATAGACAACAACTTGACCTTCCAAGAAGATAACCTCTTCTTAAAACGGTTTATAATAATCTGCCAACCTTTAAGACGAACCATAGATTCTCCAACCGGGATACCAAGATAAACAAAGGGAAGAGTTCCAACCGAACACCCGATAAAAGAAGCTAAAGAAGCAATCTCCACCTGGTTAACCCCCACCCCATAAAGATTTGATTTAATAAGTTTAGGCCCGACACCAAATAAAAACACCTCAGAATACGAATCAAGTTCTGGATATTAGAGACATCCCACTCCCCTAGAAAAATCGTGTCATCTGCATAAAACAAATGAGAAATACGGACCTCATCCTAACCCAATGGAGCACCCCGAAACACCCCTTCAGGGCCGGCTCAACGAGTTTGGGGGTTCTAAGTGAACAAAAAATTTGGGGCCCTTTGACATTTATAATACTTAATGTTAAAAAACCCTCCTCCTTTATCCGGGCTTGGGGGCTCTAAGCTTCTTCTTGTATTTTTCGTTTCCTTTTTGAAGCACCGGATTCGTATTTTCTCTTTGACATGATTATTAATTATTTGATTAATAAGAACTATAAGTATATAAGATATGGATTAGGATTATACCACCCCTGAGATAATGGAAAGATCAGAAACAATGAAATCTGTCAATCTGGAATCAGTGAACAATGGAGTTAGCCAATCTGGAATCAGTGAACAATGGAATCTTCCAATCTGGAATAAAAAATCAGAAAATTAAAAAGATTAACAACTTTGATCATTCATGCCATTTGGAGAAATCCAAAAACAATTAAAATAGAAATTACATAACTTAATAATAAAACATTGTGTTTTAATCAAAAGAAATTATATAACATTATGTCAAACAAGAATCTCATTTAAATACAAATTATATATCTTAAACTTTTTAGGTAATTGAGTTAACGGTATGTGACACCAAAAATATAAATTCACAACTTTTTATATTTTGTGTAACGCCCGTGTTTCTAGGCTAGGCATTAATATTGACATAATGGTCTAGGTTAACCTTTGTAACTCATTTAGAAGAAATGAAAAGGAATTATGTGAATTTTATGTGTTTTATGCTTAATTATTAGGGTTTAATTAATTAAAAATAAAAATAAGCGTCAAAATTAAAGTGTGAGATAAGCCTGATATCTTTACATAAAGTTGTAGTGGTCAAAACAAGGATTTCGGGGATATAAAGAATACCAAAATCCGAGTTATAACGAAGAAGTTATGACCTATTGAAGTTTCGCGACAAAACCGGTACGGTGCTGAATGTCGTAAAAAGTGAGTTTTTGATAAACTACTTTTTACCCTTAGTAATCTAAACGAAAGTCGTAGTATTCGTTAAACCGAGAAGTTCGATAAAAAGAACGCCCAAATCTGACTTCGTATGAGGAAGTTATGATTTTTCGAAGTTTCAGCATAGCAGTAGACAGCTAAAAACTCGAATTTTAGATCGAGTGATTTTTAGCAGACACAACCTAAACGAGAATTGAAGGTCTCGTCATTAGGAGCACAACGGTAAAAAGTCTGACGAAAACGGACGTCGGATGAAGAAGTTATGAATTTTTAACGGATTTCCTGTCCCGGTCTGTTAAAAATAATAATATAAAAATTAAAGTCAAAATTAGCCGACGAAGTCTAAACGGAAGTTGTAGATCGTAATTTTAGCTACGCGTGCATATAAAGAACGTCAAAAACGGAGCTCGTATGCGAAAGTTATGGATTTTAGAAGTTTTGGCACGAAAACCGAGAAATTTCGCATAGTCACAATTGCCACGTCACCCTCGCTTAGAAAGTGACACGTGTCCTGCTGAGTCACCTGGCTGCTGAGTCATTAGGCTGCTGAGTCACCGAGGTTGCTGAGTCATGCGAGCCACGTGTCCTCTTCTGATTCGACCGAGGAGGAGGCCCAATCCGAAGCAGCCAGCTCCCCAGCCGAAGCTTCGCCCAGCTGCCGCGTGTGTCCGAGCATCGTAGCCTAGCTCCGAGCCTCGCAGGTGTGCCAGCAAGCCGCGGTCCACTTAGAAGCCGACAGCGAGCCCTCGCATGTGCGAGCCATGTGCGAGACCCCCCCCCCCCCCTGCGAAGCCTCTTAGCCGTCGGATCAGGAGACTTCTCAGCCGTTGGATCAAACTTCGGACCCTATAAATAGAAGGGTACCTGCGAGGGTTTCCGGTTACTTTTGGATTTTTGCCACTTTTAGCCCTTTTCTCCATATTTTCTTCATCTTAACATCCCGCAAAGCCCCGGTATCGATTGTAAAGCCCGGAATACCCCACGAAGTGCCCGAGAAGCCCGGAAAATTTATCTTTTCGGTTTCAAAGCCCGACCTTTCGCAGAGCCCGGTTTCTTAATAAAACTCCCGGTTTTATTAAAAAACGATCGTTTTAGGAAACGAATTGCTGCCCGATTATCATCAAATCAAGTGAGTGTATATTCACTTTCAATTTACACATAGATATGAAGTATTTACCTTAAAATACGTGTTACGTGTAAATATGTTAATTGTTTATTTGAGGTGACTATTGTGTTGATATTCTATACAAGTTTTAAACTGTATATATATTTTTATCTACAAATATGTTGGGTAGAACATGGGTAGTTAGTTGGTGTGTGATAAAATAAAGTGATGAGAGGTATCGATGTTTAAGATGATCTAGTCATCTAACAGAGTATAGACAACGGCCACAGACTATTTTAGGTAGTCCAGTGGAACGTTAGTAGACTCGTAATCAGTACATATGTTTGAACTATATGTTCATAAAGTGTTCTTGAACTATATGTTCCTTAGGAGTTTTTGAACTATGTGTTCATCCGTTAATTCTTCTTTTTGACACTATTACGTGTCGGGGTACGGGAGCGTACGGGAGTACTTTATTAGTATTTTCCCTATGCTTTTATTTTGAAGAGATTTGGAGTCTTCGTTTCTTTTGTGAAGTGATCGGACGAGCTTCATTAGTTAGTGTTTTCATTTCCGATGCCGGATAGGGGTGAGTCTGGGGGTTATATACCTCATGATATTCAGACCACAGCCTAGGCAAAGTTCGATGCTGGATAGGGTGCGTCTGGGGGTTATATACCTCACGATATTCAGACCACAGCCTAGGCAAAGTTCGATGCTGGATAGGGTGCGTCTGGGGGTTATATACCTCACGATATTCAGACCACAGCCTAGGCATTGATAACTACACCCTGACTTAATTGTCTTGTGGTTCTTTCTTTTACGAACAAAGGTTCGTAGTTAAACTTAGTCCATTCATTCAATATCTTTATCGATCCTTGTTTACTGCTAGAGGATTTCTGAAGCAGTTTAGTTAGTTAGTTGTTCATATCGATTCTTTAGGTTAGATCTAGTAAGATCACTGTATAAAGTTAGTATGTGGGGATCGATGTTGTTAGTTCCTGTTGAGTAAATCTTGGTGACGATGTGACGTCGTGCCGATTAGATAAATCTTGGCGACAATGTGACTTCGTGCCTATTTGACATAAATTGTTGAAGGAAAACAATGTTGTCACCCCGGTGTTTGTTTTATTTGACATAAATTGCTGAGAAAGAAATGCTGTCAACCTTTGACATAAATTGTTGAGGAAAGCAATGTTGTCACCCCTAATGAAAATCCTTAGGCTAGGTTCCTTGTGATAGTTGTTTTAGGGACGTAACGTGAGGATAACGGGAATGGGTAATTGGGGTAATTTGGTTGACTGATTGATGTTTAAACATAGTAAATTTATGTATTGTGGGTTGAAAACCCTATATGCTCACCAGGCTTCCAAGCTTGACCCACTCAGCTTTTTATGATTACAGGTAGTGGACCCCGAGCATAGTCGGATGATGATGATGAGTGATTTTGGATTATAGGCCATTAGTTATAAATAACCGTTGTAAGGCTTATAATGTCGTGTTTATGATTTTGATCTGTATCGGAACATGACATCCCGAGGTTTTGTTATGAAATAAAAATATATATTTCTTAAAGCAAGGTTTTGATAAATTTTTATCATGTTTGACTTTGGGAACAAATTTCGCAACACTTTTAATGAAATGATTACTCTGATTTTATTTTAAAAAGCATAAACGAAATCGGTCTTTTCTGGCCGTGAAATTGGGGATGTCACATTTTGTATGCTATATTTCTAATGAAATAAATTATATACATATCTAATTGAAATCTCACATGGAATTCCACATTAATCTGTGTTAATAATCAGAACCAAACATTGTTAAATACCATCAAATGTTAATTTATTATGAAAAAACAATCATTCATTAGATTGCAAATAAGGTTATAAGGTTAATTTATTAAGAAAAAAGAATCATTCATATATAGTCTACCAAAGTGCCAATGTCAAACAGTCAAAATTCTATGCTGCAATCAAATGGTCCATGGATTAATAACTTACAATCAAAATTCAAAAATCTGTGGTTGTTTAAACCACTAAACTGTAAATGTAGGGATGTAAGATTTGATGACCATAATCTTTAAAAATGTAAAATCTTTTCTAACCCAATTTGTATCTTGAATCCTTATAGCTATTTATACAATACGGGACGATTCTGTGTAACATTTCATTCAAAAGAAAACGGTTGGAGGGACTATGACTCTTGTGGGAAGGTGAGTAAAATTCCGAATTTGCCCCTTCGATTTCTTCTTAACTCAATGGTAGTTTTTAATTAGGAAACATGTATTTTTGAATATGCAAACCAATATTTATTCATTTGCATTTTGCTGCTTGTTCATTGTGGATGTATTATGTGATTGTAATGTCCATCATTCCATTGTCAAAACTAAAAAAAAAAAAAAAAACAGTTTAACACTAATTGAGAATTGAGATTCAGAGATAATACTGTTTCTTTGTTTCAGTGAGAGCAGATTAGAATTGAGAAAAATAGTGGCAGTCCAGAATTATCCAGATCGCCACTCTCCAGATCATCAACATCAACAGAAACCGAGTTTGCAATAATGAAGATTGAAGAAGCAAGAAGAACCGAGGAGTGAAGAGTGAAGACAGCACAGCAGCAAATCAGTTATCGCTTGCTTGATTGCTGCCTTGAACGGTTGAACCCTCAACCCTTGAAGGCTTGAATGAGACAATGAGTTGAATCGCAGAATCGATTAGAGAAGCTGAGAACGGAGGAAAAGAATAGAAGTTGAATCGCGGGGTGAGTGGGATGTGTATTGATTCGATCTTGCAGCCTGATTTTTTGGAAACGATAAGCTTATTGAAATTAAACGGGGCCCCTTACAATTGGGGGCCCTAAGCCCTATCTTAACTCATTACACTATAAGGCCGAGCCTGCACCCCTTCAGCAACCGCATCCTCTAAGGCAATATGAAGCGCATAGCTATAATGAATAAAAAAAAGGAGAAATGGGATCTCCTTGTCTGAGAACTCTGAAAAGCTAAAACTCATCAGTAGGGCTCCCATTAATCAACACTAAAGATCTAGCATTAGAGCACAAGCCACGAATCCATGCTCTCCATTTCTCACCAAAACCGAGAAACCCCATGACCTTATCCAAATACTCCCAGCTCACAGAATCATTAGCTTTTTCAAAATCAACTTTAAACATCATAAGCTTTTTCTTTTTCTTTTTAAACCACCTCACTAGCTCATTAACCATCAACGGGCCATCAAGAATTTGGCGGGACTGGAGAAAAGCCGATTGCTCAGACCCAATAATATCATGAAGAACAGGGGCTAACCTATTAGTAAACAACTTTGCAATAATCTTAAATTGCAACCCAATAAGACTAATAGGCCGATAATCCTTGATACAAAGCGAATTACCGGTTTTGGGGATCAAGGTAATAAAGGATGAATTACACCCCTTCGGAAAGATCGGTTTGGAAAAAAACTCTTGCATAAAAGCAATAACATCATCAGCAAGGATCTCCCAAAATATCTGAGAAAACGTAAAGTAAAACCATTCGGACCAGGGGCACGATCAACACCACAATCCCAAATTGCATTTTTAATCTCTTCAGCCGTGAACCCCATCTCAATAGAAAAAGCAACCCTCGGATCCAAAGACTTGAATCTAGGGCTTCGACGATCGAAACTAACACCAAGAAAAGGCTGAAACTTACCAGCATAAAAATAAAAAAAGCCTTCTTAATACTAGCAGGCTCCGAAATCCACTCCCCATCAATAGTAACCCTCTAATCATCAACTGGCTTCTGCGTTTTTTCAATAATGTATGAAAGAACGCAAAATTCTCATCTCCCTCAACAGCCCAAGTAGATTTAATCTTTTGAGCAACATCCAGAGATCTGACTTTTTCCAAATTCGCCAAATCTCCAAGAATTCCTCTTCTTTCCCGAATTAGGTCATCACTTGCATCTCCATCATCGATAAAATTATCAATCTCTACCAATCGCCCCAACAACTGATTTGAAGAAACATACGCTGTCGACTTAGTCTCTACATTCCAAGACCGAATCCTAACTTTAATAAATTTAAGTTTGTTTTTGAAAACAACAAACTTACTCCAAGACGATTCAATAACAAAATCAGCCACAGCTCCTTTAACCACATCTGCAAAACCCTCCAAAGAAAGCCAAGAATTGAAGAATTTAAACAGAGAAGGCCCAAAATCAACCATATTAGAGTGAAGCAAGATAGGACAATGATCCGACCATTTCCTATCCAACACCGAGACCTGAAGATGATCAAAACAATTATAAACCGCATCCGAGACCAATAACCGATCAAGCTTACTAGTTTAGCACCTGTGGCATCAACTCTAGTATTCACTTAATCTTAAATAGTTACATGAATTGCGAGACTCTCCTAACATTCTTAAAAACAAAGTTTGTCATCAACTCTTCATAATTATTATATATAAGCTATCTTTGTCAATTCATTAGACTTTTCTTGTGACATTATGGATTGTAAATAGGGTTAATACCTTAAAAACCATTATTTATACATATTCGTTTTGATTTAACCCTAATATTTTTATTTGTTACTTATTTGCCATTAATTGTGTTGACTGGTTATGAAAAGTCAATGGTAGCCGGTGTCGTCGGTTTAACAGGTTACCCTAACCTTTTACATACCCAAAATCCACTTTTTCCCCAAAACCTCTCCTTCACTCTTGCAAAAGGCGTTCTTCCTCACACATCACGTCTTCTTCTTTTCCATGGCTTCGTCTTCAACATCTTCTATTAGCAAACCGATTTATCGCACCAAATGTGATTGTGGTGATCAACTGCAATACTCAGTTTCAAGAACTGATAAAAACCAAGAAAGTTCAAGGCATGCCCTAACTATAAGGTAAAATTGAGGGATTTTGTTTTCCCATTTTGTTATCTTTCAAAGGTTAGTAAATGAAGCTTTTGTTGGCAGGGTACCAAAAAAGGGTGTAAATATTTCAAGTGGCTTGACACGGAAGAGATGGAGTTTTATGCTAATGAAAGGGAGCCCTATAACGAAATTGTTGCCAGTGGTGTTCTGCAGGTGATCAAGTTGTTGAAGTTTGTGTTGGTGATGTTGGTGGTTATTAGAGTAATTTTGTTAATTGGCATTGTATTTTAAGAACCAGTTGGTTAGGGCAGTTGTAATTTTTTTGTATTTGGTAGGGTTAAGGTTGTTGTAGGTTTGTTATTTTGGTTAGGGCAGGTGATCAATGTAGTTATGGTAATGTTTGATGGAGAAGTGTATTGATAGTAATCTAATCTTATTTATGTCCCTGTGATTTGGTAATTGCATTATAGTGATTCATTACAATGTAGTTATGGTAATGTACTAAATCTTGTGTAAGCAAGTGAAATGTAGTAGAACTTGGTAAAACTTGGTAATAACTGAATGTACTAAAACTTATGTAAGGAAGTAAAGGACATTAACTGGAATGACAATTAACATGTGATTGTAAGCAAGTGAAATGACAAGCAAAGTGAAATGACATTAACTTCAAATACTTGCATTCATAATAACATAAAAGGGGGTATTATAATCAGAACCAAACAACCAATTCCCCAACAATCTTTTAATGGCCATTAACTACCAATGTTCAAAAAGGCCTAATTGAATACTACTAGATGCTGATATACAATTGGATGGTTGTTACCAAAAGCTGATGAAATGTTAACAAAAAGGGCAAGCAAAATACATAGTGCCCATGATACCCCCTCCTAAATAGTCCTACTCCAAATTAACTGGTTTCTTAATACTAGAACCCCTTCCATCCTTATCATAAACTGCTTTCTTCAGCTTGATCTTCACAATTCTCTCAGAAATCTTCCTTTTCCTAGGCCTCCCAACAACTTGTGTATCTTCAATGAAGTCAATATTCCCATCATCTTCACCAACCCAAGCATTAGCATCTAAACCTTGTATAGCAACTTCTCCTTGCACTGGTGGCACAATCTCATTAGCATCTACACCCTGTAAGACATGATCTAGTTAAATACCCTATGTTAATCACATATTAGTTTTAAGAAATTTAAAGTAAAGGTTGGCATACCATTTCCAAGTTTTCTTCAAGCAAGTTATCTTCAATCTCATTAACATCCTCTTCTAAGTCTGCTTCCAAGTGATCTTCAATCTCATTAGCATCTACACCCTGTAAGACATGATCTAGTTAATTACCTTATGTAAATCACATATTAATTATAAGAAATTTAAAGTAAAGGTTGGCATACCATTTCCAAGTTTTCTTCAAGCAAGTTATCTTCAATCTCATTAACATCCTCTTCTAAGTCTGCTTCCAAGTGATCTTCAATCTCATTAGCATCTACACCCTGTAAGACATGATCTAGTTAATTACCTTATGTAAATCACATATTAATTATAAGAAATTTAAAGTAAAGGTTGGCATACCATTTCCAAGTTATCTTCAAGCCGGTTATCTTCAAGCAAGTGATCTTCAATCTCATTAGCATCTACCCTTTCCATAGCCTGTTCAATCTCATGAGGTTCATAACCACATTTTTGCAACAACAATACATCAATTTCACCAGAAATAGCATCTGCATCATTCACAATTTTAGGTGTAGTTTCCTGTACAGTTCCATTTTCTTCTTGCACAGTTGCATCATTTGCAGTTTTAACCCCTCCTTGGCCTTCCTGGTTTGAGGATCCTTCTCCAGCCTTCTTTGTCTTCTTCTTTCTTTTCACTATAAGCTTAACTGCCTTTTTTTTGAAGTTCCCTTTCCATCCTTGTTTGTTATACCATTTCCACCCCTCCTTGGCCTTCCTGGTTTTCTCGGTGGCACATACTCCTTCATCACTCGCTCATTCTTACAGGATTTCAAGTTATGCTTGAATTGTAAACATTTGCTACACCTAACAGTCCTACAAACTCTAGCTCTAACAGTTGGGAACTTGGAATCATTGACCTCAGACACATGCCTTCTTCTCTTGGTTTTTGGCCTACCAGGCATTCTCCTTGTCAATGGAGGTAATGGCTTTATATAGTCAGTGGGTGCCCACAGGTTGCTTCCATTCACTGGTGATATATTTGTGGTATATGCAGCCACAAATTTCTCTTTTTGGAACCAAATGCTTAGAAAATCAGTTGGATTCATGTGAGTGTAGTTTATTGCTGCTTGACCATGCACACATGGTATTCCAGATATCTCCCATAGTCTACATGTGCAATAGTGTTGTTCCAAATCCACTTTGTAAGCTGTATACCCATACCTTGTCTCAAATACAGACCCCCCAGTTGCTATAACTTTCCAGTTCCTATAAATACAAATTAAAAATAACAATTTCATGTTAACTATACAACACAATTTAATGGTAAGTAGTAACAAGTTTATGTAAGAATTTACCTCATCTCTTTTCCAAACTCCTTCATTTTCTCTATGATAGCTGGACACGATTCAGTTCTCCAAGTAGAAGCTTTATCAGCCAAATAATAAAACCTAGCCATGACATAGATTCTGATTTCCTCTAACATTGTGAGAAGTGGTTTTTTCCTAATATTTATGATCATGGAGTTAAAGGACTCAGAAACGCCATTTTCCACTGCCTCACATGCATACCCTTGTCCAAAAAATGCCCTACACGATGATTGTGGATTGTTAGACATCAACCAATCATATCCATTTGAAGTGATTTTCTTAATTTTTTCCATGTTAGACACAAAATCCCCTTCATGTGAACTAGTTGCAGCAGCCCAGAACAAGTTCTTCAACTCTAAACCTGTATGCCTCTTCCTGAAGTTGGCATAAATGTGTCGTGCACACTGCATGTGTTCAACATATGGAAGGATAGCTTTCACAGATTCTAGAAGTCCCTAAAATAAGTAAATTCAACATTAATATGGGTTAGACAATATAAATGAATACATAAAAAAATTTGTAGTATTTATGTTTACCTTGTGTTGATCTGAAATAACAACTAGACCCCTTCCATCCTCAACACCCAAGTCATCAACCAACAGCTGTAAAAACCAAGTCCAATTTTCTTTGTTCTCTACATTTACTACAGCCCATGCAATTGGATACACGTGGTTGTTAGCATCTCTTCCAATAGCAGTCAAAATCTCCCCTTTGATTTGTCCCTTTAGGAAACATCCATCTAAGCCAATCACACGTCTGTACCCTGTATTCCATCCATCTTTCAATGCCTTAAAACATACATAAAAACGTTCAAAATAATTCACCCCATCTGGATTTACTGACACTCCTACTTTGCATGTACTTCCAGGGTTAGATCTAAGGATTTCGTTGGCATAATCCCATACCTTAGCATAATGTTCCTCCAGTTTACCTTCTATCATCTCCCTTGCCCTTACCCTTGCTCTATGACATTGCCCCTTTGACACTTTCACTGAATATTTTGTAAGGACATCCTCCATCATCTCAGGCATTGTCATTTTGGGCTTCCTAATTATGTCCTTAATGTAGTGTTTTGCTAACCAATTACAACTAACCAAATGTCCAAAATTATAATTCCTTGCACAAAGATGTGTTTCAACCATAGATTTTATCTGAAAAGTACGTTCATTATACTTCCACGAAGCATGGATCCTAAAAAGACATGGTTTTTTTGCATTTTTTTTCCCACACCTAACAATTACCCTGCTTTTATCACTTTTCATGAACCAAAGTTGGTATCCATTAGCTACAACATAGTTAGTGAGTGCAAACCTTAACTGAGCAGGAGACTCATATAACTCACCAACTGTAGGCTTCATTTGGTTCCACTTGACGGTAGGATCGTGCACCTTGAACTCGACACCCACTTCCAAGCCATTTTCATCTTCAAGGTGTTCATGCTCAAGCTTTTCCTGGTGAATGTCTTCAACATCAACTTCATCGTCCCCTTCAAACTGATTATTCTTTAACATTTTATCATCACATAAAATGTTAAGAAAAGGGTCGTCACACAAGTTAGATTTAGGATTGAAGTTATCTGGTTCAACATCCAACAATCCTAAGTCAAGACGATCATCATCAGACTCTTCTTCATCACGTACGTATCTCAACTTTGTCTTCTTTGTCGCCTTTGATTCTTTACTTTTCATTCTCCGTGATGATTCTGCCATCGAACCCTTGAAAACCTTCAGAAACCCTCTTTCAAAACCCTCTTGCAAAACCCTCTTTTGACGATGATGGTATCTGATAAGGGATACCCCTTTGTTAGTCAGACATGAGGGAAAAGGTGGTGGCTACTATGCACGTTCCCAAGAATTAGTAATCGAGTGAAAAGATGCAACCGGCAAGGACTTGATTACCGGTTGTTAACCGGGTAAGGTGTAATAAATGGAACGTCATCTCATTAACGGTGGCAAATAAGTAACAAATAAAAATATTAGGGTTAAATCAAAACGAATATGTATAAATAATGGTTTTTAAGGTATTAACCCTTGTAAATAAAACTTTATAATTTTTTAATTTATTAGTTATCTGATGAAAATTATAGCAGTCTTTTGTGGTTGTCATTATGACCCATTTGAGCTATAAGAAATTAGGAGTAAATAACTTTATTAATTTATTATGATTTAATAAATTAATTAGAAATTATTTTAAAATTAATTAAATAGTTTTAATTAATCAAAGGTCTTGAATATTAACTAATCAAAAGATTGACTAATTGAAATATTTCAGAATCCTTAAAGGATAAGGGATTTTCGAAAATTAGATGCATCACACATCGACCTGGAGTTGATTTTGGGATAATGATCTAAGACCTATAAATATGATGTTAGGGATCACATATTTCATTGCTCCTTTGGATTGGATTTTCGCCATCTTCTCTTCTCCATACCGTATAGGTTGTTGTAATAAAATAAACCTAGATCTATTAGGATGTATGTACACATAGAGTTTTTTTTGGACAATTTCCTAACTTATTAGTAATTAAAACTAGTTGACGCCCACCGCTTTCATTGCTTCACACGTTACTCAATCAAAACTCACGTAAGTACATTAAAATTAAACATATGTATACATCTATGTAAAAAAATTAGCCCCTTGATGACATGGGCCTTGTACGGTCGTCCATGTCGCAAATCTTTAGAAACACCCATGTAACCATGTTAGTAAGACATTAAAAGAAAAGAAAGAAAATTAAAAATGCAGTGAAACATCACTGCACGATGACGCTGGCTTAACAATTCACTCTACGTGTTTTTTCATGTAGTGAAATGTCCACCTCACCCCACCACACCATGCGAAAACCACAAATCCATATCATTTAAACTTTCCTAGAAGAAGTGAGGAATTTGGTTTCCTTTTCCACTCACGTGCATGGCATACAGAAATTGATTAGCAAATTATTAAATTTGATAAATCTGTACTATTTAATACAAGAATCTCAAAATTTAAACATTGCAATTGTTAAGAATAAAACGTTAAAGGATGATATAACACTCAACATGAAGATAAATCTATGTAATCAATAGCTTTTATGTAGAAAATATATGTAGTAAACAAAATATTACGTATCTGGTGTGTACGGTGAAATCCGTACGGGGCATGCGTACATTACCGCTCCACGTTCTATTCTTCGTAAAGAAAAGGGCAAGTTACATATATACGCCCTCAATTTATAGTGAAGTCATATGTTTAGTCCACCGTATATATTATATATTTTTGTCTTCGACTTGTACGTTCCTATATTACTAGTCATTAAGCCTAAAATAACTTGTAATCTTATTTGGAAAATGGATTATTCTCAAGACATGAACCCCCTTATAAGGATATTTTAGCCTCTTTAAACATATAATAAATGGATGTGTAGTATTTAAGAACTCGATTTACATTTTTTATTAGCCTTGTGGAACTCTATTTATTTGTATGTACTTAGAAATTATTTTAAAATATAATGACTAAAACTATAAAAATGGGATTCAAATTAAAATTTTCCCTTAAGTTGAACTCTAGCTTACATTAAAAACACTTATAAAGAAATTGTATCGATTTTATATATCATCGACTCGAACTTGAGCTTGATTTACAAATATCCCTAATGACTTGAATGCCTAAAAATGATAACGATGTACTATATGCGTAAAATTATTATAAACTAGGGACCAAATCTGTATTTGACTAGAGGAAATCAGTTGACTCCAATGATAATAAATTAACAAAATCCTTCCTTCTTTGTCAACATTTTAGAATGAGAAAGGGGAAAGAACATGATGGTTGTTTCCGGCGAGAAAAAGATGTTGACCGACTGGTGGTGGAGGAGAGTGGGAGGTGGGAGGAATTGAACCCTGAGATACTTGCATTGATCTTTGTGAGGGTATTACCCGTAGATGAGATGGTGAGGAACGTGCCATTGGTCTGTAAGCCGTGGATGGAGGTGGTAGAAGGGCCATGTTGCTGGCGGGATATCGATGTGGCGGAATGGTGTCAACGGCGCAATGAGAGTCGTGCAGTTGACCTAGCGGTTAGGAAGCTTGTACATTGGAGCAATTGTACATTTCAACTACTCTCCGTCTATCGATTGGGAAACATTGGCTTTAACTTTGTTGCCAAACAGTACGTAATGAGTACACATATGTTTCTGATATTAAACGCGTGTTTGACAAAAGTAACTGGAAACTGGAAGATATAGTTCATTTCTGTAAAAGTGTTTTGTAAAAATTGTTGTTAGACTTAAAATGCATAAAATTAGATAAATATCAAAAGTTAAAACTCTCAAAGGTTAATTGACGTAATTTTTCGATTATGAATTTTTTGTTTAAAATATAAGCTAAAATCTTCTATACTGCTAATCGAAAGAGTTTTTTTTTTTCTTAAAAGCTAAAAGCTCCATGCCAACACACCCATATTCATTCACTGAATTACATCGATACATTCCCATTAATTAATTATAGTATATGAAGAGGGTTTTATATAAACTAATAAAAACATATTCTTTTGTTTTTGTTTATCTACAGTGCAAGGTGTTTGACTGTGTTGCAAATACCAATGAGCGAGATCACTGACGATATGGTGGTAAATCATGTCAAATCACTGCCAAATCTACGAGTGTTGGATATAAGCGATTGTTACAATATCACAGTCAAAAGTCTAGAAGCTTTTGGAAACCAATGTAAGTCTTTGGTTTCCCTGAAAAGGAACATGTCTCCACAACGAAATTGGCCCAATTTTGCGGAGCCAAATCCTCCGGTTGATGATTCTGAGGCAAATGTGATAGCAAATTCCATGTTAAATTTACAGCATCTTGAACTTTGTTATGGCTGTTTTGGTGAAGGTGGTCTCTCTGAAATCCTTACAAAATGTAAGTCACTCACATGTTTGGATATTCAAGGAAGTTGGAATGTGAAGTTGGAAGGTGATATTGAGGAGAGGTTACAAAGGATTGAATATTTCAAGAGCCCTTGCGCCTATATAGACTATATCGATGAGTTCTATGATAGTGGTGAAGACTCACTTTAGTCTTGTTTTATGTATTTGATGGGAGTTTATTTTGTTTAAACCAACATTTTTAATACTCCCTAGTTGCAAATATCAAGTTAACATATACTTTAATAAAAATAATTACACACTTGAAATACCCTAAATTAAACGAAAGTTTTGAATTCATTTAATGCTATGTATGGCATGCTACATATAATTTATAAGTTAGCTTATTTTTGACAATGTTTTAAAACCTGAGTCGACCCGTGACTCGGTGAAGAGAATGAGTCAACCATCTCTCATATACTTAAAAAAATAATGATTATTTAGTAGTTTATTTAACGAAGTGTAATATGTATTTTGACTTATAATAATACCAACCATAGCCTAACTCCATGAAGTAGAAAGGAAACATCTCTAAATACACAAAATAGGTAAAAGTGAAACACGAAAGGCTCTTGGATAATGCTTGAATATTAATAACTAACAACATAGATGATCAAATTATAATAATTTCATTTAAATTTATAACGATTACAACAAACAGTTGCAGGAAGGATGAAAATATTATGGTTTATGCATTACCTGGTAAGATATAATATATATAATCATCTGAACTGATTGGGGTGATCCCAATTTGGCACTGAGCTTTCTGAATTATAGCTGAGATTTTTTGATGTTCTAATCGATTTCACATGACCAGGAACCCCTTTCAAGCTTGGTGATCTCTGTGAGAATCCAGCACGACCATTATTAGCATTATTCCAAATTCGACTACTGCTTGCGTCACTATTGATTGAAGATATAGGCGATAAAAGCTTATGTTTATATGGAGAATTAGTTGCAGACCACGTGTCAACACTTATGGGTCTTAGCCTTGGTGAGCTCAATGATCTGGATTTCGCTCTTGCAGATTCTGTTGCAGCCATGTAAGTTGGACACACAGGAGATCCGGATCCCATCATGGACATCGAATGTTCTTCTCCAATTGAACGTTGTTTCCTGTGATGTGGTGTTCTTAGGTTTCGTAATTTGACTTTTTGACTTTCAAATTCTTCTTTCTTTCCTATATTTTGAAGATCTTCTCTTTTCGCCAATTGGGTATCCACCCAGTGTTCTAACCAGTACCTCCATTTTCCATTTACTTTGCTTTGTTCAGATTCTGAAGACATCTGAGAAAAAAAAAGATCAGAAATCAATTTTTGACTTTTGAGGTCAAATTGAGATTATAAACATGAAACACACACACGTACTCTGTGGTTAAATGTGTACTCTTTAATCCTTTCACGCTTCATAGCTGCTTCTCTTTTACTGAACAACATGGCATTTTCCTCTTCTTTTGTTAGAATGCTGTCATCCCACCTCTTTTGACTATTCACATCCATCTATACATAATTTCATATTCATTGAAAACCAAAATTTATCAACAAGTTAAAAAAATCACACTTTCCATTGTTTGTTGCACTACACTTGTCTAATATAACAACTGTGTAGCGATGGAAATTGTGGGTACTATGAGTACCAATGTGCCTGATACGGTATCCAGTATATACCGTATCAGGCACAATGTGTATGCATCAGACACATTAGACATAATGTGCCTGATAATGCGTACATATGTCCGGTTGAACCAACCAACCTTTATATCTTTTCCTCGATTGTCTTGATAATTATTATGAGAAGTGCAATCCAAGACTTGGATTCGCTTGGCACATGCTTGTGAGTGAATATTTACAACTGACTGCAAACGCTTTAAAGTTGTGACAGCCTGACGTCTGACTAGATGCCCACGGATAATAGCTTGAAGCCTTACAAGTCCCTTCAATGCCCTTAAAGCTTTTCTTGCCTATAACATCACCCAAAACCCATTACAATAGTAGAAAATTGCTTTCCATTGTGAGGTATTCGTAGACTTTTTAGGTCAAGATTTTGACTTTTGGAATGGCTCATTTGCAAGTCTTTTTAACCCAAGTAGTATCTGATCTGATTTCTGAAAACGTGAGGTCGATATTTCTCCAAACTTTAAAATATTCATACTAATTTGGATCTTGAAAGTTAGTGACTCTGACCTTTAAAGTCAAAGAAGATTTGTTTAATATGAAATTATGAATACAAATTACAAAGTACATCAATTTCGTTAAAAAATGCTAATTTGGGAGAAAAAAATACTTACAAGAAGTCCACGAAATGCTGTCTGAATCTTGATGGCTGCATCACTTTCCCTTTCATTGTCACCATACCATGATGACGTGGATTGAATATTATCATGTGTTTCTTTTTTCTGTTCATCAACTTCTTGAGTCACAGGGTTCACTCTTTCTTCTTCTGATTTTGGTCGCTCTAAAGGTGCTGATTGGGAGGTTAACCTCTTCAGTTTATGCCTCCCGAATACCCATATCCTCTTCTTTTCCTGAAAGTACAACAACCTCAGCGTAATTTACAAGTAAACAAACATGGGTTTTGATATTTCTGATCAAACACACACACACACACACCTTTGCTCTGTTTTGACATGTTTCTGAGAGGAAGAACCGCTTGAGGAAACTGAGCCATCTCCTTTTTGCCATTTTGGTACATCAGATTTTGACAAGGAGTCTACAAATTTATGAAGTTTAAAAAAGCTTTTCAAGTGGGTAGATTTGATTTTGATCACAGGATAAATTAGGGTTCTTGGGATTTGGGATGTACATTGATTTCAGATGCAACATTCCTTTGGAGTGAAGTGGAGGAAAGAAGGTAAAGAATGTTTGCCAGAAAACCCATGTTGCAAAGTCCAGTTATATATTCTTTTGACTAAGGTCATTATAGTAAGGTACTTCTACTTCTTTCTACCCCATTTGCAAAAGAAAAAAAAAATGAATTTCTGCATATAGAAATGTAATTATTTTGTAGAAATATATTTTAGGATTTGTAATATTGTTAAATATCTACACATGGGTTTGGGAGACAAAAGCTGAAATAACAAAAAGGAATGGTGGTGGTGGAAGGCAGAACACTGTGAATTATAGCATATGTTCAGCTTTGATGGGTCCATTACATGTTCGGATGTTTATTTGGCACACATTATCAACACATTTAACTAATTGGTAACGATGGAACGTTATGTACAAAATAGAATATATTTCAATTAAAATTTAAACAATTATGTCAATAGTGAATGCTAAAATGTTATTGATAAAAGTTATATCTCATTGATATGCTAAAATGTTATTGGTAAAAGCGGTACAACGTATAATTAAAGTTTCCTCTCCATTATTTAATTCATATAGAGTATAGACTATCTATCACTCACGCTTCTTCTTCTTCTTCTCTATTTATTTATTTATTTATTTATTTTTTTCTGTCATATTTACTTTAGTAAATTTTTAATATTGCCCTAATTTACATGAATTTTAAGTGTTTCACATTACACATAAACATACGGATGACATTTTTTAAAATTTAAACGTTACATCTCTTAAAGTAAAATCTTAAAATTTATCAATTAATGGAGAATGTGACAGGGACACTCAAGGAAATGATCGAGTACTGTGTGAAAGACTCCATGTGTTCATTATTGAACGAACAAGGAAAGTGGGCCCCATATATATATATATATATATATATATATATATATATATATATATATATATATATATATATATATATATATATATATATATATATATATATATATATATATATATATATATATATATATATATATATATATATATAGAGAGAGAGAGAGAGAGAGAGAGAGAGGAATGAGTTCTATGGAAAACAAATAACTATGGCAACATCTACCGGAACCAATAATCAAATGACACGTGTCCATTTCTTTTTTCATAAGTAATGTATTGTGGAAGTTATTGTGGAAGTAATATGTTGTCATGTTTTCATTGGTTCAAATATGTGTTGCCCTAATCATTCATTTTCCATATAACTCTTCCCTATATATATATATATATATATATATATATATATATATATATATATATATATATATATATATATATATATATATATATATATATATATATTCAAATGTTTTTAGCAACTATTATGTGCCTAAATGCATCAATGAGAATTCAAAAAAATAATAAATAATTAAATAAAGCATTTAAGGGTATTTTGGATATTTTCTACTTTTAATTATGGAAATCATTTATTTGAAATCTTACAATTAAGGAAATAAGGTAAATATATTTGACCTACTCGTGTATGGTAGAACACGTCTCTGACTTGCTCAACAGTTGTAGCCGCCTCCGACTTCATCCACTGCATCGGATTCGTCCACCATTCACTGGTGAAGTCATAACCAGCCGATCACTGTCCACCAATACTTCCACCTCCCGCCTCCATCAGTGTCGTGAGTTCCTCCACCAACACCGATGAAATCGATTTTCTGTTTTCTCAAAATTTTATTTTTTTAGATTCTATCAGTTGTTGAAATCGATTTCTTTCTTCGCAAAAATTGATTTGTTGAAATCAATTTTATTGATTCTCTTCTCATTTGTGAAATCCATTGATTATTTGAAATCGATTTTTTTAAATAATACTTTCTAATTGATTTGGAATATGAATTTGTAGGATACAAAATTGTTCATCGTGGATGTTTTTTCTTCAACAACCATCGTCCCTTCATTACCATCTCCACAGAAGTCGACCTCGACCCCAAAAAAGTTTCAATCGCTGAAACAAAAGCTCACCTGTCATCCTCTCAATCTCGTATGTAGTCTCTATTTCGACCATCTGGTAAGTCGATTCAAAGGGTTGAAAAAAACATCATCTTTCTTTTACAATTTCTCACTAGTTTAAAGCCTCTGTTTTTGCGATTTTTGGGTTCTAATCAATTTTTTTTGTTGAATTTAAATTATATATTTTAACTCTTCTGATAGATTTCAGTCATACCATTTATTTGTTGATAATAATATAAGTTTCTCAGGAAGTGTTTTTAGTTATCCAAGTCCTTTTTTTCTGAACACCAAGTGTTCGACTAAATGCCTAAATGAAGATTTACTTTGTAATTTGTCACTTGTCCATTAAAAACTCTTTTCTATGGTCCTAAGTGAATTGTTACTGAGTTTAGATAGTTCTTATATTTTGGGTAATGGTTTTGTTTTTACCTTTTCAAATAGTTGTTTACCTTTCAATTATGTTTGGTTTAATTATCAATTTATGTTTGTGTAAAGTACACTAATCTTGTTTGGTTCAATTCTCGCATCATATGGTTATATAATTTCAATAAGCCTAATTAAAAGAATGATCATGAAATTAATTTATGTTATCTCGTCTCATAAAAATTGAGTAAGTAATTGTGTTGTTGATTTGTAACTTACAGGTAAACCATTGAAGGAGCACAAGCAAAGAAAGTATGGGCAATATTCTGCCAGAATGTATACTATGTAGTCTTCCATATGTTATGTATATACTGATGGGGTTGATTTCATATGTCAACACAGTGAATTAATTTTGTTTGATTTCATATCCCAACATAGTAAAGGCTTAATATCATATGCCAATATAGATTGGTGAAAGTTACTCATATTGTTCTAGAAAATTGTTTAAAAAGGTAAGTAATTTGTTTGTGTATTATTTTGGTTCATTCTGTGATTTTGAATTCCAATTTCTATTCCCCCTTGTTATTGTGTATTTGGAATCTAAAATTATATTAGCAGTAAATACGATACTTTTGAATGTATTCTAGGTATTCTGTCAGAATATATTCTGCCAGAATAAAATCTATGTATTCTACCAGAATATATTCTATGTATTCTACCAGATTATATAAAGTGATAGTTAATTCCAAGCAACATGTTTTTAACCATTATTAGTTTTTGTTGTATTTGTGATAGGAATGCCTGGAAGAATGTGTTGAAGACCTAATATGAATAACTTAAAGAATGAATAAAGTTTGAACATACTCACATTTTAATAATGTTATTATTTTTTAAGAATTTTATTCATTTTTGTTAATATTCTTTTAGAATATGTATAATTATATTAAAATGTATAAGACTTTTAGTCTGTAAGAATATGTATGAATTTGTATTTAAGTTTGGATGTATAAGAATATATTAGAATGTTGTTATTTTCCAACCTCAGATTCAAGAACTTTGTTATTCTTCAATAATATTCTTATAGAATAAAATTCTTAAAGAGCATCATTCTAACTAAAAAAATATTCTGACATAATAAAATCGGTTATGTTTACAAATTATGTTAGAATTAAACTTGAATTAATTAAAAAAATTCATATTTTTAAAATTAGGAGAATTAATTATCCATAAATATCCGAAAATTTCCTTTTATAATTGTAGTTAATTGTCCAAAATACCATTTTGATAAAATTTGTATGATTATATGGTACATGCTACCACATTGTAATATCATACACTCTCAAATCATGTCCATTGATGAATTCTATCCGTTGGTCCAGATTTGTGCATTTTGGCACATAATAGTTAGTAAAAACAAAATAACCTAACCTTATATATATATATATATATATATATATATATATATATATATATATATATATATAGAGAGAGAGAGAGAGAGAGAACAATGATCATTTGTGAACTTATAGTTTCCCGAGAACCTGAGAACTAAAAGTGGAGCGTTAGATCAATTATTTGTATGGCTTAGATGATTAGTGGCAAAATTTGTAAATATTAATAAGTTTAGTGGCATATCAGGTTTATTAAAAATAATCATGAGGGTAAACTCGATAGAAAAATGTTTTATCCCCAAAACCATCGTCGTCCTCACCAACCCCTTACTCTCTCACCTTGATATTCCCCCAAATTCAGACTTTCTTTCTCTAATCTCTTGATTGCCTATTTCTTTCACAACTTCATCGTTAATTGTTTGATGAAATCAAACGCCACCGTCTGAAATCTATGGCCGCGTCCAATAATCGTCACGCCATCGATCGATTACCTTCTTCATAGTCTCTCTTCTGTCTCCATTGACATCCCCTGTTTCCAATCAAATATTTAGGAGGTGTCAACGCCCGGAAAAGCATCGACGAGAGATCAAGGGAGAAAGCAACGATAACACATCTCTTTCTCCTTCCTTCCTGCCGCCATCGCCTCACCTTCTGATGGTGTTGTGTTCACATACGTTCTTCTTTGACATCTCCTTACTGCCTCCAGATCGAGAGCATCTCAATTTATCTCCCGAATATTCGTATCCTTTATTTGATCTGAGATCCAAAGAACCCAAATTCCTGCATTTGAAAAGCTCTAATGGAATCTCACCAGTTAACATGTTGCCATGGAGCGACCAGTTTGTCATATTCTTAAGTTCACCGATCGAACTCGGGTAGGGATGTGCCTTTGGACCGAATACCCGGACCGGACCGACCTGAATTAGGACCGAATAAGTTATTTGGGTCGGTTCTCGGGTATCTATTTTTGCCCAATTCGGGTTTCGGGTTATTCGGTCCGGGTTACCCGAATAAAGGTTTAATCGGGCCAAAAAGACCGACCCGGAAAATAAATAGTCACTTGAACCGAATAACCCAAATAAACCGAAATGACTCGAATAACCTAAATAAAACGAAATGGCCCGAATAACCCAAATAAGGAAATTCTATATTTGGTTCAAGAAAAAAATATTAATTTAATATTTGTTTTTCCTTGAACTAGATATAGAATTTCCTTATTTGGGTTATTCGAGCAATTTCGGTTTATTTGGATTATTCGGGCAATTTCGGTTTATTTGGGTTTATTTGGGTTATTCGGTTTAAAAGCATAATGTAAATGTTTATTTGGGTTATTTTGGTCCTTTCGGGTTATTAACCGAACCGAAACCCGTATTACCGAACCTAACCGGTACCGTATTAGTATAATCGGTTCAGGTTTTGGTTCCCACTTTTCATCCAATTCGAGTTTCGGGTTATTCGAGTTCGGTTCGGGTCGGTTCCGACTCGAAGCACAACCCTAAACTCAGGATATTTCCTTCGAAGAGATTGTTATCCAATTGCAACCTTTGAATCCTAGACGCCATTCCGATTGTCTCCGGAATACGACCTTGAAGCAAGTTATTCTTGAGTGAGATCTCCATTATCGTTTTCGATTCTATAAGTCCCTAATCTGCCCGTGTATCAGTCAGATCCGTTTGATGGTGCGGAATCCCAATCAAACGGATGATATTAGATAAAAATAGAAGAGAAGGAGAAGAAGAATATTATGAATCTTGAATGTATTGATGATATGAATGAAATTACTTACACAAGATTCACACACACAACGTTCCTTTCTCTCTGGCCGTAAACTCTCTAGGGTTCATCAATCTCTACTCCTCACCCTAACACCTCTATTTATACATGTTGGATATGGGCCGGAAACAAAAGGGCCGTAAATGATTTTACGGCCGTAAACTCAGCCGTAAACAAGACCAAAAACTCCACAATTATTACACAAAAATATAATTGCCCAGAAAAGCAAAGTATAAACCATATTTTGACCTAACAATCTCCCCCTTGGTTTATAGCTTTCTTTTCTTAATTGACCCAACAAGCTCCCCCTAAAAAGTAGCTGGCTTTCTTGATAATCTTCATTGGGAACTTGGCTTCAGCATTAATCTTCAAATTCTTCACGACTTCAAGATGAGCTTGATGAATCTTCAATAAATGACTTCATCTTGAGCAGTTGGGAATTTCTTCAGAATTTGACATTGAACGCACGTTGGGTGAGGAGGCTTGACGTACTGATTCTTGAAAAAATAGCGCTTTCAGCTTGAGAATCTTCAGAGAGAACATCAGAGAGAACTAAATCTTCTGAATCACTTCAGCAGGTACAACGATAGCAGCAGACTGATTGAGGAGGCTTGAATGCAATCCATCACATAATCTTCAATTGCAGCTTCACCTTGCTTCTGGGGTTGAAAGATTGAATGTCGAAAGAATAATCTTCATTTCTTGCTCCTTCGAATGAGAATTCTTCAATGCTCACGGACGAAGCCTTTGGCTCAGAAATCTTCAACACAAACTCCATGAGTCTTATCTATACCTAAAATCACTTTTCAAGACAAAACAAAACTAAAAGAAAACTTAGCACACGAATTAAAATAGAAACAAAAATATTTTTGGATTTTTGATTTTTTTGCTTTTTCTTTGATTTTGAATTTTGAATTTTTTTTTATTTTCATTATTTTTAATTTTTAATTCTCCCCTAATATTTAAATTAGAAGAAACTATGACAAATTTAACAAAAATAAAAATGATATCTAACTTTAAGAGAGATTTGGGATCAAAGTTTTTAGACAACCTTTATCCACTTGTCGGTCCCTTCCATAATCACATCTTTGTCTGGTCGATCGTCAGTATTGTGGTCCACTTAAACACGAAAAATTTGTGACTGATTTAGGACACACTATTTGTTACAAGACAAAGTGAACTTAAGTTCCTAAAAATTATATTTGATCCTAATTCCTTAGATACTATATCTTAAGGACCATTCATCTAACGACGACCAAGGATATTGTTGTCCACCTAAATTGAGCAGCGAGATCTACAGACAATCTGTATGAGTTCAATTTTAAGTGTACTGGAACGTGTTTCCCGCTTCCTGATATGCCCCAGCCATCAAGAACTTCCAGAGTACTCCTTACACCGGGTGAGCAGATAACCATTTAGAGAGAGAAGAGATTCAGAATTCTATTGCTAACTACTTTAGAGGGGTTGAGAAGAAGAAGGTTGCATATGCTGTGTACCAGATCGGATTAGAAGTCGCGCAAAGGAGACAGCATATGGCTAACAGATGAGAAGTATTTCACACACACACACACACACACACACACACACATATATATATATATATATATATATATATCCTGCAGAGAAATAGAGTTGCATATGTTGTGTACCAGGTCGGATTGGAAGTCGCGCAAAGGAGACAACATATGAATAACAGACGGAAAGAAAGAAAATGATATTCTACAGACCTAATTTATCGGAATTTACCAGTCGCCCCATCCAACCGGAATTAAGGACAGAATCCGCACATCGAGGAAAAGTTAAAACACGGTTCCAAGTACGGTTTCAATTAATGTGACGAGTAGATTCCCATATATATCTCCCTGCTCAACCTATCCGAGCGTCGTATTGTCAGGCTGAACGTATCTAACTAGGTCAAGATTTGTCAAGTCTATAAATTTCCTAAGTTCAACTCTGTCTAGTCATGTCCATTTAAAATTTTTCGTGCCTACTGACGCATCAAACCAGAGCATAGACCCTTCAACTTCGGGTACGTTACGCAGACTCAGGTTGCCTGTTATCACTAGATAATATCACTTCCCAGAACATCTCCCTCAAGCACATTTCATAACCAACATTTTTTTTGATTTTTTGATTTTCTAATGTTTTTGGATTTTTTTAAAAATTTTCTAATTTTTGTTTTGTTTTTATTTCTCCCCCTAAATTTGTGCATAGGAGAGAAACGAAAGTTAATGCGCAAATTTAAACTATCCTAAAACAAAAATTAGTCTTTAAAGTGAATCAGCTTAAGAAAAACTCAGGAGTATAGAGAAGAAAACTCAAACCGTAAGTCACCGATTGAATTTGCATCCAGAAGGTCTGAGAATAGAACGCGTAATCTCAGATCAGATCCGAAAATTCTTCATGTCATTAAGCACAAACCCCGTAAGTGATCACTTCTTTTCTTCCATTCCCGCAAAGGACACATACTCTCAAACAAAGGTCTGAATGTTGTACAGTTGAGAGATGTCCCCTATAATGTGCCTGGATCAGCCACTACCAACAAACCGAAGTTTGATGATATGCCTCCATAGCTGCTCCGACACAGAGCGGGATTAGTTGGTCTTTGGAACCCAATCCATTTTGAAACTGGGTCGACCTTGTCATCAACGCACAATACTTTCTCCCATGACATATCCTGTTTACCACAAACAGAAGACGATGAAATATTAGAGTCATTAGTTGATTTGGGAGATTGAGCCTTTGGTACCCATTGGTAGTTGGGTTTAACCCATTTCTTTTTCGATCCGATGGGTGCCTCGGCACTTGATTTGGAACTTGAAGTCTGCCGTTGAGATGACTTTGATTTTGGCTTCACAGGAGCATCTCTTGGATTGGACTTCTTGGCTGACATTCCCTTCTTGCCCTTGGGATTTTGATTCTTGGCCTTGTGGGTTTGATTCTTGGCCTTCTGTGCGTTCCAATCATCATTGTCTGAACGTGACCTGGAAGGGTTTCTTTTGAAGTCTCTCCCACTTGGCGCATTTTTCCATCCTTGTGCGTAGTAGGGAACATACGCGCGATTAGGACAATTTCTGGCAATGTGTCCAGGTGTTCCACAGTGAAAACATGTCTTTTTCTTTACTGGGGAGTTGTCTCTTCCTGCCCCTGGTGGCATATCCTTGCCTTGTCTCTTGCTTTTCCCACACGCACAGTTGCAACAAGCACTCTGTTTAGCTTGAAATGGTGGCCTGTATTTACCAACGGGAGGTTGATTAGAAGCAGCAGATTCAGAGTTCAAGGGGTCGTTGGTTTGTTCAGAAGAACTCTCCTTGTTCACATCCTCTGCTACTTTACATGCACATGTAACAGAAGCATCAATATTTTCAACATTAATAACCCCTCCTGACACAAATCCAGCTGGTTTTCCGTATTTAAGATGTGCCTCCCTGTCAATTTCTTTCTTTGTCATGGGGATGGATGTGTAGTTATGATTATAAGGAGGAGGTACACTATCATACCCTAGACCCTTGTTTTGATTCCTTTTAAACTGCATGCTTTGGTCTATCATATTTGCAACCACCTCACTTGAGAAATCATATTTTCTAAGATCAAGTTTGGCAGTTTCAAACTTTCCTTTCAAAGATTCAACTTCAGCCACTAGCTCAGCATTTTGTTTGACTACATAATCATAGTTTTCACATTTGTTACTGTAGTCTTCCTAAAGTTTCCTAAAGTCCTTGGTTTTTGCTTCTAACTCAGCCTTCAGGGGTTTCTGTCCTTTCCTGAGTTGATATCCTTCATATCTCAGGTCTCAACTTCTCTTTTAAATATATCAATTTGTTCCCGAAGAAATTTAATCGTGTCTTCACATGATTGAGAACATGAAACTTCACATGAATGAGAACATGACACTTCATTGACCAGAAGGTTTACAGAACTCTTTAAAGCGTCAAGCTCTTCAATTACTTCAGCAATACTAAGACGATTGAGATCTTTTGTCTTCTTGATGATAGCTACATTCATATCCCACGATTTTGGAAGTGAATTCAATAGGTTTTTGTTTATCTCAGACTTAGTCAAGAAGATCCCGGCTATATTCATCTCAGTAGTGAGTGTAGTAAACCGCTGCAACTGAGTGTCGAGGGTTTCTCCAGGGATAAAATCGAAAAAGTTGAAATTTTGTCTTAACGTCTCCTGACGACTCTCTTTCATGTTTTCAAATTCCCTCGTAGACCTTAAAATCGATTAAAAACACAACTAGAAGCTAAAATAAAGCTTAAAAGTCAAATTTTTAAAAAGTGAAACTCAAAAGTCAAACTTGAAAGTCAAACCGAAAAGTTAAATTTGAAATTTTAAAAGTGAAACGAAAAAGTCAAAGTTTAAAGTCAAATGTCAAACTTGAAAGTCAAAGTCAAAATTTAAAGTCAAAAGTTAAAAATAAAAGAAATATATATATATATATATATATATATATATATATATATAATTTTATTTATTAATTTTAATTTAATTTATATATTTTTATTTATTTATTATTATTATTTTAATTTTGGATGAAAAAGGAATTTAAAGTTAAAAGAAATTGAGTTTTTGGGTTAAAAGTGTCAAATTTTCGAAAGTAGGTGCGAAAAAGACGGGTTATATTTTAATTTTCGAAGGAATGGAACAAAGAATCAGTTAGTTGAGTTGGATAAGGCGCAGCTTATTGTTCTGGAGGTCTTGGCTTTGAAACCCGCCTCCTCCTTACTTCGCGTCCCCATCCCCTTTTTATTTGAAGCGCGACTACTGATGCTGCCGAGCTGAGCCGATCTCTAAGCCGCGATTCACCAAGCTGAGCCGCCACGTCCGAGCCGATCTACCGAGCCAATCTGCCGAGCAGAGCCGCAAGCTTTGAAACCCTAGCCGCAAACACAAACTCCGCCGCCGGCCGTGAACTGTTTCCGGCAGTAAGCTCCGGCCGAAAACCCTTTAACGATTACGTGAAAAACAACGATTTTTCGACTTTGAAGCTCCAAAACTCGATCAAAAACCCCTTTTTATGAAAAACACGAAAAACAAATCCCCCTTATTTTTGCGAGATCTATCCAAAAACGCAAAAATATTTCGAAAATAAGATCAAATAATGCTCCAAAATAGAGTTTACGGCCCAAGAACTCGGTGTTTACGGCCGTAAGCTTGGACCGTAAACACCAATTATTCAGATTCCAAACGAAACAATAAAACCTTTTGACTGATACAACTTGGCTCTGATACCAATTGTAAGTCCTTAATCTGCCCGTGTATCAGTCAGATCCGTTTGATGGTGCGGAATCCCAATCAAACGGATGATGTTAGATAAAAATAGAAGAGAAGGAGAAGAAGAATATTATGAATCTTGAATGTATTGATGATATGAATGAAATTCCTTACACAAGATTCACACACACAAACGTTCCTTTCTCTCTGGCCATAAACTCTCTAGGGTTCATCAATCTCTACTCCTCACCCTAACACCTCTATTTATACATGTTGGATATGGGCCGGAAACAAAAGGGCCGTAAATGAGTTTACGGCCGTAAACTCAGCCATAAACAAGACCAAAAACTCCACAATTATTACACAAAAATATAATTGCCCAGAAAAGCAAAGTATAAACCATATTTTGACCTAACAGATTCCCAGAGCGGAACCGGAATCGTTCCATGGAATCGTTTCTTTGACAATTCCAATGTAATTAGTTCCAGATCTCCCAAATACGAAGGTATTTCTCTGTGTAATTTGTTTCCAAATAACACCAAATCTGTGAGGAACTTGCAATTCCTGAACAGAGCCATTCAAATATGCTAATTTGCAAAGGGAAATAGTTGTTTCTATCATTTTAATCCACCATGCCTACAGTTAGTGTTGGAAGGGACCTTCTTTTCGAAGCCCTAGGACGTACTTATAGTGAGTTTAACTCTAAATTTATTATATTATCTTAAATTTCTATCAGTTCCCTTTAATCTTATTTTTCTTTCAATTATTTATTGTCAGCACAAGACGAGTTCGAAGAATTATGCTTTGACTTTGGAATTGAGCTCGATGATGTGGTAACTATCTGCATATTCTTATCCATTTGTATGTATGTAAGATGTGCTTGATTTATCTAGTTTCATGTATATGCCAGACAACTGAGAAAGCAATCATAAGAAAGGAGAAACACCAAAAAGAAGATGAAGACATTGGTAGTGATGAAGAAATAATCTACAAAATTGATATCTCTGCCAATAGGTACTTTCCTAAAATTCATCTGTGTTGTTTATTTAAAAAAAAGTTAATGAAGAAAAAGATGTATTTTAAATGATTTTAAAAAACAAAGTTATCACTGTAGTATTAAACAAAGCCATTGGCAAGAGTAAGGTATGGTTATATTTTTTCTTTATGTTATATTTTAAATATAATGAATATTTCTATTTTGTAATAATAATTATTTATGCAGGTGTTAGAATTGCTTGAAATAATCCAGTTTAGGTCTCCAGATACAACAATGAAGCATTCCAAATTTCTTTCTCTCACAAAATTTGGACTGGTGGTACAATCCAATTTTTACTTTTTACATCCAAAACATATTTTTATTATAATAAAATTATGTTTATTTGAATAAATTCCTTTTTTGTAGGCTGATGACATTCTAAATGTTGTATTATTATGAAACAAAAATCCAAGATTTTTTTTAAAAAAAAAACTTGGATTTTGTATTTTCAGTTGGAGTTGTAAGAACCATTTTCAAAAATACTGTAGCAAATCATGCCTGTAAAGTAAGCTTTTCCCCGGTTTCAATATAAATTTAGAACATTACCTAGTTTCAATCATGTGATTTACAAATAAATCACATGTAATTCACATATCAATTACATGTAATTCACATATGAATTACATTTGATTCACATGTAAATCACATATAAATTACATGTGATTCACATGTAAATCACATATGAATTACATGTGATTCACTTATAAATCACATGTAATTCACATATAAATCACATGTAATTCACATATGAATCACATGTAATTCACAAGTAAATCACATAGGAAATATGAAATACATGTGATTCACATATAAAGCACATGTGACTTACATATAAATGTAATTCACAAATGAATCAAATATGAATTACATGTGATTCATATATAAATCGCATGTGATTCACATATAAATCACATGTAATTCACATATGAATCACATGTAATTCATATATAAGTCACGAGTGAATCACATATGAATTACGTATATATGCACACATGCATTTTGTGTGAGTGTTCTTTGTTTTTATTTCTTGTGAATTTTACGTTTGAATCTTAAAAGATACAATCACATATGAATTTCTCATTATATAATCGTATATGAATCTTACATGATATATACATATGTATTTTTGTGAGTGTTCTTGCATTAATCATTTTTTTTTTAATTTTCTTGTAGATTTGAAAGAATTTGTGGAAATTTTTGAAGATATAAAAAGTGAAATCGAATAAAATATGTAAATCTTGATATGAAGAAATAATAACACTGTGAATCTTTGTAGTTTTTTTTTTTTTATATTTTATTTTGTATTTAATAAAATACTTGTACTATTATGTTTATAGATTAATTAATAAAAATAAGATTTTTTTTTATGATTTACTTATGAATATTATAGTATAAGAAATATGCATATGTAGTGATGATTAATAAAATTGGAGTTTTTTTTTTTGAAAAAATTACAGCTTTTTATTACAAAAAATGTAGTTTTTTTTTTTAAAAAACAAATGTAGTTTTTTTTATATATATAAAAATTGTAGTTTTTTTTTTGAAAAAATGTAGTTTTTTTTTTTACAAAAATTGTAGTTTTTTTTTAATTCATTTTTTTTATAAAAAAATTGTAGTTTTTTTTTTTGAAAAAATTACAGTTCTTTTTTTGAAAAACAATGAGTTTTTTTTAAAGAATTGCAGTTTTTTTTAATAAATTGCAGTTTTTTTAAAAATTTATTTTTTTTCAATTTTTTTAATAATTAATGTTTTCTGAAAAAAAATTAAAAATCTCCATTTTAAAAAAAATCAAAAATTATTTTTTTTAAAAAATATCTTTAATTTCTTTATTATGTTAATTTTGTTCAATAACACAAAAAAATAAACATATGAGATCGGTAAGATTACGATCATGCCCTTAATGAGTTAATTTTGATCTAACGCTCCACCTTTAGTTCTCAGGTTCTCGGAAAAACTATGAGTTCTCAACCGATCTCACCCCTATAGGTTGAGGTTATATGGAACACAAAAAACCCTAAAAATCATAAAAATGCAAAAAAAATACTTAGAGATCACAAAACTTTTTTTTTAAATCGAACCTTTTAACACAAAATCGTCGAAAAATTTTTTGAAAAAAAAAATTATAAAAAAAATTTATTTTTTTTTTCAGCGAAATTTTAAAAAAAGTTGCAAGTTTTTGATGTGTAAAGTCAATTTTTTTTTGTGATGTCTAGGTATTTTTTTAATGTATTTTTATGATTGTTAGGGTTTGTTTTGTTTTCCATATAACATTTCCATATATATATATATATATATATATATATATATATATATATATATATATATATATAAAGAGAGAGAGAGAGAGAGAGATATGACTCCTTTTTCAATGAGGCCTATGAGGACTAATCATGACCATCCATCTAAAAAACTGAATGTTGTGATTTTTTTATTTAATTGTATTTTTAATAAAAAAGCGGTGATATTTTTGAAATTTTGTCAACTTTTTGCCATTTTCCGTCAAGGGGTAATTGTTTTGAAGGCTCAATCATCATTTGCAAAAAGGAAACCCTCGTTACCGTATTATTTCACCCCCCACCCCCACCATTTTCTTCATTCTTTCACCGTATCAAATTCTCAGTTTCAAGCATCGATCCTATAATCAAAGTCGTAATACTCTTTCAATCATCGTGTTTAATCTTCGCAGTTCTCCGGTTGATCTTATTTGAAGCAGGTACTCTTTTGTTTTTTAGTTTTTTTGTTATTAAGTTCGTGTTTGATTTCTTTGTGTATAATCAAAGTCCTTATTCTTAGTTTTTGCTATATTGTTGTTCAGATTCATCGATTATTTGTCATTGATTTAGTTTTTTTTGTTTTTTAGTTATTATGAAACCCTAGTTTTTTTCTTTTTTGCTATATCTTTTGTATTCGTCTTTCTCTGTGTTTTTTGGTTCGATTTTTTGTTAATCGAAGTGTTTTAAGTTCCATTTATTGATTGTCGTTGCTGAAATTGTTAGATTATGTGATATTGTCACCTTTTGATATCGTTGTTTTGTTAATTGAACCATTTATACTTTCTTTCATGTATTCGTCTTTCTCTGTTTGCTTTGTTTCGTTTTTTTTGTTAATGGAAGTATTTGAAGTTCAATTTATTGTTTATCATTTATGAAGTTGTTAGATTACTTGTTATTGTGACTTTTTGATATTGTTTTTTTGTTTATGTAAACATAATTTTATCAAATTTGCATGTTCATCTGTTCGTTTTTAATATCAGTTGTTAGTTTGTTATGTTAGTATTTGTTTTATGTTGTCTACTTTCTATGTTTGTATGGCTTGGTTTTCATATATTGATTATTGTTTATAGTTTATATGTATAAAGTGTGTTTTTATTATTTGTTTTCTTTTCATATATTGATTCTTTGTTTCTAACATAATTCAGAAAAAGGTAGTTGTTATCTATATACGTTTAAAGGATTCATATTTGTTTGTTTTAGTAGTCATAAATAAAATTGTAGATGTTTATTTTGTTATCCAAGGTAAGCTAAGTTATTATTCATGTTAGAAATTATCTTTTATAATCATTGTAATGATAAGAATCTTTTACAACAATTGTTTTTTTTATTTCTTAATATTTGTTTCTGTCATACCCCAAAACCAGAACGGCGGAAATGTTCGGGGGTGGATGACGTCATTTTAGTATCACAAGTCATGCATCATAGTAATCAAAGTAATAAACAACCATTTATTAGAAAGAAAGTGTTTACAAAGTATGTGGTTCACATAACATAGACTACAAAGTAAATAACAAAAAGACATGAAGCTATTATGCTCCATCTTCTGAATCCCAGAGAGCATACCTGTCTACTGATCTCCTGAGAATACAAGTTATTTTGAAAGAGTTGATCAGCATTTAAGCTGGTGAGTTCATAATATTTTAGTGATGTAAGTAAGTTGTAAGTTCTTTTAGAAAAGTTCGTCTGTTCCTCCAGAAAATCCTATATTTCCTGCTTTGATGAAAGATAAGTAAAAATTACTCTACATTCCTTTCTATGAGTACTAAATGGATACAAGTTATATAAAACCCAGAGTAAACAAACAATCAGTTGTGTGTATCCGCCCTAAGCCCACAACCAAACAAGAAACAGGAAATGAGGTTGAAGGCACACATCCCATTGGTTGTTAGATCTTCGTTGTATATAAACCTGGTGTATTCACTTGGTACTCACGGAGTTAACTGTAATAGTTCCTTTATATTTGATGAAAACATTCTTTAAGAAAACCCTTATTTCTTTTAGTAAAACTGGTAACCTCAATGGTTCCTTCTATAATCACTTAGTTTATACTAGCTATATATAATCCATCATCGAACAGATAGTTAATTGTGTGAATCTGCCCTAAGCCCACAACTAAACAAGGAACAGAAAATGAGGCGGAAAGCACACATTCAACTACCTATCGAGTATTAATTATATATAACCCTAATGTATAAACTAAGGTATTATAGTATTAACCACCTAAGGTCCTTTAAGTTATACTGGTTTAATAAAATGGATTAAACCCTTTACTGGTAAGTTTCTAGTTTTGTCTACCAAACGTTCTTTTTGAAAAGTATGTTTTGTACTAGAAATAGTGTATTGAATTTGTATCCTATGACATGGCCCATACCTGGTACCCCTTATGATTACTTGGTGTATACGGAACATATATATATAGCTAAGATCGGATAGATAGTAGGCTGGGTGAATCTGCTCTAAGCCCACAAGCAAACAAGGAACAGGAAATGAAGAAGAAAGCACACGTCCTACTACCTGTCGGATCCGATTAATATATATTCCTGATGTATAAGCTAAGGAATCATAAGGTTAGCATTATAGGCCCCTTTCTACTGAATGTACTAGACTCGACCGTTCTGTTTGTCGTTGAAAAGTTGTAAGTTTTCCCTAGTTTATAACTATCTTAACTCGAAAATAGTTTGCATTAACTTTCAAGTGGAACTGTCACAATATGAAAGTAATGGGAAAGTGTAAGTACTCAGTTGTCTTTTGAATTGACATCCTGACGTACTGATTACCTTAAAATAAGTTTGTTTTATTAAGGTCATAATGTGAAGAGTAGTACCCATACTATACGCTCTCCCTGCAAAAGATTCTGGTTACCAAACACGACTTTAGCAAACGAATTGCTAAGCCATGTAAATCTCACATTAAAGTTATATGATCATGTATACCCAATATGTTATCACCTTTTGTTTAGAACAATGAGTTAGTGATTATTGGTGTAATTAGATCCTGTGTTGTTATATGCTATAGCACTTAGTATGTTCGTTCTGTTATAGTATCTTAGTATGTTCTTTCTGTTATCGTGTATTGTATCTTCCTTCCTGATTCTCTTTATAGTATGTTCTAGCATCTAGTATGAACTGAACCCCTAAACTATATCTATTATAGTTTACTAGTATGTTTACTTGAACTGTTACTGAACATACTCAATTATTTACTAAGTTATGATTGTACTTTAAAACGGAGTTTTGTAAATTATAAAGTAACATAACTTAAAAAGAGTTTTTGAAATGTTTTGATCACTTATAAAAGACATAAGTAATCTTTTGAAAGATGTTTATAACAAACATTTACACAATTATCATTGTGTTCAACTTGTATTCCCCCCCCCCCCCCTAAAAGCATTTAAAACAGTTTAAAAGATTGATTATAGGGGTATGAACTCACCTTATGTGGGTGATTCAAACGAATATGCGCGTAAGGATGAGAAGTTCCACGAATGAAGTCCCAAGACACAAACGAGTCCTAAATGACATATAATGGCACATATTGGCATGAATATAGTGTTTAGAAGCAACCATGTGCAAGGAAACACTTTTAGGGACTAGGAAACACTTGGACCAAGTGTTAGAATCACATGTGATTCATCTAAAGGGAGTGTACGGCCACAAAATGGAGTGTGCGGCCATGACTGTACAGACAGGGAGTGTACGGCCGTACACTCATGGTAACAAGTGCAAAAATGTGTGTTTGAATGGTAGGGAAGCTTGTGGGACTATTGTTCATCAAATCTTGAAGTTAGATTTGCATTTTGTAGGCCCTTTAGGGGTGTTTTGAGGGGTGTACGACCACACATGGGTGTACGGCCGTACACTCCTTATGATCTTGAGTTTGGTCGATTTTCAGGTGTTAATCAAGTGTTCCTAACATGAACTAAGCATAGGGAAGGAGGACTTACGATTTGGAGGCTCAAAAGGGTTCATAATCACCAAGAACAAGTGTGTGTTCTTGGTGAAATGGATGAAGATTTGAAGATCTAGACAAAAGATGATTTCCATGGATGAAATCAAAGGGTGTTACAAGGAGAAGGATAACAACGAATCAAAATGGAAGAAAGGCTTACATTCTTGAAGATCGGGTGAAAAGCTTGACGATAGTTGAGAGAAAACTCGAGTTCTTGGCTTGGAAACTGAAGAAATGACTTAGGAATGAAGGGATATCACACTTATGGAGGGGGTGTACGGCCAACATGGGTGTACGACCGCACACACATGTGCACGGCCGCACACACATGTGCATGTCCGTACACTCATGTGTACGACCGTACACTCCCTCACATGGAGTGTTTGGCTTGATTTGAACACGAAGAACTTACGCAACTCGATCCTATACCCAATGCTTGAATGTACTGAGCTTTGAAACCTTAAACAGACTGTAAACAAGGCTAAAAGATAGCAGAAACGAGTCTGACACACTATTGGATTGAATGGCTGGACTTTACAAAGCAGAAATTTTCGGGTTGTTACAGTTTTCATATTTCTAATTCCTTTTTAACATCATTTTCTTATGTGTTTTATTCATATGTAGTTGAATCAAAGAAAAAGAAAGAGATTAGCTCTTCAAAAATATGCAAAAGACAATATTTTTGATCTTTCTTCTAATACAAAGGCTTCATTAAGGTCCAAGTCTTTTGTAGATATTTCATCTTCTTCCAAAGGACCTTCGTCAATCAAAGTTCTAAGAGTTAATAAGGTTTACAAAGTCATTAGAAGTCCAAATGAAGATGATGATTTTGTTTTTGTTCCTGTTTTCGGTCAAGTAAATGGTAAGAAGACTGAAATTGTATATAGGTATCCTCCAGGATTAATATCTAGTATATACAGAAGCCTTAATGATAATCAGAAAGATGTTGTTAAGGATATATGGTTTGGATTTGTTGAAGACTGTGGTAGAAAATTTTCAAGGGAAATCAGTTCGTGGGTTCTTGAGAGATATGATGAAAAGAGAAATGTTCTTTGTATCAACAATAAGGATATTCATATTACTAGGAGAGGTTTACATGACATATATGGACTTCCAATGGGTGATATTTCTATGAATGAAAATTCATTCTTGGATTGCTATTATTAAAAACTGGAGGAATCATTTTTCTATTTCTAGGATTAGGCTTCCTAATCTCAGAGAGCTTTTAGAAAAAAGCATTGATTCAAGTTTCATGTTTTTATTGAATTTTGTGGTTGCGTATGTGACCATCATGGTCGATAGTCCATCTATAGGTACATGCAACCAGAATTTTTTAGAAAATTTTGATGAAGAAGTGTCCATTAAAGATCTTGATTGGTGCGGCTTTGTAATTGATTGTTTAAATTAGAGCAAAAAGTTGTTGAAATTTGAATCAGATTCAGTTCATGTCAAGAATCCTCAATACACTGGTCCTGTTGCGTTTTTAGTGGTAAGCTTAAATTTTATATTTTTTTGAATTATTTTTTCTCAATTTAATTATTAATTATATTTGGTTTTCATGCTATGTAGTTATTGTATCTTCATTGCACAAAGTCATCTTCAGAGTCATTTGAATGAGTATATCCTGCATCATCTTATTAGTCTCCAATTAAAGTTAAAGATAAACTGAAAGAAGCGTTTAGTGATGGAAGTTATGAAAAAGTTGAAGTCATTCAAACATATGAAGAGTTTGTTGATGATGCAATAGTTAAAGATTTAGAAACAGAAACAAGTTTATATTTTTTTCAATTTTATGAAATATTTTTATTTTTATAATCTTATTTAATTGTTAATATTTTGTAACGCTTGTTTCAGGTATCAAATTATCATTCGAATTTTAGGGTTTTAGAATGGAACTTGACGAGTTTGGAAGCTCCAACTCGTCGAGTAGAGTTTATTTATGGGACACGGAAATTGGGACCTACTCGACGAGTTGGAAGGCCTAACTCGACGAGTAGGCGTTGTAAAGGGAAACCCTAATTTTTAGAGTTTGCACCCTATATAATCTCCTTAAAACCCTGAGGCTGACCTTCCATCAGCTTCCAAACCCTAAGAACACATGTGCTAAACCCTAATCTCCATTTTCTATCATATTGTGAGCTAGAGTGACTTTTGGAGCTTAAGAAGAAGAATATAGTGAGAAGAAGGAGAAGATCCAGCAAATAAAGCCCTCACTCTTGAGCTTGACCATCTTGTGGACTATTGTAAGCATCCAAGATTTGATTTTTATCTTTGAGTATATAATCTCCTTAAAACCCTAAGGTCGACCTTCCATCAGCCTTCAAACCCTAAGAACATATGTGCTAAACCCTAATCTCCATTTTCTCTCATATTGTGAGCTAGAGTGACTTTTGGAGCTTAAGAAGAAGAAGATAGTGAGAAGAAGGAGAAGATCCATCAAATAAACCCCTCACTTTTGAGCTTGATCATCTTATGGACTATTGTAAGCATCCAAGATTCGATTTTTACCTTTGAGTATGGCTAGATCTTGAGTTTACTCTTCATTTCCTATCATTCTTGTTGATTGCATGCATGAGGTTCATAAAGTTTGCAACTTTATGAATCTCCATGGCAAAATGACCCCATAGTGGGCTAGATCTAGCTTTTGGTCAAGCATGGATGCCATGCACGGGTTTTAGGGTATATTTACCCTCTTTGGTCATTTTGACCTGAAAACATACATTGGACATGCATGTCCATAAGTCTCCATCTTTGGAATGTTTTGAGGATTAGAAACTCCTCAGGAAAGGAGGGATTCCAGATCCCTAGAGTCTTGAACCATATATATATATATATATATATATATATATATATATATATATATATATATATATATATATATATATATATATATAAGTTCAGGTTCATTTGACACCATACTAATTTTGTGAGACCATGAGACGCAATCTACAAATAATTTTAAAATGCAAAATAAAAGGAAAAAATCCGAATTTTTTTTAATTATTATTTTCGTCACTTTTTTTTACCTAAAAAATAAAAAAAAATATAAAAAAATTACCGTTTTTTTTTAAAATACGTGAAATATTCTAGTAGAATACTATACTGTAAATATTCTAATGTGATTTTTAGAATGTTAGAATATTCTACTTGATTTGTCAAATATGTAAAAATAGTATAATATTCTACTAGAATATGTAAAAACGGTATTATTTTTATTATTTTTATTTTTTGGTATTTTTTTAATTTTATTTTTGGAAAATATAAATGACGAAAATAATATTTTAAAAAAATTCAAAAATTTTCAATTATTTTGCATTTAAAAAATGTTTTTTTATCTACAAAATGAGCGACTAGGATTGTGTTTCACGGTCTCACAAAATTAGGTCGTCTCACATGAACCTAACTATATATATATATATATATATATATATATATATATATATATATATATATAGAGAGAGAGAGAGAGAGAGAGAGAGAGAGAGAGAGAGAGAGAAGGGTTATTTGGAAAACAAAAAAACTCTAAGAAAAACCCTAAAAATCATAAAAATGCATAAAAAAATACTTAGAGATCACAAAACTTTTTTTTGAAATTTTTTTTGAAAAAATCGCAGCTTTTTATACAAAATCGGTGAAAAAAATTTTGAAATTTTTTTTTATTATTTTTTCAGTGAATTTTAACAAAAACCTGCGATTTTTTATAAAAAAAAATTCAAATTTTTTTTTGTGATCTCTAAGTATTTTTTTTGTACATTTTTATGATTTTTAGGGTTTTTTTGTTTTCCATAGAACCTACACACACACACACACACACACACATATATATATATATATATATATATATATATATATATATATATATATATATATATAAGGTTAGGTTATTTTGTTTCTAGTAACTATTGTGTGCCAGAATGCACAGATTTGTACCATCGGATGGAATATAATCAAATTTCATGATCGGATGGTCTATGATAGTACAATAGGGTAACATGTACCGTATAATCACACAAATTTTAGCATAAGGGCATTGTAGTCAACTGAGACAAATTTAAAAAAGGAAAAATCGAGATTTATGGGATAATAATGATTTTGATCTAAAAAATCTGATTTTGTTTCAAATTAATTCAATTTCAAACGTAATTTGTAAACATAAACCAATTTTATTCTATCAGAATGTTATTTTGTTATAATGATATTCTGTAATTCGGTCAGAATGGTATACAACTATGAAAATAATATTATAAAAACATATTATCAACACCAATAATTTTTAATGAATACAAATTTTATATAAGGCGAAGTTTAATAGTTTAGAATAGGTAATTACATTCATTCTTGAAATCTCTTGCAAAAAATATATCGGCATTCTTCAAAGAATCCTCATTCACTTTCTTGTTTCGTTTCTAGATGTCTTGTGTATGTTTGACCTCTAAGTCACTTCAAAATATGCTAGCATTCTATGAGATTGACATTTTTTGAGATTGACATTCTGTAAGAATTGTATTGCATGAGAATAATTTTATACAAAGAGTCTTTCGCATTAGGTCTTCAAGCCATTTTACAAGCAATTTCTATCACAAATTCATTGCCAAATATTTTATAGCGATACACTTGTAACAATTGCACATTAAACATATAACTAATTAACTACAATTCTATCAGAATACATCAATAATATTCTTATAGAATAAACTATTCTTGCAGAATGGTTTTGAATATTCTTAAAGGATTTCTATTATCAATAATATACCCAAGGAACAAAACATTGTGTCCTACCAATAAAACACTTAGCATCTGAAAAATAAATACGACACAAGCAACCACATTATGATAAAAGGGATGCGGGTTTAGAATAAAAAGAATGATGTATATTCTAACTTCACAGAATTGGTTATGGTAATTCACTGCTTAAGTTGACAAGGAATTCAAGATCAAAAAGCAATTGGATGTAAAATCTATTTTCAGGATTGAGGTAAATAATTTCTACAGTTAAGCACAAGTTAATACATCACATAAACAATATTTTGTTTTCTAGTTACAAATACCTAGATTTCAACTGTGCATTTTATCGAACACGTGGTGTGCTTCTTCAGTTTCTTCAAAAAAAAGATTAATGAGAGTCTTACAAATTCAGTTTCTTGAATTCAAGAAACAAACCCAAACAACCATGAGTTATATCCTATCCATTATCATAAATTTTTTCAGGAAAACCCAAACATCATAATTTACATGGATTCAAATCAAAATAAGACGAAGAAGAAGATCACATGTTAGCCATGGATGCTCACGTTAACTTCCTCTTCCTTCGATCAGTCAAGAATCGAGACACTTGTCCCCCCCTCAAGCTTGTTGTTTTGCTGCTTCCTTTCTCCCTTCTGTGTCAATGGCCAACAACCCCATTTTCGTGTTATTCCTTTCCTGACAAACAAAGAAAAACAAACACTTCCCAATTTCAGTCTTTTGTTGTCATTCTCTCCCCTTAGTTGTTGGATTATCGGATTAGAGAAAGAAGAACAGGAGGCTGCCAAAGCATACCTCCATCCACGTACCTGCAATCGCCGAGATTTCCTCCCCTTTCGTTCCTCACTTCTCACTCGCGTTCACGGACCCCACAGCAGCGCCACTACTCCTCCGCATCCCCTTCTTCAGCCTCATGGAGCCCTAGAGTCCATCATCGATTGCGAGACGAGAGTATGTGCTCCCTTTGGGATCTGTCGATTGTAGAAGAAGCAGAAGCGGCGATGGTGATGGTGTTGATGTCGATGATGAACGTGTTCGGCCACAGACATAACTAGGTCAAATATATTTACTTTATTTCCTTAATTGAATGATTTCAATTAAATGATTTCCTTAATTAAAAGTACAAAAAGTCTAAAATACCCTTTAATGATTTATTATTTTTTGAATTCTCATTGGTGCATTTAGGCACACAATAGTTGCTAGAAACATTTGAACCTAGCTCTCTCTCTCTCTCTCTCTCTCTATATATATATATATATATATATATATATATATATATATATATTCTATTCAAAGTAATTATTGTGTTATTATATGCATAAATGTGGGTCAATCAAATTTACTTATTTTAAGAAAGTGATTAATATATATTATTGAATTAAATATAATTGAAAATATCATCTTAATTAATTACAAGGGTAATTTAGTCAATTAAAATAGATTTAATAAAGGTAAATTGCATTTTTAAGGGATCATAGATTCTATTAATTTAAAAAATCCGATTTTACGTATTATAATTTTTTTTAATTTGGACATTCTGACAGAATATGTTTATGAGTATATTAAAAAATAAAAATATTCTTGAACCATAAATAATGAAAATATTCTTGAACCATAAATAATAAAAATATTATTGAACCTATATCTTGATCATGAATTTAAAAACTTCTTGTAGAATAACAAATCTTTGAACAATCAATTGAAGAATAAAAAAAATACATTATTTCTTATAGAATAGGGGTAACAATTGTTAAGAATTACATCAAAATCTAACAACGACTAATACATTATAAAAGAATAATGTGGTCCGTTTCAATTTTGTGGTCTGTTCTTCAAGCATCAACTTCTATGATTCCAACAAAATTAGAATTCGTGATTCCATTCCAACATAATTGGAATTCGTGATTACATTCCAATAGAATTGGAATCACATCAATATCAACCATTGAATCATCTACAAAAACAAACTTGATACCTTTTCAGAATTCAACCTTGTCAAGATCCTACACTGTCCACATAAATGAAGTGTTAAATCAAAAAGAATGAAACAAATTAAAGAAACTAGAGATGAATGAAGGGCTGTATTCTTGTTGTAGTTGCAATGTATGAAAACAAGAACTTGAACAAAAATCAAAATCTTGGAACTTCAACTATATGTATGGTAAAGCTTTCAACTTATGAGAAATTGAATTAATCTTAATGGATTCATGAAAAACCTGCCATGGTAGGTTACCCACGTAGATCTTGAAAGAAGTCCCCACCACTCGTTTTTCTGGTTGTGAACCTCTTGGTGCAGCCTTATTTACAGTAAGAGCCCTTCCACTCAAATCCTGTTTTTGTTCATAACAAATATTACAGATTAATGTGAATATGTAGTAATTAAGATGGGTAGATGGAGAAGAGGATTAAGTTTACATAGCCATTGAACTTCTCCACAACTTTCTCAGCTTCTTCTACTGTGCTCATTATCATAAACCCAAATCCTCTACTGTGCTCATTATTTTTATTCTAAAAAAAAATACAATTTAACATGCACTAATCTCAAGAAACTCTCTAACCTGATCATACCTTATGCAAACCAGGTGGTAGATCACAAATCATCAAGAAAGTCGAAGACGATCCTTCAACAAGAACCATCGGTTGATACTTGATCCACCTTCACTCACCACCAATTGTATTGTAATTTAGTGTGTTGCAACAAATTTATCAAAAGAAAAAACTAAAAATTAATAACATACCTAGTAAAATCACCGCACAGGAACACTTGATTGCCACCATGAGACCAAATAAACTGTGTATGAACCATTCTTCCGCAAAATTTACCTCACTCTAACACTGTAAACGTATGCTTTGGTGTATGAGAATATCAATTGATCAACTGAGTTTACAAAACACATATCGAAAAACTGAATACCGGAAGGAACCAATAAGAGAAAAATAAAATTGGGGAAGAAATAAGGGTTCAAGAAAAAACAAATCTTTATGTAGATCCTGGTGGCAAAACTTAAAGATATACATTACATGCATATACATAGAACAATTGTGCGTATCTATATTTATATGTAGAAATTAGGGGAGAGCGACTCAAGTAAGAACATAATCGCTTGGATTTCTCAGAGCCGTTGAAAACAGCCGCCGAGAAATAGTACATAAACCATCGACGTAGCCTCGATCTGTCTCTCTTCCGCTTCTACTCCTTTCTCAGCTGACTCAATTCCTTCCTTCGCGATCTCCAACGCTTCTTCCTCTGCCTTCTTTAGCTTCTTCCCCAAATAGCCCTGTGTCCTCCGCCATCGACGGTATTTCCATTGTCGTAATTGCCATTGTTGACGTCATAAGAAACAATAGATGTCTCCGGCTCTGGCCATCGGATCGAATCGATGGAGGCGCGGCTTTAGGGCATTGTGCCTTATAGGAGAAGACAAGGGTTATCATGGCGCCACAACTTCACTTAATTCCTGGAGGTTGGAGCAATCTTGGGATTTGGGGATTGATAATGTTGACTGTGTACGAGTGTACGAGCAGGAATCTATCTAGGGTTTTAAAGCGGTAAATGTAAACAATTTTGCTTAAATTAAAGGGTTTATGATTTGGATAATTAATTACTAAAATTAATTAAAAGCTAAGATTACAATTTTACCCCTATCTAAGTTTTTAAATTGATTGGTCCACAATTATGTATACAATAACACAATAATTAGTTTAAACAAATCAACCTATATATATATATATATATATATATATATATATATATATATATATATATATATATATATATATATAACCACATTGTCAGCTATTGAGGACCCTAAGTAGATTGTCCATTTTTATTATGCTTTCAAACTTATTTTTTATTTTGTCGGATGTTATTAATTCCTTAATTATATCCTACGTTTTGCTTGTTTTTCAAGACATGAATGTATAAAGTAGTTTGGATTGTATAACTTAATCTGTTAGATATCCTAATTAGAGAAAAGTAATGTTTTAAATTTGGTTAATTTTGGCTGTAAAATAACTAATACTATTATTTGTTAAAACTATAGAATAAACTTAAGGAAACAAACCCAACCATTATGTTATATTTCCATGCAAATAACTGTAATAAAAGTTGCTCTCGTTGTTATATTTCAGTGTTGTTTTTGTGTATTTAACAAGTAGAATGGCTAGTTTGTGACATGTACAAAAAGATTAATAAAAAATCGTGGTCTCACTTCCTTAAAAGTATTGATAGCCTGATTGTTACAATGACTCAACGTATCATGGAATAAGTGATCTGTTGGATTATTTCCTAGCTAGCAAATAGCGGGACAACTGGAGGTGTTGTATGTATATGGAATAATTTGTAAAATAATTCATGAATTAGTCGTTTTATGAGAATAAGATACCAATTATTTAAAAAATATATACACAAAAATCAACCACAACTAAACTTATTTCCCCCTTTCATACTCAACGAAATTAAATTGAAAATAAATGTAAGACGGTAGAAAGGGCAACCATTAAATTCAAGGTACCTTTTTGTCTATTTACAAGAAAGGTCATACTCATATACCTCTTCACCGATTACATAAGAATTTACATGCAAAAGAATTTTAAAATATACAATTAAGTTAATTATTAATTTATACAAGAGATTGTTTATTTGTTTTAACTTTTAACTAAAAACCATTTTGTTTGATGATTCTCAAATAAACACATGCTCAAATAATATGAACTAAAATCATGCATTCCTTAAACATGAAACAACAAATCTAGCATTAGAAAACATGCCAATTGACCACAATTTACGTTGTAATGTCCCGTTCTTTGTACGCATTTAATTCATTTAAGTATTCATTTTGTAAGAGCTACTCGACGAGTTGGTAGCCCTAACTCGTCGAGTAGATGTCAGTTTGGACGCAGGGTTTAAGTGAACTGTTCGACGAGTAGGGCCGTCAAGTGGAAACCCCAATCCTTAGGCTTTGCACCCTATTTAAGCATCATATCTAGCCTCCACCCTAGCGTCCATCACCTTCACATCCTACTCTCGAAACCCTAACCAGCCCTTGAGTGTTATTGAGCTTTTTCTTGCCTTTTGTGTGATTTGAAGCTAGAAGAAGGAAGGAAACCCTTGGTGATTCAAGAAGAGGCTGTAGATCCGGAACTTGTGTTGCATTTCAGACCCTTTGGAGGTATAAAGCTTATGCCTTGGCTTCTTTTCACTTAGATCTTCTTCTAGGCTTGCATGTTGTCACTTTTGGACCATTTCCAAGGTCATTTCCGAGATTTGAACTCTTGGTGATGAAAGGACTTCAAATCTGGGCACTCTTGAGCTCTAGAAGCTCAAATTTGCCACCTTTATTCAGCCATGGCCCTATTCCATGATGTAGACCTCCATTTTTGCTTGGGATTGGTGTTTTAGCTTCATAACACCATGCATGCACGTAAAGTTAGCAACTTTACGTGTAATGCTGGATTAAGGAGTCCAAATATATGAGTTGGAAGCGTTGAAATTGATTAGAGTTGACTGTATGGATATGTCATATGGGGGACTCGACGAGTTGCTCATGCGACTCGGCGAGTCGAGTCGTGGTTCCCCAACCTTTTCTGATTTTGAGTGAACCCATTGAGTTTAGGAAGTGATTCAGCTAGATGGATGTGATTAAGACTAGGAAACTGAAGAACTTGCCGAGTCTATGAAGGGACTCGATGAGTTGACTCGTTTTGTCCCGATTATGTACAAGATGGAACTCGACGAGTCTGTGAAGGGACTCGACGAGTTAACTCAGTTATCATGAAACTAGATAGTATAGAACTAAATGAGTTAGGAGATAACTCGACGAGTTGGGTTGACTGGGAGTTGACCTTAGCTTTGACTTTGAATAGAGCATTGACTTTGACCAAGGGTAAATTGGTCATTTTATCCTGAGAAGGATTATCAGATTTTGACTAAGTATTATTGTGATTTTTATAGTCGAGGAGTTGTTAGAACAGCTACCAAATATTCCCCACCACGAGATTTTGCAGACCGCTTTGCGAGGTGAGTTTTCTCCGGTAGGAACGGGTCTAAGGCACATACACATACACAAATAATAAGCCTCTCATGGCTATAACTCGGCATTAACCCTCTAGTCTCATGCATTTCGGTGAGGACCCTCTGGTCTCACGGCTCGGTATGGACCCTCCGGTCCTGTGTCTCGGTGGGACCCTCCAGTCCCATAGCTCGAGTGGACCCTTCAGTCCTAACTCGGGTGGACCCTCCGGTTACACTCAGTAACTCAGAATAATACACAACATAAATCACATAGACATAATGCAGGATATCACAGTACTCAAATAAACAGATAAGACCCTCCGGTTACACAACTCGGATTACCACTCTAGGTATGTATAGTGAGAAGACTCACCTCGTAAGCTAGCAAGTAAAAGTCTCGTACTCGGAAATCTCGAACTAGCCTCCACCTAACACATAGGATAATTACCTCTAGTTAATGCTCTACTCGTACTCAAATACACCAAAGGTTCTTTTCTCTTTCTCTCTAACTCTTGGAATGGGTAAAAGACCATTTTACCCCTCCATGGTCTCCATTACTCATGTTGACCAAACCCTAAAGTCAAAAAAGTCAAACTCGAGTCAACAGTCCAAGTTTGACCTGACTCACCGAGTGCACTCATGTGACTCGTCGAGTCCACTCGTTGCTCAAAAGTCTCGTGAGGGTCCAGCTCGTTGAGTTAACTCCTAACTCGTCGAGCTATTGCATGGTCCAGCTTATCGGGACAAACCCTAACCGACTCGTCGAGTAGGCTTATCGACTCGGCGAGTCCATTCAGACTCATTTCGTATTTAGACGATTTCAAGGTAGAAAACCCTCTCACACTCTAGATCTAAGCTCTCAAGGCTCGTTTATCATGTTATGCCACGAACTTTACGTTCATACATGGCACTTAGGGCTTGAAATGCCAAGAACACGCTCTATTAAGGTTTTTTCACTCAAAGGGTCTATTATGGCTGAATAAAGCAGGGACCTTTGGACTCTACGGACCTCACAAGGTCCAGATCCGATGTCTAAATCTCCATATGTGCTTACTACACTCAAAATCCCAATATTATATGGAAAAGAAGCCCTAAACTCCAATAATTTGAGATCTACCCAAACTAATGAGAAAGGTATTAACTTTATACCTTTTACAGAAGCTCTTGGCTGTATAACAACAGATCTAATAGCCTCTTCTCAATCCTTGCTTGAAATCCTTCTCTTCTCTTCCAAAGATACACCAATATACTCAATATTAGCTCAACACTCTCTCTATTAGCTCAAAGGTCGATTAGGGTTTCTCTTAGTGAAGGTAAGCAGCTGGTGAGCCGCAGATGAGGCTATAAGTGTCCTTAAATAGGCCCCAAACCCGGGATTTAGTGTTTCACTTCACAACGTCTACTCGGCGAGTCGACTCTCTGACTCGTCGAGTAGATCAATAATCCCACGTGGTATAACGCGACTCTACTCGACGAGTTGTAGCACTAACTCGTCGAGTTGCTCAATAGTCCTCAAAATAAATAAATAAATAATATACATGGGAGTCCGGATGTTACAATAATAGTATTCGCGAGCTAGTTAGGGGAAGAAAGTAGGGACTTCTTATGAAACTGATGGCGGAGAGTAGGGTGGTGATTACCCTAAGGAAAGCCTAGGATGAGAGTAGTAGAGAGCAGTAGCAGTAGAAGGGACTTGGTGGAGTCAAGGCAGTTCTTGAGGAAAGTACATATAGATGTGGAAGGTAGTATGGGCTCGTATTACTGAAAGCAGATGATCCATACTCAAATCAAGGAAGGCTGAGATGAATCCAGGGAGCTTGTAGTGTATGTGATCCCTCGAGTTATGTTTAGTATTCTGATGTTTGTTATGATGTGTTTTTCAGAATGGTGGTTTTACGCCCTAGACCAGTAGTTGGCAGTTCAGGTGCCGGTGAGGGATCAACTAGACGAGCAGACTAGGGAGTTTATCTCCTCAGAGATCACGCGCATCATACTAGACCAGACTCATGTGATCTTTGGTATAGTCAAGGAGGGTATCCTAGAGATTCTTGATGAGAGGTTGAGTGCTTTCCGCACTGAGATGACGGCTATGTTAGGGGCCCGTACGGTGAATTTTAGGGAGTTTAGAGCTTGTGGAGCTACAGATTACCATGGGGCTAAGGACCCCATTGCTAGCAGCAGATGGTTGGATAATGTCGCCAACGCTTTCTGTACGAGCAGATGTCTCGAGGGGGACAAGGTCCGACTTGCTTCCTGTTCGCTCAAGGACAAAGCACGCGATTGGTGGGAATGATGGGTTTTAGCCATAAGAACTTTCCTATGTGCGCATGCAAAACCCTAAAGCTTGGATCTAGGCTTTCTAATAAACATGCTTTGAATCCAAGTCTTCTAATGACTAATTAGGTTAAATAACAACATTGAAACAGATCTAGAATCATACCTTTGAGTTCCTTGTTGATCTTGAGGTCTTGGAGCTTCTAGAGTCACAAATGTCACTCCTCTAATGGCTTACAAACACCAAAGCAAGAAGAATGATTTAGAAGAGAGGAGAGGGGAGGAATTTCGACCAGAGGTTCCTTACTTTTGGTCAAGTGTCGAATTCCATCAGCCATAAGGTCTATTTATACTTGTAGACTCCTTAAGGGTTACAACCTAAACCCTAATTGGATAATCTTCTCTTAAGGCTATCCAAATCCATTCCATAGATAAGCATATGGACGATTTTAGCTATCCTAAAGCTCTTAGAATTCGTCCAAAGCATATCCCAATGGATTTACAGTCTAAAGCTTAACTATCAAACAATTGACAGTTTATACCCATTTATTTAATTAATCTCTTTAAGTCACCAAATTAATTCTAATTAATTCTATGACTTATATTAATCAAATAACAAATATATTATTCACTATATTATTCCCATAATATATTAATAATATTTACTCTCTCTTAATAAATCATCCTATCAAGTTGCTATGGTGAAGGCAACCCAAAAGGACCATGCATAACCGGATCAACTACTTGTCTAATATAGTTACAGCCTTAGACACTATTCCAACAGTCTCCCACTTGGATAAGTCTAGTAACTATATTCGGTTTGCAATCGTAGCTCTCAAAGACGCTGTCAACTCTGATCTAATCAATCTTGTCCTTTAGATAAGGGAATGTATAGTCCTCTGTTAGATATCATGTTGACAATCCTATGGAATGGTTAGTCAAGCATTTAGGTTTCTCGATCTCTGATTTATTTGACATAGAACTTAATCGAACACATCAATTTAGTTCTGACCGGGCCCGGCACATAAGTCAAATCAAATCATCGAGCGGCCGAGATATCGCTTTTACCTTCTTAGATAAAAGTTACAGATAAACTTCGACTTATATGCATTTACTTATTCATTAATCGACTATACACAACAATGCGTTTTATAACACCGAGTTACTGATGCGTTTTCGCATTATCAATGTACAACCAATTAACAAATAACAAACCATATATCTAGGTTTTAAGACTATATGATATTATCGTCTTGCGATCACCTTTTATATCGTATTCCATAAGGTGATTCCAGCAAGCGCGGGTTTATTCCAATGCTCAAAACTAGTTCATAAGCACTCATGAACATTGTAGCAATCCTTTGCTATGTCTAATACCATTTAGACATTCTACACATCAATTCATGACAATCTTCATTCATATCTACTCCCAACATATGAACGATTGTGGACCATTTGAACAATTCGATTATTCCTAATAAACTCAATTATTCTGGAAGTCAAAACATGCAAAGCGAAACAATAGCTAAACAATTAACATAAGATAGTAACATTACTCATAAATAAAACTCCTTTATTTAATCATCAAATGTCAATTACATTTATCTATTATACGTTTCTAATACTATCTAATCTATGCTAATATCATCCTTCAGCCCAATACTCCTAGCATGCTGCAAGTGCTTAACCCTACTCAGTCCCTTCGTAAGCGGATCTGCTGGGTTATCTTCTGATGATATCCTCTTCACTACGAGTTGTCCTTCTTCTACACGATGTCTAATGAAGTGATACTTTCTGTCGATATGTCTTGATCTACCATGATCCCTCGGTTCCTTGGTCAAGGCAACCACGCCTTCGTTATCACAGAAAATTTCCATTGGCTCCTTTATGGTAGGTACAACTCCAAGATCACCGATGAAGTTCTTTATCCATATTGCCTCCTTCGACGCTTCGCTCGCTGCAATGTACTCCGATTCGCACGTTGAATCAGCTACGGTTTCTTTCTTGGAACTCTTCCATGTCACTGCTCCTCCATTTAAGGTAAAGGCCCAGCCCGACTGCGAACGGTAGTTGTCCCTGTCGGTCTGAAAGCTGGCGTCACTATACCCTCGCACCTTCAAGTCATCACTCCCTCCGAGGACTAAGAACCATTCCTTCGTCCTCCGAAGGTACTTAAGGATGTTTTTCACCGCAATCCAATGTGCTTTGCCAGGATTCCCTTGATATCTGCTAACCATGCTCAAAGCGAAGGCTACATCAGGGCGAGTACAAGTCATAGCGTACATGATTGAGCCAACTGCGGAAGCGTATGGTACTCGGCTCATTTCTGCTATCTCAGCTTCGGTACTCGGACTTTGAGTCTTACTCAATTTGGCATTACTTTGTATCGGTAGTTCTCCCTTCTTTGAGTTTTCCATACTAAAACGTTTTAGTACCTTCTCTAAGTAAGTGTTCTGACTAAGTCCAATTAGTCTCGTACTTCTTTCTCTCACTATCCTTATTCCCAAAATGTAAGAAGCCTCTCCGAGGTCCTTCATAGCGAAGCACTTCCCGAGCCAGGACTTAACTTCCTGCAGAGTCGGGATGTCGTTTCCTATGAGTAATATGTCATCGACATATAGAACGAGGAAGCTTACTATACTCCCACTGGCTTTGACATATACACAAGATTCGTATTCGCTTCGTACAAATCCAAACTCTTTGACTTTCTCATCGAAGCAAAGATTCCATCTGCGAGACGCTTGCTTAAGTCCATAAATGGACTTCTCAAGCTTACACACTCTATTCGGATGCTTCGGATCCACAAACCCCTCGGGCTGAGCCATGTAAACATCCTCAGCCAACTTTCTGTTGAGGAAAGCGGTCTTGACATCCATTTGCCAAATCTCATAATCATGAAATGCGGCAATTGCTAGCATCACTCTAATAGATTTAATCTTCGCAACTGGTGAGAAGGTCTCATCATAGTCAACTCCGGGAGTTTGAGTAAAGCCCTTCGCAACCAATCGCGCTTTATATGTGTGTACGTTCCCATCCACGTCGGTCTTCTTCTTGAAGATCCATTTGCACCCAACGGTCTTACGTCCGGGCACGTAATCAACCAAATTCCAAACTTGGTTATCATGCATGGATTGGATCTCGCTATCCATTGCCTCTTTCCATTTCGCAGACTCCGGGCCTGCCATGGCTTCCTTATAGCTATTAGGTTCATCAAGATTTATTAGTGTACCATCACTAATATACGTGTCCCCTTCGGTAGTAATATGAAAACCATAAAACTGGGGTAGAACTCTAACTCTATCGGAACGTCTAAGAGGTAAGGATTCGTCAATCGGTTCAACCGGAGTTTCCTCCTCGGGTTGAGTGCCAGCGGTAGAGGTTCCTTCATCTATCGACTCTTGAATCTCTTCAAGCTCGATTTGCCTCCCACTGTCTCCTTGGCTTATGAGTTCTCGCTCTCGGAAAACTCCTCTCCTCGCAACGAAGACCACATTGTCCTTCGGTCTATAGAAGAGATATCCAAAGGATGTCTGCGAGTAGCCGATGAAAATACATCGCTCACTTCGAGGTTCAAGCTTGTCGTGAGTATCTCGTCTTACGAAAGCCTCGCAACCCCAAACCTTGATATGTGCCAACGAGGGAGCTTTCCCTGTCCACATCTCGTGAGGTGTTTTGGCAACCTTCTTAGTAGGGACTCGGTTAAGGATATGGGCGGCAGTCTCTAAGGCATACCCCCAAAAAGAGATCGGTAGTGAAGCACGACTCATCATAGAGCGAACCATATCCAATAAGGTTCGATTACGCCTTTCTGCCACACCATTCAACTGCGGTGTCCTAGGAGGCGTCAATTGTGAAACTATTCCACACTCCTTGAGATAATCGTGGAATTCAAGACTTAGGTACTCTCCTCCTCGATCGGATCGAAGCATCTTGATTTTCCTGCCCAATTGATTCTCCACTTCATTCTTGAACTCTTTGAACTTTTCAAAGGTGTCTGACTTTTGCTTGATTAAGTAGATATACCCATATCTACTATAGTCATCGGTAAAAGTCACATAGAAGCGGTTCCCATCCTTTGTGGTTGATCTAAACGGTCCACATACATCGGTATGTATTAGGTCCAATAGACCCTCGCCCCTCTCACATGTACTCGTGAAGGGTGACTTAGTCATCTTTCCAAGCAAACAAGACTCGCATGTGTCATCTTCCCTAAGGTCGAATGACTCCAACATTCCATCCTTTTGGAGTTGGGCTATGCGTTTCTTGTTGACATGTCCAAGACGACAATGCCACAAGGATGCTTTATCCATACTAGTGGAAGAATCAATATTTAAAACATCATTTCCTAAGTTATCAACAATCATAACAGTTTCATATATTCCATTACATGGTATAGCTTCAAAGTAAAAGACACCATTTAGATAAGCCAAAATAGAACCATTCTCATTATTAAAAGAAAATCTAAATCCTTGTCTATATAAACCATGAAATGAAATGATGTTTCTAGCCATTTCTAGCGAATAGCAACAATTGTTCAAATCTAAAACCAAACTATTCTTAAGCACTAGAGAATACACTCCAATCTTGGTCACAGGCGACGATCTTCTGTTCCCCATGATTAGATTGATCCTTCCTTGCTCCACATCCCTACTTCTTCTTAGTCCCTGCACATTAGAACAAATGTGAGAACCACAACCGGTATCAAGAACCCAAGAAATAGCATGATTAGAATCGTTAGATTTGATTGTGTATATAGCTGCGAAAGATGGCTTGATCTTTCCCTCTTTGATTTCTTGCAGGTAATCCGGGCAGCTTCTCTTCCAATGTCCTGTCTTGTGGCAGTGGTGGCACTCTGCCTCCTTCAGGTTAGGACAGGGCTTAGCGGGATCAACTTTGGTCCCACTAGAAGAGGCACCATCTCGGGCTTTCACCTTGCGATAGTTCTTCGATGAAGCTTTCCTCTTCTTTCCCTTTCCTTGACCAATAGCCAAGACAGGAGCAGCGGGCGGATTGGGAGTAGGTGCAACAGACTTGTCCCTGAAGTTGCTCTCAGCGACTCTCAAGAGACCTTGGAGTTTGCTTAGGGTGACCTCCTCTTTGTTCATGTGGTAGGTCATCCTAAACTGGTTGTACATCGGAGGCAAAGAGTGAAGCACCATGTCGATCGCTAAGTCTTCACCGAAGTCAACATTTAACTTGCGAAGGCGGTCGACATACCTTTGCATCTTTTGCAATTGCACGGTTAGAGATTCTCCATGACCCATCTTCACGGAAATCATGTTAGTGAAAATCTCATACCGCTCTTGTCTCGCGTTTTGGTGGTACATCTCCAATAAGTCTTGGTGCATCTCGTACGGGTACATGTCCTCGTAGGACTTTTGGAATTCGGAGTTCATGGTGGCGATCATGATGCAATGTACCTTCGTTGCATCTCGCTCATGAGTTTCAAAGGCGGTGATTTCGGCTGGAGTAGCGATTTCGGTGTTGATTTTCTCGAGCTTCTCATCAAGGACATACTCTTTGTCCTCATAGCGAGCAATGGTGCGAATGTATCTTATCCATTCGCTAAAGTTCGTTCCATCGAAGGTGACCTTTTGGCAAAGGCTCATCAACGTGAATGAACTAGCAGCAGCGTTATTTGCGTTCGACATCTATAATTAGAAAAGGACAAAGATAGATTAGAATATGAATCCCTAATTATCACCCAATAAGAAAATTAGGGCTAGGATCCAACAATAACATTTACATACTAGAAAAGGGATGCCGTAATCTAACATGCAAATAAATTGAAGGTAAGTGAATGACGATTCACTAATTCTCCATCACAAAACCTAAACTATTAGTCCTAAGTGTTTTTGAGAATTCCTAGGTTCAGATGAGATTCATTGAAACTATTCAATGGCATGTTTAAATCTCGATATGCCCCTCTTGTTTGTGACTGGGATGCCGAGGATCACAAAGCGGGTGTGAATTACCATGCAAATTCACATGGTGCCTTCATTGTAACGATCACCTATTCGATGTGCCGGTAAACCACACACGCTCCATCGAACTATGATAAACAATGAATCACCCTTTGCCACCTTCGCTTAGAACCAATTAGTGTGCCGGTAAACCACACACGCTCCACTAACATCTTAGCAAGGTGCAAAGTGTAATTTCATGGGATTGCATCAATTCATTTTTCCTAAAGTAACTAGGATTGGGAAATTTTAAAAGTATGTGTAGTTACTTTATATTTCTTATTATACTTTTAATGAGAGGATGAGGTTGCCCTATCCTACCCGTTCGGCTAACGACCCTCCACCAATCAAGCAAGCGGTGGGTGTGAGTGTACACCCATTAAGCGCCATTTTATAGGCCGCAACCTTATACCCACCTTATAGATCGGCTTCGTGAATGAGGCCTACTAACGGTAAGACTAGCATTTAGTTATACACACACACACATATATATATATATATATATATATATATATATATATATATATATATATTATACTAGTAATATCATATTAGTATAGGGTTGTATTTTAAACCTTTTAAAATCTAGGGTTTGAAATTTAAGTTGTCTAAAATAAAACTTTTAATCGCAAATATAAATTTCAAAACTTAAGGGCAAGTTTTAAACATTTAAAACATGGAGGATCAAATAACAAATAATTCCAATTAACAATTAATATCCTAATTATCTATATTTGATTTATTCAAGATTTCTTTTAAGATAATTATCAAAATAATCAAAATAATTAATTAATTATCATATAAGGAAATTAAATATTTTATTATAAGATAAATATCTTTAATTAGATCAAGATTGCAGTTATATTTATCAGAAAAACGAATTAACATTGAGCTAATTAGTTTATGGAAAGTTTAGATAAGATAATTACAAAGAAATCCCGAATCTGGCCATTCCTGACGCTTTGACTCGCCGAGTGCACAAGGGGACTCGCCGAGTCAGGCCTACTCGCCGAGTCCACCTTGGGACTCGCCGAGTCAGTGAATCAGAAACCTAAAAATCGAATTTTGCAGGTTTGTTTCAGTTAATAAAGCAACAATTTGAAGAAAACCAAGCTAGGCTCTGATACCACTGATGGGTTTTTAGCCATAAGAACTTTCCTATGTGCGCATGCAAAACCCTAAAGCTTGGATCTAGGCTTTCTAATAAACATGCTTTGAATCCAAGTCTTCTAATGACTAATTAGGTTAAATAACAACATTGAAATAGATCTAGAATCATACCTTTGAGTTCCTTGTTGATCTTGAGGTCTTGGAGCTTCTAGAGTCACAAATGTCACTCCTCTAATGGCTTACAAACACCAAAGCAAGAAGAATGATTTAGAAGAGAGGAGAGGGGAGGAATTTCAACCAGAGGTTCCTTACTTTTGGTCAAGTATCGAATTCCATCAGCCATAGGGTCTATTTATACTTGTAGACTCCTTAAGGGTTACAACCTAAACCCTAATTGGATAATCTTCTCTTAAGGCTATCCAAATCCATTCCATAGATAAGCATATGAACGATTTTAGCTATCCTAAAGCTCTTAGAATTCGTCCAAAGCATATCCCAATGGATTTACAGTCTAAAGCTTAACTATCAAACAATTGACAGTTTATACCCCTCTATTTAATTAATCTCTTTAAGTCACCAAATTAATTCTAATTAATTCTATGACTTATATTAATCAAATAACAAATATATTATTCACTATATTATTCCCATAATATAATAATAATATTTACTCTCTCTTAATAAATCATCCTATCAAGTTGCTATGGTGAAGGCAACCCAAAAGGACCATGCATAACCGGATCAACTACTTGTCTAATATAGTTACAGCCTTAGACACTATTCCAACAGGGAAGAGGTCAGACATGTCATTGGTGATGACGCAGCTTTAGATGTGATGACCTGGAGTGACTTTTCAGTCAGGTTCAGGGCTGAGTTTACACTGGTGATTGAGGTACATCAAATAGCGAGAGGGTTCCAGGATTTACAGCAGACCACTGAGACGGTGACTGAGATCACTGCCAAGTTTAAGGAGAGGGCCCTTCTTGTTCCTCAGTACGTGGCGGACAAGGAGATGAAGAAGACCCAATATCATGAGATGTTGAGGAGTGACATATGGTAGTTTGTGAGCCGTTCCAGCTGCAAGACGCTGGAAGCATGATTGCGAGAGAACGGGAGAGGGAGCTAGATTTGGAGATGGAGAGGAAGAGGAAACCCAAGGGGGTGCAGCCAGTGAGTGCGGGCAAGAAGCCCAAGGTGTCAGATTACAGATCGAGGAGCCAGCAGGGCCGCAGCCAGTGTGGCAAATGCAGCAAGATGCACGAGGGGGCGTGCAAGGCAGGGAGTTCAGGCTGCTTCAAGTGCGGCCGAACTGGTCATATGAGCAGAGATTGTACTGCTGCTACCACTACGACAGGATCAAATCTGATTTGCTTTCAGTGCAATCAGAGGGGACACAAGCGGTCCCAGTGCCCGAGTTTAGCTACATCAGGACAGGTGGCGGCACCTGCTCCTGCCACATTGAGGATTATAGATAACCGTCAAGGCTGGGCTGAGGCGCCCACAGTAAGGAGCAGGGCTTTTCAGCTGACTGCAAAGGAGGCACGTGCAGCTCCCGATGTTGTGACTGGATCGTTCCTAGTGAACGATATATCAACTTTGGTACTGTTTGATTCGGGTGTCACTTGATCTTTTGTGTCACTCGCACTTAGCAAGTGATTCGTAGAAGCTCCGGGGGAGCTGGATTGCCCACTTAATGTAGAGATAGCAGATGACAGGACCGTCAGGGTTGCTAGGGTTCACCGAGGATGTACTCTACAGTTATTCGATCGGCAGTTTTTAGTAGACCTGGTTCCTATTCCCATACGAACTAAATCCAAAGCCACCTGCTTTGACGGATCCTTCCTGCTCGCTTTTCACGTACCAACGTCGGTATCCCCTTATCACGAACAAACCGATCAAAAACTTTCTGCCTTCTGATTTCAACCGATCAACATCTTATTATCTTTTTTAACAACCCCGACCTAATCAAACTTGTTCCGAGAGCACTTTTCCACCGAACAACAAGACAAGGTCATGACCACCTTTACCGTCTTCCGTCACCCGCAAAACGAATCGAATCAAAGTCACCTACTTTGACGTCTTCCCGTCTGTTTTATTCTGCGCCTTCGGTTAGTCTCTCTCTACCTTAGAACAAGCCCGATCAAGAAAAATCGAGTCTGCTTCTGAGATGCTTCAACTCGTGCTCAAAAACAATACACACCCCCTTAAACCGAATCTGGTTCCCGTTGCGTCTACCCGCAGCAAAGGGCTACACTTTTCTTAAAACCGACTCTCAAACCGGCCACCCTATGTCTTCACGAGCCCTAGGCTCTGATACCAAGTGTAAGTTTACTTATGTTGGAACTTGCTTTGATTGCAAGCAAAAAAATGTGCAGTAAGAAAAAAACGGAAGATGAGAATTGAAACAACTTTTCTCTTAATAAACTAATAAAAGTTCATGCATAACTACAATAAACCAACGTCCCTTATTTATACTAATCTAAACGAGTCCTACTCAAACACAAAAACTAGGAATAAACTCAATAAAAGGAAACTTTCCAATTTTACCCTTGGAACTAGAATGTTGTTTTTGAACTCTCTAAACCGATTAACCCAATAGGTGACTGGTTTGTCAAGATTTTGCTTTCGGAATTAATTTGGTGACTGGTTTGATTGGAATGAAGTCAAATTTCATGGTTACAATGTGCGTGTGTAATTGCGTTCTTGTATCAGATTTAATGGGGAGATGACTTCCTTCTAGCCTAACGGTATCTCGGTATCTGGTGTTGCCTTCTCTGGGTAGTTTAGGAGTAGGTTAGATTTTCCATTTAAAAAAAATGACTTAAATGTTACAGTTTTGGTCCCCAATATTTAAGCAATATGGCAGTTTTGGTATTTGGGGTTTCAAAGAAGTTATGATTTTAGGCATTATTCCAAAATGTTTACATTTTGGAATAATGCCTAAAATTATAACTTCTTACATTTTGGGGGCATATTTTCGAGATAATTGAATCTGATTTTTTCGCAAGAATATTTTCACGTGAATGGTACATGTTGGACTGTGGTTCAAGTCAAACACGGTCTGGAAAGTAAACTTTTCGAAATTGTCATATTTTTCGACTTTTCGGATTTGGAGCTTCTTGTTTATTCCTCTTGTCGAGGGTGAGTATAGTATCGATACATCCGATTTGAGGATATTCTCATGCACATTTGAAGGTTTCATAATCATATTTAGATTATAAAAAGGGGAGAATTTGATATGAAAAGAAGATTGTGACTTCTCAACATGGTGATTTTTAGTGAAGCTTGAAAAAATAATATTGAAGTCGGGTATTATTGGTGTCTCGACGAGCATATTGGAATTTATTTGTTGCGATTGACTACGCTTGTTATGACTCGATTTTGGTTCTTCTTGATCAAGTTTGATTGAAAATCTTGATCTTGATTTGTTACATGGCATTTTTGGATCTTCATACCTTTAGCGAATGCTCTTCATGATTATCTTGAAGATCGACGCAATGTTGAGGGGGAGTTCTTAAAAATATTTGAGTAGCATAGAAGTATTTTTGGGATTTTTATTGGTTTTCACTACAAAGACATATTTTTGGGATTACTTCCAATAGCTTGGGTTGATTATTCCCTTTGGAGTTTTTTCTATATTGTTATATATCCTAGAACCCATCGTTGCTTAACCACCATAGAAAATTGGAGTTTTTGGATTACTTCGTCATTGCTTCTTATTATGATGTCATTGATGGACTTCTTATTTGTTAGTAGGCTAGTAGCTGATTCGGTTTTTAGAGTCTGGTTATCTATTTCGAACTTTGAGGTGGAGAATGTTGGATGCAAAGTTCTTCATGGAGGATGACAAAGAGAAACTTTAGAATACCCATTTAGAAATGTGGGTTTTATGCCTTGTGGCTTGAGAGAGATAGATAGACTTGTACATACACCTCTATAAATAGTGATTGTCGTATTCATTGTAGAGTGTGCTTGAGTGATGTAGTTCATTGAGAGTTATGAGTTGAGTTAATTATTTAGACTAGATCTAGTTCCTTTTTATAACTCCTCACTAGGATTGAATATATCTTTTAAACACCCAAATCATTGTGCCGATTGTGTTCTTACTATTCCGCGTGTCAAATCAAGCTTTTATGTCCTCACACATGACGTCTCAATAACCTACATGACATCATATGTAATTCCTAAAATATAACATCTAGCTTTCTGAAATGGCATTTCATTTACCTCATGGTATGTGTGTAACATGTTAAACCAGAAATTGAGAAGTCATTTCAAAAAACAAGATGTTATTTCATAGAGCCATGATGTCATTTAGATAAACGAGAAGTCGTGTTATTTTTAACACCTCCTAACCCGAAAACAAGCAATCACATGTTAAACATAAAATAAGGGCAGGGACGGAGACAATAGGAGGGATGTCGGATGCTATTCCCCTCCAATCTCTTTTAAACCTTAAATTATAATATAGATATATAATAGCTCATGAGTAATTTTTTAGTCCAAGTCAGTTATTAGAGCCTCTCCCGATCATTTCTAAAAATTCAGTTATTATTATATAGAAAAATAATAACGCTATGACAATTATAACAAAAACTGAGACTTGGTTGACTAAAATCTCATTGCCTCAACCCTATTTAATTGCCCATAGATTATCCCATTTATTTTAATTCTTGTTCACAAAGAACTCTTGTAATCGTAAATTGACTGATATATTCAGTAGGTCCATTTATTTTAATTCTTGTTCATAAATAGCTCGTGATCTCGGTGAATGACTTTCAATTTTAAGTTATTTATGTAGTTCTTTAGACGGTTTTTCTTTAACAATTTTACAGATCCTATTTTATTATTCGGATATAAAAAAAAATATTTTAATATTCTTATTACGATGTAATCCCCCCTCATCCTACAAACTTGGCTCCGTCTCTGAATAAGGGGTCACGATGGCCACAATGGAAATTTCTTTAAAAAATGGGTGGTTTTCGTTGACCAACACTAAATATATGGTGGTTAAACCGAAAAAAAATCAAAATATAGGGGCTTTTATTTATATTTAAGTTTATTATAGCATTCTACTCTCATATTTTTCCTATTATAGCATTGTATTTTGAAAATGCTACCTAATTGTAGCAATAACCAATTACCTCAATTCAACTTTGTGAACACTGTTATGCTCATTTAGACACCTCTCATAACCTGCATGCACAAAACAAGCTTCAATTCTATTGTATAGTGTGAGTAGCGCTTTCTCCATACTACAAACTTTCTCTTCTTCTCCTTTCTTTATGATTCCCTAGGTTGTGCAAACACTTCTTCATGCTTTCCTATGAAGAAAAACACTTTTCACATCAAGTTGAAAAACCTCCCAACTAAACTGAGTCATTGCAAGTACAACAAGAATGGCATCATGTTTTGCAACAAGATCCAAGACTTCACCAAGTTATAATTTGTCAGACAAGTGTACATTGATTCCATGTGATTGGCAAAACTCATTTGAAGTGAATTCACCACGACTTTATGTTCTTAAGTTATAAGTGTAGGTTGTAACTATATCCTTTTCAACACTAGCCTTGTAATTTCTAAATGTAAGAAAAACTTTTGACTTCTCATATAAGAAAAAGACCCAAGTGTCGGAAGGATTTACAATTTAAAAAAGGAATTAGAATTCAACGGATTTTGAATTTAAAGGAATTAAAATCCTATCATCTTTTTGGTTAAGAAAATAAAATTATATGGTATTCAACCTTGACCAGCTGTTGCCTTCGTCCAGAAAAGAGTATCACCTATTTTTCATCATCCAAACTCCATTCTCATTTAGCATGCAGCTCAATTTATCTTCTTGATCAAAACAAAACTCCATTTTCTGTATTAATTAAGCAACTTCAAAACATACATAAGTGAAATTAACATAAATTAAGCCCTTACAAAACAGGCTTTTTACTTTTCAAGCCTTCACTACAATTGGGTAGATGCATCAAAGTACAATGCTGTAAGCCAAAGATCTGAAAGTAAGAAATTATAATAAATAAACAAACAAATAAAACCATGTTCCTATTTCATGCATTTAACCCTCAACAATCTACCAAACCCATACATATAAAAACAAAAACAGGGACTCTTAGTTATATGACTTATCACTTTTGCTACAAAATGTGTGCACATTAGATTAGCACCAAAAAAGGGTGTCACGTGCCAGTTTTTACATAATATCGCGTATAACAAAAGCGATTCAAAAGTTTTTTTTTAAAAAAAAAAACATAACTTTCTATTATATGTATCTCACCTTCGATACTGATTACCTCTAGCCCTATAATCATCATATTGAAGTCTAGCACTTTTATAAGTTGATGTATACTGTTGAGAACCTTCCCTTTTTAGGGAACCAACTTTAGAATCCCAACCACTTCCATTATATTGCCCTCTACCAAAATTACCCCTGTTATTTCCCCTTTGTGTTCCTTGTGAAGTGCCAACATATGCATTGTGTTCATGTCTTTGAGTATTTCTATTATTTCCCCAAGAGTTTTTAGAATTATCATCTACCCTTTTCCATGACTTATTTGCTCCACCTCCACGTGTCATCATGTCATTGTGCCATGACCCACTTACACCACCCCCACCCCATCCACAATCCTTTATTTCTCTATCTTCTTGAGTAGCTCCTCTCTCCCAAGGATCTATATTCTTATTTACAGAATTATTAAAACAATCCCAACCGTTGATTTTATCATTTTTACTACGTTCCCAAGGATTCTCACTACCTTTATTCATTTCATTCAATCCTATAATACATCCAGGGACGAAACCGTCATTGTTGCTCCTAATCCCATCAAGAGTTTCAACTTTTTGTGGCTCATCAGGGTTGAAATATGCTCGATCCAAATCCTTGATTAATTCAAGATCAATCTCTGGATTCCAATCAATGTCATGGTTATACATGTCTGGATCAAGATTAGGTTGAGATTTGTCAATTGGGATTTCGTTAATTTTTGCCCAAAATCGGTTCTTGGCTTCAGAAAATGATGCTTCACCAGCTGAATCATTCCAGTTTATCACATTGTCATAGCAGTTCATGTAGTTTTTAGCATTCACAATCTTTTCCCAAGGGATTCCTACTGAAAGGCAGAATCTTTCTTCCCATGGTAGCTCCTCATTCTTCCAAGCTCCTGTTGAGAGAATTAACATTATGTATTGGTGTTTACCTTTGAGTAGTTTAGATTGACATCTAGACTGAAAGGTGCGAGACAAATGATGCACAAAAAGGGAATATATATCAAAATGTGACTTTATGAATTGTCAAGCATTAACATTTTTACATGTTTGTATATTAAGGGATAGAAGCGTAGTGTTTCATGTTTTAAATCTTTTGAAAGAAAGGATGTTGATGTAAAATTATGTATTGCACTCCATGATTTTGTAAGATGTTAAATGAAGCACGATTTCATGATGTATTTATTATTTAATCCATTACTTACTGAATCAACAGCATTTGAGACCTTTATAAACTAATCTTCCATTGTGTTACCAAGTCCTTTAAGCAAACCCTAGAAAACCTATATGGTAAATCAATTATCTTACATTATGCATTCAAGTACGCCTATTAGGCTATTGTCCCCCAATAAATCCTCAAACTAGCAAATAACCACTCAATTTATCATTTTCAAGCGATAACTGAATTCAATCGAGTGCCTTTCTCTCAATTTAGTCATTTGAAACTCTCATAATAATGTATTCTCGTGAGTTAAAACCCTAAACCCCTAATTCTTGATCAGTTGATTGCAAATCTATAAACCAAGACACAAATTCAAATCTTCATCAGCACATTAACGATTAATACCATGAAGCGTGAAGATGAAGAACATTGTTGAAACTACAAAAAAATTGATCTTCATACACATAATTCCAATAGCATAAGTCGAAAAACACACCCAAGATAATGCATGAAAGGAGAAAAATCAAAGGAAAGATCCTGCATCAAGATCAGACTGGTGAAAGAATAGATGAATTACCACGAAATTTAAACTCCGTATCGTAATATGTAGGGGGCGATGGTATTCTTTGATCGCGATAATAATTCTTCGGAGTCCATCTCCTTCGATAATTCCACTTACCCATTTTTCTTTTTATTTGAGATTGTTCAAAGAAGGGGTTCGCCTGATGAAAAAGGGTACAGAAAAGGTTTGCATAAAACAGTAGAGCAACAAAAGCACAAAAGAGGGAAGGGGAAAACCTATCTTTAGGTAATTTCTTTACTATTCATCGATTTCAGTTTTTAGTCGATAATAAAGTATTTTTGCAAAAGTCAAAAACTAGTTGGGATAAGGACTTAAAACCAATGTTTTAAAAACCGATTTTTTAGTTGAACCGGTATCTAACTGGTTCCCGGTTCAACCGTCGGGTTAACCGGTTTCTATAATTTTCATCTTTGTTCCTATTTTCCTATATACATGTATATGTATTAATCATGAATTTGAGGTTTACAAGTTCAAATATTCAAAATACATATGAAAATAAGTTGTAGATCAAACAAAATACATTAAAATAACACATAACCATAAGTTTTAGTGTTTTATATCAATCTATATACGTCAAAAAGAAAATAAATTATAATACCGAAACAAAATATAATTTTAGATGAATACAACACATCAAAAAAATTTATAACATATACCATATGTTTTTATTTAGAAAAAACTAAATATATTTGAAAAAAATCACCAAAGTTTATTATGCAAATGGTTTTTTCCATGTAATTTTATTCGGTTTAACCGGTTCAACTGGGTTTTTTTAAAAACCGGCCGGTTTAATCCGGTTCAGAAATCAACATAAAACCGGTAATAGTTGAATCGCTCCCTCTCCCGGTTCCCGGTCTAACCGGTTCGACCGGCCGGTTCAAACCGGTTTTTAAAACATTGCTTAAAAGATGTAACGAAGTTTAAAAATATACAAAAAAAAAAATTATTATCATTTTTTTAATATATAAAATACAATTTTACCGGCTATTGTAGGATACTTGGTTTTCAAATGTTTAAAAAATATCATTGTTATTTTTTTAGTACAAAAAATACTATTAATGTTACTATTTGTACACAGAATACCAACGAAGTACACATGTGTTCAAATAAAACATTATGGTAACTAGGTACTTCAGCTACATGGAAAAATGATTTAAAAGTGTAACGAAGTTTCCAAAATGTTCAAAAAATACCAACTTTTTGTTAACTGCATTGTTGTCGGATTATGTAGAACACAATCACCGGAGATCATGAACCGTCATATCAGTTCACAACGATTGTGCAAATCTCTTTCATTCCTTCACTCGATCGTTCTTGTAGTAACAAGAGAAGTAAGTGGGTAATAACCTTAGGTAAACATTCTTGCTTCCCGATCACATTTATGCCTCAAACCTAAAACATATATACGTTATATAGATGCACATATTATACATCAAGGTTAGCATTGCAACACAAGAGAAACACAAAGGAGAAACGAGTGTGACGTTATGTCATGAGAATTCCTAAATGTAGATTTAGATACAAACTGATTGAGCGATCAAATGAAAGAGAGTATACAACTGGTGTGAACTAGCACGACGGTCAAGGACGTATCTACATATAGCAAAGGTGGGTCCTAGGACCCACCTATTTTTTTAGTTTTATATATTAATTACATCGAATAAAGTTTAGGAACCATCTTGAGAAAAAATATGACCTACCTTACATTATTTTTGAAAAGATAAAAAAACAAATAAATGAAAGAAATGGTGGTGGATTTATATTTAAATTTACAAAACAAATAGTTAATATTTATCAAAACTTATTCCATATAGGAGATAAGAAGATGTAATTATTTGATATTATAAAATGGATGGTGGATAGTTATAATGATAGTTGAAAAGCAACACAATTCATTCATATTGTTGGTTGTAAAAGTAATTATTGCAAATGAACTCTTTAATAAAAACGAGATTTAGTCGTACAAAATAAATGTTTATTTTTACTACAAAAATCTAGTTTTAGGGTATAGGTAGACTGGTTTTTACTGGTTCGAACCGACCCGATTCATCACATGGATTGTTTACTTTTTAGATTTTTCGATTTTACTTAATTAGGAACCACATACTATTCTATTCTACATTCGCCACTGACGACGGTGACTAATCTCCGATGACCGTGTTTTATATAATCCGGAAACAATGAAGTTAACAAAATGTGCTCTGAAAAAACAACAATGATTTTTCTTGAACTTTTTGGAAATTTCAATGGTATTTTTGTACTAAAATATGTATTTCGTTGGTATTTTGTGTACAAATGATATACTTCAAACCTATTTTTATACTAAAAAATAATGATATTTTTTGAACATTTTGGAAACTTTGTTACCTTTTTAAATCATTTTTCTGTTTACCTGAAGTAACACATTATCATAAGGTTTTATTTGAACACATGTGTACTTCGTTGGTATTTTGTGTACAAAAAATATACTTTAATGGTATTTTGTATACTAAAAAAAAGATAATGGTCTTTTTTGTATATTTTTAAAACATCATTATCTTTTTAAGTCATTATCCCAAACTAGTTCGGTTCAACAAAAAAAACCATTGAAGTAATGATCCTTTAGGCCTTGTTCTCGAGTTCTACTTAAGGAGGGAAATTGGAGGATACGGAGGGAAAGTGAGGGGTATCGAAGGAAAATCGTGTTCCCGAGTTTCATTAATGGAAGGAAAGTGAAGGGAGGGGAAGGATTTTAGACTCATATTTTCCTTCCAAATTTTCCTTCCAAATTGTGCAGATTTGGGAAGAAAGTGAGGGGAAGGAAAATCTCAAGTTTTATTTTTTTTTTCCTCCTAACTCAGGAACACGAAAACATAAAATTTTCCTCTCATTTCTTTTCATTTCCTTCGAACTCGGGAACACGATATAATGAATATTTTCCTTCCCCTCCCTTTCTTTCGGTCAAAATTTTCCTTCCATTTCTTTTGATGAATTTATAAAAAAACTTAGGGTTTAATCCAACCGTGGCCTTGATAATCGGTTAAATTTGTTTTATTAATCTCCATGAACGATTAAAAATAAGGAAAAACTTGGTTAAATCTTTTTTACCAATCTCCATGAACCATTAAAAATAAGAAAATTGAATAATCTAACTATTTTTTTTGGGTTTTCTTATAAAACATAACTAATTTTTTTTTTTGAAAAATAACCCTTTGGTCCGGAATGGTTTTTTGGACCCGAAAACCGATCCAAGCCCAATACTTTAGCCTAATTGTATATATATAGGTCCCACACACAAAAAAAATTTGGAATACGCATTCCAAAATTAGATGATTCGAATCACTATCTACCTGCATTTCAGACCAAATTTTCAGTTTGGATTCGTCAAACCAAGTAAGTTCTACACTTTAACTTATTTTGCATTTGATTTTCTAAAACAAATTACATATTCTGGAATGGTCCGGAACACGAGAACAAATTTGGAACAACTACGGAATATTTGGAATATCTTTTTTTTTTTTCATCTTTTTGTCATCGTACGCATATGAATGTTATGTAAGTATTTTGTAATATGTTTCTGATCGATTGTTTTACTCCGAAATTAGGTATTGTAAGGGTTTCAGAATGGTAATATAGGTCTGGAACACGATGAACGTTGTCTGAAACCTGATGATCTATTCCGAAATGATGATCCGAAATACTTATAATATACATTTTTTTTCTAAGTATTGTTTAATAACTCATGTTAGTCCAAAGATGAGTTAACGTGGATTATGTTAAAAAAGTGGGTTTTACGAACGACGAAGTTGTATTCCATTTACAGGAGTTTTCAGAATTGCGCCCGATAAAGGTACAATCGAAAAACAATAATTTTATAATTCTAATTCATTTTTACGGTAATGTATTAAAATGTTCTTGGAATTTTTTTTGCAGATAGAAAACGATGATGCTAAGTTTCAAAATAAGATAAAAAAAATTAAGCCAACAAAGGCACCCATAAAATTAAGAAAAAAATCAGAAATTGTGTTAAAACTTAAATTGAAAGCAGATAAGACTCTGAAAGATAGCACAGGAGCAAGTGCAGAAAAACCTGTTATGATAGACTAGTTGCAATTATGTTTTTTTTTTTTGTTATGGATATGTTTCAGGAAGTGTTTATTATTATTATTATTATTATTATTATTATTATTATTAAATACTTTTATGCACATTGGTTTTTAAATAGTATATTCATATAATTTAGGTATATTCAATTTTCAGTCTCCAACATCCAATGACTCGAACAATCAGGATGAGTTGCTTATAGAGTATGATATACCACGTCTTGAAGATGAGCAACGACATCTTGTTTATATGACTGCATTAGAAATGATTTGTGATTATCAACATGCTAAACAACAAATGGTAATACTAGAATTCTCATTACCACCTTCACCGGCTAAGTACTGGAGAAAAGTAACATTGTATAACACACAAATGCTCCTTATAACATATAGGAGGTGGTTAGCGGATGTTGCTAATGCCTTCCGCACCAGCAGTTGCCCCAAGAGGGCAAATATCAGACTTGTTTCCTGTCTTTTGAAGGACATGGCACAACATTGGTGGGAGGAGGTGGGACGTGCAACTGGTGACCATGTTGTTGATACGATGACATGGGATGATTTTGTGACTAGGTTTAGGGTTGAGTTTGCACCGATGATTGAGGTGTAGCAGTTGGTGCGAGAGTTTCAGGATCTTCACTAGACTACTAAGATGGTGGCTGAGATCACCGCGATGTTTCGAGAGAGGACACTTTTGGTTCCGCGGTATGTGGAGGATAAGGAGATGAAGAAAGCGAGGTACACGAGACGTTGAGGAGCGATATTCGACAGTTTATGAGCCGATCCAGCTGCAGGACGCTAGAGGATATGATAGCAAGGGCTTAGGAGAGGGAAATTGATCTCGAGATGGAAAGGAAGAGGAATCCGGATGAGGCTCTGGTATTTGGAGGTTTTGCAAGAAGCCCAAGGTTGTTGATGTGAGAGGGAAGGGCCATCAGAGTCGGGGCCGAAGTGACAAGTACGACATGATGCACAATGGGGCCCGACAGGTCACCTTAGCAGGGATTACACTGCTACCACGACCCTGATGGGTTTTATGCATAAGAAACAATCCTATGTGCTCATACAAACCCTAATGCTTGGATCTAGGTTTCTCTATTGTACATGATTTGAATCCAAAGCCATAAACCCTAGATCTAACATATAATAAACTGAATTAGGGTTTAGAGAATTACCTTTGATTGTTATATTGCAATAACAATCAATTCCTTGCTTTGATTGGCTTTAGAAAGCTTAGTGCCTCAAGTGATGCACCTCTAATGGAGTCACAAACACCTTATGCAACTTGGATGAAGAGGAGAAGAAAGGAGGCTGCCCAAAACGACTAGAAACCCTAGAGAATCAGTTGTCCACGTTTTTGGGGCATAGGGGCCCTTTATATACATGTAGGCTATTAGGGTTTTCAACTAGGAAACCCTAATCTGACTGCTTAAGCCCTAAGTAGCCCATGGACTCCTCTAACATATCCCTTGGACGATTTCTAATGGGCTTTCCATAGAATTCGTCCAACCTATATATTATTAGGTGATCCATAGCCCAATCATAATTATCTTATAATTACAACTTCGGTCCCCTAAGTTTAATTAATCTCCTTTAGCCACAAAATTAAGTCTTAATTAATTCTTGACTAATATTAAATTAAACAATATGATTTCTCTTTTAATATATTATTCTCATAATATATTAATAAATCATATTTAAACCTTTCTCTCCTTAATTCATCCTACATATTGCTATGGTGAAGGCAACCCAAAAGGACCATGCTCATAATCGGGTCAAGTACATACCAAAATAGTTATGGACTTAGACACTAATCCAACAGTCTCCCACTTGGATAAGTCTAATAACTATTTTCCATGTAACTTCAGAACCTGATCAGCAATCATAGCTTTCAAAAGCCGCTGTCAACTCTGATCTTATCAGATAGCGTGTCCTTTAGATAAGGGATTATATATTCCTCCATTCTCAAGATATCATATAGACATAAGACATGAATTTCAATCATTGTCTCCATACCGTTTCTCGACTTCCGATTTATGACGACTGACAACAGACTACAATTGAACACATCAACTTAGTCCCAGCTTGGCCAAGCGCTTAGGTGTCATCACTAAATCATCGAGAGGCCCACATATATCGCTTTTATCCCACTTTGGGTAAAAGGAATGGATAAACTTCGACTCATATGCTTGCTTACATTCACTGATCGAATCACACACAACAATAAGTTTTATAACACCAAGTTACTGGTGCGTTTACTTATTATCAATGTGCAACCGTCCAGCAAATAGCAACTCACACGTCTCGGTTTCAAGAATATACAATATTATCGTCTCACTAATCACTCGTGATAAAACAATGAAGTGATCCAAGTGAGCATGGGTTTAATCCAATACTCTAATCTTATCAAAGCACTCATGAACTCTGCAGCAAACTTGTGCTATGTCTAAACCTTTCAGACAATCTACAGACTCTTCATGATAGTCTTCCTTCATACTTACTTCCAACATATGACCGACTGTGGATGTTTGAATAACCTAGTTATTCTGGAAGTCAAAACATGCAAACTGAAACATAACAATAATACTTAATCTTATATGGCCACAAACTTGTGAGAGTAAATAAAACACTTCTATTTATCCACCATATTGATTACTCATTATTTATCATTTAATGTTTCGGATAATCAACTCATTACTTGAATTACAACAACAATTGTACCATGCTCTAAGCATGCACACCTTGTTTCCTATGGTCCATGCTTTGTGAAATAGATCAACTGAAAACTTTTCCAATGATGCTCATTTCATAATTCCTTAATCCTAACTGTTAGTGTAAGAACACAAGGTTCTTGCCACTACTAGAATATGCTAGATTCTAACATTTTATGTAACGATCCTTTTGAAAAATCATAACACAAAAGTCACCAAGACTTGGCCAATGAAATTACAAAGTACTTTATCGGAAATTGTTACAAGACAATTCTATAGACGCGAAGTTTCCTATTCAAAGTGCATTCCTTTGAACATTCTTCTTGCATAAAAGTTTCTAATCTAGACATAGATTCTCAATATCCAACTCCCAATATGGAAACATTTCCACATTTTCCATATGACAACTCATTCTTAATAGAATCTTATCTATTCATGATAATGTCAATATGGTCCATCCAATACCATACTTCCAACTAATCACAAGCAAACAATCCTCAGCGAACTTTGGATCGTCCTTTGATAGTTGTTTAAGTATTTTAGTCAAAACCGATTCTAGTCCTTTTTCTCTCTTAATGTGATAGACATTTGGAAAATTTTAGAATGGTCAAATATTATAACATTTGCAATCGATCCTATACGTGAAGCGTATGGGACACGATGCATAATGTCTTACATAAAGTTATGATACTTCATCAATCTTCTGCCATAATATTTTATGTGTCACATTCTCACAATTCAAACTATGAAGAGGGATGTCGTAATCATAATCGAAATTTGAGAACACACTATGTATCCTTTGACTAAATTTATTATAATTTCTCAATCTAAGCTTTAGATTTTGAAACAAAGTATAATATTCTCTCCCTTAATTATAGCAAAACAACTTTTCAACCCATGCAACTTTGCAAATTGAATCTTTGTTTTTCTATAATTAATATTGCTAACTTGCAATACTCGCCATAATAACCATACAAGCATAACACTTATGCTCCCACTATCATGATTATCGTATAAACATAACACTTATGCTCCCACTAGCTTTAACATGTATTCAGAAAACAAATGAACTTCCAGAAAACAATGCCTATTGAATTTCTGAAATTCATATTTCTAATACCAGATGCTTCGATAAGCCTTTATCTAAGCTTCTTAAACTTATACACCTTTGCCTTAGATAGCTCATATGTGTGTTTGAACAATTTAGAACTTATGTTACTAAGTTCCAAATGTTCAAACTAATTGCCAAATCTCACAATTCGAACTATGGAAAGGGACGCCGTAACCATAATCAAATTTGAGAATATAATTTTCACAATTGCTATCTTCTTACGATCTCTCTTAGTGAAAGCATTTCCTCACAGTCATTTTCATGAAGGAGGAAATCTTATGACACTTAGATTTTATGGTGTATGAGTTCCTATCCATGTGAATTTGCTAAAACCAAGGTTTGCGACAAATCCAAACTCATATGGACTGAACTTTCTTAATCTTGATTTCTTGCCTTACGGTAACACGAGTGCCCACCATGTCTTCCAAGTAGTTTAGTAACTTGTCCTTACATATCAATGTACTTTCCATCGACTAAGGTGCTAGTATGCATTCAAATGAGAACTCATAGAACTCACATACACAATTAACTCAATTGGAATGGTACAGAAACAAAATAATGTCAACACGATAGGTTGTAAACCTCAAGTCGTGTGCTAGTGATGATCGATAAGGTTTATTCTTGATTTGTTCTTGAAACCTTTCAAGACCATTAAGACTCCCACTAACTCCTTGAAATATAAGATTCTCTTGTCAATAAACATTTCTTGTGGTAGACTTGATCAACGTACGACCTAGTGTACTCGATCTCCTAGTCCTTCAATTGACACTTTGTTAAAGAATTAGTCTAAGTTTCCCAAATGTGAAAGTTTTTTCATTCATCATACAATACACGTTGCATGATTCCAAGTTTCTGTCCAATTGAAACTTAGGTGATGAGAAACTCTCCCTATTTGGTAAACTTTTGACATTTCCACAAATAACATAATTAAGAATCAAATCCATTATTGCTAATAATAGAAACATTCAAACATCAATTTTTCATACATGCCATTGCAAGGATAAATAAATAAGATAAAATCAAAATTCATTTTAGTGCGGAAAAATTTGTCCTTGCAATTCAATTGAAAAAATATGTTATTACATATTTCTTAACGATCTATTCTAACCCCAAGTAGTAGCTCAAGAATCCAATCTTCAAGTGATGCGATAGAAATCCATTTCTTCACAATTAGATTCAGCTCACTTCTTCCCTTAAGCTTCCTCTCTTTTCTTCGATCCTAAAAAACATCAAAATGTAATCTTATCACATCATGTATTAAGAATCTAGAATAGGAACTTAATAGAGTTAGTTAATGGATTTTACCTAAAGCAGAGCCAAATGTCTTGACTCTCCCGTCTCATAGATCTCTCAGGTAAATAGGGCAGCTTCATCTCCAATGTCCCTTCTCTTGGCAATAAAAGCAAATGGACTCCTTTGGCACAGCACATCGGACAATTACAGACTTAGTTCTTTCTGGACTTCCAATGTTGCCAGTGTCCATTGAAGTTTGGGAGTTTGATTCACCAGAAAAATTTGCTTGACCAGCATGCCAAATCATTGCTGATTCAGCAACTATAAGCAAATAGGTAAGATCAATAAGGGTCACGTCGTGGTCCATCATATAGTACTCTCTAACGAACTCACTATATGATTCAGGAAGTGACTGAAGAACCTAGTCAACCGCCAACTCACTTGAAATCTTGACACCCAACATGTTTAACCTATCAATGTGTGATTTCATCTCTAAGACATGTGCACACACATGTTTTCCATCTTCGTGTTTACTTGCCAAAAGGGCTTGAGTGAGCTTGAACTTTTCAAGCCTTTGAACTTGTAGGTTAGGGAGAACAATTAGAGGAGGTAGAGGAAGTGAAGCATGACTCTCATTTCCTTGATCGTATCTCGGAACGTCAGTTTCATTTGGAAAACTTGTTCCATGGGATTTGGGAAGACCATGATTGTCAGAACTAGACGTCTACAAAATGGGAGAAAGTTCAAGTTAAGTTGATTGAGTCCTTAATAAAACACCCAAATGAGTTATTAAGGCTAGGATCCAACACAATATTCTACAACCTAGAAGAGGGATGCCGTAATCTAGTTGCAAAATATTTGAAGATAGGTAAATGACGATTTACCAATTTCCACCATGAAAAACAAAAAAGAAGTTTAAGTTTTAAATGAATTGAAACTCCTAGATCTTTTGAGATTCATTGAACTTTTCAATGGCATGTTTAATCTCGATTATGCCCTTATATTTGTGACTGGGATGCCGAGGATCACAAATAAGGTGTGAATAACCATACGAATCATGTGGTGCACCCAATGCTACTATCACCTAATCAATGTGACGGTTAGCCACACACACTCCATTGATCTATGACAAACATCGAGTCACCCTTCGCTACCAATGTCATCCCCAAATTAGTGTGCCGGTTAACCACACACGCTCCACTAACGTTTGACAAGGGTACAAAGTGTAATTCTATGGATTAGCATACAATTTCACATTTTTCCTAAAGTAACTATGATTTGGGAATTTGAAAAAGCATTTAGTTACTTTGTACTTCATTATACTTATAATGAAAGGTTTTTGTCCTATCCTACCCGTTCGGCTAACGACCCTCCACTAGTCAAGAGTGCGGTGGGTAAGAGTGGATACCCATTCAATCGTCATTTTATAGGCAATTTCCTTAAACACCCCTTATAGACCAGCTTCGTGAATGAGGCCTACTAACGGTAAGACTGACTGTTTACTCATACATATATATATATATATATATAATATTAGACTTTTAACGTTATATATAGTATAGGGTGTATTTTACACTTTTAAAATACTAGGTGGTTTAACTTACTAAATTATACTTTTAATTTAACTAAATGTAAACCAAAACTTTATGGATTTATTAAATCACTTTTAATTATACACTTTAATTAATTAATAAAACCATAAGTGTGTGATTTGAACTTTTTCAAATTATTAGAGTTTTAGAATTTAACATTTCAAAATTAAACTTTTAATCAACTTTTAAATTCCAAAACTTGAGGGCAAGTTTTGAAACATTTCAAAACATTAGGGTTTAACTTATTTAAATTTCATAAACAAAACTTTTAAGTTCAAATTTGAACTATAAAACCTAAAGGGTGCAATTGAAACTTTTTCACATCACAAAGGATCAAATAACAAATATAAGTTAAACAATTAATTTAGTCATTATCTATATTTGACCTAATCTTATTTTAGTCACTAGATAATTACCAAATAATCCATATTTATCATATAAACAACCAATATTCAAAAGATTTGAAATTATCTATTGTTTCAGCAAGGATAATCATTAATTTAAGATAAAAATCGGATTTTAACTTCAAAAAACGAATTAGGCATTAAATCCAAGTCAAAACAGCAGCAAAATCCCGAAATACCCTCTATCTGACGCTCGAACTCGCCGAGTCAGCTCTGAACTCGCCGAGTAGGGGCCAACTCGCCGAGTTCAGATACTGACTCGCCGAGTTGAGTCGTGCAGAGGCCAAAAACTCGATTTTTAGCAAACAAAACAGTTAAGCATCATATACAACTGAAACCAATCAAGGCTCTGATACCACTGATGGGTTTTATGCATAAGAAACAATCCTATGTGCTCATACAAACCCTAATGCTTGGATCTAGGTTTCTCTATTGTACATGCTTTGAATCCAAAGCCATAAACCCTATATCTAACATATAATAAACTAAATTAGGGTTTAGAGAATTACCTTTGATTGTTATATTGCAATAACAATCAATTCCTTGCTTTGATTGGCTTTAGAAAGCTTAGTGCCTCAAGTGTTGCACCTCTAATGGAGTCACAAACACCTTATCCAACTTGGATGAAGAGGAGAAGAAAGGAGGCTGCCCAAAACGACTAGAAACCCTAGAGAATCAGTTGTCCACGTTTTTGGGGCATAGGGGCCCTTTATATACATGTAGGCTATTAGGGTTTTCAACTAGGAAACCCTAATCTGACTGCTTAAGCCCTAAGCAGCCCATGGACTCCTTTAACATATCCCTTGGACGATTTCTAATGGGCTTTCCATAGAATTCGTCCAACCTATATATTATTAGGTAATCCATAGCCCAATTATAATTATCTTATAATTACAACTTCGGTCCCCTAAGTTTAATTAATCTCTTTTATCCACAAAATTAATTCTTAATTAATTCTTGACTAATATTAAATTAAACAATATGATTTCTCTTTTAATATATTATTCTCATATTATATTAATAAATCATATTTAAACCTTTCTCTCCTTAATTCATCCTACATATTGCTATGGTGAAGGCCACCCAAAAGGACCATGCTCATAATCGGGTCAAGTACATACCAAAATAGTTATGGACTTAGACACTAATCCAACAGACCCGCCCCGGTATCTGAACTGATTTCCTTTCAATACAATCAGAGGGGCCACATGAAGGCCCATTGTCTGAGTTTGGCTGCAGCAGGACCAGTTTCAGCACCAGTTCTTACAACTCTTCGAATACTGATAGCCGCCTGGGTTGGGCAGATGCACCTATGGTGAAGAGCAGGGCTTTTCAGTTGACGGCCGAGGAGGCTCGCACGACACTAGATGTGGTGACGGTTATGCATCTTCTCCTTATCTCTTTATTTATATTGATTTCTCTACTTATATTTATGTGTTTTATCTTAGGATCGTTCCTTGTGAACGATATTTCTTCTTTGGTGTTGTATGATTCGGGGGCTACCCTGATCCTTTGTGTATCGCTTGCGCTTAGCAAGTGGTTTGCTAGAGCTCCGCGGGAGTTGGATTGTCCATTAGATGTCAAGATCACATATGATAGATATGTTCAAGTTGCGAGAGTTCATCGAGATTGTGCTCTTCAGTTGTTCAGTGAGGAGTATTCGGTTGATTTGGTTCCCATCAATTTGCATGCGAACAAGGTTATTGTGGGTATGGATTGGTTGAGCCCCAATAGGGAGGTAATCGATTTTGAGCAACAATTAGTCCGGATTCGAACCCCAAGTGGGGGAGAGTTAGTGGTTTAGGGAGAGAGAGCTTAGAATGGACCGATATTGTGTTCAACAATGAGGGCCAGATACTATATTCAGTAGGGTTGTTCAGGATTTTTCGCCTATGTTATGGATACCCGGGATAAGGGTAAGGCGACTGTGAATAATGTGTCGATTGTGCGGGATTATCCTAATGTGTTTCCATAGGATTTGCCTCGGGTGCCTCGGGAGAGGCAAGTTGAGTTCATGATTGATCTGGTTCTAGGTGCAGCTCCGATAGCTAAAGCACCGTATTGGTTGGCTCCACCTGAGATGTAGGAGTTGTCTATACAGCTGTAGGAGTTATTAAACAAGGGATTCATTCAACCGAGCAGTTCACCATGGGGAGCACCAATCTTATTTGTGATGAAGAAGGATGGGTCTCATCATATGTGCATTGACTACTGGGAATTGAATAAGGTAACGATGAAGAACCGTTATCCATTACCAAGGATTGATGATCTATTTGAACAGCTTCAGGGTGCATCTTGGTTCTCCAACATTGATTTGTGATCGGGTTATCATCAGATGAGGGTTACAGAGGAGGATATGAAGAATACAGCTTTCCGGACTCGTTATGGTCATTACGAGTTCGTGGTGATGCCTTTTGGGCTCACCAATGCTCTAGCCGCGTTCATGGATCTCATGAATCGTGTGTGTAGGCCAATGTCGGATCGGTCTGTGATTGTATTTATCGATGATATCTTGGTCTATTTCAAGACTCAGGAGCAGCACGAGGAGCACTTAAAGAAAGTGCTGGAGACTTTGAGGAGGGAGAGACTTTTCACAAAGTTCTCCAAGTGTGAGTTATGGTTGCACGAGGTGCAATTTTTGGGGCACCTTGACAACCAGAATGGTATTCTGGTTGATCCGGCTAAGGTCGAGGCCGTGATGTACTGGGAGGTTCCGAGGTCTCCAACTGAGATTCAGAGTTTCCTTGATCTTGCTGGTTAATATCGGGGATTTATACAAGATTTATTAAAGATAGTTGTTCCTTTGACTCGTTTGACAAAGAAGACGGTTACATTTCGCTGGGGGCCTAAGCAGTAGGCAACTCTTGAGACCTTGAGACAGCGGTTGTGCGAGACATCGACCCTGTCGGCGAGTGTTGAGGATTTTTATGGTATTAATACAGTGGGGTCGCGTGATCGCTTATGCTTCAAGGAAGCTGAAGCCTCATGAGGCAAATTATCCGACGCATGACTTGGAGCTAGGGGATTTGGTTTTCGCCCTCAAGATTTGGCGGCATTACCTCTATGGGGTCCGTTGTACCAGTTACACGAATCATAAGAGCCTGAGGTATCTGATGGATAAGCCGAATCTGAATATAAGACAGTGCTAGTGGTTGGATGTTGTGAAGGATTCTGATTATGAGATCCTTTATCACCCAAGGAAGGCCAATGTGGTGGCTGATGCTCTTAGCCGCAAGGTGGTTGCGGCTCCGATCAGAAATATGTTTAAGGATGAGTGTGATTACTTCGCTGTTGGAGTAGATTCGTGAGGCTCAGATCGAGACTATGAAGGAATAAAATCAGAAGAGTAATTGTATTGTGGGTCAGGTGGTCTCCTTCGATTATGATAGTCGTGTGTTGTTGACTCTGCATCGGTGGATTTGGGTTTCGTATTGGGGTGGTGAGCATCAGTTCCTGATGGAGGAAGTGCACAAGTCTAGGTTCTCCATTCATCCCATGGCGACGAAGATGTATAGAGATCTTCGTCCTGATTATTGGTGGCCCTGCATATGTGGAGCGGTGCTTGACTTACAAGAAAGTAAAGGCTGAGCATTAGCGACCTCATGACAAGATGCAGCCGTTGGAGATTCCCATATGGAAATGGGAGGATATTACCATGGATTTCATCACGAAGTTACCCCGGACTGCACGCGTTCATGGTGGATCGTTTGACCAAGAGCGTGTATTTTATTCTGATTCAGGAAAGTATTTCTATAGAGAAATTGGTTGAGATTTATATCAGTGAGGTTGTGACACATCATGGGGGGCCGATTTCAGTGATTTTTGATAGAGATGTTCGAGTTACTTCTAGGTTTTGGAAGAGGTTTGATGACGATTTGGGCATTCATCTTCATTTCGGCGCAACATTCCATCCGCAGACCGATGGTCAGAGCGAGCGGACAATTCAGACATTAGAGGATATGCTCTGGGCGTGTGTTTTGGACTTTGGTGGGATTTGGGATATGTATCTTCTGCTAGGGAATTCTTGTATAACAACATCTATCATGCCAACATCGATCAATCTCCTTTCGAGATGCTCTACGGGAAGAAATGCAGGACCCCAATTTGTTAGGGCAAGGTTGTTCAGCGGGTTATAGGGAGTACCGAGGTTGTACTCAAGACCACTGAGCTGATTCAACAGATTCAGAATAGACTCCAGATAGCTTAGAGTTGGCAGAAGATTTATGCCGACTAACGTCGATTAGATTTAGAGTTCCAGGTGGGGGATATGGCTCTCCTGAAGGTGTCATCTGATTCAGGAAGAGGGGAAAGTTGGACCCCAGGTATATTGGTCCTTTCAGGGTTTTGGCTTTGGTAGGCCGGGTTGCATATAATTTGGATCTGCCTGATAATTTCAATCAGATTCATAGCACGTTCCATGTCTCTCAACTGCAGAAGTGCTTAGTGGATGATTCCGCAGTGGTACCATTGGAGGATATTCAAGTGGATCACCGCCTGAATTATATCGACAAACCGATGGCAATTCTTGATTGGGAGACGAAAAGCTCGAGGAACAAGTTGTGGAGTTGGTGAAGGTGCAATGGCAGCACGACAAGGGTTCGGATTAGATTTGGGAGCCGGAAGATGAGATGAGGAAGCATTATCTAGAGTTATTTGGTGCAACGGACTTTGAGGATGAAGTCTGATTCAAGTGAGCGAGAATTGTACACTTAGAAATTTTGTAAGTTTTATATGTAATCCCTCCTGATTAAAGGTTTGGCATTTTGTTCCTTTTGGTTAGTAAGCGGGGCGTACCATAGTGTACGCTAGGCATACTAGCTAGGGTTTGGTCGCGGACCTCATCCATGTATGTTGGGCGTACGTGAGCATATATGAAACCCTAATTTTAGGGTGTTGTACCCTATTTAAACCTTGTGATAGCCTCACTAGGTCATATTTAGATAGCCTCTGTTTGATTGTCAAACCAACAAATAATCGTATAAAATAATAACAATAAAATACAAGTCATTGCTACTACTTACACTAAAGATAGTATAGAGTAAGCAGGGTCGGTCCATAGGAATACGGGACTTCTTGTATAGCCATGTTCTCACACATCATACAATAAATGTTAAAATGGGGGGGGGGATTATGTTTGAATTCAAAATAAACTTCATAAACAAACAAGATTAATACTAAAATTAAATAAAAGAAATACATTTCCGATTTTGATTCATATACATGTGCTGTGTTGTAAGGTGTAATATGATTGTAATTCAAGTTCAATCTAGGTTGGTAATTTAGATATTAATAAGCTCTAATATCCAACTTGACAAAAATGTTTCATTCAAAACATGTTCTTCAAATAAAACTTCATTTAGTTGATTCAATTCAAATAAGCTCTTGCATTAAAACGTTTAAATGGCATTAAGTTCATGCAACAATTACCAACAATTACCAACAATGTCCAACATTTCTCATAAGTTCGGGAATATGAACATCTAATCTATGATTACACTAATTTTGATCTAATTACAACCACTCAAGTGCATGTTACCAACATCAAATCATAAACCATATACGAATTTCACAATTTGATTAACTAAATTGATAAGAACCCTAATTCATTGATCAAGTGAAAAGAGAACCAATCAAACACATAATTATGGCCAAAACAAAGATTACTAGATGATAAACATAAATTCAAGTGTAAATTATAGTCTAACAACAAACACTTAAGAATCTAGAATCGGAAATGACAGAGAAATTAGCCACACATGGCTAAATCAAACTACAAAATCAACAAGTTTTGATCTTTAATTCAACTTACAAAAAGCAAATTAAAGTGGTTCCAAAGTGCTAAGTAGTGGTATGATCTCCTAAAATCACCCTCGAAGTCCCAAGTGGAAGTTATGTATCCATGTGCCAGTAACCCAAGATAAATCAGAAGTTACAGTTTCAAAATCCATCAAATCATGTTACATGGCCCGTGTAACGTATGCATTGCCATTACATAGCCATGTACTGGCCTTGCTGTGCTGAATTACTTGTGAAACACGGCCGCTTAACATATGCCTTGCCAAAGTGCGGGCCGTGTAATGAACTACAAAATAGCCATTTTCTAATTTCTGATTTTCTTCAATTTATCTCCGAAAATTCTAAAACTTCACCGCTAGCTTCACTCGAACATCCTAAGCATGCTCCAATCTTCAAATTACCCTGAAACATCCACAAAAATTGGTGAAGTGTAAATAGATCCTCGATAATGTCTTTAAATTCAAATTTCATGAGAATTACACTAAAAATGCAATGCAATGCTATGAATAAACATGAAATTAACCTATGAAAATGTGCATTTTATGCACCTAAGAAATCTCCCCAAGCTTGAACCTTTTCTTTTCCCCAAGAAAGCAAAACAAGAGTCAAGCTTAGAAAAGAAGAATGTAAATACCAATGTAAATGCAAACATAGAAATTAAAAGAAAGAATGCCTCAAGTTATTTATCCCGACAACATAATCATGATTAAAGAGTTGTCAACCTATACCCCATACACATACAAATGTACTGCATTCCAAATTAGGACAGTAGAAGGCATGGAACACAAAGATTTGCCATTCACTTGGCTTAAATGAATAGAACCATAGTATAAGGCATCTGCTAGTAACTTTTATTGACAAGGCAGGTGCATCTCAATCTATAGGGTGTGCTCACTGAAGCACTCAACTCGTGTATGCACTCATTTCACAAGATGTGTGAACTCACTCCTATCAAATAATTTACACTCGTTATTTAAGGTGGAGGGCACTCGGGCATCGGTAAGGCATATCCCATTCTTCTTAGTCTTCTCTCCATGCTCTTTAATACCTTGCGGTTGCATAATCTTCATATCTTCTTCTAGAACCCATGTCAACTCTTGGAAATCCATAATAGGAGATAAATCCATGACAATAACAAGAGCGCAAAAGAAAAATATACAAAAAAATAAAATAAAAATAGAACCGTATAACATGATTGTTGGCCTCAAAATAAACTTTCAATTCTAAACAAGCCAACAAAATCAAACACAAACAATTTTCCTATGAAAATATCATCATGATAAATCTGGAAAGGCTGGGTTCGGTTCTCTCTCTTTTATTATTATTATTATTATTATTATTATTATTATTATTATTATTATTATTATTATTGATATATATACACACACACACACGCACACTAGAAAGCAACATGAATATGTACAAAGACTCAACTTAAAAAAGAAATGAAAAACAAACATAAACTGAAACCTTTTTTTTATGAAACTTGAACATAAAACTTGATAAACTGACTTTTGAAGAACCCTTTTATAAATGACAAACATTTGTGGAGGTTTGACTTTGAAATCCTCCATTTTGATGACTTCGCGATTTTGAGTTTGGGAGACAAATTGGTTTAAAATAATAATAAAATTTCTAATATTTACAACTAAAAAAACTAAAATGAAAATAATAAACAACTTTAACAACTATCTTTTGGAAAAATTGATTTTACCTTAAAATGTATAAATACTAATGTTAAAAAGCGGCATAAATCCTTATTATTATTATTATTATTATTTATCTTTTTTAATTTATTTGAACCAATCTTTTTGAACCAAGCAAAGATCATATATAATCCAACAAAAAGTCAAGTAATCTAAACTAAATACTACAAAACAAAGTAAAAACAAACATATGTACAAACGATTAATAACATAAAACTAAAAATGAAACTAGAAAACCAAATTAACTTTTGCGCCTCCTTATGCCTTACCGATTCACACAATGATGTACTCACGAGTATTTTAAACACGCTCTATATTTTATTATCACCTGCTGTAACCGAATTAATTAAGAGGAGCTGCTAGTCATAAAACACATCAATGCACCGCCACTAAGTGAATTAGCAAATAAGTGTGTTCTCAATAGTTCTAAAGTTTCACAAATTAGGGACACCACATGTATACGAGGTATAAGCAGACAAAACTTTGAACTTGACCGTGCATTGTGACAAAAAGTTAAAGGCATTCTAAAGACGAGAAGAAAGAGAAGAGAAAAAAAATGCATGAAATGACCTTAAAAACCTAAATGAAAAGGAAATTTTTTTTTTGTATTTTTATGTTTTGTAAACTTTTTTTAGAATGAAATGAATGAATATGCAACTTTTTTTGTATTATTTTATATATATGTATATATATATGTGTGTGTGTGTGTAATGCAATATAATAAACCTGTCCCCAAGCTTAAAAATATGCATCGTCCTCGATGCTTGGGAAGAGAGTGGGACAGATTACTGAGGAGGATCTTGAGATGGAAATGGTGGAGGATATTGATGTGGAAATTATGGATTATACGGTGGAGGGTAGTGTGGATATTGAGGTAAATAAGGTGGTCGTGTGGGTTGACCACCTAAATAGAGTAACCTATGCATGTCGGTCACAAGGGAATCCACATGTTGGTTGCCTGCTATTTAATTGTCTCTAAAGGTATAGAAATCTTCTCTAAACTTCACCATCTTAGTATTTATCTCACAAACACTGTCCTAAAGTTCAGAATAGTCATGATGCAAATGCCTATTGTCTTCATGCAACCTACGAAATTCTTGCATATACATGTCATGATAGGGACGCATGACAAGCTCCTGCTGCACTAGCACAACAACATCAGGTATGGTTACATCAGGAATGGGCTCATCCTCATCCTCATCCTCATCAGGATCGGGCATCGAAACACCTAAATTGGACCTATGTGGCTAAATAGTTTTGTGAACGCGATTGGACAAACGAAGAAGCTGGGAATTCTAATGATCGATACAGAGGTAGTTGTGGCTATCAACAGCCCAACAAACGTCTTGTGTTTCATCATCTATGTGGAACAAATGCATGTTTTGAAAGACATTTGTGGTAAGGCGGTTTTCTCCTTCAATGACATCAAGACTGAGTGGAAAACGAATGGCAAGAGTGGGGTGTTTGAGAATAATTGTGATCATGCCCCCACAAAGTAATTTACCACTAGTGTCGTAGGATATTTTCAACAATTCGAAGATGATCCATAATCCAAAATCGAGAAGTTGACTTGGCTTATGGGTCATACACCACATAAACTCTAATTCTTTTTGTCCAACCTTGCTTATTTCATTTTGTGGAAATACAACAGAGGCAAGGATGCGATGAGTGGCCTTAAGAACAGTATGAATGATACTTGATGCTTTGGCAGCGCTTGGAAAATAGTAAAATCCTGAAATTCTCCTCTAAAAAGCTTTAGCATCCTCTTGAAATGCAAAATTAAATATGTGAAATGGGTTGTAAGTGTTAGCAATTAGAGCACCAATGAGTTCACATAATTGATTTTTGTGCAAGTGAATTATGGCTAAAACCACAGAACGAGAGATATTCAGCTCGATAATTGAAGGAAACAGATGATAGAAATTCAAGAGTAGGTTGGACATAATCAACAGCATGCAATGACAACAAACCCTCCCATCCAATATTTCTAAACAAAACATGGACTTGGTCATGTATATGGAGGGACTCAAGGGTGGGTATGTCTGCAAATTTATGTGTTGCGCACCTACGACCAAGAAAATTATGATACCTAGCTTCTTATTGAGAGTCTAAGAATGCTAATTCACCGGAATTTTGGCGTGGAGGATTTGGGCCATGTTGACTAACACTAGAGTGAATGACTCTAGAACGCTTGTAATTACCACTTTTACCACCCCCACAAGATGATGAAGACATGAGAGAAACGAAATTTAAGCACACAAATTTGACTTTTCAGCACAATGTACAACCAATTCAAAGGACTAACACACAATTGACACTCAATTTTATATTTTAGGAACAAAGATTTAAGCTTTTATGACAAACAATCCAAAGTTAAGGAATTAGGAAGAGAATACCCGATTCGGAACTTGAAACACGAAATTGTTGCTTGAAATCACTTGTAATCTCTTCCACAATGCTTCCCCAAGCTTATCCTACAAAGAAATTGAAGAAATTAAAAAAAAAACCGGACCCCATTTTCTAGGGTTCTTCTAAAAATCCGAAAATCACCATTAAAATGGTGTTTTGAAGCTTCTTGAGTGTAAGGAAGAAGAAAGGGGTTGAAAAATCATACCTTGCTTGTTTAATTCAATGGAAAAATCAAATATTTGAGTGTTGTGTATGGTGCTTGGACGTGTTCGGTGAGGGGAAATGAGAGAAACAAAAGTCACGACTGGTTGAAGAAACGAATGAACTGTGATTTTTTTTTTCTTTTAAAAAAACTCAGGTTTTTTTTCTTTTTTTACATAGACCCGTTACACAGCCCGTGTAATGGTAAGGCCAACGTTACACGACCATGTTTCGGAGATTTCATGATACAATATGTGCATTACACGACCGTCTTTTGCAAAGGCATGCATTACACGACCTGTGTAATGTTCGGAGAAATGCACCAAAAAATTTCTTATTTTCGCACCCACTCACTTCCATTCTTCATAAAAATTATTTTTAGACTCCCCTAATTATTCTAAGAACCTTGGAACACAAAAACTTGAAAGAAAATCTCCATATGGAAAGTTTACAAAAATGATCAAAATACCCCCGAGTTGCCTCTCGGGTAGCTGCCCTTGTTTAAAGTCGGTGGCTCGACATAGACCCCAATTATTTCTCAATCTTGGTACTTTGGATGTACTACTTCCTCCACTTCCTCGTTTTTTACTTCAAATCCTTCATAATAAGGCTTTAAACAATGATCGTTTACCTTAAAGATCTTCCCAAATTTCTCACTTGTGATTTCTATTGCACCATGCTCAAAAACATTAGTGACAACAAATGGTCCTACCTAATGGGACCTTAATTTGCCATGAATTAATTTGAAATGAGAGTGGTAAAGTAATACCTTTTGACATTTTTCAAATACCTTGCGTAAAATCTTGTCATTGTATGCTTTTGTCTTTTTTTTTTGTAAAGAACTTCATTCTCATATTCTTCATTGCAGATCTCCTCAAGTTCTTGTATATCAAGCTTTCTCTTCTTTCCCGATTCATTTAAATCCATATTTAATTGCTTGATCGCCCAATAGGATCTATGCTCCAACTTAACGGGTAATCGACATGGATTTCCAAAAACAATGTGCTATGGAGACACCCTAATTGGAGTTTTGAATGTAGTGCGGTATGACCACAAAGCATCATTAAGACGAATACTCTAATCTTTCCATGTTGTATTGACAGTTTTCTCCAAAATACCCTTGATTTATCGATTGCTCACTTTGGCTTGTCCATTTGTTTGTGGATGGTATGTTATGGAGACTTTATGAATAACACCATACTTCTTAAAGACACTTCCAAGCATACGATTTCACAAAATGTGAACCACAATCACTGATTAAGACTTTTGGAGCACCAAATCTGGAAAAAAATGTTAGCCTTCAAAAAATCTATCATAACTTTTGAATCGTTAGTACGGGTGGCTTTTGCTTCCACCCACTTAGAGAGATAATCCACAACCAAAAGAATGTAAATAAAACCCGAAGATGATGGGAAAGGTCCCATGAAATCAATACCCCAAACATCGAAAATTTCACAAACTAAAATGGGATTAAGGGGCATTTGATTCTTTGAGCTTAAAGACCCATCTTTTGACACTTATCACAGCTTGCACAAAACACATAAGAGTCATGGAAAATACTTGGCCATTAAAATCCACTCTTTAATACTTTTCTTATAGTTCTTTGAGGACCAAAATGCCCCCCACAAGCATAAGAGTGACAAAATGTTAAGATTGATTCCACAAATCGTCTAATAATTTGGTCAACACAATATTTCCACAAATATAGCTCATCCTATATGTACCTCTTGGCTTCTTTCTTGATATTGACTTTTTGCCATCGATTCAAATCTGGAGGAAATTGATTTGTGACGATGTAGTACACAATATTGACATACCATGGGGTCACCTTTGCTGAAATTAGATTCTCATCGAGAAATGCATCATGAGTGGGAGTTCAGTCATCGGGGGACACAATCCTACTAAGATGAGTCTAGGCTTCGAATCCTTTTTTTGCAAATAGGTATCTAATAGCTACAAGATTAGAATAAACAACCAGATTAGAACCTAACAAATATTGATGAAATTTTTCTAAAGCAAAAACATTAGATAAAAATTCTTTCTTAATTGTCGAGTAATTGGCTTGTGCACTAAGTGTCTTTGAGGCATAATAAATGACATGAGGAACTCGGTCTTTTCTTTTCCCCAACATTACACAAATAACATGATTGCTAGCATCACACATGATTTCAAAGGGCAAACTCCAATCCGGTGATTGAAGTATTGGTGTTGAGATTAACAACTCCTTCAACTGATCAAAAACTTGCTTGCACTCCTTGGAAAATTCTAATTTTGCATCTTTTTGTAGGAGCTCACACATGGGACGAGATATCTTGGAAAAATCTTTGATGAATCTTCTATAAAAACCTGCATGACCAAGAAACGAGCGTATCTTGAGAACACAAGTAGGGTAAGGTAAGACTTAATGACATCTATTTTTGCTTTGTCTACCTCTAGAACCTTAAAAGACACAATATTACCAAATATAAGGCATTTGTCAACCATAAAATGACATTTTTCATAATTCAAAACAAGATTGGTCTCAATACATCTTCGTAAAATCTTTTTTAAATTACCCAAACATTCGTGAAAAAATTACCATAAACAGTGAAATCGTCCATAAACACTTCAATGATTTCCTCAACGTAATCCAAAAAAAATACTTACCATGCACCTTTGAAAAGTGGCGGGAGCATTGCAAAGTCCAAAAGGCATCCTCCTATACGGAACTGTTCCAAAGGGACATGTGAAAGTGGTTTTTTCTTGATCCCCAGGTGCAACGAGTATTTGGTGGAAACCAGAATACCCATCCAAGCAACAATAGTGTATTTCCCCCCTAACCTTTCCAACATTTGATCAATGAAGGGAAGTGGGAAATGTTCTTTCCGATTTGAGGAATTGAGTCTTCTATAGTCTATGCAAACTCTCCACCCGTTTTGCATACGAGTGGGAACTAATTCACCTTGGTCATTCTTTGTAACAGTAATACCTGTCTTCTTTGGTACAATTTGGATCGGGCTTACCCACTTGCTATCCGATATAGGATAGATCATTCCTGCATTCAAAAAATTCAGAATCTCTTTCTTCACAACCTCCATCATTGGAGGATTCAAACGCCTTTGAGCTTCTCAGGAAGTCTTGTAGTCTTCTTCCATGAGGATCCTTACATGCAAAGTGAAGGACTTAACCCTTTCATGTCGGATATTGTCCAGCCAATAGCTCCCTTATATTTCTTCAAAGTGGTGAAAAACTCTTCTTCTTCCTTTGTTGTCAGCTTGGTGGAAATGATCACTGGAAAAGTCTCTTTCTCTCCAAGATACGCATACTTGAGATGCTCAGGTAAATTTTTGAGTTCCAATTCCGGTACCAACACAATAGAAGGAACAAGTTTCTTATTTAGCATCGATAATTTCAATTTCAGAACATCAAACCTCATTTTCTTCTTTTGATCCATGCAATATACAACTTCCATAATCTATTAGTTGCTTGGAAAGTTTTTCCACTCCATCCTTTTGAAGATTCCTGTCTAAAATGAAAGCTAACAAATCAAGATTAGACAAATCAAAACACTCTTCGGTTAATGGTTCAATAACATCCACAAAACTCAAAGATGAAATATCGCATATCTCATACCATTATAAATGTTGAAATTTATCACCTCTCCATCAAATTCCATGGATAATATTCCATCATAAACATCAAATTTTGTCCTGGTTGTTTTCAAAAAGGGTATTCCTAGAAGAATTGAACTCGAATTTGGTGAGTCATCATCATCCATGTCAAGGACATAAAAATATGCTAGAAATACTAATTCATTCACTTGGACTAACACATCTTCTAGCACACCTTTTAGATGTACTAAAGATCAATCAACCAATTGAATGATCACCGTTGTCTTCTTCAATATGCCAATATTTAAAGTTTTGAAAATGGAATATGAAAAAATATTGATATAAGCTCCAAGGTCTAGCATAGCTCGTGGAACATGAAGATTACCTAACTTGCAAGGAACCGTGAAAATACCCAGATCCTTACGTTTTTGAGGTAATCTTTTCTGTAAGACTGCAGATACATTCACATACTTTGACAGTTTCATTTCCTTTTAATATTTTTTTAGATGTGTAGAATTCCTTAAGGAATTTTGCATACTTAGGGACTTGTTTGATGGAATCAATAAGAGGAATATTTACCTCAACCTTTCTGAACATCTCCATGATCTCATTGTCATCCCTCTTATGCTTTGACTTGCTTAACCTTGTGGGAAATGGAGAAGGAGTGACTTTTACCTCAATGGGTACTTGCTTTGAAGGTTATTTTGACTTCTCTTTTTCTTTTTCTAACTCCATCTCTTTTTCTTTTTCTTCAATCATCTTTGGACCTTCATATTCTTTGCCATTTCTCAAAGTGATGACACATGCACTATGCTTTGGATTCTTTTCGGTTTGTGCTGGTAGTTAGCCTTCATACTCCAATTTACTCACAGAAGCAGCAAGTTGAGTCATTTTTTGCTCCAAAGTCTTGATACTCGCCTTGGTCTCATTTTGAAATGATTGAGTACTTATGGTTAAAATCTTAACAATATCTTCCAAAGACATTCTCGATCCAGTTGAACTACTTACTTATTGCATGTTTTGAGGTTGGAATTGAGGTTGATTCAGCTAGAAATGTGGTTGATAATTTTCTTGGTGATGCATTTGATTTTGAAATAGAGGTCTACGTTGATAAGGTGGTGGCCTTGGCTGAAAATTGGCATTAGGTTGGTGCCAATTTGGATTGCTTCTTGGCTGAAAGTTTCCTTGTTGTTGATTACAAAATCCCATAGCTTGAACCAGCTCTATATACTCTTGTAACATCGGTCACATATCAGTGGGGTGTCCAACTTGGGTACAAATACACTGCTGGTGGTTGCACACCCTTGTCCTTAGCAAGCATCATCACCATTTTAGTCAACTCAGAAAGTTGACTCTCAATTTTTGGGGTAGAAATTTCTTTCACTCTTCTTGGTGCATAATTGTACTATTCTTCATCTTGAGATGTATGCTTGGACTCTTTTGCCATGTTCTTGATAAGAGCTCTGATTTTTGTTGGAGTTTTATCAGCTACTAATCCACCACTTAATTCATTAAGCAATCTTCTATCCCAAGATGACATTCCTTCACAATAATATTGCAACAATTGATACTCTGAAATCCCATGTTTTGGATATCTTGAACACAACTTCTTGATATGTTCCCAATAAGAATGCAAAGCTTCTCTTTTCTGTTGTTTGATACCAATGATTTCCCTGCATATTTTTGGAAAATATTTGTCCCAAAACATCAATGCAAGCTCATTCCATGTTGTGACTTACCCCAGTGGTAAGTCATATAACCACTCCTTAGCTGAATCTTGTAAAGCAAAGGGGAATGCCCTTAACTTAATTTGATCTTTAGTGACTTCATGTGGCTTCATCCCCACACAAACAACAAAAATTCCTTAAGGAATTTGTGTGGATCTTCATTCTCAAAACCAAGAAATGAAGGCAACAAATGAATGAGTCTGGATTTAAGTTCAAAGTTTATATCACAATGGTTGATAGGTAACATCTTGAGTGGCATATTGTCTAAATGTTTGTTTAGGTGGTGGATTTGGGGGATCTTGATTTCCTTCATGGTGGTCTCCCATGGTAGGAGTCGGGATAAAAGCTTCAGACTCGAGTAAAGGTGAAGATGGTGGGGTGGAATTTGTGGATGTTTGTGAAGATGTGGTTGAAGGATTTGATGAAGAAGCTCTAGATTGTTGTTGTTTCTTTAAAAGTCTAGCTTGCTTCCTTCTTTGTTTTGCAGATTTGTCTATCTCCAAATCAACTGGTAAATGTGTACCTATGCGAAAAGATCTTGGCATAAACACTAGTACTACCGTATCCCTAGCGACAACGCCAATTTGTTTGATTGTCAAACCAACAAATAATGGGATAAAATAATAACAATAAAATACAAGTCACTGCTACTACTTACACTAAAGATAATATAGAGTAAGAAAGGTCAGGCCACATGAATACGAGACTTCTTATTTAGCCATGTTTTCACACATCATACAATCAATGTTAAAATAGGGGGTTATGTTTGAATTCAAAATAAACTTCATAAACAAACAAGATTAATACTAAAATTAAATAAAAGAAATACATTTCCGATTATGATTCATATACATTTGTTGTGTTGTAAGGTGTAATATGACTGTAATTCATGTTCAATCTAGGTTGGAAATTTAGATAATAATAATCTCTAATATCCAACCTGACAAAAGTGTTTCATTCAAAACAAGTTCTTCAAATAAAACTTCATTTAGTTGATTCAATTCAAATAAGCTCTTGGATTAAAATGTTTAAATGGCATTAAGTTCATGCAACAATTACCAACAATGTCCAACATTCCTCATAAGTTCGGGAATATGAACATCTAATCTATGATTACACTAATTTTGATCTAATTACAACCAATCAAGTGCATGTTACCAACATCAAATCATAAAGCATATACGAATTTCACAATTTGATTAACTAAATTGATAAGAACCCTAATTCGTTGATCAAGTGAAAAGAGAACCAATCAAACACATAATTATGGCCAAATAAAAGATTACTAGATGATAAACATAAATTCAAGTGCAAATTACAATCTAACAACAAACACTTAAGAATCTAGAATCGGAAATGCCAAAGAAATTAGCCACACATGGCTAAATCAAACTACAAAATCAACAAGTTTTGATCTTTAATTCAACTTACAAAATGCAAAATAAAGTGTTTCAAAAGTGCTAAGTAGTGGTATGATCTCCCAAAATCACCCTCTTGAAGTCCCAAGTCAAAGTTATGTCTCCATGCTCCAGTAACCCAAGATAAATCGGAAGTTACAATTTCAAAATCCATCATATCATGTTACACGGCCTGTGTAATGTATGCCTTGGCATTACACAACTTTTTAATGGCCTTACTGTGCTGAATTACTTGCAAAACACGTTCGCGTAATGTGTGCCTTGCCAAAGCGTGGGCCATGTAAAGCAGTACAAAATAACCATTTTCTGATTTTCTTCATTTCTTCAATTTAGCTCCGAAAATTCTGAAACTTCACCGATAGCTTCCCTCGAATATCCTAAGCATGCTCCAATCTTCAAATTACCCTGAAACATCCACAAAAATTGGTGAAGTGTAGATAGATCCTCGCTAATGTCCATAAATACAAAATACATGAGAATTACACTAAAAATGCAATGCAATGCTATGAATAAACATGAAATTAACCTATGAAAAGGTGCATTTTATGCACCTAATAGCCTCCATCCCCTCTTGTCCAGAAAATCGAAGCCTAAGTGAGATCTTGAGAGTTTGAGCCATAAAATGTGATTTTTAGGTGCTTGAGAAGGAGAAGAACAAGTGAACCATTTGGAGTTGTGCTTGGAGCTTGAAGATCTGAGATTTATTTTTCATTTGCTTCCCTTGTGAGGTAAAAGGATCTATCTACACTTCACCATTTTTGTACTTTTTGAGTCCATGGTTGGGTTGTTGAGGCTCTTGATTTTCTCCAGAAGTGATTGATGGTAGATCTAGGGTCCTTTAGGTACCTTTGTCCATAAAAATGCAAGCTTTATAGCATTTGTAGTCTCATGCATGAGTTAAGTCATTTGTTAAGTTTTTTTGAGCTCTAAAAGCCTCATTAAGCCATGTACGCATGTATAGTTGGCAACTTTATGTGATAAACCACCTTAAGAAAATCAGATCTAAGTGTTAGAGTAAGGTCTTAACCATTTAAGAGCTGAATGAGGAAGTTGGTTAAGAGGGTGGAGTACATTGGGCGTACAAGTAGGTATGATTCACGTACAAGCTCTTAAGAGAGTATGCTGAGCGTACGAGCAGCGTATGCCCTGCGTACTCAGCAATGGGCTTCGGACATGTGGGCTTCTTGGTAGTGGGTCATATTGGGCTTCTGGTGTCTTGGGCCTTGTTGGCCATCATGATTCTCTTGTTGGGATGTTGATATTTTATTAGAATCCTTTCTTGAAGGCCCATGTAAGGGGTTTGGGCACAATTTGGAAATTTGGGCCATAATTGGGCTTGGGGTTATTGTTTTGGAATTTGGGCCAATTTAGGGAAAGGGTAAAAAGGTATTTTACCCTAGTTTGGACTCTTAGCGTGAAGTGGGACCCAATTATTAATTGGATGTTATTTTGTGATAACGCGGGGATTTTAGCGGGCCAACAGCCATAGATTTTCTGTGAGATTCAGCAGTGCGAGGTGAGTTTGCTCACCATATTTAGCAAGTCTAAGGCACCAATGTCGACCCATGTTTACGGTTTTCAGTTTATGTTTCAGGTACTTCTAGATTGAAAGTAAAAATCTCGGGATGATTGTAGAGCACACACCATCTTTTTACGTATTTTGAGATTTACTCTGATATGTTTTGATGTATTGACATACTTTGATCTTTTGGGCTTGTATGACAATGTATGGATTAATATTTTTGTTAAATCAAAAATGAAATTTTTGGGTCTTATTTTTGGGACGTTACACTAAGGTCATAAAAATGCAATCATGGTCATTAGTTTCATTCCATGCATTGGCTATGATATCTTAATGAGTTAAGTAGTTAGGGTTTGTGGTATTGGGCACTTTATAGCCATGCAGGATCATAAAGTTGGAAACTTTATGATTAAGAACATCATTTGAGGTCTAGATCAAGATTTTGGACGGAAGTGCTTAATGGAATAAGTACTTATTAGAGAAGGTGGTTGACAGACGTGTACGTTGTACGTACCAAATGGTATGTTGCGCGTATACGCTCAATAGCCCACAATCTGGTCAAGGCTCCAATACGCTCTGCGTACAAGCTGAGTATGCCCAACGTACTCAATTAAGTTGACTTGGTTGGATTCTTTGAATTTTGACATTGACCAAGTTTGACCTAAGGGTATTTTGGGTGTTTTGAGTTGCACTTGAGATTGGTCGGTATTTGGTGTCCAAGTGACTTGTAGAGCTGATATTCGGAGTAGTGTTCTGTTCATCTATCTTTTCAAACCGAGAGCTTTGTTTTCCTTACTGTACTTGTGGGTCAAAGGCATAAAGGCCGACCCACTGAATTTTGTATCCTGGTAACTAGTATATTGGATTCTTTTTATGCTAAGTATGTGTTAGATTGGTAGATCTCTATGATTACATTTGTTTATTGAGTATGCGTTAGATTAGTAGATCTATATGATTACCTGTTTGATAGTTATTGATTGTTATGATATATGTCGACATGTTATGATTTGTTCGGTTGAGGCGGTCCTACTTTGTGCTGAAGGCCAAGATACCTAGGGCGGTCCAGATAGGCTGTAGGCCCGACACAACGGTCTAGTTAGGCCGAAGGCCCATAGAGCGGGCCAAATAGGTTGTAGGCGCGATGTAACGGTCCATTCAGACTAAATGCTTATGTATGCATGCGGTTATCTGTTTGGTTGTGGGTGATACTTTGAGGGAACTCACTAAGCTTTGGCTTATAGGTTCAGTTTATTGTTTCAGGTACTTCTGATGATCGTGGGAAAGCGGAGGCGTGATTGTTCATATATTCTCTTGATTTAATGATTTTGTATTTTTGGGATACTTGATTTTAGTTATTACTCTTGGAAACACTGCTTTGTAAACACTTACGATCTATGGGTTAGTTTTGAAAAATTGAAAATTTTACTATGATTTTCTGGATGTTACAACTTGGTATCAGATCCTGTGTTTGAGATAAACTGATGAGCATTCATGCAAATCCATACTTAAGCTAAGGATCTGTAAAAGTTTTCAAAAGTAACCAAGGAAGGATAAAATGTGTATGATCAACCAGAGCAAGAAGTATACCCCAAGTTACCACACTGTTATTGTTATTAATGATTAATATAGAGCTGAATGCTAATGATAGGCTAGGGATCTTCGAAGATTGCGTGATAGAATAGCCTGATGTATGATGCTTGATAGCCTAGGAGGATTTCATGTATGTTAAATGAAATTGAGATCATTACCGTTGTTTCTTAGCATGTGCATCATAGTTGTACATAACTAAGATTCTATAGCCTGAGAATATTTGATTTAGCCTTATTTATTGTTCTTTTCTGATTAAGGGCTTAAGGCATAATCAAGTATTCAACTGTGTATAGGATCGAACGTTATGTATGATTAGCATGAACGAGTGGCTATAGGGTTGGTAGAAGTTTCATTAGTGAGTATGTGTATGTAGTAGGCCTGTTAAGGAATGATTAGCTACTCTTGAGAGAGTGAGGATATGATGTATTCATATCCTAGTTGTGAATTTGTTATCGGGTTGCCATCCTTAGGGTCTTTGGGTTTATCAAAACCATTATGATTGAGCTATTTGATGAGCGGTATGCCACCGTGACTGAGGCTGCTACTAGGGGTGTAAACAAGTTGATTCGAGTCAAGTACTACCAAGCTCGAAGCTCGAATCAACTAAAATATTAGAGCTTATAACTTGGATCAAACTCGACTCAGGCCTTGATTTTAAGCTCGGGCTCTTGAAATACTCGACAGTCTCGAGCTCAGTTCAGCTCAACTCGACTAATATTTAAAAAAATCACTAAATTAATTAAGAAATATTAAAACATTCCACATGCAAATGTCCAAGCTACCAAGAAAATCACAATTAACCGTCTAATATCAATACATCATCAAGCATATATGTCATAACTTTTACATACTTCCAAAATACCAAAAATAAAAATTCTTTAAAGAAATGGCATATATGTAAATTACACTAAGCTCGATTAAGCTCACGAGCATTACGCGCCGAAAATTTTAGTTCTCAAGCTCGTCTTGATAAGACACTTGAGTAGCTCGAGCTCGAGCTCAGATCGATTAAGGTCAAGTCGATTTTGAGTATTTTTCGAGTTGGTTTTGATTTTCTCTCGAGTTGGCTTATCTCGCTTACAACCCTAGTTGTTGCTGTTGTGAGAGGTTGAGGAGGAGGCTCGTTTCAGTATCGAGACTTTAGTAACATGAAGCCCCCGGAGTTTGATGGGGTCAAGGACTTGATCGTGGCGATGAGATGGTTTTACTATGTGGAGTGATGCTTCTTCTCATGTTCATGTCTAGATGACGAGAAGGTTAAGTGCACCATAAAACTTCTCCAGATAGGGACAAAGGATTGGTGGAAGTTGGTGACTGACTGATACACCCTGAGCAGAGGGCTGCTATTACCTAGAAGCAGTTCTTAGAGATGTTTCATGCGAGGTTTGCTCCTCTGGTGGAGAGAGAGATATTGTCATAGGAGTACCTTGATTTGAGGAAGACAATTGAGACGGTGACGAAGATCGCCAAGATGTTCATAGAGAGGGCTCTTTTCTTCCTTGAGTTTGTAGCTACTCATCAGCCCCATATGACCTGGTACTTAAGCATGCTAAAGACGGATATCCGACAGTTTGTGTAGCGATACGGTACTCTTGCTGAGCTTCAGGACATTATGAGGAGGCAAGATATTGAGATAGTGACCCAGGTGAGGGAGTAGTGTTAGGTTGGTCACGTCAAGGCCCCAGTGTCGAGTACCATGATTTTTTACCATTATAATTAGGTGGGTCACATGAAGGCCCAGTGTCCCTTGCTTACTGCCAAGTCGGTGCAGCCTCCAACCCCGACTACTTTGAGGATCATGGATGGACGCCAGGGTAGGACGGAGCCCATATGGGGTTGTGGTCGTGTTTTCCAACTCACAACAGAGGAGGCCAGGGCGGTGCCAGAAGTTGTTACTAGTATTTTTTTCATTTATTATTATGTCGATTATTTTTATGGTATACTTATATTTATTATTCTGTTTGGTACCTTCTTTGTGAACACCTTGCATGCTCTAGTGTATTTTGACTCGGGTGCAAATCGGACTTTTGTATCTCAGTCTTTCAACACGAGTTTAATATGGTTTTAGGAGAGTTGGAGTGTTTGTTTCAGGTTTCTATCACTAACGAACACGGGGTTTCTACACCGAGCATTTATTGGGGCTGTTTCTTGGAGATTTTTGGGGTGCCTTATCCTATTGATCTGATCCTTGTACCCATAGAGGATGTATGCGTGATTGCAGGGATGGACTAACTGAGTAGGTTCGGTGTGATGATTGACTACGAGAGACAGCGGGAGATAGTTTGAACCTCAAGTGGGGGAGAACTGGTTATTTATGGAGAGGGTACCAAGATTGAATCAGCCTTTTTTTTCTGCTGCTAGGGATCGTCGATATCTATAACATTGGTGTATGGGTTATCTTAAGTATATGGTTGACACTTGGGTCGGGAAAGAGTTTCGGTTTTGGATGTACCTATATTGAGAGAGTTCCTTGATGTGTTTCCAAAGGAATTACCCGGTGTGCCTCCTGAGAGGGAGGTGGAGTTCAGGATCAATTTGGTCCCCGGTACGGCCCCGATTGCCAAGGCCTCGTACCGTTTGGCACCACCATAGATGTAAGAGTTCTCCTCTCAGCTTCAGGAGTTATTGCGAAGGCAATTTATTATACCAAGCATTTCACTATAAGGAGCATCGATCTTATTCGTGAAGAAGAAGGATGGGTCTCATCGCATGTGTATTGATTACCGGGAGTTAAACAAGTTGACAGTGAAAAACCGTTATCCACTTCCACGGATTGATGACCTCTTCGATCAGGTGCAATTTGCGCCTTGGTTTTACAAGATTGATATGAGGTTGAGGTATCATCCGATGAGGGTTAGAGAGGAGGACATGGAGAATATCGTGTTTTGGACTCGTTATGGTCATTACGTGTTCATGATGATGTGGTTTGGGCTCACCAATACGCCGACAACATTCATGGATTTGATGAATCAAGTGTACAAGCCGATTCTCGATCGTTCAGTCATTGTTTTCATTGATGATATCCTTGTTTATTCCAAGACCAGAGAGCAGGATGAGGAGCATCTTTGAGAGCTTCTGGAAATTTTGAGGTGGGAACGGCTATATGCCAAGTTCTAAAAGTGTGAGTTTTTGTTACGGAAGGTCCAGTTCTTGGGACACCTTGTTAACCAGAACAAGATTTTGGTCAACATGGCCAAGATCAAGGCGGATATGTAGTGGAAGGTTATGAAGTCTCTCTCATAGATCAGGAGTTTTCTAGGATTAGCTAGGTATTATTAAAGATTTATTTAGGATTTTTCCAAGATTGTTGCACCTCAGAGTATCGAAGGCAGACTGCATTTGATACTCTGAGGCGGAAGTTACGTGAGGCACCAGTGTTGACCCTCCCCGAGGGTATTAATGATTTTATGGTATTTTGTGATGCATCCATCACCGGCCTATGGGTAGTTCTTAAGCAGCAAGGGAGGGTTATTGCTTATGCTTCTCGGTAGCTGAAGCCGCATGATGTTCATTATCCGACTTATGATTTAGAGTTTGGATCATTGGTGTTTGCTCTCAATATTTGGCGTCATTATTTGTATAGGGCCCGGTGTATTATCTACACGGATCAAAAGTGCTTGAGATATCTCATAAATCAGACGAATCTGAACATGAGACAACGTAGGTGGCTTGACATGGTCAATGATTATGATTGCGAGATTTTGTACCACCCGGGAAAAGCAAATGTGGTAGTTGATGCTTTGATTCTAAAGTTGGCTAGTTCCTCAGTTAGGAGTTTATATATGAGGATTTTGATTGTTTCGCCACTTCTGGATTTTATTAAGGAGGCGCATGCCGAGGGGGTCAAGAAGGAGCATCGAAAATAGGAGATGTTCAGAGGAGAGATTGATAGGTTTTCCACCGACAGTCGTGGATTCTGACCCAGTGTGGTTGGGTTTGGGTACTGTATTTTGGTAGGATTCGACAGATTGTGTTGGAGGAGGTGCACAAGTCTAGATTTTTGATACACCCTGGAGCCACCAAGATGTATTGGGACTTGCAACTCAGTTACTAGTGGTCGTGCATGAAAAGACAGATAGCCTGGTATATTTAGAGGTGCTTGACCTGTTGGATGGTCAAGGCCAAGCACCAGAGGTTGCATGGCAAACTTCAGCTTCGGAGATTCCCATGTGGAAATGGAAGTAGATCACCATGGAATTCATCAACAAATTACCTCGGACAACCAAGGCGTTTGATGTAATTTGGGTGATAATGGACCGTCTGACCAAGAGTGCCCACTTATTAGCTATTCGAGAGAGTTCCTCGGCCGATGTTTACGTGTGCGAGATTTTTGCTCGGCATGGTATTCTAGTTTCCATTGTATCTGATAGGGATGTATGATTCACTTCTCGCTTTTGGCAGAAGTTCCACGAGGAAGTGGGTACGAAGTTTCATTTTAGCATTACCTATCATCCACAGACTGACAGCCAGAGTGAGCGTACCCTTCGAACGGTTGAGGATATGTTGCGAGCTTGTGTCATAGATTTTGGTGGGAGTTGCTACTCCTACCTTCCTCTAGTTGAGTTTTCATACAACAACTATCACCCCAGCATCAGTGCACTGTCGTTTAAGCTTCTTTATGGGAGGAAGTGTCGTACCCCAGTTTGTTAGGGAGAGATCAGTCACAGGGTTATAGGAAAGACCGGGGTAGTCCTTTAGACGACATTGCTTATTCAGCAGATCAGACAGATGTTGTAGGCAACTCCAAGTCGGCATAAGAGTTATGTCGACAGGCGCCAATCAGAGTTAGAGTTCCAGGTCGACGATATGGTTCTACTAAAGGTATCACCCTGGAAGAGTGTAATACTCTTCAGGAAGAAGGGAAAGTTGGGGCCTCGATATATTGGTCCATTTTGAGTGATTGCTAGGATTGGTAGGGTAGCTTATCATTTGGATTTTCCTGAGGAGCTCCGTCAGATACACAAAACCTTCCATGTTTCTCAGCTTCGTAAGTGTGTGGTTGATGATTCAACGGTTGTTCCTCTAGATGATATTCAGGTCGATGAATGCCTAAATAATGTTGAGAGACCAGTGGCGATTTTGGATAGGAAGAAGAAGTCCTTACGCAACAAGGTGGTATCTTTGGTCAAGGTCTAGTGGCAATGTTGGAACGGTTCCAAATGGACTTGGGAACCCGAGGTAGAGATGCGGGAGCACTACCCTGAGTTGTTCATAACAACAGACTTCTGGGACAAAGGCTCATTCAAGTGGGGGAAAATTGTAACATCTTGATTCTAGGTATTTTACATTTTGACCCTTGATATGAGAATTGTTTGCAAATTTCCAACGACATTTTTGTAATTTTTGGAAGTTGCTTGCATACGCTAGCGTATGTGGCCATGGGCCAAATCCTAATTTTTAGGGTTTGGACCCAATTTAAACATCCTTAACTCTTGAAATCCTTCTCATTTATTAGCCTCCACCTCCATATTCGACCTTAGAAAACCCTAATCCATTTTTTAGCATTCTTGAGCCATTAGTGTATGTTTTAGTGTTCATAGAGGATGGAGAAGGAAATAAGAACATCTTGGAAGCTTGGAGCAACATTGGATCTAGAAGTTTTGCAATCCCGTCCATCTCCAAAAGGTAAAAGTTTATACATTGATGCTTATTTGGTTAGATCTAGATTGTATGATGCTATTATGTCCTTTTGTCCCCAAACAATGGTGTTCTTGAGTATGTCATGCTCTAGATCAAATGGATTTTTTTCAAATGTTTTGGAGTGTATAAGTTCATAAAAATACAATCTTAATCATTAGTTTCCTTCCATGAATTGGCTTTGATGTACTAATGAGTTAAGAAGTTAGGGTTTTTGGTATTAGGCGCTTTATAGCCATGCAAGATCATAAAGTTGGAAACTTTATGAGTAAGAACATCATCATTTGAGGACTACATCTGGATTTTGGAAGGAAGTGCTTAATGGAATAAGTACTTATTAGAAAAGTTGGCTGGAAAACGTGTATGATGGGCATACCAAATGGTACGTTACACATATACGGTCAACAACTCACAATCTGGTCAAGGTTCCAGTACGCCCCACGTACAAGCTGAGTACACCCAGCATACTCAGTTGATTTATTTGACTTTTGAATTTGACCATGATTTTGACCAAGTTTGACCTAAGGATATTTTGGGTATTTTAAGTTGTACTCAATATTGGTTAGTATTTGGTGTTCAGGTGACTTGTAGAGCTGATATTTAGAGTAATGTCCTGTTCATCTATCTTTTCAGACCAAGATATGAGTTTTTCTCAATGTACTTGTGGGTCGAAGGCACCAAGGCCGGCCCACTAAATTTTGTATCCTGGTATATTGGATTGTTGTTATGTTGAGTATGTGTTAGATTGGTAGATCTGTATGATTACCTGTGTTCACCGAGTATGCACTAGATTGGTAGATCTGCATGTGGTGGATATAATTAAGAAGAAGAAGCTCATAAAGTGAATGAGTTAGATGCTTAAAAACATTCATATGTCATGCATGGTAATTACATGATGAATGGGTTAGTGGTCATTTTGTATAATGTGTATTGGAAAACACCAATGACAAAGAAATTATGAGTCAAGAAACCATAAGTATACAATATAGGAAATGGAGACCAAGAAATTTTATGGTGGTTAGATCCTTAGACTTTAAGATGATTAATACCAATCTTGTGATAAGTCAATTACCAAAACCTCAATGAAATTAAACCTCAATAATACCTAGCATGTTGTGTATATAATTGAGAAGTTGTCTTTATAATATATGATTTCAAGAATTACATGAAGCATGAATTAGAGGAAATCGAAATCGTCATGGAGGAACTTGTTTACATTCGCATTAAAGAGGATAAAAAATGGATCAAAAGGTAGGTACTTACGTAATATGACTACATAAATTATGGAGCATAGAAAATTCTAAAAGCCTACAAAGGCAAAGGAAAAGTCATCATATGAAAAGAGAAAGAGAAAGGTGTGAATAGTTATCCCAAGTTAGGAAACATGAATAATAATTTATAAGGAACATGCTTCAATTGTAACTAAACATGTCACTGAGTTGCAAACTATAAGATGTTAAAGCAGGTAAAGTAACATTATACAAATATAATGTAAGATAATATGGTTTTGGTAGTTAACTTCTCATAGATGTGTTGCAGTTGCACAAGGTGAATTATACATATAGTTATTTAACTAATGATGTAATTCAAAGTAAAAATTTATTATGAACTCACTTAACATAAAATAATGTTTGTGTGAGCATTGTATATTACGCATAGGGGCGATCAACTTGAACCAATTTTCCAAAACAAACTGTTACAGTACCAAATCACTCCTGGTGTACTTTGTCGGTTCAATCCTCAGTTCATATGTCGAGCTTTAATTGAATTCAATACTACACTTATCGAGACCATCTTTTTTACCGAAACCAAACCAAACCAGCTTACCCAGAAGTCACCTTCCAAATTTGAGTTTTCAAATACCAATTTACTCCTAACTTCTTGCTAATAAAAGTAATTACTCCTAACCTCACCCAAAGCAAAAAAAAATGACTAATCTTGCCCTAAACCCTTCAAAATTTCACTTTTTTTTGTGATTGATTAACAAAAATATAAACAAAACCAATGTCTCAATTAACAAAATGCAACCCCTTCCATGGAAAATACTTAAGTAAGTTTTTTCTGTCATTAACCTAGTTGTACTTTTATTAGCATAATCTAAGATTGTATAATTACGAAGTTCTACTAATTGAAACATATGACATACAAGTACAAGAAGTATATTTTAGTCGAAGTTCTAATCAACACATAATTTTATTCGTAGTTTTAATTGTTACTGTTTGTGATTAGGGTTATATGATACGTTTGTTAACGATACCCCTCATATGCTAATTGATCATGATTCATACCCGGTTAAAGAAAAAGAGAAATATTGTAGCACAATCAAGTTTGGTGTTTTTTTTATTAGGTCATAAAATGATTTTATTGGCCTCCACATGGCTTTTCATTTAATTATATACTAGGTGTAACACCTGTGTATTACACGGGTTGATTAAAGAAAATAAAATATTAAAATGTAAATAATAAGTATTTTAAAAAATAAAATTTTGAAAAAATGAATGAAGAAACATATTAATTGCAATTTATTATAACATTTATTGCATTTGATACTTTACATATATATGAATAAGTATATGTGACTTTTTAATTTTAAAAATTGAAAAAAAAAAACTATAAATTGACATGTGAATATTATTTATTTAAAAATATCACAAAATGACAAGTGTCAAAACTCATTAGAGGTTGACATGTGGCGATATTATCTTCATTTATTATAGTAGACTAGGTGTGAGACCCATGTATTACATAAGTTTATTTATAAAAACTAAATATAAAATTTTAACAATTTGAAAAGTTTGAATTTATAAAAAAAATGAGAAATCTTTTGAATTATTAAAATTAATAAGACTTTAATGTATTGGATACATTACATATATAAACCATTTTTAATAAATACCTTACATATATATTACCTTACATATTAAATGTGGAATTTTAATTTAATAAAATGAAAAATACAATAAAATGACAAGTAGAAAATAGAAAATTTTAAAATGTTAGAAAATGTCATGTGTCCAAATGAAGGAGAAGATGACACGTGGCAAAAAAAAAATCTTCATTTATTATAATAGATTTTCATTAATTTTTAATTTATTATTTTCATTTATTAAATGAAGTCATTAACATCATATGACCACCATGTACATGCTTCGACCACCTCCTACCTCCAACACCATTCATCTTATTTTGAAACCACCACCCAATACTTTGACAAAATTAAGAGAAAGTTGGTTTATGTCTTAGCCAAAATTAACAAGAAGAGTATACAATAAAGAAATTGACAGACAAAAATCTAATCCAAAATATGTTTATTTCCTTTCAGAGCTCCATTTCCTTTTTCTTCTTCTCACTTGTAGTTAAGTATATGTTCATAATTCAAAAGAAGAAAACCCAAATTGGAAACAAAAACGAAAGTCTATAATATATTTCTTCTTTTTCTTCTTTTCATTTCACGCTTGATTTTGCACCCTTATCCAAAGTTCAGAAACAAAACCTAAATTGACTTTATGATGTATAAAGGGATGTCATAAACACACCGCAAATTTATTTATGTAGGTAAACTATTTGCTAGTTTCAAACACCATGAAACTCCTAAATATTTGATATTCATTTACTGTTAAAAGCATGTTAATCGCGGACTGTGCTCATTTCATTTCTATGATAGGGATGTTGTGGATCATAAAACAAATGGTGAATCAACCATGCAAAAACCGCAGGATGCTCAGATCAAGTTACGCTTGAGATTCGTGAATTTCACATCATTTCCAACTATATTCCTCAAATTGATGTATCAGCTAACCTTACACGCTCCATCAATAGATTATAAAGGTAATGTGCATTTTTCATGCATAACACACAACTCACATTTAATTATACAAAATAATATTTTCTTTTAATACTTAAGTAGATATTTTTTAACTTTAAACATTTATCCTATCAAATTCTTTCGGTAACTTCACTCTCAAAATGCAAAGAGGTGGTGATGGTGGTAAACTATTGAGCTTTTAAAAATCGACATCATTAGAAATCAGAAAGACCTCCTTAAACCTCTCTTATAGCATAAGAACGGGTAACCTTAGTCCTTATTTGACTCATAATGTTTTAATTAAACATGTTAGGGTACATGTTGTAATTATGTCATATATGTAGTAATCATATTATATAATAAATTTAAATCTTTTAAATTAATGGGTTATTAAATATTCAAATTTAATTCTCTAATTAAATAATATTTAAAAAATCAAATTAAATATTCAAATTTAAATATAAGTTAAGCAATATTTAAAATTGTAAATTAAATATTCAAATTTAAATCTTATTTAAATTAATAGATTTATCACTTCAGATTTATCTTAAATATTCAAATTTAATTATCTATTTAAATAATATTTAATATTAGAATTTGAATTTCGATTTAGGTTAAATAATAATATTTAAATATTATTTTAAATTAATAGCTTATCTACATCCAAAGAATCTAACAGAAAACCGACAGGGTGCTCCGTGTCTTATGAAAATTTTATTTTATGTTTCCTATTTTATTAATAATGCTTATAATTAAATCCTATTGGCTACGATATCACTGATGGGTTTTACGCCATTCTGTACACACTACGTAGTGCAACGGAGCTATAAAATGAACATTATGTGTGCGTGCACCCATAAGATCTAGATTTTTACTATATAGCAACCTACTTTAAAGCTATTAAATTTAACACTTGGAAAATTTGTAAGTTTTATATGTAATCCCTCCTTATTAATATTTTGGCATTTTGGTCCTTTTGGTTAGTACGCGAGGCGTACCATAGTGTACGCTTGGTGTACTAGTTGAGGTTTGGTAGCAGAGCTCATCTATATACAATAGGCGTATGTTGAGTACGTTGGGCGTAGGTGAACAGATATAAAACCCTAATTTTAGGGTGTTGCACCCTATTTAAACCTTGTGATATCCTCACTAGGTCATATTTAGACAACCTCCATCCCCTATTGTCCAGAAAATCGAACCCTAAGTGAGATATTAAGATTTTGAGCCTTAAAGTGTGATTTTTGGGGTGCTTGTGAAGGAGAAGAAGAAGTGAACCATTTGGAGTTGTGCTTGGAGCTTGAAGATATGAGATTTTCTTTCATTGTGAGCTAAAAAGCTTCCATCTTGTAATCCATGTTGCTAGATCCATTTTGGTGCCATTTTTGTACTTTTTGAGTCCATGGTTAGATTGTTGAGCCTCTTGATTCACTCTAGAAGTGATTGATGGTAGATGTAGGGTCCTTTAGGTCCCTTTGTCCATAAAATGCAAGCTTTATGACATTTGTGGTATCATGCACAAGTTAAGTCATTTGTTAAGCTCTTTTGAGCTCTAAAAGCCACATTAATCCATGCATGCACTTAAAGTTGGCAACTTTACGTGATAAACCGCCTTAAGGAAGTCAAATTCAAGTGTTGGAGTGAAGTCTTAACCGTTTAAGAGCTGAATGAGGAAGTTGGTTAAGAGGGTGGAGTACGTTGGGCGTACAAGGAGGTACGCTGCGCGTCCAAGCCCTTAAGCAAGTATGTTGAACGTAAGAGTTGAGTACACCCTGCGTACTCAGCAGTGGGCTTCGAATACATAGGCTTCTCGGTATTGGGTCATGTTGGGCTTTTGATGTCTTGGGCCTTATTGGACCATCAGGATTCTCTTGTTGGGCTATTGATATTTTATTGGACTTCTTGGTTGAAGGCCAATGAAAGGTCCAAATTGGGCCATAATTTGGATTGGGGTGATTTTTTTGGAATTTGGGCCAAGTTAGGGAAAGGGTAAAAAGGTATTTTACCCTATTTTGGACTCATAGCATGAGTTAGGATCCAATTATTAATTGGATGTTATTTTGTGATAGCGTAGAGATTTTAGCGGGCCAATAGCCATAGATTTTCTGTGAGATTCAGCAGTGCGAGGTGAGTTTCCTTACCATGTTTAGTGTGTCTAAGGCACCAATGCCTGCCCATGATCAGTGATGCTAGGATACTAGATGTTTGTGTGACACTTGTATGTGTACATGCTTATATGATTTGTATGTTGGTGGGGCCCGTTATGCTAGTTTGGTCGGGGCCCATTATACTCATTAGGTGGGGCCTGCTATGTGAGTTTGGGCAGGGCCCATTATACTCAGTGGATGGGGCCCGTTATGCGAGTATGCCTGGGGCCCTTTACACTCGGTGGGCGAGGCCCATTATGTGTTTATTTATGTATGATATGTGGTATTTTGCGAAAGTCACTAAGATTTGTACTTAAGGTTTTTAGTTTGTGTTTCTGGTACTTTAGGAGCGAAAGAGAAGAGTCTGGGATGATTTTAGAGCACACACCATCTTTTTCCACATTTTGAGATTTACTCTGATATGTTTTGATGTAGTCACATACTTTGATCTTTTGGGGTTGTATGACAATGTTTGGATTAATGTTTTTATTAAATCAAAAAATGAAATTTGCGGGTCTTATTTTTGGGACATTACATAAAATTACTAACCTCTTGATCTTGATCTTATTAGTTCCTTGCTCGAAATCTAGTAACTGTAACAGCCCACAAACTTACGTAATTTTTTTTTCATTTAATACGTAGAAGTCACATTCATGTTTGTTATCCAAAATTCATTACAAAACATATTGTTCAAAAGACCAGAGTATCCAAATCAACTAGTGTGGAATACTAGAGAGTGTACGTTGCGCCATCATGCTGGGCCCTTGCCCTTAGAACCAAAAGTACCTGAAACACCCAAAAAAATTGTAAGCACACACTTACTAAGTTTCCAAAATTACACAAATTGTAATGACCCAAAAATCAGGGGTAAAAATTTCATTTTTCATTATAGTCAAACACAAATGCTACTTCATCCAATCATTCAAAAACATTGCTTAATTAAAACATTTATCAGAGTTACGTCCCAAAATCACATGATGTGGAAAACACAGGTGTGTGCGCTGCGATCAAGTCGGGCCATTCCTTTCCAAACCAATGATACCTGAAACTATAAACAAAACTGTAAGCACGAAGCTTAGTGAGTTCCCCATAACATACCCCACACGGTCCACATAATCACATAAATCATATCAACCATACAAGCCATGCATACAACATATACAGAATGTCATGGGCTCCCCCACATTGTCTGATATCCAATTGCCACGGGCTCCCCCCGGGGTCTTCCATGCAAGTATCACAAAGACAACTAGCATATAAGATATCTCATAAACAACTAGCATACCACATGTCACATAATCAACTAGCATACAAAAGCCAAGCATATAAACATATAATGATGTCGTGGAAACCCTCCAAGGTCTTACTCTGGGATGCCTTGGGCTCCCCCCAAGGTCTTATACCTACATGCCATGGGATCCCCCATGGTCTTTACCTGGAATGCCATGGGCTCCCCCCCCCCTATGGTTTGATATCCATCTACCACGGGCTCCCCCTGGGGTCTTCCATGTAAATGACACAAAGTCAAAAAGCATACCACATATCACAGAACATAACTATCATACTACATAACATATATATATATATATATATATATATATATATATATATATATATATATATATATATATATAAACATATAGGGATGTCGTGGACTCCTTCCAAGGTGTTACTCAAGGATGCCGTGGGCTCCTCCCATGGTTTTATACCTATGTGCCATGGGATCCCCCACATGGTCGTAACTACTTGCCATGGGCTCCACTTGTGGTCTTTACCTGGAATGTCATGGGATACCCCCATGGTCTAATATCCAATTGCCACAAGCTCCCCCCCCCCCCCCCCCCCCGAGGTTTGCACATATCTAGTCAATAAAATACCAGCACACTCAGATATTCATGCAACAGACATATCAATAGTGAATCCACAATAAACATTACAATTAACTAAATGGGTTGGCCTTGGTGCGTTCGACCCATTAGTATGGTGAGGAGACTCACCTCGCATTACTAAAGTCCCATGGATAAAACTCCAGCTGCTGCTTGACAGATTCCCGAACTGTTAACATCAAAACAACACCTAATTAATAATTGGGTTCCAATACATAACCATAAGTCCATGCTTGGTGTAAAAATACTATTTTACCCTTAACCTAACTTGGTCCAAAACCAAGGTCCAAACACACACTCTGAAGGCCCAAAAACCAATCAATGAACCAAGGCCCAATATTCCAAATTGGGCCCAAACCTCTACATGGACTTATCTTATGGACCAACCATTTATCCTAGTTTAAACATTTGGCATTATGATGGTCCAATATCTCATAATCATCAAGGCCCAATTATGGCCCACCTATGGCCTAATTTTCAAAATTGGGCCCAAGCCTTTCCAATGGGCCTTATCCTAAAGCCCAATAATTTCCTTAGTCCATAATCATGTTCTCCATTTGGCCCACGAAGGCCCACAACAAGTTAGTCCATGAAATGGCCCAACAAGAACCCAAACCCAATTAGGGTTTTTCACATAAAATGACGATTAGGGTTAAGTGTTCTTACTTAACCCATCAAGGACTTACTCCATTAAGTCTATCACTCTACTAGACCAAACATACAATGTGGTCAGGTGTAATTCAAATTTCCAAATCCAACGGTCCAACGCGGTTTGCGACAAATCCAAACCTCACATTCCCAAAATTAGGGTTTTCCAACCAAATCACAAAGCAATTAATCCAATAGTCAAGTTTTTAGGCCAAATTAGGGTTTCACTAGGCCGAGCACCACCCACTGTCACCTTGGGCGGTGGTGGTCGATGGCGGCTCGCGGCGGCAACCACCACCTCGTGGTGGTGGTTATAATTCTAGTCCAAATCATGTCTAAGCATCTAATCACACACAAATGCACACCGCCACCCAACACGGTGGCTGGTGGAAGCAACCACCACCTCACGGTGGTGGTGGTGGGTTTTTCCTTGATAAATTCGGCCAAAGTAATACATTTTACAACATATTATCCAAAAGAACACACACAATATAACAAACACATATACACACATGCACAACTACCCTTGTGGCGGCAGGCAGTGGTCGGAGGTGATAGCCACCAGCTCACAATGTTGGTGATGGATTTTCTTCGGTTTTACGGCCACCCATCGCTTACTCTCAATATACACGCTCTACAACAGCAACACATACGCCTATAAATGTTAATATGAGTGAAACCAACCACCTGGTAGCGTGCAACGGTCGGAGAGCATTAGTCACGGCGAAACAGACGCATGGCAGCGGCGGCGGACGATGAGACACATCAGTAGCGGTGAAGAGGTGGTGTTGGGGGTTGTGCATTTGACGGTGATAGAAAAGGAGGCTATAGAATGCGTTCAATTGGTCTCCCCACGACCACAGTGTCAGTCTCGATGGTTTTTCCCGACTACACACGACGTCCGCGCAACAGTAGAGATGGTGGTTGTAGTTTAATCATTGACTTCACCTGTGACAGTAGAGATGGTGGTGCAAGCAACGACGTTGAGGTGGTGGTTGAGAGGAGTCCGGAAGGATGGTGGCGGCTAAAGAATGCCGCTGGTGTTTGGGTTACCTATTACTTATATATAAAGGCTACATATGAGGGTGACGGGTTTATGCCCGTCAATTTTAAAACTTAACCCAAAGTTACACATCCTACCCCTCCCTCTCATTTCTTTTCAAATCCATTCCATAAATTACCATTCAGCCCTCAACATTCCGAAACCTTTTCAATTTAAGTCCAATAGTTACCAAACACCCCCTGACTTCTGAAAATCTTTACAAAACCAATATGGAACTTGCACTTTTAACCCCCAAAAATCCAAATTATATCATTTAACTCCCTAATCCAACACCCCACGAAATATTAAGGATTTAGGCTTACAATAAAATAATATGATTTATGTTTCAGGGTTAAGAGTTTATTATTATTTTTTACTTATTTTATTTAATTTCAAATGGAATGTTACACAAATCACATAAACATATAATGTGATGCACATATACACATAAAATTACCATTGACTCCCTCCATGGTCTTCAACCGGGATGTCATGGGCTACCCTCATGGTCAGACACCCAAGTGTCATGGGCTCCCCCTCATGGTCTTACGAGGTGCCATGGGCTCCCCCATGGTCTTTACGTAAATCAATATAAACCAAATAACAAACCATCGCATAATCATATAAAGAGATTTCACATCACATAATGGACCGTCATTGGTGTTGGATTACTGTCTAAGTCCATAACTATTTTGGTATGTACTTGACCCGATGGTGCATGGTCCTTTTGGGTTGCCTTCACCAAAGCAACTTGATAGGATGAATTATGGAGAGAGAGGAGTAATTATGATTTATTAATATATTATGAGAATAATATATCAAAGGATAAATCATATTCATTACTAGAAAAACAGCCTTTTACGACGCTCATTGCACATCGTAAAACGCTCAGACGACGTGCAAATGTGCGTCAAGGAAGGCCCTGTCATAAAGAGAGACAACGCGCTTTTGCGCGTCGTCTATAGACGACGCGCATTTACGACGCTCGTTTACGACGCGCAACTACGACGCGCTTTTACGACACGCAATGCGTATCAAGGAAGGCCCTGTCATAAAGGAACACAACACGCATTCGCGTGTCGTAACCTTACAACGCGCGTGTTAATGACACGAAATGCGTATCAAGAAAGCCCCTGTCAAGAAAGGCCATGTCATAAATGAAGATGACACACATTTTTGCGTATCATAATTTTAAATGTTTAAAAAAAATATTATTTATAGATTTACTTATTTTCAAACTAAATTTCTATTTAATGTCTCATAATAGAAATTAAAATATAATATACAAACAATAGAATCCATTGCATAAATTTAATGTCATACAAATAATTGTTCCATGGAAAGATAAAACAAATCAATAGAAGTTGTAACAAAAATTTACAAACGAATTAGATACAAAAAATACAATCCATTGCCCCTTTGCTTATTCAAGATCAACCTGCAAGTAGCTAACTAATGTGTACAAATTCACCCTTGTTTCTAATCATTTTCTTGAATACTTTACAAACATAATTCATCCATAGTACCAGAACTATAGTTCCAGCTAGCCTTGTTTCTTCTTCTTCTGAACTCATATCTTGCAACCATTGCTCTAAGCCTAGTCTGAATAGATATAGCAGCTCCTTGTCAATTATGTGAAAAATACAACCGGAGAGTGGCCTACCTTCATAATAGCAACAACTAACGAAGCAGGAATGAAAGAGAAGGCAATACTCACATCAATAGCTGCAGAGAATGCATCTAGGTCCTACAAATCATACAAATCACTATTTAAATACACACTACATATAAAGGTTTCAATATTCTGATTTCATGCACTTAATATATAAAGACTCCAAGATTTCACAAACAAAAACAACTGTCTCTTACAAGAAACCATGCATCTGCTTCAAACATATCAGAAACCTTCATAAACTGAAGCACATAATTATTCCATGTCTTTGTACAAATAGGTGACTCCTTCCACAGTCTTGGAAGGATTCTTTTGATTCACCTCGTACATGACCTCCAACTAAAGGGCAAAATGGTCATTAAACAAAATCAGACATATACCTTGAAATTGTAGCTAAAACTCATAACTAGACCTTTCACAGAATGAACTTCTAAGCATCTAAAAGCTAAAGTCTCGGTTGCTACCAAAAATATGTTAAAATGGTGAGGTCAGGTTTCAACTTTCAATCCTTGTTCAATTCAACTTCACTAAAACTTCACAAATATGTTAAAATGTTGATTAACAAGAGTACATTGTAATAATTATATCTATAAACCTGTGAAGCGACATCCACACCGATCTCATCTAGCACCTGCAATTTCAAACATTTATATATGAAAAGGTAAAAATAATGTTGGGTGAAAAATGTGGTTTTTTTTTTTACTTAATGGACTTGATTCCATAAGAGCTATATATGAGTGTTTCTTTTTAACCAGATACAGAAAAACAATAAAAAAATCACATGTGGCCTTTCCCATTAAGCCCTAACTTTTTATAAATCTGCCCTCATCCAATTTTTTTTCTTTAATATATTTCATCCATCATTTATCCAAACAACACAACACTATGCAACATAGAGTTTACCTGGTTGGCGAGATCGTCAGCTTCATCCTCAGCTTCATCATCATCATCATCAAGAACATCATCTATCGGATCTGACATCATTTTAGTCTGCACAAAAGAAAAAAATAGTATTAAATTCCATAAACAAACAGTTAAATATACATCAAATCCAATGTGGTAGAGAAAATAAAGAGGGGATGAAAGGACAAGTGAAGTGGTAGAGAAAATAAAGTTGTGAAGTGGTAGTTATTTTTTCAATCCAAATTCCAAGAATGTCTGATTTAATAATACTTGAATACACTATGCTATAATACCAAATACATTTTCTACTAAACTAAAGGTGACTAGACTTACACCATCTCTGTATAACTAATACGCCATGCTGGAAAACCAAGGTGGCGCCTCGTGGGCCCATAAATCAGTATAAGGTCAGGATCAGGCTCATTAGAACCAAGTAGTACGTCAAACAATGATGTCATAATTATATATTTTTAGTTTTTTTTACCATATGCACAAAAAGTCTGAAGGTAAAAAAAATAAAAAAAATACCTAGGATCCTCAGTGCTTCAGTCAAGTAGGTTTCAGTATAGAATGGTTTTTCTGAATTTGGATCAGAATAATACTTTTTATATAGCAGATTAGCTGCTCTGGCAACTGCTTCTTTTCCATCAACAATTGATACAAATTCAAAATCCAATTTCCTTTTATGATTAGTTTCTGAATTCTCCTACATCAAACCGATTTTAAAGGATTAGTAGTGTACTTTCATTCATTTGTATAATACTATATCAAGATTCAAAAATATACCATAGAATCAAATTTCTCCATGAAGAGTTCCTTGGACTTCTTCAACACTCCTACATACATACATCAGTACTACATGTTAATATGTTATGTGATATAATTTATAAAGTCAAATAATATTTGTTATAATAAAAATAAAATGAGTAAGAAGTCATATAAAAATTTACCTTCTCTGTCATAAAGGCAAACCTTTTTCACACCAATATCTGAAATCCACTCCAAAAGTTCAATAACTTTTGAGGTTTCACGGGCTTCATCACTATCCACCATAATTCCAAGATACTTCACTCTGTCTAAATTCAGTTCTTCATATGTTTTCACAATTCCATTTGCTATAAGATAGCTTTCAATTGCATGCATCTTCTCTCAAACAAAGTATTATGACTTTGACAATTAAATGAAGAATGTACCACAACAACAGAAATATCATGTGATCATTATGATTAACAAATTCAATACATATTATTTACTAATAAAATTACAAGAAAACAAAAATAATCAGACACCTTGAAGATGGCTTCTTGTTAACATTTAACAATGAAATTAGCAAGAAGAATAATATATACCAGTGAGATTTTGTGAAAAATCTTCTGGGGTCCACTTATGAGATCCATGGTCTGCAGACAAGAAACTAATCATACTCTTTAAAATGAAAATAACTACACTCACCTGATGAATTTTCACTTTTATTCATCTATAAAAAGGTTTAACACTAAACAAATTAAAAAAATAAAATAGGTAATAGTATATTAAATATATAAAAACCCAAGCAATTCTTAAAAGGTTCAAGTGAAATAAGAAAGAAAGATTAAAAACTAGAAGATAGTAATGAAAAGGCAATATTAAAAGAAAGAAACAGTTTATAGTTTAAACAGATGTGCCAATAAACCATTTCCCCCTACACTTTTCTCAAAAATGTTTGCCTCAAACCCTAGGTAATCAAGGCTTTGGATTTTATTAATTTGTTATTATTATTTATTTTACTTTTTTGTAATTTCATCAGAAATTGTATGTGTTTTCTTGCAATCCATGGAACCTTTTAGGCTTTGTTTATAAAACAATGGAAAGAAAATAAAGAATAACATCATTATTAAACAAAATAAAGTTGTGAACTGGTAGTTAAGGCAATTAGAAAGTGACCAACCCTAAAAATTTTCTGACATAATAAACATGGAAGAAGAAATAGAAGATCAACAAAATTCATGAAAATAGTACATTCAAGTTTCTTACTTTTTTCTTTCTCAAACAATTAGATACCACAATTCATGAAAACATACTTGTTGAATCCGAAGTTGATGATAAAAGAAAATCCCCAAAAGGACTAAATGAAGCTGAATAAACCGTACCAGAATGCAGAATGCCCCTGAATAAACTGTACCAGAATGCCCCTGATACAAAGTGTAAGAGTTTTTTCCACCAGATGAAAACCAGAAAATCTTATTTAATTAATCATTTTTACCTTTATTTAAAAAGTTAGTCATTTAAATTTTGAAGTAAATAATTTGGATGACTTCCAACTCCCCATACGCCCAAGTTTTGCCATGTCCCACACCTACCAGATAATAATATAAACTGAAATTCTAATTTTGTATTAGAGTATTACGAAATAAAATTAAGGAAAAAGACCTTGGGTGATGAATCTGAGAATCCTCCCGCTACTAATGATCCACCACAGGATAAACTAACCGAAGGAAGTGACTATAGAAGTAAAAAATTACATAATATAAATAGATGAAAAAGAAAAACAAGACACAAAATAATGAAAGTAAAAGGGGAAATACAAATACCCGTTATGTGTATTGATGAATCTGTAGAAACTAACTGATGGAAGTGACTATAGAAGTGACTCCATCTGCAAAAAGTAAAGCACGTAGGAAGAGAGAATCCAAAGTGAATAAGATAAGGTGGTCAGCAAGTAAAATAAGAAAAGGTATTACATCATAATCATACCAATTAATGTATTCAAAAGATTTGATGGACCACCCTGCACATCGAGTCATTCGCACCAACAAAATCAGCCTAGGGGTATAAACGTCTTTTAGAAGTGAACCAAAATTTGTTGGTTTACATTTACCTTCTTGTGGATGGATCTCTGAATATAGTCAACTCCAAAATCACCCCATGGAATTGAACCCTAAACCACATGTATTAGAAGGGTAGTACTTCCAAACTGTTGGAAATTATCTCCCTAACTGGAAACAAAAAGAATCAGATTTCAATAAACTAAAAAGAAAAAAAAAAGTATAATATAATTACCTGAAAATATCAACAGCATTTATTTCAACTGGGAAAGGATTTTAGGATGGCCAGGAGTGAATTAATGTCTTCAATTAACACAAAAATATGTATTTAAAGCAGACCCACATGTTAGGGGCGGAACCAGAACTTTGTTGTTAGAGATTGTTTCCAAAACAGGTAAGTTCAATAATTAAACTTTAAAATTGTTGAAAAAATAAGAGAAAACAAAGAAAAGAATATAAAGGATCTTAAAGTGACAACAAATACAAAATACATGCAAGATTTATAAAAGCTAATTATGTTTGGAATATTAAGGAACTCTTGGATGATACAACGTGGAATTAGCAATTCTAGAAAAGATGAGTGCTCTTAACATTAAAGCAACTATAGATCAGCCACATATGATATATCATCATGAGTTATGAGTTACTACCCTATTAGCCAAATAAAAAACAAATCCATTGCATTAAATAGAAAATGAGGACAATGAAAGAAAAAAATCCAAAGAAACTAAGCTAAGGTAATGGTCACAGTTACAATAAATCAGAATCATATTGAACTAAAATAGATCGATCCATGTTTCTAAGGCATACACCACTAGGGATGAGATTTAGAACCAGAAAACCGGAACAGAACCTGAATCGTAACCGGTATAACTGGAAATTTCTTAAACGGGTCGGGTATTGGGTTCCAAAATTACTCTTATCTGGGTTCCGGGTATTTCGGGTACGGTTCCAATGGGTCCGGGTAATCCGGGTTTTTGAACCAGATATGTTTAAAAAATCGGAATCGGGTCCTTTAGACCAGATTTCTACAAATACATTATTAAGTCACTATGATGAGTCATGTTCCCATAAAGTCCACTAAGTCAAAAAGAAAGAGAATGCAATCAATCCAAATTAGAATCTATACCTGGATCTTTTTAGCCACATCTAAAATTGAAATACCATGGCTACCCTCGAGTGAAAGAACATGAAATGCTGCATATTTAACAGCGCCAGGTGTCAACCTATGCCTAGACCTTCTATTGGAGAAACCCCTCTCTTGTATTATGGCCAATGCTTTTTCAGCTGTCACTCCACTTCTTAAATTTGAAATTATATCTCCACCATCAACACCCTACACTTGCAAATACCAATTTATCAAGTTATTATACTCTTCTATCCAAATTGATCTCAACAAAAGCAGAAAATGTGTCTAAGTTTTGATTTTGATTTCATGATAGGAATGTTTCTTGATTAAACTAGATGATATAATAATCAACTTGACAAAAAGTCATCTCAGGAATTGGAAAAGGCAACAAAAGGACCATAATATATCTACATAAAGTGATAAACGACAGGGAGGGACAATTTTGTAATTTACCATAAAAGGTACCTCGTTTTCTTCATGGGGATGTGGTTGATCGGCATTTCTTTTTTTCAATTTTGGTCAATATCCTACAGCAAGAGAAAATTGACGCAATATTTTGGGCCATGTCAATGGATCTAAGTGATGGGATTTGTACAAACAATCCTATGTGTGCATGCAACCCTAGAATTGGATCTATGTTTTCACTATTAGATACAAAACATTATGAACACATAATAAAACCCTAATTCTAGCATATAAGTAATCATATTAACATAAGAATAGGTTTATAATATTACCTTGATTGTTATGTAGCAATAACAATCCCAAATCTCCTTGTATTGACTTTGGAAGGCTTAGAGTCACAAGTGTCACTCCTCTAATGGTTCACAAACACCAAGAGCAAATGGAGAAGCAAGAGAGAGAGGTAAGAGGTATAAAATTCGTTTCTAGGAACCCTAGACAAGGCATGGACGAATTCTTATGGCCTTAGGGTTATTTATATAGGTGTAGAGATTAGGTTTCAGTCCTTATCCTTATCTAGTTGCTTGCCCACCAAGCAACCATAAGATAAGCCTTGAAAACCCTTATCTTTTATCCTTTGGACGATTTCAAGGATCCTTATCTCCTTGAATTCGTTCAACCCATATTTATTATAACCATTACCATATTTTGTAACTATCACATAATTACAATTCAGCCCCTCTAGTTTAATTAATTACATTTGATCACAAAATTAATTCTTAATTAATTATTGACCAATATTAATTAAACAAATATGATTTCTCCTTTAATATATTATTATTATAACATATTAATAAATCATAATAACCTCTCTCTCTATTTATTTCTCCAATCAAGTTGCTTTGGTGAAGGCAACCCAAAAGGACCATGCACCATCGGGTCAAGTACATACCAAAATAGTTATGGACTTAGACACTAATCCAATAGTCTCCCACTTGGATAAGTCTAACAACTATTCTGCGTATGACTTCAGATCCTGATCTGCAATCGTAGCTTTCCAAAGCCACTGTCAACTCTAATCCTATCAGATACGCGTGTCCTTAGATAAGGGATCATATATTCCTCCATTCTAGATATCATATGAGATATGATTTCAAATCATTCTCTTTGTACTATATCTCGATTTCCGATTTATGACGAATGACTAATTGAACAAATCAAATTAGCCCTAGCCCGGCCGAGCATTTACGTTTGTCATCACTAAATCATCGAGGGGCCCAAAGATATCGCTTTTATCCTACTTTGGATAAAAGGAACGGATAAACTTTGATACAATGCTCGCTTGCACTCACTCATCAAATCACACACAACAATATGTTTTATAACACCAAGTTACTAGTGCGTTTACATATTATCAATGTGCAACCGATTCACAAGATACAACTCACACATCTCGGTTTCAAGAATATAAGATGTTATCGTCTCACCAATCACTCGTGATACAATTCATGGAGTGATCCAAGTGAGCGTGGGTTTAATCCAATGCTCAAATTCATATTCATAAGCACTCATGAACGTTGCAGCAAACATTTGCTTATGTCTAATACTCTTTAGACAATCCACACACCAATTCACGACAGTCTTCATTCATATCTACTTCCAACATATGAATGACTGTGGCTCGTTCGAATAATTCGATTATTCTTAATAAATTCAGTTATTCTGGAAGTCAAAACATGCAAATGTGAAACACAAGAATAATACTAATCCCATAGGGTCTCAACCTTTGAGTATAAATAAAACGCCTTTTATTTATCACCATATTGATTACTCATTATTTGTCGTTTCGGGTAATCAACTTCTTACTTGAATTACAACACTTGTCCCATGCTCCTAGCATGCACACAATGTTTACCTATGGTTCTTACTTTGTGAAATAGATTCACATTGAACACATTTCCAATTATTCTCATTTCACAACTCCAAATCCTTTTCATAAGTGAAAGAATATCAAATTCTTGCTACTTATAGAATATGCTAGATTCTAACATTCTATGCAACTTATACTTTCGTAATGTCACTGCACAAAAGTCACAAAGACTATTGCCAATGATATTACAAAGTTCTCTATTGGAGATTGTTACAAGACAATTCCTTAGATATGATGTCTCTCACTCAAAGTACATTCCTTTGAACATCCTTTGCATAAAAGTTTCTAATCTAGTCATAGATTTTCAATATCCAATTCTCAATATGGACACGTTTCCATATTTTCCATATGACAACTCATTCTTAATAGAATCTTATCTATTCGTAATGATGTCGATATGGTCCATCCAATATGGAAACATTTCCATATCTTCCAATACTATACTTCCAACTACTCACAAGCAACCAATCCTCGTCGAACTTGGATTGTCCTTTGATAGTTGTTTAATTATTTTAGTCTAAACCGATTCTAGTCCTTTTTCCCTCTAAATGCGCTAGACATTTGGAAAATTTTAGAATGGTCAAACATTAAAGCATTTGCAATTGATCCTATACTCGAAGCGTATGGGACAGGACGCATAATGTTTTATTTGCTATGTTCTCAAAATTCGAATTGTGAAGAGGAATGCCGTAATCATAATCGAAAATTTAATAACACACTATTTACCTTTGACTAAATTTATTAACATTTCTCAACCTAATCCTTTAGATTTGAAATGAAGCATAATATTCTCTCCCTTAATTATAGCCAAACAACATTACAACCCTTACGACTTTGCAAGGTATAACTCTTGTTTTCTATAATTAATATTGCCAACTTGCAATAGGTGCCTTAATAATCATATAATCATAACTTTTATGCTCTCACTATCATGATGATTATTATAAACATAACGCTTATGCTCCCACTAGCTTCGACATGTATTCAGAAACAGCTTAACTTTTAGAAAAACAATGCTTATTGAATTTCTTAAGTTCATGTTTCTTATACTTAGTGCTTTGATAATCTTTTATCAAGGCTTCTTGAACTTATACACCTTTGCCTTCGATAGTTCATATGTGTGTCTAAACACTTAAGACTATTTGCCAAACCTCACAATTCAAATTATGGAAAGGGATACCGTAACCATAATCGAATTCGAGAATGCAATTTTACAATCACTATCTTCTTAAATCTTTCTTAGTGAAAGCATTTCCTCACAATCATTTTCATGAAGGAGGAAATCTTATGACACTTAGATTTAAACGGTGTATTTGTTCCTATCCATGTGAATTTTTTATAACCAAAGTTTACGACAAATTCAAACTCATATGGATCGAACTTTCTTGATCTCGATTTCTTGCCTTTATGGTAGCACAGTTGCCCACCATGTCTTCTAAGTAGTTAAGCAGCTCACCTTTTCTTATCAATGTACTTTCCATTGATCAAGGTCCTTGCCTTTTATGCATTCAAAATGAGAACTCATAGAACTCACATGCATAATTAACTCAAGTGGATTGGCACAGAAACAAAATAATGTCAACACGATAGGTTATAAACCTCAACTCGTGTGCTAGTGATGATCGATAAGGTTTATTTGATTTGTTCTTGAAACCTTTCAAGACCATAAAGACAACCCACTGACTCCTTGACATATAAGATTCTCTTGTCAACAACCATTTCTTGACAAACAAATATTCAAGAGTTAGTGTAGCTTTTATCAAACACTTCATAAATTGGTCCTAGTCGGTCTTTGTCTTATCCAAGACATCACAACTTTCCACATTTGATGAATGTTATAAACCTTCTTAATACTTATCACTCAATTTCACAATCTTAACTCTAAGACTTGTTTTTGGAACGAAGTATGATTGACTTCTTGATTTAACCATTTCTTCAATTCTTGATTCCTCTTCTTAGACATACAATTGTACTAAGACTCACTTAGAGGATCAATTGAGATATGGTTAAGACCTATCATAAAGCATAAAAGGTACTCTCCCTTCTTCTTAGAATGGAGAAACTTTTGTCTTTCTGCCTACTTGATTCTTCTTATTCGTTCTACTATTGGTTTAAACTTTTTCAATCAATTCATAATTACACTTAATCTTGTAAGTATAATCATGACGAATATCATTGTTACTCTTATGGTGGACTTGATCAACACACAACTTTGTGTATTCGATCTCCAAGTCCTTCACTTGACACTTTGTCAATGAATTAGTCTAATTTCCAAATATGAAATTTCTCATTCATCGTGCAACCAAGTTGCATGATTCCAAGTTTCTGTCAAATTGAAACTTGGGCGATGAGAAACTCTCCCTATTTGGTAAATTCTCGACTTTCCATAAGAACCAAATCCATTATTGCTAATAATAGAAACATTCAAACATCAATTTTTCATATTCGCCATTGCAAGGATAAATAAATAATCAAAATTTATTTTATTGCGGAAAAATTTTGTCCTTACAATGCAATTCATTGAAAAACTATGCTAATACATCTTTCATAGCTATCTAATTCTAACTCTAAGTAGTAGCTCAAGAATCTAAACTTCGAGAAATGCGATCGAAATCCATTCCTTCACAGTTAGATTCTGCTCACTTCTTCCCTTAAGCTTCCTTTCTTTTCTTCGATCCTACAAAACATCAATTGTAATCTTATCACATTATGTATTAAGAATCTAGAATAGAAGCTTAAAAGAGTTAGTTAATGGATTTTACCTATATTAGAGTCATACGTTTCGACTCTCCCATCTCTTAGATCTCTTAGGTAAATGGGGCAGCTTCGTCTCCAATGCCATTTCTCTTGGCAATAAAAGCAAATTGACTCTTTTGGAACATGACATGGAACTACTTCAGACATTGCCTTTCTCTTATGATCAACCTTTTCGATCATAGCATGCCTTTCATTGCCATTATCTATATCCATAGAGGTCTTGAAGGCAGATTCACCAATCAACTTTGCTTTTCTATTGCGCCAAAACATTTCTGATTCAGCATCAATGAGCATATAGGTGAGATCTATAAGGGTCACGTTGCGGTTCATCATATAGTACTCTCTTACAAACTCACTATATGAGTTAGGAAGTGACTGAAGAACCCAATCAACAGCTATTTCCTCACAGACAACGGATCCCAACATTCTTAACCTATCAATGTGTGACTTCATCCCTATGACGTGTGCACACACCGACTTTCCTTCTTTATGTTTACTTGCCAAAAGGGCTTGAGTGATCTTGAACTTTTCAAGCCTTTGAACTTGTGGGTTAGGGAGAATGATTGGAGGAGGGGGAGGAAGTGAAGTATGATCTCTTGTTCCTCGATCGAATCGTGGAATATCATCTTCATGTGGAATGCTTGTTCCACGGGATTTGAGAAGACCATAGTTGTCAAACTTTGACATCTACAATACGGGAGAAAACGAATTCAAGCTAGTTGATTGATTGAGTCCTTAGCAAATCACCCAAATGAGATACTAAGGCTAGGACCCAACATAATATTCTGCAACTCGGGAGAGGGATGCCGCAACCCAAATTGCAGAACATTTGAAGGTAAGTGAATGACGATTCACTAATTTCCACCATGAAAAATGAAAAAGAAATTTTAGGTTTTAAATCTATGAAAACTCCTAGATCCTTTGAGATTCATTGATCATTTCAATGGCATGTTTAAATCTCGATATGCCCCTCTTGTTTGTGACTGGGATGCCGAGGATCACAAAGCGGGTGTGAATAACCATGCAAACTTACATGGTGCCCTCACATGTTACAGTCATCTATTCGATGTGCCAGTAAACCACACACGCTCCACCGAACTATGACAAACATTGAGTCACCCTTTGCTACCTTTGCTTAGAACCATTTAGTGTGCCGGTAAACCACACACGCTCCACTAACGTCTTCGCAAGGGCACAAAGTGTAATTTCATGGAATTGCATCAATTCACTTTTGCCTAAGTAACTAAGATTGGGAATTTTATGAAAACATTTAGTTACTTTAGTAATTCATTATACTTATAATGGAAGGTTTTGTCTCATCCTACCCATTCGGCTAACGACCCTCCACTAGTCAAGAGTGCGGTGGGTAAGAGTGGATACCCATTCAATCGACATTTTATAGGCAATTTCCTTAAACACCCCTTATAGACTAGCTTCGTGAATGAGGCCTACTAACGGTAAGACCGACTTTTCCTCATACATATATATAGTGTTAGACTTTTAATGTTATATATAGTATAGGGTGTATTTAACACTTTTAAAATATTAGGTGGTCAAATTTAACAATTATAATTTTAATTCAATTAAATTTTAAACCAAAAACTTTATGGATTTATTAAACCTCTTTTAATTATACACCTTAATTAATTAATAAAACCATAAGCGTGTGATTTGAACTTTTTCAAAACTATAATAAGGTTTTAGAATTTAACATTCCTAATTAAACTTTTAATCAACTTTTAAATTCCAAAACTTGAGGGCAAGTTTTGAAACTTTTCAAAACAATTTAGTTTTAATCTCTCTTAAAATTTTCGAATTTATGTCATATAAATTAATATTTTAAATATTAAAACTCTTGATTTAATAATTATCTTGAATTAGACTATTAATTTAATTATTAAATCATAAGGGATTATCTAAATCATGAGGATAATTACCATTTATACATTTAAGATATCCTAATCCCTTAATTATCTCTCTAGATTTCGAAATTATGGTTAGGATAATACAAAATCTATAATTACCATATATAACAACTAGAGGATAATTACAAGATATGGGATAATCCAAATCCCTAAAATTTAGGATCTTATCTTGGGGAGGAGGCTAATTTCGAAAATCATGGGGTTTTTGAAACCATAGATTTCGAAATCTTGAGGCTTAAGTAAAAGATTTGAAACCCTTTCAAATTTTCGCAAATTAGGGTATAGAAACCCTAATCTCGAAATTTCTAGCCTCCTAGGGTTTATTGTCTATAAACCCTAATATGTCAAGTTCATACAATTGTATAATACTAATTGAAAACAAGTTAACCAAATTCTCTGATACCACTGATGGGATTTGTACAAACAATCCTATGTGTGCATGCAACCCTAGAATTGGATCTATGTTTTCACTATTAGATACACAACATTATGAACACATAATAAAACCCTAATTCTAGCATATAAGTAATCATATTAACATAAGAATAGGTTTATAATATTACCTTGATTGTTATGTAGCAATAACAATCCCAAATCTCCTTGTATTGACTTTGGAAGGATTAGAGTCACAAGTGTCACTCCTCTAATGGTTCACAAACACCAAGAGCAAATGGAGAAGCAAGAGAGAGAGGGAAGAGGTATAAAATTCGTTTCTAGGAACCCTAGACAAGGCATGGACGAATTCTTATGGCCTTAGGGTTATTTATATAGGTGTAGAGATTAGGTTTGAGTCTTTATCCTTATCTAGTTGCTTGCCCACCAAGCAACCATAAGATAAGCCTTGAAAACCCTTATCTTTTATCCTTTGGACGATTTCAAGGATCCTTATCTCCTTGAATTCGTTCAACCCATATTTATTATAACCATTACCATATTTTGTAACTATCACATAATTACAATTCAGCCCCTCTAGTTTAATTAATTACATTTGATCACAAAATTAATTCTTAATTAATTATTGACCAATATTAATTAAACAAATATGATTTCTCCTTTAATATATTATTCTTATAACATATTAATAAATCATAATAACCTCTCTCTCTCTATTTATTTCTCCAATCAAGTTGCTTTGGTGAAGGCAACCCAAAAGGACCATGCACCATCGGGTCAAGTACATACCAAAATAGTTATGGACTTAGACACTAATCCAACACTAAGTGGCGTTGCCAGCTACAAATATCAAAACCCGAAGCAAATGCCTAAAAGCAATAGCAGATTCGTGATAATTTAGGGTTTTTTTGGCGAGGTCAAGTCGCACAAATTTATTTGAGGCGTAGCACCTTGAAATACATACAATTGATCCGCCTTCTCCTACCATCTTCTCGGGAATTTTTTTAGGGGTAGCACGGCCTACCTCTGCCAACTAACTGGTTTCGCCCATGCCTTATGTATCCGATGATGGAGTTAGATACAAGCTTCAATCAAAACAAATATCACTATTCAAAGCAAACCCACCAATCATTAGATAATTTAAACAAATCATCTTACATCTTTGAATTGATGAGTAAAGTGAACCTATGTCAAGAAGGTGATAATGTTGTTATATTTATTATTTTAGTCAGTCGGCTTGATTGGAAGAAATGTTAATAGTTTTTGAAATGTTATCAGTCGAATCCATCTTTATGATATAAGAACGAAAACGTTAAGAAGAGAGAAAAAGCAAAACATACCTTAATCAGACCTAGGGCTTGTAATCTTAAGCAATCGTAGTAGGTTGAGTAAGGTAGAGGGGAAGTGGAGCGAGAACACAACCCTACACAAAAACTCGACGGTGACTCAAAAAATCCGACAGCCCTACACAAAATCTCGAACAACTCCCTCTCTAGCCACTAATACGAACGAACAGAAGATTAAGGTTATTTTGGGATGCTAAGGGTTTGGTTAGAGGGGATGTAAGAACTAAATATATGAGAAATCGACCCTAACATAAGAGCCCAAGGGGATCTCTACATCAAAATGAGGCTTTCATCTCAAGGGTACCTGACGTCAACATGTGGCTGCCAATTAGGTTTTTTTTTTCATGTAGAGGATGTAGTTGGAGGTTTTCTTGCAGATTAAAGCCCTAGTTGTGTTGGACGAACGAAGAAGAGTTGGAGGTGTTGTTTGTAGGTGAAGATGAAGGGCCCTAGGGTTTCTTTCTAGCTAATTCAAATATTAGCATCGATGGAAGAAGGTGGAGGCATCAGTAGGGGGAACAAGGGAGAATGAGAGAGGAACAAATAAGCGGGGGGTTTAATTTTTGGGATGCCATTCCCCCCCCCCCCTCACCCCACCCCAACTAGAAACGCGTGTTTCATTAAAAAAGTTATAATGCGACATGTTTAGATGACGCGCATTTTATAATAAGCGCCCTCCGTGTTTTTTTTGAGACACTAATTTTACGGCGTGCAAAAATGCGCATTCTAAATTCTTCAAATTTCTAAAGATCTGACATTAATTTTGGGGCACGCCCTTTTGCGTATCATTAATCAGTGCGTGTCGTAAAAAGCGTGTCATTAAAGGTCTGTTTTCTAGTAGTGATTGTTTAATTAATATTAGTCAACAATTAATTAAGAATTTATTTTGTGGTTAAAAGACATTAATTAAATAAAGGGGACTAGAACTGTCAATTGTGTGATAGTTGAATTTTGGGCTAATGGAATCCATAGAGGATGGAGTGGACGAATTCTATAGGGAAACCCATTAGAAATCGTCTAAGGCCTCTAAGAAGGGAGTCCATGGGTTGCTTAGGGCCTAAGCATTCAAATTAGGGTTTCCTTGTTAGATAACCCTAATAGCCTCACTATTTAAAGGACCCTTGAGACTCAAAAACGTGGTGAAGTGATTCCTTAGGGTTTCAACACGTTTTTGGGTGCATCCTCTCTTCTCATTCTTCATCCTCTTGCTCTTGGTGTTTGTGAGCCATTAGAGGAGTGACACTTGTGACTCCAAGCTTTCTAAAGCCATTACAAGGAGGATTTGAGATTGTTATTGCTACATAACAATCAATGTAAGATCTAAACCATATTCTTATGTTAATATTGATTATCACATGCTAGATCTAGGGTTTAAAGTCTTGGATGAATGCATGTACAATAGAGAAACCTAGATCCAAGCATTAGGGTTTGCATGAGCACATAGGATGTTCTTATGGTCAAAATCCATCAGTGGTATCAGAGCCTTGATTGGTTTCTATTGTATTGATGCCTTGTTTATTTGTTCAATCTTTAAAAATCGTTTTTGTGCCCCTGACTGATGAACTCGGCGAGTTCCATAGTGGACCCGGCGAGTTCGAACGTCAGTTAGAGCAGATTTCGGGATTTCTTGCTGTTTTGCTTGAGGATACTTGCCTTAATTGCTTTGGGTCATTAATATCTGAATTTGGTCATATATTTGAGTATATCCTTGACCAAACAAAAGATAATTACCATTTGATTGAATGATAATTTCCTTATATGATAATAATTGATTATTTGAATTAAATTGGTAAATTGTCTTGCAAGTAATATTGACTAGGTCAAATTTAGATAATCTTTAAATTAATTGTTTAATTTGAATTATATGTTATTTGATCCTTTGTGTTTTGAAAAGTTTCAAAACTTGCCCTCAAGTTTTGGAATTTATTTCTTGATTAAAAAGTTTAATTTTGAAATATTTAAATTCTAAACGCTAATGATTTGAAATGTTTCAAAGCTTGCCCTCGAGTTTTGGAATTTAAATTTTAATTAAAAGTTTAATTTTAAAATGTTGAATTCTAAGACCCTAAGTTTTGAAAAATTCAAATTGCACCCTATGGTTTTATTAAATTAATTAAGTGTATAATTAAAAGAAAGTTAATAAATCCATAGTGATATGGTTTACATGTAATTAAATTAAAAGTGTAATTTATTAAGTTAGACCACCTAGTATTTTAAAAGTGTAAAATACACCCTATACTATATATAACATTAAAAGTTTAGTATTATATATGTATGAGTAAACAGTCAGTCTTACCGTTAGTAGGCCTCATTCACGAAGCTGGTCTACAAGGGGTGTTTAAGGAAATTGCCTATAAAATGGCGATTGAATGGGTATCCACGCTTACCCACCGCACTCTTGACTAGTGGAGGGTCGTTAGCCGAACGGGTAGGATGGGACAGGAACCTTCCATTATAAGTATAATGAAGTACAAAAGTAACTAAATGCTTTTACAAATTCCCAATCTTAGTTACTTTAGGCAAAAGTGAATTTGATGCAATTCAATGAAATTACACTTTGTACCCTTGCGAAGACGTTAGTGGAGCGTGTGTTGTTAAACGACACACTAAATGGTTTTAAGGAAAGGTAGCAAAGGGTGACTCAATGTTTTTCATAGTTCGGTGGAGCGTGTGTAGTTAACCGGCACATCGAATAGGTGACTGTAGCATTGGGGGCACCATGTAAGTTTGCATGGTTATTCACTCCCTGTTTTGTGATCTTCGACATCCCAGTCACAAATCGAGGGGCATATCGAGATTTAAACATGCCATTGAAAGGTTCAATGAATCTCAAAGGATCTATGGATTTTCAATGCATTTAAAACCTAATCTCTTTTTCATTTTTCATGGTGAAAAATTAGTGAATCGTCATTCAATTACCTTCAAATATTCTGCAATTTGGGTTACGACAACCCTCTCCCAAGTTGTGGAATATTGTGTTGGGTCCTAGCCTTAATATCTTATTTGGGTGATTTATTAAGGACTCAATTAATCAACTAACTTGAATTTTCTCCCGTTTTGTAGATGTCAAAGTATGACAACTATGGTCTTCCCAAATCTCGTGGAACAAGCTTTCCACATGAAGATGATATTCCACGAATCGATCGAGGAACACGAGATCATGCTCACTTCCTCCACCTCCTCCTATTGTTCTCCCTAACCCACAAGTTCAAAGGCTTGAAAAGTTCAAACTCACTCAAGCCCTTTTGGCAAGTAAACATGAAGAAGGAAAGTCAATGTATGCACACGTCCTAGAGATGAAGCCACACATTGATAGGTTAAGAATGTTGGGATTCGTTGTCTATGAGGAGCTAGCTGTTGACTGGGTTCTTCAGTCGCTTCCTGACTCATATAGTGAGTTTGTAAGAGAGTACTATATGATGAACCACGACGTGACCCTCATAGATCTCACCTTTAGCGCACTGGAAAAGTAAGGTTGATTGGTGGATCTGCCTTCCAGACCTCTATGGATATAGGCAATGGCAACGAAAGGCCTGCCATGGCAAAAAAGTTTGATCATAAGAGAAAGGCAAAGTCTGAAGTAGTTTCGTGTGCTGTTCCAAAAGAGTCAATTTGCTTTTATTGCCAAGAGAAGGGGCATTGGAGACGAAGCTGCCCAGTCTACCTGAGAGATCTAAGAGATGGGAGAGTCAAGACATACGACTCTACTTCAGGTAAAATCCACTATCTAACTCCATTAAGTTCCTATTCATTGATTCTTAAAACATAATGTGATAAGATTACATTTGAATGTTTTGCAGGATCAGTGAAAAGAGAGGAAGCTTGATAGAAGAGCAAGATGAGTCTGATCACGAAGAAATGGATCACGATCGCATGGATTCAAAGATCAGATTTTGAGCTTAGAAAGTTGTGATAGAGTTGTTAGGAATATTTGATTACATAGTTTTTCAGTTGATTTTGCATTGTAAGGACATGTTTTCCGCTGCTTTTATGAGTAAAATAAATTTTGATTTATCTTATTTATGTATATCCTTGCAATGAAATCGTTGTGAAAAATTGATGTTTGTGTATTTCTATAAATGGATGTGATTCTTAGTTATGTTATGGTAGTGTCAAAATTTTCTAAGTAAGGAAAGATTCCCATCACCCAAGTTTCAATTGGACAGAAACTTGGAATTATATAATTTGAATCATGTGATGTATGGAAATCTTGGTACTTAGAAAATTAAGACTAATTCCTTGATCACACAAGTATGTGAGTCAAGTGAAGGACTAAAGAAATAGAACACAATGTTATGCACTAGTCAAGTCCACCAAAAATAACAATGAGACTATTCGTCATGATTTACCAAAAGTTCTAGTAAATGTGGTTATACTTACAAGATTAAGTGTAATTATGAATCATTGAAAGGTTTCAATGAATGACAGAACGAATAAGAAGAATCAATGAAGGCAGAAAGATTAAAAAAGTTTCTTAAATCTAAGAAGAAGGGAGAGTACTTTTGTATCGGATTTTATGATCGTCTTAATGATTAAGAACTATATCACAATTGATCCTCTAAGGAAATCTTAGTGTACTGGTATGGCTAAGAAGAGGAATCAGAAATTGTTGAAATGGTTAAATCAAAAGGATGAGTCACACTTTGTTCCAAAATCAAGTCTTAGAATCGTATTCCAAGATTGTGAATTGAGTGAAACACACTCATCAAATGTGAAGTAGAAATTTTTTTTTCTTTATCTTGCACGTTTTGAAATTGGTAAGTTGTGATGTCTTGGAGAAGACAAAGACCAACTAAGACCAAATGTGTGTAATGTCTTGTCTTGATATAGACACACACTAACTCTTGGATATTTGTTTATCAAGAAATGTTTTTGATAAGAGAATCTAATATGTCAAAAGGTTAGTGGGAGTCTGAATATCTTGAAAGGATGCAAGAATTAATCAAGAGTAAACACTAGCGCACGACTTGAGGTTTGTAACCTATCGTGTTGACAAAATTCTATTTCTATGCCAATCCTGTTGAGTGATTATGCATATGAGTTTACGAGTTCTCAATAGACTGCATAAGACAAACACCTTGTTCAGTGAAAGTACATTGACTGGCATAGGTGAGTTGCTAGATAACTTGGAAGCAATGGTAGGAACACATACACCATAAAATCTAAGTGTCATAAGGTTTTTCTCCTTCATGATAATGATTGTGAGGAAACGCTTTCACTAAGAGAGATTTTAAGGAGATAGCAACTATGTAAATTGCATTCTCAAATTCGATTATGATTATGGTATCCCTTTTCGTAGTTTGAATTGTGAGATTTGGAAATTAGTCTGAACATTTAGGACTTAGTAAGATAAGTTCTGAATTAGTTTAGACACACATATATGAGCTGTCTAGGGAAAGGTGTGTGATTTTGAGAAGCTTAGATAAAGGCTTATCGAAGCATATCGTATTAGAAACAATGAACTTTGGAAGTCAATAAGTATTGATTCCTAGAAGTTTAGTTGGTTCCTAAATACGTGTCAAAGCTAGTGGGAGCATAAGGGTTATGCCGGAATGAATATAATCGTCATGTCAGTGGGAGCATGATTATTATTTAAGTATTGCAAGTTGGAAATATTAATTATAGAAAAAGAAAAGTTTCACTTTGCAAGGTTGCAGGGGTTGAAGAGATGTTTTTGCTATAATTAAGGGAGAGAATATTATGCTTCATTTCAAATCTAAAGGCTTAGATTGTGGAATTTTAATAAATTTAGTCAAGGATACATAGTGTGTTCTCAAATTTCGATTATGATTATGGCATCCCTCTTCATAGTTCGAATTATGAGAACGTGACACATAAAATATTATGGCAGAAGATTGATAAAGTATCATATCTTTATGTAAGACATTATGCATCGTGTCCCATACGCTTCGGGTATAGGATCGATTGCAAATGCTATAATATTTGACCATTCTAAATTTTTCCAAATGTCTAGCGCAGTAAGAGGGAAAAAGGACTAGAATTGGTTTTGAGTAAAATAATTAAACAACTATCAAAGGACGATCCAAAGTTTGCTGAAGATTGGTTGCTTGTGAGTAGTTGGAAGTATGGTATTGGATGGGCCATATCGACATTATTATGAATAGATAAGATTCTATTAAGAATGAGTTATCATATGGCAAATATGGAAATGTTTCCATATTGGGAGTTGGATATTGAGAATCTATGTCTAGATTAGAAACTTTTATGCAAGAAGGATGTTCAAAGGAATGTACTTTAAGTGAGAGACATCATATCTATAGAATTGTTTCTGATAAAGATTGACCAAGTCTTGATGATTTTGAGCTATGACTTTACGAAATGATCATTGCATAAAATCTTAGAATCTAGCATATTCTATAAGTGGCAAGAATTTGATATTCTTATACTAAGGATTGGGAGTTGTGAAATGAGTATGATTGGAAATGTGTTCATTTGATCTATTTCGCAAAGTAAGGACCATAAGTAAACATAGTATGCATGCTGAGAGCATGGGACAATTGTTGTTATAATTCAAGTAAGAAGTTGATTACCCGAAACATCAAATAATGAGTAATCAATATGGTGTTTAAATAAAATGTTTTATTTATACCCAAAGTTTGCGGCCATATGGGATTAGTAATATTCTTGTGTTTCACTTTGCATGTTTTGACTTCCTGAATAATTAAATTATTTCAAAATAATCAAATTATTCAAACTGTCCACAGTCGTTCATATGTTAGAAGTAGGTATGAATGAAGACCGTCATGAATTGGTTTGTAGATTTTCTAAAGTGTATTAGACATAGAAAAGGTTTGCTACAACGTTCGTGAGTGTTTATGAATATGATTTTGAGCATTGGATTAAACCCACGCTCACAAGAATCACTTCATGGATTTTATCATGAGTGATTGTGAGTTGATAATATTGTATATTCTTGAAAACGATTTGTTGGTTGGTTGCACATTGATGATAAGTAAACGCACCAGTAACTTGGTGTTATAAAACTTATTTTCGTGTGTGATTCGATAAGTGAATACAAGCAAGCATTTATCCAAAGTGGGATAAAAGTGATATATGTGGGCCCCTCGATGATTTAGTGATGACACCTAAGCGCTTGGCCAAGCCGAGACTAAGTTGATGTGTTCACTTGTAGTCTGTTGTCAGTCGTCGTAAATCGGAAATCGGGAAACAACACATAGACAGAGAGAATGATTTAAATCCATGTTTCAGTCTATACGATATCTAGAATGGAGGAATATATGACCCCTTATCTAAAGGACATGCTTCTGATACGATCAGAGTTGACAGCGACTTTTGAAAGTTACGATTGCAGATCAGGATCTGAAGTCATACGCAGAATAGTTATTAGACTTACCCAAGTGGGAGACTGTGGGATTAGTGTCTAAGTCCATAATTATTTTGGTATGTACTTGACCCGATGGTGCATAGTCCTTTTGGGTTGCCTTCACCAAAGCAACTTGATAGGATGAATTATGGAGAGAGAGGAGTAATTATGATTTATTAATATATTATGAGAATAATATATTAAAGGAGAAATCATATAGTTTAATTATTATTAGTAAATAATTAATTAAGAATTAATTTTGTGGCTAAAAGACATTAATTAATAAAGGGGACTAGAACTGTCAATTGTGTGATAGTTGAATATTGGGCTAATGGACTCCATAGAGGATGGAGTGGACGAATTCTATGGGGAAACCCATTAGAAATCGTCCAAGGCCTCTAAGAAGGGAGTCCATGGGTTGCTTAGGGCCTAAGCATTCAAATTAGGGTTTCCTTGTTAGATAACCCTAATAGCCTCACTATTTAAAGGACCCTTGAGACTCAAAAACATGGTGAAGTGATTCCTTAGGGTTTCAACACGTTTTTGGGTGCATCCTCTCTTCTCATTCTTCATCCTCTTTCTCTTGGTGTTTGTGAGCCATTAGAGGAGTGACACTTGTGACTCTAAGCTTTCTAAAGCCATTACAATGAGGATTTGAGATTGTTATTGCTACATAACAATCAAGGTAAGATCTAAACCCTATTATTATGTTAATATTGATTATCACATGCTAGATCTAGGGTTCAAAGTCTTGGATGAATGCATGTACAATAGAGAAACCTAGATCCAAGCATTAGGGTTTGCATGAGCATATAGGATGTTCTTATGGTCAAAATCCATCAATTGGTGCCTACGATCCATTGGTATAGTGAACACAAAAGTTGCTCGACTACTAGCCCAAAAACTCAAACTGAACAAATATACAAGACACCCTAATTAGAATTGGGTCACAACTTAGACAAAGGCCCAACATCTTAATCGAAGGCCCACCACCAAAGCCCAAATGTCTAACCTACATTAATAGGCCCAAGATCAAAGTCCAAACTACAATGGGTTGCATGGCCCCAAAAGGCCCAAACATGACGTCAATGCCCCCACAAGAACAAAAGTCCAATAAATTTGAATGGGACCAGGCCCAAGGCTGAATAGGGCCCGAAAAGCTTGCAGGTCCAATGAAGCCCAACTCTCATGTGTTGTGTACGCCCAACGTACCACATCAGTACGCTTAACATACTCGACCCTTTGGCCGTACGCATTGCGTACACGACTTTATGCCCAGTGTACAACCAACCCATGTACAAAAGGCTATTAAGTGCTTAGTGCTTAAGGTTTCAACGTCCAACTTTAGATCTGCGTCTATTAAGATGTCCTAGGGCATAAAGTTGGCAACTTTATGACCTTGCATGCCACATGGGTCCCCAATACTTCATTTCTCCCATTAAGACCACATTTAAGACCTTAGACTCATCCATGGTCTCATTACAACCTTTAAGATGGCAACTTTATGCATCAAGCATGCTCAAGGAGCTTAGATCTAACAATCCTAGTCTCTGGAGTTGCACAACTCACAAAAGAGGGTCTAAGAACCAAAAATGGACTTCATAACAAAACCCTAACTCAAACTAGCAAAAGAGATGGCAAAGTTTGAGCTTTTTACCTCAAGAAGCTTCCCTATGAGCTCCAAATGCAGGATCTAAAAGCTTTTCCACGTCCAAGGCTTGCTTCTACTTCCTTCTCCTTGCTAGAACACCAAAAATGAGGTATTTAAGGCACTCACAAGCTCAAGAGGCACACACAAAGGATTTTAGGATTTTGGGGATGTTAGAGAGTGATGAAGGTTGGTTAGGGTAAGGTCTAAATGACTTAAGGATGCTTAAATAGGTCACAAGACCGAATATTAGGGTTTTGGTCTTCAACCACGTACGCCTCATGTACCCCTCAGTACGCCCCGCGTACGTGGTACACGTTGCGGTAATAATCATTTTGGTTTAGATGATCAAGACGCACACCATAAATCCTTCTAATGAAATCACACCCAAGACGCGGACTAGCAAATATGAACTTTAGGTGATAGGAGGCTTTTTGTGAAAATCACAATAACCCTAAATGGTTATTATTTTTGTCAAAAGGGAGAGAGATTGGAGGCTTGGACTAAATCTTTAGGAGGTAAGGAGTGTCAGGGTTTGATCCCTAACATCCTATTTATAGTATTTGGTTTAATTTAAATTTTTAAGGATATCCTTATCCTTATTTCAATCCATCATTATCCTTATTCCATAAGGATAAAATTGTCTATACCCTTATTCTAGAGAGTTCTAAAACATTCCAATTAATTACTAGCGAGTTAATTAATATTTAACGTATTTAATTAATTAAGACTATTTACTTAATCAAATAGAATTTTCAATTAATTATTAATTCATAGTATATTAACACCTTATTTTCTCCTAATTATTATTGTTTAATTAGGTCATGAGGGCAACCCAAAAAAAAACATGGCATTATTATAAATATTATAAATTAGTTAATGAACTTAGACATTCATTCCATCATGTTCCAAGGTTGCTTAGGGTTTCTTGCTTATGAAGGTTGGTTGAAGATGAAGATGAACAAAAGTACAAATGTGAAGAAATTGATGAAGAAGACAAGGCGGCATAAAAAGAAGAAGAAATTGGTGTAGAAGAGGAGTGTGAATGAATTATCTCTCGGGTTAATTAAATATATTTTATTTTATTTTTGAGTAAAATATATGAATGGTCCCTATAGTTTAGGGTAATTTACACGTTTGGTTTGTAACTTATTTTTTTAACTCGGAAGATCCCTTCTGTTTGTTTTTGTTATGTGTTTGGTCCATGTCTTACCTAAAAAGACTATTTTGCCCTTGATTTTTTAAATTTATTTAAATAAACACATCCCCAACCTCATCCCTCAATTTACCTTACCTACCCCATCATTTTTTCCTATTTAAATAACAGTATTTTTAGGTAAGACATGGATCAAACGCGTAACAAAAACAAACAATATGGACCAAACGTGTAACAAAAACAAATAGTAGGGACCTTCCAAGTTAAAAAAATAAGTTAGTAGGGCTAACAATTCTCGACACAACCCATGACACGACACGAAATAAATGGGTTTGGGTTGAGTTTTTCAACTCGACAACCTGCTAACCCGCCAACCCGCGAACTTGTTTATTAAACGGGTCATATACGTGTTTCTCAAAAAATAAACGGGTTGACCCGCCAACCCATTTATATTTTTAATAAAAAATATATTTTATTTTTAAAAATATTTGTGTATCAGGTAATAATATTTAATAAATATTATATAATATATACCATTGATTCATAGACCATTTGACTATTTTGACATTTTAACTCGTGCTTCTCAAAATCAAATCTTGTATGAGCTTATCTCCCTTTTCCAGACTTCCAGTCTCCCGGTCTCTCACAGTCCCACTCTCCCCTCTGTTACTCTGTGATCGAAATCAGGTATCGAAATGGTGTTGGGTAATTGACTTTGTTTTTTGGGAGAAAAAAAATAGGAATTATGGCTATTACTTTAGCATTTAAATTATCTATGTTTTTATGAATGTTTAGTTTGAACATGTTTCTATGAATGCTTTTAATTTTTATTTGAATGTTTAAGACTTAAGTGTTTAAAATCCGGATATGTTTGCATCAACCATCACAAATTTATTCATGTTTAATTGTCAATTTTTTTTTATGGAATCTGACTCACGAACCCGCCAACCTGTGAACCTGTATACTTAAATGGGTCGTGTTTGGGTTGATATATTTCGACCCGCCAATCCGCCAACCCGCGACACGTCAACCACGACACGATTGACATGTCTATAAGTTAGGGACCAAACACGCAAATTATCCACACCATAGGAACTATTCGTGTAATTTGTTCTTTATTTTTTTTTTTCAAAAAATACATATTTAATTATCTAGGTGGAAACTGGAAAGTGACGTGGTCTCTATGTTTCCACATCTTGGTGCAAACTAAGCGGTGTTTACCCGAAAACTGGTAGTTTTTGTTTTAATTGAACACTTATTTAACAGGTAAGATTCAACTTTAGTAGTCTACTATGAAAAAAAAAAAGCAAACAAACGATGATGACCAAATCAAAAAAATCACCAAACTTAAATGTGTTAAAATGTCAATTTTCTAAAAAAAAAAAGACAAAATAAAGTAGTTAAAGGGAGGGGCCTAGGGCCTTTGGAATAACTTTGATGATTAAGTTTGTTTATTTAGTAGTTTTTTTTATAGAGATCAAAGAGACAATACAGAAAGGAAAGGAAAATTAGCTATACGGATGATTAGGATTTAGGAGTTGTCACGTGTTGATATTTGTTTTTTATTGTTGATGAATGGTTTTGTTTAACATTAGCATTTTGGGTGTACATTTGGCTCTAAAACTTTTACTATCATCATTTGGTCATAACAGGCGTTAATTGGTCCCGATTTACCAAGCCGAAACATGTACCATACCCTATACTTTAGTTCTCTTCGATCTTAGAAATGGACCTCGAAAAAATTTGTTGCCCTTCAGTTCGGTCCTGATTCGGTATATGTCCGGAACGAACCCCTAATTCCACGTGATAATAAAGGGAGATAGCGAGAAAGGCAAGGGCAAGATCTAGGTGGTAGGTAACGCAAATTTATGGGAGAGATTTTAGATACATTTTTGTATATTCTTTTGAAGAATAACACATTTTTAACGCACTAATGGTGCATTATATTGTTGTTTTTATATAGAGAGTCACATCCGAAATAAACTATATATATAGATAGATATCAAAGTCAATTTTAGTTGTTGGTTTTTATATGTTTTCTATTAAGTCACGAAAACTTTTAATAAATTGATAATAACATATATCATTTTTATACTTTATATTTTTTTTATGAATATTAGGTGTTACAAATGACTCCCTTCACTGTATATTTACGTGGCATTGCTAATGTTCTTGAGGGTTACTTTAGTAATTTAATTTATTAATCAAATATTTTTATTATATCTACTCAATAAATGAATAGTTTTTTGTCACTTGTCAGTTCTCATTTAATTTGTCAAATATCATTTTGTAATTATTTTGAATTAAATTTTTTATATGTCATTTTATGGGGTTTTTTTATTTTATTAAATTTCATATAATATTTTGATATAATAATTACAATAAATATAGTAATAAATGAATATCAGTTTCATTAGTTTCTTTTATTTATTTATTTAAATTGTTTTTTTAATTTAAAAGATAAAATACATTTACATTATAATAATTCATTATTTTTCTTATTTTTTTTATAAATTCAAAGTTTTCAAATATTTTGACCCTTATATTTATTTTTTATTAAATTAACCTATATAATACATTGATTTTACAACTAGTTATGTATTAAATAGAATGTCAGTTTCATTTATGTTTTAAGTTGATATTGCATTTTTTGTTGTGTGTCGTTTACTGTTATTATAATATTAACTTTGAGTTTATCTCATAAATTTTATAAATTTATCTTTAAAAAAATATGCTAAATATTTACCAAATAATCAATTATTTTTATGGATTTATATGCCAAACTGAACATTATAATTTTACAAAATAATTGAAATTAAAGTTTTGGATGATATTTACTAATCGTTACACCTGCATGCGTTCTAAGGATCTATTCATATATCTTTTAATCAATAATCTTTAATTAATCCTTATATGAATCAATTTTAATAATTTAGATAACATCTAATTCATGCACACTGATATATATTAATCATTCAAACCTTTTAACTATAAACTACTTATTTATTTATATTATATATAAATATCATCCAGGATAATCAATTTAAAGTCATTCTTTCACATAGTTGGCGGAAATAAGAATAAAATATATATAAAATATGAGGTTTAGTTCAACAAACACCTATAATTCTAATGGTTTTGACGTGACATTTTATTCCTACCAATTGTTAATCTTATCTCCTGTGCATGGTGTGGTCGGGGGTTTCTGAAGTGGACGTCAGTACGGGGTCCATGTTGAGGAATGGTTCAACTTGATATATGATTCAGTCGACTCTTTAGCAATATAATTTCATACTCCAAAGACAAAAGCCCCGAGTGTTTTTGTTTCAATTTCAAAGCTGAAGTTATAATTAAAAATTACAACAATTTACGATTTAAAAATAAGGTTGAAAATTAAAAATTGCATTTGGACTAATAATGAGCTAATGTAGACTTGCGGCAAGGAAGAGCTCACGTTTTGTACAAATTCTAAATTCAATTTGCGGCATCCCCAAAGCTCGATCCATATTTTTTGTTTAGGGAAAATGACTCTTGAGGGTAATTAACTTTTGCGTTTGTATTCATTTGGTCCTTTTTTTTGTATTCAATATATCATCGAACTTGTTGTTTATGTTCACTATAACCATTTTGACCGGCTTTTGACATGTGATAGCCGATCAAAGGGTTATGGTGAACACAAACAACAAGTTTGATGGTATATTGAGTACAAAAAAAGGGAAATGGACCAAATGAGAACAAATGCAACAGTTGGTTATCCTCATGATTCATTTTTCCTTTACTCATTTACAGCAAATCCAACGTCATCTCCTACTGATATTAATGACTTTATGAGATTCATTCTTGCTTCTCTTCAAAACATAACCCACATAAAAACATTATTCATACATGTACAACTTTGTAATGCACTTGAATATTTATTAGGGGAATCTTGACTAAGCAGACGCATTTCATGACTACATTTACATTTCCAATCAAATAATTTATCGTATCATGGATTCTAGACACGTCTACAAACGAGTGAAATCAAAAGTGCTGTGATTTTTTAGTTTACTTAGCTTTAAGATCGGACTCATGAGATAAGATACAACATCAATATGTACAATATCATGCTGCTTTTGTAGACACATCACCATAATATTGTACATATTGATGTTGTATCTTATCACATGAGTTCGGTCTTAAAGCTGAGTAAACTCAAAAATCACAACACTTGTGATTCCACTCGTTTGTAGACTTGTCTAGAATCCATGATACGATAAATCATTTTATTGGAAATGTAAATGTAGTCATGAAATGCGTCTGCTTAGTCAAGATTCCCCTAATAAATATTCAAGTGCATTACAAAGTTATACATGTATGAATAATGTCCTTTCGTAGGTTATGTTTTGAAGAGAAACAATAATGAATCTCATAAAGTCATTAATATCAATAGGAGATTATGTGAGATTTGCTGTAAATGAGTAAAGGGAAAATGAATCAGGAGGGTAACCAACTGTTGCATTTGTTCTCATTTGGTCCCTTTTTTTGTACTCAATATACCATCGAACTTGTTGTTTGTGTTCTCCATAACCCTTTGACCGGCTATCACAAGTCAAAAGTCGGTCAAAAGGGTTATGGTGAACACAAACAACAAGTTCGATGGTATATTGAATACAAAAAAAGGAAAGGGATCAAATGAGTACAAACGCAAAAGTTAATTACCCTCAAGAGTCATTTTCCCTTTTATTTATTGGTTTTCTGACTCTGCTAGACTTTGCATATCGTTTTGATTGCAGTACCGTTCTTGTTTTGATTGTCAAATGTAATTAAACAAGTATCCCACTATTCCTAATTTATTTTTTATGACTGCTTGTTTTTATATTCTAATTAATTTTACTAATTAACGAACGAACACGCTTCTAAATGACTGCATTTCTTACTTCACATACACAATTTAATTTTTATTTTTAGTGATTTAACTAATTTTCCTAATAGCTAGTTCTCTTTCTGTAATTTAGTTTATATTTTGTTGCGTCTTCTTAGTTGATCAGAACACTGTTTATAACAACATATTATAATCTTTGAAAATTATGTCCATACACACGTATATGTTAGTGAAAAACATAAAAAAGTGAGAGGAAGAATTAAGAAAGTCCCAAAGATGAAACTCTTGATAAGTTTATCCATAAAAATATCAGGTTTATCTCAAAATCAAAACATTGACAAAGATAGTTAGAGATGAGCATAAGCGGGTACACATTAGTTTGAACCAGAACCACTCCTGGAACCAACGGTTCTGAAATTATTGGTATTGGAACTGTAACCGCTTACACCGGTTTCTGGAAATATGGAACCGCTCCCGGAACTGCCAAGATCGGTTCCATTTCTAGTTTCGGGTACCCGGTTTCTTGAATATTAATTTTTTTTTATTTTATACATGTTGAAATTAAATTTTATAAGCAATAAGTTTAAGACATAAAACTAAAACAATGAAAAAAAACTTGATTTCAAAATAGCAAAACAGCAACAAGTAAAGATGACAATTTTACAAGGTACAAACTAAAATCATTTCAATTGCCAACGATAACAAAATTTAGCAATAAATTACAAAACAACAAAACATAGGCATCCTCATAACAACAAAACAACACAAAAGAGCAAAACAACAACAACAACAACAACAACAACTCAAAACAGCAACAACAACATCACAAAACAACAACAAGAACAATCTGCAACAACAAAAACAACAACCAACAATAGCAAAAACATCAACAACTTCCCTTATAAGAGACTTCCATATTCCGATTGATTTCTGTAATGAAATTAAGCATAAAAAATCAAATTAGAATAATAAATATTATACAAGAAACATAAAATAAGTTAATAAATAATTATGTAACTTACTTTCCTTGTATTTTTCCACATCTTCCAATAATTGTTCAAGGCCAATACAAACATTTGATGCCATCAACTAATCTTGAGTACATATCAAAGCTTCAATCTTCTTTGGAAGCAAATTACTACGAAAGTTATCCACCACACATCCGGATGTACTAAAAGTTGACTCACTAGCAACCATAAAAACTAGAATGGCTAGAATGTCCTTTGTCATTGATGCCAACACCTTGTATGTTTTGCATTTGTCACTCCACCACTTCAAAATTTCAAATGTTTTATTATTCATTTTTTCAGGTGGAGCATCAAGGTATTCCCCCAATTCAAATTTTTCCATAGCATCTTCAATATCATTTTTGGGTGGAACAATGTTTGCATTGTGCCTTTACAACCTTGTCCGTCTTTGGATCTCTAACGTTTGTGTAGTTGCGCCAAGCATCTGATGTCCTTTTGTCTCCAACTACCAACATTTTCTTTTGCTCAACGACCTCACTTTCATCGTCCATGTTTATGTCAGTTCGACTATTTTCCATTATTGAACCTATGGTTTCAGAAAAATAAATCAATAACAACCAATATACAAAATACATTCATTAGACCAATAACCAAGTGGTCTCAATTGATAGTTAACAAATGGAAAAAAATATGGATGTTAAAATACATGTACATGCTTTTCAGCGTGGGGTGATTTTGTGTTCAGTAGCGAGGGCCATATGTTATTTTCAGCAGGGTTGTTTCGATTATGCCGCTTATGTCATGGATACCCGGGATAAGAGTAAGGCGACTGTGGATGACGTGTCGATTGAGCAGGATTACCCAAATGTATTCCCAGAGGATTTTCATGTGTGCCTTCAGAGAGGCAGGTTGAATTCAGGATTAATCTGGTTCCAGGTGCGGCTCTGGAGGCCAAATGTAACATTCCAAAATTCAAGGCCAAAAACTTCATTTTTAATATAAGGAAACCGTTAACAATTTTGTTCCATACATTGTAAACATTTCAATTAAAACAATTATCAGAGTCCAATCCCAAAGATCACATAGTACGAAATAACATGGGTGAATGTGTTGCGATCGTCTTGAGCTCTATTTTCTTGAAACTTAAGATACCTGAAACCAAAACTGTAAACCGTAAGCACGCAGCTTAGTGAGTTCCCCAGATACCACATACCATACATATCAACTGTGCCATACATGCCATACATATTGTGATTCATACATATCAAACATGTCCATAATCAAGTAAGGTGCTATGTGCCAAACATAGTCTTGCCTTTATGCCACGGGCCGTACGTGGTCTTTCTTGCCAAGCCTGGGGCCATCCCCCTCGGTCTTACTGACAAGTGCCAAGATCCACCTCCTGGTCTTCCATGCAAGCATCACAAAGACAACTAGCATACATACTACTCTACTTAGCTAATCAGCATATAGTGTGCCAGGATCCACCTCCTGGTCTCTTATACATATTGCCTAGGGCTAACCCTCGGGTCTTCGTACCATACATAATAACATACTGTGTGCCAGGATCCGTCTCCTGGTCTTTCATACATATTGCCCAGGGCTAACCCCTCGGTCTTCCTACCATACATAATAATGTACTGTATGCCAAGAGCCATCTCTTGGTCTTTCATGCATATTTCCTAGGGCTAACCCCCGGGTCTTCCTACCATACATAATAATATACTGTATTCCAGGAGCCATCTCCTGGTCTTTCATGCATATTGCCTAGGGCTAACCCCTGGGTCTTTCTACCATATATAATAACATACTATGTGCCAGGATCCGTCTCCTGGTCTTTCATGCATATTGCCTAGGGCTAACCCCCGGGTCTTCCTACCATACATAATAACATACTATGTGCCCGAAGCCGTCTCCTGGTCTTTCATGTATAATGCCTAGGGCTAACCCTTGGGTCTTCCTATCATACGTAAACTAAATGGGCCGACATTGGTGCCTTAGACCCATACAAATAGTGAAGAGACTCACCTCGCAGTGCTGAAGACTAGCTGAACACTTATGACTGCTAACCGACAACTCCTGAACTGTTGATCCTTCAGCTCCCCGAACTATCAATACCCAAAATAACACTTAGACCACAATACCCTCAAAATTCAAACCAGGTCAAACTTGTTCATGGTCAATGGTAAAATTCAACTCTCCGAGTCGACTCGACTCGCCAATTTGACCCACCAACTCGTTGAGTCCCACAATCCACACGTAGATCTGGACTTCGATCCTACTCGTCAAGTCTTTCTCGAGCTCATCAAGTTCACCTTTAAACACGTTGGGACCCTTCTACTACTGACTCACTGAGTGCACCTTGAACTCGTCTAGTCCATCTTCATAAGTTAGTGATATTGTCTTGGACTCTCCGAGTTCACCCTTGAACTCGTCGAGTACGATGATCTTCAAGTCCATAATACACCCAACTGACTGAGTTCTCTACCAACTCCACACACACCCGCTAACAGTAGGGTTTGGGGAAAGAAACGACCTGACTCGCCGAGTCCCAAGAGCAACTCGTCGAATCCTCCTAAGTCCAATTCTATTCAGATAATTTTAGTCGGGAACAAAGCATCCAGGACCCAGATCTAACCTTCTAGGGTCGAAATAACACACAAAGCCTCTGCCTTTACATCCATGCATGGACCTTTTTGCTTAAAAGGCCAAAAGAACTTCTTTAACCTTGCATAGGGAGTTCTAATGGCATAAAGCTTGCACCTTTATGCCTTAGCCACCCTAAATACTTCAAGATCTGAAAGGATCTCGCTTGGGGACGTCCAAATCCCAAAAGCAACCATTCTTGGACCAAATTCTTCATAAAAGGATGAAAGAATAGATCTAATGAACTAATGATCAAGTTAGAGACTTGATTACTAGAAAATGATGAGATTGAGAAGCTACTTCTGGATCCACAAGCCTATCCTTGAACCTTCAAGTTTCCTCTTCTTCTTCTTGACTTCAAGAACACAAAATACTCTCAAAATTGGTTCACAAGCATTAGGGTTTCGAGATCTATGCGTTCTGGTCTTGGAGGCTGGAGATAAGACCAAGGGAAGGGGAATAAGATCCTTAAATAGGGTACCAAGTCCCGAATTTAGGGTTTTCCCAACCCAGACCAACTCACCGAGTCGGTCCCCCGACTCGTCGAGTTGGTCGCTTAACCCGCGACCCGAATTGTGCTCCTACTCGTCGAGTGATCCCACCTACTCGACGAGTTGCTTCCTGATTTTGAGGTTTTCCTTTCCTTTCTTGGTCTTCTGGATTCGGGGTGTTACACCAAAGAACCATATCGGTTGGCTCCTCCCGAGATACAGGAGTTGTCTACACAGCTGCAGCAGCTATTGGACAAGGGATTTATTCGACTAAGCAATTCGCCTTGGGGAGCACCGATTCTGTTTGTAATGAAAGAGGATAGGTCTCATCGTACGCGTATCGACTACCGGGAGCTGAATAAGGTAACGGTGAAGAACTATTATCCACTCATGAGGATTGATGATCTTTTTGACCAACTTTAGGGTGCATCTTAGTTCTCCAAGATTGATTTGCGACCGGGTTATCATCAGGTGCGATTCAGGGATGAGGATGTGCAGAAGATCGCTTTCCGAACTCATTATGGTCATTACGAGTTCGTGGTGATGCCTTTTGGGCTCACCAATGCTCCGTCCTCCTTTATGGATCTCATAAACCGTGTGTGCAAACCGATGTTGGATTGGTTTGTGATAGTATTCATTGATGATATATTGGTTTATTCCAAGACTTAGAAGCAGCATGAGGATCACTTGATGGAACTGCTAGAGATGTTAAGGGGGGAGAGACTTTTTGCAAAGTTCTCCAAGTGTGAGTTCCGGTGGCGCGAGGTGCAGTTTTTGGGGCACCTTGTCAACCAGAATGGTATTCTGGTCGATCCGACCAAGGTTCAGGCTGTGATGCAGTGGGAGGTTCCGAGGTCTCCATCCGAGATTCAGAGTTTTCTTGGGTTGGCGGGTTATTATCGGAGATTCATCCATGATTTCTCCAAGATAGCAGTTCTTTTGACCCGACTAACATAGAAGACAGTTACTTTTCATTGGGGGCCTGAGCAGCAGGAAACTTTTGAAACTTTGAGGAAGCGGTTATGTGAGGCATCGATTCTAACCCTTCTGGAGGGTGTTGATGATTTCGTGTTTTATTTTGATGCTTCGATCACAAGGTTGTGGGCAGTGTTGATGCAGAGGGGTCGCGTGATCACTTACGCTACGAGGCATCTGAAGCCTCATGAGGAAAATTATCCAACGCATGATTTAGAGTTGGGGCCCGTGGTTTTCACCCTCAAGATTTGGCGGCATTATCTCCATGGGGTTCGTTGTTCTATATACACGGATTACAAGGGCCTGAGGTACTTGATGGATTAGCCGAATCTGAATATGAGGCATCGTCGATGGTTGGATGTGGTGAAGGATTATGATTGCGAGATCCTTTATCACCCAGGGAAAGCCAATTAGGTGGCCGATGCTCTCAAACGTAAGGTGGTCACGACTCCGATAAGAGATATATTTTTGAGGATGATCGTGATTACTCCATTATTGGAGTGGATTCGTGGGGCACATGTCGAGGCTATGAAGGAAAAGCACCGAAAGAGCGAGCGTATTATGGTACAAGTGACTTCCTTCGATTATGATAGTCATGGAATGTTGACTCTGCATCAACGAGTTTGGGTTCCGTATTAGGGCGGTGTGCGTCAGATTCTAAAGGAGGGGGCTCATATGTCGAGGTTCTCCATTCATCTCGGGACGACGAAGATGTATAGAGATCTTCTTCCTGATTATTGGCGACCCTGCATGAAGCGGGATGTGGCTTGGTATATGGAGCGGTGCTTGACCTGCAGGAAGGTCAAGGTCGAACATCAGCGACCTCACGATAATATGAAGTTGTTGGAGATTCTCGTATGGAAATGGGAGGACATCACCATGGATTTTATCATAAAGCTTCCCCAGACTACACACATAGTGGATTCGATTTGGGTCATCGTGGATCGGTTGACCAAGAGTGCGCGTTCCATTTCGGTTCAGGAAAGTATTTCTACAGAGAAGTTGGTTGAGGTTTATATTAGGGAGGTTGTGGCACATCATGGGATGCTGGTATCAGTGGTTTCTAACAGAGATGTTTGACTTACTTCCAGGTTATGGAAGAAGTTTGATGACGATTTGGGTACTTGTCTCCATTTCAACACAACATTCCATCTGCAGACCGATGGTCAAAGTGAGTAGACAATTTAGATCCTAGAGGATATGTTGCAGACGTATGTTCTGGATTTCGGTGGGAGTTGGGATACTTATCTTCCATTAGTAGAATTTTTGTATACCAACAGCTATCACGCCAACATCGACAACCTCATTTTGAGATGCTCTACGAGAGGAAATACAGGACCCCGATTTGTTGGCGTCAGGTTGGTCACCCTCATTGTGAAAGTTTATGGGATGATTTAGGTCGTACCAGGAATGGTTGTAAGAATCTAGGAAGACTGTGTATTGTAGTATTGTATGGCTCTTGCGGGTTTGGTAATTGTTAATTGAGATTTTGTTTGGATTCTTGCACGTCGGTAGGATGATGGTCATATGTCTATAGGACCACCGGACGCTACTCGGGAATCTTCATGGCTGAGACTGAGATTTGGCAAGAATGGTGAGGAACCGTGAGTTTCTCATCTCAATGGTTGGATGGTGTCACGATGTATCGTGAACCAATAGCTGTATGATTCATATGGGTGGACCAGATAATCATTTGATTGAGACTCTTAGGTCTCAGATCATTACTCTTCTTGGCATGTTTGGGTGTTAGTGCATTGTTGGGAGTCGGGAAACTCAGTGACCAACTGGTTTGAATCACATGGGTAGTTAAAGGTTGTTAGGAGTAATAGTTGTGCATCATAAGTCTCTAACAGAGTGTTTGCATTATGAACCCTGTTTGCTTACGGGCTATTTATTTGGACTTTGGTTACCAATGTTGGGTATTGATTATGGAATCTCGAGTCATGAAGTTCGTTGTAAATATCTCGAGTGAATTTTCAGGTGGATGTACACCTGAGATGATAAGGTATTTGGATGCAACGTGAAATTATTGGATGGACCATCCTCATGCTCGTAGAAGTAGTGGGTTGGTGATGACTTGTCAAGATGTCAAGTGTGTATTTAAGGTTTATGGGCATAACTTCCGGATTTAGGATTGGTTGGAATTCACGATCAGTAAGTTTTGAATACTCTTTCTGCATGTTTTGGTAGTGTTTTTAGTCAGGGACTAGGGGTAGGTACGGCGAATAGATGATCATCAGTCTTAGAGTATTGTTTCTAAAGTTTAGAACTGATGGGTTCCCGGTTCCAGGAAGTATATTGATTGAGTTGGTTTGTGGTTGTAGTTTTGAGAGTTCTCAGTTGTGTGGTTCTCACTGGAAGTTGGGTCTTGCAATTAGGTAAAGAAAGATAGTTTTCTCGATTGAGTATTTTCAAGTTATTGGGCTGTTTTTTGGCAGTTGAGGATTTCTGAGTGGTCTCTCGAGTTTTCTTTATAAGATGCCTTGATTTCAAAGTGGTTAAAAGGAGTTTGTGGAATATGTTGATGTTATTCATGCTCCACTACAATAATTATTTAGCTGAGACTCGTGTTGGGAGTCACCGTTGTTTTCAAGTGGAGGGTTTATCAGCAATGAATAGTCAGGGGTTCATTTTATAGTGGTTTCGGCAAGATAATTTGGGGTCGGAAGGGTTTTGTATGGTTTAGGTTGCAAAATGAAGTCATGTTGTCGGTGTTCCGAGATGCTTTTTCCTTCTTGGGAGTCACACAAGGTATTGGATTTCCGGATTTCAAGTAGAGTAGTGATGGTTATTGTTCATTGGTTAAAGTTAGTAGGACAAGGATTTATTACCCTAAGTTATTCACAGCAGCGGACTTCAAGGATGAAGTCTGATTCAAGTGGGGAATTGTAACACCTTGATCTAGCTATTTTCCATTTCTACCCTTAAGTATGAAACTTGTTGCAAATTGGTCCCATTGTCATTTAAATAAGAAACACATGATGTGTTGAGTAAGCTGGGTGTACTCAAACGTAGGCAGGGCGTACGTGGTTGGGGGGTCAAACCCAAATTTTTAGGGTTTGATCCATATTTTAGCATCATTAAATTCTCAAAACCTTTTCCATCATCACCCCTCCATCTCCCAATTCGTTCCTAGCAAACCCTAATCCTTTGGGTGAGCCTTTTCAGCTTGAGAGTGCATTTTTGGTGTTCTTGAAGGAAGGGAAATCATCTTGGAAGCTCAAGGCATCTTTGATCTAAAAGTGTTTCACCCTTAAGCATCCTTTGGAGGTATAAAGTATGAACCTTGATGAGTTAGGTGCTGCGTACGTGGTTGGGGGGTCAAACCCAAATTTATAGGGTTTGGTCCATATTTTAGCATCATTAACTTCTCAAAACCTTTTCCATAATCACCCTCCATCTCCCAATTCGTTCCTAGCAAACCCTAATGCTTTGGGTGAGCCTTTTCAGCTTGAGAGTGCATTTTTGGTGTTCTTGAAGGAAGGAAATCATCTTGGAAGCTCAAGGCATCTTTGATCTAAAAGTGTTTCACCCTTAAGCATCCTTTGGAGGTATAAAGTATGAACCTTGATGAGTTAGGTGCTGTTTGTTTTTTGGAAAAAACCTCATAAGACCTCTTATTGTTGCGCGGCGCAGTACACGTGCAACACTTTTCATCTCGTAGCTGTTTGTTTTTCAGAAGTCTTCGGATTAAAAAACCTCTGCGCATGTTCTTTTTGGCGCAACACTTGTTTTACCTCTTCCTACCTCTTCTTCTTTTTTTTTCTTGCTAAAATATTGATTATATATTGCTGAAATCTTTTTTCACATTTTTTTTTCGTTTTTTTTTGTTTATTCTTGTTGAATTCTTGTTTCTTTCTTTATATTGAATAATAATAATTTGTTGATGAAATATCATTATTTTATGCTAAAATATCTTTATTTTTTTTTTTTAAATATCATTATTTTTTTGCTGAAATATCATAAATTTTTGCTGAAATGTCATAGATTATAAAATTTTCGTTATTAAAAAATTGTTTTCGGATTATAAAATCAGTTTATTTTAATTTTTTAATATCTGCAGCAATATGCAGATGTTAAAAAAACAAATACGCATCTTATTACTGTCTGCAGCCGGTTAGTCCACCTCTTCTACTGTAGAGGGTTGCAGAGGTGGTCTGCAGACTTTATAGATTTTTGCTTTCAAAAAAACAAACATCGCCTTATTCACTTAGATCTTGTTAACCTTGGTTTTGTGTTTATTTTGGTCCCATAAGCTTGGTGTTCATGAGTATGGATTACTCTAAACAGAAGAGTTGTCCTTTAATATATTTTTAGGTGTTAGAAACCATAAACATGTGAACTTGGTCCTTCTATCCCTACCATGAAGAATTGTGATATCTTAATGGAATAATAAGTTAGGTTTTTAGCTTTTGGACCTTTTCTAGCCATGGAAAGTCACAAAGGTGGAAACTTTATGACTTTAGAATGATGTTTTGGGTCTAGATCTGAGTTTGAATGAAAGGTCTTTAAGAAATAAGCCCTTAGTGAGAAGATTTGGACCCAGGCGGAGTATGTTGGGTGTACCAAGAGGTACGTTGCGCTCACTAGGTTTGAAACTCGTGATTTGGATGATTCATGACTATGCCCAACGTAGTGACTAAGTACGCAGGGGATACTCAGTCTGTAACGTTTGGATTCGCCAGGTAAAAACTCTTGCATTTTACTTCTTTTACATGTGGAAAAGATCCGAGTATGTTGGGAGTACACAAGGTATGCACGACTTACTCCCATTCATGTACGAATCGGGGGTGTTGTGACAACCCGAAATTTCTATCTTGTATAAGCCATTCAATTCAATCAAAGTCAGACTCGTTTTTGCTATCTTTTAGCATTGTTTAGAGTCTGTTTGAGTGTTCTAAGCTTAGTACAATCAAGATTTGGGTTTAGGGATGAGTTATCTCAAATCATAGGGTTGCATTCGGGCCAATCACTCCTTCAAGAGGAGTGTTTGGCCGTACACATGGGTGTACGGCCGTACACCCATCTATGGCCGTGAACTCTCACCTATATAAATTATACTTAGTCATTTCTTCAACACTTTTCACACTTCCAAGCCAAGAATTCAGATTCTCTCTCAACTATCATGAAGTTTCTTACCTAGATCTTCTAAGAAGTAAGTGTTTCCTACCTTAATTTGTTGCTACATTACTTTAAATAGTGATGAATCCATGTTTTCATTCCATGAATTTCATCTTTGGTTAGATCTTCATCTTTCACCAAGAACACACACTAGTTCTTGGTGGTCATGAACCCTCATCAAGCTTCCAAAATCGTGAGTAACTGCTTCCTATGCTTGTTATCTACTAGAAACACTTGTTATTCATCTTAAAATCGACCATCTTAGCAAGAACATGAAGGGTGTATGGCTGTACACACCTCATAGGGCCGTAAACCTTTGTTGATGTTCATAATTGGCCTTAAACTTTCCTTAAAGCTAAGCATGGGACCAAGAACACTTCCTTGATGCTAGATAGGACCTTAAAACACCTCATTTGCATACTTCTTCATGAGTGTACGACCATACACTCATGGGTCGTGAACCCCTTGGACGTACACACCTTAGTGTGGCCGTGAACCTCCCTTATTCAATCATTTGTGATTTTAACACTTAGTTTCAAGTGTTTCCTAGTCCCTAGGGTGGTTCCCTATCATAACTAGTTGTGTTATACACTAATTTGATACATATATGTGTTATCATATGCTAAATAGGATCCGTTTGTGTTCGAGACTTCACTTAGCACTCAACATCCTATACTGATCTTACATTCGAATCACTCACTACAGGTGAGTTCATACCCCTGCTATCAACCTTTAGTTGTTTTAAATGATTTTAGGGGGGGGGGGGGATACAAGTTGAACACAATTAAATTGTGTTAGTATAAACATTTATATACTTGTCAATTATCTCATTTGAAACTCATTTTCAAACTACTTTTAAAACATTGTTAGACTTTATAGTAAAACTCTTTTGTAACTACTTTTAAACTCTTTTTTACTTTCAAAACTATATTCATTTGTGTATTAGTGTATAAGTATGCTTTAATGAACTTAGGACTATTGCTGATAACCTTGACTCCTGTTCCTTGTTTTGTTGTGGGCTTAGGGTAGGATACACTAGTCCGACTATCGATTAGCTCATAGTTATACATGCTAAATACGTATATGAATATAAAATTTAATCTTTAAAAAGCATACTTAACTCAATTGTTCAAGCTGAACAATTGACTCATTTCTGTAAGTCGAGGACAAACTAAACCTACTAGTAAACTATAATAGGTATAGTTTAGAGAACATATACATATATATCTACTTATACAAAGAACGGAAGAGAATATATACATATACATATACATATATAAGAACAAGAAAGAACATGATAATAAGAATGTGAAATACTACTTCATGATACAACAATACATAGTTGTATCACATATTTAACCAGAGTCTCCTGGAGGGAGAGTGGACATTGTGTGTATAGATCTATACTGGACAGACACTCCCACACCTCGACTGCTAGCTACAGTCCCAGCCGGTAAGGCCAAGGGGTGACAAAATGTTACCTCACTATTTTCGACGCCAGAAGGTCATCGTGTATTCAGCCGTCAATCAGCATGGTTACAACTACATCAAATTTTAAATCTTTAATTAACCAAACCGGTTTTAAAGTCAACAAGACCCCCCAATGCATATAGTTCATTTAATACGACTAGGATTCTTCATTTTTTCCCATTTCATTATACAACAATGGTACTGTTGCGTTAAAACATACTATTTTCCTAATAAAAGATAGCAATAAATGGGGAAAACATACTTTTAAATAAATGGGAAAACATACTTTTATATAGATATAAAGTACTACTATAGTTTCCATACTATTCCAAGTATATACGCAAACATTACATTTTATATGAGAACAAACATGTGAGCAGTTGGGCCTCAGGTGGAAGGCCATTTTTCATTGTAAGAAGGAAATATAGAATTTTCTAGGAAAATTTACAAACATTTCAAGGTTTTATTACAAACATTCGAAGTTTTAAATTACTATAAATGACACTAAACACTTATGAACTCACCAACATTTTATGCTGATACTCTCTGTCAAAATAACTTGTATTCTCAGGGAACCAGTAGACAGGTACACACATGCAGCTTTTGAAGGAAGGAGTGGATTCAAGACTAGTCATTATTTTGATTATACATTTTTGGTGTCATTTAAACTTTACTAAAACACACACATGTATTTAACCATTCTATTAATGTAATGGATGTTGTTGCTTGTTTTACTATTATGCATTGTTATGATACTATACATGACGTCCTCCACCCCCGAATGTTTCCGGCATGTAGGTTTGGGGGTGTAACAGATTGGTATCAGAGCATTGTTTATAGTGAACTGAGTATATCAACCCATAAAAGATATACAACTATAAATACAATGGGATTAAAACACTGTGACCAAGAGATATACTTTTAAAAATATATACAAGTATTTTACTAAAAGTATACCTACATGCATTCATACTAGGGTCAGTATCATACTAGAACAGAACAAAAATATTACGATTGTTGAACATCACAAGTAGGCTTGGGGATGTATGGTCAGTTCAGGGAATGACATAGCATGATCAACTATGTCGGTCTGAGAAGTGTTTAGCATATGCCCAAGAATGGTTGTGATGTTGCAACAAGTCTAAAAACTTACCAACTATCCACAAAGACTTAGGGAGAACATACAACAAACTTAAAATACAATAGGAGTATTTTGTGCTACTATTAACTTCTATGAAAACTAAAGACTCTTATTAGTAGGGATATGAGTATTGAGTGTATACGCTAAAGTTATATATAATTAAAAATTCTATAGACTTAGAATTTATGACTATCACTTTACTTCCTATTCCTTGTTTGGTTGTGGAATTAGAGTTGGGTCATTTATTTGAAGGTCTATCTTATCTCATAAATTATATATAGCTGGTATGCACTACTTACTTATAGAAATAACTAATAAGGATCACTCCCCTATAAGTATCATTATATTAGGACGCATATTAACTATCTTATATCCCTTTTCTCGCATAGATTCCATGGCTGGTTTCCATCTTCCAGGAGACTTGTACTTTCCCAATTAGGAGAATGCGAGATGGCTAGAGGATGAGACTAAAGAAAACCATGAGATTACCCTAGACGATGACTTCGTAGAATAATTTCCCGAAGAGACCGACTCAGAGCCCGAAGTTGAGAATCTACCCCAAGTGGCCCTAATACCAAATCCTAACCCCCAGATTGTAGTCGAAGGCCCAACGCCTATGTGGGTCGGGAGTCTAGATAGGTGGAGCCACGAGCAAGGCCAACCCCACCCGTACAATGGGGATCACCGCTTCTACAATGTGAACGAGGGAGGCTTTGCAGACAAAGCTCTTCCAATCGTAGTCCGCCGAGTGGTCCGCAATGTTGAGTTAAGCGTGGCGGCCATTTAGTGGATTGTAGAGCTTGAGGCAGACTCAGATGCCAACGCAAACCGCGTTTAAAATCTTGAAGTTGCTTATGTGAGGGCTATGAGAGACAACGAGGCCCTGCAGCAAGAGCTAGCTGCAACTCGAGCTGATGTCATCGAGAACCGAGCCCGTCTGACTGTGTATGAAAGACACCTACTTGACGTGGAGTGCCAACTGGCTAACTTAAGGTTCTGTCTGAGGGGTGCCCACCACCACTAAAAGATTTCCTATCGTCCTTCTCTTTTTGGTTTAAGGAATAGCCTTAGTAGATGCTCTATATAGCACTCTTTTATGTAAATATTCCTATCTAGAATGTACTGTTTGCACTAAACTTTTATGACATATATAGTTTCCGCTAAGTGATCATCTTTATTAAACTCTATTTTGACACTGTATTTCTTTTGATAGCCATAATGAAGTCTTATTGTTATTTTATCTTTTATAGCTAAAAGATGCCACCTCGCAAGCGTCCAAAGAGAAATCCGTCTGTAAATCAAACTCCACCAGCACCTCCTCCGTAGTTCGATGCAGTGATGTTCCAGGCTGCTGTGATCGGAACCATGACGCAGGTGAATTCTGGTGGTGCTAGTGGAGATGGAACGGGTACCAAATCTAATCATGGTGATAGCCAAGCGTGTACATGGGAGTGTACCTATAAAGACTTCATTAACTGCAAACCAGTATTCTTCAACGAAATCGGAGGAATCATTGCGATGTCTCAGTGGTTTGAAAGAATGGAGTCAAGCCTTGAGATCTGCTCCTGCCTTGAAGGAAGCAAAGTAAAGTTTGTTGCTTGCACCTTCTCCGAAAGGGCCCTGACATGGTGGAATGGCCATGTCAAGTCACTCTCCCTGGTAGTGGCTAACGCAATGGGCTGGGAGACACTGAAGGACCTGATGAAAAAGGAGTACTACCCGAGGGGCAAAGTTCAAAAACTTAAGGAAGCACTTTGGAGCCATAAGATGAAAGGTTCCGATATAGTGGCCTATATAACCAGATTCAGCGATCTGGTGACTCTATGTCCAAATATGGTCCCCACCGAAAGCTGGAAGATCGAGAGATACATCTAGGGTTTGGTGCCCCAGGGAAACGTCCTGGCATCGAACCCTACAACCTTTGATAGTGCCATGCAACTGGCCCAAAGGCTTATCGATCACGAGGTCCCTCCTCCAATAACAACTACAACTGCTGTCTCAGCACCAGCCAAAGCAACCGACAACAAGAGGAAGTGCTGGGACAAAAAGAAAGGCAAATCATCTCAACCTTCTTCCGAGAACCAACAGGTTGTGGCTGTTCGTGCTGCAACGACCCCTGTTGCCCCTGTACCAGCAAAGCAATACGCGAGGAGTTTACCCAAGTGCAGCAAGTGCAATTTCCACCACAACGGCTCCTGCTGGGAAATGCACTGCACCAACTACGATAGGAAGGGCCATACTATCCGGTTTTGCAAAGCACCGCCAAGACCAATTACCCAGGTCCTTGGTACAAGAGTAAGCCAAACCTGCTATGGGTGCGGTGAGACGGGGCATTTCATAAGAAACTGCCCTAAGGCTGGGAATGCAGGTGGAGCAGGAACACTACTTGCTATTGGTCACAATGAAGCCATGGCAAAACCTACGGTGGTCACGTTTGCGTTTCTCCTCGATAACTCATATGCGTGTATTCTATTTGATAGTGGGCCAGAAAGGAGCTTCGTGAACCAAACATTTAAACACTTACTTAATCAAGCACCACAAGCACTAAAAGAAACCTTCGTCGTAGAAATGGCTAACGAAAAGGCCGAGAGTTCTAACGAGATTTACCTAGGTTGTACCCTCATTCTAGATAATTATTCGTTTCCGATCGACCTCGTGCTTGTGTCAATCAAGAGTTTCGACGTCATTGTGGGCATGGATTGGTTGAGTCTCCATCGTGCCGATATTCTGTGTTTCGAAAAAGCAGTCCGTCTAAATCTACCGAGTAGCGAAACCTTATTGATCTACGGCGACAAACAGAGTGCGAACCTTCGTATCATCTCTAGCACGCAAGCCCAAAAGTACCTACAAAAAATATATTGTGCATTCCTTGCTCATGTAGTCGATGTGAGCCGTGAAACGAAAGAACTAAAGGACATTCCAATAGTGCACGACTTTCCCAACATCTTTCCATTAAAACTACCAGGATTACCACCTCAATACCAAGTCGAGTTTAGAATCGACTTAGTTCCAGGGGCTACCCTAGTAGCCAAATCTCCCTATCGTTTAGCACCATCTGAGATGCAGGAACTATCCGGTCAACTTAACGAACTGCTCAGCAAGGGCTTTATTAGACCAAGCTTCTGACCTTGGGGAGCATCGGTCTTGTTCGTAAAGAAGAAAGACGGATTGTTCTGAATGTGCATCGATTACAGAGAATTGAACAAACTTACTGTCAAGAATTGCTACCCTCTACCTCGTATAGATGACTTGTTCGATCAACTCCAAGGAGCGAGCTACTTTTCAAAAGTTGATTTAAGATCCGGGTATCACCAGTTGCGAGTGATAGAGGAAGATGTTCTCAAGACAACCTTCCGAACTCGTTACGGACACTACGAGTTTGTAGTGACGCCCTTCGGATTGACTAATGTGCCTGCAATATTCATGGACTTAATGAATATGGTATGCCATCCTTACTTGGATCAGTTCGTCATTGTGTTCATTGATGACATAATTAGCTACTCTCGTAGTAAGGAAGAGCATAATAAGCATCTATGTCAGATCTTGGAAACTTTACGATCAGAGAAGCTCTACGCGAAGTTCTCGAAGTGCGAGTTTTGGATTCGAAGAGTCGAATTCTTCGGTCACGTTGTTAGTGAAAAGGGAATTCATGTGGACCCTTCCAAAGTAAAGGCCATTGAGAACTGGTCAGCACTGAAGACGCCTACTGAAATTCATCAATTTCTAGGCCTCGCTGGCTACTATCGTAGGTTTATTCAGAATTTCTCTAGGATCGCAAAACCGCTCACTACATTGACCCAGAAAGGCGTGGCCTTTAACTGGGAAGAAAAACAAAAAAAAAGCATTCCAAACGCTGAAACAATCCTTATGCAGTGCACCAATACTATCCCTCCCAGAAGGGATAGACGACTTCGTGGTTTATTGTGATGCATCCAACCAAGGGCTTGGTTGTGTTCTTATGCAACAAGGTAAGGTGATCGCCTATGCCTCAAGACAGCCAAATACACACGAGGTCAACTACACCACGCATGATCTTGAGTTAGGAGCATTCGTATTTGCTCTGAAGATCTAGAGACACTACCTATTTGGTACAAAAAGCACTACTCTACAAATGAAAAGAGCCTTCAACATATATTCGACCAGAAGGAGCTCAATATGAGACAACGACTGTGGGTAGAGCTACTCCATGACTACGAATGCGTAATTCGTTATCATCCAGGTAAAGCCAACGTAGTAGCGGACGCACTAAGTCGGAAAGAATATTCTGGTCGTAAAGTCAAATCCTTGACTATGACTATCCATTCGCACCTACCCACACAAATCAAGGAGGCTCAACTAGAAGCCTTGAAACCTGAAAATGTGGTGGTTGAATCCCTGAGAGGGATGGATAAAAACTTGGAAGTCAAGGATGACAGAGCCTTATATGTCATGGACCAGATCTGGACACCGAAGCACGGTGGGTTCAGAGATTTGGTCATGTACGAAGCGTACAACACTTGGTATTCCGTCCACCCAGGTTTAGATAAGATGTATCTGGATCTCAAAAAGTCATACTGGTGGCCTAACATGAAAGTAGATATTGCTACCTTCGTGAGTAAATGTCTTACTTGCGCCAAGGTTAAGGTCGAATACTAGAAACCCTCAGGTTTACTACAGTAACCAGAAATACCGAAATGGAAGTGGGAGCGGATCACGATGGACTTCATAACCAAGTTTCCCAAGACAACGGTTGGTCTTGACACCATTTAGGTGATCGTAGACAGGTTAACAAAGTCCGCACACTTCCTGCCTATCAAAGAGACTGACAAGATGGAGAAACTAATGAGAACATACATTAGGGAGATCGTACGACTTCATGGTGTTCCCATATCCATTATCTCTGATAGAGATAGTAGATTCACCTGAAGGTTCTGGCAATCGCTACAAAGTTCCCTAGGAACTAGGCTGTATATGAGTATAGCCTACCATCCGCAGACCGACGGACAAAGTGACAGGATTATTCAAACTTTGGAAGATATGTTTGCGAGCCTATGTGATTGACTTTGGAAAATCATGGGATATTCATCTTCCTCTTATCGAGTTCTCCTACAATAATAATTATCACACGAGCATAAAGGCTGCTCCATTTGAATCCCTCTATGGCCAGAAGTGCAGATCCCCTCTGTGTTAGGCTGAGGTGGGTGATACTCAGTTAGCAAAAGGACACGTTCTTGACAGCACTCTCACAAGTCCGAAAATCATTCGGGAAATGACAGAGAAGATCGTTCAGATTCATGAACGATTGAAAGCCTCTAGAGACCGACAGAAAAGCTATGCAGACAAGAAAAAGGAAACCTTTAGAATTCCAGGTTGGTGATCGCATCCTATTGAAGGTCTCACCCTCGAAGGGATTGATACGCTTCGGAAAGCGTGGAAAGCTAAATCCAAGATACGTAGGGCCCTTCGAGATTATCGCTAGAATCGGCCCTGTAGCTTACAAACTAAAACTACCTCAAGTACTTAGTAACGTACATCCTACTTTCCACATCTCGAGCTTGAAAAAGTGCCTATCCGATGAGACTCTTGTAATCCCACTCGACGAGAGCCTCAACTTCATGGAAGAGCCAACAAAGATCATAGACCGAGAGGTCAAGCGAACAAAGCAAAGACACATCCCAAAAGTGAAGGTTCGCTAGAATGCCAAGCGGGGACCTGAATTCACTTGGGAGCGCGAGGATCAAATGAAACTGAAATATCCTCATATTTTCGCCTAGTTATTTGTAATTGCTTAAACTCTAATTTTGGGACAAAGTTCCCTCTAACGGGGGAATGATGTGACAACCAAAAATTTCTATCTTGTACAAGTCATTGAATTCAATCAAAGTCAGACTCGTTTCTGCTATCTTTTAGCATTGTTTAGAGTCTGTTTGAGTGTTCTAAGCTTAGTACAATCATGATTTGGGTTTAGGGATGAGTTATCTCATAACATAGGGTTGCATTCGGGCCAAACACTCCTTCAAGAGGAGTGTATGGCCGTACACATGGGTATACGGCCATACACCCATCTATGGCCATGAACTCTCACCTATATAAATGATACTTAGTCATTTCTTCAACACTTTTCACACTTCCAAGCCAAGAATTCAGATTCTCAGTCAACTATCATCAAGTTTCTCACCTAGATCTTCTAAGAAGTAAGTATTTCCTACCTTAATTTGTTGCTACATTACTTTAGCTAGTGATGAATCCATGTTTTCATTCCATGAATTTCATCTTTGGTTTGATCTTCATCTTTCACCAAGAACACACACTAGTTCTTGGTGGTCGTGAACCCTCATCAAGCTTCCAAAATCATGAGTAACTGCTTCCTATGCTTGTTATCTACTAGAAACACTTGTTATTCATCTTAAAATCGACCATCTTAGCAAGAACATGAAGGGTGTACGACCGTAAACCCTTGTACGGCCGTACACACCTCATAGGGCCATAAACCTTTGTTGATGTTCATAGTTGGCCTTAAACTTTCCTTAAGGCTAAGCATGGGACCAAGAACACTTCCTTGATGCTAGATAGGACCTTAAAACACCTCATTTTCATAGTTCTTCATGAGTGTACGACCATACACTCATGGTCCGTGAACCCCATGGTCGTACACACCTTAGTGTGGCTGTGAACCTCCCTTATTCAATCATTTGTGATTTTAACACTTAGTTTCAAGTGTTTCCTAGTCCCTAGGGTGGTTCCCTATCATAACTAGTTGTGTTATACACTAATTTGATACATATATATATATGTTTTCATATGCTAAATAGGATCCGTTTGTGTTCGAGACTTCACTTAGCACTCAACATCCTATACCGATCTTACATTCGAATCGCTCGCTACAGGTGAGTTCATACCCCTGCTATCAACCTTTAGTTGTTTTAAATGATTTTAGGGGGGGGGGGGATACAAGTTGAACACAATTAAATTGTGTTAGTATAAACATTTATATACTTGTCAATTATCTCATTTAAAACTCATTTTCAAACTGCTTTTAAAACATTGTTAGACTTTATAGTAAAACTCTTTTGTAACTACTTTTAAACTCTTTTTTACTTTCAAAACTATATTCACTTGTGTATTAGTGTATAAGTATGCTTTAATGAACTTAGGACTATTGCTGATAACCTTGACTCCTGTTCCTTGATTGGTTGTGGGCGTAGGGTAGGATACACCAATCCGACTGTCGATTAGCTCATAGTTATACATGCTAAATACGTATATGAATATAAAATTTAATATTTAAAAAGCATATTTAACTCAATTGTTCAAGCTGAACAATTGACTCCTTTCTGTAAGTCGAGGACAAACTAAACCTACTCGTAAACTATAATACATATAGTTTAGAGAACATATACATATATATATCTACTTATACAAAGAACGGAAGAGAACATATGCATATATAAGAACAAGAAAGAACATGATAATTAGAATGTGAAATACTACTTCATGATACAATAATACATTGTTGTATCACATTTGTAACCAGAGTCTCCTAGAGGGAGAGCGGGCATTGTGTGTATAGATCTATATTGGACATACACTCCCACACCCCGACTGCTAGCTACAGTCCCATCCGGTAAGGCCAAGGGGTGACAAAATGTCACCTCACTATTTTCGACGCCAGAAGGTCATGTGTATTCAGCCGTCAATCAGCATGGTTACAACTACATCACATTTTAAATCTTTAATTAACCAAACCGGTTTTAAAGTCAACAAGACCCCCCAATGCGTATAGTTCATTTAATACGACTAGGAGTCTTCATTTTTTCCCATTTCATTATACAATAGTGGTACTGCTGGGTTAAAACATACTATTTTCCTAATAAAAGATAGCAATAAATGGGGAAAACATACTTTTAAATAAATGGGAAAAACATACTTTTATATAGATATAATGTACTACTATAGTTTCCATACTATTCCAAGTATATATGCAAACATTACATTTTATATGAGAACAAACATGTGAACAGTTGGACCTCAGGTAGAAGGCCATTTTTCATTATAAGCTGGAAATATAGGATTTTTTGGGAAAACTTTGCAAACATTTCAAGGTTTTAATACAAACATTCGAAGTTCTAAATTACTATAAATGACACTAAACACTTATGAACTCTACAACATTTTATGTTGATACTGTTGGGTTTTGAGCATTCTAACACTCCTTAGTGTACATGCAACCCTAAATACCTTGGATCTATGTTGTCTCTATTATACATGCAATTATGAACATCCAAGGTATTATCCTAATCTAGCATAGAAAATAATGAATATAACATGATAAAATACATGCCTCTTTGATGTAGAATGTCTTCATGAAGCTTGAGTTCCTAGTGCCTCAAGTGTGACACCTCAAATGGTTCACACAACACCAAATACACTTGGAATAACTTGAGAGAAACTTGAACACTCCTAAAATCGGCTAGCCCTTTCTTATTATTCATAGTCGCCGATTTTTCCCAAAGAATATGATCTTATATAGTTGTTACAATTAGGGTAAACCCTAATTGTCATGGCCTTCCATTTCCTTGGATCCATGGGTTCAAATACACCATGGAGCATCCATGGACCATCCTATGGGTTTTAGCCCAACTTGATTATCCATGGAGCATTAGCCAACTATACAAGTATGGATGATTTACACAATCAACCCATATATTTAATTAGTCTTCTTTTGATCACTTAATGAATTCTAGATTAATTCTTGATCAATACTAATTAAATAATCCTATTAATATATTAGAACTTATAATATATTAATCAATCCTTAAGTGTTATTTCTCTCATTATAGTCTATCCAAGTGCATGATGCCATGCAACTCAAATGGACCATGCCGGGTCTGGTCAAGTCTTACCCATTATAGTTATGGACTTAGACATTAATCCAACAGATACTCTCTTTCAAAATAAATTGTATTCTCATGGAACCAGTAGACAGGTACACCCATGCAGCTTTTGAAGGACAGAGTGGATTCAAGACTAGTCATTATTTTGATTATACATTTTTGGTGTCATTTAAACCTTACTAAAGAACACACATGTATTTAACTATTCTATTAATACAATGGATGTTGTTGCTTGTTTTATTATTATTATGCATTGTTATGATACTGTACATGACCTCCTCCACCCTCGAATGTTTCCGCCAAGTAGGTTTGGGTGTGTGACAGGAGTCCCCTGCGTACGTTGGGCGTACCCATGCGTATGCGGGGCGTACACAAGTGAGGGGAAAATGCTAATTTTTAGGGTTTGCACCTTATTTAAAAACATTAAGCCCTTCACCCACTTCACCTTAACAACCTCATTTGCCTCTTGAGCCATATATCAAAACCCTAATCCATTCTACTTAAATATTGAGCTTGTGTGGGTGTTTTGTGTGTGTGTGTGGTGCTTAGTGAAGAAGAATGAGATTTGTGTAGAAGCATTGGACTAACAAGAGCTTGTAGATCGAGAGGTTTCTCACTATTTCTAGCTTATTGGAGGTAAAAAGCACCTACCTTGATGACTTCATGTGTTAGTTTTAGTTTATGGCTTATATTCTTCATATTATGGTTCTTAAGGTGGTTCTTGGAGTAGAAGCTACTCCAGATGAGAATAATGTTAGATCCTAGTGTCTCTGATGCCCCTTGAGCATAAAACTGGAGTCTTTATGGATTAAGTTCAACCATGCAAGGATTGAAGTTGGGTTCATGAAGTTAGTTTAAGATTTGACCCATTTAAGACATGCAAAAGCATAAAGTTTGCAACTTTATGGATTAAGAAACTCTAATAAGCTTAGATCTAAAATTGGATGTTAGGTTGTAACTAATTAAGTCCTTTAAGATAGACTATGGCCAACTGTAGTGTACGTTGGGCGTACCTAGATGTACGTTGCACATATGCTCATGAAGTCCCATGGTTACGAAGGTCGTGATTACGCCGAGCGTACTGGAAGTATGCTGATTGTACTCACCAGAGGGGGAGCTTGGGTTTTATTTCAGGCCGTTTTGGGATTTAAGGACATTGGGCCCTTGTTGGGCCATGAAATATTTTATGATGGGCTTTTAGACTTGGACCCATTTATGACTTGGCATATCTTTGGGGACTTGGGCCTAACTGTGTGTGGGCTTTGGTGGGTTAGGCCCAATAAGGTAAGGATTAAGTAACTTTTTTCTCTTAAAACTAGGGTTTAGGGTTTGGACTCTTGGGTTAGATTATTAACCTAATTTCTAATTACGAGTTTATACTTGTGATCTAGCGAGTAGATTTTGCGAGTCAACAGACCGAGTGTGATTTGATATCTTTAGTCTGAAGTGATTTTCCTTCACTATATCCATGGGTCGAAGGCACCAATGTCAGCCCACTAGATTATGCTTGTAGTATGAGGATTGTCTTTGTGACATTTGTATGTTATGCTTGTATTCACTTTATGTCTCTGTGACTCTGTTGTTATGATATTATGTGGTAGTGGTAGGGATGAAATAGAACTGATATCGGTTGAAAGAGACTGAATGGGTTTAAATATACCCAATACCGGTTGAAAGAGACCGAAAGGGAAGGGCCCAGCCTGGTCGCACCACATCCACCTATGATTTTCCGCATCATGTGATTTTAGGATTTTGTACTTTGATATTATGTTATTATGATATACTCTCGACTGTTTTTATATGATTACCATATAATTGAAATGAATTTAAAAGTGATTTTTTTTTGAATTTTTTGGATGTTACAAGTTGGTATCAGAGCTTTGGTTTGAGGGATTCAGCCATTCAGGCATACTCTCAGGTATGCCTGAACTAAAATCGAGGATTTGGTAGATTTTCCATAAAAAGAAACATTTTAACTAAGGAAAATTTATAAAAGAAAAGGGATGTGATGCGTGCAATCAGCCGAGCTCAAGTAAGTCTTCCCAAAATACCCATACATGATATATGGTTTACGCTATGATATGAGAATTGCATGTTAGATTAGGGACTAGGGATATGCTCAGGGTTGCATGATAGAATGCTAGGAGAGATGACTTTATGTGCCTATTGTATGAGCTTATAGATTCGCATGCTAATATTAGATCAGTTATTTGATAGGATGTAACATCTCAAAAATACTACAAATTAAAACTTTTTCAAAATAACCCTTTTACTAAAAAGAAGTGTTTACATAACCATTGTTTCCAAAACATTATCCAAAATCAGAGTCTCCCAAGATCAACAGCATAAAAACAAGGATGTGTACGGTCACGCCTTCGCCTTGCCACGGTCCTCAGAAGTACCTGAAACAAAATTAAAACTATATGTCAACGCTTAGTGAGTTATCCCAAGGTACAAGTACATAAACATTACAAACAACAACATGCATACAAAGCCTTTAGCATGAATGGACCGTCTCACCAGGCCTTTGGCCTAACTAGTCTGCCTCAAAAGCCTTCAGTCTATCCGGACCACCCTAGATATTTTGGCCTTCAGTCTATCCACTGGTTTACCTCAAACCAATAAACCATAACATATCAATGCTTAACATTATTAATCATAACAGATAACACAGGCAGTCCTACAGATCTACCAGTCTAATCACATAACCAGTACTACATAACTTCGCATGTCAGCATACAACAAATCAGGATATCTAATCCAATGGCCCGACCTTGGTGCCTTCGACCCATAAGTACGTTAAGTAAAACTCACCTTATAGTCTGACGAAAAGCTAAACGATAAACAACTCCAAATACCAGCTCTACAGGTCACATATTCAACAGATAGAGACCAAGGCTCAACTATAGCTCAAAATACCCTTAAGTCAAACTTTGTCAACCCTGGTCAAAGTCAATGTGTCAAGGAGTCAACTTGCCCCACTCAGCCGAGTGCGCGGGGTGTACTCAAATCCTACGTTGGGCGTACTCGAGCTTTGATCGGAGTCGGTAAATTGACCATGTACGTGTGACGTATGCTTAGAAGCTCATTTCCTCAATAAGAGCTTAATACATTAATCTCTCACGTCCAACTTTCAGATCCAATGCCAAAATATCACTAAGAGTCATAAAGTTGCCAACTTTACGACTTTTCATGTCCATTAAGTCCTTAATATACAAAATCTCAACATCTTAATGCCTTAAGACCTTCTATAGCATGCATGGAGAAAAACTAATCATCAAAACCACATTTTTATGACTCAAGACCCCTCACAAGGTCTGAAAGGATGAATTATTTGGTTAAGAGCATGCCATGCTCAATAATCACCATATTTGGGACCAAAAGTGCCCTAAATGAAGAATTTGATAGATCTACAAGATAGGATGATCAAGCAAGAAGCTTTTTACCTTTTGGAGGTAGCTAACAAGTGAAGAATTCAAAATACAAGCTTTTCCCTAAGCTCCAAGTCCTTGCACCAATTTTTTCTTCTTCAATAAAACCACCAAAGCGCACAAATGATCTCAAAATGCACTCTTCTCATTTAGGGTTTGCTAGAGGAGCATTTTCTCAGATGGAGGTTGATGAGGGAATGATAAATGAGGTTATAATGATGCTTATATATGGACCAAACCCTAAAAATTAGGGGCGAGGTTTCTCCATATACACACTGCGTACACGATGTACCTTTAGTGTACTAAGGTCCGTCGTAGTATGCTCAACGCACACAACATACACCCAACGTACTACCCCTTGTCCAAAATCACCAAAATGCCACTATGGGCCATTTTCACTCTTTCTTACGCTCAAGGACTAAAATGCAATATTTTTTCATACATAGGGTTAATATTGAATTACCTCAACACCAGGATGTTACATAGGATGGAATGTATGGGTTATGTTCTGAATTGAATTGCTTGATACTCGAATGTTGCATGCTTTGTGCTTCAGGAAATTTTATTAATACCAACTAGTGGATGAATGTGTTGGTTTACATATTGTTATGATTTGATAATTTTAAAAGGATAGGTTTAACTCTATTACACAACTCTTGTTTGAGTCCAACCATTGTACCGTAGGACCTTTCATTATAAGAATTATCTAGTACTGATAGTATGTAATGATATTCATATGGTAATTAGATGGTGTTAGTGGGAGTTCCTTCTGCAGCTGATAGCAAAGATGGGTGAGGAAGGAAACCCTAGGAATTCCTTGGGATATGTATTGGTGTGTAGGACGCCTTATAGTATGAGAAGAGTATTAGATGGTGATAGTGACTTGGAGGAGTCAAGGTAATCCTTGAGGAGGGTATTGATAGGTGTGGAAGGTAGTATTGGGGCCACACTAGTGAAATCACATGATTTATACCTAAGCCCAGGAAGACCACAATGAAACTGGGAAGCTCGAGAGTGTGAACCTCTTTAAGTGTGTATTGATTGTGAATGTGTTATGTTTCAGCGTGGTGATGATGATGAGTTTTAGTATACTACACCATCCTCTGGTGCACATACAACCCTAAATGCTTTGGATCTATGTTTTCTCTAATTATACATGCAATATTGTTTCCAAAGCATTAAGCCTACAACTAGCATGCAAATGACATAATCAACATAGAAGATAATTATAGAATTACCTCTTTGTTGTAGCTTGTAGAATTTCTTGAGTTTGGCCTTTATGAAATTAGTGCCCCAAGTGTTGCACCTCAAATGGAATCATAACACACCTAGGACAAATAATGACTTTTGATAGAATATCCTAACACCAAATCGGCTCAAAGATCTCTAAGAACACTAGTGTGCCATTTTGGATGCTAAGGGGCTTCTTATATAGTGTGGCAAGATTAGGGTTAGCACCATGTAAACCCTAATGCCCATGACCTTCCATATTCCTTAGGCTCCCATGGGTTTAAACCTTCATGGATCATCCATGGTTTATAACATTGGTTTATCCTAACCTAAAGAATCATGGATCATTGGCCCACACCATAAGAATTAATGATTTACCAAATCAACCCCTTGTATTTAATTAGTCTCTTTTGATCATTAAATTAATTCCAAATTAATTCTTGATCAATACTAATCAAATAATAATATGATTTCATGTTAATATATTAGAACTTATAATATATTAACAAATCATTAATAATGACAATTCATTTTATTTACTTCTTTTTATAGTTTATTTTAACATATTTCATTCATAATTTAGATCATTTCCATGCATATTTTCCTTTTTATTATTTTATGGCTAATTTCGGGTACTTTCTAGTTTTGTGAGCTTTATTGCAGATTTCATGGAGACTAGTGGAGCGGGAATGTTCGGGACGTATGGAAAGCAATTGGAATAAGAGGATGTCGAGGATTTGAGGCTTGATGGGTAGTTGAGATGATGCATGGAGTGATCTTGATGATTATTTGAAGGCTTGGAGAGAAATAAACTTTAAATTTACAAGATACAGGGAAATATTCAAGCATGCGTAGATTATTAACCGGGCGACTTCACGAGCTTTGGAGGATTTGGAGAAGTCAAATTGGGCTTAACATGAAGAAAACTTGAAGAAAAATGGGCTAAGAGCTGATTGGACTCGAACTAGGCCAATTGGGCTAAGCTATGGAGGCCCAAACCTCAAAGATGCTACATCTAGGGCCCACTCGCGCAACCCACCCGCACAACAACACGCGGGTCGCGCAACCCCCTGCAGGGGCATTTCCGAGAATTCATGTTTTAAGCTATATGGGGAAGGTTGGTGCCTATCTTTTGCAAACTCTTGGACATCCGATTTTTGGAGATTCTCTCTGGAGTTTTGAAGACTTTTGAAGGACAAGAATACTTGAAGAACATCATCTTTTTTACCTCTTGATTCTTGTTTAATGTTTGGTACAATCTCCTCTAACTTTATTTCCTTGATTTTAGTCATGCTTGACTAAACTAATCTTGGTTGACTTTTGTTGAATCCTTTGAAATTTTGTTGAATGTTGAAGAATCCATGAACTTGTTCTTAAATCTTTATGGAAATGTTTTGTGTTTTATCATATTATCACTACTAGTATGTTTTTATTCATGAGTTTAAATGTGTTTGTGGTGATTAGTTGGCTAATTTCTTGATTAAGTAAAGGATCCTCAAATTAGCAAACAACAAATGATTTTTGTGTTGTTTTTGCTTCACACAATCTTAAAAACATTTCCTCCAACATGGTAGTGAAAGCAATTGAATCCTCTTGGATTTGGTGACTTTTTGGTTCTTAATGCTAGTTGACTTTCACTAATTACATGCTATTTGGAATTAGTGACTTTGACTAAGGAAATTGTTATGAGCTTCTCTAGCCATTTCAACAATTAAGAAAAGTGTAGGTAATCTCAATCTCCTTGGATTGCTATAGCTAAATTAGGGATTTAAATCAAAGTATTGCACCATTGGATTCTAATGATATGTTCATAAAAGTCAAAGTGAGGAAACTTTAAGTCAACCATCTCTCCCTTATTGATTTTACACCAAACCCTTATTTTTGTTGAAATTGTCTATTTAAATCATAGTTAATTCTAGTTTGTTTCAAGTATTTCAAAACACCAAAACCCCCCATTTTATTTTTATTGTTATTTTACAAGTATTTTTACAAAGAGATTTTTCATAGAGTTATAAATTGAGCCAATCTCCGTGGATTCGACCCCTTTACCACTATACACTATTTTAGTGTGTAATATTTAGGGTTATTATTTTTGTTGGCCTCGACAACCACCAAATAACCTCTTCTCAAAAGTTCATCCTATCAAATTGTCCTGGTGATATGCAACCCAAATGGACCATGCTACTCTCGGTTCATGTACATACCAATTATAATTATGGGCTTAGATATCTAATCCAACAGATGACATGTAGTGGAGCAGGAGGTTCAAGATCTGTATCCGGTTTGGCATGAGTACGGGCACCGAACCAGTTGATGAGGGTTTACGGGAGTTCATTTCTTCTAATATTACTAGAGGTATCCTTGATGCAACCCCGATGATATTTGGGTCGATCAAGGAGGGTATCATCGAGATGATGGAGGATCACCTTAGGATTTTCAAGGCTGACCTGCCTGCTAGCCAGTATGGGGCCCACACTCTCTCCTTCAAGGATATCAGGGGATGTGGGGGGCCAAATGTTTTTTTGGGGTGAAGGCCCCTATTGCCGCCTGGTGTTGGCTAGTAGATATTGCGTGTGCCCAGATGACGAGCTTTTGCCCCGAGGGGTCAAAGGTTTGATTCATTGCAGGATGTAGGAGGAACCGAGGTCAAGATTCGTGGGGAGGAGGTTAGCTATACTCTGGGAGCCCCAACCATTGAGGCCATATATTGGCCATATTTTTTGACCCAATTTAGAGAAGAGTTTGCACCAGCTGTTGAGGAGCAACAGCTAGCGAGGGAGTTCCTGGACATGAGACAGACGACTGAGACCATGGTGGAGATCACCATAAAGTTCTAGAAGATAGCTTTATTGGTATCCTAGTATTCCATAGACAAGGAGACGGAGAAGACTCGGTACCATGATATGTTGAGTTGAGATATTCGAGAATTTATCAGTTTTTCTGCCTTCCTGACATTGGATGACATGATAGCTAGGGCCCGAGAGCAGGAGATTGATTTGGAGCGCCTGGGCTAGAGGAAGGCAGATTAGGGGCAGATGACTAGGGTTTTAACTAAGAAACACAGGGGATTTAATTCTATATTGAGGGGCTAGTGAGGCCGGTGCCGCCGTGACAAGTGAGGAAATACTAATGGCGGGGCCTGCAGGATGGGTGGTTTAGGCTGTTATAAGTGTGGCAAGTCGGGGCACTTTGGCAGGGATTGTACTGATACGATCACCACCCAGGGATCTGATCTGATTTGCTTCCATTGTAATCAGAGGGGACACAAGAAGGCCAATTGCCCGAGTTTAGCCTTAGGAGGACTAGTAGCAGGCGACTCTGAGGATTACAGATGGTCGTCAGGGCAAGGTGGAGGCTCCTGTTGTTCGGAGCAAGGCATTTCAACTGATAGTCGAGGAGGCTCATGTTGCACTCGGTGTAGTCACTAGTATGTATTTTCTCTTTATCTTTTTTATATATGGTATATGTCCTTCTTATATTTTTGTATTGTTGTTTAGGTTCGTTCCTTGTGAACAGTATTCCTACATTTGTCTTACTTTATTCGGGGGCTACTCGATCTTTTTTATTTCTTGCGCTTAGCAAGAAGTTTGGCAAGGCTCCGGGAGAGTTGGATCATCCACTAGAGGTCGAGATTGCTGATGACCATCCGGTGCAAGTATCGAGGGTTCACCGAGGATGTACCTTGGAGTTATTTAGTGAGCAGCATCTGATTGACTTGGTTCTGATACCCCTACACGAGAGCAAGATCATTGTGGTGATGGATTGGTTGAGCCCCAATAGGGTGATGGTTAATTGTGGACTTTAGTTGGTATCTGTTTCGACCCCAAGAGGGGAGAGTTGATGATCCACAGTGAGTATGCAGCCCGAAACTCGAGATTGAGATTGAGTGATATTTAGCCAAAACTTTCTAAATGAGAATTGAAGATCTCATCAATAGTAGTCCAACTATAAAAAGACAGATGAAAACGGAGTTCAAATGAAGGAGTTATGAATTCCGAACGGAGTTTTCCTGTCTCGGCCTACTAAAAATAATATATTAATAATATATTAAAATTAAATTCAAAATTAGCCGACGAAGTCTAAATGAAAGTTGTAGATCGTGTTTTTACCTACGTGTGGATATAAAGAACGTCAAAAATAGATTTCGTATGCGAAAGTTATGAATTTCTGAAGTTCGGGGCGCGAAACCCCAAAACTGTCACAACTCACGAGGTGAATATTAGAAATTCACGAGGTGAACAGATGATGGGCGTCTTCCAGGGCAAGTGGCCATGAAGAACGCAATGACGTATCAAGCTCACGAGGTGAATATTAGAAACTCACGAGGTGAGCCACTTCACAAGGTGAATATTAGAAACTCACGAGGTGAACTTAGAAAATTCACCCTATAAATAGAAATCGAGGGTCAGCCGATTTTGGTTGCTCCTTCTCATCTCTCCCACTCCCAATACTCTCTCTAAGCCCTATTTTAACCCCCCGAAGCCCTAGTATCATTCCCGAGCCCCAAAGCAAGTCCCGAAGCCCGAAGATCCCGAGAAGTGAAATTCTCGAGCCGAAGCTGTGCCTGCGAGAAGCTGGTTTTTGTAAAGATCTTCCAGATCTACCGAAGATTACTACTTTTACAAGTCGTAGTGTTGTCCGAGCATCGTCTAATCAAGTGAGTGTATAGTGCATTTCACAAACAGGATTTTAATACAAGTATTGTTTGAATGTATTAAGTATATGTTTGGTGTGAGTGTGTAGTTACTTTCTTCTAACACATAAATACGATGAATTTGCTATGAAATACGTACTATGTGTTTATATATTGTTTGTCTATAGAGTTAGCGCCTACTATTAAGTAAGCCTTGGTGACTATGGAGTTAGTGCCTACTGTTAAGTAAACCTTCGTGACTATGGAGTTAGCGCCTATTGTATAAACCTTGGTGACTATGGAGTTAGCGCCTATTGTTAAGTAAACCTTGGTGACTATGGAGTTAGCACCTATTGTTAAGTGAACCTTGGTGACTATGGAGTTAGCGCCTGATAGCTATGGATTTAGTACCTGATAGATAAACTTTGGCAGCAATGGACTTCATGCCAATTCCTTAGGTAAATCCTTAGGAACAAATGAATAAAGGATAGTTGATTCTTAGGGTAAAACCTTAAGAAATAAAGAAGATAATGGGGATGGGTAATTGGGTTGATTGTTTGATGATTAAATATAATAATGATATTATTGTGGGTGGAAAACCCTATATGCTCACCAGGCTCCCAAGCCTGACCCACTTAGTTTTCTTTGCATTACAGGTAATGGCAGAAGAGTATAAGTTGGTGGACTTGACGAGAGATTTTGGATTATAGATCAGTAGTTATAAATAACTGTTGTAAGGTCTATTTTATACTGTTTATGCTTTTGGTCTGTATCAGAACATGACATCCCGAGATTTTGTTATTTAATGAAAATACATTTTTGTAAAGAAATGCTTTGATAAATTCTTATCATATTTTGTTTTGGGAACAAATTCCGCAAATGTTTTCTTTAAAAGATTACTCTGATTTTAAAACAAAGCATAAAAAATCGGTCTTTTCTGGCCGTGAAATTGGGGATGTCACAATACGGCCTTCCAAAATCGTTATGGTCATTACGAATTCGTGGTGATGCCTTTCGGGCTCACCAATGCCCCCGCCACATTGTTGGGCCTTATGTATTGCGTCATTGTGGTATATGTATTGTATCTGGGATGGGCCTGTCCACCAGTTATTTATTTATTAGGACTTAGCTATTTAAGGCGCATGCATGCACTAGATTTAGTAATCGTCTAATCGTATTGTAAACCCTACACGCCTTTATAGTAACAGTTCTTAATCGAGCTCTTCTAAGGTTGTGATATTTAATCATACTACATATTTGATATTCATTATGTGTTCATAATTTGTTTACCTCTTTGAATCTATCGATCATTAGATGTTCAATCTCAACAATTGGTATCAGAGCAGGAGGTTGTGTAATCCATATGTATCTCTTCTGTTAAAGAGCTATTAGGGTTTCTGCTATAATAGGATCTGAGTCTGCCATCTTCTTCGAGTTGATCGATTATAGATGTTGAATCTTGATCTTTATTCTACTCTAAACTCGATTTTAGGTCTATACATCTTGTTTATACAGGTTTTCATCAAGTCGAAAACATGCAGTCTGACGATTCTCATGCTAACTCAATCAATCTTTCAAACGGTAGTGGATCTAACATAAGGATCCCTATTCTGTTTCCATACGACTATGAATTATGGGCACTACACTTTGAAGATTACGTGCTAGGTCTGGAAGACAATGGTTCGTTGATATGGTACACAATAACCAAGTTTAAATTTACTCCCACGGATACAAAGAAACTTATCAAGACACAAGCAGAGTACAACGATATTCTTCTTGAAGTTACTGATGTTTCTAAAGATGAAAAGGACAAGCTTCTTAGCAATGTTAAAGCAATGAGGATTATTCTCTTTGCTTTACCAGCAGATACGTTTCTCTTAGTGACGTTGATCTTGAACACTCGATCCAAACGTTGCTACTTTTGGAGTTTGTAGTTTTCGTTCAGAAGCCTGAGGAGAAGCTTGACCAAACATTCAACCGCTACAACCATCTATTGGGCAGGATGGTGAAACACAAGATCAAGCGAGAACTGATTGAGCAGAAAGTGACGTTTATGAACGGGTTGAGGTCCGAGTGGAAAGCTATGGTGTCAACAGTGAAAGCTCGCGAGCAGTTCAAAAATTAATCAGTGGCAAAGCTCGTTGGTATTCTGAGGTCACATGAAGGCAACGTAACTAGTGAGGGAAAGGTTGTTTTATGAATAGGTCCGTTGGCGCTTGTGGCAAAGAGAAAGAAGGTTACAAATGATGGTTTGGAGTCAGATCTCTCCGATTGTGAACTCCCCAAAGAAGATTATGCTTTGATGGTATCCAACCCAAGGAGGATTGCAAAGATTAATTTCGGTCACAACAAAAACCAAAATTGGCAGGGGAGCTATAGTTCTAAGAAGGTGAAAGATGAGAGTGCGAATAACTCTCAAAACGAAGAAATAAAGAAAGAGAAGAAGCTGGTAGGTGACTCCGATTATGACTGTAACTATTGTCATGGAAAAAATCATCTAGCAAAGGAGTGCATGCTGCGAAGGATCAATGAGAAGAAGGAAGAAAAGGATGATGAGGCTTATTTCCTCAGAAATTTGGAGGAAGCTAAGAAGAAGAAAAGTAATGATGTTGCTAAACCTGCTTTAATTATGCAAGAAAATGATGATGATTTTGGTAGAATCGAAGTGTGGTAGACTGACTCTGAAGACGAAGAGGTTCGTAGACCAACTCATGGAAGAAGCTTCGTGGCGAAAGGTGATGATTCGCAGTTCAGTGGAAGGTGCTTTGTGGTGACAAAGGAAGATTCGGAGCTCAGAGGTACGCTACTGAAGGCAGTCAAGTCTCCGACAGCTGTTTCACAGCGAAAACCGTCCCTGAGCAGATTAGCGAATGCGAGAGGGTGATAAACAAGGTACGCAACATTCTTAAATCTTTAAATATTCTTGTGTCAAAATATGAAAAAGAAATTAAAAAATCTAAAATATACAGTGTCTAGTTTCAGTGAAAGTTTAAAAAGAACCCGTTTGAATAATTCTAACTTAACCGATCAACTCGGCAGGGTTTCGAACAAAAGTGAAGAGAGATGCTTGTGGATTGAAAAGTCGGAGTCAGATTTGTCTAAGTCTAGGGATGAGCTAATTTATTTGCAAAGAGATAATTTAGGGCTTTTAAAACTGCGAATTATTTTTTGTTTGATTGATAAAGACTTTATTTCAATATCACCCATTTGCATCTTGATTGTGAAATTGGAAAGAAAATCCGTGATGATTTTGCCCTTTCTCGAATTGAAAGAGGATGAAACCGACAGATTGTTACAGGTGCAAATCCATCGTTTCATCAAACGAAGTCTCGAATGCTTATAGAATGGGACTGGATAAAATTGAATCTTTCATAAAGTCCAAAGATCATAAGAACATGTTGAAACAATTTTTGGATGAAAATGATAATGAGAAAATACAATATGATACTATGTAGAATTTGACTCATTAAACACTAAGTTGAGTTCAAAAAACAGACTTAATGTTGAAAACACATATGATTTCGACGATGATAGTGATATGAGTGAAATTTATGTGGAGGATGAGGTTGATTGCTCTGAATTTGTTAAAAACGAACTTGAACCTACGAAAGTCTTAATTTCTGAAAATTCCATTGATTTTGCACATTTTTCTGAAGTTAAATCAAAAGTTTTAAGAGAAAAAGTAGCCGTTTTTCCAAGGGTTCAAACTGTTCCCAATCAAGTTTTCGCAACTAAGGGACTGAACAAAAATCAAACAACAGAATTAACATCCATGTTCGAAGACGACAATAAAGATGGATGTTGAGAGAAAAACTTTGAGACACACTTGAACAAATTGTTAGAACAAGTATATAGCGGAATAGTTAATCTCGAAGGATCTGTTAGCTCAAAAATAAAATTAAGAGTTAGAAGTTAGTGAGTTAGACGTGGAAAAGTAAGGAAATGTAAATGACAACAATTATTATATCAAGTATACACATAAGCAGATTCATAACAAGGAATGCACTCAAACCAAGTTAGTAAGTGAGATCTAGCTTAGTGATTTAGTCAAAAGTGACTTGCTCCGAAGAGAGATGATTATTGATTATGAGAGTAAGAAGCTTTGATAAGTAAGATAGAATGAGAACTTGAAGATGTGTATTAGAATTTGATAAGAGATTCACATCGGTACAGATTACATGAGAAATGAACTCTATTTATAGACACAAGTTTACAACTCTAAGAGTAGCCATGCAAGGCATACTGGACATTAGAGTGTTTTACAGAAAAGACAAAATAAACTAAGTAGGATAAAGACTGCGGTGCTGAAGACTTCGGATGACTAGTTGTTGATGAGATTGCTTGACTGCGGTGGCTTGTAGGCTACGGTAGCTGATCTTTAAGAGGGTTACTTTTTTGATTCAACAATTTCCCCCTAAGTGACCTCTTTAACTTTGATCAGCTATCAAGTTTAAGGAACTTGATCAATATCCACCGAAACTTCCTGACGTTCTCTAAGCAGTTGATTCTTCTCAGTATTTCAAACTTGACTTCTGCGGTTGTATGCTTGGATTTTTCAACTGCGTTGCGGCAGATCTCAAGTTGTTTTCTGGTGAGACGGTGCATGGCAGTCATAGGAATGAAATTTTTGACGTTGTCAGTCTTCCTTTTGAAAATGAATCCCAGCTCAGGATAGTTGGTTGCACCTAAGGATCTTTCTTCATAGCCTTCGGTAGGCATGGGTGCGGGGTCAAGCGAAGGTAAGTCAGCTATCTTGGAGATGATGGGATGAATGTCTGCATCTATTTTTGCGAAGTCACATACTGTATCCTTAAGAAAGGTACTTGCCCTTTCAAGAGCAATATTCATCTTCAAATGCTTCTCAGACTTGTGCTGAAAAACCTTGGCGATGAGAAACACTTCTTCAGGGTTCATACGCGGAAAATCAGCTTGGGTGCGGATGTAGTCATGCTCCCTCCTGGTCAGGGTGTACTGGATGAACTCAGCCTTCATGAACTTCCGGATCTTGTAATTCTTCACTGCGGATGGTCTATCATTAGACCATATGTGTTCAACTGGAGAGGCATGCTTAGCATAGAATTGGCTAAGTCTCTCGAACTCCATAGGAATTCTTTTGTCATCTGGAAGGCTACGGTCGAACTACTCAAATACAGTGAAGTATCTGACATTCGGTGAGATTGGGACATCCCAGTAGCCGTCTGAAGGGGGTTCCGAATTGGTGAGATGAGGGACATAGTCATCATCAAGAAGTCTCCTATGTGGATTGATCCAAGAATTTATCAAGGACTCATCCATAACTGTGTCAAATCCGTAGAGTCTCCATACTTCTTCGGCCAGCTTGGCTGCCTTCTAGTCTCTTTTTCGTTGAGCAATGGTAGGAGAGTCGTTTAAGCTTGGAGACGACATATACTCCTCCAGATTCTTGAAATGCGGGGGAGTTTCTGGTTTTTCAGGAGTATTTTTCACATGGAGAGGGGAGTTATGATGAGATGGTTGCGGTGAGAGTTGTTTTTCATATTGCGGTGATGGTTGCGGTGTGGGAATTTTTTCAGTAGAGACTAGGGGAGTTTGGTGATGTGAAAGGGATTGGTCGGTGTGATGGACTTCTTCACTTCCCCCTCTTGAGGAGTTCAGACCCGGAGCCTCCTCAAGCCATTGACGAAGGCCATCAACCTTGTCAAATACGGTTTAAAATTGAGCTTTGAGCTCTTCTGCCAACTGTTGATTATTGGGAATGGAGGGATTGAAGAGTGGTTTATGAATCTCCTTGGCGAGCTGAAGAATTTCCAGACCATGGAAGTTGGTCGATAGAGATCGTTGCATTCAGTTGATAGTACTTTGGAGAACGAAGATTGCGGACTCATAAGCAGTATGAGTTTCAGCAATGAACTTCTCAGAATGTGAGGCCTGATCCGCAATTGTTGCTTGAAGGTCGGTTTGATTGCGGTAACCTAAGAGATGAGGCATTCCACAGCGGCCATAACTCCTTGTGATCAGCTTGATGATTGTTGTCAAGTGATCTGATTCTCATTTCAACCTTTAGAGAGATGCGCTCTGTAGCCATTCTCTCTCTTGTTTCCAATCGTTCTATTCGTTCCATCAGGGACTGCGGTCCCGGGCTGTCTTCTGGTTGCGGTTGATTTGGCTTGACCGCAGCTAAGATTTGATCAACCTTAGCCTGAAGACTCAGAAATTATTTCCTTGTGACTGTGTGCTTCATCATCTTCTTCTTCTTCTCCTTTGGCTTAGTAGTGGAGTGGTGAGAACCATTGGATTCTTCATCTTCATCAAACATCATTAAGTCATCATCTGAAGGAGAGGGTTTGTTTACCTCTTGTGGTTCATCATCATCGAAGCCAAAAATGGGAGCAGAGCTCACTTCGATTTCAGGTTCTTCATCTTGTGAACCTGCTGCAGTGGGAGAGGGGGAGCTTGATGGACATTCACAAGCGCAACAATTTGCTGAGCTTGTTGAACTTGGTCTACCATTGCGGACATCCATTCTTGAACCTTCAGGATAATGGCTACGGTATTGGCATTGTTGATGGCATCTGCCCAATACTTTGTTACGGCTTGAATCTCTTGTTCCTTGAGCTGTTGTTGCTTGATCTGCTGATCCTTGCAAGCATGAAATGCCCTACAAAAAGCGGCATGTTTCTTGGCTTCAGCCTTGTTAGAGGGTTAATATCTGCTCCAAGAATCATTAGAGTCTTCTCCGTCAATTCCTGTAAATCGCACCAAGGTGTCCCTTGGGTTCAAGGATCCTTTCACATTTGTGCTCAACATGCCTAAACCACCTTATTGTAATGTAAGAAAAGTAGGATTTCCTGAGCTTCCTTGGTCTCCTTGACCAATAGTCAAGTTTGGCCTCGACTCAGTTCTATCAAAGGCGGAAGAAGTGCCCTGCGGATGGGATTGTGTTTGAAGTGTATGGGTGACATGATGGGTTTGAGCCATAAGAACATTCCTATGTGCACATACAAATCCTAATGCTTGGATCTAGGTTTTTCTAATTGAACATGCATTGTATCCAAGACTTTGATCAATAGATCTAGTATAATAACATAAGATAAGCCTTGGATAGCTTAGGCCCTAAGCAATCCAATCTCCCTAATGATAAGCCTTGGACGATTTCTAGGTCCTTCCAACCCTAAAACTGTCCACCCCTTATCCATAAAGGATTATAGCCCAAAGTACAACTATTATACAATTGACAGTTTATGCCCCTTTATTCAATTAATCACTTTAAGTCACCAAATTAATTCCTAATTAATTTAAGACTTATATTAATCAAATAACAATATTATTATTCCTTATATTATTCTCATAATATATTAATAATATTTCTTCTCTCATTATAAATCATCCTGTCAAATTGCTATGGTGAAGGCAACCCAAAAGAACCATGCACAATCGGGTCAAATACTTACCAAATATAGTTGCGGCCTTAGACACTATTCCAACAGTCTCCCACTTGGATAAGTCTAGTAACTATATACACAAGTATAATCTGATTAGCAATCGTAGCTCTCAAAGACGCTGTCAAACTCTGATCTTATCAGTCATGTCCTTTAGATAACGGATCGTACAGTCCTCTGTTTAGATATCATGCAGACAATTTTTTTATGGAACCAATTGTCCAGCAGTTGGTTTCTCGATCTCAGATTTATTCGACATAGAACTTAATCGAACACATCAATTTAGTTCTGACCGGGCTCGGCACATAAGTCAAATCAAATCATCGAGCGGCCGAGATATCGCTTTTACCCTCTTAGGATAAAAGTAACAGATAAACTTCGACTTATATGCATTTACTTATTCATTAATCAACTATACACAAAAATGCGTTTTATAACATCAAGTTACTGATGCGGTTTCGCATTATCAATGTACAACCAATTAACAAATAACAAACCATATATCTAGGTTTTAAGACCATATGATATTATCGTCTTGCGATCAACCTTTTCGTCACATTTCATAAGGTGATTCCAGCAAGCGCGGGTTTGTTCCAATGCTCAAAACTAGTTCATAAGCACTCATGAACGTTGCAGCAAACTTTTGCTATGTCTAATACCATTTAGACAATCTACACACCAATTCATGACAATCTTCATTCATACATACTTCCAACATATGAACGATTCTGGATTGTTTGAATAATTCGATTATTCTTAATAAACTCAATTATTTTGGAACTCAAAACATGCAAACTGAAACAATAGCTAAACAATTAACATAAGACAGTAACATTACTCATAAATAATACTCATTTATTTAATCACCAAATGTTAATTACATTTATCTATTACACGTTTCTAATACCATCTAATCTAAACTAATATCATCCTTCAGCCCAATACTCCTAGCATGCTGCAAGTGCTTAACCCTACTCAGTCCCTTCGTAAGCGGATCTGCTGGGTTATCTTCTGATGATATCCTCTTAACCACGAGTTGTCCTTCTTCTACTCGATGTCTAATGAAATGATATTTTCTGTCGACATGATGAGATCTACCATGATCCCTCGGTTCCTTGGTCAAGGCAACCACTCCCTCATTATCACAGAAAATTTCCATATGCTCCTTTATGGCAGACCAAGTTCAACAAGCTCAGCAAACTGCTGCTGATATGTTTGGCAAGTATTTGACCCGATTGTGCATGGTCCTTTTGGGTTGCCTTGACCCCATGGGTCTATTTATACTAGTGAGGCTCCTAGGGTTTCACCCTTAAACCCTAATTGGATAACTTAGGCCCTAAGCAATCCAATCTCCCTAATGATAAGCCTTGGATGATTTCTAGGTCCCTAAAGCGGCATGTTTCTTGGCTTCAGCCTTGTTAGAGGGTTGATATCTGCTCCTAGAATCATTAGAGTCTTCTCCGTCAATTCCTGTAAATCGCACCAAGGTGTCCCTTGGGTTCACGGATCCTTTCACATTTGTGCTCACCATGCCTAAACCACCTGATTTTAATGTAAGCAAAGTAGGATTTCCTGAGCTTCCTTGGTCTCCTTGACCCATAGTCAAGTTTGGCCTCGGCTCAGTTCTGTCAAAGGCGGAAGAAGTGCCCTGCGGATGGGACTGTGTTTGAAGTGTTTGGGTGACATTCAACGGGATGGAGTTCAACTCCTCAGATGAAAAAATATGCATTCGGGAAGCCCTAGAGACTTTAGGGCGAGAACCAGTATTATCCCTTTGGGAATGTAGTAGTGGGGAGTCTCCTCTCTGTTGTGATTCAGACTCACTTTCTGAGTTTGAAGAGAAAAAGATGGTGTTGTCAAATGGATCTGCAGGCATCCCATGGACTACCGGAGCTTGTTGAGAGGCTGAGGTATCGGTACGGTCATGCATTTGGCTAGTGGGATCAGTTTTTCGTTTCTTGAGGATAGAGATGGGTTGGTTATCCTCTTCAGAATCACTACCAGAGTCATGGCGACTCGGCTCAGCAGTTATGATAACTGGTGGTGATTTTCTCTTCTTTGATGGTTTGGATGGTTAGGAGGCATCCTTTTTGGGGGTGCTAAATTTCTTTGTGGTGCGGAGACCATGGAGAGAATAAACCTTATATTTGCGTCTCTGAGAGATGTTAGAAAGAGTGGTAGAAGAAGGAACTGCGGTACCTTCAAGGTTTAAGGCTACGGATGGAAGAGGCGGGGTAGGAAGGTATGGGTCAATACCTTCCGTAGCCTCAACGTGGTCTGAGACATCAACAGTCTTGCGACCAAGTGAAGTAAGAATATAAGTAGGGAGTTTGCGGATGGGACCAAAAATAGTTTGATCAGAGGAAGGGTTGTACCTTTTTAAGTCTTTGGTGACGAAGAAATTGATGTTGTCACCCATGTCAATCTTGGAATCCGTATGCAAGTCAGATATGCACAGAGACCAAAATCGAGCAAAAGTAAGCTTGGATGGGTTCTGCCTCAGGCTCTCCTTGGGAATGTATTGGAGAAAATCATCCCAAAGAATCTGACCGTAGTTCACATCACGGCCCGTGAATATGCTCCAAACCAGTTCTAAAAGCTTTAATCCCATGTTGGCCATGCCTCCGGTTCTGCCGGACAGACTGCGGATGATGAAGTGACAGACAAACTGCAAGAACGCATATAACACCCATAAATTTACGCCAAATTTAAACTTTTAATGCAAACAAAAGAGTCAAATAGTATTTGTTTTTACAAAACATTTCCAATTCATTTATCATCAGAGTGTCCCAAAATAGATCATGAGGATCAGGAGTGGTACGGCCACGCCTTCGCCTTCCCTCGCTCTCCTGAAGTACCTGAAACAATAAACTGAAAACTGTAAGCCCAAGGTCTTAGTGAGCTACCCCCAAAATACCAATACCACACTGGCAGAAACCATAGCCATACGAACAATCAAACATCATACATACTAGGCCATCGGCCGGATTGGTCCGCCCTACTGGGCCTACAGTCTATCTGAATCTATCCCGAGCCTTCGGCATGACTGGTCCGCCGCATGGGCCTATAGTCTCCCCGGACCGCTCAGAGGGTGTGTTGGCCTTCAGCACAAAGCAGGACCGCCTCAACCCAGCCAACAAGTAACTAACCATGTACGCATACTATCATATACTGGCATGTACACATAGCAAACATATCTATCTCATTAACCATCAATCATAGAGTTTCACTCATAACTAGAGTATCGACCAAACAGGTCACTAACATACCAATCCTCACGGGCCGTAAAAGCATAACATACTATCTATCCTGATTCCAATCCAAAAGATCAGAATCTTCTGCAGCATACCATAACTACCGATCTCTAGTATAACAACCATCCTAAGAAGGATAAATTCTAGCAAAGCAATAACATAACACCCATCCTAAACCAGGATGAAATCTAACATGGCAATAACAAAGCAACCATCCTAACCCAGGATGTAAACCATAAAGGGTCGGCCTTGGTGCTGTAGACCCTATCGATATAGTGAGGATAACTCACCTTGCAGATGTCGATAGAATTGCGAACTCCAACTATCGGATCACTTGACACCGGCTCGACCACCTATAACCATAGCACAATATACTCATAAGTTCTTACTCTTATGAGACACCCCATAACCTACTAGTCAATCCCTGATCAAGGTCAAAGTCCTTGGTCAAGGTCAACAGTTCATGTTGACCTCAACTCGCCGAGTACACTCGGCGGCTCGCCGAGTCCTTGAAGCACATACCAACTCGCCGAGTCATCGGGGTGACTCGTCGAGTTTCCTCCTTGCAACTCGACGGGTATACATGCAAACATATCCTTGGCTAAAACTCATACAACTCGCCGAGTTGTTCTTCAACTCGTCGAGTCTCATGACCATCTTCATCTAACTCGCCGAGTTGTTCAACCAACTCGTCGAGTTCACGGCTTCCTTCAACTGACTCGCCGAGTTGTTCATCCAACTCGCCAGGTCCAATGCATATCTTCATATGACTCGCCGAGTTGGCTTTGTGACTCGCCGAGTTCCTTCAGTCAATTTAACATGCAGACGTCTAGAAGCCATGGCAAGGTCCCAAATTGTAGATCTAGCTTCCTTAAGCCTACTTATCACGTAAAGTTTCAAACTTTACGTGCATGCACTGCCTTACAAGCTCCAAATGCCAAAACTAAGCTCTTAATGGGTGCTCATGGACCAAGGGGACCTTACACTCGACTAAAGATGGAACTTTATGCTCGAATAATCCAAAGTGGGTCCAGATCTGAAGTTACAACTTCAGATCTAGCCCATAGATTGCCATACCAACTTGATCCCCTTTCAAAAACCCTAAAACTCATTCAAAGATGAGGTCTAACTGAAATAACTAAGGGAAATAGTCAATTACCTTCCCAAGAGATGCCCACAGAAGAAGAAATCGGATCTCTTCCCAGCTCCTTGCCAAAATCACTTGATTCACCCAACGTTTCCACCAAAATTCCTCTCTTAAACTTCAATACACAAAGGGCACACACACACACAAGATAGAGATGCAAAGGGGGCTGCAAAAGAACTAAAAGAGGCTTGAGCTTCTTTAAATAGGGGTGAAAACCCCGGAACTCAGGGTTTCACTCTCCAGCTCATACTCGCCGAGTCCAACAAAGGACTCGCCGAGTAGGCCACTTAATTCGTAATCCGACCCGCCACTACTCGATGAGTAGGGAAACCAACTCATCGAGTAGGGCCAAAAACCCAAAAATATTTTTATTTAAATTATTACCTGAGAATCGGGGCGTTACACCGCAGGCAATTGGTTCTTCTTGAACTCACCAATGCCTTTTATCTTCTTCTGATAGCCCATTTGAAACAGTGCAGTGGTGACATCCGCCATTAATGGAGTGAAAAACTTAACAGATGGATGAATCAGAAGATTGATGGCTGAAAGGAACTTTTCTTTGGTCAGGATGACCAAAGAATCATTAACAAGGTTTAGATGGACTTCTTGAGGGTTATCGACTGGACGATATGCAGAAAAGGCACACTTGTAGAGAGTGGAGAGTGGAAAAATGTCTGTAAATGCATCAAAAGGTCCAAGAAGGGGATGATTCTTCAAGAACTTGATCACCAGTTTGGTTGGTGCATTGTAAGTGGGTTGATCGTCGAACACCGCTCTGAAATTGCTCGAGGCAAACGTAGGAGAGTCTGAACTGGTTGGGTTCACTGATCCAGAAGCTTTGGATTGTTTCTTGGAAGCGTCGGATTTCACCATTGTTGTGTTGGTAACAGCTTGAAGAATGCAGAAAAGGATTGAGGGTTTTGAGAGCGTAAAGGTTTCTTTGTGGATAGAAAAAGGGTTTTATAGTGATTTGAAGGAGCGGGAAACGTTTAGGTTTTTGACCTAGGTGAAATTGGGTAAAAAAATTGGGTTTATCTTTGAAAAAAGCATCTTTAATCATAACCACATACTGACAAAAAAGGATAAATATAAAAATTGGGATTAACCAAAAAGGAACTCTGCATTTAATGAAATGTCAGATGTAAAATCACGTCTTGAGAATGTGTGGAGGGGGTGAGAAAAATCCGTTGGATAAAGTAGAAGTTGTAACGGATGGGATGGTTTGGGTAATAGGAAGAGACATTTTAGAGGATTTGATTTGGAAAATCTTTTAATTTGTCATCATACCTAAAATAGGTCTGACACAAGGTTTTGGGAGAGAAGAATGTGACAGTTTCTCAAAGGAATGTTTTTTTATTTAATGTTTTATTTAATGAAGGATCATTAAATAGCACACTATTTTTTTTTGTTTTTCAAAAAGAATGAACCGTCTGTAAATCAATTAATGTGACTGCGAATGAACACATCATTGCGGATGGCTTCTTTGGTATTGCGGATGACTGCAGTGAGAGAAACTGAGAAGAGCACTTGTATAATAGTTAGTAATTACAAAGAAGAAGGACCCATGAAAGATAGATATAATATATGGTTGCAGTACATTTACTGCGGTACACAAAATGTTCCAAAACCATCTATTATCAATAACTTTTAGTTAGAACCGCAATGGAGACCTTGGAGACCAGGAAGGTCCGCGGTGCCTGTCAATTCAAGAAGAATTTATGGTCCAAATTCATCATTCCCAACATTTGTAAGAACACATTGAGTTTTGTAGAGTCAAGTGCTTTTGTAAATACATCAACAATCTCTTCATGAGTAGGGACAAAGATGAGTTCAATATTACCTTTCAGAATGTGGTCTTTGATGAAGTGATACCGTAGTTCAATATGTGTAGTCTTGGAGTGCTGAATAGGATTATGAGAAATCGCTATGGCACTTTCAGAGTCACAATAGATTGGTATCTGCAGCATTTTGTATCCGTAGTCTAACAGTTGTGTCTTCATCCAAAGGACTTGGGAACAGCAGCTGGCTGCGGCTACGTATTCTGCTTCTACGGTAGATAATTAAACACAGCTTTATTTTCTTGAGGACTAGCTGAGAAGTCTACCTCCTAAAAATTGACATCCACCAGATGTACTTTTTCGATCAATTTTGCATCCGGCATGATCCGCATCAGTAAACGCTTGAAGACTGAAGTCATTGCCTGCGGGGTACCATAGACCAAGAGATTTGCTTCCTTTTAGGTACCGGAGAATTTGTTTGGCTGCGGTCATGTGAGACACTTTTAGGTTAGCCTGATACCTTGCACACACACCAGTTGCAAAGACAATGTCCGATCGGCTTGCGGTGAGATACATTAAAGAGCCAATGATACCTCTCTAAGTCTTGTGATCCACAGATTCGCCAGAAGGATCAGCAGAGATCTTATATCTGAAGGCCATAGGAACCTTAGCCGAGGAGCAATTGTCCATAGAGTATTTCTTCAAAAGTTCAGTGGTGTATTTCTCTTGATGAATGAATATCCCTTGCTGAATTTGTTTCACTTGAAGACCTAGAAAGAAGTTAATCTCTCTATTCATGCTCATTTGAAATTTGTTTGTCATGAGTTTATCAAATTCATCCACCATTCCTTGATCAGACGATCCGAAGATGATATCATCCACGTATATATGTACAAGCATAAGGTGAGAACCGTTTGCTTTTCTAAATAGCGTGGGATCAATCACTCTTCTTTTGTAGCCTGGAGAGACAAGGAATTCAGAAAGAGTCTCATACCAAGCTCTAGGGGATTGCTTCAGACCGTAGACTGCTTTTTGAAGCTTGTAGCAGTGATCAGGGAACTCGATACTTTCAAAGTTAGGAGGTTGTTGAAGATAAACCTCTTCTTTCAATTCCCCATTGAGAAAAGCACTCTTAACGTCTATTTGGTGTACTTTGATGTTTTTGTGGGAAGCATATGCTAGGAAGATTCGGATTGCTTCCATTCTATCCACTGGAGCATATGTTTCATCATAGTCAACGGCTTCCAGTTGACTATAGCCTTTAGCAACTAGTCTTGCCTTATTTCTGATAACCGCACCAGATTCATCTAGCTTGTTCTTGAACACCAATCTTGTACCAACAATATTATGGCCTTGTGGAATGGGAACAAGTTTCCACACTTTGTTTCTTTCAAATTCTTCTAGTTCTTCTTGCGTTGCAGAAATCTAATATGGTTCCAATAATGCTTTGTTGATAGATCGAGGCTCGACTGCGGACATAAATGTTGCATAGTGACAATGATCAGATAAATCTTTGGCAGATCGAGTTTGGATACCTGTGGATGGGTTGCCAATAATTTGACCTGGTGGGTGATCCTTCATCCATACATGTAGACGAGCCAACAGATGATCAGCAACTGCAGTAGAAGGAATGTTTTCAATATCAAAGGTTGCTTCGGATGGGGAGGGAAGTTCCCCCTGGATTTGTGAACAGCCTGCGGAATCATCTAGACTTGTTGGAGCGAGAATGACATTTTCTTGAGTAGTTTGGAGAGGTTCCCCCTGGATTGCTGAAGGGAGTACCTTTGGAACCTGAGAAGGTTCCCCCTGGACTGTTGATGGGAGAGAAATGATCCTTGAGTTGGTTCGAGTGTCAATATTCTCTATGATTTCATCATCCGAATCCAAAGATACGTTTAATGGAAATGATTTTCTGAGAATGGGAGCTTGAGCATCATCAAGTACTGGAACCTCGATGGTTGTAGTATGAACCGGAGTAGAGCTTTCCTCCTCAACCTGAGAGGTGAAAGTATTGAGAGATGCTACTTCGTATAGAGATGGACCAGAAACATCAGCATGTTGTTGTTGAGCAGTTGGTGATACAAGAACCTTGGATAGTTTTTCCGTTTCAACAGGGTTGAATAGATCATCAAAATTTACTTCAACCAGGTTTAGAGGACCTGAAGAAGCAGGAATGTCGCTTTCCATGATGGAAGTGGTTTCAGTAGATGGAGGGGTGTTACGGATGTAAGAGTCGTCGAACTTTACATCAAAACTTTCAATGATTAGCCTTGTACGTCTGATGAGAACCCGATACGCAACCTTATTTGTGGAGTAACCGAGAAAGATGCCTTCATCTGACTTCGGTGCAAATTTGTTGAGTTGATCTCTGTTGTTGATCACAAAACATCTACACCCAAAGATGTGAAAGAAACGAACATTTGGCTTTCGGTTGTTGAGGCCCTCATATGGTGTCTTGTTGAGGCGTTTGCACATAATGCTTCGGTTCTGAACGAGGCATACGGTTGCTAGAGCTTCATCCCAAAAGTAAAGAGGAAAATGTGCGAAGTTGAGGATGGATTTGGCTGCTTCAACAATGGTGTGGTTCCTTCACTCTACTACACCATTTTGTTAAGGTGTATATGGAGCTAAAAAGTTATGAGAGATACCTTTTGACACCAAGAAGTTGTTGAGAGGATGGTTAGTGAATTCAGTACCATAGTCGTTGCGGATGCGTCTTACAGGAAGCTTGATCTGGAGTTCTATTTCTTTGATGAAATTTATTAGAATCTGCGGTGTTTCGGATTTGAGTATGAGAAAGAATACCCAATTTAAGCGAGTGAAGTCATCAACTATAACTAGTATATATTTTTATGATGGAGACTAGCTACGGTTGATGGACCGCAGAGATCAATGTGGAGAAGTTCAAGTGGTTCGGATATAGAGGAGTCAATTACCATAGGGTGACTTGCTTTTGACTGCTTACCACATTCACAAGCAGGACATAGAGTGTCATTGTTGAACTTGAGAATGGGTAGACCTCTGACCAATTCTTCAGTGACTAAGGTGTTGATGTATTTAAAGTTGAGATGAGCGAGCTTGCGGTGTCATAACCAGCTAACTTCAGATATGGCTTTTTAGAGACAGCACAACTACGGTTTACCAATGATGAGAGAGACATCCAGTGGATACATGGTGCCTTCGGATCGTGACTTGATTAAGCAAGTGCTTCTATCACTCGTCATGATGTAACAGAATTGATCATCAAACTCCACTCGATGGTCTGCCTTACATAGTTGGCCAACATTGATGAGATTGTGTTTAAGGATTTCTACATAGGCAACCTTCTGTATTGACAAGTTCCCCGTAGTGAGTACATCGTAACCTCGGATAATGCCATTTGCATTGTTGCCAAATGTAACATTTCCACCATTTCATATAGGCCTGAAATCTCCAAGGTATTCTAACCTTCCGGTCATGTGCAAGGAGCAGGCACTGTCGATCAACCATTCTTCTTCTTGATCCTCCTTGCACAAAGCCTGTTCCACAATGCTGAGAGTTCCATCTTTTGCCATATAGCAATGGTTCTTCTTTAGATTAGTTGAGCCGTCTTCATCAGCAGTTGCTACCGTACAGATCTTGCCTTTTCCTTTACTGTGATCGTCTTCATCTTCATCTCCTGATGACCACACTTGATGATTCCTTTTCACTTGAGCAACACAGGCTTTTCCCTTTTTTTGTCTTCCAGTTCTTGAGCCATTCTGAGATTGAAGGATCTATCTTTCGCTACGTTTGCCTTGCAATCCTTGGCAAAATGGTTTTCTTTGTTGCACTTGCGACATATAACAATGTCACTTTTGTCTTCTAAAGAGGTACCGGAGTCAGTTGATTATGACTGCGGTGGTACGTCTTTAGACTGTGTTTGCTGAGGTTGCGGTGGAGGGAGAGGATTCTTGGTGGAATGAAAGTGATTGTTTTGAAAGTGTGATTGAAAGGTGGTCGATTGTATTGTTGGTTTTTGCGAAATGAAGGTGGCAAGCGATTTAATTTTTGACTGATAAGGGTGATAACGAGTGAATCTTCCTGTCACCTTATACAATCATTTTGGCTGTAGTCCAGTGTCTTCCCAAGCCATTAAGGAATTGTAGGTTTGTTTCATGATTGCTGTAGATGGTGCCCGCATTGGACAGTTTTGCGACAATCAAGTTGAATCTCTTAAAAGAGTCTTCCATACTTTCACCGGAGTGGGCTTTGAAGCTGTTGAATTCATTGAGTGCTGTAGTGAGCTTCTTGTCTTGATCCTGCTCTGAGCCTTCGTACAAGTTTTTGAGAACATCCCAAATCTCCTTTGCTGATTTGCAATTTATGGTGATGTCGAAGTTTTCAGGAGCAAATCCACAAGAGATTTCATAAAAGGCAATAGCATCATTTTCCATCTTGTCTAGATCATCTTTGGTGGGACGGTTCAAAGCTGGTTGACCTCCTCCTAGCCTTGTTCTGGCTCCACCAATTTGGACTGGTGTAAGAACTGGGACATGGGGACCTTCTTCTATGGATCTCCAAACATCTCTACCAAGTCGTCTGAGATATCTTTCCATCCTTTGAGACCAGTGATGATACTCATTCGCAACCAGTATTGGGGCTCGATTAGAACCACCAACACTGTTGGGGACATTCAGTGATAACGATTGTGCCATTTTGAAGAATTTTTTTGGTTTTTAGAAATGAGCTTCAGTGGTATAGAAAGCTCTTCGAAAAAATCAGAGTTCCGATTTTCAAAAAGCAACCAGTATGGCTCTGATACCAATTGTTGAGAGAAAAACTTTGAGACACACTTGAACAAATTGTTAGAACAAGTATATACCGGAATAGTTAATCTGTAAGGATCTGTTAGCTCAAAAATGATATTAAGAGTTAGAAGTTAGTGAGTTAGATGTAGAAAAGTAAAGAAATGTAAATGACAACAATTGTTATATCAAGTATACACATAAGCACATGCATAACAAGGAATGCATTCAAACCAAGTTAGTAAGTGAGATCTAGCTTAGTGATTAAGTCACAAGTGACTTGCTCCGAAGAGAGATGATTATTGATTATGAGAGTAAGAAGCTTTGATAAGTAAGATAGAATGAGAACTTGAAGTTGTGTATTAGAATTTGATAAGCGATTCAAATCGGTACAGATTACATGAGAAATGAAATCTATTTATAGAGACAAGTTTACAACTCTAAGAGTAGCCATTCAAGGCATACTGGACATTAGAGTGTTTTACAGAAAAGACAAAATAAACTAAGTAGAGATAAAGACTGCGGTGCTGAAGACCTCAGATGACTAGTTGATGATGAGATTGCTTGACTGCGGTGGCTTGTAGGATGCGGTAGCTAATCTTTAAGAGGGTCATTTTTTGATTCAACAATGGATGTGATAAGTTCTTCTGGTCAGCTCCAATCGAAAATACAGACGAAACCAAAAGTCTATCTGAAATGACCTCTTGGAAAACGAAGACCAGATACGTTGCAAAACCACTGAATAAAGTCAACTCCAGCTACGAAAAAGGGAGTCCCAGTGAAACAAAGAATGTTCCAAGCGATACTTTATCGGTTCAGACCGAAACTACTCTTAGAAAGCCAAAATCTAGGGCGAATATTCACAAATCCTTTGATAAATTCGCAACTTAAAAACGTCAAATAAATGCGAGATATCACAAGAATTTGAAGGAAAGAAAGTATTTCTGGAGATCCAAAAATCCCAACTTTGTCTATCAAGAAAAGTCATCCAATCTAAATGAGAAAGTCTCTTCACCTGCAAAACCTAATAATTTTCAACGAACTCACTCTTAGTCTCCACAGGTTTTGAAACAAAAAGTTTTTCAAAAACGATCCTTTTCAAATCATGTGAAACTTATGGAGAAAACTAAGTCTCACTTCTCTCCTAACACGAATGGTTCACTTTCAACCAAGACATCGCAAGATGTTAAAGGAAAAGGAAAGATAGTTTCAGAGCCAAAAGTTCCTCTCAACAGATCCAAAACTAACCCAAAGAAAGTTGAGAAGAAAGCAGATCCAAAATAAGCAAAGAAAAATAGCACCACTTTAGTTAAAAGATCTTATTTATTTGATGTTGCTATTACTTTTCCTATGAAAGCCTCATGTGGACCCAAACAACTTTGGGTACCTAAATCTCTTTGATTTTTGTAGGTGATTCGTGACAAGCAGTTTGACTCCAAATGGTACATAGACAGTGGTTGCTCGCGTCACATGAAAGGAAGAAAGGAAGAACTAAGAGAGTTTAGAGACCTAAGGATGGAGGAAGAGTGAAGTACGACAATAATTTACTTGGAGAAATCAAGGGTTATGGGATGATCACTAATGGGGAATTTTAAATTCATAAGGTCGCATATGTGGAAGGGTTACAGCACAACCTCATAACTCATAAGTGTTTCGCAACTCGTGGTTGGTACATGATTAAAAGTTTCATTTGACGATGAGGGATCTGAGATCATTGAAAAGGATACTAAACCCGTGCTCCTAAAGTCCAAGCACAAAGGCAAAATGTATCCACTCAATCTAAATCCCATCAAAGGGAAGCCTGCCATCCGCTTCTTATGAAAGATTCTATTGATGATAGTTGACTGTGGCACCGAAGTCTCTCGCATCTCAATTTCAAAGATATAAACAAGCTTGTTCTTGGTGATCATGTATGAGGGCTTCCACTTCTGAAGTTTGAAAAAGAACATCTTTATGCAGCCTATGAAAAGGATCAGGAAGAGTCATCCAACAATTGTGAATACGAAAGTCATAGAACCACCAGAACTCTTGCATATAGACCTTTGTGGTCCTTCAACGATTGAAAGCATTGGTGGTAACAAATATATACTCTTAATTGTTGTTGATTTTTCTTGATTTACCTGGGTGCATATTCTTAAGCAAAAATCTGAAGCCACTCCAAAGCTCAAGGATTTTATAAAGCAGATCGAAATACAACTGTGAAAGCTGGTTCATAACATTTGCAGTGACAACGGTTTGGAATTCAAAAACCAAGCGTTTGAAGAATTCCTGGCTGTGAAAGGATTAACTCACAACTTTTCGGCTCCTTATACTCCTCAATAAAACGGGTTCGTTGAAAGACGAAACCGCTCGTTGTGCGAAACTGCGAGAACCATGTTGTCATTCGCGAATCTATCGCTTCACTTCTGGGCGGATGCTATAGGAAGAACCTGCTTTACCCAAAATCGATCAATCCTCAATAAGCAATTCTCTCTCACTCCCTACGAGATTATAAATAATCAAAAACCTAATGTCAAGTTTTTCCATGTCTTTGGTTCCATGTGCTTTATTTTTAATTCTAAGGAACATAGGAACAAACTCGATGTGAAGGCTGACAAATGTATTTCCTTGGGGTATTCTCTAACTTCTAAAGCATATATGTTTCTCAAAAAATGTCCAAAAGGATACAAAAAACCTATTATGTCACTTTCAATGACAATTACTTGAAGAGGTTTCAGAAGAATGACAGTCCATCACATGAGATCTTTACCAAGCCGAATCTTGCTACAATTCCACTCTCCAATCATTACGAGGAGTGCATGAATTTATTTGATGAGCCAGAAAAGGCAATCTGCTCTGAATCCAAAGCAGCATACAACAAGGAAGTCGAACTGAAGAAAATCATTGACGATGTTGCGAAAGATATGGAATACGAGAATCCCACTCTGAAAGACCCTGAAACTCCATCTCAATCAACAGGTGCGAATGCTACACCACAGAGGGAGGGTTTCACTTCCACCTCATCACATGATACACCTGTTCAGGTGGAGAACGAAACCCCTGAAGTCAGCTTAGAACCACCTTTACATGTGGAGAATCCGAATCTAGAAGACATACATACATCATTCGATGGGGAGAATGGAAATGCGAATGATGACTCAGATGTGTAGTCAGAGTTTGAAGAAGTGAATGCTGAATTGGATCCAATATATGATCCTAATTACCCTCCGTTGGCTAAATGCACTAGAGATCATCAAAAAACTCAAGTTATAGGAGATTTGTCTTCAGGAGTTCTTACAAGAGCAGAACAAAAAGCGAAGCAAACTGCATTATTCTCTAAAGTGGAATCTTTCATGTTCAACCATTTATTTCCTAGATTGAACCTAAAAATGTTCAAATTGCGCTTGATCATTTTGATTGGGTGCAAGCAATGTAGGAGGAGCTCAATAAATTCGAACGAAACAAGGTACGGAGACTTATTCCCACTCTACAGGATGCATCCGTAGTTGGTATGAAATGGGTATTTCGCAAAAAGCTGGATAAAGAAGGAAACATGATAAGAAACAAGGTACGACACATAGTTAACGAATATTTTTAGGAAGAAGGAATTGACTACGAAGAAACCTTCACACCATTTGCAAGGATGGAATCCGTTCACATCTTCCTAGCATATGCATCACATAAGAACTTTCAATTATATTAGATGGATGTCAAGTGTGCATTTCTAAATGGGGAATTAGAAGAAACAGTATATTTGGAACAACGATTGGGGTTCATAAAAAAAAGTATTCGAACCATTGTTATATTTTGAACAAAGCAGTTTACGGTCTAATGCAAGCTCCAGGAGCCTAGTATGAAACTCTTACTCGCTTTTTAAAACAGGTTAAATTTAAACAAGGATCGGTCGACCCAACCTTCTTTCGCAAGAAAGATGGTGACAACTTGATGATCGTCCAAATTTACGTTGATGACATCATTTTCCGATCAACTAACCCCAACTTAAATGTTGAGTTCCAAAAGTTGATCGAAACTAAATTTGAGATCAGCTCCATGGGTCCGATTAACTTTTTCTTTGGCTTGAATATAAGACAGAGTCAGGAAGGTATCTTTATCAATCAGGAGGCTTATACAAAGACCTTACTCTCTAAGTTTGGAATCATGGGAGATTTGAAGGTGAAGGTTCCAATGGCATTCGGAATGAAACTAACACCGTCTCTGCACAAGCCAATTGCTGATGTAACTCTCTATCGTCAAATGATAGGTTCATTGATGTATCTGACTGCTAGTCGTCCATATATTATGTTTTCTGTTTGCTATTGTGCCAGGTTTCAAGTGAATCCTCGCGAACCCCACATGACTGCTGTTAAGAATATCTTCAGGTATCTCAAGCGAACATCCTCATTAGGAATATGGTACCCTTCAAGTTAAGGTTTCTTTGTGCAAGCTTTTTTGGATGCTGATTTTGGAGGTTGTGGTCTTGATCGAAAGAGTACAACGGGAGGATGATAATTCCTAGATGACAAACTCGTAAGTTGGCAATCTAAAAAGCAAAATTGCATCTCCCTATCAACTGTTGAACCAGAGTACATAGCCGCTGCCTCTTGTACTTCACAAGTAATATGGATTCAAAGTCAGCTTTGTGACTATGGCATCAACATGAAGCGAATCCCTTTGTATTGAGATTCCGAGAGCACCATTCGCATATGTCACAACCCAATGCAACATTCAATGACAAAGCACATTGCACTGAGGTATCACTTCATCAAAGATCATGTGGAAGATGGAAATGTCGAGATACACTTTGTTAGATCAGTCGATCAATTGGTCGACATGTTCACGAAAGCCTTGCCTGAGCAAACCTTTAATCACATTCTTCAAGGCTTAGGAATGATAGAGTCTGAATCTGTTCCGAAACCACCTTCATAGTCATAAAGTTTTATAGATCTGCGAATTGATGCGAACGCTCGCAGTTACTCGCATTCCACTGTTCACACTGCGAATTGGTGCGAAAGCTTGCAGTAACTCACAGTCAACTATTCACGCTGCGAATCGGTGCAAATGTTCGTGGTGACTCGTATTCTACTGTTCATTCATGGTTAGGAACTTCATGTATCGTTTATACATTTTCTTTATTTCTTTTTACTTATTTCTGTCTTTATTTCTTTTTCAGAAAATCGAAAATCCAAAAATATTTCATTATGTTTTTATTTCATTTTTTGAATATTGAAAATCCAAAAATATTTTATTTCTTTCTATTTTTATTTTTTTCAGAAAAACAAAAAACAAAAATATTTTCTTTATTTTCATCATTTTTAAAATAATTAAACAAAAATACCAAAAATATTGGATAATTGAGCAGGTTTCAAGGCAAACATCTTGCTGATCTCAATGACGAATGATGGGGCAAGTATAAATTTTCTAATCTATGCACTAGTTAAGTGTCCCTAGAATCATGTTGATGCATGTCGTCCAAAGCCTCAAAGATTTTCTATGTTGAAGCCTTAATGAATCAATAACACCAATCATTTCTTCCCAATAAGGTTGTTCATTCACATAATTCAAGAGCTACCTGACTCTTCTCACATTGAGTTAAGAGTTAACTGCTTGGTCACTTTCGCATAGTAGAGGTACATTATTTCCTTGGAGCCACCTCATACCATCTCTCCATCACTTTCGCATTCATAAATGTAACCTTTACGACTCTCAAATATTACCACTGAGGTTTATGGTTACAACACATTCTATGTTTGTGATCTTAAGTTTGTTATCACCACGAATTGAGTGAAACCCAAAACCCAACACATATATACGAATTTACGGTGAACAATTTAAATGTTCTAGCTTATTCACCAAGGAAATAATGAATGTCCACCTTCGTGGTCAGTACCATGAAATCTATGTTTCTTTTTGTGTGATCTTAATGAGACGTTCTAGTCCTAAGACGTTTCTTCCCAATAGATCCGATTTTTATTTTTTCTTGACATTTCTATACTTATCCTAGTCACTCAAAATAATTCCAAAGCATACTTGTTTTTTTGGCTACACTAGTCAGACAAATACTTCATCCGAACGTTCGGACTTATTTCAAGTTTCGTAGTTTGTTTGAAGATAAAGCCACCCTTAAAGCTTAATGAAAAGAAGCCTTTCACTTTTTCTCAACAAACAGGTGATCGTAATTCAACAGGAAACCACACAGACACTTTATAGTCTCTTTTGACTCTGAAGGAAGAGATCATTGCCAAGGATCCATCTGCTTCATGTCTTAATAGACATCACTAGATTCCCTTAGAATAATGTTGATTTATTTCTTTACCTTTGGCACACTCTCGCGCGAAGATCCTTGTGATTTTCCAAAGTATGGTTCGTGGTACTCATGTTTACTTTTAGTTTCATAGAAAATTTGATGATAATTAATTGCGAAAGTTCATATTTGGAATTAACTACTAAAGGGCGTAACTGAAACGAAATCTTAAAGGATAAGATTTGGGCACGAGAATTTGAACTGGCACTGATTTGCCACCGTCTGACACACATCACAGCTGTCATTCACGCCTTTTTAGGTGAATTTTCAGTAACCAATGCAACCAACCTCCAGATTTCTCTCACTTACTATATGGTATAAAAGGATTTTTGACGATTCGATAATTACTTACCACTTTCAAAAAGCAATAAAAAATCCTCCTGGCAATTTTTCCTCTACTTTTTATCATCTCCTTCCTCAAGCTTCAATGGCAACTTCATCATTGACCCCCTCAGTTGCAGAACAGACAGCACAATCATCAATCCTCAACCTCAAGGCAAATAAAAACTTGATTCTCGACCTTGACCCAACAAAATACGACGGATTTCTTCAACCAATCATCGAATGCTTCAGGTATTCTCCACTGGTCATCGCTCTCACGAAGTTTGAAATCGTTCCCTTGGTGCATCTATCAAAAGCCTATTCCTCCGCTAGCTACCGAAAGGAAGAAGAGTTGATCACGTTTTGAAAATTTTAACCAAAAAACCCAAATCACCAAATCGAGGTTTTGTAACCTCCTAAGGCTTCCTCAGGGTCATGACCTGGTTGACCCTAAGTCAATCTCCAACTCAGCCATTATTTAGATGTTCTTCCAGATGGGATACAAGGAAGTATTGACCGCGGTTTCCAAGTTCAAGAAGCCCAATTTGCTGCCGATGTGGAACGACTTATTCACCCTTCTCTTCAAGATCTTCTCAGAGAGGGTTATTGGCTTTGTCTGTTCGAGCAAGTTGTTTATGACGCTTATGTACGGTTTTTATTCTGACATCAATTTGGATTATGGCTCAATGCTTTGGGCTTAATTAGTCCAAAGTACCCTCTACTACACGACACGGTGAAATCTCCTGTGCTCGTTTCTGGACTATCGTAGTTCAAAGGGCCATTAGTAAGCTTTGCATCCTAGTTGTGGAAGATTCTTGTATGGCAGTGATTCAGATCTTCCACACCATCAATATCATTCTTGCAAATAATTCAAAGTTCAGCTTCATTGGTTCAATTCCGGAGTCTATGCTTCATGATGTTCCGGCTGCAAGTGACGTACTGCGAACATACATAAGTCTACCAATCTCTGGCTTACGCCCTTTGACCAATGAAATGTTAAAGGTCCTTGATGAGGCAGATAAACCCAAGAAAGGAGGAAAGAAAAGGAGTGAAAAAACAAGTCCATCTAAACCTCCTCAAGCTCCTAAAAAGAAGAGGGTAAAGCAAGCGGCTAGCAGGCCACAAACTCCAACACCGAGCAACCACGAAGATTCGTAGTCGAACGCGGTTTCGGAGATTCCTGTTCAGGAAGAGGTTCAAAAAGAAGATGAAAATACTGCAACATCTCAACCAATGGTTTTAGAGCCTGCAACAACGAACCCTAAGGTAACTTTTGAGATTCCTACCTCAATTCCAATAACAGATGAATTTTTCCAAGATTTTTTTGTACCTTCACCCACCTCTACTATCACCACTCCTATCTGCATTACTCCTTGCTCACCAGTATCTTTGGGTGTTTCGCAAAGCCAGACCTTACTCTTCACAAATTCCATAGCCACCACAACTAGTTCCACTGTTGAACCTCCAGTCACTATCAACACATATGATGCAGGAGCAGGTGCTTTAGGTTTCACAGTTGGTCATTCTACTCCACCCATCTCACCTTTACGCCAAGACAATCTAGACACAGTCTGTGGTGGCGATGAAGACGATTTTGGAGTATTCACCTACAGTCCTTTCAAAATTTGGACTGAAAGTGATGATGAATCTCCTGTCACCAAAGGGCAATTCAAGACTATAAACGAGAAGTTGGATTTTCTGTTACAATCCTCTAAAACAACAACCAACAATGACTACTCTCATGCCACAATCAAGTCTTTCCGTGAGAAGCCTCACCAAAGAACACTCTGCCAATCTGGAAAAGACGAATCAAGTTGTTGGTGCTTCAACTTTAGTTTGTAAGGAAACGACCGAAAAAGTCGATAAACTAGTTGCTGATGCTCATTCCTTGATGAGCACTTTTAAGAGCTCGTTCGAGTCCAAAACTACAAAGTCGGATGATGTAATTTCCAGCCATGGATCTACTCTTCGCATCAAGAAGGAAAAGCTCGAAGAATTTTGCACCGGTCTTCAATCAGACAACTCAGCCCTCAACACCTCCATTACTTCAAAAATCGACAAGCTTCATGAAGACTTGGAGATTGAGAACGCTCTCATGGACAAGCTCGCAGTGAAGGCTGATAAACTGAAAGTCCTAACTGACAAGTTGGAGGATGCTGAAAAGAGGATCAACGAACTCCAATCTGAAAAGGCAGTTATAAAAAGCTGTGTTGCAGATGTGAATGCTTCGCTTTCGGACATCATCAAGACTCATGATTCTATGATCAGAATCACAGTTAAGAATCATTTGGCTGAAAAGCTAAGGCTAGTGTTCACAATGCTTAACAGAATAGAAGGTGTTTCGAAGTCGAGATCCATTCCGAAACAAGGGGGAGAAAATGTGAAGCAATCTAAGAAGGAAAACCTCAAACCTACAGTCAAGCCAACTGTCAAGCCGAAGAAAGAAAACGAGCCAAAGGATAATGTAGCTTTGGATTCGAAAGGCAAAGAGAAGCTCAATGAAGAACCAATAATTGATGAAAGCAAAGAAGAAGAGCCAGATGAGCACGAGGTTAAAAGAAGAAGGGATCGTGAAGCTTAAGTGGATGAGTACCAACGTGTAGTATGTGAAGCAGAAAAAAAAGAACAAAACGCGAAGCTCAAGTTACATTGGAAAGCCAAAAGCTTTTGTTTCCAGTGTGGACTTTAGAGATAATCTTAAGTGAGGTTGTGGATATGTCAAGCTAGTATTGGTTAGAACCAGTTGTATCTGTTGATTTGCAAAACACACAAGATTCGCAATTGGATCTTCCAATCACCCCAAAAACCTTCAAAGTTTGTAGCTTTGTTGAAGTTGTGAATGTCCCTCCAATTGATAGCAGTGTAGATCACTTGCTCTTCTCGTTCTACCTGAAGCACATGAAGTCGCAATATGAAACTTGGAGTGCGAACAAGATCACTTTTGTGAAGGTTATTAGTCCAATCGAAATTGATAGCTTCCCGATTGCACGATTTAAGGTTGCTAGAGATTCAACGAGTCAGGTGTATGAATTCACTCTTACCGATCTACCCTTATTGAACCCGTATGATTGGATCATGTTGTGTAACATGTTGCTGAGGGATGAACAAGAGTACGAACCAATAGTTGCTCATCTCAAACAAATGCTAATTTCGTACATTCATGAGATTGGGAAAACGGATGTTTAGATAGCAGCTGTACTACGAAAGAATCCAACAGTACTCCCCAAGGAAGCTCCTGAAGTTTTTGATAAAAATGAAGTTGGGGAAGATACGAAAGGACAGATGGTGTGTGGCTTTTCAAATGAAAGAGAGAATAGATGCAGACTTTCACAAATTTTGTTTCTTTCTCACAAATAAACATCTTTACACCACTTCATGCCTGGAATATATTTTGGACTTCGTAGGCAAATTCAAAGAGAACAACAAAATCGACAAGAAGTGCTTTTCGGACATGATCTTGTGGTACATCCAATTTTGCAAAGCTCTACTCAGTATATTTCCGAAACTTTTTGAAGTGCAGAAACGAACTCCACGGTGAAGGTCTCCTGCCTCAATTAATGCAAAGGGGGTGATTGTTGGGCCTTATGTATTGCGTCATTGTGGTTTATGTATTGTATCCGAGTTGGGCCTATCCACCCGTTATTTATTGATTAGGGTTTAGCTATTTAAGGTGCATGCATCCACTAGATTTAGTAATCGTCTAATTTTATTGTAAACCCTACACGCCTTTACAGTAGCAGTTTTTAATCGAGCTCTTATAAGGTTGTGATATTTAATCATATGACATATTTAATATTCATTTTGTGTTCATAATCTGTTTACATGTTTGAATCTATCAATCATTGGAGGTTTAATCTCAACACGTATTCATGGATCTCATGAATCGTGTATGTAGGCACATACTGGATCGGTCTGTGATTGTGTTTATTGATGGCATTCTAGTTTATTCCAAGACCTGGGAGCAGCATGAAGAGCACCTGAGGGGGATATTGGAGACTCCGAGGAGGGAGAGATCGTACACGAAGTTCTCCAAGCGTGAGTTCTGTTTGTGCGAGGTTTAGTTTCTGGGGCACCTTGTGAACCAGAATGGTATTTTGGTCGACTCGGCCAATATTGAGTTGGTGATGAGGCGGGAGGTTCCAAGGTCTCTATCTGAGATTCAGAGTTTCCTTGGATTAGCAGGTTACTATCAAAAAGTAATTCAGGGTTTCTCCAAGATAGCGGCTCCCTTGACCAGACAAACAAAGATGATTGTCACATTTTGTTGGGGGGCTGAGCAGTAGGCAACTTTTGAGACCTTGAGACAGAAGTTGTGTGAGGCACCGATTGTGACCTTACCAGAGGGTGTGGAGGATTTTGTGGTATATTGTGATGTTTCGATCACGGTTTTAGGTGCGGTGTTGATGCATCAGGGTCATCTGATTGCGTACACGTCGAGGCATATTAGAGTTGGGGGCAGTGGTGTTTGCCCTCAGTATTTGGCGACAATACCTCTGTGGGGTCTGTTGTACTATCTATACAGATCACAAGGTCTTGAGGTATTTGATGGATCATCCAAATTTAAACATGAGGCAGATCAAATTATTGGAAGTGGTGAGGATTATGATTGTGAGATCATTTATTACCCGGGGAAGGCCAACGTGGTGGTTGATGCTCTCAACCGCAAGGCGGTTGCGGCACCGATCAAGGAATTATATTTGAGGATGAGAGTGATCACCCCGCTGTTAGAGCAAATTAAAGAGGCTCAGATTGAGGCTATAAAGGAAGATAACCGGAAGAGTGACTGCATTGTGTGACATGTGGCTTCCTTCAATTTTGAAAGCCGGGGATTATTGATCCTTTATCGGAGGGTGTGGGTTCCGTGCTAAAGGAGGTGCATGACAGGTTTTGATGGAGGAGGCACACAAGTCGAGATTCTTTATTCATTCTGGAGTGACAAAGATGTATAGAGATCTACATCCTGATTATTGGTGGCCATGTATGAAGCGGGATGTACCTTGGTATGTAGAGAAGTTATTAACTTGCAGGAAAGTTAAGGCCGAGCATCAACGACCTCATGGAAATATACAGCCGTTAGACATTCCCGTTTGGAAATGGGAAGAGATTACTATGGATTTCATCATGAAGTTGCAACAGAAAAAGCACATAGTGGATTCGATATGGGTTATCTTGGATCACTTGACCAAGAGCGTGTATTTTGCTCCGATTCAGGAGAGTATATCTATAGAAAAGTTTGCCAATATCTACATTAGAGGGGTAGTGGGACGGTATGGGGTGCCAGTTTCAGTGGATTCAAACAGGGATGTCCGGTTTACTTCCAGGTTTTGGAAGAGGTTTCATGAGGAGTTATGTACTCGTTTGTATTTTAGCACGGCCTTCCACTCGCACACAGACGGACGGAGTGAGCGGACTATACAAACCTTAGAGGATATGCTTCGAGCTTGTGTATTGGATTTTAATGGGAGTTGGGATAGTGTCTTCTTATGGCAGAGTTTTCGTATAACAACAGTTATCACTTCAACATCGTTCGACCTCCTTTTGAGATGCTCTATGGGAAGAAGTGCAGGACCCTGATATGTTGGGGTGAGGTCGGTCATTGAATCATGGGGAGTACATAAGTGATACTCAAAACAACCGAGTTGATTCAGGAGGTTTGAGGTAGGCTTCAGACAGTACAGAGTCGACAGAAGAGTTATGCAGACAGATGTTGGTCAGACTTAGAATTCCAGGTCAAGGATATGGTTCTTGTGAAGGTGTCACCTTGGAAAAGTGTCATCCGATTCAGGAAGAGGGGTAAGTTGGGCCCCCAGGTACATCGGTCCTTTCAAGGTTTTGGCACGGGTGGGCCGAGTGGCTTATTGGTTGGATCTTCCTGGTGAGCTTAGTCAAATCCATATCATATTTCACATATCTTAGCTGCAAAAATGTTTGTTTGATGATTCCGCAGTGATTCCATTGGAGGATACTTAGGTGGATGATCATCTGAATTATATTGAGAGACCAGTAACAATCCTTGACCGGAAGACGAAAAACTTGAGGAACAAGGTTGTTGAGGTTGTGAAAGTATAGTGGTAGCATCGTAAGGGTTTTAAGTGGACATGGGAGCCTAAGGAAGAAATGAGGAAACATTACCCTGAGTTATTTGTGACAGTAGACTTCGAGGGCGAATTTTGATTCAAGTCGGGGAGAGTTCTAACGGCTAGATTTACTAGGTAAAAACTCTTGCATTATACTTCTTTTACTCATGGACTAGAACCGGGTACATTGGGCGTACACAAGGTACGCACAACTTACTCCCATGCATGCACGAATTGGAGGTGTCCTTGTGTACAATGGGTGTACCCATGCGTACGGGGGGTGCACCAGCTAGGGGCAAACCCTAATTTTTAGGTTATGCACCCTATTTAAACACATTAAGCCCTTCACCTTCTTCACCTTATCAGCCTTCTTTGTCACTTGATCCATATATCGAAACCCTAATCTATTATCCATAAAGTTTGAGTTTGTGTATGTGATGCTTACTAAAGAAGAAGAAGATTTATGAAGAAGCATTGGACCAGCAAGAGCTTGTAGATCCAGAGGTTTCTCACCATTTCTAGATTATTGGAGGTAAAAAGCTCCTACCTTGAATATCTCCATGTGTTAGTTTTAGGTTATGGCTTATATTCTTCATAGTATGGTTCTTAAGGTGGTTCTTGAGAGTATAAGTTACTCCATAAGAGAATAATGTTAGATCCTAGTGTCTCTGATGTCCCTTGAGCATAAAAACGGAGTCTTGATGGATTAAGTTTAACCATGAAAGGGTTGAAGTTGGGTTCATAAAGTTAGTTCAATATTTGACCCATTTAAGACATGCAAAAACATCAAGTTTGCCACTTTATGGTTTAAGACACTCTAATAAGCATAGATCTAAAATTGGATGTTAGGTCTTAACTAATTAAGACCATGAAGATAGAATATGGCCAGTTGCAGCGTACATCGGGTGTACCTAGATGTATAATGTGCATACTCTCACGAAGGCCCATGGGTGCGAAGGTCGTGAGTACGTCGGGCGTATTGGAAGTATGTTGAGTGTACTCACCAGAGGGGGAGCTTGGGATTTATTTCGGGCTGTTTTGGGATTTAAGGACCTTGGGCCCTTATTGGGCCGTGAGTTTTTCTATGATGGGCTTTTAGACTTGGACCCATTTTTGACTTGGCATATCTTTTGAGCCTTGGGCCTAATTGTATTTGGGCCTTGGTGAGTTAGGCCCAATAAGGCAAGGATTAAGTAACCTTTTTCCCTTAAATATAGGATTTAGGGTTTGGACTCGCGGTTTAGATTGTTGACCTAATTTATAATTAGGATTTTATACATGTGATCTAGTGAGTGGATTTCACGAGTCAGCAGCCCAAGTGTGATTTGATAATTAGGATTTTATATTGTATCTGTGGGTCGAAGGAACCAATGCCAGCCCACTAGATTATGTTTGTAGTATGAGGATAGTCTTTATGACAGTTGTTTGTTATGCTTGTATTCGCTTCGTGTCTCTCTGACTATGTTGTTATGATATTATATGGTAGGGTTAGGGGTGAAATAGACCCGATATTGGTTGAAAGAGACTGAAGGGTTTAAAATATACCCGGTATTGATTAAAACAGACCGAAGGGGTTGAATGTACCCAGTACCGGTTGAAAGAGACTGAATGGGTTGAAATATATTTAATATGGGTTGAAAGTAACCGAAGGGGTTGACAGAACCCATATATGCTTAACTATTATGTATGTATGGTATGAGGTATTTTGGGGCAACTCTCTAAGCCTTGTGCTTAGGGTTTTCAGTTTATGTTTCAAGTACTTACATTTCAAAAGGGAAGGGCCCGGCTGGATTACATCACTTCCACCTATGATTTTCCGCATCATGTGATTTTGGGATTTTGTACCCGGATAATATGTTATTATGATATACTCTCGACGGTTTTTATTGTTGTATTAGGTGTTTAATCCCATAACTATGATTGGTATCTATTTGAATTGATAGTAGCACACGTCCTTTTGGGTTGCCTTCACTCTTGCAACTTGACAGGATGACTTTTGGAGAGAAGTTGAATTTATTATTTGGAATAATAAATTCATACAAATGATCTATTAATTTGTTATGAAAATAATATATATTAATTGGAAATCATGTTGTTTAATTAATATTTAATCAGAAATTAATTTGGAATTCATTTTGGGATTAAAGGAATTAATTAAAAGTACAGGGGCAGTTTTGCAAATCATTGATAGTTGTGAAACTGGGCTCTTGGACTCCCTAGATAGGAGTGGACGAAAATTATACGGTTTCCCTATAAGTTTTCGTCCAACGCCTTCTAACGAGGAATCCAAGGGCGGCAGTTAACCTTACCGTATACGACTACGTTAAGCTTAACGGAAAGCACTAACGGGGCATTATCAAGCCAGGGCCTTGGCCGGGACCCGACCTTGGCCCAAGCAGGATAGCATTGAGCCGGTAGCCAGTATCCTCTCATGAGGAAAGTATAATCCTCGTGATCTTCTCATTCTCTCACGACCAATCAGGTCATGACAAGGAGCCTGGTGACGCCTAGAACTGACGTCACCTGGCAATTAGTTATTGTGGGCATATTCCTCCCAATAAGAGGGTGCCACATCTCACTCCCACATGGGAGAGTTACTTCATTCCGTTAGAAATAGGTATAAAAGTATCTCTTCCTTCCCAACAAAGGGATCCATCTTCTTCTCCACATAATTGACCCTAAACTCTCTCTAAGTAAGAACTAACTTGATCGTCTGAGCGACGTCTCGGTACAACCCCCGGTCGTCCTTTAACGATTCATCTGTGTTGTGTTCACAGGAAAAACTCCAGGACAAACCCAACTACAAGCAACCAATTCCCTTCCGAACATGTCACAACATTTAGCGCCATCCGGACATATCCTCAGAGTGATACAGCCAATAAACAACGCTGGTTCTCTGCTAAAGGGGATCTAAACCCAATAGCATCTGGGACGGCAGTAGAAGATCTGTTCAGAATATCAGTGATAGTAAACAATGACCACCACCGCGAGTGTAGAACACAAGTCCCAATCGAGGATTTAATGGCTCAGGTCCCACTTATTGCAACAGAAATAGCAGAGCCAGTGCTCCAGAGCAATTTCCGGTAACTGTCTTCAGAAGGTTCGCTACCTCAAATAGCGATGCCACATCCCGATCTGCTGTAGGAACCTTCGTATGATGGCAGCATAGTACTCACTGTCTCTAAATCCCGTAAGAGAAACACAAGTCACCAAACGGAGGATGAGATAAAGGTACTCTCTAGAAATCTACTCAATATCACTTTTTCAAGCAACGATCCCAGGCCGTTGAACCGGGATCCGTGAGATCCACTCCTTATATTTGGATTCATTCGTCATACAAAAATATATTGAGTGTACATTGGCAATGGTTTTTGCTCCTACATACTCTATGAGCATTGTTTCAGGTAACTACCAAAAGCATGGAAGGAGGGGCTAAGGCCCCCAACAAGAGGACCGTTGGTGGGGTTCACCGGTCATAGCTGTTGGCCATTGGGCACTATCCAACTACCCTTAACGATGGTTAGTCACAACGAAAGGGACAGAATCACAAGAACAATCTAATTCTCTGTGATCCGGTTTCCAATAGAACATAATATTCTGCTTGGACGGTCATTAATCTCCCTACTACAGTTTGTGCCATCAACAATACATGGCATAGTTAAATTTAGCACACGCCAGGGATCAGTAACAATCATCACCACAAACACCAGGGCGCAACACTGCCATCAGATTATAGCTGCTCCCGAGTTGGTGCGAGCACCCAAGAAGTTGAAGGAGGGATGTTCCACTGAACAACACCAAATAAACGTGGAATACCCAGAGCAACTCATGCTAATCGGCGCTCACCTATCAGGTGAGACCAAGTCACGACTGGTAGCGCTTCTGAAGCAATATTCCACTATTTTTGCCTGGAAACCAATAGATCTAACAAGTGTAGATCGACAGGTTATTGAGCATAGCCTCAATATCACACCTGGAAGCAATCCTATCATACAAAAGAAGAGGGGCAGGCGGAAGACTGGAACAAGGCTATAAATGCAGAAGTAGCCGACCTAGTAAGTGCCGACATACTCAGCGAAGTAATGTTCCCGACATGGATAGCAAATCCTGTTATGGTAAAGAAATCCAATGGGTCATGGCGAATGGGAATTAATTACTCAGAACTTAATAACGCTTTTCTAAAGGATTGTTATCCCCTTCAGGAGATCGATCAGAAAGTCCAATCCCTTGAAGGGTTTCAGTTCAAATGTTTCCTTGAGGCATACAAAGGTTATCATCAGGTACAGATGAAACAAGAGGATGAGGCAAAAACAACCTTTCATACCAAGAAGGGCACTTTCTGCTACCAGAAATTGTCGTTTAGACTAAAAATGCTAGCGCTACATATCAAAGACTAATGAACAAAATATCTGCTGATTAAATCGGCAGAAATATCGAGGTCTATGTTGATGACATGCTAATCAAGAGCTGTAATGAAGAAACTCTTCTCCATGATGTGGAAGAAACTTTTAAAATGCTAGCTAAAGCACTGATGAGGTTAAACCCGGCTAAGTGTACCTGTGGTGTAGAGGAAGGTCAATTCCTTGGGTATTAGATATCCAAGGAATGGACTCTGCCCAATCCCACCAAAATCCAAGAGCTCCTTGAGTCGAAAACTCTCCACAACCTCAAGGGTGTGCAAGAGATCAACGGTAGGCTAACGTAATTGGGAAGACTCATCGCCAAATTAGCAGAAAAGGCGCTTCCTCTATACCAAACCCTCAAAGGGTGCTTAGACAAAAAACAGTTGAAATGGACAGAAAAACCAGGCGAAGCATTGCAACGACTGAAAGACGCCTTACGCCAACTACTGGCTCTCACTTGAAGTTATCTCCTCCGTGTTGGCGGTGGAAAGGGAAGTCAAACAGGTCCCCATCCACTTTTTGAGTAGCGCCTTGCAAGGGCCAGGGGTTAATTACCCGACCTTAGAGAAACTGGTCCTCACCCTGGTATATGCTACCAGGTGACTACGACGGTATTTCCAAGCCTACAAGGTGGATGTCCTAACCAGCTATCTGATCAAGCAAGTTCTGCTAAGGGCGGAAAAGTCTGCACGCCTGGCCAAGTGGTCCATAGAATTAGGCAAACATGATATCAATTATCACCCCCGGAATAGCATCAAGGCCCAGGCCCTCGTAGACTTCCTAGTCGAAATCCCAGATACTATCAAGGGAGTACTAACGACAATCTCTGTCGACCCATTGGAACCTGAATCCGGCAAAGAACTTTGAAAGTTATACACCGACTGTGCATCAAGTAAGGAAGGCTCATGTGCAGGCTTGATCCTCCAAAGCCCCAAGGGTGAAGAAATCATTTACGCACTACAATTCGATTTCCAGGTATCTAATAACGAAGCAAAATACAAAGCACTTCTAGCAGGCCTGAGGTTGGCAAAATATGTTGGTGTAAAACAATTAGTAGCTCTCAGTGATTCATTAGTTATCACAAACCAGATAAATGGAACATATGAAGCAAAAGACCCAAGGATGTGGAAATACCTAGATGCAGTCCGCAGCTTAACAAGCACATTCAAAAACTTTTCCATAAAACAAAGTTCCCGTGGAAAGAATGCTAGGGCGGATGCTCTCAGTAAGCTAGCCTCAACTTCCTATGATCACCTACCAAACAAAGTGTTAGTTGAAATGCTCCCAGAAAGAAGCATTGATAACCAAAAAATTAATATAGTCTCGACTATCCCAGAATGGACCAAACCATACGTCGATTACTTGCACCATGGCGTACTCCCGGACGACCCAGAAGAAGCGAGGAAATTCAGGATCAGGGCATCACATTTCATAATCCGAAACAACCATCTGTATTGAAGAGGGTATTTAAGCCCATGGCTAAAGTGCATCTCTAATATAGAAGGGCAGACGCTCCTGGAAGAAACTCATTCCGGAGACGCTGTTGTACATGAAGGTGCTCGAGCGCCCACGGGCAAAATACTCCGCCTAGGAGTATATTGGCCAGACATATACAACGAGGCAGCAGCCCTAACCAAGAAACACAAAGAATGCCAAGCATTCGCTCCTTTCCAGAATCAACCGACAATGTCGTTAACTAGCATCACCAGCCCCTGGCCTTTCCATCAATGTGGAATTGACATAGTGGAGCCATTTCCACCAGCGCCAGGGGGTGTGAATTCTTGTTAGTTGTCGTGGACTACTTTACAAAGTGGATAGAGGCGGAACCACTAGCCATTATCACAGGAAAACAAATGATCAAGTTCATGGTCAAAAATATATTGGCTTGCTTCGGTACACCCAAATTTCTCATAAGTGACAATGACACACAATTTGAAGGGAGCCCCTTCAAGGAGTGATGTGAAAACAAGAAAATTCACTGCCGGTTCACGTCTGTGGCGCACCCTCGGCCAATGGACAAACTGAGATATCAAACTAAACCATAGTTAATGTTTTGAAGAAAATATTACTCAGAACATGGATCATCTTCGCAAAGAACATAGAGCCCGGCCAAATCTGTGTCGCCAAGGTGGAGATAGCAAGCAAAATTTGTCTCCGTGAACGCTGCAATGGCGTCCTCCATCTCCCGAGTCTTGGTGGACACATCCACCTCCACCTCAGGATCAAACTCCCCAGAAACCACCAATTATCATGAAGCCCTTTTCTCATGCTCCACACCCGCTGCAACGCAAGCTGCATACACATGCATCAAGCCCTTGAGAAACTGGGGGCTTTCGATCATCCTGTCCATAATCAGGCTAAGCCCATCACGAAGGATCTACGTAATTTCCTTCTCTAACACCCCTCTTACAGCAATTTCCCCAACCAGGTCTGCCTCAACCTCAGTCGTTCGCTCGCTTAGGCTAGTGTCTTCCAAGGTCAAGGCCCCCACATGATCGCTCAAGCGCTTAACCTCCCCGTCCATCCTTGCCACATGTTCTTTCAACCTTGCCTTCTCGCATAACACAAGCTCTTGTTGGGCATCCAGTTGTGCCACCTGGGCCTTCAAGTCTTCACATTCAATGCTCATCTTGTCCGTATGAGACTAGATAGCCTCTATGTCGGAAATGCATCCAACAACTAAAACCAGGTACGATGACACTTGGGTGGCGGTATAGCGAAGACCGTTGACCATGTGCTCATACGCCAAGACGGACAAAGCTTCAAATGTGGCGGGTGTAAAAGCATACTGACACCACTCAAGAGCAGTGTCGTGATCGGACACGAGGTGTATAGTGTTTAGGCTCCAAGATGGCCTGTAGGTGCCTGAATGAGACCCTTAAGGAGTAAGGACATTTCCTATTTTACCAGAAGAAGTTGGCACAAGACCTTGAGAGGGCGCAAATCTAGTCTTCGCCTTGGCTCCCTCAGCAGTAGGATCATGTCCGATCATGTCGGTGTTTCCTTTCTCTGTATGACCGGGCAGTTCAGTCGCCCTGTTGTGTGCCCCCTCCAACAATTTTGGAGGACTTTCATCAGGGGAACTGGTGGAACCATTCGAACCCCCTAGCAAGAAACTCAGATTACGTTTCTTGCAAAGAGAGGGCTCGATGATATCCGTCTCAGCGCTGCCGCCAGAGGAGGCTTCCAAAAAAGCGAATCACCTCTTGACACAATGGAGACTCCTTGGGGACCCGGAAGGGGCAGGATCCTTCTGAGAAGCACCAGTAATGACAACGTACTGCAGATCCGAATCCTCGTCGGTGCCAACAGCACTTTCTGAACTGACGATTGCCTCGATTCCCTGACCAGAAACAAGTGGAGGAAGAGTTTCTATAAGGTCGACGTCGCGACACTCAAGATCACCATCAAATAAACCTTGAAGAGCTTTCTCTAAGGAGATAACCTCCTCCACACCTAACAATAAAAAAAAGGTAGCAACAGTTAACAAAATTACCGATTTTAACGCGCTTTGTCGAATAAAAAAAGGGAGGGCAAGAGAAAACAGAAGAAGAAAAATCATACGTTCTTTCTCGATGAAAAACTCGGGCATTTTCCCATGAGCCCTCTAAGCGGCGCTCATCCCGCCAGCGGCCAAGAAGCAGTCAAGCCAACCCTCACCATTGATGCTAACCTTCTCTAGGGCATCAGCCAACTCTTTTTCAGCACCAAAGAGTGTTGGAGCACAGTCCACGTACGCCTTAGTCCTTTGATAGCTAAGCACCACAAGGTCGTTGTTCATCCACAAAAACTTCTCCTACCAATTCTTCTTGGATTTTTTTATCATGAATGAGGGTAAGGACTCCTCGCCGCGAGAAAGGGTCCGAGTCCCAGACTGGGTAGAAGCATTGAAAAAGTGCTTAAATGCCGAGACATTCGCCTGATAGCCTAGGGCACAGAAGAGAAGCTCAAACCCAACTATCTTGTTTATGGTGATTGGGGTTAGTTCCCTCACAGAAAACCCATATTCACGGATGATCAGGTTGAAAAAGTCCATAGTGGGCAAACGTATACCCGCCTCAAACAGGGCAATCGGAATGTCGACCTTGCCCTCGGTAGGACAATCGAGCGATGCATCGGGAAGAGGAATTTGAACCCCATGTTCGGGGACAAACCTGAATCAGAACTCGAAGGACTCCCATTCCTCAGTAGTAAGTTCCCTTCCTAAAGGATGAGCGGTATCCATGAAAGAATGCAAGAAAAGTTTGAAAGGGGTCTTTGAGGCAAGTAAGCAAAAAGATAAAGGCATAGAGTGAGGAGGAGGCACCTGGAGGAACAAGGGTTTAAATGCAACTAAAGGGCAGCGGGCCGTCTCATGATGAAACCACCGAAGAACGGCGAATTCGTCTTGACAACCGCACAGACAAGCAATAGCATTTCGTCATGTGTCTACAGGTAGACAAGAACGACTCTGCTACGTCACAAACTCAGAAGCCTACTGGTCTAATGGACTTGTTAATGTTATCGAATGCGGCCACGTTAAACTTAACGGAAAGGAAAAACGGGGCATTATCAAGCCAGGGCCTTGGTCGGGACCTGACGTTGGCCCAAGCAGGCCAGTGTTGAGCCGGTAGCCTACCTCCCCTCATGAGGAAAGAATATTCCTCGTGATCTTCTCATTCTCTCAAGACCAATCAGGTCATGACAAGGAGCCTGGTGACGCCTAGAACTGACGTCGCATGGCAGTTAGTTATCGTGGGCATATTCCTCCCAATAAGAGGGTGCCACATCTCACTCCCACATGGGAGAGTCACTTCATTCCGTAAGAAACATGTATAAAAGGATCTCTTCCTGCCTCAAGGAAGGTATCCATCTTCCTGTAAACATGAAAGCGTAATAGAGCTGAAACGAGATCTTATTTACATCCTTTGTTCAATCTCACATACTTTCTTCGATTTTAACTCTGATTCATTTCTTACTCGATTCAATACTTCGTCAATTGGTATCAGAGCAGGAATTACATTCTGCGATCTGATTTTCACTTTGTTTCAAAAAGTTTTTTGAATCAATTTTGATTCAGAAAGTTTCCGCGCTTTTTGAAAGTGATAAATTCTCTTAGATCTAAGGTTGTGATTCGATTCTGCATTAGAATTGTTGATTCGAGTGTTCTACTTGATTTTGTGGATCATTTCAGATAATCGTTTTCAAATTCTTGTTATTATTTCAAAAATCTCTAAAAATCTTCATTTGTTCATCAATGGTGAGCTTCAATCTCAATTCCATGACATCGTTTTCTCATCTGTTAGGATCATCGACCAAAATTCCGATGTTAATCCCCAAATACTATGATTAGTGGGTTGATCGTATGCAAGATTATTTGAATGGAATTGATGAAGAATTGTGGTCGTGTATCTCTGAAAATGTCAATCCTCCGGTGAATGTTCAACCGATTGGATCATCCTCTGCAAGTTCTGATGCTGTGAATCAAACTGGTCGTTTGAAGAAACTGGAGAAGAGGTGTATGAGCGAATTACGAGGTGCTTTACCTCCATTTGTGTACAATTATGTAAGGAGTTGTACAACGGCTAAGGAGATCTGGAACAATTTGAAAGAAAATTTTCAAGGAAGTGAGAAGACAAAGATCAATTCAGTCAAACAGTGCCTAGTTGAACTGAAATACTTTACACAAACAGAAGGTGAAACAATTGAAGTGTATTATGATCGTCTGAATGAGTTGATCTACTGTTGTAATCGCTATGGAATCACTAGGACTTCAATGGAATTCAATCTCATCTTTGTTATGGGTCTTCGAAAAGAGTGGAGGAGTGTGAGTATGATGGTAAAGAATCAGCAAGGCTTTGATACATCATCACTCAATGATTTATACAACCAGTTGAAAACTCACGAAACTAAAGTTAATGAAATGGCTGAAGAATCGAAGTTGAGTTTGGAAGGTCCACTAGCTCTTGTGTACAAGATATCTAAGAAGGAAACTAATAAAGGTGATTCAGAGGAAGAAGAGGGATTCATCATGAATTCTGATGATAAAGCAATTGCATTTTATTCGAATAATCGTGTTAATAAGTTTTACAAAAAGTCTTTTAATCCGATGGCTAAGCTAGCTGAGGCGAAGGGAAGTGTTTTGAGTAAAAATGTCAGTGATGAGAAGAAGAAGGTTGAGAAGAATGATTCGAAGGTGTCTGAGGAAAAGAGTGTGAAAAGTTGAAAGGAGATTCGGGTGTGGATTGCCACTACTGCAATGGATCCAATCATCTCGCGAATGATTGTATGCTTAGAAAGAAGGACGAAAGGAAGAATAAGGTCAAAGATGAAGCTTATTATTCTGAGAAGATTGAAGAGTTACGTGCGAAGATTAACAATTTTCACTGGTTGCAAGGGGTTAACAGGAGGAAGATGGAACCTATCAAATATGGTCATCTGGATCAGACGATGAAGAAATGAGGAATCCAACACATGGGGCAATGTTTGCGAAGATGCAGGAGGATTCGGATGAAGAGGAATACGAAGTGAAAGGGAGATGCTTCATATCCAAGGCAGCTGACAAATCTCAAATGACAACAAAGGTACGTAATATTTTCGAATCTTTTAATATTCCAATAAATGCATATAACTCTGAACTCGTATCTTTTGATGAAACTATCACTTATTTTGACTCGATTATTGTGTCTGCTAGCAATGAAGCTAAGAAATTGTCCTTGGAATTGTTAGAGACCAAAAAGCGCCTAGATGCGAAAATAAGTAAAGTTGAATGTCTAGAGTTATAAATCACTAATATCATGTGTGATAGGGATTCTTTATCCAGTGATGTTAAACTCTTGCATGCACAAAGAAACATATATTGTAATTCAGCTAAGAGATTATATGGAAAATTGACTGAGTTGCATCATTCGTGTGAAATCAGTAAAGAGCAACATAGAAAATTATGGCCTTTTCTAGAATATGAAAGAGCCAATGTAGATAATATTTCGTATGATTGTGAAAAAATAATTTCTGAATTTCACAAAGTTCCTGATGATAGATATAAATATGGAATTGTCAAAATTAATGAATGTCTTGATTCGAATGAATTAGTTAACATGGTGAATGACACGTTGACTAAATCTGAACAAATTCTAATTTTGAAAAAGACTGAGAATTCAACATCTGATTCACAATCTAATTTTGTTGATATTGAAGATAATTCTAACAATATTAGTGAAATTAGTGATCTTGAGGATGTTGATTGTTCCCAGTTGTCTATTGTTAATGTTGCATCAGCATCTAAAGGTAAAGAAAATGTTAAAGGGAGAACCCCCGGTCGTCCTATAACGATTCTTCTATGTTGTGTTCACAAGAAAAACTCCAGGACAAACCCGTTTACAAACAACCAATTCCCTGCCGAACATGTCACAACAGTTTCTTAGGCCTTAAGCAGGGAATTAGGGTTTCCACCTATAAACCCTTGCTTTGGGACTAAGTAACCTGCAACATACAAGGAGGCTTACCCTTGGGATTTTCAGCCACCTCCGAAAAACCCTAGTAGAGCCGAAATTCTGGTGTGCCTCCTTCCCTCTCCTTGTCATCCTCTTTTAAAGAGTGTTTGTAATCCATTAGAGTTGTCACATTTGAGACACTTGCTTTCAAGAGTTCAAGAATTAACAAGGATTAATTGTTATTACTACATAACAATTGTGGTATGTATCTAAACCCTATATTTAGGTTAATTTCATTTTTTTTGGAAAGGGAACTTCCCTAACGAGGGTTTCTGGGCCATCTTTCGCGCACCGACTGATCCCCCGCTGCAAACATGAGGCTTTGCCTCATGCCCTGGGGTCACTGCAGGCAAACCTCCATGGCCACAAGGGCTTAGTAGTGCTACGATTTGAACATGGGTCAATAGGTTATAGGTTATAGATGCATATAGGGTTTCTCTTTTCTATTCAAGTTTGCATGTTCAACTAGTGAAAACCTAAATCCTTAATTATAGGGTTGCATGAACACATAGGATTTGTAGTTATGCTTAAAACCCATTAGTGGTATCCGAGCCTAGGATGTTTTTCAGTTGAACTTGATGCAATTGTGAATCGTTCAATGGAGAAGGGAGCATAATCGTCATTCTATTCATAGAAATCGACGAGTTCATATGTGGAACTCGACGAGTTGACCCAACTCGATGAGTACATTGCACAGACTCGACGAGTTGGCCTGTCAGATCCCTGATTTTTCAATTTTGATTATCTTGGCTTGATTAGGATTATTAACTTAATTCGTTTTTCTGCCTAAAATTGATTTTTTTATTAAAGGTAATTGTATTTCCTTATCAAAATTTATGATTTGGTTTAATTTTTGATAAAGATAAAATAAATGGTTAATTTTATTATTAAAAATTTAACATTGTATTTTTGAAAAGTTTTAAAAATACACCCTCTGGTTTTATAATTTAAAATTTAACTAAATAGTTTAATTTTGAAATCTTAAATTTAAGAACCCTAGTATTTTAAAAGGTTTAAAGTACATCCTTATGGATGTTATTAATAATTTCATTAAGTGTTTAAATAAAAATAATTAATAAATCCATAAGAGTTTTAAATTTAATCAAATTAAAAGTTTAATTTATTACAAGATTAAACCCCTAGTATTTTAAAAGATTAAAATACACAATTAATATTATATGTAACTATAAAGGTTTTATATATATATATATATATATATATATATATATATATATATATATATATATATAAGACGACTCGTTCAAACCACTAGTACGTGTCATTCACGAAGTCATACTATAAGGGGAGTTTAAGGATGCAGCATGTAAAATGACCGCCATTGAGTATCCATTCTTACCTACCGCTCTCTTGTATGGTGGAAGTTAGTTAGTCGAATGGGTTCGATAGGACACTTAATCCTCATTAAAAGTATAATAATAAAGTAACTAAACCATTTTCTAAAAAAATTCATTCTTAGTTTAGGAAAAATGTGAATTTGATGCTAACCCGTGAAATTGCACATTACACCTTATTTGTCGTTAGTGGAGCGTGTGTGGTTAACTGAAACACTAATATAAGCCTAATATTGTTGGCAATGGGTGTCTTGTAAATTATCATTGATTGATGGACTGTGTGTGGTTAACTGGAACATCGATTGGGTGATAAATGACAAGGAGAGTACCAAGCTAATTTGCATGGTTATTCACATCTCGTTTGTGATCCTCAACATCCTAGTCACCAAGTGAGAGAATAATCGAGATTAAACATGTCACTGAATAGTTCAATGAATATCAAAAGATCTAGGAGTTTCATTAGATTGAAACTGGTAAATGTTTACCTACCTAAAATAGATTTGAATTTGATTACGACATCCCTCTTCAGAATTCAAATCAAAAATATGGATCCTAGCCGTAATTTAAATTTTGGGTTGATAATTAAGGATTAAATAATTCAACTAAATTGAATTATTTTCTCCTTTTATTGATGTCGAGTCAAGACAACAATGGTCTTCCTAATCCTTATGGAAATAGTTTTCTTTCTCAATCTGAAGATGATCTTCCACATGTTGTTCAAGGTGAAAGAATGTTTCCTTCTTCAAATGGTGGAACTGGAAATCATACTTCTCCAACTCTTCCTCCACCACCTTTAGTAATTCTCCCCAAGCTACGTTTTTGTCAAACTGAGAAGTATGAAGTCACTCAAGCCATATTGGCTAGTAATCATCAAGATGGAAAGTCTGTGTGTGCTCATGTTCTGAAAATGAAGTCACACATTAACAGCTTGGGAATGTTGGGTGTTGTTTTCCCAAGGGATCTGGCTGTTGGCTTGGTTCTTCACTCGCTTCCTGAGTCATATAGTCAGTTCGTTAAGTACTACTATGTGACTGACTACGACGTGACCCTAATTGATCTAACATATTTTCTAATTGCTACTGAAGCATAAATGCTAAAGAGCACTGGTCAAACAAATGTGTTTGAAAGATCTGTCTCCTAAGTTTCCATAGAAATTGACGATGGCAACATTGGTAGTCCAGAAAAGGTTTCTCTTCCCAATGGAAAGCGATCGGCCAAGGTCAAACCGTTTGACCATATGGTAAAGATAAAGGCCAATTCCGAGATAGCTCCATGTCCTATTCCTGAAGATTACATATGTTTCTATTGCCAATTGATGGGACATTGGATGCGAAGCTGACCTGTCTACCTGAAAGATCACAGAGATAGTAAAGTCAAGTTGTATGACTCTACTTCAGGTACATCCACTATCTAACTCTATTAAGTTCCTATTCACAGATTCTTATTACATTATGTGATAATCACAATTTGATGTTTTGCAGGATCTACGAGAAAGAAAGAAGCTTAAGAAGAGTGAACTGAATATGATCGTGAGAGATGGATTTCGATTACATGGTTCGAGGATCGGATTTTTGAGCTGATGCTTATGAGTTATGATAGATTACTAGATTGTTTAGGAAATGTCTAGAAACATATTTTTATATTTGCATTGTAAGGACAAATTTTTTTCGTATGTGATCAATAAAGTGAATTTTTGTTACTTTATATTTCCTTGCAATGACATTTATGAAAATTGGTGATGATATTACTATTATTAGCAATGTTAACAGTGGATTTGATTCTTCATTATATAATTTGTGGTAATGTTATAATTGACCAAGTGAGAAGGGGATTCTCATCACCCAAGTTTCAATTGGATAAAAACTTGGAATCATACAATTCGAATTGTGTGATGTATGAGAATCTTGATCTTTGGAAAATTAAGACTAATTCGTTGATCACATGTTTGTGTTTATAAAATTAACCAGAATTCTGATTCTTTGAAAAGCTTCAAAGAGTAGCAGACCGAATATGAAGAATCTATACGGCAGAAAGATAAAAGTTTCTCTGGTCTGAAAGGAGAGGAGAGTACTTTGGTATCATGTTTTGTGATCTTCATGATTATGGAACCATGTCACAATTGTTCCTGTAAATACATCTTAGTGCATTTGTATGACTAAGAAAAGGAATCAGATATTGTTGAAATGGTTTAATCGGGAGATGAGTCATACTTCGTGTCAAATGAAGTTTTAGAGTCACACTCTAGTAACTTCGAATCATATCTTGAAGCTTACTTCAAACTAAGTAGGTTTATAACACCTCATGATATGTGGAGTAGAAAAGTTTTCTTACTCTAGAACATTGAAATTGGTAGTTGTGATGTTTTGGTTAAAACAAAGATAAACTAAGACCAATTAAAAGAAGTGTTATCTTGAAAAGAATCCACACTAACCTTTTGAATATTTATTTAAGTTCGTCAATGAATGCTCCTTGAAGAAAGAAACTTATATGTCAAGAAGACAGTGGGAGTCTTATTGATCTTAAAGAGTTTCAAGAGTCAATAAACAATAAACCTTTTAGTAATCACTAGCACATGACTGGAGGTTTATAACCTGTCATGTTGACACATTTTTGTTTCCATACATCTTCTAGTTGAGTTGATAATGCATGTGACTTCTATCGTTCTCATTTTACTGCAAAGGGTGGAACACATTGGTCAGTGAGGGTACATTGGTCAATAGAAGTGATCTGCTTAAACAACAAGGAGGTACTCGTAGGACCTTGTGCTACCAGAAGGAAAGGAATTAAGAATAAACAAAGTTCAATCCATGAAAGGAAAACTAAATTTGATTTTGGTTTTTTCCTAAACCTTATCTTATGATTTTAGGTTGGAATTGATAAATTCACATGGATAGGAACACATACACCCTAAAATCTAGGTGGCATAAGTTTTCACTCTAATTCATGAAAATGATTATGAGGAATCACTTTTGCTAGTAGATTTTAAATCTGATTGATATCATGGTTAGCAGTAGTGATGATTTCTCAAATTCGTATATGATTACGGCATCCTTTTTCATGGTTCGAATTGTGAGAAATGGAAAGTAATAGTTTGAGCATTCATAACTTATCACTATAAGTTCTGAAAGGGTTTAAACACACACATATGCTATCTGATGAAGGTGTATGAGCTTGAGAAGTCTAGATGAAGACTTATCAAAGCATCATGTATCAGAAATCTGAACTTTAGAAAGAAAGTCAATAGTATTGATTTCTAGAAGTCCATTTGATTTCTAGGTACATGTCAAAGCCAGTGGGAGCATAATTGTTATGCATATAGTAACATAATTATTATGCTAGTGGGAGCATAGTTGTTATGCTAAGTGTTGTTGGTTGGCAATACTATTTATAGAAAAAAAAAGTTTTCAAATTTGCAAGTTGCAATGTTTGAGAAATTGTTTCACTATAATAAGCTTAGGGGAGAGAGCACTTATACTTCATTTCAAATATAAAAGTTTAGATTGAAGGATTTTAATGGACCTTAGTCATGAACATATATGAATATCATGTTGAAGTGATTCAACATAGGAAAATTCGATATATGGAAATGTTATAGCAAGAGACTAATCAAGTATTGTGTCTTTATGTAAGACATTATGTGTCAAATTCCATATGCTTCAGATATAAGATTGATTACATATGCTATAATATTCGTTTGGTCAGATTTTTTCAAATGCCTAGGGCATTGAGAGGGAAAAAGGACTAGAACAAAATATGACTAAAGTTGTTAATCAACTGTCAAGAACAGTTTGAAGTTCACTAAATATTGGTTGCTTATGGACAGTTGGAAGTAAAGTAATATTTGGACGGACCATATTGACGTGTTTCTGATTGGGATAATTCTTGATTAGAATTGATAGTCATATGGGAATATGGAAATGTTTCCATAATGGGAGTTGGTTATTGAAATCTATATGTGATTTAGAAACCTTAATGCAAGGAAGGTGTTCAAGGAGTTACCTTGAATTTGATACTTCATTACCATGAAATTGTTTTATTAACAAAGTTTCATTGGAGCATTTTGTGACATCGTTGGCTAAGTCTTGGTGACTTTGGCACCACGTCATCACCAAAGGATATTGCATGCAAGGTTAGACTCTAACACATATTTAGTAGTGACAAGAATTTGGAGTTGTTACACTTGTAATAAGAATTTGAAATTGTGAAATGAGCATCATTGGAATAATGTCCAATCGATCTATTCATAAAGGAAGCACATAAAGAGACATAGTATGCATGTTTAGAACATGGCATGACTGATGTCTAATTCAAGTGTTTAGTTGATTAATCAAAACATTATACATTTAATAAAGTGTAATTAATATGGTGATTAAATAAAAGGAGTTTTATTTATATTCAATAGTTTTGAGACCATAGTTAATTAGGTTATTATTGTGTTTCACTCCGCATGTTTTACTTCCCAAATAACTGGATTATTCAAAACATCCACAGTCGATCATACTTTGGAAGTAAGTAGTGAATTAAGACTGTCGTGAATAGGATTGTAGATTGTCTAAGGGTTTAGACATAGCAATGGTTTGCTGCAACATTCACGAGTACTTTTGAAATGGGGATTTAAGTATTAGATTAACCCACGCTCAGATAATTACTTCATGGATTTTGTCACGAGTAATTTTGAGACGATAATATCTTATATTCTTAAAACGAAGACATATCAGTTGTTGTTTACGAGTCAGTTGTGCATTGATAATACGTAAACGCATCAATAAATTGATGTTATAAAACATATTGTTGTGCATGATTTGATGAGTGAATAGTGCAACCATATGAGTCAAAATTTATCCGTTCCTTTTTCCCTAACGGGGAAAAGCGATATCTTTGGGACCCTTGATGATTTGATGATGACATCTAAAGCGCTTGGCTAAGCCTGGACTTAATTGATGTGTTCAATTAGTAGTCTGATTTCAGTCGTTATAAATCGAAAATCAGGAAACAAACCTTGGACAGAGAGAATGATTATAATCTATGTCTCATTTTCATATGTTATCTTGTAGAACAGAGGAATATTTGATGACTTATCTAAGGACACATATCTGACTAGGCCAGAGTTTGACATCAGCTTTTGAAAGCTACAATGTGTTGGTCAATTATTGAAGTTGTACTTGAAATTATAGTTATTAGACTTATCTAAGTGGGAGACTGTTGGATTAGGTGTCTAAGCCCATAACTATAACCGGTATATACTTGAATTGATAGAAGCACAAGTCATTTTGGGTTGCCTTCACTCTTGCAACTTGACAAGATGACTTTTGGAGAGAAGTTGAATTTATTTTTTGGAATAATAAATTCATATAAATGATTTATTAATATGTTATGAAAATAATATATTAATTGGAAATCATGTTGTTTAATTAATATTCAATCAGAAATTAATTTGGAATTAATTTTGGGATTAAATGAATTAATTAAAAGTACAGGGTTTGTTTTGCAAATCATTGAGAGTTGTGAAATTGGACTCTTGGACTCCTTGGATAGGAGTGGACGAAAATTATAGGGTGGCCCTATAAGTTTTTGTCCAAAGCCTTCTAATGAGGAGTCCATAGGCTGCTTAGGACTTAAGCAGGGAATTAGGGTATACACCTGCAAACCCTTGCTTTGGGACTAAGTAACCTGCAGTATATAAGGAGGCTTACCCTTGGGATTTTTGGCTACCTCCAAAGAACCCTAGTAAAGTCGAAATTCTGGTGTGCCTCCTTCCCTATCCTTCTCATCCTATTGCAAAGAGTGTTTGTAATCCATTAGAGGTCTCACATTTGAGGCACTTGCTTTCAAGAGTTCAAGAATCAACAAGGATTAATTGTTATTACTACATAACAATTGAGATATGTATCTAAACCCTATATTTAGGTTAATTTCATTTTTCATAGATGCATATAGGGTTTCTATTTTGTATTCAAGTTTGCATGTTTAACTAGTGAAAACCTAGATCCTCAATTATAAGGTTGCATGAGCACATAGGATTTGTAGTTATGCTTAACACCCATCATTTATATGATACCGTATAATTGAAATGAATTTAAAAGTGAAAAATTTATTTGTATTATTGGGATGTTACACGGTCAGCTTAACTTTACGTGACTTTTTGGTTTTCTGACTTTGACCTTTGGCCTGGGGTTTGATCAAGTTTGACCTAGGGGCATTTTGGGTATTTTGAGTCGCAGTTTGAGCTTAGGTCACTGTTTCTTGTATATGTGACATGTAGAGTTGGCATTTAGGGCAACGTACTTTTGTGTTATCTTTTCATACTGTGAGGTGAGTTTTCCTCACTATACTTGTGGGTTGAAGGCACCAATGTCGACCTAGTAAATTATGTATCTTGGGTTAGGATGTTGCTATGCTGTAGTGATCTGATGGGATCTGCTTTTTATCTGTTTGTTTTTATATATTTATATGTTGCATATGTCGATGTAGTGTGGTTTAGGTTGAGACTGCACTGCTTTGTGCTGTCGGCCAACAAACCTGATGGCAATCCAATTGGGAGATTGTGGGCTAGATTGGCAATCTAATTGGAAGACTGTTGGCCAGAGTTTCAATCTAATATGGAGATTGTAGGCCAGTGGCAATCTAATCGGGAGATTGTAGGCCAGAGTGGCAATCCAACCGGGAGATTGTGGTCCAGGGCAATCCAGTCAGGAGATGTAGGACCCATCATGCATTTTGTATATTTTTTTGGTTTTGTGTGGTATTTAGGGGTTCACTAAGCTTTGGCTTACAGTTTATGTTTTATATTTTAGGTACTTCAGATGATCAGGGCAAGGCAAAGGCTTGATCGTGAACATCCTTCAGTTTTTATGAGACTTGATTTTGGGATACTTTGATTTGTGATTTTGAGTTTTGGAAACTAAGTTTTGTAAACATTTATGGTGTGTAATTGGTTTGAAAAATGAAAATTTTACCTTGATTTCTGGGATGTTACATGACTGATCATTTGGCAAGGGATACACTTTTTCTTAATCAACCTTCACCTTGGGATGGGATACGATTCTATTTTTCAGGTCTTCCAGCTTGTTCTTTGTCCATCAATGGTGGCAATACAACCATGACTTCATTCGGTTCTTCATATTCAACTGGAACTGCCATAGGAAACACAACCTCTACATATGTTGATCTATATTTTTCCATTATGAAGTACGATGACACCCATGCACTGCAGTGTTGATATCTCAATTCCTTGAATACCGCCATAGCATGAGTACAAGGTATACACGCCAATTGCCATTTCCCACACATGCAGTAACGACTTTCCAAGTTTACTATACCATTTTTATTTGGTCAATCACCTCATATCTGCTTTGATCAATCTAGTATACCCGAAAAGCATAGGATTTGTTGATCATCCTCTCGGTGAACTTCTCAGCATAGTTACTAACATCATTTTTTTCTTTCAGCTATAAAAAAACATTTACATATATATTGCTATGCACATTAAATTATATTACAATTATCATGGAAGTATTACAATATAAACACTTACCTCTAACATTACGTTGCTAGCACCACCATTATTGCATAGTTACTCGAAAGAAATCAATCATCATTGTTATTGGTACTTTCCGTGCGTCTCTTGATAATGCATTGAATGTGTCGGCACTATTTGATGTCAAAATGTTGTACTGAACCACAGGGAAACATGACCTTTCCTATCTCTTGTTATTTATTCTGTCTAGCCATGTATGACAATCTTCGTTTAGTGCATGATGTAACCTACCCAATATTTCTTAGAAATCAGAATCTCAGTAAGCCTTTGTAGCCCCCCAAAACAAATTTTGTTCTCTCTTGCTTGCCGATATTTTTTCTCATATTCATCAACAAATGGTGACAACAGACTCTATGATATGCATTCGGGAACATGGCTTGAATGGCCATTTCAATTGATTTTGCTCTATCTAATATGATAGCTAAAGATGGAATGTCCCTAATACATTATTTGAGTTTTAAAAACCAAATCCATGACTCCCCACTTTCAGTTTTCCCAACACCAAATGCAATATAGAGGATTTGGTTATTACCATCCATGCCTACTGCTATGAACATGGTGCCCAAGTATTTCCCATCTGTCAATGATAATATTAGGACGCAAACATCTTTGAAACACTCAAACCTAAAAAGTAATTAATAATCTAATTAAAGCAAATGAACGTGTATGGACATTACATATAAAGTAGTTGGTATATAAAAATATTACCACATAATCGATAGCCATGAAAAGGTATTCAAATATGTTGCCATCACTCGTCTTTTTATGTGTAATCGTCCCTGGATTCTTTTTATCCAAGTTGTAACAGTATAAAGGTAGTCTTTGAAAGCTTTCTTCAGGGGTCACTCTCAATAGATTTAGAGCATACATTTTAGCATTCCATGATTTCCAGTATGAAATATGTACATAAAGACGGTCATTTAATGTTCGTTGTATCTATTTCCCCCGCAATATATTACCCATACTATCAACTAATATGCCCTTCAAGAAGTGACCCCATACCTTTTTGTTGGCGTGTCGATGATGGGGACGTAGTTGTGTGTTTGAGAAAGTGTGTTTCTCCGATAGTTTAACCACTTCAAATGTATTTGTAGTGTTATGTTTTGTTACCCATATCTGTTAGTCATAATTATCCATATAGCAAACAACTTCAAACCTGTCCTTTGTAGATTTTTTTCACTTTGTATTGGAACCCTTCAGTAACACTTTTCAATCCTAAATTAAGCTTAAATGCTTCTTTTCTTTTGAAGATTTGGTATAACTTCACATGGGAAGTATAGTTGTGCGTTGTAGCCCCTTTACGTTTTTGTTGAGCTAATTCGGTCAATGTTAAAGGTTCAGCCATACCCCAATGGGTGGGTTATGTTTCTTCAGAATTGGAAAAATAAATAGAAAACTTTTCCTCTTGTGATTTTGGAGGTTGTAAAGGATCAGTTTCCTCCTTTCCACCTTCATGATCATCCCTACCTAATTCAGCATAACTCTAAAAATGTTCTATTAGCTCTCCATGTGGAATTATATTACCGTCATCAAGCAACATCCTTAGTTTTGTCTCATCATTTGCAAATTCATCAATATTAGCATGAAGGTCAATATGAACAACAGCCTTACCTTTAGACTTATAATCACCCCCATCTATAGGGTGATTGTAAGAGGTACATGGTTGGTTGTCATCGGTAATAAATTACAAATTTGGTTTCTACCAGCACCGAAAGAACCATTTCTAGAACGATTTTCCTCGGGAAATCAATTAATACCACTTCTCAATAGAATATTAACAGCAAACAATTGCACTAAGAAAATATCTAACATCACTATCACCAAAAATCTGCATAACTATATTTGATCAAGGACATTGAAATGATAAACGAATTTGATTAGTGTGTAACATGGCCTTGGAAAAAACCAACGTAACTAACCTAACGAAGTTGATATCATTGATTATATCTACACCAAAATATGTGTAGTCTGAAGCAAGATACTGCATACATCCATCGATACGCTGCCATTTCCCTCCACTAGAAACTAGTACTCGAAAAAATCTTGCATACATACTCATTTTGGAACGTTTATAAAAAGTATCAAACACACAAATATATTGCATATATGGAACAAAACCATACAACTACCCTAATTCTAGCTCTCCAGAATAACATTTCGGAATGTACGGCCATTCCGGACTGTAGTCCGAAATACATTTTTTCAGTCCGGAACGTATGGAGTGTCAGATTTCGGACCAAAATCCGACCAACCAACACCAACTCCGGAACAACATCAAGTTCGGATCGAAATTACGCACTCCGGAGTATGTGGCCACTTTTACCAAAAAAAATGGTTATCCATATTTTTAAAGGTTAGATTACTCAATTTCCCTTGTGTTTATAACATCTATCAAATTATCATAATATTAACGGATTTTGTTTATGTACGAAGAAAATATTTAGGGACCATTTGTACCGTGTATTTTACATAGTGTCCTAAAATCAATAGCACATTAGGATGTTTCTAAACATTTTTTATTAAGAAATGTTTATTATTATTACTAGTTTATAATCCGTGAAACCACGACTACAAAATTAATTAAACTTTAATAGTTAGAACACAAAATTATTAATCAATCATAATCATTAATTTAAATAAATATGTGAAATTATATCACCTTATAAGTTTTATTAATTTTATTTTAACTTTTATTGCATTGTTATTAATTTATTGTAATTAAAGTAAAAATTTTAAAATTTGAAATACATAATTAATAGGTTGACAAGTGGCATGCATTAATTAAGATATTTAATAGGGTGACACATGGCAAAAAAAGAATAAAATATGTATTAATTAGAAAGCCTATAATGATGACATTTGTCAAAAGAAGATTAAAACTATTCTTTTACTAGTTTATAACCCGTGGAAACCACGGTTATAAAATTAATCAAACTTTTATAGTAAAAACTCAAAATTATTAATAATTTATTTTAAATAAATTATTAATTTAAGATATATTTTTATTAGTTATGTGAAATTATAATCATTAATTCAAATAAATATATAAAATTAATTTTAAATATATATTAGATATTTTTTATTTGTGAATTAATGAAAACAATAATTTAAAATTTAAAATTTAAAATAGAATCACATTAATGAAGAGGCCTAATAAATTTAAAATGGAAAACTAATAAATTGACAAGTGGCAACACATTAATTAAAATGTCTAATATGATGACACATGACAAAAGAGCTACTCTTTTATTAGTATAGGGATTAGAAGAGGGATTTGTTTGCTTTTAGTAGCTAGATGTGGCAAACAAATGCGCCAAAGTGCTTGATAGTAAATTGACAAATCCAATTTTACGGTTTACCACAGGTAGGATCGGGTTGTGTAAACTTAACTCGTTTTTTTCTTCCTTTTTTTTTTATTACTTTATTCATTTAATTAACATGCTAGAAACAAAAATTATAAAACATAGCGTACATATATCAACCTAATTACAAGTAAATGAATCGAAAATATCATCACTATACTTTAGAAATTTAATCATCATAATATGTATATCACCATATCGACATCAATAATGTCAACCGCATTGCATAATCCAAAATTAAACTGAACAATAACTATTGACATTATCCATAGATGATAGAACAAGGAAAACAATACCTTAATTAATTACTTTTTTTCACCTTGTTCAACCAAAATATAAACAAATTGGCTCATACAACTATTTGAACAAATGAAGAACTGTAACATGTACTTATTATTACAATTAATACAATGATGATAGCTATAAATTTGTAACAAAGCAATAGTTTCTTTACAAGAATGTAAGTGCAGGATTAATTGTTTCTATGATTTTAATTGGGGTAGAGGTGATGACCTCTACTTTGTTCCTATTTGGGACCCACCAAACCCTAATACTCTTATCAAGACTACCGCTATACACCAAGAACCCACCACCAATACGACTTGGTGACACTTGTAAACATTTGATTGGTCCATCATGACCCATCATCACACCAATTTTAGTCAACCCTTTGACTTCCGTCTTCCATACACGGATACTCCGATCTGTTGAACCAGTACACAGAATGTCACCCTTCATACACATACACAAAACAGACATTTTATGTGCTTCAACTTCAAAAACAACCTCCCAACTGTCCACCGACCACCCTATCACATACCCATCTGACCCACCACCGTAGACCACCGTCCCATCACCGGAAACTATGACGGAGTTCATGGATATGTCCTTGTGACCTTCAAGAATTGCCATCAAGAAATGTGGACCTTCTGATTCAAGTCTCCCCCATGCCTTGATCTTCCCATCTGCAGAAGCGGAGAAAACCATTCCTTTGCTGGTGGTGAGAGCGTTAATGGCGTCGTTGTGGGCTTTGATTGATTCTAAACATTTGAAATCAGATACTCTCCAGACCTTTAAGGTTCGATCCCAAGAACCAGAATAAATCAAGTTATCCTGAACAGCTAAACACGAAATGGTGTCTGAGTGTTCGATCCATAGACGCTTATGGTGGCGTCTTGTTTGGATGTAATGACTGCGCTTCATGAACTTTCCAAGATAATCCTTGTTCGTTGGGAGAGTGTCAACGAATTTGAAGATGTTTTCAAGATTTCTTGATACCTTCCAAACCCTAATCTTCGAATCTTGATGGGCTGTAAAGATTTTGCTTCCGACAGTGACGAGATCTTTGACGGAGCCACGGCCATGGCCGAAGGTGGTAAGCAGTCGGAGATCCGGTTGTTGCCAAACCATGATTTCTTTGCCTTGAGAGGCACTGATGATGAATTCTCCACATAACGCAAGACAAGAAACAGACTCGGTGTGGCCGGTGACGATGGTTAGTGATTGGTATGGGGCGGAGAGTGAGGGTACCGTGGGTGTTTGAGGGATTCCATGGTGGATGACACCGTGGGGTGCGGCGGCTGCTGCCAGGACCTCGTCGGCGTCGTCGCTGCTTTCATCGCTGCTACTGGTTCTGGAGGTGGTGGTGATTGATAGAAATGCATTTGGTAGCAGATGGGCTAAAATCGAGGGCTTCATCGTGAAATTTGTTTCTGTAAAATCTGAATCAAATTAAATGGCAGAGTAACGTGAAATTTGATCACCGATGGCTATATAAGATGAGAACGGAAAGCAAGAAAACTGATTGTGCTTTTAAAAGGGGAATTCTTTGTACAAATATGGGTGTTTGGAAAAAAGCTGATAGAAATAGAAGTGTTTTGAAACTATGGTTAGAAATATGGGTGTTCACAGGTGGGCCCAGCATATATCCATTCGCTGTATATTAATATATTTACATTTTAAGCCCTTATATATTTACTAATTTCACCCTCTAACCTATATCTCATTCTATTCTGTGAAAATTTTATTTTTAACATTTATTATGTATTTCATGAATTTATCTGTTAAAAATATACAATTAAAATGTATCTATAATTATTAGCAATTATATTATTACATAGATCTTACTATTACTTTCAAATCAATAACGTTATTCAATATATTGAAATTTGTGTATTATTTAACAAACAATACAATCAATAACAAATTTATAAAATTTTATTATGAATTTTGTTTCAAAAGAAAATAATAAAGTATTTGCAGAAATTAATTTAAATGTGTCGGTATTCTTGAGCAATCAAAAATATTGATTAAATACTTTATCTACAAAAGCAAAAATAATTGAAACTCAATTATCTTTCTTGAGAAATCCAAAATATTGATTAAATAGTTTATCTATAAATGCAAAAGTAACTGAAACTTAATTATCATTGTTCATGAAAATTAAAAAAGTTGATTAAAGGAATTAACAAATCGGTTACATTCTCGTGTTATAAATTTGATCGAATAAACTCAGTTTTATTCATTTTTCTTCAACTAGATAAAATCATATAATCATATTTGAATTATAAGTTCTTTTATCCTGTGTAGTGTTAGAAAGTTGGGTTGAAAGTAAGATAATATTGGCAATCAAAATCTGAATTTTTGATAGATTATTTATGTTTGCTTTCTGTGTAATATTTCGACCCTAATTGTCTGAATTTCATGAAATTTAATCTGAGATAATCTATTAAATGACTTTCTGTTCGAGCACAAATTTGAGATAATATATTAAATGACTTTCTGTTCATGCACAAAAGAGAGCATTTTTTTTTACAAAGGGTATATAGATTGTTTAAATTCGAGAGATGACAAAAATCTAGGATCTCTTCTATTTATACTCATAAAGTGGGTACGTTTGACAAAATACATATTTGGAAGTTATTAACGACTATATGGAAATTTTAATCGTTTTTTTAGTTTTCAATAGTCATTATCTTCCTTTTTTTTTTCAACCAGATAGAATTATATCATCATATTTGAATAATAAGCCCTTTCATTGTTCGTTCTTTATAAATTTGGGTAAAAAATTGAGGTAAGATAGGGAATCAAAATCCAATTTTTTTTATAGATCGTGTACGTTTATTTCCCATACGTAATTAAATTATTTGCGTTTCACAAAATTAATAAGGGATAATCTATCAATGCACTTTTGATTCATTAACAAAAAATAATTATTACAATCGATAATTACTTAAAAGGGTAATATATTTTTTAATATGTAGAAATTCGATCATTGAGTTTTTTTTCTCCATAGTTGATTATTTAACTTTTTTTTGTCCATATTTAATCTTTATAACCGGCTACTATAGTTTTAGCTGGAAAAATGACTTAATATGGTAATATATTTTTTAGTTTGTACACATTTAGTCCTTAATATTTTGTACACATTTACTCCTTATGACTGATTTCTTTAGATTTTGTTCACGATATCTTACGTAAGACAATCATTAACGAGATGTTCTCATATGTGGCTCGTCATTCATTTATATCAGTAACTTAGCCCTAGTTTTCTCCAAACAGAAGATGTCTTGTAATTGTTTCCTACCTAATCGAATTTGCACTTTTAATTGGTGAATTGAAACTAATCATCCAAGTTGAGGGGTCGAATGGTGTATAATCAAAATATGATGTTCAATTTTCGGTTACAACTCGTAATTAAGAACGATATTAAATATAATATCGGTTACGAATTGTGTTTTAATGACAATTTAATTGTTTTTTGGTTATGATTTGTAGTATAAATACAACCATTCCACAACCATTTGAGACACACCAAGAATGGAACCAAAATCTTTTCTTCTTCATTTTTATCTTCTTCATTTTCTTGTTATATCGAAGGTAAAATCTAGGTCTATTGAGGGTTCAAGTGGTCTAGAAGAATCACTTCAAACTGTTGTATCATGGGAAACAAACACCCGGTTTGGGGTGAATTTGTTGTATGGATGTAACATTCCGTTTAAAATAAAATAAATAAAATAAGTAAATAAATAAAATAGATAAATAAATAAATAAATAAAAATCCTAAAACTCCGATATGTATTTTTATATTTTTTTTTAGCCCTAAAGTCATATTAAATTAGCGGGGTGTACATCTTGAGGTGTTAAAAGTTATATTCTGGATATTGAGGGTCAAATTGTAACATATGGACTAGTATTGAATAGATTTTTGAAAGCAATGGGCTATAGTGTAACAACCCAAAAATCAGATAAAATTTTTCATTTTCAAATAGGAGATTACAGTCATAAATTGTTTCCAAATCAATTACAGAATAAACATGTTTAATTATCAGAGTAACAATATCGGTAAGTGTGGAAAACAATAGAGAGTAAATGTTGTGCCATCAAGCTGGGTCATTCCCTTTAGTACCAGAAGTATCTAAAACCATAATACAAACTGTAAGCAAAAGCTTAGTGATTTTACCAAATACCACATAATATACAATTGCAAAATACCACACAACATACATATGATTGCTATGGGCTACCCCATGGTCTTCCATACAAGTGTTACGGGCTACCCCAAAGGTCTTTCAGTCAAACAACACATAGACAACTATCATTCCGCATGTCAAGTAATGGGTCGGCATTGGTGCCTTCGACCCATTGATATAGTGAGAAGACTCACCTCGGTCTGCTGGTAAATACTGACTGCTCGGCTACTGATCTGACAATCTCACACTGAATATACACAAATTACCCTAATTAGAACTTGGTCACAGACTCAAGACATGGGCCAAAACCCTAAGTCCAACTCTTAGAATATGCCCATTTCGCCCATCCCATAATGGGCCTAACCATATTCGGCTTATCCACAATAATGGGCTCCATGGCCCAAAAGGCCCAAACCATGACATGCAAGGCCTACAAAAGAAAACTACACCACTTATCCTAAACAGACCAAGGCCCATAACTAGTTAAGTCCCAAAAGTCCAAAACTTGTCCAACAGCCCACTGGGCATACGCGCATCGTGATCATCAGTACTCTTAACATACTCGGTCTTCAGGCAGTACACACAACGTACATCTTAGTACCCCCAGCGTACTAATCTGTTAAGCATATTTAGCCATTAAGTGCTTAATCCATGCAGTCACTTCGTCAACTTCCAGATCTTGGTCAATTAAGGGGTCCTAGGGCATAAAGTTGGCAACTTTATGCCTTTGCATGCCTTTTAAGACCCCCAACATCTCATTTTGTCAATTAAGATTTACTTTAAAGACCTATACTCATGCATGGTGCCAAAACAACCTTCAAGATAGCATTTTTATGCCTCTAACACACCAAAGGGACTAAAATATAGCACTACAAGCTTTTGGAGTTGCTCAAAATCACAAAAAGAGAATCCATGGACCAAAAATGAGCTTATGAACAAAACCTAACTCTCAGTATCAAACGGATTAACAACGTAGGAGCTTTTTACCTCCAAAAGCTACCTAAGATGATGTAGATGCAGGATCTTGAAGCTCGACCACATCCAAGGCTTGCACATTAAGTTCTTCTTCTTGCAAACACACCAAAAAGGGGCACAAGGTCACTTTCAAGCTCAAAGATCACACTCCAAATAAAAACTAGGGTTTTAAGAATGTTTAGAGGTGTGGAAGTTGATAATGGAGGTCCAAAGGTCATAAATGAGCTTAAATAGGGCTCATGCCCAAAAAATTAGGGTTTTGCTTTTTAGCCACGTACGCCCCGCATACATCTTCGTACGCGATCCCTCCACCCATGTACACCCAGCGTATGGAGGACCTCTTTGGCAAAATAAACTATGATCCAAGGATTAAAGATAACAAAACTGAATCCGAGTGTTACAACTCTCCCCCACTTGAATTAGACTTCATTCTCGAAGTCTGATGCCACGAACAAATTAGGGTGGTGCTCCCTCATCTCGTCCTCCGGTTCCCATGTCCACTCCAAGCCTCTTCGGTGCTGCCATTGCACCTTCACCAAATTCACTACCTTATTGTGCAGAGTTTTAGTCTTCTTATCAAGAATCGCAGTGAGTTTTTCCATATAATTCAGGCACCCATCCACCTGAATATCATCTAGCGAGATCACTGTTGAATCATCAACTTCACATTTTCACAACTGAGATACATGGAAAGTGTTATGGATCTGGTTTAGCTAATCAGGAAGATCCAGCCGGTATGCAACTCTACCAACACGGGAAGAAATCCTGAATGGACCATTAAATCGGTGACCCAACTTTCCCCTCATCTGAAATCGGATGACACCTTTCCAAGATGACACCTTCTGCAACACAAAGTCTCCCACCTGAAACTTGAGATCCGAACAGCCAACATGACACCTTCAGCAACACAAAGGCTCTAAATTTCCGGTCAACATAACTTGAGCTCGGCTGATTACACGCTTCACACTCCTTGTTCTTTATTAAAAATCCTTAATTTTAAATTTTTTTTGAAAAATATTCTTCTTGTAAAAATCTTTTAAACCCTAGATTTGAGTCCAGACACACTCGAGAGTGTGTCCGAATCCCTCAAACCAGGGCTCTGATACCAACTTGTAACATCCCAAAATTTAGAGCCACAAATTTCATTTTTAATTAAGTAATTATAAAAACCATTAGTATGAAACATCAATAGTGTCAAATCATTTCATAATAAAAAACTAGTATCTCAAATAACCCAAAACATGTCATAGAAAATTAATATCAGAGTACAACTCCCAAAGATCTCATAATGCGGAAATCATAGTGTGATGCGCTGCGATCATGCCGTTTGAAAAAGAAGTATCTGAAACCAAAACTGAAAACCGTAAGCAGGAAGCTTAGTAAGTTCCCCAATCATACCACATACCATACAATAAACATACTGCCAGACATATATGGGTGCCCGACCTACCCTGCTAAGCGTACCTGGGTGCTCCACCTACCCATGTCAGACATACCAGGGTGTCCGACCTACCCCTGTCAGGAATACTTGGATGCCCGACCTACACATGTCAGGCATATATGGGTGCCTGACCTACCCTCTAGTTTATTTCAACCAGTTACGGGGTCTATTTCACCTATACCACTACCACATAATATCATATCATAAACATACTGCCAGGCATATATGAATGCCTAACCTACCCTCCGGTTTATTTCAACCGGTTACGAGGTCTATTTCGCCCTCCTAACACTATCACATAATCACATAACATAATCATATTTTCAGGCATATTTGGGTTCCCGACCTACCCTATGGCTTATCCCAACCGGTTACGGGGTCTAATCCACCCCTCCTACCACTATCACATATTACCATAACATACTAGAAATAAAGCATAACAGATAGTGGCATACCAGACAATTATCACACAGACAATCATCTCTACTATAAACAACTACTAGTAGGCCACCATTGGTGCCTTTGACCCACTCATACAAGAAGGTAACTCACCTTGCACTGCCGAAGTCCCGCAAATAAAACCCTAGCTACTGTATTACGGATTCGCGAATTGTCAACATCAAAACAACACCAAATTAATAATTGGGTTCCAATACATAACCATAAGTCCATGTTTACGGTAAAAAGACTACTTTACGCCCAACCTAGCTTGATCCCATCCCAAGGCCCCAAACACACTCCGAAGGCCCAAAAGCCAAACAATGAACCAAAGCCCAACATATGGCCCAATTTTCCAAATTGGGCCCAAACCCTTCACATGGGCCTTACCCTAAAGCCCATCCAAATTCCCTAATCCATATACTTATTAATAGATGTCCCATCAAGAATCCAAGCATCTAGGCCCAACTCAAAACCCAACACCATTAGGGTTTTCACATAAAATGACGATTAGGGTTAATTAGAAACACTTAACCCATTAAGGGCTTAATCCATTAAGTCTATCAATCTACTAGGTCAATCATACAGTGTGGCCGGGCTTGGTTTATAATTCCAATCCAATGGTCCAAAATATTGGTCCCAATAATCCCAAAACTAACATATCCAAAATTAGGGTTTTCTAAACCATAATTAGGGTTTCCAACCCATTCGCGTGCCAAGTAGACAAATGGTTAAATTTTTAGGTTAATTAATGTTAATTAAGTCGGGCACCACCCACTACCACCTCAGGTAGTGGTGGTCAATGGCAGCTCACGGCGGCGGCCACCACCTCGTGGTGGTGGTTATAATTTTAGACTAAATATGTCTAAGCATCTCAAATAGAAATCTAATCACACACAATGCATACCGCCACCCAACATGGCGGCTGGTGGTGGCAGAAGGCTGCAGCCACCACCTCACGGTGGTGGTAGTGGATTTCGAGTCGAAATCCGACAACCAATGTACATACATCATAATTTCAAAAAGGAAACGCACACACACATAATAAAGCACACACACACACGCTCAGCCACCCTTGTGGCGGCAGACGGTGGTCGGAGGTGATAGCCACCACCTCACGGTGGTGGTGGTGGTGGTTCTCTTTTGATTCTAGGTCACGCAACATACACACACACACATTAACTCATGCGTACAACCACCCAACACGGTAGTTGGTGGCGGCAGCGACCATGGTTGGTTGTCATGGTGATCGTTCTCAGTTTTATGGCCAACAAGCACACCCACAATTGTACAGCAACACTAAAATACACATACACATGAGTGAGAACACCCACTGAGATATTGTATATAATTCATGGAGGAGGGTGACAGCGGAGTGACGACGAATGGTCGGCAGAACAACACCGCGACAAAAGATTGCACTAACAACTGCAAGATTATCGAACGGTGATGCCGGTGGCATGGCAGACGACGAGTCGGAGGGAGGAGGTTCTACACAACTGTAAACAACAATAGTGGCAGCCATGACGTGGTCCTAGGCGGTCTATCTTCGTCGGCAACAGTGGTCTGCTGGTGGCCTTGGTTGATCGGAACAGCAAGAGGATAGGGTGGTGGCGGTTGGACAATGGAGATACAAGGTGGCGGCTGGAAGAACTCTTTTAGGGTTAGGGTTAACATGTGTGTACGGTGATGGGTTATATGCCCGCTCAATGAAATCTTTTCTCATAAATACACTTTCAGCCCCTCCATGTCAGTTCTTTTCAACTTAAGTACAGATTTTACCATTCAACCCTCAACATTCCAAAGTCCCTTCAATTTAAGTCCAATACTTACTAAAAACCCCCTGACTTCTAAAAATCTTTACAAAATAAATCCTAGAATTACACTTTAACCCCCAAAAATCCAAATCATATCATTTGGCTCCCCGATACCAACACCCTGCTAAATATTATGGGTTTTAGGGCTACTATAAAATAATATAAAATATAAATTTACATCTTGGAGTTCATGGTTTATTATTTAATTACTCAATTTTAAACGGGATGTTGCAACTCTCCCCTACTTAATTTAGATTTCGTCCTCAAAATCATTCCTTACCACTCTTGACACGCCAAACAACTTGGGCAACACAACCACAAAAATACCCCAACCTTTCCAAGACAACCAAAACCATCCCTCGCAGGGTTCTAAAACCCGAAGATGAACGAATTCCTTGCAACATGATCACATCTCCTCAATTTAAAATCTGACGTCTCGAGATGGTCTATCTCCTTGACAGACCACCCACACTGAATCATTATTGTTGAACCCAGTCCACTTAACTAACTGACCACTTAACTTTTGATAACTTGAGATTCCCACGAAAAACGGAATAATAGACCAAATATCTCTATGAAACACTTATACCTGATAGAAGATTAGATAATTCTTCGAGTAGGAGACTTATCCCTACAACGATTAAGACTCAGACAAGAGTTGCACAATAGGGTCAAATCAAGTATTCCGAGGTTATTTAATCCTGCTGTAATAGGCTTGACACCTCCCAACCCACAAGCTACTACCACTACTCGGAACATCACACTGCCTCCTAGCTGTTTTCCTTAGCAACTGAGGCCTCCATAGATTCAACTTTTCTGCCCACATCCGGAATATCGGATTCCTGCCCGGTTGCTGAGCCAACGAGCAATCTTGCAGTCACCCCACATGGCCTCCAAAGGCAACTTTGACTAGCAATAACCGCCCTAGCTATATCACTACTCATGGCTCCATCAATCCTTCTGGTTCATCTGATCATAGTAGCCTAACAAACTGTCACCACCGAATCCAATGCGAAAAGTGAATGCTATTAGAATAACTATAGTATTACATCATCCTCGGTCTCTAACGACCTGCCGTTTCCTTATTCCAATCATGTTGTGGTCTACCCCACAATCTTGCGAACTGGCCCACCCTGGCCTAATCATCTGAAAGAATCCACGAATGCTACAGGTCATCCCACAGTCTCACAACACTTGCCATAATATATGGCCGCTAGTGAATGCTACGGCTACCCCGCAGTATTAGAACACTTACCACACTATTTGGCCGCTAGTGAACACTACGGTTACCCCAAAGTCTTACAATACTTCCCATACTATTTGGCCGCTAGTAAATGCTACGGCTACCCCGCAGTCTTACAACACTTCCCACACTATCCGACCGCTAGTGAATGCTATGGCTACCTCGTAGTCTTACAACACTTCCCATACTATCTGGCTGATGGTGAATGCTACAGCTACCTCGTAGTCTTACAACACTTTCCACACTATCAGACCGCCGACCAATGCCTTACCCCTAACCTATCAATTCGAAACGCACACAGAATCAAGCATGCACTTGACTGAATGCCCAAACTGAACTCAGTTCATGACTGAAATCCCAGCGTGTTTCCCTAAATTCTGCTATCAAGCACTAGAAAGACGCGATTCACATGCTAGGAAGCTTTAGCGAACCCCCAACTCATACGACCCTCAAACCAAACAACCACTTGGGCCGCCCTCCCCCTCGACGGGAACGTAAAACTCAACCTAGTTTCGTAACCGCTCCTGCTCCTGAATACCTAAATGATTCTCACCCATTTTGAATCAGCTAAATCCCCCAAAGCACATGAGAAATGAAGGATTCCCAATCCTTCTTACCCTCCAACGATCGAACCGATGACAACTAGCACTTACCACTTAGTGCTCCTGTCACTATCCAATTTCAACGATTACCCAACTCCTAGAATCTGGAAGAATACTCTTGAGACCTTAACCAATCTGATAATCCAAATCATCTCCCATGATACCCTACTAATTCCTTGAGCTCTTATGCCGACGACTAAGAATGATAACTCCTGCCACGCAACGATGAACCTTTACTCTAAGTTTTATCCTCAAGGAATCATTGAACTTTAACTGACTTTAGTCCACACAAAGGTATGATTCCCTTGTCACATCCAATTATCAAATAACTTACGCAACTTCGAACACCATCTTCATGCTACCAGTTCTTTCCTAGCAACGGTAATGCCTTGAACTCCAAAGTTCTTCCTCCAGGCAAATGTCCTTCGTACCCGAACAGATGATAGAACCACTGAGCCCTGGTTTCACTGAAAAACTATCCCACTAATTCCTGACCAATGATCCTCCAGGCAATACTCCTGAACAGATTCCGACAAAGATCCGGAACCATAACGGTACACGCGGGACCCATTCTGCAAGATACGTCCATCTGAAGATTCCTCAAAGACTCCTCGGCATGCAGAACGGCGTGTGACAATCCTTGATAACTCAGACAATAGTAGAGAAATGACTCGAGATCTGCAAACATCTGAAGGAATCCTGACCGCCTCCTCCTGAGTTACCTCGACCATCTTGAGGACATGGTGCAACACTCCTTTCCGGTCCTAATGACATGAACTAACAGTAGGATTCTCCTTCCTGAAGGATTTTAGGGATTCACAGGCTTTGGGCTCCAGATGAGCCCCTAACTGTCTCGCGACAATTCCAGCCCGAAAGGCCCCTGGACGACTATCGAGATCTTCCAAAATCCCTTCCTTGGATGAACAAAAGACCACCGAGGTCCATTCCAAAACTCTCCGAGTAATCTTCGATGAGATGAACTCCTACGATCACGCATCGATTTGCCCAGGTCCTGCTCCTGAGCTGGATCCAGAATCTAGATCCCATTCCTGAGTGCTACAAATCAGTCTCCCGCTCTCGGGTTCTAGAAATCATATCATTTAGGTTCTCGCACCCTGACACACTCACCAACTCAATCATCTACGACTGAACTGTGGTATCTGAAGCAACCTCTGCCCTAAACCGAGCTACATACTACTCCTAAGACATAGTCTCCAATCCCGAAAGCGCAATAAATCGCACAATCAATTCTTGTCGCCAGATACGAGAGATCCAAGGCGAACCGAACCTTAGCCCCTATGAGGTAGGGACTAGTGCGGAAGACACTTCCCATCTCCTTAATCCAACGAGAACTCAAAACCCTAGCAGTCCTTCCAGTAATTGGCTTACCACCAGAGCCGAGACCAAACCTTGGTCCTTCCCCACGTGTGCTCATCCTCATCCTACAAAGTAGTTATTCCCACGATCAGAGCATACCCAGGAATTATCCTTCCCATAAGCTTCTTAGATTCTTCAAGACACTAACCGATTCGAGTATGAATCTTGTGCTTACAATAGTACGGGCCTGATACTACCTTCTACATCTATCCATACTTTCCTCAGCGATCCTCCCGGATCATCTAAATCACTTCTTTAAACTGATGCACCCAAAACTCACTAATCGCACTACTAACCCACTGAAGCATATCCTAGGTTCCTGAACCCACCCAGTCCTCAGCTGCTGAAGGATTCCCATTAATGTCAACTAGCTACCTCATGAATATAGCCACATACAATAGAGATCAGATAATCCTTAGAGTAAAGACTCAATCCTAGAACGGCTTGATTCAGACAAGAGTTGCACAATAGGGCCAAGTCCATCACTCTGAGATTACCCAGCCTGTGCCACATGTAACTTAGCACATTCACTTAGTAGCTAGCTCACATGGCTAAGAGTCCCACAAAGCACAAAGCAAGAAGCATTCAGACAATGAAAAAATCTAACCAACATACTCCCTCAATCCATTCTATCCTCTTATCAGGAATCTATACTAGCATGCAATTCTAAGGCTCATACAATCAGGTATAACATAAACAGGCCATCCTACCACTTACTAATTAGTACTAGCATTCAGTTCACTAAGCACATACAATAGGCATACAAGGCATCCTTCCTAGATCCTTAGCCCTGATCTATCATGCAGTTCACATATTCACAATTCATATCATAATATAACATGTATGGGTATCATGGGGAAAGCTTACTTGAGCTCGGCCGATTACACGCATCACACTCCTTGTTCTTTATTAAAAACCCTTAATTTTAAATTTTTTTGAAAAATATTCTTCTTGTAAAAATCTTTTAAACTCTATATTTGAGTCCAGGCACACTCGAGAGTGTATCTGAATCCCTCAAACCAGGGCTCTGATACCAACTTGTAACACCCCTAAATTTAGAGCCAAAAATTTTCATTTTTAATTAAGTAATTATAAAAACCATTAGTATGAAACATCAATAGTGTCAACTCATTTCATAATCAAAAACTAGTATTTCAAATAACCTAAAACATGTCATAGAAAAGTAATATCCGAGTACAACTCCTAAAGATCTCATAATGCGGAAATCATTGTGTGATGCATTGCGATCATGTCAGCTCCTTTCCATTTGAAGAAGTACCTAAAACCAAAACTGAAAACCGTAAACACAAAGTTTAGTGAGTTCATCCATCATACCACATACCATACGATAAACATATTGTCAGGTATATATGAGTGCCCAACCTACCCTACTTAGTATACATGGGTGCTCAACCTACCCATGTCAGACATACCGGGTGTCCGACCTACCCCTGTCAGGCAAACCTGGGTACCCGACCTACCCATGTCAGGCATATCTCGGTGCCCAACCTACCCTCCGGTTTACTTCAACCATTTACGGGGTCTATTTCACCCCTACCATTACCACATAATATCATATCAAAAACATACTGTCAGGCATATCTGGGTGCCCGACCTACCCTCCGGTTTATTTTAACCGGTTACGAGGTCTATTTTGCCCTCCTACCACTATCACATAATCACATAATATAATCATATTGTTAGGCATATCTGGATGCCCGACCTACCCTCCAGGTTATGACAACTGGTTATGGGGTCTAATCCACCCCTCCTACCACTATCACATATTATCATAACATACTAGAAATAAAGCATAACAGATAGTGGCATACCAGAAAATTATCACAAAGACAATAATCTCTACTATAAACAACTACTAGTGGGTTGGCATTGCTGCCTTCGACCCACTCATACAGGAAGGTAACTCACTTTGCACTGCTGAAGTTTCGCAGATAAAACCCTAGCTGTTGGATTACGGATTCCCGAATTGTCAACATCAAAACAACACCAAATTAATAATTGGGTTCCAATACATAACCATAAGTCCATGTTTGGGGTAAAAAGACTACTTTACGCCCAACCTAGCTTGATCCCATCCCAAGGCCCCAAACACACTCCGAAGGCCCAAAAACCCAAACAATGAACCAAAGCCAAACATATGACCCAATTTTCTAAATTGGGCCCAAACCCTTCACATGGGCCTTACCCTAAAGCCCATCCAAATTCCCTAGTCCATATACTTGTATTTTGATGGCCCATCAAGAATCCAAACATCTATGCCCAACTCAAAACCCAACACAATTAGGGTTTTCACATAAAATGATAATTAGGGTTAATTAGAAACACTTAACCCATTAAGGGATTAATCCATTAAGTCCATCAATCTACTAGGTCAATCATACAGTGTGGTTGGGCTTGGTTTATAATTCCAATCCAATTGTCCAATATGCGGGTCCCAAAAATCCCAAAAATAACATATCAAAAATTAGGGTTTTCTAAACCCTAATTAGAGTTTCCAACCCAATCGCATGCCAATTAGACAGATGGTTAAATTTTTACGTTAATTAATGTTAATTAAGTCGAGCACCACCCACTACCACCTTGGGTAGTAGTGGTCAATGGTGGCTCACGGCGTCGGCTACCACCTCGTGGTGATGGTTATAATTTTAAACTAAATATGTTCACGCATCTCAAATAGAAATCTAATCACACTCAATGCACACCACCACCCAACACGGTGGCTGGTGGCTGCAGAAGGCGGCAGCCACCACCTCACGCTGGTGGTGGTGGGTTTCGAGTCGAAATCTGGCAACCAACTTACATACATCATAATGTCCAAAAAGAAACACACACACAATAAAGCACACACACACACGCTCAGCCACCCTTGTGGCGGCAGGCATTGGTTGGAGGTGATAGCCACCACCTCACGGTAGTGGTGGTGGTTCTGTTTTGATTCCCGGTCACACAACATACACACCAGCACACACACACATTAACTCTTGATCACAACCACCCACAATCGTACAACAACACCAAAATATACACACACACGAGCAAGAACACCCACCGTGTTGTTGCATTTAATTCATGCAGGAGGGCGATGGCGGAGTGACGACGAATGGGCGGTAAAACAACACCGCAACAACAGACGGCACCAACGACTGCAAGATTATCGACCGGCGATGCCGGTGGCGTGGTAGACGGAGAGTCGGAGGGAGGAGGTGCTGCACGACCAAGAACAACAGTAGTGACAGCCGTGACATGGTCCTCAGCGGTCTGTCTTCATTGGCAACAGTGGTCTGCCGGTGGCCTTGGTTGATCGGAACAACAATTGGATAGGGTGGTGGCGGCTAGACAATGGAGATACAAGGTGGCGGCTAGAAGAACTCTTTTAGGGTTAGGGTTAACATGGGCGTAAGGTGACGGGTTATATGCCCGCTCAATGAAATCTTTCTCATAAATACACTTTCACCCCCTCCATGTCAGTTCTTTTCAACTTAAGTACATATTTTACCATTCAGCCCTCAGCATTCCAAAATACCTTCAATTTAAGTCTAATATTTTACCAAACACCCCCTGAATTCTGAAAATGTTTACAAAATAAATCCCGAAATGACACTTTAACCCCTGAAAATCCAAATCATATCATTTGGCTCCTCGAAACCAACACCCTACTAAATATTATGGATTTTAGGGCTACTATAAAAGAATATAAAATATAAATTACATCTTGGGGTTCAAGGTTTATTAGTTAATTGCTCAATTTCAACTGGAATGTTACACTGTCGCATACCTGCTGAATCAACTCAGTGGTCTTAAGCACTACCTCATTGCTTCCCATGACCCGATGTCCGACCTCTCCCCAACAAACTGGGGTCCTACACCTCCTTCCATATAACATCTCAAATGTTGGTTAATCAATACTAGCATGATAACTGTTTTTGTAGGAGAACTCTGCCAGTGGAAGGTAATTATCCCAACTCCCTCCAAAATCCAGCACACAAGCCTTAAGCTTATCCTCGAGCGTCTAGATCGTCCGCTCACTCTGACCGTCGGTCTAACTGTAGACCTGGTAATTCGTGTCATGAAAATGTGTCAGCTGCGAATTTGACATGATACGATTACACGATGAGAAATAAGCTTTATCTCAATTTTTAAGATGTATTCGTGTCGTGTATTCGTGTCATGTCGTGTCTCTCACAGATTCGTGTTTTCGTGTCTGAAATTGCCAGGTCTAGGTCTAAGGGTGGTACATTGTACTAAAATGCAATTGAGTGCCTAACTCCTCATGGAACTTCCTCAAAAATCTGGAGGTGAAACGAACATCGTGGTTAGAAAGCGCAGATACCGGCACCCCATGCCTAACTACCACCAGCCAAACATAGATATCCGCTAGCTTTTCTGTAGATATACTCTCAACAATCATAATAAAATGTGCACTCTTGGTTAATTTGTACATAATTACCCAAATAGAATCAACACCCCACATCATCCTGGGTAATTTGTTGATGAAGTCCATAGTAATCTCTTCCCATTTCCACATATGTATGGGTAACGGTTGCACCTTACCATGGGGTCTCTGGTATTCAACTCTAACCTTCCTACAAGTCAAACACTGCTCAACAAACCAGGCAACCTCCCTGTTCATACAGGGCCACTACAAACTCAACCTCAAATCTCGGTACATCTTCGTGGCCCCGGGTGGATAAATAACTTTGATTTATGCGCCTTCTCCAAAATCGTCTGTCTTACCCCACCTGATGTCGGAACCCAGACCCGCCAAACTGGGTCAATAACCCTCGATTGTCTCTAATAAACAAAGGAATATGCCCTCTAATCTGCTCAGTCTTCTAATTTTCCTTTTTTCAACCTTCTACCTGAGCCTCCTTGATCAAATCCATCAAGGTTGAAGTAATAGTCATCCTTAAACAAATATCTCGGATAGATGAGTACACCGCCTTACGGCTCAAAGCATTGTCCAGCATATTAGCCTTCCCGGGGTGATACAAAATCTCACATTCGTAGTCTTTTACCACATTTAACCACCTCAGTTGTCGCATATTCAAGTTCAACTGATCCATCAAATACTTCAAACTCTTACGATCGGTGTAGATAGTGCATCAAACCTCGTACAAGTAGTGCCTCCAGATTTTGAGGGCAAACAACACCGCCCCCAATTCCAAATCATGTGTGGGGTAATTCGCCTCATGAGGCTTCAGCCACCTCGAGGCATAAGCAATCACATGCCCTCTCTGCATAAGGACAACTCCCAATCCTGAAATAGAAGTGTCACCATACACCACAAAATCATCCAATCCCTTAGGTAACGCAAGAATTGGGGTCTCGCTCAATTTCTGCCTCAGAGTCTCAAAGGCCAACTGTTGATCTAGACCCCACCAAAAGGTTACATTCTTCTTGGTCAGGCATGTCAAAGGCACTGCAATCTTGGCGAAGTCTTGAATAAATCTCCGATAATACCCTACAAGACCCAAGAAACTCCGAATCTCAGATGCATTCTTTGGAACTTCCCAACGCATCACAACCTCAATCTTGGTCGAGTCAACCAAGATACCACACTGGTTGATGATGTAACCCAAAAACTACACCTCAGGTAACCAATACTCACATTTGGAGAATTTGGCATAAAGCCACTCCCTCCTCAAGGTCTCCAACACCTCTCGCAAATGCTGCTCATGCTACTCTTTGGTCTTGAAGTATACCAAAATATCATTAATGAAAATAATCACAAACCGATCCAACATCGTCCTACAAACCCGGTTCATGATATCCATGAACATTGTTGGTGCATTGGTGAGCCCGAAAGGCATCACCAGGAACTCATAATGACCATAGCAAGTTCTAAAGGCCATATTATGTACATCCTCATCCCTGATCCTCATATGATGGTATCCTGACCGAAGATCAATCTTGGAGAACCAAGATGCACCCTGAAGCTGATCGAATAAGTCGTCGATCCTCAGAAGTGGGTAACGGTTCTTCACTGTTATCTTGTTCAATTCCCGATAATCGATACACATCTTATGTGACCCGTCCTTATTTTTCACGAATAGGATCAGTGCTCCCCATGGGGAACTTCTCGGACGGATAAAACCCTTGTCTAGCAGCTCCTGCAGCTGCGTAGATAACTCCTACATCTCAGGTGGTGCTAGGCGATATGGCGCCTTGGCTATCAGTGCCGAACCAGGCATCAAATCAATCTGAAACTCAACCTACCTCTCGGGAGACACTCCCGGAAACTCCTCAGGAAAGACGCTGGGAAAATACCGCATAATGGGTACCCTGTTCAACTCCGACGTGGTCTCAACTCCCAATTCCATGACATAAGCCAGAAACCTAGAACAACCTTGCTGATGAAGCCTCCTAGCCCTCTCGGCTGAACAGGGAGCTGGCCCATGTGAAGCTCTCTCACCAGTAATGACTAATTCTCTGCCACTTAGGGTTCAAACTCTCACTAAATCCCACTCACAATCAATCACGACCCCATTGCCCCGAACCAGTCCATCCTGATGATCACCTTCAATCCCCTCAAGGGAATTAGTACCAAATCGATAGGAAACCTCTCAATAAACATGTTCAAAACACATCCTCAGAATACCCATGCATCGCTCACAGTACGATCACCCGTAATGTCCACCTCCAGAGGGGAGTCCAAAGTCCCCGGAGCGTCTCGAAACTTTTTGTTGAGCGCAAGAGATACAAAGGATCGGGTATCCCCCGAATCAAATAAAACATGAGCCGACAACCCATTGACCAAAAAGGTCCCTATACAAGATCATAACAAACATAATCATAACAAGAAAACAATAAAATATAGAGATAAGTCACATACCAGTAACTACATCTGGCGCTACTTGGGCCTCATCAGTTTTCAATTGAAACACCCTACTCTTCACCGTAGAAGCCTCCGCCTTGCCCTGGCGGCCATCAATAATCCTCAAGGTGGTTGGTGCAGGCGCCACCACCGCTCCACTAGACAACCTCGGATAATCGGCCTTTTTATGGTCAGTCTGGTTACAGTGAAAGCAAATCAAGCCCCTCTTGGGAAACTCCCTGCTCATGTGGCCCGACTGACCACAACTGTAACATACCGAGCTAGCTACCCGACAGGCCTCGCTGTGCGGCTTGCCACACTTTGAACAACGGCCCTGACCCTGCTGGCCTCTGCTAGAAGTATTGGAGGTCTTAGGCTTCTTGGCCCAAGACACCGCTGTCTACACCTGCTCCGACTTCAGCTTCGTCTGGAGCTCCAACTCAATTTCTCGATCAAACCTATGTACGAACTCATCCCATGTCATCACTGTCACACCCGTCATCACTATCTCACATGTAACCTCCTCCCACCAGGCCCATGCTTAGTCCCTCAGCATGCATGACGCAAATCCCACCATGGACGCCTCGAGGCAAAAACACATGTGCTAAGCATTCTCCGTGTTAGCGATCCAACGATGGCTAGTGATGGGGTCCTTAGCCCCAAAGAACTTAGGCGCTCTGCACGCCTTGAACTCCCAGAATGAGGGAGTTAGAGTCCTAATCTGACCCACAACAATCTCGGCTCGAAATGATCTGAGATGCTCCTCCATGATCTCCACAATCCACTCCTTGACGGTACCGAAAATCACCGAGGTAGTGTCAAGGATGCCACAAGTAATCTCGGGTATAGGTCATGTGATTTCCGTAGTACGGGCCCAATACTACCTTCCACACCTACCTATACCTTCCTCAAGGTCATACCTGATACCTCTAATTCACCCAACTATACTAAGAACATAACTCATACTAGCACACACACATATCCTAGACTCTTCTAGGATTTCTTAATCCTCATAGAACCAGAAACCCCAATCAACACTGCAAGTTGCCTTACTCAAGCAAATTATACATAAATAGAATCACATAGACTTTCAAATAAAGTTTCTACCCTAAGTCCACAACAAAACAAGGAACATGAAACGAGGCACAACGCATCATTCTAGGGCTATGAAATCCTAAGCATATATAACTTTGAAAGCATAAACTTAGCAAATAACAGAGTCAACATTGATTCTAAGGAATATATGGCATCGAATTTTCCGAGGCTATAAGGCATCACACAAATCAGGAAATTTTATCACATAATCCCTGAAGGTATCCTTAGCCCTATTATAGCATGCACTTCACATATCAACATACTAGTTGCAATACATAAGCGTGGTTAATTTTTAGGAAACACTTACTTGAGCTTGACCAATCGCACGCCTTGCACTCTCCTATTTACTTAAGAAAACCTTTTTCAGAAAATTTTGATTCTTTTTCTTTTGAAAAGATTATCATTTCCTTAGTTTGAGTTTTGATACACCTGAGGGTGTGCCCGAATTCCTCAAACCAAAGATTTGATACCAACTTGTAACAACCCAAGAACTGGATAAAAACTTTCATTTTCAAATAAGAGATTATAGTCATAAATTGTTTCCAAACCCATTATAGAATAAACATGTTTAATTATCAGAGTAACAATATCGGTAAGTGTGGAAAACAGTGGGGAGTGAATGTTGCGCCATCAGGTCGAGCCCTTCATTTTCATATCGAAAGTACCTGAAACCACAATACAAACTGTAAGAAAAAGCTTAGTAAGTTTCCTAAATACCACATAACATACAATAACAAAATACCACAAAAAATACATATGATTGCCATGGGCTACCCACATGGTCTTTTCCCTAGAATGCCATTGGCTACCCCCATGGTCTGACATCCAAGTGCCATGGGCTACCCCATTGTCTTCCATACAAGTGTCATGGGCTACCATCGAGGTCTTTCGGTCAAACAAATACATATACAACTATCATTATGCATGTCAAGTAATGGGTATACATTAGTGCCTTTGACCCATTGATATAGTAAGAAGACTCACCTCGGTCAGCGGGTAACTACTGAGTGCTCAGCTATCGATTCGACAATCTCACACTGAATATACATAAATCACCCTAATTAGAATTAGGTCACAAACTCAAGGCATGGGCCAAAACCCTAAGTCCAACTCCTATAATATGCCCCATTTCACCCATCCCATAATGGGCCTAACCATATTCGACTCATTCACAATAACGGGCTCCATGGCCTAAAAGACCCAAACTAAGACACGTAAGGCCCATAATAGAAAATTAGGCCCACCTATCCTAAACAGGCCAAGGCCCATAACTAGTTAAGGCCCAAAAGTACCAAAAGTCTAGAACTTTTCCAACAGCCCATTGGGCGTATGCGCATCGTGATCATCATTATGCTTAGTGTACTTGGTCTTCAGGCAGTACACACAATTTACATCTTAGTACGCCCAACGTACTAAGTTGTTAAGCATATTTAGTCATTAAGTGATTAATCCATGCAGTCACTTTGTCAACTTACAGATCTTATTCATTTAAGGGGTCCTAGGGCATAAAGTTGGAAAGTTTTTGTCTTTGCATGCCTTATGGGAGCCCAACATCCCATTTTTTCCATTAAGACTTACTTTATAGACCTATACTCATGCATGGTGCCATAATAACCTTCAAGATAGCATTTTTATTCCTTTAACACACCAAATGGATTAAGATCTAGCATTACAAGATTCTAGAGTTGCTCAAACTCACAAAATAGAATCCATGGACCAAAAATGAGCTAATGAACAAACCCTAACTCTAAATATCAAAAGGATTAACAAGGTAGGAGCTTTTTACCTCCAAAAGCCTCCTAAGATGATGTAGATGCAGGATCTTGAAGCTCAACCATGACCAAGTCTTGCACACCAATTTCTTCTTCTTGAAAACACACAAAAAAGGGCCACAAGGTCACTTTCAAGCTCAAAGATCACACTCCAAAGAAAACTAGGCTTTTAGGAATATTTAGAGGTGTGGAGGTTGATAATGGAGAAGAACTAAAGGTCATAAATGAGCTTAAATATGGCTCAGACCCGAAAACTTAGGATTTTGCTTTTTGGCCACGTATGCCCTGTGTACATCTTCATACGCCCCACGTACGTGTTTCAAGTCCGTGATCCTGCCATCTATGTATACTAAGCGTACATATATTTACGCCCAGCGTACGGAGGACCACTTTTGCAAAATAAACTATGATCCAAGGACTAAAGATAACATACCTGAATCTGAGTGTTACATATAGAGTAAATTATGGACTTAATTTGGAAAAGAATGGGGATGGAGGGACTGAAAGCATAATAAAGGGGCTTATGTTTGGAGTTGGAGACGGGAATTAAACCCGTTCCCCTCCACCCTATTTCTACTCGGTACACATAAACCCTAACCCTAAAACTCATTCTTCAGCCGCCGCCCTTATACCTCCATACCTCCAGGCGCCGCCACCTCCTAGTCGCACATGGACCTCCTAGTCGCACATGGACCGCCAAGCACCCCCATTGTTGCTCTTGTTGCCAACGAAGATGAGGGTCGCGAGCCCAACATCGTGAATGTAGGGAGACCGGATGAATGATTCTTGTGGCCGTCGTGTCTCTCTCTATGTTAATGGCGCAACCTCCCTTCCACCCTCTTCGTTTCTTCTGCCATTTCTCCGCGTCGCCGACGACGCCATGCGGCTGTTTCGTCTTGCCGTTACTCTTCGACCACCACCTGCCACCATGAGGGTGGCTGATTTGTATGTGTGTTTAGTGAGTGCTCTTGTTTCATGTATTTGTGTGTGTGTGTGTGTGTCACTACTACAATTCGTGAGGTGTGTGTGTGTTTTGGTTGGCGGAAAATCGAAAAGAATCACCATGGTAGCCAACTATGGTGGCTGCCGCCTTGCTGTCACTTTCTGTCGCCACTATCCACCATATAAGGTGGTTGTATGTGTAATATGGGGCATGTGTGTTTGTTTCTGCATGATTGTTGTTGTGGGAATTGTTGGTTGGATTTTAACCTGAAACTGCCACTACAGCCGTGTGTGGGTGGATGCCGCCACAGACCACCGCCGACCACCACTACTCCAGGTGGCGGTAGGTGGTACTCAACTTATTAAACATTAATTACATAAACATATAACTTTAGTTCGGGTGGCTCGTGTTTTGGTTGGAAACCCTAATTAGGGTTTAGAAAATCCTAATGTCAAGAAAACCCTAGTTTTGAAGTTTTGTCACGACCCGCGTTAAAACTATAATGGAACTTTAAATTATACCCACTAATACCCTTCAATTAACTAAATGCAGTAATGGAATTAATGAATTAAGTCCTTAGGGGTTTAGTGTGGAACACTAACCCTAGTTATGATTTTATGTGGAAACCGAAGAATCGGGGAGCTCTATTTTGGACAATGGTCGGGCACGTATTTGGGCTATTGATTGGATTATTATTTCACTTGAGAATGACTAAGTCAAACCTTAATCAGTCTTACCTTTAGGTGATTAAGTCCTTAATGGTTTAAGTGTTCTTACTTAACCCTAATCGTTATTTTATGTGAAATAGTCATTGTTGCAAGTGACTATGACCTATGATCGGGGATTGTCTCAAGTATCTTCTTGTAGGTGATTGGAAGCGAGTTGAAACTAGTAGATTTCTTCATTGCTACGGTGGTTACCTACGTGCATATCGAGGTGAGTTTCGCCTCACTATACCTATGGGTCGAAGGCACCAATGCCGACCCACTATTTTTGGTTATTTGTTAGTAGAGGGATGCCTTAGGGACTATATATAGTCATGTAGGATAGACTGAGGATTCTTGATCTAATCTCTCTTACCTGTTCCATGTTTGGTTGTGGTTCTAGAGTAGGATCACATATCCGGGTAACTATCTCACCTTTGAGTATATACGACCATGCATTCGTTGGATTGTTGATATTTAGTATGCTGATATGTTGTAGTAATCTGTTAGATTCGTGTTCTGGTATCGAGTATGCTGCTATGATGTAGTGATTTGTTAGAATTGTTTTCTGGTATCTAGTATGTTATTGTGCTGTAGCGATTTGTTAGATTTGTCACATGGTATTGAGTATGTTGCTTTGTTGTAATAATCTGTAGAAATGGATGTTATCCGTGCTTGCTAGTCTAGGCTCTCTTGCTCCAAGCTCTCTTACATATTCCTTGTTAGTTGTGGCTCTAAAATAGGATCACCTATTCGGGTGGCTATCTCACCTTTGGTTACGTATGGTTACACATTCTATGGACTTACTTTCTTATTTTAAAATTCCTAAATTAAAGTTCATTAGTTTATTTTGTTTATGTATTTAAATTTAAAAGATTTAAAAAAATCAATTTTAATAATTCATTATTTTTCTTATTTTCTTATAAATCTAAAGTTCTTAAATATTTAGACATTTTATATTTATTTTTTTAATTAACCCATGTAATACATGGGTCTTACACCTTTTATATATATATATATATATATACACACACACACACACACTACCTTATAATAGATATCTAACTATTTCCATAAATAGATTCAATATAATAATAATATTTTTTTAAGACGTCCAAACCATTAAGCTGATAGTACAAGTAATCCTTAATAAAATAATATTAAATTTTAAACTTAACCCTTTTATATAAAATCATACAAAAAATTATACAATAAGTACAAGTTCCCAGTGCAAGTTATTTTCAATTTGACCTGGCTTCTCGGCATTATCTTCATTTAAACCTAGAGACTTATTCAACTTGGAAAGTAACCAAAAAATCGCTTTGAAAGAATAAAATTCTCCATCAATCTCTCTAAATCCTCCCACTCTACAAACCGGCCACTGCTGTTTCTTTTCCCTTTCTCGGTGACTCATCCCAACCTCTTCGCTTTGTGTGTGCTGGAAACCAAGAATTGTTTGAATATCAAGAAGGATGGTGCTAAGAAGAGCGAAATATCTAACTATTTCTATAAATAGATTCAATATAATAATAATATTTTTTTAAGACGTCCAAACCATTAAGCTGATAGTACAAGTAATCATTAATAAAATAATATTAAATTTTAAACTTAACCCTTTTATATAAAATCATACAAAAAATTATACAATAAGTACAAGTTCCCAATGCTAGTTATTTTCAATTTGACCCGGCTTCTTGGCATTATCTTCGTTTAAACCTAGAGACTTATTCACTTGGAAGTAACCAAAAAATCGCTTTGAAAGAATAAAATTCTCCATCAATCTCTCTAAATCCTCCCACTCTACAAACCGGCCACTGCTATTTCTTTTCCCTTTCTCGGTGACTCATCCCAACCTCTTCGCTTTGTGTGTGCTGGAAACCAAGAATTGTTTGAATATCAAGAAGGATGGTGCTAAGAAGAGCGAAATAAGCTTCAAAAGGGTGAAATCAACCATAGAACCTTAATGTATTGACTTCAAAATCAAATTCAGATGCATGTATTTGCTATTGTTCATGATTTTTAGATAATTTTCTTTCAAACTTCGCACCACCACCATCACGCCCTAAAATCACTCTTTGTCTAGATTTCAATCCCTAAAACTCACCTCGATCTTGATATTTTGCAGCTAGGAGACAGCCTAGGATTTCTCTCTACACCCAACCATCTGTTATTGGCCGCCACTAAGCTCCCTAGAATCGATTTTCTCTATGGCGTCCGCCTTTTCAATCTCCCGACCTAGAACATGCCAAATAAAGCTAAAATGGTTTTTCTTTTGCTATTAGGTGTGTAGGTTGAGGTCTCGCTGGTTATCCATCTACGATCTCTTACAGGTTGTAGTTCTCGTGGGGAACTCATTGACTGGGCAAACCAAATGGATTTGACCTATATTCTCTTTGATTCCAGATAAAGTTTTTTTTTACCTAGCTTCTCTTTTATTTCAAACCCAAAATGGAATTTTTGTGCAAGATCACATCTGATACTGTTTGGTTTGATGTGCAGGTTTCCTTCCTCTAAAAGAACCATTTAGAAATGTGATCTCTGGTTCAGGAACTGAATCTTATATTTTTTTGGAGGCTCCTCATCTTGTCGATGATTACTACTTGAATTTGTTGGATTGGGGAAGTGGCAATAGCTCTAGGGAGCATAATGTATCTTTGGGATGATATTGATGGTAATACCTCAAAACTCATGTCACAAGTTTCAAATGGGTGTTTGTAGGCTTAAACTCGAACCTATGATATGGAGATACGAATGATGGAGATGGAATGTTACTGCATATTTTGTTGGTCTGTTGGACCTCTGACCCACGAAACAACAACGGCTTGATTGGGATGTTGGCCTCAAGCGACTAAGGTAACGTATATGGTTCCTCTTCTATTAATTTGTCTACATTTTTTTGCTTTAATTTGTTTTAGTAGATCCAACCGTAAGTGATGTCAACGTGGTTTGCTTTATTTTGATTTTGTTGTGATAATGTTGATGTGTATGATTTTCTACCATTAGGATATTCTGTTTCTTAACCTGCCATAGTTGTGCCTTTACATGGTATTCAAAAACTAACACTTTGATGCCCATCTCTTCCAGTCGGAGATGAATCTCAGCAAAGAACGATTACCCTGACTATTCGGTAAGATTTATTTGTATTTACTTATAATTTGATTTTTTTAGAAGGGTGGTTTTTTAGGGTTATCACTGAACGATGGTGGCTAAAAGAGGTTAAAATCAGAAATTATGTGTTAAAAGGTAATAGCCTGCTCTTTGTTCTTTGTTCTGGAGATTTTAATTCCTTTTTATTTTGATTCTTCATTTGTTTTATTATTTGATTTCATCTGTGGCGTTTGCTACAAAGAAAATCACCCATTTTTTCTTGAGTTTGTCGTTATATCAGTAGTCGGTTGTGTTTTAGGTTAGTATTTGAATCAGTATCCCTTGCTTTTAGGAATTGAATCGTATCCTCTTTTTTCAACAATTGAATGGCACTATCAGCAATTGAATTAGTCAACAGAAGATACACTTTATATAAATTGCATCTCTTCTGTCAGCCGATTAAAACCCTAAAATGTTGAACTCTCTCAATCGGCGACCAATGCCTACCCGTAGAAGATGTAGATGACGACCAGGCAAATATTTATAGATTACACCTGCCTTCACTCATATCTCGCCCATACACCTCTTGGGGCAACTGATTGCACAACAAGAGATATACAATCGAGTTGCTTCAGGTCAAACACGATCCAACGCCACAGTCAATCAGCCATCTCTCTCACAACCACCGTTTCCCGTCACTGCCAAGACCTATGCATGTTTGATAACATGAAATCTACCTAAAAGAATCCACCTTGATCTCTTTATCGCCTAATCGGTTGTTTTTTCAATTAAACATATGTTATGCTGCTTTTTAGTTATAAGATAATTGTTTGTGTTATTATTTTTGTCGTTGTGATGAAAATTTTGGAGCTATGGAGAAATCGGAGGGATGATTTATAGATTCCAGTGAGTCTGATGTGTGTTTTAAAGCAAAGTAGGTTCACGAGTTCTGATTTCTTTTTCTTTTTTTGTTGCAGGTTACTAGGTAAAAGTTTAGTATTTTTTAATGTTATTAGCAAAGCCCCTTTTGGTGTTGTATCACCTCGACCATTCCCGTCGTCTTCCTACTTGCTATATTGTTTGTTCCTGTTAGGGCGGAACAGGAAACGAGTAAGTAAAGAACTATCGAGAGAGCGAGAGATCGAGGCTAAGGGGAGGAGGCGTAGAAGCAACGAGAGAGTTTTGGTGCTTGATTTAGGTTTGTTAAGAAGCATCTATGATTTCTTCACTTACTCTAAATTATTCATCCCATATCTAAATTCTCTATCTATAGGTCCATCTCCTGTTTACAAGTCCGAGTGTCCGAAATCAGGGTAGATGTCTATGTAGTATGCAAAGCAGGTGTTAAATGTCAGCACATATCTAATTCCAAGTTGAGGTTTTCGAAAATGAGCAGGTTTCTGATTCCAAGTAGGTATTGTAAAACATTTCGATTCAAATTAAGGTTATTCTGTAAACATTCGCTGATTTTGCTATTTTTAACCATTTTGTTGTTTGATTTTTCAATCCCAGTACGGTTTAGAGACCTAAAAATTCACTCCCTCTTCTACATTTTCAGTTACAGGCGAGTATGACCTCCTTTTCTAGGTTTTATTTAGATTTTTAAGCGACCATCCTTCGTTATGTTCTTTATTACATAAATGTTTTAATTTTGAAGGGTTTAGTTGCATAGAGAAATAGAACAGGAGTATTGATGTTCGAAGCACATGGTTATCTTTGCTTATAATGTTGTCAGGCTAGGAAATAGTAGCTAAAAATGAGATTTATAGTCGAGTCTTTAAAGGCCATCCTTCAATCTGGGTCAAAGTGAAACATATCATAGTTGTGAATGGAAAGCTGTTGATGGGCAAAATTGGCAGAAACAAGTATGGAAGCGGGCTTTTGACATACATTTTTCTTAATTTTCTCGTGTTTTGTGCTTGGATTTAACCCTCTTTCAGTCTTTCTTGTGTTTGGTTATTATTGTCAAGAAAATATACATGGACTTGAAGGTGTACTCTGGATACTATTTTTGCTACTAATGAAAGTGTATTTTTGACATACATTTTTTCTAATATGCCTATGTTTTGTTCATACATATAGTTGAATATCACAAATCAGTTATTTGATGTTTTCATCCCTTTGGAAGTGAAATATCAATATTTGTTAAGTTGTATGATTATTGTTGTAGTTTTCTTATTTCCATCGTTAATGTTTAATACACTTGAAATCTTGAATCTTGATAGGCTACATGTGAGAATCTGACTAGAAAGTGAAGAATTATGATGATCCGAGGGTTCTTCTATTGAATTCTTGAAGTATGTACATTTCTTACACTTACACACACTAAAATTGGAGCTTTTACTTCATCAGAGGCTGCTTTCTATCACCTTTTTGTTTTGATTACCTTTTTTATATTTAGTTGTTAGGGGTTTATTTATTGTTCAAATGCAAATAACAAAAAACTATTAAGTTGTTTTTTTTATTCCGGTTGAAGTATTGGTGCCTCACGAAAGCAAATTGTTATTTACAGGTAAGTTTTTTTTTTTTTTTTTTTTTTTTTTTTTTTTTTTTTTTTTTAATTCCGGTTAAAGTATTGAAATTTGCTCATATGCAGGTAAGTACATGGAGGGACGGAGGATTGAGACAGTTTGCTTCTATTTGATAATCATTCAGTTTATTCCCATATATGGTTCATTCGTGAATAATATTCTTGGTTTTATTGGATCCATATCTTAATTATGCAGTATAGTTAATGTTGCATTGCATAAGCTCTGTTATGATTGATTCTTAATAATTGGGTGAAGTTGTTATGATTAGAATTATCTTATCACTTATGATGCAAAAAAATTGTTTTTAATAAATTATTTCGATTTTGTATGATGAAAATTTATGTAATACAGTAGTTAATTAAATTGTTGACACTTAACCTATTATGATCGTATTTGAATGGTAAAGAATTAAATTTGCATTAGTTACTTAACCGAGGCTATAATCTTTACACTAAAACTAATACATAATTTTTTTTAATTATTTTTTGTCAATCTTGGATACATACAATTAAAACTATTTAAACTCTCTTTTCAGATGAGAAAGCCGTTTTGATTAAGACATCAATTGTTTTCATAATGACTTTTTTTTTGAAAGAAACCAATAAAATGATGAAATTGTGTAGAAATTAATATGATGGAGTTAAAATGAAGAATGAAGGAAATAAATAGTAACAAAAATAAAAATAGAACGGAGAGAATATGTATATTTAATGATGAAGATTGAAACAAAAAACAAAGTGAGAAAACGTAGAATTCCCAAATTGCCGCTCTTGATTTAAGTACGATGTTGTATGTGTGGATGTATATGATTGGGTGTGTGTGGTTGTATCTGTCTGAGTAGACATGTACGAATGTGTGTTAATTAAGTTTATACGTGTGGATGTATATGGTTGGGTGTGTGTGGTTGTATTTGTCTGAATAGACATGTACGAATGTGTGTTAATTAAGTTTATACGTATGTGTTTACTAATTTTCTTTTCCCTTTTCTAATTATATCTTTAGATATGCATGTTTTTGTGTCCAAAGTATATGAGTGGTCATTTTTTATTGAGTTATTCTCTTCCTTTTTTTTTTTTTTTATCTTTGATGTTATTTGCATGCGTTTTAAAGTATGTATGATTTTTCTCCAATTAGATTTGATCCAAATAATAAACATGAAACCTTAATATATGAAATATGGACTAAAATTGAAATAAAAAACAATCATTTTTTAACCTAAACAATACAAAAGGACATACCACACACAAGAGAATTTGCAATTACTATTAGAATAGAAATAAATAATAAATTGAGAATTAATTAAAGTAAAAATTAAATAAATATATGAGTTATCAGTATTACATTATGTTTTCTATGCAAATTAAATGTAGTTTGAACCCTATATAAGAATACAAAGTTGTTCTATGTGCATCATGTCCCAGTAGAGATGAATCTATAAATGATATTTGATACATTGTTTGTTTTATTTTAAGATGACATGCTTCTAAATATAAATTAAACTTTGAAACAAAACTAATCGTCGAAAAAAAAACTATTTGACGAAAGAAACTAATTATCAAATGAACCTATTCGCCGCCGCCGCTTTGCGCGGGTAAACGGCTAGTATATATATATATATATATATATATATATATATATATATATATATATATATATATATATATATATATATATATATATATATATATATATATTAGACTATTTTAAAATATTTACACATATTCTAAAGTCCCGATTTTTTTTGTTTATTTTATTATTATAAAGTTTAGAAAAAACATAAATAAATATGATTTTTTATAATTTATAATTTATTTTTTAGTATTTTTATTTTTTTACACCCAAAAAATAAAAGCTTGCTACATTTTAACCCAACGCATTTTTTGAATTTTTTTACTAAAATTAAAAACTCTACTCTTTTTTTGAAATTATTTGCAAGGATTCTAGAAAAAACATTTTGTTCAACTAAACGGGCCATAAGGGTACGTTTTGGCTGTGAAAAAAGTTCATTTGTTTTCCATAAATTCTTTGTTGGAATAATGAAATTTTTTAAAATGTGTTTTGTTTAATATTTTTGCTATCCATTACACCCCCACTAAACCCCATCCTTATTTATTAAAACTGTTTTATTTTATGTTAAAATATGTTAAATATTGTATTGTTTGAAATAACAAAATTTAAAAATAAAAGCTGTTATAAATTACTCGTCCAAACACGATTTGATAATTTTTTAAAAAGAAAAGTAACAACTAAATCAGTTTTAATCAATTGCATTTTATAAAATTTCTAAAGAAAATTAAGAATAAAAAATTCACTCCTTTTTTGAAAACCTTTCCAAGAAAATTGAAAATAATTTTCACAACCACATACACTCTAATGTATTATTTATAGACGAATGGAAGTGACATGGACTGAAAACTAGCCTCTAAAGATAACCATTTTACATGGCACCCCCAATATTTTGGTTGCAAGAATAGCCCAACAGGTTACACGTTTTTTTTTTAAAGATTTTTTTTTTTTACAAAATGCACTTCTTCTTTCTCTTTTCAAAAGACTACCAATAAAAAGTTTTGTTCATTAGTTCTCAATTTTTACAAAATTTTGTTCATGTTGATTTTGATCTTCATCTTCGTATTAAAACTCAAGATTATAGAACCTATTATTTTCCAACTAACTTTCCGCCGTGTTCCAAATTTTTTCTTGACCCATCATTATACAAAGCCCAAGGCGACTCACAAGTCACAATACAACTTCAATTCTTCAACGCCACAATTATTAACTTACTGCATAAAGTAGACGCAAGCGGAGGGTGTTACGTTTTGAAGTAATCATAGAAATTTTTAATCAAATAATTGATGTATATATTAATTTTTTGACCAATAAATAAAACCATATTAAATTTTGAGATACATTAATCATCAATATGTATGGGTCATAAACTTTAACCAAGAGCAGCAGATAGAAGCTGGTTCCATGTGTCTGGAACCCCAGCAACACACCAATGAGTACAATCCATTCCTCTGAAGGCATTGAAACTACTTGGATGTCCATCTTTTCTCAATTGTGATAATCTTGTTATGTTGAGCAATGACACCGGTTTTTTAACACCACTCAAAACTTGCTCCACCACCATCTCCGCCTTTGGCCACCCTCCATTGTACGTTGATCCGTTTATCGGAAGCGTTTCTTTCCCACAATTCGTCACCCCCGGCTCATTCCAATCGGCCCCACTAAACAAATTTCATTTTAGACAATCAATATCTCATTGAATAAACACAAGAATATGAAATACTGTAATCGACCATACTTTGTTTGTTACTCGTGACAAGATAAAACAGACTGTTTTGTACAGGACTGCGATTGAAACCGAGATAGATGTAAATGAGATAGAAATTGCAATTTTTTATCCCATCAAGAAAAATACTCTGCTACATGGCATGTCTATACAGTCCAGTCCAGTCCAGTCTGGTATAACATATATAACAAAATGCTATCAAAGGGTCAAGAATGTTAAGTTACTTGTAATGAGATGGTGAGACTCCTTGGAAAAACACTCTGGTTTTCACTGTGTCTACATCGGAATCGATCCAATTTGCCCAAGTCGTTAAAGCCTCTCGAAAAGCAACCATCCGATCCATGTCCTTAAGTATCTTCCTACCTGTTTCAATATAATCCCATCTGCATCAAACCATAAAAATGTCAAATTATTTAATTAATGTCATTAAAGTCGCTTAAACAAAAATAACTAAAATTTATATTTTATACGCACGGTTGTTTTTCTCCTCGACGATACCACCAAAGCCAAGTATTGAAGATCAAAACGTCGTTCTCCTTCCAAACATCTCCATCTGTAATGGAGTCTAATTTCAAAACCCGGCCGATTTTCTCTTGCGTTATGTCTACCAAGTAATGAGACAAGAACATTGAAATTGAAACTCCATAATCCTACAAATGGACAAATATTTTATATATATTAACTTTTTTTATTAATATATTTACAAATTAATCTTGTATTACAATTAATTATTAAGTAATAACCTCATAGGTGACAGTTGTAGTTGAGTTAATGGTTTCTTCATGGATGTTGGACTCTGAAGGCAACGCAGCATGAAGAAGGCAAACCATTGATTGCCATTGATTTAAGCTTACTGAATCACCAACATACATGATCTTTTTTCCTCTCATTTTTCTCAAGAATTCTTCCGCATCGAATCTGAGGTGTTAAAATAAAATTATTTCAGTTTTGATTCTTAGCAAAAATTCATTGAACCAAACACCACCTAACATTCTTGAAGTGTGACGAAGAAACGAAGTTTTTTATTACAACACATGAATCAAGAGACCTTCATAAAGAGACGTCTAAGAAAAGTTAAGATAATTGGAATCAATATTCAAATTAGAATACATACACTTGAATACAAAACATACATATAATTCCAAAGGATGAGTATGGAGATCTAGCGTACTTGCATTACAAACATATTGTTGACTTTTAAAGAGTCAAACATACTTATTGATTGGAATGTTTGATTAAAATTTGTTATCGATTATAAGTGTATATACATGGAGATCGAGCGGGGGAATGGGGTACCTGGGTAAGAGACAATGGGTGGGCTGCCATCTGAATTTAAGGTAGGTAAGGTCGGGGCGACCGTATTTGATGCAGTCGTATTCCTTTCGAATGTGCGGACATTTTGTTGAATCATACATAGGATACGAAGCATCGTATACCCAACTTCCTTCGTACAAATCGCACTTATAACTATATACTGTTGCTGACATCACTCCAAACAAAGTAACCACCCAATACAAACTTCTCTCATCCATCATCATTCCCACGTCCACACCTACAAAATAAACAATATATATATATATATATATATATATATATATATATATATATATATATATATATATATATATATATATATTAATCTTTTTCTATATGTGAGTTTATAAGTTTTTCTATTTTATTAGATTCAATATAATATTTTAATGTAATAATTGCAATAAATTTAATAATAAATGGATATCAATTTTATTAATAAACTTACCTTTTAATTTCAAAATTCTCAATTTAAAGCTCATTAGTTTCTTTTGTATATTTATTTAAATTATTTGTTTAAATTTAAAATATAAAAAACATTCTAATTATAACAAGTCATTATTTTTTTTCTTATAAATTCAAAATTCTCAAATATTTTGACATTTATATTTTTTTTTTAAATTAACGCATATATTATATGGTCTGACAACTAGTATCACAAATAATGAATAGAAAACTATATAAATCATGTATTATATAAAAAGTAAAATCTCTTTGTTTCTAAAAAAGTGTTTATTAATATGGTTTTTTGAAAATTTATCACGTTTTTAGATATATTTTAAGACGAATTAATTAAAAAGATTTGTATGTGATAGTCAATCTTATTCATTAATGTTTTGAAATTTAATTTACTTGGCAATTTACTTTTCTATTGTTGGTGATAAGATATGCCATTAAAACTAGGTAGGGACACAGATAAGGAATAATCCCTTTTGTTGAGTATATGATTTATGGATATTAATCATATAAACTAATATGGGAAATTTTGGCTATATTTTCAACATTAAAAAATTAAATTATTTTACATAAATGAAATACGTAATCTCAGATCAATCAACAAAAATCCTAAACGATGAAGTATCAAGTATGTGATTAACATGTACATACATCTAATATTCATATAGGGATATGGCCATATCGGTTACAACTTATAAGATGTTGTAATATTATCAACTTACCAAAAGGACTAAAATATTTTAAATAAAACAAAATAAAAACTTTGTGACGAAAATAAAATCATAAAACTATTGATTTCAAATAACCATTGCTATTTAAAAATTATTATCATTAAATTTTTATCAAATATTTGCTATTTTAATTTGAACTTCAAATTTTTAGATTTTCTATTTTTTAATTAAGTAAATGAATTAATTTAGTCATAAATGCACTTTTGTTTGCTGTCCGGATTTAATACTTTTTTTGATGTTTTTCTATTAATAAAAACAATAATAATGGTGCTACTAAATAAACATCTTATAAATATCTATGTTAAAAATCAAAATGTTTTAGCCATTCAATATACTATGTTTAGCTTTATATTATGTGAATTCAAACAAATTATTAATTATATTTATTAAATTAACTAAACATTAATTACAATTTTATTTTCTTTTTTTATTATCATCTTACTTATTAATATATTATATTTTATTAATGATCTTTTTTTGTTATTTTTGGTAGTTTGTATAAATAATTATTTATAACAGCTTTTTTATAAAGTTTTCTGTAATTAACGGCAAACAACATACTATTTTTGATTATTCACGAGAAATAAGAACTTAGGTGTATTCGGTTGTCTTAAATAAATTGTAACTTGTGTACAAAATAAGTTAGTCAAAACAAAAATTAAGTCAAAGCAAATTGTATTTTATAAGTCGGAGTCAAACGTAACTTGTTCCAAAATCTTTAATATTGAAAACTTATTATTCAAAATAAAATATTAAAAATTTATTATTGGAAATAAAAAATTTAATGAAAGTGTCACTTTCTCAAAACTTTTCCTACATATTATTGTGTGGAATTTTTAAATTACTTAAATTTTACATGTTGTTATGTAATGTTTTTATTTTTTATTAATAAAAAAGTTAACCAACGGGACTTTGAGTTAGTAGTAAAGAGTGACTATTTTATTTGAAAAGTCATGGATTCTCGCTTGTGAAATAGATGGTTATAATTAAAAGTAGATTGGTTTGTCATTTTAAAAAATAATGATAATAATCAATTCCACTAATTAATATGTATATTATATATGTAAAATATTCATATTATATGTGTAAATCAACATTATAATTATTGAAACATTTATTATTTAATGTAAATGTATTTTTCTTCATAAAATGATTATAATTCATTTTAGTTTGTGCTTTTCTAACACTAAAAACATTTATGATGAATTTTTTTATTACATGAATTAAAATAATGAAAAATTATAAAACAATATTGTAAAAATTGAGATATAATAATTTTAGTGGTGTGTTCAAGAATTTAGATTTTTTGTAGATAAAATACTTAGCAAAAATAGAGTTTGAAAGACAAATTAGCTACAAAATATCTAAAATCCTAAAACTCACCACTATAATTATTATATCTCAATTTTGAGATAATTGTTTTCTAACATTTCATTATTTTAATTCATGTAAAAAATTCATAATAAATGATTTCGGTATTAAAAAAAGGAAAAACTGCAATAAAGTCCTTACATATTGATCTCATAATCGATTTAGTCTTTATATATTTTTTTTATTCAATTAAGTCCCAAATACTGGTAATCGTATTCAATTTAACCCTTTTACCCGGTCAACAGGTCATCCATCTTTCAAAAATTATATTTTTGGCCCAGATTTTAAAATTTATTACAAACTTGGTCCAAAATTTACACTTTTAGCCCATATTTTAAATTTTGTTACAAATTTTGTCCAAACTTTACCCTTTTTGCCCAAATTTTTGAATTTTATTATGAATTCATCATAACTTTAGTTTTTTTTACAACTTTTTTTTCTCAAAGAAGTGTTTCTAATATGTTTTTTTTCTTTATAAAATCATATCTATATAAAAAAACGTATTTTCAAATAAAAATCTTATATATTCTAGATAAAAAAAAATTTAAAAGTTTTTTGTATATGAAATATCTAGTAATAAAATTAGGTATTTATTAAGGATATAAATATATGCAAATCCATTTTTATAAAAAAAATGTATACAAAAACATATTTTACAAAAAAAAATGTATACAAACACCTATTTTATCTATATTTTTTTATAAAATTGTGTTTGTTTACATTTTTTTTATAAAAACGTGTTTGAACAGTTTTTATATAATACATGTTTATATACATTTTATAAAATGTATAAAAACACGATTTTATAAAATATATACAAACACGTATTATATAAAAATTATTCAGACACGTTTTTATAAAATGTATACAAACACGATTTTATAAAATGTATACAAACACTTATTAAATAAAAAATTATTCAAACATGTTTTTATGAAGAAAAAAAATATAAACAAACACAATTTTATAATATATATATATATATATATATATATATATATATATATATATATATATATATACAAACACAATTATATATATATATATATATATATATATATATATATATATATATATATATATATATATACAAACACGATAGGTGTTTGTATATATTTTTTTTTGTAAAATACGTTTTTATATGCATTTTTTTTTATAAAAACGATTTGTATGTATTTATAAACTTAATAAATACATATTTTTATAACTAGATATTTCATATACAAAAAAGTTTTTAAAAAAGGTTTTTATATAGAAAATATAAGATGTTTATGTGAAAATAGGTTTTTTTTTTGTATAAATATGATTTTATAAAGAAAAACCATATTAGAAACAATTTTTTAAGAAAAAAAGTTGTTAAAAAACTAAATTTAGGATGAATTCATAATAAAATTCTAAAATTTGGGCAAAAAGGGTAAAATTTTGACCAAATTTGTAATAAAATTTAAAATATGGGCCAAATGTGTAAATTTTAGACCAAATTTGTATTAAAATTTGAATTCTGGTCCAAAAATGTAATTTTTCAAAGTTGGATGACCTGTTGATCAGGTCAAAGGGTTAAATTGAATATGATTACTGGTATTTAGGACTTAATTGGATAAAAAAAAAAAATATAGGGACTAAATCGAATATGAGGCTAAAATATAGAGACTTTATTGCAGTTTTCTCTTAGAAAAATACAAACTATTTATTATTATACTCATTTTATGGAGAAAAATATATTTACGTAAATAATAAATGTTTCAATAATTATAGTGCTGATTAGATTTAATACGATGAATATTTTACATATATAAAAGATTATTAATTAGTGCAATTGACTAATTTTTTATTAATAAAAAAATAAAAATATCACATAATAACATATAGAATTTAAGTAATTTAAAAATCTTATGACATATCCCAAAAGTGACGTGTGTTAAAATAATTTTATTTATTAAGATAGCTCATAAATGTTTCAATAATTATAATATTGATTTACACATTTAATAATATATATATATATATATATATATATATATATATATATATATAATTGATTAGTTTTTTACTAATAAAAAATAAAAATACCACATAATGACATATAAAATTTAAAAATCTCATATAATAACATATGATAAAAAATCATAAGATGTTAATCACACCCGAACATTTGGTCAAAACCACTTCATTAATTAAAGTCAAAACCATTTTCACTTAAAATGCAAAAAAATGATGTATTAACCCAAATTGAAATGATATTTTCTTTTTTCTTAATTAACATTATATCTTTTATTTTCCATCTTTTATATTACGTTTGATTTTCTTTTTTATTTCTTATTTATATATATATATATATATATATATATATATATATATATATATATATATATATATATATAATTTTATATCTTATTTTCTATTTCATATTTTGAATATAGACAAATGTAATATGACGTTTTTCGTAATTACATTACTAGATAAGACCGACATGTTTTAAACAAGTATACAAAAAATAATTTATAAAAAAAAGTAAGTTGTTTAATGACAAACATACACATACATCCTAATATTATATAAAAACGTTTTTATAATAAAATTAAAATGTGATTATGTTTATCATAAAATCGAAATAATATAACTATATTTATACTTATGGTCCTTTAACTTATCCGAAATTTATAATAAATATTTTATTTTTTTCTGTGCGGGTGTAAATGAATAATAAATATCACCATAATCAAATCAAAATAATATACTATATTTATATTTATAGTTTTTTAACTTGCCCTATATTTACAATAAATACTTTATCTTTATTTCAGTATGGTGTAAATGAATAGCATTAGGATTAAAACAAAATAATATAACTATATTTGTATTTATGATCTTTTAAGTTGCCCTAATTATTCCGGTGCGGTGTAATTGAATACCACTAGCATCAAATCAAAATAATATAGCTGTATTTATATTTATGGTCCTTTTATTGGATTAAGTGTCTAAGCTCATAACTATAATTGGTATATACTTGAATTGATAGTAACACAGTCATTTTGGGTTGCTCTCAAAACTAGCAACTACACATGATGACTTTTGGAGAGAGGTTGGATTTATTATTTAATTAATAAATTGGAATAAATGATTTATTAATGTATTATGAAAATAATATATTAATTAGAAAGCATATTATTTAATTAATATTTAATCAGAAATTAATTGGAATTAATTTCGGGATTCAAAGAACTAATTGAAAGTGTAGGGACTAAAGTGCAATTTTTCAATAGTTGAGCAAGAGGTTCCAGAACCCTCCTACGGAAAGAGGTGGATGAAATCTATATGGATAATCTAGGGTTTTTAGATTATCCCATGTGGATAATTATGGAGGTGGATAATTACCAAATTTGAATTAATAATATTATATTCAAATTAGGGTTATCCAGGGCATCCTATCTGCACTATAAATAGACCCATATGGCTTGTGATTTTCGGCCACTCTGAATCCCATAATGATAACCGAATTTACAAGAGCTCGTCCTCCTCCTCTCTCCTCTCTCATCCTCTTGCTAGTGTTGGGTGTGAACCATTAGAGGCACGACATTTGTGGTGCTTGCTCTCAAGCTTCAAGAAGTCTTGGATTTACATTGTTATTGCTACATAACAATAAAAGGTATATTTACTATCTTATGTTATGAATTTCTAAAATAGTATATACCTCCTAGGGTTTCCCATATGATGTTCAATACGTGTATGTTTAATTAGAAAAAAACATAGATCAAAGCAATTTAGGGTTGCATGCACATATAAGATTGTTTGTTATGCTCAAAACTCATCAGTGGTATCAGAGCCTTGGCTTGTTTTCTGTTGAATTTGATTGCAATTGTTGAATTTGATCAATTAGGGTTTATGGCAATTAAACCCTTTTAGACAAAGGGATTTTCGCAATTAGGGTTTCTTAACCCTAGATTTCGAAAATTTGGAAAAGGGTTTTAAACCTTTCCCTTGCCCTACAAGTTTCGAAATTAGGGTTTCCTTAACCCTCTAGGATTTCAAAAATGACAAGGATTGAAATAGTTGCCTTCCTCCCCAAGATTTGCTATTTTCGAAAATTAGGATTTTTGGTAGGGTTATCTTATTTTTGGTAATTATGTCCTTATTTGATTAATTGGATAATTATAAATTTTGTGTTACCCCTCCCATATTTTGGAAAATTAGGGGGAGAGGGTTAGGATTAAATTATCATGATTAATTTAATTGAATAATTCTCAATTGATTTAATAAATTAATTAAATGTTTAATTAATAAGATAATTATTAAAACATTTGCTTTTAATTTTTAAATTTGAATTAAATTCTTTTAATTTCGATATTTAAATTTTAAAAATTTAAAAACCCTAGTATTTTGAAAAGTTTAAAATACATTCTTATGGATATTATTATTAATTTCATTAAATGGTTAATTAAAAAATAATCAGTAAATCCATACGATGGTTTAAATTTAATTAAATTAGTGGGTCGAAGGCACCGATGCTGACCTATGCTTATGTTATGTTAGTATGCCAGCTATTTTCGTGACTCTTACATGTGTATATGTTTATATGCTTTTTAAGCTAGGGTCCGATGTCGAGTGGGGACCGATGACTATTTGTATGCTATGTATCTATTTGACTATTGCATATGTATGTGATTATTTGATATCTGTTACATGTGTGATGGGCGCGGCCCGATCCATTACCGAGCGAGGCTCGATGCCAGGCGGGGCCCGATGCCGGACGGGGTCTATAACGCCTAGATTCCTGGTACGCATATATTTAAAAATTATTCATTTTTATAGACTTACTCGACGAGTTGGAAGCCCCAGACTCGTCGAGTAGAAATAAGATTGGATGTGGGGTTTAAGCAATCTACTCGACGAGTCGAGGGCTCTCGACTCGGCGAGTAGGTCTGCCAGAGTGAAACCCTAATTCCAGGGTTTTGCACCTTATTTAAGCATCATAATCCCTACCCCTTAGCCTCATTTCCAGCCTCCTTGTCCTAAAACCCTAATCCACGAAACCCTAGAGCTTTACTGAGAGTGTGAGCCATTTTAAGTGATCTTTGTGCACTTTTGAAGCTTGTGGAAGAAGAAGAAGAAGAAGATAGAAGGCTCAAGAGGGAAGGAGTATATCCAGGAACTACATTCCATTTGCTGTATTTTCTGGTAATCAAGTCTCTAAATTGATCATTCACTTCTTAGATTTATTTACTTCCATTTTATGAGCGTTTTGGTTCTAGAACCATGGTCTTTGGGATTTGGACGTCCCAAGTGACTTACATTTTAGATCTTGGATCTAGAAGGGGTTCCCTGGCATAAAGGTGCAAACTTTATGACCATGGAAGCCCCATGCAAGCTTAAAAGTGTTATTATGGTATTTTTAGCCCTAAAAGGCCATGCATGGAAGGAAAGCTTGGAACTTTACGTGCCCAACTGATGTCCAAGGCCCATATCTACTATAGTGTTCTTGGTTTAGAGTATTATGGCTTGTGGACCAAGATCCATGTTCTATATAGTTAGGGTTTGAGCTAAACCCATTAAGAAGGACTAATAGTGGGTCAAGTTGGAAAATTTACCCTTAAAAGTGTATTCCCAGTGTGTAGATGAAGTATGGAGTTTGGATCTGAAGGTTAGGAGCTTAATCCATTAAGATGGCTCAAATAAACAGAGTAACTCAGCGAGTCCATAAAGAGACTCGACGAGTTGATTTGGTTGGTCCCGTGTTAGCTTAAGATAGAACTCGATGAGCCTGTGAAGGGACTCGACGAGTTGGTTTCTGGGAATTTAAAACCGGATTTCCTCCATAAATTCTCCGATGTAAATGGTAGAGAAGTTTTCATATTTATACCTTTTCTTTTTGGAATTGTTTGGATAGGTGTTTACCCCAAAGTGTTCCCGAACTGCATGCATACATCTGTAAGTAACTTAGTGCAACATGGAAAATTTCATTGAGAGGAATCAACAAAAAAAGAAAAAGGGTCATGGGAAGTGACTCGACAAGTTACATCGCGACTTCAAGTTCAAGGACTCGACGAGTTTAAGAAGTAACTCGACGAGTCGGGTCAACCCAAAGGTTGACTTTGACCAAAGTGTTGACTTTGAGTAGGGGTAAAATGGTTATTTTACCCTAAGGAGAATTATCAGACTTTGACTAAGTGTATTGTATTGATGATAGTCGTGGAGTCGTTGGAGCATTCTTCAGAGATTCCTCACATGAGATTTCACAGCTAGCATTTGAGATGAGTTTTCTCCAGTAGGAACGGGTCTAGGGCCACAATGTCGGCCCATTTCGATGTTAATAGTTACGGGCCATGGTCCGATGTCGGGCATGGACCGATGTAGGTTATATGCTTTCCGGATTACGATCCAATCCTGGGGCGGTCCCGTGGAATGTTTATGTATGCTTGATGTCTTTGTAATTCTTGTGATGTGCACAAAAGTACCCACTAATTTTAATATTTATAACCTAACAAACTTAGACTAACTATGCACTTATAGGTAGTGTACCTAGTCAAATTACAGTATAGCTTAGGTAAGTCGGGTGTCGATCACAGGGAACGGTTGATTAATTTAATATATTTAATTATAGGTTATAGGTCACACGAAAAGAATAAAGAAATAAATTTCAAACTAACAATTAATTAACTACTCTCGATAAACTAACATGAAAACAAATATCTTCAGGTACTTTGGTTTAGACAAATTACACCTTAAAAACATAGACAATTGCATATACAAATTCATTTATTCATATTCACCGATTCCTAAAATGATCAGATTTGCGTTCACTATAACTAATCCTTTAGCAAACAATTCAATTCAAATAGTGATCAGTTGATTAAACTAACATGCTTCCTAGTGTTCTGTTCGTATCAAGCAAGACTTTGTAAATATAGTTAATCGAATTATTAATTCAATTTAACCTCTTGTTGATGGTCATCCAACAAGGCTCACACATTAACTTACTTATTCTCTAGTTAATCCTAGTTTCACATTCGTTATTTCTAGTCTTATAATCTCGATGGTCATCAAAAATCACAAGAGACAAGCAAATCAAGCAGATGTTCATGCAACTCAATTCACTTAACAATTAACAGAAAATAATCATCATTAACACATAAGGATCTTTTAACAAGCTTGGCAAGATAAATTAAACATAAACAAACAATTTAATATAGCAATTAGTCTAATAATTAAAGCTTCATTCAATCATAAACACAAAGTAAAAGGTTTTTACACCTAAATCATAAAGTAAACACATAATAGTATCACAGTGGAATGCTAAGCATGGCCATGTTAACAAACCACATGATTACCGACATGTATCCGCTCTCCAACTCTTCCGATCTCTGCTTCCATTATCTTAACGGCCTTCCGGCCGCCTTCTAAACCCTCAAAACGGCGTAACAAAAGTTTAATATCGACTAGACTAAGTTGGAAGTCGAATCCCCCCTCCTGGTTAGCTGAAAATTGACTTTTATAACCTTTGTAGCCGACTTATGTACGCTGGGCGTAAGTCGGATTACGCGGGGCGTACTAAGGATCACTACGCGATTGAACATATCCGAGGCCAACCAGTACGCGGCGCGTAACCTTTAGTTACGCGGGGCGTAAGTCTCTTTGGCAGTTACGCGGGGCGTAATTTCCATTTACGCGGCGCGTAATCACTCCTTTAGCATTTTTAATTTCTTTTAGCTTCTAAGTCCGGTTCCCGCTTCAGTCTTTTCTTTTGTGCTTTATCGACAACGAATAGCTGCAAAACATAATTTAAAGCATTATGAGTGTTTTTTAGTTCTAAAATAGAATAAATAAGGCCAAAATATTAAGATAAAGTGCATAAAATATATATATATAAATACACATATCAAAATACCCCACACTTAGCCTTTGCTTGCCCCCAAGCAAATTTACTTTTATTTTACCAATATTGCACTAAACAATCCATTTAAAACTCAGCCATTATGCCAAGACCTCAACGCATACATTTGTGTCTAAGATTTTCCTAAGGTACCCCCCATATTTTAAATACTCACAATCTTCATAAACACTCGCCCACTTTTTCCAAACAATGCTCATTTTATGCAACCCTCCGAATCCATCCGCAGAAAACCTCCTAACCTCAAGGTATTTTTAGTTGAGCAACCTAAGCATACATAATCTAGAATTACAATTTATGATACCACTATGGAGCTCTTTTGGAATTCTTCAATTCTTTGACATTTGATCTTTGATTTCTTTGAATTCACCACCTTATTTGAATTGATTTCTGGTATCTTCAACTTTTTGGATTTCTTCAGAATTTTGATCTTTTGATCTTCACTTTATTTGCTCCAAAATTCTTCAAACTTTTTTTTTCTTTCGTAATTCTTTTTTTTACATGTACCTCACTTTTTTTCCACTCAAAACCTACATGCTTAAGCAGAGGCGCTCAACCTCAACCTTTATTGGTTAATGATAATAATTTTCCTGGATACATTTCAGGTTTAGACTGCTAAACATATTGCATCCCTCAAACCAAGCGGGGTTGTGTTTTTGTTCCATAATTTCACTAAAATAAGGGAGGCCACAAATGCACTATAACGTATATTGGCTCAACTAAACATTTAAGTTCTCATCGGATCATTTCATACAATATTAGCAAAATTTAAATTATCACTAGATTTTTCTAAATTAAACTATTACTTCAAGTTTTTAAATTTTTAAATTTCCTAAATCTAGCAATTTCCTAACTATTATTCTTTTAATTTAATTTTTAATTTTAATTTACTTTTACCGACCCCCTACCCCACACTTATTTCATACAATGCCCTCATTGTATGCTAAAACAAATTAAGAACATAAAAAGGGAGAAAAAGGAACAGACTCCCCTGGGTAGTTGTGGCGAGATCGAATGGGGTTGCTACAAGTTGCTTCAAATAAGTGTTGAAAGACTGAAAACTGGAACTGCTGCCTCTGAATTTGCCGAAAAATAAAATCAAGACCGCCATCTTCGAAAATGTGGTGCAAAATATTGCAAATAAATGCAATGTTTAGTAACCATGACGTGGGAAAGTGTCGACCACGTCGCCTCGTCAAGAATGACATCCTCTTCTCGCGATGAAAAAAAATCCCCCACAACATAGGATAGTGTCAACCATGTCATGGCAGCCGGGATGATACGTCTTCCTCGCGTCAAAATAAAACTCTATGGTGTGGGAACTGCTCATCCATATCATAAGAGTCAAAACATCGTAAAAATGCCAATCTTCAAAACGATCGCTCACGAAATAAATATACACCCCACACTTATGACAAATTGTGGGTCTCGACTATAATCTTCAACTCTCACACTGCTCTCTCTATCAACAGTCGGACCTAGCTGCTGAACTTACTGCCAGCTTCCTAAGGGCGAAAATTCTGCAGAAATCAGATACTAAATACTAAAAAAAAAACTAAACTAAACTAAAAATAACACAAAATAAAAAGGATCACTCATCATCTCCATCATCATGTGGCTGTGTCCCAGAAGTACCGGCCCCATCAAATCGTGACTGGAATGGTGGTGGAAAGGGAACCGAATACTGAAACCCCTGGTGGGCAAAGAATGCGTTCAACGCATCCCCGTACCACCGTTATTGCCTGTCCACATGTGCAACATACTCGCTAAGACGGCCAATGCCCTGAGCCAGGTAGCGCATATCAATCTTCGGCTCAGGTCCCTGCTGCGCTCCCCGAGGAGCAGGTCTACGCCGCTGGACCCATCTCGGTTGTGGCTCGGCGGCACCCTCCTCATCTGCCCGAACCCTCAAGACACCATCTCCACCCCGCTCTAATACACGCATCGACTCCAACAACAGAAGACTCATCGGCCTCATGTCGTGAAACACCATTGATCTCGTGATCTCACGCGTCAGCAACTGATATGATCGAGCTAACCGCGTGACAAAATACCCTTCGCATATCGGGCTATCCCCGCGAAGTCCCCTGGCCCTCCGTCCCAAATATGCAGCTAAAGCAACTGGAAGGTTCAGGTGCCTCCCTGGAGTAACTAGTGCCCATAGGAAATACAAGTCCGTCGAAGGCACTCTTTCACTATTCTTGTGATGCGTGAGAGACATAGAAATCAACCGGTGCAACATTTGGTAAGTAGTAGACTGAATCATCCCCCCTCGTGCTGTAGATGGTGTATAAACTCCTCCCGTAATCTCGGCCCAAAAAGTGTTCTCGTTATAGTCTTCCGGCCGGTCCATGAGACAATCAGCAAGGAATGCCGGGAAGTGGACACTCCTCGTCTCATCGACTGTGTAAATACCAACCCGAGTCGCAAGCTCTATGACGCTGCATTCCCGGCTCACTCCCCCCAATCTGAAGGCAAAAGTTGTCCTGTCATCGAGTGCCTTCCTAGGATCATAGGAAACTGTAGCATAGAACTCCAGCAAAAACTCCCGATATACAGGCTCCTGGATCCTGAACAAACACGCCCATCCCTGACACACAAACAATTCCACACCACTCGCGTCCGAGTGTGTGTATTGCAAAAATTCCTGGATCAATGCAGCAAGTCCAATCCTAGTAGCCAATTCCCAATCGAATGAGGGTGCAATATCAATCTCCTTTGTGAGAAGCAAACTCAAGTTGGTAACATAACGCGCCCGGGTAGCATCGTTCAGCGTTTGCGGAAATTGTAAAAAACGATGATCGATCACATCCTCGGGTGGGTTAGTTCTTTGTGTCCTTCGGGCCATAATCTGCACATATTAACACAAAACCAAACCAAACATCACAGAATTAATAATATTTAAACCAAAAAATTGGTACTGGTCCTGGAATATACGCGGGGCGTACGTCCAGGTTCACGAATCTGTCCCTGTTAGTTTTACTTGTTCCCAAATCATAACCCATATCCAAATAACACAGCAAGGGCAACAACACAATCAATTTTTTAAACTCTGCATGGTCAAAAGATAGAAGTCAACAGGGGTACGCGAGGTGTGCGACCCCAAGCTCAAATCGATGGGTGTGGGACGGAAATTAGGTCCTAGGGTTTAGTTTATTAACCGAAATCGGTCCATTCAAGCCATAATCAACACATGCATGTGCGAAATCGGCCCTAATCCGAGAAATATATAAACCCTAGCTTGCGAGCAAAGGCATTTTGCAGGTTTTTTTCATCAAATTAAACACAAATCTAAAACATTGAGTAACCGAAAAAGCTTACTTGAGTGTCGAATTTAACAAGAACGAAGCACAATCGAAAGTTTTGGAGAGAGTTGCCGTCACAGCTTATGCGAGAAAGGAATTGGGTTTGAAAATAACAGAGAAGTCAAAGGGGTAAGAGATATATACCTGGTCGCTTATGTATGCGGGGCGTAACACAAGGGTACGCGGGGCGTAACATCAACCCCTGAAATGTCCATCCGCGATCCGGGCACATTACGCATGGCGTAATCATACTTACGCAGGGCGTAAGTTAAATGAAACTTTCCTTTTTCTTTAATTTAACTTCCTTTTCTTTTTAATTATTTAATCTAGGGACTTTAAAACCTTATTATATTTTTTTTTTCTTTTAAATTTCTTAATCAATTCAGCAACTAATGACTTCATGATGAGTGATCAAAAAAAAAATTGAGATGTCATAATCACTTATCTTTGTCAAGATCAAACAACAATGGTTGATCAAAAACCTTTGCATGCAAGAATTGGTTTGCGAAAACACCCACTTTCGGGACCCGTTAGAATATTTCCTTTGTTTTCCTTGCACCTTTAACTAAAAGCGGAACAAGAAGTGACCTAACTAGTCAAGAACAACAAGAGCTCGGTCTTCCACTTAACCACCTTGATACGCCTTGCTATACTACGCCTCATGGATTGAGTTGGACAAATCAACAAAGTAGTAGGCTAAGCAGGTCAAGAATTCCCTAATCGCTTTCATTCTCGAAACCCATGCAAAAAGTAAAGTCAAGCAATGTGTACAATCCCAAATTCCTGCAAATAAAAACAAGAACCTTCCCGAAAAGTGAAATGATATCAACGAAAATAAAACTAAAAAAAATAAAATAAAAAACTAACTAAAAACAAATAATGAATAATCAAATAAACTAAATTAATTGAAAGCCGTTCCCCGGCAACGGCGCCAAAAACTTGATGTGCACAAAAGTACCCACTAATTTTAATATTTATAACCTAACAAACTTAGACTAACTATGCACTTATAGGCAGTGTACCTAGTCAGATTACAGTATAGCTTAGGTAAGTCGGGTGTTGATCATAGGGAACGGTTGATTAATTTAATATATTTAATTATAGGTTATAGGTCACACGAAAAGAATAAAGAAATAAATTTCAAACTAACAATTAATTAACTACTCTCGATAAACTAACAGGAAAACAAATATCTTCAGGTACTTTGGTTTAGACAAATTACACCTTAAAAACATAGACAATTGCATATACAAATTCATTTATTCATATTCACCGATTCCTAAAATGATCAGATTTGCGTTCACTATAACTAATCCTTTAGCAAACAAGTCAATTCAAACAGTGATCAGTTGATTAAACTAACATGCTTCCTAGTGTTCAGTTCGTATCAAGCAAGACTTTGTAAATATAGTTAATCGAATTATTAATTCAATTTAACCTCTTGTTGATGGTCATCCAACAAGGCTCACACATTAACTTACTTATTCTCTAGTTAATCCTAGTTTCACATTCGTTATTTCTAGTCTTATAATCTCGATGGTCATCAAAAATCATAAGAGACAAGCAAATCAAGCAGATGTTCATGCAACTCAATTCACTTAACAATTAACAGAAAATAATCATCATTAACACATAAGGATCTTTTAACAAGCTTGGCAAGATAAATTAAACATAAACAAACAATTTAATATAGCAATTAGTCTAATAATTAAAGCTTCATTCAATCATAAACACAAAGTAAAAGGTTTTTACACCTAAATCAGAAAGTAAACACATAATAGTATCATAGTGGAATGCTAAGCATGGTCATGTTAACAAACCACATGATTACCGACATGTATCCGCTCTCCAACTCTTCCGATCTCTGCTTCCGTTATCTTAACGGCCTTCCGGCCGCCTTCTAAACCCTCAAAACGGCGTAACAGAAGTTTAATATCGACTAGACTAAGTTGGAAGTCGAATCCCCCCTCCTGGTTAGCTGAAAATCGACTTTTATAACCTTTGTAGCCGACTTACGTATGCTGGGCGTAAGTCGGATTACGCGGGGCGTACTAAGGATCACTACGCGATTGAACATATCCGAGGCCAACCAGTACGCGGCGCGTACCCTTTAGTTACGCGGGGCGTAAGTCTCTTTGGCAGTTACTTGGGGCGTGATTTCCATTTACGCGGCGCGTAATCACTCCTTCAGCATTTTTAATTTCTTTTAGCTTCTAAGTCCGGTTCCCGCTTCAGTCTTTTCTTTTGTGCTTTATCAACAACGAATAGCTGCAAAACATAATTCAAAGCATTATGAGTGCTTTTTAGTTCTAAAATAGAATAAATAAGGCCAAAATATTAAGATAAAGTGCATAAAAATATATATAAAAATACACATATCATCTTGCATGTTATGTGTTATGTGTTCCAGACTCTGGTCTGATGCCGGGGCAAGCCCGATCTATGTTAGCCTATATGTTATGTTTCATATGTTCCGGACTCCGGTCCGATGCTGGGGGGCTAGCCAGATGAATGTTTATATGCTTATGTTATGTTCTTATGTTATATGATATGCTGCATCATGTATATATGTCAGGGAAAGCCCGATGAAAGTTATATGCTTATGTTATGTGCTTTTGTTATATGATATGTGGTATGTATGTCGGGGAAATCCCGATGCTAGACGAGGTTCAATGCCAGACGCGTTCTGATGTCGGGGTAAGCCCGATGTCGGGCAGGAGCCCCATGTCGGGTAAGCCGATGTCGGGTTCTTCCCGATTCAGTTGGGCGGAGTCCCAAAGTTATGTTATTTGTTATATGTATGGTATGTGGTAGTTTGGGGAGCTCACTAAGCTTCGTGCTTACGGTTTTCAGTTTTGGTTTCAGGTACTTCCATTAGCAAGGGGAAGGGCTCGGGTTGATCGCATGACACACACCACAGTTTTAGCCTGGGGACGTTTTCACTATGATATTTTTACACGTGATTTTTATACAATATTTTGTGATGATGATTTGAGATACATGGCTTATGATCTTTATAGTGATGTTCGATAAATTATGGTTTTTCTTAAATGATTTTAAAACGAAATTTTCGGACTGTATTTTTGGGATGTTACAAGTTGGTATTAGAGCCTTGGTTTGAGGGATTCAGGCACACTCTTGGGTAGTTGGGTGTGTCTGGACTCAACCTGAGGACTTGGTTTAAAATTTTTCAAAAGAAAATCATTTTTATAAAAAAGGATTTTGAAAAGAGAAAGAATTTTGAAAAGAGAAAAGGGTGTGGTGCATGCAATCAGCCGAGCTCAAGTAAGTCTCCCAAACTATCCATACAAGTTATTTCGATATGTGTACCATCTTTGTTAGAACTACATGCTAGATTAGGACTAAGGATCTAGGAAGGATGCCGTATGTGCCTATATTATGTGTATCAGCTTTATGAGAACTGCATGCTAGATTAGGGCTAAGGATCTAGGAGGGATGCCATATGTGCCTGTTATATGTGTATGAGCTTTATGAACTGCATGCTAGCACTGATTAGTCAGTGATATGATGGCCTGATTAGGATATGCTTGATTATGTTTACTCAATGCTTGAATGTTGCTTGCTTTGTACTTTTAGGGGTTCTAGTTATCTTTAACTACCTAGTAAAATGAATATCTTAAGTTACATATTGCGAGGAATAAATATTTCAGAAGGCTAGGTTTAGCCTTATTTCGCAGCTCTCGTTTGAGTCTAACCTTTATAGGGTAGAACCTCTGATTCGAAGAATTATCTATCCTTAGTGTTATGTAATGGTATTCGCAAGCTAATTAGGGGGAGATAGTAGGGATTTCTTATGCAGCTGATGGCAGAGAGTGGATTGGTGACTGCCTAGGGCAAGCCTAGGAAAAGAGTAGCGCATGAAGCATTAGTAGTAGAAGGGACTTGGTGGAGTCAAGGCAGCCCTTGAGGAAAGTACGGATATATGTGGAAGGTAGTATGGGCCCGTACTACTAAAAGTAGAGGATCCGTACTCGAATCAAGAAAGGCCAAGATGAATCCAGGAAACTTGTAGTGTGTTAGATCCCTCGAGATATAATGAGTATACTGATGTTTGTTATGGTGTATTTTAAGTATGTGATGCTATGCACTAGGTCAGTTGGCACTTCAAGCACTGGTCAGGGATCAGGCTCGGGCTCTGGAGCCGGGCAGCTAGATGACCAGTTGAGGAAGTTCATCTCCTACGAGATCACACTTAGTATTCTAGAGCAGACTCCTGTGATCTTTGGCACGATCAAGGAGGGTATCCTGGAGCTTATGGATGAGAGATTGAGTGCTTTTTGAACTGAGGTGGCAGCCATGATGGGGTCATGCACACTCACTTTTAGGGAGTTCAAGGCATGTGGAGCTCCCGACTATCATTAGGCTCGGGACCCCATTGCGAGTACCAGATGGTTGGAGAATGTCACCAACGCATTCCGCACCATCAGATGTCCCGAGGGGGACAAGGTTAGACTTGTGTTCTGTCTTCTGAAGGACATGGCACGTGACTGGTAGGAGGAGGTTGGGAGAGCCATTGGAGATGATGCAGTTTTGGATGCGATGACCTGGAGTGATTTTTCGACTAGGTTAAGGGCCGATTTTGTACCTGTGATTGACGTGCAACAGCTAGCGAGGGAGTTCCAGGATTTGGAACGGACGACAGAGATTGTGGCGGAGATCACCACCAAGTTTAAGGAGAGAGCCCTTCTTGTTCCGCATTATGCGACGGACGAGGAGATGAAAAAGGCTCGATATCATGAGATGTTGCGGAGTAATATCCGCTAGTTTGTGAGCCAATCCAGCTGCAAGACGCTGGAAGACATGATTGCTAGGGCTCGAGAGTGGGAGTTAGATTTGGAGATGGAGAAGAAGAGGAAACCTGAGGGGGTTCAGACAGGGAATGTGGGCAAGAAGCCCAAGGTATTAGACCATAGATCTAGGAGCCAGCAAAGCCACGTCCGTTGTGGCAAGTGCGGCAAGATGCACGAGGGAATGTGCAAGGCGGGGAGTCCGGGCTGCTACAAGTGCGGCCAAAATGGTCATTTGAGCAGAGATTGCACATCTACCACCACCACCACCACGACAACATCAGATCTGATTTGCTTTTAGTGCAATCAGAGGGGACACAAGTGGTCCCAATGCCCGAGCTTAGCAGCTGCGGAAAAGGTGGAAGCACCTTCTCCTGCTACATTGAGGATTACGAATGGCCGACAGGGCTGGGTTGAGGCTCCTATGGCGCGAAGCAGGGCTTTTCAGCTTACTACAGAGGAGGCACGGGCAGCTCCTAACATGGTGACGGATATGTATATTCTCATTATCTCTTTATGTTTATTACTTATTTCTTATGTTTATGTGTTTTAGTTTAGGATCATTCCTTGTGAACGGTATCTCTTCTCTCGTATTGTTTTATTCGGGGGCTACCCGATCGTTTGTGTCGCTCATACTTAGCAAGCGATTTAGTAGAGATCCTGGGTAGTTGAACTGTCTATTAGATATTGAGATAACGGATGATAGGACCGTCAGGGTTGTGAGGGTTCATCGGGGATGTACACTGCAGTTGTTCGATGAGCAGTTTTTAGCAGACTTGGTTCCTATTCCACTGCGAGGGAATAAAGTTATAGTGGGTATGGATTGGTTCATCCCCAATGGGGCAGTGATCGATTGCGAGCAGCAGATAGTGAGGGCTCGAACTCCTAGTTGGGGAGGGTTAGTGATCCAGGGTGAGAGGCGATAGCACGGACCGATCTTATGTTCAACAGCGAGGGCGATGCGATACCTTCAGTAGGGTTGCGCAGGTTACGTCGCTTATGTTATGGATACCCTGGATAAGGGAAAGGCGACAGTGGATGATGTACCGGTCGTGCAAGAGTACTCTGACGTATTCCCGGAGGATCTGCATGGGATACCTCCGGAGAGGCAGGTTGAGTTCAGGATTGACTTAGTCCCTAGTGCGGCTCCGATAGCCAAAGCACCATATCGGTTGGCTCCTCCTGATATGCAGGAGTTGTCTACGCAGCTGCAAGAGCTGCTAGACAAAGGATTTATCAGACTGAGTAGTTCACCATGGGGATCCCCGATCTTATTTGTGAAGAAGAAGAATGGGTCGCATCGGATGTGCATAGACTACCAGGAGCTGAATAAGGTAACAGTGAAGAACTGTTACCCCCTCCCGAGGATTGATGATTTGTTTGACCAACTATAGGGTGCATCTTGGTTCTCCAAGATTGATCTACAGTCGGTTATCACCAGATGCGAGTCAGGGATGAAGATGTGCAGAAGACAGCTTTTATGACTCACTATGTTCATTATGAGTTTGTGGTGATACCGTTTAGGCTCAACAATGCTCTAGCCATGTTCATTGACCTCATAAAATGGGTGTGCAGGCCGATGCTGGATCGTTCTGTGATATTGTTCATTGATGATATCTTGGTCTATTCCAAGACTCAGGAGCAACATGAGGAGCACCTGAGGGAGGTGATGTAGACATTGAAGTGGGAGAGACATTTTGAAAAGTTCTCTAAGTGTGAGTTCTGGTTGTGCGAGGTGTTGTTTCTTGAGCATCTCGTCAACCAGAGGGGTATTCTGGTCGATCCGGCGAAGATATAGGTCGTGATGCAGTGGGAGGTTCCGAAGTCTCCAACTGAGATTCATAGTTTCCTAGGTCTAGCGGGTTATTACGGGAGATTTATTCAGGAATTCTCCAAGATTGCAGTTCCTTTGACCCAATTGACCAAGAATTCAGTGACCTTCCGCTGGGGGCCTAAGCAGCAGGAAGCCTTCGTGACTCTTAGACAGCAGCTATGCGAGGCACCGATTTTGAATCTGCCTGAGGGAGTTGATGAATTCGTGGTTTATTGTGGCGCGTTGATTACGGGCATGGGTGCAGTTTTGATGTAGCGGGGTCATGTGATAGCTTACGCATCGAAGCAGTTGAAGCTTCACGAGGCTAACTATCTGACGCATGATTTAGAGTTAGGGGATGTGGCTTTCGCCCTCAAGATTTAGCGGCATTACCTCTATGGAGTCCATTGTACCATTTACACGGACCACAAGAGTTTGAGGTTCCTTATGGATCAGCCGAATATGAACATGAGGCAGCGTTGGTGGATAGATGTGGTGAAGGATTATGACTATGAGATCCTTTAACACCTAGGCAAGGCCAATGTGGTGTTCGACGCCCTAATTCGTAAGGCGGTGGCGACTCCGATTAGAGACATATGTCTGAGGATGTCAGTGATTACTCCATTGATATAGCAGATTAGAGAGGCACGGGTTGAGGGCCTGAAGGAGGAGCGTCAGAAGTGTGAGCGGATCGTAGGCCAGGTGGCCTCGTTTAATTATGAAAACCGAGGGTTGTTGACCCTACATGGGAGGGTCTGGGTTTCATACTGGGGCGTAGTGCGGTAGGTTCTGATGGATGAGGCCCATAATTCGAGTTCTCGATCCATCCTGGGGTGACGAAGATGTACCGGATCTTCGCCCTGAGTACCGGTGGCCCTGCATGAAGCGGGACATTTCTTGGTACGTGGAGCATTGTTTGACCTACAGGAAGGTCAATGATTAGCACCAGAGACCGCATGGCAAGATGCAGCCGCTAGATATTCCCATATGGAAATGGGAGGATATCACTATTAATTCATTACCAAGCTTCCCAGGACCGCACGTGGGGTAGATTCAATATGGGTCATCGTGGATCGGTTGACCAAGAGTGCTCATTTTATCCCGATCCAAGAAAGTATCTCGGCCAAGAAGCTGGCCAAGATATACGTGCGTGAGGTAGTGGCACGACATGGTGTGCCTGTTACGGTGGTGTCAGACCGAGATGTCTGTTTCACTTCCAGATTTTGGAAGCGGTTTCACGAGGATATGGGTACTCGTCTCCACTTCAACGCCGCTTCCCAACCACAAATAGACGGACAGAACGAGAGGATGATACAGACTTTCGAGGACATGCTACGCGCATGTGTTTTGGATTTCGGTGAAATTCGGGATACATATTTTTTGTTAGTGGAATTTTCGTATAACAACAGTTACCACGCCAGCATAAACCGGCCTCCCTTTGAGATGCTCTACAGGAGGAAGTGTAGGACGCCAATCTGTTGGGGCGAGGTCGGTCAGAGAGTTATGGGGAGTACTGAGGTAGTACTCAAGACTACCAAGTGGATCCAGCAGGTCCGGAGCAGGCTCCAGACTGCTCAGAGTCGGTAGAAGAGCTATGGTGACAAGCGACATTCTGACTTAGAGTTTCAGGTGGGCGATATGGTCCTCCTGAAGGTGTCACCTCGGAAAGGTCTCATCCAGTTCTGGAAGCAGGGCAAGATGGGCCCATATACATTGGTCCTTTTAGGGTTATAGCCTGGGTGGGCAAGGTAGCATATCGGTTGGATCTACCAGCAGAGCTCAGTCAGATCCATAACACTTTCCATGTTTCCCAGTTGCAGAAGTGCTTAGTAGAAGATGATTCAGTGATTGTGCCCTTGGAGGATATTCAGGTTGACGACAACCTGAATTACATAGAGAGACCGGTGGCGATTCTGGATCACGAGACGAAAACCTTGAGGAACAAGGTTTTTCAGCTAATGAAGGTGCAGTGGTAGCACCACAAGGGTTCAGAGTGGACATAGGAGCCCGAGGAGGAAATGAGGAAACACTACCCAGAGTTATTCAAGATAGCGGACTTTGAGGACGAAGTCTAAGACAAGTAGGGAGAATTGTAACGCCTAGATTCCTAGTATGCATTTATTTAAAAATTATTCATTTTTATAGACTTACTCGACGAGTTGGAAGCCCCAGACTCGCCAAGTAGAAACAAGATTGCACGTGGGGTTTAAGCCTACTTGATGAGTCGAGAGCTTTCAACTCAGCGAGTAGGTCTTCCAGAGTGAAACCCTAATTTCGGGGTTTTGTACCCTATTTAAGCATCATAATCCCTACCCCTTGGCCTCATTTCCAGCCTCCTTGTCCTAAAACCATAATCCACAAAACCCTAGAGCTTTATTGAGAGTGTGAGACACTTTAAGTGATCTTTGTGCACTTTTGAAGCTTGTGGAAAAAGAAGATAGAAGGCTCAAGAGGAAAGGAGTAGATCCAGGAACTACATTCCATTCGCTGCATTTTCTGGTAATCAAGTCTCTAACTTGATCTTTCACTTCTTAGATCTATTTACTTCCATTTTATGAGGGTTTTGGTTCAAGAACCTTGGCATTTGGGGATTTGGACATCCCAAGTGACTTACATTTCAGATCTGGGATCTAGAAGGGATTCCATGACGTAAAGGTGCAAACTTTATGACCATGGAAGCCCCATGCAAGCTTAAAAGTGTTATTATGGTCTTTTTAGCCCTAAAAGGCCATGCATGGAAGGAAAGCTTGGAACTTTACGTGCCTAACTGATGTCGAAGGCCTAGATCTACTATAGTGTGCTTTGGTTTAGAGTATTATGGATTGTGGACCAAGATCCATGTTCTAGATAGTTAGGGTTTGAGCTAAACCCATTAAGAGGTCAAGTTGAAAACTTTACCCATGAAAGTGTATGCCTAGTGTGTAAATCAAGTATGGAGTTTGGATATGAAGGTTAGGAGCTTAATCCATTAATATGACTCAAACATATAGAGGAACTCGGTGAGTCCATCGAGGGACTCGACGAGTTGAGTTGGTTGGTCCCGTGTTAGCTTAAGATAGAACTCGACGAGCCCATGAAGGGACTCGATGAGTTGATTCGGTAGATCGCGACTATGAGTAGCCTGGGAACTCGACGAGTCGGGGAAGTGACTCGACAAGTGAGATCGCGACTTCAAGTTCTAGGACTCAATGAGTTTATGAAGTAACTCGAAGAGCCGGGTCAACCAGAAGGTTGACTTTGACCAAATCATTGACTTTGACCAGGGTTTAAATGGTCATCTTACCATAAGGAGAGTTATCAGATTTTGACAAAGTGTATTATATTGATGATAGTCGGGGAGTCGTTGGAGTAGCCGTTAGAGATTCCTCACAGGAGATTTCATAGCTAGCATTCGAGGTGAGTTTTCTCCAGTAGGAACGGGTTTAAGGCCCCAATGCCGACCCGTTTATATGTTAGTAGTTCCGGGATACGATCCGATGTCGGGAATGGCCCGATGTAGGTTATATGCTTTCCGGATTACGATCTGATGCCAGGGTGGTCCCGATGAATCTTTATGTATGCTTGATGTCTTTTTGATTCTTGCATGTTATGTGTTATGTGTTCCGGGCTTCGGTTTGATGTCAGGGCAAGCCCGATGTATGTTAGCCTATATGTTATGTGTTATATGTTCTGGACTCCAGTCCGATTCCCGGGCAAGTTCGATGAATGTTTATATGCTTATGTTATGTGCTTATGTTACATGATATGTTGTATCATGTATGTATGTCGGGGCAAGCCCAATGAAAGTTATATGCTTATGTTATGTGCTTATGTTATATGATATGTTGTATGTATGTCGAGGCAATCCCGGTTCCGGACGAGGTCCGATGCCAGACGCGGTCTGATGCTGGGGTAAGCCCAATGTCGGGCAGGAACCCGATGTCAGGTTCGTCCCGATGCAGCTGGGCAGAGTCCCAAAGTTATGTATATGTTATGTGTATGGTATGTGGTAGTTTGGGGAGCTCACTAAGCTTCGTGCTTATGGTTTTCAGTTTTGGTTTCTGGTACTTCCACTAGCAAGAGGAAAGGCTCGGGTTGATCGCATGAAACGCACCACAGTTTTAGCCTGATGTTTTCACTCTGATATTTTGACACATGATTTTGATACAATATTTTGTGATGATGATTTGAGATACATGGCTTATGATCTTTATAGTGATGTTTTATGAATCATGGTTTATCTTAAATGATTTTAAAACAAAATTTTGTACTGTATTTTTGGGATGTTACTGGGTCCGATGCCGGTAGAGCCCCGATGACATGGTGGGGCCCATTATATGATTATTGTATGTATGGTATGAGGTAGTTTAAGGAACTCACTAAGCTTTGTGCTTACAGTTTTTATTTTATGTTTCAGGTACTTCTGGTACCAAGGGGAAGAGCTCGAGTTGATTGCATCACACACACCGTTGGGATTCCACATTTGATATTTACTCTGATTTTGATAACATTTGATACTGTGTTTTGTTGAGATGTATGGATGATATTTGAAAATACTATTTTATGTATTATAAAAATGAAATTTTTGTGACCATATTTCTGGATGTTTCAAGTTGGTATCAGAGCCTTGGTTTGAGGGAATCGGGCACACCCTCGGGTGTGATTGAACTCAAACTAAGAACTTGGTGGAAATTTTCAAAAGAAAAACGTTTTATAAAAAGGATTTCTAAAAGAGAAAAAGGATGTGGTGCATGCAATTTGCCCGACTCAAGTAAGTTTTCCTAAAATACCCATACATGTTGATGATATGTTTTGAATTGTGAATTTGTGGATCACATGCTAGATTAGGGATAAGGATCTAGTAGAGATGCCTTTGTATTCCTGCTATATGAGCTTATAGATTTGCATGTTGGTACTGATTAGTCAGTAATAGGATGACCTGTTTAGGTTATGCTTGGTTCTGATTACTCGATGCTTAAATGTTGCTTTCGTTGTGCTTTTAGTAGTCCTAACTAGCTTCAGCTAACTAGTAAATGAATATGCTAAATTACATATAATTGAAACTAAATAATTTTAGAGGGTTAGGTTTTAAATCTACTGCGCAGCTCTTGTTTGAGTCCAACCGTTGTAGTGTGAGACCTCTCATTCGAAGAATTATCTAGTTTTTGTAATATGTAATTGTATTCGTGGGCTAGTTAGAGGAAGTTAGTGGGAGTTCCTTCTGAAGCTGATGGCGGAGAGTGGTGTGGACTTTTCCTTAGGAAAACCTAGGATGAGATTTAGTGTTGGGAGCCTTATCTATGAGGAATTGTTGGATATAAGTAACTTGGCTGAGTTAAGGCACTTCATAAGGAAAGTATGGATAGATGTGGAAGGTAGTATGGGCCCGTAAAACTGGAAGCTGAGGATCCATACTCGATTCACGGAGAGTTGCGATGAAGCCAGGGAGCTTGTGGAGTTGTGATTCCCAAATGTATATATTTGATGTGTATTCTGATGGTTTATATGGTCTATTTTCAGTATGGTGGTATTGCGAGGCAGACCGGTTAGCAGTTTCGACATTGGGGAGGGTTCAGGCTCAGGTTCTAGAGTCGTGTAGCTTGATGACCAGACGAGGGAGTTCATCTTGTCTAAGATTACGCGCAGTATCCTTGAGCAGACTCTTATAATCTTTGGAACGGTCAAGGAGAGTATCTTGGAGATTCTTGATGAGAGATTGAGCGCCTTTTGCACTGAGATTGTGGCTTTGGTCGGGATGTGCTCTCTGATTTTCAGGTAGTTTCGTGCATGTGTAGCACCAAATTATCATGGGACGAGGGAACCCTTGCGAGCAGCAGGTGGTTAGCAGATGTTGCTAACGCCTTCCGTACCAGCCGATGTCCTAAGGGGAACAATGTCAGACTAGCTTCCTGTCACTTGAAGAACAGGGCACGTGATTGGTGGGAGGATGTGGGGCGTGTTATAAGATATGATGTTGCTATTGATTCGATGAACTGGAGTGATTTCTCGACCAGGTTCCGAGCCGAGTTTGCACCAGTGATAGAGGTGCAGTAGTTGACGCGAGAGTTCCAGGATCTCAGTCAAACTAATGAGACGGTGGAATTGTCTTGTAACAATATCCAATGGAAATTTTTGTAACTGGAAAAGTCTTTGTGACTTGTGCATGCAATCATTACAAAAGGATCACTGCATATAAGCTTAAAATCTAACAGATTACAGTAAGTGGTAAGGACTTGGTATTCTTGCAGTTACGATAAGGATTTGGAATTGTGAAATGAGTGTCATTGGAAATAATTACAATTGATCTATTTCACATAGTAAGGACCATAGGTAAACATAGTGTGCATGCTTGGATCATGAGATGACTATTGTTTCAATTCAAGTATTAAGTTGATTAAATCGAAACATTATACAATGAATAATATGTAATCAATATGGTGATTAAATAAAATTTGTTTTATTTATATTCAAAAGTTTTGAGACCATATTGGATTCGATTATTCTTGTGTTTCACTTTGCATGTATTGACTTCCATAGTAACTAGGTTATTCAAACTATACACGGTCGATCATACTTTGGAAGTAGGTATTGAGGCAAGACTATCATGAATCCGTCTGTAAATTGTCTAAGGCATTAGACATAGCAAAAGTTTGCTGCAATATTCATGAGTACTCCTGTAAATATATTTAAGTATTGGATTAAACTCATGCTCACCTGAATCACTTCATGGAATTTATCACGAGTGACTGTGAGACGATAATATCATATAGTCTTCAACCCAAGATATATGAGTTGTTGACTACGAGTTGGTTGTGCAATGATGATACGAAAACGCATCAGTAACTTGATGTTATAAAAAACCTATCGTTGTGCATGATTTAATGAGTACTTAGTACAAGCATAAAATATCGAAGTTTATATGTTCCTTTTATCCTAAGAGGATTAAAACCGATATCTTGGGCCCCTCGATGATTTTGTTTTGACTTATGTGGCGGGCCCAGTCAGAACTAAATTGATGTGTTCAGTTATGTTCTATGTCATACAACTCAGAAATCGGGAACAAACTGCAAGACAATAAGTATGACTATGTTCTATGTATTTGTATGCATGATATCTTAAGAACAGAGGAATATGTGATCCCTTATCTAATGGACGTGTCATTGACTAGGTCAGAGTACGACAACAGCTTTAAAGAGCTACGATTGCTAGTCGGCATTTTGGAGTCGTACTTGCAATAATAATTATTAGACTTATCCAAGTTGGAGACTGTTGTATTAGGTATCTAACCCATAACTATAAATGGTATGTACTTGACCCAAGAGTAGCATGGTCCATTTGGGTTGCCTTCACCAAAACAATTTGATAGGAAAGATATTTAAGAAAGAGGTTATTTATGATTTATTAATATATTACAAGTATAATATAATAATTATGAAATCATATTATTTAATTAGTATTGATCAATAATTAATTTAGTGATCAAAAGAGACTAATTAAATTAACGGGGACTGATTATGTAAATCAGTGATATTATAGCACCCGGTTCCTGGTACGTAAAATTTATCTAAGTATTTTGCATTTTTGGCCTTGGACTCGGCGAGTTGTAGGCTCGACTCGCCAAGTAGAGACGGGTTTGGGAGCACGTTTAAGTTGGCGACTCGGCGAGTCCCCGCTGTCTGATGAAACCCTAAATTTCAAGGGTTTGCACCCTATTTAAACCAACCTTATGCGCCCCAACCTCGCCCCCTTCACCCTCAGAGCTCCCAACACCGTCCAAACCCTTATTCCTTGAGAGATTGAAGTGCTTTGGTGTGTTTCTTGAAGATTTTGAGAGAAAAGAAGAGTAGATCAAGAGGAGAAGAAGGAGGCCATACATCCTTGTGTTATCTCAGTGATTTCCTTGAGGTATAACTCAGTTTCCCTCTGTTTTCATGCTTATATTCCTTTGTAGCTCCATATATATGTGTTGGAATCCTACACTATATATGTGTTGTCCCTTAGCTAAAATCGGCCCAAAGAGTTATAGGAAGAGAGATAACTGATTTTAGAGTGTCTAACCTCTCTCTCAAAGTCCTCCTTTGTTCATGGTGTTTGTAAACCATTTGAGGCATCACACTTTAGGTGCTAAGCTCTTGAAAGGCCAACAACTACAACTACATCAAGACGTATTCATCTAACTATGAGTTTTATATTGCATATCCTCTATTGTATGCTAGTTAGGATGTATGCTTTGTAAAATTGAAATTGCATGTATAATTAGAGAAAACATAGATCCAAAGCATCTAGGGTTGCATGTGCACCATAGGAGTGTTATAGTGCTTAAAACCCAACAGTGGTATCAGAGTCTGGGATTGTTTTCTATTATATTTGATGTTTGTTAATTTTCAAAGCAGAAACAATCGATATTCTGGCATTTGACTGATGAACTCGCCGAGTCCATGAACTGACTCGATGAATCCACTTTGTAAAAGAGCAACTCGACGAGTCATGATCATGCACTGGTCGAGTAGATGCTCCTGGTTGCAGAATTTTGAGTTTTGGCCAGAATTGGTTTAGGATCATTATCAAAAAACTGTTTTGTAATCATAAAAAATGTATTTTCTAATTTGGTAATGATGATCCTCATCTAATTAAAGGAAAATTGTCAAATTTTAAGATAATAAGATATTATTTATATTATTTGATATGAATTGCCTTGCTAAGAGTTAGGTTAGATCAATCATGAATTATATGATAATTTTATTTGTTGGAATTGATCTAAATGTTTTTTAATGAGTTCCATAACTTGTCCTCAAATTATGGAACATGAAAAGTTTAATCCATTAAAATAACATTAACTCATAATTTATGGAGTTCAAGAGAGTTGCTGAGTTACAAATTTGCCATCAAAGTTTTGGAACTCAAAGGTTTTAAGGAGTTACAAAAATGTGTCATCAAATTTGGAACTCAAAGGTTTTCCAAGAGTTACAAAACTTTCCCTCAAGTTTTGGTATTTGAAAAGTTTCAAATTATGTAATATTGAATTCTAAAACATCTAGTAATTGAAAGGTTTCAAAAGATGCATCTATTGGGTTCATAACTTAAAAAATTAATTAAATAGTTTTAATTTTGAATTTTTTTAATAACCTAGATGCATTGAATAGTTCAATTACACTTTATGGACTCTATTAAATTAATTAAAGTGTTTAATTAAAAGAGAAGTTTGAAAAATCCATAATAACATGGTTTATGATTAATTAAATTGAAAGTTTAATTTATTAATAGATTAAACCACCAAGTATTTTAAATGTGTAAAATACACCCTTATACTATATAAAATTCAAAGTTTAATCTATTATATATGTATAAGTTAAAAGTTAGTCTTACCGTTAGTAAGCCTCATTCACGAAGTCGGTCTATAAGGGGGGTATAAGGTTACTGCCTATAAAATGGTGGTTTAATGGGTGTCCACTGTCACCCACCGCTTCCTTGATTAGTGGAGGGTCGTTAGCCAAACGGATAGGATAGGAAATTAATTCTCACTAAAAGTATAATGAAAATACCAAGTAACTAAACACTTATAAATTCCCAATCTTAGTTACTTAGGAAAAATGTGAATTTGGTGTTAACCCATGAAATTGCACATTGCACCTTATTAGTCATTAATGGAGTGTGTGTGGTTAACCAACACACTAATCTGGGACTAATGAAGGATATCAATGGGTAGCTAGATGTTAATCATAGATCAATGTAGCGTTTATGGTTAATCGGCACATTGATTAGGTGATTTGTAACATTATGTGTACCAAGCTAATTTGCATGGTTATTCACACCTTGGTTGTGATCCTTGGCATCCCAGTCACAAACTTGAAGGGCATAATCGAGATTTAAACATGTCATTGAAAAGTTCAATGAATCTCAAAAGATCTAGGAAATTCAATTCATTTAAAACCTAAAATTCATTTTTCGTTTTTCATGATGGAAATTGGTAAATCATCATTTACCTTCAAATATTTTACAATTGGATTACGACATCCCTCTTCCAAATTGTAGAATATTGTGTTGGGTCATAGCCTTACTATTTCATTTTGTGTGTTATATTATGGACTTATATCAACTAACTTGAATTTCTCCCATTATAGATGTCTAGTTCGGACAACTATGGTCTTTCCGAATCCAATGGAAAAAAGTTTTCCACATGAAGATGATATTCCACAATATCATACTTCACTTCCTCCACCTCCTCCAATAATTCTCCCTAACCCGCAAGTTCAAAGACTTTAAAAGTTCAAGGCCACTCAAGCCCTATTGGCTAGCAAACACCAAGATGGAAGGTCTGTGTGTGCACATGTCTTGGAGATGAAGTCAAACATTGACAGGATGGGATTGTTAGGAGTTTTTGTGCCAAGGAAGTTGGATGTTGACTTGGTTCTTTAATCACTTCCTTATTCATATGGTGAGTTCATTAAATATTACTATATGACAGACCACGACATGTCCCTTATCGATCTTACCTATTTGCTAATTGCTGCTGAATCAGCAATGATTTGGTGCATTGGTAATGCAAATTTGATTGGAAGATCTAATTCCCAAACTACCATGGACACTGACAATGGAAACATTGAAAGTCTAGAAAAGACTTCTCTTTCCAAGGGAAAGGGAAAGGCTAAGTATGAGATTGTCCCATGTACCATTCCAAAAGAATTTGTTTGCTTCAATTGCCAATAGATGGGGCATTGGTTGCGAAGCTGTCCTGACTATCTGAGAGATCTAAGAGAGGGTAAAGTCAAAATGCATGACTCAGCTTCATGTAAGTCCGCTATCTAACTCTATTAAGTTCCTATTTGGAGATTCTTAATACATGATGTGATAAGATTACATTTTGATGTTTTGTAGGATCGAAGAAAAGAAAGGAAGATTAAAGGAAAAACATGTTGAGTCTGATCGCGAAGGGATGGATTTCGATCGCATGGTTCGATGATCAGGATTGTAAGCTTCTGCTTAGGAGTTATGATAGATTGCTTAGAAATGTGTAGTAACATAGTTTTCATTTGTAATTTCATTGTAAGGAAAACATTTCCGCAGTTTTATAAATAAAGAAAAAAAATTGATTTTATCTTATGTATATTTCCTTGCAATGACATTTGTGAAAATTGATGTTTGTATGTTTTTATTTTAGAAATATGGATTTGATTCTTTCGGTTGTGGTAGTGTCTAAATTTATCAAATAAGGAAAGATTCTCATCACCCAAGGTTTAATTATCTGATAAAGAAACTTGGAATCATGCAAGTTGTATTGTATGATGAATGAGAACTTTCATCTTTGGGAAATTAAGACTAATCCCTTGTTCACATGTATATGTGAGTCAAGTGAAGGACTAGGGGATTAGGTACACATGGTTGTGCACTGGTCAGGTCCACCGCAAAGAATGATAAAACTATTTGTAATGATTTACTAAAAGCTTAGTAAATATGGTTATGCTTACAAGTTTAAGTGTAATTCTGAATCATTGAAAAAGTTTCAATGTATAGCAGAATGAATAAGAAGAATCAAATTAGGCAGAAAGATAAAAGTTTCTCCAATCTAAAAAGAAGGGAGAGTACTTAAATATCGTGTTTTATGATCATCCTTATGATTATGGAACCATGTCACAATTGATCCTCTAAGGACATCTTATTGAACTTGTATGGCTAAGAAGAGGAATCACGAATTGTTGAAATGGTTAAATCAAAAGGTGAATCATACTTCGTTCCAAAATCGAGTCTTAGAGTTATAATCTGAGATTGTAACTTGAGTGACATAATCTCAAGAAAGGTTTATAACACTTATCAAATGTAGAGTAAAATGTTTTCTACTCTTGTACATTTGAGATTGGTAGTTGTGATGTTTTGGATAAAACAAAGATCAACTAAGACCGATTGTCAAAAGTGTTTGTCTTGATAAGAAACCGCACTAACTCTTGAATATTTGTTGTTAATTAATGTTTCTTGACAAAGAGAATCTTATATGTCAAGACGTCAGTGGGAGTCTTAAAGATCTTGAAAAGTTTTGAGAACTAATCAAGAGTAAACCCATTGTTAATCACTAGCACACGACTTGAGGTTTGTAACCTATCGTGTTGACATATTCTTGTTTCCATGCCCATTCCAGTTAAAGTTGACTATGCGTGTGGGTTCTATGAGTTCTCAATTGTTTTCATAACAAATTGGAAGCAATTTTAGGCCCTTGTGCTGCCAGGTGGCAAGAAATTAAGATTGAACAAGTTCAGTCCATATGAGTTTAGATTTATCACTAACCTTATCTTGTGATTATGGTTATGAAAAATTCACAAGGATAGGAACACATACACCATAAAATCTAAGTGTCATAAGGTTTCTCTCCAATTCATGAAAATGATTGTGAGGAAACTCTTTCACTAAGCAGATTTTAAAGAGTTAGCAATTGTGATATTTGCATTCTCAAATTTGATTATGACTACGGCATCCCTCTTCATAGTTTGAATTGTGAAAAATGGCAAATGATTTGAACATTCGGAACTTATTGTTTTAAGTTCTGAATAGTTTATACACACATATGAGCTTTCTAATAAAGGTGTATGAGCTTAGATAAAGGATTATCGAAGCATCTCGTATCAAAAATCAAAACTTTGGTGAGAATGTCAATAAAGTATTGATTTCTAGAAGTCCAGCTGATTTTGGATACATCTCAAAGCTAGTGGGAGCATAAGTGTTATGCTAGTAAAATAATAATTATTATGCTAGTGGGAGCATAATTATTATGGTAAGTGTTGCGAGTTAGTAATGTTAGTTATAGAAAACAAAAGTCTCAATTCGCAAAGTTGCAGAGTTTGAAAAGTTGGTTTGCTATAATTAAGGGAGAGGAAATTATACTTCATTTCAAATCTAAAAGCTTACATTAAGATTTTAATCAAATTTAGTCAAGGATATATATATATATATATATATATATATATATATATATGAATGTTATGTTGAAAATATTCGACATAAGGAAATTCTGTATATGGAAATGTTATAGCAAGAGACTGGTAAAGTATCAGGTATGTATGTAAGACATTATGAATCGTGTCCCATATGCTTCTGATATAGGATCGATTGCATGTGCTATAATATTCTCTCGTTCTAATTGTCCAAGTGCCTAGGGCATTAAAAGGGAAAAAGGACTAGAACCAGATATGACTAAAGTTATTATACAACTATCAAGGACGATCTAAAGTTTACCAAGGATTGGTTGCCTGTTGATAGTTGGAAGTATAGGAATGGATGGACCATATTGATATAATTCTGAATATATAGGATTCTATTAAGAATGGATAGTCATATGACAATTATGGAAAGGTTTCCATAATAGGAGTTGGATATCAAGAATCTATGAGTAAGATAGAAACTTTTATGCAAGAATGATGTTCAAAGGAATGTGATTTGAATATGAGACTTTGTATCTATAGAATTCTCTTGTAACAATCTCCAATGGGAAGTTTTGTAATTCGCAATGTATTTGTGACTTGTGCACATATTCATTACAAAAGGATCACTGCATATAAGCTTAGAATCTAACAGATTACAGTAAGTGGTAAGGACTTGGTATTCTTGCACTTACGATAAGGATTTGGAATTGTGAAATGAGTGTCATTGGAAATAATTACAATTGATCTATTTCACACTACTAGAAAATAGCCCTTTAATGATGCGCAAACAATGACACTCGCTGATAGAGGACACGCATTTGGGCGTGCCCTAAAAAATAATGTTAGTTTTGCAAAATTTGAAGGATAGATAACACGCATTTGTGTGTGCCCTAAAATTAGTGTCAGAAAAGAAAAAAAGGAAACGCGGAGGGCGCCTTTCATAAAATGTACGTCGTCTGAATGTGTCGCTTTATAACATTTTAATGAAACACACGTTTTTAACGCGGGATTTCACCCGCCTATTGAATCCCAAAAATTAAACCCCCCGCCTCTTCCAATTAGGAAGAAAAATCCCTAGGCCTTCTCTTCATACCAGAATTGCTCTTGCTTTCGTGATCAAATGCCTCACGACGACGATGATAACGATCATTGTCTCGGCGGAGTCACCCCACCTCCATTTTCATGCGACCCTTCAGCACCAACACCGCTATATCCCTTCTGTAACATCAAATTACCGATTCCCAACCCAACCTTACCCAAAAATCAGACCTCACAAAATCTTTCATAGAGCCGACGATTGAAGATCTACGACTCCTCACGCTCACATCGCCGATGATTTTAAGGCCTTTTGTCCCCGATATCAAGGAACAACTAGGGCTTTATGCTCCCGACCTCACAAGGGCAGACCCAAGAACTAGGGCTTTTATATCGGCGTCTTCAGGAAGAACAAGGATATTCGCTCTTCCTCCTTCCAAATCGACTAATTCTTCATCAACTCTTGTTGAATACATGTCTCCCAAATCAAATCAGGAAGATGAGGACCTCGAGGTGAAGCGATATCGAATTAAGGAAACGTCTAGAACGAATGATAGGTTTTACCCCTGATCCCATTGCAATGAGTCCACTTATGCAAAGTCCAGCTATTTCACAGTTCATTCAGCGTCTCCTTTCAAACCCACAGAACACGAATCCGGTTTTTGGCTTCTTCTTTTTTCATTATCTTTAGATTTATTTGTTTGTTAGGGTTTACTTTGCTAACATGCTTGGTATAATTTCATAGACAGTCAATTCCTTATTTGTTATGTAGATTCAGGGCATGCATTATCCCTTAAGGTATACATGTTTTCACCATTTTGCTGTTAAAGATACGAAAATACCCTTCTTATTGTAAAGAATAAGCTAATAAATATTGTATGGAATGTTTCAAGAAGTAAAAGATAAATTAGAAGCCATGAAAATGGAACAACCACAGGGACAAGGAAATAATTTCTATTTTCTACCTCTTGCAGATGGACGACTTTGTATTGCCCCCATCTGAGTCAACTCGAATCTTGAAGGACAAGGAAATAATTTGGTCAACTTAATTTTTAACTTTTTACTACTTTCTTCATACAAACATGTAACTAGTTCTTTAACAAGTGGGCATATATTTGTTTGTTACTTCAGTGTGAAAAGAAAAGAAATGGCTTTGGTTGAAGCAATACAGGGGGCAGATGCTGGAAATTTACTTGACTATCCAGAAGTCAACAGGAAAGAACCTGTAAATAATTGCATGTTACTTCTGGAAAATGAAGAGTTTGATAAGGAAACTGGAGGACACCAAAGTGAATCTGAGGATGCTGAAGATGAAAAGTTGGAAGATGAACCTTCACCTATACAAACAACTTCCAAGAAAATAAAAGCCTCTAAAACATCTAGGAGCTCAAAGTAAGTCATGTAATCTAATGTACATTTCGTTTTTGTGTTATATTTATGATAAAGTTGACTTTCAATTTTATTCGTTTTTGTGTTACATGAGTTTGCTTTTGTGAAACATAGGAAGAAGAAACACCGAACAGTGATGGATGTTGTTGAAGATGAAGTTCTGACAGAGGACAACAACATTAATAATGACAAATTTTGTCCCATGAAAATCATTAAACCAAGCAAGGAGAAGGGGTGCTGAAACAATCCTTGTAGAGGTTAAATCTCCTCCTAAGTTGAAGAGGTAATTCATAATATGTATATAAATATATACATATAAGTTTTCTTGTTACTTTTTCTCTATTAAATTTGTTCTTGGGCTCTCTTTGGGTTTCATAGGAAGAAGAACACACAGGGTGATGAGTGGTGATGAAGGTGAAGTTAGAGATGAAATTTGCAACATTGATGATGATAAAAGTAAAACCATTAGCAAGAAGAAGATTAAACCAAATGAGGAAGCTAACATGGGAGATGGTGAAACAAGTGACAAAAAGGTTAAATCTTCTTGAAGGACAAAGAGGTAATTTGTAATCTTGATGGCATGTATGTGTATATAGACTAGTGTTACAATTATGTAGGAATAATTCTCCATCCGTCTAATTTATGTAGGAGTGAAGAATATCTAGAAGACAATGTCCAAGGAATTGAACAAGCCTCTACTACACCTGATGGGGATAAAAAGGTCTTTTCATGCTTAGTTAAACAAATACAACATTTTTATCTGCTTGTTAAATGTTAATCATACAAAACCATAAATAACTTTTGGTATGAATCCTTAGGGCCCTAGTAGAAGTGCTAGAAGGAAAAAGGCTAAGAGACAATGGAAGCGAGAACTTACTAAAATTTCACAAAAGGTAAACAAATTATTTGTTCAAATTTATTTCTCAATAAACTGTTGATTTATTTCTTGCAATCTCAAATTGCAGCCTGATACTGATACCCATCTAGAAGGGACAAATGACCACCCGAAGGGGCATGTTAGTAATTTTACATTTGAAAATATGTGGATATAAATAAACCATCCATTTATAAATGTATGTTTTCTCAATCAGGAAAAGAGTTTAATAGAAGAAGAAGAAAGAAATTGTAATGGGAATACAGATACTCAACTTGTTGCTTGTGTAGTCAAGCCAGGCCATATTCGCTTTGAACTTCTTAATGAAGGTATATATATATATATATATATATATATATATATATATATATATATATATATATATATATATATCATTATTATATACAAAAACCTTATTTTTTAAGAAGCGCGTACAGCGCGTTAGATGGCTTTAAAGAAAAGCCGATGGCGTAAACAAAACTGCCGCCGAATCGACATGTATCTTCACCTTTCTTTCTCTTCGTGACACCTAACTCCACCACCGCTTCAGAAAATGATGCACGAATCAACACAACCTCTCGTACTCTTGCTCTTTCTCTTTGAGGAAGGCATGTTTCCGGTTCTAAGTAAAATCCAATTGAAAGTTTAGATTTGAATGGTTATTTGAGACCTTTCCACATGTGATAAATTCTTCCCAAGTTTTCTATTTTAATGTCAAATCTTTAACATAACTTTGTTCACCTCATCAACTTCCAATCTAAATCAATGCAGCAAAGAGGTAGGCTTAGTGAAAAAACTCATGGTTGATTGTTTGACTAGTCAACTCTCCAATTCCCTTCGTCCACACGATGTTGTTTCTGCATTGGGCCCCATGTATGAAGGTCATGACAACAATGGATGCAAAAAGTTGCAGGTCTCAAATCAACCACTTGGAAAGCACTAAAGGTTTGACTTTTTTTTATTATTCCGAATAGCTTTTATTAATCCTTGTAATTGTACTTTCATCTTTTTTCTATCAGATGTGCATCCTCAGTTCAGTCCTTGATAAGTGCCTAAGGTTGCTTGGTTTTGAGTCGGCGGCACCTTGCGATACCTCTTGCAAACTCAGGTATGTAGCTTTATTATTCCGAATAGCTCTTGTTTTCTAGTATTAGAAGATCATATGTCTTGATTTCATGCATAACAATAGAGAGATATTGTAGCATCTTTAATAGAGCTATGTAGCATTATAATCCTTCAAATGTGATGGAAACATATAAGGTGCAGTAGATAAGCAAATAAAACTCTTAATCCCAATGATGTCAATAATCTTCCAGAAACTAAAAATCTTCATTGTTTGTACGATGCATGATATATTTGCATCCCATGCTATATTATTTAGATGCTTTAACTTTCATTAATTGGTTTGAATGTTGGTGTTTAGTAATTAAACTCAATTTATTCCTCTTTTTATTAACAACTTTTATTTATTCATGATCTTCAGCTATCTCTGCTTTTGGGCGGCTTGTAATTTTAAGTGATGGAGTCTGGGATGCTCTTTCCACTGAATCAGCTCTGGAATGCAGTTGCGGATTGGCTCCGGAATCAGCAGCAGCACAAATTGTCAAAGTACGGAAATAAAAAAATGTCAAATTTGTAATAAAATATTAGTCAATGGATTCTATTTTTGTATGACATTAAATTTTATGAAATGGATTATATTTTTTGTATATGATATTTTATTTTCTATTATGATGCATTAAATGCAAATTTAATCTGAAAATTAGTAAATCTATAAAAAAATATATTTTTTTAAACATTTAAAATTATGATACGCAAAAATGTGTGTCATCTTCATTTATGACATGACCTTTCTTGACAGGGGCTTTCTTGATACGCATTGCGTGTCATTAACACGCGCGTCGTAAGGTTATGACACGCGAATGCGTGTTGTCTACAGGGCCTTCCTTGATACGCATTGCGTGTCGTAAAGGCGCGTCGTAAATGAGCGTCGTAAATGCGCGTTGTCTCTCTTTATGACAGGGCCTTCCTTGATGCGCATTTGCGCGTCGTCTGAGCCATTTACGACACGCAATGAGCGTCGTAAAAGGCTGTTTTTCTAGTAGTGTCACATAGTAAGTACTATAGGTAAACATAGTGTGCATGCTTGGAGCATGAGATGACTATTGTCTCAATTCAAGTATTAAGTTAATTAAACCGAAACATTATACAATGAATAATGTGTAATCAATATGGTAATTAAATAAAATGTGCTTTATTTATATTCAAAAGTTTTGAGACCATATTGGATTCGATTATTCTTGTGTTTCACTTTGCATGTATTGACTTCCCGAGTAACTAGGTTATTCATCCTATACACAGTCGATCATACTTTGGAAGTAGGTATTGAGGAAAGATTGTCATGAATCCGCGTGTAGTTTGTTTAAGGCATTAGACATAGCACAAGTTTGTTGCAATATTCATGAGTGCTCCTGTAATAAGATTCGAGTATTGGATTAAACTCACGCTCACCTGAATCACTTCATGGAATTTATCACGAGTGATTGTGAGACGATAATATCATATAGACTTTAAACCAAGATATATGAGTTGTTGACTAGGAGTTGGTTGTGCATTGATGATACGGAAACGCATCAGTAACTTGATGTTATAAAACGTATCGTTGTGAATGATTTAATGAGTAGTTAGTACAAGCATATAATTTCGAAGTTTATCTATTCCTTTTATCCTAAGAGGATTAAAAGCGGTATATTGGGCCCCTCGATGATTTTGTTTTGACTTATGTGTCAGGCCCGGTTAGAACTAAATTGATGTGTTCAGTTATGTTTTATTTCAGAAAAATCGGAAATCGGGAAACAAAATGCAGGACAATAAGTATGACTATGTTCCATGTATTTTTCTGCATGATCTCTTTAGAACAGAGGAATATATGATCTCTTATCTAATAATGAACGCGTCATTGACTAGGTCAAAGTTCGACAACAGCATTTAAGAGCTACAATTGCTAGTCGGGATTTTGGAGTCGCACTTGTAATACTAGTTATTATACTTATCCAAGTGGGAGACTTTTGGATTAGGTGTCTAAGCCCATAACTATAATTGGTATGTACTTGACCCGAGAGTAGCATGGTCCATTTGGGTTCCCTTCACCAGAACAATTTGATAGGAAGGATATTTGAGAAAAAGGTTATTTGTGATTTATTAATATATTACAAGTATAATATATTAATTGTGAAATCGTAATATTTAATTAGTATTGATCAATAATTAATTTGGAATTAATTTAGTGATCAAAAGAGACTAATTAAATTACCGGGGACTGATTATGTAAATCAGTGACATATATAGTGTTTGGGCTATTGATCCATGATGGGCTACGTTTTATGTAAGTATCCATGAAGAGTTAGCCCACATGAGATATGGATCATAACCTAAGTGTATGGATTAGGGTTTACCCATGACTCTTGGAATCCTACACTATATATGTATCGTCCCTTAGCTAAAATCGGCCCGAAGAGTTCTAGGAAGAGAGATAATCGATTTTAGAGTGTCTAACCTCTCTCTCAAAGTCCTCCTTTGTTCATGGTGTTTTTAAACCATTTGAGGCATCACACTTGAAGTGATAAGTTCTTGAAAGGCCAACAACTACAACTACATCAAGAGGTATTCATCTAACTATGAGTTTTATATTGCATATCCTCTATTGTATGCTAGTTAAGATGTATTCTTTGGAAAATTGAAATTGCATGTATAATTAGAGAAAACATAGATCTAAAGCATATAGGGTTGCATGTGCACCATAGGAGTGTTATAGTGCTTAAAACCCAACAATATCTTCTCCTTATCTCTTTATTTATATTGAATTGTTTGCGTAGATTTATGTGTTTTATTTTAGGATTGTTCCTTATGAATGGTATAGCTGCTTTGGTATTGTTTGATTAGGGGGCTAACCGATCATTTGTATCTCTAGAGCTTAGCAAGATATTTGCTAGAGCTTCGGGGGAGTTGGATTGTCCTCTATATGTTGAAATTGTTGATGATACGTCTATTCGAGTTGCGAGGGTTCATCGAGGTTGTACTCTCCAGTTATTCAACGAGAAGTATCCGATTGATCTGCTTCCTATTCCTATGTGTGGGAACAAGGTTATTGTGGGCATGGATTGGTTGAGCCCTAATGGGGCAGTGATCAACTGCGAGCAGCAGTTAGTTCGAGTTCGGACCCCAAGTGGGGGAGAGTTGGTCATTCAGGGTGAGAGACCACAACGTGGGCCGATTATGTGTTCTGCAGCAAGGGCAAGATGCTATCTTCATCAATGCTATTTGGGTTTTGCCGCCTATGTCATGGATACCCGGGATAAGTTAAGGCAACCGTGGATGATGTGCCGATCGTGCGGGAGTATCTGGATGTTCTCGGAGGATTTTCTAGGGCTACCTCCGGAGAGATAGGTGGAGTTTGGGATTGATTTGACTCTAGGTGCGGCTCCGATAACCAAAGAACCGTATCGGCTGGTTCCTCATGAGATGTAGGATTTGTCTATACAGCTGCAGGAGCTATTAGACAAGGGATTTATTAGGCTGAGCAGTTCGCCTAGGGGAACCCCGAGTATGTGTATTGACTACCAGGAGTTCAATAAGGTAACGGTGAAGAACCGTTATCCCCTTCTGAGGATTGATGATCTTTTCGACCAGCTTCAGGATGTATCTTGGTTCTCCAAGATTGATTTGTGATTGGGTTATCATCAGATGCGGGTCCGTGATGACGATGTGCATAAGATAGCTTTCCGAACTCGATATGGTCATTATGAGTTCATGTTGATGCCTTTTGCGCTCACCAATGCTCCCGTTATGTTCATGGATCTCATGAACCGCCTGTGCAGACCGATGTTGGATCAGTCTGTGATAGTCTTTATTGTATCTTGGTCTATTCTAAGACTCAGGAGCAACACAAGGAGCACTTAAGGGAGGTGCTTGAGACCTTGAGGAGGGAGAGACTTTTTGCAAAGTTCTCCAAGTGAGAGTTCTGGTTGTGCGAGGTGCAGTTTCTGGGGAACCCAGAAGGGTATTCTGGTTAATCCGGCCAAGGTCAAGGCCGTGATGTCATGGGAGGTTCTGGGGTCTCCATCTAAGATCTGGAGTTTTCTTGGTTTGGCGGGTTACTATCGGAGATTCATCCAGGATTTCTCCAAGATTGCTATTCCATTAACCTGACCGACCAAGAAGTCGATGACTTTTCGTTGGGGGCCTGAGCAGTAGGCAGATTTTAAGACTCTTAGGCAGCGGTTGTGTGAGACGCCGATTCTGACCCTACCGGAGGGTGTTGATGACTTCATGGCTTATTGTGATGCTTTGATCACAGGTTTGGGGGCAGTGTTGATGCAGCGGGGTCACGTGATCGCTTACGCTTCGAGACAATTGAAGCGTCATGAGGCAAATTATCTGACGCATGATTTAGAGTTGGGGGTTGTGGTTTTCGCCCTCAAGATTTGGCGGCATTACCTCTATGAGGTTCGGTGTACCATCTACATGGATCACAAGAGCTTGAGGTACTTGATGGATCAGACGAATCTGAACATGAGGCAGCGTCGATGGTAGGATGTGGTGAAGGATTATGATTATAAGATCCTATACCACCCGGGGAAGGCCAATGTGGTGGTCGATGCTCTCAGCCACAAGGTGGTCGCAGCTATGATTAGATATGTATGCTTGAGGATGACAATGATTATTCCATTGTTGGAGCGGATCTTAGAGGCTCAGGTCGAGACTATGAAGGAAGAGCACCAGAAGAGAGAGCATGTTGTGGGACATATGGCTTCCTTCAATTTTGATAGTTGCGGATTGTTGACCCTGCATCGGCGGGTCTGGGTTCCTTATTGGGGCAGTGTACGCCAGGTTCTGATGGAGAAGGCCCATAAGTCGAGGTTCCTTATCCATCCCGAGGCGACGAAGATGTATAGAGATCTTCTTCCTGATTATTGGTGGCCCTGCATGAAACGAGATGTAACTTGGTATGTGGAGCGGTGCTTGACTTACAGGAAGGTCAAGGCCGAACATCAGCGACCCCACGACAAGATGCAGCCGTTGGAGATTCCCGTATGGAAGTGGGAAGACATCATTATGGATTTTATCACGAAGCTTCCTAGCACTATGTGCGGAGTGGATTCTATCTGGGTCATCGTGGATCGGTTGACCAAGAGCGTGCATTTCATCCTGATCATGGAGAGTATTTCTGCAGAGAAGTTGGCCGAGATTTATGTTCGGGAGGTGGTGGCACGTCATGGAGTGCTAGTATCAGTAGTTTTAGACCGGGATGTTCGCTTTACTTCCAGATTTTGGAAGTGGTTTCATGATAAGATGGGCACTCGTCTCCATTTCAGTACAACATTTCATCCGCAGACCGATGGGTAGAGTGAGCGGACGATTCAGACTCTTGAGGATATGCTGCGAGCATGCGTGTTGGGTTTTGGTGGGAGTTGGGATATGTATCTTCTGTTAGCGGAATTTTCATATAACAACAATTATCACGACAACATTGATCGACCTCCTTTTAAGATGCTCTACGGGAGGAAGTGTAGGACCCCGATTGTTTAGGGAGAGGTCGGTAAAAGAGTCATGGCGAGTACCAAGTTGCTGCTCAAGACCACTAAGTTGATTAAGAAGGTTCAGAGAAGACTCCAAACAACTTAGAGTCGGTAGAAGAGTTATGCTGACAGGCACCGGTCAGATTTGGAGTTCCAAGTGGGAGATTTGGTTCTCCTAAAGGTGTCACCTTGGAAAGTTATCATCCGGTTTAGGAGGCAGGGCAAGCTGGGCCCAAGGTATATTGGTCCCTTCAGGGTTTTGGCTCGGGTGGGTTGGGTTACTTATCGTCTAGATCTTCCAGTCGAGTTCAGTCAGATTCATAGTACATTTCATGTCTCTCAGCTGTGGAAGTGTTTAATGGATGATTCAGCAGTTGTACCATTGGAAGGTATTCAGGTGGATGACCGCTTGAATTATATCGAGAGACCAGTGGCAATTTTGGATCGGAGGACGAAGACCTTGAGGAACAAGGTTGTACAGCTGGTAAAGGTGCAGTGGTAGCACCACAAGGGGTCGGAATGGACTTGGGAGCCCTAGGAGGAGATGAGTGTATTTTATAGGACCTACTCGGCGAGTTGGAAGGCCCCAACTCGACGAGTTGGTGGCTGAAGATGAAAACCTTAATTTTAGGGTTTGTACCCTATTTAAAGTCCTTAAGTCCCATTGTTGGCCTCCCTTATCGCCTCTTTTCCAGAGAGAACCCTACTTTTTGCTTTTGCTCTCATTGTGTGTATGTGTGTAAGCTTATACAGTGATTTTTGGTGCTCTTTCGGAAGGAACTTAAAGCTTGAAGAGGTTTGATTGAGTGGAAGGCAGTAGATCTAGGATTTCCTCAAGTGTTGCAGCTATATTGAGGTATAAAGACCTTACCTTGACCACTTGTTTTCTAGATCTCCTCATTAGAGGGTTTATTGTCATTTTTTAGCTTATTCTTGGGTCATTCTAGGATTTGAGCATGTCTTGAAGCTATGAATTCAAATATTGACATCTTAGGACCTACATGGACTTTAAGTTGCCTACTTTATCAAGTCTTGGCCCTCCTCCATGCCCTAAATCCCTTAATAAGATATGTTTGAGTGTTTTAGCCCTCTTAATTGTTGGATTAGTGTCTAAGTCCATAACTATTTTGGTATGTACTTGACCCGATGGTGCATGGTCCTTTTGGGTTGCCTTCACCAAAGCAACTTGATTGGAGAAATAAATAGAGAGAGAGGTTATTATGATTTATTAATATGTTATAAGGATAATATATTAAAGGAGAAATCATATTTGTTTAATTAATATTGGTCGATAATTAATTAAGAATTAGTTTGTGATCAAATGTAATTAATTAAACTAGAGGGGCTGATTTGTAATTATGTGATAGTTACAAAATAAGGTAAGAATTATCTTATAAGTATGGTGAACGAATTTAAGGTTGGAAAGCCTTAGAATTCGAGTATGATAAGGATTCAAGGATTATCTTATTGGTTGCTTAATGGATAATCAACTAGATAAGGATAATGACTGAAACCCTATCTTTACACCTATATAAACACCCCTAGGGTTATGAATTCGTGTATCCCTTCCCAAGAAGTCTTAGAAACGAATTCTAACCTCCCTCCTCTCTCCTTATACCTTCTCCACTTGCTTATGGTGTTTGTAAGCCATTAGAGGAGTGACACTTGTGACTCTTTGCTTTCCAAGGTCAATTCAAGGAGGAATTGGATTGTTATTGCTATATAACAATCAAGGTATGTTCTTAAACCTATTTACATGTGAATTCTGATTTCCATATGCTAGAATTAGGGTTCAAAGTCTTGGATTCAAAGTATGTACAATAGAGAAACCTAGATCCGAGCTTTAGGGTTTGTATGAGCACATAGGATGTCTTATGACCAAAACCCATCAGTGGTATCAGAGCCATGATTGGTTTCTATTGTATTGATGCTTGATGTAACTGAAAATCGTGTTTTGGCCTCACTGTTCGACCTGACTCGGCGAGTCACTCTTGGACTCGGCGAGTCAGCCCTACTCGGCGAGTTCCAGAGGGTGACTCGGCGAGTCGGTGCGTCAGACAGTGCTTATCTCGGGATTTCTTGCTGTTTTTACATTGGGATAATTACCTTATCATGTTAGATTAATATTAATCCGATTATATGATATATTTTACTATAATTTTAATCTAATTGAAGATATTTATCAATTAATAAGATAATTGTTTCCTTATAAGATAATTGATTAATTATTTTAAGTAAATTGATAAATTGTTTTGCAAGAAATCATCAAATATGGATAATTATGTGATTAAATGTTAATTTGAATTATTTGTAATTTGATCCTTGTTGTTGTGAAAAGTTTCATATTTGGCCCTTTAGGTTTTATAGTTTAAATTTGAACCCCAAAAGTTTTGTTGTTTTGAAATTTAAATAGTTGAAACCCTAATGTTTTGAAAAAGGTTTCAAAACTTGCCCTCAAGTTTTGGAATTTAAATTTTGTTTAAATAGTTTAATTTTGATGCATATTTAAATTCTAAACCCTTATGTTTTGAAAAAGGTTTCAAAACTTGCCCTCAAGTTTTGGAATTTAAAAGTTGATTAAAAGTTTAATTAGGAATGTTAAATTCTAAAACTAGTATAGTTTTTGAAAAAGTTCAAATCACACCCTTATGGTTTTATTAATTAATTAAGGTGTATAATTAAAAGAGATTTAATAAATCCATTAAAAGTTTAGGTTTACAATTTAAGTGAATTAAAAGTATAATTGTTAAATTGAACCACCTAATATTTTAAAAGTATAAAATACACCCTATACTATATATAACATTAAAAGTCTAACATTATATATATGTATAACTAAAAGTCAGTCTTACCGTTAGTAGGCCTCATTCACGAAGCTGGTCTATAAGGGGTGTTTAAGGAAATTGCCTATAAAATGGCGATTGAATGGGTATCCACTCTTACCCACCGCACTCTTGACTAGTGGAGGGTCGTTAGCCGAACGGGTAGGATAGGACGAAACCTTCCATTATAAGTATAATGAATTATAAAAGTAACTAAATGTTTTCAAAAATCCCCAATCTTAGTTACTTAGGCAAAAGTGAATTGATGCAATTCCATGAAATTACACTTTGTGCCCTTGCGAAGACGTTAGTGGAGCGTGTGTGGTTAACCGGCACACTAAATGGGTCTAAGCAAAGGTAGCAAAGGGTGACTCAATGTTTGTCATAGTTCGGTGGAGCGTGTGTGGTTTACCGGCACATCGAATAGGTGACTGTAACATGTGAGGGCACCATGTAGTTTGCATGGTTATTCACACCCGCTTTGTGATCCTCGGCATCCCAGTCACAAACAAGAGGGGCATATCGAGATTTAAACATGCCATTGAAATGTTCAATGAATCTCAAAGGATCTAGGAGTTTTCATAGATTTAAAAACTTAAATTTAATTTTCGTTTTTCATGGTGGAAATTAGTGAATCGTCATTCACTTACCTTCAAATATTCTGCAATTAGGGTTACGGCATCCCTCTCCCGAGTTGTAGAATATTGTGTTGGGTCCTAGCCTTGGAATTTCATTTGGGTGATTTACCAAGGACTCAATCAATCAACTAACTTGAATTTGTTTTTCTCCCGTTTTGTAGATGTCAAAGTTCGACAACTATGGTCTTCCCAAATCCCGTGGAACAAGCATTCCACATGAAGATGATATTCCACGATTCGATCAAGGAACAAGAAATCATGCTTCACTTCCTCCTCCTCCTCCAATTATTCTCCCTAACCCACAAGATTGTAAAATTGAAAGGTTCAATATCACTCAAGCCCTTTTGGCAAGTAAACATAAAGAAGGAAAGTCGGTGTGTGCACACGTCCTAGGGATGAAGTCGCGCATTGATAGACTAAGAATGATGGGATCCGTTGTTAGTGAAGAGATGGCTGTTGATTGGGTTCTTCAGTCACTTCCCAACTCATATAGTGAGTTCGTAAGAGAGTACTATATGACGAACCACAACGTGACCCTTATAGATCTCACCTATATGCTTATTGCTGCCAAATCAGCAATGGATTGGCGCAATAGAAAAGCAAAGTTGATTGGTGAATCTGCCTTCAAGACCTCTATGGATATAGACAATGGCAATGAAAGACATGCAATGATCGAAAAGTTTGATCATAAGAGAAAGGCGATGTCTGAAGTAGTTCCATGTGTTGTTCCAAAAGAGTCAATTTGTTTTTTATTGCCAAGAGAAGGGGCATTGGAGATGAAGTTGCCCTAATTACCTAAGAGATCTAAGAGATGGGAGAGTCAAAGGTATGACTGCGCTTTAGGTAAAAATCCACTATCTAACTCCATTAAGTTCCTACTCATTGATTCTTAATACATGATGTAATAAGATTACATTTGAGTGTTTTGTAGGGTCGGTGAAAAGAAAGGAAGCTTTATAAGAGAGCAAAATGAATCTAATCACAAGAGACGGATCTCGATCGCATGGACTTGAAGATTAGATTTTGAGCTTAGAAAGTTATGATAGAGTTGTTAGAAATTTTCTTTTGTACATAGTTTTCAATGGATTTTGCATTGTAAGGACAAATTTTTTCCGCTGCTTTTATAAGTAAAATAAATTTTGTTTGACTTATTTATTTATTTGTTTATATCCTTACAATGAAATCGTTATGAAAATTGATGTTCGAATATTTCTACAACGAATGGATATGATTCTTAGTTATGTTATTTATGGAAATGTCAAGAATTTACCAAATAGGGAGAGTTTCTCATCGCCTAAAGTTTCAATTGGATAGAAATTTGGAATCAGACAACTTGGTTGCATGATGAATGAGAAATTCATATTTGGAAATTAGACCAATTCGTTGACAAAGTGTCAAGTGAAGGACTAGGAGATCAAGTACACAAAGTAGCGTGTTGATCAAGACCACCATAAGAGTAACAATGATATTCGTCATGATTTACTAAAGGTTTAGTAAATATGATTATACTTACAAGATTAAGTGTAATTCTAAATTGATTAAAGGGTTTAGATCAATAGTAGAACGAATAAGAAGAATCAAGTAGGCAGAAAGATAAAAGTTTTTCCATTCTAAGAAGAAGGGAGAGTAGCTTTTATGCTTTATGATAGGTCTTAATGATTAAGAACCATATCTCAATTGATCTTCTAAGTGAGTCTTAGTACAATTGTATGTCTAAGAAGAGGAATCAAGAATTGAAGAAATGGTTAAATCAATAAGTCAATCATACTTCGTTCCAATAACAAGTCTTAAAGTTAAGATTATGACATTGAGTGAAAAGTATTCATCAAATGTGGAAAGTTGTGATGTCTTGAATAAGACAAAGACCGACTAGGACCAATTTATGAAGTGTTCTTGATAAAAGCTACACTAACTCTTGAATATTTGTTTGTCAAGAAATGTTTAAAGAATCTTATATGTCAAGGAGTCAGTGGGAGCCTTAATGGTCTTGAAAGGTTTCAAGAACAAATCAAATAAACCTTATCGATCATCACTAGCACACGAGTTGAGGTTGACAACCTATCGTATTGACATTATTATGTGCTGTTCCAATTGAGTTAATTATGCATATGAGTTCTATGAGTTCTCATCTTGAATGCATAAAAGGCAAGGCACCTTAATCAATGAAAGGTACATTGATTTGAAAGGGTGAGATGCTTAACTACTTGGAAGACGTGGTGGGCAGCTGTGCTACCATGAGGCAAGAAATCAAGATTAAGAAAGTTCGATCCATATGAGTTTGAATTTGTCGTAAACGTTGGTTTTGACAAATTCACATGGATAGGAACATTTACACCGTTTAAAATCTAAGTGTCATAAGATTTCCTCCTTCATGAAAATGATTGTGAGGAAATGCTTTCACTAAGAAAGATTTTAAGAAGATAGTGATTGTAAAAGTGCATTCTCGAATTCAATTATGGTTACGGCATCCCTTTCCATAATTTGAATTGTGAGGTTTGGCAATTAGTCTTAATTGTTTAGACACACATATGAACTATCGAAGGCAAAGGTGTATAAAGAATCCTTGATAAAAGATTATCAAAGCACTAAGTATTAGAAACATGAACTTAAGAAATTCAATAAGCATTGTTTTCTGAAAGTTAAGATGTTTATGAATACATGTCGAAGCTAGTGGGAGCATAAGTGTTATGTTTTTATAATAATCATCAAAGATAGTGGGAGCATAAAAGTTATGATTGTATGATTATTAAGGAAAGTATTGCAAGGTTAGCAATATTAATTACAGAAAACAAGAGTCATACTTTGCAAAGTCGCAATAGTTGAAGAGTTGTTTTGCTATAATTAAGGGAGAGAATATTATGCTTCATTTCAAATCTAAAGGATTAGGTTGAGAAATGTTAATAAATTTAGTCAAAGGTACATAGTGTGTTCTTAAAATTTCGATTATGATTACGGCATCCCTTTTCACAATTCGAATTTTGAGAACATAGCAAATAAAACATTATGCGTCATGTCCCATACGTTTCGGGTATAGGATCGATTGCAAATGCTTTAATGTTTGACCATTCTAAATTTTCCAAATGTCGAGCGCATTTAGAGGGAAAAGGGACTAGAATTGGTTTTGACTAAAATAATTAAACAACTATCAAAGGACAATCCAAGTTCGACGAGGATTGGTCGCTTGTGAGTAGTTGGAAGTATAGTATTGGAAAATATGGAAATGTTTCCATATTGGATGGACCATATCGACATCATTATGAATAGATAAGATTCTATTAAGAATGAGTTGTCATATGGAACATATGGAAGTGTGTCCATATTGGGAATTGAATATTGAGAAATCTATGACTAGATTAGAAACTTGTATGCAAAAGGATGTTCAAAGAATGTACTTTGAGTGAGAGACATCACGTCTATGGAATTGTCTTGTAACAATCTCCGATAGAGGACTTTGTAATATCATTGGCTATAGTCTTTGTGACTTTGGTGCAGTGACATTACGAAAGGATAGTTGCATAGAATGTTAGAATCTAGCATATTCTATAAGTAGCAAGAATTTGATATTCTTTGACTTATGAAAAACGGATTTGGAGTTGTGAAATGAGAAGGATTGGAAATGTGTTCAATGTGATCTATTTCACAAAGTAAGAACCATAGGTAAACATTGTGTGCATGCTAGGAGCATGGAACAAGTGTTGTAATTCAAGTAAGAAGTTGATTACCCGAAACGACAAATAATGAGTAATCAATATGGTGATAAATAAAAGGTGTTTTATTTATACTCAAAGGTTTGAGGCCATATGGGATTAGTATTATTCTTGTGTTTCACATTTGCATGTTTTGACTTCCAGAATAATTGAGTTTATTAAGAATAATCGAATTATTCAAACGGGCCACAGTCGTTCATATGTTGGAAGTAGATATGAATGAAGACTGTCGTGAATTGGTGTGTGGATTGTCTAAAAGAGTATTAGACATAAGCAAATGTTTGCTGCAACGTTCATGAGTGCTTATGAATGTGATTTGAGCATTGGATTAGACCCACGCTCACTTGGATCACTCCATGGATTGTATCACGAGTGATTGGTGAGACGATAACATCTTATATTCTTGAAACCGAGATGTGTGAGTTGTATCTTACGAATCGGTTGCACATTGATAATATGTAAACGCACCAGTAACTTGGTGTTATAAAACATATTGTTGTGTGTGATTCGGTGCGTGAGTACAAGCGAGCATTGTATCAAAGTTTATCCGTTCCTTTTATTCAAAGTAGAATAAAAGCGATATCTTTGGGCCCCTCGATGGTTTAGTGATGACAAACGTAAATGCTCGGCCGGGCTAGGGCTAATTTGATTTGTTCAATTAGTCAGTCGTCATAAATCAGAAATCGAGAAGTAGTACAAAGAGAATGATTAGAAATCATATCTCATATGATATCTAGAATGGAGGAATATATGATCCCTTATCTAAGGACACGCGTATTTGATATGATCAGAGTTGACAGCGGCTTTGGAAAGCTACGATTGCAGATCGGGATCCGAAGTCATACGCAGAATAGTTGTTAGACTTATCCAAGTGGGAGACTGTTGGATTAGTGTCTAAGTCCATAACTATTTTGGTATGTACTTGACCCGATGGTGCATGGTCCTTTTGGGTTGCCTTCACCAAAGCAACTTGATTGGAGAAATAAATAGAGAGAGAGGTTATTATGATTTATTAATATGTTATAAGGATAATATATTAAAGGAGAAATCATATTTGTTTAATTAATATTGGTCGATAATTAATTAAGAATTAGTTTGTGATCAAATGTAATTAATTAAACTAGAGGGGCTGATTTGTAATTATGTGATAGTTACAAAATAAGGTAAGAATTATCTTATAAGTATGGTGAACGAATTTAAGGTTGGAAAGCCTTAGAATTCGAGTATGATAAGGATTCAAGGATTATCTTATTGGTTGCTTAATGGATAATCAACTAGATAAGGATAATGACTGAAACCCTATCTTTACACCTATATAAACACCCCTAGGGTTATGAATTCGTGTATCCCTTCCCAAGAAGTCTTAGAAACGAATTCTAACCTCCCTCCTCTCTCCTTATACCTTCTCCACTTGCTTATGGTGTTTGTAAGCCATTAGAGGAGTGACACTTGTGACTCTTTGCTTTCCAAGGTCAATTCAAGGAGGAATTGGATTGTTATTGCTATATAACAATCAAGGTATGTTCTTAAACCTATTTACATGTGAATTCTGATTTCCATATGCTAGAATTAGGGTTCAAAGTCTTGGATTCAAAGTATGTACAATAGAGAAACCTAGATCCGAGCTTTAGGGTTTGTATGAGCACATAGGATGTCTTATGACCAAAACCCATCATTAATGTCATGCATGGACGTAAACTTAGCAACTTTACGTGGTATCTTCACCTTAGGGGATCAGATCTATACTTTGGGGCTTTGGACTCGCTGGAAAGGTGGCTAAATGTGTCAAGACTAGGAAAACTTGACGAGTTGCCCTGCCAACTCGGCGAGTTACCTCGGGTTTCCCCGGGATTCTGGACACTAAAGGAGCTCGACGAGTTGTCCTGTCAACTCAGTGAGTTGACTAGGGGTTTTCCCGATTTTTTGAGAACTGAAGGAACTCGACGAGTCGGGTAGATGCACTCGATGAGTTGGGTCAACATGGACTGTTGACTTCGACATTGACCATGGTGGACCAAGTTTGACTTTTAAGGACATTTTGGGTATTCAAGATTTTAATAAACATAGTCACATTGCAGTTATAGGCAGTTGAGTTCGGAGCTGTTAGTTGGGACTTGATCTTACCAGTTCAACACTACTTGTGAGGTGAGTTTTCCTCACTATACTAATGGGTCTAAGGCACCAAGGCCGAGCCGTTGGATTAATATCCTATTAGTTATTGATATGATGAGTATGAGTTAGATATGCATGATAGTTTGATATACTAGTTTGGTATATCCATAGGACTACCTGTGATATTTCCTGATTATCTGTATGTGTATTTATCTGTTATTACATGTCGACATGTTGTGTGGGTTGGGCTGAGGTTGTACTGCTCTGTGCTGTAGCCAAAAAAACCCTTGAGTATACCAGATATGAGCTGAGAGCCAGGAGGGCATGCCACACTCATACTGAGGACTCATGGGCATTCCAGATATAAGCTGAGGGATAGGGAGGGAATGCCAGACTTGTACTGAGGGCTAACCATTGGTATTCCAGTCTAAGGACAGAAGAAGCAATCCAGACATAAGATGTGGGCCCAAGGGAAAGCAAAACTTATGTTGTGGGCTTGAGGGCAATCTAGATATGAGTTGTGGGCCTACAGGGCAAGCCAGACTCATACTATAGGCTCATGGGTAATCCAGTCCATAAATTTGCGGACCCATTACATGTTGTTATTGTATATGTGCTATTTGTTATGTATCGGTATTTTGGGGGAACTCACTAAGCTTCGTGCTTACAATTTTGGATTTTTTTTCGGGTACTTCGGATGATCGCAGGAAGGAGAAGGCTTGATCGTGCACCTCCTTGCATTTTATGTTATGATTTATGGGATTTCTCTGACGTTAAACTATTTTGAAAACAATTAGTAAACAATGAATGGTTTTTGGAATGTTTGAAAAGTTTAAATTTTTCATGAATTTTACAAATGTTACAATGAGAGAGCATTATCTAGAGTTGTTTAGGGCAGAGGACTTCGAGGACGAAGTTTGATCCAAGTGGGGGAGAATTGTAACACTCGATGGTTCCAAGGTATTAATTATTTAGTTTAATCATGTATTTAATGTTCTAATTATGTAAGTTGTGTGGACTTAGTATATTGGGCTTTATTGTGTGTGTGGGCTCGTTGAGGCCGTATGTTGGGCGTAAGTTAATCAATTGAAACGCGGAGGTATGAACATACACTTAGCGTACAGGGTGGTACGCCCAGTGTACGTGGTCTGGACTAAAAACCCTAATTTTTAGGGTGCAAGCCCTATATAATGTCTTTATGTCCCAAGTGATGGCATCCTTATCAGCATCTTGTGTCAAGAAACCCTAAAATCGAGTCCCATCTTCCATTGTTGAGTGTGTGAGATTTTGGAAAGCTTTTGGTGTTCATCTTTGTGCATTTTGAAGGAGTTTAAGGAGCTTGAAGTTGCTTAGCCTAAATAGGAGGTCTTGGAGCCAGAACCTCTACTCATTTTGCAAGAAATGTGAGGTATCAAGTTCTTACCTTGGTTGTTATATGTTTAGATCTCCTTTTTGGTTAGATAGTTATGTTGTTAGCCATGGTTTGGATGGATGTTGGGATTAGGATGTCCCAAAGGCTTATTCTTTCAGATACAAGGTCCTTGTGGACTCCTTTGGTATAAAGGTGCCAACTTTATGGAGTTTAGGGGGCTCATGCATCCATTAAGTCCTTCATTAAGTCCTTTTTGAGCTTTAGAGCTTCTTAGGGTCATGCATGGACGTAAAGTTAGCAAATTTACGTGGTATTTCAGCTGAAATGGGTCAGATCTACATCATGGAGCAAAGTCTTAACGGGTTAGGAGCTTAATCTTGAAGTTGGCTGAAATGGTTAAGTATGATGTACATACAAGCCTGTATGTTCAGCATACAATCCCTCTATGCAGTACACTTAGCGTACCAGATGAGTACGTCCAGCATACTCAGTTTGTTGGCATTTCATTTTTAGACTTTCGGTTTGGGCTTGGGGGATTAAGTTTTGTTGGGCCATCTAGCTCTAGTAGTTTTGGGCCAAGTATGTGTTTGGGCCTTGGGTTAAGGCCCATGTGAAGGAGTTGGCCCCAATTAGAAATTAGGTCATATTTTGGGCCTTGGTGGATTGTTTAGCTTTGGGCCTATTGGATTGTGGTTGTGGACTTCATTCTTGAACCAAGCTAGGGTAAGGGTAAAATGGTCTTTTTACCCAAGTAGAGATTTTTGGTTATAATGTAGATCCCGAATGTTAATTAGTTTTTATGTGGCAACTGATAACTCGAGGAATTGTAGGACCAACAGCCAAGGATCATTCGTTTTATTCAGCTTTTCGAGGTGAGTTTCCTCACAGGGTTTAGCGGGTCGTAGGAACCAGTGCCGACCCATGCTTATGCTATGTTAGTATGCTAGCTGTCTTCATGACTCTTACATGTGTACATGTTTATATGCATGCTGGGCGGGGCCCGATGACTATTTGTATGCTATGTATCTATGTGACTATTGCATGCGTATGTGATTACTTGATATATGTTATATGTATGTTGGGCGGGGCCCGATCCATTACCGAGCGGGGCTCAATGCCGGACGGGATCCGATGTCAGGCGGGGCTTGATGACAGGGCAAGGCCCATTATATGTTTATTATATGTATGGTATTAGGTAGTTTGGGGAACTCACTAAGCTTTGTGCTTATGGTTTTTAGTTTATGTTTCAGGTACTTCCGGTTCCAAAGGGAAGAGCTGAAGTTAACTGCATCACACACACCATTGAGATTCCGCATTTAATATTTACTCTGATTTTGATAACATTAATAAATTGGTTTTGTAGAGATGTATGGATGATATTTGAAAAATACTATTTTATCTATTATAAAAATGAAATTTTTGGGACCATATTTCTGGATGTTTCATTTTTATATATCAACATAGATCTCTATAGAAAGAGGACGAAAAATTGTGAACAACGGTATATTCGGTTTTTTTACCGATAAAAAACGTGGCTTAAAAGAATATAAACGAAAAAAATGTGGGTTTTTTTTGGTAAAGAGCTGGGTTTTATGGTATAATCTGGTGTATGTACACCCAATGTACAACTGTACATCAATTTCCTTGGCTGTTGATCACTTTTGAATTTTGACGCTCACGATTGGTTCATTGGTTTCTTATTAATAATGATAATCTATTGAACTTCACACACACACACACACATATATATATATATATATATATATATATACACACACACACTAGTTTAATTAAAATTTAATAGTAAAAACTTAAAATTATTAATCAATTATTTTAAATAAATTATTAATTAATAGATACTTTTTTAGTTATATGAAATTATAATAGTTAATTTAAATAAATACGTGGAATTATATTACCTTATAATTTGTATTAATTTTATTATAATTTTTATGCTAATGTTATTAATTTAATGTAATTATAATGAGAAATTCGAAATGGATAATCAATGACATGACATTAATTATAATGCCTAATAGGATGACATGTGTCAAACGGAGAACAAAATTATTCTTTTAATTAGAATACATATATATATATAAAGAAACCCTACCCTTTAAAATGCAAGGAAAGTGGGATGGGGGCATTGCTTTAGAATTTAGGATGATTTTTTGAGGAATTTTTCTGAATTAATGGGAGATTTTTAGAAAGCTGTCACGTTACTTATGGTGGGCAATGGAATTTAGTGGGATATTTAAATTTTGGATGATTTATGCTGGAATTATGGTGATTTTTTCAGCATCAAGACAAAAGTGGATCCTTGTTCAGTCGGGTCTTCGATTAGATGTTCCAACATGGCATTCTTCGTGGTACGTGCCAGCTTCTTGGACATCTACCTACACGTGCACACTATGTTATATAAAGAAACCCTACCCCTTAAAATGCAAGGAAAGTGGGATGGGGGCATCGCTTTAGAATTTAGGATGATTTTTTGAGGAATTTTTCTGAATTAATGGGAGATTTTTAGAAAGCTGCCACGTTACTTATGGTGGGCAATGGAATTTAGTGGGATATTTAAATTTTGGATGATTTATGCTGGAATTATGGTGATTTTTTCAGCATCAAGACAAAAGTGGATCCTTGTTCAGTCAGGTCTTCGATTAGATGTTCCAACATGGCATTCTTCGTGGTACGTGCCAGCTTCTTGGACATCTACCTACACGTGCACACTATGTTGTCTTCCCAAGACTAGGGAAAGTGGAAGCTATTGAATTAATGTAGGATTTTGTTGGATTATTGTAGAATTTTTGTTAATTTTTGGGGAATTTTAGAAGGAGGTCAAGTTTAGGAGTGGATAGGTGGCATCCTCCACTAAATAGATTCACTAATAGGTTTTTTTCACCTGTGGGGCATATAAATATCATTTATAAATATTGATATTTTTATGAGTTTTTGAGCTGCCGAAATTTGTAGGCTGTTTTTTTTCTTAAGCCCGTATTCTCGGCCCATCTAACCATATGTTTGAACAACCAATTAAATTGATTTTGAGTTTTAATTTAAGTTATTTTTACTCACAGCTATCTTCTTCATGGTTATGATTTGGGATTACGTGCCAACATAGACACCTGCCTCATTTTCTCGGGATAATGACACTGTAGTACATTAAAGTTTTGACACTTGTCTAATTTGGTCACTAAAGTTTTTTTTGGTACATTAGACCACTAAACTCAATTTTACCTTCTAATTATCCCAAATTAAAAAACCTAGAAACTAATGCCTCACCACCACGTTATTTATATTATCCTCCAACCCTATATCAAAGATTTCTCCGACGAAGCTACAATCGTCGCCTCCAACCAACCCCCAACCCCAACTCCACAATATCCCTGTAACTTCCCCCTCCTCCACCACTAAACCTTTCTGGAGAAATAACCTCCACCACCAACAAGATTTGCAAAATATTCAAGGATTTCAAGAACACCCATCAATCATTCAACAAATTCAAGATCAAAATATGGGTATCAATGATTATTCATATATGGCATCATCAAAAGTCTCTTCGATCTTGCACCCACGACAGTAGCCCTGGATTCTAAAAATCAATATCACAACTCCGACTACACTCCAGATCTTCCCTTTGATACCATTGCTTTCAGTTTGCATACAAGGGTAGTGCATCTTATGGTGGTATGATTCATAGGAGGGTACCTGGTGGCTTGAAATTTGCATACGAGGTTAGTACATCTTCATCAGAACACCACCTGAGGCTCATAGCCGAGACATTAGGCCAAATGGTTCAATCAGGGTCTATGTCGTTTGGGCTTCAAGCTGAAACTGAAACAGGTAAGATACCATCTCAAGAGATCGTGGACGCTTAAGCTTTAGCAGCTTCGAAGAGCCACAATGAAGTTGAAAGACGACGTCGAGAGCGCATCAACAATCATGAATCATCTTGCCAAACTTCGAAGCTTTCTTCCCATTACCACGATAAACAAGCTACTAGAACAATTTAAGCCCTAAAACTAAAATCTTGAACCCAAAAGCAGAGGCAGAGGTAGAGAACAATGTCACCATGGAGAATCCAAGCTAAAATCTGAACGGCAACGAGTTGTTGGTGAAGCTTTTTGACATTGTTCCTTTCAGGCGGATATGTGAATCTCTTGGAAGTCGCGAAAAACACAGATCCATAGCCGAGACTCCGTTCTAGATTGTCTGGGCTCCTTCTATCTCCTTCTAGCTCCGACTATGGATTAAATACCGAGACTCCGTTCTCGGAATCTGACTGGACCGATTTATGGTCTCTCCATTACCAGACTTCGATTCTTCAGCGTTTATGGGCTTTGGGATAGACCAGACATGGCTTACTTCTTCTTCACTAAAGAGGTGGTGTGTGACTTCATGTACATCAACAACATCGTGAACTGCGACTAAAAGCACCGGAAAGGGTAGAAGAAGAAAGGATCGACACAATTGAGGATATACAATCTTGGGATCAAGATGCCACGAAACGACGACGTACCTTTCACTCATGCTAACACAAATCCACTATTAATTTTTAATTTAAAATAAAAAATAAAAAAAACCACATGACCCAAGGTAACCGGTGAAACCAGGATAAATTTTGAAAAATGGTGTAATTAGAAGGTAAAAATGGAGTTTAGTGGTCTAATGTACCAAAAAAAAACTTTAATGACCAAATTAGACAATTGCCAAAACTTTGATGTGTTTTCCCTCCTTTTCTCTTGTCTATTGCTAGCTGCCCTATCTACGTTCGTTTTCTTTATGCCACCTAACATGTCACCTATTCTTCACTGCTTCCCTCGATTAACAAGAAATGCTATCTCCATCTACCTATCGCTTGTGATATTCCTTTCCGATCAATAAACTTCTTCATCTCCGATATCCATCTCTTATTTCCCATCTACAACTCAAACCCTAAAACTCTTATTAGTGTCAATGACTACTGTCATCTTGCATTTATGTTAGGGTTAAGATTGTAGATGAAGAGGGCAACTCACAAACAACAAAGCTTTTGACAAATGGGACCAAATTGAGCTCAAGCTTGGTAAATCAATCAGTGAAAACCCATGTTTTCTTTCCTTCTTCGCCTCCTCGCAAACAGCAAAAAAGCATCGATACAGAGCAATTTGATGTCATCCTAAGAAAGCCTTAAAGCTTTAGAGGGCGTGTATGGTTTTCTATAAGCACGTCTCTTTAAATGGTTTTCTAGACAGGCTTTTCTTTCTTTTTCTGTCTTAGAAAATTAAAATCTTCTTATTTAAAGTCACTCCTTGACCGCCTCATGCTTCGGTCAGGCATCGAACGGCTGTTAATACTTCCCCCACCTCACGCCACCGTCAAAGCTTCGTGTATGCCTTCTTCACTCATTCTTCATCTTCACCTCAGCTTCACACCATATCTATAAGGCGGTCTTCATGGGTTTTGAAAAATACGGTCAACACCTGCCAGGCTTCTGTCATTCTTGCTTCAGGCTGAGGCAGGATACTTACTTCACAGTGGGTTTTGCTTCATTTTCGGCGTTTCCCCCAAAGCAGCTTATCATCTCCTCTTCCTTAAAGAAACATGTCCACTAATTAAATTAATATGTGTATCCTACACCGCCTTTCCTCCGGACGACAACTCTTCCTTTTTCTTTTTGAAGAATTGTGTGAATGTAAGCATATGACTCTCTTAATTTAAACTCAAGGTAGGTTCTGAATTTACATTTCATCTAGGGTTTTTAAATTTTTCACATGCGAAATCGGGGCAAAAGTTGGTTTCCATTCTATTTACTAATTAGTTCAACCTTTTTATTGTGATAGGATGTTCAAAGTTGGAGACTGAAGATGGTCGACTTAATAACTACTATGATGTAAGGTAAGTTCTAGCACAATAATTTTACTCCCATATATGCTTCTAATTTTTATTAACTGAACATAATTGTTATTTTTTAGTGGATACACTTCGTTGGATACTTTCTTCTTGATGAAATGCATGTAAACTGTTTGAAACAAAATGCCTGGATGAGATTTCAGTTGAATATTGATCTGAGATTGTACATAATTAAGGTCAGCCAATTTCCTTCCATCCAAGCTTGCAATTAAGTTGCACAACTTGTTTGATGTTTTCCTTATATGGATTTTTAGAATTTTATTCTTTTTGTCGCTTAATACTTTACTGCTTATTTCATGAATCAGGCCTATAAACAACCGACCTAAAATTTAGCACTAATTAAGTTTATTTGATGCTCTATTTTATACAACTTGATGATGGCTAGTGATGAAATTCGGTATATTTGCAGCCATGAAACAATATCAAAATTAGAAGTCTGAAGCAGAGCAATCCTTTCTCTTGTCATCACATAATAAGGTACTTTTGTGATATAATGTTGTTCATTAGAAAATGAGATTTGTTTTTAACATTAAATTTTTTTCAACTGTTTCCATCATCTTACATTTAACTTAAGCGTAACAAATTATACATTCTCCAACTGATGGTTCTATAGTAATGATATTAGATGAAGGCGTGGCTTGTCATTTGAATGGGAAGCCGCGAGTGCCAACCTTTGAAACATGACTTGCATTACTGGAAAATATCAACGCAGATCAAGAAAGCGTTCTTTGTATATATCAATTTTTTATTAAAATCTTACGTTTTCTATTATTTCCCGCTAATCATTATCTTATTTATTGTAGAGGATGCTACTTTCCAAATGTGAAAAGGAGTTCTAGAGAAAAAGGAATCGGATGATACGTAAGTTAAAAATATGAATTTTATTTTCATTTTTTTTATGTACATATATTTCATCTCTATATCTTATTTGCATTTAGGTTTGTAAAGCGTTTACGAATGTGGTTTGCTTTTATTGTGACGAGACTGAATAGAATTTAGGCAACACAATTTTAGGATTCATATGCATATAAAAGCATTTTAATTTCATTTTTCTCTATTACAATATTTTCATTTCAGGTTTTTTTTTTTTTTTTTTTTTTTTTTTTAGGGTAGTGTGCTTTGAAAAGCGATCGTGTGATGTGTGTCATGGTTTTCTGTGTGTACATGTGTGTGAGTGTGTATGGATTGTGGAGAGCGAGTGTTCCCTACATTGAAATTGATACTATTTCTTGTTCATGTGTAAAAGGCATGATAATAGCTTATTTTTTGTTTTCCTGTTTGAATGGAAAGCTTTTATTTCAGGATCCAGAAATTAGTCTGAATTTTCTGATGCTAAGCTTTTGGAAGAAACGAGAAAGAAACTTGAAGATCTATCAACGTACTTTCATATATATATATATATATATATATATATATATATATATATATATATAATAGCATTCTACTTTAACCTTTCCCTTTTATAGCATCTTATGATGTTATTATACTTTTGGAACATGTTTTATTTTGAGATGCCAAAGGAAATACCCAAATCACCCTTGTTATATGACTAGCATTCTTGAAGGAAATACCAAAATTTACCTCCGTGGGCCGTGATCATCACGGCATCCAAACTTCCCTAGTATATATATACAAAACTTTGTTTTTTTCAAAAAAAATGGTAAATCATTGTCCATGATATTATAATATTTTAAAATATTTACACATATTCTAACATCACATCTTTTTTTGTTTATTTTTTTTTATTATAAAGTTTAGAAAAACATAAATAAATATGATTTTTTAATAGTTTTTAATTTATATTTTCATATTTTTATTTTTTTACACCCAAAAAATAAAAACTTACTACATTTTAACCCAACACGTTTTCTGAATTTCTTACAAAAATTTAAAACTCTACTCTTTTCATGAAATTATTTCTAAAGAATCTAGAAAAAGCATTTTTTGTCGACTACAACTGGTCATAAGGATGACTAACGTTGAGGTAGGGGAGATCTTTTGGGTCGAAAAGGGGAAAAGAGAGGACGATGCTGCTCAAAGCCCTTCCCTACAAACATTCATCTTAATCCTCGGTCGTGACAGTTTTTGATGTTTTCATCCTCTTCAAGCTGCAAGATCACCACCAGTAAGATGTTTTAACCCAGGTACGGTTTTGGCTCCTTGGGTTGTATTGGAAAGAGAGTATTTTTGCTTCCGATTTTGTGAGGAATATGGATTTACGACACACAAAAAAGGTTTGGCGTAGGAAAATGGGTTGCCGGCGAGGAAAGAAGAAACCAACAGATACAGGGACGTCACACTTACAAAGTTTTTAGATGAAGTCATCAGGGGCAATTTTGTCAATTAACAATAAAATTCTGTGGATGCATAAAAATAGGCCGTGGAAGAATCATTACCCCTTTTAAAAAATTTGGTTGCAAGAGTAGCCAAAAGTGGCTAAAGCCCAACTACCGCGATGGCCGAATTCCGAACTACAGCTTAGGCCAATCTAAGGCCCAATCGGTTACATATTTTTTTTGTTTTTTTTTGTTAATTTTTTTTTTTTTACAAAATGCACTTTTTTCTCTCTTTTCAAAAGACTTACCAATAAAAAGTTATGTTCATTAATTCTCAATTTTTACAAAATTTTGTTCATGTTGATTTTGATCTTTTCTTCGTATTAAAAATCAAGATTATAAAACCTATTATTTTCCGACTAAATTCCCGATGTGTTCCGATTTTTGCTTGACCCATCATTATACAAAGCCCAAGGCGACTCACAAGTCACAATACAACTTCAATTCTTTAACGTCACAATTATTAACTTACCGCATAAAGTAGACGCAACCGGAAGGTGTTACGTTTTGAAGTAATCATAGAAATTTTTAATCAAATAAATGAGGTATATATTACTTTTTTGACCAATAAATAAAACCATATTAAATTTTGAGATACATTAATCATCAATATGTATGGGTCATAAATTTTAACCAAGAGCAGCAGATAGAAGCTGGTTCCATGTGTCTGGAACCCCGGCAACACACCAATGAGTACAATCCATTCCTCTGAAGGCATTGAAACTACTTGGATGTCCATCTTTTCTCAATTGTGATAATCTTGTTATGTTGAGCAATGACACCGGTTTTTTAACACCACTCAAAACTTGCTCCACCACCATCTCCGCCTTTGGCCACCCTCCATTGTACGTTGATCCGTTTACCGGAAGCGTTTCTTTCCCACAATTCGTGACCCCCGGCTCATTCCAATCGGCACCACTAAACAAATTTCATTTTAGACAATCAATATCTCGTTGAATAAACACAAGGAATGAAATACTGTATACTCTGTTTGTTACGGGGGACAAGATAAAACAGACTGTTTTATACGGGACTACAATTGAAATTGAGACAGATGTAAATAAGACAAAAATTGTTATTTTTAATCCCATCAACAAAAAAATACTTGCTCTCAATCTCATTCACAGACAAGAATATGTGCTCCTTTTTTCACCATAAAAAGTACCCCAACTATAAGTCTTGTATCTCATGTCTAGTCCAGGCTAGTCTCATATAACAAATGCAACCAAAGATAGAATGTTAAGTTACTTGTAATGAGATGGGGAGACTCCTTGGAAAAACACTCTGGTTTTCTCTGTGTCTACATCGGAATCGATCCAATTTGCCCAAGTCGTTAAAGCCTCATGAAAAGCAACCATCCGATCCATGTCATGTAGTATTTTCGTACCTGTTTCGATATAATCCCATCTGCATCAAACCATAAAAATTGCAAATTATTTAATTATTATTAATGTCATTAAAGTGGCTTAAACAAAAATAATTAAAATTTATATTTTATACGCACGGTTGTTTTTCTCCTCGACGATACCACCAAAGCCAAGTATTGAAGATCAACACGTCGTTTTCCTTCCATACATCTCCATCTGTAATGGAGTCTAATTTCAAAACCCGACCGATTTCCTCTTGCGTTATGTCTACCAAGTAATGAGACAAGAAAATTGAAATCGAAACTCCATAATCCTACAAATGGACAAATATTTTATATATATTAACCTTTTTTTATTAATATGTTTACAAATTAATCTTGTATTACAATTAATTATTAATTAATAACCTCATAGGTGACAGTTGTAGTTGAGTTAATGGTTTCTTCATGAATGTTGGACTCTGAAGGCAACGCAGCATGAAGAAGGCAAACCATTGATTGCCATTGATTTACGCTTACTGAATCACCAACATACATGATCTTTTTTCCGCTCATTTTTCTCAAGAATTCTTCCGCATCGAATCTGAGGTGTTAAAATAAAATTATTTCAGTTTTGATTCTTAACAAAAATTCATTGAACCAAACACCACCTAACATTCTTGAAGCGTGACGAAGAACATGAAGTTTTCTATTCAACATTAACAACACATGAATCATGAGACCTTCACAAAGAGACGTCTAAGAAAAGTTAAGATAATTGGAATCAATATTCAAATTAGACAAACATACATATAATTCCAAAGGATGAGTACGGAGATCTAGCGTACTTGCATTACAAACATATTGTTGACTTTTAAAGAGTCAAACATAGTTATTGATTGGAATGTTTGATTAAAATTTGTTATAGATTATAAGTGTATATACATGGAGATCAAGAGGGGGAATGGGGTACCTGGGTAAGAGACAATGGGTGGGCTGCCATCTGAATTTAAGGTAGGTAAGGTCGGGGCGACCGTATTTGATGCAGTCGTATTCCTTTCGAATGTGCGGACATTTTGTTGAATCATACATAGGATACGAAGCATCGTATACCCAACTTCCTTCGTACAAATCGCACTTATAACTATATACTGCTGCTGACAACACTCCAAACAAAGTTACCACCCAACACAAACTTCTCTCACCCATCATCATTCCCACACCCACAAAAATAAACCACTTTACTTATATATATATATATATATATATATATATATATATATATATATATATATATATATATATATATATATATATATATATATATATATATATATATATATATAAAATACAGAGAGAAGTAGCTTTTTGTATAAAGACAGAAGGAACAAGTGATCTGGACCACCACGTTTGTATATCAACGTTGGCCGTTAGACTTTGGGGAAATTAGCTATTGATGTCTTATTTGTTGTTTAACGAACATGATGTCTAAATCTTGAATTAGTTAAAAGATTTTGGATTTTCTTGCTATGTTGGAGATTATTTTCTTGATCAAATATCACAAATAATGAATAGATAACTATATAAATCATGTATTATATAAAAAGTAAAATCTATTTGTTTCTAAAAAATGTATTTATTAATATGGATTTTTGAAAAATTATCACGTTTTTAAATATATTTTAAGACGTATTAACTAAAAAGATTTGTATGTGATAGTCAATCTTATTAATTAATGTTTTGAAATTTAACTTGGCAATTTACTTTTCTATTGTTGGCAATAAGATATGCCATTAAAGCTAGGTAGGGACACATAAGGAATAATCCCTTTTGTTGAGTATATGATTTATGGATATTAATCATATTCTAATAAATTTATATGGAAAATTTAGGCTATATTTTTAAGATTAAAAAAATTAAATTATTTTACATAAATGAAATACGTAATCTGTAATCAAACAAAAATCCGAAATATTGATGAAGTATGTGCTTAACATGTAGATACATCTAATATTTGATGTATGATCATATCGGTTACTAGGGACAGGCCCGTCCCAGATGGTGGACGATAGGGGCGACCGTCCAGGGCCCATTATTTAAAGGGGTTCAATTTTTTTATGGAAATTGTTATATTTAAAAGATAATACTAATAATTTTCTTTTAATTATTGATTTATTATAAAAAAAACTTGACGACATTTGTGTTTTTTTAAGGGCCCATTTTTTTTCTCTCGCCCTAGGCCCAAAATATGTTTGGAACGGCCCTGAGACGGTTACAAACTTATAAGGTGGTGTAATATTTTCGTCTTATTAAAATGACTAAAATATTTTAAATAGAACAAAATAAAAACTTTGTGACGAAAATAAGAACATAAAACAATTAATTTCAGATAACCATTGCTATTTAAAAATTGTTACAATTAAATTTTAATCAAATATTTGCTATTTTAAATTGAACTTCAAGTTTTCAAATTTTCTATTTTCTAATTAAGTAAATAAATTCATTTAGTCATAAATGCACTTACTTCTGTTTGTTGTCACGATTTAATACTACTTCATTGATACTTTTCTATTAAATAATAATAATAATAATAATAATAATAATAATAATAATTGAAATGCTACTAAATAAAGATCTTTATCAAAAGTCAAACTTGAATATATATATATATATATATATATATATATATATATATATATATATATATATATATATATATATATATATATACACACTGTACTTAGCTTTGTATTTTGTAAATTCAAACAAATTATTAATTATATTTATTAAATTAACATCTTTGTCAAAAGTAATATATTATACTTAGTTTTGTATTATGTAAATTCAAACAAATTATTAATTATATTTATTAAATTATGCTAGACATTAATTACAATTTTTTTTATTATCATCTTATTTATTAATATATTATATTTTTTTAATAATCTTTTTCGCTGTTTTTATAAATAATTATTTTTAACAACCTTTTTTTTTGTAAGTTTTTTGTAACTAACAGTAGACAACATACTACTTTTGATTGTTCACGAGAAATAAGAACTATGGTGTATTCGGTTGTCCAAAGTAAATTGTAAATTGTGTACAAAATAAATTAGTCAAAATGAAAATTGAGTCAAAGCAAATTGTATTTGATAAGTTGGAGTCAAACGTAACTTGTTACAAAATCTTTAATATTAAGAACTTATTATTCGAAATAAAATATTAAAAATTTATTATTAAAAATAATAATTAACGAAAGTGCACCGTAAATAATTTTTTATCAACAAAATATTTAGAAATTTAAAAAATAAAAATATATTTTAGTAAATTGCTGAAACAAGTTATATAAAAACACATTATATTTAAATGATTCTAAAAGATAAAATAGAAATATTAAAAAGTGTTTTTTAATTATCACTTAGTTATTAGTATATAGTAATGAGTTTTGACTAAATGTGTTTTTTTTAGTTAATGTTGTTTTTTAGTAAATTATGTGTTTATTTAGTCATTGCATAATAATAATAATAATAATAATAATAATATGTTTTAATATGCTCAAAATTTTAAACAGCACATTTTATTAAAATGCTAAAAGAATTTGAGAATAAAGATTTTTATACATAAAGAATTTTAGAATAAAGACACTTGAAGACATGTTGAGAGTTTGCGTCATATATTTCTTAGTGAGTTAGGACTCCTACCTTCCATTAGTTGAGTTTTCTTACAACAACCACTATCACTCCAGTATCGGTGTGCCGCCATTGGAGCTTCTTTATGGGAAGAAGTGTCGTATCCCGGTATGTTGGGGAGAGGCCGGACACAGGGTCATGGAAAGACCGAAGTGGTTCTTCAAACGACAAAGCATATTCAACTTATCAGGAAGTAGTTGCAGACGGCTTAGAGTCGGTAGAAGAGTTATGCTGATAGATGTCGATCTGAGTTGGAGTTCCAGGTCGGCGATATGGTTTTACTGAAGGTATCACCCTAGAAGGGTTTAATACGCTTCAGGAAGAGGGGCAAGTTAGGGCCCATATATATTGGGCCATTTTGAGTATTAGCCAGGGTAGTTAAGGTAGCTTATTGGTTGGATTTGCCTGAGGAGATCAACCAAATTTACAACACCTTCCATGTTTCTCAGCTTCAGAAGTATCTGGCTGACGATTCAGAAGTTGTTCCTTTGGATAATATTCAGGTTGATTATAGTTTGAACTATGTCGAGAAACCAGTGACGATTTTGGATAGGAAGACAAAGGCCTTGCGTAACAAGGTGGTATCTTTGGTCAAGGTCCAGTAGCAGCATCAAAAGGGTTTTGAATGGACTTGGGAACCCGAGGCAGATATGTGAGAGCACTACCCTAGGTTGTTCACAGCACCGGACTTCGAGGACAAAGTCGGATTCAAGTGAGGGAGAATTGTAACATTCATTATTCAAGTAATTTATATTTTTGACCCTTAGTGTGAATTTTGTTTGCAAAATTGGTCATGTGGCTCTTTAAGTGAAAATGTGTTGGCTGTCTAGTACGATGGGCGTACGCGACTGATGGACAAACCCTAATTTTTAGGGTTTTGACCCTATTTAAGCATCATTATCTCATTGAGACACCTTCATTAATCAACCTCCATCCCTATTTTCGTCCCAAGCAAACCCTAATTCCCTTATGTGTGTATTTTGAGTTTGAAAGTGTGCTTTGTGGTGTTCTTGAAGGAAGGAGAAGGAGAGGAAATCATCTTGGAAGCTTAAGGCACTTTAGATCCAGAAGTATTTTGGCCTTAAGCTTCATTTAAAGGTATAAAGCTTGGACCTTGATATATTATTTGCTTAGATCTTGTTAGTCTAGAAGTTATATGTGTTTTTTTTTCACACCACCGGCCGAGGCAGCAGAACACGTCGGGTTGTGCGACTTAGTTCATGGGTCACAAGCAAATTGAATATACATCGCAAGTATAACAATAGCAAAACAATAATTTTATATTCCACTTTAAAGTTTGAATGAATGGTTCATACATAAATATTAATAAGTACAAGAATTTGCCTTTACAGATAGGCCAATATAACAAAAACTAGAGAAAACTAAGTTGCCCGAAATCCATGAACATTTCTTAAGATAAAAGTTGGTTCAGTAATCTCCTAAAAATACATGTAATTTGAGAGTCAACACAAAGGTTTGTGAGAGTTACAAGTTTCTGCTAAACGTAGTAATAATACTTTTAAAAAGTCTGAAAAGTATTTCCCTTGTAGTTAAAACCATGTTTGGTAAAGAGATAAATTATAAGTAAATCCATACTTGAAATGTTTGACCAAGAGAGAAAGCATAAGTAATTCCATACTTAAAATGTTTGATAAAGAGATAAATTATCAAAAAATATATACTAAAAATGCTAGATAAAAAGATATAAGTAAATCCATACTTAAAATGTTTTGTAAAGAGAGAAACCGAATTCATGGTTTTTAGATAAATGATCAAGTTAATGCTTATAGTGAGTCCTATAATCGAGCTATGTGACTAGATATAATCTATTACGATGCTTCATCGGACGTCGTGGATAAATGACGAAAGATAATTACCACCCGCTTTGATTGATCCATTGAGGTTGTAGGTAGCAACCGCTGGCGGATGTGTCAACCCGTATAGATGTATACATATGTATCTTGCTCCAAGGATTAACGGTTATAGCCGAGTGGGTATACTACGTGGGTAAATTTAGGTAATGAATAATGTCTCACTATAAAAGTCATTAACTAAGGTATACGATATAGTTGTTCTATAAAACCAGAGTAAATTTGATATATTCGTAAAAGTGTATATCACTTGTTTAAATAGATAGTACGTTTTTCAAGCGCGCGAATAATTCGAAGATATAAGTGTTATAATTTATACATATCTATTTAACATATGTACAAATTTATGCATGATATAGGTAAAATAATGCAAATTTGATAAACATTCATAACTCATATTTTTTTTTATAACCATTAATTCGTACAATTATAATATTCTTATGATTTATAATTTATAACATGCATCATATAAGTTATATTTTCTAGTTATAACGTGTTTTAAACCACTATGACATGCATATGTCATAATATATTATTTTGTCAAAATATTAATTTAAGCTAAATATAAGTTCGACATGCATTTTTCATAATCGATACACATTTTTCATATTTATTCTCCCCCAAAATAATAAAAACGTTAAAAGGGGCTGTAAGCACTCACCCTTGATGCGTGAACTCGGACTAGGTTTGATTTGGTGAAGCGTGACATGAGAATCACCAATTTCTTCTTCTTGCGTTGAAACAAACAACTCGAACTGTTTTGTAATATTTTTAACTAAAGGGTCTATTTTTGTAACTTAACTAAACTATAGGGATTAGTTTGTAATTCTTGAATAAATGGGACTGTTTTGATTAATATGTGACATCCCCATTTTTCATGGCCAGAAAAAACCGATTTGTTTATGCTTGTTTTTTTTAAAATGAGAGTAATCTTTTAAATAAAAGAGTTTGGGAATTTGTTCCCAAAACAAAATATGATAAAATTTATCAAAATGTTTCTCAAAGAGAATGTATTTTCATTAAATAATAAAACATCGGGATGTTATGTTCCGATACAAACCAAAAGCATAAACAATATAAAATAAACCTTACAACAATTATTTACAACTAGTGATCTATAATCCAAAATCTCTCGTCAAGTCCATCAACTTATACCCTTGTGCCATTACCTGTAATGCAAAGAAAACTGAGTGGGTCAGGCTTGGGAGCCTAGTGAGCATATAGGGTTTTCAACCCACAATAATACATTTATTATATTCAATTATCAAACAATCAACCAAAATACTCATTCCCATTATGTCCTTTATTTCTTAAGGATTTACCCTAAGAATCAACTATCATTTATCCATTTATTCCTAAGGATTGACCTAAGGAATTGACACAAAGTCCACCACTGCCAAGGTCCACAAATTACGACTGGTAAACACTTAGTTCAACATACTTAACAAACAACTAGTTCTAACACTCCTAGTGAACAATTAATTCAAAACATCTGGTGAATACTTAGTTCTAAAACACTTAGTGAACACACTCAGTTTAACAACACCAAGTGAACACATCTAGTTCAAAAATACTTAATGAACACATTGAGTCCAAAAATACCAAGTAAACACATAGAGTTCGGAAATACCTAATGAACACATTGACTTTAAACACCAAGTGAACACATAGAGTTCAAAAATACCTAATGAACACATTGAGTTCAAACACCAAGTGAGAACATAGAGTTCAAAAATACCTAATGAACACATTGAGTTCAAACACCAAGTGAACACATAGAGTTCAAAAATACCTAATGAACACATTGAGTTCAAAAATACTTATTATTTCGTCTCACATCAACTATTTCATCTACCCATGTTCTACCCAGCATATTTGTAGATGCAAACACATATGCAGTTTAAATCTTTTAAAACATGTATAAAATATTTTTTCAACATCTATCTCAAGTAAACAAACAATGTATAAACACATAGCACGTACTTCATAGCAAATACTTCATATCTATGCGGTAGAAGAAAGTGAATATACATTCACACATATAACAACAAAATATACACATAACACGTATTTCGTATAAAATACTTCATATTTATCCGTTAGAAGAAAGTAACCACACACTCACTTGGTTAGACGATGCTCGGACAGCACTACAACTCTAAGAGTAGATATTCTTCGGTGAAACGGGGATCACTTCACACACCGGGTTTCTCGCGGGCAGAGCTTCGGCTCGGAAACTCTTTTCTTCTCGGGATCTTCGGACTTCGGGACTTGCTTCGGGTCTTGGGGTGATACCAGGGCTTCATGGGGTTAAAATTGCACGTAAAACGATGTAATATGGGAGAGAGATGAGAGAATGAGCAACAAAACTCGGTTGGCCCTTCAAATCTATTTATAGGGCAAAATCTTCCATTGTCACGTCGTGGCACCTTTTTCCACGTCATGGGCTTGGTCGTCACTGCATGCGTCATCGCAATTTGCATCTGGGGGACTCCCGGAGGTGTCAGAAGACTTTCCACGTCGTGGCACTGCTTGCCACGTCGTGGTATCTGACAGTTTTGGGGTTTCGCGCCCCAAACTTTAGAAATTCATAACTTTCGCATACGAACTCCGTTTTCGACGTTCTTTATATCGATGCGTAGGTGAGATTATGCTTTACAACTCTCGTTTAGACTCCATTGGCTAATTTTGACTTTATTTTTAATATATTATAAATATATTACTTATATATTATCTTTAGTAGGTCGGGACAGGAAAACTCCGTTCGAAATTCATAACTCCTTCATCTGAACTACGTTTTCGTCTGTCTTTTTATCGTTGGACTACTATCGAAGACATCTTCGACTCTCATTTTGATCACTAAGGATAGATATCTATCTACCTTAAATTCACTATTTACGTCGCGCTGGGTCGTGTTGGTTCTGTCGCGAAACTTCGACAGGTCATAACTTCTTCGTTATAACTCGGATTTTGGCGTTCTTTATATGCACGGAAACCTTGTGACATATACTACAACTTGGTTAAGATTAATTCTTCTAAATAATATTCCATCAAAAAGTCATTTTTGATGCTTATCGTCTCTAAATTGACTAGCCCGGATCTACGAGCGTTACATAATAAATAGCAAAGGAGGTGTTGTTTTCAATAAATGGAATCAATATTTGGGGATTGGGTCTGATTTCATAATGTATTGTCAAAAGAAGGTTGATTTTGATTAATTTAAATCAAAATTTGAGTTTCCTTTGACTTTTGACTGGTTAAAATAGAAACATGATTGAAACAATCGAAATGTTGTCGATGGTTGACTGATCTTGTGTCGAGAGGGAGGAGCACCTCATGTGCTTCTCTTGGTTCGAAAATAGCAAGGTGGTGGTTGAAACTTATCGGTAGTAGCAGGTAAGTGGTGGCAGCAAGCAGTGATGTGTCTCCATTGTTTCTTTCCTTGCGTCCGACAGTCGATCGGTGAGGAAAAAATGGAGGGCGGCGATCGATAAAAGGAGAGGCAACACAACAACATCTCATTGCTTCTGTTTCCGATGAGTTCAATGAGAGAGAGGGTAGGATGTTGCTCCTGAAGCCTCTTTGCTACTTCTCGTTGTTTTTTTGTATTATTTTTTTATCAGTTAACCATGAGGGATAAAGGGAAGGCAATGTTCCAAGGGGTGTTTGGTTTGCTGTCTTAGTGGCCGAAAAATAGCTCCACCTCCGGTGGAGTTTTCTCGATCGAAAATGAAGAAGAAGGAGGGAGGGAGATCTGGAACATAATAACAAGCAGAGGTGGGTGTTGTTTGGCTGATGAGATACGAACGAGAGGGGAATAAAGATTGTTATAGAGAGAGTGAATTAAATAAAAAAAATATTTGATATGGACTTGTCATGAGTCAATGGCATGTGATATGGGTCTGCTTAAGAACACCAGAGCTAATTTCAAAATATGGCACTAGGGTCTTCTCATCCCCTTTAGTTTATCCTACACAAAAGTCACTTCGATTTGCATGCCACTCGACGCGAACCTCATAAAAATATATCAAAAATATGTGATGAATGGCCTTGTCTTGATGATTCTAAAAATGCAGACGGGTTTAAATCCGATATACGAATCTCCGTGAAATGGCGTTCGAAGTTTTGCGTCAACCGGGTTTCGATTCGTCAGTTTTCGCGAATCCGGTTTCGGTCCGGGCTAAAAATATTGGAATAGTAAAATAAAATACTAGAACAAAGCTTGCATTTAGAAATGTGCTTAAAATTTATTTACAAGGTGTGCAACTACCTTAAACTGATCGGTGTAGTGTCCGGTACAGGGTAAAATCAGGTATACACATGCTTAAAAGCTTAAAACTTGCATAACTTTCTCATATGATCATCGTTTTGAACGTTCTTTATATCCACGGAATCCTGAAAACACGTTATATTCAATTTTATCCTCCATGGCCCCTATGTAGGTCAAATGCAAAAAAATTATTTTTAAGGCATCGGATCTCATCGATTTTTGAACCGTTTCCTGTTTGACGACGATGGTCAACTTTTCGAATGTTTTGAGGTATCCCGAAGGCATTTATGAGTAACATGATCTCATTTGTACTTAAAATCAACAAGGTACTATGTTATAGGTCCTACTATAGTGTGTTTTTTGGTAATTGATTGTTTATAGATTTACACCTAAATTTCAGGATGTCACAATTTTTGGTCCCACAGTTTGGTCTAATGGGGTATGAGCTACTCCATGTTTGTGAAATGTAGTTTCTTGTAGTTTTGAGCTTTTAGATTCATAAAAATGAGGGCTTGGACACTCTCATTGATCTTTGCAAGAGTTTAGGAGTTTTGGGTGACTTTTGGACCAATGGTTTGAGTTTTCACCCTCTTGAATGCATGCAAATGGATAAAGTCAAAGACATTATCCATTAAGACATCCCTTGATATTTGGATCTGAAGTTTGGCTACTTGACTGTATGAAATAAGAGTTTAATGGAAAAATTATGGTTAAGCTCTGGTACAATGGGAGTACCTAGAGGTACACTGCACGTACCAAGATTTAAGCCCATGGAAATTCGAAGGTACTATCTATGTTGGGCGTAGAGGGAAGTATGTTGGGCGTAAGCAACCCAAAAGAGATCATTGACTTTTGAATTTGACTTTGATCAGGATTTTAATCAAGTTTGACCTAGGGGTATTTTGGGTATTTTAAACAGTAGTTTGAGACTTGATCATTGTTTGTTGTATAGGTGACCTATAGAGCCAACAGTCAGAGTTCTGATTTGTTCAGCTATCTTTTCAGATTGTGAGGTGAGTTTTCCTCACTATACTTGTGGGTCGAAGGCACCAATGTCGGCCTATTAGGTCATGTATCCTAGTATATAGGATGTTGTTATGCTATAGTGATCTTTTAGATCTGTATCCTGGTATATTGGATGTTGTTATGTTGTAGTGATATGTTAGATCTATATCCTAGTATATAAGATGTTGTTATGCGGTAGTTATATGTAAAATATTCATTGTACTAAATGTATAAATCAACACTATAATTATTAAATCATTTATTATTTAACATAAACATATTTTTCTTTATAAAATGATAATAATTTTTTTTAGTTTGTGTTTTTCTAACACTAAAAACATTTCTTATGAAGTATTTTGTTACACTAATTATAGTAATGAAATGTTATAAAACAATACTGTCAAAGCAAATTAGCTACAGAAAATCTAAAATCCTAAAACTCACCACTAAAATTAGTATATCTTAATTTTGACATTATTTTTTTCTAGCACTTCATTATTTTAATTTATGTAACAAAAAAATTCATAATAAATGATTTTAGTATTAGAAAAACACTAACTATTTACTAATATATTCAGTTTATAGAGAAACATATTTTTATATTAAATAATAAATATTACAATAGTTATAGTTTTTATTTACACATTTAATACAATGGATACTTTATATATATAGTAGACGTATTAATTAGTTGAATTCACTAATTTTTTATTAACAGAAAAAATACCATATAATGACACGTAGAATTTTAATAATTTAAAAAGCATTTGCTAAAAGTGACATGTTTCAAAGTAATTTTATTTATTAAGATAGATCATAAATGTTTCAATAATTATTGTATTGATTTACATATTTAATATAATGAATTATATATATATATATATATATATATATATATATATATATATATATATATATATATGGAATTGACTAGTTTTTTATTAATAAAAAATAAAAAAACCACATAATAACATGTAAAATTTAAAGAATTTAAAAGTCTCACTTGTGAAAAAAAAAAAACGTTATTAATCACATCCGATCACTTCATTATTTAAAATCAAAACCATCCTCATTTAAAACCCAAATTGAGATGATGTATTAACACAAATGGAAATGATATTTCCTTTTTCCTTAATTAACATTATATCTTTTATTTTTCATCTTTACGTATGATTTTTCTTTATATATATATATATATATATATATATATATATATATATATAATAATAATAATAATAATAATAATAATAATAATAATAATAAAGGAAAATCAAACGTAATATAAAAGATGGAAAATAAAAGATATTACATATTTTGAATATAAACAAACATAATATGATGTTTTTCATAATTACAAGTATATAAAAATAATTTATTAAAGAAATTAAGTTTTTAAGAACGACAACCATACACATACGTCTTAATATTATATAAAAATATCTTTATAATAAATTGAAATATGACTATATTTACCATAAAATCAAAATAATATAACAATATTATATTTATGGCCTTTGAACTTATCTTATATTTACAATAAATACTACATCTTTTTTTTCCAGTAAATAATGAATATCATTACAATCAAATCAAAATAATATAATTATATATATATATATATATATATATATATATATATATATATATATATATATATAGGGTTCTTTAAATTGCCCTATATTTACAATAAATATCTTATCTTTATTTCAGTATGATGTAAATGAATTTTATTACAATCAAATGAAAATGATACAATGTAACACGGGCGTTCCAGGTGATTTTTCCTTCCTACCCTTATTTCTTAAAAAATGGCAAAGTTGGTCCTTATGTTGGGCGTACGATCCAGGTTCGTCGGGCGTAAGACCTTGGATATGATCGTGGAGTCTCGCACGTATGTTGGGTGTACGTGCATGTACGTTGTGCGTATGCAAGCAAGGGGATAAACTCTAATTTTTAGGGTTTGGACCCTATTTAAAGGTCGTTATGGCCTCAAACCTATCCTTACCTCCAAACTTTATTCCTCTAAACCCTGAGATCGAAAACACTAGCCTTGAGAGTGGGATTGGAAGCTTTTGAGTGAGTTTTGTGCATTCTTATTTGTGAAGGGAGATCATCAAATGAGTGGTTTTGCTCTCAAGTCTTTGGATCCAGCAACTACTCAACTTTGTGCCTCTTATGGATGTATAAAGCTCCAACCTTGATGTACATTTCTTTAAACCTTGTTCAAGCTTAGAATTTTTCACCTTTTTGTCCCAAATATTGATCCTTGTGAGTATGAAATACTCTAGGACCTTTAAGGTGTCCTTTCAGACGTTTTAGGGTGAGTTAAGTCATAAAAATGTGAGCTTGGATGTTGTTTCTCTTCCATACAAGAACTATGGAGTCTTAGATGACTAAAAGAGTTAGGGTTTTAGAGTTAGACTGTTTGTAATCATGCAAAAGCATAAAGATTGAAACTTTACGACTTATTACATTTTATTAGAATTGGATCTGAAGATGGACATTAGGTCTTAAAGCATTAAGACCTTAATAAAAGGATTTGGACCTTGATGCGTACGCTAGGCGTAAATTTAAGTATGTTGCGTGTACTGCATCTTGGCCCCGTAACCTTTACATTGTGAATCAAGTAGTATGCGGGGCATAGGAGAGAACACGCCAAGCATACTCTCAGAAAACTCATTTGAACCATTCTTTTGGGCCTTGGATCATTAGGGTTGGGATTGTCAAGTTGGGTTATGAATGGAAAGGGCAAAATGACCATTTAGCCCTTATTAAGATAAAGGAATATTTGGACCACTTATTATGGGTTGAAAACCCTGAATATTAATTAGGGTTATATTTTTGGAATGTAATTACTGTGAAGAGTTGTGTTAACAACAACTCAAGTATATAGTTTAGTTATTTTCGTATATAGGTGAGTCTCCTCAGTGTATCCAGGGTCAAAGACACCAATTTCGGCCCATTATTATGTTATATAGAAGGCTAGATGTTATGTGTGCAACACCTTGTTACAGATCATTTCAGAATGCATGGGATTGTAACCCGATGGTCGGTTATCACAAGGCTTAGAGCCTTTGGGAAAGAGAGAGGTAGTCCCCTTTGGTTGTGGATAATATATATTAGTTTTTCTTCAGCCACGATGTGGTGAAGCCTCACCATGATGTGGTGATAAGCTTTTGGGCCAAGGGAGTTAATGACCCACCACGACGTGGTGGAGGCTGTTGGAGAAAACCTTAAATTTTAAGGGTTGAGCCTTATTTAAACTCCTTAACCTCTCATAGCCTCCCTCCCATCGGCCTCAATCTCTCTAAATTGTCCCTTGCAAACCCCAGATCCTTTGTGTGAGTTTTTAGCCTCAAAGTGTTTGTGTTTGGTGCTTGTGAAGGAAAAAAGCGGTGGAAGATCTTATTAGGAGTCCAAAGCAATGTAGGTCCAGGAGTTTATCTTCCTCAAGAATCTCAAGAAGGTATAAAGTCTTCATCTTGATGAGTTAGTTGAAAGATCTATGGATTTTGCCCACTTTTCTCTATGCCTTGTTGTTTTGGAAAGTTGAATCTCATAAAGCTTGCAACTTTATGAATCTCCAAGTCATTTGGAGCATTTGTCTCTTTGGATATGATTTAGATTTGAGTTTTGAGGCCATGCATGGAATCTTGGACCTTTTGATCTAATTTGATCTAATAAGAGTTCAAGACATGAATTGGTCATGCATGTCTGAAAAACATTGATTTTTATGATGTGTTAGGTGTTAGAAAACTATTCTAGAGCCTTTGGACAAGTAAACTTAAGGATTAAGTGAATATTGCTTAAGTCATGTAGTGTTTTGGGCCTTAAAGTTGAGATACATACATTTTGAAAGGTTCTGTTGGATAAAGTTGGAAACTTTATCCATTTAGACCGTATTATGGAGCATATATGAGTTGGAGACCCTTTAGAATTGAAGAAGATGGTTGAATGCGTTAAGATGTTGAAAACCCTGTTACCATTAGGGCTGGCAATTCTCGACACGACACACGACACGACCCGCGACACGACACGAAATAAATGGGTTTGGGTTGAGTTTTTCAACCCGCCAACCCACCAACCCGTTTATTAAACGGGTCATATATGGGTTTCTCAAAAAATAAATGGGTTGACCCGCTAACCCGTTTATATTCTTAATAAAAAAAATAATTTTATTTTTAAATGTATTTATGTATCAACTATTAATATTTAATAAGTATTATATGATATATATCATTCATTCATAGATCATTTGACTGTTTTGACATTTTGACTCGTAGTGGATGGTTTAAGGTCGTAAGTCGTAACCTATAAGGCTAAGTCTGTAGCATGTTTCTATAAATGCTTTTAATTTTCATTTGGATGCTTAATACTTAAATGTCTAAAATTTGGACCCATGAACCCAAATCTGACCCACGAACCCGCCAACCTGTGAACCCGTATAAATAAATAGGTTGGCGGGTCATATATGGGTTTATGTTCCAAACCCACCAACCCGTGACCTGTATATTTAAATGGATCGTGTTTGGGCTGGCATATTTTGACCCGCCAACCCGAACACGACACGATTGCCAGGCCTAGTTACCATGATGTGGTGGCAGGGCTGGTCGCGGCTATTTTGTCGTATTCGATGGCACGAGGTGGTAAAGGGCTACCACGATGTGATGGTCAGTTAAGTTGAATTTTCTTGAGTTTTGACCATTTGACCCAGTTAGACCCAAGGGGGTATTTTGGGTTGTTTTTGAGAATTGGTCTTTCGATTGTTAGGCGTTGGTTAGAGCTGAAATTCGGAGTCGGAGCCTCATCAACTATTGTTCAGATACATAGGTGAGTTTCCTCACTGTTCTCGTGGGTTGAATGCACCAATTCTGGCCGACTAGGTTTTGATATGTTAGATGTCTTTGTGACTCTTTCATGGTATGTTGGGCTAGGCCCATTTGTATGTTGGGCTAGGCCAATTGTATGACGGGATAGGCCCATCTGTATGTTGGTCTAGGCATAAGGTTCAGGAAGTAATAGACCCATTGTATGTTAGGTAGGTGCTAACTATCTTTGTGACTTTTGAATTTGTATGTTTGGGCTGGATCCATTGATCTGGCAGGGTTAGGCCTATCATGGTGGGTTGGGCCCAATGTGAGGGCTAGGCCCAATGATATGTATGGTATATGGTATTTTGGGGAACTTACTATGATTTGTGCTTATAGTTTTTATGGTTATGGTTTCAGGTACTTTCAGATCGAAAGGGAAGAGCTCAACTTGATCGCAGCATGTTCACCCATGTTCCGCATTATGATGATTTTGGGATTGTACTCTGATAACTGTTTTCTTATAAATTACTTTTGAAAATTTAGAAAAATGATAATGAATGTTTAAATTAAAGATAATTAATGTTTTTGTTGAATTAAAAATGAAATTTTTACCTCATAAATTTTGGGACGTTACAAGTTGGTATCAGAGCATTGGTTTGAAGGCTTCAGGTACAGTCTCAGGTATGTCTGAACTCAAACTCAGGAATTGAAAATATTGTAAAAGAAAACGAGTTTCTAAAAATATTTTTAAAAGGGAATAACATTCTAAAAGGATTTTATATAGACAAAGGTGGTGTGATGCGTGTAATCGTCCGAGCTCAATCAAGTGATTCCCAGAATACCCGTACATGTTTATTATGAGTATATGTTATGAGAGTTGCATGCTAGGATAAGGCTAGGGATACTTTCAGGAAATTACATGATATATTGGCCTGATATGTGATGCCTTGTATCCTAGGAAGCATTGGATGCTATGCTAGATTGGGAATATGTATTGGTATCAATAATTGCTAAGTGTATGATTTAAAAATTGTATACAATTTGAATCATATAGCCTTAGAATGATTGATTTGGCCTTATTTCCCGTTCCACGTTTGGTTGTGTTCCTAGGGTAGAGTCTTTTATTCGACAGTCTATTTGATCCTGTACCATGAATAATTTGCAAGCAAAAGGCAACCGACAGTGTGAGTGGAAGATCCTAGCATGAGTTGTAGTATGTGAGTTTGAATGTTCTTTTGTTATTCTATGGATTGGAGTGCTACTGCACAAATTCTACTTGCTTTGTGCTTTGTGGAACTCTTAAGTGATATGAGTTAACTATGAAACGAATATGTTAAGTCACATGTGACAAAGGTTGAATAATCTTAGAGTGATGGATTTGACCCTATTATGCAACTCTTGTTTGAGTCTAACCGTTGTAGGGATTAGTCTTTTACTCGAAGGATTATATAAGTTTTGTTGCATGTGATTGTATTCATGAGGTGGTTAACTGACATTATGGGGATTTCTTCAGCAGCTGATGGCAGGGTGAGGTCGGAAACTTAGGAAAGCCTAAGAAGTACTTTAGTGGGTGGAGTTGCGTTGTTTATCGAGTGCTTGGTGTATCAGTTTGAGAAGGTGACTTAGAGGATTCGGGATGATTTTTGAGGAAAGTATGGATAGGTGTAAAGGTAGTATTGGGCCCGTAATACTGAAATCACAAGACCTATACTCGAATCGGGGAGAGTTTCAAAGAATCTAGGAAGCCTGTGGGATGAGCATTCTTGGGTATGTTCTGATCTTTTGCATGTTGTTTTTTTCTCAAAATGGTGATGAGCACTCACGAAGGAGGTTCGGGTTTAGGTTCAGGCTCAGGTGCAGGTACTGAGTCGATCGATGATTGGACACGGGAGTTCATCTCGTCAGAGATTACCCACGGTATTTTGGAGCAGATTCCTGTGATCTTTGTTACGATCAACGAGGGGATTTTGGATATTTTGGATGAGCGTCTGGGCGCACTCCGTACCGAGGTTATGGTTATTATTGGAGCTTGCACTCTCTCTTTCTGTGAGTTCCATGCTTGTGGAGCTCTCGAGCTCTTTGGGGAGAAGGACCCTATTGCCAGTAGGAGATGGTAGCGGATATGGCTAACACTTTCAGGACGAGTGTCTGCCCCCGAGGGGTCGAATGTCAGATTTGCCTCTTGTCTTCTAAAGGACATTACCCGAGATTGGTGGGAGGAGGTAGACTTCGATTTGGGAGGCGAAGCCCCGAAGACGATGACTTGGGATGCATTTGTGACCCGATTTTGGGCCGAGTTTGCACCAGCTATTGAGGTACAGCAGTTGGTGAGGGAGTTTCAGGACCTTCTCTAGATGACTGAGATTGTGGCAAAGATCACTTCCAAGTTCTGGGAGAGGGCTTTGTTGGTTCCGCAGTATGCAGCGGATGAGGAGATGAAGAAGGTAAGGTATCATGACATGTTGAGGGATGACAACTTGGAGTTTGTGAGTTTGTTAGGGTGTAACACCTTGAATGATATAATTTTTAGAGCCCGAGAGCGTGAGATATATTTGGAGCACCTCGGGAAGAGAAAACTAGAGTAGATTCATATTTCATTAGGCCAGGTGAAGAGGCCTAGGACTCAAGATTCACGTTTGGGAGGCCATCAGGGTCGGTGCCGTTGTGCCAAACGTAGGAGGACCCATAAAGGAGGATGTTAGGAGAGAGGTCAAGGATGTTTCAGTTGTGATCAGATGGTTCATTTTATTAGGGATTGCCCCCAGAGTATCGTTTCCGATGTGTTTTCACTATAGCCAAGTGGACCACAAGAAGGCCGACTGTTTGATGTTGAAGGTAGAGTAGCAATTGCACTCGCTCTAGTTACTTTGAGGATCACTGGCGGTCATGAGGGTAGGGTAAGAGCCCCAACAATGAGGAGTCAAGCATTGCAATGTCATACAAAGGAGGTCGAGGTTTCATCCAATGCTATCGTGGGTATGTTATATTTTTCTTTCTTCTTGATTATTATTAGTATTTATATTGCTTTGGAATCTTGTTTGGGTATGGGTAAGAATTATATTTAGTTTAGTTCTCTAATATTGCCTCGGTTATATCATCAAGTATTGTTATATACCATTTTGAATGCCAAGAGTCATTAGTGGGCCGTATCTTGTTGAGCGGAATTCAATATGCTTGATTGTTGTTCCGGTTCTTTAATGGGGTCAATTCAGGGGAGTTTTATGGTTAGAATTCAAAGATCTTGCTGAGGATGGGAAGTTGGAGTGAAGATTTGCCAGTTCAAAGTAAGGATTACTGTCTTTGTCGCCAACATAAAGAGCTTAAGGATTTGGTGCTGTAGCATGGGAAATGATTAGGGTTATTGGGCTTGCTTAGATTTCAGTGAGTATTTATATGTGTATTTTTATATATATTTTTATGCACTTTATCTTAATATTTTGGCCTTATTTATTCTATTTTAGAACTAAAAAGTACTCATAATACTTTGAATTATGTTTTGCAGCTATTCGTTGTCAATAAAGCACAAAAAGAAAAGACTGAAGCGGAAACCGGACTTCGAAGCTTAAAGGAATTAAAATGCTGAAGAAGTGGATTACGCCCCGCGTACAGTCGCATTACGCCCCGCGTAATGACCAAAGCGGTTACGCCCCGCATAACTCAATGGTACGCGTCGTGTACACGCTTGCACCGGATAGACTTGATCGCGAGTAAATCTTGATTACGCACCGCGTAATCCTAAGTACGCCCAGCGTACTTAGGTCGGCTACAAAGACTATAAATGTCGATTTTCAGCTAACCAGGAAGGGGGATTCGACTTCTAACCTAATTTAGTCGACAATTAACTTCTGTTAAGCCGTTTTGAGGGTCTAGAAGGCGGCCGGAAGGCCGTTAAGCTAATGGGAGCAGAGATCGGAAGGGTTGGAGAGCGGATACATGTCGGTAATCATATGGATTGCTAACGTGACCATGTTTAGCATTCCATTGTGGTACTTTTCTGTATTTAGTTTCTGATTTGGGTGTAAAAACCTTTTACTTTGTGTTTATGATTGAATAAAGCTTTGATTATTAGACTAATTGCTATATTAAATAGTTTATTTGTGTTTAGTTTATCTTGCCAAGCTTGTTTAAAGATCCTTATGTGTTAATGATGATTATTTTATGTTAATTGTTAAGTGAATTAAGTTGTATGAACATCTGCTTGATTTGCTTGTCTCTTATGATTTTTGATGACCATCGAGATTATAAGACTAGAAATAACGAATGTGAAACTAGGATTAATTTGAGAATAAGTAAGTTAATGTGTGAGCCTTGTTTGATGACCATCAACAAGAGGTTAATTAAATGTCTAAATTGATTAACTATATTTACAAGTCTTGCTCGATACGAACTGAACACTAGGAAGCATGTTAGTTTAATCAATTGATCACTGTTTAAATTGGCTTGTTTGCTAAAGGATTAGTTATAGTGAACGCGAATCTAATCATTTTAGGAATCGGTGAACATGAATAAATGAATTTGTGTATGCAATTGTCTATGTTTTTAAGGTGTAATTTGTCTAAACCAAAGTACCTGAAGAGATTTGCTTTCCTGTTAGTTTATCGAAAGTAGTTAATTAATTGTTAGTTTGATATTTATTTATTCTTTTCGTGTAACCTGTAAGCTATAATTAAATATATTAAATTAATACACCGTTCCCTATGATCGACACCCGACTTACCTAAGCTATACTATAATCTGACTAGGTACACTGCCTATAAGTGCATAGATAGTCTAAGTTTGTTAGGTTATAAATATTAAAATTAGTGGGTACTTTTGTGCACATCAAGTATTCATCTAGATTTCAAGAGTTTTGTGATCATCGAGATTGACTAGTAATGGAACACTAGTATTGGTAAGCGTAGGTCGTCAACAGTTCGAGTTATAAGGATGTAATATGGGTTGGAAATCCATCAAATTTTGTAGGTTGGAAGAGCCTTGACAATTCCAAGTTGGGGATAATCGTTCAGATTTCCGGGAGCTGAATCAGGTGTGGAAATAGGGTGAGTTTCACATCCTATTCAGGAGGGAAGATGACTCAAGTGGTCGTCTGGATCGAAGTTGTGTAAGTTGGGGGTTCTGGAAAATTCCAATAGCTGATTGTCATCTTCTTTGTGATGTATAACAGGCATATGGATGGATCCAGGCTGAGGGATATGTTAGAGCCTTGCTGGATGTTCTTGTTTGATGAAGGCTTTGGGGTTCATAGCATGACCCAAACACCTAATTGGGATTTAGTCAGATTCGAGTTTGACTCAGGATGGTTGTGTTTGATATGGTAGAGGAGTGGTAAGACCATGGGCAGTAACCATAGTAAGATAGATGTGTCATATGACTGCAAGGTGGTCGTAGCATTCACCAGATTGAGGTAGACCATTGTTGGGGTGGTCGTGAGTAGAAAGGAGGATCAGCTTATGCCTTGGTTAAGGCGGATAGTGGGGATGGAGAGAATCTCTCTGTTATGGGAAGAGGACCATTGAGGTCTAAGGCGAGGTTGGGCCTATGTAGCTCTCGATGGGGTGAGACCCGTGGGCATGGCCTGTTCATTGGTATAGGATGGATGAGACTTGTGGGTGAGACCTGCATGATTATGGAAATGCAGGTGAGACCTGGTAGAGATCGGTTGGGTCAAGGAATTATATTATGGTTTTAGTAGGATGATTATGTGGCCATGGAGTGGCATAGTGTGGTGCATATGCTAGGGTAGCCTTATCAGTTAGCCTCTCAGGAACCTGGTGGCTAGACCAGGTATGAGACTGGCAGTCTCAGCGGTGGATTGGGGATTTTTATATCCCAATATAGCGAAATGTCGTCGAGGATCAAAATGTTTTTTGGGGGGAAATGCAAGTACAAGTCCTTGGTTTCAGGTTATAAGTTATGTACCGAGTTGGCTTTTGGTCGAGACTCGCGCTGGGAGTCGTTAGTGCATATATGCAATATATTTACTTCAATAAGTTATGTAATAAGGAATTTTTATGCCAAGGTAATCAATTGAAGGGTTCACGGTAAAAAAGGATGCTTTCAATTTTGATGGTAGGAAACAGGATCTTGTAATTGTGTTTTGGATTGGTTCCATCTGCGTGAGGGTCAGGTAAGCATGGGATTTCAGAATGGAGTGTTGGTTTGGCAGTTAATGGAGCAGTGCTTTGTTCAGCACTAGGGGGCTTCTTCCGAACGTTGGTTCCTAGGAAGGTGGTAAGGAGTAATTTAGAGGACGAAATCTAATTTAAGTGGGCGAGAGTTGTAACATCCTGTTCCAGATCGTTTCCTAATGTGGGACTATCACCCGAAGGCGGTTATCAGAAGGCTTAGAGCCTCTGGGAAAAATAGAGGTAGAACCCTTTGTTTGTAGGTAATGTATATTAGTTTTTCTTCGTCCATGATGTGGTGAAGCCTACCATGACGTAGTGATAAGCTTTTGGGCTGCTGGAGTTAATGACCCACCACGGCGTGGTGATTTTGCCGCGATGTGGTGGCGATTGTTGGAGAAAACCATAAAGTTTAAGGGTTTAGCCATATTTAAACTCCTTAACCTCTCATAGCCTCCCTCCCATCAGCCTCCATCTCCCCAAATCATCCATCGCAAACCCTATATCCCTTGTGTGAGTTTTCAGCCTCAAAGTGTGTGTATGTTTGGTGCTTGTGAAGGAAGAAAGTGGTGGAAGATCTTATTTGGAGTCCAAAGCAATGTAGGTACATGAGTTTATCTTCCTCAAGCATCACAAAAAGGTATAAAGTCCTCACTTTGATGAGTTACTTGATAGATCTATGGATTTTGCCCACTTTTCTTTATGCCTTGTTTTTTTGGAAGGTTGAATCTCATAAAGCTTGCAACTTTATGAATCTACTGGCCATTAGAGAATTTGGCTCTTTGGATCTGATTTAGATTTGATTTTTGAGGCCATGCATGGAATCTTGGCCCTTTTGACCTAATTTGACCTAATAAGAGTTCAAGACATGCATTGGTTATACATGTCTGAAAAGCACTGATTTTTATGATGTGTTGGGTGTTAGAAAACTCTTATGGAGCCTTTGGACAAGTAACCTTAAGGATTAAGTGAATATTGCTTAAGCCATGTAGTGTTTTGGGCCTTAAAGTTGAGATCCATCGTCTTTGGAGGGTTCTATTGGATAAAGTTGGAAACTTTATCCATTTAGACCTTAGTATGGACCAAATTTGATTGGGAGACCCTTTTGAGTCAAAGAAAATAGCTGAATGTGTTAAGTTGCTGAAAACCCTATTACCATGATGTGGTGGCGGGGTTGGTCTCGACTATTTTCTCGTATTCGATGCAACGACGTGGTAAAGGGCTACCACAATGTGGCAGTCAGTTGAGTTGAATCTTCTTGACTTTCGACTGTTTGGCCCTGTTTGACCCAAGGGCGGTATTTTGGGTATTTTGGGATATGTTTAAGAATAGGTCTTTTGACGGTTAGGTGTCGATTAGAGCTGAGATTAGGAGTCAGAGCCTCATCAGCTATTGTTCGGATACAGAGGTAAGTTTCCTCACTGTTCTCGTGGGTTGAAGGCAGCAATGATGGCTTACTAGGTTCTGATATGTTAGATGTCTCTGTGACTCTTGCATGGTATGTTAGGCTAGGACCATTTGTATGCTGGGCTAGGCCCATTGTATGACGGGCTAGGCCCATCTGTATGTTGGGCTAGGCCTTAGGATCAGGAAGGGCTAGGCCCATTTTATGTTAGGTAGGTGTTAACTGTCTTTGTGACTTTTGCATTTTTATGTTTGGGCTTCGCCCATTGATCTGGCAAGGATAGGCCCATCATGGTTGGTTGGGCCCAATGTACAGGATGGGCCCAATGTGATGGCTAGGCCTAATGGTATATATATGGTATGTGGTATTTTGGGGAACTCACTAAGCTTTATGCTTATGGTTTTTATGGTTATGGTTTCAGGTACTTCCGGTTTGAAAGGGAAGGGTCCGGCTTGATCACAGCGCATCCACACATGTTCTGCATTATGATGATTTTGGGATTGTACTTTGATAACTATTTTATTAGAAAGTACTTATGAAAATTTAGAAAAAGGATAATGAATGTTTGACTTAAAGATAACTAATTTTTTGGTTGAATTAAAAATGAAATTTTAACCTCATAATTTTTGGGACATTACAATGTGACATACATGTTTGTATGATTAGGTTGATACACCCTAGGGCGAGTATAAAATCCTGGCAATGAGGTATTTCTACATTTAACCCTAGTATGAAGAAATATTGCATTTTGACCATTGGAATAAGTTTTGTTTGTAAATTGGTCGTATGTGGCACTTAAGGAAGAAAAGCAACCTCCATGAGTATGTTGGGCGTAAGGTCCCTGAAAGAGAAAACATCGCCGTTTTGGAGTACGTTGGGTGTAAACTAGTGTATACCGGGCATACTTGGTCTGGATGAAAACCCTAATGTGTAGGGTTTGTACACTATTTAATCCCCTCTATAGCTTAAAGAACTATCCTTTCATCAACCTCCATTACTCATCTCGACCCTTGCAAACCCTAACCTCTTGTGTAGACATTTTGACCTTGTGTATGCATTTTTGGTGACCTTGAAGGAAGGGGAAGGTGGTGGAATCATCTTGGGAACTCAAAGGGAGCTTAGATCTAGAAGTACCTCCCCCTCAGACATCATTTGGAGGTGAAAAGCTCTGGCCTTGATGAATATTGCTCTTAGTTCTTATTATGTTTAATTTTCAAGCATTTTGGTCCCTTTTGCTTGGCCTTCTTTAGTATGATCTACTCTATACTTCATGAGCTATCCTTTCAGAGGTTTTGGAGTAGGGTTGTCAAATCAGGCAGTCGTGTCGTGTTTTTGTCTGACACGACACGACACGAAAATGTATTGTATAACACGAACACGACACGACACGATGTTGTGTTTTGTTTCATTAACACGAAAACGAACCAATTAAAACACGACAACACGAAACGACACGATAAATATAATATTACATAACTATTAGTGTATTTCGTTTATACTTGAAGATATATAACACGACAAACACGACAACCACATGCTTAATCGTGTCAATTTCGTGTCAATTTATGAACACGAACACGACACGAAATCGTGTTTTTTAATCTTTACACGAAAATGACACGAACACGAATTAGAATTTTGATTTCATCTCGATTTCGTTTCGTTTTGTGTATTTTTTTCGTGTCGTGTCATAAATTGACACCCCTATTTTGGAGTAGCTTGAGTCATAGAAATGAGTTCTTGGTCGTTAATATCGTTTCATGCATGAACTAGGAAGTCTTAATGGGTTGAACAGTTAGGGTTTTTGGAATTGGACACTTTATAGCCATGAAAAGTCATAACATTGGAAACTTTATAACTTAGAACATCATTTGGGTTTTGGATCTGAGTTTTGGACGGAAAGGCTTAATCGATTAAGCTCTTAGTGGAGTTTTGAGATTGGGCAGTATATGTTGGGTGTACCTAGAGGTACGTTACACATACACAGTCAGCGCCCCGCTTTCTGGTCAACATCAGAGTACGTTGGGAGTACTCTAGTATTACGTCGGACGTAATTCCCTGTGAAGACTTGTTGACTTTTGGACCTTTGACCGTTGACTTTGACTTTGACTAGGGATGAATAAGTTTGATTGAAGGGTATTTTTGGAATTCTGAGCTATATTTAAGCCTTGGTCTCTATCTATTGATTAGGGGATCTGTGGAGCTGGTATTCGGAGCAGTGTGTTTTTCAGCTATTCGTCAGTCTGAGAGGTAAGTTTCTTCTCACTGTACCATGGGTCGAAGGCACCAAAGTTGGCCCACTAGATTATTTATCTTGGTTAGGATAATATTATGCTAGTCTGTGGCTGATTAGTAGATCTACATGATTATCTGTATTTGTTGGTTATGTGTTATGTTTATCTATTACATATGTCGACATATTGTGTTGGGTTGAGGTTATACTACTTTGTGTTGTAGCCAACAAACCCAGGAGCATTCCAGATATGATTTGAGGGCCTAATTGGCATGCCAAACTCATACTGAGGGCTCAAGAGCAGTCTAGATATGAGGTGGGGGCCTTCTTGGCATGCCAGACTCATACTATGGGCTCGGGGGTAATCCAGTCTTTCTAGATATGGACCCGGTATATGATGTTATATGTATGTGTGCTTGTACTTTGGGGGAACTAACTAAACTTTGGATTAAATTTTTTACTTTATCGTTTCAAATACTTCAGAGGATCGTAGAAAGACAAATGCGTGATCATACACAACTTCCTGTTTTATGTTACTAGGTATTTGGGAAAACACTGATTTAAAATAATGCTATAAAACAATGACTATTTTGTAAACAATGTTGATTAATGGTTGATACTGAAAATTTTAAATTTATTGTGATTTTATAGTGTTACAAGTTGGTATAAGAGCCTTGGTTTGTGAGAACTGCACAAACACTCGTGTGAACCTAGACTCAAACTAGTGAACTGCAAAATTTTTTAAACTGATTTTCAAAACTGTTTTCAAAAGTAAACAAGGAAGGATGTGATGTGTATGATCAGCTGGAGCAAGAAAGTATACCCCAAGTTACCCTCACTGTTATTTGATATTATGTTTATATTAGAACAACATGCTAGTATATGCATCATAGTTATACATAACAAAAATTCTATAGCCTGAGAATGTTTGGTTTAGCCTTATTTCCTATTCTTGTTTATAAAAGGGCTTAGGGTAGAATAAGGTATTCGACTGTTTATAGGATCCGGTGTTATGTATGATCAGTATACACACATGCTGCAGGGTTAGTGGAAGTTTCATGGGTGGGTTATGTGAGAGTCACCGGCTAGTTGAGGAATGTCTAGCTTTTTTCTAGGGAGTGATAATAGGATATATGTGTATTCTAATGTGTGATGTTAGGGTTGATGTGATGATTTTCTGAGACCAATATGGGTAAGTGTGGAAGGTAGTATGCGCTCATACTACTGGAAGCAAAGGACCCGTATGCGTAGCAGGGAAGTCACAACCCCTAGGATTTTGTCATTTGGAATAGCTCATATGGTATGAAATGCGCCTCATCTAATATTTTTTGGTTTATTTTCAGTGTGGTGTTTAGGAGGAGCTTCCATTCAGGAGCTGGATCAAGTGGCCAGGATAGGCCATGGTTGACTGAGGAAGGGATTAGAGCGTTGATTTCTTCTGAGGTTATGATTGCTGTCTAGGACAACTACCAGAGCTGTTTGAGTCTATCAAGGCTGTCTTGATGGAGTACCTTGACGACCGTTACGCTACACTTACTGAGGCTGTTGTTGCTGCAGCTACCACGACCGTTTCGGCTAATGGGATTCTTGGAGAGCGGGCCTTCCATTTCCATGACTTCGACAATACAAAGCCCCCGATGTTCGATGGGGTTCAAGATCCGATCATTTCTATGAGGTGGTTTTCCGATGTTGAGGGATTGTAACGACCCAAAAACCGGATAAAAATTTTCATTTTTAAAATGAAAATTTCATTCATAATTTGTTTTAAAAGAAATCCATTACATCAAGTCATGACAAAAGATCATAGTATCCATAACAATACATGCGGAAAATGCTGGAGAGTGAATGCTTTGTCATCAAGTCGGGCCCTTTTATTTTGTACCTGAAGTGCCTAAAAACATTCAAATAAACTATAAGCAAAATCTTAGTGATTTCCCAAAGTAAAACATACCAACCAGACAAATGGTCCCAGCCCTGGGGTTCATCCTAACCCAAAAACAAGTATGGGCGCCGCCTTGGGGTATATTTCTACCCAATACATATCATAGTGGGTCCCACCCTGGGGTATATTTTAACCCAATCACAACATGTAACATACAACAACTAGCATACAACATAAATGGATATTAGCCGGCCTTGGTGCCTTGGACCCGTTGTTATAGTGAAAAGACTCACCTCAGACAACTGATAAAAAATACTACCTGGCTACTGGTCCAGAAATCTCAAACTAAAGATACACAAGTTATCCAAATTAGAATTAATTCACAAACTCAAGACCTAGGCCCAAAACCTTAAGTCCAAACTCCTTCAATAAGGCCCCAAAATCTTTTCCTCCTTAATGGACCTAATATCCAAGGTTTAAAACAATAATGGGCCACAAGGCCCAAAAGGCCCAACCATGCTACCTATGGTCCAATAAAAAATTCCAAGGTCTAAGTATTCTAATAGGTCCGGGCCCAAGGTTAATTAGGGTCCAAATGGCTCAAAAGCCCAACGGAAGCGCAAAGTCCACTGGAAGCGTACCCCCAACGTACATCATCAGTACGCTTAGCGTACTAAGCTCTTGGGCAGTACACACAACGTACAATCTAGTACGCCCAACGTACAAGCTGATTTTGCACAAAAGTATTAACTGCTTAATTCATGAAGACACTGCGTCCAAATCCAGATCTTGGACATTTCTAAGGTCCTTGGGCATAAGGTTGGCAACTTTATGCCTTTGCATGCCATATGGGAACCCAACACCACATTTCAGCCATTAAGACTTCCTTTAAGACCTTAAACTCTTGCATGGTGACATAACAACCATCAAGTTAGCATTTTTATGCTCTTTACATGGAAAAGGAGCTCAGATCTAAAATTTCTAACCACCAGAGTTACTCAAACTCACATGAGTGGACCCATGGATAAAAGATGGACTCATTACAAAACTCAAACTAAAACTAGCAAAAGAATGAGCAAGAGATGAGCTTTTTACCTCCACAAGCTTCTCTAGATGATCTTCTACTAACAAACCAAAAATGGTTACACTTGGCACTTTCAAGCTCAAATACCACTCTCAATGATATATATGGTTTTAGGGATGTTTGAGGGTAATTGAGGCTGGTAAGGAAGAGGGTCCAAGGTCATAAATGAGGTTAAATAGGGCTCAAGCCCAAAAATTTGGGTTTTAGTCTTCGGCCTTGTACGCCCCACATACGAGCCTCAGTCACCGGATGCATCCGCTTGTGTACGCTAAGCGTAATCACATGTACGCCCAGCGTACGGAGGGTCCTCAATTGCCATAATTTAAATACTTCAATGGATTAAATGAAATACTTGGATTTTTGGATGTTAAAACTCTTCCCCACTTAAATTAGACTATGTCCTCAAATTCTGTTGACGCAAATAAATACTGGTAATGCTCTCTTATTTCATCTTCCGACTCCTAGGTCCATTCGGAGCCCCTCTGGTGTTGCAATTGCACCTTCACTAACTTCACCACTTTTTATGAAGAGCTTTTGTTTTCCTGTCCATAAGTGTAATGGGCTTCTCAAAATAGTACATGCCTTCATCCACTTAAATATCATCTAACGAGATAAGTGCAGCCTCATCTGCTACACATTTCCGCAACTGAGACACATGGAAGGTGTTATGCATCTGACTGAGCTCTTCAAGGAGGTCCAACCGATAAGCCACCTTGCCAACTTGCATAGAAATTCGGAATGGACCAATGAATCCAGGAACCAGGTTGCCTCTCCTCCGGAATCGGATGACACCTTTCCAATGTGACACCTTTAGCAACACGAAATCTCCCACTTGAAAATTGAGATCTGATTTGTGTCGGTCAGTATAGCTTTTCTGACGACTCTGCACGACTCGCAATCTGTCGTGCACCTGTAAAACAAACTTCATGGTCTCAAGCACCACTTCAGTGCTTCCCATGACTCAATGACCAACCTCACCCCAACACTCCGAGGTCCTACACCTTCTTCCATATAACATCTCGAACGACGGACGATCTATACTAGCATGTCAGGTGCATAGCCAACTCATGCATGTCAGGTGAGGCTAGGCGATATAGTGCTTTGGCTATTGGAGCCGCACCAGACATCAAATCAATCCAAAACTTGACTTGCCTCTCAGGAGGCACTCTCGGTAGCTCCTCAGGAAAAACATCGGGAAAGGCCCGCACAATAGGTACCCCGCTTAACTCAGTCATGGTCTCTAACCTCGAATCTAAAACATAAGCTAGAAACCCAAAACAACCCTGTTAAAGAAGCCTTCTAGCCCTCGCTGTTGAACAAAGAGTCAGCCTATGCGAAGCTCTTTCGCTAGAAATGAATATTTCTCCCCCTCTTTGGGTTCGAACTCACCAACTGTCACTCACAGTCAATTACGGCCCCATTGAGCCCCAACCAATCTATCCTGATGATCACCTTTAATCCCCTCAAAGGAATCGGTACCAAGTCGATAGGAAACCTCTCACCGAACATGTACTGAATACTGCTACAAAATACCCTAACAGCGCTCACAATACGTTCATCAGCGATCTCCAACTCCAGAGGGGACTCCAAAGTCCCCAAAGCATCTTAAAACTTTTTGCTAAGTGCAAGAGATACAAAAGATCGGGTAGCCCAGGAATAAAAAAGAACATGAGCCAAAAATCCATTGACCCAAAAGGCCCCTATACAAGATCATAACAACATAATCATAAAAAATAAAACAATAAAGATAGAGACGAGTAATATACCAGTCACGATGTCCGACGCTGCTCGGACCTCATCTTTGGTCAGCTGAAATGCTCTACTCTTCACCGCAGGAGCGCCAAGCCCTGGCGGCTATCTGTAATCCTCAATATGGAGGGCGCATGCACTACCACTGCTCCTCTAGACAACCTTGGACAATCGACTATTTTATGACCGATCTGGTTGTAGTGAAAAATAATCAAGGCCCTCTTAGGGCAGTCCTCGCTCATATGGCCCGCCTGACCATAAACAAAGCATCCCGATCTCACTAATCGACAAGGTCAACCATGTGGCTTTCCGTACTTGGAGCATCAGCCCTGAACCTGCTCCAGCTTCCGTTTCGTTCGGAGCTCTAACTCGATTTCCTAGTCACGAGCCTTGTCAATCATGTCATTCAGGGTTTAGCACCTTGAGAAGCACACAAACTCTTGGATATCATCTCTCAGCATAATATGATATCCCGTATTCCTCATCTCCTCATCCTCAGTGTACTGCGGAACCAATAACGCCCTCTCCCTAAACTTAGTGGTAATCTCCACCGTAGTCTCCATGGTCTGGTGAAGGTCCTGGAACTCCCTCACCAGCTGTTATACCTCTTTGGCCAGTGCAAACTCTTGATGAAGTCTCCACACAAAATCCTCCAATGTCAGGTAACCTCCTCCCACCAGTCCCACACTCGGTCCCTCAGTGTAACATCCTGGGCTTTCAGGTATTTTCAAATCTTTCCTTTGGTATTTAAATATGTCATTTTGGGTCCTTGGATTATAAAGATGTAGCCTTAAGAAGCCTAAGTGGCAAAAATGGTGACTTTTGGAAGCATGAGTAGTACGCTGGGCATACATGTGAGTATGCTAAGCGTACTAGGGTGTGCCTTAATATGCTGGGCATACACATATGTACGTTGGGCATACTAATGTCGAGTGCAGGAGTTGACTCGGTGAGTTGGATGAATTTGTACTTGGACTCGGCGAGTCCCCCAGTGGACTCGGCGAGTCCACTATCCAGAAAGCCAAAAATTCGATTTCCAAGCTATAAACACAAGCTGCATCAAGTATAATTGAAAACAAGCCTATGCTTTGATACCACTGAAGGTTTTTGAGCATTCCAACACTCCGAAGGTTCCATCCTAACGAGCATACCATGAAGTATATGTACTACGAAAATCTAGTAGGATGACATACCTTTTCTGGTAGCTTGATTCCTTAAGCCTTTAGGAGCCTAGCACCCCAAGTGTGATGCCTCAAAATGCTTCACACAACACCACCAACACTTGGAAGAAATTGAGATAAGTATACTTGCACTCAAAAATCGGCTAGCCCTCTTTCCTTACACTTAAGTGTCGATTTTGGTAGCTATGGGGTTCTTTATATAGTGTGACACAACTATGGTTACACCATGCAAACCCTAATGTGCATGACTTTCCACATTCCTCAAGATCCATGGGTTTTAACCTCCATGGAGTATCACTACATGGGTTTAGCCCAACATGAAGAACTATGGATCATAAGCCCACTTTATAAGAATGAATGATTTACCAAATCAATCCCTATTTATTTGATTAGTCTCTTTTAATCACAAAATTAATTTCAAACTAATTCTTGATCAATACTAATTAAATAATATGATTTCATATTAATATATTAGAACTTATAATATATTAATAAATCAAAAATATCCTCTTCTCAAAAGTCCATCCTACATTTTTTTCGGGGCCATGCAACCCAAATGGACCATGCTACTCTCGGGTCAAGTACATACCAATTATAGTTATGGACTTAGACACTAAATCCAACAAGAACAACATGCTAGTGATAGGCTAGGGATTTTCAGGAATTGCTTGATTATATGATGCCTGACATCCTAGGAAATTTCTTTTATGGAATTAACATCATTACTGTAGTTGCTTAGTGTATGCATCATGGTTATATATAACTGAGATCTTATAGCCTGAGAATGTTTGGTGTTGCCTTATTTCCTATTCTTTTTTGATGAAGGGCTTAGGGTAGGATCAAATATTCGAATGTCTATATGGTCCAGTGTTATGTATGGCTAGCATACACGAGTGTTGTTGGGTTGGTAGAAGGTTCTTGGATGAGTCATACGGGGTCACCATACCAGTTTTGAGATATTAAGCCTTTCGTCTACGGTGTAAGGATTAAGTGTATTGTTATGCTTGTGAGTATTGTTAGGGTGTTGTGATGATACTGTGAGACAAATATGGGTAGGTGTGGAAGGTAGTATGGGCCCATGCTACTAAAAGCATAGGACCCATACGTGTAACAGAGAAGTCAAAATCCCTAGGGCTTTTTTGGGAGTTGGTTCCCCTGTTATGATATGTGTGTTATCTGATATCCTTCTGGTTTAATTTCAGTATAGTGACTATGCGTCTAGTTGAGGAGGGATCCAGATCAGGATCAAGAGCTGGCCGTCAAGGTGAGTCAGCTGTGTTGGATGAGAGGATGTAGGAGATCCTATAGGAGGAGGTTGTTGCTCGGTTCCGAGCACAGTTGCCAGAGATGTTTGGGTCTATCAAGATCGCCATGGTTGATTACTCTGATGAGCGTTATGTTGCATTATCTGAGACTTCTGTTGCTGCAGCCACTGTAACCCTTGCCGGTTCAAGGTTGGATCGGGTCAGGATTTTTAGTATCGGGACTTCGACAATACGGATCCCCCGACTTTCGATAGGGTGTAGGACCCGATCATCTCCATGAGGTGGTTATCTGATGTGGAGGGAAGTTTCTTCACTTTTTTGTGCCCTGCTGACCATAAGGTCAGGTGTGCTCTGAACCTTCTGAGGACTGGAGCAAAGGATTGGTGGAGGCCTGCTACCAGTTCCTATTCTACTGATCAGAGACCTACCATGTCTTGGAAGGACTTTTCCTAGATGTTTCGCTCCTGTTTTGTGCCGCTAGTGGAGAGAGAAAAGTTCACTCAGGAGTATCTAGAATTGAGGGAGGGTTCTGAGACGATGACGAAGATCACCAAGATGTTCACAAAGAGGGCTATGTTTTGCCCTAAGTTTGTTGTATTCGAGCAGGCTCAGATGACCCGTTACTTGGGCATGCTCTAGACGGAGATCAAGCAGTTTGTTTCTACTCAGCGCTATGGTATATTTTTAGAGATGTATGTGGCCGCCGGGCGATGTGAGATTGAGATTGATTTGCAGATGAGGGAGTTGAGACTGGCCCCAGAGTAGTTGTAGCCTGTGCCAAATCATTTTAAGATCGCTGATGTCAGATATGGGGGCCAGAAGGGCCGCACTTGTGGGAAGTGCGACAAGGCGCATGAGGGTGTTTGTCGATCATCATCTGGGTGCCACAATTGTGGCCGGCAAGGCCACATGGCAGGGGATTGTCGCCAGCAGGCTCCAACACGCAGTTCCAGAATTTGTTATCATTGCGACCAGGTTGGCCATGTGAAGGCCAACTGCCCATCTTTTGTCGCTAGGCTGGCGCAGGCTCCAGCGCCAGCTACTTTGAGGATCACAGATGGGATTCAGGCCAGGGCAGAGCCTCCGAGGGCTCGAGGACGCGCTTTCTAGCTTACCGCAGAGGAGGCCAGAACATCACCATATGTTGTGACTGGTATGTTTCTATCCTTTATCTTGTTGATTCTGTTTGTATTATGCTTATATATTTGTACATTTTGTAGGTACGTTCCTAGTGAACTCCTTGCCTGCTTTAGTGTTGTTTGACTCGGGTGCGATTCAATCCTTTGTTTCTCAGTCATTTAGTATGGAGTTTGCTATGCCCTTAAGGGAGTTGGAGTGTCCTTTGTGAGTTTCTATCGCCAACAAACATGGGGTTTCTGCTTCTTCAGTGTATTAGGGTTGCATACTGGAGATCTTCAGGGTATCCTTTCCGATCGATTTGATCCCTATCCCCATGGGGGATGTCTGCGTGAATGTAGGTATGGATTGACTGAGCCGTTTTAGTGCTACGATCGATTGCGAGGGCCAGCGCGTGGTAGTTTGAACCCTAAGTGGGGGAGAACAAGTAATTTATGCAGAGGGCACTAAGATGGGTTCAGGGCTTTGTTCTGCTGCTAGAGCTCGACAATATATTCAGAACGGGTGTGTGGGTTATTTGGCTTATGTGGTGGATACGCATGTTGGGGATCAGGTTTCAGTTTCAAAGGTCCTAGTTGTCATACACCCAAACCGAGACGGCAGAAACGGTCGTGCGCGGAGGACGTCATGTATAGTATCACAACAATTGTATAATAGGAATCAAAGCAAACACAACCATTACATTGATAAGGTAAAGTATTTTCATCTGTTCAATACATAGTTTGTATGAAATCAAAATGTATAGCAAAAGTATAAAAGGCGTGACTCCGTAAAGCTCCGTCTTCACAAAAACCTGTGGGTATACCTGTCTTAATGGTTCCCTTAGAATACAAGTAGTTTTGAAAGTGTATCAACATTTATGTTTGTGAGTTCATAAGCATGTTTGTAATTGAAAACCATCAATTTGTTCCTTGAAAATGTAAGTATGTTTTCCCCAGAAAATCCTATATTTTCTGTTGTAATTTGTTGAACTCAAAACGTGTAAATGTTATAGTACTCTGTAATAGTAAAAAGGTAGTTTTAATTCACTTAAAACTATGAATATATGTTTTCACTGTGCTGGAATAGTCTTCTATATTCGTACTTATGTTAAAACCCTCTGGATTCACCAGTGGTACTTGTAAAATAATGTTTTATAGCTTTATTATTTAAATAAAACTATGTGAAGTTGTTACTTATTCATACACTAATCATATTGTTCACTACCAAATTATGAGTTCTCATAATCATACTAATACGAAGAATGGCATGACACAACGTTATTCAAGCGTTTGAATTGTTCATGACATTTGTCACCCCAGGCCTACCGGCCTAACTATAGCTAACATTAAGGTGCGGGATTGTCAGTCACGTATAAATCTCTACACAAAATTATGTTCTCCCTCTAGGAGACTCTAGTTGTTAAGGTCAGGACTTTTGTTGGCACTTAAATAAGTACTTGAAGACGTTATCTCACAAAGCTATATCGACGGTTAAGTGTAGAATAATTGAAAGTCCTTTGAAATGAATAACTGTTTATATGTTCCATAAACTATACCTAATATAGTTTATATGTTCGTTACTGTGATAAAACCTGTACTTAGTAAGATAGTACTTATGTTCCATAAACTATACCAATTATAGTTTATATGTTTGTTGTTTTGTATCTTTGTATCTTGTAAATATGATATCGGTGTTCCATAAACTATAACTATTATAGTTTATAAATATGTTCCATTTGAAATATGATTATTCTCAAAATTTCCCTTTGCTCAGCATGTTACAAAGGATTAAAGCATGTTACAAAGGATTAAAGATTTGTACTCGTGTTCGTATATATATATATATATATATATATATATATATATATATATATATATATATATATATATATATATATATATATATATATATATATATATGTTTCTGTAAGAACAATGGTTGTGACTGATTGAAACAGTTTAAAGTAATTTGAAATCGTTTGTAATCGTTAAAATTGTTTGAAATCGTTTACACAAATTTAATTGTGTTTTACTTGTATTTCCCCCTCCCTAAAAATGTGGAAAAATATTGATCAAAACGTAGGGGTATGAACTCACATTGAATGTGCGTTTGTGTTTGAATTAACGAGCTGTAGAAATGATCCTCGGGTAAATGTACGTGCGAATAACGTTATTTTAAAAATAATTATATTTGACATCGTATTTAAATTAGTAAAATATTAATTTAAATAATAGATTAAATAATATTGGAGATAATAATTAAATTATGTAATGAATACTTACAATTTATTTGGAATTATTTGGAAATGTTGCAAAGTGTTTTCGGTTGGCAAAATGGGTTTACGGTTGGATCTTGATGTTCTTGAGTGAATGTTTGAAGATTTGAAGATATTATGAATGTTCTTGGGGAATTGGTTGAAGATTTGAAGATTCTAGGCACAATTTATGTAGTTTTGAAGGTTCATGGAGAGGATTTTGGGGGGTGTTTTCGGATAGAAAATGAGTGAAATGAAAGTGTTTTCGCCACAACACTTATATATAGGGGTGGTTTTAGAGCTTCTAGAAGGGGGTGTTTACGGTTTTGAGTCAAAAGGATAAAGGGTTTTTGGATTTAGGTCAAAGAAATAAGGGTTCGCGGTCTTGGTTTCCACCCTTTAGGGTTTTCGGATTTGATTAAATCCAAATGGGGGTGTTTAGGGTGTGCTTTCATCAAAAAGCATGTGTTTACGGTTTGGGTATTCCCAAGACCGAAAACACATTCCACTCCTTTTAAACCTTTAATTAAGTTATGTGTTGGTCTTGTATTTCCTTATATTAAACCTATATTGCATTTACACTTATATATAGTTTAATTAAGTATGCTCACTAGACATCCAAGGTTATTATAGCGACAATATAGGCGGTGAGTTTTACTTGTACATGCTTGTAGTCTAGAATTTTATTATCTCAAAAGAACGGGTTGTTACACCGGTAGTCAGGGAGTTTGCCAATGTATTTCCAGAAGAGTTACCCGGTGTAGGATCGACCTCGTGGTAGGTTCGACCCCTATTGCCGAGGCACCATACTGTTTGGCACCGCATGAGATGTAGGAGCTATCATCTCAGCTGCAGGAGCTGCTAGACAAGTAGTTCATCCGACCGAGTAGTTCTTCGTGTGGAGCATCAATTTTATTCCACAATAAAAAGGATTGTTCACACCGGATGTACATCGATTACCGGGAGTTGAACAAGTTAACGGTGAAGAACTTTTATCCTCTTCTATGGATTGATGACCTCTTTGATTAGCTGCATGGTAAGATAGATCTGAGGTCCAGATATCATCAGGTCAGGGTGAGAGAGGAGGACATGGAGAATCCCGCATTCCAGACTTGTTATAGGCATTACGAATTTGTGGTGATGTAATTTGGGCTCACCAATGCACCTATAGTATTTATGGATTTGATGAATCGGGTACGCAGGGCGATGCTCGATCGCCTGGTTATCATGTTTATTGATGATCTCTTGGTATATTACAAGACCAGAGAGCAGCATGAGGAGCATCTTCGTGAGCTTCTGGGGATTTTGAGGCAAGAACGGCTTTATGCTAAGTTCTCGAAGTGCGAGTTTTGGTTACGAGAGGTTCAGTTCCTTAGACACCTCGTTAACCAGGACAGGATATTGGTCGATCCGGCCAAGATCGAGGCGGTGATGCAGTTGGAGTTCCGAAATCTCCCTCGTATATCAAGAGTTTCTTGGGATTGGCAGGGTACTACCAGAGATTTATTCAGGATTTCTCCAAGATTGTAGTACCCCTCACTTGTCTGACGAGGAAGGGGGTGGATTTCCGGTCGGCCCCTGAGCAACAGTCAACATTTGACACCCTTCGGAAGAGGCTTTACGAGGCCTCAGTTTTGACCCTCCCAGAGGGAATTGAGGATTTTGTGGTTTTTTGTGATGCGTCCATCATTGCGTTGGAGGTGGTTCTCGTGCAGAGAGGGCGAGTGATAGCTTATGCTTTGCGGCAGCTGAAGCCGCATGAGACGAGGTATCCCACGCATGATATTGAGTTGGGGGTTGTAGTTTTATCCCTCAAGATTTGGAGGCATTGTCTTTATGGGGTCCATTGTACTATCTACACGGATTACAAGAGCTTAGAACACATTATGGATCAGCCGAACCTAAGCATGAGGCAACGCAGGTGGCTGGACGTAGTTAAGGACTATGACTGTGAGATCCTTTACCATTCGGGCAAAGCGAATGTAGTTGTCAGATGACTTGAGGCCTCAAGGTGGTTGTACCTTTTGATGGGGTGTCATGTATGAGGATATCAGTTGATTCTCCGCTTGTGATATTGATTAGGGAGGCTCGGGTCGAGGGTATTCGGGAAGAGAATTAAAAGATGAAGAGGGTCAGGGGTGAGATCACCAGATTTTTCCCAAATAGTCGTGGGTTGTTGACTCATTGTGGTCGGGTATGGGTACCTGGGTCTGGTGGGGTCAGATAGATTGTGTTGGAGGAGGCTCATAAGTCTAGTTTTTTTATCCATCCGGGAGCCACTAAGAGATACCGGGATCTGAGATTAAGCTGTTGGTGGCTGTGTATGAAGAGGGAGACCACCTGGTATGTTGAGAGGTGCTTAAGCTACATGATGGTCAAGGCCGATCATCAGAGGCCGCATGGCAAGCTCCAGGATCTGGAGATTCCCATGTGGAAAAGGGAGCAAATTTCGATGGAAAGGTGTGATTCTCTTCAGGAAGAGAGGGAAATTGGGTCCCCGATATATTGGGCCATTCCGGGTTATTACCAGGGTTGGCTAGGTCACATATAGATTGGATCTTCCTAAGGAGCTCAGTCAAATTCATAGCACTGTCCATGTTTCGTAGCTGCGAAGGTACGTTTTGGATGAGGATGCATTTGTGTAATTGGAGGATATTTAGGTTGATGAGCCCCTGAACTATGTTAAGAGACCAATAGTTATTCTGGAGAGGAAAGTAAAGGTTTTGAGAAGAAAGGAAGTACCTTTGGTAATGGTAAAATAGGAGCATTGAGGGGATCCGAGTGGACCTGGGAGTCAGAGGCGAAGATGCGGGAGCATTACCCAGATCTGTTTGCTGCAGCAGACTTTGAGGATGAAGTCTAGATCAAGTGGGGGAGAGTTGTAACATCCCAGGCTTTCAGTTATTTTCAAATCCTTCCTTATTATTTAAATATGTCATTTTGGGTGGCCTACCGATTGGAGTTGCCGAGTGAGATCATCCAGATCCATAACACTTTCCATGTTTTGCAGTTACGGAAGTGCGTGTTAGAAGACGAAGCAATGGTCCTTTTGCATAATATTCAGGTCAATAAGTGTTTGAATTATATTGAGAGGCCAGTAGCTGTGGTGGAGAGAAAGATAAAGGTCTTAAACAACAAGAAGATACCTTTGGTAAAGGTTCAATGGCAACATCGAAGAAGCTGTAAGTGGACCTTGGAGCTGGAGACAGAGATGCGGGAGCATGATCCCGAGTTATTCGCAACATCTACTTTCAGGATGAAGTTTAGTTAAAGTGGGGGAGAATTGTAGCATCCCGACAATGAGGTATTTCTAAATTTAACCCTAGTATGAAGAAATATTGCATTTTGACCCTTGGAATGAGTTTTGTTTGCAAATTGGTCCCATGTGGCACTTAAGGAAGAAAAGTGCCTTGCATGAGTACGTTGGGCATACTCCCAGAGTATGTTGCGCATAAGGTCCCTGAAAGAAAAACGTCATCGTTTTGGAGTACACTTGGCGTACTCGGTCTGGATGAAAACCCTAATATTTAGGGTTTGTGCACTATTTAATCCCATCTATAGCCACAAGAATTTTCCTTTCATCAGCCTCTATCACTCATCTCGACCCTTGCAAACCCTAACCTCTTATGTAGACATTTTGGCCTTGTGTTTGTGGTTTTAATGACCTTGAAGGAAGGGGAAGGTAGTCGAATCATCTTGGGAACTCAAAGGGAGCATAGATCTAGAAGTACCTCCCCCTCAGACATCCTTTGGATGAAAAAAGCTCTGACCTTGATGAATATTGCTCTTAGTTCTTGTTATGGTTAAGTTTCATGCATTTTGGTCCCTTTTGCTTGGTGTTCTTGAGTATGGTTTACTCTAGACTTCATGAGCCGTCCATTCAGAGGTTTTAGAGTAGTTGAGTCATAAAAATGGGTTCTTCGTTGTTAATATCCTTTCATGCATGAACAAGGAATAGGAAATCTTAATGGGTTAAGGAGTTAGGGTTTTGGGTATTGTATACTTTATAGCCATGCAAAGTCATAAAGTTGGAAACTTTATACTTAGAACATCATTTTGGGTTTGGATCTGAGTTTTGGACGAAAAGGCTTAACAGATTAAGCTCTTAGTGGACTTTTGAGATTGGAAAACATACACTTGGGATACCTGGAGGTACGTTGCTCATACACGATCAGTGCCCCACTTTCTGGTCAACATCAGAGTACGTTAGCCATACTCTAGTATTATGCTAGACGTAATCCACTGTGAAGACTTGTTGACTTTTGGACCTTTGATCGTTGACTTTAACTTTGACCAAGGCTGACCAAGTTTGAATGAAGGGTATTTTGGACATTCTGAGCTATAGTTAAGCCTTGGTCTCTATCTTTTGATTAGGTGACATGTGGAGCTGGTATTCAGAGCAATGTGTTGTTCAGCTATTCGACAATATTATAGGTGAGTTTCTTCTCACTGTACCGTGGGTCGAAGGCACCAATGCCGACCCACTAGATTATTGATCCTAGGAGAGTTTTATACTAGTCTATAGCTGATTAGTAGATCTACATGATTATTTGTATTTGTCGGTTCTGTGTTACGTTTATCTATTACATAAGTCGACATATTGTGTTTGGTTGAGGTTGTATTATTGTTTGCTATAGCCAACAAACCCAGGAGCATTGCAGATATGAGTTGAGGGCCCAACTGGCATGCCAGACTCATACTGAGGGCTCAAAAGCATTCCAGATATGAGGTGGGGGACCTATTGGCATGCCAAACTCATACTATGGGCTCGGGGATAATCCAGTCTTTCTAGTTGTGGACCCGATATATGATGTTATATGTTTGCGGGCTAGTACTTTAGGGGAAATCACTAAGCTTTGGCTTAAAGTTTTTAGTTTATCGGTTCAGGTACTTCAGAGGATCGTGGAAAGGAAAAGACGTGATCGTATACAACTTCCTATTTTATGTCACTAGGTCTTTGGGAAAACTCTGATTTGAAATATTGCTTTGAAACAATGACTATTTTTGTAAACAAAGTTGATTAATGGTTGATTCTGAAAATTTTAAATTTATTGTGATTTTTTAGTGTTATAGTGGGGACCATTATTGCAGGGCCCATTATGTCATGATCATGTTGAAATATACCCCAAGGCGGGGCCTATATTTGCTTATTGTGTTGGAATATACCCCAGGGCTTGGCACAACTATATGTTTTGGTATGTGGTACTTTGGGGGAAGTCATTAATCCTTGTACTTATAGTTTATGTTTATGGTTTCAGTTACTTTTGGTACCAAGAGTAAGAGCCCAGTGTGATGGCACAACATCCTCCCCTCATGATTTCCGCACTTTTTGGATATTATTACTCTAATGATTTTGATATTGTACATTGTGAATGTTTTGGAACAATTTGATGTTTGAAACTAGTGATTTTAAAATGAAAAATTTTATCACACTTTTGGGATGTTACATATAACTATATTTATATTTATGACCCTTTAACTTACCCTAATTTTACAATAATTACCCTATCTTTATTTCGTGCATTGTAATTGAATACCAGTTGGATCAAAATCAAAATAATATAACTATATTCATACTTATGGTCCTTTAACTTACTCTATATTTACAATAAATACCCTCTCTTTATTTCAGTATGGTGTAAATTAATACCTTTACGATCAAATCAAAATAAGATAACTATATTTATTTATGGTCATTTAACTTATCCTACATTTACAATAAATACCCTATCTTTATTTCAGTGCAGTGTAAATGAATACCACTACGATCAAATTAAAATAATATAAATATATTATACTTATGGTCCTTTAACTTACCCTACATTTATAATAAATACCCTAACTTTATTTCAGTGTGGTATAGTCACGAACTACCATGAGCGCACGAACAAGAGGTATATTTAAAAAAGAGAAATCCAATACCATTTGATTCCATTAACAGATTTTGGAAAAAATAATAATTTAGATCCATGCCTCCGTCTAGAAGATGATGATGTTGATGTTGATGTTGAAGGCCAAACGTCTAACGCACAATTGAAAAAACAATCAAGATCTAGTAAGTTCAGCCGAGTTCGGAAGTTAAAAGATATATTCTCACCATCAACAACTTTGTTTCGGTAACCTACTTCTCATAAAAACAAAGCACCCAGTGGACGTTCGTGGTTGAGCACACAAATAAGACCTCATGTTCCGCCTGCTCAAGATCCACTAACTCAATATCCTCGTATACATAGTTTTGTAACATCTATGTATGAATATAGTGGGTCTAATTAGTACGATTTAAACCAGGAACCGAAGAGGGACAATACGTTTTCGTTTCAACAACCTTAACATTTAATTCAAATCCACTTATGAGTGAAATCCCTTACGAATTTCATTCATACGTTACAAACATTGAAGATGTGATGGGAGATGGAAATTGTGGATATTGGGCAGTAGTTGTCTCCCTCGAGTAAAATCATAATTATTGGCGAAAAATCGTTCAAAATTATACAACGAGTTATTAGAAAACTCGGGACAGTATGCAATGATTTTTCAGGATTATATAAACAACTTACATCACACGTTGAGTTTCACGGGATTGGGTTATGCGCAAAATGAATATTGGATGATTATGTCGGATATTGGATTCATCATTGCTAACAAGTATGGTGTAATCGTTTATTTTTTAAACAAACAAAGTTCGTCAACTTGTTTTCTGCTTTAGCATGGTCTGTAAGACATCTCACATCATAGATCTATTGTTAGAGCCTATGTTCATAATGACCATTACATGAAAGTAGATTTACAAAAATCGCATCCAATGCGTACAACTTTGTCACTTTGGCATCACAACATATCAGAATGTTCTGCTGAATGTGAAATATTATATAACGCTCGACTTAATGGATGCATTCCACCGAATGCACCACATAATAATTTTAATATTCATATAGTTAATGTCCTTAGTAATTAATAAAATTAAAATATGAGAGTGTTTGACAAAATGAAGGTATATGAAAATTATAATTTTTATTTATTGTAGTTGTGAAAACATATCAAGTTTTCTTTTTTATTGTTCGTTTAATTATTTGTGGTCGTTTGTTTATTATTTAAGGTTAAATGAACGAATATGAATAAATCCCTATTTATGTTATTAGTTTCGTCTTGCAATCCGATTGATATTATTAATATTAAAACTTAAATTTTTTTTTAATATTATATGAAAATCCATATAATAAAATTCATATATTATACAAAAATAAAAGTGATTACGTAATTATAAAAAATAAACTTTATTATGTAAATATACAAAATAAAATTGAGATATTAAATGAATTCCTTGATAAAATATTTAATAGTCTAAGGTAAAAATTAGAAGTTTAATATATATTAGAAGGTTATAAATGAACGTTTTAATAATTCAATAATATATAACATGAGCATAGTTAGATAAAAAGTCTATTAGAGTTTTTAACCAAAATGGAGTTATTGAAAAAACGATTTACCAATCTAGTATAGTTCTAAAAATATTTACCAAAATAGTGTTTTTCTTCATTTTACTTCTATTTTCTTATTATCTTTTTACTTTAAATATCTTTATTTACTATCTTTTTAATTTTATTTTTAATATCAGTTTTTTTCTTGTTTTAAAAATCAGTGGTTTTTTTTTTTTTTTTTTTTTTTATAATTATAGGTTTAGATAAGTATAACGAATATACAAAAATGAATATATATATATATATATATATATATATATATATATATATATATATATATATGACTAGATGTCTTATAAAAAATATATTTACTAAAATAGTTTTTTTCTTTATTTTTCTTGTATTTTTTTAGTTTTTCTTATTATTTTTTTACTTTAAATATTTTTTCCAGTTTTTTATTTTCTTTTTTATTTTATTTTTCAAATATTAGTTATTTAATTTTATTTTTAAATCAGTTTTTTAGTTTTTTATTTCAAATTTTTAGTTTTTTTTAGTTATGTTTAACATAAATGCTTTGACATTATTTTTACAAATTATACAACCATTTTGAACAACAAATTTTAGCCATCTTAAATTAAATTTACCATTACACATACTATGCTCTTTAAGATGCAAAAACTTCAACATTATACAATGTTTTTTCTAAGGTAAAAAAAATTCAAAAAAACATTTTCATCACTATAGAAACGTTAAAAAAACTGAACAAATAGACATCTAATGAACCAAAATAACAAGTGTGCACTAGATTAGTTATATCGAATTTTTATGATTATTTTCTATAATAAACCTAATGGTTTTTCAAATCTTTTCATGGCTTAGTATTTCCATCTTAAAGTTTTATATATACTTATGTTGTTCTCTTTTTGTTTAAAAAAAACTTTGATTAAAACAAGAAAAAAAAGTAATCAAAATATAAGATCTATAACAATAAAAAAAAAAAAAAAGACTATTTTTGTATATTCGTTTTACTCATCTACTCTTAAAAAAAAGACTGATTTATAAAACTAGTAAAAAACTGATATTAAAAATAAAATTAAAAAGATAATAAAAAAAGATATTTAAAGTAAAAAGATAATAAGAAAATAGAAATAAAATGAAGAAAAACAATATTTTAGTAAATATTTTTAGAACTATACTAGATTGATAAATAATTTTTTCAATAACACCATTTTGGTTAAAAAGTCTATTATGACATTGTATAATCATATCAAATCAAGTCCCATCAAATTGAGTTAAGGAAGTTAAAAGTGGTTTTGATTGATATTTGACTTTTTAAAGGTTGTGCTATAAGTATTCATTAACTAATTTTACCCCCTAATATCAATCTAATCAACCTTTTTATTTTTGATTTGGCATTATTTTTTTTTTCTTTTTTTCCCTTTTTGTTTTTTTGTTGTTTTTTTGTATTATTATTATTATTATTATAAATTTCGATAACCATATAAATTCGGACAACATTTTAAAATTCCGACAACATTATAAATTCTGACGACATTATAAAATTCGAATAACTATATAAAATGGAACAAAAGTAAAGTTTATTTTCAATCCGCATAATGTACCACGCAAATGTAATATTGAACAAATTAATACATCCGTAATAAATAAAGACAAACTTTATTTTTGTTCCGTTTTATATAGTCGTTTGAATTTTATTATGTCGTCGAAATTTATAATGTCATCCAAATTCTAAAATATCATCTGAATTTTAAAACATTGTTCGAATTTTATATGGTTATCGAAAATAATAATAATAATAATAATAATAATAATAATAATAATAATAATAATAATAAATTAATAATAATGATAATAATAAGATTAAAATAAAAAAATAAAAAAGAATTAAAAAACAACAAAAAACAAAATAGGAAAAAAAAACAACAAAAGACAAAAAAGTCATATCAAAAGGGGTGGGATTGGAAAAGGAGGATGTGTACTTATATAAAACCCCCTTTTTAATTGAGTGTATCACAAAAGTTCTTAAAGAAATGATATTTATTAAAATGATTTTAATTTAAATAAAACTGTAAAAATGGTTCCTATGGTATGTATTTTTTCCGAGGCTCGATAGTTTTGGCTTCATTATCCTTTTGGCCTAGTTTGTATGTGGTTTTGGTCCCTCTGAAAATTGAAATGACTATCATACCATTTTTATTTTTATTTTTATATTTTAAATATTTGTTTTAATAATTTAATAACTTAAAAATCAAAGTGGGCCTACATTCTCTCTCTCTCTCTCTCTCTCTCTCTCTCTCTCTGCAAAAAAACCACTTCCCCACCCCCTTCTTCTTCATCATCTTCATCTTCTTCTTCTTCCTTACCTGCACCGCCATATTCTAACATTCTCTTTGTTTAAGTACCTTCACCTCAATTACACTTGAAATGTTTCAACAAATTATTCACAAGGAAGGGATTCATTACAATCAAATTGAGCTCAATATGAAGTCGCAACCACTAAGCAAACTCATATCAATAAGAAGACATCAAAAAATTGTCTGAAACCGAAACCATATCATTACAATCAAATCTCTTTCATGTAAGCCTTGAACTATCCAGTCTCTTTGTTCAAATCGTAGCCTACGATGCCTCCATAAAAAGGCCAACAGGAAAACGCACTGCAATCATATGTTGTTGGTGTGTCAACGACAATCGATGAAATTAAGTTGAGAAAGGAATAACGATGATAGAAAAAGAATTTGAGTCAACAGAAAAGAGGAACTCGTAATCCACAGGAGAACATATTCTTGGTCTCTTGAACTCCTTGCGTTTATGTCGTGGCTTCATCCATATATTCTTCCTGGGTAACAGACGTCGGTGTGGGTGTGAAGCAGATGAGCCACCTCCGCTTGTTGATGATGTCAGAGAACTATTACCCACGAATCCATGGATGTTACTGAACCTGAGAAGCTCACCACCTCATCCTTACCCACGATGCAACAATAAACGTCAAATGATGAAGATGAAGACATTTAAATAGAGGATTTTGATAAGAATTTTAAGGTTTTTGGAGGGGTAAACCTTCACGAAGAAGATGATGGTGACGATGATGGAGATGAATGTGTTTGAAACTGGGATTTTGGAGTTGTCATTGATCTAAGATTTGGAGGAATTGGAATATCTTGGACATGTTTAGAGTGTAGAAATTGAAGAAATTTCTTCAATTTCTTATATTGTTATAATAGTTGTAGGATTTATGAAACGAAGAAACTGAAGAAGCTCAAGTCACATAATTCTAGTGTTCGGGGGAGGAGAGAGAGAGAGAGAGAGAGAGAGAGAGAGAGAGAGAGAGAGGCATGTTCATTTGGATGGATCGATTCGATCCGATCCACTTAAGTAAATCCAAATTGATTTCGGTTTTCAAAATATGTATCCGAATTGTCTAAACTAAATTATAATCCGACCCGATCTGATCCAATTACAATTCGGTTGGATCGGTTTTTAGAATTCGGTTTTCAAAAACCAGAACATTTTAAAATGACGTGTAATTATAATATTATACAGTTTTTTACAAAATAAGCAAAAATAAATTATTTAGGTGTGATTAAAAATTTATAAACGACTACTGAGAAGTTATATTATAATTTAATATTTAATAGATAAAAAGCTTTCAAGAGAAAATGCATATTATTTTTTTATTAGGTGAGATTTTCTTAACTTTTTTGAAAATTAAATTATAAATTTAATAAATAATTTAAGATATATTAAAAATAAATAAATGATAAATTATTATTCATTTTTTGGACTATTTGTTTCTTATTTTATAAACCAAAACCAATTCAAAATCCAAAATAAAAATTCGGTTTTGGTGAAAACCAAACCAAAACCCAAATATCCGAACCAAAAAGTCCAATCAAGATTGTCCATTTGGATAATTTGTTTTTTTTTCAAATAATGAACAACCTAGAGAGGTGGGTTCCTTTTTTTAATTATTAAAATAAATAAATAACTATTAGTTTTAAAAAAATAAAGAAAAATGAAAAATAAATACCCTAATGATATTAAAGTAATCCGAATTTATTGAGGGACCAAATTCAGAATGAAAGTAATTTAAAATGACTATGAAGCCAAAAAAGTCAAAGTTTGACTAAACCTTTCAAAAAATACATACCACAAAGACATTTTTACAGTTTTGTCTTTTTTATTTATTAAGATAGATTTATGGAATATATAAGAATAATTTGACAGTTAGACAAATCTCTCTCTCTCTCTCTCTCTCTCTCTCTCTCTCTCTCTCTCTCTCTCTCTCTCTCTCTCTCTCTCTCTCTCTCTCTCTCCTAACAACGATATTAAGTTATTAACAATGGTTAACTCGACACTTATCCTGCAAAACCTACTCTTCATCCTATGTTTCCATAAAGTTGTAATTGAACAAACCTTCAAGTCTAAAGTATGAACTATTAATCATATAATAATCACATGATCATATTTAGTCACATATTTCCTCTTGCATTTCATTAATCATCCTCTGTTTCCATAAAATTGTAATTGAACAAACCTTCAAATTTAAAGTATGAACTATTAATCATATAAGAATCACATGATCATATTTAGCCATATATTTCCTCTTGCATTTCATTAATGTCATGCTATTTGTAAATAATTTGTTATATATGTTCAAAACCGTTAATATGTTGATAGATCCAGATATTCTAACATAATCTTTAGAGCATCGATGAAATATTCCAAGACACTATAAATATAACAACAAAATTCCCAAAAACTAACTTTGTGGATATTCGCGTGGATGTCCAATTACATCTTTAGATTATCAATATCTAACTTTTTGACTTTTTGTAAGCGTATGCAAATCTTGACATGCATGGTCACAGGCCTACATCGCTGTATTATCAATATGACAATATCTAAAAATATATCCGTATATGACTCATGTAATCATATCATCTGCATCAATTGAATTTCATTACATGTTTTCTTATACATGTAAATGCCCAAAAATGACGATTTATTTCTTAGTTCACAAATCATATTAGCTTTTATTAATTCATTTAATTATTATATTCTCAGCTGAACTTATTCGATGGAGTGATATCTCTCAATAATATAATTAATTATGTTTATATTTTGCGGTGATTGAGGTAGTCAGGTAGTTTTGTAGGAGGAGATGTTCACGTGAGCCATAGACCGGAGACATGTGAAAAACCAAAAGAACCTTTTTCGATTATTCTCTTTCGTTTTTATTAGTATTTTTTATTTTTAAATCAACCAAAACTTATGGTTTGCAATTTATTACCATATTAAAACCAACCAAGTTGTTATTATTAAGAAAAAATGAGATGATATGACTTATAACAAAGGATGATCATATCCGAATATTTAAAGTAGTTTTTTTTTTTTAGTAAATTACACGAATCGTCCCTTGTTCAAGTGCCAAAATACACGTTTAGTCCCTATTTTTAAAAATTAACTCGAATCGCCCGCCATTTGGTTAAAAGTTACACGTTTCATCACTCGTTGATCTAAATTTACACGCTTAATCCCTTACGATACATGAAATGACTACAATGCCCCTTTTTAATTTATTTTTCATTTATTTTTAACATTTCTAATTATTTTTAATTGTTGAAAAATATTTTAATTAAAAAAATATATACTTTTTCCTCTTTTGTAACACTTAACCACTAGCACCACCATTAGTATATAGAGTTCTACCGGAAATGTGCACACCCGCCCGTTATCACTACCACCGGAAAATAGAGTTCCACCGGAAATGTGCACACCCACCCCTTTTATTCCTTTCCCGATATGCTCTTCTCCAGAACTCAAAAATAAAAAATAAAAAAATCTGAAACTTGTAACTCAAATGATCCTATAAACAGAAAATTGTTTCAGAAATCTCAAAATCGTTTCAGAAATAAAAAATGGTGTTGGATCCTTTTGAAAACCTAAAATATACACACAGATTTCTCTCCCTTTGATCTCATCTGATTTTTTTCCTTAAATCATTGACCCTTCATCGCTATTTGTTTTCTCGTTCTTCTTCCTAATCAGAGAAACACAAAATACAAACACACCTTGTGTATGTCTGTTGATGTGATACACATGGAGAAAGAGGGTAAGAGAGAGATAGAGAAAGAGAGCGAACATGTTGTCACCATTGCCACCCATATGTTAGGGTTTTGAGAAATTGGGATGAGATATGTGGTTTCAGATCAAGAACTTTGGTGGTTTCATGAAGGATTTCACTTTGGGGGTTTTAGATTGGGCATCACCACCACCAGTAATCTCTTCTTCTATTGTGTGTCGCCACCACACTTGGAGTTCGATTGGGGGTTTTAGGAGGAGGCTGTACAGGGTGGGAAAGAGGTTGAATACGTAGAGGAGATTCGTCGATGGAGACGATCTATGTTCGATCCGAACTTGATTCTCCGATCCGAATCTCCTTCTTCTTCGATGGACTTATGACATGGTCCGGTGATGATACACACCGAAGACAACACGCTAAAGAAGAAAAGGGGGAAGGGAGATGATATGTTTAAGGTTTATAGTCTTTCTTTTATTTTTATAATAAAAAACAATAAATAATTAATTTTTATAATAAAAAACGATAATTAATTAATTAATAACAATTAAATGAAAAATAAATCATAAAAGAAATAAATAGGGGCAAAATTGTCTTTTTATGTCCAGAGGGATGAAACGTGCAACGTAAAACCAAATGAGGGACAGTCCGAGTTAATTTTTGAAAATAGAGATTGAACGTGCATTTTGGCACCTACATGAGGGACGATTCGTATAATTTACTCTTTTTTTTCCTGAAAAATCAGTATATTATTAACTATTTATTTGAACAGTTGTTGTTGTTATTATTATTATTATTATTATTATTATTATTATTATTATTATTATTATTATTTTCACATAAGCCCCTTGTATATCGTAAAAGTGTTCAAAAGAATCATTCACATTTAATTTTTTTAAACCACATAATTTAAGAGAAAACTCTAAAGCAACTCAACCTATTATCCTTTAATGTTTGAAAAAACAATGGTGATTTTCTAATATGTATCTAAGGCATATATAACTAAAATATTAATTATGAAAAATATTACCATAATTAAATATGAAATGCATTTATTACGAAGATTATTAATACATCTCACATTTAGTTATGGTAATAATTTTTATAATTAATATATTTCATATTTAATTATGTCAATATTTGTTATAATTAATGTTTATATATATATATATATATATATATATATATATATATATATATATATATATATATATATATATATGCCCATGCCTCTTAGGATACATATTAAAAAATCCCAAAAAGATTATGTTATTTTTATATACAATAAAATCATTTTATTTGTTGATGATGCCTAAAATAATGCTTCGTAATCATATATCTGTTTACCTACCATTTATGACTTCAGAAAAACCAAACATATTATCCTCTTATGCGCGGAAAAACCATAATATTGTTATTTTGTACAATAAAGCTATTTTATTGTATGATTTTATACAATAAAACAATTTTATCTTCTGATTTTGTACAGTAATAAAATATTTTTCCTTTTATGCCATATATTTTTCTTTTGAGAAAAAATAATTGGTAAACTTTTCATTGATTCTAGAAATGAATTACATGTTATAAATTATACAAACTAATCCCAAGGCTACTAATCATGAACACAATGAATGTCAATCTTTTTGTGTTTTCTCCATTTATGTTGCACTAGAATCGAGTTCAAATATACAACATTGAAGTCGTCACAATATAAAATGGTTGCCTTGGTGTTAGGGCAATGAAATTTGCGAGGGGATTACAAATCCAAGATGTTTTTGATGACTGCATTACCACCTTATGTTATTCACCTCTGACACTAAAGAGATAAATAACACAATGACACTTGGATGGACAGGAGTTGTGGTTGTCAACTAGAAACATAAAGCTCCCAGATGTGAATCGATGAGTCACTAGGCAAACCCTTAGATGACATCAAAATAAGTAGTGAGATTTGTTGAGGAGAATATATGAAGTCGGGGACCATGATCAAGAGTACGTTGCATGTAATGCAAGATGTGTATCATGGAATGAAAGTGTACCTCGTGAGGGTCAGTCATATCAAACTCATAGTGGTGGAAGAGGAATACAATGACAAAAGGAGTCCCAAGAAGAGAGAGAAAATGGACAATGAGTGAAGGGAGACATTTTAGGAGACGTATTACCTAGAAAACCTTTGATACCATGATAATTAGTAAATTTTTCATTGATTCCGTATATGAAGTACAAATTATAAATAATATAATACTACAATATAATACCTAACTAGTAGTGAACCCATGCTTCGCATGGGGCAGAGGCGTCGTTATTAGATTCATTGGGCTAAAAAGGTGATGCGTAAGATGGCAATGTACTTTTATTTTTTGTCTAATTAAGCAATGTAGTTTCATATGCACAACTACACTATCATATACGAAAACGAAATCAATAGTGAGTGTTCTTTACACATTTGGATCGTATAGTGTAATTAGACTGTCATATCTTCCATCTCCAGGTCCATAGATAGCAGCCGTACGAATTGCCTCTTTTTCCTGTAAAACAATACCCGACAAAAAACTTGGTAAAGAAATGTCAATTGTTATTTGTATATGAAGTGGGGAATTAATGGAGATAACACCTCCAAGTAGATAGTCTCTCTCCTTGAATCATCGGGTCATTGGGCATGTGTAAAATATCCATATTTTGTTCAAGGGTAAAATCCTATATAGAATAGGGATAAAATCGTCTAATTTGTTGCTTCTAGCACCACCATAATGTTGTCCTTCAATATTATTAAGTTGCTAGTCATATTGTAGCATGAAAGACTCAATTCAAATGATTTTAATATAGGGGTAATACCATTCATATTTGCAATGTTGCCAATATGGTGCTTCCAACTATACCCCAAAGTGAGAATAGTCTTGAACTTCCAAGTTGCTCGCCTTATTGGTATAATTCACCCGAATCATCTATCAACACCACCATATGTTAGGATGAAAATCCTTAATGATCGTTTAGATTCAAAAAAAGTAAAAGCAAGAAAACAACGATAATCCAAATAATGCTGAATGATTAAGTGTCACGCCTCAGAAGAACTCGGTAAAGAATTGCTACTATAGAGGCGTGATTAGGGTTACAGAATAATTATCAGAGTTAACTAAAATATGATGCATGCATGCACCTTAAATACTCTAACCCTAGAATTACATACGGGAGGACAGACCCAACCCGTTTACATAATAGACTAAAAAGAAGCCCAATGATACAACATATAATACCCAATAATCTCCCGCTTTGCGTCAATTGAGGCAAGTGAACATCAATTTTGGATTCACTTTTGTACTTCAAAAACCTTCGGTATTATGCTCAACAATGCTTTACGAACCTGGACATACCAACAAATCATGTCCGAGAAGCACGTCTTATCACCTTCACTATTTCCCTTGTATTTGTTGACAAGATCCAAGATGAACTCAAGATAAGATGTGGTATATAAGTGTTTGTCTGGGAGGAAGAAACACATTTTGCGATAGTTAGCATCATTCTTATCCCTCTCTTGAAAGACAACATACCAGTTTTCCTTGTAGATTTTTCCAAGCTTCAACTTTTCAAACCCCTCGGGAGCTTCTTTAGGAACAACAGTAGGCTTTTTTCGTAACACTGCAGCTATCTCTACATCCATAGTTCCCACCTCTTGGATATACGAAATGATCATAAGCTTAAGGTGATGGATGACAGGTTCGTACTTCTACGTGTCTCACAGCAACAAGTTGTAGAGAATTATCCAGTCATAAGGATTGATACACGGCAAGTCTGCAAGAGTGAACTCTTGAACTTGACTCGCAATACCTCTGATAACTTTGAATTTGGCGTTTGGAAAACTGTCAGTCTCGATTGGTCAGGTGACCTTCACTGTCGTGATTTTGCTGGCACTCCAAATTTCGTATTGTGGCCTCATGTGCTTTAGATAAAATTGGGACAAAACTGCAAATTTGGTCCCTGTGGTATTCAAAAAACTTTGGATAGGGTCCAAAAAGTTTTCAACTTGCATGGGTCGTCCAAAATCAAGAATTTACTGTGATTTTGGTCCAAAATAATTTGAAAAGACGGTTTTGCCCTTTTATTTTCATTTTTGTATTTTTTTATAATCATTCTAAGACTTTTTTATTTTAAAAATAAAAAGAAAAAAAGAATTATCCCCCACCCCCACCGTTCTCTCTCTCTCTCTCTGTGCCCTCTCTCTCTCTCTGTGTGCCCCTCTCTCTCTCTCTCTCTCTCTCTCTCTCTCTTTTTCCCATCTTCCTCACCTCACTTCACCTGCAATTTAAACTGCATATACACATTGTTTACGAAACATTGAAGCTTCCATGGCACCATGAATCATCAGAATATAATTAGAATCGGAAATATCGACACCTCCTTAGTCACCTGCATATGAGTTTCATAAACACCATCTGTCATCTTGATTTGAGAAAAGGGACACGAACAAAGGCTTTCGGGGCATTAGACTTGTCCATGCCTGCTGTTTATCATCACCGGTGGTGGTGAAAATGAAATCCAACATTTTATTAATATTCTCTTCATTTACCTGTCTCTTCTTCCCAAGAACATCATCTTCAGAACCAGAAATGTAGTTAGAGGAGGATGTCGTACATGAGCAATCAACCAAGAAGAAGAGAAGAGAGATTTCAGGAAATGATAATATTACCTTCCACGTTTATTAATGACGGACACGACATTGAATGTGAGGAATTAAGGTCCAATTGAGGGTTTCCAAGCCCTAATCACACCTTAAGCATCATTGGAACAATCGCTTCATCACAATCAGAGCTTCTAGTCACCCTCCCTTCTCTCTCTCACACACATATTATCGTATACATGAACACACTCATGAAGTAGTCATCGACGACCATATGCTATGGGTTTCTTCTCTCGCCTCTTTCTAAAGAAAAACCGTCTCTGGATACAGAGCCTTCTTCACCCCTGCTGGTGTAATAATCGTTTATGGGTTCCTGTAATAATCACTTCATCTTCTTCAACACATTCATACACATACAACACAATAAACACACAAACAATGATGCAAAACCCAAAAATTGATGATGAAAAACTCACAACCCTGCAAATCTCGATCCAAATGCAGATTCAAATTGAAAGAAAAGCTTGTAGATATGGGTTTATGAAAAATGATGGGGGAAAGAAATAGGAGATGGTGGGATGCTTCATCTTAGTGTAGGCTTCACTTTTGAACTTCTTGTTCTTCAATTTTTTTGCCCGTAGATTCCGACCCACACCTTTTTCCAGAAACATCACCCTTTTCACATACAACATATCAAAATCGAAAACAGACATACAATTGGGTTTGATTTTCTTACTTCTTCCAGATTTTAACAATCATTACACAACTGGTTCTTGTTTGAAAGCTCATATTGACGAGAATCAAAACAAATTGAGAAAAAGCACGACCAAGAGAGAGAGAGAGAGAGAGAGGTAGGTGGGGGTGGGGGATAATTCTTTTTTTTCCTTTTTTTTAAACTAAAAAGTACTAGAATGATTATAAAAAATACAAAAAAGAATATAAAAGGGCAAAACCGTCTTTTCAAGTTTTTTTGGACCAAAATCACAGTAAATTCTTGATTTTGGACGGTCCATGCAAGTTGAAAACTTTTTGGACCCTATCTAAAGTTTTTTGAATACCACAGGGACCAAATTTGCAGTTTTGTCTAAAATTGGAAGAGAAGTTGATCAGCACCATTATCAACGATGGGAACATTCACAACCTTGATGAAAGAACAAAACTTGAAGGCTTTAGATGTAATTGGAAGATCCAGTTGCAAGTCCTGAGTATTCTGTAGGTCGAACGACACAACCTGTTCTAACCAATACTGATTCGGTGAATCAACAGCTTTACTTTGAATTCTTTTTAACGTCCAAGTAGGAAACAAGGGTTTCCTGCTTTCAAGAGTGGACGTTGCTTCTCTTTCAGCTTTCTCATTGGCTTCAACCTCTCTCACAATTCTTTGATTCTCATCCAGTTCAGCCTCACGAGCCTTTTGCCTTTTGAGTTCTTCTTCATCGATGTTATCAAATATTGGCTCCTCAGAAAAAAGCTTGTCTTTGCCTTTAGTCTTAGATTCGCTCTTAATGATTGGCTTGACTAAGGTGGTTGGCTTTTCTGAAGTTGTTGAAGTCCTTTTCGGTTGATCTCCCCTTTGTTTCGGAATAACGGAAGGTTCCGGAACACCCTCCAAGTGATGTAGCATAGAGAACACGGATCTTAGCTTTTCATCAAGATCTTTCCGAACTGTAATTGTTATCACTGGGTCCCTGGTCTCTATAATATCTGAGAGGAGGCCATTAACATCATATATGCAACTTTTCATTACTGCCTTCTCAACGATCAAATCTTGGATCTGTTTCTCAACATGTTCGAGCTTAACAGTGAGAACTTTAACTTTTTGGGTTTTAATGGCTAGGGAGTCCATTATCTTGCTTTCCATGGCGAGATCATCCTGAAGTTTAGAGATTTGAGAAGAAATGGATGATTTGAACTCTTCGTGATCAGTGATGATTCCAGTTCCGACTTCTTGCAGTTTTGTTCTTTCCTTAAGAGACGAGCCAAGATTTGCAATTGCTTCATTAGCTCTCGTTTTATTGGTTTCACAAGAAGACTGGAAGTTGTTCATAAACATAGTAGCATCAGAAATTAGTTTATCGGCTTTTTCATTCGTTTCTTTACAAATTGAGGTAGAGGCATTCACAGCGTTGTTCATCTTTTCGAGATTAGATGAATGCTCCTTGGTGAGGGTTTCAAGAATGGACTTAATGGAGGCTTGGGAGTACTTATCAGAAGAAGAAAGTTTAGAAGCCTGAAGCAGAGTGTCAAGCTTTTCGTTTATTGCCTTTAATTGTCCCTTTGTAACTAGGGCCTCATCATCACTTTCATTACGAACAATGAATGGGCTAAATGTAAACCATGCTAACTCATCTTCATCATCCACATAGATCATGTCAGGATCATCTTGGTGTATTGGGGAAATGGGTGGAGAGACATGAGATGATTGAAAGCCTGAAGTTTTAGCCCCTGCATCAGATGTGTTGACTGAAACAGCAGGTTCTCCAAAAGTTTGTGGAGGAACACTGGAATCAGTGTATAAAGGTGTAGGTAAGGGAATGGTACTTTGAGGTTGAGATGAAATAGGTGGAGGGCATGGTGCAATGGCGATCGGTGTAGTGGTGGTTTTAGGAGAAGGAGGAGGAGATGGAACAAAAGCATCATGAGTTTGGGTTACCTTAGGATTTGATGTCGCATCTTCATTGCGAGCAGACTCTTCCTCCTCGTTACGAATTGGCTGTTCTTGTTCGTTACGATCATCTGATTGAGATTTAGACTTCAAACTTTTACTTTCGCTTGGAGTGGGGGACTTGCGCTTGCGAGCAGGTTGCTTTCGCTTTTTAAGAGCAGCAGTTAAAGGATCAGCTTTCGCCTTTCACTTTGTAGGCGGTTTCGCAGTTGCTAAAGGTCCTTCCTTATCAATTGTTTTCTTTTCTCCCTTCTTCGCACCTTTTTGTCCCCCCTTCTTAGGTTTGTCTGCCTCAACTATTATTGCTTGCATGTTTGGAGTTAAGGGACGAAAGCCCGAAGCAGTCAGTTTCCTGTATCCATCCAAGATTTTGCTAGACACAGGCACATCACGAAACATTATCTCTGGAATTTAGCCAATGAAAGAGAAATTTGAAGTATCAGAAACAATAATACCAGTGCTGTGAAAGGTAGATATTGAAGCCATCATTGCATCTTGCATCAGTGGGATCTTAAGTTTTTCAATGGAGCTTTGGACAATGATGATCCAAAAACGTGCACAAGAGATTTCATTGTGATCTGTGGTAGAGAGGGTGCTCTGAATAACTTGAGCCCATAGAACAGACCCATAATCCACATTCAAACCTATGTAGAGACCATAGTGAATCACCATAAACATCTTATGTAACGTCGTGATTTTTACTCCATTTTTTTCTTTTCAAAACATTTATTTAACAAAATATGTTAGCGGAAGACTTAGTTTTTAATTCAAAACATTTTCAAAACCACACGTTACCATTTTCATAACCAAACATTCAACCGTTTAATTGTTGCAAAAAGAGGTTCAAAGGAAAATAAAAACCAAATGTGCTCAAGTGGCATATTTATTAAAACTAACTACCCAAAAGGAACCCAACCTCACCAAGCCATGCTCCTAAGCACCCTGTACCAATCAAAAGTCATCCAACAAAGAAACAACTGTTAGCAACCGCTACGTGAGCCGACAAGTTGTACACAACCAAAAAGAAAGCACACAATTCCCGTAAGGGTCATCCACGCAAATCGTGATAATAACATAGTCAAGAAAAACAATTAACATGATATCATAATTTATTTCAATCATATAGTTTTCAACTTAATTCAACCGATTATTACATATAATTTAATTCACCGTTTATTATATGTAATTTTTAATTCAACCGATTAACTACTTTAAGGGGTCCTTAGGGACAGTCTACCCAACAACTTAACCCCGTTCACTACTCATGTGCTCAGCTAGTTTAGTGCTCTAAGTGGCTCATGACTTCCACCCGAATACACCAACCCCAATACTTCCACTTTCGCTACTCCAACTTGCAAAGTACAAGTACTTCACGGTGTCGTTCAGGGTCGGTACAAATGGTGTCAATTCTACCGATACACCCCCGACTCCCACGTGATGTTTGATCCTGGCCACACCATAAAGCCAACACCACTCTAGTTCCCGTACACCAAGGTGCACACGAACCACGTGTCACACGACCATCTAGAAAAGTTCGTGTAACTAATCACTGTTATGGCTTAAGCTCTTTCAACCCATTAGACTTGCAAGGTCCTACCCATGTCACCGTTATACCCCGCAAAAGCATGCATACACCAAAATAATCATGTTACTCATACAACTTAAACGAGCAATTATCATGTAATGAAGTTCATTAAGTTATCACCATACTTTAGGATATAACTACCAATTCATGAAACATCATATCCGCATGCAATTTACAACTATCACATAACATGAATATCACCATAACAACCGATACCAAGGAATAACCATACATAAGATGCAAACAACATATTTACCATAATTATAACAAGCATTTATAAATCTAGCATGATTGCTAATTTGCATCAACAATCCACCTAGGAGATGTGGTTTTCAGTTATGCACTAAAGTCAACAAAAATTGTCGAGTCACCTTATGTTTGAAGCGAGTTATCCTTTTTAATTCAAGCCTTGACCCTTCTTGAAGTTGTCAAGTTTTCACCTAATAATAACACATACCAAGAAATCATCAAAATGGGGTCCAAGTTTCATTAACACCTTTAAATTTCTTAATGGGTTACATATATTTTTTAAGTTTCACGGCTTGACCATTGTTTAGTGTTTTGGTCATAAAACAGAATATGTAACTCCGATTGAGCTGAATCCGGACTTTCTGAAAACTAGACTCAATTTCCTACATCTTATCCAATGAGGGGGCATCGGCCAATTCTACTCAAATTAGCAGTTACACCCTTGCAAGATGAGGCAAAGTTGATGCACAGATTTCCAATAATTGCCAAAAATCACCATATGATTCATGACCTTGGACAAAGGATTAAAGCCACATGATTTAACACACCAAAAGCTGGAATGAAGGTATTAAGACATAAGTTAAGTCATTTATGAAAAGACCAGAGAGTTGACCAAACGATGATTGACAGTAAGACGCCCTTATATACTAAACACCAAAAATCTACATACACCAATAAAGACTTCTATTAGTTCAAAATCAAGATACATGTAAGGATGAAATTTGAGTGAACTTTAGACACACATTATGTAGTATTCACAATTTTTATTTCAACCTCCAAGTCATGGTTTTGGAGATCAAAAATACAAACAATACTACCAAGAGTTGTGAGGACTTTCAAGCTAGACTTTTGACACAATCTTTGTTAGTCCAAACAACATCATAGTTACCCACATATCAAGGCCTTTAGGGGCTGTTTTGAGGGTCTTAAGGAGTGCTCAAAACATGACTTCTATGTACGAAATTACCAAAAGATTTGAGATAAAAGGGACAAGAGATATAACCAATGATATTTTTTATTTAATTAAAACATCGCTGCTTTGCCAATTTTGCCTATGATAATTTCCCATATATATATATATATATATATATATATATATATATATATATATATATATATATATATATATATATATATATATATATATATATATATATATATATATATATATGGTTAGGTTCATTTGAGACCACCTATATTTTGTGAGACCGTGAGACGCATTTTTTTATTTTTTTTTTATTTTTTATTTTTTTAATTTTTTTTAGTTAATTCAAGTTCCGAAAATAATATTTAAAAAAAGAATTTTTGGATTTTTCCATTTATTTTGCATTTTAAAATTATTTTTTAGAATATATACAATGTAATATTCTATTAGAATATTTCACGTATTTTTCAAAAAAAAATGGAATATATTTTTATTTTTTTATTTTTTTTAGTTAATTCAAGTTCCGAAAATAATATTTAAAAAAAGAATTTTTAGATTTTTCCATTTATTCTGCATTTTAAAATTATTTTTTAAATATGTCAGTGTAATATTCTATTAGAATATTTTACATATTTTTTAAAAAAAATGGAATTTATTTTTATTTATTTTTATTTATTTTAGTTAATTCAAGTTCCGAAAATAATATTTAAAAAAAGAATTTTTAGATTTTTCCATTTATTCTGCATTTTAAAATTATTTTTTAGAATATGTCAGTGTAATATTCTAATAGAATATTTCACGTATTTTAAAAAAAAACGGAAATTTTTTTTAATTTTTTATAATTTTTTTAGTTAATTCAGGTTCCGAAAATAATATTTAAAAAAAGAATATTTGGATTTTCCATTTATTTTGTATTTTAAAATTATTTTTAGATTTAGTCTCACGGTCTCACAAAATTAGAATGGTCTCATATGAACCTGAACATATATATATATATATATATATATATATATATATATATATATATATATATATAGGAGTAAGATCAAATGAGAACACCTAAAAGGTTGAGAACGCGAGAATAGATCACAACCTTTTAAATAATTAGATCTAGGGCTATTATTAATCGGGCCATTTGTGTAAATTATAAAAATAATGTGTAAAATATGTAACTTTGAAATGGTGATAAGGGTATAATAGGTAATCAATATAATTTAAATAAATGGCAATTTTTATAATTTAGGTATAATAAACAAAATCCTTATTTCTCTCTCTTTCTTCTTAACTACATGTGCAACCCTAATCTAATTGTTTTGAGAACGCCAGCCGCACACCTCTACCCTCTTCACGATATGCACTCATCTCCATCTCCATCTCACAACTGCCCGCCTTCATCATCTTCTCCATAGCCTTCATTGTCGACAGGAGGAGACCACGTTCTGAAAAAAAAAAAACATGAAATCAATTACCACCATCGTTGTGTGCCACCATCATCACCTACCACTACCAAGATGGTGATGTTCACCTCCAACACACCTATGGTCCGCCTTCTCCGCCTCCCCGATCGATCCTCATAATGATCTTCCAGTTTGCTCTTGAACTTGCATATATGGAATGGGTCTCGATTTTAAGACCTACAACTTGATTTCAAGCAGAAAAATCTAGACCTGCAACTCGATCTTGTTCATTGGTTTAAGAAAAATATTCAATTTCTCGATTTCAAGGAGGTAAGAGCTTCTGTATTTTATTTGTTTGTGTTGCCTTAATGAAAAAGATTTGGTTATGGTTCAGATGATAGCTTCTAAATATGTTTAGTTGTAAACTTTTAAAAAAAAAACATTGAAAAAGGGGTCGATTATGTTGTATTAAATTATTTAACTTTTTGAAATTCTGAATAAGAAATAACACAATTAAACCAAAATCTTTTATTATGTGATGTTTTTTTATCACGTGTATGCAATAACTATGCTCGTTTTATTGAGGATTGAAAATTTTCTTTTGTACATTATGACAAAAACATGGTATGTGTTAAATCAAAAGTATATGGTTCAAATACATTAGATTACTTTTATTTGTAAATGATTTATCACTTAGTTTTATATTAATCGTTAATGTTTTTGTAAATGATTATATATAAATAATAATCATAAATGATTACATAATAAGTTATGGTTCTACTAACATCTTATTTATTTGTGAATAGTGGATATCACAGTTTGGCTTAATATATTACATTTTTTCTCATTCATGTCTTATTCATATTAAATATTGGGTTTTATGTTGATACAGATACAGTAGTGCGATTCGAAAAAAATTGCCGAAGGCTATGGAAAAAGGAAGTGCGATCCGAAAAAAATATTGTTGAAGGCTATGGAAAAAGGAAGTCGAGCGACGCAATTAAGTTTTATTAAATTATGATTATAATTGTATTGAATTTAGTCTTAGTATATTCATTTATGAATATAGTATAGTGTATTCATTTCTGATCACAATTGTATTGGATCCGGTCAATATAAATATATGAATTTGTAGTATAAACATATGAATTAGGTCATTGATATATTTATTTATGGATATAACTAAATTAATATAAGTTTATGAATTCAGTTGTATTATATTCATTGAAAATAAATGTAATAATTATGTCATGTATATTCATTTATGAATCGCTATATTTATGTATGAGAGAACTTCCAAATATAACTTTATTCGTATATGAATACATATGTTGAATTTTTTATTTTTGTTAAAAAAAATTAATATAATTATGAAGTCATGTTGTATTGTATATTCATCTACTAGGTGTGAGACCCATGTATTACATGAGTTTATTTAAAAAAAATAAATATAAAATTTTAATAATTTGAGAAGTTTGAATTTATAAGAAAAATGAAAAAAAATTAAATTATTAAAATTAATGAGACTTTAATACATTTAATACATTACATATATAAATCATTTCTAATAAATATCTTACATATATATTACCTTACATATTAAATGTGAAATTTTAATTTAATAAAATGAAAATTACAATAAAATGACAATTGGAAAATAAAAAATTCAAAAATTCTAGAAAATGACATGTGGCAAAAAAAAAACCTTCATTTATTAAGGAGGATGAAATGAGATCACACATAAATCAAATGAAAGAAGGAAAAAGCGTTGCTTTTATTTTGAAAGGAAAAAAGTTAATAAAATAATTTTTGCAAAATATTAATAACGAAAAAAAGAAAAATAAATATATAATTCTTTTTTTGGTAACAGAATCCCTAGATTTTTTGAAAATACAATTTTATTTAATTTTATTATAATTTAATTAATATACGTAATTACTAATATACCCTTATATCTTGATTGGTCCAGAATTGTTCTCGCGTTCTCAACCTTTTAGGCGTTCTCATTTGATATATATATATATATATATATATATATATATATATATATATATATATATATATATATATATATATATATATATATATATATATATATATATAGATCAATTAAGTTGTCTAACAATTTGTTTTGTTGAATAATGCTCTTACTAGTTTCTTTAATTTAATCAAAAGAATAAACAGTAAACATGTTTGATAGTAATATAAGCCTAGTACTAAAAGTAAATCAAGGAGTACCTCTCATTACAGCCACGTCATCATCTTCATGACCTCATGTCAATGAACCCAAATAAACCAACCACTTGACCTACGCTCTTTACCGAAAGCAAAACCTTAGGATAACAAGGCCGACAGCCTTGGAACTCTCTCGCCGGAAAACACAATCACCCACCCTTTCACCGGAAAATCAAAACGAGTCAGCAAACCTTTGATGGAATGTTACCTTGGTAGAGGGTTGCACATGAATGGTGGGCAGAAACGAACCCATTTGTCATTCCTTCTCTTCCTGTTCTCGGCTCTTTCTCTCCATCATATTCTTTATGTTCGTTTCTTTCCCTCTTCCACTCTCTCTCGTTTGTTTTTTTTTTTTCTATCGACGAAGTAGCAGTCCACAAGAACGATACATGAGATCTTTTAAACGCCCCATGGTAGCCCAAACGAAAGAAAACGAAACTTATGGAGTAGGGCAAGAGATCAACGCAAGAATACAATGGCATGGGTTTTATTTATTTCATATTTACCGTTTTGGTCCCTGCCGTTATAAGCTTTATACACTTTTGTCCTCATATTCATCTCTTCTTATAAATTCATACTTCTAAAATTACATTTCATCCCCTTTACTTGTATTACTTTCATATTCTTTATTCAGTTAAATTATTAGACTTTGAGATATATTCACTAATACTTTTACGTACTAATTAACGCATTTTTTTCTTTACCTTATTTCACTTTATACCCTTAGATTCGAAATAACTTTACAAAAATTAATATCCATGTAACGAAAGACTAACATTGTTAGCATAATAATTTTTGGGTCGTTACATCTTACTGGCACAATCGGACCCAGTCACTCTTTCAGAAAAACCTTTGAATAGTAAAGTGAAAAGACCATTCCATTGAGGAGACAGATTTGGTTTCCCGAACTTCGAGATGGTGCTTAGGGTTTCTTTGTAGCCCATTTGGTAAAACATCTCTAGAAGGGTCGTACTAGACCCCGTTTCAGGGTTGATCATCTCGTCTATCTGTGGAAGCCTTAGAAGTGAACAGAATCGAGTTTTGGTGATGGAAGTTGTGTGGTTGTGGATTTCAAAAGTAATCCTCTATTCTTCATTGATATAATTGGCAGAAAAGTAAGATTTATACAAGATCAACATCGGAACATTCTCCATCTTGGTGAGTGCAACAGTCAACTGAGAATACTTGAGACATTCAACGATTGGAAGCATAAAACTGTTGTACTTGCATGGTTCGAGATCGATCACCAAGTTCTGATGTTGCTTGATGGCTAGTAGGGAGGAGTGTGCAGTTTGATCTTGAATTGAACAGAGACATTTTCAGAGGAACCCGCCATTGTTGAAGCTTGAGAAAGAAGAAGATGAACAGGAGAATGCTATGATCGTCAGAAATCTTTGAGAGGATTTATGAGTGGTAAAGAATGAAGAGTCGTCAAAATCCTTATATATTGTTTGATTTGTGAGAGCGATTTGGAGAGAGAATACATTGGTTACTGAAATGTTGCTTGAAAAAGCGCGACTTGACAATTATAGATGTTAGACCCATGCGTCATACGGCGGTAAAGTAGCCGTCCATTCAAAATTTCATGCGCCCATTTGAATTCTTATCGACATGAATTTCCGCGTCAGCATTGCCCTTTCGCAATTATAATTCTCCAGTCTCTTATGAATATGAATTTCGTTTTAAGAGAACATAAGTTGAACTGCGAACCTGAAAATAAATATAAGTACCACGAACCATACTTTTTGAAAGTCACAAAGATTTTCGTGCAAGAGTGTCAAAGATAAACAAATAAAACATCACTTTTATGTGGGATTTTGTGATGTCTAACTAAAGACACGAAACTGTGGATCTCGGGCATAAATATCTTCCTTCGAAATCAAAAGAGACAAAGAAGTGTCTGTGTGGTTTCCTGTTGAAATACAATCAAGTGTTTGATAAGAAACATTGAAAGGCATCTTTTAGTAGGCTTACAAGGTGGCTTCATCTTCATCCAAACTCCGAAACTTGACATAAGTCCGAGAGTTGAATAAAGTACTCGTGTGACCAGTGTAGTCAGTTGAACGAGTAGGTTTAGAATTATTTTGGTGACAAGATTAAATTTTGAAATCTCAAAAAAAAAAAATTAAAACTGGATATTATGGGAAGAAGTGTATTGGGATAAGAACACGTCATAAAGATGTCGCAAAAGAAAAAGAGATTTCTTGGTACAAACCATAAACGTGGCTTTCGTTAATTCCATGGTGAAAATCTTGAATATTTAATTGTTCGCCGTCAATTCAATTAAGTGTGTTGGATTTTGGGTTTCACTCAGTTCGTGGTAGACAAAGCTAAGATCATTAACACAGATGTTGACCATAAACCTCAGTGGTATTGCTAAGAGTCTCAAGAGTTACATTCATGAGTGCGAAGGCAGTGGAGAAGTGAGACGGTAGTTCCAAAGAAGTGAATGTACCTTTGTTATACAAAAGTGACCAAGCAGATAACTCTTAACTCAAAGTGAGAAGAGTAAGGTAGCTCATGAATAATGTGAGTTTAATAGCCTGGTTGGGAAGAAACGATTGGTAGAATCAGTTCATTAAGGCTTCACATTGAGTCAATTGAGACTTCGGACAACATGCAACAACATGCTTCTAGGGACACTTAGCTAATACATAGATAAAGAGATTTATACCTGCCCCATTACACAAATTAAGATATGATACGAATCTGTGCCTCCATGATCTTCTTAAGATATATATATATATATATATATATATATATATATATATATATATATATATATATATTGTTTTTGAGGTTTGTGAAAATAAAAGAAATAAAAATAAACACAAATAAAATATTTTGTATTTTGAGATTTTCTGAAAAAGAATTAAAAACAGAAAATATTGAAAAACTAAATAAAGATAAGAAATAATATACATAAAGTACAATAGGATATAGGAAAATCCGAACCACGAATGAACAGTTGACTGCGAATTACTACGAGCGTTCACACCGATTCGCAATGTTAAAGTAGATTGCGAATGAAGAGTGGACTATGAACTACTATGAACGTTCGCACCGATTCACAGTGTAATCATTATGTATGCGGAAGTGGTTTCGAAACAGATTCAGCTTCCATCATTCCTAGGCCTATAAGAACTCTATTAAAGGTGGTTTCAGGCAAGGCCTTTGTGAATATGTCAGCTAACTGATCAGAGGATCTTATGAAGTGTATTTCGACATTTTCATCTTCCACATGATCCTTGATGAAGTGATACCTCAGTGCTATATGTTTAGTCTTTGAGTGTTGCACTGGGTTGTGACAAATGTGAATGCCACTTTCGGAGTCACAGTATAAAGGGATTCATTTCATGCTTAAGCCATAATCACGAAGCTGGATTTGGATCCAAATGACCTGAGATGTATATGTGGCAACAACAATATATTCAGCCTCAGCTGTTGACAAGGATATACATGTTTGTTTCTTGGATTGCCAACTGACAAGTTTTCCATCGAGAAATTGGAATCCTCCAGTTATGCTTTTTCTATCTAATCCACATCCCCCAAGGTCAGCATCCAAAAACACTTGTATGAAGAAGCTTGAGTTTGCAGGATACCGTATTCTAAGTGATACGGTTCGTTTCAAGTATCTGAAGATATTCTTGACGGCCACCATGTGCGGTTCACGAGGATTTGCTTGGAACCTAGCACAATAACAAACGGAAAACATAATGTATGGTCTACTAGCTGTTAGATACATCAATGATCCTATCATCTGACGGTAAAGGGTCATATCAGCAGCTAGTTTTTCCAGAGATGGTGTCTGTTTCGCTTTAGATTCTCCCACCATGCCAAACTTAGTGAGCAAAGTCTTCGTATATGCTTCCTGATTTATGAAAATGCCCTCCTGTCCCTGTCTTATGTTCAATCCAAGGAAAAACTTAATTGGAACCATGGAGCTCATCTCAAATTTAGTTTCCATCAACTTTCAGAATTCAGCTGTTAGGCTGGGATTCGTAGAACCGAAAATGATGTCATCAACATAAATTTGGACGATCATCAAGTGGTCACCCTCTTTCTTGCGAAAGAAGGTTAGGTTAACCGAACCTTGTTTAAATTTAGACATTTTAAGGAAACGAGTGAGAGTTTCGTACCAGGCTCTTGGAGCTTTCTTCAGACCATAAAATGCCTTGTCTAAGATGTAACAGTGATTGGGATACTTCTTGTTTACGTACCTAGGTGATTGTTCCACGCATATAGTCTCTTTTAATTCTCTCGTTCAAGAACGTGCATTTAACATCCATCTGAAATACCTCGAAGTTCTTGTGCGTTGCGCATGCCAAGAAGATGCGAACAGATTCCAACCTTGCAACAGGTGTGAAGGTTTCTTTGTACTCGATGCCTTCTTCCTGACAAAACCCCTTAACCATGAGTCTCGCCTTGCTTCTAATAACATTCCCTTCTTTATCCATTTTGTTGCAAAACACCCATTTTAAACCTACAACTGATACATCTGGTGGAGATGGAATTAGCCTCCAAACTTTATTTTGTTCAAACTCGTTGAGTCTGTCTTGCATCGCTTGCACCCAATCAGAATGATCGAGAGCAAGATTAACTGTTTTAGGTTCTACTTTGGAAACAAATGAGTTAAACATACAAAATTCCACTTTAAAGAATAATGTACTTTGTTTCACTTTTTTTGAGATCTCGTAAGGACTCCTGCAGAAGATTCGCCAATTACTTGAGTTCTCGGGTGATCTCTTGTCCATTTGGTTAGTGGAGGATAGTTGGATCATAAGAGGGATCCAATTCAGCATTTACTTCTTCGAATTCTGATTGAACGTCCGAATCATCATTCGCATCTTTATTCTCCCCCTCGAATGACGAGAGGCCCTCTTCTTCAGGAATTAGAGTATCTCTTGTGAATGGAGGTTCGTGAGTCATTGTAGGAGGTGAGTCATCTTTATCATAGGGTGGTTCATAAGAGCAAGATGAAGTAAAACCCACCCCCTGTGATGGAATATTTGTCTCTTATGGGGTAGATTGCTCTCCCTGAGGACTTGTATTGGAGTCAGAATTCTCCCCCTGGAATGTAGTATTCGTGGTTTGAGGGATGTTCGCACTAGGTGGTTGTTGTGGTAAATCCTTTGCATCAACGTCAATTATCTTCTTTAATTCATCCTCTTTGTTGTCAGCTGCTTTTGATTCGGATGAAATGGACTTCTCTGGCTCATCAAAAAGCAACATCAATTCCTCATACATATTGGCTAAACGAATCATGGTTGGACATGGCTTAGGAAAGATTTCCTTCGATTGACTCTCATTCGACTGAATCCTCTTCAAGTAGTTGTCGTCAAACGTGACATAGTAGGTTTCTTCCATCTTTTTGGATCGTTTGTTAAGAACCCTATATGCCTTAGAGGTCAGCAAATATCCCAACAATATATCTTCGTCAGCCTTCGCATCAAATTTGTTTTGTTGTTCCTTGGAGTTGAAAATGAAACACCTGGAACCAAATACATGGAAAAACTTAACATTAGGTTTGCGATTATTGATCATTTCATAAGGAGTAATTGAAAATATGGATCTGTTTTGGGTAAAGCATGCAGTTACGATGGCATCCGCCCAAAAATAGAGAGGTAGACATGCGAATGACAGCATGGTTCTTGCAGCTTCGCACAATGAGTGGTTTCGTCTTTCAACTACATTGTTCTGTTATGGAGTGTAGGGAGCAGCAAATTTGTGTGAGACTCCCTTTTCATCAAGAAATTCTTCAAACACTTGGTTTTTGAATTCCAACCCATTGTCGCTGCGAACATTGCAAACCAGTTTTCGCAGTTTAAGCTCAATTTGCTTTATGAAGTCCTTGATTTTTGGTGTGGCTTCAAATTTCTATTTAAGAAAGTACACCCAAGTGAAACGTGAAAACTCATCAACTATTACAAGAATATACTTACTACCACCGACACTTTCAATTGCAGAAGGTCCACAAAGGTCTATATGTAGAAGTTCTATAGGTTCGATGACTTTTGTGTTTACTAATGTTGGATGACTTTTTGTGCTCTGCTTACCCATTTCACAGGCTGCACATAAATGATCCTTGTCGAATTTTAAGAGAGGAAACCCTCGCACATGATCACCAAGAACAAGCTTGTTGATGTCTTTGAAGTTAAGGTGCAAGAGCCTTCTATGCCATAGCCAGCTATCATCTGAGTGACCTTTTGTAAGCAAGCAAATGGCTGGCTTCCCTCGTATTGGATTCAGATTCAAATGATACATTTTGCCTTTTCTCTGTGACTTTAAGATAACTGCTTTCATCTTCTTATTTATAATCTCAGATCCTTCGTCGTCAAATGAGACTTTTAAGCCCGTCAGCATAACCAGCTGCGAAACACTTATGAGATTGTGTGCAAGCCTTCTACATACGCCACCTTACGAATCGAAAAATCTCTATTCGTTATCATCCCATAACCTTTAATCCTTCCAAAAGAGTTGTTTCCATATTTCACATTTCCATCATCATTGAGAGCATGAAATTCTCGCAATTCCTCCTTCCTTCCGATCGTGTGACGTGAGCAACCACTGTCGATGTACCATTTTGAGTCAAATTGCTCGTCACATATTACCTGCGAAAATCAAGCACATTTAGGAACCCAAAGTTGCTTGGGTCCTTGTGAGCCTTTAAAGAAAGGGGAAAAGTAATTTCATGATCAACCATATAAGTACATTTAACTAATGTGGTTTCATATTTCTTTGTTATGGTGAAAACTTTTATTTTATCTTTTACGTTCGTTTCTTTTGTAAAAGATTGTTTTTGTTTATTTTGAGTTTGACTCTTTATGAACCCTTTCTTAGCTTTCTTTGAGTTAGTTGTCGTTTTCTTAATTGGAACATCAGAATCCGAAACTAACTTTCCTTTTCCTTTATCATCCTTGGATGAGACTTTTGTGGGAAGACAATGATGAGGTTTTGGCTTCTCCATAGGTTTCCTTGAAAAAGAATGTTTTTGAACAAAGTTCCTTTTGGATTTCTGTGGAGTGCAAGAGTGACAATACGAACATTGACTGGGGTTCGCATGAGAACAAGCTCTCGCATTTTGATTGGAATACTTTTCATTGTGAACATAGTTGGGATTTCGGGATTGCCAAAATTGCTTCCTTTCATTGAGATTTCTTTGATATCTCAAATTCCTTTGCCATTTTTGATCTGCAAGTTTCTTGGAGGATTTGTGAATGTTCGCCTTAGGTTTCGCTTTTCTTGCATGAGATTCGTTCATCACTGACTTAGGTTTGCTTGGAACATCCTTAGTTCCACTTGGACTTCCTTTTTCAAAACTTGAATGATTGTTTAGTGGTTCTGCCACATATCTTCCTTTCACCTTCCAAGGTGTCATTTTTGATAGACCCTTCGTTTCATCTGCATTGTCTATTGGAGCTGAACAAAAGTACTCATCGCAACCATCTTTATTGTCATCGTTGACGATGGACGTTAATTCAACAGTTTGATTTTTGTCCACTCCATTAGTTTGAAAGATGTATTAGGTACAATTTGGACTTTGGGAAAACGGTTGCTTCTGCTTTTAAAATTTCTGGTTTATTTTGAGAAATGCGTGCGAACTCAACTAAATTTTTAGAAATCAAAGCTTTCGTAGGTTCAGTTTCGGTTTTAACAAACTCTGAGCAATCTACCTCATCCTCTACAGAGATTTCTCTCATATCACTATCCTCATCAAATTCAGATGTGCTTTCAATATTTATTTTGTTTTCTGAACTCAATTTGGCACTCAATGAATCGAATTTCTGTATAGTATCAGGTTTGATTTGCTTTTTGTCTTTTTCATACAAAATATGTTTTGACATATCTTTATGGTCTTTGGACTTAATATATGATTCACTTCTTTCTAGTCCAACTCTGTAAGCATCAAAGGTTTCATCAGATGAGATGATGGATTCACACTTATAACAATCGGCATCAATTTCATCTTCCTTTTAATTCAAGAAATGGTAAAATCATCTTGTGAATTCTCTTACCAATCTCACAATTAAGGTGCAACTGAGTAATGTTAAAATAAAGCCTTTTAGCAATCAAACAAAAAATGTTACGTTGTTTTAAAAACATCAAATTGTATTGTTGGAAGTAAATTAATTGATCCCTAGACTTAGACAAATCCGACTCGATCTTCTCTATCCACATTCGCCTCTCATTGCTTTTCGACGAAACCCTGCTGATTTGATCAGTTAGGTTAGAGTTTGTCAAACGAGTTCTTTTTAAACTATCACTAATGCTTGAAAAGGTTAATTTTAGGTCATTTAATTCAGTTTCGTATCTAGACACAGGTATATTGAGAGTTTCAAGAATTAGATTTACCTTTTTGATTAGTTGTTCGCACTCATTGATTTGTTCAGGAACTGGTCTTGTTGCAAAACAATTGTCGTCTCCTCTTTCACTCTCAGTGGCACTCCCCCTGTATCTGTGACCCTTCGTTCGTCACCATCAAGCATCTTCCTCCAAAATGCAAACTCTCTTCTTTTGCATTGAATGCCCTGCCATGTGTGGGCTTGCGAACCTCGTCATCTTCAGATTCTGTTGACCAGACCTCATGTAACGCCCGCAAATTCGGGCTAGTCAATTTAGAGGCAATAGGGGTCGAAAACGACTCTTCGACAAAAGATTATTTAGAATGAATAATCTTAACCAAGTTGTGGAATATGTCTCAAGGTTTCCATACATATAAAGAACGCCGAAATCCGAGTTATAACGAAGAAGTTATGGCCCATCAAAGTTTTACGGCAAAACCGGCACGGCACCGGGAAGCGTAAATAGTGAATTTACGATAGAGCGAGATTTAGCCTTAGCAATCTAAACAAAATTTGTAGAATATGTTAAACTAAGAGCGTCGATAAAAAGAACACCCAAATCTGACTTCGTATGAGGAAGTTATGATTTTTCTAAGATTCGGCTTAGCAGTGCACGACCCGAAACTCAAATTTTAGTTCGAGCGGTTTTTGGCTTACGCGACCTAAATGAGACTTAAAGATCTCATTAATAGGAACTCAACGGTAAAAATATGGATGAAAACGGAGTTCGTATGAAGGAGTTACGAATTCTTCGCGGTCATTTAATAGTCTAAACGCCTCCTACTGTTAAATTTAAGATCGGTCGAGAATTAGCCGACGAAGTCTAAATGAAAGTTGTAGATCTTGATTTTACCTACATGTGGATATAAAGAACGTCGAAAACAGAGCTCATATGCGAGAGTTATGATTTTTCTAAGTTCGAAGGCTGATACGCGATAGGGGTGACGTGACACCACCAGAATTGGACACGTGGCACCACCAGAAGGCCACCACATGGACCAACTCGGCGATTAGGTCCCCCTACTCGGCGAGTCCATCAGATATTTTCACTATAAATAGAGGTGCCGGGTCTAGCCTTCTCTTCACACCTCCCAAACTCACTTTCTTTCTCTAGCCCCCCTAACCCCCCCTAAAATCCTAGGTAAACCCCCTAGCACCCGAAGGAAGCCCCGAGGCTCCCGGAGTCCTGAGAAAAGAGCCTTTCGGCTCGGGAACGCTGCTCCAGCGAAGCCCGGTTTTCGAGAAAAACTCGTTGTAAGTGAGCTATGCCTACCCGATCTTTAGTATAGCTTATGTTTTAATATAGTAACGTTATTAGGAACTTATAATGAGTATTTGGGCTATTATTATGAGTTATATTGAGTGTTATTTAACGCTTATATAATAATAATAATAATAGCTAGACTATTAATTTGTCGCGGTTATCGTTAGACTAAACCCTAATGGTATTGGTATTAGGTTTTATCGAAGGAAAATTGTTTTAAGAGTAACGAAGTGATGTCCGAGTGCCGACTCACCACCTTATCAAGTGAGTGCATAGTTACTTTCAGCTTACACATAGATATGAAGTATTTTAATATAAATTACGTGCTATGTGTGCATATTGTCTGAATACTTGCTGTCTATGCTGATGAAAGATTTTTATACATGTTTTAAATGATGTAAGCTGTATAAAGTATTTTATATCTACAAAATATGTTCGGTAAAATATAGGTAGATGAATGACGAGGGATAAAAGCTGAAATAAAGGAACATTAGTAGTACAGACCTAGTGCCCTATAGGTATACATTGGCAGCAGTGGACCTAGTACCCTATAGATGAGCACTGGCAGCTGCGCCACAACCCGTAGATGATTTAGATCTACGGTAAACGTCCTAGCAGCTGCGCACTAAGGACAGTATCGGCAGCTGCGCCTAATATGAAGCCTTATGACCATGACAGTAGCGTTTAAAGGTCAATACCGACAGAAGCGCCTCATAGAAAATGTCCCAATTCTGGCAGATGCGCCTAAGTGATAGAACTAGCAGCTGTGCTTGACAGCTGTGTCATTGACAACGATGGACTTCGTACCTATTCCTTAGGAAAATCCTTAGGAATGAATGAACGAGAAATAGCTGATTCTTAGGGTAGATCCTTAAGATTAAAGAAGATAATGGGGATGGGTAATTAGGTTAATTGTTTGATGATTAAACATAATAACTATATTATTGTGGGTTGAAAACCCTATGTACTCACCAGGTTTTCCAATTTGACCCACTCAGTTTATTTATATCATAGGTGACGATATGAAGTGACATTACACTGAGAGATTTAAAGAGATGTAGATCACTAGTGTAAATAATTGTAAGTTCTTTTTATGCTTATGTTTCTGTATTAACGATGACATCCCAAACGTTTTAAAATGAAATAAATACGTTTCTTCGAAAATGATTTAATAACGTATTTATTGTGTTTTTCTGGGAACAAATTCTGCAACATTTTTATTAAAAGAAGTACTCTGATTTTTATAAAGCATAAACAAAATCGGTCTTTTCTGGCCGCGATTTTGGGGATGTCACACCTCAACTCCTCCAAACTCGTTTTCAGCTGTATTTTCCTGCATAATTAAAGCAGGCATAGAGTTATCAACATTCTTTTTCTTCTTAATGTGACATCCCCATTTTCACGGCCAGAAAGGACCGATTTTGTTTATGCTTTGTTTAAAAATCAGAGCAATATTTTAAATAGAAGTGTTGCGGAATTTGTCCCAAAACAATATATGATAAAGAGTTATCAAAAGCATTTCCGTAGAAATGTATTTCATTAAAAAGACTCGGGATGTCATGTTCAATACAGATCATAAGCATAAACAATACAATATAGGCCTTACTACATTATTCCGTATTTACAGGCCTAAAATCCATTAATTTCTCATCCCAAGACATCACATCTATGCTCATGCGCCACTACCTGTAATACAAGAAACTGAGTGGGTCAGGCTTGGGAGCCTGGTGAGCACATAGGGTTTTCAACCCACAATAAATAAGTTTATTAACTTTATCAAACCAAACAAACCCGATTACCTGTTCCCGTTATCCTCACTTTACGTCCCTAAAACATCTAACACAAGGGACCTAGTCTAAGGACTATCATCGGTATGGACACTACTGCTAAGGGGATTCCTCAACAATAAATGTCCTTAAGACAACCATGTGAGGGATGGAGTACATCTGGTGAGCACACAGTTCAAATAAACACACAGTTCAAATAAACACCTACAAGTTGCGAGCCTGCTAATGTTCCACTAGACTGTCTAGAATAGTCAGTGGTCGTCATCTATACTCTGCTAGATGAATGGATCATCAATAACATCTATAACGAGGTCTCTCATTATTTTTATTTTGTCGCACAACAATTATTACATCTACCCATGTTTTTACCCAACACATTTTGTAGATATAAAATACATATACAGTTTAAATCATTGAAAACATGTATAAAACGTTCATCCAGCATAGTTAGCAAGTATTCAGATAACATGCACACATAGCAGGTAATTTATATAAAATACTTCATATCTATGTGTAAGCTGAAAGTAACTATGCACTCACTTGAAAGGTGGTGACTCAGCACCCGGACAACGCTTCGATACTCTCAAAACAATTTTCCTTCGATAAAACCTAATACCAATATCACTAGGGTTTAGTCTAACGATAACCGCGACAAATTAACTAATCTGACTATTATTATTATTATATAAGCGTTAATAACACTCAATATAACTCATAATAATAGCCCAAATAATTATTTTAAGGACCTAATAACATTCCTATAATTATTTGAAAGCTATATTAAAAATTACGTAAGCGTAGCTCACTTACAGCGGATTTTAACGTAAACCAGAACTTTATTTGGAGCAGCGTTTCGAAACCGAAAGACTCTTTTTCTCGGGACTCCGGGAGCCTTGGGGCTTCCCTCGGGAGCTAAGGGGTTTATCTAGGGCTTAGGGGGGTTTAGAGGAGCTAGAGAGAGAAACTAGTGAGAGAAAGAATGAATTTTGGTGTGAAAAACTCGGAAAGGCTCGCACCTTATTTATAGGCTGGAGGACCTCGGATTACGCTGGGCGTACCGAGGGTACGCTGGGCGTACTTCTCGGATAAGACCACCAGCTCGGACCCAGCTGTCTTCGTACGTCGTATGGATAAGGGCGAGGGTACACGGGGCGTACCGACTTCGGACGTTGGGCGTAATGCGAAGCGACGTGTCCTTCATCCGAAGCGAGCCGTGATCAGCAAGCGATGGTCAGGATTAAGCCACGTCATCGGTCAAGCAACAGATTCGCAAATTGCATTCTCGACTTCTAAAAATCATAACTTTCGCATACGAGCTCCGTTTTCGATGTTCTTTATATCTACGCGAAGTTGGGAACATAATCTACAACTTTCGTTTAGACTCCGTCAGCTAATTTTGACTCTATTTTAAATTTTATATTATTAACAGGCCGGGACAGGATTGGTCCGTTAAATCCTCATAACTTCTTCATCCGACGTCCGTTTTTGCCCATCTTTTTCTCATTACGCTACTCTTAACGAGATCTTCGATTCTCGTTCAGGTCGTATCGGCTAAAAATCACTCGATCTAATATTCGAATTTCGGGTTGTACACTGCTAATTTGAAACTTCGAAAAATCATAACTTTTTCATACGAAGTCAGATTTGGGCGTTCTTTTTATCGATGTTCTTAGTTTAACACATTCTACGACTTTTGTTTAGAGTGCTAAGGCTAAATCTTGTTCTATCGTAAATTCACTATTCACGCTTCCCGGTATCGTGTAGGTTCGGTTGCGAAACTTCGACGGGTAATAACTTCTTCGTTATAACTCGGATTTCGGTGTTCTTTATATCCCCAGAATCCTTGTTTCGAGCACTACAACTTTATATAAAGATATCGGGCTTATCTCACACTTTAATTTTGACGCTTATTTTTATTCTTTATTAATTATACATTTATAATTAAATAATAAGCACATAAACACACATAATTCACATAATACTCAAATATTGCATCTTTATTACTTCAAAAAGAGTTATAAGTGTTGACCTAGACTATTACATTGTTAAAAATGCTTAGCCCTGAAACCCTGGTGTTACACTTAATCTCCTCTAGCTTTTTGCCATGACAATAGTTGCAGTCATAGCCAGAGTCCCCCATGATCTTCTTCTCCTTTTTGTCTTCATCCTTTTGAGAAGCGCTTTTATTTTCTTCTTTCACTTTTTCAGAGTTGTAGCTGCCCTGCCAGTTTCGGTTTTTGTTTGAGGGGAACTTTTTCCTTGCGAATCGCTTAGGGTTTGAAACCATTAAAGCAAACTCCTCGATCGTAGGTTTGCATTCAGATTGATCAGACTTAGATCCATCTTCTGCAACTGTCTTGTCTTTCGTAACAAGAGCCAGAGATCCCATTCCAGAAATTACTTTTGCTTCTTTAGTCACCTCATTCTCGTGTGCCTTCAAAATCCCAACAAGCTTGGCTAAGGAATAGCTTTTAAACTACTCATGTGCCTTCACAGTAGAAACCACTGCCATCCATTCAGATCTAAGCTTGTTCATGAACGTAACCTTCTGTTCGATTACTTCTCGTCCAATACCATGTTTCATCATCTTACTCAGAAGATGATTGTAGCGATTGAAAGTTAAACTTAAACTTTCTTCAGGCTTTTGTGCGAAAGCACCGAACTCAAAAATCAAGAGGGTTTGCCCGTTGATACCTTTCGTCTAGTTAGCTCCTATGAGAAAGAAAAGCTAATCAACAAGTCAATACGGAATTCCACTTGTCGATCAGGCGGTAATCCAGGAAGATCTTCGGGAAATACTTCCGGATAATCACACACAACGGGAATATTCTGCATCACCTTCTTTTCCTTCTTAGCATCGATCACGAATGCTAAGTATGATGTACCCCTTGGTCAAACATTTTCTGGCTTTCATTAGAGAAATGATTCCAGAATTTACTCTGCGTTTATCTCCATACACCATAAACGATTCCTTGCTAGTTCTAATATCGTATACATATGCTTAGAATCCTAAACACATAAACCTTCAGATCCGGTCGGCAACAAACCGTAGATCCGAACAAATAATATCATATATGGCAACATATAACATTTAGCACATAAAAGCATTTTAGGCAACTTTCCTAAAAATAAACTAGTGCTCGTGTCTAAAATCCAACAGACACACATCTCAAAATTCCACTTAGCATTCTAAGTTTAAGTTTAGAAATCCTACAAATTCCTAGTTCGCTTAAACTAATGCTCTGATACCAACTGTGACATCCCCAAAATCACGGCCAGAAAAGACCGATTTCATTTATGCTTTTTAAAATAATTTCAGAGTAAATCCTTTTGATTTAAAAGTGTTGTGGAATTTGTTCCCAAAACAAAACATGATAAAATAATATTTATCAAAGCATTTCATCAAGAGATGCATTTTCATTATATAATCAAAACTCGGGATGTCATGTTCCGATACAGACCATAAAGCATAAACGATAACATTACAAGTCATTCAACAAATATATACATATACAGACTTGTAAACAAAACAACTCGATGATTCATCCATCTTACGCCCTTGCGCCACTTCCTGTAATACAAATAAAACTGAGTGGGTCAGGCTTGGGAGCCTGGTGAGCATATAGGGTTTTCAACCCACAATAAATAAATTATATTTAATTTCACCAACCAATCACTATCCCGATTACCCATTCCCGTTATCCTCACTTTACGTCCCTAAAACAACATCTATCTCAAGGGACCTAATCTAGGATTTTCATCGGGACGGACATTACTGCTAAGGGGTTTCCTCAACAATAGATATCCTAAAGGCAACCATGAGGGAGATAGAGTACACCGGTGAACACATCGTTCACAACACCTACAGGTTATGAACCTGCTAGCGTTCCACAAGACTGTCTAGAAGCAGTCTACGGTCGTTATCCATACTCCGCTGAATAACTAGATCAACAACAACAACATCGAGGCCTCTCATCTGTTTATTACACACCAACTATCTACCCATGTTCTACCCAACATATTAGTAGATAAAAATATATATTTTTATACATAGTTAAAAACCTGTATAGCATTTTCATTCAATATATATTCCACATAACAGATGAGGCACACCCACATAACACGTACTTCATAGAAAACAAATCAGATCTATGAGATTGAAGAGAGTGAATATACATTCACACACATAACAACAAAATTATACATATAACACGTATTTCGTATAAAATACTTCATAATTATGCGTTAGAAGAAAGTAACTACACACTCACTTGATCAGAAGATGATCGGACAACACTACGGCTTGTAGAAGTAGTATTCTTCGGCAGATCTGGAAGATCTTCACAAAAAAACCGGACTCCTCGCGGGCAGAGCTTCGGCTCGGGAATCTTACTTCTCAGGATCTTCGGGACCTCGGGACTTGCTTCGGGGCTTGGGAATGATACCGGGGCTTCGGGATAATTCTTGCACGAAAAACAATGCAAAAACGCGAGAAAAAGGGAAGAAATGAGCAAACTACTCGGTTGCCCTCGACCTCCTTTTATAGGGGCTGGAAGGTTGAATTACGCTGGGCATAACTTGAGATTACATTGGGCGTAATGACGATAAGATCGCTGACTCCCCCCCTTCGGATAATATCGGAATATATATATATAAATAAAATATCGAAAATATTTAATAAACTTCAAAAATTCATATCTTCCTCATACGAAATCCGTTTTCGACGTTCTTTATATCCACGCGTAGGTGAGACTACGATCTACAACTTTCATTTAGACTCCGTTGGCTAATTTTGACTTTATTTTTTATTATTTATTTTTAGTAGGTCGGGACAGGAAAATTCCGTTATAAATTCATACTTCTTGATCCGATGTCCGTTTTCGCCTATCTTTTTATCGTTTTACTCCTATTAACGAGACCTTCGATTCTCATTTAGATTGTTTCGGTTAAAAACTGCTCAATCTCAAATCGAGTATTCGGGCTGCATACTGCTAAGTCGAAACTTCGAAAAATCATAACTTCCTCATACGAAGTCAGATTTGGGCGTTCTTTTTATGCACGCTCTCGGTTTAACGAACTCTACGACTTTCGTTTAGATCACTAAGGCTAAATATTTCTCTAACGTAATTTTCACTTTTTACGTCATTCAGCGTTGTCGGTTCTGTCGCGAAACTTCGACAGGTCATAACTTCTTCGTTATAACTCGGATTTCGGCATTCTTTATATCTTCGGAATCCTTGTTTCGACCACTACATCTTTATGCAAAGATATTGGGATTATCCCACACTTCAAATTTGATGCTTATTTTATTCTTAATTCATTAAATTATAATAATTAAGAAAATAAACACATAATTCACATAATACTCAAATATTTCATCATTAATACTTCAAAAAGAGTTACAAGGGTTAACCTAGACTATTACATCAATGATAATGCCTAGCTTGGAAACGCGGGCGTTACACAAGATAAGTTCATATCTGAAGTTGCAACTACAAATCCTAGTCCATACCTGAAATGGTTAACATACATGCTTGAAAAGCCCTATTCTTAAACATGAAGAGATCTAGAAGGAGGAAAGTCAAGGTGACGACTTGTTACCTTTAAAATGATGCCAATAAGCATAAGATTCAGATCCACCAGCTCCTCTATGCTCCAATCCTCTTATACTTCAAGTCTTCTTCTTCCAAATCACCTTCCAAGCTTGAAAATCACACAAAATGGAGAGCACACGTGTGTTAGGGTTTTAGAGCTCAACGGGACGGTGATGGGAGGCCAATGGAGGCTAATGACCCTTTAAATAGGGTGTAAAACCCCAGAAATTAGGGTTTCATCCTCCAGCTCCAAATCGTCAAGTCGTGTTCTCCGACTCGTCGAGTTGGTCACTTAAGTTACGCGGCCAAATCAGTTCCTACTCGACGAGTCAGGGCATCCAACTTGTGGAGTCGACCTTTCAAAATGAAAATATAAGACTGTAAAGTTTATACCTGAGAGTCGGGGTGTTACAACCCAAAATTCCTTAAATACCTTATTAGTACTCGACTGGAATTGGAAAAGATGTCTAAGGTTATTCTAAATAAATAATGTTCATCGGTTGTCTTGGAAGGGATACCATCAAAGATGGGAGATTTGGGATGCCTCACGTTGTCATGTGAATTTGGAAATGCAACAAAGACATATGTTTTGGCCGATTTCGGAGCTAGCATCAACTTGATGCCATGTTCATTCTACCAAAAGCTTAATTTATCGGAATTGAAGAACACGAGAATGACAATCCATATGGCAGATCAATCTATCACTTATCCTCATGGCATTATTAAAGACTTATTGGTAAAAATTGGAAAGTTCGTTTTTCCAATTAATTTTGAGATCTTAGACATGACAAAAGATGAAGATGTGTCTATCATCCTTGGACGTCTATTACTTAACACCGTAAGAGCTTTAGTCGACATTTGCCAATCTACATCTGGTAGTGGTGTGCATCGACCCTCAAGTTATGTACACTCTGTATTACTAGATTGATCACGAGTGGGATTGCTCTAAAATAAAATAAGGTCTACCCTTTTCTTATTTAGTTGATAGTTAGTTTTCCGGTAATGCCCCATCTAAGAGCCTATTCGTCGTAAGCCCTTATAGAGTCATAACCTAATCTAAATCCATAATCAATTCAATTTTCCTTAGAAATGGACATGTTTTTAATGGGTTAAGTGAAATCCAACTATCTAAGTTCAATAAACCGGTTCAAATGGTTTTTTACAAGTTCTATCATACCGGATCAACCTAGTTTTTGAAAAAACTGTCTGATTCAGTCTGGTTTAAACTTAGCAAAAAAACCGATCGTTATTTAATCGCTCTCATCTTTGGTTCCTTGTTCAAACTGGTTTTTAAAACGCTGATTATATGACCAAAGTGACAATCGGAATAATGATTTTTTCTTGTATTAAACTTTAAAGTTCAAGGATCTATGATGCAAGGCCTAAAAGAGCATTGTGATAGTGACATGAACCCTAATTAATAGTTTCAAGTTTTTGATTTAGGCCTTGTGGTATACATACCACGAATGGAATCATGGTCTAGTTGGCCACGATAACGGATCGTGCACACCACCCCGACGTTCCGTGGTTGAGCGTGGTCGTGCTTCTTCGTGTTCCCGACAACGGATTCAAACGAGAAATTTGATTGGTTGTTTGGTTTTTTGGCTATTGAATGGCTATTTTGGCCGTTTCCTTTTTTTTTCAAACTCAATTTACTAATTATAAATAAAACTTCTATTATACCAAAATTTACACCCCATTCTATTCTCTAAAACCACAAAACACATACACATGGATTCCACAATACATATGAAATTTTTAAAAAGTTTTGACTCGGATGACGACGTAGAATTTGTCGAGACATTCTTCAATATTATGCAACACATTCAAGATGAAGAAAGTTCGAATGTAGCTCGTACAAGGGCGGTCGTCAATCGTGATCGCTAAGCCACACACGACTTATTGGTACGTGATTACTTTGCCGATAATTGTCTTTATAATGACGACTCGTTCGAACGTCGTTTTCGTCTAAATAAGGCTATATTTTTACGTATTAGTAATGTTTTAGAATCTCGTTATGATTTTTTCAAACAAAAACCCGACGCTAGAGGAAGAATGAGTTTTAGTAGTATACAAAAATGTGCGGCTGCTCTTAGGTATTTAGGATACGGTATAGCATTTGATGCATCTGACGAATACTTGAAAGTATCCGAGAGGACCGCAGTTGAATGTGTAGATTGGTTTTTTGCATGCGTTTATGAGGTTTTTCACAAAGAATATTTGTGCAAACTTACTCACCGTGATATTGAGAGATTATATTCGGCTCATGAGGAGAGGCATGGATTTCCGGGTATGCTTGGCAGTCTAGATTGTACGCATGTGGCTTGGGAAAATGTCCAAATGCATGGCGTGGTCAGTTCACTCGAGGAGATATAGGTAAACCAACTATCATCCTAGAAGTTGTTGCATCTCAAGATTTGTGGATATGACATGCCTTTTTTTGGAGTAGCGGGGTCTAACAACGACCTTAATGTTCTTGGTCAGTCTCTACTTTTCAACGATATTTGGACCGGCAAAGCACCTGATATGACGTTCACGGTGAATGGGCACGCATACAAATACGGTTACTACCTTGGTGATGGGATATACCCGGATTATTCTACATTGATGAAGGGATACTCGGTTCCTCGAAGTGAACAGGCAAAGTTGTTTACAAAAAAAAAACAAGAATCGGCGAGAAAGGATATTGAGAGGGCATTTGGAGTTCTTAAGCAGACATGACATGTAGTGAAATATGCTACACGACTCTGGGATAAAGAAAGAATTAAACGAATGGTCCTAGCATGTATTATAATACATAATATGATTATTGAAGATGAATGTCGAGCGATTTGCACATATGATCCGATCGACGTTGTTGTTCCAATTGATGAGTTCGTACCCGGAACGAATGCGTTTTTAGAGCGAGTTGTTGAAATTCATAACAGTGAAACGTGTTTCAATCTTCGAGAAGATGTCACGGAACATTTGTACCAACGTAGCACGAACGACGATTAGATTTTTTATATTTATGTTTGTTTGTTTTTTTTAATTAATGTAATGTTTTTTTTTTCTAAATTAACTAAGTAATGTAGTTTGAAATTGTAGTTTGAAGTTGTAATTTTATTTTTATAATTAATGAAAAACTAGTTTAAAAAAAATGAATGCTTTTTAATTATAAAAAATGTAATTTTATTGTATTCTTGAATTAAAAAAAATAAAAATAATGATGTAGAGTGATGTGTTAGTGATAGGTATCACATGTTAGTGGTAGGGAAATATGATGATAATGTAGCACCCACCACATATGTGGTATGTGATTAGTATAATGGATGTTCTTAGACTTAATAGTTTAAATATATGGTATGTGATTAGTATAATGGATGTTCTTAGACTTGGATAGTTTAAAATACAATATTTGCAATCCATTCCCATAATTTAATTGTAAAACCAAGATCCTCAAAAAGGGCTGCGCCATGTCAGGCTCTAGTAGTTGACTACGGGTATTTGACTACGTCCATGATGGTTCTCAAAACTCATTTGTCAAAAACATTTCTTCAGAACCCCCAATTGCTCCGGCTATCAAATTGATGCCGCGAACTTCCTACGAATTCGCGCAGTAGAAGAATCCGTGCTCATCTGGACTATGCAACGACGATTCTGACATCCAATTTCAGGTAATTTGGTTCTGTACTGCTTTTCACTTGCTAAATCTCGTTGATGCTGTAACTCGATCTTAAATTTTTTTTGTGGTTCTTTCTTCTTAATCACGACAACCATGCTGCATTAGTGCATTGCGCTTGTTTTAGTTTTCTGTATCCTTATAGTAGTTATCGTTGTACGTAATGCGTTTCTGTGACCGTTATTTTGTCAATTTAACCTAAATTACTTGCCTTTCTTCTTAATTCAAACTTGCAGCTTGACTTTTATGATCGAAGGATCAGTTTTCCATGTTAAGCTAGATCTTATCAAATTTATAGTAGTGATCTTTTTTGGTAATGCGTTTACGAAACTGTTTTGAGAATCGCCTTTCTCCCAAATTCAGATGTGCAATTTCATTTCTATGACCGAATTCAATAATTCTCCATTTTAGCAAGTTCTTCTCATATGAGAAACCAGTAAAATATTTGTTGTTAAGTTCAATTTATTTGGCTCAATTTTCACAAAAGACATTAATCTAGTTCTCATCTTTCAATATATCTTTGCAGGAGCATCTAATCCCTCTAACAGATGAAATCATATTAACAAAGTGGATCAAAAGCAGCAAAATGAGCATCACAAGAATTCCATCACGCTATGTGATTGTGATACTAACCTTCATGTGTACATGTGTATGCTACATCGAACGCGTAGGGTTTTCAATTGCATACACAGTTGCTGCAGATAATGAAGGAGTATCTCAATCAAGTAAAGGCACTATCCTTTCAACATTCTATTACGGGTACGCTTTATCACAAATCCCAGGCGGCTGGGCAGCTCAAAAAATAGGGGGCAGGCGTGTACTCCTTCTCTCCTTCATACTATGGTCACTAACTTCTGCTTTAGTTCCACTTGACCCAAACAGAGTCATAACCTTAGTAATAGCTCGATTACTCGTGGGTATAGCACAAGGCTTCATTTTTCCATCAATCCACACGGTTTTAGCTCAGTGGGTCCCACCACACGAACGATCAAGATCCGTTTCTTTGACCACATCTGGAATGTACTTAGGAGCAGCCATGGGTATGCTTTTGTTACCAAGTCTTGTAAAATTCAAAGGCCCACAATCCGTGTTTCTGTTTGAATCATGTTTAGGTGGGATTTGGTGTGTTCTATGGTTTAAATTCGCGAGTGATCCACCTCGATCGAATCACCCGAAAGCTGCAGCTTCCGGTTTTGGCGAATCATTACTCCCGGTCAAAGATGGTCAAAGGACTAAAAACGAAAAAGTTAGTAAAATCAAAATCCCATGGGGGAAAATCTTCTTGAGCTTACCTGTGTGGGCGATTGTTGTGAACAATTTCACGTTTCATTACGCTTTATATGTGCTAATGAATTGGCTACCTACTTACTTTGAATTAGGATTAAAGTCGAGTCTTCAAGAAATGGGGTCTTCGAAAATGATGCCTTATTTGAACATGTTTTTGTTTTCGAATATTGGTGGGGTGATTGCTGACCATGTGATAACTAAAAAGATAATGTCTGTTACAAAAGCGAGAAAGGTGTTGAATAGCGTGGGATTTGTGGTGGCTTCTGTTGCATTGATTGGGATTCCTTATTTTAAGACAGTTGATGGGGTGGTGGTGTGTAGCTCTTTGGCTTCGGGATTTTTGGCATTAGGGAGAGCGGGATTTGCTGTGAATCATATGGATATTGCTCCAAGGTATGCTGGGATTGTGATGGGGGTTTCTAATACTGCTGGGACTTTGGCTGGGATTATTGGGGTTGGGTTGACTGGTCAACTTCTTGAAACTGCTAAAATTATGGATTCGGATCTTTCGGATCCGGATAGCTGGAAACCCGTGTTTTTTATTCCGGGATTGTTGTGTGTTTTGAGTTCGGTTGTGTTTTTGTTGTTTTCAACCGGGGAGAGGATATTTGATTGAGGTGAGCTTATTAAAATCAACTTATACATTATATGATATACCTATTAATGCTTTTTCTAGCATTACAATTTTTAATAGTTTTCCTCAACCATAGGTCAGAAAGGACATTTTATCAAATTTAAAAGAATAGTTGGTTTCATACGAGACATTTACTGTTTTGTTGAATTTACACTTATTTAAGTCAAAGAATGTTTGAAGATATGGTGCGAAAATAAGGTGATGATATAATCAATAAATAAGGATTTCTCAAGGATCGTGTATGTTCACCTATTGATATTTTTCTTCTATGTCTGAGTTATAAGAAATGAAATTTAATCTGGGATAATCTTTAAAAAGTTCTTATTCTTTTGGTGTTTTATTGAACCACAAAAGGCATATTGATGGTGAATTATGTACGGAAGAAAAGAGTGGTGGAAGAAAGGGATAGTTACCCTATCAACTATCAAGTCATCATCTGTTAAAAGTTTAAGAAAGGTTGTCACTCTTAGTATAAAACTTGTTGAATAAGTCATTTTAATCATGACATTGTTTTTAATAATCATACAATTACATGTCATTGTTTTGGGCTGCTTGGATACCTATTTTCAAAATGATTTTAGAGCCTAATCAATGTTGATCATCTGATTGACTCATACCAAACATCTTTTCAGATCCAGTAAGATTCTTATGAGAGGCTATAGGATCGGATCAAAGGTTTTTAATTATGGTATCAACCGGTTCAAACTGACCGAATAGATTCAGCCTCTTACCATACCAGTAAATAGTCTATCAAATAACCCCTTAATGGTTTTAAAAGGATCAGATAATTACTTGGACAAAAAATTATCTGTTATGATCCCACATCGGCCGAAAGTACTATAAGTTGGTGACTTATAAGTCTAGGTGTCCCCTCCTATAAGCTGGCTTTTGGGAGTGAATTCTACACTTGGGCTTATGGCATGATACGGACCTAGTATTGGATGGGTTCGTATCAATTGGCATCAGAGCCATCCCCATCTTTTGAGGCGCCAACACTTGGAGTGGTGGCCTACGGAGCGGTGGCTTGGACCCAAAAAGAGGGGTGCCAACCGTGACCAACAATGACTCGGAGTGGTGGCTTGGACCAAAAGAGGGTGTCAACTATGACCAAAAGGGGGTGCCAACCAATTACATACTAGGCCCGTATCATGCCATAAGCCTAAGTGTGAACTCACTCCCAAAAGCTAGCTTGTAGGAGGAGGGGACACCTAGACTTATAAGTCACCAACTTACAGTACTTTCTGCTGATGTTGGATCATAACATTATCATGATGTTTAAAAATCAAACTCATATTATTAGTTACAAATATCATAAATAATTTCTTAATCCAATTAAAGGGGATTAGGGAACAACAAAAGATGACATAGCCTTTGACCCTATATTTATGTATTATGATATAAAACATGGAAGTAAGCATATACCCTTTTGAAGGCTATAGTATGTTACATTTACAAATATTCCACAACTCATACTATACTAGCCTTTTCTGTACAGCAATCACCAGTATCATTAGGATAGGAGAAACAAGAAAAATCACATATGGTAGAGCTTGAAATGCTGCATCTTCCTCAACTTCAGTTTTGTTTAGAGATAAATTGTTCTTGTTTTCCACAAATGCATCAAAGAAATTTTGGTACCCAGTTTTACGTTTAGAAGCACTTGAACTCCTAACCTTCATCATCTCCATTGCCTGCAATCAATAGTGTACTTTTGTTCAAATTAAACACAAATTTTGTTTGTTATTTTATCTCCAAGATGTTTTTATTGAAATACCAATTTATATATTAGTTAATCTAGTTACTCTTTATATTTGTAGGCTAATATGAAAGAAGGATTTTGACCCACATTGGTGGTGTAAAGGGATGGAATTTGCTCTACGTCTATAAAAGGAGTCCAAGGATATGGTGTTGTTGTTTCCCAATCAAATATATTTTAAGTATTTGATTCTCTCCTTTTTTCCCTTATCTTGTTTAGAATATAGAAATGTGTGAGTCAAAACTTTGGAGAGTGTGGGTGTAATTAGGGATGGTTTGAGAGATTAGTCTATGTGATTAGAAAAATCAATATATGGATCTTGTTTTGGAGGCCCATAATTTTTCTTTAGTTTTAGAGTTTTTCATGTATATTATTGTGTTCGATTTTTTCTATTTTTGTTATTGGACGGTTGTTAAGAATTTAATTTAACCATTTACCCAACAATTACTTTCTTAGAAAAAAATTAATATTTACATGTTATTAAGATAGTGTTTGGTGGGTGGAACAAAACTGGACTGAACGAAACAATTTTTTTCAAAGAGCCTCTGGTATGGGTTGAACAAAAACAAAAAAGGTTTTTGACTAAGAGTCAAATGGGACTAATTCTAAAAAATTTAGTCCCACCCAAAAGGGTGGAACACATAGGGAAATACAATATTTGACAATTTCTCTTCCTCATTCAACGTTTCTTCCTGTTAACATTTTCTCTAGTCTTGCAATTTTCTATAGTTTATTCAAAGAGGCTTCAAGGTGCAAAGGGATTTGTTTATAGTGGTGAATACAACCAACATTATACTCTAAAACAAGTTAGGAACAATTTATGAAAATTTTGATAAATTTAAGGATAATTTAGTAATTTAACAATCTTGTTCCGTTGAGTCCTAGCCTTGCGAAACGCTAAATTGATAGATCAGTCTAGTCCAGTCCAGTTCAGAGTCCAGTCCTCTGTCCTTGTACCAAACGCTACCTAAGTGAAAATTTTAACTCATGTGATGCTCAAAAATCAAATATAAGGTCGTAATATGCAAGTTTTGTTAGTAATTTTTGTAATAAACTTAAAATGTTTTTTATTTGAGGTAACTCACCTGGAAGCTAAACACGAACTGCCTTGCTTTCTTGTTCACACTAACATTTGGGTGAGACTGCAGCTTCTCATACATAACACGGGCTTCATCGGATCTATCAAATATATGAAACAATTTAAAAGCTACTTTTGACAACAAAACATGAAGAAAAAAAATCACAACATTTTCCATAAAACCCTATTCTATTTCTATATTTAACAAATTCACAAAAAAAATGCAGTTTTGAAATATGATACCTGTTGAGGGAGTCGAGGCAAATAGACCATTGCAATGCAGCTAAACCATGAAGTTCACTCTGCAGGAAACCATAGTCCATAGATCATGAATTACACAACAATATTCAAAGATTTAATATCTCTACAGATCTTTCACCTTCATAAAACCATTACCTGGTATACCAACTTATCCATAACTTTCTCATAGAAGGGTATTGCATCCTTCAGCTTTCCAATCTCCATTAACGAGTCTCCATCATTCAAATCCTATACAAGTTAATACAACTGTTAAGAACACATTAAGAAATACACCTAACAATTTTCAAAAGATAAAATGAAATCGATACCATCAAGTTTGAAGCACACCTTCTCACACTCTGCTTTCAATTTTGGATCAATATTCAAACCCATTTGGCGTTTATAGGCAGCAATCATTTTTTTTGTCCTTGCATCTTTTGCAGCTTTGGATTCTGCAGTCTCAAGCACATCTCCAGGACGAATAGTTTTCCCACCACCATACTAAACAGTATGACATTGACTTAATGCAGAAAGAACGACTTAATAGAGAAAATCAAAAAGGAATATGAAATAAGTCTTACAGTTTTGGAAATGTTGTTTGGTCTAGGGAAAACTCCCCATGTAGAGACTTTGGGCTTATAAAGTTCTGAATCTTCTTCTTCTTCTGTAGTTGTATTTGATTCGGTGTTTTTTTCCTTTTTTTCAAACCTGCTTATATCCCCGACAATGATTTCCACATCAGGCAAATCCCCTGATGAAAAAGAATCGCTTATTGGAATCAAGCCAGCTGGCAATCCCCTTCCTTCCTTCTTATCAGCAAACCCTAATCCCACAAAGTCGATTGCTGAAACTGTGGGTCTGTCCTTCTTATCAACAACTTCATTCGTCAAAACCTCACTCTTTCTTTGTTGGATTCCTATGACACAAATTATAAGAGTTTTAGCTTTTAAGTAGAAAGTAGAATTCATGATAAAATGTGGGACATTTAGAACTAAACATATTCTTCATCACAAGCTGTATGTGGGGTGAATCGAGTCTAACTTTTAAACTTCATGTTCATCAGTACCTTAATAATAACTTGTGTTCTCCATACCTCTATTTTTCTCCTTATACTCTTTTGCTCCCTCCATTGTAACTCTGGCGAGTGACCCATCGTTGTTTCCTCCAGCTTCTGCAATCTCTGAAACAGGGTTTTGGTTTTGGGAAATTTTAGGAGTTGGGTTTGACTGGATTGATTTCTTATATGCTTTGGCTCTAGCTAGCGCGAGCTTCACTGGATCTGGTGGCTGGGACTCCGAAGAGGACGGTGATGAATCCTTTTGGGCCTTGATTAAGGCAATCTTTCTTCTGGGAGTTGTTTCAATGGGGGATTTGATTGATGAAGAGAAGAATGAATATTGGGAGACAGAAGACGCCATTGTTGTGGAAGTTGTGGAAAGCTTTTCTGCGAACACCATATGGATTAATCTCTCTTCCACGTGTTATGTTTCCGACCTATTAAAACCGGTTACGGTTGAATACATATTCAGAACAGAAGCGTCGATCGACTTTTTGAGTGTTTTTGAAAATTATACTGATAAAACATAAAATTAAATATGAAAGTTTAAACAAAAATTTATTTAAATTTAAAATTTTAGATTTTAAATTTAAAATTTAAAATTAAAGGAAACATATTAAATATTATATGAGTAGTAATATTGTAATTTATTGTTTATTTTTAATTAAAGTAACTATTAATTGATGTGTAAATATGATGTGTTAATTAAAAAAAGATAAAAAATAAGAAAATGACAAATGAAAAAAACATTTAATCAAAAATACCAAAAAATGACATGTGTCAAAGTTAATGAGAGAGTGACATGTGGCAAAATCATTCTTATTTATTAGGGTAGATTTTTAAACATATTTATTATATAAGGTTATTTATTGTTTTATTTTATTTTTTAAATTGTGTCATGCTAACCAATAAAATAAAACAATATTTATAAGCATCCTAAAACCTTCATTGTAATATATTGTTTTTTTTTAATATAATTTTTTTTGGTTTTTTTAGTTTTTGCTTTTAATATTGTTTATTAATTGTTTTTATAAACATTATTATTTTTTATCAAATCTTTTTATAAAAATCAAGAAACAACTTTTTAAATTTACACCAACAATTAATAAAAGATTCTTCATCGTCTTTTTCAATTCCATCTTCTCCAATATGATCTTCTTCTAACAGATTATTTGTAGCAACTTCATTATCAATTGTTATTGCATTGCTTGCAACAACAACTTGAAAGATTGAGTGGAATCATCATTTTAAACAATGTTTACATGACATTAGCATCCATCTATAATCAAATACATAAAATCAGGAAAAAAAATCAAATAGATAATTCAACACTGATTACAATCAAATAGATAAATTAGAACATAAATTCAATCTCAAGAATTCTAGTTGTTACAACCAGTGCATCTTGCATATTGAAGCAAATAAGAACCAGAAATTAAACTGATTGAAGCAAATACAAATCAGAATTTCGAAGCAAATACATATCAACAATCAAACAACATCAGTCTATCAAACAAACAAATTGTGAATGAAGCAAATACAACTCAAAAATCGAACTCACAAATGAACCTAAACTAAACATTACAACCTAAAAATCAAAGTTATAGTTCAAAATCGAACTAAAAAACGAACATGTAATTGAAGCCAAAAAACGTACCTGTTATGGATTGTAGTCGTCGTCGAAGACGTTGCTGGAGTCGTCGACGTCGTTGGATCGTAGGTACCGGAGTTGTAGTCACGGGAGTCCCCGGAGATGACGATCTTGCCAGAAGTTTAGAGGTGTGCATCTCATTTTTATTAATACCCAAGGAAAGAACGATTGTTAAGAAAATAATTAGGGCAAGATGAGTTTTTTTTCTTTATTAAATTGTTAAATAATCTTATATGATAAATAAATTTAAAAGTATACCCATTGAGTAATAAGTTTTTCAAAACACATGTATGGTCAAAAATTCAACGTCAATTACTGAAATACTCTTAAGGCTTGCTTGAAATTATGATATTTTTTTTTTCACTTGATGGTTCTATTTGATATTTTTTTTCAATTTTCATTACTGTAATGTAAAAGGATTATTTTATTATAATCAAACTTTTTTTATATTTTGAATTATAGTAAAATCACATGGACCATCCATGCTGTTTGAAACTGTTTGCGCACTTGGTTCCTAATTTCTTTTTTTAACTCGGAAAGCACTTATTGTTTAAATTTCTTTCATTATTTATTTTTTCTTATTTTTTATATTATTAATTTATAAAAGAAAATATTAATAAAATGGGCCCTCTCCCATCTCATAACCTAACATGTATGCCTAACTATACATCAATTAGCCTCTATTTTTCTTTCTCTCATCAGAGATAAGAGGTGACAACTAACCCTAAATCACCATGGTCGGAGCATCATTATTAGCTCGTCATCTTTGGTGGAAACCACCATCATAGAATCATCGACTCCTCCTTACCTTATTTCCCCGTACAACCCCAGCATCCTTCGTCTTCCTCGTCGACATCGAGATGCAGAAAAAAAAGACATTGTAAAATCAGTTTTCTCTTCCTTGTTCTCCTTCAGGTGCATCGACAATTGCCTAAAGCAATCATCTTGAAATCAAAACTTTTTTGTTCCTTGTTCTCCTTCAAGAAACAAAGAGTTTTCTAGATTTCATAGTTCCCTTTTTAGAGAAATAATGAACATGGTAACGGTTATCAAAGTTGCTACCTTCCTAGATCACAGTTCTCTAATCTGATACGAATTAATCAACTATTGCTACTAGGCCCAAACGTACAAACCAATTACCCAACAAGTTGAGAGACTACCATATGTAGCATGGACTATAACACAACAATGCATATCCCTGATTGTTTAATTTTCTTTTATCTATTTCCTTTTATTTGGTACGTAGATGATAAAGACAAATTGTTAGGAATCAATGGTTGGAATGTTTTTTTTTCTAGATGTGATTAACAATTGCTAGTATATGGAAGAAATGCTTAGGAAATTACAATTTCAAACTCTTTCTTTTCCTTTTTCCATCTTCTTCATCTCCTTTCTCTGTTCCTGTAATTGAAGAACCCATCATTTGGTGCTTTAATTGATTTATGCACGTCTGCTAAATCGTACTAAAATCATGGATGAAATACGTGCAACAACTGAGGCCAACACCCAATCTATCATTGATATCAACACAAAACTCACATAACTCCTCTTTCATATTACACAAAACCCCAAACCCAAACCTAACCCTAATCCCAAAACCACGCACCTTCTTGATTCGACTGCCACGTTGCGAGTTATCCTTTTTCGATGGATCTAATCCATTGGATTGGATATTTCAAGCAAAAAGGTTTTTCTTCGATGTTGGTCAAATTAGGTTGTTTAAACGAGTTTTTATTATGATTAAATGCATGTTTTAGTATCCTAAACAAACCCATGAAGTGATTTTAAGTTGGTTTGGTCATGTCGGTTTGATTCAAAAGAGATTATTCAAAATTTTCATCAAACTCGTCGAGTTGTTCATACAACTCGATGAGTTTGTTGTTCAGAATGCCCAATTTTACTTAAATTTTATTTTTGACTTCCTTTTGGTATTTGTTTGTCTCATATGTTATTTGATGTGTAGAAAATATGAGAAGAGGTGGTAGAGGTCAACAAATCCCTATAGACCAAGAGGATTTCCATTGGTACAATTTTCCCCAAGTTGTTTCACAAAGAAGTTTGGCTGAATAGAGAAGCAAGTTAGAGAAGTTAAAAAGAAAGGAGTTCTATATCGCAAATGAAGTGAACTGGACATGGTTAGAGGACGTTGGATTAGTTGAAGCAATGAACCCATACCTAATAAAAATGTTTATGAGTGATGGGGTAAGGGTCACATGTAATGCTTGGAGAAGATCGTTTCAAATACAATAACCTGTTTACTACGAGTTGTGCCTTGAGTTTTATGCCACAGTTCGATTTAGGGGTGGTGATTATTCTTTTGATAATCATACTTTTACTTTTTGTTTAGGGGGAGAATATAGAGAGTGCAGTGGTGTTGAATTGGATTTGAGAATGGTTTTGTACAACAGATCGGAGGCGATGAATGAAGCATTTGGTGTATTTTAGATCATTTTCATAGGGAGCTTCCAAAATGGGGTTAATATATCAAATTGGTGGACGACGATCGTAAATGGGTGTATATTCCATCGGCTGCACAATAAGGTGATCATGTATGATGACCAACCATATATAAGTTAATTGAACCAACTAATTTGATTAACTATTATTACAAGTCTTACTTGATTCGAACTGAACACTAGGAAACCTGTTAGTTTAATTACTTGATCACTGTTTGAATTAACTAGTGAACATGAACCTAATCACATTAGAAATCGTTAACTAATGATATATTAATCCATTACACTTGCCACAAAATCAACCATAGGAATAAGTGCATCGAATCTAAAAAGAAGTCTCTTTAATCTTATTGAATCTAGTTGTATTTTGTTTCTCCTTTAGTTGGTAATTGCTTTTTGCTAAAGTATTCAAGTTATTGCTCAAGTTTGTAGTCTTGCAAAACTAGAGAAAAACCCCTTTTTAATAATTGTTTTATTTAGATAATATTAGTAATATTTTAATTGTTTACCGTTCCCTTAGTTCGATACTCTACTTGCCTACACTAAACTGCTAATCAATAGGTATACTGACTTCTAAGTGTTTGTTTTTGTGTTTAAGTTAGTTAGGATTAAACTAGTACATCTGTAACACCCGGTTTAGAAAGTGCTCGATTGTGGTCTCGGAGGCCAAGGGTAGGGGCGATTCGGTATTTTATGGGTCTCAGGTTTTATCTGGAAGATTTTAAGGCTTGGGCGTGTGGCTAGGAGTATAGGGCATCTCGCCACCTTTTCATGGATATAAAATTCGTCGGAAACGGAATTAGAAAGAAGAAGTTATAGTACTTTAAAGTTGTTGACAAAATTGGTCCATGGATGGAAAAACTTGCATTTCAGCCCTTGCATGCAATGTGGTAAAAGTGTGAGTACGCCAGCGTAAGCTGGGGTACGACCAACGTAGAGATGGAAAGCGGACATGGGAGGCTCGGGGGCAGTACGCCTAGCGTACTGGAATTACACCCAGTGTAGTGCCCAGGACCTTCAAACCCTAATTATGCATTATTTAAGCAACTTAAGACCCAAGGCTCTTCATCCTTTAAGCCTCCACTATAGCTTAAGCCCTTTTTTCGAAAGCCTAGACCATATTGGTGTGTTTTTATGAGTTGGTAACCATTTTGAGTGCATTTTGGTGTTGCTTTGGTGTTTTGGAAGAGGAAGAAGTTTGAAGAAGGAGCAAGGATTCAAAGGGAGCTTGTAGATCCAGGAGATTAGCACCATTTCTGACTCATTTGAGGTATCAAGCTTCAAACTTGACCATGACATGCTTAGTTAGAATGTTGGGGTGTTTTATTGGTTATTTTAACTCCATTTTTGGGGTCTCTTGTATCTTGTTAGCTTTAGAGAAAAAGAGTCGTCCTTTTGAGTCCTTAGAAGCACTTAGGGCCATAAAAATGCAACCTTTATGGTTCAAATGTACTCATGCAATTGTTAAGACCTTTCATTAAGCTCTTTTGAGCTTTAGGGTCCCATTAAGTCATTATGTTAGTAAAGTTGCCAAATTTACGAATTAAGTCATCCATGGGAATCAGATATGGGGATTTGGATCATTGACTTGAAGCATTAGGTGCTTAATAGAAGAAATAGGATAGCAAGGGAGTACGATGGGCGTACAAGCTGGTACGCACAACATACAAGTCACAAACCCAGTACGCCCTGTGTACAACTGAGTACGCCTCGTGTACCCAGTTATAGTGGGTTCGCACTAATGAGCCTCAATTTGGGCCATTCTTTGGACTTGACTACTTTAGGCCTTAGTGGGCCATCTAGAATTGAACTTTTGGACCAAAGAAGCATTATTGGGCCTTTGGCTAAGGCCTATGAGAAGGGTTTGGGCCTAATTGGAAATTGGGCCACTAATGGGCTTCTATGGATTTTGTGGTTTGGGTCTTTTGTATTTTGGCATTGGGCCTTAATTATGGACCAAATTAGACTAGGGGTAAAATGGTCATTTTACCCTAAGGAGGATTATTGATTCGGACTAATTGTCATCTTGGGTAATGGTAGTGCGGGGAGTCGTGAGACCAGCAGTTCAGGGATCCGCCAGCTAGCAGCGAGAGGTTATTTGTAGGGTTCTACAGTCAGCTTGTAAAGTGAGTCTCCTCACTGTTTGAATGGGTCTAAGACACTAATGCCGACCCATTTAGTTTATGTATGATAAGAAGACCTGGGGGTTAGCCCTAGGCATTATGCATGAAAGACCAGGAGGTAGCTCCTGGCACACGGTATGTTATTATGTATGGTAGGAAGACCCGTGGGTTAGCCCTAGGCAATATGTATGAAAGACCAGGAGGTGGCTCCTGGCACACTATATGTTGATTAGCTAAGTAGAGTAGTATGTATGCTAGTTATCTTTGTGATGCTTGCATGGAAGACCAGGAGGTGGCTCTTGGCGCTTGTCTGTGAGACCGAGGGGGTGGCCCCCAGCTTGGCAAGAAAGACCACATGGTAGCCCGTGGCATAATGGCAAGACTATGTTTGGCACATAACACCTTACTTGTTTATGGATATGTTTGATATGTATGGCTCATAGTATGTATGGCATGTGTGGCCCAGTTGATATGTATGGTATGTGGTATCTGGGGAACTCACTAAGCTTCGTGCTTACGGTTTACAGTTTTGGTTTCAGGTATCTTCAGTTTTCAAGAGAAAGGAGCTCGGGACGATCGCGGCGCATTCACCCATGTTTTTCGCATTATGTGATCTTTGGGATTAGACTCTGATATTTGTTTTAATTGAAATGTTTTCAATGTCTAGAATAAAGTTATTAACAGTTTTCTTATATTAAAAAAATGAAAATTTTGGCCTGAAAATTTGGGATGTTACAAGTTGGTATCAGAGCCTTGGTTAGAGGGATTCGGGCCCACTCTTGGGTGTGTGTGGACTCAAACTAAGGACTTGGTATGAAAATTTTCGAAAGAAAATTAATTTTTACAAAAAAATGAAAGGATTGGAAAAGAGAAAAGAACTTTGAAAAGAAATGGGTGTAATGCGTGCAATCGACCGAGCTCAGTAAGTGGCTCCCAAAATACCAATACATGGTTGTTATATGATATGATATGATTATGTGATTCGCATACTAGATTAGAGCTAAGGATCTAGGAGAAATGCCTTTGTATGCTTATATGAGCTAATAGATATGCATGCTAGAACTGATTATCCAGTAGTAGGATGGCCTGTCAGGGCTATGCCTGATATTATGAGCCGTTTATTGTATGCTAGTACAGACTCCTGAGTAGAGGATAACTTGATTGGAATATGTTGGTTAGATTTTCCATTATCTGAATGATGCTTGCTCTGTGCTTTGTGTGACTTCGAGTGATGGGAGTTAACTACTAGATGAATAAGTTAAGTAACATATAACTAGGGTTGAATAATCTTAGAGTGTTGGATTTGACCCTACTGCGTAGCTCTCATCTGAGTCTAACCGTTGTAGGGATGCGTCTTATACTCGAAGGATTATCTGAGCCTCACCACACGTGATGGTATTCATGTAGTGTTTAATTGGCATCATGAAGAGTCTTTCAGCAGCTGAGGACTGGGTGGGTTCGGGAACCTAGGAAAGCCTAGGAGGAGAGTAGCAGAGTGCAGCAGAAGTAGAAGGGACTTGGTAAAGTCGAAGAAATCCTTGAGGAAAGTACGGATATATGTGGAAGGTAGTATGGGCCCATACTGCTGAAAGCAGAGGATCCATACTCAAGTCAAGGAGGACCGACATATAACCAAGAAACATGTAGTATGTGAGAACTTTTGAGGTTACGTATGACCCTGATGATTATGTGTTTCGTTTCAGAATTGTGATGATTACGCGACACGGAGCAGGCAAATCAGGGTCAGGATCGGGATCAGGTATAGGTTCGTGATCCGAACCAGTTGATGAGAGTATGCGCGAGTTTATCGCATCGGAGATCACGAGAGGCATCCTTGAGGCGACCCCGATGATTTTTGGGTCGATCAAGGAAGGGATTGTCGAGTTGGTTAAGGATCGTCTCAGAGCATTCAAGAGTGATATGGCATCTGGTCAGATGGGGGCACACACACTCACCTTCAAGGACTTCCAGGGATGTGGTGCCCCAGACTTCCATAGGGTGAAAGACCCCATTGTTGCCAGGAGATGGATTGCAGACATCCAGTCTTCTCAGTTGATTAGCTTCTATCCTGAGGGGTCGAAGGTCCGATACACTGTAAAATGTTTGAGAGACAGAGCCATAGATTGGTGGCAGTTAGTTGGTAACTCTCTGGGAGCCTCAGCCATTGAGGCTATGACTTGGTTAGACTTTTTGGCCCGGTTCAGGGCTGAGTTTGCGCCAACTGTGGAGCTTCAGCAGCTGGCCAGGGAGTTCCTAGACATGAGACAGATGACGGAGACGGTGGCAGAGATTACCACCAAGTTTCGGGAGAGGGCCTTATTGGTGCCACAGTATGCAGGGGATGAGGAGATGCAGAGGACCGGCTATCATGACATGTTGAGAGCTGATATTCGGGAGCATGTCAGTTTCTCAGCAAGCCCGACCCTAGACTCTATGATTTCCAGGGTGCGGGAGAGGGAGATTGATTTTGAGCACATTGCGAAGAGGAGGTCAGATCAGATGTATACTTTAGACGGTCCCGGGAAGAGACCGAAGACTTCAGATCAACGATTGGTAGGTCGGCAGGGCCGAAGTCAGTGCAACACATGCGGGAAACTACACGAGGGAGTTTGTCATTCCAGGGGTTCAAGTTGCTACAAGTGTGGCAAAGATGGTCACGTCAGCAGGGACTACCCACAAGGGGAAAGCCCATTATGTTTCCACTGCAATCATGTGGGCCACAAGAAGGCCGACTGTCCGACAATGAGAGGAGGAGCAGGGAGTGCACTTTCCCTGACTGCTTTGAGGATTACGGATGGGTGAGAGGGTAGGGCCTTGTAGTGACAGACAAGGGAGATCTGGATTACAGCAGGGAATGTTGCATGTATGTATCAATTGCCATTTTCGATTCTATATGTATTATGATTGTTCTTGACTCGGTCTCAGGTAATAATATCTATGATTTATCTCCCTGCTTGTATTCAGATTGTATTTTGCGAAAATGTCATATGCCAATTGCATACCGGGAATTATTAGTAGCTAGCATAAGGTCATTTCCTTATTCTGGTTTGAAGGGCTCAGTGTTATCTCAGTTACGACTGAGATCAGTTCAGGAGTGTCATGAGGAATCTGCGGTCAGGGTTCAACAGGATGGTTATCCACTATCGTCAGAATTCAGTGAAGTTCAGTCTTTGAAGTAGGGATAACTTTTAGGAAGCATCAAGAGAGGCAGTCTATCGCTAAAGGATTGCTCCGAGCATCGGCTAATTGGACTTAAGGGTCGAGAGGGACATCAGTTTAAGCTTTTAGGGTTATTAGTGTTAGGATTTTAGGAAGTGTTCATCTAGTCTTCAGCGAGATCGCATTCTCGGGATGCCTGATTGCAAGTTTCAAAAAATATTAGGTTGGGGACTTCAGTCAGGTCAGGAGTACAACTTGGGGTACTATATCGTGCTTGTATGTTTAATTATGAGTGTGTTCAGATAGTAGTTAGTCAGCATGGAAGATGCTGTAAGACTGTGAGTTAGCTGTAGCATTCACCAGTGGCCAGATAGCATGAGAAGTGTGACAAGACTGCGGGGTGGCCTTGTAACATCCAGATTCCCAGGTATTATATTTTGTTCTTTTATTTTTGGGTGTTGTGAGGAGACTCAGCGAGTTGGCGTCTAAACTCGCCGAGTATGGTCGCGAATTCGTATGCGAGTTCACAGCTGGAATCGACGAGTTCACGAGTGGACTCGGCGAGTCCATGCTGTTTAATGAAACCCTAATTTCCAGGGTTTGGGACCTATTTAAAGGCCCTTATGGCCGTCATTTGCGGCCACCAACCCCCAGAGAGAAATCCTAAGAGATCTAGAGCGTTTGTGAGGAAGGAGAGGTCATTCTTGATCCTTTTGTGGGTGTTTTTGCAAGAAGGAAGTGACCAAGACAAGAGGAGGCTGAAGGAGGTGCAATTTTGGTGGTTTTTGAGTTCATAGAGATTGTATTGAGGTATTTTTCTTAGACCTTCTTCAGTTTTGGTGTTGATTCTTTGTGTTAGGGTTTTCTAACCCTTTAGAGGTTGATTAAGTGGAGCATTTGGTCCCTTCTCGAGTTTGTGTCTTGGATCTAGACCCAAAGAGGTCCAGAGACCTTAATACTTGGAGCTTTATGGGTCATTTTGGGAGCCATGAGCTTGGGATGTCATTTTTGGGGCTAAATCACCAAGTTAGACCATTTTGATGTTGTATGAGTGTCAAGGTCTGAACTTTATGTGATTATCATGCTTGGGAAGGCCAGATCTATGAATGTATGGAACAGATCTGACCTCAGGAGTTGTATAGAGTTTGTACATGGCATGAACTCGCCGAGTCCGAAGAACAGACTCGGCGAGTAGTATGAAGGTTTCCCGTAAATCACTCAGTGAGTGGACTTGCCGAGTTGGGAATAACTCGGTGAGTCAGGGAGAGTCAGGGGGGACTGAGTTTAAGGTGGAACTCGCCGAGTTATTCTTGAGACTCGGCAAGTTGAGTCGGGGTGGCCCCGCGATTCATGCCAGGTGGAACTCGTCGAGTCAAGGGAAGTACTCAACGTGCCAAGAGAGGGTCTATGAGAGTCAGTGGACACGTGTGGACTCGCCGAGTCGCCCTAGTGCACTCGACGAGTCGGGTCAAAGTTTGACCGTTGACCTTGTTGACTTTTAGGGTTGAGTACAGTTGTATTTATGGGAGTATTTACTTTGTGTGATTAGGCGGAGGCTAGATCACATTTCTACCGAGTCAGATACTTACCGAGACACCGAGGTGAGTCTTCTCACTATACGTTACCTAGAGTGGTATATTGTGTGGACCAGAGGGTCTTATGTGCTATGTATGAGATTATGTTATATGTGTTATATATATGTTGTATAATGTTATAGACCGGACCGAAGGGTCCAACGATACAGACCGGGCCGGAGGGCCCAACGAGCTATGACCGGACCAGAGGGTCCAACGAGCTACGGGACTGGAGGGTCCTGCTGAGACACATCGACCGGAGGGTCGTATTATAGCCTCGAGTGGCGTATGTGTTGTATGCGGTATTTTGGGGGAACTCACTAAGCATTTATGCTTACAGTTATTGTGTGATGTGTTTCAGGTACCAGTGATGAGCGCGGGAAGGCGCCAGCATGATTCGTACACACATGCAGAGTTTATGTTTGAGATTCTGGGGAGATGTTTTATGATGATAACATTTGATACAATATGTTTTGACATTAATTTTATGAGTAAATGTATGTTTTAAAAACGAAAAATTGTTTTGAAAATTTATGTTGTTACTAGTTGGTATCAGAGCCTTGGTTTGAGGGATTCGGATGCATCTTCGGGCGTATCTGAACTCAAACTGAGGATTTGAGGAAATTTTTTGAAAAGAGTAAAAGAGTTTTGAGAAAAACAGAGCAGAGTCGTGTGTACGATCAGCCAACGCCCGAATGGTGAATCCCTAAAAGTACCCTTACATTATGTGTTATGAGATATGCTATGTTATATTATGCATGCTAGAGTAGGCTAGGTATTCATATTAGGACTAGAGTGGCCTTATTTGTGATGCCTTAGCCTAGGAGATTACTGCTGCTGAGATGTCTTGAGAGCGAGTATATAGCAGTTAGGAGTTCTTGAGAGGTCTATCGGAGGGTAGCCAATGTATAGTAAGGGTAGAATACTCGTAATCCAGGATCCAAGGAGGAGGACTTGGGGTGAATGTTGATGCAGTGTGGTCGGTAGTATTGGGGCCGTACTACTGAAGACACCGGATTAGTGGGCATTCCAATTAAAAAAAATCTTTTGGACAACGGAGGATGAGTAGGGTTGCGTCATCGAGTATGAGTATGCTCGATCGAGTCTCTGATATTTATTGTTGTATTTTAGAGGCATTATGGTTGCGACTCGACACACACCTGAGAGCAGTGGTGTCAGCGACGAGGAGATCCGTCGATTGATTCATGAGGAGGTGGCTGCTGCCATCCGGGCTGAGATTCCTGAGATGTTTGGGGACATCAAGACCACATTGATTGATACTTTTGATGAGCGGTATGCAGCGCTGACTGAGGCTGCTGCAGCTGCAGCTACTGCTGCTGTTGCTGCTACTAGACCTCAGGGAAGTGACTCGTTGTTGTTTCGGGAGTTCAGCAACACGAAGCCACCAGAGTTCGACGGGACGCAGGACCCGATTGCGGCTATGAGATGGATCTCTGACATCGAGGGATGTTTCTATACATGTTCTTGTCCAGAGAACTTGAGGGTTCGATTCGCCCTGAACCAACTCCGCCTGGGAGCGAAGGATTGGTGGAAGTTCGTGATGGCGAACTTCACTTTGGCTGAGATTTCCGAGGTGAACTGGGAGAGATTCACCACCATGTTCAGAGATGAGTATGTTCCCCCGGTGGAGAGGGAACGGTTGATTCAGGAGTTCTTGACCCTCAAGCAGGGTACTGATTCTGTGACAGTGATCACCAGGAAGTTTCATGAGAGGGCGATGTTTTGCCCTGAGCAGGTGTCTTCTGAGCAGGCTCGTATGAGCCGTTATCTGGGTGTTTTGAGGAGAGATATTCGGGAGTTCGTGGCGAACTCGACTTACCGGACATTTGCTGAGCTCCAGGCAAATGCCCGGAAGAGGGAGATTGAGTTGGAGACTCAGGCCAGGGAGGAGGCCGAGTCACAGAGGGTGGATCGGCAACCAGCTCAGTCTCAACCGACAGCCAAGCGGGTTAGACCCGCTGATTTGAGATCTGGTGGTGCGAAGGGCCGCACTTGAGGAAAGTGTGGTAAGAGTCACGAGGGGTCGTGCAGGGCTAGAGTATGCTACAAGTGTGGGAAGGAGGGGCATATCGCGAGGGATTGCCCCAAGGAATTTTCGGTTTGCTTTCATTGCAACCAGACCGGCCATCGGAAGGCCGAGTGCCCTCAGCTGCTTCAGGGATCTGTGCCCTCTGCTAAGGCTACCGAGGTTCAGCCGGTGAAGGCCGAGGCCCCGAAGGCTCGTGGGAGAGCATTTCAGTTGACTGTGGAGGAGGTCCGCGCGGCGCCGGATGTTGTGGCTGGTATGTATTCTCTATTCATCTTTTGTTTGAGTTGAGTTTTTATGCTTATATAATGATATGCATAGGTACTTTTCTTGTGAGTTCTGTGCCTGCTTTGGTATTATTTGACTCGGGTGCGAGTCGGTCGTTTGTTTCCGTAGCATTTAGTCAGCATATTAGTATCTATCGAGAGGCGTTGGATCGGCCTCTGCAAGTTTCCATAGCTGATGAGCGAGCAGTGTATGCTTCGGATGTGATTCTAGGATGTGTCCTTGAGATCTTCAGTGTGGAGTTTCCGATAGATCTGGTACCGATCGCGATGAGGGACGTGTGTGTTATAGTGGGTATGGATTGGTTGAGCCGATATGGAGCTGTGATAGACTGCGAGCGTCAATTGGTGAAGATTTGAGACCCTAGTAGGGGAGTTCTTACGGTGTACGGCAAGGGTACACATACGGGGTCAACATTTTGTTCGGCCGCCAGGGCGAGACAGAGTCTACAGCAGGGCTGTAGGGGATTTGTGGCATATGTGATGGATGCGAGGGTTGTTTCAGAGAGACCGGAGTCAGTGGATGAGGTCCCGATAGTGCGTGAGTAATGTGTGCAAACTCACTTAGTATTAAACCTACTTTTAATTATCAAATAACACACAAAAGGCAGTGAACCTATCAATTGTGATATAGTTAAATAAGTAGGGTATCGAACACAGGGAACGGCAAATTAAAACTAAAAACTAATTTTATCTAAATTAATTAATAAGTAGGGGTTTTCTCTAGTTTTACAAGACTAGAAACTTGCTAACTATTACTAATTTAAAAAACAGAAAACAAAGAATTAACTAGATTCAATAATTGGGAAGGAACTTCTGTTTAGTTCAACTCAATTGATCTTATGGTTGATTTCAAGGTAATGGTGCAATGGATTAATTCTTTTGTTCGTTACCGATTCAAGTGATTAGATTCGCATTCACTACACTAATCCTTAGCAAATAAACTAACTTAAACAGTGGCCAGTTGTCTAATTTAATTAGATTTACTAGATTAATTATTCAGATTATTTTAGACTTACAATAGTTAACTAATTTAATCTTTTAATTAACTTCTTGTTGATGGTCATCACACAAGCTTGCACATGAATTTACTCAATTTTCTTATTAACTCTAGTTTCATGTTCATTAATCCTAGACATATGGCATAGTGATCACATAGCATATGAGGTTAATAATCAATAGATGTTCATGCTAATCAATTATCTTCTTATTAACTGAAAATTAATTATTATACACACACAAGGTTCTTTAGCAAGCTAGAATAACAAAAATTCACCAACTTAGAATTAATCCTACCAACAATCAAACCATATTATCAATTTTGTATCCCCAAACAGAAGTCTAAAGGTTTTAGCTCATAATTGAAGTAAATAACAGCAAACAAACAGAGTCTAATTGTTTAACCATAATGACAAAACAAAAGATTAAATGGAATGATGAACTTTGCCTCAATTCTCCTTCGGGATTGAATTCTAGCTTATGACTTTGTCTTCTAGGGTTTTTCTGACTTCTTAATCGCAGCAAAATTCTTCTGAATCATCCCAGAATTCCCCCATATCGTTCTGTGGAGTTATCTTTATATACACGAATCGAATCGTCGAGTCAAGTGGCGAATCGTCGAGTCCATCTCACATTCCCCGTATTGTGATAACTCTCTGGGATCCCGAGTCTTTATCTTCTCGATTCTTCAATCGGACTCGCCGAGTAGTCGCCCCTACTCGCCGAGTAGGTGCTTTTTTCAATGTTTTTCTTCTTTGTTCCATTCTCGAACTTCTAACTGTTTCTCCTGCTTCCTTTCGCTTCCGAGCTTCATTTTTGGACTGAAAACATAATTCAAACACTTTTAAGTACCTTTTGTCCATAAAATGCAATAATTTAGCTAATAAATGAATAAAAATGTATACTTAATATGAACTAATTATGCACATATCAGTGAGTTTCCGGATGTGTTTCCAAAGGAGTTGTCGGGTGTGCCTCCGGAGAGGCAGGTAGAGTTCGGTATTGAATTGGTTCCGGGAGCTGCGCCTATCGCCAAGGCGCCTTATCGCCTTGTGCCTTCGAAGATGCAGGAGTTATCCTTGCAGCTCCAGGAGCTGCCGGGGAAGGGGTTTATCAGGCCGAGTAGTTCGCCATGGGGGGCGCCTATTCTTTTTGTCAAGAAGAAGGATGGTTCGCACCGGATGTGCATTGATTATTGTGAGTTGAACAAGCTAACGGTCAAGAACCGTTACCCGTTGCAGAGGATCGATGATTTGTTCGATCAGTTGCAGGGAGCATCTTGGTTCTCCAAGATCGATTTGAGGTCTGGGTATCATCAGGTGAGGGTGCGGGAGGAGGACGTCCAGAAGACAGCATTCCGGACTCGTTATAGGCATTACGAGTTCGTGGTGATTCCTTTCAGACTCACCAACGCACCGGCGGTGTTCATGGATCTCATGAACAGAGTGTGCAGACCGATGTTGGATTGCTCGGTGATCGTGTTCATCGACGACATATTGGTATATTCGAGATCCAGAAAGCAGCATGAGGAGCATTTGAGGGAGATCCTCGGAGTTCTAAGATCGGAGAGGCTTTATGCCAAGTTCTCTAAATGTGAGTTCTAGCAACGAGAGGTTCAGTGTTTGGGGCATCTCGTTAACCAAAATGGGATATTGGTCGATCCGGCCAAGATTGAGGCGGTCATGAGGTGGGAGGTGCCGAGATCACCCACCGAGATCAGGAGCATTCTGGGTTTGGCCAGCTATTATCGGAGATTTATTAAGGATTTCTCCAAGATCTCCGTGCCACTCACCAAGTTGACCCGGAAGGGTGCTACGTTTTCTTGGGGTCCGGAGCAGCAGACCTCATTCGAGACACTTCGCCAGAAGTTATACGAAGCCCTAGTGTTAGCCCTTCCGGAAGGGATGGAGGATTTTGTGGTATATTGTGATGCATCGATATCCGGATTGGGGGCGGTGCTTATGTAGAGGGGGCATGTGATAGCATATGCATCGAGGCAGCTTAAGCCTCATGAGTCGAGGTATACCACTCATGATTTGGAACTGGGGGCGGTGGTGTTCGCCCTCAAGATCTGGCGATATTATCTGTATGGGGTTCGGAGTACGATATACACGGACCATAAGAGCTTGAAGTATTTGATGGATCAGCCCAACCTGAATATTTGCCCGAGGAGGTGGTTGGACGTGGTCAAGGATTATGATTGTGAGATCCTGTACCACCCGGGCAAGGCTAATGTTGTATCCGATGCACTGAGCCGTAGGGCGGAGAGCGCCCCAATGCGAGATGTTTGTTTGAGATTGACAGTGATGACCCCGGTGTTGGATGCTATTTGTGGGGCCCAGGCTGAGGCTGTGAGGCCAGAAATCCAGAAGAGAGAGCGAGTTGTTGGGCTGATATTGGAATTCGTTACCGATAGTTGGGGACTTATGACTTTTCAGGGTCGGATATGGGTACCGTCCGTGGGCGGAACGCGTACCATTTTGATGGAAGAGGTTCATCGATCGAAATTCTCGATCCATCCCGGGGCCACTAAGATGTATCTGGACCTGAAAAAGGAATATTGGTGGCCTTGTATGAAGAGGGATGTCGCATGGTTTATAGAGAGATGCTTGACCTGTCGCAGGGTGAAGGCCGAGCACCATCGTCCACATGGTAAGCTGCAGCCATTATAGGTTCCCGAGTGGAAATGGGAACATATTACCATGGATTTCATCACCAAATTGCCAAGTATCGCGAGGGGTGTCGATGCAATTTGGGTGATTGTGGACAGGATGACAAAGAGCGCTCATTTTCTTGCTATTAGTGAGAGCTCTTCCGCAGAGAAGTTGGCAGAAATGTACGTGAGAGAGGTGGTATCGCGGCATGGAGTGCCGATCTCAATTGTCTCAGATTGAGATGTACGTTTCACTTCCAGATTCTGGAAGAAGTTTCATGAGGAATTGGGTACGAAACTGCATTTTAGTACCGCATACCACCCACAGACTGACGGGCAGAGTGAGCGGAAGATTTAGATGCTCGAGGACATGCTCCGAGCATGTGTGTTGGATTTCGGCGTGAGTTGGGACACGTATTTGCCCTTGGCAAAGTTTTCTTACAACAACAGCCATCATTCGAGCACTGGTATGCCGCCCTTTGAGCTGTTGTATGGGAGGAGGTGTCTGACCCCTATTTGCTGGGGAGAGGTAGGGCAGCGTGTGATGGGTAGCACTGAGATTGTGCTTCAGACGACGGAGCATATTCAGCAGGTCAGATAGAGGTTGCTGACCGCTCAGATTTGTCAGAAGAGCTATGCGGACAGACGTCGGTCCGAGCTCGAGTTTCAGGTCGGCGACTTCGTGCTCCTGAAGGTCTCTCCTTGGAAAGGAGTGATCCGATTCAGGAAGAGGGGAAAGTTGGGGCCCTGATATATTGGTCCTTTCAGGGTGATCGCGAGGGTAGGCAGGGTAGCCTATCGTTTGGAGTTGCCAGCAGAGTTGGGTCAGATTCATGACACTTTCCACGTGTCGCAGCTGCGAAAGTGTATAGCCGACGAGTCGGCAGTGGTGCCATTAGAAGATATTCAGGTGGATGCGAGCCTGAATTATGCTGAGAGACCGGTGGCGATCAGGGATCGGAAGATCAAGGTTTTGAGGAACAAGGAGGTGCCACTGGTGCAGGTCCAATGGCAGCATCGGAAAGGGTCAGAGTTGACTTGGGAACCGGATCGTGAGATGCGGGAGCAACATCCAGAGTTGTTTGCAGAGTGAGACTTCGAGGGCAAAGTCTGATTCTAGTGGGGGGGGGGGGGAATTGTAACATCCGAATTCCCAGGTATTATATTTTGTTCTTTTATTTTTGGGTTTTGTGAGGAGACTCGACGAGTTGGCGTCTAAACTCGCTGAGTATGGTCGCGAATTCGTATGTGTGACAACCCGAAATTTCCATTCGGTCAAACCCTAAAATTCAACCACTTCGTATCATAAATTAATGTCATTATTTCTTATTTTTAAGAAATATAAAGTTCGTTTGATTATTTTAATATTATTTTTAAGCGAACGGGTGAAAGAAAGTGCCGTCTCGGGTTTTGAATTTTAAAAACCGCAAACACTTCGCGTATTAGAAACACCCGACCAAAATTTTATGTGTTGGGTTTAGAAATCACCCAAAACCGTGAACTCATGCCTATGTATGAGTTTACTCCCCAAAAAGTTAGTCATTTGTGTTTACTCCCCAAATGTCAAAAGAGTAAACTCCAAAAACTCTCTCAAGTATCATCCTAGATTTAATTCCAAATCTTCAATCTTGTAAGTGTTCTAACCATTTCAAGTTAGTAAAACACTTAATCTAGTGTTTGTGCATCTATTCATCCATTGATTTATGTATTTTGTCTAGATTTTTCCAAAACACCAAGAACACACATTAAGTGTTCTTGGCCTTTTAGCTCAAATCAAGCTTCATTATAGTAAGTACTTCCATCCTTTAGTGTTATTGAGCTATCTTTACATTTAAACATCAAGAAAATATGTCAAGAACACAAGGATTTAGGTGTTCACGGTCCAAGGAGATGCTTGGGCCGTAAACACCATAAAGGGCACCAAAGTGTGCCTAAGTCCTTATCTAATCCCTAGTTTGATGTATAAGCCTTCCTTGATATGTTTAAACCTTCCTTTGATGTGTCTAAGCCTTGAAAAACACCAAAATCCAACATTTATAGGTGTTTACGGTTTGGGGATCTCCCAAAACCGTAAACACCCTAAAGTGTGTCTAAATGGGTTATTTTCCTTCCTTAGGCTTAAACACTAGCTTAGATACTTACCTTGTTGTGTTAAGGACTTGAAAACATGGCAATACCCTTCTCCATAAGGTTTTACGGTAGTAAACCCAAAGGAAAATTCCATGAGGCCGTAAACTCCTCAAAGAGGGTGTTTTGTTGCCCTAGTCCATTCCAAAGGCCAAACCACTTAGTAGAATTGCTTCAAAAGGCTTCCTAAATCACAAAAAAACACCTAGTCATTAGGACTAGAGTTTACGACCGTAAACTCTTTGAGTCATGACCATCAAAACCGTAAACTCCAAGGGAGTTTACCCTTGAACCCCAAACACACTAGCCTTTCCCTAAAACACTTAGATGCAACCCTTGAGACTTATAACACTTGTATAAAGTGTTTAGCATGCCCTAGAGTGTCTTAACTTTTTTTATTAGTTGTTTAAAGACTAATTGTTTATATACATATGTCCTCATATGTAATTAGGATCTTTGTGCGTGTCTAAGTCTTCACTTGACACCAAGCACTTATCCGACACTTCCTTCCAATCCACTTGCTACAGGTGAGTTCATACCCCTTAATCAATGTTTTAACTGTTTTTAAATGTTTTATGGGGGGGGGGGATACAAGTAGAATTATGCTAATTATTGTATCAATCACATGTGATTAATAAGCAGCATTCAAATGATTGGCTACTCACTAGCCGTTTTACCAAATAGTTTCCTTCAAATGTTTTTCATAAACACTTTATGTTTTTAGAACTCCTTATTACACTGTACATTTTACTCTGTATGTTACATTTCAAACTTATTTACAATTGTGTTTCAAACAAATGTTTCTTTATATTAAACTGTTTTATCAAACCCATGTCTCCAAACCGTTTTATAGATTGACATCAAGTCGATCTTTTCTTAAGATAATAATTATGTTCAAAGGTTTTACAAAACTTATTTTATGCTTTTATATTATAAATTGTATGCCTCTATATGTATAGTTATATAAGAAATGTTTAAAAGACTTAGGAAGGCTATCCACCCTGTTTCCTTTTCCTCGATTTGGATGTGGTCTGGTGGGATATCGGGTACCCGTCCGAAGGTCGTTTAAATATTAGTTATATATATTATGTGTACATATATAGTCATAAAGGTCCTTCCAGTTCATCCAATGCCCTTGGGTAGCAAGGGTGTATATCCAGGTCCATACGTACCAGTTAGATTACTAGTAAACTACCATATGGGTAGTTTAGGAAGATACTAGAACTATTACTAGAACGCGATATCATACAATGAGTCAGTTCATTCATGAGTCAATACTTTCTAGAACATTACCATACATTACTATACTTGCTAGATAGAGAGAGCATACATTACAACTAGAACATTACAGTACATTACTATACTTGATAGATAGAGAGAGAGCATACATTATAGCTAGAACATTACAGTACATTACTATACTTGCTAGATAGAGAGAGCTTACATTACAGCTAGAACATTACAGTACAATACTATACTATTACATAGATATGTTTGCATGATCACACTTACATGAGTACGCTTACATATACATAGAACAAATGTCACTAGGTGCTATAGCATGGAACCAGATCAGGATCTAACTATACCGATGAATCACAACGCAATTGTGATAGTTATATCGAGTATACATGATCATAGTAATGTGGATGCTCACGGCTTGCATATATGCAGGGGTCGTGGGTAGGTCCCAAAATCCCTTTGACAGGGGAGCGTATAGCCTAGGATCTAGCCATCACATTATACCTTATCCCTCAAATAAGGCAGTTGAGTACCGATGTAGTTTTAATTACAAATACTACAGTACTTAGAAGAATTACCCTAGACTTTAGGTAATTGGTACGGTTGTAGTTCGACACTACACCATAGTACTATTTCATTTTCCCATACATTCACTTCGTGAACATTCACACGACGCATGGTAATGTAGAAACTATCTTTTTAGTTAATGATAGTCAGACTTGGGAAAATACACACTCTTACAAGAGACACACACAGACACTAGATGCCTTGGTAGAAGGCTACATAGAGATCAGTTAAGTCTTGGTAGAAGACTCCCTGTTATAATAGTAGGAATCATAGGGATTTCTAGGGTCTTTCAAACGTTTACAGTTGTTTTACAAACATTTTCATACTTACAATTCATATACATTTTTAATACTTACAATTCATATACATACAAATACTTACATACAAATTAAGACACTAAAATACTTATGATCTCACCAGCTTTATAGCTGATACTCGCTTTCAAAATAACTTGTATCCTCAGGTCAACGATAGACAGGTACCGATGCAAGGTTTAGAGAAGATGGAGCTTGTTCAAGACTCATCTTTCATTTTGATTTATGCTTTAGTGTCTATTATAATTTGACAGAACTAGAGCTGGCAAAAACTGACCCAACCCACTAACCCAACCCGAACCCAACTCAAAATTAGCAGGTTGGGTTGAGATTTTCAACCCATTTATGTTAAATGGGTCAACCCGTCTAACCCATTTAATTAAATAGGTTGGGTAGGGTAAAAACTATCAACCCATTTTCAACCCACCAACCCATTTAACTTTAATTTATATTAAATTTAATAATTATTAAAATATTATCATGTATTAATCTATGTATTAGTTTATAAATTACAATGTTTGTATTATTATTTATGTTTTAAAAAATTAGAATCCTACTACCTTTTTGCTTGGCACCGACAACACTAACCACTCTAAAAAATCTCTTAGAAATTACATATCTTTAATGTTATTTGAATAATTTCTTTGTATATGTGAATTGTGATTGTGCTTTTGTCATACATTGAAATTTTATTTAAGTCTATAACTAATTTAAGTGGTGTAATCTTTAGTTAAATTATTTATTCTTTTTATTTTAAATGGGTCAAACCAAATTTAACCAATTTATTTAATTGGTTGGTTTGGGAATTAAAAAAACGGGTCAACCGGTGACAACCCATTTATCTGAAAGGTTGGTTTGGGTTGGAAATATCAACCCATTTAAATAAAAAGGTTGGGTTGGGCTGAAATTTTCAACCCAATTAATAAATGGGTTGAACCCGAACCCAACCCAAGTCGACCCATTGCCAGCCCTAGACAGAACACACTTGTATAATAATTATATTATTAATGCAATGGATGATGTTGTGGCTTGTTTACTACTTTTCATTGTTGTGATACTGTACATGACGTCCTCCGCCCCAGAACGTTTCCGCCGTTCTTGGTTTTAAGGTGTGACAGTATGCGAGTTCATAGTTGGACTCGGCGAGTTCACGAGTGGACTTAGCGAGTCCACGCTGTTTAATGAAACCCTAATTTCCAGGGTTTGGGACCTATTTAAAGGCCCTTATGGCCGTCATTTGCGGCCACCAACCCCCAGAGAGAAACCCTAAGAGATCTAGAGCGTTTGTGAGGAAGGAGAGGCCATTCTTGATCCTTTTGTGGGTGTTTTTGCAAGAAGGAAGTGACCAAGGCAAGAGGAGGCTAAAGGAGGTGCAATTTTGGTGGTTTTTAAGTTCATAGAGATTGTATTGAGGTATTTTTCTCGGACCTTCTTCACTTTTGGTGTTGATTCTTAGTGTTAGGGTTTTCTAACCCTTTTAGAGGTTGATTAAGTGGAGCATTTGGTCCCTTCTCGAGTTTGTGTCTTGGATCTAGACCCAAAGAGGTTCAGAGACCTTAATCCTTGGAGCTTTATGGGTCATTTTGGGAGCCATGAGCTTGGGATGTCATTTTTGGGGCTAAATCACCAAGTTAGACCATTTTGATGTTGTATGAGTGTCAAGGTCTGAACTTTACGTGATTATCATGCTTGGGAAGGCCAAATATATGAATGTATGGAACAGATCTGACCTCAGGAGTTGTATAGAGTTTGTGCATGGCATAAACTCGCCGAGTCCGAAGAACAGACTCGGCGAGTAGTATGAAGGTTTCCCGTAAATCACTCAGTGAGTGGACTTGCCGAGTTGGGAATAACTCGGTGAGTCAGGGAGAGTCAAGGGGGACTGAGTTTAAGGTGGAACTCGCCGAGTTGTTCTTGAGACTCAGCGAGTTGAGTCGGGGTGGCCCCGCGATTCATGCCAGGTGGAACTCGTCGAGTCAAGGGTAATACTCGACGTGCCAAGAGAGGGTCTAAGAGAGTCAGTGGACACGTGTGGACTCGCCGAGTCGCCCTAGTGCACTCGACGAGTCGGGTCAAAGTTTGACTGTTGACCTTGTTGACTTTTAGGGTTGAGTACAGTTGTATTTATGGGAGTATTTACTTTGTGTGATTAGGCGGAGGCTAGATCAGATTTCTACTGAGTCAGATACTTACCGAGACACCGAGGTGAGTTTTCTCACTATATGTTACCTAGAGTGGTATATTGTGTGGACCAGAGGGTCTTATGTGCTATGTATGAGATTATGTTATATGTGTTATATATATATGTTATATAATGTTATAGACCGGACCAAAGGGTCCAACGATACAGACCGGGCCGGAGGGCCCAACGAGCTATGACCGGACCAAATTTACGAATTAAGTCATCCATGGGAATCAGATATGGGGATTTGGATCATTGACTTGAAGCATTAGGTGCTTAATAGAAGAAATAGGATAGCAAGGGAGTACGATGGGCGTACAAGCTGGTACGCGCAACATACAAGTCACAAACCCAGTACGCCCTGTGTACAGCTGAGTACGCCTCGTGTACCCAGTTATAGTGGGTTCGCACTAATGAGCCTCAATTTGGGCCATTCTTTGGACTTGACTACTTTAGGCCTTAGTGGGCCATCTAGAATTGAACTTTTGGACCAAAGAAGCATTATTGGGCCTTTGGCTAAGGCCTATGAGAAGGGTTTGGGCCTAATTGGAAATTGGGCCACTAATGGGGTTCTATGGATTTTATCGTTTGGGTATTTTGTATTTTCTCCTTGGGCCTTAGTTATATACCAAATTAGACTAGGATTAAAATAGTCATTTTACCCTAAGGAGGATTATTGATTTAGACTAATTGTCATGTTGGGTAATGGTAGCGTGGGGAGTTGTGAAACCAACAGTTTGGGGGTTCCGCCAACTAGCAGCGAGAGGTTATTCGCAGGGTTCTATAGTCAGCTTGTGAGGTGAGTCTCCTCACTGTTTGAATGGATCTAAGGCACGAATGCCAAACCATTTAGTTTATGTATGGTAGGAAGACCCTGGGGTTATCCCTAGGCATTATGCATGAAAGACCAGGAGGCAGCTCCTGGCACACAACATGTTATTATGTATGGTAGGAAGACCCTGGGGTTAGCCCTAGGCAATATGTATGAAAGATCAGGAGGTGGCTCCTGGCACACTATATGCTGATTAGCTAAGTAGCGTAGTATGTATGCTAGTTGTCTTTGTGATTCGTGCATGGAAGACCAGGAGGTGGCTCTTGGCACTTGTCTGTGAGACCGAGGGGGTGGCCCCCGGCTTGGCAAGAAAGACCATGTGGCAGCTCGTGGCATAATGGCAAAACTATGTTTGGCACATAACACCTTACTTGTTTATGGATATGTTTGATATGTATGGCTTACAGTATGTATGGCATGTATGGCCCAATTGATATATATGGTATTTGGTATCTGGGGAACTCGCTAACCTTCGTGCTTACGGTTTAAAGTTTTGGTTTCAGGTATCTTCAATTTTCATGAAAAAGGAGCTCGGGATGATCGCGACGTATTCACCCATGCTTTTCCGCATTATGTGATCTTTAGGATTAGACTCTGATATTTGTTTTAATTGAAATGTTTTCAATGTCTAGAACAAAGTTATTAACGGTTTTCTTATATTAAAAAAAATGAAAATTTTGGCCTGAAATTTTGGGATGTTACAACATTCCACACGTATCAACCATCCCTAGGTTCTAGAGTAGCTCATACTCTCAAGCATGGCTTAAAGGACCATAAAAGCATACAAACAAACCCTAAACTAGATCTATCATATGGAACCATCAAGTTAAGATCTTTATACTCAAATAGCTTGCAAAGTTGATGAAGATTCTAGATCTTCAAGCTCCAAGTCCACCAAAGCTTCATCACCAAGCTTTAACTCCTTCAAAGGATCCAAAAACACCTCAAAATCACAACAAATGCTCTCAACACTCAAATGAGTATTAGGGTTTCGTTCTTAGGGTTTTGAGAGATGGATGCTGGTCATAATAAACCCCAAAGGCAACTTAAGGTGTTTAAATAGGGCACAAACCCTAAAAATTACGGTTTGTCTCTGCCAAGCGTACGCCTCACGTACTCCCACGTACGCCCAACGTATGTGGGCACCTCTGTGACCATCTTGAGAGCCAGTACGCCCAACGTACTCATAGAGTATGCCCATCATACTCGACTAGAGACCAATCTTGCTAGACTTTTATATAATAAGGGGTTTAAAGGGAAAACCTAGAAATACAATGTTACAAAATCCTATATAGGAGTAACGAACACATGGCAGCTAAGAGCATTGGCCACCATGTTGGCCTTCCAAGGGTGGTAAAGGATCTCCCAATCATAACCCTTCACCATATTGAGCCACATGCGCTACCTCATGTTAATATTTGGTTGATCCATCAAGTACCTCAAACTTTTGTGGTCCGTGTATTTCACACCCGGCTAAAGCGAAAACACGAGGTGCAACTGTATAAAGGGTCTCATTGAAAAAGTTATAAGACAACACTAACCGTAGTATTAAAAAGCATTGCAATTTACAATAAATTTTGAACAAATTTTAAAGAAGTTACAAATACATTTGAAAAATAACGCATGTGTAATGCTTCTGCAAGTGATATGTCCCTAAGTGTAAAATCTTATAACATGTAAAATGAGATTGTAAGGTCAAACCTTGAAATATGACAATGTTTAAAACAGACTCAGCGTCAGCACATGTCTCAGCATCAGCACCAGCGTGTAACTGCTCAGTTTGTATTAGTTTAGTTTGTTCAGTGCGTTGTAACAAATCTTGTAGTTATCGTGTTTCCTTAGTTATCTTAATTAATTAGCTAGCGTATCCCTGAATTGTAGGGATTGTCTAGAATAGCAGTATATATTATCTTGTACAGGTTTGTGAATGGTAACGCCTTTCATAAACCCTAATCTCTGCTTTGTGCACACGATAATCTCTTTGTGAGATTATCTTTCTTAGTGAAAGTTTTTCTTCGTGAATTGCTCTTGTTCTTATTTATCGTCATTGTTTGATATATTGATTGATCTAAAGGCCTCTTCAATTGATATCAGAGCTGAAATTATATAATTAGCATTCTTATGAGATTTTGCCCAAGTGTGAAGCACAGTTTGTTCTTTGATCAAAAGATTTTTAACATTGTCAATTTCAGCAGACAAAGATGAATTTGACAAACTAGTAATTCTAAGATTTTCCTTAGTGGACTCAATAATGCTATTTTTCATGGATATATCAGTTTAATGAAGATCAATTTGATTTTGCAAATTTCTTATGGTTTGATTCTTCTTAGAATTAATGACACCCAAACACTCAAACATTTTGATTTTTTCATTCATTGAATAGGAAACAAAGTTTTTAACCTGGTACATTGAAGAAGAGTCAATGTTGTGCTTCCTGGAATTTTCAATAGCATCAGACATATCAGTGTCAAAAGTACTTTTGTCTTTATCAGAAATAGCTGGGTCCTCTATTTTGACCATTAGACACTTGACTTCATCATCTGATGACTCTTCATCGGTTTTCCATTTTTCTTCTTCAGCTACAAGCACTTTATGTTCCAGGTTTTCAGCTTTCAGCTTCTCAATCAGCTTGTTGTACTTTTGCTTCCAGTATTCATCTGAGCCTTGTTTCTTCTGTTTACATTCCTTTGCAAAGTGATCAGTGCTCCCACAGTTAAAGCACTGAGCCTTCTCTTTCTTATCAGCACCATGCCTTTTATCAGCTCCTGACCCTTTTGAGAACTTTCCACCCATCTTCTTTTGAAACTTTGAGAAGTTTCGACCTGATTTTTCAAAGGTCTTCACAATCAAAGCTGCACTAGCCACAACTTTTTCAAGATCATCGGTGTCAGTTTTAGATGAATCAGTGTCTGAATCACTTTCAGTGTCTGAATCTGACACCAGCTTTTTGTTGGAGAACAAGGCTATAGAAGATTCACGCTGAGAATCTTTCATCAGTTCCTTTCTTTGAAGTTTGGATTCTTCATAGTATCGAAGATTTCCATAGAGACTTTGTAAGTCCATAGAGTTGATCTTCTCACTGTTTTTCAGCACATCAACATGATTCTCCCAACCTGCACCCAGAGAATCCAAAAACTTTTGCACTAGAACAGTTCTATGCTTCAACTGATCTAGTCTCCGAAGATCATTAACAAGAGTATTGAATCTGTTAAAGGTTTGAGTCAAGGTTTCACCTTTCTTAGCAAAAAAATGTTCATACTTTCGGTTAAGATCATTTATTTGAGTAGCCTTGACTTCTTCAGTTCCTTCAAAAGATACAGTCAGAGTATCCATCATCTCTTTTGCTGAGATGCAATTTTGAACCAACCCAAAGATGTTGTATGGCAGAGAGTAGCTGATTGCGGCACGAGCACGAACATCTAGACCATGTTTTCTCTTGTCATCTGCCGTCCAGTTTTCTTTGGGAGTTTTCTTCATAGTACCATCAGGAACATTATTTTTAAGGGGCTGATACATCGGAACATAAGGACCTTTTTCAACGATGTCCAGCATGTCTTCATCAACAGACTCTAAGGCATATAGAGCCTTTATTTTCCACATAGCAAAGTTCGTTTCATCAAAAGGAGGAATTTTAGCAGAAGGATGGTTTGATGAGTTTGATGAAGAAGAAGATGAAGCCATTTGTTTGATAAAAGAAACCTGCTCTGATACCAATTGAAGAGGCCTTTAGATCAATCAATATATCAAACAATGACGATAAATAAGAACAAGAGCAATTCACGAAGAAAAACTTTCACTAAGAACGATAATCTCACAAAGAGATTATCGTGTGCACAAAGCAGAGATTAGGGTTTATGAAAGGCGTTACCATTCACAAACCTGTACAAGATAATATATACTGCTATTCTAGACAATCCCTACAATTCAGGGATATGCTAGCTAATTAATTAAGATAACTAAGGAAACACGATAACTACAAGATTTGTTACAACGCACTGAACAAACTAAACTAATACAAACTGAGCAGTTACACGCTGGTGCTGATGCTGAGACATATGCTGACGCTGAGTCTGTTTTAAACATTGTCATATTTCAAGGTTTGACCTTACAACCGTGTTATGTGTTGTGTGTTTCAGGCACCTCGGGAGATAGCGGGAAGGCGCCGGTATGATTGTACACACACATGCAGTCGAGATGGAACATGTTAGAGTATCCTGGATTTGAATAATTGTTTTGAAAACTTGTTGATTGTTTTTAAGAGTTAATGATGAGACTTATGTTTTATGAATTTTAAAATACAAAATTTGGTTTGAAAAATTATGTCGTTATAAGAAAACTTAGACATATAATATTATTCTAAAACAATATTTTATTTTTATTTAATTTGGTGCTTAATGATATATTTACATCCCATGAAATATAAAGATAAAAGCTTATTAGTGGTTAACTTGGAAAATTAAATTTAAAGTTTAAGATTTTATGCCAAAATTTTAATAATGTTTTAATCCATAATATTTTAATACGCAATATTTGGGGTTATCTGATTTAACATGTTAGGAGTTTAAAAAAAATCAAGGATTTTTAGTGATGATTAACTCTCTTGAGCATGCAACACAGGACTAGTACTCACAAGAAAAGTGTTGTTGGAGCAACATTTTTGTAAAAATTGTTAAAAATCTAAATTTAACTCAAAGTACTATATTTCAGAAAAAGAATCTCGGTTTTTGGTTAGGAAATGAGTGAAATATGGTAATTCAAAGACAATTGAAGAAATCTGGTAGATGGAATGCATGCTAATAAGTTGGAAAAATGAGCTTTCATCTTGAGTAAATCATTTGAAATATTGTAAAGATATCATGAATCATGCATGTTCTAGTCATGTTTCCAAAGACAGAATTCTTAAAATAATTTTTATGTTTTAATCTTTAAAAATCGATTTTGCACTAAGATCAAGAACATGAAACCTTGTTTTTCCACATGCATGGTGTTAAAACACATCCTTGATGTTCTAAAAATCATTTTAACCATAAGAAAACAAGTTTGAAGAAGATGAATGAGTAAAAGTCAATTTTTGAAGTAATATGCATATGCATGGCTTAAATCAAGGTCTTAACATATGTTTGTATGGCATCCCCATTTTTAATGGCTAGAAAAGACCCATTTGGTTTATGCTTTTAAACTAAAATAAGAGTAATCTTTCAAAAACTGGTGCGGAATTTGTCCCCAAAACAATATATGATAAAAATTTATCAAATTATTTCTTAAAGAAATGTATTTTTTTTATTTCATTGCAAAACTCGAAATATCCACATCGATACAGACCAAAAGCATAAAAAGTACGATATAGCCTTACAACAGATATTTACATCTACTGGCCTATAATCCAAAAATCCCTCGTCATTATCCAACTATGCTCTTGTTCCACTACCTGTAATAAAGAAAGCCGAGTGGGTCAGACTTGGGAGCTTGGTGAGCATATAGGGTTTTCAACCCACAATAAATAATTTTTTTAATTTCATCAACCAACAATTTATTAATTTCATCAACCAACAATAACCCTGATTACTCGTTCCCGTTATCCTCACTTTACGTCCCTAAAGGCCTAAACACCTATCACAAGGGACCTAGCCTAAGGATCATCATCGGGATGGACTTTACTGCTAAAGGGATTCCTCAGCCATATATGTCCGTAAGGCAACCATGAGGAGGATGGAGTACACTGATGAACACATCGCTCACAAACACCTACAGGTTGAGAGTTTGCCAGCGTTCCATCGGACTGTCTAGAAAGGTCCATGGTCGTCAACTATACTCAGCTAGATGACTGGAACAACAACAACATTGAGGCGTCTCATAATTTTATCACACATCAATTATTTCATCTATCCATGTTTTACCCAACATATATAACAATACATATACAGTCTAAAACCGGTAATAAAACCATATTCATCAAACGTCAGATAAGAATCATAAAGAATGTATCTCAAAATATCTTAACAACTGTCAAATATATCAGAGTATAAACATCCCAGGCTGAACAAACAGTGTGTGCACTGCAATCTTCCTGAGCTCCTCTTTTGAAAACTGAGTACCTGAAACCAAAACTGAAAACCGTAAGCACGAAGCTTAGTGAGCTCCCCCAAACTACCACATACCATATAATAACATATAAAGCATCTACTGGGCCTTGCCCACTGCATCGGACCGAAGTCCGGAAACTAACCAGGGCCTTGCCCTCTGCATCGGACCGGAGTTCGGAACTAACCAGGGCCTTGGCCTCTGCATCGGACCGAAGTCCGAAACTAACTGCATCGGACCAAAGTCCGGAACTGATTGGGACCTTGTCCCCTGCATCGGACCGAAGTCCGTAACTGACTGAACATAACATAGCATAAACATATCAACTAGCATGAATACATATACTGCATACTGCATCGGAACAGAGTCCGGAACACATAACACAAACATGCTTGAATCACAAAGACATCAAGCACTCTAACTACTGCATCGGACCGAGGTCCGGAACTAACTGAACATAGCATAACATAATCGTAGCATATAATATAAACGTATATACTGCATACTGCATCGGACCATAGTCTGGAATACATAACTCATACTATGTCTGTATCACAAAGACACCAAGCATACTGAACTACTGCATCAGACTGAAGTCCGGAACTACTGCTAACTAAACGGGCCGACATTGTGGCCGTAGACCCGTTCCTACTGGAAGGAAACTCACCTCACACTGCTGAATTCCCATAGACATAATCCCACACTGCTGAAGTCCCGCAGACTCCACCCCAGCTGCTGGCTGACAGATTCTCGAACTGTCAACACCAAATAACACCCAATTAATAATTGGGTTCTAACACATAACTAAAAACACATGCTTTGGATAATTACTACATTACCCCTAGCTTGGCTTACCCAAGCCCAAGGCCCAATCCATAAGCGCAAAGTCAACTAGGGATCAAAGCCCAACATATGGCCTAATTTTCCAAATTGGGCCCAAACCTCTACATGGACTTCCCTTAAGGCCCAATTGATCAGTCCAGTCCAACATGTATCATTCTAGGGCCCAATATCATACAACCATCTAGGCCCCAACTATGGCCCATATATGGCCCAATTTTCCAAATTGGGCCCAATCCTTCATATGGGCCTTACCCTAAAGCCTAACTAATTACTCTAGTCCATTTGATTATTCTCGGATGGCCCAACACAAAGCCCAAGTGAAATTAGGGTTTCACATCAAATGATAACTAGGGTTAAGTGTTTCTTACTTAACCCACTAAGGACTTAACACACTAAGGACTTAATCCATTAAGTCCTTTATTGCTTAGATTAATTTCTGCCAATGGTTATTATTTAATATTCACTTATTAAATAATTTTCGTGTGTGTGCTGATAATCTCTCAAATATTAGTATTTTCTCAATTAGCCCATTAAGGACTTAATCCATTAAGTCCTTTAATCTACTAGATAAATGGCATGGAATAGTTTGGGCTTAATTCACAATCCAATCCCAATGGCCCACAAGTGGCCCAATTAGTCTAAGGCCCAATACTCATAATTAGGGTTTTCCACCCAAGCATGGCCCAATAGGCCCAAAACCAATCTCTAAGCCCATTAGGGTTTGCTAGCGGGGCACCAACCACTACCACCTCGGGTAGTGGTGGTCAATGGCGGTTCGAGGCGGCGGCCACCACCTTACGGTGGTGGTTATGATTCTTTTCATTATTCAATTTGCTAATTACAATTACAAGGCTTTAATCCAAAATACACACACTCACTAACACACACACACACTAACTAATACACACACACCCAACCACACCATGGTGGCCGGTGGTGGCGCTTGGCGGCAGCCACCACCTCATGGTGGTGGTAGTGGCTTCCTTGCTATATCCGGCTAGACTAAACACCCAAACACCACTAAAATGCAATAAACACACACACATACAATTTCTGCTTGCCAAAACGAACTCAGCCACCTCCCCTTGGTGGCATACGGCGGCGACAACAATTGATTCACGCTGACAGCCACCACCTCACGGTGGTGGCAGTGGTTCCTTTTTGGCTCCCAATCTCGTAGCAACACACTCCAGTAGGCCGAACCCATGAATCAGTGAAACACTTCATCGACGGAATCGACATCAATGACGCTAAAGGCCGGAGATGGCGGCGGAGATCGCTGAATGAAATCCACTAGCGACGGCGGAGTGGCGACAGCACCCCACCACGACCATGGCGGCGTCACATCCTGATGATACCGGCGACATGGCTGACTGAGTAATAGAAGAAGAAGAAAGAAACACGAAGAGGCGGCTCAACGACTGTTGGAACGATCCCAGCAGCGGCGGTGGTCGAAACGGAACCAGCGACAACAACTCTCTGTACTCGGCCTTTGACGGTCCAACCTTGGCTGTCCGTGACCTCACCGGCAGCAGGTTATGGCGGTGCTCAGCACACCAGGTGGCTCGTGATCGGAGAAACAAGGGAAGGCCGGCGATGACGGCTAGAGCAAGGAAGATGGGGGGTGACGGCTGCCTCTCATTCCTTAGGGTTAGGGTTTCACAAGGGTTTTATACCCGCCTCCAATATAACAACTTTCCCATAATTACAGTTTTGGTCCCTCCCCATGGAATCCTTACAAACTGAATCCAAAACTTACCTTTTAAACCCTGAACCCATAAATTTCTTTCATAACAGATCCATAAATCACCAATAAACCCTTAAGCCTTCAAATCTTTTCAATTTAAGTCCATTAATTACCAAACGCACCTTGACTTCTGTAATTATGACTTTTAACTCCTCAAAACTATCACCTCGCTCAATTATTATTCATTTTAGGGCTTCTATACATTTATTTATTTATTTTATAAACGGGGTGTTACAACTCTCCCCCACTTAAATTAGATTTCGTCCTCGAAATCAATCCTTATCATACCTTACACGCTAACCACTCAAGTAACATGGTCACCATCCTGGGCGCACCCTAACCTTCTCAGGGTAGCTGTGACCAATCATCACAAAGCCCTAATATTTGCAGGCGAACTAATCCCTCGCAACAAGCTCTCGTGTACTATGTCTGACGTTTGCTATCTCTAGATGATCTGAATCCCTAACAGACCACTCATACTGAATCACTATAGCTGAACCCCGCGGTGGGTGACTAAGAATTACTCAGCAATCTCTTACGCTTATCATACATGAGATCCTCAAATATCATCACTAATGGAGACCCAAAACTGTCTGAATCCCTGATCTGCCTGAAAACGCTGAACTGCCTGAAACACTGAACTGCCTGAATACTGAACTGCATGAAACACTGAACTGCCACATGGCTGCTTCCGAACATCTACCGAAACCTACCTGGTCTCAATTTTCCGCGAATCATTTGAAATATCGGGTTCTAGCCCAACTGCGGAGTCAAAGGACTCCCTACTTAGTCGCCTCACACGACTTCTGAACAAGTTCCTTCTCTAGAACTAGATGCCACTAGTTACCATGCCACTGAGGCTCTAATAAATTTCTGATCTAACTGATCGAGCCCATACGTCAAATCCTGACGTCACCAAACCCAAGGCTAAAAGTGATTGCTACATGACCATTGGTAGCCTCATGTCATAAATGACCTTAAGCAGTCCACTGCTTCCTTGCTCTCATCTCTATAGTGGAGCTTCTACAATCTTATCATTGGCTTAACCAGGTCTCATCCGTCTGGGAAATTCCGAAATCCAATCCGTGGATTTCCATTTCCTTACTGCTACACCCGAACTGGTGGGTACTACTGTTCTTTCTGCATCCTAACAACACACTCACACTATCTACCAACCTAGTGAAGGCTGCGGATACACCCACGGACTCACATCACTCTAGTACTATCTACTAATCTTGTGAATGCTACGGCTACACCCGCAGACTTACAACACTCTAATACTATATGGCTGCTAGTGAATGCTACGGCTACACCCACAGACTTACAACACTCTGATACTATCTGACTGCTAGTGAATGCTACGGCTACACCCGCAGGCTTACAACACTCTAATACTATCTGACTGCTAGTGAATGCTACGGCTACACCTGCAGGCTTACAACACTCTAATACTGGATCGAACACACGCTTTCCCCGCACTCAACTGAACTCGTGTCCTGAATGGAATCCCAAACCTGATTCCCTAAGGCTTGCTAGTAACATCACGAGAACGCGATCTCCTTATTGGCAAGCTTTTCCGAACTTCCATCCCACACTATCCTCAAACCATACAACCACTTGGGCTATCTTCCTTCCCAATAAGGATGCGAAACTTATCCTAGTCTCAAAACTGCCTCGCTTCTGAATCCTTGGGTGATTCTCCCCCACTTTGATTCAGCTAATGCCCTACAGCACACAAAACTAGAAGAATTCCCAATCCCACCCATGACCAATCTGCTAGAAACCACACTTACCCTTGCTAGTGTTTCAACACTAGCTAATCCAAAAGATCACACAACTTCTAAAATTTTGAATAAATCTCCGGTAGTAACCCACTGGACCTAGGAAGCTCCGAATCTCAATTGGAGACCTCGGAATCTCCTACTGCATCACGACCTCTATCTTGGCCGGATCAACTGGAATATCCTTCTGATTGACAAGGTGCCCAAGAAATTGCGCCCTGTGCAACCAGAACTCACAATTGGAGAACCTTGAGAGAATCCTCTACCTCCTCAAAGTCTCTAGCACCTCCCGCAGGTGCTTCTCGTGCTGCTCCTCAGTCTTGGAATAAACCAAGATGACGTTGTACTTTCCCAATCCCATAATCTGGGGGATTGCTCTATCACTATTCACTAATTCTTCTCGGCATGCAATTGGCATATGACATCTCTTGAAAATGTAATTCAGATGCAAACCGAGGATAACACAGGGTTACACTTACTCAACCCTTGGAACAAAAGGCTCCTTTGTGTAGTTTCCCTCAAGTGCTGCACCGATTCTGACCCCGCTGGCCTCTCAGAAGCTGATCTGAAATCTACAGTCTCCTCCCGAGACCCTTCACTATAAGCAACTGATCTGGTTCCCTCTTAACAATGTGCTTTAAGTCAATAACCCGCTCTCGAGCTCTAGAAGTCATATCATTCAGGGTCTTGCACCTTGAGATACTCACAATCTCTCTACTATCATTCTACAATATGTTCTGATAACTTACCTTCTTCGTTTCCTCATCTGTTGCATACTGTGGTACTATATAAGCTCTTTCCCGAGACTTGGCAGTGACCTCTGCCACAGTCTTAGTCGTCTAGTGGAGATCTAACAACTCTTGCGCCAACTGCTACGCCTCAATCGCCTGGGCACACTCTGCCCAGAATCTGGTCTGGAAGTCATCCCATGACATAACATCAACCACGTCTTCACTCAACTCACTACCAACCTCTTCCTATCAATCTCGTGCTCTATCCCTCAAGAGATAGATGTAAGTCAGATCTTGTCTCCTTTCGAGACAACGTCTGGTACGAAATGTGTTGGCAACATCTGCCAACCATCTACTGCTAACAATGGGGTCCCTAACCCCCATGTCAATCAGAAAATTCACAAACTCTGAATTGCCAAAACATCAACGTACGGGTCTCTATCATGATTGTCATCTCAGTGCAGAATGCACTCGTCCTCTCATCATAAATCTCTATAATGCCCTCCTTGATCACACTGACGATCACAGGAGTCTGGTCAATGATACTGCGCAAAATTTTCAGATGAAATGAACTCCCTCATCTGAATATCAATCTGCCCGGCTCCAGAGTCCGAGCCTGATCCCCTGTCGACACCAGAACTACCATCTGGTCTACCACGTAGCGTCACTATACTCGGCAACATGCCATCACTAACATCACAATACTCATCCAATCTCGAGGGATCTCACACACTACAAGTTCCCTGGATTCATCTCAGCCTTCCTTGATTCAAGTACGGATCCTCTGCTTTCAGTAGTACGGGCCCATACTACCTTCCACATCTATCCGTACTTTCCTCAAGTACTGCGTCGACTCCACCAAGTCACTTCTACTACTACTGATCTTTGCTACTCTCATCCTAGGCTTGCCCTAGGGAAATCTCTGACTCCACCAACTCACTCCCCGCCATCAGCTACATAAGAAGTTCCTGCTTTCTTCCCCTAACTAGCTCGCGAATACTATTACATACTACTCAGACTAGATAATTCTTCGAATGAGAGACCCTACCCTACAACGGTTGGACTCAGACAAGAGCTACGAAATAGGGCTAGACCTAACCTTCTGAAATTATTTAGTCCTTGCAATATGTAACTTATCATATTCGTTTACTAGTTAGTGAAAGACAACTAGAACTCCTAGGATCACAAAGCAAGCAACATTCGGGCGTTGAGTACACATACTAAGGCATATACTACTCTAGCTATCATACTGGCTACACTGTACTAGCATGCATCTCTCAATAAGCCAATACACATATAACAGGCACATAAGGCATCCTCCCTAGATCCTTAGCCCTAACTAGCATGCAATTCTCATAAAGCTGATAAACATATAATAGGCACATAAGGCATCCTTCCTAGATCCTTAGCCCTATTCTAGCATGTTGTTCCACTGAAACTTAAACTGATATTGATAACATAAACTTGTATGGGTAATTTGGGAATACTTACTTGAGCTCGGCTGATTGCATGCACCACACCCTTTTTCTATTTTCAAAGTTCTTCTCTTGCTAAAAATTCTTTTTGCATTCCTAAAACTCTTTTCTTTTTAAGTTTTTTTTTTCTAAAACTATTTTCTTTATACTTTTTCTAAAATTGTTTTCTTTTCTCAAATTCTTTTGTAACCATGGTTTTTCTCTTGAAAACTTTATACCATTTCCTTAGTTTGAGTTCAGACACACTCGGGAGTGCGCCTGAATCCCTCAAACCAAGGCTCTGATACCAACTTGTAACGTCCCAAAAATACAGTCTGAAAATTTCTGTTAAAATTAGTAATAAAACCATATTCATCAAACGTCAGATAAGAATCATAAAGAATGTATCTCAAAATATCTTAACAACTGTCAAATATATCAGAGTATAAACATCCCAGGCTGAACAAACGGTGTGTGCACTGCAATCTTCCTGAGCTCCTCTTTTGAAAACTGAGTACCTGAAACCAAAACTGAAAACCATAAGCATGAAGCTTAGTGAGCTCCCCCCAAACTACCACATACCATACAATAACATATAAAGCATCTACTGGGCCTTGCCCACTGCAACGGACCGAAGTCCGGAAACTAACCAGGGCCTTGCCCTCTGCATCGGACCGAAGTCCGGAAACTGCATCGGACCGGAGTCCGGAACTAACCAGGGCCTTGCCCTCTGCATCGGACCGAAGTCCGGAACTAACTGCATCGGACCGAAGTCCGGAACTGATTGGGACCTTGTCCCCTGCATCGGACCGAAGTCCGTAACTGACTGAACATAACATAGCATAAACATATCAACTAGCATGAATACATATACTGCATACTGCATCGGAACAGAGTCCGGAACACATAACACAAACATGCTTGAATCACAAAGACATCAAGCACTCTAACTACTGCATCGGACCGAGGTCCGGAACTAACTGAACATAGCATAACATAATCGTAGCATATAATATAAACATATATACTGCATACTGCATCGGACCATAGTCTGGAATACATAACTCATACTATGTCTGTATCACAAAGACACCAAGCATACTGAACTACTGCATCGGACTGAAGTCCGGAACTACTGCTAACTAAACGGGCCGACATTGTGGCCGTAGACCCGTTCCTACTGGAAGGAAACTCACCTCACACTGCTGAATTCCCATAGACATAATCCCACACTGCTGAAGTCCCGCAGACTCCACCCCAGCTGCTGGCTGACAGATTCTCGAACTGTCAACACCAAATAACACCCAATTAATAATTGGGTTCTAACACATAACTAAAAACACATGCTTTGGATAATTACTACATTACCCCTAGCTTGGCTTACCCAAGCCCAAGGCCCAATCCATAAGCGCAAAGTCAACTAGGGATCAAAGCCCAACATATGGCCTAATTTTCCAAATTGGGCCCAAACCTCTACATGGACTTCCCTTAAGGCCCAATTGATCAGTCCAGTCCAACATGTATCATTCTAGGGCCCAATATCATACAACCATCTAGGCCCCAACTATGGCCCATATATGGCCCAATTTTCCAAATTGGGCCCAATCCTTCATATGGGCCTTACCCTAAAGCCTAACTAATTACTCTAGTCCATTTGATTATTCTCGGATGGCTCAACACAAAGCCCAAGTGAAATTAGGGTTTCACATCAAATGATAACTAGGGTTAAGTGTTTCTTACTTAACCCACTAAGGACTTAACACACTAAGGACTTAATCCATTAAGTCCTTTATTGCTTAGATTAATTTCTGCCAATGGTTATTATTTAATATTCACTTATTAAATAATTTTCGTGTGTGTGCTGATAATCTCTCAAATATTAGTATTTTCTCAATTAGCCCATTAAGGACTTAATCCATTAAGTCCTTTAATCTACTAGATAAATGGCATGGAATAGTTTGGGCTTAATTCACAATCCAATCCCAATGGCCCACAAGTGGCCCAATTAGTCTAAGGCCCAATACTCATAATTAGGGTTTTCCACCCAAGCATGGCCCAATAGGCCCAAAACCAATCTCTAAGCCCATTAGGGTTTGCTAGCGGGGCACCAACCACTACCACCTCGGGTAGTGGTGGTCAATGGCGGTTCGAGGCGGCGGCCACCACCTTACGGTGGTGGTTATGATTCTTTTCATTATTCAATTTGCTAATTACAATTACAAGGCTTTAATCCAAAATACACACACTCACTAACACACACACACACACCCAACCACACCATGGTGGCCGGTGGTGGCGCTTGGCGGCAACCACCACCTCATGGTGGTGGTAGTGGCTTCCTTGCTATATCCGGCTAGACTAAACACCCAAACACCACTAAAATGCAATAAACACACACACACATACAATTTCTGCTTGCCAAAACGAACTCAGCCACCTCCCCTTGGTGGCATACGGCGGCGACAACAATTGATTCACGCTGACAGCCACCACCTCACGGTGGTGGCAGTGGTTCCTTTTTGGCCCCCAATCTCGTAGAAACACACTCCAGTAGGCCGAACCCATGAATCAGTGAAACACTTCATCGACGGAATCGACATCAACGACGCTAAAGGCCGGAGATGGCGGAGGAGATCGCTGAATGAAATCCACTAGCGACGGCGGAGTGGCGACAGTACCCCACCACGACCATGGCGGCGTCACATCCTGACGATACCGGCGACATGGCTGACTGAGTAATAGAAGAAGAAGAAAGAAACACGAAGAGGCGGCTCAACGACTGTTGGAACGATCCCAGCAGCGGCGGTGGTCGAAAGAAATTCTTTTTGTGTCAAAAGAAATTGTTGACATCACAAGTTTTCCAAAAAAAATTTTCTTTGTTTCTCATCTAATTTCTTTTGGAACACAGCACACACAGAATCCTTGAGGTTTGAGTAACACCAACTTAAACTGATGATTTCGAAATTCTGGCAAATGACTTCGCTTTTTAAACCTCAAAGTGAAAGAGCCTAACCTCTATTCCGAAGGTATCCGACGGTTACAATTCTTTTGGGGAAGATCAAACAGTCTTATCTCTTGATGACGCATGGTGTATTATAAGCACGTAAGGCGTGTTGACAGTTACGATTGTTACTTTTTGATGAGTGCATTCCGTTTTTCAAGGTGCCATGTCAACAAGCATTTATTGTATCCCGCTTCAAATTCAAAATTCTAGGGTTACATATAAAAGGGCAAATCAGAACTCAATAACACTTTACGCGATCAAACTCTCTGCAACACAAAATTCTCTTTGCATTTCATATTCTTCATACGTTCTTTACTCCAATCATCTTCAATGGCGACTACTTCATCACCAACTATAGATGAAATCATCAGTGTTCCGATTCTGAAGATCCAGGTTTCCAACTACCTAGTCGAATCAGATTTGTCAAAGTATCCGGAGGAACTTCATATGCTGGTGGTTGCTTTACAGAATTCAGTTCTGTCTAAAGCAATGTTTGATTCATTTGCTGCTCCGATGTCCTGGTTATCAAAGGCAGGTTCTACTGCATCATATAACAAGGAGACTGGGTGTGTGGAATTCACAATGGTTACAGATACAAGAATTAGGGTCTCCAAGCGGTTGTTTTGCAAGATTTTGGGTATTCCGAATTCTGGCCCTTATGATGAACTTACTTCTTCACAAGTGGTGTTTATGTTCAATGAGATGGGTCATCAACCTCCATTGACGCGTACTAGTGACTTCAAGAAGTCGGGGTTACCAACAATCTGGAACTTCTTATTTGACATCTTTCTTAGATGTCTCACTGGAAGAACTGTGGGGCTGGATAAAGGAAGGATGGAGGTTTATGCAATGGTAGCTGGGTTATACTACGATTTGCAAGTTGATTATTCTGAGCAATTATGGACAGAGTTCATAACAAGTATTTCGAAGACAAGTGCTAAGCAGGGGATTTCTTGTGCACGATATTGGAGTCTGATAGTCCAATATGTCTATCAGAAGGAGAAAATCGAAGTTCCGGATTACGAAGAGAAAGCAGTTTTCCACATATATGGTAGTCCGAAGGAGGTACATGATGATCCGGCTATCTTTACCACAATTTCTCGAATTCCAGATGCAATTCTCAAGAAGGTGGATCCCACGAATAATGTGTTGGTGTCATATTTACAATCTATTGACACAACAGTTGTTACTGGGATGTTACAACAAGAAGATAAGAAGAAATCGAAGAAATAAAAGAAGACAGAGGGTGAGTCTTCAGAAAAAGGGGTGAAAGCAGAACAAAAGAATCAACAGCTAATAGCTACATCTCGAACTGTCGAAGAGGTGACTCCTATTTTAACTTCAGTGGCTGATACACCAGTTATCGAAGCCTCTCCATCAAAAGAGAATTCCTTCGAAAACGGGGGTTTTTCGAAGAATAAAAATCAAGAGAAAATCTCAATTGGTGAAGAAAACACAGGTTACTCATCAAGGGGTCATAGTTCGGGAAATTCCGGCTCCGGTGTCTCTATCTTCTAAGAAACGAAGGGCTGAAGATATGGCGAAATTTTTAAAGAAAACCTAACGTATCGAAGAAGTGGATCGAGTTCCTGAGACTCCTGAAGATGAAATTCCTAAAGAAGTAGAGGTTCTTCAGTCTACTGAAATTTCGAAGCTTGCTGATATAAAGCTCATTGAACCAACGTCTTTACCTCAGGTTACTTCCACAACTGATTCTCCAACATTCCAATCTATTATGGATCAACCTTTCACCACTATATTCTCAACACAATCAACCGATCCACCAAATCCATCATCACCTGTTGTTGAAACCATGGTTGTTGATGAGGAAACTGATAACGAAGGATTTGGAGGAACATTCGAAGCTCTTTCCTTTGATAAAGCTAAAGAAGATTTCCCTGACCATATGCTGACGACGATGAAGCAGTTCAAGATATTGAATTCAAAATTGAATTCTATCTTGCAATCTCAAGCGGATGTGGGAAGTGCTGGAATCACTATCATGGAAGTTGATTCCATAATGAAGGAAATGGAAAGCAGGGTGATTTCGAAGGCATCAGGGTTAATACGTGGTTCTGAAACCCGCATTCTTGAGAAGACTGATCAGAACGATAGTTCTACAGAGAATCGAATCAATTCTCTGAGATCTGATTTTCTAAAGGAGGTGAAGGATTTAAAGACAGTTACGAAGGAGCGTCATGTGCTCTTTGTACAGGAAGTTAAGAAGGTTCGAGAAGACGTTAATATGCAGATTCGTGAACTTCGTGAAGAAATGATGAAGGAGGTTCAGCATATTCAACAAGGATATGATTCAGCACATCAGAAGATCGACATTATTTGTGATGCGGTTGTTCAGTGTGTTAAGATGTTCAAACAAGTCAATCCTCAGATGATCTCTCTTTCAGCCACAGAAGAACAACATTTTGGAGAGTTGGTGAAACTGCTGAAAGAACTTCAAGAAATATCTTCGAAATCTTCTTCTCTAATTATTTCTCAAGAATTTTTTTCTCAAAAATTCATTCATTTCGAAGCCATCCTACAAAAACACCTTGCTCCATTACTTCACATTTCAAGCCTTCTGCCAAACGTATCAGATGCCCCACCTGCTGTCACAGGGGTGCAAGGGGGAGAAAAGGTTGGTCAAGCAAAGGCTGGGGAACATGAGATGACAACTGAAGATACGAAGGTAGTAGGAAAGGTGTATCCTTCGAAAGTTGTTGTAAAGCCAACAATTGTTTCAGCTGCTCCAGTCATTTCAACTGTGACTACAACTGTTCCAATTTCAAGACCTATTGCAAAAGGTATTGTAATCAGGAAACAAAGTGATGACTCTTCATCAAAGAATGTATCTCCTTCGAATGTTAAAGACAAGGGAAAAGGAGTCTTGGTTGAGAAGTCCAACAAATAGAAGAAAGCTGAGGTGGCAGCTGAAGTTGAGAGAATGAGGCATGTTGAAAGTATAATGCGACAAAGAGCTCTTGAAGGTTCAAATGTTGATAAGGGTGATCCTTCGAAAATATACAATTACGAAACAATAGAATCCAGGGTGATGCTCGATCACATGTATTCTTTTGAAAAAATTCCGAAGAAGAGCTTTGTGGTGACAAATACTGATTATGGTCAGCTTGATTTTCCTATCAACGAGATGATGTTTGTTATGCCATAGTTCAAAGCTGAGACAAAGTCTATGGATGTTGAAGAGGGAAAGAAGATGAAGATACGATTTCATGCTGTGTTAGCAAAGGCTCAAGAAGAAGTTTGGTTCTTGGAGAAGATTAAGAAGGTGATATCCATAAAAAGGGATGTCATTTTCGAAGGAAAGTTTCAGAATTTGAAATATGTTGTGACAAGAGCAAGTGGAAAGATACAAGAGTTCACTGTGGCGGACTTTCCATTGATGAACACTTATGATCTCATCAATGTTGCTCTGATACTTAAAGACAAGTCCTTCTCTTTTCTCCAAGAAACAGAACCAGATGTTTTCAGTCTTGGGTGTAGGCACATAAAAATATTCTTGGAAAATTATTTCGAGTGCTTAGCTCAAACTGATGTCGAACTTGCTACTGTTAAAGGCTTCGACATTACTGCACCAATGGCACCTACGAAGAAGCAGGTTGAGTTGAAAAAGTATGAAGACGGTGAAATATGTTTAAAGTCATTGGGGATTGTCTTTGCAGGAAAAGATAAAGCTGGAAGAGCTAAAAGATTCTTGTTTCAAACTTCTGAAGTGGAGAGATACACAAATTCGCAATATACGAACTTAATTGTTCGTATGAATCATTGCAAGAAGAATTCAGAAGGAGACAACAAGGAGATAAAGAAAGTTATCTCTTGGTACATGGAAATCCGAAGAGTGTTGATGTATGCCGTTCAACTATTAACTTCATGAAGACTTCGACCTTTATTCCAAAGGGGGAGATTGTAAGGGTATAAATGTTGTAATATGTCGAAGTGTTAGTTAGGTTGTTACGAAGGATCTTAAGTATACGTAAGTAGTGTCTTCGGATGTAATGTTATTTTTACTAAGGCATTATAATGAATAGTCTTAATGTCTAGTCCTTAGTATTTTGTTATGCTTTTGTTCTCCTATAAATAGGGGTCTGTACTAAGTGAGTTAAGAACTTTTAACACAGTCTTTACAGAGAATTCCTTTGTACTCTGTAAAATTGAAAGCATAATATGAGCTGAACAAAGATTATATTTACTCTCGTGTTCATCTTTTTCATCTTTCTTAATTCTTACGTGAATTGATCATTAAACTCAATTACAAATCTCATCAATTGGTATCAGAGCGGGTGTTCTTGAATCTCATCAAGAATTGATCCTTGATGGCTATTTTGATTTGGTGATTCTTATTATTCATTGATCTTCATGTTTAGAGAGTGTTTTTGTGTTCGAATTTTTCTTTGATTTGATCCATAATTTGACTTTCTCTCTCTAGAATACTTGTTTGTATCACTTCATCTCTCTAGAAAACCCATTCAAAATCATTTTCTCTCTCTAGAATCCATCAAGTTTTTGTGATCATGGTGGGTTTGCCATATGATTCTTGGATTGTGATTGTTAAAGATGTGAAATACAAAGTCAATTAAGATCAATTTTATGGGTTGTTGTTAAGCAAATTGATTTCATGGGGGAATATGATTTCTTATGGGGGTTTGAAGGATGATCATGGAAGCTTGGTATTTCAACCACTTTGTAAGATTGCATGGTTGAATAAAATTACCTTGTCCATATTAGTTCGTAGTAGAAATCAAAAGGAAGGAAAAGAAAGAGATTTGTTCAATAAGAAATATGTTTCTCTAATTGAAAACCCAAATGATCTTCGTGCTCTTAAATTTCTTGAAGTTCTTGACAATGGAGTTCAATGTGATGTTCTTGATGTTCAAGAAAAAGGAGTTCAAGTTGATTCTCAAGATGAAAAAGTTTTTTGCTCAATTGGAGTTCAAACCGATGATATTTTGTGTTCTTGTGATTCGTTTGAAAGAATGATTCCTTATCGGAAGCCGGTGGTTCAAGAAATTCACAAATATCAAACTCCAAAAGATTTGATTCAAACTCAAAATGTTCATGTTGTTGAAAGTGGGTTTTTTCATGAAGTCAAGTCTTCAAGATGCAAAAAGATGAGAAAGAAAAAGAAGAAGAAGATGAATCGGAAGAACAAGCGGGTTTACTCACAAAAATCTTCATATGTTGTGAAGCCAAAATCCGTGAAACAAATTTGGGTTCCAAAGCAACAATCTCCAAGTGTTGCATTGAATTTGAAGTTAAAACCCAAATATGTTGGTGGTTCTTTTGAAGATGTTCTTGGTTTGATGAAGAACACGAAGAACACGAAGAACGAGTTGTACATCTTGCATGGTGGGTGGTACAATGTTCGATTTGGAGATTTTCTCATTCTGAGAAAAGAACCAAGATCTTCCAAATTTGATTCGTTCGTTGAAAATGGATCTCAATTCGTCAAAAAGGTATCACGAATTCTCAAATGGATTCCAAAACATCCATGATTTCGATTCGTGCTTTGCGTTTTTCAATTTTTGATCGTTTTGACTCAATTGGATCGAATTTGTTTTAAATCCTTTTGAAGATCCAATTACAATTTCTTTAGATCAAACTTAATTTCTCAAAATCATGTATTCACTGTTCATCATTCAATATCTTTTTCAAAGCCCAATAAAATCATTTGTTTCAGCCCAATGCAAACTCAAAAACAATTCTCGATTTCATTATTGAGCACAAATATATGATCTGTTTCTGTTCGTGTTTAATTCAAGCCCAATCCATACAATATGTTCTTGTTCATTACTCAATTCAGTAGCCCAAGATCAAAACATGCGATTTTCACTTCACGCATACAAGGGTTGTACATCTATTATTCCAAGCAGATTCATCGTTTGCATTATTGTTCTTGATCGTTTGTTTCATATCGGAAATTTCACCTCCTTCTCGATTGCATTATTCTTCTTCTTTATTGTTGGAAAACGAGTTTGTATAATTCGTTTTATGATGATATCGGTTTTAGAATCGGAAATCGGTAAATGATTCATTGATTTTGATAAAATTGATCAAGAAATTTGAAATTGTTGGGAAGAACGGTTGAAGAACAGATGAACATTCATGTTTTGATCTGAAATTCGACATTAGAAACATCGATTTTGTGTTTTTGATCTTTGACATCAAAAAGAGAAGTCAAACTGAAAAGTCAAAATCAAAGTTTTTTTTGGAATCGACATTGGTATGGATATCGCCTTCGAATGTTGATGATTTGATATTGATTTCGAAGTTGATGTTAAATGTCGATGGTTTGTGTATGAGAAGAAAGTCTGGAATCGAATGGTCAATAGTCGATGGTTTGGGCATATATGATTCTCACTATGTTCGATTGTTTTGAAAACAACTGATGTTTTGGTCTGGATGATAAAAACGAAGCCTTGGTTTTTTTTTTTTTTTGATCTTGTGTTCAAGTAACGAAGGGGTGATTAAAACTAACGAAGGGGAAGGAAATTTTTTTTCGTTAAATATGATGCTGTGAAGGGTTCGTCTCTTCGTCCCTGTATAAAGAGAATTGGGGAAGAAACCACACAACTTTCGAAATTAGTCCCTGAAGTTTCGAAGACATGGCACAAATGGTCCAATTTCGAAATTGTGACAAAAGTTGTGAAGAATGACAGAATTTCTCTATTAGCCCCAGCAGTTTCAAAATATTGGTAGAAAATACCCAACTTCGAAATTGGGCAAATTTTCTGAGAAATTGAAGAATGTTCATTTTTGTTCCCTGCAGTTTGTGCAAAGTGACGCTTTCTACCCAGCTTTGGAAAAGGGGGAGAGTTTTGCATATTTGGCTGTTTTGGGCGCAACGGGTCCCTGCAAGTTTCAGAAAGTGACAATTTCTACCCGATTTTTGAAAAATCTTGCAACTTTCACCCGAAAAGTCAAAAATTTTCATAAATTGGAATTTTTTTGTGGCTTTTTCGTGATTGTTTTTCCGTGCAAGATTTTTGGTGATTCATTTTTGGTACACATCAAGGGGGAGTATTGTGAAGACTATTCCTCGGGCGCTTCTCATCCTTAGTGGGTTTTATAATCATTTTTTGATTATAAAAAGGGGGAGAATGATGGGTATTCGAAGCTTCTCAGGTTTGTCGAATATTCATTTGCGGATTTGAAGACCGGTGTTACTTCGAGGGGGAGTTTGGTCTTGATCGCGCTAGCTCGTTGGAGATTAAAGCCGGACATCCAATCCTAACTTTGAGGGGGAGAATGTTAGGGTGCAAAGTCATGCTTGGATGTAATGTTTTAGGCTTTCCTCTTTGTATGTGTAAATGGGTTGATTCTTTCCTATAAATAGGAAGTGAGTGACTCCCATTATGTAAGGAACCATTTGGAGTGTTAGACTAGAGAGAGAAACTTTGTACAAACCCATTTGTATATTCTTTCTAGATCTAATATGAGCTTAAACAAAATTATTTACTCCTTGTGTTCTTGATTTTACATGATGAATCACTAGATCTTTCTAATTCCGCACATGCCATCAGAATCTACACCACTACATGAAGCCCGTTTATTAAACGAGCTCGAGCCGAGCTTCAATTAATGGAGTCGCGAGCCTAAACGAGCTTAAACGAGCCTATATATAATATATATACATACATACATACATACATACATACATACGCGCACACACACACACACACACACACACATATATATATATATATATATATATATATATATATATATAGACATACATACATACATACACACACGCACACACACACACACACACACACATATATATATATATATATATATATATATATATATATATATATATATATATATAGACACACACACACACCTACACATAGAGGCTCGTTTAGGCTTGATTAGGCTCGCGAGTCCACTAAATTATTCACGAGCCGAACCCGAGCTTCATTTTAAGGCTCGAATAGAGCTCGAGCTTCCTCAAAATTAAACGATTCGAGCTCAAGCTTGGTCAGGTTCGGGCTCGGCTCGACTCGTTTACACCCCTATCTACAAATTTCGTTTAAACTTCGTTGGCTAATTTACCTTAATTGTTTTTAATATTATATTTTTAATAGGGTGGGGCAGGAAAAGTCTGTAAAAATTCATAATTTCTTCATTCAACATCCCTTTTCATATGTCTTTTTATTGCTGGATTAGTATTGATGAGATATTCGATTCTCTTTTAGGTTGTGTAGGCTAAAAATTGCTCGATCTATAATTCGAATTCCGGGCTGCATACTACTATGCCAAATCTTAGAAAATTCATAACTTTCTCATACGAAGTTAGATTTGGACATTCTTTTTATGCACGCTCTCGGTTTAACGTGTACTACGACTTTCATTTAGATTGCTAAGGTTAAAAATCACTTTATCATAAACTCATTTTTTACGTCACACAACGTCATGCCAGTTCTGTCATGAAACTTTGACAGGTCATAACTTCTTCGTTATAACTCGGATTTCAGTATTCTTTAAACTCCAGAATCCTTGTTTCAACCACTACAACTTTCTTCATGATAATTAAGTATAAAGCACATAATACTCAAAATAATACATCTTTATTACTTCAAAACAAATTACAAAGGTTGACCTAGACTATTACATCATCTTTAATGCCTAGCCTAGAAACATGGGCGTTACAATTCTCTCCCCCTTAGGATGATTCCGTCCTCGGAATCATACATCAACAAACAAATGTGGATAGCGACTCATCATGTCACTCTTCATTTCCTAGGTGAGATTTGGCCCATTTGTATGTTTCCATCGCACAAGCACTAAATCGACCATCTTGCATCACAACTTTTTAGTCTTACTGTCAACAATTGCCTCTAGTTCTTCAATTAACCTCTTGCTTTCATCAAATCTTAATTCATAAATTGGAATTATGTCGGGAACTTCTCCCGTGAACTTCCTCAAGTAACACACGTGGAAAGTTTTATGAATACCATCTAGTTCTTCTGGTAGTTCTAGCTTGTAAGCTTGGTTCCCAATCCTTTTAAGAACTTTAAACGGTCCAATAAACCTTGGACTCAACTTTCCTCTCTTACCAAATCTTATAAGTCCCTTCCACGATGAGACTTTAAGTAAAACCGAATCTCCAACTTCGAATGTTATCAGTTGACTTTTCTTGTCAGCATAGCTCTTTTGACGATCCTGAGCTGCTAACATCCTTCCCCTAATCACTTTCAGCTTTTCAGCAGTCTGATGGACTATCTCGGGTCCCATAAACTGCTTTTCTCCAGTTTAAAGCCAGCATGATTGCATTCAACACTTTTATCCATACAAAGCTTGATAAGGTGCCATCTTGATGCTCGAGTGGAAACTATTGTTGTAAGAAAATTCTACCAGAGGTAAATGTTCATCCCAGTTACCTTAGAATTCTAGGGTACACGCTCTTAGCATATCCTCCAATGTTTGAATCGTTCGTTCGCTCTGACCATCCGTTTGCGGATGGTAGGCTGTACTTAGACACAATTTCATACCCAAATCCTGTTGTAGACATCTCCAAAACCTTGACATAAAACGACTATCACAATCTGATACAATCATTAAAGGAATACCGTGAAATCTTACTATTTCCTTCATGTAAGCATTTGCAAGTTTATCTACAGACCATTTTTCAATGGCTACTATGAGGTGTGCACTTTTAGTAAACCGATCAACGACCAACCAAATCATTTCGTGGCCGCTCTTCGTTTTGGGTAGTTTAGCTACAAAATCCATGGTGATGTCTTTCCATTTACCCATGGGTACACGTAAAGGTTCTAAACTCCCATACATTTTTCGATGTTGTGCCTTAACCCTCGCACATGCCACACACTCGGCCACCCACTTTGCAACATCGAGCTTCATCGTCGGCCACCAGTAGTAGGGTTTCAGATCCCTATACATTTTCGTGCTGCCGGGATGAATCGAGTACATGGTCTTGTGAGCTTCCTCCATCAGAAGATCTCTTATTCCTCCCGTTTTAGGTACCCAAATCCTACCTTGGAATACCTTCAGTTCTTGACCGTTTATATCGAACACTAACGTTTTGCCTAAACGTTCTTCATTTCGGTCATTTTTCTCTAAATCTTCTTCCTGAGCTTTCTTGATGCTTTCTACAATAGTTGAGACAACTTCGATTCTTAATGCCCTTGGCCTTTTCTTTTCAAGGCTCACTTTTTGGCTTAAAGCATCAGGTACAACATTTGTTTTACCAAGGTGGTAAAGTATTTCACAATTGTAATCCTTAAGGTAACTCTAGCCAGCGTCGTTGTCTCCTGTTCAATTCCTTCTGATTAAAGAGATACTGAAGACTGTTATGATCAGTGAAGAGTTTGAACTTTGTGCCATAAATATAATGCCTCCATATCTTTAGGGTGAATACTACCGCTGCCAACTCCAAATCATGAGTGGGGTAGTTCTTTTCATGTTCTTTTGATTGTCTAGATGCATATGTTATCACCTTACCCTTTTGGGTCAGAACACAACCTAACACAACTCCAGATGCATCGCTATAAACTGCAAAGTCTTCAACTCCATCAGGTAAACAAAGAATTGATGCTTCTCACAACTTCTTCTTTAGCTTCTCGAATGCTTCCTTATGCTCGTCACTCCAAGTATAAGTAGCACCCTTGTGGGTCAAAGCTGTTAATGGGGCAGCTATCGAAGAAAAGCCTTAGATAAATCTTCTGTAATATCCGTCTAATCCTAGAAAGCTTCAGATCTTCATGGGACTCTTTGGTTGTTCCCACTTTATTATAGCATCAATCTTAGTTGGGTCAAGCATTATCCCTTCTTAGTTAACCAGATGACCCTAAAATTGAACTTCTTGAATCCAAAAATCACATTTGGAGAACTTTGCATACAATTTCTCCTTTCTCATAACTTTTAACACTTCTTGCAGATGCTTTATCATGCTCCTGCTAGCTTTTTGAATAAATCAAATTTTCATCTATGAACACTATCACATATTTATTGAGGAATGGTTTACAAACCTTGTTCATCAACTCCATGAATGCTGCTGGAGCATTGGTTAGTCCAAACGACATAACCAAGAACTCTTAGTGTCCATATCTTGTTCTGAATGCAGTCTTCCATATATCCTTCTCTATCACCTTTAGCTGATGATATCCTGACCAAAGATCGATCTTCGAGAAATAACTTGAACCTTGCAACTGATCGAACAGGTCATCAATCATTGGCAATGGGTGCTTGTTCTTTATTGTTGCCTTGTTCAGCTCTCTATAGTCTATGCACATCCTCATCCTTCCATCTTTCTTCTTTACGAATAACATCGGAGCTCCTGAGGGTGATGAACTAGGTCTAATGAAACCGTTGTCCAACAATTCCTGAAGTTGTGTCATAAGCTCCTTCATCTCCGTTGGTGCTAATCATTATGGTGCTTTTGCTACTGGTGTTGTTCTTGGTAACAAGTCTATTCGAAACTCCAATTATCTATTAGGGGGCAATCCAGGAAGATTTTCGGGAAAGACTTTCGGATAGTCACACACCACTGGTATATTTTGCATTTCCTTCTTCTCCTTCTTAGCATCGATCACGAATGCCAAGTATGAGGTGGATCCTTTAGACAAACACTTTCTGGCTTTCATTAGGGAAATGATTCCATAATTCACTCTGCGCTTGTCTCCGTACACCATAAATGACTCTTTTCTAGGCGGGTTTACCTTTACTATCTTTTTCATGCACAATATCTCTGCATCATTGGCGATAAGCCAATCCATCGCCAGTACGATGTCAAAACCATTCAACTCAATGGGTAACAACTCCTCATGGAATTCATTTCCGTTCAAGTCGATGACAATATTCTTAATGAAATTGGTAACAGGTATGAATTTTCCGCTAGCAACTTCTACAATTAGGGCATCAACAAGTTTTTCTATAGGCAATGCTAGTCTTCCACCAAATTTATGTGATATAAAGGAGTAATTCACTCCGGAATCAAACAATAAATTGGCATGCAATCCATTTACAAGAAAGGTACCTGAAGTGACATCCGTTGCATCCTTTGCAACTTCCAATGTTACCTGGAAAGATCTGGCTTTTGGTTTTGGTGGGAGATTGGGCTTTGCTGCCTCTTTCTTCTTCGGACAATCCCTCAAAATGTGGACTTCTTTGTTGAACCCATAACAGACTTTCTTATTGAAGGTGCATTCATTGGCATAATGTCCAGGCTTTCCATATTTATAACAAGTGACTTCTTCGTCACATTTCCCAAAATGCTTCTTTTTTCACTTCTCACACCACTTTGCTTCGATTCCTCCTCCAAATTTCCTTGAACCAGACTTCGAGAACTTGCTCTTCTTATTCGAACCTAAAGTTCCTTCAAACTTTCTCTTCTTGCCAACTTCAACCTTGTTGACGACTCTTCCTTTGATCATATCTTTAACAAACTTGGTAGCCCAGATAGCTGTCTCCAGGGTAAGTGCCTGAAGCACTGACACCGCATACTCCCATGGAAGTCCCATTGCGTACCTGTTGATTTTTGTCAGCTCGTCTAGGACAATACGCAAAGTAAACTCCATTTTGTCTGTGAAGTTATTGGTGTATTCATCGATGGACATGCTTCCCTTCTTTAATGTCAGAAATTGGTTATCTAGCTCAAGTACATTTTGGGCCGAGCAGTACTTGTGCTTGAAATGCACCAAGAACTCTGCCCAAGTTAGTTATAGTGGCTCATTAGGGCTTAGGGTCTTCCCTAGAGTGTTCCACCGGCAAACAGGGTCACCTCTGAACTGACGTATTGTAAATATGGTTTGTAGCTTGCCTTTGCAGCCACATGTCATGAAGGCTTATTCCATCTCCGAGATCCAATCCATTACTCCGATGGGATTTTCCTTTCCAGTGAAAGTTGACGGCTTACAAGTCATAAAGTCTTTGTACTTGCATCCATTTCTCTCGACTCCATCCTCTTGGTTATTCCTCCTAACTGTTGGAACCTGAAAGTGAACCTCTAGCAATCCTAAGTCCCAGTGCCAATTCTGAAGTATACATAAGTTCTGAAATGAAGAATGGTCATGAGTCAAACGTGAAGAGTGGTCCGGAATCTGTCCGGACCTGGAGAGAAGAAGATGAGTAGCCTGAAATGAAGGCATTCTGGAATGGACTTCATGTCCGGAATGTATACTGATCCGGAGTCACTATATTTTGTCTCTGTGCAATTAATTAAGTTTGTATTTGTATTGACATAATGTTTCATAGGACTTAGTCTTTTTGTAATATTAGACAATCAGAATGTCAGTTTCCCAGTTTTTTCAGTGTAACCTTCACTCCTATTTATAGGAGCTTTTAATGCAAAGTCAAAAACAGATCTTTTCACTTATTTTGGCATTTTACTAAGTCACTTCAATTCTATCATAAACATTCTTCTTGTTCTTCATTTAATATATTTACCTTGATCATTATCTATTCCCTTCATTTATATCTTGAATACTTTGTTAGGAGTATTTATTCAGACTTGACTGGTCTTGCGACTTGACTGGAATACTTATTAGCAAGAAGACGTTGATCTTAAGCATTCATTCAAGGTTTGAGTTTTCAAACCTTATCCCTGTGCATCATATCATCCTTGTTCTCACAATTGGTATCAGAGCTTGAACGGTTGTCCTTTGGATCCACAAGATCAGAATATCATTGATTTGAAATTACCTTGGTATTTCAATCATTTCTGTGTTCAGGATAAAAGTTCTTCTATATACCACTTTTGCTCAAGATATCTTCAATGAATGCTTCTAATCCTCAACAAATGTATTCAATGCAAATAGCTAATAGTGTGGGATGCCCTACTTGTGCCCCATTGCTAGTTGTTGAAGAATATGATCACTGGAAAGTAAGAATGGAGAGATTTTTACTTGGAAAAGAAAAAGGTGAATCTATTTGGAGATCCATCAAAGAAGGGCCACATGCTCGAGTTCGAAAATCTATAAGAGATGTTGCTGCTCAGCTTATTCTTCAAGATGAGACTCGTCCAGCTCCTTTAATAGCTGATGATCTTGAAACGTTGCATGCTGATCAAATCGCCTTCTCTAAAATGGTGTTTGGTGTTCCTCCTTCTCTTTTTGAGCACATCAAATTATGCAAGTCTGCTAAAGAGATATGGGACACACTCCAAGATCTGTTTGAAGGGTCAGAGAATATGAAGGAAAAACGGTTGACTTCAGTTGTAAATGAGTTCGACACATTCACTACCACTCTTGGTGAATCTGTTGCCTCAACTTCTAACAGATACCGAATCATTGTCAACAACATGACAACTCATGGAATAGTCCAAACTCCTCTTGAGTACAACCTCAAGTTCATCAATAGCCTCAGAAAGGGATGGGGAAATGTGAAGTCTTGTCTTCAGAGTAATGGATCTCTGAAAAATCTCAAGCTTTATCAACTTTTTGATGAGCTTCAGGGTCATGAATCAAACGTTACTCAAACTCTAAGAGAACTCACCAGAGGTCCCCTTGCCTTACTCAGCTCCTATGACCCTCCTCAAACCTCCAACCCAGGCACTTCAGACCCTCTCACTACTGTTGTTCCATTCACTTATTCCGCACTTCCTACTGCTCCGGTTCATGCCAATTCCAATTATCCTCCTATGGAAATCTTGAATCTTGATGAAACAGACTCAGAACTTCGATTCCAACAAGAATTTGCTCTACTATCAATGAAGTACAACCGTCCTTTCAACAAACCCTTTAACAACCGCTTCCAAAATTCTCAACAAAATAACTGCTTTCAAACTCCTCACCATGATAATCCTTAACCTTTCAATAAACCTTCCGAAAATCCTCGTGCTTACAAGCCAAATCTTCCAAATCAGGATCACACTTTGGAACATCCACAAATTCCGAAATCTGAAAAACCAAAATCTGTGTGTCACAAGTGTGGACATGCAAATCACTTTACCAAAGATTGCTTAGCTGAAATCCCACAAAAACAAAAGGTTAAGGACTCTGCTTACTAAGCTCGATGTGCTCAAGAATTGGTTGAAAGTGAAAAGGCTTTTGTTAATATGGTGTCAAGAGATATGGAAGGATACTGGTCTTCTAAAGATGATGATGATACAACTACTGGCAGAAACATGTGTCTCATGGCTCATCAAGAAATCAAATGTGATGAAGGATACTGGTCGTCTGGATCTAAAAGAGATGATGAAGATGCTAAGCCCAAGTATTGCTACATGGCTATGAACGATCCTCCAGGAAAAAACATCATTCAGCAGGTAAAATTTATGATTATTGAAAATAATTTTGATTATGAACCATATCTAACTTAGATCCAATCGGACATAAGCATCAAATACAAAAGCCTATGAGTCAGCCATAGAAGCCAGTGAGAAGAAGAAAATTGAATTAAATCGTCTTAGGTTACATTTGAAGGATAAGAAGTTAAAAATAGAGTCTTTAGAACATGAGCTTGAAATGTCAAAAGATGAATGTATCATTTTAAAAGACAAATGTGAAATCACTTATTCTGAAAGAAATGTCTTGATTTGTGATAACAAACGTCTCAATGCTAAGATATATGCTTTGCATAATTCCATTGACATGCTTGAAGCAAATATAAGGATGACCCATAACTTTCGTCATCCATGGTCCAAAGCACCTGGCCTCGGAAGCGAGTTTCCGAAGCCAATTGTTCGTCCTTTAGAGGAACATCAAACATTCGGACACCCCTATTTCTCCATTATCACCCATTCAGGAGAATGTAGACCACTTTGCATCTTTAATTCTTGAGTTTCAACCATTTGTTGTCAAGTGTCTCGATTCCTCGCCTTTTCCGCCTCTGACAAACCTGGACCTAAATCGGACCACGAAATTTCATCATAGTGTCTCAAATTGTGTAGATTATGTTCCAAGACATAATCCTCCTAACAATTGTGTTATTGAGGAAATCATTCTGGTGACAACTTAAACTGATACTTCTAAGGTTGTATGGGCATCCCTAGATGATAAAATTGAAGCCTCAAGCTGTGTCTCCTATGATTCTTATGAATCAGAATCGTTAGTTACCTCAAAAACCATGTTGGTTTCCATTGATCCCGAATTCAGAAATCCATCTATAGGACAAACCTAAAAATCTTCGTTTCAACCTAAGAAAAAACGAATGCTCAATAGGAAGGATATTATAGATCCCAAAGTATAAGCTCGAAATTCTCACAAAAAGGATATTACGTCTAGAAAAAATACTAGGTTCCTTGAGAACTCCAAAAGGCGTGTATCTCGGAACTCTCGCTCCTCAAACCCTAGTCAAAACTCCTTCACTCCCACTAAGATCCTCAAGAGACCTTCAAATTCTTATAGTGATGTAGAACCAAAGAATGTAGTTAGTTCCACTAAGCCTAAAACTCATGTGGATACCACTTCTGTCCAAACGACCTCTCCTCAGACTGTTTCATATGTTTTCATTGCTAAATCTAATGGCACAATTTTTAAACCAAATTCTTCAAAAACCAATGTGTCATCAAGCAAACCAAAAAGTATAAAGAAAACAATTTCTTCAAAATCTTCAAAGCAAAATTTTGTGTGGAAAATCAAATCTCACATTAATGAAACTATAGTTCCAAAGGTGTCAGTTATACCCTATGTCGCTCATAAGTCACTTCAGAAGCCCAAGATTCGTGCCCTTGTCCCAAAATCTAACTCGGAGCCTAGAAACTCCACTATTCACTAATTTTATAGGCACCCTGTGCTTCGGAGCAAGAGACAATATGGTATATTGATTGTGCTTACTCCATGCACATGACGGGGCAGAAGAACTTTAAGCAAGATCTGAAGCTTGCACCAAATACTGGATATGTAACTTATGGAAACAACTCCAAATCTCAAATCCGAGGTTATGGCATCCTTAAAAATGGAAAATTTTCAATTTCAAACGTGGCGTATGTAGCTGATCTAAAGCACAACTTGATAAGTGTGGTTCAACTCACTGATGCAAATCATCAAGTTGAATTCTGCAAAAAACACAGCTACATCATGACCGAAGACAGAAAAGAATGCTTGATCAAGCCCAACTACAACAAGAACATGTACCCTCTCGATATCAACATGATCATTGGCAAGCCCTAACTGTGCTTACTCTCCAAAGCTATTCCTGATGTCAGTTGGTTATGGCAGCAAAGGCTTTCTCATTTGAACTTCAGATACATGAATGATCTTGTTTCATGCGAAATGGTTAGAAGTCTGCCACTCCTCAAATTCGAGAATGATCACTTATAGGCTGCATGTGAGTGTGGTATGTAGTCAAAGAAGGGTCATCCAGTCATCATTGAAAAATCAATCTCGAAACCCTTAGAACTTCTACACATTGATTTATGTGGACCATCAACAGTTGAAAGTTTGCATCACAAAAAGTATATTCTTGTGATTATGGATGATTTCACTAGGTTCACTTGGGTCTTCTTCCTCAGGCTTAAGTCAGAAATAGCCTTCGAGCTCATAAATTTCATCAAAGGAATATAAGTTCTTATCAAACTCCCCGTAAGGCGAATCCAAAGTGAAAATGGTTCGAAATTCACAAACTCAATCATTGAGAATTTCCTTACTGAGAAGGGCATTGACCATAATTTTTCTGCTCCATATACTCCTCAACAAAACGGTGCAGTCGAACGAAGAAATAGAACTCTAGTTGAAGCTGCTCGATCAATGCTTAATTTTGCAAATCTTCCTCTATCTTTGGGCTGAAGCCGTTTCTACTGCATGCTTTACTCAGAATAGAAGTATCATCAATAGACGCCTCAACAAAACACCGTATGAAGCCATGAATGGTCGAAAGCCAACAATCTCGTTTCTTCATGTTTTCAGATGTAGATGCTTCATCAAGAACAACCGTGATCAGCTTACCAAGTTCCAACCAAAGGCTGATGAAACTATTTTCCTCGGATACTCCTCAAAATCAAAGTCTTACCGAGTTCTCAATCGACGTACTCGAAGAAAGTTTTGATGTTACCTTTGATGATAATTTCATTCGGAATTCTGGCTCGACTCATGTTACCACCCACATTGTGGAGTCTGATGCTCCTTCTCCGGAATGCCTGAACATTCAAGTAATCCATGAAGTGGATTTTGAAACTCTCTTTGGACCCTACGAAATAGATCTTGATTCGGAATCTCGTATAAGGCAACATGCCACTCTGGATGTTACTGTTTCTCAAAATGTCTCCGGTCTGATTCCAAGTCTTCCTCCATTTGATTCCGAACAATTTCAACCTTCTCAGGTTGAGGGGGAGAATGGTCAACCTTCTGTTAAATCAAATGTGGATGGATTTTAAGATGCATCTGCTGACTTCGATGATTCAAATCCGATCAACATTGATGAAAATAAAAATTTCTTTGAGTTCCCTTCTGATGATGATGTCAACCTCTCCGGTTCAGAAGTTCAGGGGGAGCATCATCCTCAAGTTCAAACCATTGAGGGGGAGCAACTCAATCCCGTCATTGATATTGGCTCGTCTACGGCTCAAGAATTTCCAAGGTTACATGTCTGGACCAAGGACCATCCTCCGAACCAAGTAATCAGAAATATAAACGCTGGTGTTCAAACTAGATCTGCTGCAAGTCTTCAACATGAATGTCAATTTTCGGCATTTATCTCCATGGTTGAACCCGAATCCATTAAAGAAGCACTTGAACATGCTGATTGGATCACATCCATGCAAGAAGAACTGACAGAATTTGATAGAAATGAAGTTTGGTCTCTCGTTCCTCCTCCTCAGAATCATCCTATTGTTGGTACTAGATGGGTGGTTCACAACAATTTAGATGATGCAGGAGTCATTATTCAAAATAAAACAAGACTAGTAGCTAAAGGTTTTACTTAGATTGAAGGCCTCGACTACGATGAGACCTTTGCTCCTGTTGCACAACTTGAAGCTATCAGAATCTTTCTTGCTTATGCTGCTTATAAAGGCTTCAAAGTTTACCAAATGGATGTCAAAAGTGCTTTTCTAAATTGTGAACTTGACACTAAAGTATATCTTCAACATCCTACCGGATTCATCAATCTCGCATTTCCGAACCACTACTATAAACTCCGGAAGACAGTCTATGGCCTCAAGCAAGCTCCCCACGCATGGTATGAGACCCTCACCGACTTTCTCAAGCACTTTGGTTTTCAAAGAGGTGTTCTGGATCCTACTCTATTCCGAAGATCGAATGGAAAGCATCTCATGTTGGTTCAAATTTACATGCATGACATCATTTTTGGATCTACGGATTCATCAATGGTTGCTGACTTTGCTAAGCTAATGATTAATCGATTCCAAATGAGCATGAATTATGGGTTAAGCTTCTTTCTTGGTCTCCAAGTCAAACAGAATAATAGAGGAATATTCATTCACCAAGAGAAGTACATTTTGGAACTCCTCAAAAAGTACTCAATGGACACTTGTGCCTCTGCCAAGGTACCTATGGGATTCGGACACAAGATCTTTGCCGACCCTTCAGGTTTTGTAGTCGATGAAAAGAAGTAAAGAGGAATGATTGGATCTCTGCTCTATCTCACAGCTAGTCATCCAGATATCATGTTTTCCACATGTTTACGTGCCAGATTTCAAGTCAACCCAAAGATGTCTCATCTTTTGGCTGTGAAGCAAATTTTCAGGTCCCTTAAAGGTACTAAGAACCTCGGAATCTGGTACCCAAAAAATGAGAGTTTCCTGTTACAAGCTTATTCAGATTCAAACTATGGTGGACTACAACAGGAGAGGAAAAGCACATCGGGTGGATGTCAATTCCTAGGTGCTCGATTGGTTAGTTGGTCACCCAAGAAACAAAACTGCATTGCACTCTCTATAGCTGAAGTTGAATACATTGATGCTGCTAGCTGTACCTCTCAAGTTCTATGGATGAAGTCTCAACTCTTGGATTATGGTTTCCGCTTTCAATGCATCCCTATCTATTGTGATTCTCAAAGTGCCATTGCAATTTCACACAATCCAATTCAACACTCCATGACGAAGCACATCGACATACGGTACCATTTCATAAAATACCATGTTTTAAATGGTAACATTGAACTCATTTTTGCTCCATCTGACGATGAGATTACTGATATCTTTACTATGGCATTAAAAGAAACCAAATTCAATGGTTTTCTTAACAAGATGGGTATGATGATGCCAGATCCTCAGTTTTTTCAAGAGACTTGTTCTATCTAATTGAAGTATCCGAAAGAAAATTGATTCCGATTAAAATTTTTTTTCTCTCGGAACTACTTTCTCTAGGAATACATAGGATCATTTTACTTATCTTTATTTCTAACCATCACCTGAGTTTTAAGTTGTACAGTTCATCTTGATTATCTGTTGTTTAAAGTCCACATAGTCATAATGATAAATATTTCATTTCAAAATTCACTCCATAAGGTATTGCACTCTATACTTTGAAACACTTTTTAAAAGTTGACTCCGGAAGTTCTCTCAAATCTTGTTCCGGACTGTCTCTCAAATATCTTTCAGAAACTTCTTCAAAACCATTTTCTCCGGAACTCAAAAATCATCATTTTAGAATTTCTCTCGGGAATCACTATCTTTTTCTTACTCCGGAATCTGAAACCAAACTCTTTCACTTCGGAATTTTCAAAACTTCAGATGACATTTCACTCCGGATTTTTCAAATTATAGTTTCAGAATCTCAATCGAAAAACCTTTTGAATATCAACTCACTCCAGATTAATTCCTATTCCAGACCTTTTTCAAAAAATTGTTTCGGAACTCAACTCTTTATCCATTGGTTTTAAATCTGTCCGGAATCGATCATCTAGAATACCAAAGGTTTATAAGGCGAAACAATCTCACAACGGTTACTTTTAGAGAATCCTTATCCTATCTTCCTTGATTTTCGTGACACGATTGCACGCCTCCATAAAGCGACCATCGAATCGCCGTTTAGGGTTTTCCACTTCAAGTTACAAACAACCCAACCTTTCCCTTCCCAAGTCAACTCAACCCCCAAAAGTAGTTGTTCATTTAATGCAACCCAATTCACATTCGGACCCTCATCATTACCCTCACTGATCCAACCAATTTCCCTTACCTATATATATACCCACCAAAACCCCTTTTACCTCTTTACGCGCTCAAATCCTCTAAAACTTCAAACCCTCTTTGTGTTCATTGTGTTCTTCAAGCATTCATCACCCTGAAGCAATGGCTTCCTAATCTTCACCACAAAAAAATGCACCAACCGCCTCAACTCCAAAGAAGTCTATTGCAAAGAAGAAACGCTCCAAAGGTTCATCATCATCAGCATCGCCTGAACCGTTTATTAGGGATACAACACAATTTTTTTCCCTAAATCCCATCGATTACGATGAATCTGTTCGTGTTATGATCGAGTTCATAGCAAATCATCCCATCTCTATTCCTCTCACTAAAATCCCTGAACCGCCTCTCCCACTACATCATCTTTACAGAGCATTTACAAGAATCAAACTTAAGGATGGCGTATTGGAAACTAAGATAATGGGTCATAGGATTGTGCCTATCTACAAATCAACCTTCCTCAAAGCGATTGGCATGAAAGAAAACCCCAAAGGCTTTAGAGTTCAAGAACCCACCACTGAAGAGTTTCAGATGTTTCTGAATCACATTGGTTACAATCAAGACTACAGAGTTGAAGACTTCAAGAAATCGGCCATCTCCAAACTATGGACTGTGCTGATGCACTTCATCATTCGAGGGCTATCCGGAAAGCACAGTGGTACGGATACTCTTAACAAGGACTAGCTATATGTGGTTTATAGCATCTTTTCCGGACGCAACAATGCAGTTGATCTCCCGGAGGTTTTATGGAAAGACTTCTGCAAATTTGCCATCAAGAGGAAGGATAATGAAATTTCAAGCCCTACGTTCTGGGCACTGACGATTTAACAACTCTTGAAGGAGCTTTCCGAACCGCTTCCTGTTTCCATGATTCCTCCGGAGGTATGTGTCTCTTTCCAAGTCGTCAAGGCATATAGAATTCCGGACCAATCTTCTTTTGCTCCTATTAGATGACTTTCGGACCATATGTTGGCCTCAATCCCTTCTGATTCTGTTTATCTGAAACAACATTTGGAGACTTCGGTTTTGTTTGACCCAACACAACTTGCCCTAGTCTCCGTTGAGCCCATTTCGGAAAAGGCCAATCCTTCCATGTTCGGATTAAAGATTAAAAAAATCTGCCAAACGGAAGAATTCTCCCTCAAAGCCAAAGCCTAAAAAGAAATCCAAATTCAGTTCCTCCTCTCAACAGGAAGGAACGCGTGACATTCAGGCTAATTCTTGCCATCTGAACACCTCCCCCTGCCCACTCATCTGAGGTACCCCTCGGTAATTCAAAATCATAAGAACACACTCACGAGGAGTCTCCGCATAATCCACCCTCACCTTCCCAAAAAGGTGTGCCGGTGTTGACAATAGTTCCTTACACCCCCTGGAACACACCCACGAGTCACATTTGATATCCCTCTCATTTCTTCAACACGCACACACTCTGGAACCCATGTTCCGGGCCCTAAGCATTCCATAGCTGGAGTAGTCCCCTTGACTTCGGATGCCACAAATGGTCTGATACATGGAAGGTGTACATGACGAATAGGTGCTAAGGGTCCCAAATGGGAAGATTATGTGAACAGGGCTTCATCCAGACGTCCGGATCTTACATGATCTCAGGTGGAGGCCACGCTTATTTCAATGTATCACAGAGCACTTCAAAGAAATCTTCCATATGTTCCTCCCACTAACGATGATGCTGACAAAGAGCTTTCTTCATAACAACCACCAGTTCAACCTCATAACAACATCTTCCAAAGTGATCCGGATGAAGAACTCTCTAAATAGGTTATGCACACTGATGAAGGAAAAACGGTTCCGGATCCTAACTTCATGTATTCTGTCCGGGTTCACTCTAAGCCATCATCCACCAAGTCTGCTTTTGACTTCGGATCATCCTCCTCAACCACTCCGGATGGTAAATCAAACTCCAACATCAAGCTGCATGAAGATGATACCACCACTCAGCCTGATCCATCTACAAATCCTTCATCGCATCAAGCAAAGCCACAACACTCTGATTTTGACACCGGATCCTCAACTGGTGATTATATTAATCCTTTTGCTCTCCTTGAAATTCAAACAAATGTGTCAGACACAATGCAGAAAGTCTCCCAAATTGAAACATCCGTAACAGAGCTCAACACTAAACTGGATCAAAAGGTTTCCGGACTTGATTCCAAACTTGATGCCATCACCCAGTCTCTCTCAAAGCAGTCTGGACCCTCAATTGCCGAATGAGAAGCCCAATTAGATCAACCGATCTCCATCCGGCTCAAGCGTTCCCTTGAAGAAGTTGACCAAGTATGATGCTTCTGTTGAACACTATCTCGACACGATCACCACTATGCTCAAGGTCCATGATGACTTGGTGTCTGCTACCAACGATCTTATTAAGCAGACCCATGTTCGTCGTGAGAAATAGATCCAACGATTGGAAAAGGAGATCCAAAAGAATGATGAAATGAATCTTATCATTCAAAAAGTCCTCATCAAGCTACTTCGATCCACTTGGAACATCGTTGATGTTATGAATCGAAAGTTTGATGAGATGTTAGCTGTCCTTGGACACCTATTCGATCATCTTTCTGCTCAAGCGCCCACTACCGAAGCGTATGATGCTCTCACCAAACCACTCAACACTGGTCTTCAAAAAGTGTTTAAAAAATTTGATGGTTTGAAGGAGTCACTCATGCTTGCACCGGTTCTTCGATTCACCAATGCAAAAGGGGGAGAAGGTCCCAGCCAAACATGGAAGCCTGCCTTGGAGTTCACATTCCGGGATGAAAATAATTCTGATGAAGATGAACTGAAGATCCTTTGCATCTCCTCCTTCCAAAAAAATGATGAAGACAGTGATGAAGAGGAGTATGTTACAAACAGAGTTCTTGGTCTCGAGGCTTCGTAGTAGCTTTTTCCAAAGGCTATGACAGATGAAGAAAAGAGAATTTGGTGCGCTGTCTCCTGGCCATCTTCTCTACCTGATGCTCTTTAGATGGGTATCCAAATGGCCAAGGAAAAATCTCTACTTACTGCCCAAGCCTTTCGAGCCACTCCTTCAATGCTTCCTCCTATTCTGGCCGCAAAAATTTCTCCATTAGAACAAGGTTCCCCACTTCGGATCCCTGATGACATTACGGAAGAACCTCTTCCGAACCCCACTCCGAAATTTGTAATCAATGAGAACATGAAGCTCATTATATCTGAGTTGAATAAAGATAAAGGCAAAAAGCCTTTAATAGCTGATCAACAAGCAGCTCTCTCCTGACATCCTCTAAAGCAAAAACATGGATGGTCTCAGGAGGAAATTAATAAGGCACTAGAGGACAACATCCGGATCCAAGCTCTCAAGGATAATCCTGATCCGATGCGTGTAATTTCTCCTCTATGTCGTGAAGGAATTATCCATGATCATGAAATTATCTCGTTCATGTATTACGATGTTCCTACAAATGACTCTGAACAGCTCGATCTTCCTCTCTCTCCTTACAACAAATACTACATCAAATTCACTCCTCTTCACCCCTCTGACGATCCGGAAGCGACTCTCCGGACTGAGCAACAAAGGCTTGAAACATTATATTCCAAGAATGCACAACCTCTCAAGGAAGTGTGGACGAGGAAGAGAATTACCAAAGTTGATGGTTACGGAAGAAAAATCCTAGTGAAGTTTGAACTTAACTGCCTATTATTTCATTTTCACATCCTCCGGAACAAACCAACACCCCGGACCATCACTGATGCTGATTTCCCTTCAATGAATCCAAATGATATTTTCACTTTGGCTGCTTACTTCCGAGGAATTCTAAAAGATGGTATTAGTATGAGTGCTTACCATACGGCTCTGAGCTTCCTTAAGGATTATGTCGCGGAATTTTGCAGATGCGACTTTGAGCTGGCACACTTATACAGAACTGAAGACTTTGTTGCGAAAATCGACTTCATTCTTCCTAAAGTTGAACTACTTGCAGATGGTCCAATCGATGAACTGGTTCTAGGGTTTTTCTACACAACCAGAAAGACAAACAAGAAGGACTTTTTCTGAGTCCTTGACAAACACCTAGTTCCTACCAAAGCCCTTCAGAAGTTCATTTCTCGTGCATCCAAATCTGAAGCTCTGGAAAAGGTCATAGCAAAGTTTGTGAGTCAATTGACCTGGTATATTGAAGTCTGAGAATGGTTGTTCAGAGCCTACACTTTCATCAAGGAAGAAGCTGCATAAATTGACTGGATTGCTAAGTTCACTTAGAGGGAGATTATTGGAACCTGAAAGTGAACCTCTAGCAATCCTAAGTCCCAGTGCCAATTCCGAAGTATACATAAGTTCCAAAATGAAGAATGGTCCGGAGTCAAACGTGAAGAGTGGTCCGGAATCTATCCAGACCTGGAAAGAAGAAGATGAGTAGCCTAAAATGAAGGCATTACGGAATGGACTTCATGTCCAGAATGTATACTGATCCGGAGTCACTGTATTTTGTCTTTGTGCAATTAATTAAGTTTGTCTTTGTATTGATATAACGTTTCATAGGACTTAGTCTTTTTGTAATATTAGACAATCAAAATGTCAGGAACATTTCTATTGTTCGGTCCTATGTTAGTTTCCCAGTTTATTCAATGTAACCTTCACTCCTATTTATAGGAGCTTTCAATGCAAAGTCAAAAACTAATCTTTTCACTTATTTTGGCATTTTACTAAGTCACTTCAATTCTCTCAAAAATATTCTTATTGTATTTATTTAATATATTTACCTTGATAATTATCTTTTCTCTTCATTCATATCTTGAATACTTTGTTACTTAGGAGTATTTATTCAGACTTGACTGGTCTTGCCAGACTTGATTGGAACACTTATTAGCAAACATATATTGATCTTAAGCATTCATTCAATGTTTGAGTTTTCAAACCTTGTCCCTGCGCATCAGATCATCCTTGTTCTCACACTAACCACAAACGGTTCAGCTTGACCAACATATCTGCTGTAATTTCCTTCCTCTGACTGACTGTCATTTAATTCAGGTTGTTCAACAAGCATTGAAGGTTCAATCCTGTTGTTCAACAATAATTGTCTCATTTCTTCCCTTTATTCAGCCATCATAGCCTGAATCATGACTTGCACTCCAGCCATTGTGTTTGGTTATGGTGCAACTTCTGATATAGGCACCTGTTCCATCACTTGGGGTTGAGGTTGCTGATTTTTATTTGCATTTCGAGCTCCACTTCGAGTTCTTGCCATTATGATCTATACACCAAATTAGGTGAATTTAGATCTTTATTCACAATAGATTTTTAAATTCTCCTTATCACTCCGAAACGTTACATGCTAGTTCTAATATCGAAGTCATACGCTTAGAATCCTGAACACATAAGGTTTCAAGATCCGGTCGGCAACAGATCATAGATCCGAAAAAATAATATAATATATGGCAAACATATAGCATCTAGCACATAGAAATATTTTAGGCATCTTTCCTAAAAGATACTAGTGCTCGTGTCTAAAATATGGTACACACTCACCTCACGATCATCACTTAACATTCTAAGTTTAAGTCTTGAAATCGTACAAACTCGTAGTTCGCTTAAACTAATGCTCTGATACCAACTATGACATCCCCCTTTTTTACGGCCAGAAAAGACCGACTTTCGTTTATGCTTTTAAAATAAAATCAGAGTAATCTTTCAAAAACTGGTGTGGAATTTGACCCCAAAACAAAATACGATAAAATTTTATCAAAGCATTTCTTAAAGAAATGTATTTTTTTTATTTCTTTACAAAACTCGGGATGTCCACATCGATACAAACCAAAAGCATAAACAGTACGATATAGGCCTTACAACAGATATTTACATCTACTGGTCTATAATCCAAAAATACCTCATCATCATCCAACTATGCTCTTGTTCCACTACCTGTAATAAAGAAAGTTGAGTGGGTCAGGCTTGGGAGCCTGTTGAGCATATAGCGTTTTCAACCCAAAATAAATAAATTTTTTAATATCATCAACCAACAATAAATTTATTAATTTCATCAACCAACAATTTATTAATTTCATCAACCAACAATAACCCTGATTACCCGTTCCCATTATCCTCACTTTACGTCGTTAAACACCTATCACAAGAGACCTAGCCTAAGGATCATTATCGGGATGGACTTTACTGCTAAGGGGATTCCTCAGCCATATATGTCCATAAGGCAACCATGAGGAGGATGGAGTACACTGATGAACACATCGTTCACAAACACCTACATGTTGCGAGCTTGCCAACGTTCCATCGGACTGTCTAGAAAGGTCCATGGTCGTCATCTATACTTCGCTAGATGACTGGAACAACAACAACATTGAGGCCTCTCATCATTTTATCACACATCAACTATTTTATCTACCCATGTTTTACCAAACATATATAAAAATACATATACACGTTAAAACATGTATAAAACATCCATTCAACACCCATCTCAAATAAATAAACAATATATATACACATAGCACGTATTTTATAGAAAATACTTCATATCTATGTGTAAGATGAAAGTGACTACACACTCACCTGATTTAACGGTGATGGGACAACACTTCGTCCCTTAAAACAATATTTTTCGATGAAACCGGGATGTTTTCTAAAAAACCGGGCTCTACACGGGTAGAGTTTCGACTTCAAAAACTCTTTTTCTTGGAGACTTCAGGGCTCCGGGCTTTCTTCGGGTGCTAGGATGGTACCATAGGCTTTAGGGGGTTTAGGACAGGCTAAAAGGGAGTAGAGAGTGAAAGAGTAATGAAAATTGTAAACCAAAACTAGGAGGTCTCGCATGCTATTTATAGGAGTCTGATGCCTCGCATTACGCTGGGCGTAACTTCCTGGTATGTGGGGCATACTGCCTTGCAAGGTTCTTTGTTGGGTGTACGCTTTCGTACGTTGCGTGGAGTGGCTACGTGCCTTTTGTTCGGTTTTCGGGCTTCGGACGTGCCAAAGCTACTAACACGTATCGGAGCTAGTCCGAGTATGTTGGGCATACTCTTTTGTACGCTGCAAGTACGAGATACATGTCCTCTGATCGGGTTCTGAGCTGCAAAAGTGTCAAAGCTACTAACACGCATCAAAGCTAGTCCGAGTACGTGGGGCGTACTCGTTTGTACGCGGGGCATACTCCTTCGCGAGTTTATTTTTCAAACTTCAAAAATTCGTAACTTTCTTATACGAGCTCCATTTTTGACATTCTTTATATCCACACGTAGGTGAGATTATACTCTATAACTTTCGTTTAGACTCCGTCGGCTAATTTTAACTTCGTTTTTTTATATTATATTTTTAACAGGTCGGGACAGGAAAAGTCCGTTAAAAATTCATAACTTCTTCATTCGACATTCGTTTTCATCTGTCTTTTTACCGTTGAATTAGTATTGACGATATCTTCGATTCTCGTTTAGGTTGTGTCTGCTAAAAATCGCTCGATCTATAATTCGAATTCCGGGCTACATACTGCTATGCCAAATCTTAGAAAATTCATAACTTCCTCATACGAAGTTAGATTTGGACATTCTATTTATGCACGCTCTTGGTTTAATGTGTACTATGACTTTCATTTAGATCGCTAAGGCTAAAAAGCACTTTATCGTAAACTCACTTTTTACATCACACAACGTCGTGCCGGTTCTGTTACGAAACTTTGACAGGTCATAACTTCTTCGTTATAACTTGGATTTCGGTATTCTTTATATCTCCGGAATCCTTGTTTCAACCACTACAACTTTCTTGATAGATATAGGCTTTATCTAACGTTTTATTTTTGACGCTTATTTTTATCCTTAATTTATTAAATCATGATAATGAAGTATAAAGTACATAATACTAAAAATAATACATGTTTATTACTTACAAACAAATTACAAATATTGACCTAGACTATTACATCATCATTAATGCCTAGCCTAGAAACACAGGCGTTACAATTTGATCATGGATTCTCACCATTTTTGCAACATGAAAGATGTTTTTGGTGAAAATCTACAAACATTATCATCAAATCCAATAATTATGATGAACTTTTAAAAGGAAGAGGTGAAGATGAAGATTTAGCACATAAAATCATAAGAAACGAGTAGAAACTTGTAAATATTGCTATGGATCATCAAGAGATGTATGTACTTTACCTTAGATTGATTTATGTATTGAAAAAAAAACATCTAATCTTGTAATTTTCGTGGCTTTTGGGGCTTATTTATAGAGAGAAGTAAGTATTACACGAATGGTCCCTATGGTTTGGGGTAACTTGCATGCTTGGTCCCTAACTTATTTTTTTAACTCAGAAGATCCCTACTTTTTGTTTTGGTTACACGCTTGGTCCCTATAATTTGTTTTTGTTACGCGCTTGGTCCCTATCATACCTAAAAAGACTATTATTTAAATAAGGTAAAATTGTGAGGTAGGTAAGGTAAGGTGAAGGGGGTGGGATTGGGGGTGTGTTTATTTAAATAATTTAAAAAATCAATGACAAAATAGTCTTTTTAGGTAAAACAGGGACCAAGCGCGTAACAAAAACAAACAGTAGGGACCTTCCGAGTTAAAAAAACTAAGTTAGGGACCAAACATGCAAATTACCCTAAACCATAGGGACCATTCGTGTAATTTACTCTAGAGAGAAAGAATGGGGGGTTTTAGAGAGAAGAAAAGGGTGGAAAGAGAGATTTTGTTTCTCTGGATATCATATATCTCTCATTGTCTCTTTGGGGTTTCACTCCACCAAAATCAGTCACCAAACTATAGAAATATAGCTTAACTTATGAAAAATGGAATGGTTAAATCTCTCCCATAGATTATTCTCCTAAGTTCACGTTTTCTCTCTTTTTTTTCCATGCAAAAACTACAATCGAAAATGATCATCAAAGGAAAGAGGGTGAAGTGTAGGTAAGGTGCAAATGAGTAGATAAAGATAAGTTATATGGTAATAGAGAGCTAGAGAGAGGGAAAACCATCTCTTTCTAGCATTTTTTTGTACATTATTAAGTTTGGGAATTAAGTTTATAAAATGTAGACTTTTGTGATGAATTATATAAATTTTTACACCTATGTTCATAAATAAAACTAATATTTAAAATTTATTATTCCATGATATAATTTAAATTCCATGAATTATCTTTAATTAAAGATTTCATATAGGGGATGAAATTTTGGAGGACGTTTAAATTTTATAAAATGTGCAATCATTTTATAAAATTTTGACATTCTTATCAAATTTGGACATTTTAAACTATCATAATGGATATACAATATCCTGAATTGTTTTAAACCAAAAAAAATTTTTAACACCATAATGAAGTGATTTTAATATTTGAAATAATCAAATTTATAAAGATAAAATACTTGATATTTTGTAGAAAGTTACATAGTTCGATTTAAATCGGATTATTGGCATTTTACATAGTAGTTAAGCGATTCACACGAAAGGTGAGAGTTAAGTATACTACTTGTAGATTCTAATTTGACTTAAGTTTCTACTAGACTCTTACCTAATTTCTACTACTAGATCAAGGGTATTATGTCTCTACATGAATCATGCAAAGACACTCATATCAAAGAATAAGTTGAATTTAACAGTTGTTATAGTTAAAGTAGTAATATTTACGTACCAATGTGAAATCTAAGTATACCATCCATCGTTTCTAATTGTTCTAAGTTTCTAGTAGGTCAAGACTTAACTTCTACCTACTAAGTCCAAAATGTGTCGTGCCTACATGTGCAACTAAATTTATTCAAATCTAGAACTGACTCGAATTTTGATGGTTGTTATACTCTCCCCCAGTTGAAAGAAGTTCGTCCTGAAATTCAATTAGGGTCGTATTCAATTAGAACTTACTAAGATACAAGTATATAGTTGGAGAGGTGGTGACTTGAAAAACCTTTTGATCATATTGGATTAATTTTTAATGGAAAAGTCCAATCCTTTAGCTATAATCAAGTTAATGTTTTCCCTAGTTCGGGTTCTACAGTGTAGATTGTGGGAAATTAGTATCATGGAAATCATGTTCTAAACATAGCGACGTAGATGAAAAATTTTATCTAATTAGAGATTTTATGAATTAAGAAAACATTATAAGATCTATTGAAGCACCAACTACATTGAGTGCTAGGTCAGCATTAATCCTTAAGTCGCATTCTAAATCAGTACTAAGCCTAAATTTTCCGCCTAATTAAGAAGAAAAAATGTTCCTTTCTTGGTTGGGTACTATGTCTAGCAAAGATATATTTAGTAATAGGAAGAGGTAGCACGAATGAAATAGAAGCAATCAAGGGTAAGTTCCTAAAGATACGTACTAAGGGTAGGTAACAAAGTTTTGGTACATCTCAAATGTAAATACTATTCAAGTGTCGTCTATAAAAGAAATTACAAAATGATCGAGGATCTTCGAAACTATAATTACTATTACATCTACTCTCGCTACAATAAAACCATATTTAAAAAATATATTTAGAAAGTCATTGTTTCTAAATGGCGGAGATGAAAGTTCTGTTAAATTAAATCACATTATATAGGTAGTATTAGAAGTGTTTAGAAATGATAAGTAATTTCATTGTTATCAAAATGTGTAATAATTCCAAGAAAATGAAGATACGTGTGTAGTGACCAAACAAAATAATAAAAAAAATAAGGAAATTCATTAGGGTTAAAGGTTTAAGTCGTCAATGATGGAGCTTATATAGAAATATTTAGATTACAATTTTGAAAAATTATCAAAATGTTTAAGTCAAATCAAAACAAATCTACAAGGAGTTAGAATATTCATGAAAACAAGTTTAGGAGTTAGGAACATATTGGAAATTGCAGAGTAGAATGCTACTTTAAGAAATGTGTAAAAATATTGATCATCGAGAATGGTGCATTCTTAATTTAGTAATTTTAGGGAAACATTCTTTTGGAGGATAGATAAACGTAACATTTAAAACTTTTTATGTTGATAACAAAAAGAAGAAACATAAGAAAACATGACTCTTCACAGATATTTTGAGACTTAGAAAGACGATAAACACACGAGTATTTATCTTATGTATTTATATAAGGAAAATTCAATGAAAAAAATCATTATTAGTCAAATTAATAAATTTAAAATGAAAGAACGATTGAAAATAAGGACTACCCTTTTATGGTTGATTTTGCTAAGAGGTGCAGTTAAATATATTAGAGTTGACCAATTCAAAATTTCGCCTCATGACTATATACTTATTAATCGATCAGAACGAGCATGTAGACTTCTAGTCTATATACGTGCAAATATGGTATCAAGAGAAGCCAAAGAGACAAAAAAAGTTAGATTGTGTATTGTGCTATTTAATTTGATATTACTAGTTAGCTAAAAATGATATTTGGTAAAAGGCTTAACATGAGACAAGTATTTGGAATTCTTATGACCATGATGCAAAAAATATCTGAGTTTGATTGAAAGAGATAAAAGAAATCAAATACATTCTGAAATGACACAATAAGATGAGATACCATAAAAGTTTCTTCCGACAAGTGCAAAACAAATAAATTAAAGACTCAATATTTAGAATAATAATTAGACAGTATTGAGACAGCATCACTGGAAATTTAAAAGGGAACACCAAGTTTTGCAATGCTTTAATTTTTTTAGAAACTTTATAGATTATAAAACTAAAATGAAACAAAATAAACAAATAAGGTGTGTTTTAAAATGTGAGCATTAGTAATGTCTTATAAACATGTTTGGAGTAGAAAGTTGTAAATATATAATGTTGGGTTTCGAGAAAACACATTTAAGTAAAGTACAATGCCTAAATAAGAGCGTGCCCAATGAAGCTTTTACACATTACATGAACATCGATGTCATATGTTTGGGTTGTGTATCATAGAGTTTAAATACATTTATAAAAAAAAATGTTTTTAACTTTTCGAAATGTGACAAAATAGTAACAATGTTTAAAATGATTTATATCCCCTTAGAAATCACATGTAGCTATTAAAATGGATTTGAAGCGAAATTAAAATGAAAGGGTTAAAATCAACATTGGTTAAATTATGTTTCGAAGAAAAGTTCTAAGTTAAAGCAAGTTAGCAAAAGTAAAGTTGGTTGTTTTTAACGAGAAATATGGATTACATGGTTAGGAAATATCTAGTAGGTTATACGAAGTGGTTATAAAATATTACATTGATGGCAAGTAAAACCGGTGAAATAAAATAGGTTTTAGATGGAAGATTAGGGAGTAAGGAATAAATGGATTAGTGTAGCAAGTCGTTCCTAAATACTAAGGCAAGTAGTAATGACTTTTCTCCAAAATAGAGGGCATGAAATTTGTTTGTAAAACGTTTTATAGTATAGACACAGTTCCACACCTTTTATAGGGGTAAAAGGTTAAGTTAAATGGTTGGCGTGTGGCGTAAGAGGATGTAATCCTTGATAACGATAGGAATGTTAGTGACGCCGATAAGGACTCAAACGAATGTATGAAAACAATAAGGGTCGAAGGATGATTTCAAATTATAGGAAATTTTCGTACAACAAAGGAGTATGATTTAGGTCCGGGAATGAAATTTAAGGTTGAAGGTTGGGTATGAAACATGTTTGAAATTTAGAAAGTGTAAGATGATGGTATACTTGAGAAGATCACTAGTGCATTATTGGAGCCTCCAATGAAGACTTGGAAATTGTCATCATAAGGGGGATGGTTTATGCTTGCAGTAATATATATAAAGTAAAGATGGTAGGGTAAGAACTACCTAAATAGAAGATTTTGATTCAAAGAGATATCCTAGACTAAGTTTTAAGGCCAAGAAAGAAACAACCGAGAACTAAAATTGTAGCGTAAAAGAGAAGTCTCATGTATCTATAGCAATGGGCGGAACCTCCTTGTCTCCTTGGGAGTATTATCGGGGATGCTAGCCAATGGTATCCTAATGACTACTTATGGTGGCTCATCTACCTTCTACCACAATGCTCCTACTTGTGGTGGCTCCTCGTGAGGCTTCAGCTGCCTTGAAGCATAAGCTATCACATGACCCCTCTGCATCAATACTACGCCCAATCCCGAAATCGATGCATTGTAATATACCACAAAATCATCCACACTCTATGGTAGTGTCAAAATCAGAGCCTCACATAACTTCTATCTCAAGGTCCTACTCAGGACCCTAATCGAAAGTAACTGACTTCTTCTCTAACCTGGTCAATGGAACTGCAATCTTGGAGAAATTATTGATAAACCTCCGATAATACCCACCTAAACCAAGGAAATTTTGGATCTCAGATGGAGACTTTGGAACCTTCCATTGCATCACAACCTCGATCTTGGCCGGATCAACAAATATACCCTTCTGATTGACAAGGTGCCCCAGAAACTACACATCACACAACCAGAAATCGCACTTAGAGAATCTAACATAAACTCTCTCCTAATTTACAGTCTCTAGAACCTCTCGTAGATGATCCTCATGTTTCTCTTTGGTCTTAGAATAGACTAATATATCATCAACGAAGACAATCACTGACCGATCTAGCATCAGCCTACAAACCCTGTTCATAAGATCCATGAATGATGTTGATGCATTGGTGAGCCCAAAAGGCATCACCACCAACTTGTACTGGCTATAACGAGTCTTGAAAGCCATATTCTAAACATCCTCATCCCTAAACCTCATCTGATGATAGCCCGAACATAGATTAATCTTGGAGAACCACAACGCCCCCTTTAACTAGTCGAACAAATCATCAATCATTGGAAGCAGAAAATGGTTCTTCACCATTAATTTGTTAAACTCCCGGTAATCGATGCACATCTTCTAGGAGCCATATTTCTTCTTCACAAATAGTATCGACGCTCCCTAGGGTGAACTACAGTTTGATAAACCCCTTGTCTAACAGCTCCTGCAGCTATGTAGACAACTCTTGCATCTTCAGTGGTGCTAACCAATAAGGTGCCTTGGCTATCAAAGCCGCACCTGGAACCAAATCAATACGAAACTCAACCTACCTCTCTGTAGGCACTCCAGGAAAAATCCTCTAGGAACACAAGTGGGTAATCTCGAACGGCTGACACATTATCAATCATCCTCTTTCTCTCCTCCACGGTATCCAATACATAGTCCACAAGGCCAAAACAACCTTGTTGTAGATATCTCCTAGCTCTCGTGGCTGAATAGAGAGACAGACATATCAAGCCTTGTTGTTGGTGCGATTCTGTCCCAAGGAAACCACCCTATCATTTTTTCAACAAACCCCTCTCTCCTCAGATGCAACATGCATCTCTTACTCCTGTGAGATGTTGACAATTATCGCCGCAGTAGAAAAATGGTGCCAGTCCTTTTAGGTAGTCCTTTTAATATCACCACCGATCATCAAATCCTATGCCAATTGCTTTCTCAAACCATTCACATGCCTGAACTGGCTCTCTAAATGTTTAGGATTTGGATTTACAATCATCTATAAATCTGATGCCTCTAATCAAACAGTCGATGCCTCTCACATTGGTCTAACGAAGCTACATGAACATTATTTGGGTTATCTATGCCACTAATAGGGTTACTAGATTGCATCCGCTCTGACCTGTCTAAAGACCCATCCCTAAAGGAACCACTTGACAAAATTCAGATGCAATCCGATAATACTACTTGTTTTAAGTATCGTGATGACCTTATATTCTTCAGTGATCGCATTTATGTTCCCGATATACCACGATTAAGAAAGCAACTTATTATGGTGTATCATGATTCACTAATTGGTGGCCGCTATGGTATCCATGCCATAATCTTATACCTCTCTACGAATTTTTACTGGCCATACCTCAGAAAAGATGTCAAATCAAATGTTCAAATTGCTCGATATGTTTGCAAGTTAAACCGAATAATTCCTCTCCAATCGGTTTGCTCCAACCACTCCTAATTTCATCTCAAACTTGGGATGCATTCTCAATGAATTTTATAACCGAACTTCCTCCCTCTCAAGGAAACACATGTATCTGGAAGCTTATCTATAGGCAATTGCTAGCGATCACCCAACTAAGTGGGTTCGTTGTTTACAGGATCAACGGCTGTTGCGAACCTTGACACATGGCTTGTTGATAGAAATAACCTTTTGGATACAATTAAACACAATTTATGATGTGCACAACTACGTATGAAGGCTCAAGAGGATAAACATATACAAGACAAAGTTTTATGTGGGTTCATGGGTATTTGTCAAACTACGACCCTATTAGTAACAGTTTGAAATTTAAGGTTGAAGGTTGGGTATGAAACATGTTTGAAATTTAGAAAGTGTAAGATGATGGTATACTTGAGAAGATCACTAGTGCATTATTGGAGCCTCCAATGAAGACTTGGAAATTGTCATCATAAGGGGGATGGTTTGTGCTTGCAGTAATATATATAAAGTAAAGATGGTAGGGTAAGAACTACCTAAATAGAAGATTTTGATTCAAAGAGATATCCTAGACTAAGTTTTAAGGCCAAGAAAGAAACAACCGAGAACTAAAATTGTAGCGTAAAAGAGAAGTCTCATGTATCTATAGCAATGGGCGGAACCTCCTTGTCTCCTTGGGAGTATTATCGGGGATGCTAGCCAATGGTATCCTAATGACTACTTATGGTGGCTCATCTACCTTCTACCACAATGCTCCTACTTGTGGTGGCTCCTCGTGAGGCTTCAGCTGCCTTGAAGCATAAGCTATCACATGACCCCTCTGCATCAATACTACGCCCAATCCCGAAATCGATGCATTGTAATATACCACAAAATCATCCACACTCTATGGTAGTGTCAAAATCAGAGCCTCACATAACTTCTATCTCAAGGTCCTACTCAGGACCCTAATCGAAAGTAACTGACTTCTTCTCTAACCTGGTCAATGGAACTGCAATCTTGGAGAAATTATTGATAAACCTCCGATAATACCCACCTAAACCAAGGAAATTTTGGATCTCAGATGGAGACTTTGGAACCTTCCATTGCATCACAACCTCGATCTTGGCCGGATCAACAAATATACCCTTCTGATTGACAAGGTGCCCCAGAAACTACACATCACACAACCAGAAATCGCACTTAGAGAATCTAACATAAACTCTCTCCTAATTTACAGTCTCTAGAACCTCTCGTAGATGATCCTCATGTTTCTCTTTGGTCTTAGAATAGACTAATATATCATCAACGAAGACAATCACTGACTGATCTAGCATCAGCCTACAAACCCTGTTCATAAGATCCATGAATGATGTTGATGCATTGGTGAGCCCAAAAGGCATCACCACCAACTTGTACTGGCTATAACGAGTCTTGAAAGCCATATTCTAAACATCCTCATCCCTAAACCTCATCTGATGATAGCCCGAACATAGATTAATCTTGGAGAACCACAACGCCCCCTTTAACTAGTCGAACAAATCATCAATCATTGGAAGCAGAAAATGGTTCTTCACCATTAATTTGTTAAACTCCCGGTAATCGATGCACATCTTCTAGGAGCCATATTTCTTCTTCACAAATAGTATCGACGCTCCCTAGGGTGAACTACAGTTTGATAAACCCCTTGTCTAACAGCTCCTGCAGCTATGTAGACAACTCTTGCATCTTCAGTGGTGCTAACCAATAAGGTGCCTTGGCTATCAAAGCCGCACCTGGAACCAAATCAATACGAAACTCAACCTACCTCTCTGTAGGCACTCCAGGAAAAATCCTCTAGGAACACAAGTGGGTAATCTCGAACGGCTGACACATTATCAATCATCCTCTTTCTCTCCTCCACGGTATCCAATACATAGTCCACAAGGCCAAAACAACCTTGTTGTAGATATCTCCTAGCTCTCGTGGCTGAATAGAGAGACAGACATATCAAGCCTTGTTGTTGGTGCGATTCTGTCCCAAGGAAACCACCCTATCATTTTTTCAACAAACCCCTCTCTCCTCAGATGCAACATGCATCTCTTACTCCTGTGAGATGTTGACAATTATCGCCGCAGTAGAAAAATGGTGCCAGTCCTTTTAGGTAGTCCTTTTAATATCACCACCGATCATCAAATCCTATGCCAATTGCTTTCTCAAACCATTCACATGCCTGAACTGGCTCTCTAAATGTTTAGGATTTGGATTTACAATCATCTATAAATCTGATGCCTCTAATCAAACAGTCGATGCCTCTCACATTGGTCTAACGAAGCTACATGAACATTATTTGGGTTATCTATGCCACTAATAGGGTTACTAGATTGCATCCGCTCTGACCTGTCTAAAGACCCATCCCTAAAGGAACCACTTGACAAAATTCAGATGCAATCCGATAATACTACTTGTTTTAAGTATCGTGATGACCTTATATTCTTCAGTGATCGCATTTATGTTCCCGATATACCACGATTAAGAAAGCAACTTATTATGGTGTATCATGATTCACTAATTGGTGGCCGCTATGGTATCCATGCCATAATCTTATACCTCTCTACGAATTTTTACTGGCCATACCTCAGAAAAGATGTCAAATCAAATGTTCAAATTGCTCGATATGTTTGCAAGTTAAACCGAATAATTCCTCTCCAATCGGTTTGCTCCAACCACTCCTAATTTCATCTCAAACTTGGGATGCATTCTCAATGAATTTTATAACCGAACTTCCTCCCTCTCAAGGAAACACATGTATCTGGAAGCTTATCTATAGGCAATTGCTAGCAATCACCCAACTAAGTGGGTTCGTTGTTTACAGGATCAACGGCTGTTGCGAACCTTGACACATGGCTTGTTGATAGAAATAACCTTTTGGATACAATTAAACACAATTTATGATGTGCACAACTACGTATGAAGGCTCAAGAGGATAAACATATACAAGACAAAGTTTTATGTGGGTTCATGGGTATTTGTCAAACTACGACCCTATTAGTAACAGTTTGAAATTTAAGGTTGAAGGTTGGGTATGAAACATGTTTGAAATTTAGAAAGTGTAAGATGATGGTATACTTGAGAAGATCACTAGTGCATTATTGGAGCCTCCAATGAAGACTTGGAAATTGTCATCATAAGGGGGATGGTTTGTGCTTGCAGTAATATATATAAAGTAAAGATGGTAGGGTAAGAACTACCTAAATAGAAGATTTTGATTCAAAGAGATATCCTAGACTAAGTTTTAAGGCCAAGAAAGAAACAACCGAGAACTAAAATTGTAGCGTAAAAGAGAAGTCTCATGTATCTATAGCAATGGGCGGAACCTCCTTGTCTCCTTGGGAGTATTATCGGGGATGCTAGCCAATGGTATCCTAATGACTACTTATGGTGGCTCATCTACCTTCTACCACAATGCTCCTACTTGTGGTGGCTCCTCGTGAGGCTTCAGCTGCCTTGAAGCATAAGCTATCACATGACCCCTCTGCATCAATACTACGCCCAATCCCGAAATCGATGCATTGTAATATACCACAAAATCATCCACACTCTATGGTAGTGTCAAAATCAGAGCCTCACATAACTTCTATCTCAAGGTCCTACTCAGGACCCTAATCGAAAGTAACTGACTTCTTCTCTAACCTGGTCAATGGAACTGCAATCTTGGAGAAATTATTGATAAACCTCCGATAATACCCACCTAAACCAAGGAAATTCTGGATCTCAGATGGAGACTTTGGAACCTTCCATTGCATCACAACCTCGATCTTGGCCGGATCAACAAATATACCCTTCTGATTGACAAGGTGCCCCAGAAACTACACATCACACAACCAGAAATCGCACTTAGAGAATCTAGCATAAACTCTCTCCTAATTTACAGTCTCTAGAACCTCTCGTAGATGATCCTCATGTTTCTCTTTGGTCTTAGAATAGACTAATATATCATCAACGAAGACAATCACTGACCGATCTAGCATCAGCCTACAAACCCTGTTCATAAGATCCATGAATGATGTTGATGCATTGGTGAGCCCAAAAGGCATCACCACCAACTTGTACTGGCTATAACGAGTCTTGAAAGCCATATTCTAAACATCCTCATCCCTAAACCTCATCTGATGATAGCCCGAACATAGATTAATCTTGGAGAACCACAACGCCCCTTTTAACTGGTCGAACAAATCATCAATCATTGGAAGCAGAAAATGGTTCTTCACCATTAATTTGTTAAACTCCCGGTAATCGATGCACATCTTCTAGGAGCCATCTTTCTTCTTCACAAATAGTATCGACGCTCCCTAGGGTGAACTACAGTTTGATAAACCCCTTGTCTAACAGCTCCTGCAGCTATGTAGACAACTCTTGCATCTTCAGTGGTGCTAACCAATAAGGTGCCTTGGCTATCAAAGCCGCACCTGGAACCAAATCAATACGAAACTCAACCTACCTCTCTGTAGGCACTCCAGGAAAAATCCTCTAGGAACACAAGTGGGTAATCTCGAACGGCTGACACATTATCAATCATCCTCTTTCTCTCCTCCACGGTATCCAATACATAGTCCACAAGGCCAAAACAACCTTGTTGTAGATATCTCCTAGCTCTCGTGGCTGAATAGAGAGACAGACATATCAAGCCTTGTTGTTGGTGCGATTCTGTCCCAAGGAAACCACCCTATCATTTTTTCAACAAACCCCTCTCTCCTCAGATGCAACATGCATCTCTTACTCCTGTGAGATGTTGACAATTATCGCCGCAGTAGAAAAATGGTGCCAGTCCTTTTAGGTAGTCCTTTTAATATCACCACCGATCATCAAATCCTATGCCAATTGCTTTCTCAAACCATTCACATGCCTGAACTGGCTCTCTAAATGTTTAGGATTTGGATTTACAATCATCTATAAATCTGATGCCTCTAATCAAACAGTCGATGCCTCTCACATTGGTCTAACGAAGCTACATGAACATTATTTGGGTTATCTATGCCACTAATAGGGTTACTAGATTGCATCCGCTCTGACCTGTCTAAAGACCCATCCCTAAAGGAACCACTTGACAAAATTCAGATGCAATCCGATAATACTACTTGTTTTAAGTATCGTGATGACCTTATATTCTTCAGTGATCGCATTTATGTTCCCGATATACCACGATTAAGAAAGCAACTTATTATGGTGTATCATGATTCACTAATTGGTGGCCGCTATGGTATCCATGCCATAATCTTATACCTCTCTACGAATTTTTACTGGCCATACCTCAGAAAAGATGTCAAATCAAATGTTCAAATTGCTCGATATGTTTGCAAGTTAAACCGAATAATTCCTCTCCAATCGGTTTGCTCCAACCACTCCTAATTTCATCTCAAACTTGGGATGCATTCTCAATGAATTTTATAACCGAACTTCCTCCCTCTCAAGGAAACACATGTATCTGGAAGCTTATCTATAGGCAATTGCTAGCGATCACCCAACTAAGTGGGTTCGTTGTTTACAGGATCAACGGCTGTTGCGAACCTTGACACATGGCTTGTTGATAGAAATAACCTTTTGGATACAATTAAACACAATTTATGATGTGCACAACTACGTATGAAGGCTCAAGAGGATAAACATATACAAGACAAAGTTTTATGTGGGTTCATGGGTATTTGTCAAACTACGACCCTATTAGTAACAGTTTGAAATTTAAGGTTGAAGGTTGGGTATGAAACATGTTTGAAATTTAGAAAGTGTAAGATGATGGTATACTTGAGAAGATCACTAGTGCATTATTGGAGCCTCCAATGAAGACTTGGAAATTGTCATCATAAGGGGGATGGTTTGTGCTTGCAGTAATATATATAAAGTAAAGATGGTAGGGTAAGAACTACCTAAATAGAAGATTTTGATTCAAAGAGATATCCTAGACTAAGTTTTAAGGCCAAGAAAGAAACAACCGAGAACTAAAATTGTAGCGTAAAAGAGAAGTCTCATGTATCTATAGCAATGGGCGGAACCTCCTTGTCTCCTTGGGAGTATTATCGGGGATGCTAGCCAATGGTATCCTAATGACTACTTATGGTGGCTCATCTACCTTCTACCACAATGCTCCTACTTGTGGTGGCTCCTCGTGAGGCTTCAGTTGCCTTGAAGCATAAGCTATCACATGACCCCTCTGCATCAATACTACGCCCAATCCCGAAATCGATGCATTGTAATATACCACAAAATCATCCACACTCTATGGTAGTGTCAAAATCAGAGCCTCACATAACTTCTATCTCAAGGTCCTACTCAGGACCCTAATCGAAAGTAACTGACTTCTTCTCTAACCTGGTCAATGGAACTGCAATCTTGGAGAAATTATTGATAAACCTCCGATAATACCCACCTAAACCAAGGAAATTCTGGATCTCAGATGGAGACTTTGGAACCTTCCATTGCATCACAACCTCGATCTTGGCCGGATCAACAAATATACCCTTCTGATTGACAAGGTGCCCCAGAAACTACACATCACACAACCAGAAATCGCACTTAGAGAATCTAACATAAACTCTCTCCTAATTTACAGTCTCTAGAACCTCTCGTAGATGATCCTCATGTTTCTCTTTGGTCTTAGAATAGACTAATATATCATCAACGAAGACAATCACTGACCGATCTAGCATCAGCCTACAAACCCTGTTCATAAGATCCATGAATGATGTTGATGCATTGGTGAGCCCAAAAGGCATCACCACCAACTTGTACTGGCTATAACGAGTCTTGAAAGCCATATTCTAAACATCCTCATCCCTAAACCTCATCTGATGATAGCCCGAACATAGATTAATCTTGGAGAACCACAACGCCCCCTTTAACTGGTCGAACAAATCATCAATCATTGGAAGCAGAAAATGGTTCTTCACCATTAATTTGTTAAACTCCCGGTAATCGATGCACATCTTCTAGGAGCCATCTTTCTTCTTCACAAATAGTATCGACGCTGCCTAGGGTGAACTACAGTTTGATAAACCCCTTGTCTAACAGCTCCTGCAGCTATGTAGACAACTCTTGCATCTTCAGTGGTGCTAACCAATAAGGTGCCTTGGCTATCAAAGCCGCACCTGGAACCAAATCAATACGAAACTCAACCTACCTCTCTGTAGGCACTCCAGGAAAAATCCTCTAGGAACACAAGTGGGTAATCTCGAACGGCTGACACATTATCAATCATCCTCTTTCTCTCCTCCACGGTATCCAATACATAGTCCACAAGGCCAAAACAACCTTGTTGTAGATATCTCCTAGCTCTCGTGGCTGAATAGAGAGACAGACATATCAAGCCTTGTTGTTGGTGCGATTCTGTCCCAAGGAAACCACCCTATCATTTTTTCAACAAACCCCTCTCTCCTCAGATGCAACATGCATCTCTTACTCCTGTGAGATGTTGACAATTATCGCCGCAGTAGAAAAATGGTGCCAGTCCTTTTAGGTAGTCCTTTTAATATCACCACCGATCATCAAATCCTATGCCAATTGCTTTCTCAAACCATTCACATGCCTGAACTGGCTCTCTAAATGTTTAGGATTTGGATTTACAATCATCTATAAATCTGATGCCTCTAATCAAACAGTCGATGCCTCTCACATTGGTCTAACGAAGCTACATGAACATTATTTGGGTTATCTATGCCACTAATAGGGTTACTAGATTGCATCCGCTCTGACCTGTCTAAAGACCCATCCCTAAAGGAACCACTTGACAAAATTCAGATGCAATCCGATAATACTACTTGTTTTAAGTATCGTGATGACCTTATATTCTTCAGTGATCGCATTTATGTTCCCGATATACCACGATTAAGAAAGCAACTTATTATGGTGTATCATGATTCACTAATTGGTGGCCGCTATGGTATCCATGCCATAATCTTATACCTCTCTACGAATTTTTACTGGCCATACCTCAGAAAAGATGTCAAATCAAATGTTCAAATTGCTCGATATGTTTGCAAGTTAAACCGAATAATTCCTCTCCAATCGGTTTGCTCCAACCACTCCTAATTTCATCTCAAACTTGGGATGCATTCTCAATGAATTTTATAACCGAACTTCCTCCCTCTCAAGGAAACACATGTATCTGGAAGCTTATCTATAGGCAATTGCTAGCGATCACCCAACTAAGTGGGTTCGTTGTTTACAGGATCAACGGCTGTTGCGAACCTTGACACATGGCTTGTTGATAGAAATAACCTTTTGGATACAATTAAACACAATTTATGATGTGCACAACTACGTATGAAGGCTCAAGAGGATAAACATATACAAGACAAAGTTTTATGTGGGTTCATGGGTATTTGTCAAACTACGACCCTATTAGTAACAGTTTGAAATTTAAGGTTGAAGGTTGGGTATGAAACATGTTTGAAATTTAGAAAGTGTAAGATGATGGTATACTTGAGAAGATCACTAGTGCATTATTGGAGCCTCCAATGAAGACTTGGAAATTGTCATCATAAGGGGGATGGTTTGTGCTTGCAGTAATATATATAAAGTAAAGATGGTAGGGTAAGAACTACCTAAATAGAAGATTTTGATTCAAAGAGATATCCTAGACTAAGTTTTAAGGCCAAGAAAGAAACAACCGAGAACTAAAATTGTAGCGTAAAAGAGAAGTCTCATGTATCTATAGCAATGGGCGGAACCTCCTTGTCTCCTTGGGAGTATTATCGGGGATGCTAGCCAATGGTATCCTAATGACTACTTATGGTGGCTCATCTACCTTCTACCACAATGCTCCTACTTGTGGTGGCTCCTCGTGAGGCTTCAGCTGCCTTGAAGCATAAGCTATCACATGACCCCTCTGCATCAATACTACGCCCAATCCCGAAATCGATGCATTGTAATATACCACAAAATCATCCACACTCTATGGTAGTGTCAAAATCAGAGCCTCACATAACTTCTATCTCAAGGTCCTACTCAGGACCCTAATCGAAAGTAACTGACTTCTTCTCTAACCTGGTCAATGGAACTGCAATCGTGGAGAAATTATTGATAAACCTCCGATAATACCCACCTAAACCAAGGAAATTCTGGATCTCAGATGGAGACTTTGGAACCTTCCATTGCATCACAACCTCGATCTTGGCCGGATCAACAAATATACCCTTCTGATTGACAAGGTGCCCCAGAAACTACACATCACACAACCAGAAATCGCACTTAGAGAATCTAGCATAAACTCTCTCCTAATTTACAGTCTCTAGAACCTCTCGTAGATGATCCTCATGTTTCTCTTTGGTCTTAGAATAGACTAATATATCATCAACGAAGACAATCACTGACCGATCTAGCATCAGCCTACAAACCCTGTTCATAAGATCCATGAATGATGTTGATGCATTGGTGAGCCCAAAAGGCATCACCACCAACTTGTACTGGCTATAACGAGTCTTGAAAGCCATATTCTAAACATCCTCATCCCTAAACCTCATCTGATGATAGCCCGAACATAGATTAATCTTGGAGAACCACAACGCCCCCTTTAACTGGTCGAACAAATCATCAATCATTGGAAGCAGAAAATGGTTCTTCACCATTAATTTGTTAAACTCCCGGTAATCGATGCACATCTTCTAGGAGCCATCTTTCTTCTTCACAAATAGTATCGACGCTCCCTAGGGTGAACTACAGTTTGATAAACCCCTTGTCTAACAGCTCCTGCAGCTATGTAGACAACTCTTGCATCTTCAGTGGTGCTAACCAATAAGGTGCCTTGGCTATCAAAGCCGCACCTGGAACCAAATCAATACGAAACTCAACCTACCTCTCTGTAGGCACTCCAGGAAAAATCCTCTAGGAACACAAGTGGGTAATCTCGAACGGCTGACACATTATCAATCATCCTCTTTCTCTCCTCCACGGTATCCAATACATAGTCCACAAGGCCAAAACAACCTTGTTGTAGATATCTCCTAGCTCTCGTGGCTGAATAGAGAGACAGACATATCAAGCCTTGTTGTTGGTGCGATTCTGTCCCAAGGAAACCACCCTATCATTTTTTCAACAAACCCCTCTCTCCTCAGATGCAACATGCATCTCTTACTCCTGTGAGATGTTGACAATTATCGCCGCAGTAGAAAAATGGTGCCAGTCCTTTTAGGTAGTCCTTTTAATATCACCACCGATCATCAAATCCTATGCCAATTGCTTTCTCAAACCATTCACATGCCTGAACTGGCTCTCTAAATGTTTAGGATTTGGATTTACAATCATCTATAAATCTGATGCCTCTAATCAAACAGTCGATGCCTCTCACATTGGTCTAACGAAGCTACATGAACATTATTTGGGTTATCTATGCCACTAATAGGGTTACTAGATTGCATCCGCTCTGACCTGTCTAAAGACCCATCCCTAAAGGAACCACTTGACAAAATTCAGATGCAATCCGATAATACTACTTGTTTTAAGTATCGTGATGACCTTATATTCTTCAGTGATCGCATTTATGTTCCCGATATACCACGATTAAGAAAGCAACTTATTATGGTGTATCATGATTCACTAATTGGTGGCCGCTATGGTATCCATGCCATAATCTTATACCTCTCTACGAATTTTTACTGGCCATACCTCAGAAAAGATGTCAAATCAAATGTTCAAATTGCTCGATATGTTTGCAAGTTAAACCGAATAATTCCTCTCCAATCGGTTTGCTCCAACCACTCCTAATTTCATCTCAAACTTGGGATGCATTCTCAATGAATTTTATAACCGAACTTCCTCCCTCTCAAGGAAACACATGTATCTGGAAGCTTATCTATAGGCAATTGCTAGCGATCACCCAACTAAGTGGGTTCGTTGTTTACAGGATCAACGGCTGTTGCGAACCTTGACACATGGCTTGTTGATAGAAATAACCTTTTGGATACAATTAAACACAATTTATGATGTGCACAACTACGTATGAAGGCTCAAGAGGATAAACATATACAAGACAAAGTTTTATGTGGGTTCATGGGTATTTGTCAAACTACGACCCTATTAGTAACAGTTTGAAATTTAAGGTTGAAGGTTGGGTATGAAACATGTTTGAAATTTAGAAAGTGTAAGATGATGGTATACTTGAGAAGATCACTAGTGCATTATTGGAGCCTCCAATGAAGACTTGGAAATTGTCATCATAAGGGGGATGGTTTGTGCTTGCAGTAATATATATAAAGTAAAGATGGTAGGGTAAGAACTACCTAAATAGAAGATTTTGATTCAAAGAGATATCCTAGACTAAGTTTTAAGGCCAAGAAAGAAACAACCGAGAACTAAAATTGTAGCGTAAAAGAGAAGTCTCATGTATCTATAGCAATGGGCGGAACCTCCTTGTCTCCTTGGGAGTATTATCGGGGATGCTAGCCAATGGTATCCTAATGACTACTTATGGTGGCTCATCTACCTTCTACCACAATGCTCCTACTTGTGGTGGCTCCTCGTGAGGCTTCAGCTGCCTTGAAGCATAAGCTATCACATGACCCCTCTGCATCAATACTACGCCCAATCCCGAAATCGATGCATTGTAATATACCACAAAATCATCCACACTCTATGGTAGTGTCAAAATCAGAGCCTCACATAACTTCTATCTCAAGGTCCTACTCAGGACCCTAATCGAAAGTAACTGACTTCTTCTCTAACCTGGTCAATGGAACTGCAATCTTGGAGAAATTATTGATAAACCTCCGATAATACCCACCTAAACCAAGGAAATTCTGGATCTCAGATGGAGACTTTGGAACCTTCCATTGCATCACAACCTCGATCTTGGCCGGATCAACAAATATACCCTTCTGATTGACAAGGTGCCCCAGAAACTACACATCACACAACCAGAAATCGCACTTAGAGAATCTAGCATAAACTCTCTCCTAATTTACAGTCTCTAGAACCTCTCGTAGATGATCCTCATGTTTCTCTTTGGTCTTAGAATAGACTAATATATCATCAACGAAGACAATCACTGACCGATCTAGCATCAGCCTACAAACCCTGTTCATAAGATCCATGAATGATGTTGATGCATTGGTGAGCCCAAAAGGCATCACCACCAACTTGTACTGGCTATAACGAGTCTTGAAAGCCATATTCTAAACATCCTCATCCCTAAACCTCATCTGATGATAGCCCGAACATAGATTAATCTTGGAGAACCACAACGCCCCCTTTAACTGGTCGAACAAATCATCAATCATTGGAAGCAGAAAATGGTTCTTCACCATTAATTTGTTAAACTCCCGGTAATCGATGCACATCTTCTAGGAGCCATCTTTCTTCTTCACAAATAGTATCGACGCTCCCTAGGGTGAACTACAGTTTGATAAACCCCTTGTCTAACAGCTCCTGCAGCTATGTAGACAACTCTTGCATCTTCAGTGGTGCTAACCAATAAGGTGCCTTGGCTATCAAAGCCGCACCTGGAACCAAATCAATACGAAACTCAACCTACCTCTCTGTAGGCACTCCAGGAAAAATCCTCTAGGAACACAAGTGGGTAATCTCGAACGGCTGACACATTATCAATCATCCTCTTTCTCTCCTCCACGGTATCCAATACATAGTCCACAAGGCCAAAACAACCTTGTTGTAGATATCTCCTAGCTCTCGTGGCTGAATAGAGAGACAGACATATCAAGCCTTGTTGTTGGTGCGATTCTGTCCCAAGGAAACCACCCTATCATTTTTTCAACAAACCCCTCTCTCCTCAGATGCAACATGCATCTCTTACTCCTGTGAGATGTTGACAATTATCGCCGCAGTAGAAAAATGGTGCCAGTCCTTTTAGGTAGTCCTTTTAATATCACCACCGATCATCAAATCCTATGCCAATTGCTTTCTCAAACCATTCACATGCCTGAACTGGCTCTCTAAATGTTTAGGATTTGGATTTACAATCATCTATAAATCTGATGCCTCTAATCAAACAGTCGATGCCTCTCACATTGGTCTAACGAAGCTACATGAACATTATTTGGGTTATCTATGCCACTAATAGGGTTACTAGATTGCATCCGCTCTGACCTGTCTAAAGACCCATCCCTAAAGGAACCACTTGACAAAATTCAGATGCAATCCGATAATACTACTTGTTTTAAGTATCGTGATGACCTTATATTCTTCAGTGATCGCATTTATGTTCCCGATATACCACGATTAAGAAAGCAACTTATTATGGTGTATCATGATTCACTAATTGGTGGCCGCTATGGTATCCATGCCATAATCTTATACCTCTCTACGAATTTTTACTGGCCATACCTCAGAAAAGATGTCAAATCAAATGTTCAAATTGCTCGATATGTTTGCAAGTTAAACCGAATAATTCCTCTCCAATCGGTTTGCTCCAACCACTCCTAATTTCATCTCAAACTTGGGATGCATTCTCAATGAATTTTATAACCGAACTTCCTCCCTCTCAAGGAAACACATGTATCTGGAAGCTTATCTATAGGCAATTGCTAGCGATCACCCAACTAAGTGGGTTCGTTGTTTACAGGATCAACGGCTGTTGCGAACCTTGACACATGGCTTGTTGATAGAAATAACCTTTTGGATACAATTAAACACAATTTATGATGTGCACAACTACGTATGAAGGCTCAAGAGGATAAACATATACAAGACAAAGTTTTATGTGGGTTCATGGGTATTTGTCAAACTACGACCCTATTAGTAACAGTTTGAAATTTAAGGTTGAAGGTTGGGTATGAAACATGTTTGAAATTTAGAAAGTGTAAGATGATGGTATACTTGAGAAGATCACTAGTGCATTATTGGAGCCTCCAATGAAGACTTGGAAATTGTCATCATAAGGGGGATGGTTTGTGCTTGCAGTAATATATATAAAGTAAAGATGGTAGGGTAAGAACTACCTAAATAGAAGATTTTGATTCAAAGAGATATCCTAGACTAAGTTTTAAGGCCAAGAAAGAAACAACCGAGAACTAAAATTGTAGCGTAAAAGAGAAGTCTCATGTATCTATAGCAATGGGCGGAACCTCCTTGTCTCCTTGGGAGTATTATCGGGGATGCTAGCCAATGGTATCCTAATGACTACTTATGGTGGCTCATCTACCTTCTACCACAATGCTCCTACTTGTGGTGGCTCCTCGTGAGGCTTCAGCTGCCTTGAAGCATAAGCTATCACATGACCCCTCTGCATCAATACTACGCCCAATCCCGAAATCGATGCATTGTAATATACCACAAAATCATCCACACTCTATGGTAGTGTCAAAATCAGAGCCTCACATAACTTCTATCTCAAGGTCCTACTCAGGACCCTAATCGAAAGTAACTGACTTCTTCTCTAACCTGGTCAATGGAACTGCAATCGTGGAGAAATTATTGATAAACCTCCGATAATACCCACCTAAACCAAGGAAATTCTGGATCTCAGATGGAGACTTTGGAACCTTCCATTGCATCACAACCTCGATCTTGGCCGGATCAACAAATATACCCTTCTGATTGACAAGGTGCCCCAGAAACTACACATCACACAACCAGAAATCGCACTTAGAGAATCTAGCATAAACTCTCTCCTAATTTACAGTCTCTAGAACCTCTCGTAGATGATCCTCATGTTTCTCTTTGGTCTTAGAATAGACTAATATATCATCAACGAAGACAATCACTGACCGATCTAGCATCAGCCTACAAACCCTGTTCATAAGATCCATGAATGATGTTGATGCATTGGTGAGCCCAAAAGGCATCACCACCAACTTGTACTGGCTATAACGAGTCTTGAAAGCCATATTCTAAACATCCTCATCCCTAAACCTCATCTGATGATAGCCCGAACATAGATTAATCTTGGAGAACCACAACGCCCCCTTTAACTGGTCGAACAAATCATCAATCATTGGAAGCAGAAAATGGTTCTTCACCATTAATTTGTTAAACTCCCGGTAATCGATGCACATCTTCTAGGAGCCATCTTTCTTCTTCACAAATAGTATCGACGCTCCCTAGGGTGAACTACAGTTTGATAAACCCCTTGTCTAACAGCTCCTGCAGCTATGTAGACAACTCTTGCATCTTCAGTGGTGCTAACCAATAAGGTGCCTTGGCTATCAAAGCCGCACCTGGAACCAAATCAATACGAAACTCAACCTACCTCTCTGTAGGCACTCCAGGAAAAATCCTCTAGGAACACAAGTGGGTAATCTCGAACGGCTGACACATTATCAATCATCCTCTTTCTCTCCTCCACGGTATCCAATACATAGTCCACAAGGCCAAAACAACCTTGTTGTAGATATCTCCTAGCTCTCGTGGCTGAATAGAGAGACAGACATATCAAGCCTTGTTGTTGGTGCGATTCTGTCCCAAGGAAACCACCCTATCATTTTTTCAACAAACCCCTCTCTCCTCAGATGCAACATGCATCTCTTACTCCTGTGAGATGTTGACAATTATCGCCGCAGTAGAAAAATGGTGCCAGTCCTTTTAGGTAGTCCTTTTAATATCACCACCGATCATCAAATCCTATGCCAATTGCTTTCTCAAACCATTCACATGCCTGAACTGGCTCTCTAAATGTTTAGGATTTGGATTTACAATCATCTATAAATCTGATGCCTCTAATCAAACAGTCGATGCCTCTCACATTGGTCTAACGAAGCTACATGAACATTATTTGGGTTATCTATGCCACTAATAGGGTTACTAGATTGCATCCGCTCTGACCTGTCTAAAGACCCATCCCTAAAGGAACCACTTGACAAAATTCAGATGCAATCCGATAATACTACTTGTTTTAAGTATCGTGATGACCTTATATTCTTCAGTGATCGCATTTATGTTCCCGATATACCACGATTAAGAAAGCAACTTATTATGGTGTATCATGATTCACTAATTGGTGGCCGCTATGGTATCCATGCCATAATCTTATACCTCTCTACGAATTTTTACTGGCCATACCTCAGAAAAGATGTCAAATCAAATGTTCAAATTGCTCGATATGTTTGCAAGTTAAACCGAATAATTCCTCTCCAATCGGTTTGCTCCAACCACTCCTAATTTCATCTCAAACTTGGGATGCATTCTCAATGAATTTTATAACCGAACTTCCTCCCTCTCAAGGAAACACATGTATCTGGAAGCTTATCTATAGGCAATTGCTAGCGATCACCCAACTAAGTGGGTTCGTTGTTTACAGGATCAACGGCTGTTGCGAACCTTGACACATGGCTTGTTGATAGAAATAACCTTTTGGATACAATTAAACACAATTTATGATGTGCACAACTACGTATGAAGGCTCAAGAGGATAAACATATACAAGACAAAGTTTTATGTGGGTTCATGGGTATTTGTCAAACTACGACCCTATTAGTAACAGTTTGAAATTTAAGGTTGAAGGTTGGGTATGAAACATGTTTGAAATTTAGAAAGTGTAAGATGATGGTATACTTGAGAAGATCACTAGTGCATTATTGGAGCCTCCAATGAAGACTTGGAAATTGTCATCATAAGGGGGATGGTTTGTGCTTGCAGTAATATATATAAAGTAAAGATGGTAGGGTAAGAACTACCTAAATAGAAGATTTTGATTCAAAGAGATATCCTAGACTAAGTTTTAAGGCCAAGAAAGAAACAACCGAGAACTAAAATTGTAGCGTAAAAGAGAAGTCTCATGTATCTATAGCAATGGGCGGAACCTCCTTGTCTCCTTGGGAGTATTATCGGGGATGCTAGCCAATGGTATCCTAATGACTACTTATGGTGGCTCATCTACCTTCTACCACAATGCTCCTACTTGTGGTGGCTCCTCGTGAGGCTTCAGCTGCCTTGAAGCATAAGCTATCACATGACCCCTCTGCATCAATACTACGCCCAATCCCGAAATCGATGCATTGTAATATACCACAAAATCATCCACACTCTATGGTAGTGTCAAAATCAGAGCCTCACATAACTTCTATCTCAAGGTCCTACTCAGGACCCTAATCGAAAGTAACTGACTTCTTCTCTAACCTGGTCAATGGAACTGCAATCTTGGAGAAATTATTGATAAACCTCCGATAATACCCACCTAAACCAAGGAAATTCTGGATCTCAGATGGAGACTTTGGAACCTTCCATTGCATCACAACCTCGATCTTGGCCGGATCAACAAATATACCCTTCTGATTGACAAGGTGCCCCAGAAACTACACATCACACAACCAGAAATCGCACTTAGAGAATCTAGCATAAACTCTCTCCTAATTTACAGTCTCTAGAACCTCTCGTAGATGATCCTCATGTTTCTCTTTGGTCTTAGAATAGACTAATATATCATCAACGAAGACAATCACTGACCGATCTAGCATCAGCCTACAAACCCTGTTCATAAGATCCATGAATGATGTTGATGCATTGGTGAGCCCAAAAGGCATCACCACCAACTTGTACTGGCTATAACGAGTCTTGAAAGCCATATTCTAAACATCCTCATCCCTAAACCTCATCTGATGATAGCCCGAACATAGATTAATCTTGGAGAACCACAACGCCCCCTTTAACTGGTCGAACAAATCATCAATCATTGGAAGCAGAAAATGGTTCTTCACCATTAATTTGTTAAACTCCCGGTAATCGATGCACATCTTCTAGGAGCCATCTTTCTTCTTCACAAATAGTATCGACGCTCCCTAGGGTGAACTACAGTTTGATAAACCCCTTGTCTAACAGCTCCTGCAGCTATGTAGACAACTCTTGCATCTTCAGTGGTGCTAACCAATAAGGTGCCTTGGCTATCAAAGCCGCACCTGGAACCAAATCAATACGAAACTCAACCTACCTCTCTGTAGGCACTCCAGGAAAAATCCTCTAGGAACACAAGTGGGTAATCTCGAACGGCTGACACATTATCAATCATCCTCTTTCTCTCCTCCACGGTATCCAATACATAGTCCACAAGGCCAAAACAACCTTGTTGTAGATATCTCCTAGCTCTCGTGGCTGAATAGAGAGACAGACATATCAAGCCTTGTTGTTGGTGCGATTCTGTCCCAAGGAAACCACCCTATCATTTTTTCAACAAACCCCTCTCTCCTCAGATGCAACATGCATCTCTTACTCCTGTGAGATGTTGACAATTATCGCCGCAGTAGAAAAATGGTGCCAGTCCTTTTAGGTAGTCCTTTTAATATCACCACCGATCATCAAATCCTATGCCAATTGCTTTCTCAAACCATTCACATGCCTGAACTGGCTCTCTAAATGTTTAGGATTTGGATTTACAATCATCTATAAATCTGATGCCTCTAATCAAACAGTCGATGCCTCTCACATTGGTCTAACGAAGCTACATGAACATTATTTGGGTTATCTATGCCACTAATAGGGTTACTAGATTGCATCCGCTCTGACCTGTCTAAAGACCCATCCCTAAAGGAACCACTTGACAAAATTCAGATGCAATCCGATAATACTACTTGTTTTAAGTATCGTGATGACCTTATATTCTTCAGTGATCGCATTTATGTTCCCGATATACCACGATTAAGAAAGCAACTTATTATGGTGTATCATGATTCACTAATTGGTGGCCGCTATGGTATCCATGCCATAATCTTATACCTCTCTACGAATTTTTACTGGCCATACCTCAGAAAAGATGTCAAATCAAATGTTCAAATTGCTCGATATGTTTGCAAGTTAAACCGAATAATTCCTCTCCAATCGGTTTGCTCCAACCACTCCTAATTTCATCTCAAACTTGGGATGCATTCTCAATGAATTTTATAACCGAACTTCCTCCCTCTCAAGGAAACACATGTATCTGGAAGCTTATCTATAGGCAATTGCTAGCGATCACCCAACTAAGTGGGTTCGTTGTTTACAGGATCAACGGCTGTTGCGAACCTTGACACATGGCTTGTTGATAGAAATAACCTTTTGGATACAATTAAACACAATTTATGATGTGCACAACTACGTATGAAGGCTCAAGAGGATAAACATATACAAGACAAAGTTTTATGTGGGTTCATGGGTATTTGTCAAACTACGACCCTATTAGTAACAGTTTGAAATTTAAGGTTGAAGGTTGGGTATGAAACATGTTTGAAATTTAGAAAGTGTAAGATGATGGTATACTTGAGAAGATCACTAGTGCATTATTGGAGCCTCCAATGAAGACTTGGAAATTGTCATCATAAGGGGGATGGTTTGTGCTTGCAGTAATATATATAAAGTAAAGATGGTAGGGTAAGAACTACCTAAATAGAAGATTTTGATTCAAAGAGATATCCTAGACTAAGTTTTAAGGCCAAGAAAGAAACAACCGAGAACTAAAATTGTAGCGTAAAAGAGAAGTCTCATGTATCTATAGCAATGGGCGGAACCTCCTTGTCTCCTTGGGAGTATTATCGGGGATGCTAGCCAATGGTATCCTAATGACTACTTATGGTGGCTCATCTACCTTCTACCACAATGCTCCTACTTGTGGTGGCTCCTCGTGAGGCTTCAGCTGCCTTGAAGCATAAGCTATCACATGACCCCTCTGCATCAATACTACGCCCAATCCCGAAATCGATGCATTGTAATATACCACAAAATCATCCACACTCTATGGTAGTGTCAAAATCAGAGCCTCACATAACTTCTATCTCAAGGTCCTACTCAGGACCCTAATCGAAAGTAACTGACTTCTTCTCTAACCTGGTCAATGGAACTGCAATCGTGGAGAAATTATTGATAAACCTCCGATAATACCCACCTAAACCAAGGAAATTCTGGATCTCAGATGGAGACTTTGGAACCTTCCATTGCATCACAACCTCGATCTTGGCCGGATCAACAAATATACCCTTCTGATTGACAAGGTGCCCCAGAAACTACACATCACACAACCAGAAATCGCACTTAGAGAATCTAGCATAAACTCTCTCCTAATTTACAGTCTCTAGAACCTCTCGTAGATGATCCTCATGTTTCTCTTTGGTCTTAGAATAGACTAATATATCATCAACGAAGACAATCACTGACCGATCTAGCATCAGCCTACAAACCCTGTTCATAAGATCCATGAATGATGTTGATGCATTGGTGAGCCCAAAAGGCATCACCACCAACTTGTACTGGCTATAACGAGTCTTGAAAGCCATATTCTAAACATCCTCATCCCTAAACCTCATCTGATGATAGCCCGAACATAGATTAATCTTGGAGAACCACAACGCCCCCTTTAACTGGTCGAACAAATCATCAATCATTGGAAGCAGAAAATGGTTCTTCACCATTAATTTGTTAAACTCCCGGTAATCGATGCACATCTTCTAGGAGCCATCTTTCTTCTTCACAAATAGTATCGACGCTCCCTAGGGTGAACTACAGTTTGATAAACCCCTTGTCTAACAGCTCCTGCAGCTATGTAGACAACTCTTGCATCTTCAGTGGTGCTAACCAATAAGGTGCCTTGGCTATCAAAGCCGCACCTGGAACCAAATCAATACGAAACTCAACCTACCTCTCTGTAGGCACTCCAGGAAAAATCCTCTAGGAACACAAGTGGGTAATCTCGAACGGCTGACACATTATCAATCATCCTCTTTCTCTCCTCCACGGTATCCAATACATAGTCCACAAGGCCAAAACAACCTTGTTGTAGATATCTCCTAGCTCTCGTGGCTGAATAGAGAGACAGACATATCAAGCCTTGTTGTTGGTGCGATTCTGTCCCAAGGAAACCACCCTATCATTTTTTCAACAAACCCCTCTCTCCTCAGATGCAACATGCATCTCTTACTCCTGTGAGATGTTGACAATTATCGCCGCAGTAGAAAAATGGTGCCAGTCCTTTTAGGTAGTCCTTTTAATATCACCACCGATCATCAAATCCTATGCCAATTGCTTTCTCAAACCATTCACATGCCTGAACTGGCTCTCTAAATGTTTAGGATTTGGATTTACAATCATCTATAAATCTGATGCCTCTAATCAAACAGTCGATGCCTCTCACATTGGTCTAACGAAGCTACATGAACATTATTTGGGTTATCTATGCCACTAATAGGGTTACTAGATTGCATCCGCTCTGACCTGTCTAAAGACCCATCCCTAAAGGAACCACTTGACAAAATTCAGATGCAATCCGATAATACTACTTGTTTTAAGTATCGTGATGACCTTATATTCTTCAGTGATCGCATTTATGTTCCCGATATACCACGATTAAGAAAGCAACTTATTATGGTGTATCATGATTCACTAATTGGTGGCCGCTATGGTATCCATGCCATAATCTTATACCTCTCTACGAATTTTTACTGGCCATACCTCAGAAAAGATGTCAAATCAAATGTTCAAATTGCTCGATATGTTTGCAAGTTAAACCGAATAATTCCTCTCCAATCGGTTTGCTCCAACCACTCCTAATTTCATCTCAAACTTGGGATGCATTCTCAATGAATTTTATAACCGAACTTCCTCCCTCTCAAGGAAACACATGTATCTGGAAGCTTATCTATAGGCAATTGCTAGCGATCACCCAACTAAGTGGGTTCGTTGTTTACAGGATCAACGGCTGTTGCGAACCTTGACACATGGCTTGTTGATAGAAATAACCTTTTGGATACAATTAAACACAATTTATGATGTGCACAACTACGTATGAAGGCTCAAGAGGATAAACATATACAAGACAAAGTTTTATGTGGGTTCATGGGTATTTGTCAAACTACGACCCTATTAGTAACAGTTTGAAATTTAAGGTTGAAGGTTGGGTATGAAACATGTTTGAAATTTAGAAAGTGTAAGATGATGGTATACTTGAGAAGATCACTAGTGCATTATTGGAGCCTCCAATGAAGACTTGGAAATTGTCATCATAAGGGGGATGGTTTGTGCTTGCAGTAATATATATAAAGTAAAGATGGTAGGGTAAGAACTACCTAAATAGAAGATTTTGATTCAAAGAGATATCCTAGACTAAGTTTTAAGGCCAAGAAAGAAACAACCGAGAACTAAAATTGTAGCGTAAAAGAGAAGTCTCATGTATCTATAGCAATGGGCGGAACCTCCTTGTCTCCTTGGGAGTATTATCGGGGATGCTAGCCAATGGTATCCTAATGACTACTTATGGTGGCTCATCTACCTTCTACCACAATGCTCCTACTTGTGGTGGCTCCTCGTGAGGCTTCAGCTGCCTTGAAGCATAAGCTATCACATGACCCCTCTGCATCAATACTACGCCCAATCCCGAAATCGATGCATTGTAATATACCACAAAATCATCCACACTCTATGGTAGTGTCAAAATCAGAGCCTCACATAACTTCTATCTCAAGGTCCTACTCAGGACCCTAATCGAAAGTAACTGACTTCTTCTCTAACCTGGTCAATGGAACTGCAATCGTGGAGAAATTATTGATAAACCTCCGATAATACCCACCTAAACCAAGGAAATTCTGGATCTCAGATGGAGACTTTGGAACCTTCCATTGCATCACAACCTCGATCTTGGCCGGATCAACAAATATACCCTTCTGATTGACAAGGTGCCCCAGAAACTACACATCACACAACCAGAAATCGCACTTAGAGAATCTAGCATAAACTCTCTCCTAATTTACAGTCTCTAGAACCTCTCGTAGATGATCCTCATGTTTCTCTTTGGTCTTAGAATAGACTAATATATCATCAACGAAGACAATCACTGACCGATCTAGCATCAGCCTACAAACCCTGTTCATAAGATCCATGAATGATGTTGATGCATTGGTGAGCCCAAAAGGCATCACCACCAACTTGTACTGGCTATAACGAGTCTTGAAAGCCATATTCTAAACATCCTCATCCCTAAACCTCATCTGATGATAGCCCGAACATAGATTAATCTTGGAGAACCACAACGCCCCCTTTAACTGGTCGAACAAATCATCAATCATTGGAAGCAGAAAATGGTTCTTCACCATTAATTTGTTAAACTCCCGGTAATCGATGCACATCTTCTAGGAGCCATCTTTCTTCTTCACAAATAGTATCGACGCTCCCTAGGGTGAACTACAGTTTGATAAACCCCTTGTCTAACAGCTCCTGCAGCTATGTAGACAACTCTTGCATCTTCAGTGGTGCTAACCAATAAGGTGCCTTGGCTATCAAAGCCGCACCTGGAACCAAATCAATACGAAACTCAACCTACCTCTCTGTAGGCACTCCAGGAAAAATCCTCTAGGAACACAAGTGGGTAATCTCGAACGGCTGACACATTATCAATCATCCTCTTTCTCTCCTCCACGGTATCCAATACATAGTCCACAAGGCCAAAACAACCTTGTTGTAGATATCTCCTAGCTCTCGTGGCTGAATAGAGAGACAGACATATCAAGCCTTGTTGTTGGTGCGATTCTGTCCCAAGGAAACCACCCTATCATTTTTTCAACAAACCCCTCTCTCCTCAGATGCAACATGCATCTCTTACTCCTGTGAGATGTTGACAATTATCGCCGCAGTAGAAAAATGGTGCCAGTCCTTTTAGGTAGTCCTTTTAATATCACCACCGATCATCAAATCCTATGCCAATTGCTTTCTCAAACCATTCACATGCCTGAACTGGCTCTCTAAATGTTTAGGATTTGGATTTACAATCATCTATAAATCTGATGCCTCTAATCAAACAGTCGATGCCTCTCACATTGGTCTAACGAAGCTACATGAACATTATTTGGGTTATCTATGCCACTAATAGGGTTACTAGATTGCATCCGCTCTGACCTGTCTAAAGACCCATCCCTAAAGGAACCACTTGACAAAATTCAGATGCAATCCGATAATACTACTTGTTTTAAGTATCGTGATGACCTTATATTCTTCAGTGATCGCATTTATGTTCCCGATATACCACGATTAAGAAAGCAACTTATTATGGTGTATCATGATTCACTAATTGGTGGCCGCTATGGTATCCATGCCATAATCTTATACCTCTCTACGAATTTTTACTGGCCATACCTCAGAAAAGATGTCAAATCAAATGTTCAAATTGCTCGATATGTTTGCAAGTTAAACCGAATAATTCCTCTCCAATCGGTTTGCTCCAACCACTCCTAATTTCATCTCAAACTTGGGATGCATTCTCAATGAATTTTATAACCGAACTTCCTCCCTCTCAAGGAAACACATGTATCTGGAAGCTTATCTATAGGCAATTGCTAGCGATCACCCAACTAAGTGGGTTCGTTGTTTACAGGATCAACGGCTGTTGCGAACCTTGACACATGGCTTGTTGATAGAAATAACCTTTTGGATACAATTAAACACAATTTATGATGTGCACAACTACGTATGAAGGCTCAAGAGGATAAACATATACAAGACAAAGTTTTATGTGGGTTCATGGGTATTTGTCAAACTACGACCCTATTAGTAACAGTTTGAAATTTAAGGTTGAAGGTTGGGTATGAAACATGTTTGAAATTTAGAAAGTGTAAGATGATGGTATACTTGAGAAGATCACTAGTGCATTATTGGAGCCTCCAATGAAGACTTGGAAATTGTCATCATAAGGGGGATGGTTTGTGCTTGCAGTAATATATATAAAGTAAAGATGGTAGGGTAAGAACTACCTAAATAGAAGATTTTGATTCAAAGAGATATCCTAGACTAAGTTTTAAGGCCAAGAAAGAAACAACCGAGAACTAAAATTGTAGCGTAAAAGAGAAGTCTCATGTATCTATAGCAATGGGCGGAACCTCCTTGTCTCCTTGGGAGTATTATCGGGGATGCTAGCCAATGGTATCCTAATGACTACTTATGGTGGCTCATCTACCTTCTACCACAATGCTCCTACTTGTGGTGGCTCCTCGTGAGGCTTCAGCTGCCTTGAAGCATAAGCTATCACATGACCCCTCTGCATCAATACTACGCCCAATCCCGAAATCGATGCATTGTAATATACCACAAAATCATCCACACTCTATGGTAGTGTCAAAATCAGAGCCTCACATAACTTCTATCTCAAGGTCCTACTCAGGACCCTAATCGAAAGTAACTGACTTCTTCTCTAACCTGGTCAATGGAACTGCAATCGTGGAGAAATTATTGATAAACCTCCGATAATACCCACCTAAACCAAGGAAATTCTGGATCTCAGATGGAGACTTTGGAACCTTCCATTGCATCACAACCTCGATCTTGGCCGGATCAACAAATATACCCTTCTGATTGACAAGGTGCCCCAGAAACTACACATCACACAACCAGAAATCGCACTTAGAGAATCTAGCATAAACTCTCTCCTAATTTACAGTCTCTAGAACCTCTCGTAGATGATCCTCATGTTTCTCTTTGGTCTTAGAATAGACTAATATATCATCAACGAAGACAATCACTGACCGATCTAGCATCAGCCTACAAACCCTGTTCATAAGATCCATGAATGATGTTGATGCATTGGTGAGCCCAAAAGGCATCACCACCAACTTGTACTGGCTATAACGAGTCTTGAAAGCCATATTCTAAACATCCTCATCCCTAAACCTCATCTGATGATAGCCCGAACATAGATTAATCTTGGAGAACCACAACGCCCCCTTTAACTGGTCGAACAAATCATCAATCATTGGAAGCAGAAAATGGTTCTTCACCATTAATTTGTTAAACTCCCGGTAATCGATGCACATCTTCTAGGAGCCATCTTTCTTCTTCACAAATAGTATCGACGCTCCCTAGGGTGAACTACAGTTTGATAAACCCCTTGTCTAACAGCTCCTGCAGCTATGTAGACAACTCTTGCATCTTCAGTGGTGCTAACCAATAAGGTGCCTTGGCTATCAAAGCCGCACCTGGAACCAAATCAATACGAAACTCAACCTACCTCTCTGTAGGCACTCCAGGAAAAATCCTCTAGGAACACAAGTGGGTAATCTCGAACGGCTGACACATTATCAATCATCCTCTTTCTCTCCTCCACGGTATCCAATACATAGTCCACAAGGCCAAAACAACCTTGTTGTAGATATCTCCTAGCTCTCGTGGCTGAATAGAGAGACAGACATATCAAGCCTTGTTGTTGGTGCGATTCTGTCCCAAGGAAACCACCCTATCATTTTTTCAACAAACCCCTCTCTCCTCAGATGCAACATGCATCTCTTACTCCTGTGAGATGTTGACAATTATCGCCGCAGTAGAAAAATGGTGCCAGTCCTTTTAGGTAGTCCTTTTAATATCACCACCGATCATCAAATCCTATGCCAATTGCTTTCTCAAACCATTCACATGCCTGAACTGGCTCTCTAAATGTTTAGGATTTGGATTTACAATCATCTATAAATCTGATGCCTCTAATCAAACAGTCGATGCCTCTCACATTGGTCTAACGAAGCTACATGAACATTATTTGGGTTATCTATGCCACTAATAGGGTTACTAGATTGCATCCGCTCTGACCTGTCTAAAGACCCATCCCTAAAGGAACCACTTGACAAAATTCAGATGCAATCCGATAATACTACTTGTTTTAAGTATCGTGATGACCTTATATTCTTCAGTGATCGCATTTATGTTCCCGATATACCACGATTAAGAAAGCAACTTATTATGGTGTATCATGATTCACTAATTGGTGGCCGCTATGGTATCCATGCCATAATCTTATACCTCTCTACGAATTTTTACTGGCCATACCTCAGAAAAGATGTCAAATCAAATGTTCAAATTGCTCGATATGTTTGCAAGTTAAACCGAATAATTCCTCTCCAATCGGTTTGCTCCAACCACTCCTAATTTCATCTCAAACTTGGGATGCATTCTCAATGAATTTTATAACCGAACTTCCTCCCTCTCAAGGAAACACATGTATCTGGAAGCTTATCTATAGGCAATTGCTAGCGATCACCCAACTAAGTGGGTTCGTTGTTTACAGGATCAACGGCTGTTGCGAACCTTGACACATGGCTTGTTGATAGAAATAACCTTTTGGATACAATTAAACACAATTTATGATGTGCACAACTACGTATGAAGGCTCAAGAGGATAAACATATACAAGACAAAGTTTTATGTGGGTTCATGGGTATTTGTCAAACTACGACCCTATTAGTAACAGTTTGAAATTTAAGGTTGAAGGTTGGGTATGAAACATGTTTGAAATTTAGAAAGTGTAAGATGATGGTATACTTGAGAAGATCACTAGTGCATTATTGGAGCCTCCAATGAAGACTTGGAAATTGTCATCATAAGGGGGATGGTTTGTGCTTGCAGTAATATATATAAAGTAAAGATGGTAGGGTAAGAACTACCTAAATAGAAGATTTTGATTCAAAGAGATATCCTAGACTAAGTTTTAAGGCCAAGAAAGAAACAACCGAGAACTAAAATTGTAGCGTAAAAGAGAAGTCTCATGTATCTATAGCAATGGGCGGAACCTCCTTGTCTCCTTGGGAGTATTATCGGGGATGCTAGCCAATGGTATCCTAATGACTACTTATGGTGGCTCATCTACCTTCTACCACAATGCTCCTACTTGTGGTGGCTCCTCGTGAGGCTTCAGCTGCCTTGAAGCATAAGCTATCACATGACCCCTCTGCATCAATACTACGCCCAATCCCGAAATCGATGCATTGTAATATACCACAAAATCATCCACACTCTATGGTAGTGTCAAAATCAGAGCCTCACATAACTTCTATCTCAAGGTCCTACTCAGGACCCTAATCGAAAGTAACTGACTTCTTCTCTAACCTGGTCAATGGAACTGCAATCGTGGAGAAATTATTGATAAACCTCCGATAATACCCACCTAAATCAAGGAAATTCTGGATCTCAGATGGAGACTTTGGAACCTTCCATTGCATCACAACCTCGATCTTGGCCGGATCAACAAATATACCCTTCTGATTGACAAGGTGCCCCAGAAACTACACATCACACAACCAGAAATCGCACTTAGAGAATCTAGCATAAACTCTCTCCTAATTTACAGTCTCTAGAACCTCTCGTAGATGATCCTCATGTTTCTCTTTGGTCTTAGAATAGACTAATATATCATCAACGAAGACAATCACTGACCGATCTAGCATCAGCCTACAAACCCTGTTCATAAGATCCATGAATGATGTTGATGCATTGGTGAGCCCAAAAGGCATCACCACCAACTTGTACTGGCTATAACGAGTCTTGAAAGCCATATTCTAAACATCCTCATCCCTAAACCTCATCTGATGATAGCCCGAACATAGATTAATCTTGGAGAACCACAACGCCCCCTTTAACTGGTCGAACAAATCATCAATCATTGGAAGCAGAAAATGGTTCTTCACCATTAATTTGTTAAACTCCCGGTAATCGATGCACATCTTCTAGGAGCCATCTTTCTTCTTCACAAATAGTATCGACGCTCCCTAGGGTGAACTACAGTTTGATAAACCCCTTGTCTAACAGCTCCTGCAGCTATGTAGACAACTCTTGCATCTTCAGTGGTGCTAACCAATAAGGTGCCTTGGCTATCAAAGCCGCACCTGGAACCAAATCAATACGAAACTCAACCTACCTCTCTGTAGGCACTCCAGGAAAAATCCTCTAGGAACACAAGTGGGTAATCTCGAACGGCTGACACATTATCAATCATCCTCTTTCTCTCCTCCACGGTATCCAATACATAGTCCACAAGGCCAAAACAACCTTGTTGTAGATATCTCCTAGCTCTCGTGGCTGAATAGAGAGACAGACATATCAAGCCTTGTTGTTGGTGCGATTCTGTCCCAAGGAAACCACCCTATCATTTTTTCAACAAACCCCTCTCTCCTCAGATGCAACATGCATCTCTTACTCCTGTGAGATGTTGACAATTATCGCCGCAGTAGAAAAATGGTGCCAGTCCTTTTAGGTAGTCCTTTTAATATCACCACCGATCATCAAATCCTATGCCAATTGCTTTCTCAAACCATTCACATGCCTGAACTGGCTCTCTAAATGTTTAGGATTTGGATTTACAATCATCTATAAATCTGATGCCTCTAATCAAACAGTCGATGCCTCTCACATTGGTCTAACGAAGCTACATGAACATTATTTGGGTTATCTATGCCACTAATAGGGTTACTAGATTGCATCCGCTCTGACCTGTCTAAAGACCCATCCCTAAAGGAACCACTTGACAAAATTCAGATGCAATCCGATAATACTACTTGTTTTAAGTATCGTGATGACCTTATATTCTTCAGTGATCGCATTTATGTTCCCGATATACCACGATTAAGAAAGCAACTTATTATGGTGTATCATGATTCACTAATTGGTGGCCGCTATGGTATCCATGCCATAATCTTATACCTCTCTACGAATTTTTACTGGCCATACCTCAGAAAAGATGTCAAATCAAATGTTCAAATTGCTCGATATGTTTGCAAGTTAAACCGAATAATTCCTCTCCAATCGGTTTGCTCCAACCACTCCTAATTTCATCTCAAACTTGGGATGCATTCTCAATGAATTTTATAACCGAACTTCCTCCCTCTCAAGGAAACACATGTATCTGGAAGCTTATCTATAGGCAATTGCTAGCGATCACCCAACTAAGTGGGTTCGTTGTTTACAGGATCAACGGCTGTTGCAAACCTTGACACATGGCTTGTTGATAGAAATAACCTTTTGGATACAATTAAACACAATTTATGATGTGCACAACTACGTATGAAGGCTCAAGAGGATAAACATATACAAGACAAAGTTTTATGTGGGTTCATGGGTATTTGTCAAACTACGACCCTATTAGTAACAGTTTGAAATTTAAGGTTGAAGGTTGGGTATGAAACATGTTTGAAATTTAGAAAGTGTAAGATGATGGTATACTTGAGAAGATCACTAGTGCATTATTGGAGCCTCCAATGAAGACTTGGAAATTGTCATCATAAGGGGGATGGTTTGTGCTTGCAGTAATATATATAAAGTAAAGATGGTAGGGTAAGAACTACCTAAATAGAAGATTTTGATTCAAAGAGATATCCTAGACTAAGTTTTAAGGCCAAGAAAGAAACAACCGAGAACTAAAATTGTAGCGTAAAAGAGAAGTCTCATGTATCTATAGCAATGGGCGGAACCTCCTTGTCTCCTTGGGAGTATTATCGGGGATGCTAGCCAATGGTATCCTAATGACTACTTATGGTGGCTCATCTACCTTCTACCACAATGCTCCTACTTGTGGTGGCTCCTCGTGAGGCTTCAGCTGCCTTGAAGCATAAGCTATCACATGACCCCTCTGCATCAATACTACGCCCAATCCCGAAATCGATGCATTGTAATATACCACAAAATCATCCACACTCTATGGTAGTGTCAAAATCAGAGCCTCACATAACTTCTATCTCAAGGTCCTACTCAGGACCCTAATCGAAAGTAACTGACTTCTTCTCTAACCTGGTCAATGGAACTGCAATCTTGGAGAAATTATTGATAAACCTCCGATAATACCCACCTAAACCAAGGAAATTCTGGATCTCAGATGGAGACTTTGGAACCTTCCATTGCATCACAACCTCGATCTTGGCCGGATCAACAAATATACCCTTCTGATTGACAAGGTGCCCCAGAAACTACACATCACACAACCAGAAATCGCACTTAGAGAATCTAGCATAAACTCTCTCCTAATTTACAGTCTCTAGAACCTCTCGTAGATGATCCTCATGTTTCTCTTTGGTCTTAGAATAGACTAATATATCATCAACGAAGACAATCACTGACCGATCTAGCATCAGCCTACAAACCCTGTTCATAAGATCCATGAATGATGTTGATGCATTGGTGAGCCCAAAAGGCATCACCACCAACTTGTACTGGCTATAACGAGTCTTGAAAGCCATATTCTAAACATCCTCATCCCTAAACCTCATCTGATGATAGCCCGAACATAGATTAATCTTGGAGAACCACAACGCCCCCTTTAACTGGTCGAACAAATCATCAATCATTGGAAGCAGAAAATGGTTCTTCACCATTAATTTGTTAAACTCCCGGTAATCGATGCACATCTTCTAGGAGCCATCTTTCTTCTTCACAAATAGTATCGACGCTCCCTAGGGTGAACTACAGTTTGATAAACCCCTTGTCTAACAGCTCCTGCAGCTATGTAGACAACTCTTGCATCTTCAGTGGTGCTAACCAATAAGGTGCCTTGGCTATCAAAGCCGCACCTGGAACCAAATCAATACGAAACTCAACCTACCTCTCTGTAGGCACTCCAGGAAAAATCCTCTAGGAACACAAGTGGGTAATCTCGAACGGCTGACACATTATCAATCATCCTCTTTCTCTCCTCCACGGTATCCAATACATAGTCCACAAGGCCAAAACAACCTTGTTGTAGATATCTCCTAGCTCTCGTGGCTGAATAGAGAGACAGACATATCAAGCCTTGTTGTTGGTGCGATTCTGTCCCAAGGAAACCACCCTATCATTTTTTCAACAAACCCCTCTCTCCTCAGATGCAACATGCATCTCTTACTCCTGTGAGATGTTGACAATTATCGCCGCAGTAGAAAAATGGTGCCAGTCCTTTTAGGTAGTCCTTTTAATATCACCACCGATCATCAAATCCTATGCCAATTGCTTTCTCAAACCATTCACATGCCTGAACTGGCTCTCTAAATGTTTAGGATTTGGATTTACAATCATCTATAAATCTGATGCCTCTAATCAAACAGTCGATGCCTCTCACATTGGTCTAACGAAGCTACATGAACATTATTTGGGTTATCTATGCCACTAATAGGGTTACTAGATTGCATCCGCTCTGACCTGTCTAAAGACCCATCCCTAAAGGAACCACTTGACAAAATTCAGATGCAATCCGATAATACTACTTGTTTTAAGTATCGTGATGACCTTATATTCTTCAGTGATCGCATTTATGTTCCCGATATACCACGATTAAGAAAGCAACTTATTATGGTGTATCATGATTCACTAATTGGTGGCCGCTATGGTATCCATGCCATAATCTTATACCTCTCTACGAATTTTTACTGGCCATACCTCAGAAAAGATGTCAAATCAAATGTTCAAATTGCTCGATATGTTTGCAAGTTAAACCGAATAATTCCTCTCCAATCGGTTTGCTCCAACCACTCCTAATTTCATCTCAAACTTGGGATGCATTCTCAATGAATTTTATAACCGAACTTCCTCCCTCTCAAGGAAACACATGTATCTGGAAGCTTATCTATAGGCAATTGCTAGCGATCACCCAACTAAGTGGGTTCGTTGTTTACAGGATCAACGGCTGTTGCGAACCTTGACACATGGCTTGTTGATAGAAATAACCTTTTGGATACAATTAAACACAATTTATGATGTGCACAACTACGTATGAAGGCTCAAGAGGATAAACATATACAAGACAAAGTTTTATGTGGGTTCATGGGTATTTGTCAAACTACGACCCTATTAGTAACAGTTTGAAATTTAAGGTTGAAGGTTGGGTATGAAACATGTTTGAAATTTAGAAAGTGTAAGATGATGGTATACTTGAGAAGATCACTAGTGCATTATTGGAGCCTCCAATGAAGACTTGGAAATTGTCATCATAAGGGGGATGGTTTGTGCTTGCAGTAATATATATAAAGTAAAGATGGTAGGGTAAGAACTACCTAAATAGAAGATTTTGATTCAAAGAGATATCCTAGACTAAGTTTTAAGGCCAAGAAAGAAACAACCGAGAACTAAAATTGTAGCGTAAAAGAGAAGTCTCATGTATCTATAGCAATGGGCGGAACCTCCTTGTCTCCTTGGGAGTATTATCGGGGATGCTAGCCAATGGTATCCTAATGACTACTTATGGTGGCTCATCTACCTTCTACCACAATGCTCCTACTTGTGGTGGCTCCTCGTGAGGCTTCAGCTGCCTTGAAGCATAAGCTATCACATGACCCCTCTGCATCAATACTACGCCCAATCCCGAAATCGATGCATTGTAATATACCACAAAATCATCCACACTCTATGGTAGTGTCAAAATCAGAGCCTCACATAACTTCTATCTCAAGGTCCTACTCAGGACCCTAATCGAAAGTAACTGACTTCTTCTCTAACCTGGTCAATGGAACTGCAATCTTGGAGAAATTATTGATAAACCTCCGATAATACCCACCTAAACCAAGGAAATTCTGGATCTCAGATGGAGACTTTGGAACCTTCCATTGCATCACAACCTCGATCTTGGCCGGATCAACAAATATACCCTTCTGATTGACAAGGTGCCCCAGAAACTACACATCACACAACCAGAAATCGCACTTAGAGAATCTAGCATAAACTCTCTCCTAATTTACAGTCTCTAGAACCTCTCGTAGATGATCCTCATGTTTCTCTTTGGTCTTAGAATAGACTAATATATCATCAACGAAGACAATCACTGACCGATCTAGCATCAGCCTACAAACCCTGTTCATAAGATCCATGAATGATGTTGATGCATTGGTGAGCCCAAAAGGCATCACCACCAACTTGTACTGGCTATAACGAGTCTTGAAAGCCATATTCTAAACATCCTCATCCCTAAACCTCATCTGATGATAGCCCGAACATAGATTAATCTTGGAGAACCACAACGCCCCCTTTAACTGGTCGAACAAATCATCAATCATTGGAAGCAGAAAATGGTTCTTCACCATTAATTTGTTAAACTCCCGGTAATCGATGCACATCTTCTAGGAGCCATCTTTCTTCTTCACAAATAGTATCGACGCTCCCTAGGGTGAACTACAGTTTGATAAACCCCTTGTCTAACAGCTCCTGCAGCTATGTAGACAACTCTTGCATCTTCAGTGGTGCTAACCAATAAGGTGCCTTGGCTATCAAAGCCGCACCTGGAACCAAATCAATACGAAACTCAACCTACCTCTCTATAGGCACTCCAGGAAAAATCCTCTAGGAACACAAGTGGGTAATCTCGAACGGCTGACACATTATCAATCATCCTCTTTCTCTCCTCCACGGTATCCAATACATAGTCCACAAGGCCAAAACAACCTTGTTGTAGATATCTCCTAGCTCTCGTGGCTGAATAGAGAGACAGACATATCAAGCCTTGTTGTTGGTGCGATTCTGTCCCAAGGAAACCACCCTATCATTTTTTCAACAAACCCCTCTCTCCTCAGATGCAACATGCATCTCTTACTCCTGTGAGATGTTGACAATTATCGCCGCAGTAGAAAAATGGTGCCAGTCCTTTTAGGTAGTCCTTTTAATATCACCACCGATCATCAAATCCTATGCCAATTGCTTTCTCAAACCATTCACATGCCTGAACTGGCTCTCTAAATGTTTAGGATTTGGATTTACAATCATCTATAAATCTGATGCCTCTAATCAAACAGTCGATGCCTCTCACATTGGTCTAACGAAGCTACATGAACATTATTTGGGTTATCTATGCCACTAATAGGGTTACTAGATTGCATCCGCTCTGACCTGTCTAAAGACCCATCCCTAAAGGAACCACTTGACAAAATTCAGATGCAATCCGATAATACTACTTGTTTTAAGTATCGTGATGACCTTATATTCTTCAGTGATCGCATTTATGTTCCCGATATACCACGATTAAGAAAGCAACTTATTATGGTGTATCATGATTCACTAATTGGTGGCCGCTATGGTATCCATGCCATAATCTTATACCTCTCTACGAATTTTTACTGGCCATACCTCAGAAAAGATGTCAAATCAAATGTTCAAATTGCTCGATATGTTTGCAAGTTAAACCGAATAATTCCTCTCCAATCGGTTTGCTCCAACCACTCCTAATTTCATCTCAAACTTGGGATGCATTCTCAATGAATTTTATAACCGAACTTCCTCCCTCTCAAGGAAACACATGTATCTGGAAGCTTATCTATAGGCAATTGCTAGCGATCACCCAACTAAGTGGGTTCGTTGTTTACAGGATCAACGGCTGTTGCGAACCTTGACACATGGCTTGTTGATAGAAATAACCTTTTGGATACAATTACACAATTTATGATGTGCACAACTACGTATGAAGGCTCAAGAGGATAAACATATACAAGACAAAGTTTTATGTGGGTTCATGGGTATTTGTCAAACTACGACCCTATTAGTAACAGTCAGCAGAAGCACTGTCCTATCTGAAACTAGCTAAACGGTAGGTCATACCATTTTTAATCATAACTAGAATTGGAAAGGTTGCTAATGTCTTACAATTACCATAATCAGCAAAAATCCGCAATGTGTTTCATATTTTTGTTTTGAAGCTTTGTCCCCAACTTGAGGTTGTCATATAATCACCATTTCCCACTCATTTTAGTAAAGGACACCCTACTTTCTTAAGTCAAGAGATTCTACAAGCATGAAGAGTCAAGGTAGAGCAGAAGTAGGAGTGAAAATACTAGTGCATTGGCAAAACACCACCCGTTATAATGTTACCTGGGGAGACCCATTTGAGTTTTCCTTAATTCCACCTTTAGGACAAGGTGGCTCTCCTAGGGGTAAGTAATGAAACAGATCAGTCAACTATTGCTACTAGGCCAAAACGTACAACATAATTGCACAACAGGTTAAGAGAATACAATATGTAGCATGAACTAAAACATAGCAACACATATGCTTGATTGTTCAATTTCTTTTATCTATTTTCGTTTATTTGGTACGTAGATTATAGAGAAAATTGTTAGGAATAAATGGTTGGGATGTTTTTCTAAATATGATTATTAATTATCAGTAAATGGAAGAAATGATTAGGCAATTACAATTTCAAACTCTTTCTTTTCCTTTTCTATCTTCTTCCTCTCTTTTCTCTATTTCTGTAATTGAAGAACACATCATAATCTTCTCCGACAAAATTCTTCTTCTCCCTCAAATGCGTACTCACCAAATCTCAGTTGTATCTCTATCTTCTCTCTCACATGTTTGCTTAGCATAGGTGAAAAATCTTATAAATAAAGGGTCACTGATTCTTACTGTTCTTAGCCAAAAAAAATGTGAAATCACAACTTCAATATACTACCAACTAATTAAGTTTCATTGATTCATATAGTTATTTTTGTGAAATATCTTTAACTTCTTGCTTCATTTTGTTGAAATTTGTTTTATTTGTTATGCATGTTATTGTGTTATTTTTGAAAATTGTAACACCCTTTTAGATTTCCGGTATGAACTTCTTTCTAATTGTTTTAATATATATATATATATATATATATATATATATATATATATATATATATATATAGTAATAATAATCAAAATAAGGTATAAAAAAGAATATTAGCAATTTAATATATGGAAATCTCCAATAAAATTTTAATATTTTAGGCCAGTTTACGTTTTAATCCCAAATTAAATTTTGTTTACAAAAAAGGACAAATTATCAGCTAAAACTTCGAAATAACCCTCTGTGGCCGGTTTCGTAGATTTAGTCGGTATTTCGGTTTTTTTCGTTAATTCGTCAAAATATTGGGACTTTTTCGTTAATTCGGCTAAAGTTGGAATAACCATTGTATCAATATATTAAAAATGATTTGTTTTTCAATGAGTGTATTTTTTCATTTCTTTTTATATAATGTTATATATTCAGTTTTAAAGTCACAAAATTTAGAAAAATTATCTATACAATCCACAAATCTAACAAACTTCATAACTTTATCAGAAAAGATTTACTGGAAGATAGAGTGCTCCATGATTGCAAAATAAATAAAATTCATACAAAAGTTATTGTATATTTTCTTTTGATTTCAACATTAGTCTAAGTATTGGAATAACCCCAAAACATATGTAATAATACTAATCATGTAAACTTAAATCTATGGGACAACCTTTCTTGTTAATACTCATTTTATGTTGGATCATGCACTTCAACACACTCATACTAAACTTATGTCTCAATTTTCCAATGACAGTAGTAACATCTTGGTAGCAGCTAGTCTTGTCTTGGCTAGACCACAAAACACAGTTTTGCTTAAGCTTTGATACCCTCATTTCACACACGTTCCAAATCAGAAACTTTTATGCGTGCATGCGTACATAAAAAGAAATGACAAAGATCTATCTGAGGGGTGCGTGTATGTATCCCTTATTGCATCCTTCCCAATTCTATAATAGATAGAAAGAAATAGAGAGAGAAAGAGGACAAATAGATTAAGGTTTTAAACAACCAATAGAATGAAGAAGAAAATGAGTATTAAAGAGAAATGTTATCTCATAGATTTAAGTATACCTAATTAGTACTATTACATATGTTTTGTGGTTATCCCAGTACTTAGACCAATGTTGAAATCAAAAGAAAATATACAATAATTTTATATGAATTTCATCTTGCAATCATGGAACACTCTATCTCCGGTAAAGGTTTTCAGACAAATTTATGAAGTTTGTTAGGTTTTTCAATTATATATATATATATATATATATGAAACCGACCACGGAGGGTCATTCCAAAGTTTTAGCCGGTATTCTGTCTTCTTTTGTAAACAAAATTTAATTTGGGATTAAACCGTAAACTGACCTAAAATATTAGGACTTTATTGGAGATTTCCTTTTAATATATATATATATATATATATATATATATATATATATATATATATATATATATAGGTTTAGGTTCTATGAAAAACAAAAAACCGTAAAATCATAAAAATGCATGAAAAGTACTTAGATATCACAAAAAAAAAAATTTTTTACTTTAGGGTGCAAAGTGTTATTTTCCAAACTACTTTCGCTAATATATGTTGAAATTAGGGTAGAATCGGTACATATACAAAACATCAAGGACTATTCATGACAAATCATGAAAGATTTATGTCTGCTTCCTGGTAAACGATGCAGGTAGCACGCGACATAGTTTTCCGTTTTTGGTTGCTACATAAATCGAATCTTTGAAGTATAATCTCCTAATTCGTTTGATAGCCTTCCCTTTGACTTTAGGAATGACCACTCTCTTGTTTTTGTTTGAAAAATCCCGTGAACACCTAGGGTTTTCTTATTGATTTTTAGAGAATGAAAAAGTTTTTGTTTGAACTTGATTCCAAACTTGTGTTCAATAATGATGAAGAATACATACATATACAGAAGGGAAGAAGAAACGAACTAACTAACTCATAATATAAGAATGACAAAAATACCCTTCTATCTAACTACCATCTAAAACTGTCTATAACAACTTTTTTGACAGTAAAAACTAACACCCCCTCAAGTTGGAGGGTAGGGAACTACATGCAGCTTGGAAATAGCTTCTCCATGCTTTGAAGATGGTAGATTCTTGGTAAAAACATCAGCATGTTGTGAAGTGGTTGGAACATGAGATAAAAAGATGAGCCCTTCTTGAAGTTTTTGTCGAACAAAAAGACAGTCAAGTTCGATGTGTTTAGTCCTTTCATGGAAAACGAGGTTTGTAGCAATGTATATGGCGGCCATATTATCGCACTTCAAGGGAATTGGGGTAATATTAGGCACTTAAAATTCATGCATAAGTCTAGACAACCATGCCAACTCAGCACATACTCTTCTCATTGAACGATATTCTGCCTCGGCTGAAGAAAGAGAGACTGTAACATGCTTTTTTGACTTCCAAGAGATTGGACTTCCCCCAAATAAAATGAAATAACCACTTACTGACCTTCGTGTGACTCGGCATGCTACCCAATCTAAATCACAATATGCCTCAATGTTAAAATTGCAAGGTTTATTAAAAAATAAACCTTGATTAACAGTGCCTTTGATATATTTAATACGTGTAAAGCAGCATCATAATGTTGTTGGCAAGGAGTTTTGTTAAACTAACTCAAATGTTGTATAGTGAAGGCAATGTTTGGCCGTGTATGAACTAAAAAGTTCAATTTACCAATTAGTTGTCTGTACAATGTAGGATCATTGAGAGGATTGTCCATAATCTGTAAAAGCTTAAGATTGTGAGGCAATGGAGTAGAAAATGGAATAACATCTTCCATAGAATAGAGTGCAAGTAGATCTTGAGCAAATTTGTGCTGATGAACAACTAAACTGTCAACCACCTTGTCAAATGAAGTCCAAAAAAGTAATTGACTTCCCCAAGTCATTAATACGAAATTGACTATCAAGAGTCATTTTTAATGAAGAAATTGCAACTTGATCATCACCTCTTAATAAAATATCATCCACATACACTGCTAATATAACAATTGAAGTAGCAGTCTTCTTAATGAATAGAGAATAATCATTAAGAGAAGGAGTATATCCTTTTTGGTGTAAAAAATGGGACAATTTTGCATACCACTGCCTTAAAGCTTGCTTTAAACCATATAATGACTTCTTAAGTTTGCAAACAAGATGATCTGAAGTATTAGAATAGCCTGGTGGTAATTTCATATAGACATCTTCATGAAGATCACCATGAAGGAATGCATTATTGATGTCAAGTTGTTGAATCTTCCAGTCTTTTTTTAACAGCCAAAAAACTAGACATCAAATAGTATTGAATTTGACTACTGGAGAGAAGGTTTCGTGGTAGTCAATACCCTCTTTTTGAGTGAAACCTTTGGCTACTAACCGTGCTTTGTATCAATCAATAGATCCATCAGCTTTATACTTAAGTTTGTATACCCACCGCCATGAAATTGGCTTTTTGCCCTTTGGTAAAGAAACAATATCCTAAGTATGATTGGTTTGTAAAGCTTCAAGTTCCTGTTGCATAGCAAGTTCCCAATGAGGATTCCCTTTAGCTTGATGATAAAAAGCAGGTTCAACTTCATGTTTAGAAACATTGAAAGCAAAACTAGAGACGAGATAAATAACAAGAACTTGAGTATCAAGATTGTACATATTCGTAACAGTATGACAACAAATGTGTGAAGAAGCAATAACATTGTTGCATATGTAATCTCGTAAGTACAAAGGTTGATTATGTGTACTAGAATATGTCCTTGGAATGTTAGGAGGTTGAGGCTGAGAAGAAGAAGCATTTTCAGTAGGAACAAAAATTGAAGGTGATGAAGATGCAATAGGTGTATCACCGGATTTTGTAGGAAGAAAAGAATGTGGGTTTTGTGACATAGTGGAGGATATGGCATGTAGGGAAAAATATTTTCAAAGAACTTAATATCTCGTGCAATATGAATGGTTTTAAAGGTAAGATTAAGAACCTTAAAAGCCTTCTGTCCAAAGGGATAACCAATCAATACACAAGGATGAACTCTTGACATGAATTTATCACGACCCACGGTAAAAGTAGTGATGAAACACAAACACCTATATGCTTTTAACTATGACAAATATGGTTGTTTTTTGATAAAGAAGTTCAAAAGGAGTTTTGAACTTAAGAAAAGCTGAAGGCATTTGATTAATGAGATGAACAGCTATCCGGACACATTCAGACCAATAAGGAAACCCAAGACTAGCTTGATATAATAAGGCTCGTGCAAATTCAAGTATATGGCAATGTTTTCGTTCAACAATGCCATTTTGTTGAAGGGTAAAAGGAGTAGATTTCTGATGTAAAATTCCCATTTTACTGTAGAGCTCTATGCCTTCATGACTACATCCAAGTTCATAAGCATTATCTGTGCGAACAACTTTAATGGTTTTGTTAAACTAAGTTTGAACAAAAACAACAAATTGTTTGAAAACTCCCATTACATACCCTTTATGTGTAACCATATGTACCCAAGTGTGTTTACTATAGTCATCAACTATAGTAACAAAAAATTTAAACCCATCATGAGACATGTACTTGTACGGACCCCAAACATCCAGATGAATGAGATCAAAAACAGCTTGAGATTGAGATAAGCTAGTTGGAAATGGCAATTTATGATGTTTGGCTTTAAAACAGATCATACATGAATCAACATCATCATCATGAGATTTACCACCAGGAATAGAAAGATGATTCAACTTGCTAATAGAAATGTGTCCCAATCGTTTGTGCCATAAAAAAGTATTAGAATGTTTTGTAACAACAGTTGTAGAATTACAAAGAATATTGAATACATAAAAACTGAAAGATAAGGAATTACAAATGGTTCGATGATAAAAAACATAAAGATCATTGACCTTATTGCCAAAGAGACTAAGAGAGAGTTTATTCCTCGACGAAGGGTCCTGCAATAGGCAATGTTGATCAGTGAAAATTACAAAGGATTTGAGTTGAGATTTCAATTTGGACATTGAAACAAGGATGTATTTGAAATTGGGAACATACAAGACTCCTTGAAGAATTAAGGAATGATGTAGTTTGACATTTTCAGCAAAAGAAACACATGCATTAGTACCATTAGTTAAACCAATGAAATGATAATAAGGTAATTTGAATAAAGAAAGAAACAATGTTTTATTAGAACACATATGATCGGTTGCCCAGGTATCAACAATCCACGAATAAAATGGTTGTAAAAGTGATGATTTGTACACATTGGTAGCAAACGTTTTGAAAGAAAAAGTACCTTCAGACTCCATGGATCCATCCATAAGAGAAGTTTGAGCAGAAAAACTGGATGATGATGAGTTGATATTGTTGTTTTAAAGAATTAACATCAACTGTTGAAATTGTTCTTGTGAAATACTAGAATTGGAGTCAACAACAACATTCTGAACAACGAATTTTGGTTCTTCACGCTTGGATTTGGTGAATTTGAAGTTTGCAGGAATCCATGTAGACGATAGCACTGTGATTTTGTGTAACCAAGCATTTTACAGTGATTGCAAACCAATGATTTCTTGGACATAGAACTATTATCAACAGAAACATTCATGGCAATGACGTCATTATTAAGTGGACTAGAAGTATTTATACCACGTTGAAGTTCTTCTTGAAGAATCAAGGAATATGCAGTGGATACAGTCATAAGAGGTTTAGTCCTAAGAATTTGACCACACATAACTTTGTAAGAGTCGTCAAGACCCATAAGAAGTTGAATAAGGCGTTGTTCTTCAAAAAACTTGTTGATCTTAGATGCAGCTTCACAGGAACATAGAGGAATTGCTTGAACAAGACGTAATTCTTCCCAAATGCGTGTTAATTTGGTGAAATAAGTGGTGAAATCATCTGAGCCTTGAGAAGTCGAATATAGTTGTTGCTGAATTTGGTAAATCAATGTGCCATCTGGTTGTTCGAACCTTTGATTCAATTGGATCCAGATTTCTCTCAAGTAGTAATTAAGAATAACACACTATCGACAATATTTTTGGATAGAATCCAACTTATCACCATGGAATTGGCTTGAAACCAGGCAGAATACGAAGATGAGGTTATTGTTGGTTCATAAATTGATCCATCAACAAAACCTAATTTGTTCATGGCAGCTAACGATATAAGCATTGATCGTTTCCAGGATGGAAAACCAATTCCATTAAAAGGATTTGTACTGAGAATAGAACTCAAATTATCAGAGGGAGCAATGAAAAATATATTGGATGGATTGATGGCAGTAGTTCCAGTAGAATCAAGTGGATTTGTCATGATGAATGCAGAATTGAAAAACAGAATCAAAAACTAATCTGACACCATGTTGATTTTGAGAAAATGAAAAAGTTTTTGTTTGAAATTGATTCCAAACTTGTATTCAATAATGATGAAGAATACATACATATACAAAAGGGAAGAAGAAACGAACTAACTAACTCATAATATAAGAATGACGAAAATACCCATCTATCTAACTACCATCTAAAGCTGTCTATAACAACTTTTCTAATAGTAAAAAACTAACATTTCTTCCCTAGCCGCTATAGCTAGGTTTTATGAAGCTTTTGTTTTAAAACACGAACCAGGTCGTAACCAAGGTATGAATTCATTATATCTATCATCTAGCATCACGCTTGCCTTATTTCAATCGGAGAGAAGGTCGGAGCTGTCGCCAACAACCCCTTAATCGCTGGGGAAACGAGTTTAGTGGGATTTCCTGTTCTTGATTGTTTCAGCTGAATGTAACAAGTCCTAGACCCTTATTTTCTTTTCTAAACATGTCTTTTGGTTACCTTTACACCTAAGATTGAGTATATGGAGCTTGAACCAAAGAAATAACATCAAAATGCTTGGAAACTTTTTATAAACATCATAACTCGGGATTTTTCCATTTTGGAGGCCCTTATGGTCGAGTTGTTGGTTCTAAATCCTTGAAATGTTCTAAAATGATGTCTTTTATGCTCTTTAATACTTAAGATCGAGTTTACTCAGTTTGAATCAAGTTTAAAACCTTATGATACTTGAAATCTTCTCATTAACATCATATTTCGAGATTCATATGAAATCAAGTCTAATAATCTTTTCTAAAACTTTTGGACATGTTTTATGACATGTATTAGATTCTTAACATTAGTACTTAGTTTCCTTAACCTTGATTGGTCCTTGTTGAAAGCTAGAACCAAGGAAACATCTTTTGTCTCCTCTTGCCTTAAAAACCCTAGAACCATATAACATCACTTTTTGGGTGGTTTGGTCCATAAAAATCCGATTTCAAACTAATCCTTACGGTTAAAGCACAAATCATTTAATATGGAGAAAATTACAATTATAGCCTAATTTCTTAATTACTTTGTGGAAAAAAACTCAAATCACAAAAATAGCCACCAAAATTGAAGATGGACTCAGTCCATCTGCGAATGTACGTGCTTTAGTGACTTTTACGTTCGCAGATTGAGTCGATCCAACTATTATTTTTTGTTCATTTATGATTTCCCCTTTTTCAGGGATATGAAAACGTAATTTTTTTTTCATTCATTTTTCAAACTTTTTGTTGGAGAATTCATTTTATTAGAAAGATTTTAAACAAATTTTCCAAATAAATAACAACTAAAGTGATAATTTTTTGTAGAATGTTATATATAATAAAGTTGTTTCGTAGTCAAACCCTATTAATTTCTAAGTTAAAAAAAAATAAAAGAAAACGTAAAATCGCAGGTGGGATGAGAGGAAATCGCAGATGAACTAAGTTCATCAGCGATTTTAGTCAGAGATGGGGGTATTTATGCGGAAAAAATAAAAAAACTAAAAAAAACTATCTGCAAACGTACAAGTCGCTAAAGCAAGGTTGTGCTTTAGCGACTTGTACGTTCACATATGGCTTAGAAAAATCGTAGATGGGCTTAATCTATCTGCGATTTTTGTGGTTAAAAATGTAATTTGTGTTTTTTTGGCTATTTTCCATAAAGTAATTAACATATTTGACTAAATTTGCAATTTTCTCTTTAATATGTCACGAGTTTCATTAAATGTGATTGTTAAAACATGAAGTAAGCCACATCTTAGGGCTTTGTGAGTGTGTGTGGAATGCTTGGTGTGATCTTGACGTGAACGTGTAACACCCTCGATCTCTAATATCTAATCTATAAAAATTATCAAAATTTTATTTACAATTACGGAAAAATACTCGAGTCTAAAACTTTTTACATCCCAAGTTGAATAAATTTAGCATAATATAATTTATCTTTATCCAATGAACAATACAATAATAGCATCCTACTATTTAAATCTTGATCTTGTGCTCATGTCTTCTCCTCCGGTACCACGACTAATAAAACCTAAACCTGCAAAACATTAATCTCTACTACATCATACACTAGGTCTCGTGAGTTATTCTCGTATCTTTTATTTACTCTCTTTCTCTTAGTTCATACTCGTCCTCGTAGTTACTTTGGCAACTCATCTCATACTCTGTTAAATCTCATCTATCTTCTAACTAATATACTCTATCATATCTCATCTTTGGTAGATCTTATATTCTCTATCACATCTCATCTCTAATCAATCTCGTATACTCGATTATATCTCCTCTTTACCCAATCTCATTTACTTGGTATAACTCATGTCTACTCGATCTCATATACTATGTTGTACCGTATCTTTGCTCAATATCATATATTCTATTATATCTCATCGTTGTCCAATCTCACTTACTTTATATGTCTCACTTAATCTCATATACTCTATTCATCTCATCTAGCATATCTCATCTCAGCTCAGTCTCATAGGCTCTGTATATCTCATCTCATACTCAATCTGATATATTCTATATAGACCTCATCTCATGCTAAATCTTGTATACCCCATATAAGTCATCTCTTGCTCAGTCTTGTATACTCTACATATCCATCTCATACTCAATTTCATACACTCTGTATGTCTCATCTTAATTAGATCTCGTATATATATATATATATATATATATATATATATATATATATATATATATATATATAATTTAATTAGTTTCCATAAGAAAGAGAATTATAATTATGGATATCATTTAATATACACACAATTATGAAAATCATTTAATATCTATCTTTATTTAATTAAATAATTATTTAATTTTAATAAATTCCTATTGACACATTCTTCCACACAATAAATATAAGAAACATATGAACCTATATATATATATATATATATATATATATATATATATATATATATATATATATATATATATATTCTAGGAAACTTATTAGGGTCGTGATAATCACGACCCTAAAGAATTGGTCCATAAGCTAGTTTTATGTGATTTTAGGGAAAAACGAAACGATTTCGAAGCTATGTCGTATCAAGATGAAGAGAAAAGGTGAGTTAAATAGTATAATGTAAGGAAATTAATTTCATCATTCAATAAGAAGTAGCCCATTGCAAAAAAAAAATACACTAAGACATTATCCTCTTGATAAAATCTGTTATGCAAAAGAAAACTTTAATAAAGAAAAAAACAATGTCTGTACTTACTTTAGTAATTTGGTTAGATAGTTTGCAATTAGGGCTACTATTTCTTAGTTGTAACAAATTAACTAAACTTATTTTAAGCCACCTTTAAATATTAATACCATATTTGTCTGATTTTGATAATTTTGCATTGCTTCTATATCTTTGGATTTTAAAAGTCAATTTATATGCATCTCTATATTGAAAACAAGAGCGATAAATAACATAAGAAAAATCACAATGAAATGGAAGAAGTAAATAAAGAAATGAGATTAGATGGATACATTAATCTCCATAGTGAGTTATCAAAGACATCAGGTGGCATCCCCTGCATACCATAAAATCCAATATTTTTTAATTCTAGTCCATCTTTAGCTTTTGGAAGACAGTAAGGATCATTTAAAAAACATATTATTGATGGTTAACCAACAAACTCAAGAAAATATAATAAATTGAAAGAAATGGAAGTAAGATGGAAAAGTTATTTCATATGATAATAAAAGCAATTAAACTAATTCATAAAGGTTTTTACCCGAGGAAGAAATACAATTAGATGAACAAAGCTAAGAGCAATGAAAGACTCACATTTTCATGGTGCAACGAAGATAGAGGTCTAAATAATTTAGCATGACATGACCGTCTTCTCTGAATAAAATGGTTTTGGGTTTTAGATCCTGGTATACGATTCCAAGCATGTGTAGATATTCTAATATGAGGACTTCTGCAACATAGAATCTGCAAATAAGAAGAAATAAAAGTAAATAGCCACATACTATCTACAATTACTTCTTCCTCTAATAGCCTTGTACTTTTAAAACTCTACCCGATCACAACTGATATGGGCATATTTAGTTATATAATTTATATATTATCTTAATACTTTATGTTAATTTTATCTCATTTAATGAGCAAAAGGTGCTAAATTAGTTTAGAATTTCATTTTTTAGCAACAATGACATGCTTGGATGGAAAAGGAAGTTGATTTAGCAATTGGAAGTTTGGATCTTGGATTTAGAAGAAAGAATGATGTTGTTGGACAACTTGACCCCTCGACAATGTTTTGGTCATATCTCATGAACCGTAACTCCGATTGATGAGATTCATAATGTTCTGAAAACTATAAACAATTTTCGACGACTTTCATGTTTGGAGAAAATGTTGATTCCAAGCAGACTCGCCAAGTTGGCCCTCAACTCGAAAAGTTGATTAGAAAGTTCGCGATTCTCGACGCTGACTTGCCGTACACGGGATTTTAAGTGATAGACTCACCGAGTCGGTCACTAGACTCGCCAAGTAGCCCCTGTTTTCAGAATTTATATATAGAAACGCTTCTTATTCGAACCCTAACAAATTGGGGAAGTTTAGGATGATTTTTGGAGGCTAGAAGGGTTCTTAGAAGCTGTGGTTTTCGAGATTTCAACTTAGATATCCATTTGGAAGATGATCAAAGGCAATAACACATTACTTTAATCTTAATCTTTTGCATGAACCATGTTTCAATCATTAGATTATGTTTTAATTTGTTACTTGTTGTAGATATGAGCTAAAAACTCATAACTTTTGTTTAGGATAGATGATTTTATGAATATGGTTTGATTTTCTGATTGGATTAATTTAATTTGGTGATTTTGTTTTGTTAAGCTTGTTAAACAACCTTATGTGTTAATTACAACTATTTTCTGTTAATTAACCAGTAATTAAGTTGCATGAACATCTCTTAGTTTCTAATCTCATATGATTTATGTAAAAACATTGTTATATGCCTAGGGATAGCGAACATGAAACTAGTGTTAACTAGAAAATAGGTATGTTAATGTGTGAGCTTGTGTGACGAACCATCAACAAGGAGTTAATTGAATTAGCACATTTGATTAGCTCATTACAAGTCTTACTTAACCCGAATCAATAAACTAGAAAATCTATTAGTTTAATCACTTGATCACTGCTTGAATTAATTTGTTTTCTAAGAATTAGTAATAGCGAACGTGAACCTAATCACACTAATCGATATCCATAGCCAATTAATCCATTGCACTTGCCATAAAATCAACAATAGGAATAAATGATTCAAACCTAAACAGAAGTCTCCTCCATTATTGAATCTAGTTGTCTTTTGTTTCTCCTTAGTTGTTAATTGTCTTTTGTTAATGAGTTTAAGTAGTTGCTTAAGTTCCTAGTCTTGTAAAACTAGAGAAAAACCCTTCTTTTTACCTTTTTTATTTAGATGATATTAGTAATAATCTTAATTGTTTACCGTTCCCTGTGTTTGATACCCTACTTACCCGAACTAAGTTGCTAATCGATAGGTACACTGCCTTTCGTGTGTTTGTTTCGGTGTCTAAGTTAGTAGGATTAAAACTAGTGCATTCCATACACATCAACAACAATATCATATTATCTATATCGGGCAGATTTTCAAACTATATTGTCTTTAATAAGAAAACAATTGAAAATATAAAGATGTAAAAAGTAGAATGCTATAAAAAGTATTTTGTTATTTCAATTTACCTTGGTGCTTGATCAGTATAATATCGATCCTATTATTTTTGTCTGAGAACATGAAGATCTCCACTTGGTCAATACTCCATAACCAAACACAATAAATTCTCGGATACAAAATGCACATATAAAGTGGGTAAAAAAGGATGGATCCAAATTTATCTTTTTGTATGTGCCCTAGGCATCTTCTTTCTTCTTTCTGAAAACTCATTAACCATAAACTTAATAGCAAAAAGACAATTTGTCCCCACTAATTCTGCTAAATAAACCGTACCAATGTCCCCACATCTAGGCCTTTTGAAAAGATTAAAATTCCTCAAACCCAAATACTTGTTTTGTCATTTTGGAATCTTGTTGTTGTGGAAGCATATTTATTGAAGAATTGAATGTGTTTTCTTCAATTGATTTAACTGGGGCATAGACATTTCGGGAGTTGGAATGGGTGAGGGCTAGAGAGTCCAACGGATTTGATTTCTTCTTCATGGCGGCAATTTTTGGCTTTCTCATGTTAGATTGAAAAATGGGATACCAACTACCAAAGAAAAAGAATCAGATTGTAATCATTAAGGAAAAAGAATATATAAACACATGTTGAAGTCAAACAACTTACAAAAAAATAAAATAAAATAAATTATTTAAATTGCAACCATAAAGAAATAAGAACAAGCCACTTCTCTTTAAAGATTGATGATATTGTAATTACCTTTATCAATAAAATTACTTCGGAATAAGAAACTTATGAAGTAAACCAGACATTAAAAAATATATATGTAAATGAGAAGAATCAAAATCTTTTATAGTTGAGGGATCAATGATTTAAAAAAAAAGAACTATAAAAAAATAGGTACAATGGATGTATTTCAGAAAGCAAAGCATCTAAACTGATATATTCAACAATTTTTATGAATTATCCATCTAGCAACTTACATTCATTCTAGAAGTAAAAATGAAAGAAAATTGCTAGATTGATAAGTACAATGCAAATGATAACCGTTAATAAGCACATGAAACATGTTTAAAGCATCATTAAGATAAATCGTTGATCAGTGATATCTTGTTGCATGTTCTTCCATGAATAACCATGCTTCCTTTAATATTCATCTATTACCTAATCAATAATTACCATTAGATTATTATATAAACCTTTAAGAATCTTCACAATAAAGAGAAGACCATTAATTTTAGTTTTAACAAATGCAAATCCTCTCCTTTCATGATTACCTTCTAAAGGCCAACAATATAAGATCTAGTATGTACACTTGCATATCTTCGGCCATACAGTTCTAAAATTTTGATGTTGCACAATCTCAACTCCTCCAAACTACAACCTTATAAATTGGGTAACAGTAATTCAAATGTATAATTTTTTTATACACACACCGCTAGAAAGTGAAGCAAACAAATAATAGAAAAATACCCAAGAAGCAGAAACACGAAAACCATTTAGACTCCCTACCATGCGGCATAAACCAAAATTGAAGAACAAACATAGAGATTTCCTTACCTTTTACTGTTGTAATATTTTGTTTTCCCCAAGTAAAAATATCAACAAGTACTACCAAAATGGAAAGTTAATGAAGAAACAGAGAGGTACCTTAACCCATAGCGATCAAAGTAAGTTAGGTCTAAGATAACTACCTATTTGGCAGACATGTTAATCAGCAACCAAAATTGAAAGCCAAAGACCTGAATTGGGTAGAAGAAACGAATTGCTTGCAAAAGATGAACACGGAATAGTAGTCACAGTTTCTTGACTCAACATAACCGATTAATTAATATCATAAGACGGTAGCGTGAAGAGGGGGAAGTACACAAACACAGAATAGACCCAAAATGAAGGAAGCAATACGTATGGCAAAGGAAAAAAACAAATTAGGGCTTTTTAGAGATTGTGATATAAAAATTACCTACATCCTGACAAGCGACAAGTTAGTTCATGAGATGAAAAGGGGGAGTCCCTTTCTCGTCTAATCGAACCACTCAAATTAAGAAGATAACAATACCATCAAAAGGGAGATGTCGATTTTAAATCCGATCAAGTGATATTACACCATTTCAGCAAACGACGTCAATTTTCCGGAGGAAGGGCATCAATTATTGTTCCAATGGTTGGGAGGCACGGATTGAAAATTTGGAAAGTCAGGAGCCATGGAGGAGGCATGAAGTATAAGAAAGATGGGTGTTTCAAATAAAAGAAAGAAAGTATCGATGCGATCATAAAAGAAGGAAAAGGCGATGGTTTAGGAGGTTGGTGAAAAACCGTGTCGGTCAGCTGGAAGGAGTAGAAATTGTAATACACCATTAGCATTCCAAACTAAGCAGCAGGTGGTATCTTGTTCCATGAGGATAGGTGGCAAAGCTAGAAACAGCTGGTGGAAAAGCTAGATGCAAAACCCACCGTAAAGTCTTTTGTGGCGGTGGCTTGCTTCCAGTTGGTTAAGAGAATGAGGTGAATGAAGGTAAAGGCAAGGCAATGTGAAGCATCTTATGGGAGGAGGCAACAAACTTATCCACGTGTATCAAACTTGTTTTCTTTAGATTTGCCTGCAGAATGAAGCAGTATGTGGCGGAGAGATATGGCATGCGAAAAGAGAGAATGAATCAGGTTGAGGTTAATTGAGGCGGTGGAAGCAATATAAGTTAAAAAAGCCCGCCCACAGCTTTTTTATTGGATGAAAAAATGAATTCATCGACGTGTATCAATGTGGAATTCTGATGCAGCCTACAAAAAAACAACATAAAGATAACCAAGAATAAACCTATTGATTACTTGATTCTAAAAGAATAACAAGGACAATCTTTTCAAAACCACGTTGATTCTATGAATATCATGGGATTGGCTTCAAAATCCGGGTTAACACGCACATAACTTAGGAGAAAATTAAAAGTTCATAAAATTGATGATCGATCAGCAAAATTTAAATAAGAAGCAGAAATCAAAACGGAATCCTAAAGGTCCATGGGCTAAATACAAACCCAAACACAAAACCCAAAAATTAATAAAAAAAAAATAGCAAAATTATTCATAACTCCATTTAGAAAGCGATTTCTGGACTCAAAAATGGGTAAGTCCCCGTTGGGAACTTATCTAGACGTTCTCTTTGTCAGACTTTGTTGATTAGGTACAACATGGGGTAGCGTGCCACCCATCCCAGAACTTCCTCCAACAATGGTAGTTGTGGATGAACCGCCTACCAGACGACTTTGTTTCTCAAAAGCCAACGCCCGTTGGTGCGCTTCAGAAACAAATACCGGGTCAAACATAACTACAGAGTCCATGATTTGGACCCGTAGACCCCCAATATGTAGAGCAATGAGTTGTTCCTCTATCTCCTGGATATTTTCTCGGGAAATCAATTGGTAGAACTCAGTTGTGTAATCGTCAAGTGACTCGGCACCCTGCTTTAGATTTTGAAAGCGTTGGTACATCAACCCTTGAAAATTATGGGGTAAGAAATTGGACCATAAACACTTCTTCATCTTCCTCCATGTCATGACCTTTGACTTTTCGAGCCTGTCTCGTGTCAGTTTCAATTGTTGTCACCATGTAGATGCCCAACCAAGTAGCCTGGTAGCGATCAATGACACTCTTTTGTTTTCAGGGACTTCTTTGATCTCAAAAACTTCCTCAACAGTAGCCAACCGATCGATGAACCCCTCCGAATTAAAACTGACCCCGTCGAATTCTGGGATATTAATTCTCATTCCGGCCTCCCAACGCCTATTGTTAACCCAAACGATCACGCCTTGGCTGTCTTTCTAGATCGTCTTTAGAATATGAACAGTCACTACCGTCGAACAGGTTCCTAAACTCACCATCTTCCACCTGTGAATATGTTTGAGACCTTTGCCCTCCTCGATTCATCAGTTCGACCATCCTGTTAGTTAATTGGTCAACCATTTGATCCATCATCTCCTCCATTCGTTCCATAATACATTCTTCCAGTTCTTGCTCATGAACATTGGCGGGTGTCCTGTTTCTCCTCGGAGGCATTTTGAACTAGGAATTGGGCTCTGATACCAACTAATGCATCGTACAAAAACAACACAAAGATAACCAAGAATGAACTTGTTGATTCTAAAAGAATACTCAGGACAATCTCTTCAAAACCACGTTGATTCTACGAATACCGAGGGGTTGGCCTCAAAATCTGGGTTAACACGCACAAAATTTGGGCGAAAATTGAAAATTCATAAAATTGATGACCGACCATCCAAATTACATTAGCAACAGTTAAATAAGAAGCAGAAATTAAAACGGAACCCTAAAGGTCCATGGGCCAAATACAAACCAAAAAATTAAGGAAAAAAAATTATTGTTCATCACTCCATTTAGAAAGTGATTTATGGACTCAAAAATGGGTATGTCCCCTTTGGGTACTTATCTAGACATGCTCCTTGCTCCAAGATTTGATTTGATTGGTTGTTGGCCCAAAACAGAACCCCGTAGCCAAAGTTATGTCCATTTCCGTGAAGCCCCTTTTGTCACACAATCGTGGGGCTCTAGGAATGCAAGGGCTCGGTCCTTAACACTTGGGCCCGTATCAAATTCTCTTACACATAGGTAACGATATATATATATATATATATATATACACACACACACACACACACACACACACATATATATATATATATATATATGTGCGTGTGTGTGTGTGATTCGAGTGTTGTGATCTATTATCGGCTAAAGCTTCAGGAAGGTCCGAATGGTAGAGGGTCACATATAGTTTGATCTGTAAGGTTTAATTTACAAATCTATGGTGTGTTGTTTGTGTGTGTTATCACAACTTCCCGAATCAATAATGAAGGTACAAACCTTTCCCAAAATAGTACATGTCGACTGAAAGATGTTGTGTTTGACCCAATCACCACCAACAACTTTTGGTGTAAAACAAGAGCGCCTTACCACCAGATTTACCCCCACGTCCACAGTTACAACTTCTTCTTCAAATTGAGGCTCTTCTTCATATATAAGGGCATCTTTGTAATTTTCAACAACATCATCATTTTTCCAATCATCTTGCTCGGCAAACGAATGACATTTTCTGACCTTCTTGCACTCTGATTGTCGGTGTCTTGTCTCCCCACAACCAAAACACTTCAAGCAGCTACTACCAGTTGTCCTAGGAGTTGGTCCAACACTATTAGATGTCGGTCTTTGTTGATTAGGCACAACACATGGTACCGTACCACCCATCCCGTAACTTCCTCCAACAATGGCAGTTGAAGATGAACCGCCCACCCGACGACTTTGTTTCTCAGAAGCCAACGCCCGTTGGTGCGCTTCAGAAACATATATTGGGTCAAACATATTTACAGAGTTCATGATATGGAATCGTAGACCCCCAATATATTGAGCAATGAGTTTTTCCTCTGTCTCCTGGATATCGTTTCGGGATATCAGTTGGTAGAACTCAGTTGTGTAATCGTCAAGTGACTTGGCACCTTGCTTTAGATTTTGCAAGCGTTGATACATCAACCTTTAAAAATTATGGGGAAAGAAGTTGGAATGTAAACCCTTCTTTATCTTCCTCCAACTCACGACTTTTGACTTTCCAAGCCTGTCTCATGTCAGTTTCAATTGTTTCCACCATGAAGATGCCCAACCAAGTAGCCTGGTAGCGATCAACGACACTCTTTTGTTTTCAAGAACTTCTTTGATCTCCAAAACTTCCTCAACAGTAGCCAACCAGTCGATGAACCCCTCCGGATTAAAATTGACCCCTTCAAATTTTGGGATATTAATTCTCATTCCGGCCTCCCAACGCCTACTGTCACCCCTACGATCACACCTTGGCTGCCTTTCTAGACTGTCTTCAGAATATGGACTGTCACTGCTGCCGAACGGGTTCCCAAACTCACCATCTTCCACCTGCGAATGTGCCATAATACGTTCTTCCAGTTCTTGCTCAATGGCACTCTTTTGTTTTCAGGGACTTCTTTGATCTCAAAAACTTCCTCAACAGTAGCCAACGAGTCGATGAACCCCTCTAGATTAAAACTGACCCCGTCAAATTCTGGGATATTAATTCTCATTTCGGCCTCCCAACGGCTATTGTCACCCCTACGATCACGCCTTGGCTACCTTTTGTAACATCCATAAAAATTCAAGCCAATTTAAAACATTTTAAATCATTCAAAAACTGGTAATTATTACAAACATGTTTTCAAAATGGTTTAATGCCAGAACCAAATCATAAAAACATAAAGAGGTGCACGATCACACCTTTGCCTTCCTGCGATCATCATAAGTACCTGAAACAAAATCGATAACTGTAAGCTCTAAGTTTAGTGAGTTTCTCCAAAATACCAACGCCATACATATATAACCACATCATATAAACAAACACAACATGCATAATGAGTCATCAGTCTGGCTGCACCGCCTCACAAGCCATCAGTCTATCTGGACCGCTCTCCGAGCCCTCGGCACGCCTGGACCGCCTCTCAGAGCCTTCAGCCTATCCGAACCGCTCGTCGGGCCTTCGGCCTGACTAGTATGCCCTAACCGGGTTTTTAGTCTATCCGGTCCGCCCTGAGTATCTTGGCCTACATCATAAAGCATGACCTACCTCAACCTAATCCCCCAAACCAACAAACATGTCCACATAAATATCATTCACTAGCAAGAATGTACATATAGTCATACATATCTAACAGATCATTTAAATGGCAACCATCCTATAACCAGGATACTGATCTAACCGATCACTAACATAGCAACCATCCTATAACTGGGATACCGATCTAACAGATCACTAACATAGTATGATCCTATAACCAGGATACCGATCTAACAGATCACTAACATAGCGTCCATCCTATACCCAAGATACAAATCATAAAGCATATCATGCAATAAACCCGAATACAAATCCGAAAAGGGCCGGCATTGTGCCTTCAATCCTGTTATATAGTGAGGACAACTTACTTCTCAAGTAGCTCAGAAAGATAGTGCCAAACTCCTCCAAATATAGCTCCAACTCCAACACCTACATCCACCAATGTCCACTTCCATAAATTCCTAAATTACCAAAATACCCCCATAAGTCAAACTGGTCAACTCTTTGTCAATGTCTAAGTCAATGGTCAAGGTCAACAGTCCATGTTGACCCAACTTGTCGAGTGCAGTTCACCGACTCGTCGAGTCCTTCAGAACTCCAGAATTTGTAAAAACCCTGGCTGACTCACCGAGTTTCCAAACAACTTGTCGAGTCCATGCATGTCCAAAAGTCAGGAAAACCCTAACTGACTCGTCGAGTCATCTTACTGACTCGCCAAGTCCATGTAGAAACAATCAACGACCAATCTTCATCGGACTTGTCGAGTTGACCATGCAACTTGTCGAGTCCCTTCAATCCATTTGTCATACAGATGCTTTTTTGTGAAACCAAAACTCCAAACTGTAGATCTAGGCTCCTAGGGTGTGATTATCACGTAAAATTGCTAACTTTACGTGCATGCAAAGCTCCATGAAGCTAAAACACTCATAACTAGCCTTAGAAGAAGGTTTTGAACATGAAGGAGAGCCAAAGTCTCATAAAGCTTGAGGCTTTATGTCCATAAAGGTCTAGAGGAGTTCAGATCTGAGCTATGCTCTTGTGACAAGCTCAAATCTGAAAATAACTCCATTTTTGCACCAAAATGCTCATATTCTCACTTAAGAAGGGATCTAATATATAGAAGACCAAGGTACATGCTTTTTACCTTGAAATTCAAGCCAAAACAATGTAGATATTGGATCTACCCTCCTCTTCTCGTTGCAAGCTTTTAAAACTTCAAGTTTCTTCAACCACAAGCACCAAAAGCACACTTTAGCCTTTCAAACACTCAAGGACAAGGTTAAACTTATTAGGTTTTCTTCTGGCCATCAAAAGGGTGGTAAGGGGCTAGGTTAAGGGCTTAAGGTCCTTTAAATAGGGTGCAAAACCTAAAAAATTAGAGTTTCATTTTCCAGCTCCTACTCGTCGAGTTAGGGTCCTCCGACTCGTCGAGTAGGTCCAATAATACACACGTGCTAACTCGCCTCTACACGACGAGTTGGGGCAACCAACTCGTTGAGTAGGTCCATAAACATATACATAATTCTTTAAAACTTATACCTGGGAGTCGAGGTGTTATAATTCTCCCCCACTTGAACTAGACTTCGTCCTCGAAGTCTACTGCGACGAACAAGTCTGGGTATTGCTCCCGCATCTCTGCCTCCGGCTCCCATGTCCTCTCGGATCCCCTCCAGTGCTCCTAATGTACCTTTACCAGAGGTACTTCCTTGTTCCGTAGAACCTTCACCTTCCTCTCAAGAACGGCCATTGGCCTATCCATGCAATTCAGGCATTCTTCGACCTAAATATCGTCCAATGATACCACTGCCCCCTCATCTGCTATGCACTTCCTCAACTGTGACACATGGAAAGTGATGTGAGCCTGACTAAGATCCTCTGGAAGATCCAATATATATGCTACCTTGCCAACCCTGGAAATGATCCTGAATGGCCCGATATATCATGGACCCAATTTCCCTCTCTTCCTGAAGCGAATCACACCCTTCTACGGTGAGACCTTCAGGAGTACCATGTCACCCATCTAGAACTCCAGCTCAGATCGACGTCTGTCAACATAAATCTTCTGCCGACTCTGAGGGGTTTCAAATCGCTGTCTGATCTGCTAAATCCTCTCGGTAGTCTGCAGAACTACCTCTATCCGTCCCATCACCCTGTGGCCGATCTCACCCAAACAGACTGGGGTGCGACATCTCTTTCCATACAACAACTCATATGGTGGAGCACCAATACTGGAATGAAAATTGTTGTTTTAGGAGAATTCTGCAAGGGGTAGGTAGGAGTCCCAGATCCCACTGAAATCAATAACGAAGGCTCTCACCATATCCTCAAGAGTATGTATGGTCTGCTCACTCTGGTCATCTGTATTGAAGTGCAGTCGCGTGCCTAGTTCCTCATGGAACTTCTGTCAGAAACGGGACGTGAACCGGACATTGCAATCTGAGACGATAGATACCAGTACCCCCATGGCGAGCTACGATCTTGTGGATATATAAGTCGGCCAGCTTCTCGGCCGATGAACTCTCCCGTATTGCTAAAAAGTGGGCGCTCTTGGTCAATCGGTCCACGATGACCCAAATAGCGTCATAACCCTTCGTCGTCCTCGGCAACTTGGTGATAAAATCCATCGTGATTTGCTCCCACTTCCATATGGGAATCTACAGGGGCTGTAGTTGGCCATGTGGCCTCTGATGCTCGACTTTGACCATCCGTCAGGTCAAGCACCTCTCAACATACCATGCAATCTCCCTCTTCATGCATGGCCACCAGTAACTCAAACGCAAATCCTAATACATATTGGTGGCCCCGGGTGAATAGAAAAGCGAGACTTATGAGTCTCTTCCAAAACAGTTTGTCTGACCCCAACAGACATCGTAATCCAGACCCGACCATATCAGGTCAATAATTCCCAACTATCCTGCACAAACAGGGTGTTCTCACCCCTAATCTTCTCAAGCTTCAAATTTTCCTGATGCATACCCTCAGCTTGAGCTTCCCTGATCAAACCCACAAGTGGGGAATCCATAGATATCTTCATACATGTCACTGGAGTGGAAGATCCAGCTGACTTGGGGCTTAGCGCATCCGAAACCACGTTCGCTTTACCTGGGTGGTAAAGGATCTCACAGTCGTAGTCCTTGACTACATCCAGCCACCTGCGCTACCTCATGTTTAGGTTTGGTTGATCCATGATGTGTCTCAAACTCTTGTGGTCCGGGTATATGGTACTGCAGACCCTATAGAGGTAATGTCTCCAAATATTGAGAGGGAATACCGGTGCTCCTAACTCCAGGTCTTGAGTAGGGTATCTTTGATGGGTTTTAGCCATAAGAACTTTCCTATGTGCGCACGCAAAACCCTAATGCTTGGATCTAGGCTTTCTAATTAAACATGCTTTGAATCCAAGACTTCTAATGACTAATTAGGAATAATAACAATACTAAATCAGATCTAGAATCATACCTTTGAATCTCTTGTTTGATCTTGTTGTCTTGGAGCTCTAGAGTCATAATTGTCACTCCTCTAATGGCTTACAAACACCAAATAGCAAGGAGGATGATTTGGGAGAGAGGAAAGGGGAGGGAATTCGGCCAGGGGTTCTCTACTTTATATCAAGTGCCGATTTCCCTTTGCCATAGGGTCTATTTATACTTGTAGACTCCTTAAGGGTTACATCTTAAACCCTAATTGGATAATCTTCTCTTAAAGCTATCCAAATCCATTCCTTAGATAGCCTTGGACGATTTGAAGCTATCCATAGCTTGTAGAATCCGTCCACTATCTATCCAATATGGATTTACAATCTAAAGTTTAACTATCAAACAATTGACAGTTTATACCCTCTTATTTAATTAACCTCTTTAAGTCACCAAATTAATACTAATTAATTTATGACTTATATTAATCAAATAACAATATTATTATTCTTTATATTATTCTCATAATATATTAATAATATTTATTCTCTCTTAATAAATCATCTTATCAAGTTGCTATGGTGAAGGCAACCCAAAAGGACCATGCACAACCGGGTCAAATACTTGCCTAATATAGTTGCAGCCTTAGACACTATTCCAACAATCTCGTCTCGTGCGGCTTCAGTTGCCACGATGCGTAGGTTATCACCCGTCCTCTCTGTATGAGGACCGCTCCCATTCTTGTGATGGATGCATCACAGAATACTACAAAACCTCAACTCCCTCTGGGAGAGTCGAGACTGGAGCCTCACAAAGTCACTGTCTGAGGGTCTCAAATTCCCTCTGCTGCTCAGGGCCCCACCGGAAATCCACCCCCTTCCTCGTCAGATGAGTGAGGGGTACTGCAATCTTGGAGAAATCTTGTATAAATCTTTGGTAGTACCATGCGAATCCCATGAAGCTCCTGATATCAGAGGGAGATTTCAGAATTTCCCACTACATAACCGCCTCAATTTTAGCTAGATCGACCAAAATCCCCTCCTAGTTAACGAGATGTCCAAGGAACTAAACCTTTCGTAACAAAAACTCGCACTTCTTGACATATAGCCGTTCTCGCCTCAAAACTCCCAATAGCTCCCGAAGATGCTCCTCATGCTGCTCTCGGGTCTTGGAGTACACCAAGATATCGTCTATGAATACAATGACTGAGCGATCAAGCATTGGTCTGCAGACCCGATTCATCAGATCCATAAACACCGCCGATGCGTTGTTGATCCCAAACGGCATCACCACGAACTCGTAATGTCCATAACGAGTTCGGAATGCGGTATTCTTCACGTCCTCCTCCCTAACCCTGACCTGATGATAACCGGATCTCAGGTTTATCTTGTAGAACCCATGTGCCTCCTGCAACTGATCGAAAAGATCATTTATCCTCTAGAGTGGATAACGGTTCTTCACCGTCAACTTGTTCAACTCGTGGTAGTCAATGCACATCCGGTGTGAACCATCCTTCTTCCTGACGAAGAGGATCGGTTCTCCCTACGGAGAACTTCTCGGACGGATGAACTACTTGCCTAGCAGTTCTTGAAGGATCAACAGAGATCTTATATCCGAAGGCCATAAGAACCTTAGCCGAGGAGCAGTTGTCCATAGAGTATTTCTTCAAAAGTTCAGTGGTGTATTTCTCTTGATGAATGAATATCCCTTACTGAATTTGTTTGACTTAAAGACCTATAGAGAAATTAATCTCTCTATTCATGCTCATTTGAAATCAATCTTCATTCATATCTACTTCCAACATATGAACGATTGTGGACAATTTGAATAATTCGATTATTCCTAATAAATTCAATTATTCTGGAAGTCAAAACATGCAAAGTGAAACAATAGTTAATCAATTAACATAAGATAGTAACATTACTCATAAATAAAACTCCTTTATTTAATCATCAAATGTTAATTACATTTATCTATTACACGTTTCTAATACTATCTATCTAATCTATGCTAATATCATCCTTCAGCCCAATACTCCTAGCATGCTGCAAGTGCTTAACCCTACTCAGTCCCTTCGTAAGCGGATCTGTTGGGTTATCTTCTGATGATATCCTCTTCACTACGAGTTGTCCTTCTTCTACACGATGTCTAATAAAATGATATTTTCTGTCGATATGTCGTGATCTACCATGATCCCTCGGTTCCTTGGTCAAGGCAACCGCTCCTTCATTATCACAAAAAATCTCCATGGGCTCCTTTATGGCAGGTACAACTCCAAGATCACCGATGAAGTTCTTCAGCCATATTGCCTCCTTCGACGCTTCGCTCGCTGCAATGTACTCTGATTCACACGTTGAATCAGCTACAGTTTCCTGCTTGGAACTCTTCCATGTCACTGCTCCTCCATTCAGGGTAAAGACCCAGTCCGACTGCGAACGGTAGTTGTCCCTGTCGGTCTGAAAACTGGAGTCACTATACACTTGCACCTTCAAGTCATCACTCCCTCCGAGGACTAAGAACCATTCCTTTGTCCTCCGAAGGTACTTAAGGATATTCTTCACCGCAATCCAATGGGCTCTGCCAGGATTCCCTTGATATCTGCTAACCATGCTCAAAGCAAAGGCTACATCAGGGCGAGTACAAGTCATAGCATACATGATTGACCCAACTGCGGAAGCGTATGGTACTCGGCTCATTTCTGCTATTTCAGCTTCGGTACTCGGACTTTGAGTCTTACTCAACTTGGCATTACTTTGTATCGGTAATTCTCCCTTCTTCGAGTTTTCCATACTAAAACATTTTAGTACCTTCTCTAAGTAAGTGTTCTGACTAAGTCCTATTAGTCTCTTACTTCTTTCTCTTACTATCCTTATTCACAAAATATAAGAAGGCTCTCCGAGATCCTTCATAGCGAAGCACTTCCCGAGCCAGGACTTAACTTCCTGCAGAGTCGGGATGTCGTTTCCTATGAGTAATATGTCATCGACATATAGAACGAGGAAGCTAACAATACTCCCACTGGCTTTGACATATACACATGATTCATCTTCGCTTCGTACAAATCCAAACTCTTTGAATTTCTCATCGAAGCAAAGATTCCATCTGCAAGACGCTTGCTTAAGTCCATAAATGGACTTCTCAAGCTTACACACTCTATTCGGATGCTTCGGATCCACAAACCCCTCTGGCTGAGCCATGTAAACATCCTCAGCCAACTTCCCATTGAGGAAAGCGGTCTTGACATCCATTTGTTGTTTGATCCCTTATGTTTTGAAATGTTTCAAAACTTGCCCTAAGTTTTGGAATTTAAAATTTGATTAAAAGTTTAATTTTGAAATGTTAAATTCTAAAACCCTAGCAATTTGAAAAATTCAAATCACACCCTCATGGTTTTGTTAATTAATTAAAGTGTATAATTAAAAGTGATTCAATAAACCCATAAAGTTTTGGTTTACATTTAATTAAATTAAAAGTATAATTTACTAAGTTAAACCACCTAGTATTTTAATAGTGTAAAATACACCCTATACTATATATAACATTAAAAGTCTAGTATTATATATGTATGACTAAACAGTCAGTCTTACCGTTAGTAGGCCTCATTCACGAAGCTGGTCTATAAGGGGTGTTTAAGGAAATTGCCTATAAAATGGCGATTGAATGGGTATCTACTCTTACCCACCGCACTCTTGACTAGTGGAGGGTCGTTAGCTGAACGGGTAGGATAGGACAGAAACCTTCCATTATAAGTATAATGAAGTACAAAGTAACTAAATGCTTTTTCAAATTCCCAAATCATAGTTACTTTATGAAAAATGTGAAATTGTATGCTAATCCATAGAATTACACTTTGTACCCCTGTCAAACGTTAGTGGAGCGTGTGTGGTTAACCGGCACACTAATTTGGGGATGACATTGGTAGCGAAGGGTGACTCGATGTTTGTCATAGATCAATGGAGCGTGTGTGGCTAACCGGCACATTGATTAGGTGATTGTAGCATTGGGTGCACCACGTGATTTGTATGGTTATTCACACCTTGTTTGTGATCCTCGGCATCCCAGTCACAAACAGTAGGGCATAATCGAGATTAAACATGCCATTGAAAAGTTCAATGAATCTCAAAAGATCTAGGAGTTTCAATTCATTTAAAACTTAAACTTCCTTTTCGTTTTTCATGGTGGAAATTGGTAAATCGTCATTTACCTACCTTCAAATATTCTGCAACTAGATTACGGCATCCCTTTTCTAGGTTGTAGAGTATTGTGTTGGATCCTAGCTTGATGTTTCATTTGGGTGTTGCATCAAGAATTCTAATCAACTTAATTTGAATTTTCTCCCGTTTTGTAGATGTCTACATCTTACAATGGTCTTCCCAAATCCTTTGGAACAAGCTTTCCAAATGAAGATGACGTTCCGAGATACGATCAAGGAAATGAGAGTCATGATTCACTTCCTCCACCTCCTCCAATTGTTCTCCCTGACCCACAAGTTCAAAGGCTTGAAAAGTTCAAGCTCACTCAATCCCTTTTGGCAAGTAAACACGAAAATGGGAAACCTGTGTGTGCACACGTCTTAGAGATGAAGTCACACATTGATAGGTTAAGCATGTTGGGTGTCGAAATTTCAAGTGAGTTGGCTGTTGACTGGGTTCTTCAGTCACTTCCTGAATCATATAGTGAGTTCGTAAGAGAGTACTATATGATGGACCACGACGTGACCCTAATTGATCTCACCTATTTGCTTATAGCTGCTGAATCAGCAATGATTTGGCGTGCTGGTCAAGCAAATTTGTCTGGTGAATCAAACTCCCAAACTTCAATGGACACTAGCAACATTGGAAGTCCAGAAAGAACTAAGTCTGTGAATGTCCGATGTGTTGTGCCAAAGGAGTCCATTTGCTTTTATTGCCAAGAGAAGGGGCATTGGAGACGAAGCTGCCCTAACTACCTGAGAGATCTAAGAGATGGGAGAGTCAAGACGTATGGCTCTACTTCAGGTAAAATCCATTATCTAACTCTTTTAAGTTCCTATTCTAGATTCTTAATACATGATGTGATAAGATTGCATTTTGATGTTTTGTAGGATCGAAGAAAAGAGAGGAAGCTTAAGGGAAGAAGTGAGCTGAATCTAATCGTGAAGAAATGGATTTCGATCGCATTACTTGAAGATTGGATTCTTGAGCTACTACTTGGAGTTAGAATAGATTGTTAAGAAATATGTAATAACATAGTTTTTCAATTGAATTGCATTGTAAGGAAAAAAAATTCCGCAATAAAATAAATTTTGGTTTTTATCTTATTTGTTTATCCTTGCAATGAAATATATGAAAAAATTGATGTTTGTGTACTTCTACTATTAGCAAAATGGATTTGATTCTTAATTATGTTGTTTGTGGAAATGTCAAAAGTTTACCAAATAGGGAGAATTTCTCATCACCCAAGTTTCAATTGGACAGAAACTTGGAATCATGCAATGTGTATTGTATGATGAATGAAAAACTTTCACATTTGGGAAACTTAGACTAATTCTTTGACAAAGTGTCAATTAAAGGACTAGGAGATCAAGTACACTAGGTTGTGCGTTGATCAAGTCCACCACAAGAGTGATAAAGATATTTGTCATGATTTACTAAAGTTTAGTAAATATGATTATACTTATAAGATTAAGTGTAATTCTGAGTTGATTGAAAGAGTTTCAATGAATAATAGAACGAATAAAGAAGAATCAAGTAGGCAGAAAGATAAAAGTTTCTCTATTCTAAGAAGAAGGGAGAGTACCTTTTATTTTGTTTTATGATAAGTCTTAATGATTAAGAACCATGTCTCAATTGATCCTCTAAGTGAGTCTTAGTGTAATTGCATGTCTAAGAAGAGGAATCGAGAATTGTAGAAATGGTTAAATCAAGAAGTCAATCATACTTCATTCCAATATCAAGTCTTAGAGTCAAGATTGTGACATTGAGTGAAAATTCTTAAGTAGGTTTATAACACTCATCAAATGTGGAATTTAGAAAAAGGTTTCCTTATTCTTGCACATTAGAAATTGGTAAGTTGTGTTGTCTTGGATAAGACAAATACCAACTAGGACCAATTATGTGAAGTGTTTTGTCTTGATAAGAACTACACTAACTCTTGAATATTTGCTTTGTCAAGAAATGTTTCTTGACAAGAGAATCTTATATGTCAAAGAGTCAGTGGGAGTCTTAATGGTCTTGAAAGGTTTCAAGAACAAATCAAGAATAAACCTTACAGATCATCACTAGCACACGAATTGAGGTTTACAACCTGTCGTGCTGACATTATTTTTGTTTCTATGTCATTCCAATTGAGTTAATTGTGTATGTGAGTTCTATGAGTTCTCATTTGAATGCATACTAGAGCCTTAGTCGATGGAAAGTACATTGATATGTAAGGACAAATTACTAAACTACTTGGAAGACATGGTGGGCACTCGTGTTACCATAAGGCAAGAAATCAAGATTAAGAAAGTTCAGTCCATATGAGGTTGAATTTGTCACAAACTTTGGTTTTGGCAAATTCACATGGATAGGAACTCATACACCGTAAAATCTAAGTGTCATAAGATTCCCTCCTTCATGAAAATGACTGTGAGGAAATGCTTTCACTAAGAGAGATCTTAAGAAGATAGCAATTGTGAAAATTGTATTCTCAAATTCGATTATGGTTACGGCATCCCTTTCCATAGTTCGAATTGTGAGATTTGGCAATTAGTTTGAACATTTGGAACTTAGTAACATAAGTTCTAAATTGTTTAAGCACACATATGAGCTATCTAAGGCAAAGGTGTATAAGTTTAAGAAGCTTAGATAAAGGCTTATCGAAGCATCTGGTATTTGAAATATGAATTTCAGAAATTCAATAGGCATTGTTTTCTGGAAGTTCATTTGTTTTCTGAATACATGTCAAGGCTAGTGGGAGCATAAATGTTATGCTTATATGATAATCATCATGATAGTGGGAGCATAAGTGTTATGATTGTATGATTATTATGGCAAGTATTGCAAGTTAGCAATATTAATTATAGAAAAACAAAGATTCAATTTGCAAAGTTGCATGGGTTGAAAAGTTTTTTTGCTATAATTAAGGGAGAGAATATTATACTCCGTTTCAAAATCTAAAGCTTAGATTAAGATATTTTAATATTTTTTCAGTCAAAGAATACATTGTGTGTTCTTAAAATTCGATTATGATTACGGCATCCCTCTTCATAGTTCGAATTGTGAGAACATGACACATAAAATATTATGGCAAAAGATTGGTAAAGTATCATATCTTTATGTAAGACATTATGCATCGTGTCCCATACGCTTCGGGTATAGGATCGATTGCAAATGCTATAATATTTACCATTCTTAAATTTTTCCAAATATAGCACATTAAGAGGGAAAAAGGACTAGAAATTGGTTTTGACTAAAATAATTAAACAACTATCAAAGCACGATCCAAAGTTCACTGAGGATTGGTTGCTTGTGAGTAGTTGGGAGTATGGTATTGGATGGACCATATCGACATTATTATGAATAGATAAGATTCTATTAAGAATGAGTTGTCATATGGCAAATGTGGAAATGTTTCCATATTGGGAGTTGGATATTGAGAGTCTATGTCTAGATTAGAAATTTTTATGCAAGAAGGATGTTCAAAGGAATGTACTTTGAATGTGAGACTTCACGTCTATAGAATTGTCTTGTAACAATTTCTAAGTAAGTACTTTGTAATTTCATTAGCCAAGTCTTGGTGACTTTTGTGCTATGACTTTACGAAAGGATCGTTGCGTAAAATGTTAGAATCTAGCATATTCTAGTAGTGGAAGAACCTTGTGTTCTTACACTAATAATGGGGATTGAGGAATTGTGAAATAAGAATCATTGGAAAAGTTTTCAATTGTTCTATTTCACAAAGCATGGACCATAGGAAACAAAGTGTGCATGCTTAGAGCATGGGGCAGTTGTCGTTGTAATTCAAGTAATAAGTTGATTATCCGAAACATTAAATGACAAATAATAAGTAATCAATATGGTGGATAAATAGAAGTGTTTTATTTACTCTCACAAGTTTGGGGCCATATAGGATTAAGTATTATTGTTATGTTTCAGTTTGCATGTTTTGACTTCCAGAATAACTAGGTTATTCAAACATCCACAGTCGGTCATACGTTGGGAGTAGGTATGAATAAAGACTGTCATGAATCTGTCTGTAGATTGTCTGAAGTGTTTAGACATGGCACAAGTTTGTTGCAGAGTTCATGAGTGCTTTGATAAGATTAGAGTATTGGATTAAACCCACGCTCTCTTGGATCACTTCATAGATTTATCACGAGTGATTAGTGAGACGATAATATTGTATATTCTTGAAACCGAGACATGTGAGTTGTTATTTGTTGGTCGGTTGCACATTGATAATAAGTAAACGCACCAGTAACTTGGTGTTATAAAACTTATTGTTGTGTGTGATTCGATCAGTAAATGCAAGCGAGCATTTGAGTCGAAGTTTATCCATTCCTTTTGCCCAAAGTGGGATAAAAGCGATATATGTGGGCCTCTCGATGATTTAGTGATGATACCTAAGCGCTTGGCCAAGTCGGGACTGAGTTGATGTGTTCAATTGTAGTCTGTTGTCAGTCGTCATAAATCGGAAGTCGGGAAACAGTATAGATAGAATGATTGAAATTCATGTCTTATGTCTATACGATATCTTAAGAATGGAGGAATATATGATCCCTTATCTAGAGGACACGCTATCTAATAAGATCAGAGTTAACAGCGGCTTTTGAAAGCTACGATTGCTGATCAGGTTCTGAAGTCATACGGAAAATAGTTATTAGACTTATCCAAGTGGGAGACTGTTGGATTAGTGTCTAAGTCCATAACTATTTTGGTATGTACTTGACCCGATTATGAGCATCGTCCTTTTAGGTTGCCTTCACCATAGCAATATGTAGGATGATTTAAGGAGAGAAAGGTTTAAATATGATTTATTAATATATTATGAGAATAATATATTAAAGGAGAAATCATATTGTTTAATTAATATTAGTCAAGAATTAATTGATAATTAATTTTGTGGCTAAAAGAGATTAATTAAATTTAGGGGACTGGACTGCAATTATTGGATAATTGAGTTATTGGGCTAAGGAATGCTAAAGGATCAAGGGGTGAACGAAATTATGATGGAAGCCCATCATATTTTCGTCCATGGCCTTATCCAAAAGGTTCCATGGGCTGCTTAGAGTTTAAGCTGTCCATTAGGGTTTTGACTAAAACCCTAGCAGCCCACACAAGTATATAAAGGACCCCTTAGGCTCCAAAAACGTGGACAACTGATTCTCTAGGGTTTCTAGTCGTTTTTTGGGCAGCCTCTCTTCTTCTCCTCTTCACCCAAGTTGCATAAGGTGTTTGTGACTCCATTAGAGGTGCAACACTTGAGGCACTAAGCTTTTGAAGCCAATCCAAGCAAGGAATTGATTGTTATTGCTATACAACAATCAAAGGTAATTCTATAAACCCTAACTCAGTTTATAATATGTTAGATCTAAGGTTATTAGTCTTGGATTCAAAGCATGTACAATAGAGAAACCTAGATCCAAGCATTAGGGTTTGTATGAGCACATAGGATTGTTCTTATAAACCCATTACATCGGTAGAGGTTCCTTCATCTATCGACTCTTGAATCTCTTCAAGCTCGATTTGCCTCCCACTGTCTCCTTGGCCTATGAGTTCTCGCTCTCGGAAAACTCCTCTCTTCGCAACAAAGACAACATTGTCCTTCGGTCTATAGAAGAGATATCCAAAGGATTTCTACGGGTAGCCGATGAAAATACATCGCTCACTTCAAGGTTCGAGCTTGTCGTGAGTATCTCGTCTTACGAAAGCCTCGCAACCCCAAACCTTGATATGTGCCAACGAGGGAGCTTTCCCTGTCCACATTTCGTGAGGTGTTTTGGCAACCTTCTTAGTAGGGACTCGGTTAAGGATATGGGCGGCAATCTCTAAGACATACCCCCAAAAAGAGATAGGTAGTGAAGCACGACTCATCATAGAGCGAACCATATCTAATAAGGTTCGATTACGCCTTTCTGCCACACCATTCAACTGCGGTGTCCTAGGAGGCGTCAATTGTGAAACTATTCCACACTCCTTGAGATAATCGTGGAATTCAAGACTTAGGTACTCTCCTCCTCGATCGGATCGAAGCATCTTGATTTTCCTGCCCAATTGATTCTTCACTTCATTCTTGAACTCTTTGAACTTTTCAAAGGTTTCCGACTTTTGCTTGATTAAATAGATATACCCATATCTACTATAATCATCGGTAAAAGTTACGTAGAAGCGGTTCCCATCCTTTGTGGTTGATCTAAATGGTCTACATACATCGGTATGTATTAGGTCCAATAGACCCTCACCCCTCTCGCATGTACTTGTGAAGGGCGACTTAGTCATCTTTCCAAGCAAACAAGACTCGCACGTGTCATCTTCCCTAAGGTCGAATGACTCCAACACTCCATCCTTTTGGAGTTGGGCTATGCGCTTCTTGTTGACATGTCCAAGACGACAATGCCACAAGGATGCTCTATCCATACTATTGGAAGAATCTATGTTTAAAACATCATTTCCTAAGTTATTAACAATCATAACAGTTTCATAAATTCCATTACATGGTATAGCTTCAAAATAAAAGACACCATTTAGATAAGCCAAAATAGAACCATTCTCATTATTAAAAGAAAATCAAAAACCTTGTCTAAATAAACCATGAAATGAAATGATGTTTCTAGCCATTTCTGGCGAATAGCAACAATTGTTCAAATCTAAACATAAATTATTCCTAAGCACTAAAGAATACACTCCAATCTTGGTCACAGGCGACGATCTTCTATTCCCCATGATTAGATTGATCCTTCCTTGCTCCACATCCTTACTTCTTCTTAGTCCCTGCACATCAGAACAAATGTGATAACCACACCCGGTGTCAAGAACCCAAGAAATAGCATGATTAGAATCGTTAGATTTAATTGTGTATATACCTGTGAAAGACGGCTTGATCTTTCCTTCCTTGATGGCTTGCAGGTACTCTGGGCAGCTTCTCTTCCAATGTCCTATCTTATGGCAGTGGTGACACTCTGCCTCCTTAGGGTTAGGGCAGGGCTTAGCAGGATCAACTTTGGTCCCACTAGAAGAGGCACCATCTCGGGCTTTAACCTTGCGATAGTTCTTTGACAAAGCCTTCCTCTTCTTTCCCTTTCCTTGACCAATAGCCAAGACAGGAGCAGCGGGTGGATTGGGAGTTGGTGCAACAGACTTGTCTTTGAAGTTGCTCTCAGCAACCCTCAAGAGACCTTGGAGTTTGCTTAGGGTGACCTCCTCTTTGTTCATGTGGTAGGTCATCCTAAATTGATTGTACATCGGAGGCAAAGAGTGAAGCACCACATCGATCGCCAAGTCTTCCCCAAAGTCAACATTTAACTTGCGAAGGCGGTCGACATACCTTTGCATCTTTTGCAGGTGCACGGTAAGAGATTCTCCATGACCCATCTTAGCGGAAATCATGTTAGTGAAAATCTCATAACGCTCTTGTCTTGTGTTATGGTGGTATCTCTCCAATAAGTCTTGATGCATCTCGTACGGGTACATGTCCTCATAGGACTTTTGGAATTCGGAGTTCATGGTGGCTATCATGATGCAATGTACCTTCGTTGCATCGCGCTCATGGGTTTCAAAAGCGGTAATTTCAGCCGGAGTAGCGATTTCTGGGTTGATTTTCTCGAGCTTCTCATCGAGGACATACTCCTTATCCTCATAGCGAGCAATGGTGCGAATGTATCTTATCCATTCGCTAAAGTTCGTTCCATCGAAGGTGACCTTTTGGCAAAGGCTCATCAATGTGAAGGAACTGGCAGCAGCGTTGTTTGCGTTCGACATCTACAAATAGAAAGGACAAAGATAGATTAGAATATGAATCCCTAATTATCACCCAATAAGAAAAATTAGGGCTATGATCCAACAACAATATTTACATATTAGAAAAGGGATGCCGTAATCCAACATGCAAATAATATGAAGGTAAGTGAATGACGATTCACTAATTCTCCACCATAAAACCTAACTATTGGTCCTAAAAGTATTGAGAATTCCTAGGTTCGGATGAGATTCATTGAAACTATTCAATGGCATGTTTAAATCTCGATATGCCCCTCTTGTTTGTGACTGGGATACCGAGGATCACAAAGCGGGTGTGAATTACCATGCAAATTCACATGGTGCCTTCATTGTAACGATCACCTATTCGATGTGCCGGTAAACCACACACACTCCATCGAACTATGATAAACAATGAATCACCCTTTGCCACCTTTGCTTAGAACCAATTAGTGTGCCGGTAAACCACACACGCTCCACTAACTTCTTAGCAAGGGTGCAAAGTGTAATTTCGTGGGGTTGCATCAATTCACTTTTCCTAAAGTAACTAAGATTGGGAAATTTAAAAATGTGTAGTTACTTTGTATTACTTTTAATGAGAGGATGAGGTTGCCCTATCCTACCCGTTCGACTAACGACCATCCACCGATCAAGCAAGCGGTGGGTGTGAGTGTACACCCATTAAGCGCCATTTTATAGGCCGCAACCTTATACCCACCTTATAGATTGGCTTCGTGAATGAGGCCTACTAACGGTAAGACTAGCATATTTAGTCATACACACATATATATATATATATATATATATATATATATATATATATATATAATTCTTGTAATATTATATTAGTATAGGGTTGTATTTTAAACTTTTTAAAATCTAGGGTTTGAAATTTAAATTGTCTAAATAAAAACTTTTAATCACAAAATGTAAATTTTAAAACTTGAGGACAAGTTTTAAACATTTAAAACATGGAGGGTCAAATAACAAATAATTTTAATTAACAATTAATTCCCTAATTATCTATATTTGATTTATTCAAGATTTCATGCAAGATAATTACCAAATTAATCAAAATAATTAATTAATTATCATATAAGGAAATTAAATATTTTATTAGTTAATAAATATCTTTAATTAGATCAAGATTATAGTCATATATATATCAAAAAATCGGATTAGGGTTGATCTAATATGATTAAGGTAAGTTTCCATAAGATAATCATGAAAAAATCCCGAATCTGGCCATTCCTGACGTTTGGACTCGCCGAGTGCACCAAGGGACTCGCCGAGTCAGGCCAACTCGCCGAGTCCACTATGGAACTCGCCGAGTCCATGACTCAGAAACACAAAAATCGAATTTTGCAGTTAAGTTTCAAACAAACAAGCAACAATTTAATAGAAACCAAGCTAGGCTCTGATACCACTGATGGGTTTTAGCCATAAGAACTTTCCTATATGCGCATGCAAAACCCTAATGCTTGGATCTAGGCTTTCTAATTAAACATGCTTTGAATCCAAGACTTCTAATGACTAATTAGGAATAATAACAATACTAAATCAGATCTAGAATCATACCTTTGAATCTCTTGTTTGATCTTGTTGTCTTGGAGCTCTAGAGTCACAATTGTCACTCCTCTAATGGCTTACAAACACCAAATAGCAAGGAGGATGATTTGGGAGAGAGGAAAGGGGAGGGAATTCGGCCAGGGGTTCTCTACTTTAGATCAAGTGCCGATTTCCCTTTGCCATAGGGTCTATTTATACTTGTAGACTCCTTAAGGGTTACATCTTAAACCCTAATTGGATAATCTTCTCTTAAAGCTATCCAAATCCATTCCTTAGATAGCCTTGGACGATTTGAAGCTATCCATAGCTTGTAGAATCCGTCCACTATCTATCCAATATGGATTTACAATCTAAAGTTTAACTATCAAACAATTGACAGTTTATACCCTCTTATTTAATTAACCTCTTTAAGTCACCAAATTAATACTAATTAATTTATGACTTATATTAATCAAATAACAATATTATTATTCTTTATATTATTCTCATAATATATTAATAATATTTATTCTCTCTTAATAAATCATCTTATCATGTTGCTATGGTGAAGGCAACCCAAAAGGACCATGCACAACCGGGTCAAATACTTGCCTAATATAGTTGCAGCCTTAGACACTATTCCAACAATCTCGTCTCGTGCGGCTTCAGTTGCCACGATGCGTAGGTTATCACCCGTCCTCTCTGTATGAGGACCGCTCCCATTCTTGTGATGGATGCATCACAGAATACTACAAAACCTCAACTCCCTCTGGGAGAGTCGAGACTGGAGCCTCGCAAAGTCACTGTCTGAGGGTCTCAAATTCCCTCTGCTGCTCAGGGCCCCACCGGAAATCCACCCCTTCCTCGTCAGATGAGTGAGGGGTACTGCAATCTTGGAGAAATCTTGTATAAATCTTTGGTAGTACCATGCGAATCCCATGAAGCTCCTGATATCAGAGGGAGATTTCAGAATTTCCCACTGCATAACCGCCTCGATTTTGGCTAGATCGACCAAAATCCCCTCCTAGTTAACGAGATGTCCAAGGAACTAAACCTTTCGTAACAAAAACTCGCACTTCTTGACATATAGCCGTTCTCGCCTCAAAACTCCCAATAGCTCCCGAAGATGCTCCTCATGCTGCTCTCGGGTCTTGGAGTACACCAAGATATCGTCTATGAATACAATGACTGAACGATCAAGCATTGGTCTGCAGACCTGATTCATCAGATCCATAAACACCGTCGATACATTGTTGAGCCCAAACGGCATCACCACGAACTCGTAATGTCCATAACGAGTTCGGAATGCGGTATTCTTTACGTCTTCCTCCCTAACCCTGACCTGATGATAACCGGATCTCAGGTTTATCTTGGAGAACCCATGTGCCTCCTGCAACTGATCGAAAAGATCATTTATCCTCCGGAGTGGATAACGGTTCTTCACCGTCAACTTGTTTAACTCGTGGTAGTCAATGCACATCCGGTGTGAACCATGCTTCTTCCTGACGAAGAGGATCGGTTCTCCCTACGGAGAACTTCTCAGACGGATGAACTACTTGCCTAGCAGTTCTTGAAGGATCAGCAAAGATCTTATATCCGAAGGCCATATGAACCTTAGCCGAGGAGCAGTTGTCCATAGAGTATTTCTTCAAAAGTTCAGTGGTGTATTTCTCTTGATGAATGAATATTCCTTGCTGAATTTGTTTGACTTAAAGACCTATAGAGAAATTAATCTCTCTATTCATGCTTATTTGAAATTTGTTTGTCATGAGCTTAGCAAATTCATCCACCATTCCTTGATCAGTCGATCCGAACATGATATCATCCACGTATATTTGTACAAGCATAAGGTGAATACCATTTGATTTTCTAAATAGTGTGGGATCAATCACTCCTCTTTTGTAGCCTGAAGAGGCTAGGAATTCAGAAAGAGTCTCATACCAAGCTCTAGGGGCTTGCTTCAGACCGTAGACTGCTTTTTGAAGCTTGTAACAGTGATCAGGGAACTCGATACATTCAACGCCGGAAGGTTGTTGAAGATAAACCTCTTCTTTCAATTCCCCATTGAGAAAAGCGCTCTTAACATCCATTTGGTGTACCTTGATGTTTTTGTGGGAAGCATATGCTAAGAAGATTCGGATTGCTTCCATTCTAGCCACCGGAGCATATGTTTCATCGTAGTCAACGCCTTCCAGTTGACTATAGCCCTTAGCAACTAGTCTTGCCTTATTTCTAATAACTGCACCAGATTCATCTAACTTGTTCTTGAACACCCATCTTGTACCAACAATAGTATGGCCTTGTGGAATGGGAACAAGTTGCCACACTTTGTTTCTTTTAAATTCTTCCAGTTCTTCTTGCACTGCAGAAATCCAATCTGGTTCCAATAATGCTTCTTTGATAGATCGAGGCTCGACTAGGGACATAAATGCTGCATAGTGACAATAATCAGATAAATTCTTGGCAGATCGAGTTTGGATACCTGTGGATGGGTTGCCAATAATTTGACCTGGTGGGTGATCCTTCGTCCATACATGTAGACGAGGCATCAGATGATCAGCAACTATGGTAGAAGGAATGTTTTCAATATCAGAGGTTGCTTCAGATGAGGATGGTAGTTCCCCCTGGATTTGAGAACAGCCTGCAGAATCATCTTGGCTTGTTGGAGCAATAATGACATTTTCTCGAGTAGTTTGGAGAGGTTCCCCCTGGATTGTTGAGGGAATTCCTCTGGAACCTGAGAAGGTTCCCCCTGGACTGCTGATGGGAGAGTAATGATCCTTGAGTCGGTTCGAGTGTCAATATTCTCTATAATTTCATCATCCGAATCCGAAGATACGTTTGATGGTAATAATTTTCTGAGAATGGGAACTTGAGCATCATCAAGTACTGGAACCTCGATGGTTGTTGTTTGAACCGGAGTAGAGCTTTCCCCCTCAACCGGAGAGGTGAAAGTATTGAGAGATGCTACTTCGGATAGAGATGGACCAGAAACATCAGCATGTTGTTGTTGAGCAATTGGTGATACAAAAACTTCGGATAGTTTTTCCGTTTCAACAGGGTCGAAAAGATCATCATAATTAACTTCAACCAGGTTTAGAGGACCTGAAGAAACATGAATGTCACTTTCCATGATGGCAGTGGTTTCCGTAGATGGAGGGGTGTTGTGGATGTAAGAGTCATCGAACTTCACATCGAAACTTTCAATGATTAGCCTCGTTCGTCTGATGAGAACCTGATAAGCAACCTTATTTGTGGAGTAACCAAGAAAGATGCCTTCATCAGACTTTGGTGCAAATTTGTTGAGCTGATCTTTGTTGTTGATCACAAAACATCTACATCCAAAGATGTGAAAGAAACGAACATTTGGCTTTCGGTTGTTGAGGCCCTCATACGGTGTCTTGTTTAGGCCCTCATACGATGTCTTGTTGAGGCGTTTGCACACAATGCTTTAGTTCTGAACAAAGCATGTTGTTGCTACAGCTTTAGCCCAGAAGTAGAGAGGAAGATGTGCGAAGTTGAGCATGGATCTGGCTGCTTCGACAAGAGTTTGGTTCCTTCGCTCTACACCATTTTGTTGAGGTGTATACAGAGCTGAAAAGTTATGAGAGATACCTTTTGACACCAAGAAGTTGTTGAGAGGATGATTAGTGAATTCAGTGTCATTATCACTGCGGATGCGTCTTACAGGAAGCTTGATCTGGAGTTCTATTTCTTTGATGAAGTTTATTAGAATCTGCGGTGTTTCGGATTTAAGTCTGAGGAAGATACCCAAGTGAAGCGAGTGAAATCATCAACTATAACCAGTATATATTTTTTATGATGGAGACTGGTTACGGTTGATGGACCGCAAAGATCAATGTAGAGTAGTTCAAGTGGTTCAGATATAGAAGATTCAATCACCATAGGGTGACTTACTTTTGACTGCTTACCACATTCACAAGCAGGACATAGAGTGTCATTGTTGAACTTGACAATGGGTAGTCCTCTGACCAGTTCTTTAGTGACCAAGGTGTTGACGTATTTGAAGTTAAGATGAGCGAGCTTGCAGTGCCATAACCAGCTAACTTCGGATACAACTTTGGAGAGAAAGCACAACTGTGGTTTTCCAATCATGAGAGAGACATCCAGAGGATACATGGTGCCTTCGGATCGTGACTTGATTAAGCAGGTGCTTCTATCACTCGTCATGATGTAACAGAATTGATCATCAAACTCCACTCGATGGCCTGCCTTACATAGTTGGCCAACACTGATGAGATTGTGTTTAAGGCTTTCTACATAAGCAACCTTCTGAATTGAGAAGTTCCCCGTAGTGAGTACACCGTAACCTCGGATGATTCCATTCGCATTGTTGACGAATGTAACATTTCCACCATTGCATATAGGCCTGAAATCCCGAAGGTATTCTAACCTTCCGGTCATGTGAAAGGAGCAGGCACTGTCGATCAACCATTCTTCTTCTTAATCCTCCTTGCACAAAGCCTACAGAAGTTAAGTGGTTAATTTGGGCACCCAAGCGAGTTTGGAGCCCGGAGTCACATACGATGTTTCAATCGATGCATGATGAGAGGTTGTAGGGACAAGTTTTAAGTCAACTTTCAAGCTTAGTCCTGGGTGTTTGAGATTTTTTGATGTTTTGTGAGATTGTGGATAGTTACGAGTCTTTTGAAAACGATGAGAGTTGTCATGAGAGATCTTTTGACACTGACATTGACACGTGAACTTTTTATCATTTTCCCTGACATTTGGCTTGGTTTGTGGTTTTGAGGAAAAAGTATGCTTTTGTCCAGTCCGAGGATTGTAAGATTTGACCTTTTTGTTTGTGTGTTTTAAAAAGGTGTTTTTGTAGGTCTTGCAGGTGTGTAGACACGTGCAGGCCTTTTGTGAGGTGATTTCTTAAACTCTTGAGGTGACCTTTTGAGTGCCGGAGTTGGCAAAATTCCTTTCTATTTTTGATTTTTTGAAAGTGACTTTGGAAGGGTCGGAGTAGGTAGAATACCTTTCCATTTTGGATTGTCTAAAGAATAGACCTGAAAACCATTTGATCGAAAAGACTTATCCTTAGAGTCAGATGATTTCTGAGCAGTGTCAGAAACAGTGAAGTCCTTCCTTTTTGTTTTCTTGGAAACAGTTGATTTGAAGTGATAATTTGAGAAACCAAGTTTTTCTGGACTCTTTGACTTGGGACATTAAACAAATTTCTTTTGTTTTGAATGAATTTCCCGTTGCTTTCCATGGGAACGAAATTCTTCTTTAAAAGCTCTTTTTGCTTCGGTCTTAGGAGAACCGCAGTCAGTGACATTTAATTGTGGTTTCCTTAAATCTTTTGGAGATTTTGAAAAACAGGGACTTGATTCATCCGAACTTGAGAAGTCATGACTTTGAGAACATTGACCAAATTCAAAATTTTCGATTGGTAATTCATGATTAATTGGTTCAATAGTCATAGAACTTTTGACTATGGTCTGCGGTGTAGTGCTTTGAACAACCGCATAGTAAGTTTTGGTGGACATTTTAGTGGGACATTTGATACTGGGTAATGGAACAGATTGCAGTTCATGACTGCGGTTAGAAACACTGCAGTCAGACTGCAGAGATGGGAAGTCCAATGCGACTTCAGGACTTTCTACAACAATTTCCTCATCAACTACGGATGATGTTTGAGAATCTGAATGAATTATGTTATCAACATTATTAGAAAATTCAGGGAGAATTTCCTCGATAACACAGTTATTACTCAGATCATGGAGTTTACCGAAATGAGCTTGGATATCCTCAGGAAATGTTTTGTCATTGACTGGAAACAAAAAGTTGCGGTCTGGAGGGACGTAGGGACGTTCCGGGGTGAACCGGGGTGAGGAGTCTGGTACGGTTGGGTACCCATTGGACCAACCCCAATTGAAAGTGTTATCAACATTCCCATTATTAACTAGATTCTCAATGGCTTCACTTTCATTAAAAAGCTTTTCGATTAAAAGATTTAAGCGAACAATTTCTCTCTGTGCTAAATCTCTCTGATTTTAAAGCTATCTCTAGTTGTGTTTCACTTAACATTCTAGCATCAAGTCCTTCTCTAACATTGCCATTTTGAGTCTCTTATTGTCCAAACGTCCTCTAACGTGGAACATCTCCTGCGATGCGATGTTCTTCTCATCTAAGGTTTTATTGTAGTCTGTAAGGACGGCAGCACATGTGTCATTGAGTGTGTCTATGAAAGGTTGGCAGTCATGCATGTTGTAATTTAAAGTTTGAATCATAAGTTTTACCTATTCCACATTGCTGAGAGTTCCATCTTTTGCCATATAGCAATGGTTCTTCTTTAGTTTGGTTGAGCCGTCTTCATCAGCAGTTGCTACCATACAGATCTTGCCTTTTCCTTTACTGTGATCGTCTTCATCTTCATCTCCTGATGACCACACTTGATGATTCCTTTTCACTTGAGCAACATAAGCTTTTCCCTTTTCTTTGTCCTCCAGTTCTTGAGCCATTATGAGATAGAAAGCTTTGTCTTTTACTACGTTTGCCTTGCAATCCTTGGCAAAATGGTTTTCTTTGTTGCACTTGTGACATATAACAATGTCACTTTTGTCTTCTAAAGGAGTACCGGAGTCAGTTGATTGAGACTGCGGTGGTACGTCTTTAGACTGTGTCTGCTGAGGCTGCGGTGGAGGGAGAGGATTCTTGGTGGAACGAAAGTGATTATTTTGAAAGTTGCGGTTAAAAGGTGGTCGGTTGTACTGTTGGTTTTTACGAAATGAAGGTGGTAAGCGATTGAATTTTTGACTGATAAGGGCGATGACATTCTGAAACTCTTCTTCATTGTCATATTCTGAGTCAGCTTCATATGACTGTGGTGGTGAGTCATACGAGGTGGGATATGTTTGATTGTGAGGTGATTGTGCTACAAGAGCAAGTGGACCTCCGAAGTCTGAACAGTCCTTGAGTACAGTGGACTCTTGAGCTTGCAATTCTCCATAGAGCTTATAAAGAGACAAAAAGTGAATCTTCCTATCTCCTTGAACAATCATTTTGGCTGTTGTCTAATGTCTTCCCAAGCCATTAAGAAACTGTAGATTTGTTTCATGATTGTTGCGGACGGTGCCCGCATTGGATAGTTTTGTGACAATCAAGTTGAATCTCTTAAAGGAGCCTTCCAAACTTTCACCGGTGTGAGCTTTGAAGTTGTTGAACTCATTGAGTGTCGTCGTGAGCTTCTTGTCTTGAGCTTGCTCTGAACCTTCATACAGATTTTTGAGAACATCCCAGATCTCTTTTGCTGATTTGCAGTTTATGATAATGTCGAAGTTGTCAGGAGCAACTCCACAAGAGATTTCATAAAAGGCAATAGCATCATCTTCCATATTATCGAGATCATCTTTGGTGGGACGGTTCAAAGCTGGTTGACCTCCTCCTAGCCTTGTTGTGGCTCCGTCAGTTTGGACTGGTGTAAGGACTGGGACATGTGGTCCTTCTTCTATAGATCACCAAACATCTCTACCAAGTCTTCTAAGATATCTTTCCATCCTTTGTGACCAGTGATGATATTCATTCGCAACCAGTATTGGGGCTTGATTAGAACCACCAACACTGTTGGAGACATTCAGTGATAACGATTGTGCCATTTTTGAAGATTTTTTTTGAGTTTTAGAAATGAGCTTCAGTGGTATAGAAAGCTCTTCGAAAAATCAGAGTTCCGATTTTCAAAAAGCAACCACTGTGGCTCTGATACCAATTGTTGAGAGAAAAACTTTGAGACACACTTGAACAAACGTTAGAACAAGTATATAGCGGAATAGTTAATCTCGAAGGATCTGTTAGCTCAACAATAATATTAAGAGTTAGAAGTTAGTGAGTTAGATGCGGAAAAGTAAAAGAATGTAAATGACAACAATTGTTATTTCAAGTAAACACTTAAGCTGATTCATAACGAGGAATGCATTCAAACCAAGTTAGTAAGTGAGATCAAACTTAGTGATTAAGTCACAAGTGACTTGCTCCGAAGAGAGATGGTGATTGATTATGAGAGGAAGAAGATTGAGCAAGTAATATAGAATGAGAACTTTTGAGATATATAGTAGAATTAGATGAGTGATTCTCTTCATACTGATTACACAAGAAATGAGTTCTATTTATAGAGACTCATAAAGAAAACAAGTTTACAACTCTAAGTGTAGCCATGCAAGGCATATTGAACATTAGAGTGTTTTACAATAAAGACAAAGTAAACTAAATGAAGATTGCGGTACTAAAGACTTCGGATGTTGATAGTTGAGGAGATTGCTTGACTGTGGTGGCTTTGTGGCTGCGGTAACTGAAGTTTAAGAAAGTCACTTTTTTGATTCAACAATAACTCCAAGGCTTGTACCTACCGCCAAGTTTTACCAAAACGCCGTCTTAACTCATATATGTATATAAAATAGAAAAATATTTGAAAATACATATAAAAATATTAATTATATACAAAATTGCCGCCTTAAGTCACACCTTACAAACGAACATGGCTTGCCAAGGTTAAAAAAAATGCTTGATGCTTACATTGCCCATATTATTAGAACGTGGCTTGCCAAGGTTAAAAAAAATGCTTGATGCTTACCATTGCCCATATTATTTAGGGAAATGGACTTAATAAGGTAATTAACTTTTCGGTTTGTTCACATCTGGGTAACTATCTTTTTTTTGTACACATTTAGGTAACAAACTTTTTGTAAGTGTTCACATATGACCATTATGACCGGCTGTAGCAGGTTATATCTGGTCATAACCAGTCATAATGGTCATATGTGAACACTTCTAAAAAGTTCGTTACCTAGATGCGTTCAAAAAAAGATAGTTACCCAGATGTGAACAAACCGAAAAGGTAACAGTAAAATACGCGAATGGTCCCTGTAGTTTGGGTAATTTGTGCGTTTGGTCCATAACTTATTTTTTAACTTAGATGATCCTTACTATTTATTTTTGTTGTGTATTTGGTCCCTGTGCTACCTCAAAAGATTATTGTGGAACCCAATTTAAATTTCTCAAATGTGGTTTCAGATTTAGGGTGAAGAGATGCAGATATATGAGGTCTATTAATTTTTTTTAATATATAAAAAATAAATACATAAATAAGAAAAAAAATAAAAAGGGCACAATAGTCTTTTGAGGTAGGACAGGGACCAAATGCACAACAAAAATAAATAGTAGAGATCATCTAAGTTTAAAAAATAAGTTATGGACCAAACACACAAATTACCCAAACTACAGAGATCATTCGTGTATTTTACTGTTACCTTTTCGGTTTGTTCACATCTGGGTAACTATCTTTTTTTGTACACATCTAGGTAACGAACTTTTTGAAAATGTTCACATATGACCATTATGACTGGTTATGACCGGATATAACCTGCTACAGCCAGTCATAATGGTCATATGTGAACACTTCCAAAAAGTTCATTACCTAGATGTGTACAAAAAAAAGATAGTTACCCAGATATGAACAAACTGAAAAGTTAATTACCTTGTTAAGTCCATTTCCCTATTATTTAGAACAAAAATACCTCAATTTCCTTTTCTCATTTTCACTTCGACAGCCCCTTTCTCTTCTTCTCAGTTCTCGACGTCGACAGCTTCTCCCACTTCCGACGTTTCTCTTGGCGCCGGCTCCTTCCGCCCCGCCGTCCAGCGCTTTCCAGCGACACCCTGCCGGTGGAGCCCCTCCTCTCCGACAGAGAACGACACCTCCGGTAAATCTATCAGCGATTCTGTTATCGATTTGGATTTTTTTGCTTGTTTAGAACCTCCATCATCGGCGCCACTGCATTTTTTTCCATTAGGGTTTATCCAATTTTATTTTATAGTCTATAATCTCTAGTTTTTATTGAAGTCTTGGGAGATATGGAGTCAAGAAAAGTGAAATCAAACGAGCTCTGTTTAAATTTTTGGGCGAATTTACAGGGAAACATGATTGTGTGCTTGCACTGATTTCTATTGAATTGAATTTGTTGTGGGTTGAAGGAATTCCAGATTAGAATTGCACCCCCTTACGAATATGATGGCTGCTCATAGTATTATATATGGAATAAGTTAGGATTCAAATGTATTTTTATAGATGTGTACTTAGTGAAAAGAATATGGTTTTGGAAGCATTAATGGTTTCAAGAGTTGTTATAAATAGGTATGAGAAAGAAAGAAACAAACAAGTACATTACATTACCCTTTTGTTGATTCTTTTACAAATTAAAGATGGAGCTTGTTCAAATGTTGTACATTACCCTCTTATTGATTCCATTACTGATTTTTAATATTCGTTTAAAAAATGACCATATTACCTTTTTATTGATTCTTTTACAAGATTGGACACAATATTCAGAGGGAACAGGGTGGGTGGGCCATGGGAGAACCTGTGAAGGGAACAGTGACATCCTTATCTTCAATATACTCACCTGAGGATGCCCAAAAAGCATCAGTACGTGTCCAAGAACAAATATCTGAATATCAAAAACAGGTTCAACAGCTCCAAGGCTTCCTCAATGACAACACAAACCTTGTCAATCTTGTTAAGAAGCTCCCTGATCAATTGCACCATGATATAATGGCAAGTCTTCTACACCAATAATCAATTTCTCATTTCATTCATAGTAATTTCAGTGTTTGTGAAAATGTAGATATTTGTGGCATGTTTTTCAGGTTCCTTTTGGGAAGGCAGCATTCTTTCCTGGAAAATTGATACATACTAATGAATTCCTGGTAATTTTATAATTGTGGTGTTCATCAATTCTCTCTCTTTACAATTCATAATTATAAGCCATATACAGGTTCTATTAGGAGAAGGTTACTATGCTGATAGAACATCAAAACAAACAATTGAGATTCTGAAAAGAAGAGGAAAGGATCTAGAGTCACAAATTGAAAACCTTAATGCTGTAATAAAGGATCTCAAGTATGAGGCCTCCTTTTTTGATGAAACAGCTACTGAGGCTGCAGTAAGTCTATATTTATTTTTCTAATATAAATCTTGATACACAGTTATTAATTATATAAACAGGAGGGTGTTGTAGAAATAAGAGAAGACTATGTTGATGAAGTTTCTGATGAAGAAGAAAAGGACACACCAACACCAGGTGAAGATGATTTTGCGCGTATCTTATCCCGGATTGATGAACTTGAAAAAGAAGAAATGGAATCAGAAATGGCTGAGGAAGCTGAAGATGAAGATAAACCTGATTTAAGTCACCTTTTAAGTCATACACATATTGAACCTGAGGTTATACATTCAGAGGTTAGATCTTGAGTTATTAAATAATAAGTAAAGTTGAGTAGCTAATCTTTCCTCATATTTTCTTATTATGTTTGAATGATTTTAATTCCATTTTTATTACAAGTGGCAATTCCAGTCTATTTACATGAAAAAATGTCAATTTGGTTTGTGTTTACTTGATATGGGTTAAAAGTCAGCTAGTTATTAATTACTCCATTTACTTGAAAACTGCAGCCAAAAGAGTCATCAGCTCTTCCTGTATCCAAAAGTGAGTCTGTTTTCTTTAACATCTATGGTTGTATTGTATATTTTGACCCATTTGTCTGTTTGAATTTCATTATTTTTCAAGATCATTGTGCTCAAAAGTTGTTTGTTCAGATTCAGATTTAGATTTATCTTCAAATATAAAAGCTCCAACATCCAGTGCATCCAACAACACTCTTCCAAGAGCTGTAGAGCAAAAGAAATTGGAGAGTTTGCCCAATACACCTGTGTCCAAAAACGAGGTATAGTAAAGAATATTTGATTTGTTTGCATCATGATGATGATGATGATGTTATTAATTATGATGACAACTGGCATATGATATGTTTTGCAGGTTTTGAGCACTAGAAATGATAGTAGCAAGGTAAGTTTTGTGGAAATTCAAGCATATTTAGTTTGTTTAATGAAAATATGAAAATGTATGGTTTGTAGGCATTTACGGGTTCTATTGTGGAGCACACTCATAACACGGAGAAAAGTCAAACCGGTCAACCACCTGCTCCTGCATCCAAACCAGTATCCAGATTCAAGATGCGAAAAAAGTAGTCACAAAAAGGATTTTGTTTATTTTCATGTGTAAGTTAAACTAAAAGATTCTATTTACTGCTAATTCATTTAATGATGTACATTTTCTTTGTTAAGCATTAGATTAGATGAATTGAATTGATTAGTGCAATGGAGTATGTTTCTTTTTTACAAGTAAAGATAGATACATGATAATCCTAAACTGTTTGTTCATTGCATCCTACTTTTCTAACAATGTCATCCATATACAAATTAATTTCATTCTACTTTGAAATTATATCATATCGTAGCAATGCCAACCAACCAAATACAAAGTATGAAAAACAAATAATAACAGCACAAAGTACAAACAAAAACATGAACAGATGTTGAAAAAGAAGATTCCTTCGATTCCAAACTGCTTCATTAATCCACTTTGACAAGTCTGACCTTTGCACTAAAAGACGAGAAAGACCTAACAGGAATGATTTAAGTTGTGATGTTTTGCAACGCTCCATTACTCGATCCACAAATTTTGAGAAGCATTTCAAATCATATCCAGGGTTATAATCATTGAAGTCAAGGTTTGTGACCAATGTCAACTGTATTTCCATCTTGTGGATAAATGCTTGTTTGCACAGCAAAATTATTAGGCATCAAAGAGAGTATATGTGAAAGAACATCTTCAGGCAAAGAACTAATCCTATCGTATAACCTAAGAAAAATGGCTGAAGAAATAAATCGGCCGAATAAAGTAATTTTTGTCTTAGTTCCATACATTTTGTGTTTACTGAAAAGTTCTTTTTGCTTACTCATGCTCGAATGTAGTTAAAAAACATTGAACGTGTTTGTCATTTTGGACATTGAGAAATTGAGTTCTCATTTTCATTTTGTTTAGTCATTAGGTTTATAAATTTGCTTCCAATATATTTTATATGTTTGTATCTTGTTGTATTTTTTTATATTCATTTTAAATGTATTGGGTATGTATCTATTTTGTTGTACATTTGAACTATGTGTATATATTTCCATCATTTTGAAAGTTTTGCATATTTAGCATTGCTTCATGTTTTACTTTTGTTTGTTTGCTTAGAAATACATTAAATGTTTCAAATGTTTTTGAGAGAAACGACCCTGTAATGTTGCCGAACTTCCTAGAACTTGATAAAAGGATACGCCGGCCATATGCTTCTAAAAAAAACCCCGTAATGCTATGGAGACAAGGGATAACAACTTATAAAGGCTTGAGATCAAATGAAGTGAATTAAAAGACAAATACAAGGATTGATCTTCCTGACTTTAATCAAAGGTAAATTCTTTCTACTCTTGATGATTCCTTGCTTTGGTGGTTAAGATGATTCCCTGCTTTGGTGGTTAAATTGAAAGCGGGTTGTGAAACCGAGTTTTAATGTGTTCTTGAATGATGAGAATTATATTAGACCGGGCGGCTCAACCAGTTTCGGGGCTCTAAGCGAGCCAAAAATTGGGGCCCTTGGGTCTTTACTATATTAATGTTATAAACCCAACTCTTTTATGTAGGCTTGAGACCCGTAATAATAAACCAAAAAGTTTCTAAAGTTAAACCGGAAGTAATGGATTGTCAGATTATGGATTAATGGAATACCTGAGAATACAAGATAATTGAAAACTCAAAAGTGAAAACTCAAGTTTATTACTGGCATGTTCCAACCATGAAGGCCTAACCTCGACGCCTTGATTCTATAGTATATATTCAGTAATCAAAAATGATAAAAGAGTACATGAGAATTAACCTACAAATCAAAATAAAAATCTAAATTAGGTTTCTTATGAATCAAAATCCTTAACAAATTTTCAACCTGGTTGGTTTCCCTCTTCTTAGTTGATGCTTCAAAGCCAACCGAGCACACAATGACACACATATATATATATATATATATATATATATATATATATATATATATATATATATATATATATATATATAGATTCAACACACATATTGACAATTTAACATAGATTATACACACCTGTAATGGTGATTGGTGAGCTCAGGACAAGCAAATAGCTGCTATATTCGGAAAAAAAATTAGTACAAGATAGTGACTAGTTAGGTACCTTAAATCCTCTATCAGAATGATGCCAAGAACAACCGGTAAAAAAGAGGGAGGAGAAGGAGTGTGTTGATGGTCGTCCTACACCAATGACCAATCTAGAGTACACTCAAAAAAGTTCTAATAACAAAAAAGGATTAAAAAAGTAGAATCTACAATCAGAAAAATAATTATTTCATAAAAATAAACCTAAATTTATGAAGGGTTAAGCAATACCAATAGAGATGGTGATGATGATCGAAATCAAGAATCAGAGAAGGGCAAGAAGGCAAAACCGCAGAAGGCTACCGTGCGTTGGTTGCGTTTCAATACTTAGTCTACCACCGAGACATTGATTGAATCAGACAATCGAAATCTAGAATGAAAGAATGGAGAAGGTAGAATCGAGAAGGGATTGAAGGAAGAAGAACACTAGAAAAAAAAGTTGTGTTTTGTGAAAATCGATCGCGTTTTGTGGAAATTGAAGTATCGTCGGTTCCACTGATTTTTGAAAACAGGGGCCTTTACAATTGGGGGCCCTAAGCCCTTGCTTAATTTTTTATAATATAAGGCCAGCCATGTTTATTACATGTTTGGTTGCTTAAAACCTTCAAAATAAAGCATGTAAATCTTATTGTGAAGATTTGAAATTTGGTGAATCAAACCCTAATTTGGGTAAATTACTTGAAACTTCGAAGTAAGATTTTACGCTTACAAATTGATATGAATAAAAGCTATAACGGATGAGAAAAAAATAAATACAAAATTGCAAAAATGGTCCCCTATTAGGGATGAAAGTAGTTCCAAACCCGGACCAGTAGACCCGGATCCGGAAAACCTGAGAACCGGTTAACGAGATTTTATAGGACCAGAAACCAAACCGGTATATAGGAACCGGTTCCGGTTCGGTTCTGGGTAAAGTGGGTCTAGAACCAGAAAACCCGGAAATATCAAAGTGGGTCAGATGGAACCGGGTAAAGTAGGTTTAGAAAACCCGAGAAAACCAAATTTTTTTGATAATTACTTAGTGGTTGAACTTTGAAAATTTTCAACTTTGATATCCCAAATTCGGAGGACTGTAATTCATTGAATATTAAACTAAAAATGACAAAATTGTAGTCTAAAATCATGTATAAACTCTATAATACAAGTTGGAAAAAACCTCATGATAATTCGACTTCAAACGAATTGGATATACATGTTTTAAAATTTCGCAGAATACAAAAATAAAGCTGAAAAAAAAAATCGCAGCTTTGATAGCCCTAGTTTGGGAGACTATAAATCAATAAATATGAAACCAAAAATTACAAAATTATAGTCTAAAATCATGTACAAAATCTATACTACACTTTGGAAAAAACCGCATGTTATTTCGACTTCAAACAAATTAGATATGCATGTTTTAAAACTATTAAAGAATACAAAGAAAGCTGAAAAACATAAAATTTCCAGCTTTGATATCCCGACTTTGAGAGACTATAAGTCAATGAATATAAACTCAAAAATAACAAAGCTATAGTCTAAAATCATGTACAAACTATAACCTGAACTTTGGAAAAAAAACCTCATGCCAATACGACTTCAAACGACTGAGATATGCATGTTTTAAAACTATCACATAATACACAAAAGCTGAAAAACATAAAATTTCCAACTTTAATATCCTGACTTTGAGAGACTGTAACTCAATGAATATAAACCCAAAAATGACAAAATTATAGTCTAAAATCATGTATAAATTATAGTCTAATCCGACTTCAAACGGATGAGATATGCATATTTTAAACTTTTCATAGAAACCGGTTCCGGTTCTTAAACCCGATTTACCTGGAACCGAAGGACCTGAAACCCGGATTACCCAAAACCCGGATAGAACCATTCTTTAAACCCGGGACACGGACCGATTTTACATATTTCGGTTCTAACGGTTCCGATTTTGGTCCGGTTTTCCGGTTCTGAATCTTATCCCTAGTCCCCGTGGTATGTCAAAAATTGCAATTTTGGTCCAAAACGTTTTGGAGTTGCACCACTGATCCAAAATAATTTTTTGTTGCGAGTTTGGTCTACTTTGTTTTTATTTTAAATGACAGCTTTTCCCTTTTTTATTTTCACTTTTTTTCTATATTACAATAACTATAAAAAAAAGAGAGAAAATGTAAACACCCCCTCCCCCCCCTATTTGTCTTTTTTGTTTTTGTAAACACCCCTTTTATCACTTATCACAACAACATTGGTCAACAACACAAGCACCATTACAAATTTGTACCTTTAATATAGGGGTGAGCATAATAACCGAAAAACCGAACCAAAACCAAATTAACCGATATAACCGAACCATTTTAAAAACCGTTGGTTCGGTTTCTAATTTTTATTAACCGATAACTAACAGTCCGGTTATGGTTTTATAGGTTAACCGAACCAATATTAACCGAACCGCTAACTTTATATTTTAATTTATAAAAATTATAGATTATATATAAAATAATATCGTCAAACTTATTTAAGATCCATTAAAATTTTGAAAATATAATCTATTAATCCTCACTTATCAGGAAACGAACGAGCAATCAAACCATCAAAAATTGATTACGCAGACACACATAATCTTCCAATCATGCATTGAGTTAGATTATTGATTAATGTTGTAATTACTAATCGGCTAACTCTACAATTTGTCAACATTATTCACAATTAGTTTAATCTTCGCACTCATAATCTTAATTGAAGACTTCTCACACCGTTAATCCTAATCAAAGATTGTTTTGACTTTATAGTCCTATTTGAAGTATTTTTTTGACTTTATAATCAAAACTTCTAGGTAAGTTAAGTTTTTGGTTCTTCTTGACACTGTGATATATTATGAATGTATTTTTTTTTTGGCTTTTTTTTATTTACTGTTTTTTACTTTATCACATTGAATATATATGAGTGATTGACTTTTTTATCCAATAACACATAATATGAATGTTTAGCTATTTTATTTTATAATTTTTTATTTAATCGTATTAAACATGTATGAATGTTTAGCTTTATTTTAATATTAACATCATTTATCAATATATGAAATTATAAATGTCAAAATTTTTAATGTTTTATATTTTTGTGGAATGTTTTTTTTATTTTGAATGTGACTATGTGTTATCTCACTCTAAGTATTAAAGGTACAAATTTTATTTTGTTACTATAAGCTAGGTTACAAACATTGGCGTCGATGAATTTTTGGTATTATATTTTCATTTTTTATGCCAATATATACTTTCGCCATTTATATTATTTTGAACATTATGGTTAACCAATACTAACCATTAACCAAAACCGTTAACCGATAAAAACCATTAATCATAACCAATATTAATCATATCCAATGGCTACAAAAATGCATTAACCAATCATAATGGTTATGATTCTATTTTAACCAAAAACCAAACCACACCGCCCCATACATACCCCTAACTACAAGAAGTCGTCATTGGTAGCACAACCAGCACCACCTGAAGCCGTCGTTAGTAGGAGGGAGACGAAGAGATACACTCGGAACTACGAAAACGAAGAGAGACATGAGAGACTTCTCCGTCCATCCACAGACGAAGATCGGAGTTCTTCGTCCACTACCAAAGTTCTACAGAGGCGACAACGATGAAAACTCGAGCCACAGACAAGTTGGTCGTTGTCGAATCCTCAAATCCAAACACCTCTACAAACCCTAGCTCGGGTCTGCAAAACCTCGACATGTGGCGACACTGAAACCTTGACGAAGACGTTGGAAACTCGATCACAAACTTCGGCGCCGCTACAACGGTCCTAGCTAAAGCCTTATCGTCGGTGATGAACAACTATGGTGGCACAGGCGAAGTCGTTGACATCTTTGGTTTTCATATCTACATGGTTGCCGTCGGTTTTAAAATCTATGAAAATCAATGGAGCACCACCCACCAGTTGGTCGTTGTCGGAGATCATCTAGCATTGTTTACCCTTCGATTTATCTTTGTCGGGAAATCGATGGTGGTGGTGGTTTTGACATGTAGTGGTGGTATAGATCGGCGATGGTGGCGGTGGCGTTCATAAGTTCCGACGAGTGGTATTATATTTTCATTTTTTATGCCAATATATACTTTCGCCATTTATATTATTTTGAACATTATGGTTAACCAATATTAACCATTAACCAAAACCGTTAACCGATAAAAACCATTAATCATAACCAATATTAATCATATCCAATAGCTACAAAAATGCATTAACCAATCATAATGGTTATGATTCTATTTTAACCAAAAACCAAACCACACCGCCCCATACATACCCCTAACTACAAGAAGTCGTCATTGGTAGCACAACCAGCACCACCTGAAGCCGTCGTTAGTAGGAGGGAGACGAAGAGATACACTCGGAACTACGAAAACGAAGAGAGACATGAGAGACTTCTCCGTCCATCCACAGACGAAGATCGGAGTTCTTCGTCCACTACCAAAGTTCTACAGAGGCGACAACGATGAAAACTCGAGCCACAGACAAGTTGGTTGTTGTCGAATCCTCAAATCCAAACACCTCTACAAACCCTAGCTCGGGTCTGCAAAACCTCGACATGTGGCGACACTGAAACCTTGACGAAGACGTTGGAAACTCGATCACAAACTTCGGCGCCGCTACAACGGTCCTAGCTAAAGCCTTATCGTCGGTGATGAACAACTCTGGTGGCACAGGCGAAGTCGTTGACATCTTCGGTTTTCATATCTACATGGTTGTCGTCGGTTTTAAAATCTATGAAAATCAATGGAGCACCGCCCACCAGTTGGTCGTTGTCGAAGATCATCCACCACTATTTACCCTTCGATTTATCTTTGTCGGGAAATCGATGGTGGTGGTGGTTTTGACATGTAGTGGTGGTATAGACCGACGATGGTGGCGGTGGCGCTCATAAGTTCCGACGAGTGGTGGCAGTGACCAATGACCTTTAGCAGAGAGTCGGAGGTCCGGTGATGACGAATATTTGTGTTTGCAGGTTTGGGTTTGAGTGTATGTAATGCAGGTAGGATTTTTATTTTTTATTTTCTTATAAATATAGAAATTAAAAAGAAAAAGGAAAAAAAATGAAAAGATAAAGGTACAATTGTCATTTTAAAAAAGATTAAAGTCAAAACCTTTTGGACCAGTGGTGCAACGCCAAAACATTTTGGACCAAAGTCCCAACTTTTGACAAACCATAGGGACCAAATTTGCAATTTTGTCAAAAATAAATAAATAAAGTGCTTTGCTATAATTGAGTGCTTTCATATGTGTTAATTACAACATTCCAATTTTATTTTTATTTTGTCAGATTTCAATATTACATTTTTGAAAAATGACCTCATTTTATAACAATTAATGTCATCTAGATATAATTTTTCATTGCTATAAGAAAAATTCAAAGTACAATGTTGTAATTTAGTAGATTTTCACTATTATGATGTATTTGTATGAAAAACAAATAATAGCAGCATAAAGCACAAACAAAAACATAAACAGTTGTAAGAAAAGTACATTGCAATTTTTTGCATTTAGCCCATTCCTCAAAGCAAAAACACAAACAGTTGTAAGAAATCAAGGGAAAAAGTAACCAGGTAAAAGTGGAATGCAAAGCACAAACAAAATAGTAAGCATGATATATATATATATATATATATATATATATATATATATATATATATATATATATATATATATATATATATATATATATATATATTCTTCTAGTTACCCCGTAGAAGAATTAAGCCATTTCCCAACAAAATGAATCTCACAAAACCTAGAAGCTCTTGAAAATGTTGGGGTAAAACATGGGTAGATGCAATAGGTGATGTGTGATAAAATGATGAGAGGCCTCGATGTTGATGTTGTTGATTCTGTCATCTAGCGGAGTATGGATGACGACCACGGACTCTTCTAGACAGTCCAGTGGAACACTAGCAGGCTCGCAACTTGTAGATGTTTGTGAATGATATGTTCACCGGTGTACTCCATCCCCCACATGGTTGCCTTTAGGACATTTATTGCTGAGGAATCCCCTTAGCAGTAGTGTCCGTCCCGATGATGATCCTTAGGCTAGGTCCCTTATGATAGGTGTTTAGGGACGTAAAGTGAGGATAACGGGAACGGGTAATCGGGTTATTGTTGATCGATGAAATTAATAAACTTATTTATTGTGGGTTGAAAACCCTATGTGCTCACCAGGCTCCCAAGCCTGACCCACTCAGTTTTATGTATTACAGGTAGTGGCGCATGAGCATAGGTGTGATGTTTTGGACGAGGGATTACGGATATAGGCCTGTAGATATGAAATAATGTAGTAAGGCTTATATTGTACTGTTTATGCTTTTGATCTGTACGAACATGACATCCCGAGTCTTTTAATGAAATACATTTCTATGGAAATGCTTTTGATAAATCTTTATCATATTTTTGTTTTGGGACAAATTCCGCAACACTTTCATTTAAAATGTAACTCTGATTTTTAAACAAAGCATAAACAAACCGGTCTTTTCTGGCCGTGATAAATCTTTATCATATTTTTGTTTTGGGACAAACGGGTCGATGTGTTCGACGGGGACGTCGAACCCTATAATGGGGGGTGAAAGTGGGTTAGATCTGATCCCACATCGGCTGGGAAGGAGAACTAAGCATTCCTTATAAGGGGTGTGGATACCTTCCCTATCACAACGCGTTTTAAAGCCGTGAGGGCAGCAGATCCCATAAGAACTCTGCAGTTAAGCGTGCTCGGGCGGGAGTAGTACCAGGATGGGTGACCCCCTGGGAAGTCCTCGTGCCGAGTGGCCCAAAGCGGACAATATTGTGATACATGCCAGAGGGGGGTGTTACAATTTTACACTCCTTGTGGTTGCCATTCTCTCAATCTAACATTATGTGATATGGCTAACAAATGTGTTAAAGGAAAAAACTTTTTTGGATTCATCCAACGCATTATACTATCTTTGCAAATTCTATTAAGAGGTGGGAAATTTTGAAAGATAATGTTAAATTTTGGAGTCTTAAGTCATTATGTCAAACTCGTTGGGAAAGTCGGGCTGAGAGTGTAAAGGCTATTAAAATGCAACTTGTGGATGTCAGGGAAGCTTTACTTCAAGTTGGAGAAAATGATAATGATGCTGCAATTGCAAGTGAAACAACTTCACTAGCAGAAAAAGAACTTAGTGACTTTGAATTTTTGGTATTAACTGTTATTTGGTATGAAGTACTAAACCATGTGAATATTGTAAGTAAGAAGTTAAAATGAAAGGATATGCATCTTGATAATGCTATTACAGAAATAAACAAATTGATTGGGTACTTTAGGGATTATAGAGAAACTGATTATTCAAAAGCGATTGTTGAAGCTAAGGAGATTGCTATTGAAATGGGTATTAATCCAATATTTCCACAAAAACGTTTGATTGAAAGGAAAAAAAGATTTGATGAGAGTTCAAGTATGGAAGAAGTTTCATTTACACCTAAAGAGAATTTCAGAGTCAATTATTTCTTGTACATTGTTGATCAAGCCATTTCTTCTCTTGAGACAAGAGTTGAACAATTCAAAGAATTTGACAAAGTATTTGGTTTTTTATTTCCACATAATTTGAGAGGAATTGAAGATAAATATTGTCATCGTCTTGAAAATGCACTCAAGTTTGAAGAAAGATCGGATATTAATGTCGATGAACTTTATACGGAATTGAAATTATTTGAGACATTGGAAACCAATGAATTTAGCAACCTTATAGATGTTTTGAAGTTTTTGGAAAGAACTTGATTATTTCCCAAATGCATGCATTGCATATAGAATATTGTTGACTATTCCAGTAACGGTCGCATCTGCAGAAAGAAGTTTTTCAAAATTGAAGTTTGTGAAATCTTACTTATGCTCCACAATGACCCAAGAAAGACTTAGCGGTTTGGCGATGATATCTATCGAGAACGAACTCTTAGAGAGTATAGACTACGAAGATTTGATCAACCAATTTGCAATCAAGAATGCTAGAAGAGCTTCACGGATAGTTGGTTAGCTGTTACGATATGTAATTACTTATTAAAATACTGTGATTTTGCTATGTTTATTGATATAAGTTTATTGTCCTTTTAATAAAAAATTAGTTTATGAAATTTAATTCGTTACATGTTAAGGCCTAAGGGCCTTTTTTATTCGCCTCGTCCTGGGCATTTGAATCCTCAGGAACGACCCTGCTCCTTATTGTGTTATCTCTCTTCTCTGAGCTTCTTTTGTTCGAATCTTCTCAACGAGAACGGAGATGAAGATTTTTTGGATCATGTAACCGTCGGCTCGAATCAGGAGCTGAAGTAAAGGCTCTTCAAGCAACAAAAGAAATATGAATATTATTAACATGGGTTCCTTGACTTTCTAGACTATACATCGCCATTGTCAAAGCCTGTAAAGCAGGAAGGGACAGAAACACCGGTTTATAACCAGGATCTTTCACATCCATCAACGACCGTGATGCACAATTGCAATTCACCAAGATTGTCGAACTTCGATAGTTATGATTATCCAAATCAAAGGTAATTTTTTTGTGCATCGTCTTTCAGAGCTTCAGATTCAATTAGTTCAAATCTCATCAGGCAGAATAACACTCCAGTTGGATATAACCTCCTTGTTAATTTCATTCTTTTTTTTTTCAACTTGCTGTGGATTTATTATCTTAAATAGTTGATATATGTATTGGAAATTGACATTTACTAGGAAATTTTAGTTGACATGTTTGAACTTAAACTCGCTCCCAATCTATATTATGTGAAATCATTGTTTCTTGGTTAGTTATTTGAGTCATTGAAGAACGTCATTGCTTCAAAGCAGGATTTATGCAGGGGAGGTAGGAATCGAGGGGCTTATGCTTCACAATTTGATCAATTACATGATGATATGATGATGATAACTACAATACACAAGGTAATGGGTCTATTGATGACTGGCGGAGGTCAGGATGGTTCAGGCAGATCTGCATAGGGTGGTTCAAACTAGAATACAAGATGATGTACCTGTTTTCGTTTTCCTTGTTATATTTTGTATAAAGCCCTTTTATATCTTTGGATTTTTTATAACTGAAAACTATTTGTATCATTCAGGCAACAGTTGCGTATTATCTGCTCTTTGATAACCAGTCTCGTGTTGTTGGTGGGTATCTTGGAGTTGAACTTGCAGAGAATCTGGTGCGTCATTTTCATTTTTCTGCTTACAAATTTGTAATATATTTTATGTATATAAAAAAATAAAGGAGCTTTGTGTCTGTATTGATGACAATGGCAAAAGGGTAATTTTAAAGATTAAATGCAATAAATAAAAAACAGGGCAAAAAGGTAGATGGTTAGTTAGTGTCATAATTCTTTAAGCTAGATTTTTTTTACTTAACCCCTTTAACTCATTATGTCCAGATTAAGTAAGAAAGAAACACACCCCAAGAAGAGTCTTGAAAGTGTAATGTTCTATTAAGAAAGAAAGTTAAAGTAGAATGTTATAATCTAGTGCAGGAGGGTGATCTTGCTACCATGCATCTAGACAACATACCAGAGCTACAATGAAATAACTTTGTCAGGCCTACCTTACCCTGGCAAGTTGGAATGCAGGTGTTTTGGTTGATTTTTGAAAATTCCAGCAAATCCACGGGAGATAATGACACGGGTTCTTGAAATCCTGAGAGATTAAACGTCTGCTGGAAAAAGATTGGGCTTTATTTAATATTTTTTAAATGAACGATTTGATTAGAGGGTATAAGTGTCATTTTACCAATATAAACATCATTTTAGCCTGAAAATTTCTCCATTTTTTCCTTTTCTTTGACAGTTACAACAGAGGAGCTTACTTGTTTCTATCATCCTATATAATGTACACGCATAGCACTAAACAACAATGTGATGTAATAAAAAAGAACACCAAAGAAGCAATTGTAACTTGTCTTTTGGGGTTTGTAATAAATTTATAAAATTCCTTTTTCTTTTCTAAATTCATTTTCTGATTTTCATTTTTATATACATTGCAGGTACTTAATACACTTGATGCCAAAAAATGGAGGGTAGTTTTTGGTGTTATAGACAAAATTTGGGTTAGTGGAGAAGTCTAGCTGACTTAGTTGATCGTCATGATGTAAGTTTTTTTATAAATATATATTTTTCATTAAAGATACTAAAAGTTTTATAAATTCTATGATTTGGGTTTATTTAGGGTGGATGTTTGAAAGGTAATATTATCACTTTTTTGTCCTAAAACAGTCGGTATTTGATATTTAAGAGTCAAATATGTAACTTTATAAAAATTTACCAAACTTGCTCCATATAGATGTTGCTAAGCATGAAGAAGTTTTTGAACCCAGGCTCTTTTCACACTATTGATTAAATTGTAAAACAGTATATGTCACGTATGTACTAAAATATCCATATATATCTTGCAACCTGGATATCATCAAAATTACGGTAATATGCTAGTGAAATTATATTTTTTTTTGACATTTTCATTTTTGTATTTGCCCGATAATTGCTAGTGTTGGTTCTATATGAGGTTATTAAAAATAACATGAAGTTTGAGAATAAATTCAACTGCAATGAAGTTAAAAAAAGTTGTTTGTTTAGTTGTTTTTTATATTTAGTGTCTATGTACTAGTAGTTCTATATTTAAATTAATTTGACATTGATGTATAACAATGAAATTTTTATTATTTTTCATGTATTATAATTTATTAGTTTTTTTATTATTATTAGTTTATAACCAAAAGAGTTGTTGATCTTAGTAGTATAATTCCAAAATCACATTAGTATTAAGGACACAAAATATGTGTAATAAATTTTTTTATTATACTATGGCGGCTGAAAAAGAGCCACTAAAAGAACATAAATTTTAGACATGAGTTAGTATTTACCGACACATAATATATGACATAAAAACTTATTTTTTATAGTGACAAATAACAAAGTGCCACTAAAGTCCAAAATGTTGCAGTGTCAAAACCGAAAAGTGCTACTAAAGAGTTTTTTTGGAAGCGTTTATAGTGATAATTTTTATTTGTGTCAGCGGATTCTCCAAGTGGCCTTTAGTGGTATTTTTTGGTTTTTTAGTGACACTTTTTATGTGCCACTAAATGACATATTTTTTATAGTGTCGGCTGGTCCAAATAATTTTCCTCCTTATAAAATTAGATTGCACTTGAGTGATTTCGTATAAAAAATTATTTTCCTTGCCTTAAGAAAAAAAATTAAAATACAATGCTATAAATGAGTTTTTACTTATAAATGTTCCTTACAACATTCTACCTTTATTTAGTCATATTTCGGTAGTACACTCTGAAAAATCAATCAAATTATAACAATTTCATCCAAATACAATTTAGTTTACAATACTATAAGAAGTATAGACAGTAATTTAGTAGATTTTCACTATAAGTCTTTTAATAAGAAAAAAAAAATCACAATGTTTTATAAGAAAGAAAAAAGAAAGTGATACTGATATTGAAAAATACACAAATCAAAGTAAACTGCCAAACTTTGCATTTAGCCCTTTCCTCAAAAGAAAAAGGGAAAATGACTCTTGAGGGTAATTAACTTTTGCGTTTGTACTCATTTGGTCCCTTTTCTTTTTTTTGTATTCAATATACCATCGAACTTGTTGTTGGTGTTTACCATAGCCCTTTTGACCGACTTTTGACCTGTGATAGCCGGTCAAAGGGTTATGGTGAACACAGACAACAAGTTCGATGGTATATTGAGTACAAAAAAAAAGAAAAGGGACCAAATGAGAACAAACGCAACAGTTGGTTACCCTCCTGATTCATTTTCCCTTTACTCATTTACAACAAATCTCACATCATCTCCTACTGATATTAATGACTTTTATGAGATTCATTCTTGCTTCTCTTCAAAACATAACCTACGAAAGGACATTATTCATACATGTACAACTTTGTAATGCACTTGAATATTTATTAAGGGAATCTTGACTAAGCAGACACATTTCATGACTACATTTACATTTCCAATCAAATGATTTATCGTATCATGGATTCTAGACAAGTCTACAAACGAGTGGAATCACAAGTGCTATGATTTTTGAGTTTACTTAGCTTTAAGATCGAACTCATGGGATAAGATACAACATCAATATGTACAATACACCATAATATTGTACATATTGATATTGTATCTTATCCCATGAGTTCGATCTTAAAGCTAAGTAAACTCAAAAATCATAGCACTTGTGATTCCACTCGTTTGTAGACTTGTCTAGAATCCATGATACGATAAATTATTTGATTGGAAATGTAAATGTAGTCATGAAATGTGCCTGCTTAGTCAAGATTCCCTTAATAAATATTCAAGTGCATTACAAAGTTGTACATGTATGAATAATGTCCTTTCGTAGGTTATGTTTTGAAGAGAAGCAAGAATGAATCTCATAAAAGTCATTAATATCAGTAGGAGATGATGTGAGATTTGTTGTAAATGAGTAAAGGGAAAATGAATCAGGAGGGTAACCAATTGTTGCGTTTGTTCTCATTTGGTCCCTTTTCTTTTTTTTTGTACTCAATATACCATCGAACTTGTTGTCTGTGTTCACCATAACCCTTTGACCGACTATCACAGGTCAAAAGCCGGTCAAAAGGGCTATGGTAAACACCAACAACAAGTTCGATGGTATATTGAATACAAAAAAAAGAAAAGGGATCAAATGAGTACAAACGCAAAAGTTAATTACCCTCAAGAGTCATTTTCCCAAAGAAAAATATTAACAGTTAGGCAATCGTATCACCACCTAAAGGTAGAGAGATTGCTTCCACAGATATCAAACAAGAGCCAACCATAGTTCATAGAGGAGAGCTAGAGAGGGGAAAGCATATACAAGTAATTAAATTTACAAGAAAACATGGTAAAAGTTGATGTCGGAGAATAGTTGATATGATTATTGCTGAAAGATAGAAAGGTTAAGATAACCAAAGCACAAGCAAAAAATTAACTAAAAATTATTCTTCTAGTTACCCCGTAGAAGAATTAAGCCATTTCCCAAAAAAATGAATCTCACAAAACCTAGAAGCTCTTGGAAACTTTAATAAGCGTGCACACATTTCCATTTCATCCTTCATGCGCATACTTCCACATATGATTGTTATTGTCTTCAAAACCTCTGAATTCCCCAATATGTATTCAAGGAACTGTATATCACACTTTCGCCCCTTGCACTTTGTAATTTTCATGGTTCTAAGGTGTGAAAGCATACAAGTGGGAACTGACTCAGGCTCAATCCAGCCATTATCTTCCAGCTTTAATTTTATCACATAACCAGATACACAACCAAATGTTATGTGTGGAATAATAACTTAGGAAACATTGAATAATAAGACACGCCAAAGCTTAGAAACAGTTCAATTACCTCCTCAAAACATAAATGCTCCAACTCAGGAGAGCTTTCAAGAATTTGAGTAACTAAGATCCATGGAGATTTGAAATAAGAATCCTTCAAATCCAAATGCTTCAAATTGAGAAACTTGGGCAAATGTGAATGTACAAATTCCTTCAACAAAAACAGCAAATTAAAAGTCGAACATTGCATGCTCTTAATTAAAAAGCCGCTTAGTAATGGAGAAAGTAATATTATATACACTGAAGTTTTTTATAAGGGAATGGGAATCTTACATTAAGAGTTGAAGTGAACAAAGAAAGTGATTTAACTCCACTTAATCCTTTTAGACGCTCAACCTTCTGACGATAATCTGTTAAACCACCATTAAAAAAAACAGTTGCCTCAACCAAAGACGACAAATCTTCCATCACAAAACCTGGGCAGATGTACCCACCAGCAAAAAGGTATTTAAGATTAGGGACATTTAAAACAACTTTGCTTGTATATAAACTATTGATTCTTAATTCGAATCGCTTCAAAGTAGGGATGTTGAAATTGTAGTCTTCTTCATCATCAGGGCATAATATCTCCAGAGATAAACTTTCAAGTACTGGGCAGCCATGGATGAATCTGAATAAGCTGACACAAGATATCCTAGAAACATTGAGATCAAGAGTTTCCAAACCAGGAAGCATCACAGCTGGAGACTCGCCATTAAAAACATCTGAATCATCAAAACTCCCAACTAATCTTAATTTTGTAAGTGTCTTGCAAGTAAACAGGCTGAGAGGCAAACCAAATTTCCTAACTTGTATGTCAACCTCACTAACATTTAACCTAATTGCCTCATTAATCCACTTTGCAACATCTGACTTTTGCACTGAAGTACGAAAAAGACCTAACTTGAATGATTTAAGTTGTGATGCTTTGCAATGCTCCAATACCTGATCCACATATTTTGAGAAGCATTTGAAATCAAACCCAAGGTAATAATCGTTCAAGTCAAGGTTTGTGATCAACCTCCAACAGTATTTCCATCTTTTGGATAAAGGCTAGTTCGCACAGCAAAACTTGTAGGCATTAAAGAGAGTATATGTGAAAGAATCTCTTCAGGCAAAGAGCTAAGCCTATCTTCATTCTTACTTCTCCAACTCATTTTTTTTCTTCAATTAGGGTTCAACTCTCACCTGCAAAGATGAAGAGTAAGATTGAATTAAATGTAGACAATCCAAGAAAGAATTATGGATACTTGGATTTGAAAACACATTTACTAAAATTAACAAGGAATTGTAATTGTTTACTTTAAATCAAACGATCTGCATATTCGTTATACAGTTCTTGGAACCCAGATCTTTTTCACTTACAATTATGCAGAGACGCAAATCAATTTCAAGAAGAAAAGTGTTATAACGCAGAGCGTTTGGAAGTAAATCGTCATACATAATCGGACTCCTGTCGAAAACAATTTACATGCACTGATGAACAAGAAAAGCAAGATACAAGCAGGTATTGAAATTTGAAATAATAAACTTCAAGATAAAAGACGAATTGTACATTAGCCTGGTTTATGCAGAAGTGAAACTGGAAGCGCCTAAACCTCAAAGCCCTAATCGGAAACTGATTAAGGTTTTAATTATAGCAAATATAGGGGTGTTTGGGATCAAGTATCAAAGGTGTAATAAGCTTACAGAAGTAGGAAACTCCGTGTTGTCTTCCTCCGGTATGTCGCCGCAAATGAGCAGACGTTGCCGCTAAAGGGCGTCGCCACTAAAAGTCGTCAACAATAAACCCCTCTTCGTCTTCAGTTTCTTTACCGGTTGATCTGTATTTCCCTCGTTCTCTATGATCACCACGGTCGAGATCATTGCAATTTCACAGACAAACGGTGTTCTTCTCCTTCCATACTGCCGGAAGCCCAGCCCAAGCGACGATTTTAGCTCATCAATGACATTTATCTCCTTCCACATTAACGATATTTTAGAATGTTTTTATAAATAATAATAATAATAACTTTTAGTTTTGCTACAATTAATATTCATTAGCAGTTTTTTTTATATTATTATAACATTTGTTTTGTATTAGAAATGAACGGTTTCATAAAACTTAAAAAGAGAACAACAATTAGTGGCGATAGGGCACTAATGGTCACGTATAATAGTAGTGACGACGGGGCATTAACGGCAATGCAAAACATTAGTGGCGACAATTTGAGCATTGAGCCAATAACGATGACAATTTAGCGACGACATTTTGCTCCTTTAGCGGCGACGTGCGTCACCACTAAAGGCCATTATTCTTATAATTTTATTGAAAAAAAAAAACAAATTATGATTTGACTTTTTATTTAACTGTATGATTTCTATATTCACCATTTATATTATTATTATTATTATTGAATTTAGTTAAATAGCTTAACATAATCATAACTTATCTTTTGATGATAATTAAATTGTGTTAGGTTTTATTCAAAAAACCGGTTTTTAAAGCAATAAATTTTACAACAAAAACATTATAAAGTCTGAATAATATAAAATAATTGTATTCTCATCAAGGATCATTTTGTATGAACATGAAAGATTAAAACACAACCATAAATGGATTAAGAAAACACAACAATAGAGGGATTAAGAGTTAACAACCTTTGAAGATTTTGAGGGGCTGTTTGACAGGATCTGAATTTTTAAGATCTGAATTTTTAAAAGGTCTGAATTTTTAAGAGGGTCTGAATTTTTAAGATCTGAATTTTTAATATGTTGTTTGGTTGGAACCTCTTAATTGTTGTGCTGAATTAGAAAAATGACCATTTTACCCTTCTATATAAGTTTTTGCTATGTTCAAAGTTTCTGTTTATAAAATAATCGAATCAACCTCTTGAATAATTATAAGGAAAAATATAAATGCCGTACACAATTCAAATTAAGCATAAATCAAAATTAAACACAAATACAAATCAAATAAGGTCCAACTTCATATATTTGATCAATATCAATACTACTTGTATACATAGAATCCAAACTAAAATCACAAAGCAACGAGTTCACATCAATAACCTTTCCTTCATATCTTTTTCCACTCCTTTTGTAGAACTTTTAAAACTCATATATTTGCTTTCAAAATTCTCCATCAATGGAGATAATTACAAAGTTGCAGGTTCAGGAGTGTTTCTTGCACATCATACATTTCAAAATTATAAATCACACCACCAATAATGATCACAACAACAGTTATAATAAACAAATCTGAGAGCTAATTTCACGAGAATTCTAAATTCCAAGACAATATATAATAAGCACAGTTCCTTCCTAGAGTGTAAACACATATTTTTTTTTTATAATCAATCGCTCAATAACATATAATAGAAATCAAATTCATCAATTAACAAGAGATATGATCAAACAAACAATGATAGAGATCAAATTTTGAGAGATTATTATGTTCTAAAAGGGAACGAGTCATAGATCAAAACCGATTTAGAAGGAGCTACTGGAACCCGATTCAGAGCAAGAACCAACGATTCAATATTTTTAGGGCACAGACTATTCAAGATTTTTAGAGCAAGAACAAAAGGAAAAAGCTTGCTTTGGATGAGATTTGAAGGAACAAAATAACTTTTTTACCTAAATGTTGTCAATGAGATTTCATGGAAGTGGAGGGCTTCGCTGGTGGCGGGACTGGCGGAAGCGATGGCGGCGGCAGAGGCGCCAACGATGGTGGAGGGTTGCAGGTCCGACCAGCAGTAGAAGGGAGAAGGTAAGATGCGTCGAGTGAAGTAGAATAAGAGAGGGAAAGAATCAGGGTTCACTGCAGAGTCGTTGTTGGTGATGGAGGAGGGTGAAGGTCGAAGGTGGGTCTCGCACAAGATGTTTCACCGAGGGTCTCATAGGCGTTTTGTTGGAGAAGGTTGGGAGGGAAAAGCAGCCTGTGAGAAATAAAAAGAGCAGGAGGAGCGATGGGTAAAAAAGGAACAATCGTCTCTTATTTTTTTTCAGACTCTAGTCCATATCTGAACTATTAAGAGGTTTTTAAAAAATTAAGAGGCAAAAAATAAGATGCTATCAAACAAGCTATATCTGAATTTTTAAGAGATTACCTCTTAATTTTTCAATTAAGAGGTAAACAAACATGACCTGAATCCTCTTAAGAGGTTGGAAGTTGCTTAAGGTGTTGTTTGTTTTTTCGAAGCAAAAATTCATAAAGTCTGCGGATCACTTCTACAACCCTCTGCGGTAGAAGAGGTGGACCAAACAGTTGCAGACTGTAGTAAGAAGCGTGTTTGTTTTTTAACATCTGCATCTGCTGCAGATATTAAAAAATTAAAATAAACTGATTTTGTAATCCGAAAATAGTGTTTTAATACCGAAAATTTAATAATGTATGACATTTCGGTAAGAATTTATGATATTTCAGCAAAAATAATGATATTTTAACAAAAAAATAAAACTATTTTAGCATAAAATAATGATATTTTATCAAGAAATTATTATTATCCAATAAAAAAAAAGTTCAACAAGAATAAACAAAAAAAAAGTGAAATAAGAATTCAACAATATATAATCAATATTTTAGCAAGAAAAAAGAAGAAGAAGAAGAGGTAGGAAAAGGCAAAACAAGTGTTGCGCCAAGAAGAACACATGCAGAGGTTTTTAATCTGAAGACTTCTGAAAAATATACAGTTGCGAGATGAAAAGTGTTGCGCATGTGCTGCGCCGCGCAACAATACGAGGTTTGAAGAGGTTTTTTCCAAAAAACAAACAACACCGAATTATGACAAGAACCCAAATTATAATTCATCTACATATGTACACCAACAATTACCAAGAGACTTGATTGATAGTTCTTGTAACAAAAGACTCTTAAGCCTTTAAGACAAAAGACAATTTTTGCCTTAAAGGAGAGAATGAAGTATCACCTTTCTTCTATCTTTGTCTTAAGTATTAAGAGAGAAAAATAAAAGAGGGATGCAAGAGTTTGATGGTTTTCAAGTAAGTAAAGAAGACCAAGATGAAAGCCTTCAATCTTGTATCTTTACACAGTAGGTCGTAACATTTTAAACCTTTCCACACCTCTAGCAACCTATGCTTAATAATTATGTCAAGACATGCATTATAAGCGTAACTTTCCCATTAAAATAACCAAAGGAGACAACTCTTGTCTTCCGTCTCCTCGTTCGGCCAAGAGGAAGAAAAAAAACAAGTTTTTATAAATAAATAAATAAATAAGCATTATAAGATATAAACCTCATGTACATTTATATAAAAGACAAAACCCTTTTAGTCCAAAAAAATATACATGAATTAATATATCACTTGATACTTAATATTGACAATTAATATTTTCATAAAATAAAAAATTTCCAATTAATTACAACATTATAAATATACAAGAATCAAATTCTTACAAATAATCTATTTATGTCTACTTATAATTGTAATTGGTGTGACCTTATAATATCATATATTATTAATAATATCATTTTAAGATGATTTTTAGGCATATAGATATTTCAGTTTGATCTTAACCAAAGAGAATTGATGTAAACTAGTTTTTGGACAACTAGAAAGACCATTTATTTTGTCAATTCTTCTTAGTTACTATGGCTTTTGATTTCAGGAAAAAAAAAAAAACTAAACGACAATCCATCCTTGAATTGATAATCGATTTATAGGGCAAGAAAGAAAAAACCTATTTGAGAACCAATGGGAGGGAGAAGGGACGGTGGTTTTAGAGTTGTTGTTGGGGATGTCAACATCGGTGTCGCTGGCAGGGATTGCATCGTTGGCAGAGGGAGGCCGACGAAGGGTTGCAGATTGGAGATGGAGCGGGAGGGAGATGGGCGTGGTGGTGTTGATGGAGTAGAAAGAAGTGAAGATGATGGTCACTGAAATGTTATTAGGGGCATAAAGGAAGACACGTTTCTTCTTTTAATTCAGACATGGTTTCACATCTGAAAAATTAAGAGGTTTTTTATAAATTAAGATGCTACCAAACACAATAAATCTGAAAAATTAAGAGATTGCCTCTTATTTTTCCAATTAAGAGGCAAACAAACAGCCCCTTACATGTAACAAAAAAAAAACAACCCATTTTAGTCTTTTACACAAGATTATTTTTCTCAAGACTTTACACTAAGTGAAAGGTTAGTAAATTAAACATCAAGGTAAGGGTTTGTGTTTGTAATTATCAAAACAAAGTAGAGCTGTGTCGTGTCTAAGTGCTAATCACATGCACAAACAATTTCCTCTTCGTCACGCATCTCTAAAGCGGAAACACGAGATACGACAATATAAAAGAGTCTCATAGCAAAAGTTAAAGACAACATCACCATAGCACTAAGTATTTAAATTTTACAATCCACATTCAAACGTAATTCAAAAGACAAGTTTCCAAATTTATCAAATCCACACGATGCAACATGCTCTAAAATGATGAGTCTTTACAGGCCACTTACTACTTATTCCTTGAAAAATGAGATGTCAACTACATAAATAGTTGGTGAGTTCACATTTTCGGAAGTAAATATGATAATTGATAATTGATTTCTAAAATAGTAAAAAGGTTTGTGTGCGTATAATGTTCAAACGATGAGTTCAAAACCAAGCCTACGATTGTAATACGCCCTATCAAGATCTATTTTTATCGCTAACATAATAATACAAGGTAATATGTACTCCACGTACGGGGTGAGTGACGAGTTGTCAAATCCTAATAATGCTATCCATAATGACCATCGGCTCAAAAAGTTAATAAGTTGTGAAATGTTCCGGTGACATAATCACGATAATACCTCATGTATCAACATTAACATACATATTTAAAGCATATAACAATCAAGTTTGGTACGTTTTAAAACTAAGTACAACATAATTTAAAGAATAATAACATGTTTTTTTGCCCAAAATCATGAAAACAATAAAAAGTTTTCATATTTAAAGTATGCGTATCAACATTAGCATACACATATTTAAAGTATGTGTATCAACATTAGCACTTGGGAGTGTTTCACTCTTTCCTTTATATGCTAAGTACATCGGCTACCATGTTAGCTTTGCCTGGGTGATTTCATATTTCGCAGTCGTAATCGCTAGACAATTATACCCATATTCTTTGTCGCATATTTAACATTTTCTGATCTAAAAATATTAAAGAATTTTGTGATTAGTATAAACGCACTTAGTACCATACAAATAGTGTCTCCAAATCTTAAGAGCAAAAACTATTGCTCTTAGCTCTAGATCATGGGTTGTATAATTCTTCTCGTACACCACGAAGTTCTCTTATCCTTCTGGTAATGCCAGAATTGGTGCATTGGACATCTTGTTCTTCAGAATTTGGAAGGCTCTCTCATGTCTTTCTTCCCAAAGAAACTTTTTGTTCTTTTGAGCAATCTTCCAAAAACTCTCAATGAAGCGTCTGTACTACCCAGCTAATCCTAGAAATTGTCGTATTTATGTTGGGGTCTTTAGGGCTTCCCACTTTAGTGAACATAGCATACAATTTATGCTCCTTAAGTAGTTCTAATATTAGCTTCAGATGTTGCTCATGATCCTCTTTGGTTCACGAATAGATTAATGTCATCTATAAACATGAATTTGTCTAAGTAGGGTCTGCAAACCCTATTCATCAAATGCTTAAAGATAGTTGGCGTGTTTGTTAGTCCAAAAGCCATGACTAAGAACTCATAGTGTCCGTAATGTGTCCTAAATGTTGTCTTGGGGACGTCCCCTTCATGAACCCTTGTCTAGAAGACCGATTAATGCCATTTACCCAGAACGAAGACCGATTTAAAAAATATGAAGCGCCCAGTAACCTATCAAACAAGTCATCAATTCGAGGAATGGGATAGCGATTCTTGATCATCAACTTGTTCAATTCTTTGTAATCGATACACATTGGGGGCTTTCCAAGGTAAAGAACTTGGTCGTATGAACCCCTTGTCTAGAAGTTCTGGAAGTTGCTTCAGTTCTTACATCTCGGATGGTGCGAAGCGATATGGTGTTTTTTCTACATGTGTTGCACCACCGAGATATCTTTAATCTGTATGCATGTACGATAAGATTTTCACCATTCGGGAGAGGTATTCTAATGATTTTCTCATAATAACACAGCCATGCCTACTATCACGTCAAAGCTACCCAACTCTATTGGAATAAGGCCAATGCTAAATAATTAATTAGCTAAATTCTAAGGAGACAAAACTTCTATTTGCTCCCGCATCGAATAATATTGACGCATAGTTATCGTTTACGAGGAACGTACATGTTATCACTTCAGGGATTTGACGAGCTTCTTTTGCACCAATCACAAAAACTAAACCTTATGGTTTCCCTGATTAACCTGCCTCGTCGGGTTCTGACCATTGTTACCGGGCCTCTTGTTAAGTTTAGGACAAACATTTCGAAGGTGATTTGTACTCCCGCATTCGTAGTACGCCCTTTTTCCATCCATATTTAGCTTACAATACCTAGTGTACTTTGGATGTGAACGATTGTATTGTCCTCCTTCCTGAGTTTTCACCACAAGATTCCTCACAGCCTTTAGCTCACGATCTTCTTTTCTCTTTGATTTTTTGACTTTCTTACCATTAGAGCTTCCCTTTGCTAAAATCACATACCGAATCATGTCGTTAGTCAACCTATTCGCTAGAACTACTGCACTTTGAATGGTAGTTGGGTTTGCTGATGTAACCATCCTCGGATCTCTGGTGCCAAACCCCAAATGTAGCGGTTAACAATGCGAGGCACCAATTTTGCAAGTTCATGGAAGCGATCTATCTCAGTTCCAATCATTGAATGGTTCAAGAATTCATACTCTAGCTTTTGGAATTCATCTTTGGGACAATACTCTTCCATAAGTTGCTTCTTTAGATCTTCCCAAGTTAGTTGGTATGCAGCCTCACGACCCAAGGTTTGTACTTGAGTTTTCCACCTGGTCAATGCCCTATCTTGGAGTAGACAGGATGCATACTCCACATTGATGAGATCGGGGCATTTGCTGATGTGGAGGACTAACTCGGTACTGTCAATCCTTTTTAGTAATCCAACAACGCCTTCTTTTTTCATGGAATTCCTTAGGGACTTGTAGCTACATCTCCTATCATTGTTACCCAAATTTCATCCTCTGTTTCCCTGGTTAGCATTATGCAACATCTGGCGTTCTAGGGATGTATGCGGTTAAGCCTTCTTGAACATAAGAAAAGAAAATATCTATAAATATTTGTTTAGAATAGTGGATAATATTTAGTTCATCATCATTTTTCAAACTCTGTACGTTGTCAAAATAATACTTTGCATTATTACTATGCATATAGATTGGGAGTCTACAAAAGATCTTTTATCCAATTACTGTCAACCAAAAAGTTTTTGAGATTTGATTTCAATTTTTATAATTCGTGAATGTAGTAATGATTTTCTTCACTTTTTACAAGTACAAAAACATTACATTATAACTAAAATAGAGTTTTGCTTCCCCAAAAGATGACACACTTGGGTTTCAGTACATAGCAAGAAACGACACCACCAAGATCAGCATCAGTCCTCCAAACACATAACACGTAGTCATCAATCCACTTGTAATCCCCTTTACAGTCTCGACAGCCTCAATATCCTCTACCGAATACTGAAACTAAATATCCATCCCTGACATCAGCTCTGTCAACAAGTTTTGTTGCCATGCGATCGTCGTACGACTCTCGTGTAAGACAACTACCATCGACACGACCCTCCGAGACTCCCCAGGGGTCATGCATTCTTGACGGATAGGTATTCCAATGACAAAGTCCTGTTCTCGATGAGTCAACTGCTACACTCGGTCCTGGTCCACCCGACTCTACGTAAGAGGATCCTTCAGAAGACTCGGAAGCCTCACAGGAGATTCGTAGTGATAGTGTGCCAGGAACGCGGGACATCGTCTGTATCAGTGTTGCCTCAATTACCGCTCTATTGACTACGCACCAAACTAGCTACAAGAAAGAGTCTACCAATACCTAGGAGGACGACACTGATTAAAGCAGGACCGAGGGGACCTTTGTAGGGTTTCATTGGAATACATGTCCGTCAGGAAGGTATGACCCCTGAGGAGAAGAGTCACGGAAGGTCATGTCGATGGCAGTTGATTTACACGAAAGTCGCACAACGATTGCAAGGCATCAACACTTATTGGCAGAGCTGATGTCGAGGATGGATATCCTGTTTCAGTATTTAACAGAGGCTATTGAGGATGTCAAAACTGTAGAGGGGTTACAGGTCGATTGATGACTACGTGTTATAATGCAATGTTTTGGTACTTTAACTATTTTGGAAGTTGTGAAGAAAATTTTACTATTATATCCACAAATTATAAAAAGTGAAATCAAATCTCAAAACTTTTTGGTTAAATGTCAGTAATTGGATAAAAGATCTTTCATAGAATTAATGTAAGGCATGTGACACAAACAAGCTTAAAGTCTCAAATCATTAGCGCTCAAGAGAAAGCTTTGACCGTTGATAATCTAAGAGACGTAGTGTCTCATAGATCAATATACTTTGTTCATCCAGGAGCGGACAAGATGTATAAAGATCTAAAGGAATTCTATTGGTGGCCTAGAGTGAAAAAGGATAGCACGTTATATGTCGGAAAGTGTCTAAATTGCTCAAAGGTCAATGTTAAACATCAGAAACCATCAAGATTATTGCAGCAACCTGAAAATCCACAATGGAAGTAGGAACAAATATTCATGGATTTCATCACCAAAGTCCCTAGAACTTCCAGAGGACATGACTCAATTTGGGTTGTAATAGATCGACTGACAAAAACCGCGCATTTTCTCCCTATCCGAGAAGATTACAGTATGTAAAAAACCGACTCATATCTGCATCGATAAAATTATGGCACGACATTCATGATAGATATAGTCACTTCAAATCACAATTTTGGCAAATGTTGCAGAAGGCTCTAGGTACAGAAGGCTCTAGGTACCCTGATAAATTTGAGTACAATGGATTTCAGAGGAAATTGGGAATACTCATTTGCCTTTGGTCGGGTTTTCCTACAATAACAGTCACCACACGAGTATCCAATGCGCTCCATACAAAACTTCATATGGACGTAAATGTCATTCTCCATTATACAGACTTAAAACCGCCAGAGGGTCAGAAAAGTTATGCAGATAACTGCAGAAAACTTTTAAAGTTCCAAGTCGACGACAAAGTGCCTTTAAAGGTTTCACTTTGGAAAGCGCTGGTACATTTTGGGAAGAAAGGAAAACTGAGCCCCAGACCCTTTGAGAACCCTTTGAGATTATTGAAAGGATCAGTTCGGTAGCGTATAAACTCAAGAAATGTATAGCTGATGAAACATTGATCGTACCTTTGGAGGAAGACCAAATTGATGTTAAACTTAACTATGTCGAGGAACCAACAAAGATCCTTGATAGAGAAGTAAAACGGCTTAAGCAGAGCAAGATTCCAATTATGAAAGTGCGTTGGAACTCGAAACGATAGGGCAGGTACATTTGGGAACGTGAAGGCTTCATGAAGCGCATTTACCCTCAAAAATGCTGACAAATGTCAACATTAACTAAAGTTCGAGGCGAAATTTTCTCAACCGCGGGATACTGTAACAACTATCAAATTCAGGTCATTCGTTGACTTGAACATTTTGTATGAAACATGTAGACACATAGTATCCTTGACCTAATAATAGAAATTAGGTCAGACTTGTAGGAAGTGTGGAATTTTAATTAAGACATCGTTATCACAATTTCAAATCACTGAGTAGAATGCTGTAACTGGAAAAAATTTCAAAGGAAAATGCATAGATGAGGTACAAAAAAAATGTTTAATGCTTTGATGTTAATGTTGTAACATAAAGAAAAGTAAAAGTATAATGCTGAAAATAGGATGATTTTGAAAATGTAAGGTACTACGCTACTAAAAATGGGAAGATTATTAAAAATGATATGTGCAACTCTAAAAAAGGGACAATTTTTTAAAATGCAATGTGTAGTAATAATAAAACTGAAAGTTTAATGTTAAATTGGAAAAAAAAATTTAAGTAAAATGCATAGATAAGAAAAACAAAAGTTTGATGTTTCAATGTTGTAACAGAAAGTAAAGTGAAGTATAATGGAATGATGAGAAATTTAAAAAAAAAAAACAAAAAAAAAGTTAAAAGTTTCAATGCTTAAAACGGGATGATTTTTGAAAATGCAATGTGCTATTAATAAGAAAACAAAAACTAGGATGTTATAATGGAAGATTTTTCAAAGTAAAATGCATAAATGAGAAAAAAAATGATGTTTCAATGTTGTAACAGAAAGAAGACTTAAAGTACAATGCAAAATTTGGCTGATTTTTAAAATTAATATCTGCAATGCTAAAAATAGAATATTTTTTAAAAAAAATATGTGCAATGCTAAAAATGAGAAGATTTATGAAAATGTAATGTGCTATTACTATGAAAACTAAAAGTAAACTGGGTGATTTTTCAAAGTATAATGCAGTGAAAAAAAAAGTTTGATGTTTTATTGTTTTAACAAAAAGAAAGTAATCTACTATACTAAAAATGGGACGATTTATGAAAAGTAAAGTACAATCTAAAAACTGGATGATTTTAAAAATGAGATGTGATATGCTAAAAATGGGTTAGTTTTTTTAAAATGATGTGTTACTAATAAACAAACCATAAGTAAAATGCTATAATTAAAAAAAAATTAAAGATCAATGCAAAGTATGATGTTTCAATGTTATAAGAAAAAAGTGAAAGTACAAAGCTTAAGAAAGATGTATTTTGAGAATGCATGTTCAGATGTTTAGTGGAACATACCTGGATTGAAATGAAAATATTTTTGCTACTTCTCAATACACTGGAGTATCCCCACTGTAAGTGACAAAAAAATTGGAAATTAAACCCTAAAAAAAGTAGTACAATGGAAAGAAAGAACATCAACAAATAATGTGTTTTAGAACCAATAAACCTTAAAGAAACACAGTTACTGAACTATAGCATTGTAATCTGTTTTTTTTATATATAACAAAATACGAACTAAGTTTTTAAATGGATAAATAATTTGATGTAAGGAGAAAATAAAGGAAAACCACTTATATCATTTTACTAATCTTTTTGTAGCTAGCTTCACCATTTCCTTGTCTCCCATAACATGTGAGACAGATCCTAGAAACACATACCACAAAACATAAGTCAAAGTGTCATATATAACTAATGCAATCATTATAATGTGTAAACATTTTAAATTTAAAATGATACAATAAATAAGAGTTTGGAAGCATAACTTTAATAAGGGGAAAACAAGAACGCAATGTAGTAATAAAAAGAAAAACATAAACTGCATTCTTTTTTGTTGTGTTTACACCTTGAGAATTATACGAAAGTAAATTGCATTTATAGAAAAGAGGCATGTTACATTAAGGCATTGTATTTCAGAAATTCAAGTGTACCTTGATACACATAAAAACCGTATAGAAACGCAAGTTTTCTCAGAAAAGAAGGAAGGGCATAAGAAAAAACAATCTCAAGAGGAAAACGACTTTGTAATGTTTCCTGAAAAGTGGAAGAGAGAAGAAAGAAGAAATATGGAAGAGTCCGACCTTCTCTTTTTCAAGTCAAACGTTTAGGCTATATGGTGTTCTCTCTTATTTGGGTATGCCTATGTGAAATGTTTATTTTTATCAATAATCATTTATTTTTGGAAAATTGAGTAATCCAACCACTTTGTAATGGTTTTTTAACCGCAATAAGAGTAATTTTGAAAAATCATCATTAGGTCCCGAATGACCCGTATTTCAATCGGATAACCGGATATAGTGATCACAACCCTGGTAATGTGGCTCCCTATAAAATAACATTTTGATCCCACTAATGCCAATTTTCAGGTTTTTCTGAAAGGATTTTTCTGAAAATGAACAAATCATATATGGCTTTCTTGTTAATAGGGTTTGAGTTTAAAGATTTTGCTGAAAATTTTTCCTTTTATATCTACTAAATTAATTTAAAAAAACTCATTTATTTATTAAAAAAACTCAAAAAAAAGATATCATTTACATCATTTTCACTAGAAAAACTCATTTTTATTTATTAAAAAACAGGAAAATGATAATTTATTTATCATTTTGGGGTTTTTTGTGTTTTCTTCCATAAATATCATAACAAAAATCATGACTATATATCAATTTTAGCATGTGTTTTTATAAGTATTATAGCTCTTGTAACATTCTTTGCAATTATTTAAGTTACGTGTTGTAAAACAACTTGAACTTAATTTGGACACTTATAAAAAAATGGAAACTCTCTTCATTTCCATTCTTTATACCTAGGTCACTATTTTTTTTTACACACATGCCCTAAATTATTACAGCACAGCCAACTGGAAGACATAAAATGAGTAAGCATATAAATACATAGATGCAGCATGAAGTTAACATTCAATTTGTTTTTACTCAAGGCCTAACATGTGAGGACCATAAACCAGAGGATTTCGTTATATGGACAAAATAATAAATCATGATTTTAAAGCCAATCATCCTGTCTTACTCAGATAAAATTTTCAATTACCAAAAAACAACCAGAAATCAAGATACCACAACTAACTAAAAAGTTGCAGAGATGAAATTTTAGCCTAAAGTGGCATCTGGGGTAAAGCATCAGAAAGAAGAGGGTCATAATACACATTACCAAGATGGAAATAAAAAGAGATTATTGACTCAATTTTTCATTGGGGCATTTTGTGAAACACTAAAAAGACACAAACAACCCAAAATAATACTCCATAACCAGATTCCTAATCTAATAAAAAAATATGTGAATGCTACAAAGGTAGTTAACACCTCATGTAAAGGTTAAATTAAAATCAATAGGATTAAAAAAAGTACCTCAAGATAAACCTTCTGTCCCCTGTGGCATTCTCCGATTTGTGTGAAAGAAAAAATGTCAATGAAAAAACTTCAATATGGGAAGCCCACGCAGAATATCGTTCTTGATTTCTCTGTTTTGCTTCAAGATTCCGGAGGTTTTATTTGCTGAAATCAAACGAATGAATATTTCAAGTGTTCCCTTCAAAGAGGTTGGGGTAAAAGTTGATATTGGGGGTGAGAGGCTTCGGTTTCAAGAAACAAGGCAGTAGAGGAGAAGTTACAAGTGAAATGTTCAATCAAGAAGGGAAAATAAGAAGGAAGCAGCAGGCTAGGTGGCGTGAGATGAACGATTAAGTACTATTTCCTTTGAAACTTGTAAGCAAGTCAGATGACATATGTTTGTAGAGTGGACACCAATGCCTGAAGAAAAAACGGAGTGCATGAGAAGGAGAACAATTCTTGATATCAATTTATTTTAGAAGTGAGATTGTTTATAGGAGCACAAGAGAAAAACGATTAATATCAAAAAATTCAAGTGTACCTTGATACGCATAAAAACACTATAGAAACCGCAAGTGTTTCAGAAAAGGAGGAAGGGCATAAGAAAAGAATGACCCCAAGAGGAAAACGACTAACTTTCTCATAATTTCAAGAAAGAAGAAATATGAAAGAGTTCAGGCGTCTGAAACCCTCTTTTTCGAGTCAGTTAGTGCTCCAACCTGTTTGAAGATCATGATTTTAATTAAACAAAATCTTATGCATTAATTAGGCTATATAGTGTATGCCTATGTGAAATCTTTTTATTTATCGATAATCATTTATCTTTGGAAAATTGAGTAATCCAGCCACTTTGTAATCGTTTTTTAGAAATAATAACCACAATAAAAGTACTCTTGAAAAATAATCATTCGGTCCCATATGACCCATTCCAGACCCGTATTTCAAATGGATAACCGGATATAGTGATCACAACCCCGGTAATGTGGCTCCTTTATAAATAACATTTTGAACCTAGTTCAAACTCATATTCATTCCACACAACATTTTGGACACCAAACCAACTCAAACAATATCTTCTAGCAATGGAGATATTCATTTTTTTGTGAGTATCTTCCCATTACTTTTATAATGGGAAATCTGCAATAGAGTCCCTAATTTTGGCTCTATTAACGCAAAAGTCCTTCCTCTTTTTTTTTCAATTTAGCCCCTAAAACCGGTAAACACTTGCTAAAAAACCATTGTTCCCGGCTAATGCCCTTTTTCAGGGTTTTTCTGGAAAAATACTCATTTTTATTTATTAAAAAAACTCAAAATTAAGATATCATCTACATCATTGTCACTAAAAAAATAGTCATTATTATTTATTAAAAAACAGGATAATGATAATTTATATATCATTTTGGGGTTTTTTTGTGATTTCTTCAATAAAGATCATAACTAAATATCATTTTTAGCATGTGTTTTTATAAGTATTATAGCTCTTATAACATTCTTCGCATTTATTTAAGCAAGTTGACATTTAAGTTATGTTTTGTAGAACAACTTGAACTTAATTTGGTCACTTATAAAAAAATTGAAACTCTCTTCATTTCCACTCTTTACACCTAGGTCGCTATTTTTTTTACACACATGACCCAAAAAATTCAACAATAAAGGTATAGTATGATTTGATTCAAGTAAATGTATGTGCTATTAATTGAGAAAAGACATATATATCCAATTAGTTTGCATGTACCCTTTAACTATTGTAGCTTCTATAACGTTTTTTGTAACTATTTAACCATGTTGGGATTTAAGTTATTTGTTCTAAAACAACTTGAACTTAATTTGATCAATTCTAAAAAAAGTAGAAACTCCTTCCATTGCCATTTTTACACCTAAGTCACTTCTTTTTTACACCCAAGACCTCAATACCATCTATATTAGTTTTGTTCATTAATTTAGCAGATTTAAAAGAATGCTATATGAGAAGGTTCTTTAAAACGATACTTGATGCTATTAAAAAAACTGAAAGTAGAATGTTGTAATTGGAAGATTTTCAAAATGTGATGCGATGATGAGGAAAAAAAGTTTGATGTTTCAATGTTATAACAAAAAGAAAAGTGAAAGTACAATGCCAAAATAAGATTGTATTTTGAAAATGCAATATGCTACTAATGAGAAAACGTAAAGTAGAATTTGCTTCTAATAAGATAATTGAAAGTAGAATATGCTATAAAAGGAAGATTTTTCGAAGTATAATGCAATGATGATAAGAAAAAGTTTGATGCTTCAGAGATATAACAAAAGAAAAGTAAAAGTATAATGCAAAAAATGGGATGATTTATAAAAAAGATATGTAAAATGCTAACAGTAGGATGTATTTTGAATATGAAATGTGTTACTAATAAGAAAAATAAAAACAGAATGCTATCATTAGAAGATTTTTAATATTAAAACGGATTCATGAGAAAAAAAGAGTTTGATGTTTCAATGTTGTAACATAAAGAAAAGTGACAGCAAAATGCAATAAAGATATTATTTTTGAAAATGCAATGTGCTACTAAGTAGAAAACTAAAATTAGAACCCTGAAATTTGTAGATTTTTCAAAGCAAAATGCATAGATTAGAAATATAAATGTTTAATGTTGAAAGGAAAGAGATAGTACAATGATAAAAATGGGATGATTTATGAAAATGATATGTGCTGCTAATAAGAAAAACGAAAAATAGAATACTTTAGTTGGAAAATTTTTAAAGTAAAATGCATAGATGAGGAAATAAAAGTTTGATGTCTCAAAGTTTCAACAAAAAAAAGAAGTGAAAGCACAATGCTAAAAATGAGATGATTTTTGAAAATGCAATGTGCTACTATTAAGAATACAAAAGGTAGAATGTTAATCATTAGAAGATTTTTAAAAGTAAAAAGTTTCAATGTTGTAAAGTAAGTGTACAAAGTTAAAAAATGGGATGGTTTTTTTAAAATGATGTATGCTGAAAATGCGATGATTTTAAAAAAAAATGTAAAAAGCTAATATAAGGGCGTATTTTTAAAATAAAAGGTACAACTAATAAGAAAAGTAAAAGTAGGGTGTTATAATTGGAAGAATTTTCAAAGTAAAATGCATAGATGAGGTAAAAAAAAAGCTTTAATGCTTCAATATTGTAACAGAAAGAAAAGTAAAAGTATAATGCTAAAAATATGATGAATTTTTAAAAAAAATGTGCTACTAACAAGAAAACATAAAGTGCAATGTTCTAATTTGATGATTTTTCATAGTAAAATGCATACATAAGAAAAAAAGAGTTTGTCGCTTTATGTTGTAACAAAGAAAAGTAAAAGTACAGTGCTAAAAATGGTATGATTTTTGAAAATGCAATGTGCTACTTTTAAGAACACGGGAAGTAGATAGCTAAAATTAGAAGATTTTTCAAAGCAATGCATAGAAGTATAATGTTCCAATTTTGTAAAGTAAGAGTAGAACACTAAAAATAATATGATTTTCGAAAATGATATATGAAATGTTAAAAACTACGATGGTTTTTAAAAATAATGTATGCTAAAAATGTGATAATATTTAAAAAATATATGCAAAAAGCTACTAATAGGATAAATTTTAAAAATGAAGTGTGCTACTAATAAGAAAACTAAAAGTAGAGTGCTATAATTAAAAGATCTTTCAAAGAAAAATGCATAGATGAGAAAAAAACTAATGTTTCAATGTTGTAAAGTGCATAGATGAGAAAAAAGAGTTTGATGTTATAATGTTTTTATAAAACGAAACATAAAAGTACAACAATTAAAATGGGATAAGGAAAAAAAAATTGATGTTTCAATGTTATAACAAAAAGAAAAGTGAAAGTACAATGCCAAAAATAGGATGTATTTTGAATATGCAATGTGCTACTAAAGAGAAAATATAAAGTAGAATACTATAATTGGAAGATTTTTCGAAATAAAATACATTGATGAAAAAAAAGAGTTTAATGTTTCAATAACATAAAGAAAAGTAATAATAGAACGGTAAAAATAGGATGATTTTAGAAAATAGCATGTGAAATGATAAAAATAGGATGGATTTTTCAAATGATATGTGCTAATAAAAAACCTGAAATTAGAATGCTATAATGGTTAGATATTTCAAAGTATAATGCAATGATGATGAAAAGAAAAGTTTTATGTTTCAATGTTAAAACAAAAAGAAAAGTAATTGTAATGCTAAAAATAAGATGATTAAAAAAATTAAATGCTAAAAAGTGGATGTATTTTTAATATGAAATGTGTTACTAATAAGAAAAATAAAAATAAAATGCTAGAACTTGAAGATCTTTCAAAGTAAAATGCATAGATGAGAAAAAAAAGAGTTAATGTTTCAATGTTGTAACAGAAAGAAAAGTGACAATAGTATGCTAAAAATGAGTTGATTTTTTAAAATGAAATGTGCTACTATTAAGAATACAAGAAGTAAAGTAAAATGCACAGATGAGGAAAAAAAGGTTTAATGTTTCAATGTGGTAAAGTAAGAGTAAAACAAGAAAAATTAGATGATTTGAAAATGCATTGTGCTACTATTAAGAAAACTGAGAGTAGAATTCTATATTTAGAAAAAATTTCAAAGTAAAATCCTTAGATGAGGTAAAATACAGTTTGATGCTTCAATGTTATATAAACGAAAAGTGTAAGTATATTGCTAAAAATAGGACACTTTTATATTTCTATGTGAAATGATAAAAATGGGTTAATTTTTAAAAATGCAATGTGCTACTAATAAAAAGACTGAAAGTAGAATGTCTTAATTGGAAGATTTTTCATGTAAAATGCATAAATAAGAAGAACATGTTTGATGTTTCAAGGTTGTAAAAGAAAGAATAACTAAAGTACAATGCTAAACATGGGAGGATTTCTAAAAAAATGTGTAATTCTATAAAAGGAATAATTTTTTAAAATGCATTGTGCAAGGCAACTGAAAGTAAAATGCTGAAATGTTGACGATCTTTTAATGTATATTGCAATGATGAGGGAAAAAAGTTTGATAATTCAATATTATTACAAAAAGAAAGTGAAATTAAAATGTTAAAAATAAGTTTTGTTTCTAAATTGAAATGATAAGTAGATTGCTATACTTGGTAAAAAGATTCAGAGGAAATTGTATAAATGACGAAAAAAATGTTTGGTAACTTAAATGAAAAGTGAGTACAATGCTAAAAATGGGGAGATATTTTAAAATGAAATGTCCTATTTTTAAGAATACAAAAAGTAGAATTCTATGTTGAACACTAAAAGTAGAATCCTATAAATGGAAGATTTTTCAAAGTAAAATGATTAATATAGAAAATATAAGTTTGATGGTCCAATATTGTAACAAAAATGAAATGACTTTCGAATTATATGTGAAATGCTAAATATGAAATGGTTTTTGAAAATAAAATAGGCTTTCTAATAAGAACATTGAAATTAGAATGCTATGATTAGAAGATTTTTTGAAGTATAAAACAATGATGATGAAAAGAAAAGTTTGATGTTTCAATGTTATTAACAAATAGAAAAGTGAAAATATAATGCTAAAAATGGGATGAATTTTTAAAAAGATACGTGAAATGCTAGAAATATGATGTAATTTGAAATGAAAGGAGCTACTAATAATAAAATTAAAAGTATAATGTCATATATGGAAGATTTTTCTAAGTAAAATGCATATATGAGGTAAAAAAAAGTTTAATGCTTCAATGTTGTAACAGAAAGAAAAGTAAAAGTATAATGTTGAAAATATGATGTTTTTTTAAAACGCAATATGCTACTAAATAGAAAACATAAACTAAAATGTTTTAATTGGAAGATTTTTCAAAATAAAATGAATATATTAGTAAAAAAGAGTTTGATGTTTCAATGTTTTAACATTAAAATAATTCACAATATAATGCTCGAAATGGGGTAATTCAATAAAAGGAAATCTGCTACAATGTGGAATACTGAAAGTAGAATCCTAAAAACGGAAGATTTTCCAAAGTAAAATGCATCGATGAGAAAAAAAAGTTTGATGTTCCAATGTTGTAACAGAAAGAATACTTATAGTACAATGCAAAAAATGGGATGATTTTTTAAATCAATATATGAAAATGCGAAAAAAAAGATTAGATTTTTTAAATTATATATGCAATGCTAAAAATGGGAAGATTTATGAAAATGTAATGTGCTACTAGTAAAATGCTATAACTAGAAGATTTTTCAAAGTAAAATACATAAATTAGAAAAAAAAAAAAAAAAAAAAAAAAAAAAAAAAAAAAACAAGTTTCATGTTTCAATGTTGTAACAACAGAGAAAAGTGAAAGGAAAATGCTAAAATAGGAATGAATTTTAAATTTAATGTGAAATGCTAAAAATGGAATGGTTTTTGAAAATGATATATGCTTGTAATAAGAAACTTAAAAGTTATGTGCTAAAAATGGGTTAATTTTTTATAATTATAAGTTCAAAAAACTGAAAGTAGATTGCTGAAAATGGGTTAATTTTTAAAAAATCAATGTGCTAATAAAAAAAACTAAGAGTAGAAAAGCTTAATTGGAATATTTTTTATAAAACAATTTGCATAAATAACAAAAACTGAAAGTTTTTTGCTATAATTAAAAGATCTTTCAAAGAAAAATGCATAGATGAGAAAAAAAACTAATGTTTCAATGTTGTAAATTAAGAGTACAACGCTTAAAATAAGATGATTTTTAAACATAATATGTGAAATGCTAAAGATGGGATGATTTTTTAAAATAATGTATTCTATAAATGTGAAAACTTCTAAAAAAAACATAAAGGACAATGTTCTAATTGGATATTTTTCAAAGTATAATGCACTCATGAGAAAAAAAGTTTGATGTTTCAAAGTTATAACAAAATGATTTGTGAAAGTACAAAACTAATAAAAAAACATAAAGTACAATGTAATAAATGGAAGATTTTTCAAAGTAAAGTGCATAGATGAGAAAAAAGAGTTAGATGTTATAACTTTTTTAATAAAACGAAACGTAAAAGTACAATAATTAAAATGGGATGAGGAAAAAAAAATGATGTTTCAATGTTATAACAAAAAGAAAAGTGAAAGTACAATGCCAAAAATAAGATGTATTTTGAAAATGCAATGTGCTACTAAAGAGAAAATATAAAGTAGAATTTTATAATTGGCAGACTTTTCGATGTAAAATGCATTGATGAGAAAAAAGAGTTTAATGTTTCAATAACATAAAAAAGAGTAAAAATAGAACGGTAAAAATAGAGCGGTAAAAAAGATGGATTTTTCAAATGATTTGTGCTAATAAAAAACCTGAAATCAGAATGCTATAATGGTTAGATACTTCAAAGTATAATGCAATGATGATGAAAAGAAAAGTTTGATGTTTCAAAGTTAAAACAAAAAGAAAAGTATTTGTAATGCGAAAAAAAAAAAGATGATTTTAAAAAAATAAAATGCTAAAAAGTGGATGTATTTTTAATATGAAATGTGTTACTAATAAGAAAAATAAAAATAAAATGCTAGAACTTGAAGATCTTTCAAAGTAAAATGCATAGATGAGAAAAAAAAGAGTTAATGTTTCAATGTTGTAACAGAAAGAAAAGTGACAATAGTATGCTAAAAATGAGTTGATTTTTTAAAATGAAATGTGCTACTATTAAGAATACAAGAAGTAAAGTAAAATGCACAGATGAGGAAAAAAAGGTTTAACGTTTCAATGTGGTAAAGTAAGAGTAAAACAAGAAAAATTAGATGATTTGAAAATGCATTGTGCTACTATTAAGAAAACTGAGAGTAGAATTCTATATTTAGAAAAAATTTCAAAGTAAAATCCTTAGATGAGGTAAAATACAGTTTGATGCTTCAATGTTATATAAATGAAAAGTATAAGTATATTGCTAAAAATGGGACACTTTTTTATAATTCTATGTGAAATGCTAAAAATGGGTTAATTTTTAAAAATGCAATGTGCTACTAATAAAAACACTGAAAGTAGAATGTCTTAGTTGGAAGGTTTTTTAAGTAAAATGCATAAATAAGAAAAAAATGTTTGATGTTTCAAGGTTGTAACAGAAAGAATAACTAAAGTACATGGGAGGATTTTTAAAAATAATGTGTAATTCTATAAAAGAAATAATATTTTAAAATGCAATGTGTAGTAATAAGGCAACTGAAAGTAAAATGATATAATGTTGACGTTCTTTTAAAGTATAATGCAATGATGAGGAAAAAGAGTTCGAAAATTCAATGTTATAACAAAAAGAAAGTGAATTTAAAATGTTAAAAATAAGTTATATTTCTATAAATTGCAATGTGCTACATAAAAGAAAACTACAAGTAGATTGCTTTAAGTGGTATAAAATTCAAAGTAAATTGTATAAATGACGAAAAAAAACGTTTGGTAACTTTAATGAAAAGTGAGTACAATGCTAAAAATGAGGAGATTTTTTAAAATGCAATGCCCTACTAATAAGCATACAAAAAGTAGAATTCTATGTTGAACACTGAAAGTAGCTAAAAATAAAATGGTTTTTGAAAATAAAATTTGCTTCTAATAAGAACATTGAAATTAGAATGCTATGATTGGAAGATTTTTTGAAGTATAAAACAATGATGATGAAAAGAAAAGTTCGATGTTTCAATGTTATAACAAATAGAAAAGTGAAAGTATAGTGCTAAAAATGGGATGAATTTAAAAAAAAAAAATATGTGAAATACTAGAAATAAGATGTATTTTGAAATGAAAGGAGATTTCATTTTATTAATAAAATTAAAAGTAGAATGCTATATATGGAAGATTTTTCAAAGTAAAGTGCATAGATGAGGTAAAAAAAAGTTTAATGCTTTAATGTTGTAACAGAAAGAAAAGTAAAAATATAATGTTGAAAATAAGATGTTTTTTGAAAATGCAATGTGCTACTAAATAGAAAACCTAAAGTAGAATGTTTTAATTGGAAGATTTTTCAAAATAAAAAGAATATGAGTAAAAAAGAGTTTAATGTTTCAATGTTTTAAAATAAAAATAATTCACAGTATAATGCTACAAATGGGGTAATTTAATAAAATGAAATCTGCTACAATGTGTAAAACTGGAAATAATATCCTAAAAATGGAAGATTTTCCAAGGTAATATGCATAGATGAGATAAAAAAAAGTTTCATGTTCCATTGTTGTAACAGAAAGAAAACTTACAATAAAATTCAAAAATATATCTAATGCTAAAAATAGAAGATATATTTTTAAAATCATAATGCTAAAAATAGAATATATTTTTAAAATGATAATGATAAAAATGGGAAGATTTAGAATGCTATGATTGGAAGATTTTTTGAAGTATAATAATGAAAAGAAAAGTTTAATGATTTAATGTTATAACAAAAAGACAAGTAAAAGTTTAATGCTAAAAATGGGATGATTTTTTATAATTATAAGTCAATTGCTAAAAATATGCTACTAATAAAAAAACAGAGAGTAGAATGCTTTAATTGGAATATTTTTTAAAACAAATTGCATAAATAAGAATACCGAAAGTAGATTGCTACAATTGAAAGATTTTTCAAAGTAAAATGCTTTCATAAATTTTATTTGGAAATTATGCTTTAAAAGAATTTAGAACTAGAAGTACAATGCAAAATGCCATTGATAAGGAAAAAAAAAGGTTTTAATTGGTAGATTTTTCAATGTAAAATGCCATTGATAAGGAAAAAATGTTTAATATCTAAATGTTGTAACTATTCAAATACAGGAAAGCTTTTGTTCTTTGTTGTTGTTTTAAATATCATTTTGTTTAGTTACTTCATAGCAGAACTTAAAGTATTTTGCTAATTCTTGCATTTAGCCCTTTTGGAACATACAACAAAAATATACAGACGTTTTTTGGAACATACCTGGAGTAAGAAATAAAAGTATTTTGCTATTTCTCCATACACTTGAAGTATAACTAGATTCAGTATCCCCACTGTAAATGACAAGAAAAATGGAAATTAACAGATGTCTACTATAACTAAGTTGTCAACAAAAAAAATTGAAATTGAACAAAAAACTAACAGCAGAACATACCCAGCACTGAATTAAAGTGTCAATTGCTTTCATTATAATCTTCAAAAAACTTGGTGGCTGTTTTATAAAATAAAGAGAAAAACCAATTAACTAAACCCGAAAAGAATTAGGTTTTTTATATCAAAAAAGTTCAGTGAAAACCGGGTTAACTTTATCTTCAAATGCATTAAACCCTAAAAGAACTACTACAATGAAAAGAATATCAACAGCTAAAGAAAATTTTCATTTTCAAGTCTAGAGTTGACAAGTATGATACTAAACTTTTTGTAGCTTTACCATAACATGTGACAGATCCTAGAAGCACAGCACAAAACATAAGTCATGGTGTCATATATAACTAATGCAATCATTAAAATGTGTTAACATTTTAAATTAAAATGATGTAATAAATATAAGTTTGAAAGCATCACGTTAATAAGGGAAAAATGAAAATGTAATGTACTAATAAGAAAATAACATAAACTGCATTCTTTTTTCTTGCATTTAAACATTGAAAATTATACGAAAGTAAATTGCATTTATAGAAAAGAGGTGTGTTACATTAAAGCAGTGTATTTTAAAAATAGCTACCCAATTATTACCAAGATGGAAATAAAAAGAGATTATTGACTCGATTTTTCATTGGGGCATTTTGTCAAACACTAAAAAGACACAAACAACCTATAATAATATTCCATAACCAGATTCCTAATCTAACAAAAAAATATGCCAACCCCAATATAACTGTAAGTTTAATGAATGCCACAAAGGTACTTAACACCTCATGTAAAGGTTAAATTAAAATCAATAGGATTAAAAAAAGTACCTCAAGATAAACCCTCTGTCCACTGTGGCATTCTCTGATTTGGGTGAAAGTAAAGATGTCAAAGAAAAAACTACAATATGGGAAACCCATGCAGAATATCATTCTTGATTTCTCTGTTTTGCTTCAAGATTCTAGGGGTTTGATTTGCTTCAAAAGGTAGCAGTTGTACTTCATACAGGATAGTAGATAGTGTATTACTTGAATCTGTATGAAGTACAACTGCTACCTTTTGGTTTTTGTTAACTATCTCTTTGAACATGGATTTTTTAGTTGGTTTGTAATAGAAGGAACTGCAGGATTTTCTTGAATCAGGTGAGTTCTTGAAATAACTCGTATGCCCCGTTTGTTACACATGACATGACAAAACAAATTATAATTCTTTTCCATGATCATGGTTTCTTGCAAGTGTTTTTTAAAAAGAAAAAAGATAATGTAAGTCCTCAAGGCTTGAGCTTTATGTTTCTTTCTTTCTAATGTTGTTGTTTTAAGCTTATATTAGTCATTTTCATGGGAGTTTGATAAACTCCATGATCAAGTCCGAAACTTTGTGGTTATTTATGGTTCCAATGATGGTTTAAGATGCACATCTGATCCTAGCCACTCATCTTAGGTTTCAACAAAAAAAAATAAAAAGAATATGTTTTTGCTTTTTGGCATTTTTTATTTCCATAAAAAATTAAAAAATATCATATGTAAACAAATCCATGTCAGCATAGAAACTCATTCAATATTCTAGCAAAATAAGTTACAATATTCTAACAGAATCTTACTCATGCCACAATTAGATGCTTTTTTAAAGTAAAATGCTTGGTTGGGTAAAAAATGTTTGATGTTTCAATCTTGTAACATAAGAAAAAGTGAAAGTACAATGCTAAAAATTGGAGGATTTTTTGAATGGCAATATGTTAATATTAAGAAAACTTGAAGTAGAAATATTATAGTTGGATGATTTTCAAAATTCAAAGCAAAACGCATGGATGAGTACAAAAAAGTAAGATGTTTTAATGTTGTAACATAAAGACAAGTAAGAAAAAATGATGAGATGATTTTTGAAAATGTATTATATTAATAATAAAAAAACTGAAAGTAGAATGTTATAATTTGGAATGTCTTAATAATAAGAAAACTAAAAGTAAAATGTTATAATTGGAATAAAAAAAATTCAAAGAAAGCATAGATTAGTAAAAAAAAATGATTTTTCAATATTGTAACAGAAAGAAAAGTGAGTAAAATGATAAAAGTGGGATGAATTTTGAAAAGGAAATTTGACAATACTAAGAAAAATAAATGGATGATAAAAAAAAATATGATGTTTCAATGTTGTCAAAAATGGGATGATTTTTAAAAAAGGAGTTTGATAAAAGAAAATGGGATGATTTTTAAAAAAGGGATGATTTGATAAAAATGGGATGATTTTTAAAAAAGGAGTTTGATAAAACTAAGAAAAATGCATGGATGATTAAAATAAATTTGATGTCTAAATGTTATTACAAGCATAAAAAAATTGAGTACAATGCTAAAAACATGATGATTTTTCAAAGTAAAATGCAGAGATGAGTAAAAAAAAGATTGATGTTTCAATGTTGTGAGTTGTGAGAAAAAATATTTGACATGATTTTTGAATGTGCAATCTTTAAATAATAAGATATTTAAAAGTAGATTGTTATAAATAGATGATTTTACAAAGTAAAATGCAGAGATGACTAAAACAAGTTTTATGTTTCAATGTTGTAATGTTGTAACAGAATATAAAGTGAGTACAATGTCAAAAAATGAGATGATTTTTGAAAATGCAATGTTTAAATAATAAGATATTTAAAAGTAAATTGTTATAAATAGAAAAAAAAAATTTAAGTAAAATGCATGGATGAGTAATAAGAAAGTTTGAAGTTTCAATGTAGTGACAAGAAGAAAAGTGAGAGTACAATGCTAAAAATTGGATAATTTTTGAAAATGCAATGTGTTAATAATAAAAAAAACAAAACATAAAATGCTATAATTTGATGATTTTTTAAAGTTAAATGCATGGATGAATAAAAAAAAGTTTAATGTTTCAATACTGTAACAAAAAGAAAACTGATAGTACAATCCTAAAAATGGGATACTCTTTCAAATTCAATGTGCTATTAATAAGAAAACCGAATGTGGAATGCTATAATTAGAAGGTTATTCAAAGTACAATGCATAGATGGGAGAAAAAAAAAGTTTGATGCTTCAATGTTGTAACAGAAAGGAATGTGAGAGTCCAATGCTAAAAATGGGATGGTATTTAAAAATGGAATGTTAATAATAAGAAAAATAAAGGTACAATGTTATAACCGGATGATGTTTTATAGTAAAATGCATAGATGAGTAAAAAGGTTTGATGTTTTAATATTGTAACAGAAAGAAAACTAAGAGTAAAATGACAAAAACAGAATGATTTTTGAAAATGTAATGTGTAAATAATAAGAAAACTGAAAGTAGAATGCTCTAAATGGATGATTTTTCAAAGTAAACTACATAGATGAGAAAAAAATAAAGTTTAATGTTTCAATGTTGTAACAGATGGGAAAGTGAGAGTGTAATGCTAAAATTAGGATGCTTTTTGTAAATGAAAATGTATAAATAGTACGAAAACTAAAAGTAGAATGATATAATGTGATAATTAGATGAGAAAAAAAAAGATTGATGTTTCAATGTTGTAAAAGAAAGTGAAAACACAATATTAAAAATGGGATGATTTCTAAAAATGTAATTTGCTACTAATAGGAACATATTTCATAGTTTGATGTTACAATGTTGTAAAAGAAAATAAAAAAAATGTGAATGTACAATGGTAATAAATGGATGACTTTTGAAAATGCAGTGTTATAATAATAAGAAAACTAAGAGTAGAATGATATAATTGGAAGATGAGAAAAGGTTTTGTTCTTCGTTCTTGGTTTAAAATTATTTTGTTCTTTGCTATTCGTTTTTGTTTTGAATATCGTTTTGTTACTCAGTTCATAAGCATAACTGAGAGTATTTTGCTATCTCTTGGATTTAGCCCTATGCATATTGAAGTTGTTTTGGTCTAAAATACTAATCAATGTTAAACTAATACATACAACAAGAATTTAGGACACACAGCAAAAGATAGAGTTGTTTAGTGGAACATACCTGGATTAAGCAATGAAAGTATTTTGCTATTTCTCAATATACTTGCAGTATAACTAGATTTAGCATCCCCACTATAAGTGACAAGATAAGTGGAATTAGACAGATGTTATATATCACTCAATATAATTAGAAAACTGTATCTTACATTGTCAAGGAGAAAATTCAAATATAAAAAGAACAGAAACAGGACATACCCATCACTGAATATAATTGGATAAAGAAAAAATTTCTGTCTTTTCCCATAACTTAGTGCCAGGTCCTAGAAACACATAACACAAAACATAAGTCATACATAATCAACACAATCTTTGTAATTGGTAAACTTTTTAAATGAAAATGTAATCTAATAACAAGAAAATAACAGAAAGTGCAATCTCTTTTCTTGCATATAAACCCAGGAAATTATATCAATATGGCTTTCTATTTGGGTAAATATTTTAAACACCATGAATGTTTCAAGAAATTAACCTTTGGAGATGTTAGTTTCTCATGAGGTTGGCTTTGAAGGGGGCACCATGGTTTCAGGTGGCAACATCCATATTCCTGTAAAAAAAAAAGTAACTAGGTTGTCAAATACTTTGTGTTCATGAAAAATAAAAAGACGCAAACAAACTATAATTATATTCCATGATCGAATTCCTAATATAATAAAAAAAAAATAATAATAATAATAAATTAATGCAGCATAGGTACTTAAACCCAAAAGAATTCAAACATAACTCAAGAATCTGAAAATGGGAAACAAGTGGTAGAATCAGACCGGAATAAGACACCCTCTGTCCATGGTGGCCATCGCCGGCGCAGGAGCCAGTGAAAAGGTCACGATTAGGGTGAAATCAGAGATGTGGGAAAACCATGCAGAACATCGTTCTTGATTTCTCTGATTTACTTCAAGATACCGGAGGTTTGATTTGCTGAGATCAAACAAAAGAATGCGTTGGGGCGTATAAGTTGATATTGGTGATGAAAGGCTTTCGTTTCAAGAAAGAAAGGCGGTAGAGGAGAAGTTAAGTGAATCGTTCCATCAAGAAGGGAAAAGAAGATGGTAGCAGAGCCAGGGTAGGTGGCGTGAGATGTATTATTCATCCGATGGAAATTGTAACTTGTAAGTAGGTATAATGTGGGTTTATAGAATGGACAACAAATACATGAAGAAAAATGGGTTTATAGAATGTATTTTGGATCAAGAGGAGGAAAAGGATGAATAAGAAGGAGAACGAAGACCAGAGGAAAACCCTGGTAATTTCAAGAAAACAAGTACTCCGAGGAACCACATTAGAAAAGTAGATACGAAAAGGAAGAAGAATATGAAGAGTTCAGGTGCCCTCTCTCTTGGTGGCAGACGAACCGTTTGTGAATCGGCTCCAACTGCTTGAAGATCATGCTTTTAATTAGAATCTTAAGCATTAATTGTGTATTATTAACCGGTCATTTTAATTTTTTGAAGGGTTTTTCCGTTTTATTTTTAATTATAAGAATCTTTTTATCATAGAGTATTATTTTAACTAAGGCTCGTCAGGGTGTATTCGACATCGTATTCGGCAACTTTGGCGGGGCAAGGTCTCAGCAACTCAATGATGTTTTCCCATGAGAGACAAAGTTGTTTTTTCTTTTACTCCTTAACTCAAATTTTTTTAAATCATCCAATTTCAAAAATATAATTTTTTTTTTCAAAATTTCAAATTTTAAACCCTCAATCTTCAACTATAAATATCATCATCCTTATTCATTCTCAACCTCATTCAAATTTTCTTAATTCAATTCTCCTAACTTTCTTATTTTTCATGTTCTTCAAAACATCATCGCTAATGGCTTGTGTGGTTCGTGTTTGGTCGTTTGAAGAAGAAATCTTGTTGGCTCGTTCATGGGTTGATGTTACAGAATACTCAATGCATATTAACCTCCCTACAACAACCTATTGAAGGAAAATCACCGAAAAATACAATCCCAAAGCCCCGGTCCCTTGAGGTAAAGAATAAATCTACTCCAAATGGAGGCACGCAAACGCACTTACAACTCGGTTTAACTGTATGTTTCATAAGGTGATGCATGAAACTGGAAATGGTGAAAATGAAAATACTTTGCTAGAGAATGTTCTTGAGGCTTACCATGTTGAAGCTAACAAAGATTTTCGGTTTGTTGAGTTTTGGCAAATTGTGAGGCAGTCCCCCAAAATTTGCTCAAATTTAAACTCATTGTCTTTTAATTTAAGTTTTCAATTCTACTGTGTTATGTTTTTTAAGTTTAAGTGTGTATTAGTTTAATTTCAAGTGTGTTAGGTTTTTTAAGTTTAAGTGTGTATTATTTTAATTTCAAATGTGTTTTGTTTTTAAAGTATAAAGTGTGTGCTTTTTTTTTAAGTCAATGAAATTTTAGTTCTAAAAAATATTGTGTGTTTGAAATGTTTGTTTTTTTAAATTAATTAATTACAATGACGAGTGTGTCAACTCATGCCATGTAAATGGTAAAAATTTGAAGGAGTGTAGCAAATCTAACTCTGGCAAGTGTGTCACCACTCCCAGCAACTTAAGCGAATCCTTGCACGTTACGAATGATTGCGATTTGCCTACGTTTTTATGTCATTTTTCATATCATTATCACTAAGTTTTATAAACATATATTGTCAACGAACTAAAAAATAGTTTAATTAATTTTTAAAGATATGATATTTTGTGTGCTGTAACCGATTGTAAAAAACGACAAATGTGATATATTAATATTATGATGAAGATCATGAAATAGGTTCTTTTATTGATAATATATGCCCAAAAGTTACTTTATAATGAAATAAAAACAAAAGTTACTTTATAATGAAATGAAAAAAAATACATTCTAAGACAAAAAAAAATATTGCATTTGTCGTTTGTTTATTTTCAATTGCAATAGAAGGTTATATTTGAAGGTTGGGCACAACCAAAACCATCATAAAAATTGGGTCAAGCATAGATCAAGGAAAAACACAAAAATGTCGGGATTTTAGTTATTATTGTTACGTATATAAAGTCTAAGTGATCATTGTTCACACATACACTCTGATTGCCACATTCTCTCTAATTCTCTCGACACTTGAACACATTTACATCATTTCTAAGATTAATCGACACTTGTAATTTTATTTCAATTTGATATAAGTTCTATAGCAGGTGATTTCATCACTTCTTGAGGTTTTATGTCGGAGATCCAAAATAATTAAAGGGTTTTCTCGTAATTTGTTGTGTTATTGCATTTACTTTGATTTACTTATCAAATTATTCCATTATCTATTTTATTGTTAATTTCTTTTAATTATCGAAATTATCAAGGTACTCTATGGTATCTTGGTATCTTTTTTAATGTCTTAAGTTTTATTACATAAATTCACTTGTTGAATCACTTTAACACTATTTTTGTCCTAAATACACTTAATTTCATTATGAAGTAACAAACTTTTATTAAACTGTTATCTAAACTTAATCATTTCCTACCCGGGATCTTGGGCACAACCAAGATCTTCGACACGTTTCAAGATCTTAAGCACTTTGTTTTCACTTACCTTATTTTAAAAATAACACAACACTTACTAATTTGGTTACGAAATTAGTTTGTTAATTTTCGATCAAAACACCTAGGATCTTGGATTGATGATTTATAGGGTCAATTGTAAAGTAGAATTTTTAACTTGTTAATTTTATCTTGAATATGTACTAACATCTCAAGCAAGCATAAGATGTTGGATTTAGTCAATATCGTGTACTATCATCGTGTCTCTTGTATTATATTGTACATGAATTAAGAGCTTGACTCGAAAGGAATGGACTAGGTCAAATCACATGTGGTCAATGTCTCATGAACGTTGAAGACCACCGTAAAAGTTGGGTTAGGCATGGATCAAGGAAGATCCCAAAAATGTAACACCTAGTTTGAGTAATGTTCTTCGAGACATCGGGCCGGAATTTGATCAGGTGAAGGTCTTGAGATTCAAAGGAATAGAGTTTAAACCTTTTCGGATGTTGATAATCTTGGATTAAGTGATTAAAGCCCTCAATTTGTGCCTTGAAGCAAAAGGGTAAAACTGGAAAGGTGATATATCGGGCTTCTTGCATAAATTAAGGATTTTAGTTCGATACTATTTAGTCAAAAAACCTAAATAGAATTGTGCAACTCGTCAATACCTTTTGTACATATAAAGAACACCGAAAACGGAGTTGAAACGAAAAAAAAAATTATGGTTGTTTAAAGTTGAATTGGAAATTGGGAATTTTCCCTACGCAAAGCACAGGAAAGCCCCTATGTTGGGTGTATGTGTTGAATTCTTGACGCAAGTTTAATGACCTAGGTTGGGCGCAGGTTATGTTGCATTAGGCGTAGCCGTTGCAGACAAAAACCCTAACCCTAAGGTTTTAAGCTGTATTTAAGGGCTCTAACTTCTTGGGATCATTCCCATGACGAACCTGCATCACCTCATATCGTTCCTTTGAAACCCTAGCCACCATTCGTGAGTTCTAAAGCTTTTAGAGAGCTTTGTGTGCTCTTTGAAGTTAATAACTGGGTCATGAATCAACCTAACATTCCAAACTAGAGTAAAAGACCTTTTTACCCTTCCCTATGCTTTGCCCAAGACCCAAGCCCAAACCAATAATCCAAAAGGCCCCAACTTCCGTATACACACCCAAGGCCCAATTATGGCCCAATTTTCCAAATTGGGCCCCCAAAACCCCTTTATGGGCCTAACATCCAAAGAAGCCCAAAATATACTAGCCATAAGCCCAAAAAGAATCTAATGGCCCAACAGGGCCCAAACTATGAAAACCCAACAATGGCACAAACCTCAAAAGCCCAAAACGCCCTTCTGGGGAGTACGCCCAGTGTACTAAAGACGTACGCCCCGCGTACTAGACCATAAAGCACAACGTACAACAACCTTATTCACAGACCTCATATTATGCTAAGCGTACTTCCTCGTACGTTCATCGTACTAGTCAGGAGTCCAAAAACCTTTACTTTGCTCTTAATGGGTTAAGTCAAGATGTCCAACACCTAGATCTGGTCCCTAACCAAGGTCTTAACCAGTAAAGTTTCCAACTTTACTCATAAACACAACTTAATGGGACTCAACACTTAAAGAAGAGACTAAATAAGAGCTTAATGCATGCATGGACCAAACCTTTCATAAAGTTTCCATTTTATGAACATGGGACCTTCGTGGAATTTAGATCAAACATCCACTACTCTGGAGTAGATCAAAAGCTTACATTTTCATCAAAAAACTTAAACACAAAGATCATCAAGGTCAAAATCTTTTTACCTTTGGAAGCTTGCAAATGGAAAGATACTCCTGGATCTAGAAGCTCAAACCACAGCGCCATATGATTCTCTTATTCTTCTCCTTCTCAAGACACCCATCAAGCACATACCAAGCTCAAGAATCACTCAAATAAGGCTAAGGGTCGATTTATAGGGTTTAGAGGGATGGAGACTGAAGATATTAGGGTTAGGTTATGAGATAAGGAGCTTAAATATGGTCTAAAACTCTAAAATAAGGTTTGCATGAATTTGGAGTACGCGAGAGCATACTCCTCTCAAGTTTTGATCCTTCGCCTTCGTACGCCTAGCGTACACCGAGGAATGCCTAACGTACATAACTTCGCATCAGTACGCCCCGCATACTCCCTATGTATGCCCCGTGTACTAAGGTTTTTGCCTTAAACCTTGCAATCTTCCGAAGGCCATAAATCCATCTTTATAAACCCGATTCTGACGATCCTTATATCGACGAAGAGGTTACGAGATGCTATACACTTCTATCAACTCGTACTTGCTTTAAGAATTCCTTAACAAAAATCCAATTTCCATAAAGGCCCGACCTGACATTTTGCTAAAATGCCCCTTTAGTTCCAAAACACAAGCCGAACACCCTGATCATCCAAATTACATCACCCACCTCCAAAAGAACCCAAATCTCAATTATTCTAGGGTCCTAAGCTTGCTAATACCCAATCCTTTATCACCAACCCAAAATGGGAAACGATTCGAAACAAGGCGTTACAACTCTCCTCTACTCAAATTCGATTTCGTCCTCGGAATTAGTCCTTGCCATTCCCAACACGCCAAACAACCTGAGCCACACGACCACAATCCCGAGTATACTGCTGCCTTCCTAAGGAAACCGAAACCTGTTGAATTAGGTGTCTAAGCCCATAACTATAATTGGTATGTACTTGACCCGAGGGTAGCATGGTCCATTTGGGTTGCATATCATCAGGACAATTTGTTAGGATGGACTTTTGAGAAGAGGATATTTATGGTTTATTAATATATTATAAGTTCTAATATATTAATATGAAATCATATGATTTAATTAGTATTGATCAAGAATTAGTTTGGAATTAATTTAGTGATCAAAAGAGACTAATTAAATCAATGGGGACTAATTGTGTAAATTAGTTATATTTATATGTTGGGCTTATGATCCATGTTGGACTAAGTTTATGTATGGATACATAAAGAGTTAGGCCACATAAACCATGGATCATAAACCCATGGGTATGGGTTAGGGTTAACACGTAACCTTTGGAATCCCACATATAAATATGTTACTCCATAGCCAAAATCATGACATATGTATTCTTGGAGAGTACGAACGATTTTGGTGGCTAGGATTCTCTCTCAAATGTCATCCTTTGTCCTAGATGTGTTGTGATTCCATTTGATGCATTCATACTAGTGGTGCTAAGTTCTTAAAGGCCAAATACAGCAAGTTCTACAAGCTACATAAAGCGGTAAACTCATAACTAGTATTTTATATTGTTTATGCCAATTGCATGCTAGTTGTAAGCTTAATGATTTGGAACTAATATTCATGTATAATTAGAGAAAACATATATCCAAAGCATTTAGGGTTGTATGTGCACCATAGGATGTTGTAGTATACGAAAACCCAACGGTGGTATCAGAGTCATGAGTTGTTTTCTATTATACTTGATGTTATTATTGGTTTTCAAGTGAAAAAAAACGTTTTTTTTGTGCTGTCTGGACAGTAGACTCGCCGAGTCCACTGGGGAACTCGTCGAGTTCACCTTATAATTCAACCAACTTGTCGGGTCAGTTCATGCACTCGACGAGTTGGTGCCCCTGACATGACAACAGATTTCCGAGTTTTTTGTCCTGTTTTGGATTAGGTTCATTACCACAAAATGTTTTGGTTCATAAAATTTGATTTTAATGTTATGGTAATGATTATCCTCGTCCAAAAACAAGATAATTGTCAAAGTTTCAAGATTTGTATTAGTTTATATGATTAGCTAATTTCTTGAAAATTATTGATGTGAATTATCTTTACTTATGAGTTTAATCTAGATCATAGAAAATTATTTGATTATTGTGTTAATTAGAATATTTGATCTTAATGGTTTTTTATGAACTCCATAACTTGTCCTCAAGTTATGGAAAATGAAAAGTTTTTTCTTTTAAAAGAGTCATTAAAACTCATAGGTTATGAAAAATGGAAGAGTCTCATTTTTAATGGTGTTAATGTATTCCATAACTTGTCCTCAAGTTATTGAACTTTAAAAGTTTTCAATAAAAACATTATTAATCTCATAAGTTATGGAATCCAAAAGTTTTTGAAAAGTTCAAAACTTGCCCTCAAGTTTTTGAATTTGTAAATGTAAAAGTCTATATTTTGAAACATTTAATTCCAAACCCTAAAATTTTAAAGTTTAAAATTCTACCCTTATACTATTATAATATTATAGGTTTAATCTTTATATATGTGTATAAGAACAAAGTCATTCTTACTGTTAGTAGGCCTCATTCACGAAGTCGGTCTGTAAGGGGGTATAAGGTTACTGCCTATAAAATGGCAGTTTAATGGGTGACCACTCTCACCCACCGCTTCCTTAACTGGTGGAGGGTCGTTAGCCGAACGAGTAGGATATGACACTAATTCTACCTTCAATTAAAGTATAATGATAAATATAAAGTAACTAAACTTTTATTAAATCCTCAATCTTAGTTACTTTAGGAAAAATGTGAATATGGTGCTAACCCATGAAATTGCACTTTGCACCTTGTTAAGTCGATAATGGAGCGTGTGTGGTTAACCGACACACTAATCTGGGACTGACAGTGCACGGAAAAGGGTATCTTGGTGTTAATCATAGATCAATGGAGCATGTGTGGTTAACCCATGAATATAGTATGTTGAATATGTTTGGTTATTTTGCTATAAAAGTGTTTTATACGAAAAATGTGTTATGATAAGCTACGATTCATGTTTATTTTGAGAAAATAACATATAAAACTCTTACACTTTAGAATCACCAACAAAAAAATACATAATATTACTTTCTTGGTAAAAATAGTTATAAAAAGTGCACCATATGATTTTTGGCAAAAAGAAAAGATTTTAAATGTTGTCATCACTTTCATAAAATGACTAAAACTAGTTAGTTGTCATCATTTATTACAAAAATTGTTTTGTTTGCTTCATTGGTTATATCTAGTGCCTTAGATGTAAGAAAACTACTTGCTTCAAATACACATAACATCTTTTAAGCATAAATACGATAATGTATGAAACGAACAGCAACGATACGACAAATACACGAAAAATAATTATATAAAAATATAATTATTACATACTATAATTATCATGGACATTTTGATAATTACGAATGCAAAGGAGATTTCATAATATTTACAAACAATGAAAAAGATCATGTTGAACGGTTATATGAGACATTTTCTTCATAGTATTAAACAAGTATCGTAGTGAGTCCTCGATTGTAACCAAATCTTAAATGAGCGGGATAGTTGTGTATAGATCTATATGAGATTGACAATCCCCACCTATAGTTGTTCGCTAGAGCTACGATCGACGGGTCTGGGTGACAAATGTCTTAACATATCACGACGTTTGAAGAATGTCGGGCAGGCGCACGCCATAGTCGATAGCAGGGTTATAATCACTTACAAATAACTACAACAAATATTTATTGTTTTCATAATACCCTCTTTAGTCTTACATAATTATGAAACTTCATTTTTATACTCAATATAAGTAAGTATTTACTATTGCATTATGGTTTTATGGTTTTAAAATCACATCTATATTTAAGAAAACATTGTTTTTCTTGATACGAACACTACTAAATTTACAAAGGAAATACACTATTTTCTCACTACAAAATCTTATGAACTCACCAACATAATTTTGACACTTTCAAAACCACTTGTATTCTCAGGTAATCATTAGTTAGAAGAGACTAAGCTTTTGGTAAGTGACGCGAAGACGCCACGCTTGTTTATTTTGTTTTCATACAGTAATTAGATTTGAAACAATTAACATTTGGAACATGTAACTTATCTAATTATAATGTATGATGGTTGTTTATGTACTTGTGTTTCAACGTATTTAATTATCGTGATCCTATGCTCTCGTTCAACCCTCAAACGATTCCGCCATCCGGTATGGGGGTGCGACATATAGTGAAAAAACCCACCTGAGCTAAACAACAGAAGCTCAACAATCAACGATTAAAGGTCAAAATGTCAATAGTCAACATTTGGTCAACTAGGCGTGCAACGGTCAATACATGTATGCTCATGTATGTTTTTCTATATTTTCCCTACATTTTAATAAATTACATGTTACGTGTGATAAAAAATGTTGTTCCTCGTGATAATAACAAGATTTTCAAATATTTCAGATCTGAAACAAATATATGTTATATATGAAGAGATAGATCCTTTATGTTTGTATCGAAATAATAGATTCTATTTTGCAAAAATAAAAAAAAAACATTGACCGTATTGGTAGCAAATGCACGTATGATCCATTCTTCTTTAAGTTTAAGTTATTTATTATAATCATGCTTTTGGTTTTTGATGCCTTTATATAATTTGATAAAACCAAATGTAATCAAGATAAGTAAGGATGTGAGTGGAGACATAAATGTGTATTGATTGATATATGTGGTATTATATTATTACTTTATTATATATATATATATATATATATATATTTCCAATACTCTTGTTCATGTTTATTGTAACATCATGTTTTGAGAAGTTCTTATTTCAGGATTTTGGACAATAAATGGATCAAGTAAACGCCTTGGGATTCAAGGGAATATGGGTTATACCCTATTGGATGTTGATAATATTGGTTATGTGATCCAATCCCTTGGTTTGTGCTTTGGAGTCAAAGGGTAAAATGGGAAAAGTGTTATTTCAGACTTCTTTCGTAAATTAAGGATTTTAGTTTGGTATGTTTTAATTCAAAACTAATTAGATAAAACTGTGAGGCTCTTTAATACCTTTATGTGCATATAAAGAACGTTGAAACGGATATGTTATGGTTTTTTGAAGTTGAAGTGGAAATAATGGGGTTTTGTCATACTTAGGGCGTATGAGAGTTACACAAAGCGTCACTGCTACACAGGGCATAACAAAGATTATACAGGGCACAACTTGCTAAGTGTGGATCGTGTTCTTGATGGGCTATGCATGGCGTAACTTAGATTACGCAGAGCATAATCACGACAGATCAAAACCCTAATATTTGGTTTTTAGCCCTATTTAAGGGCTCTAACTTATGGGAAATCCTCTCATGACCATCCTCCATCACTTAAGATCATTCCTTGAGAAACCCTAGCCTACTCTCACTTTTTTTGAGCCTTGACATCATTTTATGAGGTTATATCTCCATTGGAAGGTGAAATTTTTGAACAAGGTGGTGGCAAATTGTATAGAAGAAGGGTTCAAGTATGGATCCAACAAGGTTACTTCATTCCTGGACAATTATGAGTAAAAAGCTTCAAACTTGCTCATTGGTTTCATAGATCTAGTTATTTGTCATGTTTGCCACTTTTGGTCCCTTGAGCTTGTGTGTTGAGAGTTGTAAGAACTCTAGCACCTTTGAGCTATATGGAACACTCTTGGGACTTATTGGAGTTGGAAAGTTATGCTTTGGTGCGTGTTCATTACGTCATGCAAGTTTTGTTAGCATTTTTGGTCATTTTAGTGCATAAAGTTTAGATCCTGAAAGTTTGTGACCATGTTATGGATAAAGTTGGAAACTTTATCTATCTAAACATCATATTGATTCAACTTGAAGGTTGGAGACTCATACTTAATGAATTAAGATGAGAAAGATGCATTTTTGGTCCTTTTGAGACTTAAAGACTAGATCTTGGTTGTTTGGTCTATCATAATGGATAAAGTTTGAAACTTTATCCATTATGGAGCTATTAGAACCAGATCTGAGCTTTGAGTGAAATGTCTTAACGTATTAAGTGCTTAAAATAAAGTTTGGCAAGGGACATCGTACGCGGGGCGTAATCTGGGCTACACCCAGCGTAACCTGATTCTTGCCCGTTTTTTGGATAAGACTCTACGCCTTGTGTTGAGTAAAATGTACGCCACACGTAAGTCAACGAAAGGTTGACTGTTGACTTTTAGTCAACTGTGAGGGGTTAAGGATATAGAACGACAGGATGTTCTTTTGCCCAAATGAGGATTTATATTGGTATTTGGAATTTTTAAGTTGGAGTATTTACTTTAATTACTAATTAGAGCTTGGTTTTGGATAGTTTTAGTGAGAGAGACTTTAGCACCGTCAACTTGTGTGCGAGATCTCTTCATTTACCGATCGAGGTGAGTATTCTCATTGTACTCGTGGTTCAAAGGCACCAATGTCAGCCCACTAGATTATGTTGTGTATAATGCTAATTGTCATTGTGACCTTTGTATGTATGTGTGGGTTGAAATATACCCAGTGCTAGGCCCATTGATATATATTGGGTTGAAATATACCCCATGGTTGGTCCTATTGATGTGTATTGGGTTGAAATTGTTGGTTTAGGTGTCTAAGCCAATAACTAAATTGGTATATACTTGAATTATTAACAAAGTCCTTTTGGGTTGCCCTCAAACCTGGTAATTGAATAGGATTACTGTAACATCCCGAATTTCAGAAGTATGACTTAAGGGTTTAAAGTGTAATTTCGAAGAAGGGACTTGACAAGTAAGTATGCTTACTCACTGAGTCGGAGCGGGTTTGGGTCGCGAATTAAGTGACCAACTCGCCGAGTCCGAAGCTGGGCTCGACGAGTTGGTGCTGGAAGGAAAAAATTCCTAATCTTAGGGTTTGCACCCTATTTAAAGGACTTTATGTCCTTCTCCCAACATCCTATTCCCCATAGAGTTCTAGATAACCCTAATTTCGTGTGAGACTTCATTGTTGAGGAAATTGGAGCTTAGAAGAGGAATTTGGTGTAAGGTGTAACATCCCAAAAACAGGTATACCTTATGAACCTTCATCTTTGAGCAGTTAGCACATTTGGCCCTTGTTAAGGAAATGCATGTTTGGCGAGTATGCGGGGCGTACTGGGGTGTACGCTCAGCGTACTCGTCCGCGTCTTGAGCGGGAAGGGTCGCCAGGTACGCGGGGCGTACCCAGCCCAGAAGAGAAACCCTAATATGTTGAGCCTCCCTATTTAAGCAACCTTAAGGCCCTTTTGTTGGCCACCTTTTCCAGAGCTTTGCCATTTCAAAACCCTAAATCTCGTTCATATAGCAAGGGAGTGTTTAGGAGGGCTTTGTATTGTGTTCTTGGACATTTGGAGCAAAGTGATAGCCTTGGAAGAGGAAGGGTTGGAGCTCAAGCTTTTGGATCCGAGTTTAGCAGTGAAAGAAGCTTCATTTCGAGGTAAAAAGCTTCAAGCTTTGCATCTTTTCTGTTCATGCTTTGTAGAGAGAAGTTTTAGGGTTTTTGGTCCCCAAGTTCATAGCTTTTTGAGTAGTTGAGCTCATAGAAGCCGAGATTTGTCCCATACTAACTCATTTAGTGTTGTTATGTGATAAAAATCCAGTCTTGGTTGTTAAAGGTTGTTCATGCATGAGATATGGACCTTTTAAGGTTGGAAATTGAGTGTTTTGAGTGTTGGAGACTTCCAAAACCATGCAAAGGCTTAAAGTCACCAACTTTATGGATTAAGTCATATTAGAGAAGTCGGATCTGGATTTTGGACGTAAGTCTTAACCGATTAAGACATGAATGAAAAGGAGGAGAAAGATGGGAGTTACGTTGTGCATAATCCCAGTACGCGCGACGTAAGGGGCCGCGTACCCTGATTCTGTGAAGCCTCCGGGTACGCTCAGCGTACAGATCTGGCATGCGCCGCGTACCTCAGAAGGTTGACTTTTAGGGTTTGGTCAACTTTTGGGTATTTAAGCCATGAGAGGGGTAAAATGGTCTTTTACCCTTCTGATAATTATAAGAAAGGAAAGAGTCTATCCTTGGGGAAATGTATTAATGAGAAGTGTTTGCTATGATTAGGCGGAGGCTAGATCTTATCTCACAGAGTCCGAGATTTACTCGAGGTGAGTCTTCTCACTATACTGTACCCAGAAAGGTACCTATGTGTGACCGGAAGGTCTTGTATGCTATGAGATGCATGTATTGTATGCTATACGTTGCATGTTCTGTTTGCGTTATGTATGTGATATGTATGCTATGTATGATATGGGCCGGAAGGCATTATGACATGGACCGGAAGGTCAGGGAGTCATGGACCGGAAGGTCGGTATGGGTAGGACCGGAAGGTCTACCGAGACTGGGACGGAAGTCCCCTGAGACACATGGACTGGAAGGTCATGTAGAGTATGGCCTGGAAAGGCGTATATGTGTAAGTGGTATATGGGGAACTCATTAAGCTTCTTGCTTACAGTGTTTATGTGTAATGTGTTTCAGGTACTAATGAGGACCATGGGAAGGCGTTGGCGTGACTCGTACACACACGGACGGATTTGGATATGTTTTGATCTTGGGATTTGATATTTTTTGTAAAATAACCATGTTACATTGGATTTTATGGTTCTGTATTGAATGAAATTACGTTCTAAAAATGAAAAAATTGTTTTGAAAATTTACGTCGTTACATAAGGAGCTTGAGGAATTAGAGGCTAGCATCAAGGGGCTTGTGTATATCTGGGATCTACATCAGTTTGGGCACATTTCAGAGGTAAGAAGCCATAATCTTGAGCTATTTCCGTTTTGGTTCATCCTTGGTGGTTGATTTGGAGTTCCTTAGCTTGTTTGAGATCTATTTCGGGTTTGGAGTTTGGATATGAGGTTGCTACTCCAGATCTAGGCTTGTGATGGTCCAAAATGTCATAAAGCTTTTGTTTAAAAGTTGCTGGTGAATCCCCCTAGTCTTTAACCCTAGCCCTAGTGTGTTTTGGGCCTATATCTCCTTGGTTTCACGTAAAGTTTGCAACTTTATGTGAGGGTTAGATTGTAGAAGAGTGGATCTATGGATTGGAGCCCCGACATGGCTCGAAAAGCCTCTGAATGGATTGAGAACTAGAGAGACTCGGCGAGTCAAATAAGTGTACTCGACGAGTTGAATGAACATGTGCATGGACTCGACGAGTTGGAAGAACATCTCGGTGAGTCTGCTGAAGATTGCCTTGGACTCGGCGAGTTAGGTCACAGAACCCCAACCTCTTTTGGTTAAAGCCTTGGATTAAGTGAGTCGGTTGGCGACTCAGTGAGTTGGACAGGATGGGACTCATATATCGTTGGACTCGGCGAGTCTTGGGGCGACTTGGCGAGTTAAGATGTGCTATGAGAGTTTTCTGGGTATGGGAACTCGGCGCGTTGACGGGTTGACTCGGCGAGTAGAGTCAACTAGGAAGGTTGACTTTGACCGAGGACTTTGACTTTGACCAATACTTGACCAGTTTGACTTCCAAGGGTACATTGGTAATATTGGTATTTATGGAATTGGTTCTTTGGTAGTGTTCTGTGGAGAAGATCGTGTCGATGGTTGGAGCAACTTGGTCTTATATTTTCAGTCGGCAATTGCAGGTGAGTTATCCTCACTATATCAATAGGGTCTAAGGCACCAATGTCGGCCCTTTTAGTTGTTATCATGGTTACACTATGTTACATGTGGTTATGATATATTAGATCGGTATCCGGATAGACAGTATGTTGTCATGCTCTTATGATCCGTTAGGATTGGTATGTTAGTGACCTGGTTAGGTCGGTGTTTTGGTTATGAGAGATTACTATGATCGATGATTAGTGAGATAGTTATATCTAATATCTGTACATGTACTGTTTGATGTGCTTATTGATCTGTTAGATCGACATCCTGGTAATTAGGACAGTATTATGTTAGTGACCTGGTTTAGGTCGGTATCCTGGTATATAGGATGATGCTATGTTAGTGACTGGTTAGGTCGGTATCCTGGTTAGGATGTTGCTATGCTTTATGATATGCTAGATCGATTTGTTTGTCTATGGACTATTATGTGATTACTTGTTATATGTGCACATGTTTATTTGCTTGATGTTTGGGTTGAGGCGGTCCTGCTTTGTGCTGAAGGCCAACATACCCTACGAGCGGTCCGGATAGATTGTAGGCCTGTATGGCGGTCCAGTCATACCGAAGGCGCGTGATAGATCCAGATAGACTGAGGGCCCGGTGCGGGCGGTTTAGTTATACTGTAGACTCAGAGCGTGGACCATGTAGACTGAAGGCCTGTTGAGGGTGGACCAGTCACACTGCAGACTTGAGAGACATGGTTGTTCTGTATTTATGATATGATATGATATGATTATCGTTGTATGTGGTTGGTATTTTGGGGGTAACTCACTAAGCTTTCGGGCTTACAGTTCAATGTTTTGTTTCAGGCACTTCGGGAGATCGTGCCAAGGAGAAGGCGTGATCGTACCACTCCTCATGTTTTATGATTTATGTGATATGAATTAAAATGTTTTAATTTGGCTCGAATTTTATGGGTGTTACAATTACTTTTAAAGAGAGATTGATTTTTTGATTTATTATATGATTAATAAACAACAATAAATGTTTTGTTAATATATTATAAGAATAATATATTAATTAGAACTAGTATTATTTAATTAAGAATTAATCAAAAATTATTTAAAACTAAATTTGGGATTAATTGGATTAATTAATAGTGCAATGATCTAAGTTGTAATTATTCAATAGTTGAGCAGAAAGCCTTTCAAAACCTTCCTAGTGATGGACGGTTTTAAGGAGTCATATAAGGCTTATAGAGCATGCCTTGGAGACAATTAAGAAAACAAATAATTAGATGATTTAAGATATTGCTATTTTAATTAAGTAAGGGTTATCTAAGGTTTCTTTGTCAGCTATAAAAAGGGCCTTCCACCCTCTAAATTTCGGCCAACCTACAAGCTAAGAAGCCAGTCGAAATTTTGTCTCTTCCTGCTTCTCTTTTCAAATTTCCTAGTCGTTAGGGTTTGGGTGTGAACCATCAGAGGCGTAAGATTTTTGGTGCTACCTTCCAAGAGCTTTTCAAGAAGGATTGTTTGATTGTTTACTACAACAATCAAAAGGTATGTAATCTTCTGTGAATTTCGAAATTACCTAGGGTTGTAGGTTTCTTGTTGTTTAATAGAATGTTACTTCAATAGTGTTATGACTAAATCTAATAGGTTGTGTGTATCCTTAAGTGTATAAGGATTTATCCACATTATTGCATGTAAAACCCATCATAAATATACCCCAGGGCTGGGCCCATTGATATGTATTATGTTGAAACATACCATAGGGCTAGGTCTACTGATTTGCATGATATGTGGTATTTTAGAAAGCTCAGTAAGCTTTGTGCTTACGGTTTATGTTTAAAATGTTTTAGGTACTTCTGTTTCAAAATGAAGGGCCCGGTTTGATCGCACTGCATCCCCTGTAGATTTATTTCGCACTAAATGTTTACGAATTACTCTGGTGTTTTTTGAATACTCCGACTCTGATCGTCTTTTGAACAATAAGTGAATCATTTTGAGTTATTTAAAATGATTTTTTACTCGGTATTTTTATGATGCTACATCTATGTTGACACTAATGATATTTATTTTTCTTTGGGAATTTTATTTCAACTAGATTTTCAGGTAATTAGGAAGATTAGTGAGGGGACGACCTCTCATGTTCCATATAGATATTCAAAACTGATTTGCATGGCCTATTACGATCATCATTGAGTTCCTTTTGAAATGCATAGAGTTTTAATTTTTTTTATGGTGTAATCCTCAAATGCAATATATATTCTTTAATAATTTTTATTTGTTGCAACAGATAACCATGCGACAAATAAAATATATGCTTTTGGATGATGAGTAAAAGGTATCGTGTTGGTTTACAAAATGTCTAGCTTTATGAAAAAACAATAGTACTTTTACCATTGTTTTGAAAATCCCACTGTTTATTATTAAGGCGTCGTGTGTTGAAAGACTTCATGTTTTTTTTTTGTTATATTGTCTTTTGATATCTTTTATGTTTATAAATTAGGTGTTTTTTCTAGGTTTTACTTGTTTCTTATTATTCTTTTTGTTATTTTTTATTAACACGTGTGAATGATGCATGTGGTGTTGACATGTGGGCAAGTGGGTGTTGGGATGGGTAGGACTGGAAAAGATGTACAACAGGTTACTGCGAATGCCTTTCGCAGCTTCACTGGTGAGAATTTAACCACACATGATTTACTTGCTATTTGAAGTTATCAATTTGATTTCATCCAAGTTCTTTTTTCATTTAGCAAGGGATATAAATAATCAGTATTTAAGTTGACCAGTCAAATAGATAATCGGATACCAAATAAGTTGCATCATGTAAAATCAGACGAAAATTGCTATAATTTGGTAGATTATACAAAAGTACAATGTTGTAATATAAAAAAAATTAAAAGTAGAATATATAAAAGTAATTTTACATTTCTTGCATTTGGGACTATACAAAATTCACATATAGCAATACACTTTTATTTATTTATGTATTAGGGCATCCACAATGCATTCAATGATGAGTTTAATGAGAGAGTCGAATAAGGTGACAAATCTATGGGTCATTCGATGTATGGAACTCTACCATTATGAAATGCCACATTAGCATCCATGGATTTGGAGTTCAATGACCATTGAACTCTTCAATGGAAAAAAGAAAGTTTTTAATTCTTAAATATTTACTATAAATTACATTTTATAACATTCTACTAAACTTTGTAGAGTTCAATGCATTGTACGAAAAAAAATGATAGGGTTGTATGGATTGTATAAAGATGATGTGACAATTCATTAAACTTTATTAAGTTCAATGCATCATGTATGCCTTATAGTCATTGTATTTTTCATTTCTTTATATTAATATTACATTTTTTTGTTACTAAATCAGTATGATTTAACAAAATCTATCTAATTACACCACACATTGTATATTGAAAGTTAGTTTGACCAATAATCCAAGGCTTTTTTGTCATTGCACTAAGTCAATGATTTAACAAATTTATCCAATCAGAGTATGTCATATACAAAGTGATAAAATGATCACAATTTTCAATAGTGACAACAAAGCAAAGTAGACTACTATTTTTATGTTGGGTTTTTCCCGCATCATGTTAAAACCCTCAAAAGTCAAATGAGATTTATGATAAAAAAGGAATTATATATTTCAAGTATTTACTTGGTATGCTTTTCGCTTTAGATTTGGATCGGTTCATCTATTTGGTTTTTAAGCTTTGGATCAGTTGGTCAGGTGAAACTTTACTGGATTGTTATGATCCCATCGTACGAGGCTAAGGCTATTAAATGAGTTTGTGAATGTGGGGAATTTGGACTTACTAGGATTCACACTATACATACACACACACACACACACACATATATATATATATATATATATATATATATATATATATATATATATATATATAGAGAGAGAGAGAGAGAGAGAGAGAGGATAAAAGCATTCAATTTGGATTTAATGATTTAGATATAATGTTGTAATAGAACATATTTGTTGAGACTTATATTATGTATTGCATTCTAAAATATATTACACATATTAGACATATGCTCTATTTGACATTTATAATTGTTATGTTTTTATAGACATTTATGATTATTAATCGTCAATTAAATTTTGCACATGCTTTGCCATATCTGGACTTCGTATATTTCTTTTGCTTCTTATGAGGAACAATGGTCATTTAAAATTTGTAGCATTTTGTTTCATTATATTTTTTTCTATCATTGTTTTATTTTATTATATTTTTATTAAATATGAACTTTGTTAATGATCACATTTTGTTTTGTTCTTGCCAAAAACACTTGTTATTTAGAAAGAACAAAATGTGCCCGACCCATAATTTTGTATATGCTAGAGCTTGCCAGGTACATAAATAACAAAGGGATGAATCGCAAGTTAATTGGTAAGTAATTATTGTATACTTGAAGATTTCCCAATTGTTTTTATGGTAAATAAGTATTACAAACCATTCAGATCAGATCAAATATGAGGTTACTCTTACTTACATTTTGATTATGTCTTAAACTCATGCATATGAGGTTACTTTTATTTACAATTTAATTATGTCTTAAACTCGCGCGGTTTAAAACCCCTGTTATACAAAATAAACGAAAATATTTACTTTTTAACACATAATTATAAAAATAATCGAAACATACCCAAAAAAAACTGAATCTCTTCATTGCTAGAAGAAGACATTGTTTGAGTTTGATGTTGTCCGAAATGAAGTATGTAATGAAAGTGGGTTCGAAATGTTATTTATAAGGGACCACGTTATTATGTCGGATCATTATATCCGTTTACCCATTTCAAAATACAGATCCGAAATGAGCATTAATTCTATTGATATTATTATTATTTTTTTTTTCAAAAACCGTTAAAAAATGGTTAGATTACGCTATGTCTTTTTAAATATTATCTAAACTTATTTTTATTAGCATAAAGCTAAAAAACATTTTTAGTAAAACAAAATATAGGTAAAAAGACTTGGATTAAAATTCTAACCATTTAGGAAATGTTACGTCCTTGGTCCCTTGCTATGACTTTTCCGCTATTTACCCAAATTACCCAAATCCGAACACCCTTGGATTCGAGCCTTCACGACCGCCTTCTCAACGACACACTGTACTGCTTCTATCAGAGGCGAGTAGGGTTTCACGTAATTTCAGAAAGAACTCCATTCAAACCCATATTCAGAATCGTCCAGTTTGAAGTTCTTCCATACGCTAACATTGATTTTTGAACATTTCTACGTGGTACTGACAGCAGACCCTCACTTCGTCGATCCAGGAATTCCGAACAATGACGAAAGTCTACGGAACTGGAGTGTTCGACTTCAGGCGCCACCGCGTTGCTGAGTACCCCGTTACCGTCGGTGGTTCCGACCAAGCAGTTCCGGAAAGGCCGCCGGAATCAAAACCAGGTACCAATCTGCCCAGCTCGATAACCCTTGTTGAAATCCAGCGGGACCGGCTCACTAAGATTGCCGATGCGAACTGGTCTAAAACGGCATCAAACAACGACAAACCTCCGTTTAGTGCGGAGCTTGTAAAGGAGATTTATGAGACGGAGTTGCTGGTTAAGGAGGACAAAAGTGGTAGGATGAGGAGAACGGTGCCGTTGCAGAGGGTTATGATTCTTGAAGTAAGTCAGTACTTGGAGAATTACCTATGGCCAAATTTCGATCCCGAGACTTCATCATTTGAGCATGTCATGTCAATGATTCTCATGATTAACGAGAAGGTATCAGTAGTTCAGTACCCCTGTATACTCTTTTCTCTATAATTTTAGGGTTTGAATTCCTGTGCTAAGTAAACAAATGATGAACTAGAAGGTGAAGTCCGTGAATAGTGACTTATATAATAACTTTATCCTTTTGGGCGATGCAGTTTCGAGAAAATGTTGCTGCGTGGATATGCTTTTATGATAGGAAAGATATATTTAAGGCATTTCTTGAGAGGGTTCTCTGCTTAAAGGAGGTATGTGTCTTTGCTTTCCGGGTAGCTACTGACATAGGTTAAGATTAATGGTTGACATTATAACTTCAATGCAGGGAAAAAGCTTGAGTATTGCAGAGAAGACAAATTACCTACTTTTCATGATTAATGCCTTTCAGGTAAAAGTTGTTGTATATCTTGTTGCATATTATCTCTCAATATATAGTCAATTGATGTTTCTTGTCTTTTGTGTTACAGAGTCTGGAGGATGATATAGTAAGCAAGAAAGTCATGAGATTGGCAAGCCTTCATTGCTGGCATAGTCTATCCTTTGGTCGTTTTCAGGTAAGTCCATCATACACCTTTTTCTTTTATTTTTATGAAACTTGATTCTCATATTTACTTGTTTAATTTTCTTTTGATTTGTTTTAAGATGGAGCTTTGTCTTGATAATGATCTGATAGACAAATGGAAAAGAATTGCAAAAAAAGCCAAGAAGGCAAAGAAACGAGGGGAATCTTTTGATATGTCAGTAATGCTAGAAGTGAAGTTCTTAAGGAATTTCATTGAAGAGTTTCTAGAGGTGCTTGATTCAAAGGTATTTTATCACGACGATGACAATGAAGGGTCCAAAGTTCATGGGTCTGAACAAATCAATGAAGCTTCAATCTTGTATTGTGAGAGGTTTATGGAGTTCTTGATTGATCTTTTAAGCCAACTTCCAACCAGGAGGTAACTCATCCTCACAAAGTTAAATACATTATCTGCTATTTACTTTTTTCATCTTCATGTTTTGTTATTTATCTTGATGAATGATTGTCCACAGATACTTTAAGGCTCTTGTTGCTGATGTGGCGGTGGTTGCGAAATGTCATTTGAGTGTTCTTTATAGACATGAAAAAGGCAAGCTTTTCGCACAGCTAGTTGACTTGCTGCAGTATTATGAAGGTTTTGAAATCGATGACAACACAGGGAAACAAATGACAGATGATGATGTTCTTAAAGCCCATTATGAACGCTTTCAAGCTTTTCAGCTTCTTTCATTTAAAAAAGTACCCAAATTGAAAGAACTTGCACTTGCTAACATTGGAGCAATTGATAGGCGTGCTGATCTTTCAAAGAAATTATCTGTTCTTTCTCCTGATGAATTGCGTGACTTAGTCTGCAGTAAGCTAAAGTTGGTTTCAAAGAACGATCCATGGACTGAAAGAGTTGACTTTCTTATCGAAGTCATGGTCTCTTTTTTTGAGAAACAACAGTCTCAAAAAGAATCAATTAATGCTTTACCACTTTATCCAAATGAACAGATAATGTGGGATGAAAGTCTTGTCCCTAGTATCAACTACTCTGGTGAAGGCTGCCTTGCACTTCCTAAACTAAATTTACAATTTTTAACCCTTCATGATTACCTTTTAAGAAATTTTAATCTTTTTCGCCTCGAATCCACTTATGAAATCCGTGAGGACATTCAAGAAGCTGTTCCACATCTTCTTGCATACACCAACAATGAAGGGGACCCTGCTTTTCGTGGGTGGTCAAGAATGGCTGTTCCCATTAAAGAATTCAAAATCACTGAAGTGAAACAACCAAATATTGGTGAAGTAAAGCCCTCATCTGTAACTGCTGAGGTTACTTTTGCCATTTCAAGTTACAAAGCACAGATAAGGTCTGAATGGAATGCGTTAAAGGAACATGATGTGCTATTCTTGCTTTGTATTCGTCCTTCTTTTGAACCTTTAAGTGCTGAAGAAGCGGAAAACGCATCGGTCCCACAAAAACTAGGGTTACAATTTGTAAGAGGATGTGAGATTATTGAAATGCGTGATGAGGAAGGGAATTTAATGAATGATTTTACAGGTAGAATTAAGAGAGATGAATGGAAACCACCAAAAGGGGATTTGAGAACTGTGACTGTTGCTCTTGATACTGCTCAATATCATATGGATGTTACTGATATTGCTGAGAAAGGTGCTGAAGATGTTTATGGTAGTTTTAATATTTTGATGAGGAGGAAACCAAAAGAGAACAATTTCAAAGCAATATTGGAGAGTATTAGAGATCTCATGAATGAAACATGTATTGTTCCTAAATGGTTGCATGATATATTTTTGGGATATGGGGATCCTTCTGCAGCTCAATGGACTAATATGCCTGATCTTCTTGAAACCATTGATTTCAAAGACACGTTTCTTGATGCTGATCATGTTAGAGAATGTTTTTCAGAGTATCAGTTGATGTTTACAAATGCAGATGGCACTGAGAACTTGAATCCTGGCCCTCCATTTCGGATCAACATTCCTAGAAATCTTAAAGGAAATACTCATGCTCTTTCTGGAAATGAGAAGTCCAATTCAGATTCAGTTGATGTGAAGGATTTTGAAGAAGAAAAAGAAAAAGAAAAACTTATTGTTGAAGCTTACTTACCTCCTGACCCTGGTCCTTATCCTCAAGATCAGCCAAAACAAAACTCTGTTAGATTTACCCCTACACAGGTATTTTTTTGTGTTTATCTTTAATTTTGTTCTTTATAAGATATTTGGTGAATGACATCATTACTTTGTCTACAGGTTGGAGCAATAATCTCAGGGATACAACCAGGATTAACAATGGTGGTGGGTCCACCTGGTACTGGAAAGACTGATACTGCAGTTCAGATACTGAATGTACTTTACCACAATTGCCCTTCTCAGAGGACATTAATCATCACCCATTCAAATCAAGCTCTGAATGACCTATTTGAAAAAATAATGGAGGTATGAAATGAAAACAGTTTCCATATTTACATTCAAAGTATATATCTTTATCTCTTACATATTAATTAATTTTGATTTTTTTTTTATTTATAAATAGAGGGATGTGCCAGCTCGTTATCTTCTTCGATTAGGTCAAGGGGAGCAAGAACTTGCAACAGATCTTGATTTCAGTCGTCAAGGACGTGTGAATGCAATGCTTGTGAGACGTTTAGAGCTTCTTAGTGAAGTTGAAAGGCTTGCAAGATCTTTACAACTACCTGAAGATGTTGGTTACACCTGTGAGACAGCTGGCTACTTCTGGTTGCTCCACGTGTACTCACGTTGGGAACAGTTTCTAGCTTCTTGCAATGAAAATCAAGATAAGCCCTCGTTTGTCAAAGACAAATTTCCCTTCACTGAATTCTTTTCCAACACCCCAAATCCTGTTTTCAATGGAACATCATTTGAAGAAGACATGCGTGCTGCGAAAGGGTGTTTTCGTCATTTGAAAACCGTCTTCCAGGAGCTAGATGAATGCAGGGCGTTTGAGTTGCTGAAGTCACAAGTTGACAGAGCGAATCACCTCATGACAAAACAAGCAAAGATTGTGGCAATGACTTGTACACATGCAGCTTTAAAAAGAAAGGATTTTTTACACCTGGGATTCAAGTATGACAACTTGTTAATGGAAGAAAGCGCACAGATTCTAGAAATAGAAACTTTTATCCCGATGCTGCTTCAAAGACAAGAAGATGGGCACGCGAGACTCAAACGCTGCATTCTGATTGGTGATCATCATCAACTGCCACCTGTCGTTAAAAACATGGCTTTCCAAAAATACAGCCACATGGATCAAAGCTTATTTACACGTTTTGTGAGGTTAGGAATCCCTTACATTGAGCTGAATGCACAAGGTAGAGCAAGACCGAGTTTAGCCAAGCTTTATAACTGGAGATATAGGGATTTAGGTGATCTTCCTTATGTTAAGGAAAATCCCTTTTTCCATAAAGCAAATGCTGGATTTGGTTTTGATTATCAGTTGGTGGATGTGCCTGATTACCATGGGAAAGGTGAGAGTGCTCCTTCTCCTTGGTTCTATCAAAATGAAGGGGAGGCTGAGTATCTTGTTAGTGTTTATATTTATATGCGGTTGTTGGGGTACCCTGCAAATAAAATATCAATCTTGACAACTTATAATGGTCAGAAGCTTCTCATACGCGATGTTCTTAATAGAAGATGTGCTCCTTATGATTTCATTGGCCTTCCACACAAGGTCAGTTTAGGACATAAATTATGCTAGCTATTTTCCCTTCGATAGTGTTTGTAAGTTTTGTGTTGAAAAATATAATATAATATATATTTTTTACAGGTTGCAACGGTTGACAAGTTTCAAGGTCAACAGAATGATTTTATACTTCTGTCTCTTGTGAGGACACGATTTGTGGGGCATCTTCGTGATGTTAGAAGACTGATTGTTGCAATGTCACGTGCTCGATTGGGACTTTATGTGTTTTGTAGGAGGTCACTGTTTGAGCAGTGTTATGAACTGCAGCCCACTTTTCAGCTTTTACTCCAGAGGCCTGATTTGCTTGCACTCAATCTGCATGAGGTTGCACCTGCTACTGATCGTTCTGTTGAAGACACGGGGCCCACACATTTTGTGAGTGGGATCGATGAAATGGCTGGAATCGTTAACTTTAGAATGCATCAAGTGTATCAGGTAATAATTGCCTTTTTTGGTGTGGATTTTTTTTATGAGTTGGATAGAGTGAAGTTAATGATGATTTTTTTGGGTGGTGTTTTAGGCGAGAATGATTGGCAACCAGTTTTCAGATTATTCTGGAGAAATGGGTGGTGCAAAAACAAATGAGCATGATGATGATGATGATGATGATATGGAGACTGATATGCAGAATGTGGGAAATGGGGAACATGAAGAAGCAAAGGAGGCTGAAACACAGATGGAAGTTGATGAAGCAACACAACTTGAAACCCCTCCTGCAGATGGTGAAAGCATGCCCACTGAGAGTGGCTTGAATGCTGATGATAGTGTTAGTGTGGAAGCCACTGGGGTAGACAAAAATGAAACTCCTCTTTAGTGTTTAAAGAACAAGTTTTTTTGATCTCGTCTCCTGTATTAAAACATAGATTGATTTGCATTAGGATTAAGAGGGGCCCGCTCCGCTGTATAACAAAGAAGAAATGCATCCAGATTTGGCATCTTCATATAAACACTTGCATTTTTGTAGTTCTATAAAACTAGATTCCCATTGATTGAAGTTTTGTACAATTGGTTCTTGTAAAGCGATTATGCCAAAAAAATTATATAGTGTAATCTTTGGCTTGCTAAGAAAGAAAGATGATACTATTTTTATGCATTACACCTAAACCTTTTTTTTGGTGTTAAAGTCATGAAAGATGCATGCCTATTTACATGTTAAGTGGTGGTTGCATGCTGTCAATCATTTTTAAAAGATAACATGATGAAATGTTGACATGTGTGGTAGATTTTGGTATTTTTCTATTTGATATATGTGGTGCTGGTTGACATGGTTGTGGTTAAAGCAAAGAAGTAAACGTTGAGTGTGAGAGTGAGACTGAATGTTTCGTGCAAACTTGTTATAATGATATCATGGAATCTTCTACAGAAAAGGTGGAATACAAGATGCACACGAAAAATGTGGAATGAAAGATACACCTGAACATCGTTTATTTGTTAAGTGACTAATTTTGGAATCAATATGCTCTTTTAATTCAAGTGGATTATTACCAAAATGTTTTTGGTATGTAGCACCTTCCAAAATTATAATTATTTAAATAAACTGATGCGACATCGACCTCCGGCAAGTCTTCTGGTCTTCTGCTGCGGCGGAGATCTGGACATCACAGAGCAAAGTCGTTAGAGCCGCCCTAGGGACTGTGCCCCGGGAGCGGACTCCGACGATCAAGTTAGATCAGCTGATAGATCTGAGATTAGCTGGAAAGAACCATCTTGGTGTTGGTGCTAGTGTATGGTGGCTGACGGCGACGGGTGGCAGTTGAGTCACCCGGCTGGAGTATAGTGTGGCGGCCGAGCCATGGGGAAGGGTCCCAGGAAAAGATCCTCCTTCATGGAGGAGACACTATTCTATTTATAGGGGACAACTAGGTCAAGGGGAATTAGGTCAGGCCTTGGGCCAGCCCAATTCAGGCCCACCTAGCAAGGAGCTGGGCAAGGCCGCCCGGAGGCGCCGGGCGGGGCTGACAGGTGCGCCTCGGGCAAGGCTAACGGGCACGCACCAGGAAAGGCCGACAAGGGGGCTCCAGGCAAGGGAGCGCCAGGCCGGGCCGACAGGAGAGTCCCCAACAAGGTTGGTAAGGGAATGCCAGACCAGGATGGCGCGCTAGAGCAGTCTAGGCCATGCCAATTGACCATATATCATCAAGTTCCCCCAGTCTGATGTTATTGTTACCCGACCAATGACATCGGACTGGACTTAGTCATATAAACCGTACGTCATCATAAACATATTTAGATTTAATTATTTAAGGTGTCAAATATTGCATGTTATTGTAACAAAAATGATTATCTAAGCCCAACCTAATATGTTTTTCCCTTATTTCACAAAATATGCAACATCTTTTCAGTTTTCACAAGATGTTATTTTTTGATTATTTTGCCTATTAATTTTTTAAAATTATTAAATTATATGATACATACTAGAACAAGTTACATTTGTTATAATTTCAAATAATAAAAATACATTTATCGGTATCTCTCTTATACAATGTGGCTATGTGTTCTCAAAACTTATTATCTAGTTAATATAAATGATGCAAAGTTGCAAACTATGTTTATCGGTCCTTAAAAAAAAAAGCAAAAACAAAAAATGTACAAACTTAAGTTGACTAAGGTCATCCATATCAATGAAATGTCACTCATCTCTCAAATACATCAAATCCGTTTATATATATATATATATATATATATATATATATATATATATATATATATATATATATATACACACACACACACTCAATAATAAATAAACATAAATTTGATTATTATAATGAAAATAATATTTTTAAATATAAAATAACAAAATAATAATAAATATTAAATTTATTTTACTTTATTAATTATTTAAATATTAAGACGTTACAAAAACATGAATTACAAAACGAATATCACAATATTAATCTTTATTTTCTTTATCTCTAAATTGGTTTCAAATCTCTTCACTCAAATTCGCTTGTAGTTGGTGATTTATGGATATGTTAGGGATTTTTGCATGACTCTGAAGATACATTTCATATGAGTGAAGACGATTTCGGAAAATTTCATGCCTAACTATATTAAAATTAACATTATTATCGATAAAATCAAATTGACGAATATATGAATCATGTTTATCTTCCACAATTATATCGTGCATAATGACACATGCTCTTATTATTTTTCCAATTATTTCCTTGAACCACATACACGATGGTCAACTAATAATAGTAGTTGGCTCTACGTAGGAAAATACATCTCTAAATATTGTTATGTATCTCATGGCACACACTCCTATTTTTACATAAAAATAGTAAACTGATAGCTTATTCATATAATTTGTCTGTAAAATAGTATACTAATAACTTATATATGGCACACATACCTAATTTTTGAGCATTTAGCTTAGAATATTTATATACACATATAAACATACATGTCTACAATCCACACTCATTTAATTCGATATGGATTCGTCAAAGACCGTACAAGCTTCTAATATATATATATATATAATAAATACAGTTTAATAAAATAAAAAAATTAAAATGAAAAACGTTATTTAATATTAAATATCACTTACAAGAACGTGTTTTACGTGACATATAAAAATGAATTATTGGCATTGCAAATGGAATTTGTGGGTGCTCTAACAAACTCTTTTTTCAAAACATGAAAAGCTATGGGTGGACATATATTTTATTTTCAATTTCCATAACTATTTATTACATAATATGTTATTGAAAAGTTAACAAAATTTATGGTTTTAAATTTTTTTATATATAATATAATATTGATATAATTTAATCTTCATATATATCTGAAACTTCTATATTTTTGATGTATTAGATTGTTGATAACTACATAAAATTTGAATTTGGTTGAATGTCTAGATAATAAAGAATTTTTTTTAATGAAATAATAGTTTTGCTGTTGTTAGTCTTGGTAAATTCTTCAACGAGAAATAACGTGTGTGGGATCCACCAACGAGAAATAATCATAAAGTTTGCAAACCGCTAAATTCTTCTCTTTCAAGTTTCAACACCCTTTTTTCTTCCAATACTGCGATCGAAGATTTCTGTCATTCCGAATCTATTTCATATCTCCAGTTTCATTCCGGCAGCTTATATGGACGTCGGCGGTGACTTTTTGGAGAACGGCCATCGCGAGCAACCTCATTCAGCATTGATCTTTGTAGGTACTGGTTGTTCGAGTGCTGTCCCCAACGCAATGTGTCTGATCAAACCATCGGATCCACCTTGTAAAGTCTGCTTCCAGTCCTTATCGACTCCACCTGAATCTAACCCTAATTACAGGTATTCGACGATGATAAACTAAATTCTAGGGTTATAGTTGCATTTTCCCCCTCCATTGCATCGTCATGGATCTTTAACCTTTAGATGTTGTAGATCTGCCTGCATAAAAATCAATGCTTATGATGGATTAACTTGTATGTTCAAACTTGTCGGGGATTCTGATTTTTTGGAGAAACTTGTATGTTCAAACTTGTAAATAGTTCTCATTCTTCATTCCTTCCCAATTATAGTAAAATTTTGACTTCTAGACACACATGTATTGGTTATTAGTTTCAAATTCGGCAAGAAAATGCTTTTGATCACACATGAAAAGGTATATAAGTTCAACTCTAGGAAACGTATTAACTCCTTCTACCTTAGTTGTGAACTTCAAACACGATTTTTTGGAAATTCTGATGAAAACATAAAACTCTACAACAAATCATACATATAAAAAGTTTGTGGCAGATATTTATCAAAATCCATATATATGATGCTATGACTTTCTCCGGCTACCTCCTCTTTTTGAATAGAGGGTGTATGTGCTAACATAGCCACCCCCTGCAGACTGACACTGATTGGACAATATCTATATTTTCATTGAGCAAATTAAGTCTGAGATTATGCTTATCATTGCCATCTATATATTCATTAAGCTTATCCTAATGTTAATGGTGGCTAATAAAAGTTATGATTATATAGGTGCAATACATCTCTTCTGATTGATTATAGTCCAAGTGCTGGGGAACATAAGTACATACTAATTGATGTGGGAAAGACATTCAGGGAGCAAGTCCTCCGGTGGTTTACTTTCCATAAGATCCCTCAAGTTGATTCTGTAACTTTCTTCTCCCTAATACAGTTTTTAGTTCATATTGCTTGGATATTCTTCCTCTACTTGAAACTTTCATGGGAGGGGGAGTATATAGTTTCTTTGATCAAATCTTTTAACGGAAAGACAAATGGGATCCATGATGTTGATAATAATAAATACTTGTTATAAAATGCAGATTATTTTGACTCATGAACATGCGGATGCAGTTCTTGGTCTTGATGACATCCGTTCAGTGCAACCATTCAGTCCAGTAAACGACATTGAACCTACACCTATTTTCCTAAATCAACATGCAATGGAAAGGTATTCAAGTTCTTGGTTTTTTTTCATCTGTTGACACTTCAATACTCATGTTATGGTTGCATGATCTGTCAATCTTTCTCATGTATTAAACAGCTTAAAAGTGAAATTTCCTTACCTATTACAAAGGAAGCTCAAAGCTGGTGAAGAAGTTAGACGTGTAGCACAACTTGAGTGGAAAATAATTGAGAATGATAGTAAGAAACCATTTGTTGCATCCGGACTAGAAATCACACCCTTTCCAGTTAATATTCTAACCTTTTCATTTATCTATTTATTATTTTCTGCTTGAATTAATAATATATTATAATTACAGTTATATAGGTTTTTGAGTGTTGTTTACCTTTATTTAGGTGATGCATGGGGAGGATTATATTTGTTTAGGTTTTTTGTTTGGAAAAAATAGCAAAGTAGCTTATATATCTGATATTTCACGCTTTATAGAAGACACTGAACTTTGTGAGTGTTTCTTCTTTTCCTTTTCATAGATTCATACCTTTTTGTGTTTCAGTTTATCCTCAGGTTTTTTGAATTTGCAGGTATATCTAAAAGTGCAGGTCAACAACTAGATCTTCTTATACTGGATACACTTTATAAGGTCAATACTCCAAGTCTTCCACTTCATTAATATGGTTTTGGTTTCATAATTTGTTATTATCTCATGAAATTTTCTTTTTTATTTGCAGAATGGATCCCATAATACACATTTTTGCTTCCCACAGGTTTGTCATTAAGTTCCTTTATTGTGATCTTGCTTTGAATTACTTCAACTATCATCTAATTTTATCTTAATTTATACATGTATTAACAGTCTCTGGAAGCCATTAAAAGATTGCAACCAAAGAGAGCATTTCTTATTGGAATGACTCATGAGTTTGATCACCATAAAGATAATGAATTCCTTCGGGATTGGTCTAAAAGGTACTTTCCTACCCTTTTGATTCCTTTAGGTAGTCACAATGGAATGAAAAAAAAAATCCTGTTTGGTATATCTTTTATTAGTTTAATTTTCAAGAAATAACATTTTATTTTTGTGTGTTTTTTAAAATCTTCATATTATTATTGTTGCCATGTCAGCAGTATATATTACATGTGTTTGTCCTATGTGGACAATGACTTCACACATACACATGTTAACCTGTGCCATGTCATATCATCTTTTAAATCTCATTGCTATATTGAGTAATTTTTTTAAAGTACAATGTTCTAATAAGGAATAATTTGAAAGCACAATGCTATATTAAGGAAAAGTTTAGAAACTACATTGCTGTTTCTTGCATTTTGCCTGTTTTCTAACAAACAACATGTTTGAATTGCTAATTCCATTCTTTCAAACCAACCAAACATGATAATTAAATGTAATGACCCATTCCATTACCTTTACTTTGTTCATTCCATTCTTTGTGATTCCATTCCATGATTACCAAACAGACCCTTAATTCTTCACTTGTTGCTTGCTACAGAGAAGGAATTCCAGTTCAGCTTGCACATGATGGTTTGAGGATACCTATACATCTTTAATGGTAGAAAAAAACAATTGCACAACTATTCAGCTATAGAATGTTTTTGGACCCGATACACACAAAGAAATAGGCTTTTGAAATATGAATTAAGTTTGCATAAAAAGATGCTAGAAATTGGGTAAAAGTTGTATGTATTTTAACTCCTCAATATTCCAAGGTTTTGAGATATCTTGAAGGATTTTCAAGTCTGTTGTTCCATTAATTTTGATGCTTGTATTTTAAACTGACCGTGTCTTGTAGTAGATATACAGTTAAGCGTAATTTTGATGCTTGGAATATGGTGATGAAGGAGATGGGGGCAAAATGGTCCTTTTAAAAAAAAAATTAATGCATGAAACTTTAAGTTAAACGCCTCAAGGACTGAATCGGTTAAAAAGAAACAATATTTTGTAAGGACGAAAAAAGTTAAAAATACTTTTCAGCGATAATATCTGTAAAAATCAACAAAACTATATAGATGAATTTTCAGAAAAGCTATCACATTTTTAGCTTTTTACCTCATACCATTACAAGTACTTTTCTTCCCAAAAAAAATTACCGATAATTTAAACTTCTGCATTTAAGTATTATTTACATACTAAAATGGGATTGCTGGTTAAGATGCTTACAAAATTTTCTATGTTGGGTTGTTTTGGACTGTTTTTTTGGCCAACTTTGGAGAGGACGGTTTGAGTTATCAATTATGGTCTTTTCGTCTGTTGTCCATATTATATTAGTATTTGTATATACCTGATAATTTGATACACAACACAAGTTTTCCGTGGACGAGTTTTAAAAATTCGTGTTTCGTGTCTATTTGTGTCAACATGAAATTTTAAACTCGTGATTCGTGTCTTATGCGTGTCAAACACAAATTTACCTATATAAACATGTATACACACGAATTTAATTCGTGTTGACACGCAACACGTGACATGTATAAACACGTATAGACACGAAATAAATTTGTGTAAATTCGTGTTTATCATGTAATACAGTTAAAAACGGGTCTATTCGTGTTGTATAACGTGTCACACAGGTTAATTACGTGTCGTGTTCGTGCTTGATACCCAAGACACGTTTTACAATTCGTGCTGTGTAAATTTCTAGTCTGACACATATACACGACACACAAACATGGTTTGGCATGCCTAATTAGTAGGCAATTTTAGTGAGAAATGATGGTTTAAATGAAATTCTTTTTGATGATTATCAGTGTATAAGGTTGTAGAAAATTCTTTTTAGTTTTCTTGTAAATTTTTCAAAAAAAAAAAAAAGGAGTAGAGTTTTCATTGAAAATTTTAAAAAGGTTCTTGGTTAAAACTTATGAGTTTTCATTTCTTATTCTTTCTTTATGAACATTTTTATAAACATGGTAGTTAATCATAAACAAACTCTGATCAAGAACACACCATCAGAATATAACTTTCATAGAGAAATTTATACATAAATAAATGATTACATAAGACTAATGAATGAACACCAATAACATTACATAAATACTAGATATAGTTGTCAATGCAATACCTAAACATCAAACTTATGTTTCCCAAGCCGCGCTGCAGATCTTCAAATCTTCACGTTGATGCCATTAACTTCACTTTCTTATAGTTGGCTAATAATCTCATTGACTTATCAAATCATTAGGTTTGATCCTAACAATCTCCACCTATATACTATTATTAATGACTATCAAAATAGAGAAACTATTTATATTTAACAGAGTATTTCTTTAAAGAGTATAATTAACTGTGTCACCAATAACATGTTTTTGGATAAAATAAATTTCGAAGTTTAGATTTTTAGACCGTAAGGGGAAAAGATTCGTTGTATAAGTACAAATTATTAATAAAGATAATAAACATAACCAAACTTTATATTGAATTTTAGTTATGAAAGATATGTAAACAATATACGGATTTGTTATTATAAAGAATATGTTATATCAACATTTAAATTGTTCATGAAATAAGATTCATATAATTTTGATCATAATATAAATGTATACTTAAAATGGTAATATAAATACAAATTATTAATAAAGATAATAAACATAATTAAACTTTATATTGAATTTTAGTTATGAAAGATATGTAAACAATATATCCACTTGTTATTATAAAGAATATGTTATATCAACAATTAAATTGTTCATGAAATAAGATTCATATAATTTTGATCACAATATAAATATATATTTAAAATGGTAATATAAGTACAGATTATTAATAAAGATAATAAACATAATTAAATTTTATATTGATTTTAGTTATGAAAGATATGTAAACAATATATCGACTTGTTATTATAAATAATATGTTATATCAACAAAGACTTCGTAAACAAAAAAAACCCCACACCAATTGAACACGTATATAAATCATTTATTAGAGATCTCCAAAAGACATGAAATGGAAAATATTATTCAAAGACTATGTAAGCTTAGCATAAAATCTTTGTAAACATATCCTTACACACATTAAAAAGTTTTTTTTTTTGGTATTTCTACTCAAGTTGTTGGATTTTTTTTTTCTAAAATCTTTACATCGTTTAAGTTTTAACAATAAAAATAAAAATGACGAGAGTGCATGATTGCTTTAATATGAATAAATTATTTAGTTGTATATGGTTTTTAATTTTTTAAAACTGATTAAAATGATAATTTTGATAAATATTATATTTTGAAAGTTTACTAAAATACATATAATAATTTAAAATTAAATTTATAAGAAAAATATGATAGTCGGTTAATAAAAATAAAAATTTAAAATGATATAAAATATTTAAAAATATTAAACACAAGGATTTAAATAGATGTTTTAAAATTTTATGAGAAATAAATATAATATTTAAAAACTAATTGGATAAATATGATTTTTTAATATATAAAAAAAACATAAAAAAAAGGTTCACCCCGAATAAATATGATATTTAAAAACTAGTAAATCATCACTTAAATTAAATAAAGTAAGCGGAAGATGAGGCTCAAAAAACGCAAAAGAAAAGTTTAGCTGCAGGGGATAGAAGGAAAGGAATTATAGAGAAGTTTTGGGTGGGTTCAAATTCCAATGTTCTTTTTTACTTTTTCTTTAGTTCTTTCTTTTTTAAAATAGGTTTCAAATGATCAAAGAAATAATGGCGGCATTTCTTTTTTTAAAACATCAAATACTTAAATAGTAATACACATATATTTTAAACCGAATTTTGTTTTAGATTATACGTATCTTTGCCAAAGGTGGTAATATATTTGATTTTTGTTCTAGAAAGTGAAATTTTCATTGATTCATCTTATAGTTATCTATTGTAGCTATCTTAGATCACCAAAATCGGGTCTTTCAAATTCTTTTGCAATGCCACTTCTCCTACTTTGCAAGTTATTTAAGGGACGTTTGATAGTTGCTAGTTGGGTTAGAACTGATAGTGTTAGAAGTTCTGACTAAAGCTTACTGTTTAATTTTAGATCTGATTAACTGTACAAAATGACTATTACCCTTAAACAACATTTTTAAACAACACTACAAGAAAGCACTTCGTTTTTGTTCATCGATCTAATAATGTATCCAAACATTTTATCCAAAACAACACTTTTTTTTAAAACAAATATAACCTACTCCTAAACTATTCATTACTACCTATGTATCAGACGGAACTTGAACCTTCAACCTCAAAAAGGGAGGCAACACCTAATATCATTGGGCTAAATGCCCTTTGATATCCAACACTTAACAAAAGCACTAGAGAATTCAAATCTTTAATCAAAACCACTTGATATTATTCTTAAATTCATACTCATTCAAATACGATAAAAACAGAGAATCTCATCCTTAACCACCCACAAATTACAACTTTGACCCATTCTAGGATCATCACTTCATCACTTCACATTCGAGAAAAAACTAAAATGTCCCGTGAAATCATATGGAACAAAAAAAAAACATGGCTATGACACAAGATGGGCTTCAACTTTTTCAATCAGGTCCTCTTCATTCTTTGAACTCAGACTCTTATTCACTTCATTATAAAGCTCATGCTTCCATCTTCTTTCCTTTCACTTCCTTCTAATGGCTTTGAACCTTGTGTTTCTTGTTTATCATGAATTAACTACAAAGAATGCCATTATCTCAAACAAAAGAATTATATAATTGAACCATATAAAGCTTTTGATCAATCTATAATGTAATAGTAAAGAAAGGATGAAGTTCGAATTTTTGCAACTGATGAAGTTCCGATTTTTGCATCCAATATGATTTCAACTTTAGAAAAAAAAAACAGAAACCACCCTCACTATTCCATCAGAACCCATAAACATGTTTAAAAGGAAGTCAATAGCATCAAGGGCAATATCATCTAACTTCCTACAATCATTACTCGTGATATTATAATAGTTAACAACGCATCTGAAACAACCATCAATCAATCTATAAACCCTATACCTAACTAATCCACAAGAAACAACTCAAAAACTTAAATGATGAATATGAATTGAGCCCAACTTTATAAAAATCGATTGTGGAGCAGGGCTTGAATAAGAGAAATAATCCAAAATTAAAGAACACCAAGAGGGTGAATCAGAGTAATAATCCAAAATTAAAGAACAATGACAGATTGATTGAGAGATGGAGAAACATACCGGAGGATGTGGGGAAAGAGGAGGATGTAACGTTGTGACATCCTCATTTTGACGACCATTTTACAACTTTTTGTTTACGCTTATTTAATACTTTTGTTATTGCAGAATTGGTCCCAAATATCCTTGACATGATGTAATATCAAAATCAATACATTTCAGAAGATTCTATATTTCAAAAGTTTGGATGTCATAACCGATACAAAGAAACATAAGCATAAACGGATACTTACAACATCTCAATATACTAATGGTCTACATCTCCTTGAATCTCTCAGTAGACACATATACCATTATCCAAGTATCCATGATACAAATAAACTGAGTGGGTCAGGTTGGGAAACCTGGTGAGTATATAGAGTTTTAAACCCACAATATTATAATCTTTAATTATATATTTTTAGCAAACAAATAACCTAGTTTCACATTCCCGTTATCCTCACTTCCTAATATTTAAATAATGATCTCGAAGGATCTTTCCTAAATGACCTTTATCAGCCGACACCTATATTTCTTAGATGATTAGGCACAACAATATGATAATATTTTGGGTAAGCACGACAATACATCAATACTTTGGACAAACATAGAAGGCACGACAGTACGATAATACTTTGGATAAGCATGTCAGTACATTAGTACTTTGGATAGACACGACAGACACGACTTATTCTCTTACACATTTCTTACTAACCTACCACAACCACTGTCTCACACGGATCTATCACGACCTCTCATCTATTATTTCACATGGCCCATTACTACCCAATATTATTATTAAGTATGATAAGTATAGATAGTTTAACCAAGTAATAACTATATCATGTTGCACGTATGTATGTATATATATATATATATATATATATATATATATATATATATATATATATTAAACACAACAAGACAACACACATATCATTTAAGCAATTAGACTACCTGTATTTATGTGTAAGTTGAAAGTAACTATGCACTCACCTAACAAAAGTATGTGACTCGAGGTTAGGGCAGCGCTTCGCCTTAACACTTCTCCAAGACCTAAATGTATAAAGCACCAAGTCTCAGTCTAGTTTCATAATCCCGACAACTATTTATTGATAGTCTAGATTCCTAAATAATCTCAATGTTTACATCAAGGTTTATCAAGTAAGGAATAACCAGGTAGGATCATATCGGAGGTAGGGTCGTTTGGTATACATAGTATACTATTTGGAAATGTCATTTTAAATATCTCACAAAATCCAGCCTAGACATCACTCCCGTAAGTAGATCAATCAGGATAATGACTTGGGATCACTGATAAATCTTAATTATAGGTCCATAATAACGACTGACTATAATTAAAAGTTACACTTAAAATAAATAAGTGTAGCTTGACTTACAGAGTAATCTAACGAAAACAGGAAATTATGCGGGCATAACTCTGACCCGGGAGCTTCAACTAGATATCTACTACTAGTCGGGCACTTAAGGTATCGCAGGGCTTCGCCAAGATGCTAGAAAACTTAAGGAAAATAGGCTACATGAGGGAGAAGTGAGAGATAGAGGTTGTAGGGGTGAGATATGAGTGACATTGCAATGATACAGAAGTAATTATAAAAACCAATATGACATGTTTGAAATATTAATGATATCTTATTGATATGGATGACCTTATAAATCAATCAAATATATTTTTTATATGAGATTAAATTTTTATTTATTTATGTTACGACAAAGCACCTACAACTAGCACCAATTAATATATAAAGTTATCATTGTCAGTTTATAATGCTATTTTTCCTTAGAATAATTAAAGTAAATTGCTTGAACGAACTAAAGTTATATTATGTTATTAATTTACGTGAATAATACATTAGCTAATTTAAAATTAACATAAACATAAATATTTGATATTGTATGCCTAAGAATTTTTTATTACACTATATTGAAAGACGAGTTTAATGTTCACAAGTTATCAAGTTTTGACCTTAATATAAATTATGTATACCACAAATGGTTCCATGGTCTAGGTGGCCACGACTATGGCTCGTGCATGCTAGCTTGGACCTTCGTAGTTCGTCGTGCTCGTGGCCTATCATATCCGCTATTAGGGCCAAGATCCTCAACCCTATTTAGGATCTCGGATCTTCAAGAACTTTCAGGATCCCGAATGGATCTCAGGATCTTGATCATTATTATTATTATTTCCTAACGTTTCTAACAAATTAGTCAACATAAGATTCATTCTCAACGAAAAAATGTTTCAATCAGGCAAAAGACCCAGGATTACCAAGTCAAACCAATGTATTCATTTTTATTTGAGAGGATCCTAAAAATATCAGACTTATTGTTACTTAGAGTAGACTATAAATACACATGTATTTCACACACTACACACATCTAGACTTACTACAATAATTGTACTCGTTTACTTACTTTCATTTCTGTAATCAGTCTTTCAATTAATACAAATTAACAAAACAGGTGATCATTATCACCTCCCAAGGTTTTGTGCCAGAGATTCTAGCAAGGATCAAAGGTTTTCCTTGTAAATCACTTGTGCAATCTTGTTCTAATTTCAATAATCACTTAACCTACAACACCACAGCCTCTCATTCAATTTGGTTGATATTCATTCAAGTGATTTTGACCAAAACAATTTAGCGCCCACCATGGGGATGTGGTGTTTATAGTCCTCGAAAATCATGTAATGTCCCAAAAATACCGAGTAAAATTTTCATTGTTAAATAAATCAAAACCATTCATTCATCATCCCAAAAGACGATCAAAGTAAAGGTATTCTCAAAACATCGTCAGAGTAAAATTATAAATAATCATTGCGGAATAAATCTCCAGGGGATGCAGTGCGATCAAGTCGGGCTCTTCCTTTTGAAATTGGAAGTACCTGAAAATGTTTAAACCACAAAACCGTAAGCACAAAGCTTAGTGAGTTTCCCCAAAACACCACATACAACATATATATAACAATACGTACCTGTCTCGGGTCCGTATCAACCCTCAATCCATAATGACTCCATATAACAACATGTAGCTGTGTCGGGTTCATAACAATTCCCGGGTCCAAATCAACACTGAGTCCATAATGACTCCATATAACATCATGTAGCAGTGTCAGGTCCGTAACAACCCCTATTTCTATTTCATCCCACATACATAAGCATACATGCATATCGACATGAGTCACAAAGACAACAAGCACATACATGCATATCAGCAAGTGTCCTAAAGACAACTATCATCCTACAAACATAATCCAGTGGGCCGACATTGGTGCCTTCGACCCACGAGCACAGTGAAGAGACCCACTTGAACTACTCAACAGAAGCCCAATAACTACCTCAACATCAGTACATCCAACTTAAGCTTCTTAAAGCAAAAACTTAAACCAACCCTTAGACAAATACTCAATTCTATCCAAGTTTGACCAAAAGCCAAATCGGTCAAAAAGTCAATGGTCAAAGCTAAGGTCAAATTGCCAACATCAGCCCTCCACGTCGTGGCCTTCCTTGGCCATGTCATGGGCACTAAATGTCAAAACAGTCACTGACTCCCCAATCGCCACGTCGTGGCAGCCAAAGGCCATAGTGTGGGGACTAGTCTGAACCACTCAAACGAGCTTAATCAATTTTCTTCCGATTTCAAGAGCTCCAAAGCTCATATTTGATTCTTTCCAAGGTCTTAATGGATAAAGTTGTTGGGTTTTATTTACTATAACACTCCTATGGTGCACATACAACCCTAATAGCTTTGGATCTAAGTTTTCTCTAGTTATACATGCAATAAAATTTCCATAGCATGAAGCCTACAACTAGCATACAATTTTGGTACATGAATCATAAAACTAGTTAGAATAATACCTCTTTATTGTAGCTTGTAGTTTTGGCCTTTCAAGACCTTAGCACCTCAAGTGTGATGCCTCAAATGGTTTACAAACACCATGAACAATGGAAGACTTTGAGAGAGAGGCTAGACGCCTAGACACCACCAAAATCGGCTAGGGTTCTCTTAGAACTCATTAGGTGTCGATTTTGGCTAAGGGGTGACATTTATACAATGTAGGATTCCAAGAGCCATGGGTAAACCCTAATCCATGCACTTGGGTTATGATCAATATCTCATATGGGCTAACTCTTATGGATACTTACATAAACTTAACCCATCATGGATCAATAACCTAAACACTATATATCACTGATTTACATAATCAGTCCCTGTTAATTTAATTAGTCTCTTTTGATCACTAAATTAATTCCAAATTAATTCTTGATCAATACTAATTAAATAATATGATTTCTTAATTAATGTATTATACTTATAATATATTAGTAAATCATATATAGCCTCTTTCTCAAATATCCATCCTGTCAAATTGTTCTGGTGAAGGCAATCCAAATGGACCATACTACTCTCGGGTCAAGTACATACCAATTATAGTCATGGGCTTAGACACCTAATCCAACAGTCTCCCACTTGGATAAGTCTAATAACTGTTATTGCAAGTACGAATCCAAAATCACGACAAGCAATCGTAGCTCTCAAAATCCGCTGTCAAGCTCTAACCTAGTCAAATGACGTGTCCATTAGATAAGGGATCATATATTCCTTCATTCTAGATATCATATGAACTGAGACATGGATTATAATCATTCTCTCTGTTCATGTGTTGTTTCCTGATTTCCGATTAATGACGACCGACTAATTTAACAAATCAAATCAGTCCAGGCTTGGCAAAGCGATTAGGGTTGTCATCACTAAATCATCGAGGGGCCCACAAATATCGCTTTTATCCCACATTGGATAAAAGGAATGGAAAAACTTCGACTCAAATGCTTGCTTATACTTACTCATCAAATTACACACACCAATATGTTTTATAACACCAAGTTACTGGTGCGTTTACATATGTCAATGTGCAACCGACTTGTACACTACAACTCATATGTCTTGGTTTCAAGAATATAAGATATTATCGTCTCACAATCACTTGTGATAAAATCCATGAAGTGATTCAGATGAACGTGGTTTTAATCCGATACTCGAATCTTATTCCAGAAGTACTCATGAATACTGCAGCAAACTTGTGCTATGTCAAAAACACTTTAGACAATCTACAGACGGATTCATGATAGTCTAGCTTCAATACCTACTTCCAAAGTATGGTCGACTGTGGATAGTTTGAATAACCTAGTTACTCGGGAAGTCAAAACATGAAAAGTGAAACACAAGAATAATCGAATCCAATATGGTCTCAAAACTTTTGAATATAAATAAAACACCTTTTATTTAATCACTATATTGATTACACATTATTCATTGTATAATGTTTCGATTTATCAACTAAATATTTGAATTAAAACAATAGTTATCCCATGCTCTAAGCATGCACACTATATTTACCTATGGTCCTTATTGTGAAATAGATCAATTGCAAACATTTCCAATGAAACTCATTTCACAATTCCAAATCCTTATTGTAAGTGTAAGAATACCAAGTTCTTGCCACTTACTGTAATCTATTAGATTCTAAGCTTACATGCAGTGATCCTTTTGTAATGACTATGCACACAAGTCACAGTGACTTTGCTAATTAAAAAACTTTCCATTGGAGATTGTTACAAGACAATTCTATAGATACAAAGTCTCATATTCAAAGCACATTCCTTTGAACATCCTTCTTGCATAAAAGTTTCTAACTTACTCATAGATTGTCGATATCCAACTACCATTATGGAAACTTTTCCATAATTGCCATATGACTATCCATTCTTAATAGAATCCTATCTATTCAGAATTATATCAATATGGTCCATTCATTACTATACTTCCAATTACCCACAAGTGACCAATCCTTAGTGAACATTGGATTGTCCTTAGCAATTGTTTAACCACTTTAGTCATATCCAGTTCTAGTCCTTTTTCCCTCTTAAGGCCCTGGGCATTTCGAAAATTAGAACATGAGAATGTTATAGCATATGCAATCGATCCTATATCCGAAGCATACGGGACACGATACATAATGTTTCACATAAAGACGTGGTACTTTACCAATCTCTTGCTATAACATTTCTACATATAGAATTTCCTTATGTCGAATCTTTTCAACATAACATTCATATATGTTTATGACCAAATTAAAATTTCAATATAAGATTTTATATTCGAAATGAACTATAAGTTCCTCTCTCTTAATTATAGCAAAACAACTTTTTCAAACCCTGCAACTTTGTGAATTGAAACCTCTGTTTTCTATAATGAACATTGCTAACTTGCAACACTTCACATAATAATCATGCTCCCACTGTCATGATAATTATATTTTTACCAGCATAACACTTATGCTCCCACTAGCTTTGACATGCACTCAGAAATCAGCTGGACTTATAGAAATTAGTACTTTATTGACTTTCTCACCAAAGTCCAGATTTATGATACGAAATGCTTCGATAAGCCTTTATCTAAGCTCGTACACCTTTTATTAGAAAGCTCATATGTGTGTCTAAACAATCCAGAACTTAGTGACAAATCACAAAATCATAAGACGAGGTTAGTGACAAATCCCAAAATCATATGGATTGAACTTGTTCAATCTTAATTTCTTGCCACTTGGCAGCTCAAGGGCCTACCATTGCTTCCAAGTTGTTATGAAAACAATTGAGCACTCATATAACTCACATGCATAGTCAACTTTAACCGGAATGGACACAGAAACAAGAATATGTCAACACGATAGGTTACAAACCTCAAGTCGTGTGCTAGTGATTAACAATAGGTTTATTCTTGATTAGTTCTTGAAGCTTTTCAAGATATTTAAGACTCCCACTGACCTCTTGACATTTAAGACTCTATTTGTCAAGAGTTAGTGCAGTTTCTTATCAAGACAAGACACTTCACAAAATTGGTCTTAGTTGGTCTTTGTTTTATCCAAAACATCACAACTTACCAATTTCAAATGTACAAGAGTAAGAAACATTTTACTTTACATTTGATAAGTGTTATAACCCTTTCTTAATATTAGGTCACTCAAGGCACAGTCTTGGAGTATGACTCTAAGACATGATTTTGGAACGAAGTATGACTCACCTTTTGATTTAACCATTTCAACAATTCACGATTCCTCTTCTTAGCCATACAAGTGTACTAAGGTGTCCTTAGAGGATTAATTGTGATATGGTTTTCATAATCATTAAGATGATCATAAAACACGATACTAAAGTACTCTTATTTCCTTTCAGATTAGAGAAACTTTTATCTTTCTGCCTAATTGATTCTTCTTATTCGTTCTGCTATACATTGAAACTTTTCCAATGGTTCAGAGTTACACTTAATCTTGTAAGTATAACCATATTTACTAAACTTTAGTAAATCATGACGAATAGTCTTATCGTTCTTTGTGGTGGACCTAACTAGTGCACAACCAAGTGTACCCGATCCTCTAGTCCTTCACTTGACTCACATATACATATGAACAAGGAATCAATCTTAATTTCCCAAAGATGAAGGTTCTCATCCATCACACAATACAAATTGCACGATTCCAAGTTTCTGGACAATTGAAACTTGGGTGATGAAAATCTTTCCTTATTTGGTAAATTATGACACTACCACAAATGAAAGAATCAAATCCATATTGATAAAAATAGAAACATACAAACATCAATTTTCACAAATGCCATTGCAAGGAAATATAAATAAGATATTATCAAATTTTCTCTTTATTTATAAAATACGGAACACTTTTCCTTACAATGCAAGTACATATGAAAACTATGCTTCTAAATATTCCTAAATAATCTATCATAACTCCTAGCATCAGCTCAAAAATACGATCATCGAACCATGCGATCGAAATCCATCTCTTTGCGATCAGACGCCGCATGCTTTTCCTTTAAGCATCCTTTGATCCTATAAAACATCAAAATGTAATCTTATCACATCATGTATTAAGAATCTACAAATAAGAACTTAATAGAGTTAGATAGTTGACTTACCTGAAGCAGAACCACACAATTTGATTCTACCATCTCTTAGATCTCTCAGGTAGTCAAGGCAGCTTCGCTTCCAATGTCCCTTTTCTTAGCAATAAAAACAATCAGACTCCTTTGGAATGGTACACGGGACAATCACAGACTTAGCCTTTCCCTTTTCCTTAGAAAGAGAAATATTTTCTGGACTTCCAATGTTTCCATTGTCAATGTCCATGGAAGTTTGGGAAGTAGATCTTCCAATCAAATTTGCTTTACCAGTGCGCCAAATCATTGCTGATTTAGAAGCAATTAGCAAATAGGTAAGATCAACAAGGGTCACGCCGCGGTCTGTCATATAGTAATCTTTAACAAACTGGCTATACGACTCGGGAAGTGACTGAAGAACTAAGTCAAAAACCAACTTCCTTGACACGACTCCTAACATTCCCAGCCTGTCAATGTGTGACTTCATCTCCAAGACATGTGCACACACATACCTTCCATCTTGGTGTTTGCTTGTCAATAGGGATTGAGTGACCTTAAACTTTTCAAGTCTTTGAACTTGTGGGTTAGAAATAATTGTTAGAGGAGGTGGAGGAAGTGAAGTTCCACTACAGTAAAAAGAAGGGATTAATCTTTCACCTTGAGTGTCTTGTGGAATATCATCTTCATGAGGAAAGCTTTTTCCATAAGATTCGGGAAAACCATAGTTGTCTGACCTAGACATCTATAATGGGAGATATTCAAGTTAGTTGATTTAAGTCCTTAATATAACACCCAACATGAAATATTAAGGCTAGGACCCAACACAATATTCTACAATTCGGAAGAGGGATGCCGTAATCCAATTGTAAAATATTTGAAGGTAGGTAAATGACGATTTACCAATTTCCACCATGAAAAACGAAATTGATTATTAAGTTTTAAATGAATTGAAATTCCTGGATTCTTTTGATATTCATTGAACTTTTCAATGGCATGTTTAATCTCAATTATTCCCTTCAAGTTTGTGACTGGGATGCCGAGGATCACAAACAAGGTGTGAATAACCATGAAAATTAGCTTGGTACACTTAATATTATAAATCATCAAATCAATGTGTCGGTTAACCACACACGCTCCATTGATCCATGATTAACGTCAAGCTACCCTTTGCCACACACTGTCAGTCCCAGATTAGTGTGTCGGTTAGCCACACACGCTCCACTAACGACTTAACAAGGTGCAGAGTGCAATTTCATGGGTTAGCACCAAATTCACATTTTTCCTAAGTAACTAAGATTGAGAATTTATAAGTGTTTAGTTACTTGGTATTTTCGTTATACTTTTTATGAGAATTAATGTCTTATCCTACCCGTTCGGCTAACGACCCTCCACCAGTCAAGGAAGCGGTGGGTGATAGTGGACACCCATTAAACCACCAGTTTATAGGCAGTAACCTTATACCCCTTTATAGACCGACTTCGTGCATGAGTCTACTAATAGTAAGACTGACTTTTTACTTATACATATAATATATTAAACTTTTTTTAACTTTTATATAGTATAAGGGTGTATTTTAAACTTTTAAAATACTAGATGGTTTAATCTATTAATAAATTATACTCTTAATTTAATTAAACTTAAACCATGTCATTATGGATTTATTAAACTTCTCTTTTAATTAAACACCTTAATTAATTGAATAAAGTCCATAAGGTGTAATTGAACTATTCAAGGCATCTAGGTTATTAAAAATTCAAAATTAAAACTATTTAATTAATTTTGAAGTTATAAACCCTAAAGATGCATCCTTTGAAATCTTTCAATTACTAGATTTAATGTTTTTGTAATTTAAGCCTATAACTATTTTGGTATGTACTTGACCCGATTATGAGCATGGTACTTTTGGGTTGCCTTCACTCATGCAACTTGATAGGATGATAAGATGAGAGAGAGTAGAATTTATTATATGAATAATAAATTGGTACTCGAAAATGGGTTTAATAATATATTACAAGTTTAATATATTATTTGAAAATCATACTATTTAATTAGTATTGATCAGAAATTAATTTAGTGATCAAACGAGACTGATTAAATAAAGGGGACTGATATTGCAATTAACTGTTAGTTGCTAGTTGGGCTGATGGACTCCATAGAGCGGAGTGGACGGAATTTATGGGGAAGCCCATAAGATTTCGTCCAAAGGTCTCTAAGGAAGGAGTCCATGGGTTGCTTAAGGCTTAAGCAGTCATATTAGGGTTTCCATATAAAACCCTAGCAGCTACAAGTATAAATAGACCCCATGACTAAGGGATATTCGGCCAATGCTTCTAAGAGACCCTAAGGGCCAAAAATCTTCCCTCTCCTAAAGTCATCTTGTTGCTTGAGTGTTTGTGACTCCATTAGAGGTGCAACACTTGAGGCACTAAGCTTTCAAGAGTCAAGACCAAGAAGGATTGTAATTGTTATTGCTACATAATAATCAAGGTAATGATTCTAACCCTAATCACATGTCAGTTTTAGATTTGTATACGAGTCAATTAGGGTTTATTGCTTTCACATTCAATGTTGTATGTTTAATTAGAAAAACCAAGATCAAAGCAATTAGGGTTGCATGTACACTATAGGAATGATGTTATGCTTATAACCCAACACATATATATCATGTGGGCTGACTCTTATGGATACTTACATAGACTTAGCCCATCATGGATCAATAGCCCAAACACTATATATCACTGATTTACATAATCAGTCCCCATCACTGAATTAATTTCAAATTAATTCTTGATCGACACTCATTAGATAACATGATTTCCCAATTAATATATTATACTTGTAATTGATGGGTTTTAGCCATATGAACATGCCTATGTGCACATGCAACCCTAATGCTTGGATCTAGGTTTCTCTAATTGAACATGCATTCAATCCAAGACTTCTAATGGCTAATTGACTATAATAACATTATGAAATCAGAATTAGAAGTTTACCTTGAATCGCTTGCTTGATCTTCTTGTTCTTGGAGCTTTAGAGTCACAATTGTCACTCCTCTAATGGCTTACAAACACCAACTAGCAAGAAGATGATTTAGGAGAGAGGAGAGGGGATCAAATCGGCCAGGGTTTCTTCTCTAAGCACAAGTGATGATTTCCCTTGACCCTTGGGATCTATTTATACTTGTAAGGCTCCTAGGGTTTCACCCTTAAACCCTAATTGGATAACTTAGGCCCTAAGCAATCCAATACCCTAATAGATAACCCCTTGGACGAATTCTAAGCTTGTCGTGAGCATCTTGTCTTACGAAAGCCTCGCAACCCCAAACCTTGATATGTGCTAACGAGGGAGCTTTCCCTATCCACATCTCGTGAGGTGTTTTGGCAACCTTCTTAGTAGGGACTCGGTTAAGGATATGGGCGGCAGTCTCTAAGGCATACCCCCAAAAAGAGATAGGTAGTGAAGCACGGCTCATCATAGAGCGAACCATGTCTAACAAGGTTCGATTACGCCTTTCTGCCACACCATTCAACTACGGTGTCCTAGGTGGCGTCAATTGTGAAACTATTCCACACTCCTTGAGATAGCCGTGGAATTCAAGACTTAGGTACTCTCCTCCTCAATAGGATCGAAGCATCTTGATTTTCCTGCCCAATTGATTCTCCACTTCATTCTTGAACTCTTTGAGCTTTTCAAACGTTTCTGACTTTTGCTTGATTAAGTAGATGTACCCATATCTACTATAGTCATCGGTAAAAGTCACATAGAAGCAGTTCCCATCCTTTGTGGTTGATCTAAATGGTCCACATACATCGGTATGTATTAGGTCCAATAGACCCTCACCCCTTTCACATGTACTAGTGAAGGGTGACTTAGTCATCTTTCCAAGCAAACAAGACTCGCATGTGTCATCTTCCCTAAGGTCGAATGACTCCAACACTCCATCCTTTTGGAGTTGGGTTATGCGCTTCTTGTTGACATGTCCAAGACGACAATGCTACAAGGATGCTCTATCCATACCATTGGAAGAATCCATGCATAAAACATCATTTCCTAAGTTATCTACAATCATAACAGTTTCATAAATTCCATTACACGGTATTGCTTCAAAATATAAGACACCATTTAGATAAGCAAGAATAGAACCATTCTCATTATTAAAAGAAAATCTAAAACCTTGTCTAAACAAACCATGAAATGAAATGATGTTTCTAGCCATTTCTGGCGAATAGCGACAATTGTTCAAATCTAAACATAAACCATTCCTAAGCACTAAAGAATACACTCCAATCTTGGTCACAGGCGACGATCTTCTGTTCCCCATGATTAGATTTATTCTTCCATGCTCCACATCCCTATTTCTTCTTAGTCCCTACAATTTAGAACAAATGTGGTAACCACAACCGGTGTCAAGGACCCAAGAGATAGCATGAGATGAATCGTTAGATTTAATTGTGTATATACCTGTGAAAGACGGATTGATCTTTCCTTCCCTTATGGCTTGCAGGTAGTCTGGGCAGCTTCTCTTCCAATGCCCTATTTTATGGCAATGATGGAACTCTGCCTCCTTAGGGTTAGGACAGGGTTTAGCAGGATCAACTTTGGTCCCACTAGAAGAGGAACCATCTCGGGACTTTCCCTTGCATTGGCTCTTAGACGGAGTCTTCCTCTTCTTGCCTCTTCCTTGCCCTATGGCCAAAACCGGAGCAACGGGTGGATTGGGAGCGGGTGCAACAGACTTATCCTTGAGGTTGCTTTCAGAAACCCTAAGGAGACCTTGGAGCTTACTTAGGGTGACCTCTTCTTTGTTCATGTGGTAGGTCATCCTAAATTGATTGTAACACGGAGGCAAAGAGTGAAGCACCATGTCGATCGCCAAGTCTTCCCCAAAGTCAACATTCAACTTGCAAAGACGGTCGACATACCTTTGCATCTTTTGTAGGTGCACGGTAAGAGATTCTCCATGACCCATTTTGGCGGAAATCATGTTAGTGAAAATCTCGTAACGCTCTTGCCTCGCGTTTTGGTGGTATCTCTCCAACAAGTCTTGGTGCATTTCGTACGGATACATGTCCTCATAGGACTTTTGGAATTCGGCATTCATGGTGGCTATCATGATGCAATGTACCTTCGTTGCATCACGCTCATGAGTTTCAAAGGCGGTCATTTCAGCCGGAGTAGCGATTTCTGGGTTGATTTTCTCGAGCTTCTCATCTAGGACATACTCCTTGTCCTCATTGCGAGCAATTGTGCGAATGTATCTTATCCATTTGCTAAAGTTCGTCCCATCGAAAGTCACATTTTGACAAAGGCTCATCAATGTGAATGAACTAGCAGCAGCGTTGTTAGCGTTCGACATCTACAAATAGAAACTAAAAAGATAGATTAGAATATGAATCCCTAATTATCACCTAATAAGAAAAATTAGGGCTAGGATCCAACAACAATATCTACATATTAGAAAAGGGATACCGTAATCTAATATGCAAACAATTTGAAGGTAAGTGAATGACGATTCACTAATTCTCCATCACGAAAACATAACTTTAAGTTCTAAATGAATTGAGAATTCCTATGTTTGGATGAGATTCATTGAAACTTTTCAATGACATGTTTAAATCTCGATATGCCCCTCTCGTTTGTGACTGGGATACCGAGGATCACAAAGTGGGTGTGAATTACCATGCAAATTCACATGGTGCCTTCATTGTAACGATCACCTATTCGATGTGCCGGTAAACCACACACGCTCCATCGAACTATGATAAACAATGAATCACCCTTTGCCACCTTTGCTGTAATATCCCGTTTACTAATTGAGTAAATAGATAAAGTTGAGGAATGGATAGTAGCCCTAAAATCAATAATTTTATAATAAGAGTTGGTCTCGAGGAGTTAATTGTTACAATATTAGAAGTCGGGGGCTAAACGTGTATGTTTTAGATTGGTTCTGTAAATAATCATAAGGGCAGGGACTACTTGGTATTTTATTGGGACTTATTTTGAAGAGATTTTGGAGGCTTAGGGCCTAAATGGTAACATATAGAGTTGAATTGTAAATATTTTAGATGACCTGGGTTAAAAAGGTAAAATATTGATCTAATTCGAATTAAATTAGAGTTAGAGGGACCAGAGTTGTAATTTTGTGAAAGATTTAAAGTGGTCGGGGATATAACCCGCCACCCTCACCATGTCAAACCCTAGACCTAAGGTTCCAGCCGCCAAGAGTGAAGTAGCCGCCATCTCCCTCTCCTCGTTCTTTTCAGATCCGACCAAGGCGCAACCCACTGCCGGCGACGCTGTGAGCGGCAAGGACCATCGAGACGAGATTTTTTTTAAGCCGTGAACAGCTTGTGCGGGCTGTGAATGACCGGAATAGCGCTGGGCGCGGTGACTCTCTGCGTGGTTGTAACCGCTCGTTGTCCTTCTCCATTCTTCTCCGGTTGTAGCTATTGGACGTTCGTCTTGCTGCCGCCGCCGCCTAGTTCTTCTTTTCCCCCCATTCCAGTCGTCATCCGCCAACCCGAAGCAGCTGTTTTGGTGTGCTCGTGGGTCGAAAGCATGGGGGTGTGGGCTGCGGTTGCTGTTCGTTTGTGAGGGCTCGTTTGGCTAGTGAAAACCCGTGAAGAGCCACCATGGCGGCCAACCATGGTGGTTGTCGCCGTTATCGCCGCTTTTGCCGTTTTTCGGTGCCTTTACCGCCGCTGTAGGCCACCAAGGGGTGGCTGAGTTGCTTTGCGACCTCATAGCGAGTGTGTGTGTGCATCCATTCTTGTTAGTGTGTGTTAGTCTAGCCGGAAAAGCAAGAAAGGCCACTGCCACCACCGTGAGGTGGTGGCTGCCGCAAAGCACCACCGCCGGCCACCATGGTGTGGCTGTATGTGTAGTAGTTAGTTTATGTTAGTGGGTGTGTGTATTATTTTTTTGATAAAAACCTTGTAATTGTAATTAACATGAATAATAAAGGTAATAGTAACCACCACCGTAAGGTGGTGGCCGCCGCCGTGTGCCGCCGTAGACCACCACTACCCGAGGTGGTAGTGGGTGGTGCCCCGCTAGCAAACCCTAATGGGCTTAGAGATTGGTTTTGGGCCTATTGGGCCATGTTTGGGTGGAAAACCCTAATTATGAGTATTGGGCCTTAGACTAATTGGGCCACTTGTGGGCCATTGGGATTGAATTGTGAATTAAGCCCAAATTATTCCATGCCATTTATCTAGTAGAGTAAAGGACTTAATGAACTAAGTCCTTAATGGGCTAATTGAGAAAATACTAATATTTGAGAGATTATCAGCATACACACGATAATTATTTAATAAGTGAAATATTAAATAACAATCATTGGCATAAATTAATCTAAGCAATAATGGACTTAATGGACTAAGTCCTTAGTGGGTTAAGCCCTTAATGGGTTAAGTGAGAAACACTTAACCCTAATTATCATTTTATGTGCAACCCTAATTTCACATGGGCTTGGTGTGGGCCATCCAAGAATAATCAAATGGACTAGAGTAATTAGTTGGGCTATAGGGTAAGGCCCATATGAAGGATTGGGCCCAATTTGGAAAATTGGGCCATAGTTGGGCCTAGTTGGTTGTATGATATTGGTCCCTTAGAATGAGGCATGATGGACTAGACTGAGCAATTGGGCCTTAAGGGAAGTCCATGTAGAGGTTTGGGCCTAATTTGGAAAATTGGGCCATATGTTGGGCTTTGATCCCTAGTTGACTTTGGGTCTATGGATTGGGCCTTGGGCTTGGGTAAGCCAAGCTAGGGGTAATGTAGTAATTATCCAAAGCATGTATTTTTAGTTATGTGTTAGAACCCAATTATTAATTGGGTGTTATTTGGTGTTGACAGTTCGGGAATCTGTCAGCCAGCAGCTGGGGTGGAGTCTGCGGGACTTCAGCAGTGTGGGATTGTGTCTGCGGGACTTCAGCAGTATGAGGTGAGTTTCCTTCCAGTAGGAACGCGTCTACGGCCACAATGTCGGCCCGTTTAGTTAGCAGTAGTTCCGGACTTCAGTCTGATGCAGTAGTTCAGTATGCTTGGTGTCTTTGTGATATAGACAGGGTATGAGTTATGTGTTTCGGACTATGGTCCGATGCAGTATGCGGTATATGTGTTTATATTATATGCTATGATTATGTTATGCTATGTTCAGTTAGTTTTGGACCTCGGTTCGATGCAGTAGTTAGAGTGCTTGATGTCTTTGTGATTCAAGCATGTTTTGTGTTATGTGTTCTGGACTCTGTTCCGATGCAGGATGCAGTATATGTATTCACGCTAGTTGTTATGTTTATGTTATGTTATGTTCAGTCAGTTCCGGACTTCGGTCCGATGCAGGGGACAAGGTCCCAATCAGTTCCGGACTTCGGTCCGATGCAGTTATTTCCGGACTTCGGTCCGATGCAGAGGGCAAGGCCCTGGTTAGTTCCGGACTCCGGTCCGATGCAGTTTCCGGACTTCGGTCCGATGCAGAGGGCAAGGCCCTGGTTAGTTTGCGGACTTCGGTCCGATGCAGTGGGCAAGGCCCAGTAGATGCTTTATATGTTATTGTATGGTATGTGGTAGTTTGGGGGAGCTCACTAAGCTTCGTGCTTACGGTTTTTAGTTTTGGTTTCAGGTACTCAGTTTTTAAAAGAGGAGCTCGGGAAGATTGCAGTGCACACACCATTTGTTCAACCTGGGATGTTTATACTCTGATATATTTGACAATTGTTAAGATATTTTGAGATACATTCTTTATGATTCTTAAATGACGATTGATGAACATGGTTTTAGTACTATTTTAAAACGAAATTTTTAGACTGTATTTTTGGGATGTTTCATTTGCTTAGAACCAATTAGTGTGCCGGTAAACCACAAACGCTCCACTAACTTCTTAGCAAGGGTGCAAAGTGTAATTTCATGGGATTACATCAATTCAATTTTCCTAAAGTAACTAAGATTAGGAAATTTTAAAAACATGTAGTTACTTTGTATATTATACTTTTAATGAAGAGATGAGGTTGCCCTATCCTACCCGTTCGGCTAACGACCCTCCACCGAGCAAGAAAGCGGTGGGTGTGAGTGTACACCCATTAAACGCCATTTTATAGGCAGCAACCTTATACCCACCTTGTAGACCGACTTTGTGAATGAGGCCTACTAACGGCAAGACTAGCATTTTAATTATATATATATATATATATATATATATATATATATATATATATATATATATATATATATGTATATTAATCTTGTAATATTATATAGGGTTGAATTTTAAACTTGTAAAATTCTAGGGTTTGAAATTTAAATTGTCTAAATTAAAACTTTTAATCACAAAGCATAAAGTTCAAAACTTGAGGGCAAGTTTTAAATCTTTTCAAAACATAGAGGATCAAATAACAAATAATCTAAATTAACAATTAATCATATAATTATCCATATTTGATTTATTTAATGAGTTATTGCAAAACAATTTACCAATTAAATTAAAATAATTAATCAATTATCACATAAGGAAATAAATATTTTATTAATTGATAAATATCTTCAATTAGATCAAGAATATACTCATATATATATATCATAAAATCGGATTTATATTGATCTAATATGATTAAGGCAAGTATCTCAAAGATAAACAGCAAGAAATCCCGAAGTTTCCTTTTTCTGACGCATGGACTCGCCGAGTACCCCAATGGACTCGCCGAGTCAAGCCTACTCGCCGAGTCCACTATGGGACTCGCCGAGTCCATCAGACAGAAACAAAAAATTCGAATTTAACAAGCATCAAACAAGCAAACAATGCATCAATTCAATAGAAACCAATCTAGGCTCTGATACCACTGATGGGTTTTAGCCATATGAACATGCCTATGTGCACATGCAACCCTAATGCTTGGATCTAGGTTTCTCTAATTGAACATACATTCAATCTAAGACTTCTAATGGCTAATTGACTATAATAACATTATCAAATCAGAATTAGAAGTTTACCTTGAATTGCTTGCTTGATCTTCTTGTTCTCAGAGCTTTAGAGTCACAATTGTCACTCCTCTAATGGCTTACAAACACCAACTAGCAAGAAGATGATTTAGGAGAGAGGAGAGGGGATCAAATCGGCCAGGGTTTCTTCTCTAAGCACAAGTGCCGATTTCCCTTGACCCTTGGGATCTATTTATACTTGTAAGGCTCCTAGGGTTTCACCCTTAAACCCTAATTGGATAACTTAGGCCCTAAGCAATCCAATACCCTAATAGATAACCCCTTGGACGAATTCTAAGCTTATCCTAAGCCCTAGAAATCGTCCACTATTATCCTTAAGGGATTTATAGCCCAAAGTCTAACTATCATACAATTGACAGTTTATACCACTTTATTTAATTAATCTCTTTAAGTCACCAAATTAATTCCTAATTAATTTATGACTTATATTAATCAAATAGCAATATTATTATTCCTTATATTATTCTCATAATATATTAATAATATTTCTTCTCTCATAATAAATCATCCTGTCAAGTTGCTATGGTGAAGGCAACCCAAAAGGACCATGCACAACCGGGTCAAATACTTGCCTAATATAGTTGCAGCCTTAGACACTATTCCAACAGTAATATATTAGTAAATCATAAATAGCCTCTTTCTCAAATATCAATCCTGTCAGATTGTTCTGGTGAAGGCAACCCAAATGGACCATGCTACTCTCGAGTCAAGTACATACCAATTATATTTATGGGCTTAGACACCTAATCCAACAAAAGTTTCTAACTTTATCCATTAGGAAGGTCCAAACCACAAAGATCTAGACTTTAAGTCTCAAAGGGACCCAAAAATGCATCCTTCTCAACTTAATCAATTAAGTTCAAGTCTCCCACCTCCAGATCTTAATCAACAAGATGTCTAGATGGATAAAGTTTCCAACTTTATCCATAATAATGCCCCAATCATTCAATATCTAAACTTTAATACACCAAAATGGCCTAAAGGACCAAGATAACTTGCATGGCTAAAAACGAAGGCAAATGATCATAACTTTCCTAGTCCATGGGGTCCAAGAAACATAACAAACTGATCAAAAGATGTTGGAGTCCCATCAACTCCAAGATCACCCACAAATTGGACCAAAATTGTCAAAACCCCAAATGACAAGATTTAAAGAACTAGATAGCAAGATTGGAACTTTATACCTACAACACTCCAGAAATGTAGTGCATTTGATGAATCCTAGCTTGAAACAAATTTCCTTGCACCCATAGGAACATTCTTGATCTTTAAACTTCATCAAAATAACATATAAAGCATTCAAAAGAGGAGGGAAGAGAGAGGAGAAGTTCAAATCTTGAAGGTGGAGACTAGGGTTTCTCCCAAGGGGTTTTAGAGATGATAAAGGTAGATAAAATGACCCAAAATGCGGAACATTAAGCTTAAATACGTTGAAAACCCTAAAAATGTCACACCCCCAAACCAAGGATGGCGGAAACGTCCGGGGGTGGAGGACTTCATGTAGAGTATCACAACAATGAGTATAATAGTGCTCAAAGTAAATACAACCATCATAAATATAATTGAAAAAGTTACATCAAAGTATATGTTTACATGATTCGAAACATTTACATTATGAAACAAAATGAACTGTATAACGTTTTATCGTCCCATCCTCAAAACGTTGTTGGTTTCCTGTTTTCACTGAATTCCTGAGAATACAAGTAGTTTTGAAAAGTGTCAACACAAAGGTTGGTGAGTTCATAAGAGATTTTATTGGAGAAGTAGACCGTTTTCCTTGTAAAAATGATATGATATGTATTCAGAAAATCCGATATTTTCTTTATAAAGTTTATGTAATGTAGTCTCATAACCGACGACCAAATGTACAAGTAACCTTTCTTATCAAAGGAAAATAAAATGCGCTTGAATTGTCATAAACGCGCTTGAATTAAATGAAGTTCCCGCAAAGTCTTATGTTTATTAATACTTTATGTATATGTAGTCCTAAGTCTCAGGACCGAGAAAATAACAAGTATTGTCTATACTTAACGTTATAAATGTGGTTTCAAATGATGTGTAGTCATAAATACCAAAACCGAAAGTGTGCAGTAATATCGGTACTTATTGAGATAAAAAGTGATTTTAAAATCGACATAAAACCCATTTAAGTTTTATAAAAATCCCGTAAATTTTCTGTATTGTTATATCCTTATGTGAGCCGCTATAATCATACTTAAGACTAAATGAACCTGCCACGACGTTTCTCAGGCGTCGAATAAAAGCTGAAATGACATTTGTCACCCGTAGACCTGCAGGTCCAACTGTATCTAGCAGCAAGGTGTGGGGTGTCAAACCCAATATAGATCTATATACAACTATCACGTTCTCCCTCTAGGAGACTCTGATTATAACGAACAGGATTTTATATCCCGCACTCGGACGTACGGAAAGAGAATGTCTCACAATTTAGGTTAACAAGTTTACAAGTTGTATGCGGGAGTGTAAAATCTTTCTGTATGAATGTACCCTTTTCGTACGTGTGTGTCATGTGATGTATCATAAACTATATCTATTATAGTTTATCCAAAATGTTTGTAATATGTAAGAACTCTTTTATGAAAAAGCATTAGGATTATGAAATCCACTAAACTATGCTTTTTATAGTTTATATATATATATATATATATATATATATATATATATATATATGTGTGTGTGTGTGTGTGTGTGTTCTAAATAAATGAATAATCTTATCATGAATGACTCATTTTCAGTTTATGATGATAAACTAACAAGGTAACACATTCAATATGTAAAACTTGACATTATACACTTTGCTCAACATAATACAAAGTGTTATAAAAATTATAAGCTGTTAACCAATTTCCAGCCTTTCTACACTGTTTTTGAAAATTCATAGAAAAATCATACGAAGTCGAAAACTAAATCCGTAAATTCTGGGAGTTCCCAAAATGTGTCTAGTTTACTCATAATTTTTATCATGATTTTTAATGACCTGAAACTTAGGTGAAAAAGTCCATAATCATAGACTGGTCCGGATTGGTGTTTGAAATGATAGGCAGTTTTGTAAAAATCACCATAAATTGTAGAAAAATCTTATGGAGATGTGCAAGTAGTCATTTTAAAGCTAAGAAGTGGAACTACATGCACCTAAAACAGTTTTGAAAACTAAAATGTTTAAGGTGTCCAAAACAGTCCGTGAATGGAGTCCAACTTTTCTGATGAAAGCTGTTAGAAGAATTTAGATATGTTCTTGGTGTTTTGACTTGTATTCCCCCCCCCCCCCCCCCCCCCTAAAAACTTGAGAAAACATGAAAATGTAGGGGTATGAACTCACCTTGTGTGATTTCAGTAGATAAGTGTTGAAGAAGAGAAGTGTTCAACCCAAGATCACTTGAAGAATCGCTTGAAGATTCGAAGCTCTAACACAAATATAATGGAGTTTGTGTAAGATATCCATGATTTGAGTGGAAATGATTGAGATAATCATAAAGGAAATGGATTATGCTTACCAAATGTGGAGGAAAAACTCAAGATCAGCCCTTGAATCTCGGATTTCTAGAGAGAGAAAGTGAGAGAGAAAGGAGTTTGATCTTCTTGTGAAATGAGGGCAAATGAGAGAAAATGAGGAGAGAGGATGAATATCCAGCTCTCAAAACGTGGAGATGGCTTGTGAGGGAGGTAAAAAGTACAAGGAAGTGACAATGTATGGTGGGGAGGAGTGTGGGTTAATCATGGAGTGGGTATGGGGTTGCTTGCGTCATAAACTAAGGTAAGGTCAACACTCTTCTTTTGTACTTTACCAACTCCTTTTTAAATAAGATTTTATCCTTAAAATGTGATTAAATCATTAATTTAGGGGTCTTATAATTTAAAATAAAGTTTTGGGTGAAAATCCTATGTTAAAATAATTAAAAATGGGTTTAAAACGCAAAAATACGCAAAAACGGGTGAAATCCGAGCTTTCCCAGCGAGACTCTTCGGATCTCGGCCGAGGCTCGGTCTCTGGGCCGAAGTTCGGTCAGGTGGTGCTCGGTTCGGAGGTGAAGGCGCGAGCCAGAAGGAAGAAGCGAAGTAAGGGCTCGGTCCGATGAGAAGCAGTCCGAAGCGAAGGCCAGCCGTTCGGTCCGAAGAGAAGCCAGAACCGAAGGAACTGTTGTGAACAGTACCTTCGGGTTCGGTTCTTCCTCTTATGTGATGTTCGGTTCGGATGAACAGTAGTCTCGGTTCGGACCTTCCTCTTGTGCGATGTTCGGTTCGGATGAACAGTAGTCTCGGTTCGGACCTTCATGAATAGTACTTTCGGTTCGGAGGGTTTATTTCCTTAAGTCCGTTTTTCGCGTAGACTTCAGTTTTTGGGCTATTTTCGCCAAATTCGGGGGTCGGAATCCCCCGAGTGATTATAGAAAGTTGGGGAGAGATTTCGAGAGAGATTTGAGAGAGATTCCACATACTCAGAGAGATTTGGGAGAGATTTGACATACTTGGAGAGATTTCACATACAGAGAGATATTTGGGAGAGATTTCACATACTTAGAGAGATTTGGGAGAGATTTGACATTCTTGGAGAGATTTCTCATACAAAGAGAGATTTGGGAGAGATTTCACATACTTAGAGAGATTTGGGAGAGATTTGACATACTTGGAGAGATTTCTCCTACAAAGAGAGATTTGGGAGAGATTTCACATACTTAGAGAGATTTGGGAGAGATTTGACATACTTGGAGAGATTTCACATACAGAGAGATATTTGGGAGAGATTTCACATACTTAGAGAGATTTGGGAGAGATTTGACATTCTTGGAGAGATTTCTCCTACAAAGAGAGATTTGGGAGAGATTTCACATACTTAGAGAGATTTGGGAGAGATTTGACATACTTGGAGAGATTTCACATACAGAGAGATATTTGGGAGAGATTTCACATACTTAGAGAGATTTGGGAGAGATTTGACATTCTTGGAGAGATTTCACATACAGAGAGATATTTGGGAGAGATTTCACATACTTAGAGAGATTTGGGAGAGATTTGACATTCTTGGAGAGATTTCTCATACAAAGAGAGATTTGGGAGAGATTTCACATACTTAGAGAGATTTAGGAGAGATTTGACATACTTGGAGAGATTTCACATACAGAGAGATATGTGGGAGAGATTTCACATACAGAGAGATATGTGGGAGTGATTTCACATACTTAGAGATATGTGGGAGAGATTTCACATACTTAGAGATATGTGGGAGATATTTCACATACTTAGAGATATGTGGGAGAGATTTCACATACTTAGAGATATGTGGGAGAGATTTCATTAGTGACCTTTTTGAGTGTCCGGCTACGCATTGCAAGGTCCGTAAACCCCGTTAAGCCTTGTTTAGGGATCTTGCATACTCCCGATGAGTATGTAATATTGTTTTATCGGTTTGGCTTTCCACGTACCACCGTTTTAGGTTAAGGAGATCTAGGTGAACGCACTTTTCGATTTATAATCTCTCATTAGAATAGAGAGTTGTTTAGAAGTTACATAACATAATCTCTAGTACTCACGGCAAATTGAGTTGACCGGTTTGACTTGTTGACTTTAGTTGACTTTGACTTGACCGAAAATTGACGGTTGTCACAAAAAAAATGTGGGTTGGGCCTGAATAATCACCACTTCGTGGGCTCTGATCCCCACGTTGTGGCCACGACTTTTCACCCAAATCCACCCCAACTTCAAACAGCCATAACTTCTTCGTTTCAACTCCGTTTTCGACAATCTTTATATCCATGGAAATGTATTGATGAACATAATGTGGTTTAGAATTTCCACGGTGCAGTTTGTGGTTTACAAAAAGCTGCAAACCGTATATATGGTGCAATTTACGTTTTTTACTTTAAATCGTCCAATACCGCACTGTAAACACTCAAATATAACTTTTTGATCAATTTTTTAGCTAAGACCTATCTTTTTTCTTTTAGAATTTAAAGAAAAAAGTGATATATTTTTTGTTTTTACCCTTTTACTTGGTTTGTAGGATTCATTAATTTTTTTCCCTAGAGAAATAGTGATAGTATGTTGTTTTTTTAGGCAAGACAAAATTGCAAGAATGATCCTTGTGGTTAGGTGGAAATTGTCATTTTGGGCCAAGAAGGTTTGGACTAGCACTCATGGTCCAAAGGTTTTTATTTTCTTTCTACTTTGGTCCAATTAACTTTAAAAATTTTTGTAATGACGATTTGCCTTTGGTTCTTGCTTTTTTAGTTTTTTTTATTTATTTAAATACTTTTATAATTAAAAGAAAAATAAAAAGAAATACATCTCTCTCTAAACCCCCTATGTGTATTTTTGTGTGTGTAGAAACTTAAAAGGATCAAAAACCATTGCCTATGAACTGATTCTTTTGGAAATGAAGGGGGTGAGTTTGATGGACGGCAAAGAAGCCCTCCCCGCTGACCTCTTCCACCTACTCACAATGACGCTGTCCCTATGAACATGTTCATCGATTTCGCCACTAGATAATATATATATATATATATATATATATATATATATATATATGTTCTTTGTTCTGGGTTGAAAACCCATCAGGGAAGGGAGGGTGATCGTTGAATCCGTCGTTTCGTCTTCAGATATGTTTCGTTCCTCGTCATTTCGTCTTCAGATCTATCACTGTCTTCTTTATCGAATTCGTTTGAAGTAGGTTTCTTGAGTTATGGTTGTCCGTCGCCAATAGAAACCCTTACCCTAGCTTCATGAAAACCCTCGCCAGTCGCCACATCAACCTACTCTCACCTTCTAAGACCCTCAAGTTACAGTGCCGCCGAAACCCTTCATATCTACACTGAAATGAAACCTTCACCTCCGATGAAGGGATCAAATCACTTGTTTTTTGCTGGAAAATGAAGAGTGCAACCTGTTCGTTGCCTGAAAATAAAGGGCTCAGAGCTCCGATGGTGGACGCCTCCGATCTTCTAACTCCTTCAGATTCACCAGAAACCTCGATCGTTTTTTGTGAGTTTTTTCCGTGTTTGAATTCAGTTTTCATGTTTTTCCTTGATAAAACCAAAGCTATCATCATTTTTGTGTGTATGTATGTGTTCATCAGATTGTGTGTATGCGTGTATTCATTAGATTTCATGTGTGTATGTGTGTGTTCATCCGATTTCGTGTGTGTGTGTGTTCATCTGATTTTGTGTGTGCGCATGTGTGTTCATCTAATTTTGTATGTGTATGTGTATGTAAATCTATTCTGATTGTGTGTGTATATGTATTCATCAGATATCATTTAGGTGGAAATGGAGGTGACATATCGTGGTGGTGGTAGACGGTGGTCGAACGATGGTGGTGGCGGCATATGTTCTTAAGTGTTCTTGAACCTATGCATATGTTCTTGGGTGTTTATGAGAGAGAGATGTATTTTTTTTCCTTTTAAGTATAAAAGTATTTAAATAAATTAAAAAAAAAACTGAAAAAGAAAAAAACCAAAGGGAAAAATCGCTATTACGGTTTAAAGTGAATTGGATCAAAGTGGCAAGAAAATAAAAACTTTCGGACCATGAGTGCTATTCCAAACATTTTTAGCCCAAAGTGTCAATTTCCACCCGACCACAAGGACCATTCTTGCAATTTTTTCTTTAGGCAAATAAATTAAAATGTTATTAGAGAACATTGATCAAGGGAACTTTTTTTTTTATAGTTTATTATTATTTGTTTTTTGTTGACCATTTAAAACCATTAAAACATAGAACTGATTTACTTATTTTTATTGACAAATATATATATATATATATATATATATATATATATATATATATATATATTTTGAGCGGTAAGATATACTTTAGTACATTTAACCCCTTTGTGTCCATTTTGCACAATTAGTTATATTTTAGTTTTAAATATTTGTTATTTCTTTACTAATTATTTCTAGTAAATATTTAATGGCAATATATATATATATATATATATATATATATATATATATATATCGTATTTTATGTATATAAAATAAAAACTTGACATTTTGTAATTATATTTTTGTTTGTTTTGACATTATAGAAAGGCAAAACTGCAAAAATGTTCCCTGACGTATGAAGAAAATTGCCACTTTAGTCCAAAAAGGTTTGGACAAAAACCCTCACCAACATGCTATCTGTTTCTTCTACAAAGGAGGGTTTGCTTCGAGCTAGGGTTTGCTGAGGAAGATGGCGTTGGACCTCCCTTTCGCAGATCGAAGGCATCAAAACTCCTAAGGGTTTAAATACCACTTGCATCAACGATCATGTCAGAGGAGAAGACGAAGGGCGACGGGCGGTGATGTCACACCCCTAAACCAGAACGGCAGAATCGTTTGAGGGCGGATGACTTCATGTAGTATCGTAACAGTTGAATACATAGTAAATAAAGTAAACACAACTATCATATATATATATATATATATATATATATATATATATATATATATATATATATATATATAATTTAAAAGTTACATTGTTGAGTGATACTTGTTTCAAAAACAAATTACAATACGATGAAAAAATGAGTTTTAAAACCGACGCCTTAGCATCAATTCTTCAAAAGCTGAAGTTTACATGTATTACTGAATCCCTGAGAAATACAAGTAGATTTGAAAGAGTGGATCAACATTTAAGCTGGTGAGTTCATAAGTATTTAATGTTAATGTTTGTATAAATTTGAATGAAATTGTTTGTAGATGTTTGAAAACTCCTAGAAAATCTCATATTTCCTACTAGTATAAAAGTAATCTTCTACCAAGACTTGACTGTTTTAAATGTTTGCCTTTAGAAATCCAATATTTGTCCATAAGTGTGGTAGTTTAAAAGTTCCAAAACTGAATTGCAATAGTGTTTTTCATGCCTAGAATAATAGATTTATGTATGCATAAAATCGCCAATGCATTTGATAACCCCGTAAATCAACGTGTCCTTAATACTCCATTTGAGTTTTACTACCATGCTATTGACCCAGACTGACTGTAGAAACGTTCTTCACGCGTTGGAATGTTATGACGTTTGTCACCCCAGACCTGCCGGTCTAACTGTAGCTAACAGTTTAGGTGCGGGATTGTCAATCCCGTATAGATTTATACACAAGTATCACGCTCTTCCTACAAGAGATTATGGTATATAATACAGGACTTTAACTGCATACTTGAAAGTACATGAAGTTGAATGTCTCACAAAACTTAATATCAAATAGGTTTACGTATTAAAAGTCCATTTGTTCTTGTATATGAAAGTATTTCCTTGATATAGTACTTATAGTATGTAAAATCTCATGATTTCCTTGTAAACTATACCTATTATAGTTTTTCCAAAAGTATGTTTCGTTTGTATGTAAAGTATAACATTTGAAATAACATTATTGAACATTTATACTCAAAATATAAATGAAGTGTTTGATATTTATATAACATGTTTCTTTTCAAATGGACAAAGTGCTATCGTGATATGTTGCATGAGAAGGTTTTCGTATGATAGTTATAAATCACATATGATTGATTAAAACTAAAATTATAGCAAAAGACCTATGTTATTCACACGAGGATAATCGTGTGTTTACTTGTATTCCCCCCTCCCCTCCCCCCCCCCCCCCCCCCCGGTTAAAGTGTATAAAAGCATTTGAAAACGTAGTTATAGGGGTATGAACCCACTTGGTAGTTTGAAGAAGGTGAGACAGAAGTTGAGCAGAGCTTCGACCGGAGAGAGTTGAGTTGATTTCTCGGGATTTTCGGGAATCTCGGGAATGTAAGAACTTCCTTTGGAACTTGGATGTGAAGACCGGGGCTTCGGGATGGCTTCGGGGGTTAAAACGCAGAGCTTTGGCACGAGAGAGAAGAGAATTGAGCACCTAAACCCGAAACCATCGATTTCTGTTTATAGAGGTGAATTTTGAGAATTCATGTCGTGAGCATGGGTGGCTCACGTCGTGAGCTCGGCCTGGTATTCTCCCGTAGACTTATCAACTCATTGATAGGCTCTGGAACCCATCAGCCACAGGTTCACGTCGTGAGCTGCCTGACAGTCTCGAGTTTTGTGCCTTGAACTTGTAAAATCCGTAACTTCCGCGTACGAGCTCTGTTTTCAACGTTCTTTATATCCACGCGTAGGTAAGATTATGCTCTACAACTCTCGTTTAGACTCCGTCGGCTAATTTTGACTTTATTTTTAATATTATATTTTTAACAGGCCGAGACTGGAAAAGTGTTGGATTAGTGTCTAAGTCCATAACTATTTTGGTATGTACTTGACCCGATGGTGCATGGTCCTTTTGGGTTGCCTTCACCAAAGCAACTTGATAGGATGAATTATGGAGAGAAAGGATTAAATATGATTTATTAATATATTATGAGAATAATATATTAAAGGAGAAATCATATTGTTTAATTAATATTAGTCAAGAATTAATTAGCAATTAGTTTTGTGACTAAAAGAGATTAATTAAACTTAAGGGACTAAAATTGTAATTATAAGATAATTGCAATTTGGGCTATGGATTGTCTTAAATTAAGGAGTGGACGAATTCTATGGGGAAGCCCATAAGGAAATCGTCCAAGGCCTTAATTAAAGGAGTCTATGGGTTGCTTAGGGCTTAAGCATCCAAATTAGGGTTTCCTTGTTAGATAACCCTAATAGCCTCACTATAAATAGACCCCTTAAGGACCAAAAACGTGGCTAAGCTTGGTTCTAGGGTTTCACATGTTTTTGGGCAGCCTCCATCCTCTCTCCTCTTCATCCTCTTGCTTATGGTGTTTGTGAACCATTAGAGGAGTGACATTTGTGACTCTAAGCTGTCTAAAGTCAATACAAGGAGATTTGGGATTGTTATTGCTACATAACAATCAAGGTAACATCTTAAACCTATTCTCATGTTAATATGATTACTTGTATGCTAGAATTAGGGTTTATAGTCTTGGATAACTTGCATGTACAATAGAGAAACCTAGATCCAAGCATTAGGGTTTGTATGACCACATAGGATGTTCTTAGGACCAAAACCCATTAGTGGTACCAGAGCCAGGTTGGTTTCTATTGTATTGATGCATTGTATGATTGAAAAATTCGATTTTTTGGTTCTGGAGGCTGGACTCGCCGAGTCCATGCCTGACTCGGCGAGTCGGCTGGTCAGATGGAGGGAAAACCGGGATTTCTTGCTGTTTTTGCTTAAGGATAGTTGCCTTATCATATTAGATCGATATTAATCCGATTTTATGATATATTTGACTATATTCTTGATCTAATTGAAGATATTTATCAATTAATAAGATAATTGTTTCCTTATATGATAATTGATTAATTATTTTGATTAAATTGGTAAATTGTTTTGCAAGAAATCATTTAAATTAATCAAATATGGATAATTATGTTAATTTAGATTATTTGTTATTTGATCCTTGTTGTTATGAAAAGTTACATATTTTCCCTTTTAGGTTTTATAGTTTAAATTTGAACCCAAAAGTTTTGTTGTTTTGAAATTTAAATAGTTGAAACCCTAATGTTTTGAAAAAGGTTTCAAAACTTGCCCTCAAGTTTTGGAATTTAAATTTTGAATTAATAGATTAATTTTGATGTATATTTAAATTCTAAACCCTAATGTTTTGAAATGTTTCAAAACTTTCCCTCAAGTTTTGGAATTTAAAAGTTGATTAAAAGTTTAATTAGGAATGTTAAATTCTAAAACCCAAGTAATGTTTTGAAAAGTTCAAATCACTCCCTTATGGTTTTATTAATTAATTAAGGTGTATAATTAAAAGAGGTTTAATAAATCCATAAAAGTTTAGGTTAACAATTTAATTGAATTAAAAGTATAATTGTTAAATTAAACCACCTAGTATTTTAAAAGTGTAAAATACACCCTATACTATATATATAACATTAAAAGTCTAACATTATATATATGTATGAGTAAAAGTCAGTCTTACCGTTAGTAGGCCTTATTCACGAAGTTGGTCTATAAGGGGTGTTTAAGGAAATTGCCTATAAAATGGCGATTGAATGGGTATCCACTCTTACCCACCGCACTCTTGACTAGTGGAGGGTCGTTAGCCGAACGGGTAGGATAGGAAGAAACCCTCCATTATAAGTATAATGAATTATTAAAGTAACTAAATGTTTTCATAAAATTCCCAATCTTAGTTACTTAGGCAAAAGTGAATTGATGCAATTCCATGAAATTACACTTTGTGCCCTTGCAAAGACGTTAGTGGAGCGTGTGTGGTTTACCGGCACACTAAATGGTTCTAAGAAAAGGTAGCAAAGGGTGACTCAATGTTTGTCATAGTTCGGTGGAGCGTGTGTGGTTTACCGGCACATCAAATAGGTGACTGTAACATGTGAGGGCACCATGTAAGTTTGCATGGTTATTCACACCTGCTTTGTGATCCTCGGCATCCCAGTCACAAACAAGAGGGGCATATCGAGATTTAAACATGCCATTGAAAGTTCAATGAATCTCAAAGGATCTAGGAGTTTTCATATATTTAAAACTTAAAATTTCTTTTTCGTTTTTCATGGTGGAAATTAGTGAATCATCATTCACTTACCTTCAAATGTTCTGCAATTTGAGTTACGGCATCCCTCTCCCGAGTTGTAGAACATTGTGTTGGGTCCTAGCCTTAGTATCTCATTTGGGTGATTTACTGAGGACTCAATCTATCAACTAACTTGAATTCGTTTTCTCCCGTTTTGTAGATGTCAAAGTTTGACAACTATGGTCTTCCCAAATCCCGTGGAACAAGCTTTTCACATGAAGATGATATTCCACGATTCGATCGAGGAACAAGAAATCATGCTTCACTTCCTCCACCTCCTCCAATTATTCTCCCTAACCCACAAGTTCAAAGGCTTGAAAAGTTCAAGATCACTCAAGCCCTTTTTGGCAAGTAAACATAAAGAAGGAAAGCCGGTGTGTGCACACGTCCTAGGGATGACGTCACACATTGATAGGTTAAGAATGTTGGGATCCGTTGTCTGTGAGGAAATGGCTGTTGATTGGGTTCTTCAGTCACTTCCTAACTCATATAGTGAGTTCGTAAGAGAGTACTATATGATAAACCGCGACATGACCCTTATAGATCTCACCTATATGCTTATTGGTGCTGAATCAAAAATGTTTTGGCGCAATAGAAAAGCAAAGTTGATTGGTGAATCTGCCTTCAAGACCTCTATGGATATGGACAATGGCAACGAAAGACATGTTATGATCGGAAAGTTTGATCATAAGAGAAAGGCAATGTCTGAATTAGTTCCATGTCATGTTCCAAAAGAGTCAATTTGCTTTTATTGCCAAGAGAAAGGGCATTGGAGACGAAGCTGCCCCATTTACCTAAGAGATCTAAGAGATGGGAGAGTCGAAACGTATGGCTCTAATATAGGTAAAATCCATTAGCTAACTCTTTTAAGCTTCTATTCTAGATTCTTAATACATAATGTGATAAGATTACAATTGATGTTTTGTAGGATCAAAGAAAAGAAAGGAAGCTTAAGGGAAGAAGTGAGCATAATCTAACCGTGAAGGAATGGATTTCGATCGCATTTCTCGAAAATTAGATTCTTGAGCTACTACTTAGAGTTAGAATTAGATTGCTAAGAAAGATGTATTAGCATAAGTTTTTCAATGAATTGCATTGTAAGGACAAATTTTTCCGCAATAAAATAAATTTTGATTTTATATTATTTATTTATCCTTGCAATGGCGTATATGAAAATTGATGTTTGAATGTTTCTATTATTAGCAATAATGGATTTGGTTCTTATTATGTTATTTGTGGAAATGTCGAAGAATTTACCAAATAAGGAAAGTTTCTCATCACCCAAGTTTCAATTGGACAGAAACTTGGAATCATGCAACTTGGTTGCACGATGAATGAGAAATTTCATATTTGGAAATTAGACTAATTCATTGACAAAGTGTCAAGTGAAGGACTAGGAGATCGAGTACACAAAGTTGCGTGTTGATCAAGTCCACCATAAGAATAACAAAAATATTCGTCATGATTTACTAAAGGTTTAGTAAATATGATTATACTTACAAGATTAAGTGTAATTCTGAATTGATTGAAAATGTTTAAATCAATAGCAGAACGAATAAGAAGAATCAAGTAGGCAGAAAGATAAAAGTTTCTCCATTCTAAGAAGAAAGGAGAGTAGCTTTTATGCTTTATGATAGGTCTTAATGATTAAGAACCATATCTCAATTGATCCTCTAAGTGAGTCTTAGTACAATTGTATGTTTAAGAAGAGGAATCAAGGATTGAAGAAATTGTTAAATCAAGAAGTCAATCATACTTCGTTCCAAAACAAGTCTTAAAGTTAAGATTGTGACATTGAGTGAAAAGTATTAAGCAGGTTTATAACATTCGTCAAATGTGGAAAGTTGTGATGTCTTGGATAAGACAAAGACCAACTAGGACCAATTTATGAAGAGTTTTGATAAAAGCTACACTAACTCTTGAATATTTGTTTGTCAAGAAATGTTTTGACAAGAGAATCTTATATGTCAAGAAGTCAGTGGGAGTCTTAATGGTCTTGAAAGGTTTCAAGAACAAATCAAATAAACCTTATCAATCATCGCTAGCACACGAGTTGAGGTTTACAACCTATCGTGTTGACATTATAATGTTTCTACGCTGTTCCAATTGAGTTAATTATGCATGTGAGTCCTATGAGTTCTCATTTGAATGTATAAAAGGCAAGGACCTTAATTAATGAAAGGTACATTGATAGGAAATGGTGAGCTGCTTCACTACTTGGAAGACATGGTGGGCATCTGTGCTACCATAGGGCAAGAAATCAAGATTAAGAAAGTTCGATCCATATGAGTTTGAATTTGTCGTAAACCTTGGTTTTGACAAATTCACATGGATAGGAACACGTACACCATTAAAATCTAAGTGTCATAAGATTCCCTCCTTCATGAAAATGATTGTGAGGAAATGCTTTCACTAAGAAAGATTTTAAGAAGATAGTGATTGTAAAATTGCATTCTCGAATTCGATTATGGTTACGGTATCCCTTTCCATGATTTGAATTGTGAGGTTTGGCAATTAGTATTAAGTGTTTAGACACACATATGAACTATCTAAGGCAAAGGTGTATAAGTTCAAGAAGCCTTGATAAAAGATTATCAAAGCATTAAGTATTAGACACATGGACTTAAGAAATTCAATAGGTATTGTTTTTCTGAAAGTTAAGATGTTTATGAATACATGTCGAAGCTAGTGGGAGCATAAGTGTTATGTTTTATAGTAATCATCATGATAGTGGGAGCATAAAAGTTATGATTGTATGATTATTATGGAAAGTATTGCAAGTTGGCAATATTAATTATAGAAAACAAGAGTTATACCTTGCAAAGTTGTAAGGATGGAATAGTTGTTTTGCTATAATTAAGGGAGAGAATATTATGCTTCATTTCAAATCTAAAGGCTTAGGTTGTGGAATGTTAATAACTTAGTCAAAGAAACATAGTGTGTTCTTAAAATTTCGATTATGATTACGGCATTCCTCTTCACAATTCGAATTTTTGAGAACATAGCAAATAAAATATTATGGTGGAAGATTGATAAAGTATCAAATCTTTATGTAAGACATTTTTCATTGTGTCCCATACGCTTCGGGTATAGGATTGATTGCATAGGCTATAATATTTGACCATTCTAGAATTTTCCAAATGTCTAGCGCATTTAGAGGGAAAAAGGACTAGAATCGGTTTTGACTAAAATAATTAAACAACTATCAAAGGACAATCCAAAGTTTGACGAGGATTGGTTGCTTGTGAGTAGTTGGAAGTATAGTATAGGAAAATATGGAAATGTTTCCATATTGGATGGACCATATCGACATTATTAAGAATGAGTTGTCATATGGAAAATATAGAAACGTTTCCATATTGGGAATTGAATATTGAAAATCTATGACTAGATTAGAAACTTTTATGCAAAAGGATGTTCAAAGAATGTACTTTGAGTGAGATACATCACGTATATGGAATTGTCTTGTAACAATCTCCGATAGAGGAATTTGTAATATCATTGGCAATAGTCTTTGTGACTTTGGTGCAGTGACATTACGAAAGGATCGTTGCATAGAATGTTAGAATCTAGCATATTCTATAAGTAGCAAGAATTTGATATTCTTTCACTTATGAAAAAGGATTTGGAGTTGTGAAATGAGAATGATAGGAAATGTGCTCAATTTGGTCTATTTCACAAAGTAAGAACCATAGGTAAACATTGTGTGCATGCTAAGAGCATGGGACAAGTGTAATAATTCAAGTAAGAAGTTGATTACCCGAAACGACAAATAATGAGTAATCGATATGGTGATAAATAAAAGGTGTTTTATTTATACTCAAAGGTTTGAGGCCATATGGGATTAGTGTTATTCTTGTGTTTCACTTTGCATGTTTTGACTTCCAGAATAATTTAATTGGTTAAGAATAGTCAAATTATTTAAACGGGCCACAGTCATTCATATGATTGGAAGTAGATATGAATGAAGACTGTCGTGAATTTGTGTGTGGATTGTCTAAAGAGCATTAGACATAAGCAAATGTTTGCTGCAACGTTCATGAGTGCTTACGAATATGATTTGAACATTGGATTAGACCCACGCTCACTTAGATCATTCCATGGATTGTGTCACGAGTGATTGGTGAGACGATAACATCTTATATTCTTGAAACCAAGATGTGTGAGTTGTATCTTGCGAATCGGTTTCACATTGATAATATGCAAACACACTAGTAACTTGGTGTTATAAAACATATTGTTGTGTGTGATTCGGTGAGTGAGTACAAGCAAACATTGTATCAAAGTTTATCCGTTCCTTTTATCCAAAGTAGGATAAAAGCGATATCTTTGGGCCCCTCGATGATTTAGTGATGACAAACGTAAATGCTCGGCCGGGCTAGGGCTAATTTGATTTGTTCAATTAGTCAGTCGTCATAAATCGGGAATCGAGAAATAGTACAAAGAGAATGATTGGAAATCGTGTCTCATACGATATCTAGAATGGAGGAATATATGATCCCTTATATAAGGACACGCGTATTTGATAAGATCAGAGTTGACAACGGCTTTGGAAAGCTACGATTGCAGATCAGGATCTGAAGTCATACGCATAATAGTTATTAGACTTATCCAAGTGGGAGACTGTTGGATTAGTGTCTAAGTCCATAACTATTTTGGTATGTACTTGACCCGATGGTGCATGGTCCTTTTGGGTTGCCTTCACCAAAGCAACTTGATAGGATGAATTTTGGAGAGAAAGGATTAAATATGATTTATTAATATGTTATGAGAATAATATATTAAAGGAGAAATCATATTGTTTAATTAATATTAGTCAAGAATTAATTAGTAATTAGTTTTGTGACTAAAAGAGATTAATTAAACTTAAGGGACTAAAATTGTAATTATAAGATAATTGCAATTTGGGCTATGGATTGTCTTAAATTAAGGAGTGGACAAATTCTATGGGGAAACCCATAAGGAAATCGTCCAAGGCCTTAATTAAAGGAGTCTATGGGTTGCTTAGGGCTTAAGCATCCAAATTAGGGTTTTCTTGTTAGATAACCCTAATAGCCTCACTATAAATAGACCCCTTAAGGACCAAAAACGTGGCTAAGCTTGGTTCTAGGGTTTCACACGTTTTTGGGCAGCCTCCATCCTCTCTCCTCTTCATCCTCTTGCTTATGGTGTTTGTGAACCATTAGAGGAGTGAAATTTGTGACGCCAAGCTGTCTAAAGTCAATACAAGGAGATTTAGGATTGTTATTGCTACATAACAATCAAGGTAACATCTTAAACCTATTCTCATGTTAATATGATTACTTGTATGCTAGAATTAGGGTTTATAGTCTTGGATAACTTGCATGTACAATAGAGAAACCTAGATCCAAGCATTAGGGTTTGTATGACCACATAGGATGTTCTTAGGACCAAAACCCATCAAAAAGTCCGTAAAAAATCCATAACTTCTTCATCCGGTGTCCGTTATCGTCAGACTTTTTATCGTTGCGCTACTGTTGTTGAGATCTTCGATTCTCATTTAGGTTGTTTCGGCCAAAAATCCCTCGATCTCTACTTCGAGTTTTTAGCTAACTACCGTTGTCACGAAACTTAGAAAAATCATAACTTCCTCATACGAAGTCGGATTTTGACGTTCTTTTTATGCACGTTCACAGGCTAGTACAATCTACGACTTTCGTTTAGATACCCAAGGCTAAAAGTATTTTATTGAAATTTCTCTTTTTACGTTTGTTAGTGTTTTACCGGTGTTGGCACAAATTTTTGATTGGTCATAACTTCTTCGTTATAACTTAGATTTTAGTGTTCTCTATATTTCTGAAAACCTTGACACGATAACTATAATTTTAGTCAACCTAATAGAAATTTTTGAACATTCTATTTTTGACGCTAATTTCATTACATCAAAAGAGATTACAATTCTTGACTTTTTAGGTCATTACATTGATTCGAAATATCGGGTTGTCACAGCTGATAGGTTTTTTTTTGGTGATTATTCCCTTCCAGATCTTGAAACCAACAAGGAACTCCGAAGATGTAACGTGATCGATGAGGTTTCTGTTGGTCATAGCTCAACGTCTTTGTCGCAGGAACGACGGTTTCAGATGGTGGTTTCAGAGTTAGAGTCTTTGTTGTTTGCAGATGACCAAATACACAAAATCCTAGCTCTTTAAATATCGATTTGTCTTCCTGATCAAAGGTTGGTGGTAGCGGAGAAAATGGGGGTTGAAGATGAAAACCCTAAGCGGAGTGTTCATGGGGTTTGAACTGTGGTGGTAGTATTTTGACATGTGTTGGTGGTAGAAAGGCAGTGGTGGTGATGTTAAAAGGAGGCAGCAAAATGTGTGGCACTAGCAACATTCAAATCAAATGTGTTCTGATCGGTGATGGCGGGATTTTAGAAGCATTCATGAGGTGGTGGTAATGACGGTTGTTGCCGGAAAATTAATGTTGGTGGTGGTGTTGAACTGGTGGCAGGTGATGTTGGTGGTGGTCCGAAAAATTAGGCTTGAATTCATCAGATTTTTTTCATATTCTCTTGTTCTTGGCTCGTGGGGGTGTTGATATGTGATGGTGGTGGTGGTCTGATGGTGGTTTGCTAGCGTTCCAATGGTGGTCCGATAACTGCTTTGGGGGTGTTCCCAAGTCTCCGGTGACTTGCTCCGGTGAAGTAAAGAGATCAAGTGAGAGAGGGTATAAATTATGGGGTAGTGGTAGGGTATTTTTTTGTCTTTTTAAAAAAAATTATTTAGAAAATTGATAGAGTAATTAAAAAAAAAGGGGGGGGGGGGGATTGGAAAACACCAAGGGTAAATTTGTCTTTATAAGAAGTTTAAAATTTTGAACCAAAGTCACACCAAAATCAAACTTTTGGATCACTGGTGCTAGTCCAAACTTTTTTGGACCAAAGTGACAATTTTTTATATAATGTATGTTTAAAAACGACTAATTAATAAGTAAGTTTATAGAACATTTTTGATAGATGAAGATATATTAGTTATTTTTATTTAAAAATGCTATTGGAATAATGTATGTTTAAAAATGATTAATTAAATAAATGAGTTTATAGAACATTTTCGATAGTTTTTTTTTTGGGGAAAGGCAAGAAAATTTTATAAAAAACAGACTAGCAAGATGTTAAACAAAATCACATATTACAAGCCAAACGAAGAGAAAAACACAACACTAAACTATGTCTTTTAGCTCTATATTTCATCTAGTTAAACACCAAGACTTGAATGTCATCCGTAACTTTTTGTGGAGTGCACTTTGAATTTATGAAAATAACTGCATTTTTGCATTCCAAACGCTCCATAACATGGTAAAAATAAAAGCTAACATGAGCTTCAATAATTGTTTATTCCCACAAACCTCTTTAAGCAACCTCTTTAGCTACCTCAAACGACTCGAAACAAGCCGGAAAGGCACCACTCCACGAAACAAGTCAATTCCAAATCTCACGAGCAAACGAGTTATTGAAGAACACATGATCAATGTTCTCCTCCAAATTGTCGAAGGAACATAAACTAGAGAAGGCATACAAACCTTTCATAGTAAGATTCGATGCAAGAGAAATTCGATTTTTGAAAAGCCTCCATGACAAGCAAGAAACTTTTGAAGGAACCCAATTGCATTAGGAAAAGCTATCAATACAAGAATCGCAATCTTTTCCAATCATACTAGGATATAAATTTTAGGGAAGAACTCCTTAAGTGTAACTTTCCTCTTTATTTATCTTTCCAAAAGAAAGTATGATCATAACTATGCACCACTCCCTCAAGACATATATCATTATCAAGTAATTCATTCTTACTAGATGCAATATTAAGCCAAGTAACATAGTTGAACCATTGCAATACTCTTAAAAAAAAGAGAAAATTAAATTGCTTCTTACCATTTATGTCTACAAATTTCCTACCCACTAACATTATTACAAGTGTCATCTTTCCATATTTTTTTAACTATCTCATTAAGATTATATTAGGAATATATCAAATTAAATTAAACTGAATGATGGAATGATGACACATGTCAAAATATTAATAGGTAGGAATATTTGTAAGCATAAAAAATAGAAAAAAAAAATAGAAGATAATTTAATTTCTCAAAAAATATATATATACAACAGTTTGATTATTTTAAAAAAAAAAAAAAAAAAAGAACCTTTTTTACCGGATGAAATCGAGTGAAAAGACAAAACCAAAAATTAGATCCATCTTTCATACTAAAAAGTATTATATTTTTTATAAGCTATTGCCTATTGGAAGCATCCTATAAAATCAAACAGGCGATGATTGCAAGTTCACAAGTACCAACAATGGTAATGGTGTTGAGTCCAATCCATTGTTAGTTGTTACCAACCCCAGCACGATTTAAATACTCCCGGCCATCGGCATCAGCCGCCGTCCCCTCCATTTTCATACGCCAGTTTGAAGGTTTTGTTTTTTCTCATTTGTCTTTCCCTCAGCCCTCAGGTCACGTCATTTGGAAGTTTCTACTCATTCTTTCTTTATGGTTATAGCTTTTTCTTTCATCTTCAACGTAACTAGTTGGAAAATGAACCCCGAAGACGAAGTCAACCTCCACGCATCTCCTTTTTCCTTCCTTCAATCATCTGTCAAACAACCAAACTTTGTATTTCACGTTTGGGAGACCCGACAAAACACCAACAATTCAAGAATTTTTTGGGTTCCAACAATCATGGTTCGTTGCTCACCAACTGTTCGCCGAATTGTCTAAAAGAAATGGAACACTTTCTTGATTCAAATATTGGATAATTCCGATACTGTCATCTCTTATCCCAGGTCTTCTCTTCACTTTGTGTGTGTAAGCTTTCTTTACTTGTGATTGCTTTTCGTCTGCTGGGTTCTTCAAATGGAGGGTAAAAGCCTCTCTGTTATTGTTCCCGACGCTGATGAGGCAAGTAGCAGTGTAACAAAAGATTCCGAAACTCTGTCAGAACTCTCTCACTCTACACGTAAATTAGGTGTAATTCTCAATGAATTTAAAGAAAACAAGATCATGGAGACATCTCCCATTAGAAAAGCTGTTGACTCTCTTGAAACAGAGCTACAAAGGGCTAAGGCTTTGGTTGCAAGTCCCCTTTATTCATCTTCACCAAACAAGCGAATTGAAGAGATCACAGAAAATCTTGGCAGATCAATAGGCCTTGTGCTGTTTGCTAGTCATGATGTTTCTTTGACTGGTAAAGAAAAACTTGAAACTTTAAGGAGAGAGATGATGAGTGTTGCACAGTTCAGTGCTGCAAGTTCTGATAGTAAATCAGACTTTCTTGATGATGTTGAAACAGAAGAAAACGAGGAAGATGATGAAGAGGAGGAGAATGTTGTTGGAGAGATAGTTGAAGAGGAAAAAGTTGTTTCATGTTCTACTGTTGAAGATATCGTTTTGTACCTCAAGTGTGGAGATGATGAACAGCTAAAACTTGCACTTTTTGCTTTGGACACGTTAATAAAGGATCATAAAGCTACAAATGAATGGATTGATTCTGAAGGAATTGTCCCAATTCTTTTCAATAGGTTAACTTCAGCAAAACCACTTAATCGCTTGAGTATCATTCAAAATCTGAGATCCCTTGTTGCACAAAATGATGGTATTAAGGTATGTATCTTCTTTCTTTCACTTCTAGTGTGTGTATGTGTGTGTGTAACTGTGTGTTTTACCGGTCAAATAACGTGCAGAGCAAGATGACAGAGGTAGAGTATTTGTCAGCACTGGTCAAATCTTTGACTCGTGAAGAGGAAGAACAGAAAGAAGCAGTAAGCTTGTTATCATCTCTTTCTGATGTTTCTGATGTGAGAAGAAGAATTGGAAGAATTCAAGGATGCATAGTTATGTTAGTTGCTATTTTCAATGGTGAAGATCAAACAGCTTCACAAGATGCAGGAAGATTGTTAGCTGCTTTATCGAGCAATACCCAGAATGCCCTTCATATGGCAGAAGCTGGTTACTTTAAGCCTTTAATTAAGTATTTAACAGAAGGTAACTTCATCAAAGATTCAAAGCCTTTTACTTGATGTGTTATTTACTTATTTATTTCCAAGATTTCAAACCCATTAATAAAAATGATTAATTTGATAAATTCTTGCAGGATCTGACATGAGTAAAATTCTCATGGCAACTGCAATTTCAAGAATGGAACTTAGAGATCAAACCATGGCTTCAATTGGAGAAGATGGTGCAATTCCACCTTTAGTTAAAATGTTCAAAGAAGGAAAACTTGAATCAAAACTCTCATCTTTAAGTGCCTTACAAAATTTATCCACATTAAAAGAAAACACACGAAGATTAATAAATTCCGGAATTGTCCCTTCACTACTTCAACTCATGTTTTCTGTAACATCTGTTCTCATGACACTTCGCGAACCAGCTTCAGCCATTCTTGCAAGAATTGCAAAGTCAGACTCCATGTTAGTCAACCATGGAATTGCCCTTCAAATGTTCTCACTTTTGAATCTTTCAAGTCCCATTATCCAACACCACCTTCTAGAAGCTCTAAACAGCATTGCATCTCATTCTACTGCTTCAAAAGTCAGAAGAAAAATGAAGGAAAACGGATCAATTCAACTTCTTTTACCTTTTCTTGATCAAACTAATCCCAAAACAAGAACAGGTGCCTTCAATTTGATTTACACTTTATCTAAGGAATTATCCGATGAACTTACAGAACAATTAGGAGAAACTCATCTTATAATCATTGTAAACATTCTATCATCTTCAACATCCGAATCCGAAAAAGCTACAGCTGCTGGAATCCTGAGTAATCTTCCTGTTAATGACAAAAAAGCTACAGAGATACTCAAAAAGGCTAACTTACTACCTGTTCTTGTGTCCATTTGTTCAAAGCAAACAACTTTATCATCCCATTTGTTTGAAAACATCGCGGGTATACTCATTAGATTTACAATCACATCTGATGTGAAATTACAACTTTACTCAGCTGAAAATAAAGTAATCCCAGTTCTGATAAAGCTCTTATCAGAAGGGTCGATAGTTTCCAAAAGCAGAGCTGCAATCTCACTAGCACAGTTATCAAGAAACAGTTTAAATCTGAGAAGGGCAAAAATGTCAAGATGGTTATGTGTTCCTCCATCTGTGGAATCCTTCTGTGAAGTTCATAATGGTTACTGTTTTGTGAAGAGCAGTTTTTGTTTAGTGAAAGCAGGTGGTGTTCCTTTATTGATACAAGTCTTGAAAGGTAATGAAAGGGAAGGTGATGAAAATGTACTTGATGCTTTATCGAATCTTTTGCAAGAAGAGATATGGGAAAATGGGTGTGGGTTTATTGAGAAATTGGGTGGGATTGAAGCTGTTATAAAAGTTATGGAATTGGGGAGTTTAAAAACGAAAGAAAAAGCAGTTTGGATTTTGGAGAGAGTTTTTAGGGTTGAAGAGTATAGAGTTAAGTATGGGGAATCTGCTCAAGTGGTGTTGATTGATGTTGCACAAAATGGAGATTTGCAGTTGAAACCAATTGTGGCAAAGTTGTTGGCTCAACTTGAACTCTTGCAGGTTCAATCTAGTTATTTTTGATTTTTGATTTTTGGAATATTTTGTTTTGTGAAAATCATTTTTTTGGGTTCTTGATTTTGTATAAAAAGGATGTGTTACTATATTAATTGTATTGTACAAATATATGAAAATGAAAATTGTGTTGATTCAGAAGTTTGGTAATAGAAAGATGTTGGATTTTTTTGGAGCCTAATTTTCTATCTAATTATAAAAATATCTTTCAAATACAAAAGCATTTTTCACTGTTATAGATGGGTAAAATTTTGAAAGTTTAATGCTATAATAAGAAAAAAAAGTAAAGGTATAATGTTATAATTGGGTAGATTTTTAAAAGTATAATGCCTTGATAAGAAAAAAAAAATGGAAAGTATAGTGCTATGATAGGAAAAAATGAAAGTAGGATGCTATTAAAAGTCTTGCATTTAGCCTTGAAGTATATGACCAAAAAAAAAGTTTGAATACCTTATAACTTAAAAGTCTTAAGTTTTGTGCTATGAATAACTTGTATTTATATTCAAATTCCAAGATTCCTGTTTATTGTTTAAATATGTGGATGTTGAAATTTGAATTTGCGTATAATTTTAATACATCGAAAGCAAATGTTGGAAGTCAATATTTGAATTCAAATCCCTTGAACACTACTTTAATTTGAATAAGATATAGAATGGCATACGGGAATCTTTTTGAAGTTGAATTTGATACTTATGCTTTCCATAAAATAATAAAGATTGATCTGATTGATTGGACTAAAAAATGTCAAGCTGATTAAATCGGGTCATTCTAAATACATGAATCCAATTCCATTTACACGACGAATTGATTGACTTGATATATTACAGTTAGCAATTTAACCACTTTTAATATATTAAATTAATTTTCCCTCGTCAAAATCACTTATTTAAAATTGATGATGATGTGATTTTTTCATTTATATTAAATACCCTTATATTTATATTGATTTTCTTATGCTTTCTAAATCTTTAGTTTATATATATATATATATATATATATATATATATATATATATATATATATATATATATATATATATATATATATATATATATATATATATATATATATATAGGTTCTATGGAAAACAAAAAAACCCTAAAACTCATAAAAATGCATAAAAAAAACTTAGAGATCACAAAAAAAATTTTGAATCGCAGGTTTTTGTTAAAATTCGCTGAAAAAAAATCAATTTTTTTTTTGTAAAACAAATTTTTTTCACCGATTTTGTATAAAAAGCTGCGCTTTGGAAAACCTAAAAATCATAAAAATGCATAAAAAAATACTTAGAGAGCACAAAACTTTTTTTTGAAATTTTTTTTGAAAAAAGCGCAGTTTTTTATACAAAATCGGTGAAAAAAATTTTGAAAAAAAAATTGTTTTACAAAAAAAAAATTGATCTTTTTTTCAGCGAATTTTAACAAAAACCTGCGATTCAAATTTTTTTTATGATCTCTAAGTATTTTTTATGCATTTTTATGAGTTTTAGGGTTTTTTTGTTTTCCATAGAACCTATATATATATATATATATATATATATATATATATATATATATATATATATATATATATAACTATTTGCTAAATTAAAAAAAAAACAATTTTTTTATTTATAGAGATCTTAATAATTATAAATAACAAAACATAAACTTGATTTTATTAATTATCAGATATTATAACTGTAGAATTGTTATAATTACTGTGTGTTGCAAATGGAGAATTGTAGGAATTCAGACGAGCAGCATAAACAGGTTCCCATCCAGCAGATTGTGATGATCTGTTATGTCGATGACATAACCTAAAAGTATTTGCCACATTTTGCATCCAATCCATCAATTCTTGACGAGAATTGAAAACCTGACAATTATATTATTATCAGTAGCTAACAAATGCATCAATGCTAACATTACTGTAACAATATACTAATAAATTTATACCTTATCCGTTTTGAATAGTGATGTGTCATCGAAGAAATAATTACTTTCATTCAAACTTTCGTTTTCATCTGCTTCATTTGTGTCCATTGGATGGATATCCGTTTCGAATGACGATCTGTCTTCGAAAAAATAGTTACTTACATTCAAGCTATTATTTTCATCTACTTCATTTGTCTCTATTGGATAAATATCATCTTTCTAAACATAACACAGAGAAAAAACATACATTTAACAACAATACAATAAAAAATAAGAAAGGTTAAGTACAAATACCTCATAATATGTGTCACCCATCCATTTTTTCCAACTTGCCATTTAATAAAATCTATATTTATAACAAATATTGTATATTTGCTTTTAATGAAAGTTACTTTCAAAATGACATTGCAAGTCGCTTTCAGTTTAACAAATAAGAAATATCAATTGTCTATATAAAGAAAGAAATTGAAACCAAATTTTCATTTTTATCCCTTCTATTTTTGTTAATGTTTCATAGTTTATATTTCTTATTTAACAAATTAATTTTTTTTTATTAATATTTAATAATATTTAATAATATTCATTATTACTCTTCTTGTAAATGTATTCATGAGATCATTTTAATTATACAACTTTTATGATTAAATAATATGTTTCTATTTGTTACTTTTCAAAATTAATAAAGTTTCAAGGTGGGTTTAAGATATAAATTAAAAAAATCTAGGGTTTTTTCTAAAACTACAATGTAAACTGGAGGTATAAAATTGTAATATTACATTTTGTCGATAGATTGATTGACACACATTTTGACACGATAATTGAAATGATATATGTCAGTTGCCATTTTTAATTTATTAAATTGAATAGATGTTGCTAGAATGAGTTAAAAATAGATGTTGCTAGAACGAGTTAATAGCGATTCTTTTATTATTTTTTAGGTTTTTTAATACACATTAAATTATGATTAATTTACTTAATTTTACTTAAATAAATGTTGTTAGCAATGGGTTAGAAAAGTTATAAATTGGTCGGTCGTTAATAATACGAATTTTGAAAATAATAAAATATATTATTAACATTTTGATGAAAAATAAATTTACTGAAAATGGTTAGAATACATAGTAATACTAAAAATAAAATATAGAGCCTTAACGTTTTAATTGATATTATTTTGAAAATATTTATAAGACTAATTGTATAGTTTTTCCAGATCTATATATATTTTTAAGAAAATAAACCAATACTAGCCTATATAATAATAATGAAATTGCAAACCGTATAATTATTAAGATTAAGTTTTCATCTATATATTTGAAATAGATAATAATGAAATTATTGGAATTCGAAAGAACAAAAAGGGTGTGTTTTGTAATTTATATCTAAGTGAAAGGGATTAAATTAGAAAAGACAGAAAAACAATTGAAATAATGTGAAATGACAAAAGTGATGGGACTGTTTATGCAGTAATCAAATCAATACTCTAATGCTATGGGTATGGTTAACACCAATCTACTCAAAAAGTAAAGCCACGTCAGCGTTACATCACTTTCACTACCAACCTACTATCAACCCGCTGACACATCACCTTCACTACTAACCTACTATCAACCCACTAAGGCACTAACCCTTAGAAATGATTACCACTCCACATCATTTTTTTCTTTTTTATATTTTTGAATAATATTAAATTAAATTAAAAAACAATTCAAATAAAACACACATTAAAAACATTAAATTAAAAAACATTGCATTAATTTTTAAACACACAAACTTAAATCCTACAATATTTAAAAAACAACAATAAAAAAATCCTAAATTACTTATTTTTCCTAAAATACTTAAATGACAAAAAAAATCCTAAATTACTTATTTATCATAATTTACTTAAAAAAACAGCACAACAACTAAAACATAAATATAAGAACCTAATCCGCATACTTAGCACGGACACGTTGTTGGATTTTGATAAATGTCACGAGATTTTCGGGGTCGAGATCCGATAGGGGTTTCGAGTTTATGATTTGAAGATCAGTAAGAGCGATTTTTTGGCGACGAGCTTCCTCCGTAGATTCGTATTTTTTTCTAGAAAACTTAAAGTTTTATCTATTGATTCCACAAGCCTGTCGTCGCTAGTTGCGGTTGCTTTCCCGCTTGAAGACGCCGCCCGTTTTGCTTTGTCCCTTCCCAGTGGTCGACAGAGTTGGACTTCAGGTGGGCCGTCTCCCTTGGCAACATCGACGTCATCATTGAGGTCTAACCCAAAACCCGTGTCCGATTCAGAAGTTTTTGCTCTTTTGTTGGAGCCGGTGGTCGAGTCTGAATGCGATGTCTCCGGATTAAGGACCCATTTTGGACCTTGACGGCAAACTTCCCATGCTTTTTGGTGACCAAATGGTTTACCGTTGTTGGTCACTTTGAATTGGTTGCACGCGGTTGATAAAATGTTGAAAATCGTTGGAAGCACTTTTATGCATATTTTTTAGATTTTCAAATATGTCATTAAACTTTGTGCAAATCACGCAAAGATCACACCATTTTCCGTTGACCGCGTCGTAGGACCGATCCGTTTTCCTTCCAAGTAGCGTGTGAAAGTGATCCAAAACACGATTCCAAAAACTTTCTTCAGTTTGCGTGTTGCCTCTTCTCGAATCACAGGATATGAAAATCCAAGTTGTTGCTAAAGCTTCTTCCTCTTCTTCGTTCCAAGCCGTTGCTTTCTTTTTCCATTTTCCTTTTGGTTGCCTTCTTCGGGATGATTGTGGTGTTTCTTGGACAAGTACATCGTCGTTGTCGAGGTTCACGGTTTGGGATTGAGATAATGGGACTTGAGACGATTGAGTTTGGAATTATGGAGAAGCTTGTTGTTGAAAACCTTGGAATTGGGGAATGAATTGTGGTCGTTGTTGTTGGAAGATTTGTGGGTTGTAGAGAAGGTTAGTGAATAAAGGTTGTTGTTGGATTGAAGAATTCAACAATTGCATTTAAGCTTGATAATCATTAGGAGTGTTTGGAGTGGCTGGAGTATTTTGGTTGGGATCCATTTTTTTGAAGAAAAGTGAAAGAAAGTACAAGTATTTTTTTTGATTTGGAAGTGTAAGTGTGAAAGTGTTGGTAAAAGTGTATTATATATATATATATATATATATATATATATATATATATATATATATATATATATACCCTTAAGGGTATATAAGCTTAGGTACCCAAACTCATTATACTACGTCGTTTTGTATCATATAATACGTTCTAATTGTCCAATGTTTTTATAATTCAACTTCTAACTTGATTTACTTTCAAGATTTTATAATTTACACATTTATCTTCATCTTACATAATTTCCATTTTCAACTAAAATATATATAGCCTAGTAGGTGTTCGGCAAAAATATGTGATGTAAGAGAATGATAATAGTGAAATGTCGAATATCTTGAAAGCAAATCAAGTTAGGGTTGAAGTTTAACAATATTATAATAATTAGGTGTGAGACACATGTATTACATGGGTTTATTTAAAAAAATTAAATATGAAATTTTAACAATTTGAGAAGTTTGAATTTATAAGAAAAATAAGAAAAAATTTAAATTATTAAATTAATGAGACTTTAATACATTGAATACATTACATATATAAATCATTTCTAATAAATACCTTACATATATATTACCTTACATATTAAATGTGAAATTTTAATTTAATAAAATGAAAATTATAATAAAATGACAAGTGGAAAATAAAAATTCAAAAAATCTAGAAAATGACATGTATCCAAATAAAGGAGAAGAGGACATGTGGCAAAAAAACTTTCATTTATTAAAGAGGGTATATATATATATATATATATATATATATATATATATATATACTAGGTGTGAGACCCATGTATCACATGAGTTTATTTAAAAAAAAAAATATAAAATTCAAAATATTTGAGAAGTTTGAATTTATAAGAAAAGTGAGAATTAAATTATAAAAATTAAAGTGTTTTTTTCTCTTTTAAATTTAAACAAATAATTTAAATAAATAAATAAAGAAAATTAATGAAACTTTAATTTAGTAATTTTGAAATTAAAAGGAAAGTCCATTAATGAAATTGATATGCATTTATTATTAGATTAAATAATATTTGACATTTAATAAAATAGAAAAACAATAAAATGACAAGTGGAATAAAAATTAATTTAAAATTACCATAAAATTATATGTGACAAATTGAATGAGAGTATGACAAATGGCAAAAAAACCTTCATTTATTAGAGTAGAATATATCAAACAAAGCAACGTATTATGGTGTGTTTGGGTACCTAGGCTTATATACCCATAAGGGTATATTCACTTTTACCATATATATATATATATATATATATATATATATATATATATATATATATATATATATATATATATATATATATATATATAGAGAGAGAGAGAGAGAGAGAGAGAGAGAGAGAGAAAAGATGTTATTTAAATTTAAAATTAATTTTTTTTTGTTTAAGATGCAAACGGTCAAAAAAAGATACGTTATATATATATATATATATATATATATATATATATATATATATATATATATATATATATATATATATATATATATATAAGTCATTATTAGGTTAAACGGTATCGATATGCAGTGGCTACGCGTGGGGGTTACGTGGCAAGGCCACCTACGCGTGAACACCGCCCCAGGCGCGCGTAGGTGCCTTGTGGCGTAGTGGGGTTCACGGACGAAGACAACCAATCAGAAGGGGAAAGAGAGTATATATATATAAGTCATTGCTAATATAATATGTAAATGTCTTTCAATTTCATAAAGTCAATTCAAACCATAAAATAAAATCATAGCCAAAATAAAATCATAACTAGAATGTCATCTAGTACTAAGCATTAAACCGAAATATGAAAACAAGATAATTCCCTGCAGTGTCACTTCTTGCTAAACTACATTCAATGGCTCAACAATCCAATCCACAAGAGTGTACAAGGCCAAGGATATGCATAAACAGTTCACAAGACTGTATTTGAGATAAATCACACAGCTAACAGTTACAAAGACGCATCATGGGAGCTCACTTGCATTGCATGTAAAACATATCCAAGACCACACCGTTTTACTTTTAGTAAAGAATCTGAAAATTACATTTGCTTGAATATGTAACGTGATGCGAGTTATATTCAAAAAGTATTTATTTTCTTCTTTCTGATTCCACAAGATCTTCGATAAATCAATCTACTAATAACACAGAAAGTTGTTGATTTAACATTTCAGTTTGCTCCCAAGATATATATATATATATATATATATATATATATATATATATATATATATATATATATATATATATATATATATATATATATATATATATATATATAGCTACTACCTACTACCTACATGGGTACTGTAAAAGGGCCTTCTGATCCAAAATACAACAATGGATAAATGCCCTTTCAATACACCAACATGGATAAAAAAAAAAAAAAACAGAAAATTTAGAGTAAATATTTATAAGAAAAGAACATATGGAAAATTTGGTATTTTACCAATTATTCTTCATCATAATCTTCATCTTCCTCATCCAACCTTGAGTTGATTTGTCCAAGATTTCCTGTGTCAATCACCATCCTGTCCATTTCCGAAAGCGATGTCCCAAGATAATCTTCGTTTTTAACTTCAGCCGCCTCTGAGCCACCATCACCACCACCAGGAACTGACTCTGGCGGCGGCGGTGGTGGTGGTGGTGGTGCTCCTCCGTCTAACCCATCAGATGCTTTCTCCATGTTCTCATCAACCCCAGCATTCAAATCAAAGTCCCGACCACCATCACTGATCGCAGTGGTGGCAGCAGTGGCGGCAGCGGCAGTGGTGGTGGTGGTGGTTGGTGGAATCAATGGCGTGCAGGATTCAAGTTCAATATCTGTTTGGGGAGCCTCTCTATCTGCTAAGCTTCTCCCCCGGCCCCTGCCCCTTCCTCTACCCCGCCCTCTCCCCCTACCATTGCTGCCTGTTTGCCTTGCTTCATTCTAAAACAAAATGAGTAAAACATTTCAAATTAAGTATTAAATAAATAGATACAAAAAGGGTATATACAATTACAAATTATGGAAAAAAGAGAGGGTTTTAGTTTTTACCATCCTGTTTCTTTTCAACTCTTCATCACTTTCATTTGTTTCATCAGCAGCAATCTTCCTGTGAAAAGAAAAATCAATGTTTAATTATTTATCAGTTTAGTAATTAGTATTTCAATTGGCAATTTGGCATTGAATAAATAATCTGAAAATGGATTTATGAAAGTAGCTTACTTCCTCTTTACCATGGTACGATCATCACCAGAACCAACAGCACCACCAGCAGCAGCATCAGAATGGCCATAGTCAGGGACCTTGCTCACAACTTCCCTCAGAAAATCAAATACATTGTAGCTTTGTACACAGTGCTTTCTGAACTCAACAAATCCATGTGTTTTAAGTTTAACAAGTTAACAAAAAGATCAATGCATTTTCAGAAATGGTTTGGTTGGAAGTTAGAAGGAGGAGGACTTACAAATGCAGTGAGTTAACAGTTTTTGCACCTCTGCGTAGAGTTATATCATATGTTCTATCACAAAGGTCTTGCAGAAACAACTCCAAAGCTTTTGCTGAATAAACGATATTACAAAAGAATAACAAGTAAGAACAATTCAAAAGCTTTTGCTAGTAAACGCTTATACTAGAAACTTACAAACTAAAACTGGAACAGCCATGGCGATTTTTCCAACATCTTCATCAGCTTGCATTATCTTTTTGATCCGAGCCTGCAGCATATAATACAATCACTCTAAAATATCAGATTACATCCTGCAAATACTTAAAGAAACCAAATGATTTTCTGATGTTAATTTACACCAACAACAATATTCCTTTTGCGCTAGGTCATTTTCTTTTCTTGCGAAGGCTGTGAATCCATATCAAGTGAAGTTAAAAACATGTCAAAAACAACAATTATGATTATGACATCAGTAATCCCAAAGCGAAGTAAAGATCTTCCATAGGAATAAGCTACGATTATAGCATCTTCAATACCACACATACTACAAATACTAGACACCTAAAGCGCATGCTTATTATGTGAAATGGCATAAAACCTTGAAAGAGGAAAACTTACAGCAGGGAAACGCGTATCGAGCTTCTTCTTCATGGCGTTAATACACCAATAAACACAATTTGAAGAATTAATTTAAGAGGAAATTCAACAAAAGGGCGCGTGGGAGCAGATCTGATCTCGAAGAATCACAGTGGCGGAGAAGTCTCTGCGTTGCAGATCTGGTTCGTAGTTTGGATCAAATTCGAGTTACGACCAGTAATTTCACAGATCCGTAAAGGCTCGAGTTTGGAGAACATCAGAAAAAGGTTGACAAAAGATATGAAAGAAAAGAAAGAAAAGGATGATAATGTTTTTAATTATATTAATTTTTATTTTTATTTTAGAATATTCTAAAAATAACTTTGGAACTTTTTATGTTATAATTTTCTTTCATGATAAAGAATCGATTACAAGTTACCAACAAAATAATTTATTTTTAAGTGCCTAATAAGTCAATTGATTACGGTTACCATTTACCAACAAATTAATCTATTTTTAAATCTATTTTCTATTTTAATAAAACAATAGTTTTATTTTTCTTTTAATATGTGTTATCTTATGGGATAATGACTTAAAAGGGTAATATATTTTTTGATTTGTACACATTTGGTCACTGAATTTTTTTTTTCGTCTACATTTACCCCTTCAACTTGTTAAACTGTACACATTCAGTCCTTATGACTGGTTACTCCAGGTTAGCCGGTAAAAATGACTTAATAGAGTAATATATTTCTCATTTTGTATACATTTAGTCCTTAATATTTTTGTACACATTTAGTCCTTAATATTTTTTTGTTTCAAGATAAATCATTTTTGTTTTTATACTCATTCAGTACTTATGAATGATTTCTTTAGGTTTTTCTCATGACATCTTACGTGGAACAATCATTGATGAAGTATGTAGGGTTGTTGATGTTTATGTGTAACGTCTCATTTTCACAAAAAAAAAAATTCATTTTTAAATAAGGCAAAACTCCCTAGTTATAAATCAATTATTAAGAAAAAGCATTTATTCCAAAATACATTTATCAAAAATCAGAGTAATATAAGAAACGTGAAATCCTCAATACTGTTGATGAGTGTGTACTGTCATGTCTTCGCTTTCCCACGATATTAATAGAACCTGAAAACATAAACAACTGGGTAAGCACAAAGTTTAGCGAGTTTCCCCCAAAATACGTGATACAACAAATGTATTATCATGTATAACGACGCCACACTCATCAGATTGGCCCAAGTAGTCATTGGACTGGAATGCCAACATGCAACAGGTCTAATCAGTCATCGGACTGGAATACCTAGGGTTTGTCGGCATGCCGCCTTAACCCAACCACTCTTCTCGATCATCTGTGCCTATGACTTACAACTGACCCGCACTACAACATATAACAGACCCACCTCAACCTATCCCACCACCATATGGCTATTTACGTAAGATGTTGTGAGAAAAACCTAAAGAAATTATTTATAAGTACCGAATGAATACAAAAACAAAAAAGACTTATTTTACAAAAAAAAAAATATTAAGGACTAAATGTGTACAAAAATATTAAGGACTAAATGTCTACAAAATGAGAAATATATTACATTTAATTTTGTTTGGCCCACATTTATGCATACGATAACACATTTATTAATCAAATGACTAAATTACCCTTATTTATTTATTTAATTATTTGTTTAATTTTGTTTGGCCCACATTTATGCATACGATAACACAATACTTAGTTTAAACAAATGAACCTAGCTCTACCCTTTTAAGTTATAAGGACTAAATGTGTACAAATCAATTAATGCATATTTTATTCTTTTTTTTATCATGTGTCACTCTATTATATCTCATAATTAATAATTACACTTGTCAACCTATTGATTATTCATTTTAAATTTTAAATTTTAAATTTTAAATTTTAAATTTTTCACTCTATCTACATTAAATTAATAGCATTAAAATAAAATTAATACAAATTATGAAGTGATATAATTTCACATATTTATTTAAATCAATGATTATAATTTTATATAACTACAAAATCTCTTAATTAATAATTTATTTAAAATAATTGATTAATAACTTTAAATTTTTACTATAAAATTTTAATTAATATTGTAATCATGGTTCATACGGATTACAAACTAGTATCTAATAAGTTTGTTTTTTTTGTTAGGATCTTATTACAGATATATCTCTTAAAATGTAAATTGACTTGATATAGAATTTTTCCATATTAAATTTGTTTGTGTTTGCATGTTAATTTAGTTTCTTACTACTTACTAAATATTTATAGTAGAAAGATTGACAATATGACCATTATATTTTTATTTGTAAAATAGGCAAATATTAAGGTTGCAGCTTGTCAAGGAAGATCCTATCAAAATGAATGTTCTCAAATTTTCATGTAAGGGGTCACTGCCATTTATAAATTCATGTTGATTAAGACATCAGTTGTGAAATCAACTTTAGCTTTTTTAACGGTAATCATATATATGTAAGATGCAAACCACGACAATTACAAAAAAAACATCTTAAGCATAAAATAAACAAGATCATCAGACACGATATCACAAAGGAACTAACCTGCATGGCTTACTCTTGTGCCAAATTCAATAATTGGATGAGTTCTGATGCTTTATGAGGTTTCATTTGATCCACAATCGTTTCAAGTTGAATGCACAAAGTTTTAAGATTCGAAAATGGTTTATGCATTGCATGGTTTTATTTTAGCAAAATGGTGAATTTATTAGGGTTTATAAGACTAATGACTTGAATACATAATAAAGATTAAAAAGATGATATTTTGTTCGGATATGATCTTAAGATCCTAAGATCTCAGTACACATCTTGTTTCCTAGATGGTTATTTTGTAAATGTGATCATTTTATTTCATTTTTCTTGGTTTATCCTAACTATTTTCGTAGAATTTAAATTCATAGTGTCATAAACTTCTTAAGTGATTACAAATAGTCTGTGTTCAAGATATTTTTGGTATTGAAGTGATCGACATGTCAATTTTTGCTCAATGTGATGTTTAAGTAGTTAAGTGGCACTTTAGTCATCAATAAAGTGAAAATCATATTTTTTTTTTCACAAACAACATTTTAATCTTCTACTCTATCGATACCAAACTTTTATAAATTTACATGCTCTAATTGAGATGGTGAAATGATTAATTGTTTTACGATGTTGTCGTGAAATGTTCAGTGGCATGGACCATGGACAACACATGAAGCGAATTTATGAGTTATCCTTATTTTTAGGTAAAATGTATGTTCAATCGATACATTTAAGAGTTAAAATTAAATGGGAATTGATCCGTACACAACAAAATTTCTCCATACACAACAATTTGTACTCTAAAATGTTGTATTGTACAACTCTATTAAACACAAATTGTTGTGTACGAATCACTTCCCAAATTAAATGTTTAATATTTTTTGTTTATTTTCATGATTAACACAAAAGATTCAGTTTCTTCAAGTGGATTGACCACACATTTTCCAACTTAATTGGATAAAAATATGGTTCATGAAATAGTCTAAATTGAAGAGAAAAAATAATTTCCAAAACCAGTTGGAACAAAGGATTGCGATGGTGTTGTTAGTAAGAGTTGTATTAATATTGATTTTAGTACTTCTAATAACCACTTTTGGAAATTGTTTTTGTTATTAAAGGTGCATATATTTCCTTACCATATATCTATTATTATGTTTTGTTAATGTTCCTCTAATGTACTTTCCTATTATGGTATTGAACTTGTTCAATGGTAATATAAATTTTGATCATAACATTAATTTTGGTAATGATAATGTACTTGTAATGTTCACCAACGACAACAATAATGTACTTTCTTGTATTGTATGGTAGTATACTTGTAATAGCGTGTAACATACTTTCCTTAACATGCACTTGGTATGGTAATGTACTTGTAACATTTATTTACTTTCCATACTTGCGGTATATTCCATATAGTCATACATACATTGCACATTTTGCATACATACATATATACCCTAGATTTTATACATACACTTCATTCCATTTTGTATATATATTTAAAAAAAAAAAAAAAAAAAAAAAAAAAAGGAATGATCATGTTGTTTGTCGGCATTTTGATGCAAATAGAAAGTCATTAGCAACCTATTTAAACTAAACAAAATAAATGGAAAGTAGACATCAAAATGTTGACAATAGATAGCACAAAAAGCATTAAATTTTGGAGAAGATCATATACAAAAAAGAGTTGACAAGATCATATACATTATTTACAAGAATACGATAATCACAACCTCTAGTTTTTTTTTTTATTACTTTTACCAAGGATTGGTGTCGTATAGAGAGCATGCAATGGATGAAGGTTAGGACGTATGATTAACTTCTACACAACTTCTTCCTCTAGTTGGTTTTTTTTTTTTTTGTCAAGGAATACAGTAATTGCTTCATCATGCTACAATTTTGCTTCTCCAGCCAACTTTCTTGTAATTAAAATCCCAAAATATACAAAATAAACAATGTATCTTCTTTCTCGTTCCATAAACCAAATACCATTACCAAAAACCAAGGATAAAAGTTAAGGTTTTCTTGGAAGTTTTCTGGTGATCAAACTCAAGAAGCATAAAAATGCAGGAGAAATGTCAACTTCGAATCCCAAATGATTTATCCGTTAATGAAACTCAACTGTGAAGGTGTATTTATTCAAAATCCTTTCTGTTAATGATGTACGGAATTTACCTATAATGATCATGGTTTTGCTGGTATGACCTACTCTAAGTGTGTTACGTGTGTAGTTGTCTGGTTGTTGTTTCAAAGACCAAAGCTTTTCCTAATAATACTCATCCAACATTTCCTTATCCTTCCATTTAAAATATTTGCCTCTTTGATTTTCTGTAGACGCAAAAACAGGAATGTAGTTTTCCTTATGACTCATTTAGGGCTTCACAAACAACACTCTACAAATGTTGAACTTCATCTATGTCACCTATTTAAAAGGAGAAATGTTAATTTAATGACCTATTGAGCAAAAAAAATAACATTGATGACCAAATCGGGACAAAACACATAGTTTGTTGTGCTACAATGTTATTTTTCCAAGCTGCTGCTACATATCCAAGGTAATCACATAACTGCATCCAAGATAAATCACACAGCTAACAGTTACAAGAACATGTCATGGTTTCATCATGGGACAGAAGCTCACTTGCATTGCATGTAAAACATACATATCCAAGACGACACCGTTTTAGTAAATAATCAGAAAATTAAATTTGTTTAAATATGTAATGTGATGTGAGTTATATTCGACACCTTGGATAAATCTACTAATAACACAGAAAGTTGTTGACAGATTTCCCATTTCAGTTTGTTTCCAAGATATCTGAATGCTTCAAGCAATCAATCATTCATAATACTACCTACTACCTACATGGGTACTGTAAGGGCCTTCAGATTCAAAATACAACACCACATAAATGCCCTTCCAATACACCACCAAAGATTAAAAAAAAAAAGAGAGAATTAAGGGTAAACATTTATATAAAAAAAACATATGTAAGATTTGGTATTCTACCAGTTATTCTTCATCATAGTCTTCATCTTCCTCATCCAACCTTGAGTTAATTTGTCCCAAATTTCCAGTGTCAATCACCATCCTGTCCATTTCCGAAAGCGACCCCCCAAGATATTCTTCGTTTTTTACTTCAGCCGCCTCTGAACCACCATCTCCACCACCACCAGGAATGGACTCCGGTAGCGGTGGAGGTGGTGGTGCTCCTCCGGCTAACCCATCGGATGCTTTCTCCATATTCTCATCAACCCCGGCATTCAAATCAAAGTCCCGACCACCATCACTGATCGCGGTGGTGGCAGCAGCGGCAGTAGCGGCGGCGGCGGTGGTGGTGGAGGTTGGTGGAATCAATGGCGTGCAGGATTCGAGTTCAATATCTGTTTGGGGAGCCTCTCTATCTGCTGAGCTTCTCCCCCGGCCCCTGCCCCTTCCTCTACCCCGCCCTCTCCCCCTACCATTGCTGCCCGTTTGCCCTGCTTCATTCTAAAATAAAATGAAACAAATGTTTCAATTTTAGTAAATGGATACAAAAAGGAGATGTACAAATTATGGAAGAAAAAAAAGAAGAGGGTTTTAGTGTTACCATCCTGTTTCTTTTCAACTCTTCATCACTTTCATTTGTTTCACCAGCAGCAGATTTCCTATCACAAGAAAAACAAAACAAAAACGAATTTTACATTTTTCAGTTTTCATTGGCATTGAGTAAATAATCTGAAAATGGATTTATGAAAGTAGCTTACTTCCTCTTTACCATGGTACGATCATCACCAGAACCAACAGCACCACCAGCAGCAGCATCAGAATGGCCATAGTCAGGGACCTTGCTCACAACTTCCCTCAGAAAATCAAACACATTGTAGCTTTGTACACAGTGCTTTCTGAACTCAACAAAAACAACATTTCCATGTGTTTTAAGTTTAACAAGCTAACAAAAAGATCAATGAATTTTCAGAAATGGTTTGGTTGGAAGGACTTACAAATGCAGTGAGTTAACAGTTTTTGCACCTCTGCGTAGAGTTATATCATATGTTCTATCACAAAGATCTTGCAGAAACAATTCCAAAGCTTTTGCTGAATAATATTAGAAAAGAATAACAAGTAAGAACAATGGCGAAGCTAATAAAAGGTTATACTAGAAACTTACAAACTAAAACTGGAACAGCCATGGCGATTTTTCCAACATCTTCATCCGCTTGCATTATCTTTTTGATCCGAGCCTGCAGCATATAATACAATCACTCTAAAATATCAGATTACATCCTGCAAAATACTTAAAGAATCCAATTGATTTTCTGATGTTAATTTACACCAACAACAATATTCCCTTTGTACTAGGTCTTTTTTTTTTCTTAAGAAGGCTGTGAATCCATATCAATAAGTTAAAAGCATGTCAAAAGCAACAGTTATGATTAGTATATCAGTAAAATCCCAAATCGAAGTGAAGACCTACCATAGGAATAAGCTACGATTATAGCATCTTCAATACCACACATACTACAAATACGGGACACCTAAACCGTATGATTATCAAGTGTAATGGCATAAAACCTGGAAAGAGGAAAACTTACAGCAGGGAAACGCGTATCGAGCTTCTTCTTCATGGCGTTGATACACCAACAAACACAATTTGAAGAATTAACTCAAGAGAGAAACCAACAAAAGAGCGCGCCAGACGAGATCTGATCTCTAAGAATCACAGTGGCGGAGAACTATCGGCGTTGCAGATCTGGTTCGTAGTTTGGATCAGATTCGAGTTACGATATCCAGAAATTTCACAGATCCGTAAAGGCTCGACTTTGGAGAACATCAGAAAAAGGTACAAGAAAAGGATGATAATGTTTTTAGGGATGTTTGGGATTTCATTTTACTTTTACGCAAAATGAATAAAAAAATAACTTTTTTAAAAATATTTTGATTAGTTTTATGGTAGATAAACTAGATTATAGCCCGCGTTAAACGCGGAAAACGCATAAAAAAACATATAATCGTTTATAGATATTGTATAATGATTATAAAAAAAATATAGTTATTGGTATTCTTGAAATGTGTAGAAAATACATTGAAAACGATAAATATATATAATCATTAAAACATCTCTTTGTAGACATTAGTTTTTGTTTTATTAGTTGAACGACTTTCCTCGTCTCATATAGTTATTAAATTTATATATTTATAAGCATTTTAATTAGACGCTCCTTGCATAATAATATTACCTAATTTAAACATATATTGACAACCAATATACCGTTTTTTCTATTGCATTAAATATTGACAACTATTTCATTTATTCAAATAAAGTTATGTAATATAATTTATAAAATGTTAAATGTTATATAGATTTAATTTTAGTATATCATCAATGAAGATTCTTTTCTAAATCATGATTGATTTATTTTAAACTGATTATGAATATAAATGCTAGCTTTTATGTTTGTTCTTATTTATTTGGTGTTCGCAATAACTTTGTATTAGTTGTGGCGCAACTTTGAATAATTTTAGTATATCATCAACGTAATTTGATATATCTTTCAATTACATGAAATATCAAATAATGACATTTCATTACTATTGTGATAATTTAGTTTATATATTGTATTTTCACTAATCTTAACAGTCTTATTTTTCTAATAACAGTAACGCTTTTACTACATGTACTTTTTACAAATCTCCTAATATCTTATAATTTTTATCTTACTTTATAATTTTTCATAACTATGTGATTTTCAAGATTGACTGCTTTAATAGTGTTTTTTTTTCAGTCTATTCAATTTTATATTTCATTGTACAACATCATCGTTTGTATGTATTTTAAAATTTCACTTTAAAAATGCTTAATGTTTACACCTTGATATTAATTTTTTATAATAAACTCATGTAATATTTATGGAATATATATCTCATTTTAATTAACATTCACTTCCTTTATTATATCAAATTCCTCATTAAACGGACATATTTTTGGAAAATAACAATTATAATAGGGCAGCATTATCTAAGACGTAAATGTTTGATATACTTTTGGAGAAAAAAAAATCAGGATCATTAAAAAAATTTATATAAAGAAAATACAAATTTAAATTTGTTGAAATTATGGATGAAATTACTGGCGAAAATTTATTTTGGAGGGAGTTGTATTTTGTAAGGTATAATAATATTACAAAATTTGAAATATTTATATTTGTTGTGTAAATTAATAAATTTTATTGTTATTATATAAAGATAAGAAAAGTGGGTTGATATGATATACAAAAACATAATAATTTCAATGATATTTTACAATCATGCCAAAATTAACCGGATTCTTATGACATAAAAACTAAAAAAAATCATAATTATCTCTAATATATAAAAGTAATATTTTCGTAATTAATGTCAGTTCCCAATATAGTTAATTTTTGTTTTGTTAAAGGTACCTAATATCTTTTCATGTTTATTTGAAAAGTTTCAGAAAAGTAGTTAACTGATTTCATGTAATTTGTGACAAAGAAAATCGAAATATATGAATACATATATTTGATATGGGAACAAAAAATAATCGAAAAAAATCTAAAAAGCGAAAGAAGGTACTGACCTTCTAGCGCACAAGAGCGAATGTTTATAGCAAAGAATGATGATGGAAGTTATAAGCAATATTAACGATGTTGTAGGAGAAAGTTTGAAGAAAATAAACGATTGAAAATAAATGTGAGTCGCAGATTCAATGATGAATCGTATATGTATGTGATAATTTGAATATGATTTTTCGGTATTAATGATTTCCTAATATAAAAAGATTTATATTAATGGTTAACTAATATAAACGGATTTATATAAATGATTGATATTAAGGCTTGATTGAAATGATTTGTTAGTAATATGTTTTTAAAATTAACCATATTAAAATCTTCATAACTGAAAATTCAATATGTAAAATATGGAAAACTTTTATTGGAATTAAATACATTCAATTTCAATGAATGTAAGTTATGATTGATGATTGGAAAACATTTATTGGAATTAAATACATTCCATATAGAGAAGATGATGTCAGCAATCTGATCTAAGGGTAAAAAAATAAGATTGAAATGCAATCAATGGTCCAGATTATTTAAGATGATGTCATAAGGTTTCTCTTTTAGTAATATTTAAGATGACAGAAAATTACAAAAATAGTCAAAATTTTTAATTATTATTATTTTTTTTTGTAGAAAATAGCTAAAAGAACTCAACATTACAAAAATAATAATCAAAATTATAAATGGATTAAACTCTTCATTTAATCTGTGAATGTATAAGTCGGTAAAAAATGTACATGCATTATGAGTTGTATATTTATAGATGTTTTTTTTTTAATTTTTATTTTTATTTTTTCCGGTATAAATACTCTTACACCTGACTAAAAACGCAAATGAACTTAGTCTATCTGCGATTTCCTTTGAAGTTCATCTGCGATTTTAGTCAGATGTGAGGGTATTTATACCAGGAAAAAAAATCATTTGCAAACGTACAACTCGTAATGTACGTCCGTCAACTTGTACATTCACAGATTAAATGGGGAAATCACAGATAGGCTCAATCCATCTGGATTTAGATGGTTATTTTTGTAATGTTTGGTTTTTGGCTATTTTCTACAAAATAATTAAGGAAATTGATTATTTTTGTAATTTTCTCTAAAAACAAGTATTTTAATAAGTGTTTAAATAAGTTTTTATGGTGAGAAAAATCAAATGTCAATAAATTATTTTTCTAAAATCGTTTATCTTAAGTTTTATTCGTATTAAGCAATATTTATTCTGGGAAATTGAGTAATCTAACACGTATAAACAATTATTTTAACAAAACTAACCAATATATTTTTTGGTAAAATGATCACACGCTCCAGAACATAGCATTTCAGAGTTGTGGTCTCTGTTTCAGAGTTCCTATTCCGAATTATAACATCAGTCTTTTTCGTCTGCTATATATATATATATATATATATATATATATATATATATATATATATATGTGTGTGTGTGTGTGTGTGTGTGTGTGCGCACATAGAACCCTACCTTTAACCAAATAATTTGTAATTATCTCTTATAAAACTGTTTCAAAACGAGTTTCTCAGATAGTTAGCACAAAGAAAGCTTTAACAACCTGCATGTTTAACTTCACAGCCTTAGGTGAACTAACCCGCATACTTACACTCAAACGGATTTGATGGATCGTTTCGAATCTTATTTTGTGGCTATTTGATGGGTGGTATATTTGTTTTTTGTACTTTCTGCTGTTTCTTTAAAACGGATAATGTTTTTACATCTAATTAATTCTTTTTTGTTCCCAAAAAAATACAGGTTCATGCATTCATAGGTTGCTTCTTCTCTATGATCTTCATAGGTAGTGTCCCTCTTAGAGAAGACTACCTAAAAACAATGTTTGTAGTGGTTATTATCAACGGGAACACCCATACCCTCCCTATAGCATTTGGTATGGCCGTGGAAAATAATCTACATGGTTCCTTATGAGGTTAAGAGAGACTCTGAGACAAAGTAGAGAAGTATATTTCATAACAAATATGGACGATGTCATTAGTTCTTTCATAGACATGTATTCCCTGATTCTTATCATTAGTATACTTTTAAAAGTGTGTTCAAGTATACACGCACAAGATGCATCTCTAGCAGAACATTACAACTTTTGTTCTTGATAACATCCAACTCATATACTGTGACTGATTTTGAAGAAAACTTTCGTCGGCTGATCCCTGATGCTTGTGAAGTGCTTGCCAACATTGGTTATGCGAAATGGGCAAGAGCCTATTTCCCTGACATCCATTGGAATGTAGTCAACATTGATGTTCGCCAAATTTTTGTGTTTACGGTAAATCAACGCAATGTACTGATAATAATGCTTACCGAGGCAATTCGTGACTACATTCAATAGACTTTATTTGAACGTAGTTTAATGGCAGGTAAAATATCCGGTGAAATATTAAATTTATTTAATTACTTGTACAAAAACCTTATTTGATCATATTACTTTTCAATGAGTGTGACTACCGTACTCACCCCGTATGCTGAAATGGTGCTTCATAAAAGGATGCAAACGTTTGTTCGGTGGAAAGCAACAAAGATCCATCTAGAGATTCCATCTCCGCTCCCGTCTAACATTTATCGAGTTTTTGATTTAAAAAAAATAATAAATAAATAAATAAATAAATAAAAAAAAAAACCTTGTGTTGTTGATCTGAACCTTCATATATGTTCATGTGAGAAATGACGCAGTCTGGGTATAGCGTGCGGTCATATTATTGCGACATTTTATCAAGTTTTTTATTAAAAAAAAAAACTTGTGTTGTTGATCTGAACCATCATATATGTTCATGTGGGAAATGGCGCAGTATGGTTATAGCGTGCGGTCATGCTATTACAGCATCACGTCATTTGAACATCCATGAATTACCTGATATGGTTCAGATATATTACCGAGTTGATGTGTTTCAGACTGCCTACCAGACATAAACCGTGCATTCTCTCCCCCCTCCATAAGAATAGGAAATACCAGACCCTTTGATTGCAGTTTTATTGCCAATGTAATTGCAATTAATTATGTCTATAATTGATTTGCAGTGTGTAATGAAATATATTATTATTGCTCTAATATTTGTTACATATTACAGTGATAGAAAAACATAATTTATAAGTGCTATAGTAATACTAACAAACAAGCAAACATTACATATTAAAAAGATTAATAAGCGTTATAGAAGGGAAACTTAGTTGATGAACATAAATATTACAACTTGTACACAACAATTCCAAAAAAGAAAAATCCAACTACAAATTAACGTTATCTTCAAGTGCATATTTTGGGATTCAAGTTTCTTCTTCAATCGAAATAAGTTACTGATTATCAACGAATTATTGTCTTTTGCTTTGTCAATCCAACAGATTAACCCAAACTGTGGTCCTTGAAAATTCAAAATCAAACACATGACGTATATTGTATAAATTAATATTAATTTAAACAAAAATAATAAAAGGATAACCTATATACCTCTTTAGGAAAAACGTAAAAAAAATTGTCCAGGGTTATTTCTAGTCGTTGATGTCCTTATAATACCTTGAGAGCCACAATCGCAGTATGTCATTTCTTTGGATTATGAGAAATTAATTTTTAGTAGTAAATTTAACAAGGTAAAGATTTTGGACGCTTGAATTCCTTTATATAATGACATTTACTACGGTTATGATTTCTGACTCTATTTCGGAAACATATTCCGGAGCCACATTCCGGAATTGATATTTCGAACCCTAAATTTGGAACAATAATTTTCATAGATTGCTGACATATGTGTTGTCATTCCGAACAGTAAAAGTCATAGGTTCCTGACATATGTGTAGTCATTCTGAACAATAAATGTCATAGATTCCTAACAATATTTCAGACTCTCATTCCGAAGCCACGTTATAGACAGGCTATTTCAGACTATTTTTCCAGACATTGCTTTTGTATGTAATTGTCATAGATTCCTGACATATGTGAAGTCATTTCCTAACAGTAAAAATCATAGATTCCTAACAGTATGTGTAGTCGTTCCGAACATTAAATGTCATAGATTCCTGACAGTATTTCGGACCCTCATTCTAGAACACCATTTCGGAGCCACTTTCTGGAATGGCTATTTCGGACACTTGTTCTGGACATTGCTTTTGGACCTTAAAATGAACCTAGCATGCATCCTCAACGTTGAAATAAGATTGGAATGAGTTCATCTCACGATGGTGTTTGACATTGTGAAGAAGAAGATTATTAGGTTTGTTCAAATAATACCCGTTTCCAAAAGGCCTACATTTCCCACTCTTGGATAAAAATGTCTGATGACGTTCTCCAAGCTATGAAGGCTGCTAAAGAAGTAAACGAAAGGAACTCTGAAAAAAGGCGCACACTAAATTAACGTGCAGACGATCTAGCGGAACAAGTAAATGAAAAAGAAAAATGGGTTGCTAAAGCTATGAAAGAAATGAAACAAGCTAAGAAATGAATTGAAAATGCAAATGCGGAGATCAATAAGTTGTGTGCAGAACAGGATCGTGTAACAGATGTTAGAATTATAGGAGAATTTAATGACCAAAAACAAAATATGTATCCCTTACATTTTCCTAATTTGTGGAAACCAATCTAAGTATGGATTAAGATTTATAACGCTCTTTGTAATAATGTTAATGAAAAAAAAGATAATTGTCATTTTAGATAATCATACCATTCATTTTACAAAATTTAGTTTCAAAATATATTACAATATCCATATTTAAAATTAGATTACAATTCTGGCTGATAACTAGGAACTTGCATCCGATGTAAACTAGTCGTGCCTACATGATTTTCAAACAATTCCATGTAGGTCTCAATTAGTCTGAAACCATTATCAGTTAATTCGACTCAATCTTCTATTGTTGGAGTTGTCCTACGTGTTTCTTCGATGATGTCCTTTGTGTTCACAAATTGTCGGATATCTTCAAACATGGTAATAAAGAACATTTGCATGTTATACAATGCCACTATTCTCCGGTCCTCAGTCGGTGAAGACGGTAATGAGATTTCCAGTATTACCATTTGTTGTTTAGCACGTTGATAACCACAAATCATTTTTAATACAGTCGTATCAAAAAGACGTTGTTGTTCGTCTTCAAGACATTGTATAACATACTCTATATGCAACTCATCATCATCATTCAAGTCATTGGACGTTGGAGACTGAAAATAAAATATACTTAAATTATATTAATATACTATTTAAAAACCAATATGCATAAAAGTATTTAATAATAATAAAAAACACTTCCTCAAACATATTCATTAAAAAAAACATAATTGCAACTAGTCTATCATAACATGTTTGTCTTCACTTGCTCTGGTGCCATCTTTTAAAGTCGTATATGCTTTCAATTTAAGTTTTAACATCTTTTCTGATTTTTTTCTGAATTTTATGGGTGCCTTTGTTGGTATATTTTTTTTTACTTATTTTGAAAATGGAACATCTTTGTTTTTTATCCGCAAAAACAAAATTTTAAGATTATTTTAATATATTACCGTAAAAAATAAATTATAATTATAATTTTTTTTTATTTTACATTTATTGGGCGCATTTCTGAAAGCTCCTGCAAATGGAATACAACTAAGTCGTCCGTAAAACCTATTTTTTTTTTTTAAAAAAAAAAACATCCACGGTAACTCGTCTTTTGTCTAACATGATTTATTAAACAATACTTAGAGAAAAATTATAAGTATAGTTATTTCGGATCATCATTCCGGTATAGATCATCGGGTTCCGAACCATGGTCATCGTGTTCCGGACCTACATTACCATTTCGGGACCACTACAATACCTAATTCCGGACTAAAACAATGGATCCTAAACACATTACAAAGTACTTACATGAAATTTATATACGTACAACGAGAAAAAGATTAAAAAAAAAAAGATAATCCGGAAATTCAGGAGTTGTTCCTCGTATTCCAGACCATCCCGGACAATTCCAGCATACGTAAATTGTTTTAGAAAATCAAATGCAAAGTAACTTAAAGTGTAGAAATTATTTAGTTTGACGAATGCATATTGAAAATTTGATCCGAATATGGTTAGATCGTGCTTCAGATCTGCTAATTCTGAAAAGCGAATTCCATATTTTTTGTGTGTGAGACCCATATATATACCATTAGGCTACAGTATTGGACTTGGGCCGATTTTCAAGTCCAAAATGACCCATTTCGGACCAAAATGGTTAGTTTTCAAAAAGAAAATAATTATATTTTAAAGAAAAATAACCCAAAAAGTGGTTACATTACTCAATTTCTCATTTGTTTATTATTATCTAAAAAGCTATAAGTAATTTGAAAAATTAGAAATTCAAACATATTGAAATCTTTTTTTTTTTTTTTTTTTTTTTAAGTTGTAAGAAGTTATTTTAAAAGTCTTTTTTATATTGACAAAACTTCTTGACTTTTCAAAAGGCAAATAAATTAATAAGTTGTTTTTAAATTAACATCCAAACACCCTTTTATATAGATAGAAAAATGAGTTTTTAAAAAAAATAGTTTGAATTAATTTTTGTGGTGACAAAATTCAATAAGTTAATAAGTTAAAAAGTGTTTTGTTTAAAATCTTGTTTTTTAAGTTAGTATGATTGAAAAGCTAATGCAAGGTTATTTTGAAAAATGCTTTTGAGATTGTCAAACATTTTTAAAATTATTTTTATTAAAAAACAATAAGTTAATAAATTATCTTGAAAAGCAATTTCAAACACCTCTTACATTAATTTTTATTTTTATTTTAAAATATATTTACATTTCTAAACATAACTTTTGAACTTTATGTTATATTTCATTATAAAAAATTGATTACGAGATACTAACAAATTAATTTACTTTTATTATAATCTTATCACATATGTAACATATGTAGATATGTCTCTTAAAATATAAATTGACTTGATATGTAATTTTCCTACATTCGATTTGCTTTTTTTGAATGTTAATTTGATTAATTGTATTTTTATTTATAAGATTAGACAAATATCAAGATTGGTATGATCATTGTCATAATCATTTTACATTTTGCAAAATCATTAATGTAATATTATATAAGGATTAGATTCTATAAAAATGAACTACTTTTCAAATTTGCTCGCAATGTGACTACCATTTATAACTTGATATTGATTAAGACATCAATAGTGAAATCAACTTTAACTTCTTTACCGTTAATCATATATCTTGTAGACCCGAACCGCAACAAATACAAGAAAACATCTTAAACATAAAAGTACCAAGATCGCATGACCATGTACAACTAAAGACACAAGATCACAACGGAACTGACCCACATGTCGTACCGTTGTATCTAATTCAATAATCGGATGAAGTTTTGATGCTTTATGAGCCTTCCTCAATTTGCAGTGTTCGATTTCAAGTTGAATGCAAAAGGTTTTAAGGTTCAAGAAGAATTTTTACACACTGCATGGGTTTTTTTATAGCAAAATGGTGAATTTTATAGGGTTTAGAAGACTAATGACTTGAATATATAATAAATCTAAGAGGTGAGATTAGATCGAGTACGATCTTATAATCCTAGTTAAGATCATAAGATATCAATAAAGATCTTATTTCATAGATGGTTATATTTTAAATGGAGTCATTTTTTTTCTTCTTCTCGGTTCATTCCAACTATTTTTGTTGCATTTAAACGTATAATGTGTCGTAAACTTGTTAAATGAACACAAATAGTCTTTGTTTAAGATATTTTCTTGTTAAAGTGATGACATGTCATTTTTTTGCTTAATGTGATACTTAAGTAGTTAGGTGGCACTGTAGTCATCAATAGTCAAAATTGTAATTTTTTTTTGCACAACCAACATTTCAATATTCTTCTCCATCAACTTTATAAATTCAACTGACGTTAACTGAAATGGTCAAGTTTAAGTGTTTTGTGGTGGTGTTGTGTAATGTTCGGTTGCATGACCATGGACTACAAATGAAACGGATTTATGATATGCCCTAATTTTCAGGTAAAATATACATTCAGTCGATACATTTAAGAGTTAAGGTTAATTGTTTAATATTTTTTTGTTTATTTGCATGATTCATACCAAAGTTGTAATTTATTCAATTGGATTGACCCACACCTTCAAACTCAATCGTAAAGAGATATGGTTCATGAAATATAAGCTACGTTCGAAGAAAAAAAAAAAAACATTTCCATAACTATTTGAGGAATAGAAGATCTCATTAAGATGATGTTGTTACTAAGAGTTATATTAATGTTGTTGTTAGTACTTCTAATGATCACTTTTGGAGGTTGTTTTGTTATTTAAGGTGTATATATTTCCTTGCCATAGATCTATAGTTATGTTTTGTTAGGGTTCCTCTAATGTACTTTCCTATTATGGTATTGAACTTGTTCAATGGTAATATTAACTCCGATAACTCATTTCAACATGTTTTGCAAAATCTTTCATGAACACTAGAATGCATGAATGTTCTTTCTTTTGGTCTCAAATATAGATATATGTAGCAGTGTAAAATCATGGTAATCAACATCAACAACAGCAACATAACAACAAAGAACTAATAAAAGGTTCTTATGTATAAACAACATCAAACAAAAAATACTAGTAGTTGACAAGATCATATACATTATTTACAAGTCAAGAATACGCATAATAATCACAACCTCTATATTTTATTTTATTTTACCAAGGATCAGTGTTGTTGTATAGAGAGCTTCCAATGGATGAAGGTCTATTAGCCATTTTGTCCTCCATTAATATAAGGTTAAGACGTATGATTAACTTCTCTAAAGCCTCTTCCTCTAGTTTTTTTGTCAATGAATCCGGTAATTGCTTCATCTGCTTCTGCAACCAACTTTCTTGTTACAAAAACACTAAAGTTCAACATTAATATAAGGTTAAGACGTATGATTTCGGTAATTTTTTTTTTTTTGGAAAGATGAGGGAAACTATAAGGGGTTTTGTAGCAATTTGATTTGGTGTAGGGTGTACCTGTGAATCTTGATATAAGTGTAGGTATTGCAAGGATTCTTTATAAAATCCACAGTGATAAAGGAGAGCACCATAATCTCTTAGTTCCATACAATCAGCTTCAAGAATAATAAGCCGCTCACAAGCTGTTCAACAAAAAAAAAAAACCCAATCACACGATTATAAATACGTATCAAACGTTTCTTTTAACAATTACATATCTATCTACATCTATTTAAAAAAAAAATTATAAAGACACCTCATCTAATTTATCGTTTTTGGACACATGTCATATTTAATATTGATCAAGTATGTAGTTATAATAAACAGAAGACGATAAAAATTGTTCAAATCCATTTTCTATTTTTAAAGAAAACAGACCAAGTAGTGAAATATGAATATGGTGGTCAAAAAGGAAATTATATTGAAGAAAATACCAAAATATGCTTTAACTCCAGTGGTATTAAGCTCAACAAAGACTTATTGAAATAGTAATAACTAATAAGCTACTCCAATTAGAGATGCTGTAATAAATAAATTATAGAATAGTGTTAAAATTCTTGTATCTATATATAATTTAAAAAGCTATATGAAACTTCATTCTACTCCTACAAACCAACCAAACATGATAATGGAATGTAATGACTCATTCCATTCCATATAGTTGAAATTTTAGAATTGGAACTTGACATGAATTCATCAAAAAAGTACATACCAGAGAGTGCACGCCTTATATCCCCAAACCTAACACTTGTCCAAACACCACGTTCTAATCTATGCCTTGCAGCCTTTGCAGATGCAACCTCCAATCCACTGTAAAATGTAAATACACCCAAAATAAATAAAAACATGGTTGAGGATTCATGATGAAATATTTGTTCATCTTTTATCTAAGAGAAAGAGTAACAGGAGTTAAAAAGGGACCTTTTGTCAATATATGCAGATCTATCAGAGCAGTTAGCAGCCTCTGCTGCTCTTAGAAATGGGCTTTTACTTTGGTCAACTTGAAAAGGCCAAAAAGCATGCTTCAAGTCTCTCAAAATCTGCATAAAAGATTAATAACTTATATCAATAATAGATATAGTATCAACAAAAAGACTGCTGTACTAATACTCTAATATGCAATATGATAAATAAGTTTTTTTTTTAAAAAAGCAGTGAAAAAGTCAGAGTTCCATACAGTAATTATACCATTGATATACGTGGTTACTAACATTAGAAAGAAAACTGAAAATTAGTAGATGAACCTGCAAGTGAATATCTCAACAAAAAAGACAGAAGCCACCTTCAGTAACAGTGATTCAGTTGTCATGATATGTTGATGATCGGACTCTGTACTTCTCTGTTTCAGATAGCCTCTAGGAGAACCATAAGAATCATTTGGTGAAGATATTTCAACATCAAAATTCACAAGACCCCACATTCGAAGCATCTTCAAGATCTCAGAATATATCAATGAAAGCATACACATTGACCCCACACGATGAGTCAAAACCTGATCATACATTTAATACTTTAGTCTTCCTAAATAGTAGAAAGTTTCAAACAAGTCTTCTTACTGAATGAAGATAAACTGCTCGTTGCTCCAGTTGATTCCTTGAGTTGCTTCTCCGAAAGCCCTAAATAAAAATAAAAAATTGTACTAAGCTGGATTTATAAAGAAAATAAGTAATTTACTTTCAGCATGAATTGATGGATATACCTTGTCAACATACATGTATCTCTCTAGGCACTCGAGGAAATTATCAGGAGATGATCTAAATGATGAACTATAGCGTGAGCAGTAATCCATAGAAAGATCATCTAATCTATCAATAAAAGCATCCACAGGAAGTGGTACAGAAGAGTGAGAGATGAGTGAATCATCTTCTGCTGCTATGTAAAGAGCTGTTTTCCCTAAGTCTACTCCTCTATTGATGATTATGCTTGTTTCCCTCTCTATTCCGGACAACTTCTGAATTTGTAAGCAGAAACCCTCTCTTGCTTCCTGTTGGATATACATCGCATTCAGACAATTCTCTTTCGCCGAGTAACCAAATGAATGTAACAGATCCTCATTAATACTCATCACATCATAAAATCAATCATATATTTGATTTTGACTATGGAAAATCCAACCTAGAACATCTGCAACCCTTATGAACTTAGTTAAGACATTAACAATCTTTGCTAATTTGTATCGAATGAATGAAAGTTTGTAAAAAATGACTTTTGATCGAAAATTGCTACCTATCAGGGTACAGAGCACTGTTAACGAGTAACAGAGCTTATAAGAACAGATTTTTCAAACGTATAATAACAAAAGGAAAAGAAATTCAAGCCAAATGATGTGAAGGGGTATTATATAGTATAAAAAAAATGGGAATAAAAAATTGAATTGATGGAAAAGAAATACCCTAGCATAGGTAGTGTTGAATCCAGCAAAATCGAGCGCCTCATGGAGGACAAATTTAAGGTCTTTTGGTGCTCTGAAGTGAGATCGACACACACAATTAGCCGGAGAAGGCGACGATGTTGAGAATTCCGATGAGGAAGGAAGAAAAGTACCGAGAATCCATGGAGAAACTAATCCTCCAGTCATTTGTGTTACTGTGCTATGAAACTGTTAGAATACAAAATACTACCGTAGTTTATCACATTGGTTGATTGGTTCGCAGGGGATTAGCATTCAATGTCATCACAACAAATATATGAGACTGTTCAACACCGGTATCACACCAACTTCTTTTTCTATTTTATAATTTATTTTTTATTTATTTCGATTTTTTTTTTTAAATTGAGACAAATATTTTTTAAATATAAAAAATAAATAAAACATAATGTTTAAAAATTATAAAAAACAATTAAAAAATTTTTAGATTAAAATTAACATAAAGACTAAATTACACATAATATCAAAAAACAAAAAAAGAAATAACATCCAAATTCAAAAAAAAAAAAAATACAACGCTATTCGTTATCGTTATTCTTACCATAGAAGATATAATCCGTCAAGTCCTCTCGAAGTTGTCTGTGTTTATTTGCGTCCTGAATGTCAACAACGCGATGCAAATAATCTGTTGTTTCTGGTTGAAACTGAACGTGTCTGGGCTCCGTTGGGATATAGTGGGCAATATTTCATCCTTTATCTTCTACTACCATGTTATGCATTATGATACATGCATACATGATATATCGTAAAGTTTCTAAATCTAATGGTCGTGCTGCATGTTCGTTTATATGCCACTTCGCCTTCAGCACTTTAAAAGCACATTCCATATCCTTACGTGCTCCTTCTTGTCTTCTCTTAAAAAATTTGTCTCGTTCTTCAACCGGGTGGTGGAATGCCTTCACGAATGTGGAATACTGAGGATATATTCCATCTGTAAGGTAATACCCATATTTGTATTCGTTTCCATTCACCGTGAAAGGAGCATCCGGGGCTTTTCCATTCAAAAGATTGTCGAATATTGGCGACTGATCAAGAACGTTGAAGTCGTTGTTGGAACCCGCAACCCCAAAAAATGCATGCCAAATCCATAAATCTTGAGAAGCGACAGCCTTTAACACCAATGAAGGTGATCCGTGATGACCACTTGCGTATAGCCTTTTCCATGCTACCGGACAATTTTTCCATTTCCAGTGTGTGCAATCAATTCTTCCAATCATTCCGGGAAACCCATGACGTTCTTCATGCGCCGCATACAATTCTTGCAAATCATGCAACGAAGGTTTCCGCAAATACACGTCTCCAAAAGTTTCAATAACACCCCTTGAAAATGTATACAAACTCTCTCTTGCGGTTCTTTCGGACATTCTCATATAGTCGTCCATGGTGTCGGGTGACTCCCCCATAGCCATCAAACGAATGGCCGCAACACATTTCTGCAACGTTGTAAACCCCCGTCTACCTCTAGCATCATATCTTAATTGAAAAAATTTGTACCTAAACATAAATTAACTACAGTTTTAAAATATATTGCATATGTTGTAAAATTAAAGAAACATGTAGTACATGTTTATTTATTTTGTATAAAAATATAGTAAACAAACGATACCGGCTTTCCAAGGCGTTGGCGATTCGTAAGAACACATCCCTACTCAAACAAAATCTTCTTTTGAAGTCCTTCGCCCCGTATACACAATTATCCGCAAAGTAATCGCGATATAGATGTTCGTGTCCTTCCTCGCGATTTATGTTTAGCATCGCACGTCTTGTTAGTAGCGGGGTTGGGTTTGGTTGTAGCAGGTCGGTAGTGTAATAATGATACATCATCCTAAAGAAATATATTGTCATCTGAATCATCGGACGAGTCGAAAGGATCTATATATTTTTTTAAAGATAATTGAAAGTATGTAGAGAGGAGAAGAGAAAGTGTGTGAAATTTTTAATAAAATGAGAGGTATTTATAGGATAAATTGTTTTTTTTTTTTAATAATTTTTTTCCAAACCGTTGCAAATTAAAACTCAAACGGTCACAATTCTTCCGTTTCTTCCCGTCGCCACGCCAACGAGAATCACCCTCGACGAGTTGCAACGAGCAGGGGAGCGGTGTCCCCCCCCCCCCCCCCGTTACGCAGCCGTCGCCAACTGCCACATCAACTACGTTGTTTCTCGTTTGGCCCATACCGTTCGCTCTTAAAATCAAACCAATTAAAAATATCTCAAATAAATTTTTTTATAAAGAAATATATAATAATTTTTAAAAATAACTATGACATCCAATTACTTAAACCAAAGGGCATTTGGCTTATCTAAAATTGACGTGTGTGTGTGTGTATATATATATATATATATATATATATATATATATATATATATATATTGTGTGCTAGAATGCACCAATTGGAATTTAGTAAAATTATATTATTATTTAATTAAATAATGATAGATATTAAATGATATCTATAATTATAATTTTCTCTTTATGAAAATTAATTAAATTCGTTATTAATGTCAGCAATAACATTCTTTCAGAATGAATTCGTATCTAGGTTTTTATGTTAACAATAACATTATTTCAGGACTCAATCACTTAAAATACAATAAAGTTGTATCGAATATGAAGAATGAAGGTGTATTCTAGTAGAATATATTCTCGTTCTCCAAGAATACACTCTTATTTTTTTTTTTATATATGAATTCATTCTGAAAGAATGTTATTGCTGATATTAATGACGAATTTAATTAATTTCCATAAAAAAAATTATAAATATGGATATCATTTAATATGCATTTAATGTTTACTTAATTCTTATTGATGCATTCTAGCACACAATACATGTGAGAAACATTTGAACCTACCTATATATATATATATATATATATATATATATATATATATATATATATATATATATATATATAAGATCAAATGAGAACAAAAAAAATTAAGAACCTAAGAACTATCTATTTTACCTAACAATTACTAAAAAAATAGTATAATTGTAAACAACAACAAATTTTAGTCTAATTTCACAAATAAATAAATCAGATCTTAAAATACAGATCTAGAAACTAGATCTGATTCATGTCCGGTCATTCTCAAAATCATCAACCTCTCACTTTCCTTTTTCCTTTTACCACCAACAACCATCTGCAGTTGTTATCGCCGTTGATGTCCACCCACCACTAGCTCACCGGAATCCAAGTCGGCGTATTCCAGCTCTGTGATTTCTACAGTAGATCGACCAGATCCTCCACTAACATGATCGTCCTCTATATAAAGATCTATAATTTGTCATTAACAACCACTACCGATGACGACCGCAACACCACTGACGACCACAACATCATCGGTGATAGGCGATGCTAGATTTTGGAACTCCGATGAGCGGCGATGCCATATCTACGAGCGACGGCAAGCTGAAAATCCAGATCTACGAGCTAGACAAACGATAATGAACCACAACAATCGCCTCCTTCCAGATCTATCTCATCTCTGATCGCCTCCGTCCGCCTTATTCATCTACGACCACCACATCCGCTGCTACTCTACCACTAGCGCCTTTCATATCTTGTTGAAATCGAAGGTTAATGAACATCAATTATGTCGTATAATCAATAATTGAAACTGTATCAATAATTGAAGCTGTAAAAATCCAAAAACTATCTTAGACCTACCATCGCGGCATCGCCAATCGTCTTCCGACACTTTGTTACCGGAGCAAGCGTTCCTCCCTTATTATCTGGACACTCGCCACCGCCAGTTGCCGGAGAAGAAGCAACTTCAAAGCTTTCTTGTGCAAGAGAGGGAGTCGTTTCAATGTTGTTTGTCGTCTGAGAAGAAACAACTTCGATTTTAAAGAGGTAATATTTTACTTTTTGATTCTTTCCTTTTATTTTTGTCAGTGTTTACATCGTCCGTTATCTTCGTATATTTATTTTTTTTCTTTTGCTGCAACATAGGCTCTAGTAAGTATCAAGTATCATATTAAAGTAGTGTAGTGTTTATTAGTTTTTATTATATATATGTCATATACGATATGCCTTCTGATTTACTTTTTAGTTGCCTTTGCTTCTTATTTTTTATTTATTTATTTATATTTTGTTTTTAGCTTTATGTAAGCGTCATGATTTATTTTTCATTAACAATTTAGTTAAATCCTAAAATTTTGAATTATTAACTACATATGTTTTGAGTTTGATTTTTTATGAGTATATAATAATATTATAGTGTAAGCCCCTTTATTCCAAAAATATTGATTCACCTTTGATATATATGATGAAAAAAATAGTTTTGTTTCCATCGTTTTTCTTGTTGTTAAGGTGTGGATTTAATGTTTTAATATCTTATTTTTTGTTTGCTTTTTTTAATCTTAATTTTAACTTTTAATTGTTATTAAGTTATGAATCAATGTTGACTTTTTAATTTGTTATAATATTTCATAAAAATATTATTCAAAGTTTATGTTTTATGTTTTGTATTCTGTGAAATTAATTTAAAATATGTTTTATTATGTTAGTTTCTTTTCAAATAATGTGAATTTAGTTTTTTTTTGTTAAATTGCGAATTTAGTTGTGAATACATACTTTTTTATGTATTAAATTCTGATTTGTATTATTAAGCTGTTAAATTCGTATATTAACTTGTGATATTTTTTTGTTTAAACTGTGAATTTAATGTATTAAGTTATGAATTTTCTGTTTAAACTGTAAATTGACTATATTAAATTTTGTGCATGAACTTGTGAATTGATTGTAGTAAGAGTTTTAAGTTGATAATATAGTTGTGAATGCATATTTTGAAAATTAAAATGTGAATTTTCTGTATTAAACTGTTATTTTTTATGTTTTAAACTGTGAATCAAATACATTAAGATGTGAATTTTCTATTTAAAATATGAATTACCTATATTAAGCTATGAATTTTTTGTATTAAACTATGAATAAATTTTATTAAGCTGTGAATTGACTAGTAGTAGGCTATGATTATTTTATAATTTTTTTGTTTGCTTTCGAAATATATTATAGAAGAAAATTTATATATAAATATGATTTTATTTAATTGTATTAAGCTATGGGTCGTATTAAAAACTATATATAAATATGGTTTGGTCAAAATTGCATGCTTGGTCCCTAACTTTTTTTTTGCACTCAGATCGTCCCTATGGTTTGATTTTGTTGCATTTTTCGTCCCTATGGTTTGGTCAAAATTGCACGTTTGGTACCTAACTTTATGTATGTAAGGGACGAAAAACGCAACAAAATCAAACCACAAGGACGATCCGAGTGCAAAAGAAAAAGTTAGGGACCAAACGTGCAGTTTTGACCAAACCATAGGGACGATTTCAGTAATTTACTCTATTTTAAATAATATGCAATATAGTTGTTGATGATCAGTTTTATTTTGGAGAATAATTATCTTTTATACCTTAAAACTATTGTTTTGGTTTTATTTTAAGTCTCATACTTTAGAGATTATAAAAAATTTCAAAATCTTTTTTATAGTAATTTTAGCTCATTCGAAAACATCAATAATATGTACTAATTTACTTATAATTTGAAACTATTAAAATTAATGGATTTGTTTACGTAATTCATAATAATTCACTATTATTCACTACGTGAATTCACAATTTTGTTTGAAATCCACGAAAAACTTAAAAATATGTTTATTTTATGGGTTTGTAAAAAGTGTAACTTGATGAAATATTAACTGATGACATTATCTTTGTATCAATAACTATAATAAAATATTATTATTTTGTATATTTTGAAATGTAATTATTTATATTTTTCATTAGTTTTAAGTTCATATTATAAAATTATAACTTATCCAATAAATTTTAATCAAATTTTATTACAAGAAAACAATAATTTATATTTTAGTTTTAATTTTAAATATTCACTTGTAGATCTATAATAATTAAGCACAACTGGGATTGTTATATCGTTAATTATTTATAAAAATCAATGTATTGTTTTTATTTTCCACTTTATACTATATACGATAATATGATTTTTTTAATATTATTAGAATAGTTTATAATAAAATAATAGATCTTAGTAAAGAGATGATGACAAAAGGAAGGTTGTAATCTAATTATTATAAGGATCAATAAGTCATTTTGTTGCTTTGATATTTATATGACTTTTAAAATTTAAAAATCTCACCAATGGAACGGCAGTCGTTGTAAACAAATGCTTCAAAACATAAAATTATCATTACAATTTCTTAGCAACATACTTCGTATCGAACTCACAATAAGTAAATAAATGCTTCAAAAGATAAAACTATCATAACAATTTCATAGCAACATACTCTGTATTTAACTCACAAGAGGAAATCAAGCATTCAGTACGTAAATGTTGACATTTAACCGTATATAATATACAAATTTCACCCTTGTGTTTATTTTAGAACCATATGTACAAGGAGCTCATGATTATACATCACTCGTATCTCTCTCTCTCTCTCTCCTAAAAATGTACATTTTCAATACCATCATTTGCCAATTTTCACCATCTATTCTATTTTCCGTAAGCCTTCCACCTTGTCCCGCTAAAACTGTGGAACTGATGATCAAATATATGTTTGACAGCAAAGTTGGGTTAAGATAAGAAAATGATTTACAAAATGTATGTATAGTAAGAACTACTTACTTTGAAAGATTCGTTTCTATGTTTTGAGACATCTACAATTTTAAAAAATTAATGAGAAAAAAAAAAATCAATCACAAAAGAACGATGTTTATCAGTAGAAATAAAAGGAATGGAGAAACCATACCAATATACATTTACTGATAACTGCAAAAGAAACAGGAGTCAATTTGTTAGTAATAGTAAGTTAATGGTTAATACTTAATAACTCATAATAACTGCCTTCAAATTACATAAAGAAAAAGGTTTTTAAAATCCTTATGCTTCTTTTGTTTCAAAATCTCCAATTCCTTTAACATAAACACCTATTGAGAACTGAAGACCAATTATAAAATAAAATAGATAGTAGTCTATAATTTAGATAAAATCATGAACTGGCTACCATTCCTAAAAACATATTGTAATTCAAAATAGTTGGCATTGGTTGCCAAGATTATTTAGCAGCATTGTGTTTCTTAGTAGCCTCTGAACCGTGACCCTATAATTTGCCAGAGACCTACTCAATAGATCTTGTACACATACACAAAACAATCAAACTGAAAAAGGGTTGAAATTCATATATTGTAACTCATTATGTGTAGTTCAATATATACCATGGTTGTGCATTTTCCCCAAAGAGAACACCGGTTCCTTATATAGTTTTGTCACTACCTGGAAAATCACAAAACGAACAACAAAAATTCCATGGGTTCTGATTTGAAAATTCATACAGATGAAAAGATTAAAAATAAAACAACCCTTCAATTCATCTCACAGATCCACCTCCTCTTGATAAAAGATTAAAACTAAAACAACCATTCAATTCATCTCACACATCCACCTCCTCCTAATATGTCTTCACCCAACTTTGTTACAAAAAAAGCAAAAAGAAATAGAGAAATCAAAAGCAAAACCTAACGGTTAGGATTTATGTTTGGTCACCTTGTTTCTTTTCTTTCCCCCGTCTGCGATTCTACATAAAACAAAAGGAAGCCTTTTGTTATCTTTTTTCACATTCAGAGTCTGTGGATTAGGGAAACTTGAAATATGAACTTGTTCGATTTGAATGTTAAAAACGACAATTCCCTGTTCGATTTGAATCTAAAAACTTCAAAATCCCCTAGAGAAACACGAAATACATTCAATAAACATGAACCAAATAAGAAAAACATAAAAATACTAAACTGGATCTGTCTTCATTAAGGAAGGGAAAAAAATAGATGTATAACTTACTTGTGTAGATCGACTGGGAAGATATATAATCGTGAGATGATGTATTCTGCAGCGGTGGCGATGGCTGTTTGTGTCTTTCACATGTATCTTTCTAATTTCTAGTGTATAGAAAGAGAGCATCAAATAAATGGTGTGTAGTGGATAAGTTACTTACGTTTATATATAGAAGAAGACAGAGGGAGGCGTGGTGGAATCAGAAAAGGCGACATTGGTGGATTGTGGTGACAGTTGAAGGTTGCTGTGAGTAATGGTGGTTCTCATCCTGATTTTTTAGCGATATAGAGATGGGAAGAGTTGTGTTGGTGGTGATGGTTTCGACAAGGAGACTATAGGTGGTATAATGTTGTTGGTGCAACGATCTTTAATGATGGTCACAATTATGATGGTTGGCGTTGCCGATGGTGCTGTCTAATGATAACAATAGATATGGCGGATAGTGGTGTTAATAGATTGATTTGGTTTTGGGTCTTCAACCTCCAGATTGAGGTGGCTATGATACAGAAACTCATCGGCCATTAACCTCTGGATGTAGGTTTCGAACGATTAGGGTTTCTATTAAGGAAGAGAAAGGGAATCGTCGGGAGCATGTTGATTCAGGTGGCTAGAGATGGTACGACGCATCTGGAGGTCGGTGGTTTGTGAGAAGGAGAAGACGACCACTTAGCAGGGAAAGAAGATTTATACGGTAGTACGACTACGGAAATGGTGGAGTAGGTGGTCGTGAGGTCGGTGACTGTGGTAAGACGTGATGGTGGTGGCGGATGAGGCGATCAATGTTAGTAGTGGTGGAGGCAGCTTAGGGTTTGTAGAGAGAAGAAAAGGAGAGTGAAAGTCAGGGTGGGAGGAAGTTGGATATACCGGAGAAAGGCGTTGAGAGGTACAACTCAAAATCTGGAGATGGAGAGAACCGAGATATGAGGCGTTGATTAACAATGTGAGACCGAGTAAAAATCTCATTCAAATTATAATATTATTTTATTCATGATTAGTTGTACTTTACGTTTAGAGACTTGAACGTCTTAAAAAAATATTATTATTTTATTGAATCTATTTATAGAAATAGTAGGATTTCTTTTATAAATTAGTAAAGATATATATATATATATATATATATATATATATATATATATATATATATATACCTTAAAAAGCATTTACAAGATTTTGTTGAATTTTAAGAGGTACAAGCTTTTAAGCATCATATACAATAATTTTATGCATCGGAGAATAATAAATCTTATCCGGTCAAAGAAAGATTTTGAATAGGTCTTCTAAACTTATCTTCAAATTAAATGGGTTAAATATGAAAAAGTCAAATAAGATGATGATGATAAGATTTTGAATGGGTCAAAGTTTGACCAAGTGTTCCTCATATCCAATTAAATCGGTAAATACTAAATCTTATCCGGTCAACATTTATGAAAAAGTCAAATAAGATGATGATGATAAGATTTTGAATGCATCAAAGTTTGACCAAGTGTTCCTCATATCCAATTAAATCGGTAAATACTAAATCTTATCCAGTCAACATTTATGAAAAAGTCAAATAAGATGATGATGATAAGATTTTGAATGGGTCAAACTTTGACCAAGTGTTACTCATATACAAGATTTTAAGCATCATATATAAAGACAGATTTTGAATAGGTCTTCTAAGCTTATCTTCAAATTGAATGGCTTAAATATGAAAAAGTCAAATAAGATGACGATGATAAGATTTTGAATGGGTCAAATTTGACCAAGTGTTCCTCATATCCAATTGAATCGGTAAACACTAAATCTTATTCGGTCAACATTTATGAAAAAGTCAAATAAGATGATGATGATAAGATTTTGAATGCGTCAAAGTTTGACCAAGTGTTCCTCATATCCAATTGAATCGGTAAATACTAAATCTTATCCAGTCAACATTTATGAAAAAGTCAAATAAGATGATGATGATAAGATTTTGAATGGGTCAAACTTTGACCAAGTGTTCCTCATATACAAGATTTTAAGCATCATATACAAAGACAGATTTTGAATAGGCCTTCTAAGCTTATCTTCAAATTGAATGGGTTAAATATGAAAAAGTCAAATAAGATGATGATGATAAGATTTTGAATGGGTCAAAGTTTGACCAAATGTTCCTCATATCCAATTGAATCAGTAAATAATAAATCTTATCTGGTCAACATTTATGAAAAAGTCAAATAAGATGATGATGATAAGATTTTGAATGCGTCAAAGTTTGACCAAGTGTTCCTCATATCCAATTGAATCAGTAAATACTAAATATTATCCAGTCAACATTTATGAAAAAGTTAAATAAGATGATGATGATGATGATGATAAGATTTTCAATGGATCAAACTTTGACCAAGTGTTCCTCATATACAAGATTTTAAGCATCATATGTTGGATTAGTGTCTAAGTCCATAACTATTTTGGTATGTACTTGACCCGATGGTGCATGGTCCTTTTGGGTTGCCTTCACCAAAGCAACTTGATAGGATGAATTATGGAGAGAAATGATTAAATATGATTTATTAATATATTATGGGAATAATATATTAAAGGAGAAATCATATTGTTTAATTGATATTAGTCAAGAATTAATTGGTAATTAGTTTTGTGACTAAAAGAGATTAATTAAACTTAAGGGACTGGAATTGTAATTATAAGATAATTGCAATTGGGCTATGGATTGCCTCATATTAAAGGAGTGGACGAATTCTATGGGGAAACCCATTAGAAATCGTCCAAGGCCTTTAAGGAAAGGAGTCCATGGGTTGCTTAGGGTTTAAGCATCCAAATTAGGGTTTCCTTGTTAGATAACCCTAATAGCCTCACTATTTAAAGAGCCCTTATGCCCCAAAAACATGAATAAGCTTCCTTCTAGGGTTTCCACACGTTTTGGGCAGCCTCCTTCTCTTATCCTCTTCATCCTCTTGCTCTTGGTGTTTGTGAACCATTAGAGGAGTGACATTTGTGACTCTAAGCTTTCTAAAGTCATTACAAGGAGGATTTGAGATTGTTATTGCTACATAACAATCGAGGTATGATCTAAACCCTAATTATATGTTGTATTGATTATCATATACTAGATCTAGGGTATATATTCTTGGATAAATTGCATGTACAATAGAGAAACCTAGATCCAAGCATTAGGGTTTGTATGAGCACATAGGATGTTCTTATGACTAAAACCCATCAGTGGTATCAGAGCCTTGATTGGTTTCTATTGTATTGATGCATTATGTAGCTGAAAATCGAATTTTGGCTTACTGTTTGACTTGACTCGACGAGTCACTACTTGGACTCGGCGAGTTCCAAAGTGTGAATCGGCGAGTCGGAGCGTCAGACAGAGGAAATTTTGAATTTTGTTGCTGTTTTGCTTAAGGATAATTACCATATTCGTTTTAAACCTATAAAATATGAATTTTATTGTTTCTTAAAGAATATCCTTTCCAAAACACAAGATAATTACCAATTGATTAGATAATAACTTCCTTATATGATAAAGATTGGATTATTTGTATTAATTGAGTAACTTATTTTGCAAGAAATTGAAATTAGGTCAAATATAGATAATGATGAAATTAATTGTTTAATTTATATTATTTGTTATTTGATCTTTGTGTTATGAAAAATTTCAATTTTCCCCTTTAGGTTTTATAGTTTAAATTTGAACTCAAAGGTTTAGTTTTGAAATTTAAATAGTTGAAACCCTAATGTTTTAAAAAGGTTTCAAAATTTGCCCTCAAGTTTTGGAATTTAAATTTTGATTAAAAGTTTAATTTTGATGTATATTTAAATTCTAAACCTAAATGTTTTGAAATGTTTCAAAACTTTCCCTCAAGTTTTGGAATTTAAAAGTTGATTAAAAGTTTAATCTAGGAATGTTAAATTCTAAAACCCTAGTATTGTTTTGAAAAGTTCAAATCACACCCTTATGGTTTTATTAATTAATTAAGGTGTATAATTAAAAGAGGTTTAATAAATCCATAAAAGTTTTGGTTTACATTTAATTGAATTAAAAGTATAATCGTTAAATTTGACCACCTAGTATTTTAAAAGTGTAAAATACACCCTATACTATATATAACATTAAAAGTCTAACATTATATATATATATATATATATATATATATATATATATATATATATATATATGTATGAGTAAAAGTCAGTCTTACCGTTAGTAGGCCTCCTTCACGAAGCTGGTCTATAAGGGGTGTTTAAGGAAATTGCCTATAAAATGGCGATTGAATGGGTATCCACTCTTACCCACCGCACTCTTGACTAGTGGAGGGTCGTTAGCCGAACGGGTAGGATAGGACAAAACCTTCCATTATAAGTATAATGAAGTACAAAAGTAACTAAATGTTTTAGAAATTCCCAATCTTAGTTACTTAGGCAAAAGTGAATTGATGCAATTCCATGAAATTACACTTTGTGCCCTTGCGAAGACGTTAGTGGAGCGTGTGTGGTTTACCGGCACACTAAATGGTTCTAAGCAAAGGTAGCAAAGGGTGACTCAATGTTTGTCATAGTTCGGTGGAGCGTGTGTGGTTTACCGGCACATCGAATAGGTGACCGTAACATGTGAGGGCACCATGTAAGTTTGCATGGTTATTCACACCCGCTTTGTGATCCTCGGCATCCCAGTCACAAACTAGAAGGGCATATCGAGATTTAAACATGTCATTGAAATGTTCAATGAATCTCAAAGGATCTAGGAGTTTTCATAGATTTAAAACTTAAATTTCTTTTTCGTTTTTCGTGGTGGAAATTAGTGAATCGTCATTCACTTACCTTCAAATATTCTGCAACTAGATTACGACATCCCTTTTCTAGGTTGTAGCGTATTGTGTTGGGTGCTAGCCTTAGTATCTCATTTGGGTGATTTACTAAGGACTCAATAAATCAACTAACTTGAATTTGTTTTCTCCCGTTTTGTAGATGTCAAAGTACGACAACTATGGTGTTCCCAAATCCCGTGGAACAAGCTTTCCACATGAAGATGATATTCCACGATTCGATCGAGGAACAAGAAATCATGCTTCAGTTCCTCCACCTCCTCCAATTATTCTCCCTAACCCACAAGTTCGAAGGCTTGAAAAGTTCAAGCTCACTCAAGCCCTTTTGGCAAGTAAACATGAAGAGGGAAAGTCGGTGTGTGCACACGTCCAAGGGATGAAGTCACACATTGATAGGTTAAGAATGTTGGGATCCGTTGTCTGTGAGGAGATGGCTGTTGATTGGGTTCTTCAGTCACTTCCTAACTCGTATAGTGAGTTCGTAAAAGAATACTATATGATGAACTGCGACGTGACCCTTATAGATCTCACCTATGTGCTTATTGCTGCTGAATTAGCAATGGTTTGGCGCAGTAGAAAAGCAAAGTTGATTGGTGAATCTGCCTTCAAGACCTCTATGGATATAGACAATGGCAACGAAAGACATGCTATGATCGAAAAGCTTGATAATAAGAGAAAGGCAATGTCTGAAGTAGTTCCATGTGCTGTTCCAAAAGAGTCAATTTGCTTTTATTGCCAAGAGAAGGGGCATTGGAGACGAAGCTGCCCTATTTACCTAACAGATCTAAGAGATGGGAGAGTCAAAACGTATGGCTCTGCTTTAGGTAAAATCCATTGACTAACTCTTTTAAGCTCCTATTCTAGATTCTTAATACATAATGTGATAAGATTACAATTGATGTTTCGTAGGATCGAAGAAAAAGAGAGGAAGCTTAAGGGAAGAAGTGAGCAGAATCTAACCATAAAGAAATGGTTTTCGATCGCATTACTTGAAGATTAGATTCTTGAGCTACTACTTAGAGTTAGAATTAGATTGCTAAGAAATATGTATTAGCATAGTTTTTCAATGAATTGCACTGTAAGGACAAATTTTTTCCGCAATAAAATAAATTTTGATTTTATATTATTTATTTATCCTTGCAATGGCGTGTATGAAAATTGATGTTTGAATGCTTCTATTATTAGCAATAATGGATTTGATTCTTAATTATGGAAATGTCGAAAATTTACCAAATAAGGAGAGTTTCTCATCGCCCAAGTTTCAATTGGACAGAAACTTCGAATCATGCAACTTGGTTGCACGATGAATGAGAAAGTTCATTTTTGAAAATTAGACTAATTCATTGACAAAGTGTCAAATGAAGGACTAGGAGATCGAGTACACAAAGTTGCGTGTTGATCAAGTCCATCATAAGAGTAACAAAAATATTCGTCATGATTTACTAAAGGTTTAGTAAATATGATTATACTTATAAGATTAAGTGTAATTCTGAATTGATTGAAAAAGTTTAAATCAATAGCAGAACAAGTAAGAAGAATCAAATAGGCAAAAAAATAAAAGTTTCTCCATTCTAAGAAGAAGGGAGAGTACCTTTTATTATGTTTTATGATGAGTCTTAATGGTTAAGAACCATATCTCAATTGATCCTCTAAGTGAGTCGTAGTACAATTGTATGTCTAAGAAGAGGAATCAAGAATTGAAGAAATGGTTAAATCAAGAAGTCAATCATACTTCGTTCCAAAACAAGTCTTAGAGTTAAGATTGTGACATTGAGTGAAAAGTATTAAGAAGGTTTATAACATTCATCAAATGTGGAAAGTTGTAATGTCTTGGATAAGACAAAGACCAACTAGGACCAATTTATGAAGTGTTTTGATAAAAACTACACTAACTCTTGAATATTTGTTTGTCAAGAAATGTTTATTGACAAGAGAATCTTATATGTCAAGGAGTCAGTGGGAGTCTTAATGGTCTTGAAAGGTTTCAAGAACAAATCAAACTAGACCTTATTGATCATCACTAGCACACGAGTTGAGGTTTACAACCTATCGTGTTGACACTATATTGTTTCTGTGTCGTTCCAATTGAGTTAATTATGCATGTGAGCCCTATAAGTTCTCATTTGAATGCATAAAAGGCAAGGACCTTGATTAATGAAATGTACATTGATAGGAAAGGGTGAGTTGCTTAACTACTTAGAAGACATGGTGGGCAGTTGTGCTACCATAAGGCAAGAAATCAAGATTAAGAAAGTTCGGTCCATATGAGTTTGAATTTGTCGTAAACTTTGGTTTTGACAAATTCACATGGATAGGAACACATACACCATTAAAATCTAAGTGTCATAAGATTCCCTCCTTCATGAAAATGACTATGAGGAAATGCTTTCACTAAGAGAGATTTTAAAAAGATAGTGATTGTGAAAATTGTATTCTCGAATTCGATTATGGTTACGGTATCCCTTTCCATGATTCGAATTGTGAGATTTGGCAATTAGCCTAAATTGTTTAGACACACATATGAGCTATCTAAAGGAAAGGTGTATAAGCTTAGATAAAGGATTATCAAAGCATTAGGTATTAGAAACATGAACTTAAGAAATTCAATAGGTATTGTTTTTTTGAAAGTTAAGCTGTTTCTGAATACATGTCAAAGCTAGTGGGAGCATAAGTGTTATGTTTTATAATAATAATCATGATAGTGGGAGAATAAATGTTATGATTGTATGATTATTATGGAAAGTATTGCAAGTTAGCAATATTAATTATAGAAAACAATAGTTATACTTTGCAAAGTTGCAAGAGTTGAAAAGTTGTTTTGCTATAATTAAGGGAGAGAATATTATGCTTCATTTCAAAATTTAAAGGCTTAGGTTGTGGAATGTTAATAAATTTAGTCAAGGAAACATAGTGTGTTCACAAATTTCGATTATGATTACGGTACTCCTCTTCATAGTTCGAATTTTGAGAACGTAGCACATAAAATATTATGGCAGAAGATTGATAAAGTATCAAATCTTTATGTAAGACATTATGCATCGTATCCCATACGCTTCGGGTTAAGGATCGATTGCAAATGCTATAATATTTGACCATTCTAAAATTTTCCAAATGTCTAGCGCATTTAGAGGGAAAAAGGACAAGAATCAGTTTTGACTGAGATAATTAAACAACTATCAAAGGATAATCCAAAGTTCGTCGAGGATTGGTCGCTTGTGTGTAGTTGGAAGTATAGTATTGGATGGACCATATCGACATTATTATGAATAGATAAGATTCTATTGAGAATGAGTTGTCATATGGTAAGTATGGAAAGTTTTCCATATTGAGAATTGAATATTGAAAATCTATGTCTAGATTAGAAACTTTTATGCAAAAGGATGTTCAAAGGAATGTACTTTGAGTAAGAGACATCATATCTAAGGAATTGTCTTGTAACAATCTCCGATAGAGGACTTTGTAATTTCATTGGAAATAGTCAATGTGACTTTTGTGCTATGACATTGCGAAAGGATCATTGCATAAAATGTTAGAATCTAGCATATTCTATAAATGGAAAGAATTTGATATTCTTTCATTTATTAAAAAAGGATTGGGAGTTGTGAAATGAGTATGATTGGAAATGTGTTCATTTGATCCATTTCACAAAGTAAGAACCATAGGTAAACATTGTGTGCATGCTAACAGTATGGGACAAGTGTTGTAATAATTCAAGTAAGAAGTTGATTACCCAAAACAACAAATAATGAGTAATCGATATGGTGATAAATAAAAGGTGTTTTATTTATGCTCAAAGGTTTGAGGCCATACGAGATTAGTATTATTCTTGTGTTTCACTTTGCATGTTTTGACTTCCTGAATAATTTAATTGGTTTAGAATAGTCAAATTATTCGAACGGGCCACAGTCGTTCATATGTTGGAAGTAGGTATGAATAAAGACTATCGTGAATTGTTGTGTGGATTGTCTAAAGCGTATTAGACATAAGCAAATGTTTGCTGCAACGGTCATGAGTGCTTATGAATATGATTTGAGCATTGGATTAAACTCACGCTCACTTGGATCACTCCATGAATTGTATCACAAGTGATTGGTGAGACGATAATATCTTATATTCTTGAAACCGAGATGTGTGAGTTGTATCTTGCAAATCGGTTGCACATTGATAATATGTAAACGCACGAGTAACTTGGTGTCATAAAACATATTGTTGTGTGTGATTCGGTGAGTGAGTGCAAGAGAGCATTGAATCAAAGTTTATCCGTTCCTTTTATCCAAAGTAGGATAAAAGCGATATCTTTGGGCCCCTCGATGATTTAGTGATGACAAACGTAAATGCTCGGTCGGGCTAGGGCTAATTTGATTTGTTCAATTAGTTAGTCGTCATAAATCAGAAGTCGAGAAATAGTACAGAGAGAATGATTAGAAATCATGTCTTACGATATCTAGAATGGAGAAATATATGATCCCTTATCTAAAGGACACGCGTATCTGATAGGATCAGAGTTGACAGCGGCTTTGGAAAGCTACGATTGCAGATCAGGATCTGAAGTCATACGCAGAATAGTTATTAGACTTATCCAAGTAGGAGACTGTTGGATTAGTGTCTAAGTCCATAACTATTTTTGTATGTACTTGACCCGATGGTGCATGGTCCTTTTGGGTTGCCTTCACCAAAGCAACTTGATAGGATGAATTATGGAGAGAAAGGATTAAATATGATTTATTAATATATTATGGGAATAATATATTAAAGGAGAAATCATATTGTTTAATTGATATTAGTCAAGAATTAATTGGTAATTAGTTTTGTGACTAAAAGAGATTAATTAAACTTAAGGGACTGGAACTGTAATTATAAGATAATTGCAATTGGGCTATGGATTGCCTCATATTAAAGGAGCGGACGAATTCTATGGGGAAACCCATTAGAAATCGTCCAAGGCCTTTAAGGAAAGGAGTCCATGGGTTGCTTAGGGCTTAAGCATCCAAATTAGGGTTTCCTTGTTAGATAACCCTAATAGCCTCACTATTTAAAGAGCCCTTATGCCCCAAAAACGTGAATAAGCTTCCTTCTAGGGTTTCCACACGTTTTGGGCAGCCTCCTTCTCTTCTCCTCTTCATCCTCTTGCTCTTGGTGTTTGTGAACCATTAGAGGAGTGACATTTGTGACTCTAAGCTTTCTAAAGTCATTACAAGGAGGATTTGAGATTGTTATTGCTACATAACAATCGAGGTATGATCTAAACCCTAATTATATGTTGTATTGATTATCATATACTAGATCTAGGGTTTATAGTCTTGGATAAATTGCATGTACAATAGAGAAACCTAGATCCAAGCATTAGGGGTTGTATGAGCACATAGGATGTTCTTATGACTAAAACCCATCATCATATACAAAGACAGATTTTGAATAGGTCTTCTAAGCTTATCTTCAAATTGAATGGGTTAAATATGAAAAAGTCAAATAAGATGATGATGATAAGATTTTGAATGGGTCAAAGTTTGACCAAGTGTTCCTCATATCCAATTGAATCGGTAAATACTAAATCTTATCCGGTCAACATTTATGAAAAAGTCAAATAAGATGATGATGATAAGATTTTGAATGCGTCAAATTTTGACCAAGTGTTCCTCATATCCAATTGAATCGGTAAATATTAAATCTTATCCGGTCAACATTTATGAAAAAGTCAAATAAGATGATGATGATAAGATTTTGAATGCGTCAAAGTTTGACCAAGTGTTCCTCATATCCAACTGAATCGGTAAATACTAAATCTTATCCAGTCAACATTTATGAAAAAGTCAAATAAGATGATGATGATAAGATTTTGAATAGGTTAAACTTTAACCAAGTGTTCCTCATATCCAATTGAATCGCTAAATACTGAATCTGTCAATAATAATGAAAAAGTCAAATAAGATGATAAGATTTTGAATGGGTCAAAGTTTGACCAAGTGTTCTTCATATCCATTTGAATTGGTCTAATACGATGTACACGTTATAAAACATTTCATATAAACTGGAAGAAGCACATTGATCTAACATTTGTCTATCATGAATGTTTTGCCATTGACCGCAAAACCTTGGTTCTCTCTCATGCTCGCTACCTCATCCTTTGTTTTTCTTTCTATTAAAATCGAATAAGCCCAAAAATGTCTTACGTTTAATCCTAGCCCGGGTATAAGAAATCTCTATCTGTTCGTCATTTCTTTTAACAAATTTTTTATGTCATTTTTGTTGATCCGCACCCGTCGATTTGCACGGGTAAACGGCTAGTATATATATATATATATATATATATATATATATATATATATATATATATATATATATATATATAAGGTTTTAATCTTATTGCGAGACAAAACATATAGATTTAATAATAGAATAATGTGTATGTATAAGGCCGCTCTAAAAAAATTACTTAAAAAAACTTTAGCTTGTTAAGAACTTTTTTTTTTATTTAAACATATACTTATTATTCCTGATGTTCACAAAAAATATTATATTTAAATGTTTATTTGATTTTACATGAGTTTATCAAGACAAAGAGGAAGAAAGAAAGTGACAAGAAGAAAGAAATGATAAGTATAATTAGATTGAGCGGTACCATGACAATGAAGAATAAAGAAAGTGACAAAGAAATGATAAGTACAAGGGAGTCATGAAGGATCGGTATCACAACCCCATGTCCTCATTCATGGCAAGGGAAAATGACGCGTTTGCTATGTGAGGCAAGCTACATTTCATTTTGAAACTCAAAACTTTTAGGGCAAAATGAATTATTGAGTCATGGTCATAGGAAATGATTTTTTCTAAAAAATGATTTGATTAATTTTTTGGTAGAAAACGTCAATAAGTCAATAATTTTTTTTAAAGTGTTTGTTTTATCTTATACATCTTTTAAGGGGTATTTTGACTTTTACAACCTAAAAAGTCAAAAAGTATTGAAAAATTATAAATTTTAACTTTATTAAAATCTCATTTCTAAAGGGTTGATGAAAAACTATTTTTTAAGTCTTTTTCACATTGTCAAACACTTTTTTGACTTATTGACTTTTCTAAAAAACAATAAATCTATAAATTGTTTTTAAATGAAATCTCAAACACCCTCTCAACTTTGTCGAGCTCTGTGCTCCCTTTACCCTTAGATATAATCATATAATTAAGTACTTTTATGTTTCTTTTTAATAATAGTTTTTGTTGTAGTAACTAGGGATAACAAATGATGACATAACATGACAAAAATACATGACATGAAATGAAAATGGGACTAAACTGAAATTCAAATTCATGGTCGTGTCAAGTGTAAAAACATGATGTCGTATGTATGCCAAGTTTATGGTATGTTTTAAGAAATTAATGTTTAAAGTTTGGAATTTTTGGTGGCCACGACATAGGGAATGAGTTCCCCACGACATGACCATGGTCTGAGTATACTCGCATCTTTAATGGGTGTCACGGTGTGGCAACATTGTGGCTACCACGTGGCAACTATTTAATGACAACCCTAATTTTGGGGTTTGCGCCCCTATTTAAGGGATGTGATAGCAAGGCTTTGCACACCCTCAACATTCATCACTCATTTCCTCCCCCACTGAAACCCTAACTCCATTTTTTAAGTCTTTGATTTTCTTGTGTGATTTCTAGCCAAGAAGAAGAATATAAGAAATCTTAGTGCATCATCTCAGCTTTCAAGCCTCACCATCCTCCTTGTGCACGTTTTTTGGTCTTTTGTAAGTCCTCAAGTTCCAAGCTTTATGACTCCATGTGCTTAGATCTAGGTATTCTTGTGTTATCCTTTATGTTTAGGCTAGTTGGAAGGTTGGGGTTCCATAAAGTTGCAAACTTTATGGATCCCCATATTCCTTTTATGGTTTAAAGTGATGGATATGAAGTTTGATAGAGTTTTAAACTCTTTCATGAGATTTTGGCCCCATTTTTTACACTTGTTGATCTAGCTTCAGCTCAAGGCATGCATTGGACATGCATGTCTATAAAGCTATGATTTTTATGATCTTTTGAGGGTTTGGTATCATTATGGAGAGTTTGAACGAGGAGGCAAAAAGGATTAAGAGTTTAATGGATTTAGTTGGTCTGGAAGATTCCCATGACACGGGGGATTAGTCGCCATGTCATGGCATTTGGCAAATTTACGACCATTTTGTCTTATTATCTCCACGACGTGGCATATGCTTGTCCACGTCGTGGCGACCGGCTGTTGACTTTTTGATCGTTAATCGTTGACTTCAACCAAGTTTGACTTTAGGTCTAATTAAGTATTTTTAAAGGTAGATTGAGACTTACCCCCTGTTTGTTTAATAGGTGACCTGTAGAGCTGGTTGTCGGATTGGGATCATTATTGTTATATTCTAAACCGGGATGTGAGTTTTTCCTCACTATAGTTGTGGGTCGAAGGCACCAATGCCAACCCACTAGATTGTGTTATTTATCCTTGTGTATTGGGTGTTGTTATGTCATAGTGATCTGTAGATTGGAAGACCTATATGTGTAACACCCGGGTCTTGGAGGTACTTATTTATTGAATTATAGCTTTTGGGATGAGGGTCACGGCGTGAGACATGGTGGTCACGTCGTGAGTGACCATTGACTTGTTGACCCGTGATTTTGAGTCTCACGACGTGAGACTTTGAGTGCCCACGACGTAAGAACGATCTGATGACCAAAACCCTAATATTTTGTGTATTTAATGGATAACGCGTCCTTTAGATAAGGGATTATATATTCCTCCATTATAGATATCATTGATGGGTTTTAGGTAAAACAAATAAACTAGAAAAGCAATTCCTAAGTTCACATGCAACCTACTTTGGATCTATGTTTTAACTATTGAATATATAACTTTGAATTGCAAAACAAGAACCCTAAGGAGAGAGGCTATTTTGAAAATAACAAATTAGGGTTTAGAGTTACATACCTTTCAATTGTTATAGCAAACAATTGGTAATCCTTTGATCTTGATCTGCTTGGAAGCCTAGCACCACAAACGCAATGCCTTTAATAGAATCACACCAAGAGCTAGCAAGAAGGAAACTTGTGAGGAGAGAGAGAGAGAGAGAGAGAGTAGGGTATGCAATTTTCAGCCCTAGGGTTTCACCAAAGTAAGAGTGGCCAATTTTGAGAGCCAGGACGCTCCTTATATAGCTAAGGGATCTAGGGTTTAGGGAAAACCCTAATGTTCCTTTGCTTGGGGCCTAAGCTTATCCAAATGCCTTATCCAAGCCCCTTAGACGAAATCATTAGGGTTTCCCCTATAGATTTCGTCCACCCCCTTCCAAGGAGGCTCTAGAACCTTCCACTCAACTATTGGATAATTGCAAATTAGTCCCTACACTTTATAATTAACACAGTTAACCCCAAAATCAATTCTAATTAATTTCAGGCTAACTATTAATTAAATATTATGATTTCTAATTAAGATATTAATCTTTTAACATATTAATAAAACATTTATATTAATTTATCAATCTTATAATAAATCAATATCTCTCTTTTCATAATTTCCTTGTCTAGTTGCTAGGTTTGAGGGCAACCCAAAAAGATTGTGCTGCTATCAATTCAAGTACATACCAATTATAGTTATGGGCTTAGACACCTAATCCAACAGTCTCCTACTTGGATAAGTCAGTAACTATAATTGCTAGTATGACTTCTAAATTTGACAAACAAATTGTAGCTTCCAAAAGCTGCTGCCGAACTCTGACCCAGTCAGTTACGTGTCCTAAGATAAGTGATCATATGACCCTTCGTTCTATTAGATATCCCTAGACATAAGACATGGAATATAATCAATCTCTTTGTCCAGAATCTATGTTTCCCGATTTCTGATTTGCGATGATATAGGTCTTCAAATTGAACACGTCAATTTAGTCGTGGCTGGGCCCAACACCTAAGTCAACACCAAATCATTGAGGGGCCCACAGATATCGCTTTTCCTGTTAGGGTAAAAGGAACGAATAAACATTGACTCATATGCTTGTATCATTTACTCATCAAACCATACATGACAATACGTTTTATAACACCGAGTTACTGATTCGTTTTCGTATCACCAATGTATAGCCGACTTGCAAATTACAACTCATATATCTCTGTTTCAAGATCATAGATATTATCGTCTTAGTATTACTCGTGATGAATTCCATGAAGTAATACTCTAAGCATGGGTTTATCCAATAATCAAATCTCAAATTCTGAGTACTCATGAACATTGCATCAATTCTATTGCTATGTCTATCCTTAGACAATCTGCAATCCAATTCATGACAGTCTTAATTCACTACTTACTTCCAAAAGTATGAGCGACTGTGGAGTTTAAATAATCATATTATTCGGGAAGTAAAACATGCAAAATATGAAACTGAATAATAAACAATTGACAAAAGGCAGTAAACAAACTCATAAATAATACTTTATTATTTAATCACTAAAAGTCAATTACATTTACTTTGTAACAAGTTTCTGAACTAGACTAATCTAACTACTAAAACTAATATCATCTTTCAGTCCTATGCTCCGAGCATGCTGAATATGCTTAGCCCTACTCAGACCCTTTGTGAGGGGATATGTTGGGTTATCTTCAGATGACACCCTCTTCACTATAAGATGGCCTTCTTCTACTCTATGTCTGATGAAATGGTACTTTCTGTCGATATGTCTGGTTTTACCATGATCTCTCGGTTCCTTTGTCAAGGCAACCGCTCCTTCATTATCGCAGAACAGTTCCATAGGCTCCTGGATGGTTGGAACAACTTCGAGATCCCCGATGAAGTTCCTCAACCAAGCTGCTTCTTTCGACGCTTCACTTGCTGCTATGTACTCTGATTCACAAGTAGAATCAGCCACCGTATCTTGCTTGGAACTCTTCCAAGTAATTTCTCCTCCATTCAGTAAAAATACCCAGGCCGACTGAGAACGGAAGTTATCTCTGTCCGTCTGAAAGTTGGCATCACTGTAACCATCTACTCTCAAAGTATCATTGCCACCAAGCACAAGGACCCAGTCCTTCGTCCTTCGCAAATACTTGAGTATATTCTTTACGGCTATCCAATGAGCTCTACTCGGGTTTCCCTGATAGCGACTGACCATGCTCATAGCAAAGGCCACATCAGGGCGAGTACATGTCATAGCGTACATGATCGATCCGACAGCGGAAGCATAAGGTACACGACTCATGTCATCTATTTCCCCATCTGTACTCGGGCATTGAGTCTTACTCAATTTGGTATTGCTCTGGATAAGTAGCTCTCCCTTCTTGGAATTTTCCATACTAAACCTCTTTAGTACCTTATCCAAGTATGTGATCTGACTAAGTCCAATCAGTCTATTCTTTCTATCTCTCAATATTCTAATCCTAAGAATATAGGCAGCTTCTCCAAGGTCTTTCATGGCAAAACACTTTCCAAGCCAAGACTTAACTTCTTTCAAGGTTGGAATGTCGTTACCAATGAGTAATATGTCATCGACATATAACACCAGAAAAGTCACTATACTCCCACTAGCCTTGATATACACACAGAACTCATCTTCACTCCTAGAGAAGCCAAACTCTTTGACTTTCTCATGGAAGCAAAGATTCCAACTGCGATATATTTGTTTCAATCCATAAATGGATTTCTAAAGATTACTCACTCTATTAGGAAACTTTGCATCAACAAAACCCTCTGGCTGATTTATGTAAACATCCTCAGCCAACTTCCCGTTAAGGAAAGCAATCTTGACATCCATATGCCAGATTCCATAGTTATGAAAGGCAGCCATGGCGAGCAATATCCTGATAGATTTAATCTTAGCTACTGGCGAAAAAGTCTCATCATAGTCAACCCCTGGGGTTTGAGTGAAACCTTTCGCAACCAGTCTAGCCTTGAATGTGTGTACATTCCCATCCATATATGTCTTCTTCTTGAAGATCCATTTGCACCCAACTGTCTTACGACCTGGTGCATTATCAACCAAATTTTAAACTTGGTTGTCATACATGGACTTTATCTCATTGTCCATTACCTCTTTCCACTTGGAAGCCTCTGGGCCTGCCATTTATTCCTTATAAGAGACTGGTTCATCTAAATTTACCAGTGTCCTATCACTGATGAATGTGTCACCGTCTGATGTAATATGAAAACCATACAACTCAGGTGGCACACTCACCCTAGTGGATCTTCGAAGAGGTAATGATTTATCAACTGGTTCAACAGGAACTATTTCCTCTGGTTGAGTGCTAGTGTCATCTAAGGTTCCTTTAGTAGTTGACTCTTGAATCTCTTCAAGGTCAATGGTACTCCCACTGTCCTCTTTGAATATGAGTTCTCTTTCTAAAAAGACTCATCTTCGTGCTACAAAAACCACGTTCTCACTAGTTCTGTAGAATAAATATCCAAAAGACTGTTTTGGGTAACCAATGAAAACACATTTCTCACTTCTTGTTGCTAGCTTGTCGTGAGTCTCTCGTCTTATGAAAGCTTCACAACCCCAGACTTTAATATGCGCTAACGAAAGAGATTTCCCTGTCCACATCTCGTGAGGTGTTTTGGCAACCTTCTTTGTCGGGACAAGATTGAGGATGTGGGCGGCTGTCTCTAAGGCATATCCCCATAAATGAATTGGAAGCGAAGCACGACTCATCATAGAACGAACCATGTCTAACAAGGTTCGATTACGCCTCTTAGCCATACCATTTAACTGTGGTGTCCTAGGAGGAGTCAATTGTGAGACTATCCCACGTTCCTTTAGATAGTCGTTGAACTCAATACTAAGATACTCTCCGCCTCTATCGGATCTAAGTATCTTTATTTTCCTGTCCAATTGATTTTCGACCTCATGTTTAAACTCTTTGAACTTTTCAAAGGTTTCTGACTTATGTTTGATTAAGCATATATAGCCATATCTACTATAATCATCAGTGAAAGTCACATAAAATTGATTAGCATCTCTTGTGGTTGATCTGAAGGGTCCACACACATGTGTATGTATGAGGTCCAACAAACCTTTACCTCTTTCACAAGACCCTGTGAATGGTGATTTTGTAATCTTTCCCAAAAGACAAGATTCACACATATCATCTGATTTTAGGTCAAATGATTCCAACACTCCATCCTTTTGGAGTTGGGCTATGCGTTTCTTGTTAATGTGTCCAAGACGACAATGCCACAAGCATGCCTTGTCTACACTATTAGACAAGTCAATATTGAACACACTATTTCCTAAGCTATCAACATAAGTCACTATTTTATACACACCATCACAAGGTAAAGATTCAAACACGAAAACACCATTCTTATAAACAGAAATTGGATCATTCAAATCATTAAAGAATATTTAAAACCTTGTCTGAACAATGCATGAAATGAAATAATGTTTCTCGTCATCTTAGACGAATAGCAACAATTCAATAAATCTAATCTAACATCATTACTAAGCAAAAGTTGATAAACAGATCTTGGTCACTGGTGAAGTCTTCTTGTTTCCCATGATCAAGTTTATCCTTCCTCGCTCTATCTCCTCACTTTCTTTTAGCCTCTGCAAATTAGAACAGATGTGAAAACCACATCATGTATCAAGGACCCATGAACGAGAAGATAATGAGTTATTAGAAGAAATAGTGTAAATACCTGTCGAAGATGGCTTCACTTTTCCATCTTTGATATCCTGCATATATTTTGGGCAGGTTCTCTTCCAGTTCCCCTTTTCAATAAAAACAAACAACATCCTTTGGATCATAAACATGGGGAATGGTAGCACTGGGCTTAGCCTTTGGGCCACTGCTGGATGACCCAACTTGGACCTTTCCCTTCCAGTTTTGCTTAGGAGGACCTTTCCTCTTTTTCCCCTTTCCCTGTCCAATAGCTAAGACAGGAGCACACGTAGGAGTGGAGGACATACTTTTACCCTTCATTCCTGCTTCATCTGTCTGCAACAAGTGGTGCAATTGGGCCAATGTTTGCTCAGTATTGTTCAAACGACACGTCGAGATGAATTGACCATAACAATCGGGTAACGAGTTCAAGACCATATCAATGGCCAATTCCTCATCAAAGTGAATTTTGAGCTTGACCAAACGCTCTATGTAGCGTTGCATTCTTTGCACATGAGATACAACCGACTCCCTTTCTTTCATCTTGCAAGCCATGAGTGACTTGACTACTTCAAACTTTTCTTGACGAGCTCGCTTATGGTACTGTTCCATAAGGTCCTTGTTCATCTCAAAAGACCAATAGCCCTCATAGTACCTCTGCAGTTATGGGGACATGGTTGCGACCATGATGCATTCCACTTTGGTAGCATCATCATAGTGCTTCTTGTAGGCAACATATTCTTCGGGAGTGGCTTTGGATTCATCAAGCTCTTTGAGATCCTTTTCAAGGACATACTCTTTGTCCTCAAAACAAAGCGCCATCTTCATATTATGCATCCAATCGTTATAGTCAGAGCCATCTATAACGACTTTGGAGCAAATTTTGAGTAAAGAGAAGTTGTGGTTGAAGGATGATGAAGCAGAAGTGTTTCTAGGAGTAGACATCTGAAAAGAAAGATAGTTTTAGTTACATTTCAAGATACCTCAATATAATAACCCAAAATATCATATCAATGTTAGGATCCAACTATGAAGATTTACAACTTAGAAATGGGATGCCGAGATCCAAGTGTAAATTTCATAAAGGTAGGTGAGTGACTATTCATCAATTCCACCATTAGACAAAATAAACGAAGTGAAATTCCTAATTCCTTTTGAGATACATTGAAACTATTCAATGGCATGTTTTAATCTCGGATTATGCTCTTCTATTTGTGACTGGGATACCGAGGATCACAAACAAGATGTGAATAACCATGTAAACGTGCTTGGTAACCTTATTGTCTTTAGCATTAACTATTGATGTGTCGGTAAACCACACACGCTCCATCAAAATGATAATTATGAGATACCCATTACTACTCTTTATTAGTGCCTATTAGTGTGATGGTAATCCACACACACTCCACTAACGACCAATAAATCATAATGGGCAATTTCATGGATTAGCATACTTTTCACATTTTTCCTAAAGTAAATAGAGTTAGGATTTTTGTAAAATAATGTTCTAGTACTTTCTTTAATAACATTATACTTTTAATGAGATGTAGTTGCCCTATCAAATCCGTTCTACTAACGACCATCCACTAATCAAGGAAGCGGTGGGTGAAAGTGGACACCCATTCAACTACCATTTTATAGGCAGTTTTCTTATACCCCCTTATAGACTAGCTTCGTGAATGAGGCATACTAGCGATTTCACTGACCATATTCTTATACATATATAATATTTAACTTTTAATTATAATACATATATAAGGTGTGTTTTAAACTTTTTAAAACTTTAAGGTTTATATAAATTTCGAAAAATTAAACTATTAATTTAAATTTAAAATAAACCAAATAACTAGATTTAATAATTATCTATTAATTAAATTTTAATTAATTTATTAAATCTTGTAAGGATTATCTAATCAAATTAAACAATTAATTTAATCCTAATCTTTATCCCTCAAAATTTCGAAAATTAGGGTAAAAGATAATTTCCTTATTTTTCTCAATTATCCAATTAGGCAATAATTATCCATTAATGCAATAATTATCCAAAATAAGATAAAACCGTAAAATAAGAAGCAAATTTCTAAATTCAAGGGAGGAGGCTAGGGTTTTCCAAAACCCTAACGCTAATTTCGATTAGGGTTCATGGAGGCCATGGTTTTTCGAAAAACCCTTTGAACCAAAAACCCTAAAAAGGAAACCATGGACTTTTAGGGTTTAATAGCTATAAACCCTAATTTGCAATTCAACTATTATAGCTATTCAATTTTAAAACAAAACCAATCTCTCTGATACCACTGATGGGTTTTAGGTAAAACAAATAAACTAAAAAAACAATTCCTAAGTTCACATGCAACCTACTTTGGATCTATGTTTTAACTATTGAACATATAACTTCGAATTGCAAAACAAGAACCCTAAGGAGAGAGGCTATTTTGAAAACAACAAATTAGGGTTTAGAGTTACATACCTTTCAATTGTGGGTTTAGATCTTGATCTTCTTGGAAGCCTAGCACCACAAACGTAATGCCTCTAATGGAATCACACCCAAGAGCTAGCAAGAAGGAAACTTTGTTGGATTAGGTGTCTAAGCCCATAACTATAATTGGTTTGTACTTGAATTGATAGCAACACAGTCCTTTTGGGTTGCCCTCAAACCTAGCAACCGGACAAGGAAATTATGAAAGGAGAGATATTAATTTATTATAAGATTAACAAATTAATATAAATGAATTTATTAATATGTTAAAATATTAATATATTAATAAGAAATCATTTTGTTTAATTAATTGTTAGCCAGAAATTAATTAGAATTAATTTTGGGGTTATAAGAATTAATTATAAAGTGCAGGGACTAGTTTGCAATTATCTAATAGTTGAGTGGAAGGCTCTAGAAACCCCTTGGATGAGGGTGGACGAAATCTTTAGGGAAACCCTAATAATTTCCTCCACAGGGGCTTGGATAAGGCCCTTGGGTTTGCTTTGGCCCTAAGCAAAGGATAACTAGGGTTTCCCCTAAACCTTAGATCCCTCAGCTATATAAGGAGCCTCCTAGTTCATATTTTAGTCACTCTTTCTTTTGAAGAAACCCTAAGGCCGAGATTTTGCATACTCCCTCTCCCCTCTCTCTTCTACTTTCCTTCTTGCTAGTTTGGGTGTGATTCCATTAGAGGCATTACACTTGTGGTGTTAAGCTTCCAAGAATATCAAGATCAAGATCAAGGGAATTATCAATTGTTTGCTATAACAATTGAAAGGTATGTTAATGTTAAACCCTAGTTTCGAAATTAGCCTCTCTTCTATAGGGCTCTTGTTCTTGTTTTGCAATTCAAAGTTGTATGTTCAATAGTTAAAACATAGATCCAAAGTAGGTTGCATGTGAACTTAGGAATTGGTTTTCTAGTTTATTTGTTTTACCTAAAACCCATCAATGGTATCAGAGCCATTGTTTGTTTTAAATTGAATTGTTATAATTGTTTAATTGCAAATTAGGGTTTATAGTTATTAAACCCTAAAGGCCATTTTTTCGATTTTTAGGGTTGTGGATCAAAGGGTTTTTCGAAATCCCTAGCCTCCAAAGAACCCTAATCGGATTTAGGGTTAGGGTTTTGAAAACCCTTGCCTCCTCCCTTGAAATTTCGAAATATGCTATAAAGATTAGGGTTTCTTTGTTTTGGATAATAGTTGCCTTATTGGATAATTGAGAAAAATAAGGAAATTATCCTATCCCCATATTTTCGAAATCTAGAAGGGATATGGATTAAGATTAAATTAATTGTTTAATTTAATTAGATAATCCTTACAAGATTTAATAAATTAATTAAAATTTAATTAATAGATAAATATTAAATCTAATTAATTGATTTATTTAAATTTAAAATTTAATAGTTTAAATTTCGAAAATTTATATAAACCCTTGGAGTTTTAAAATGTTTTAAAACACACCTTATATATATTATAATTAAAAGTTAAATATTATATATGTATAAGAGTATGGTCAGTTAAATCGCTAGTATGCCTCATTCACGAAACTAGTCTATAAGGGGGTATAAGGAAACTGCCTATAAAATGGTAGTTGAATGGGTGTCCACTCTCACCCACCACTTCCTTGATTAGTGGAGGTTCGTTAGCAGAACGGATTTGATAGGACAACTACTTCTCATTAAAAGTATAATGTTATTAAAGAAAGTACTAGAACATTATTTTTCAAAAATCCCAACTCTAGTTACTTTAGGAAAAATGTGAAAAGTATGCTAATCCATGAAATTGCACATTATGCTTTATTGGTCGTTAGTGGAGCGTGTGTGGTTAACCGGCACACTAAAAGGCACTAATAAAGAGTAGTAATGGGTATCTTATAATTATCATTTTGATGGAGCGTGTGTGGTTTACCGACAAATGAATAGTTAATGATAAAGTCAATAAGGTTACCAAGCACATTTGCATGGTTATTCACATCTAGTTTGTGATCCTCAGTATCCCAGTCACAAATAGTAGAGCATAATCCGAGATTAAAACATGCCATTAAATAGTTTTAATGTATCTCAAAAGAATTAGGAATTTCACTTCGTTTATTTTATGGTGGAATTGGTGAATCGTCATTCACCTACCTTTATGAGATTTGAACTTGGATCTCGGCATCCCATTTCTAAGTTGTAAATCGTCATAGTTAGGTCCTAACCTTGATATGATATCTTTGGGTTATTATATTGAGGTGTCTTGAAATCTAACTAAAACTATCTTTCTTTTCAAATGTCTACTCCTGGAAACACTTCTGCTTCATCATCCTCCAGCCACAACTTCTCTCTACTAAACATCTGCTCCAAAGTCGTTATGGATGGCTCCAACTATAACGATTGGATGCGTAACATCAAGATGGCGCTTAGATTCGAGGAAAAAGAGTATGTCCTTGAAAAGGAGCTCAAAGAACTTGATGAGTCCAAAGCCACTCCCGAATAGTATGCTGCCTACAAGAAACACTATGATGATGCTACCAAAGTGGCATGCATCATGGTTGCAACCATGTCCCCAGAATTGCAGAGGTACTATGAGGACTACTGGCCTTTTGAGATGAACAAGGACCTTATGGAAAAGTACCATAAGCGAGCTCGTCAAGAAAAGTTTGAGGTAGTCAAGTCACTCATGGCTTGCAAGATGAAAGAGGGGGAATCGGTTGTATCTCATGTGCAAAGAATGCAACGCTACATAGAGCGTTTGGTCGAGCTCAACATTCACTTCGATGAGGAATTGGCCATTTACATGGTCTTGAACTCATTGCCTGATTGTTATGGTCAATTTATTTTAACCTACCATTTGAACAACATTAAGCAGACATTGGCCCAATTGCACAACTTGTTACAGACAGCTGAGGCAGGGATGCAGGGTAAGAGTATACCCTCCACACCTGCAAGTGCCCCTGTCTTGGCTATTGGACAGGGAAAGGGGAAAAAGAGGAAAGGTCCTCCCAAGCAAAACTGGAAGAGCAAGGCCCAAGTTGTGTCATCCAATAATGGCCCAAAAGCTAAGCCCAATGGTTCCACTCCCCATGTTTCTGATCCAAAAGAGGCAGTTTGCTTTTACTGCAATCAAAAGGGGCATTGGAAGAGATATTGTCCACAATATCTGCACGATATCAAGGATGGCAAAGTGAAGCCATCTTCGGCAAGTATTTACACTATTTCTGCTAATAACTCATTATCTTCTCGTTCATGGGTCCTTGATACAGGATGTGGTTTTCATATCTGTTCTGACTTGCAGGGGCTAAAGGAAAGTGAGGAGATAGAGCGAGGGAGGATAAACCTAATCATGGGAAACAGAAAGTCTTCACCAGTAACCAAGATCGGAGTTTATCAACTTTTGCTTAGTAATGATGTTAGATTAGATTTGATAAATTGTTGCTATTTGTCTGAGATGACAAGAAACATTATTTCATTTCATGCATTGTTCACACAAGGTTTTAAATATTCTTTTAATGATTTGAATGATTCAGTTTTTGTTTATAAGAATGGTGTTTTTGTGTTTGAAGTTTTACCTTGTGATGGTGTGTATGAAACAGTGACTTGTGTTGATAGCTTAGGAAATAGTGTACTTAATATTGACTTGTCTAATAGTATAGACAAGGCATGCTTGTGGCATTGTCGTCTTGGACACATTAACAAGAAACGCATAGCCCAACTCCAAAAGGATGGAGTGTTGGAATCATTTGACCTAAAATCAGATGATATGTGTGAGTCTTGTCTTTTGGGAAAGATGACAAAATCACCATTCATAGGGTCTTGTGAAAGAGGTGAAGGTCTGTTGGATCTCATACACACAGATGTGTGTGGGCCCTTCAGATCAACCACAAGGGATGCTAATCGATTCTATGTGACTTTCACTGACGATTATAGCAGATATGGTTACATCTACTTGATCAAACAAAAGTCAGAAACCTTTGAAAAGTTCAAAGAGTTTAAGCATGAAGTCGAAAATCAATTGGGCAGAAAAATAAAGATACTTAGATCCGATAGAGGCGGGGAGTATCATAGTACCGAGTTCAACGACTATCTGAAAGAATGTGGGGTAGTCTCACAATTGACTCCTCCTAGGACACCACGGTTAAATGGTGTAGCTGAGTGGCATAATTGAACCTTGTTAGACATGGTTCATTCTATGATGAGTCATGCCTCGCTTCCTATTCACTTCTGGGGGTATGCCTTAGAGACAGCCGCCCACATCCTTAATCTTGTCCCTAGAAAGAAGGTTGCCAAAACACCTCATGAAATGTGGACAGGGAAAGTTCCCTTGTTAGCACATATTAAAGTCTGGGGTTGTAAAGCTTTCGTAAGACGAGAGACTCACGACAAGCTAGTAGCTAGAAGTGAGAAATGTGTTTTCATTGGTTACCCAAAGCAGTCTTTTGGATATTTGTTCTACAGACCTAGTGAGAACGTGGTGTTTGTAGCTCGAAGAGGAGTCTTTCTGGAAAGAGAGCTCATATTCAAAGAGGACAGTGGGAGTACCATTGACCTTGAAGAGATTCAAGAGTCAACCAATGAAGGAACCTTAGATGACACTAGCACTCAACCAGAAGAAACAGTTCCTGTTGAACCGGTTGATAAATCATTACCTCTTCAAAGATCCACTAGGGTGAGTGTGCCACCTGAGTTGTATGGTTTTCATATTAATTCAGATGGTGACACATTCATAAGTGACAGAACACTGGTAAACTTAGATGAACCAGTCACTTATAAGGAAGCAATGGCAGGCCCAAAGGCTTCCAAGTGGAAAGAGGCAATGGACAGCGAGATTAAATCCATGTATGACAACCAAGTTTGGAATTTGGTTGATAGTGCACCAGGTCGTAAGACAGTTGGGTGTAAATGGATCTTTAAGAAGAAGACAGACATGGATGGGAATGTGCATACATTCAAGGCTCGACTGGTTGCAAAAGGTTTCACTCAAACCCCAGGGGTTGACTATGATGAGACTTTTTCGCCAGTAGCTAAGATTAAATCTATCAGGATATTGCTCGCCATAGTTGCCTTTCATAACTATGGAATCTGGCATATGGATGTCAAGACTGCTTTCCTTAACGGGAAGTTGGCTGAGGATGTTTACATGAATCAGCCAGAGGGTTTTGTTGATGCAGAGTTTCCTAATAGAGTGAGTAATCTTTAGAAATCCATTTATGGATTGAAACAAATATATCGCAGTTGGAATCTTTGCTTCCATGAGAAAGTCAAAGAGTTTGGCTTCTCTAGGAGTGAAGATGAGTTATGTGTGTATATCAAGGCTAGTGGGAGTATAGTGACTTTTCTGGTGTTATATGTCGATGACATATTACTCATTGGTAACGACATTCCAACCTTGAAAGAAGTTAGGTCTTGGCTTGGAAAGTGTTTTGCCATGAAAGACCTTGGAGAAGCTGCCTATATTCTTGGGATTAGAATATTGAGAGATAGAAAGAATAGACTGATTGGACTTAGTCAGAGCACATACTTGGATAAGGTACTAAAGAGGTTTAGTATGGAAAATTCCAAGAAGGGAGAGCTACCTATCCAGAGCAATACCAAATTGAGTAAGACTCAATGCCCGAGTACAGATGAGGAAATAGATGACATGAATCGTGTACCTTATGCTTCCGCTGTCGGATCGATCATGTACGCTATGACATGTACTCGCCCTGATGTGGCCTTTGCTATGAGCATGGTCAGTTGCTATCAGGGAAACCCGGGTAGAGCTCATTGGATAGCCGTAAAGAATATACTCAAGTATTTGCGAAGGACGAAGGACTGGGTCCTTGTGCTTGGTGGCAATGATACTTTGAGAGTAGATGGTTACAGTGATGCCAACTTTCAGACGGATAGAGATAACTTCCGTTCTCAGTCGGGCTGGGTATTTTTACTGAATGGAAGAGAAATTACTTGGAAGAGTTCCAAGCAAGATACGGTGGCTGATTCTACTTGTGAATCAGAGTACATAGCAGCAAGTGAAGCGTTGAAAGAAGTAGCTTGGTTGAGGAACTTCATCAGGGATCTCGGAGTTGTTCCAACCATCCAGGAGCCTATGGAACTGTTTTGCAATAATGAAGGAGCGGTTGCCTTGATAAAGGAGCCGAGAGATCATGGTAAAATCAGACATATCGATAGAAAGTACCATTTCATCAGACATAGAGTAGAAGAAGGCCATCTTATAGTGAAGAGGGTGTCATCTGAAGATAACCCAGTAGATCCCCTCACAAAGGGTCTGAGTAGGGCTAAGCATATTTAGCATGCTCGGAGCATAGGACTGAAAGATGATATTAGTTTTAGTAGTTAGATTAGTTTTCTGAAACTTGTAACAATGTAAATGTAATTGACTTTTGGTGATTAAATAATAAAGTATTATTTATAAGTTTGGGTTCTACCTTTTGTCAATTGTTTATTATTGTGTTTCATTTTTGCATGTTTTACTTCCCGAATAATAAGATTATTCAAACTCCACAGTCGCTCGTACTTTTGGAAGTAAGTAGTGAATCAAGACTGTCATGAACTGGATTGTAGATTGTCTAAGGATAGACATGTCAATAGATTTGCTGCAACGTTCATGAGTACTCAGAAATTGAGATTTGAGTATTGGATAAACCCTCGCTCAGAGTATTACTTCATGGAATTCAGCACTAGTAATACTGAGACGATAATATCTTATAATCTTGAAACGAAGATATATGAGTTGTAATTTACAAGTCGGTCATGCATTGGTGATACGAAAACGCATCAGTAACTTGGTGTTATAAAACGTATTGTTATGTATAATTTGATGAGTAAAAGATACAAGCATATGAGTCAACGTTTATTCGTTCCTTTTGCCCTAACCGGAAAAGCGATATCTGTGGGGCCCTCGATGATTTGGTATTGACTTATGTGTTGGGCCCAGCCAGGACTAAATTGATGTGTTCAATTAGAAGTCCTACATCATCACAAATAAGGAATCGGGAAACATAGATTCTGGACAAAGAGGTTGATTGCATTCCATGTATTTTGTCTAGGGATATCTATCAGAATGAAGGATTATATGATCACTTATCTTAGGACGCGTAACTGACTGGGTCAGAGTTCGGTATCAGCTTTTTGGAAGCTACAATTTGCTGGTCAAATTTAGAAGGCATACTAGCAATTATAGTTACAGACTTATCCAAGTGGGAGACTGTTGGATTAGGTGTTTAAGCCCATAACTATAATTGGTATGTACTTGAATTGATAGCAGCACAATCCTTTTGGGTTCAAACCTAGCAACCGGACAAGGAAATTATGAAAGGAGAGATATTAATTTATTATAAGATTAATAAATTAATATAAATGAATTTATTAATATGTTAAAATATTAATATATTAATAAGAAATCATTTTGTTTAATTAATTGTTAGCCAGAAATTAATTAGAATTAATTTTGGGGTTAAAAGAATTAATTATAAAGTGCAGGGACTAGTTTGCAATCATCTAATAGTTGAGTGGAAGGCTCTAGAAACCCCTTGGATGAGGGTGGACGAAATCTTTAGGGGAAACCCTAATAATTTCCTCCACAGGGGCTTGGATAAAGCCCTTGGGTTTGCTTAGGCCCTAAGCAAAGGATAACTAGGGTTTCCCCTAAACCCTAGATCCCTCAGCTATATAAGGAGCCTCCTGGTTCATATTTTAGTCACTCTTTCTTTTGAAGAAACCCTAAGGCCAAGATTTTGCATACTCCCTCTCCTCTCTCTCTTCTACTTTCCTTCTTGCTAGTTTGGGTGTGATTCCATTAGAGGCATTACGCTTGTGGTGCTAAGCTTCCAAGAAGATCAAGACCAAGATCAAGGGAATTATCAATTGTTTGCTATAACAATTGAAAGGTATGTTAATGTTAAACCCTAGTTTCTTAATTTCGAAATTAGCCTCTCTCTTATAGGGTTCTTGTTCTTGTTTTTCAATTCAAAGTTGTATGTTCAATAGTTAAAACATAGATCTAAAGTAGGTTGCATGTGAACTTAGGAATTGTTTTTCTAGTTTATTTGTTTTACCTAAAACCCATCAAACTTGTGAGGAGAGAGAGAGAGTAGGGTATTTAATTTTCAGCCCTAGGGTTTCACCAAAGTAAGAGTGGCCAATTTTGAGAGCCACGAGGCTCCTTATATAGCTGAGGGATCTAGGGTTTAGGGAAAACCCTAATGTTCCTTTGCTTGGGGCCTAAGCTTATTAAAAGGCCTTATCCACGCCCCTTGGACGAAATCATTAGGGTTTCCCCTATAGATTTCGTCCACCCCCTTCCAAGGAGGCTCTGGAACCTTCCACTCAACTATTGGATAATTGCAAATTAGTCCCTGCACTTTATAATTAACACAGTTAACCCCAAAATCAGTTCTAATTAATTTCAGGCTAACTATTAATTAAATATTATGATTTCTAATTAATATATTAATCTTTTAACATATTAATAAATCATTTATATTAATTTGTCGATCTTATAATAAATCAATATCTCTCCTTTCATAATTTCCTTGTCCAATTGTTAGGTTTGAGGGGAACCCAAAAGGACTGTGTTGCTATCAGTTCAAGTACATACAAATTATAGTTATAGGTTTAGACACCTAATCCAACAATCATATGGACTGAGATATGGATTATAATCATTCTCTCTGTCCATATGTTGTTTCCCGATTTTCGATTTATGACGACTGATTACAGACTACAATTGAACACATCAACTTAGTCCAGGCTTGGCCAAGCGCTTTAGGGGTGTCATCACTAAATCATCAAGGGGCCCACAAATATCGCTTTTATCCCTATTAGGGTAAAAGGAACGGATAAACTTCGACTCAAATGCTCGCTTGTACATACTCATCAAATCACACACAACAATATGTTTTATGACACCAAGTTACTGGTGCATTTACATATTATCAATGTACAACCGACTTGCAGATTACAACTCACATGTATCAGTTTCAAGAATATAAGATATTATCGTCTCACTAATCACTCGTGATAAAATCCATGAAGTGATTCAAGTGAGCGTGGGTTTAATCCAATACTCAAATCTTATTTCAAGAGCACTCATGAACACTGCAGCAGACTTTTTCTATGTCTAAGACGCTTTAGACAATCTACAATCAGATTAATGATAGTCTAGCTTCAATACCTATTTCCAAAGTATTTATCGACTGTGGATGGTTAGAATAATCTTATTATTCGGGAAGTCAAAACATGCAAAGTGAAACGCAATAATAATACTAATCCTATGTGGCCCAAACTTTTGAGTATAAATAAAACACCTTTATTTAATCACCATATTGATTATTCATTATTCATTGTATAATGTTTCAGATAATCAACTTATTACTTGAACTATAACAACAGTTGTCCCATGCTCCAAGCATGCACCCTATATTTACCTATGGTCCTTACTTTGTGAAATAGATCAAATGAACACATTTCCAATGATGCTCACTTCACAATTCCCAATCCTTATCACAAGTGTAAGAATATCAAATTCTTGCCACTATTAGAATGTGTTAGATTCAAACATTTTACGCAATGATCCTTTTGTAATGTCAAAGCACCAAAGTCACCAAGACTTTTCCAATAAAATTACAAAGTACTCTATGAATTCTTACATTCAAAGTACACTCCTTTGAAACATCCTTCTTTCAGAAAAGTTTCTAATCTAGACATAGATTCTTGGCGAACCGTAGATCGTCTTTGACAATTGTTTAATTATTTTAGTCATATCCGGATCTAGTCCTTTTTCCCTCTTAATGCCCTAGGCATTTGGAAAATTTAGAACGGACGAATATTACAACATATGCAATCGATCCTATACCAGAAGCGTATGAGACACGATTCATGAAAAAACGTGATACTTTACAAGTTTCTTGCTATAATATTGTCATATATAGAATTCTCTTATGTTGAATCTTTTCAACATAACATCCATATATATCTTTTGACTAAATTTGATTAAAATTTCTCGATCCAATCTTTTAGATTTTTAAAATGAAGTATAATATTCTCTCCCTTAATTATAGCAAAACAACTTTTCAACCACTGCAACTTTGCAAAGTGAAACTTTTGTTTTCTATAATTAATATTGTTAACTTGCAATACTTAAAATAATAATCATGCTTCCACTAACATGATAATTATATCCATACTAGCATAAACTTTTATGCTCCCACTAGCTTCGACACATATCCAGAAAGCAGTTGGACTTCTAGAAATCAATACTTATTGACTTCCAAAGTTCATATTTCTAATACGATATGCTTCGATAAGCCTTTATCTAAGCTTCTAAAACTCATACATCTTTCCTTAGATAACTCATATGTATGTCTAAACTAATTCAAAACTTATAGCAATAAGTCCTAAATGCTTAGACTAATTGCCAAATCTCATAATTCGAACTATGAAGAGGGATGCCGTAGTCATAATCGAATTTGAGAATGCAAATATCATAATTGCTATCTTCTTAAAATCTCTGTTAGTGAAAGTGTTTCCTCACAATCATTTTCATCAAAATGGAGAAAAACATTATGACACTTAGATTTAATGGTGTATGTGTTACTATCCATGTGAATTTGTCATAACCATAATCACAAGACAAGGTTTGTGACAAATCCAAACTCATATGGACTGAACTTGTTCAATCTTAATTTCTTGCCTCATGGCAGCACAAGCGCCCACCATTGCTTCCAAGTTGTTAAGGAACTCACCTATACAAATCAATGAACTTTCATTAATCAAGGTGATTTGCCTCTATGTATTCAAATGAGAACTCATAGAACTCACATGCCTACTTAACTCAACTGGAATGACACAGAAAACAATAATATGTCAACTAGTGATTGATCAATTCTTGAAGCTTTTCAAGATCATTAAGACTCCCACTGAACTCTTGACATATAAGATTCCCTTGTCAAGAAACATTTCTTGACAAACAAATACTCAAGAGTTATTGCGGATTCTTATCAAGACAACACTTCATAGAATTGGTCTTAGTCGGTCATTGCCTTATCCAAGACATCACAACTTACCAATTTCAAATGTGCAGGAATAAGAAAACTTTTCATACTCCACACTTGATGAGGTTTTTAAACTTATTGAAGAGGTGTCACTCAATATCATAATCTTGGAGTACGATTCTAAGACTTGATTTTGGAACAAAGTATGATTCACCTTTTGATATAACCACTTCAATAATTCCAGATTCCTCTTCTTATCCATACTGGTGCACTAAGATTTACTTAGAGGATCAATTGTGATATGGTTTCATAATCAACGAGACGATCATAAAACATGATACTTAAAGTACTCTCCCTTCTTTTCAGATTGGAGAAACTTTTATCTTTCTGTCGAATTGATTATTCTTATTCGTTCTGCTATTCATTGGAACTTTTCCAATGATTCAGAATCACACTTAGTCTTATAAGCATAACCATATTTACTAAAATTTGAGTAAATCATGATGAATAGTCTTATCGTTTTTGTGGTGGACTTGACCAGTGCACAACAATGCGTACTAGATCCTTTATTCCTTCACTTAACTCACATACTAATGTGAACACAAAATTAGTATTAATTTCCCAAATACTAAGGTTCTCATTCATCATACAATACAAGCCGCATGATTCCAGGTTTCTTTCCAATTGAAACTTGGGTGATGAGAATCTTCCTTATTTCTAAATTTCTGACATTACCACAAATAGCATAAATAAGAATCACATCTATTTTCAATATTGCTAACAATAGAAACAAACATCAATTTTCACAAATTTCATTGCAAGGAATTATAAATAAGACAAAAATCAAAATTTATTTTATTTATAAAAAACACGGAAAAAACTTTTCCTTACAACGCACTTCAAATTAAAACTATGCTATTACATATTCCTAAGCAATTTGTCATAACTCTCTAAGTAGCAGGTCAAAAATCCGATCATCGAACCATGCGATCAAAATCCATTTCTTCACGATCAGAATTAACTCACTTTACTTTTAAGCTTCCTTTCTTTTCTTCAATCCTACAAAACATCAAAATACAATCTTATCACATTATGTATTAAGAATCTACAAAACAGAAAGCTTAATAGAGTTAGATAGTGAATTTTACCTGAAGCAGAGTCATACACTTTGACTCTCCCATATCTTAGATCTTTCAGGTAGTCAGGGCAGCTTCGTAACCAATGCCCTTTTGCGTGGCAGTAAAAACAAATAGACTTTTCTAGAATGGTATACGGGACTATCTTAGACTCAGCTTTTCTCTTGCGTAGAGAAAACTTTTCTGGACTTCCAATGTTGCCATTGTCCATGGAAGGTTGGGACATTGACTTACCAGGCAAATTTGCTTGACCAGTCCGCCAAATCATTGCTGATTCAGCAGTAATAAGCAAATATGTAAGACCAATGAGGGTCACGTCGTCGTCCAACATATAGTACTCTCTAATCAACTCACTATATGAGTCGGGAAGTGATTGAAGAACCCAGTCAACAACCATCTTCGCGTCTTTTTGCCAATACAGCTTGAGTGACTTTGAACTTTTCAAAGTTTGGATGAATTATTGTCCAAAATATAAGGTTGAGGTGGCACAATCTCATAGTTTTCTCTTGTTTTCGCAAATTATTTGCATTTTCGTATTAACCTTCCCATATATATATATATATATATATATATATATATATATATATATATATATATATATATATATATATATATATGGTTGAGAACTCATAGTTTCCTGAGAACTAAAAGTGGAGTGTTGGATCAAAAGTAATTTATTAAGGACGTGATCGTCATCTTACCAATCTCATTTAATGTTTAATTTTTTTGTGTTATATAACATATTAATATAAATGTCTAAAAATTTACATCATAAATCCAATTTTCATATTTTTTAAAAAAATAGTATTTTTAGTTTTTTTTAAATGTAGAATTTTTAATTTTTATAGAAAACATGAATTTTTGAAAAAAAAATTGAATTTTTTTTAAAAAGCTACAATTTTTTCAAAAAACTGCATTTTTTTTTAAAGAAAACAACATTTTTTCAAAAAAAAAAAAACTAATTTTTTTAAAAAAAAAACTTCATTTTTAAATAAAAAAAACTGTAAGTTTTTTTTAAAGAAAATTACATTTTTTTTTCAGAAAGAACTGTATTTAAAAAAAACTGCATTTTTTTTAAAACAAACTGCATTTAAAAAAAGTAAATTTTTAGGTGCATATGTGCATATTTTTTTTCAAATGCACATATGTATATTTCTTATACTGTAATATTCGTAAGTAAATCACAACAAATCTCATATTTATTAATTAATCTATAAACATAATAGTACAAGTATTTTATACGATACAAAATAAAATATAAAAAAAAATGCTACAAATTTCAAAGCGTTTTCATGTCTTCATGTCAATATTTCCTAATTTTTTTCAGTTTATCATTTTTTACCTCTTCAATATTCACCACAGTTTCTTCCAAATGTACAAGAAAATTCAAAAAAAAAATATTGATGCGAAAGCACTCACAAAAATACATATGTGATTTTCATGTGATTAACATATGAATCACATGCAATTCACATATGAATCACATTACATATGACATCATATGTAAATCGCATGTGATTTATATGTGAATCACATGTGCATCAAATGTGATCCACATGTGAATCACATATGATTTACTTGTGAATCACATGTGATTTACATGTGAATCACATGTAATTCATATGTTATTTACATATGAATCACATGTAATTCATATGTGTTTACATGTGAATCACATGTAATTCATATGTGATTTGCATGTGAATCACATGTAATTCATATGTGAATTATATATGAGTTACATGTGAACCGAATGTAATTTATATGTGACTTACATATGAATCACATGTAATTCATATGTGATTTACATATGAATCACATGTAATTCATATGTGAATGATATGTGATTTACATGTGAATCGAATGTAATTCATATGTGAATCACATGTAACTCATATGTGAATTACATGTAATTCATATGTGATTTACATGTGAATCACATGTAATTACAACGTTGAAATTTATATAAATTTAGCCAAGTAAAAAAGAAACAACCATAGTTGTCCAGATTTAAGTGTTGAACTCATTAAGCCCATTAAGTAAAAACGAAAATTGCCCATGAATTGTATTAAGAAAGAAAATAGAGATCAAAGATTCAAATCTACTTTCAAAGTTATAAACCAATTTTAAATAAGATATTAGAATCCAAGAGAATACAACATGACTCACCATAAGTTGAATTTTAGTAGAAAGACGTCCACTACTACTCTCATCTAACAAAAATAACTTGTATAGTGCTTTAGGATCCTGCATAATTTTCAACCAAACCAACAATTGAATAACAAATTGGATTAAACATATAAATAACAAGAAACATGATAAAATTTATATTGAAACTATACGGGTAAAAAATGACAATTGCCTCAGAGTGCAAGGACCAGATGCGTACTGATGGGTTTTAGCCATAAGAACATCCTATGTGCTCATGCAAACCCTAATGCTTGGATCTAGGTTTCTCTATTGTACATGCAATGTATCCAACACTTAGAATCTTAGATCTAACATATTATAAACTGAAATTAGGGTTTAGAGAATTACCTTTGATTTTTATGTATCAATAACAATCCCAAATCCACCTTGTAATGACTTTAGAAAGCTTAGAGTCACAATTGTCACTCCTCTAATGGCTCACAAACACCAATAGCAAGAGGATGAAGAACAAGGAGAGAGGAGGCTGCCCAAAAACGTCTAGAAGCCCTAAAGGAACTCTTAGCCACGTTTTTGGGGCTTAAGGGTACTATATATACATGTAGACTATTAGGGTTTTCAACTGGGAAACCCTAATCTGACTGCTTAAGCCCTAAGCAGCCCATGAACCCTTTTAGAATATCCCTTGGACGATTTCTAATGGGTTTCCCCATAGAATTCATCCAACCTATTATTCCAAGGTAATCCATAGCCCAAATGCAATTATCTTATAATTACAGTTCCAGTCCCTTAAGTTTAATTAATCTCTTTTAGCCACAAAATTAATTATCAATTAATTCTTGACTAATATTAATTAACCAATATGATTTCTCCTTTAATATATTATTCTCATAATATATTAATAAATCATAATTAATCCTTTCTCTCCATAATTCATCCTATCAAGTTGCTTTGGTGAAGGCAATCCAAAAGGACCATGCACCATCGAGTCAAGTACATACCAACATAGTTATGGACTTAGACACTAATCCAACAGTCTCCCACTTGGATAAGTCTAATAACTATTATGCGTATGACTTCAGATCCTGATCTGCAATCGTAGCTTTCAAAAGCCGTTGTCAACTCTGATCTTATCAGATACACGTCCTTTAGATAAGGGATCATATATTCCTCCATTCTAGATATCGTATAGACTGAGACATGGATTTAAATCATTCTCTCTGTCTATGTGTTGTTTCTCGATTTCCGATTTATAACGACTGACAATAGACTATAATTGAACACATCAAATTAGTCCCGGCTTGGCCAAGCGCTTAGGTGTCATCACTAAATCATCGAGGGGCCCAAAGATATCGCTTTTATCCTACTTTGGATAAAAGGAACGGATAAACTTTGACTCAATGCTCGCTTGCACTCACTTACCGAATCACATACAACAATATGTTTTATAACACCAAGTTACTGGTGCGTTTACATATTATCAATGTGCAACCGACTCGCAAGATACAACTCACACATCTCGGTTTCAAGAATATAAGATGTTATCGTCTCACCAATCACTTGTGATAAAATCCATGAAGTGATCCAAGTGAGCGTGGGTTTAATCCAATGCTCAAATCATATTCATAAGCACTCATGAACGTTGCAGCAAACATTTGCTTATGTCTAATACTCTTTAGACAATCCACACACCAATTCACGAAAGTCTTCATTCATATCTACTTCCAACATATGAACGACTGTGGCCCGTTCGAATAATTTGACTATTCTGAACCAATTAAATTATTCAGGAAGTCAAAACATGCAAAGTGAAACACAAGAATAATACTAATCCCATATGGCCTCAAACCTTTGAGTATAAATAAAACCCCTTTCATTTATCACCATGTCGATTACTCATTATTTGTTGTTTCGGGTAATCAACTTCTTACTTGAATTATTACTATACTTGTCCCATGCTCTTAGCATGCACACAATGTTTACCTATGGTTCTTACTTTGTGAAATAGATCAAATGAACACATTTCCAATCATAATCATTTCACAACTCCCAATTCTTTTCACAAGTGAAAGAATATCAAATTCTTGCCATTTATAGAATATGGTAGATTCTAACATTTTATGCAATGATCCTTTCGTAACGTCATAGCACAAAAGTCACAATGACTATTGCCAATGAAATTACAAAGTCCTCTATTTGAGATTGTTACAATACAATTCCATAGACGTGATGTCTCTCACTCAAAGTACATTCCTTTGAACATCCTTTTGCATAAAATTTTCTAATCTAGACATAGACTCTCAATATCCAACTCCCAATATGGAACCATTTCCATATTTGCTATATGACAACTCATTCTTAATAGAATCTTTTCCATTCATAATAATGTCAATATGGTCCATCCAATACTATACTTCCAACTACTCGCAAGCGACCAATCCTCAACGAGCTTTGGATCGTCCTTTGATAGTTGTTTAATTATCTTATTCAAAACCGATTCTTGTCATTTTCCCCTCTAAATGCATTAAACTGTAACAGCCCGGATTCCCAGGTATTATTTATTCTTCTTAATTTTGGTGTTTTGTGAGGAGACTCGGCGAGTTGGAGCTCAAACTCGCCGAGTATGATCGCGGTTTGGGAAAGGGTTCGCGTTCGGACTCGGCGAGTCCAAAAGGTGGAATCGGCAAGTCCACGTTGTTTAATGAAACCCTAAATTTCAGGGTATGAGACCTATTTAAAGGGGCTTATGGTCGTCATTTGCGGCCACCAACCCCAGAGAGAACCCTAAAAGAGTCCTGGAGCGTTTTGTGGGAGAAAAGAGGAAGATCCTTGATTATTTGTGGGTGATTTTGCATATAGAAGAGGATCAAGGCAAGAGGAGACTAAAGGAGGTGCTAATCCAGTGATTCCTGAGTCCAGAGACTTCATTTGAGGTAACCATTCGTTCCTTTTTCAGCCATTGGAGTAAATCTTAGAGTTAGGGCTTCTTTGTGGAATGATTCATGGAGTAATTGGCCTCTTTTTGTGTTGATGCTTTAGATCTGGACCCAAAGAGGTCCAGAGACTCTTTTCCCTCAAGCTTTATGAGTGTTAATGGAGGCCATGAGCTTAGAATAGCATTCTAGATACCATGTCATCAAATAAGGCCTTTGGACCTTTGCATGAGCACCAAGATTGTAACTTTACGTGATAAATGTGCTTGGAAGGACTGGATCTATGAGTTACCGGAACGGATCTGACCTCAGCAGTGAGTTTGAGTTCATGCATGGCTTAGACTCGCCGAGTCCGAAGAACAGACTCTGCGAGTAGCATGAAGATTGTCCATAACCACTCAGCGAGTGGTCTTACCGAGTTAAGGGTTGACTCAGTGAGTCAGGGAGAGTCAGAGAGGGTTGACAGGTGGACTGAGTCAAGCTGGAACTCGCCGAGTTGTTCTTGAGACTCGGCGAGTTGAGTCTTGGTGGCCCCGCGATTCATGCCAGGTGGAACTCGTCGAGTTAGGGGAGTACTCGACGTATCAAGAGAGGATCCTAGGGAGTTAGTGAACATGTATAGACTCGCCGAGTCGCTCTAGTGCACTCGCCGAGTCCGGTCAAAGTTACCGTTGACCGTTGACCAGAGTTGACCAGTGTTGACTTGATAGGGGTAGTCAACCTTAGTTGTGAAAGTGTTAATTAGCGATATATTGTGTTATAGGAGGATTATAGCTCGGAGGATCGAGCGCGAGTGATTACCGGGATTTACGAGTTATCGAGATACGCGAGGTGAGTCTTCGCACTATACTTTACCTTGAGTAGGTAATTAGAGTTATGTGACAGAGTATTTGTATGCTATATGTATGTTATGTGTTGTACTACATTATTTCTATGTGATTTATGCTGTGCATGTTTATAGAGTTGGAACCGGAAGGTTCCCAGAGTTAGAACTAGAGGGTTCACAGAGTAGGGTCTACGGGCCCACAGAGTTATAGCCTCGAGTGGCTAATATGTGTTATGTGTGGTATTTTGGGGAACTCACTAAGCTTTGTGCTTACAGTGTTTTGTGTTATGTGTTTCAGGTTTCTCTCGGGATCACGGGACGGCACCGGCTCGATTGTACACACCAGAGAAAGAGTCATATTTTGAGGATCCTGGTTTATTATGCAAGTGAAAATGGAGTTGTGTTGTGTAATTCGATTATGAATGAGATTTTAAACAAAGTGTTTTAAGAATTAAACGATTATTTTTAATGAAAAATTGTTTTGAAATTTTTGGTGTTACATAAACATTTGGAAAATTTTAGAATGGTTAAATATTACAGCCCTTGCAATTGATCCTATACCCGAAGCGTATGGGACACGATGCATAATGTCTTACATAAAGATATGATACTTTATCAATCTTTTTCCATAATGTTTTATGTGTCACGTTCTCACAATTCGAACTATGAAGAGGGATGTCATAATCATAGTCGAAACTTGAGAATGCACTATGTATCCTTGACTAAATTTATTAACATTCCACAACCTAAGCCTTTAGATTTGAAATGAAGCATAATATTATCTCCCTTAATTATAGCAAAACAACTATTCAACCATTACGACTTTGCAAAGTGTAACTTTTGTTTTCTATAATTAATATTGCTAACTTGCAATACTTGCCATAATAATCATATAAGCACAACATTCATGCTCCCACTATCATGATTATTATCTCATAAGCATAACTCTTATGCTCCCACTAGCTTTGACATGTATTCAGAAACAGCTTAACTTCCAGAAAACAATTCCTATTGAATTTCTTAAGTTCATATTTCTAATGCTTTGATAATCCTTTATCTAAGCTTCTCAAACTTATACACCTTTGCCTTAGATAGTTTAGATGTGTGTCTAAACAATTCAGACTAATTGCCAAATCTCACAATTCGAATAATGGAAAGGGATACCGTAACCATAATCGAATTTGAGAATCCAATTTTCACAATCACTATCTTCTTAAAATCTCTCTTAGTAAAAGCATTTCCTCACAGTCATTTCAATGAAGGAGGGAATCTTATGACACTCAGATTTTAATGGTGTATGTGTTCCTATCCATGTGAATTTGTCAAAAACAAAGTTTACGACAAATTCAAACTCATATGGACCGAACCTTCTCAATCTTGATTTCTTGCCTTATGGTAACACGGCTGCCCACTATGTCTTCCAAGTAGTTAAGCAACTCACCCTTTCTTATCAATGTACTTTTCATTGATCAAGGTGCTTGCCTTTTATGTGTTCAAATGAGAACTCATAGAACTTACATGCATAATTAACTCAATCGGAACGACACAGAAACAAGATAGTGTCAACACGATAGGTTGTAAACCTCAAGTCGTGTGCTAGTGATGATCGATAAGGTTTATTCTTGATTAGTTCTTGAAACTTTTCAAGACCATTAAGACTCCCACTGACTCCTTGACATATAAGATTCTCTTGTCAATAAACATTTCTTGACAAACAAATATTCAAGAGTTAGTGTAGCTTTTATCAATACGAAACACTTCACAAATTGGTCCTCGTTGGTCTTTGTCTAATCCAAGACATCACAACTTACCAATTTCATATGTGCAAGAATAAGAAAACCTTTTTCCAAATTCGACATTTTATGAATGCTATAAACCTTCTTAAGACTTGTCACTCAATGTCACAATCTTAACTCTAAGACTTGTTTTTGGAACGAAGTATGATTGACTTCTTGATTTAACCATTTCTTCAATTCTTGATTCCTCTTCTCAGACATACAATTGCACTAAGACTCACTTAGAGGATCAATTGAGATATGGTTCTTAATCATTAAGACCTATCATAAAACATAACAAAGGTACTCTCCCTTCTTCTTAGAATAGAGAAACTTTTATCTTTCTGCCTACTTGATTCTTCTTATTCGTTCTGCTATTGATTTAAACCTTTTCAATCAATTCAGAATTACTCTTAATCTTATAAGTATAATCATATTTACTAAACCTTTAGTAAATCATGACGAATATCTTTGTTACTCTTGTGGTGGACTTGATCAACACACAACTTTGTGTACTCGATCTCCTAGTCCTTCACTTGACACTTTGTCAACGAATTAGTCTAATTTCCAAATATGAAATTTCTCATTCATCATGCAACCAAGTTGCATGATTCCAAGTTTCTGTCCAATTGAAACTTGGGCGATGAGAAACTCTCCCTATTTGGTAAATTCTTGACATTTCCACATAACTAAGAATCAAATCCATTATTGCTAATAATAGAAACATTCAAACATCAATTTTTCATACTCGCCATTGCAAGGATAAATAAATAATATAAAATCAAAATTTATTTTATTGCGGAAAAAATTGTCCTTACAATGCAATTCATTGAAAAACTATGCTAATCTTATTCTAACTCTAAGTAGTAGCTCAAGAATCTAATCTTCAAGGAATGCAATCGAAATCCATTTCTTCATAGTTAGATTTTGCTCAATTCTTCCCTTAAGCTTCCTCTCTTTTCTTCGATCCTACAAAACATTGAAATGTAATCTTATCGCATCATGTATTAAGATCTAGAATAGGAACTTAAAAGAGTTAGTTAATGGATTTTACCTAATATAGAGCCATACGTTTTGACTCTCCCATCTCTTAGATCTATTAGGTAAATAGGACAGCTTCGTCTCCAATGCCCCTTCTCTTGGCAATAAAAGCAAACTGACTCTTTTGGAACAGCACATGGAACTACTTCAGACTTTGCCTTTCTCTTATGATCAAACTTTTCGACCATGGCATGCCTTTCGTTGCCATTGCCTATATCCATAGAGTTCTGGAAGGCCGATCCACCAATCAACTTTGCTTTTCCAGTGCGCCAAATCATTGCTGATTCAGCAACAATAAGCATATGTGTGAGATCAATGAGGGTTACGTCGTGGTTTATCATATAGTACTCTCTTACGAACTCACTATATGAGTTAGGAAGTGACTGAAGAACCCAGCCAACAGTCAGCTCGTCACAGACAACGGATCCCAACATTCTTATCCTATCAATGTGTGACTTCATCTCTAGGATGTGTGCACACACCGACTTTCCTTCTTCATGTCTACTTGCCAAAAGGACTTGAGTGAGCTTGAACTTTTCAAGTCTTCGAACTTGTGGGTTAGGGAAAATAATTGGATGAGGTGGAGGAAGTGAAGCATGATCTCTTATTCCTCGATCGAATCGTGGAATATCATCTTCATGTGGAAAGCTTGTTCCACGGGATTTGGGAATACCATAGTTGTCATATTTTGACATCTACAAAATGGGAGAAAAAATAAATTCAAGTTAGTTGATTGATTGAGTCCTTAATAAATCACCCAAATGAGATATTAAGGCTAGGACCCAACATACTACTCTACAACCTAGAAAAGGGATGTCGTAATCTAGTTGCAGAATATTTAAAGGTAAGTGAATGACGATTCCCTAATTTCCACTAAGTTTTAAATTTATTGAAAATTCCTAGATCTTTTGAGATTCATTGAACATTTCAATGGCATGTTTAAATCTCGATATGCCCCTCTAGTTTGTGACTGGGATACCGAGGATCACAAAGCGGGTGTGAATAACCATGCAAACTTACATGGTGCCCCCACATGTTACAGTCACCTATTCGATGTGCCGGTTAACCACACACGCTCCACCGAACTATGACAAACATTGAGTCACCCTTTGCTAACTTTGCTTAGAACCATTTAGTATGCCGGTTAACCACACACGCTCCACTAACGTCTTCGCAAGGGCACAAAGTGTAATTTTTCATGGAATTGCATCAATTCAATGTTGCCTAAAGTAACTAAGATTGGGAATTTTGTAAAAGCGTTTAGTTACTTTTGTACTTCATTATACTTATAATGGAAGGTTTCTGTCTTATCCTACCCGTTCGGCTAACGACCCTCCACTAGTCAAGAGTGCGATGGGTAAGAGTGGATACCCATTCAATCGCCATTTTATAGACAATTTCCTTAAACACCCCTTATAGACCAGTTTCGTAAATGAGGCCTACTAACGGTAAGACTGACTGTTTACTCATACATATATAATACTAGACTTCTAAGGTTATATATAGTATAGGGTGTATTTTACACTTTTAAAATACTAGGTGTTCTAATTTAATAAATTATACTTTTAATTTAATTAAATGTAAACCAAAACTTTATGGGTTTATTAAATCTCTTTTAATTATACACCTTAATTAATTAATAAAACCATAAGGGTGTGATTGAACTATTCAAAACAATACTAGGGTTTTAGAATTTAACATTTCTAAATTAAACTTTTAATCAACTTTTAAATTCCAAAACTTGAGGGCAAGTTTTGAAACATTTCAAAACATTAGGGTTTCAACTATTTAAATTTCAAAAACAAAACTTTTAAGTTCAAATTTAAACTATAAAACCTAAAGGGGAAAATTGAAACTTTTTCACAAGATAATTCAAATCTAAATTACAAATAATCAAACTTTATCTAATAAAACAAATGATTATCTAAATTTTGACAATTATCTTCTATTTTGGTAAGGATAATCACCAAATATTGATAAAATTCGGATTTTATAACAAAAACACGTTTATGGTAATTATCCAAAGCCAAAACACGAAGAAAATCGCAAATATGAGCTGTCAGACGCTTTGACTCGTCGAGTCTGGACCTGGACTCGTCGAGTATAGCTGACTCGGCGAGTTCACCAAGTAACTCGGCGAGTCAAACAATCAGAAGCAAAAAATTTCGATTTTCAATGTTGATTTTGATCAAATATGCATCAATACAATAGAAACCAATCAAGGCTCTGATACCACTGATGGATTTTAGCCATAAGAACATCCTATGTGCTCATGCAAACCCTAATGCTTGGATCTAGGTTTCTCTATTGACATGCAATGTATCCAAGACTTACAATCTTAGATCTAACATATTATAAACTGAAATTAGGGTTTAGAGAATTACCTTTGATTGTTATGTATCAATAACAATCCCAAATCCACCTTGTAATGACTTTAGAAAGCTTAGAGTCACAATTGTCACTCCTCTAATGGCTCACAAACACCAATAGCAAGAGGATGAAGAACAAGAAGAGAGGAGGCTGCCCAAAAACGTCTAGAAACCCTAAAGGAACTCTTAGCCACGTTTTTGGGGCTTAAGGGTACTATATATACATGTAGGCTATTAGGGTTTTCAACTGGGAAACCCTAATCTGATTGCTTAAGCCCTAAGCAGCCCATGGACCCTTTTAGAATATCCCTTGGACGATTTCTAATGGGTTTCCCCATAGAATTCGTCCAACCTATTATTCCAAGGTAATCCATAGCCCAAATGCAATTATCTTATAATTACAGTCCCAGTCCCTTAAGTTTAATTAATCTCTTTTAGCCACAAAGTTAATTATCAACTAATTCTTGACTAATATTAATTAACCAATATGATTTCTCCTTTAATATATTATTCTCATAATATATTAATAAATCATAATTAATCATTTCTCTCCATAATTCATCCTATCAAGTTGCTTTGGTGAAGGCAACCCAAAAGGACCATGCACCATCGGGTCAAGTACATACCAAAATAGTTATGGACTTAGACACTAATCCAACACGTACAACCATTGACTTTCCTCAGGACCTACTAAAACAAGGTACATCAATCAAGTTCCGGATTCGACCATGGAATGGTATTTGGTTTAGTGGGTTTTCTTCGGTCAACCGGAACATCATTAAGGCAGACATGGTTATTAATCATGTTGGCAACATTAATAGATTAGAAAATAAAATAAACCTCGTATGACATGTTATCAATATCCAATCTCATGTCCCTATGTTGATCATACAAGTTAAGCCCACCAAGGAATAAATTTGCTTCAAGTGAGAGTAATTGCTATAGATAAAAAAAAGGTCAGTCAAGAACTATTTACAAATTTACCCTCCAATAGAGATTAAAGACTAATTAATTACCTCATATGTTAACTCCTCATTTTGTTCAATCCTATCAAGTGCTAGTAGTACCTACAAATCACCACAAAAGATTATTAACACATACACAACACAAGGGTATTAACGTCTTTTGGACAGAATGAGAGAAATTACATCTGCAATCCCATCAATGTTATAACTTCGTGTTCCATTTTGATTCACGAATCGGACAACAGGATGATCTGAAGAAGTAACAAAAGTTTCTTCTGAAGATAAAAGAGTTTCAGCATGTGATGAATCAGAAACCACATCAGTAGAGTTGACTGATGATAAGTCAATAGAGTCTTTTGAAGGGTCCATCTTTAATGACCTCTTTGTCCTCACTGATGAAACACTAATGAATTAATGAATTTCATTAGAGCTCACTAATGAATTTCAATGGTGAAGGCCACACCAGAGGCTCTGCTGATGAAGGGTTTAGCAATGCTGCACATGATAGTTTCTTATTCTTTAAAGCAACCATGCATGGAGTTCCTTTGTTTGAGGTTAGTAATGAGTCTAAATGAAAATCATATAACAACGAATTTGGTTCTGTATTTTGCAATTGAAGTTGTTATCTTTTAAAATATGATTTCCTTCTTACAACAATGTTTGTATACTCTAAACAACATGGAAATATAAGAGTTCCTTCTTGGAAATATAACGGTTCCTTTATTGATTAACTGAAGAATTATTTATGAATCAATTAGGAATAAAAATTTATGGTGATAAGACATTTAGATAAGAATATTTGGATTTGAAGTTTACATTCAAAAACTAAAATATCTTATATGTTAGTGAAATATTCTTATATGTTATTTATATTATCAAAGTTTCTGAATGTAAAGTTAGACATAATTGTTTTTTAAAAAATGAAACTTCTTTCAATTTCTAGGGATAATAGATTTACCTGTTGTACGATTTCTTCATTTTCTTTGATTAAATCATTTTCCTACTCACAATCACAATGATAAATGTAGATTAGATTGATGTTCTGTTTATGCAGGTTCTTACTTGGTATGATTTGTATTAAACATACAAAAACAAGAGAATTGAAGGGGGTGTGTATGTGTATGATCTTAACCATATAAATTAGCCTCATCATATAAACAAGCAATAAAGACACTGGTTGGATTTCACGATTGGGACAATCAAGTGCTATTATATGAGTTAGAGGAATACAGTAAGTGCCCTATGGATCTTATACTTTGTGTAATAATACTCCAAAAAGATGATTTTTTCTTTTTATATTTATATTTATATACCTATTGTTGGAGGGTGGATACATACTCCATCATCAACTGTGTCTGCAAAGATCATCAACCACAATCACAATCAATGTCAATATACAGATTTCAAAAAAGTTTTACCTTCTTCTCAATCTCATCATAATTAAGATCCTGTAATTGGTGACTAATTCAAAAACTAAAATAGATAGGTAAACCGAACAAGTAACAGCAAATGAAAAGAATCACCTTTCTTGATCTTGTTTGCATAAGAGTAGCATCAAGTTCTTCTTCTAATTGTGTTATCTCAACCACACAGAGCTCCTCCTCTTTATTATTATTATTATTATTATTATTATTATTATTATTATTATTATTATTATTCTCTTCAACAAGCTTGTACAAAGAGTTGGGTATCATTAAACTGATTATGATGTTATTACTTACCATTATTTGGTTGACCATGTGTGTGTGCTATACTACATGTCCACCATCTGTAGAAGATGTTTACATGTTCTGAATTTTGTGCACTTCAATGGAAGTTCCTGTAATGCACATGTCATCACATGTTTTGGTTTGGCTTTAAAAAGCAATAGTTTTATCATTGGGATTGTAATAAAATAAAATAAAATATTTGAACATGGGACAACCAGGCCCACTCATTACCATGTTCTTACGCTGAAATTAGGTTCTCGGTTGATGATCTTCAGGAGCTTGTCCACACCCTCTCCTATGTGTAAGTCCATTCCTTCCATAAATATTTAATATTATGAAAATCATCTAATTTTTATTATTTTTGTAACTTTGAATTGTTATTATTATTACAGTTACCAGAGAGGCACTACTGTCATATCTGTTGGTAAGTTGAAGTATTTTTAAAGTTGTAAATGAGTAAAAAGCAGTGACATTTGTAGTAATAATGAATGGTTGGTTTTATGCAGTTGCACCAATTTGTTATGCTCATTTAGTAGCCACTAAGATGTCTCAGTTTATGAAGTGAGCATTACAATTAAAAATATGTGCAAAAGTATTGGATCATTTACCGTTATATTATACTACAAAAACAATTGTGCTTAATATCACTATGTATCAAATCCAGCAAACACAATGAAGGACACAAAACAAAGACGAACAATGGCGAGGTCATCCGTCTACAACTTCCTAGGCATAACGACAATGAGAGCGGAAACTAAGTCCACATCGGTAATTAAGACAGAGGCGGAAAGAGCTACTGAAGTACAAATCACGAAGCACAAGTTCAAAAATTAATCCAAGGAGGATCTATGGGTAGAGTGGCAACCGACAATGGTAGAGGTGGTCAATGAAGGGAGGAGGAAGCCGATTGATAGTCTGGTAGCCTAAATTTCACCTTGCAATGTGCTCGCCGATGATGAGACGACCTAACGAAAAAATCGTGGAATTTTATGGCTTAGAAATAAGATTCAAAGGATCTTAGATTTCACCGAGTCGTGTAAATTCTTCACCTGACTCGATTCAATGAATAGTGAGACGGTTAATGGAGGAAACTATAGATTTCAGATGCTGGATGATGGTTCTTGGACAACGATCGACATGAATCTATAAGAGAAAGAAGGATGATACGACGAAGATGATCAGTGGATTAAGAGAAAGAAGGCATTGATTGATTTGGAGGAATAATCTTTTCAGTACCATAAGTGCCCTTAGATTGATTTCTGAATCATACCCTCGTGTTTAATTTTCCCATTTATTTACAAAAGTTCCATAAAAGATCTTAGCCCTTAATTTTTTTAATCTGATGGTTCACTTTTAGTTCTCGGGTTCTCGAAAACTATAAGTTCTCAAATGATCCTTCTTCTCTCTCTCTCTCTCTCTCTATTTGCGTTCTATGGAAATCAAAAAACCCTACAAAACATAAAAATGCTTGAAAAAAATATTTAGAGATCACAAATCTTTTTTTTTTGACTTTATATTCTTAAAAACCGCAACTTTTTATATAATTTCGCTGAATTTTTTTTTGAAAAAAAACCAAAAAATAAAAAAATTAATAAAAAAATTTACAAAATCGATTTTTTATTTTTTTTTCAGCGAATTTTATAAAAAAAATCTACAATTTTTAAGAATATAAAATAATAAAAAAAAGATTTGTAATCTCTAAGTATTTTTTTATGCATTTTTAGGGTTTTTAGGTTTTTTTTTCCATATAACCCTTCCATATATATATATATATATATATATATATATATATATATATATATATAGTTAGGTTATTGTGTTCTAACTATCTATTGTGTGCATGTATGATTGATTCTGTACCAATCATTTTAGTTATTTTAAGAAAGTAATTAATGCATATTATATGTTGAAGATATAATGAGTATTGATTAAATCTTCAACATTTAATATGCATTAATTACTTTCTTAAAATAATTAAAATAATTGGTCCAAAATCAATTTTACATGCATATAATAGATAGTAGAAATATTTAAACCTAACTCTCTCTCTCTCTCTCTCTCTGTATATATATATATATATATATATATATATATATATATATATATATATATGGTGAGTTTCTATAGAGAACCATAATTAACAAGGAACTAAGAAACCAATCGTGAGTGTCGGAAATTATAATGATCAACGATCAAGGAAATAAATGTACACTTGTGCCTGAGATCTTGGAGGCCCCTGTGCGATTTAACAAAAATAGACCCTAAAATTTGAAAGATCTCAAATTTTAAGCAAAAAAATTATAAATATTAATTTTCTATTGCAAATACATAAAATTCAGATTTCATTCAAAATAATACATAAATTTTTTTTGGTTCATCGTTCTAATATTTATAGATTTCATCTTGTCTTGGTTCTATGTGTTGAAACTCAAGCAATAAAGGATATAAAAACTGTAAAAAAATCAGAAACAAATAAAAAAGGTTAGAAATCAAATAAAAACTATTAAACTAATAAAAAACGAATAGATATGCTTCTATTAAAAAAATTAGAAATAAAAAAAGTACCTTCTGATTTTCTTCACTTCAAATCAGAAAAAATAGAGTATTAAAACTGTAAAAAAAATAGAAATCAAATCAGAAATTCATCAAGTTAGATTATAATCACTGATCAGATAGTCATAAAGAATGAAGAAAAAAAGAAATTGATTTACATCTTAGAACTTGATCAGAAACGAAGAAACAAAACATATGCTAATGTGAGTTTTCAAAACTTATCAGAAACCGAAAAAAAGAGGAAATTGATTTTCTTGTACCTTCAAAACTAAAAAATCAATTTCCTCAATGCCTTTCAGTTCTTGTTCCTCTAAATCTGATTTTCAAAACTCAATTTTTGTTCCTTTAGAGTTAGAAATAAAAAAATAACCTGATTTCTCCTTGTGATTTAGAACCAGAAAAAAAACCATAAATGCCTTAATCAGTTAATCCCAACTTTTTCCTTTTGATTTCGAAACTACTAGTCCACAACATGAAATCTAAAGCTTCTAATTTTCAAGAAGAGAGAATTGAAGAACACAGTTTCTAATTTTTTAGAAAGATTGTAGGATTGTTTGTAACTTTGCTTCAAAATTTCGTGAAGAAAGATGAAATAAGGAGGATTGTTCATAGCCTTTGAAGTCGCTGATTTAATTCCTACCCTATGCATAAGAAGAAATCGATTTTTTTCCTCTTTTCTATAAATTTCCTCTGTTCCCACTCCTTCTTACGTGATGATTGTCAATTGATGCGTTGCTTAATTAACATAATTTGTTTTTTTTGGGCCAACTTAACATAGGTAACATGAATTGCTATAAAAATTTTGGGCCCTCTGATTTTTTGGGCCCTGTTCAGATGCACCTTCTGAACATGCCTTGGGCCGGCTCTGTTTGTACATACTGGATGCACATACATCGAATTATATCAAAAAGTCCACCTCCTTACCAAAAAACTCACCTCTATTTTTCGTTTAAAATTTTTTTATGCCACATTTTTTATCAAAAAAAAAACCGAATATACCGTTGTTCTTGATTTTTCGTCATCTTTCCATAAAGATCCATGTTGATATATAAAAAACGAATTTTTTTCTTCGAAAAACCCACTTCATTTTGTTTGTTTTTTTCAATATTTAAGTTTATTTTTATAAAAAAAACTAATTATACCCAAAATATTAATATTTTGTACTCTATTAATAAACATCAACACCGACTAAAAAAAAACCTCGATCAGTATAGATTCACTCTGTGAATCTAAACTATAAATATTTCAATTTTTAACATTCACAATGTTGGGTAATCTTAACATGGGTCATGGGTTTATTGAAGTTATGGGTATGGGTAGTATTTGATTGTTTATTTAATGTTTGAATAAAGGACTTGGACCAGGTTCAAATAGAGAAAACGTGATGTATACTCGGTCAGTGTAGGGTGCTTTTCTTTAGGAGTAATGGCTAGTTTTTAGGATTTAGGTTGTTTATTCCCGTTAGGTTTTTTGTAGGCTATTTATAGCCAGTTGCTTATGATTAATATAGTGTGGTTGAGTCCAGGTTAAAGAAAAGTTTCCATCTGCTTTCTCCTTTTCTTTTCGTGTGTAGTAACAACAGGGAACACTTCCTTATTTTCTTTCTTATTTTGTTTAGGGGCTGTAGGGGTTGGTCCAACATTTGGTATCGGAGCCCTAGGCTCAACATGTGGGATCTTTGAAGAGGTTCTATATGAACCTGAGGTTCTATGTGAACATGTTGTTGTTGCAGTTCTGTGTGAGCCGAGTTTGAAAACAAAATCTATGTAACATCCCATTTTAAAGAGAGTAGTTAACAATAAATCAGGAACCCCGAGAAGTAAGTATTATTATTATTTTATATTATTAGAGCTCAAAATTTAAATAATAATTAATGGGGTGTTGGTTTCGAAAGGCCAAATGATATAATTATGATTTTTGAGGGTTAAAGTGTAATTTTAAGACTTAATTTGTAAGGATTTATGGAAGGAGGGACTAACGAGTAAATTATGGACCTTATATGAGAATATTTTGTTGAGAAGGGACTGATTGGTAAGTATTGGATCTGATTTGTAAGGGTTTTCTGCAGGAGGGGTGAAAAGGGTAAATATTAGGGTTATTTTGAAAGAAAATATAGAAGGGAGGGTCACTGTTGTTATTATGGGCTAGAGTTTAGGAGCCCGGTATATAACCCATCGCAATCCTCTGTTACATCCCCCTTTGACACGTATCACAATATTGTCTGCTTTGGGCCACTCGGCACGAGGACTTCCCAGGGGGTCACCCATCCCGGTACTACTCCCGCCCGAGCGGCTTTAAAACGCGTTGCGATAGGGAAGGTATTGTTGGATTAGTGTCTAAGTCCATAACTATTTTGGTATGTACTTGACCCGATGGTGCATGGTCCTTTTGGGTTGCCTTCACCAAAGCAACTTGATTGGAGAAATAAATAAAGAGAGAGGTTATTATGATTTATTAATATGTTATAAGAATAATATATTAAAGGAGAAATCATATTTGTTTAACTAATATTGGTCAATAATTAATTAAGAATTAATTTTGTGATCAAATGTAATTAATTAAACTAGAGGGGCTGAATTGTAATTATGTGATAGTTACAAAATATGGTAATGGTTATAATAAATATGGGTTGAACGAATTCAAGGAGATAAGGATCCTTGAAATTGTTCAAGGTCCAAAAGATAAGGGTTTTCAAGGCTTATCTTGTGGTTGCTTGGTGGGCAAGTAACTGGATAAGGATAAGGATTGAAACCCTAATCCCAATCCTATATAAAGACCCCTAAGGCCTTAGGAATCCGTGCACTTGATCCCTAGAGCATCTAAGGACGAATTCTTATACCTCTCCTCTCTCTTTATACCTTCTCCATTTGCTCTTGGTGTTTGTGAGTCATTAGAGGCACTACACTTGTGGTGCTTGCTTTCAAGACTTAGGGTTTGAAGATTTAAGTTGTTATTACAATATAACAAGAGGTATGTGTTCTAACCTTCTACATGAATTTCGAAAATTGTAGGCCACATTAGGTTTTCTTTATGTGTTTATAATGTTATGTATCTAATAGTGAAAACATAGATCTAATTCTAGGGTTGCATGCACACATAGGATTGTTTGTACAAAACCCATCAGTGGTATCAGAGCCTTTGGTTAACTTGTTTTCAATTAGTATTATACAATTGTATGAACTTGACATATTAGGGTTTATAGCCAATAAACCCTAGGAGGCTAGAAATTTCAAGATTAGGGTTTCTATACCCTAATTTGCGAAAATTTGAAAGGGTTTCAAATCCTTTACTTAAGCCTCAAGATTTCGAAATCTAGGGTTTGAAAAACCCCATGATTTTCGAAATTAGCCTCCTCCCCAAGATAAGATCCTAAATTTTAGGGATTTGGATTATCCCATATCTTGTAATTATCCTCTAGTTGTTATATATGGTAATTATAGATTTTGCATTATCCTAACCATAATTTCGAAATCTAGAGAGATAATTAAGGGATTAGGATATCTTAAATGTATAAATGGTAATTATCCTCATGATTTAGATAATCCCTTATGATTTAATAATTTAAATTAATAGTTTAATTCAAGATAATTATTAAATCAAGAGTTTTAATATTTAAAATTTTAATAGTATTAAATTTCAAAAATTTTAAAGTGAGATTAAAACCTAATTGTGTTGAAATGTTTCAAAACTTGCCCTCAAGTTTTGGAATTTAAAAGTTGATTAAAAGTTTAATTTAGGAATGTTAAATTCTAAAACTCTAGTATTGTTTTGAAAATTTCAAATCACACCCTTATGGTTTTATTAATTAATTAAGGTGTATAATTAAAAGAAGTTTAATAAATCCATAAAAGTTTTGGTTTACAATTAAAAGTATAATTGTTATATTTGACCACCTAGTATTTTTAAAGTGTAAAATACACCCTATATTATATATAACATTAAAAGTCTAACATTATATGTATGAGTAAAAGTCAGTCTTACCGTTAGTAGGCCTCATTCACGAAGCTGGTCTATAAGGGGTGTTTAAGGAAATTGCTTATAAAATGGCGATTGAATGAGTATCCACTCTTACCCACCGCACTCTTGACTAGTGGAGGGTCGTTATCCGAACGGGTAGGATAGGACGAAACCTTCCATTATAAGTATAATGAATTATTAAAGTAACTAAATGTTTTCATAAAATTCCCAATCTTAGTTACTTAGGCAAAAGTGAATTGATGCAATTCCATGAAATTACACTTTGTACCCTTGCGAAGACGTTAGTGGAGCGTGTGTGGTTTACCGGCACACTAAATGGTTCTAAGCGAAGGTAGCAAAGGGTGACTCAATGTTTGTCATAGTTCGGTGGAGCGTGTGTGGTTCACCGGCACATCGAATAGATGACTGTAACATGTGGCGGCACCATGTAAGTTTGCATGGTTATTCACACCCGCTTTGTGATCCTCGGCATCCCAGTCACAAAAAAGAGGGGCATATCGAGATTTAAACATGCCATTGAATGTTCAATGAATCTCAAAGGATCTAGGAGTTTTCATAGTTTTAAAACTTAAAATTTCTTTTTCGTTTTTCATGGTGGAAATTAGTGAATCGTCATTCACTTACCTTCAAATGTTCTGCAATTAGGGTTACGACATCCCTCTCCCGAGTTGTAGAATATTGTGTTGGGTCCTAGCCTTAGTAACTCATTTGGGTGATTTACTATGGACTCAATCAATCAACTAACTTGAATTCGTTTTCTCCCGTTTTGTAGATGTCAAAGTTCGACAACTATGGTCTTCCCAAATCCCGTGGAACAAGCTTTCCACATGAAGATGATATTCCACGATTCGATCGAGGAACAAGAGATCATACTTCACTTCCTCCTCCTCCTCCGATTATTCTCCCTAACCCACAAGTTCGAAGGCTTGAAAAGTTCAAGATCACTCAAGCCCTTTTGGCAAGTAAACATAAAGAAGGAAAGTCGGTGTGTGCACACGTCATAGGGATGAAGTCACACATTGATAGGTTAAGAATGTTGGGATCCGTTGTCTGTGAGGAAATGGTTGTTGATTGGGTTCTTCAGTCACTTCCTAAATCGTATAGTGAGTTCGTAAGAGAGTACTATATGATGAACCACGACGTGACCCTTATAGATCTCACATATATGCTTATTGCTGCTGACTCAGCAATGGTTTGGCGCAATAGAAAAGCAAAGTTGATTGGTGAATCTGCCTTCAAGACCTCTATGGATATAGATAATGGCAACGAAAGACATGCTATGATCGAAAAGTTTGATCATAAGAGAAAGGCAATGTCTGAAGTAGTGCCATGTCATGTTCCAAAAGAGTCAATTTGCTGTTATTGCCAAGAGAAAGGGCATTGGAGACGAAGCTGCCCTATTTACCTAAGAGATCTAAGAGATGGGAGAGTCAAAACGTATGGCTTTGCTTTAGGTAAAATCCATTGACTAACTCTTTTAAGCTTCTATTCTAGATTCTTAATACATAATGTGATAAGATTACAATTGATGTTTTGTAGGATCGAAGAAAATAAAGGAAGCTTAAGGGAAGAAGTGAGCAAAATCTAACCGTGAAGGAATGGATTTCGATCGCATTTCTCGAATATTAGATTCTTGAGCTACTACTTAGAGTTAGAATTAGATTGCTAAGAAAGATGTATTAGCATAGTTTTTCAATGAATTGCATTGTAAGGACAAAATTTTTTCCGCAATAAAATAAATTTTGATTTTATATCATTTATTTATTTATCCTTGCAATGGCGTATATGAAAAATTGATGTTTGGATGTTTCTATTATTAGCAATAATGGATTTGGTTCTTATTATGTTATTTATGGAAAGTAGAGAATTTACCAAATAGGGAGAGTTTCTCATCGCCCAAGTTTCAATTGGACAGAAACTTGGAATCATGCAACTTGGTTGCACGATGAATGAGAAATTTCACAATTGGAAATTAGACTAATTCATTGACAAAGTGTCAAGTGAAGGACTAGGAGATCAAGCACACAAAGTTGCGTGTTGATCAAGTCCACCATAAGAGCAAATGTGATTATACTTACAAGTGTAATTCTAGATTGATTGAAAAAAGGTTTAAATCAATAGTAGAACGAATAAGAAGAATCAAGTAGGTAGAAAGGTAAAAGTTTCTCCATTCTAAGAAGAACGGAGAGTACCTTTTATGCTTTATGATGGGTCTTAATGATTAAGAACCATATCTCAATTGATCCTCTAAGTGAGTCTTAGTACAATTGTATGTCTAAGAAGAGGAATCAAGAATTGAAGAAATGGTTAAATCAAGAAGTCAATCATACTTCGTTCCAAAAACAAGTCTTAGAGTTAAGATTGTGAAATTGAGTGATAAGTATTAAGAAGGTTTATAACATTCATCAAATGTGGAAAGTTGTAATGTCTTGGATAAGACAAAGACCAACTAGGACCAATTTATGAAGTGTTTGATAAAAGCTACACTAACTCTTGAATATTAGTTTGTCAAGAAATGGTTGTTGACAAGAGAATCTTATATGTCAAGGAGTCAGTGGGAGTCTTAATGGTCTTGAAAGGTTTCAAGAACAAATCAAATAAACCTTATCGATCATCACTAGCACACGAGTTGAGGTTTACAACCTATCGTGTTGACATTATTTTGTTTCTATGCCAATCCAATCGAGTTAATTATGCATGTGAATCCTATGATTTCTCATTTGAATGCATAAAAGGCAAGGACCTTGATCAATAGAAAGTACATTGATAAGAAAAAGTGAGCTGCTTAACGACTTGGAAGACATGGTGGGCAGTTGTGCTACCATAAGGCAAAAAATCGAGATTAAGAAAGTTCGATCCATATGAGTTTGAATTTGTCGTAAACTTTGTTTTTAAAAAAATTCACATGGATAGGAACAAATACACCGTTTAAATCTAAGTGTCATAAGATTTCCTCCTTCATGAAAATGATTGTGAGGAAATGCTTTCACTAAGAAAGATTTAAGAAGATAGTGATTGTAAAATTGCATTCTCGAATTCGATTATGGTTACGGTATCCCTTTCCATAATTTGAATTGTGAGGTTTGGCAATTAGTCTTAAGTGTTTAGACACACATATGAACTATCGAAGGCAAAGGTGTATAAGTTCAAGAAGCCTTGATAAAAGATTATCAAAGCACTAAGTATGAGAAACATGAACTTAAGAAATTCAATAAGCATTGTTTTTCTAAAAGTTAAGCTGTTTCTGAATACATGTCGAAGCTAGTGGGAGCATAAGTGTTATGTTTATAATAATCATCATGATAGTGGGAGCATAAAAGTTATGATTATATGATTATTAAGGCACCTATTGCAAGTTGACAATATTAATTATAGAAAACAAGAGTTATACCTTGCAAAGTCGTAAGGGTTGTAATGTTGTTTTGCTATAATTAAGGGAGAGAATATTATGCTTCATTTCAAATCTAAAGGATTAGGTTGAGAAATGTTAATAAATTTAGTCAAAGGTAAATAGTGTGTTATTAAATTTTCGATTATGATTACGGCATTCCTCTTCACAATTCGAATTTTGAGAACCTAGCAAATAAAACATTATGCGTCGTGTCCCATACGCTTCGAGTATAGGATCGATTGCAAATGCTTTAATGTTTGACCATTCTAAAATTTTCCAAATGTTTAGCGCATTTAGAGGGAAAAAGGACTAGAATCGATTTAGACTAAAATAATTAAACAACTATCAAAGGACAATCCAAGTTCGACGAGGATTGGTTGCTTGTGAGTAGTTGGAAGTATAGTATTGGAAGATATGGAAATGTTTTCATATTGGATGGACCATATCGACATTATTAGGAATAGATAAGATTCTATTAAGAATAAGTTGTCATATGGAAAATATGGAAATGTATCCACATTGGTAATTGAATATTGATAATCTATGACTAGATTAGAAACTTTTATGCAAAAGGATGTTCAAAGGAATGTACTTTGAGTGAGAGACATCATATCTAAATAATTGTCTTGTAACAATTTCCGATAAAAGACTTTGTAATATCATTGGCAATAGTCTTTGTGACTTTTGTGCAGTGACATTACGAAAGTATAAGTTGCATAGAATGTTAGAATCTAGCATATTCTATAAGTAGCAAGAATTTGATATTCTTTCACTTATGAAAAAGGATTTGGAGTTGTGAAATGAGAATGATTGGAAATGTGCTCAATTTGGTCTATTTCACAAAGTAAGAACCATAGGTAAACATTGTGTGCATGCTAGGAGCATGGGACAAGTGTAATAATTCAAGAAAGAAGTTGATTACCCGAAACGACAAATAACGAGTAATCAATATGGTGATAAATAAAAGGCGTTTTATTTATACTCAAAGGTTGAGACCATATGGGATTAGTATTATTCTTGTGTTTCACATTTGCATGTTTTGACTTCCAGAATAATTGAGTTTATTAAGAATAATCGAATTATTCGAACGAGCCACAGTCATTCATATGTTGGAAGTAGATATGAATGAAGACTGTCGTGAATTGGTGTGTGGATTGTCTAAAGAGCATTAGACATAAGCAAATGTTTGCTGCAAAGTTCGTGAGTGCTTATGAATATGATTTGAGCATTGGATTAAACCCACGCTCACTTGGATCACTCCATGAATTGTATCACGAGTGATTGGTGAGACGATAACATCTTATATTCTTGAAACCGAGATGTGTGAGTTGTATCTTGCGAATCGGTTGCACATTGATAATATGTAAACGCACTAGTAACTTGGTGTTATAAAACATATTGTTGTGTGTGATTTGGTGAGTGAGTGCAAGCAAGCATTGTATCAAAGTTTATCCGTTCCTTTTATCCAAAGTAGGATAAAAGCGATATCTTTGGGCCCCTCGATGATTTTGTGATGAAAAACGTAAATGTTCGGCCGGGATAGGGCTAATTTGATTTGTTCAATTAGTCAGTCGTCATAAATCGGAAATCGAGATATAGTACAAAGAGAATGATTTGAAATCATATCTCATATGATATCTAGAATGGAAGAATATATGATCCCTTATCTAAGGACACGCGTATCTGATAGGATCAGAGTTGACAGTGGTTTTGGAAAGCTACGATTGCAAATCAGGATCTAAAGTCATACGCAGAATAGTTGTTAGACTTATCCAAGTGGGAGACTGTTGGATTAGTGTCTAAGTCCATAACTATTTTGGTATGTACTTGACCCGATGGTGCATGGTCCTTTTGGGTTGCCTTCACCAAAGCAACTTGATTGGAGAAATAAATAAAGAGAGAGGTTATTATGATTTATTAATATGTTATAAGAATAATATATTAAAGGAGAAATCATATTTGTTTAATTAATATTGGTCAATAATTAATTAAGAATTAATTTTGTGATCAAATGTAATTAATTAAACTAGAGGGGCTGAATTGTAATTATATGATAGTTACAAAATATGGTAATGGTTATAATAAATATGGTTTGAATGAATTTAAGGAGATAAGGATCCTTGAAATCGTCCAAGGTCCAAGAGATAAGGGTTTTCAAGACTTATCTTGTGGTTGCTTGGTGGGCAAGGTCCAAGAGATAAGGGTTTTCAAGACTTATCTTGTGGTTGCTTGGTGGGCAAGTAACTGGATAAGGATAAGGACTGAAACCCTAATCCCAACCCTATATAAAGACCCCTAAGGCCTTAGGAATTCGTGCACTTGATCCCTAGAGCATCTAAGGACGAATTCTTATACCTCTCCTCTCTCTTTATACCTTCTCCATTTGCTCTTGGTGTTTGTGAGCCATTAGAGGCACTACACTTGTGGTGCTTGCTTTCAAGACTTAGGGTTTGAAGATTTAAGTTGTTATTACAATATAACAAGAGGTATGTGTTCTAACCTTCTACATGAATTTCGAAAATTGTAGGCCACACATAGGATTGTTTGTACAAAACCCATCAGGTATCCACACCCCTTATAAGGAATGCTTAGTTCTCCTTCCCAGCCGATGTGGGATCAGATCTAACCCACTTTCACCCCCCCATTATAGGGTTCGACGTCCCCGTCGAACACATCGACCCGTGCCCTGGCTCTGATACCATTTGTTACATCCCCCTCTGGCACGTATCACAATATTGTCCGCTTTGGGCCACTCGGCACGAGGACTTCCCAGGGGGTTACCCATCCCGGTACTACTCCCGCCCGAGCACGCTTAACTGCAGAGTTCTTATGGGATCTGCTGCTCTTTAGGCTTTAAAACGCGTTGTGATAGGGAAGGTATCCACACCCCTTATAAGGAATGCTTAGTTCTCTTTCCCATCCGATGTGGGATCAGATCTAACCCACTTTATATCCCACCCACTCTTCTTGATGTGACAACCGTCAATTTTCGGTCAAGTCAAAATCAACTGAAGTCAACAAGTCAAACAGTTCGACTCAATTTTCCCGTGGGTACTAGAGTTTACGTTATGAAATTTCTAAACAACTCGCTATCTAATGAGAGATCATAAATCGAAAAGTACGTACATCTAGATCTCCTTAACCTAAAACTGTGGTAAGTGACGAGCCAAACCGATAAAACAATGTTGCATACTCATCGGGAGTGTGTAAGATCCTTAAACAAGGCTTAATAGGGTTTACGGACCTTGCATTGCGAGGCCGGACACTCACATTTGTCACACACGAAACCTCTCTTAATTGTTTTCACTCTATCTCTCTTTATCGAGAATCTCTCCCAAATCTCTCTAAGTATGTGAAATCTCTCCCAAATCTCTCTTTGTATGAGAAATCTCTCCAAGAATGTGAAATCTCTCCCAAATCCCTCTAAGTATGTGAAATCTCTCCCAAATCTCTCTTTGTATGAGAAATCTCTCCAAGAATGTGAAATATCTCCTAAATCTCTCTAAATATGTGAAATCTCTCCCAAATCTCTCTAAGTATGTGAAATCTCTCCCAAATCTCTCTTTGTATGAGAAATCTCTCCAAGAATGTGAAATCTCTCCCAAATCTCTCTAAGTATGTGAAATCTCTCCCAAATCTCTCTTTGTATGAGAAATCTCTCCAAGAATATGAAATCTCTCCTAAATCTCTCTTTGTATGAGAAATCTCTCCAAGAATGTGAAATCTCTCCCAAATCTCTCTCAAAAGTTTCCTTAAAATTTTTATAGTCTTTCGGGCCATCCCGGCCCTTAACCGGTCAAAAACCACTTAAAACGGGGTAAGAACGGATAAAAAGGGCTTAAGGACCCGAAACTCCTCTTGAGGACCCGAACCCTCTTAAGGACCCGAAACCCCTCTTAGGAACCGAACTTGTCAGAAGCGAACTTGTCAGAAGCGAACTTGTCAGAAGCGAAGGCATCAGAAGCGAACCCTCCCTTCGGATCGAGCCTCGCATAAGGGACCGAACCCTCCCCTTCGGACGGAACCTTCGGTCCATTTCGGTCTATTTCGGTCCATTTCGGTCTTACCCTCTTTCGCCTCATTTCGCTTCGAACCCAGCAACAGTAGGGACCGAACCTCCGGCCCAATCCGAGGAGTCTCGCTGTAATGCCCTTTTCTTCCCGGTTTTCGACTAGTTTGCGTTCTAAGCCCGATTTTAATTATTTTAACACGGGGTTTTCACCCAAAATCATTTTTTTTTATTTATAGAACCCCTTATTTCCCAATTAATCACGTTTTTAGAGTATAATCCTTATCCAATAAGAGTGGGTGGGATATTATTGGTGGAGTGTTGACTTTGCTTTAATCTATGACACAAGCAACCTCCCATACCCACTCCATGTCACTATTCCCCATCAGCCCATACCTAGTCACTTCATTGTATTTTTCCCACCTTTTTCTAACCACACAATTGGTCAAAGGCTAGATAACTCTCCTCTCTCCTCACACTTCTCTCATTTTCTCATTCTTCCACCAAAGATCAAACATATTTTCTCTCTCACTTCCTCTCTCTAAAAATTCGAGATTCAAGGGCTAATCTTAGATTTTCTTTCCACATTTGGTAAGTATCTTCCTCCTACACTTAGATATTCTACTATCCTTCATCCAAATCATAGATTGCTTACACAAATATCGTCATATTATGTTAGATTCTTGAATCTTCAAGGCAATTCTTCAAGTGTTCTTGAATTGAACACTTCACTTCTTCAACATTCACTCACTGAAATCATATAAGGTGAGTTCATACCCCTACATTTTCATGTTTTCTCAAGTTTTTAGGGGGGAATACAAGTTAAAACACTAAGAACATAACTAAACTTTTCTAACAGCTTTCATCACAAAAGTTGGACTCCATTCACGGACTGTTTTGGACAACTTAAACATTTTAGTTTTCAAAACTGTATTAGGTGCAAATATTTCAAGTTCTTAGCTTTAAAATGACTACTTGCACATCTCCATACGATTTTTCTACAATTTATGGTGATTTTTACAAAACAGTCTATCGTTTCAAGAACAAATCTCGACCAGTCTGTGAATATGAACATTTTAACACAGGTTAAAGACTTCCAAAAATCATGATAAAAAATATGAGTAAACTAGACACATTTTAGGAACTCTTGGAATTTACGGATTCAGTTTTCAACTTCGTATGATTTTTCTATGACTTTTCTAAAATAGCGCAGAAAGGTTAAAAACTAGTTAATAGCTTATAACTTTCATAACACTTTGTATTATGTTGAGCAAAGTGTATAACAATAAGTTCTAAATATTGAATGTGTTTCCTTGTTAGTTTATCATCATAAACTGAAACTTACTCATTCATGATAAGATTATTCATTCATTTAGAACACGTATATTAAGCTATAATAAGCATAGTTTATGGATTCATAACACTAATGCATTTTCATAAAGGAGTTCTTATACATTACAAACGTTTTGGATAAATTATAATAGGTATAGTTTATGTATCATTTACTTCTCAAACTTATTTACCAAAGGTTTTCAGTTTAGTTCACATAAATCTGTTAATGAATAAATTTGTGAGTCATTCGCTTCGGGTTACTTCCAAAGTAACCAATTCAAAAAGTCCTGTAAATTGTAACCAGAGTCTCTTGTAGGGAGAACGTGATAGTTGTGTATAGATCTGTACTGGGTTTGACAAACCCACACCTGAGCTGCTTGCAACAGCTAGACCGGGAGGTCTGTGGTGACAAATGTCATTTAACGGCGACGCCTGAAGAACGTCGCATTACGAGGCCGTCTAAGTCAAGTATGGTTATGATAGCTCACATGTAGTATTAACAAGTCATAAAATTTACGGGTTCTAACTTTAAATTAGCGAGTTATGTCGATTTAGCTCACTGAAATTACTTTAAGTATGGAAAAATACTTGTACGCCTTCATATCAAAAATGGTTTTATGTCGATTTAAAATCACTTTTTATATCAATAATTACAGATATTGCTGTATATTTTCAGTCTTGGTATTTAAGACTACACACCATTCATTACGGGAGTTTTCTCAAAACAGAAAGGGTTTTTACGCCAATTTGAAACCATTTTTATATCTTTAAGTATGACAAATACTTGTTCATTTTCAGTCCTGGTATTTAGGACCACATAACTTTTTAAAGGAAAATATTAGATTTTTCTTGGTGACACACAACACATTACAAAGAACGGTTTCCAAACTCTTTATCTCAAAAACTTATGAACTCACCAACCTTTGTGTTGACACTTTTTCAAAACTACTTGTATTCTCAGGAATTCAGTGAAACAGGAAATCAACAGCGTTTTGAGGATGGGATGATAAATCGTCAAACAGTTCATTTTGTCATCATAATGTAATTGATTTGAAATATGTAAACATATACATTGGTGTAACTTTTTCAATTATATTTATGATGGTTGTATTTACTTTGAGCACTATTATACACGTTGTTGTGATACTATACATGAAGTCCTCCACCCCCGGACGTTTCCGCCATCCTTAGTTTGGGGGTGTGACATCCTCTCTCAAACCCTAACCCTAAAGATATGAGTAGTCGTCACCCTCCATCCTTGTGCCTCCCTCTTCCAGCCGCCGCACAGCCTCCTTACGCCACTCCTCACCACCATCATCAGAGAGATCGGAAACCACCAACGATCGCACCGTCTTCCGGCTTGGGCGGTTACTACCACTGTTCCATCGCCATTCGCCCATCGTAACCACCGGGTACCGCCACAGCGTGGCTGCTAGACGTTTTGAGCCCCGAGAGCTGTTGACCACCGCCGATAGCGACCACCAGACTCCCACCACGTTTGCTGCCAGCGAGAGGGAGTCCAACAAGTCGAAGATGTTGGGACGACGAGGCTATGATGGGTTGAATGAGCGACATCACTGTCGGACGATTTCAAGCATTCCGTCGCCACCACCTCCCTGTCGTGCTTTTCTTTCCCTTCTCCGTCTCTGTTCCGGCGTTGCGTCGCTGCTGTGGCTCCGTCTACTTTCTTCTTTGTGGCTGTTAGGACCCGTCAACCGCTGCTGCTGCCGAATTCCTTGTGCTACCATCGCCGCCAGGTGGGTGGCTGGGTTATTTCACAACAGAGGTCGTGTAAATGTTTATGTGTGCATGTTTTCTGTAGGTCAGAAATTGTATGGGAACCACCATGGCTGCCAGCCATGGTGGCTGTCGCCATTTACCACCACTTGCCGCCACGATGCGACTGTGTGTGTACTTAGTATGTGTTTATTAGTATGTGTGAGTGTGTGTTAATTGGATGGTGTTGTAAATTGTAACAAAATGGAATAATGGAAAAGAAAATCCGTCACCACCACCGTATGGTGGTGGTTGCCGCCTCCAGCTGCCACCGGCCACCGTGTCGGGTGGCGATGTGCTTTGATTGCGTTTGGACCTCGTTTGGGGGATGTTTGGACAATGTGGGATCAAAGAAACCCTAATGGGCCCAAAGAAACCCTAGTGGGCCCAATGAGGCTAAAAGTGAACTAAAAGCCCAACCAATTGATTAATGGGCCAAGATTGGGTAGGAAACCTTAATTAGGGTTTGGAAAACCCTAATGTTGAAAATTAATCGGGACACACACGAGATTATTTAATAACTTGAAATATTAAATAATAATCATTGGCATAATTAACCTAAAAGCAATATTGGACTTAATGGATTAAGTCCTTAGTAGATTAAGTCCTTAATGGGTTAAGTAGGAACACTTAACCCTAATCATCATTTCATGTGAAAAACCCTAATTTTGGGATTATGGGCTTGGACTTATCGGGACCCACATTTAGGCTAATGGAATGGACTTAGGTATTAAGCCCAATCACATCATAAGACTTATTTAGTAAAGTGAGAGACTTAATGGATTAAGTCCTTAATGGGTTAAGTGAGAAACACTTAACCCTAATTATCATTTTATGTGAAACCCTAATTTTACATGGGTCTTGAGTTGGGCCTTCTTATTGGGCTTTGACGATTGGACTATTGATGGACCATCAAAGAACAAGTTAATAGACTAAAGTAATTAGATGGGCCTTAGGATAAGGCCCGTGTGAGGACTGGGGCCCAATTTAGAAAATTGGGCCATAGATGGGCCATAGTTTGGGCCTTTATGATTATGTGATATTGGGCCATAGGAATTGGATTGGAATAATTGGATGGGCCTTAAGGAAAGACCATGAAGAGGTTTGGGCCCAATTTGGAAGATTAGACCATATGTTGGGCTTTGGCCCATTATTGGATTTTTGGACTTTTATAGTGTGAGTTGGACCTTGGGCTTAGAACCCAATTATTAATTGGTTATTGTTTGATGTTGACAGTTCGGGAACCTGTCAACCAGCAGCTGGAGTTTTATCTGCGGGACTTCAGCAATGCCAGGTTAGTTATCTTCACTATACTGAGGGGTCTAAGGCACCAAGGCCGGCCCATTGGATTCGATATCTTAGTAGTTACTAATATGTTGAGTTTGAGTTAGTAATGTATGCCAGTTGTTATGCTAGTTTGGTAGGTCGGTAGGACTACCTGTGATACTGATTGATTACCTGTATGTGCATTTATCTGTTACATGTCGACATGTTATGTGGGATGGGTTGAGGTTGTACTGCTCCGTGCGGTAGCCAACAAACCCCAGAGTATTCCAGATATGAGCTGAGGGCCCGGTAGGCATTCCAGGCTCATACTGAGGACTCGGGAGCTGTCCAGATACAAGCTGAGGGCCCGGTAGGCATTCCAGACTTGTACTGAGGGCTCAGTGGCAATCCAGGTGTGAGCTGAGGACTCGGTAGGCATTCCAGACTCACACTGTGGGCCCAGGGGTATTCCAGTCTGTAAAGTTGTTGACCCATTACGTTCTGTTCTGTTTAGTTTGTAATGTTATGATATTGTTGATATCCTTATGTGGACTGTATGTGTATCGGTATTTTGGGGGTAACTCACTAAGCTTTCGGGCTTACAGTTTCAGTTTATTGTTTCAGGTACTTCAGGGGATCATGGCAAGGCAAAGGCGTGATCATATAACTCCTCACTTTTTATGACTTTGTTTCTGGGATACTCTGATATGATACATTTTGAAAACAAGCTTATAATAGTTAATGGATTTGAAATGTTTTTAAAAGTTAAAATTGGCTTGAATTTTTTGGGTGTTACAATCTGTGTGATTGGTTTTTCGTTTTGATCTGTGTGAAGAAAAAGTTGTGTGATAAGAAAGTGTTGTGTGTTGAATTCAAGGTCTGGGTGAAGAAGACAGAAACCTATATGGTGAAGAAATCTATGTGAAGAAGCTAGACAAAGTGAGGAAGAAGATCAGAAAACAAGGTTTTGGTACACCTGCAAGTATGTAGCAAGTGTGTATCGGTGGTTTGCAAAAAAAAATATATCAGAAATAACTCAAGTGTTGGTTGGTTCTGTGCAATAAGAAAGAGAGTGATCTGTGTTGGTTGGCTCCGTACAAGAAGAAAGGGTCAAGTTAGGGAAGATGCCAACAACAAACCTGGGAGGATCAAGTGAAGTTGTACCCGTGACCAGTCAAAGTATCCCGCTGCAATGCCCCAAGTTAACAACTACAAATTATACAAGTTGGTCGATTATGGTGGAGTCGATCTTACAAGCATACGGCTTATGGGAAACGGTTGATCTGGAAACGGGAAAAGCGGTAGAGGCAAAGAAAAATCTAATGGCAAGAGCATTTGTGTTTCAAACTCTACCTGAAGATATATTGCTTCAAGTGGCTAAGCATAAGGATGCAAAAGATGTGTGGGAAGCGCTTTGTGTGCGGTATTTGGGAGCCAAAAGAGTTCAAAAGGCAAGACTTCAAACACTTAGAACCAAGCTAGAGATGTTGAAGATGAAAGAGGGTGACACGATTGATGAGTTTTTGGGGAAACTTAGTGAGATTGCATCCAAATTCAAGAGTCTTGGGTCCAGCTTGGAGAATGAGATAATTGTAAGAAAGCTACTAAATTCGGTTCCTAAGAAGTTTTTGCGGATTGTTGCATCCATTGAGCAATACTCTGAGATAGAGGACATGTCACTTGAGGAAGCTGTGGGAAGGTTGAAGGCATATGAATAGAAAATCAAGGTTCTTGATGAAGATGATAATGATCAAAATCAAAACAAACTTTTACTGTCAAAAGAGGAATGGGAAGAGAGAACCAAGCGTGGAAACTTTAGTCAAGATCAATTTGGACAAGGAAGAGGTCGGGGTCAAGGAAGAGGTCGTGGTAGAGGTCGAGATGGCTAATTTAAAAGCTATGAAGATCGAAGGGAGCAAGGTATGTATCGAGATAAAAGACATATTAAATGTTATAATTTTCAAGAATATGGACACTATGCAGCTGAGTGTCCTAGAAAGAAATAAAAGAAGAAGCTAATTTGATTCAAGATGATAATGAGCCAGAAGCACTACTTTGAAAAATCAGATTCATGTCAAGATTAAGGGGTTGATTGTTGAGTAATCTTGAAATGGGTCATGGGTTTATTGAAGTTATGGGTATGTGTAGTATCAGATTCCCGTTAGTTTTTTTGTAGGCTATTTATAGCCAGTTGCTTTTGATTAATATAGTGTGGTTGAGTCCAGGTTAAAGAAAAGTTTCCATCTGGTTTCTCCTTTTCTTTTCGTTTGCAGCAACAACAGGGAACACTTCCTTCTTTTCTTTCTTATTTTGTTCAGGGGCTGTAGGGGTTGGTCCAACACACAATGTGAAAAAGTTCGATCAGTCCGGATTCACATTGTGAATCTGACTTACTATTATGCACACTGTGAATCTGAGAATGTTCATAATGTAAATTTGAACAGGTTCACAATATTAATCTGAATTGAAATATCGATTTTTTTTAACATCAATATGAATCTATGTTTAAAAATAGATCTACTTTTCAACAAACAAAGAAAATGAAGTGAGTTTTTTGAAAAAAAAAATCATTTTTTATATATCAATATGGATCTCCATGGAAAGAGGACGAAAAATTATGAACAATGGTATATTCGTTTTTTTTTTTTTTTTGATAAAAAACATGGCCTGAAAAAATTAAACTAAAAAAAAAAAAAAGTGGTTTTTGTAATAATCTGGTGCATTTGCGTCTATTGTAAAAATCTACAACCTTTTTCTTTTGCAGTTAATCGCTTTAAATTTCAATATTTTGGATTGGTTCCTTGATTCCTTTATTAATAATGGTTCTCTAATGAACCCACATGAGCTTGCAGATGTCACGGAAGCACAACTTGGAGGTACCGGTACCTCCCCCAAAAAACCTATGGCTGTGTGCTCCCTTAGGGTTTGTTGCTCTTGAGGCTTAAGGACGAAAGGGAAGAAGTGAGATGATTTCCTTTGTGTGAATTAAGATGGATAGATCTCTAATTTTGGATTAGGAATCAAGAATGGTTGCTTATTCCATTTTATGTACACACAATGGTATGATTTTTATAGTTAAAGTTGAGAAGTAGAAGAACAGTCTTCACAAACAAGCATGAAACATTCAAAAGCTAATACAAACATATAATTTGGATAAAATGTTTTTACTTTTTACTAAATACAAAAAATATGTTTTTGTGGATGTACTATATATCGAGTCCAAGTTTTAGTTAATTTGGCAACTAAAGAAGAGCCAAGAAGAAAGAAAATTATTTTGACATGGTATTTTCCATTCAGTGTCCATCACAACAGAATATTGGGAAGCTAGGTTTAAGCAACCCAGATCTAGTACCAAAAACAAAACATTTAAGTGGATGAGAAATCCACGATATAAGTGTTCAGTTCATCTGTGCATGCATATAAAGGGAAGGGTTTGAAAGAAGAAACTAATCAAAGTTATGCAGGTAATTGTAATTATTTGGCTCATTCGTAAGGATTTCTGAAGTTTTTTAGGAGGTGTGGAATGTCGTATCTAATCATGTCATCTGCGGCCTCAATCATCTTTGGGTTCAGTTTCTCAAACTTATCAAAGTTATATGCACCAAGAACCTGCCTAAATTGCTCCACGTCTGGAAAATCACATGTTGGCACATGAAACTCCTTTTCAACCTGTATTGTACATATGTTTTGTTTACCAAATTATCATTATCATGTGGCTCACGTTTTTTATAATTTATAAATCAATCAGGATATGGTGTTACCATTACATGTCTTGATTTTCCACACCACAGAAAAGTTACAGCAGATTACATTTTTGGTCCTCGGTATATAGCTGATTTTGAAATTTTCATTTCAAAAAGCTTTCTTTTGCAATTTTGGTCCTTAACTTAGGTTTTCTGGTTTTGTAACGTTTTTTGGTCCTTGTTCTAACTTCTAAGACAATCAGGACCAAATTTATTTGGGATCAAAAAATCAGCTATAGTCAGAAACCAAAAAATGTAATTTATTATAAAAACTATCAAATTACTGTTTTGGACCCCGAGTATAGCTGATTTTTCCAATCTTTTCCCCAATAAGTTTTTCTTGCAATTTTGATCCTTATCTGACTTTTTTTAACGTTTTTGGTACCTCTTCCAAGAAAATGACTTGATGCTTGGGATCAAAATTGTAAAAATCAGCTATACTCTTGACAAAATAAAGTAATCTTTCTAGAAACACGGACAAAACACCTTACAAGAACCTCAATTGAGGACCAAAATTGCAGGAGATAACTTTTGGGACCAAAAAATGCAAAATTCAGCTATATTCAGGGGCCAAAAATGTAATTTACTCGAAAAATGAGTAATTTACGTTTTAACCCCTGAGTATAGCTGATTTTTTTTTTCTTTCAATTTTGGGTCCTTATTTGATTTTTTTAACGTTGTTGGTCCCTATCGCAAGAAAAAGACTATGGTTGGGACTAAAATTGCAAAAAAATAGCTATACTCGTGACAAAAATAGTGATTTTTCGTGGAACATGGACCAAAAACGTTGCATGAACTTCAAATGAGGACCAAAATTGCAAGAGAAAACTTTTTGGGACCGAAAATGTAAAATTCAGCATACTCAAGGGCCAAAAAATATAATTTACTCGAAAAATGAGTAAATTACATTTTTGACCATGAGTATAGCTATTTTTTTTTTAATTTTGGTCCTTATTTGAAGTTTTATTACGTTGTTGATCCCTATCCCAAGAAAAAGACTACGGTTGGGACCAAAATTGCAAAAAATCAGTTATACTCGTGACAAAAGTAGAGATTTTTTGTGGAACATGGACCAAAAAACTGTTAAATGAACCTCAAATGAGGACCAAAATTGCAAAAATAAGCTAAACTCAGGGACCAGATATGTAATTTACTCTAATATTATCATTATCATGTGATGTGTTGTTAGTTTTATTTATTACCTTTGTAAAAACATCTTGAAGATTCTTCATAAGTCTCTGCTTAGCTTTAGATTTACCCAGAATGGGCATCTCTTTTCTCAACTGGCTGATTATGTAGGCATGTATCTTGGCGCCTCGAGTACGATTAACAAATTCATTAATCTGAAAAAAGAAAAAATATACATATATATATATATATATATATATATATATATATATATATATTATTTATTTTTAGATTCTAATCAAAAGACCATATAGATTTTATTTGATACCATACCCGACGATCACAAGCCTTCTTTGGAATGTCTTTCAAGTCTACAAGGATATCATCCTGTTCTTTCTCAAAAAGCTCCTTGCTCTTGGGATCCACCAATTCTTCATTAATTGGTTTGTCATTAAATGACCTGTTGACATAACTTTTATTAGAAATTGAATTTTTCTTTTTTCCTTAATAAAATGGTGGAAAACATACGTACCCAATGTAAACGCGTGCAACTTCAGGTGCTTTGAGCACTTTTCCAAGTGACCACATCAATGCACCATAAACTCGCATCAACTTCAATACAAAAACAAAAAGGAAGCACGTTAAAATTTATGAATATTGTTAAAATTGTTTGTTAGAATGTAAGGGCAAGATGGTCATTTAGTACTTACTTGTGGAGTATCAACTTGATCTGCCTTGTTAAGAACAACTCGGATCTTATCATCTTGACCACGTAAAGACCAAATCACACGTTTGAATTCATCACTGATATCAAGTTTTGTAGGGTCAAACAGAAGAAGAATAATATCACATCTGTGTGAAAACCACTTTATCGCCCCAGCATAGTCATAGCTTCTTTGTGTGAGTTGCTTTTCTCCAGATAAAACTCCAGGGGTGTCAACAAAGGTCATGTGCTCCAGGAGCTACAGGTACAGGGGTAAATTCGTAAATACACTTAAAACGCAATTAGTGAAAATTAAATGTGTAGAGTAAACTTAGCTTACAGGGTGTGGCATTTGAGCACATTCAAATTTGGATAGAAATGTGCCTCCAAATGTAGCAAGGGCAGTGAAAGGCATATCTGCGTGTACAGCAATTGTGTTTCCAGGTATGGTTACCTCATGGGGTCCACCCTACAAACAGTTATTCAACAACAAGAATAAAAAAGAAAATGGAAATAAACAGAAAAAAATGATGATAAGATGTGTAATATCACCATCACAACAATGAATTTGTCGGTTGTAGGTTCTGGTCCAATGTGAGCTCCTGTTCATGTAAAAGAAAGATTATAAAGAAATGTTATATTTATTTTGACAATGTAAATAAATTAACTCACCTGGGTAGTTGCATTTAAGAATATGCTTAATAAATGTTGTCTTCCCAGTTGAGTACTGACCAAGAAGCATTACCATAGGTTTTGCATCAAAGTCCGTATCTGACTGCATTTGATGATGATGATCAAAACACTTTTAAACAGATTTGTATGAAAGACAAAAAGATACTTTTTAAATTCTTACCAATAATGAAGATCCAAAATCATTGTAATGGTAAGCAATCTCTAGTGGCTTTAGCTTTTCATTGTACAATCTTTTCAACCCATCAATTATAGATGTGACTTTGTCACGAGGTGTGTGAAGAGGTGTCTGAAAAGGAAAGGAAATAGAATAGAATGTTTAACTATTATCAGTGATAAGAATATGGAAATATTAACTGGATGTGTGAAAACCTACCTTCCTTGGTGACACGTACTCAAATGACATAATGCCTACATCAAATCAAAGCAAATAACAGAATAAGAAAAGGTTTATAACTTTTTTTGACATCAAAATGAGAGGTGTACGAACCATTTGTTTCGGAGGGATGATTGGTTAGTGAACCACTATGATTCTGGGGATGAAGAAGGATAAAGCATCAATACAAGAAAAAGGATTTATAATATGAATGATAGATATCAAAACAGAAATGGATGCTTACCTCCAGAAGTAAACCCAAGCCTTCCATTAATGGAGGCTGCAGAAGCTCCAGATCAACTATCAAACACAAAACAAGGATGATATAGAATATCAGTAGCAAACATCCATAAGGTATTTGCCCATAAGAAAGAAGTAATATAATCTCAAGAGTTGCTATGAAATGAGTACAAGTAATTTGTATAGATAGATTCACAATTTCACATACCATCAGTTCTCATTAAATCTGCATTTATTTCATGTCCTGTTTGTGCTAGATAGATCAACTGTCAAGCAAAACAACAACATCAAATTTAAGTGAGATGATAGTGTGAATATTGCAAGAACAAAAAAGAAGAAAGAAGACATACCTGCATGGCAGTGATGAACTCTGTAAAACCTAAAAATCCTTGACGCTTGGAATCTGCAATTGTCCAAATCTTCAAAAAGCACAATAACAGTGATCAAAGAACAAAACCTTCGAATGCAAAAAAGAACTATCTTTTTTAGGGATGGCATATCTTAAGGGGGCATTCATTCAATCAAATTTGACAGCACAATAATACACTGGTCCCTTGTGCAAATAGGCATATACAGAGATCAATATCATGATTAGATTCATATTTTATACCATACACTTTAAGGAGCATAGGAATATTCCCAACAATTAATTATATTATCTTCTGAATTCAGCATAGTTACAGCATAAGAACGACTATATGGTAGCAAATTTTACTAAACCTCATAAAACCCTAAGATAAAGCAACATGTATAGTGAATACAGGTAGCAAATAGACTATAGAGTATGCGTCAACAGCTACAGTCCGTTTCAGCATCAATCATATGAATGTTATACGCTCAAAAACAGATAAAAGACCAGCAAACTTAACCCCCATCCAAAGCTATGTAAATTACAGGATCAAAATTCAACGCATCAAACCAAGTCCATGATTTGTGAGCAATAGTAGTGTCTTCACCTGTTTAAGATCAGGTTTTTCAATATTCGACATAGCAAAAAACTTCGTTGCATCATCTCCTGTTATCCGACCATCACCATCTACACATTAAAACACACAAACATATGCTTACTATAGAACGAAATCTGTTCTTGTGATTAAATCATATACAGCGAATTCAGTAGCAATTTCAACATAGATGCACGGATTGAACGGCTACGTATATCGCTCATTTATATGTAGCCAAACAAACGCAAATGAGGCCAATTAACCAAAGCTATAGATTTGAGTGAGTTAGTTACGTGGATATATACAAGCATAAACAAAATCAGATGAAATTAGAACCTGAATCAACATAGTCGAACCATTTTTGATAGATTTTTTGATGCTCCTTCGAACAAGAAGCGATCGAACCCGATACATTCACCATTTTCTTCTATAAACTGCAAAAGCACCAATTCATTGATGGCAAATGATCTACTCTTGTAGTTGAGGGTTTTTAGTTACAACATTTGGGGTTTGGAAATTTGAATACGCATATTTGCGCTTTCTGTGTTGTTGGTTCAGTTATTAGACATCGTCGTCAACCGCTCAGTCTTTTCTATTTCTCGGTCCGTAAGAGTGAATAATTTCAGTTATGCCATTTTGTTTTTACTTTTAAAAATCGGAGTAAATATATTATAAACTTTATTAATTATTTTTCAGATAAAATGTATATGAACTACATATATGTTTTTTTTTCCTTTAAAATATTATGATTTAATTTAAATCATTTGGTGAGTGAATTTAATTTAGTTTTCTTAATAATTAGATTATATTTGGCATGCTTTTCATATAGTGTAAAGTATATAATAGGCTTTGTGTATTGTTTTACAAAAAATAATTTAAAGTTCCTTATTTTACATTTTCTAGATTGTTATACGTTAGTTTTCATATACATCGTTAAAAATTTATGTATCTTAATACTCATAAAATAATACAATTGTATATTATATATGCTTTAAATCAACGGTCTTTTCAATAATAAAAAATCAACTATCCATTAAGACTTTAGATTTTGATTTAACATCCCTAGTATGTCATTAATTTCTATAGTGAATTGGAAAGATATAAATTTGTCATACTTGGATAATATATAACGAAAAAGTTAAATTAAAGGTGAAATTGATAGATATAGAGTAACCATAAGTGTATATTACAAACTTGATAGATAAATAGTAACTATTAAACTACTATACTACTGAATTTTAATCATTTAATAAAAATTGATATTGAATCTCTTCTATTCTCTTTATAAATGAAGAAATCCATCAAATATGTAAGATTTTGATGAAATTAAATTTCGTTTATTTAACATTAAACACGTAAAAAAATCTTAAATCTAAGTTTCGTCGATTTTTTATAAAATTGTACAAATCAAAAACCGAAATAACCCTATACAAAATAGTCATGAAAAACTACTTACATTTTGAATTAAATGTTTATTTATGCAACTATTTGGAGTTGATCACCTAAACATAAGAATCAATTAATTTTTATTAATATTATCGAATATTCTTTTCGTTGGTTTTCCTTTAATAACTTTAAGGCTATGATTAATTGTATTGATTGGTTGAAAAATCTAATTATGTCTTCGTATTTTTTAGCTCCTTGTTAATCTTTTTTTATATGAAGTCTTGTTATTCAAAAAAATAAAATTGTGCAACTATTTGTAACAATATATACAAAGATAATGATTTCTTATTAATCTACAAGCTATTACCTCAAAGCCATTATTTATATGGCTTTGTTATGTTTTAAGCCTAACTTTCTTTTTGTTCTTTATGCCATTATTGTTTGGAAAACCTTCTATTTGTGGGCTCTTGTCCAATCATCAATTACAATCATATATTGGGACATATTTTTTAGTTTGCATTTAACTCCTTCATTTACGTTATGATATACGTTTAGTCATTAGTCGGTCAACCCCACAAGTATTTAAAAATATAATAGCTTGAAATGAAAGAGAAAGAGACGTTGAAGGCAAGAGTTGAACTCAAGACTTCTCCTTAAGCATCAGGGCATATGATTGATGAGCGAAATAACTCTTTTTGTTATGTCATAAAAACATGTTAATGTGTGTTATATCATCATAATTCGAATCAACATGTTATCTGTTGCTCTAATGACTATATTTATCAAAGTATAATGTACTAATTAAAATTAATTTTGAAGTACATGTTATAAAAAAAATATAAAAGTACAACGGTATTATATATATATATATATATATATATATATATATATATATATATATATATATATATATATATATGTGTGTGTGTTTAGGTTTATTTGAGATCATGTTAATTTTGTGAGACCGTGAGACGCAACCTAAAAATAATTTTAAAATGCAAAAGAAAAGAAAAAATCCAACAAAAAAAATTAATTATTATTTTCGTCATTTTCTTTACCTAAAAATATATAAAAAAATAAAAGAATTACCGTTTTTTTAAATACGTGAAATATTCTAATAGAATATTACACTGTAAATATTCCAATGTGATTTTTAGAATGTAAAAATATTTTAGTGTTCTAGTACATTTGTCAGATATGTAAATTATTCTAATAGTGTACTAGAATTTTTCACTGATATTTCAAAAAACCGGTAATCTTTTTTATTTGTTTTTATTTTTATTTTATTTTTTTGGATAAAAAAAGTGACGAAAATAATATTTTTAAAAAAATTCGAAAATTTTCAATTATTTTGTATTAAATTTTTTTTTTATCTACAAAATGAATGGCTAGGATTGTGTCTCCCTGTCTCACAAAATATAGTGATCTCACATAAACTTAACCCTAACCCTAAAAAAAACCCTAAGAATGCATAAAAAATACTTTTTTTATTTTATATTATGAAAATTCGCAAGTTTTTATAAATTTCCACTAACATTTTTTTGAAAAAAAAAACCAAAAAAAAGGAAATCAATTTTTTATTTTTTTTTTCAGCAAAATTTTAAAAAAGCTGCGATTTTTTTTATGTATAAAATCAAAAAAAAAAAAGTTTAGTGATATTTAAGTAATTTTTATGATTTTTAGGGTTTTTTGTTTTTTTTTCATATAACCTTTCTTTCTCTCTCTCTCTCTCTCTCTCTCTCTCTCTCTCTATATATATATATATATATATATATATATATATATATATATATATTTATTTATTTATTTATTTATTTCTTGCATTTAACAATTAAAGTTATGTGTGTTTATCGAAAGTTTTTACCCCAACATTTTAAAATACATGTTGGTGACATGGCAAGAAAAAAAAATCATGTTAGCCAAACCGACACACCATCTTAAACTATTGATCCGGCCAAGGGAAAAAAAACATAACTTTTTTCCAAAATATAATAGTGTATACAAAACAAAAGAAAATCGGATAACTAATGGCATTTGTAATTTTATGATGCATACAAAGTATTCCTTTAATTGGTTCTAATATTTTATCAATTTGTTATTTTACTACGTGTGAGACCCATGTATTACATAAGTTTATATAAAAAAAATATAAAATTCTAAATATTTGAGAAGGATGAATCTATAAGAAAAATAAGAAAATATTGAATTATAAAAATTAAAGTGTTTTTTTTCTCTTTTAAATTTAAACAAACAATTTAGACAAATAAATAAAGAAAATTATGAATCTTTAATTTACTAATTTTGAAATTAAAAGAAAAGTTTATTAATGAAATTGATATGCATTTATTATTGTATTTAAACATTATCTATATTCTATTAAAATAAAAAAAAATCATAAAATGACAAGTGGAATAAAAATTAATTTTAAATAACTATAAAATTATGTGGCAAAATTATAAAAAATATAACATGACACAAAAAAAATCTTTATTTATTATAGAGGATGATGATTTCATAAATGGTAAAAAAAATTTTGGAGGAGATGATTTCATAAATGGGTATGAAAAATCACTACCCATTATATAGACCAATTGAAGGCTATAAATAAGTTTATATAAATTGCTTAAAAAGCCACCTCCTACATAAATCGATTTAAACACCTACAAATACAATTGCATTTAACTTACCATAAACATAAACATAAAAAGTCGATATAAATAGGAAAGTTGGGCTATTGCACCCCCTGAGCTTCAATACATGCGTCTCTCTTCCTTCATCTTTCTCCAATCCTTTCTGTCGCCCCCCTCAGAGTGTAGCCCTACCTGCAATTGCAAATCTCCAAGGGCAGATCAGAAAATATTTAGTGTTTCGTACTTCCACTACACACAGGTATTTCGTATTTCTCTTTCCCTCCCCTTTCGATCATTCAATTTCCTTTATTTAACTGTAATCTCTGTACGGAGTACGGACCCTATTTCCGAAATTGGTTTCCCACCCTCAATCATGATTAGTCGACTATACTCAAGATCAGCTCCAACAGTGTTTGATTTTCAACAATTGAGGCCGTCTCCCATCTGTGTTTTGTTTTTGCATCACCGATTTCTAGGGTTTGACTTTTTATGATTTCGACCGCTTCTTATTATCTGTTACTCTGTTTCGTGTTTTTGATATTACTATCTTGTTTCATATTGTATGTCGTGAATGTGGCATTGAACTTTTAAGATTTAATCGTGAGGATGGGGTTTAACTTTCAAGCTTTTAAGGTTGAATTAATCGTTTGATACCGTAAACGATTGAATTTTTTTTCTTTGACTTCTGATTCTGAATTAGGTCAGTTCTGTATATCCGTTCAGTAAAAACGAATCAGATTGACTTATTAAAATTACAGAGATGGCAATCGTGCCATCAAAGAAGACGATAGCTATTTGCCACTACGGAGGTGAATTTGAAACGAATGAAGATGGATCAATGTCATATATTGGTGGGGAAGCCTATGCTGTTGACCTAGATGAGAACATGCAGTTCAGTGGTTTCAAACAAGAGATCGCTGAAACTATCGATTCTTCTGTAGATGGGATGCTAGTGAAGTACTTCTTACCAGGGAACAACAAGAATCTCATTACTGTATCAAAAGATAAGGATTTTCATCGAATGGTCAACTACTACAAGGAATCTGATCAGCTAGAGGTCTTTATAATGAAAGAATCCCCACCTGCTAAAACTCCCAAGAAGAAGCAGCCTGCTCGCAGGTAATTTCATTATCCAATATTTTAAAGAGTTTCATGAGCATGCTTATTATTTGTATATGACAATGTGTAGTGTTTAAGGTAGTGTTATGTGCCTTTAAATTAGTCTTGGAAACACAGCTAATATATTGCTAATTTGCTATTATGAAACTGATTAATCAGATACACATGCAGACACCCCTAAGTTTATGTCGGTCCTCTGTGGAAAAGACATAAATACCCTCCTCATTCTCATCATAAAAAACAAGCCCTAGATATGTTGTCCAGTCCTGTCCTGTATAACAAACGCAGCCTAAAAGAGTTCCCATAACATGTTTATGTTTGTCACGTAAGATAGTGGAAACGGAAAGCAGATTTAAATTGAATTTCCGTTCAAGGAATAGAATCTAACCATTTGTTACCTTTTCTAATGAGTTTATATTATCAAACACGTGTAGACCACAAAAGAAACCGGTTGAAACAGACATGGGAGCTCTCGTGCCATCCGTTGACCTTGGTCAAAGTCAAACCAATTTAGTCCCTCTAAACGAAGTCATTGACATAGAAACAACAAACGACATCACTCCAATTCCCATCAACCCTTTCCCCATGTCCACAACCGACAACGAACCCCCTATAGCTGCAAAACAATGGGAGAATCTCATAACCGGAGTTGGTCAACGATTCCATTCCTTAGCTGAATTCCGGGAAGCCCTAAGAAAGTATTCAATCGCACATGGATTCAACTATGTCTACAAAAAAAACGAAAACCAACGTGTCACTGTTAAATGCAAATCAGAAAGCTGTCCATGGCGTATCCATGCATCAAGACTTTCAACAACACAATTAGTCTGCATCAAAACAATGAGACCAACTCATACTTGCCAAGGTGGCACAATAAAACCCGCGTTTCGAGCTACAAGAAGTTGGGTTGGAAATTTAATAAAAGAAAAAGTAAAAGACTCTCCCAAAATTAAGCCCAAAGACATTGCTAATGATCTCAAACGTGATTATGGAATCGAGCTTAATTATTCCCAAGCAAGACGCGCGAAAGAATACGCACGTGAACAGCTTCTAGGATCTTATAAAGACGCGTATAACGAGTTACCGTTTTTTTGTGAGAAAATAATGGAAACAAATCCCGGGAGTCTTGCTACATTTACTACTAAGGAAAATTCGAGTTTTCATCGTCTTTTTGTTTCTTTTCACGCCTCGGTGTCCGGTTTCGTACAAGGTTGTCGGCCGCTTCTTTTCCTCGATAGCACGCCGTTGAATTCGAGGTACCAAGGGATGTTGCTGGCGGCCACGGCGGCAGATGGTGATGACGGGGTTTTTCCGGTGGCTTTCGCGGTGGTTGATGAGGAAACCGACGATAACTGGCGGTGGTTTTTAACGGAATTGAAACTCGCGGTGGCGGCACACGGGCATATACAGATTACATTCGTTGCGGATTTCCAGAAGGGTTTGCGGGAATCTTTACCGGAGATATTCGGTGGGGATTGTTATCATGCGTATTGTTTAGGTTATTTAGCTGAGAAATTAAATAAAGATTTAAAAGGACATTTTTCACATGATGCAAGAAGGTTAATGGTTGAAGATTTATACGCAGCTGCACACGCGACAAAACTCGAAGGTTTTGAGAAATGTACACAAGACATCAAAGCGATATCTCCGGAAGCTTATAATTGGATTATTTGTAGTGAACCGGAACATTGGGCAAACGCGTTTTTTGGAGGTTTAAGGTATAATCATATGACATCGAATTTCGGTCATGTTTTTTACGCGTGGGTGTCGGAAGCAAACGAGTTACCAATAACCCAAATGATCGACGAGTTGAGGGGTAAAATGATGCAGTTGATATACACAAGAAGAGTGGAGTCGACTCAGTGGATGACCCGGTTGACTCCTTCGATGGAGGAGAAGTTAAAGAATGAGATTATGAAAGCTCATTCGGTTCAAATCTTGAGGTCACATGGAAGCAAATTTGAGGTTCGATTTTGTGACAGTATTGATGTTGTTGATATTGAGAATTGGGATTGTAGTTGTAAAGGGTGGTTGCTTACTGGGTTGCCTTGTTGTCATGCGATTGCGGTTCTTGAATCGTATGGGAGGAGCGCGTATGATCATTGCTCCAGGTATTTTCATGTTGAGACATATCAATTGGCGTATGCGGATTCGATTCATCCTGTGCCAAATGTCGAAAGGTTATTGGATATTGAGTTTGATGATGGGACGATTGTTGTCACGCCTCCACCCACGATTCGGACACCTGGCAGGACAAAGATCCGGAAGGTTGCACCGGGTCGGGTTGGGCCCGCGGATTTTCTTAAACGTCAACTTCAATGCGGGAAGTGTAAAGGCCTTGGTCACAATAAGAGATCATGCAAGTATGTCTTTCTTCCTTTAGGCTCCATTTATTATACTGTTTACATTGTTTTGAAAATTTATTTATTAATCTTTTGTGATTAATGGATTTGTTTTGGTTTCAGAGAGGATCATGAAGGTCACTTGCAGGTGAGTGGGTTGACATCGATCGATATTGGTCAGAATTTATAGCGTAATTTTTATTTGATGGTTGGTTAAATGTAAATGTCAGATAGTAATTTCATAGGCATCCTGGTTTTTTTGAGGTAAAATTTTTAGGATAGATTAGTTTATGATCTTTGAAGGAGTTGATAAGAGGCTTTTGATAAGGAAGCAATAGCATTTCATTGCACACTTGGTGGCCTAGATTATACTTTTACACCTTTAAAGGGTGTTTCTTTTTTCCATTCTTTTTGAAATAATATGGAAATTGCAATAGTTTCTTTTTTATACTTGTTTGTGTTTTTGGGAATTTCAAGATAATATCTTACATTTGTAATCGTTGTTATCACACAGTTTATTTAAGCAATTGGTTTAATCATGGCTATGAGTGAATAGCAACACACTTTACTCTTGCTACCAATCTAGGCAATGTACTTTTTTATTTATTTTATTTAATTGGTTTAATCATGGCTATGAGTGAATAGCAACACACTTTACTCTTGCTACCAATCTAGGCAATGTACTTTTTTATTTATTTTAAATATAATAACAGCGTACTTACATTTCTATATTGATATAGCAATGGACTTTATGAGTTACACATTGCTACTACCAGCAAAACAATGCAAATACATTGCTATTATGGGTATATATATATATTGCTAATGTGTATACAAAAATATTTATATGTATCAAATGTTTTTATAAGTTTATTGAAATAGACCGAAGTCTCGGAAACTATGTTTTTACAAATTTATATTTATTCCTGTATACAATAATAGTATATGTATCAAATGTGCCCATTTTTATTTATATCACGGGTTTTCAAAAGTCGAGTTGTTTGGATGTTCAAAAGTCTTTAAGAAGTTCCAACCACTTGTTAAAAGTATCTTTATAATTATCAAGATTGTCGGCCACATGTAACAAATTACATAATGGCCCTTGTTTAAACGTCATCCTCCAATTTGAAAGATATCGCCGAACCCCCCAACCAGCAAGATACTCTGTTGACCAGAATGATCTGTTAAGCCTTTCATGTACCGCTACTCTTGATGGTAAACTTACTGATGTTTGCTCAGATGGCTTTAGATTCCAGCTCATTCCTTCAAGCTCTTATATACTCCTTTCACCAGAAATTGACGTGATGCCATTTGTTGTGAGATGGTCCACAACATTTTCTATATTATATTGGAATCCCATATAGCTAGTGTTTGATAGCCTACCCGTTATGGCTATTGTAATCAAAAGATTACTTTCGCCTCCTTGCCAAGTTTCGTACCCATGAGTTTGTATGACAACTTCTACATGATTATGGAAGTCCTCGATACTTAGGACCATATCAGGGAACATGTAGACTAGTTGCATTCCTGCAGAGAGGTCGACTTCCATAGTTCCAATGATTTGTCGACTATTTTCCCATCTAGTGTCTCGAAGGACAACTAGAGCATTTGTTCCCGCACTTCTCCTGTGGAGTGCATGTAGCCTAATCATGAATATTCCTAGGTGAATATGCTGGAGCCCTGAAGTCCTCAAGTTCTGGTAGCTTTCTTGATCACACAGCCGAAGGTTAACTTGATTTTCTCCAACACATAGGATTCTTTGCTCAGAGGAGTGTCATAGACTCTATGTCTTGTAGTACTCCTATTGTTTGAATAAAGTATCTCTGCTGGAACAAGATTTGCCTTTTCCTGAATATACCTTAGGGGTTTAGCCTTCCATAGAGCTAAGAACGTTTTGATTCAAAGCTCTGATACCAAGATAAAAATTACGTTGCCAGGAATATTTATATTATACTAAAAGCTCAAAAACTAAAACTTTAAAAGTACAAGTATTACTTAGAACACATCTCTTTATTAAAATACTGCGGAAGCTTTGATACAATGGTAGTGGTGGTGATTGTAGGTGAATGAATTCGATGATCTCAAACTTAGAACTTATGCCCTTATATAGACGGACTTACAAACTATTGGACAAGAATAAAAACGTAAGCGATGACATTTAAACAAGGGCCATTATTTAATTTGTTACATGTGGCCGACAATCTTGATAATTATAAAGATACTTTTAACAAGTGGTGGGGACTTCTTGAAGACTTCTGAACATCCAAACAACTCGACTTTTGAAAACCCGTGATATGTGAAATAATTTCACATATGGGCCCTTCTAGCTTTTGGATAAAGGTATGGATCCATGGGACAATATATACCAAGAACCTATATCATTATCCATGTAAGATATTTTTACTTAAGTAGTTCATGAATTAAAATTTCATATAAGAACTTTAAGGCATTATCATCATCTATTTACATAGAATGTCTACGAGACTACGACCTTGGCCTTAGTATTTGTTAAACTACATAGTTGTCGCTCATAAGGTTTTAGTTATTTTATCTCGGTAGTTTTCAAACTTAGAACGTTTCAATATGTAATTTTTATTTAGACAAAATTACATTTTTGGTCCATGTGGTTATATGATTTTTTTGGATAAAGTACACTTTTTCCAATTTTAACATTTATGGTCCGTGAAAAAGTTTTATGTCACGTTGGTCCCTGGGCTGTTAAAATCATTCCAACTGACCGTTTTGCTGTTATCATCTTCATTTCTTGGTGTTCATTCTTAAGAATCTTTTATCTGTATATCCAATATAATTACAACACAAATAATACTAACATCTTTTAAAATCAAACCTTATTATAGAAAAATATAATCAAACAAAAAACATAATCATGTTCGTCAATATTTGACAAAATACGATTTTTCTTTTGCTCATTGAGTCATTGAAGCATCAATTTGGGGTTACAAAACCAAAAGTTCCAGAACACAATACCTATCTACGATTTCGAGTATCCTTTAGTTAACGCACACAGACGATTAAATAACAAGTGGATCAAGTTTGACTCCAATTCATCAATAATATTGTTTTTTCGACTTTAAAGAAACTTCCCTATGATTAAATTTAAGAAACCAAGACTGTAATGAAGAAAATCGGAAAGAATTTAAGATGCATACATCTGATCAAACAATGTAAAATTGTCTAAAACTAGATTCTAAAAATGTTTAAAGATTCGTTAAATCCAGATGGGTATTTCTAAAGTAGCTTGAAAAGAACAAAAAGAAGCTAATAAATTTGAATTGACTTCAGGGTTTCTTCTATAAGTAATGAAGAAGACAAGGGCAATAATGTAATTCTGTATATTATTTAAGGGCTTGCTTAGCAAAACTAGGTAGCTAGTAGCTGTAGCTATTCACGAGTACATTGTCTGTTTGAGTAAAAATAATAAAACACATTGCTCTTCAGCATAATTTCCTCTTTATTTTAATTTAGAAATCCATCAAAAAACTGCAACTGTAATCATATTTAAGGTTCTTTCTTATCTGGGGGAGACGAGCAATTGAGCTATAACATGAAAAATAAATAAATAAAAAAATAAAAATAGAAACTCCTCATTTGATGATTAGATGGCATGACATGCATCTCTCATTTCTCTATTTCATACAAATATTCATTCAGTCATCTTCAAAACAAAGGATTACAACTTATGTCAAAGGAACAAACACAGTAGCACCAAAAAAAAACCTCTTTCCCTAAAGACTCTCTCAGATACAGAGTTTGTTTGTTTGGTTGTTTAAATCAGAGAAACATGCAGAGGATAATAATACCTGTCTCTCTCTCTCTCTTACTTCTTCCCACCACCAGAGACATTAAATTTGAAAAATATAATATCACCATCCTGAACCACATAAGTCTTTCCCTCTTGCTTGTACTTCCCAGCAGCCTGCAATCAAGTGCTTAACTCATCATTAACTCAAAAAAAAAAAAAAAAAAAAACCTTCCCCTTAATCAATTCAACCACATATCATATGGATAATACCTTAACAGCAGACTCGCTTCCCAACTCTTTAAGATCCTCAAACTTCATTACCTACAAAAGCATCAAAACATACAGATTCTCATCATCATCCTCAAAATCAAATTCAAATATTCAATACTTGAAAGATTCAGAAACATAAATTGTATATTATTATATAAGATTGAAGACAAGTAATAACCTCTGCACAGATAAACCCTCTTTCAAAATCAGTATGAATTGCTCCTGCAGCTTGAGGTGCCTTTGTTTGCCTCCGAATTTGCCAGCATTTCACCTGCATCCCAATTGCCACGTCATCTTTAATTTAAACTATACAGCAATCTCGGAAGCAAAGGTTTTTCTTTTTTAATGTTTATAGAAAAGAAATTACCTCATCAGGTCCAGCAGTGAAGAAGTAGATAAGGTTAATAGCAGAAAATCCAGTCTTTATTATCTTTGGAAGAGCACTGTGCCACATTCCATATTTGATTATAATAATACCAAAAATACCCAACAAAAAATAAGCATATCATTTTCAAGAAAACATCATCTCAACTGACCTTTGGATCTTGTTCTCCTCACAGTATTTTGCTGCTTCATCATCTGGAAGATCAGCAAGATTCCGTTCCAAAGAACAACTGAAAGGAATAATTGTCTCGCCCCCATGCTCTTGCACCCTAGTACAAAATAAAAAAACTTAAAAGTTAAATCACTAAATAATTGTCTTTCATGATGATTAAAAATGTAAAAAGTAAATCACACATACCAAGCATGAATCTTGGGAAGAAACTTGTTCTTTTTTCTCTGATAATCTTTTTCATTCATATTCACCTGAACAAATGTGTAAAGGGTATTCAAGATTTCAATATTATCAGCATAACAATAGACATTCAAGAACAAATGAATTTACCAGATAAACAACAGGTTTTGCAGTGAGCAACTGAAAGGTATTCAGTATTTCAATTTCAGCAGCTTTCCACTCCCCTAAACGAATGTCTTTTTCACTCTCCAGCCATGTTTTCACCTTAACAAAACAAAGTCGCGTACATTTGACTCTTAATCAAGTAAATATACATTAAAAAATACATAGTAAATCCATGAAGATACATACCTTCAAGCACAATTCAAGTTCTATTTTTAACTGCTTGTCGTTGCTCCTCTTCATGCTCTTTTCAAGATCTTCAATTGTTCTTTTTATGAACTCAATATCCTTTACAATATATGATGTTAATTGTTATGGATCTAAATCATACAAGGAATAAGCATCCAAAAAGAAATGAGAACGCACCTTCAGCCGTAATTCTGCAGTTATAACCTCTAAATCTCTTACAGGATCCACAATGTCATCAACATGTATAATATCCGGGTCTTCAAATGCACCTGTTTTACAAAAACATACCACAAGAAACATTTTCACACTTTGAAAATGAATAAGCAAATCCTCAATACAAAAAACAAATATGTACTCTTACGTAAAACATGGAATATCCCATCAACTGCACGAATGTGAGATAAGAAATTGTTTCCAAGCCCTTGTCCTTCATGAGCACCTTTAACCAATCCAGCAATGTCATGTATCTCTAAGAATGCAGAGATCTAACAAGCAAACAAAAACTAGACATGAATACAAGCCAAAATTTTGGTTAATTTACTTGGAAGCTAAGAGTAGATCATCAAATAAAAACTCATTCAGCATTCAAATGAACAGTTTATATGTTGATGCTTCCATATATAATATATATTACCTCACTCTTTGGCTTGAATAGCTGACAAAGCCATTCAAAACGCTCATCAGGAATATTGACACGAGCTTCATTAGGTTCAATGGTACAAAATGGAAAGTTCTCAGCAGGAATCGACAGTTTAGTGAGAGTGTTGAAGAGAGTAGATTTCCCTACATTCGGCAATCCCACCTGAAAACAGTTTACATTGTAACAAATCCCAGATCAGGCAATTTAACTACAATCTGGAGTCCCAACGCACAAAAATGAAGATGTAATCTCCTTTATTAGTAGCAAGGAAGCAAAGACCCTTATTTCATCATCTAGGATTACTATTTAGGATACCAATAGTCAAAGCTTGAAGTTTATGACTTCATATAGTACTACTACTCCCTATCATATACTTGTCGTAATAACGAATAAATCATACTGAATTACACTGAATTGGATTAGAAACTGTATAAAAATAAGCATGAATCAAATAATGATTGCGATTCATGACAGTGAGAGTTAACAGGAACTAACGATCCCAATCTTCAGATGCGATGAAAAACGACCAAGGATTGGCCTTTCTACGGGTGCTTCCTTCGATTTCGCAGCCTTTGGAGGCATATTTCCTTTTACAAACAGAAACGAGAGAAGCACGGGAGCAGGAGCGAGGCTGCAGGAACGAGAGTGCGTTCAAGATTTCTTTAGGGTTTATACAACAACAAGACATTTGCATCTAGCCTCTTATACGAACGGACGGAATAAAGAGGCGATTCTATTTTTCTTATTTTTTTAATGGATAAAACACAAAAACACATACTTTTATCATTTTATTGTATATTTTTCATTTTCTTAATAATATTTTTCTAGCTAAATTATAGATTTCAGTTCATTTATATATGTGAAATGATGGATGCCAACGATATTATCCATTGGATCAAGGTTGTCAAGATATGAATTCCATATACGGTCGTTTTCGTTTTACAATATCATAATTGTAAATATCATAATTGTAAGATTGAATTAAAATCATAAGATCCTATAAAAACACTTTCAAACATATATAAAAAAAATCAATAAACCCATTTTTAACATTATATAGTTTAAAACATGAAAAATACACCCTCAATACATCATTATTTAGACTTGATAATTTCATGTGATCTTACTATATGATTTGAGTATGATTATATTATAATTAAATGTTGCATCTACAAATCTATTTTGAAATGATTATATTTATTGGAAAACTATTGTTTTGAACTAAAAATTATTTTGAGCATGCATTTAGATAGAATTGGTTAACTTGTTTTGTTTTGAGCACCATACTTGTGCATTCAGATATTATGACGGGTTGACTTGTGTATGACCATCTCTATGATCCCTAAGCTTGTTTTTCTTTATCAAAATTATGCTTTGTGAGTAGCATTATGGTAGGCTCTCACAGGCGCGGAACATAAGCGATAGAAAAGGAGGGGTCGAATCTTAATAGGAGAGTGATAGAAAATTAAACATATACCTAATATTCTAATAAATTTAAAAATATATAAAAAGGATATATATATATATATATATATATATATATATATATATATATATATATATCCTTTTTATATATTTTTAAATCCTAATAGGAATAATACACGTAACTTTGTTAATATAAATTATAAAAAGAAAGCAACTATGTTAGAGAAGAATAATATATTACACTTAAATAATGAAAATAAAAAAGTATAAATAACATTAGTACAAAATAATACTTACAGAAAACGTATAACAATAAATAAATGAAATCAATTGATTTGAGTTGTATGCGAGACATGATTTATTTATTTTATTAGTATTACCAAATCCATTATAAAAAATATATAAAAAGGGTATAAAAGAGAGACAAGTCATATACGTCATAAAGTCTTAGGTCATAGACTCACAGTAACTTTAATCTGACATTGTGTATAAGGCTATGGAGAGTGGTCACACCCATCCCACCGGAAAAGTGTTGCCACTTATGCGACACGTCAGCTTCACACCCAACCCACCACCAACCCACTAAACCTTGGAAATGGTCACCACTAACAATATTTATTTTTTTATTTTTTTTAATTTTAAAACATTAGATTAAATTAAAAAAAAAACATTATTATAAACTTAAGTAATCATTTTACTAATTAAAAAATCAAATAAACATATTATTAATTTTTAAAATTAAATAAACATATAGTTAAGGGTTTAACATAATTCAAATAAAAGTGAAAGGGTATAATAAGATTAAATGCCAGAATCTCAGGGACCAAATAGGTAATTTGAATTAAATCATATAAAATGTGCATCCGGTTGTCTTCTTCACCCGATTTCTCTGTAAAACGGGTCCATTCCTTTCTTCTTCTTCTTCTTTTTTCTAATTCGATGGATTAAAAGCAAAACCACCGGAAATAGGGGGCAAAAAAAAGCAACCAACCAATAGGAAGCTCCGTCTTCTTCCGTCTTCCGATCCACGCCACACCAAGAACACCGGTCCTTGGGGCGGTGTTCACGCATCTTCAGGCATGCCACATCAGCATCACGCATCTTCATAGACGCCCACTCCGGGTAGCCTAATCAAAGCACAACCAATGACAAAAAGAAAATACATATACACAACCCAAATCTAATTCGCAAAAGCAAAATTAATATATTATCACAAATGAAGAAGAAGAAGAATGCATACCTATCTCAGCGGCGATGGGGGGTGAGGCAAGGTGACAAGAAGGCTGAGATTGGCGAGCATGGTTGCTCTTCCACTGCTATCGTTGTTTGTTTCTCCGGTGGAAGGGATGATTCTCTCATTGTATCTCACTTGGTTTTCTTTTAATTTTTTGAAGATTATTTATTTACTTTTGGCAATGTAATCTTTTTATTTTCTGTAACTTCTCTTCTCCTATTTTTCTTCCTATTTTATCTCCTTAATGGTAAGTGATTGTTGTTTGCTTGTTTATGTTTGTCAACAGAAAATACATTTTAATTCTTAGATTAATAATTTTAAAATTCGATTCATTGATACGCTTATCTTCTCCTCTTAACCTTTTGCAAATCAGGACGGCCATAACATTAGTAATTACCTAAAAATCGTGAGGGCCCAACATTAGCATTTACCATAAACTAGGAAGGTAATTTGTATTTTTTTTTTTTTTTTGGTATTAGAAAGCAAAAAAAAACAGGCGGGGGGGGGGGGGGGGGGGGGGGCATGGCCCCTCCTGGCCCCTAAAGGGATCCGCCCCTGGGCTCTCATATGCAAATATGGTCTTTCTAACTCCCATATGATCTAGTCTACTAGTACCTAGCTTTAGACTTATGCAAAACTTGTGTGGTTTTATTATGTGCTAACTATACATGAACCCGGAGTCCATACCATTGTTTTGAGTTTGCACATGAGATTAACTTGGGTTGTTTAAGTAGTTGTGTATGTATCGCATACTTCTTACTAAATGTTTAAAGCTTATGATGTTGTTTTATGACATAAATGTAACACCCATAAAGAAATCATGCTAAATTTAAAACTTTTCAAAACATTTAAAATCAGCAGTTATTACAAATTTGTTTTCAAAATAGTCTAATATCAGAGTTCATCCTAGAAACATAAATAAAACATGAGGGGTTGTACGATCACGCCTTCGCCCGCGATCCTCTGATGTACCTGAAACAATAAACTGAAACTGTAAGCCCACGGCTTAGTGAGTTACCCCCAAAATACCCATACATACAACCATACACATAAAATAACAAACAACATACTATGGGTCCAATCATCCATCGGGATGGAATACCCCAAGCCCTCAACCATCGGGTTGCAATGCCAACATACCATGAGTCCAATCATCCTCGGGATGGAATACTCTCGGCCCACAACCATCGGGTTGGAATGCCCACACACAATACATATATATTAGATACTATAGGTCCAATCATCCATAGGGATGGAATACCTCAGGCCCCTCAACCATCGGGTTGGAATGCCAACATACTATGAGTCCAATCATCCTCGAGATGGAATACTCTCGGCCCACAACCATCGGGTTGGAATGCCCCCATAACCAATTAAACATGTGCATCTATATCAGATAATCATATAACAGTCTATAAAGACAACATGCTAGGGTCCTATCATCCTCAGGATAGAATACCCTCCACTACCAATCAAACATGTGCACATATAACAGGCAACTACATAACATTCCACATGCAGTCAAACCGACCTACAGATCACTAAGCATATTCATCCTAAGATCCTTTAAACCATGTAAACTAGCATGTAACATATCACACTAGCATATAACCATCCTATCTACCAAGATACCGAACTAATAGATCATACTAGTAACAAACCCAAATAACAAATCCAAGGGTCGGCCTTGGTACCTTAGACCCTTGGGTACAGTGAGGACAACTCACCTTGCACGCCGATCTTAACTGAAGAAACGAGCTCTCGAACCGCTATCTCACTCCTGGAAATCCCGAACTATAACATAAAAAATACCAAGTCGTTACACAACATAACAATCTTGACTAGGGTCCACACAATCCATCATGTCCATTCCTTTTATTGGGCGAAGGCCCAATGCCAATTCCCTAACCTTGAAAGCCCTTAAGCAAAACCCATTATTGGCCCAATTTACCAAATTCGGCCCAACTCCCTAATTGGGCCTTACTCCAAGATCCCTTATCAAAGCTTGTCCCAAAACATTATATTCATAAAGTACAGCAAAGGCCCAAATCCAACTAGTCCATAAACAACCCAACAACTGAAGCCCAATTGTCAAAGGCCCAACAGAGGGCGTACGCGGGGCGTACTCGTCCAGATGTTGACCACCATCAGGGTGGTTGACCAAGTACGTTAGGTTTCACCAAAACCATAATAAGTGCTTAATGGCTTAAGCACTTAAGCCCAAACTCCAGATCCTGTGACCAAATGTGCCTAGGACTCATAAAGTCTCAAACTTTATCACTTTGGACATCCAAAAAGCTTTTAATCCAAGGTCTTAATCCATTAAGGCCATTCTATTACATGTATGGGACATCTTAAGCCATTGGGATCTCATTATTATCACTTGAGACCCCTTCAAGGTCCAAGAAGGACAACTTATCTCGTCCAAAATGCATCATGCACCACATTAGGGTTTTTGGGACAAGAAATGGTTCCATAATGCTAGAAAAGCTAGATCTATGACTTATAAGTATAAAGTTTGAAACTTTTTACATCCTGTAGCTTCTAGGGCACAACACAATCTCATATCTACAAGCCAATCTCCTTCTTTAACTATTTGTTGCAATGGCTTCCTCTTCAAGAGCTCGAAATACCCACCAAATCACTCTCACACACAAGAACTAGGGTTTGGGGACATTTTTGGAAGATGGAGGCTGAGAAGGAGGAGAGAAAATGAGCCATAAGGATGTTTATATAGCCCCCAACCCGAGATATTAGGGTTTCCTTTTGCTATGGCCTATGAGTACGCCCAACGTACACAAGTTTACGCCCAACGTACTAGGGCGCGCCCTAGTACGCTCAACGTACCCTTATGCACGCGCATCGTACTCCTCCTGGTCCCTAAATTACAATTTAGCCCTTAGGCTCTTCATGGCTTTACCAAAGGTTGTAGAAATCGCTCGACGTAGGCTAATCGGTGGACTGGGGTCAAGGGATTAATCCGCTAGGCGGAGATTAATTGGGGACCATTAATTATTAAAAAATTAAGAAATATAACAATAATCTTAAGATTTTAACATTAAATATAACACTAATACATATATCATTAATAAATATATCATTATAAATGATAACTTGTTTTGATTCCTTTTTGCTTTGACTTTGAAGACTCTTGTGATGTTAACGATGACCTCACTCTCACATCCCTTCATATGTTGATTGCTCTCCTGTTAAACAATTAATTAAGCCAACAATATTGAAGAATGGATGAATCAACAATGTAAGAAATGTAATTTGTATAATATGTATTAATATATGAGAAAGGGGGATTGATTACCTGATGCCTCTAATGACAGCTAAATATGGTATTCTTATCTTTCCATCTACTGGTTCGGTTTCTTGTGCAAGCTGTTCCCAGTAGTTTTCTATAACACTTCCATCAACATTCACCTTGTATCCAACCCCCATTCGGTACCTTATATCATAGGCTGCAACTAAAAAAGTAAATCCAAGCATTGTATGACCAAAATCACTAACATTTCAGCTCCTATGAATGTTGTTAGACCATCAAATCATTATATGAACAAAATCACTGAAATTTCTCTTAAGCATTTACACAAACACTTGGCATGCTAATTATCAAACAACCATATCATCTATATCACTGAAATTTCTATTAAGCATTGTATGACCAAAATCACTGAAATCGTAATTCCCAGTGATCAAACAATGAATCAAGTGTATATGAAACAAATTCCAAAGAATCGGGTTTGTGTAAAATCATTCTTTGGGTTCTTCACAAGTACATTAAGCTAATTTTACCAATTTGAGTCGATAGAGGATCGATTTTACCAACAAAACACACCCTACCAGCTAATTTGAGTAGAGATTGAAGAACAAACCTTCGTACACCAAAAACAAATTCAGACTAGTTTCGTGTTGATGGGATTTCTGTCACCTGTTCCAACCGTCACTTGCAACCTCGTTAATCTGAGTTGTCGAGGTTCGTTTATACGATATCGGAGGTAGCAAGGTTCGTTTACACATCGTCGGAGGTAGCGTCTCCGAAGAACGAGATAAGTAGGGAAGAACGAGATGCAAAGTAGAGATATGAAACAATTATAAGTTTATCCCACATCGCTGGTGGGAGCATCTTGTAGTGGCAAAATTATTCTATAAAAGGAGGTTGTATCTCTTAGAAAACCAAACCAGGTAGTGTTAGTGAGCTGGCTCCTTTGAGCTGGCGGGTTTCTTATATTTAATTGGTCCGATTAGGTGTCCGAATTGGTCCAATTTAGTCCGATTTGGATTGAATTGGACCGGTTTTGATCGATATTGACCAGAGCCGATTAATTAACCCTCTAACACCTATTCGTAGGCGGTTGGAGGCCGCCAAACGTCTAGGCGCCGATTAATCGGCCGCCTAGACCGATTTTTACAACACTGACTTTATCTTTCCATGCCCAGGGACTACAAATGACAAAACTTGGGATGTTACAATAAATTTGAATGTTATTCTCAAATGTTTAAATATAAGTTTGTAAGTTGGATGGTTTTTGAATAATCCATGAAAATATTGGTGGCATAACTTTAAAAGAAGTGGTACAATCGGCATTATACAAAGTAGATGAAGGAAAATTTGAGGACGCGGGATAAACACGAAAGTTTAGAAAACGAATGGGTAAAAACAACATCTTACAAAGCTGAAGGTGGAAGGGTTGAAATTGACATTTTAAAAAGTAAAGGGATGGAAAATATCATTTTATAGAAAACGAATGGGGTAAAAGTGACATCTTACAAATTTGAAGGTGGAGGGGGTCAAAGTGATATTTTAAAAAGTAAAGGGATGGAAAATATAATTTAAAAAATAGAGGGTTTTCAAGTGACATATATACAAAGTTGGGAGATTGAAGTAGCAATTTACGCATTGATATAGTTGTTGTATATTGTGCATTAGTTGGTTGTACTGTTACCTATACAAATTTTGTATATATTTATAATTCTCATACATAATGGATTATTGTGAACCAAAATAACTAGTGATGAATTTATATATCTTGTTTGACAATATTTCATGAGAAATATTAATCTTTGACACGCTTTCACCTGAAAGATTGTCAAAACAATAAATAAAAAAACATTAATGCTTTTCAGCATTTTCGGAATCATACCTATCTAGAGCCTCCTGGATATTACATATGACTAGCCATATCTTTGTGCATGGTCGTATGGTGGATGAGACGATATGTTGTCCAAAATACAATTCCAACAACTAATTGATGAAGAGTGTTGAGAAATCGATCGGTTAAGACCTCTATCCACTGTTGTGGGTGGTAGTCCGTTAACCTAAAAACACCATGTCATAATCTCATAGACATAAATAACTCATTCGTTGACTCCATTTCTATTGTTTTGGTACTCTCACGACCACATAAAACATGTAAATTTTTTTTGCCAAAATTTAACATTAGTAAAAGATATAAAAGTTTTTCGAAAATATTATCAGTTTTTAACTTGTTTGTTATTTTCGAGCTTATTCATGATTTTCGAACTTTGTCAAGTGTTTTGAAGATAGAATGTTCATGATTTTTAGAACAAAACAAATAATAACATATTTCTTTTAGTGCAAAATGATTGCGAACAAGAAATTTCATAGATTTTTTTATATGTTTGGTACATGTAGGGATGAGCAAAAGGACCGAACCGGCCCGAACCGGACCGGAACCGGGAACCGGCGTCGGCCAAAATCAAGAACCGAACCGGCCCGGCGGTTCTACCGGTCCCCGGTTCCTACCGGTTCTTGTCATGTCTTCAAATGTTGGAACCGGTCCTCGAAAAATAGCATCATACGGTTTCGGTTTTTACCGGTTCTACCGGTTCCGATTATATCGGTTCCGGTTCCTACCGGTTCCCGGTTCCAAAAATCCACAAAAATAACATCCCGGTCCCGGCCCGACCGGTTCCATCGGGTTCCGATTCCGGTACCGGTTCCGGCCGATTCCCCGGTCCATATGCTCATCCCTAGGTACATGTTCTTCGGAAAAAAAATAATACCCAAGGATTTTCGAAAATCAATTAGATGACATCAATTTGAAAAAAAGAAAACACATTTTTGAAATTCCCTATATATAAAATATGAGCCTATGTTGTACACTAAAAAATGGTACAACATTTTCAAATATCTCTGTTTTGATCATAAGCTGATAATTTCAGAAATATTGGTTATTATAAGGGAGAGTATTTTTTTATGGTATATGGGATCCATACATCTAAAATGTATGCGTCACTAGTAATCTTAACTATAAAAGCTAAAATGTATGTGTGACTTCTAATCTTAACTATAAAAATGTGTTTGTAATTTGTAGCTGATTTGGTCTATTTGGTGTAGATAATTGTTTATTACAGGGGTGAGTATGTTTCGATTTTTGATTAAAACCGAAACCGAACCAATAGTTTCGGTTTTTTTATTTTAGAGAAATCAAACCATCGGTTTTTTTTTTTTGTTTCGATTTTTTTTATCGGTTTTTCGGTTTTATATTTTGGTTTTAGGTTTCTTTTCCCTTAATACATAACATAGATACAACTTTTGAGGGGCATCAACAAATACTCCCCTACATGTTTATGATATATTCGAAACCCTACATGTTTATGATATATTCGAAAAAACTTTTAATTTATGACGAAACATCTTTCATATTTTAGAACGACTCACAAGACAACCTTGCAAGCTGTGTACATTTCTTATAATTTCTTTCATTTTTACTTATTTATAACCTCGACAAAAATGAGACACTTTTATGCAAGTATTACACAACATACATTCAATTTTTATACTTATAATATGCTTATGAATATTTTATTAAAGTATAATATAAAAATAATTTGGATATTATAAATACTTTAATGCATGAAGTCGAAGGGATGTTTTCTAAAAACATCGTTGTAATTTTTTGAAGAACATCATAGTAACATTTTTATGAAAAACATCACAATCAAATCCGTCGGAGTAACTAAAACATATATATTTGGTAGTTCGGTTCGGTTCATTTTTTTTTTTTGAAATAACCATACTGAACTGAAAAAAATCGGTTTCTATAAATAGCAAAAACCAAACCGTTGGTTTTTCAAATGGTTCAAATTTTCGGTTTCGGTTATTTTGCACACCCCTAGTTTATTAGGTCAAAATCAGATGCAGCTGGAAGTTGAGGGACTTGAGAGACTCTCTTTGTAGCTGGAGGACTAAAGTGAAAAAGATGGAAGCTCAAGGTGTAGACCGGAAGATTAGTCGAGCATAAAATTATATGTTAATATTTTGGTATCAGCTTCATTATTATGAAATTATTTTCGAGAGAGATACGCTTTTCGTTTACATAGATACAGAGAGATACTCTGATCGTTCTTGTATGTATTCCAGGGTGTTTTTTGTTCTGTAATGGTTGATGGATTGGTTGTCTTATTCAAAAAGTAGTTTTTTTTTTTTTTTTCTTTTAAACATTTTTTTTAACATTGCTTTATAATTAATAGTTTTAGTATCTACATATTAAATATTTTTTTTTATCAAAATCATATTTTAAATATTTTAAAATCTACATGCGTGTCATGCGTGGCTCCAGTGGAAAGTGACTTCAGAGTCATATGACCAAATTGTTGCCGTTATCATTAGGTTTTGAGTCTCGTGACTCCTCAACACTATCTATTGTCCTCATCTGTTATAGTAAAACAAACAAACAAAATTCATCGATTTTTTCAGTTTTTTTCAAGTTGTATCATACAAGAATTTAATCTATATAATTTAACTTTCAAATTTAAAATTAAATATTAATTACTCTCTTGAATTTTACGAAAAAACCCCCTTATAACTTTTTATATAGAATCAAACTTTATAAAATCAAAATTCATATATTTTGGTTTGAATTACTAACAAAGTATAAACAATTAAACTCCGAAATAAACCAAAATCAAGTTAACTATTGTAATCAAAATCAAACAAATACAATTAGCCTCATTCATAACAAGACCCTACATGATATACACAGTTACACACCAAAAACTGGACACGAATTGGGTTAAATAAATCAACAAAAAACCAAATAATAACAATAAAAAACATACTAAAATCATACACCCTCAATTACTACTCACATTATACGCGATTTTAACCACCACAGACAAATGAATATTCACGACATGACTCCTATCACCAAAAAGCCCAATTCTTCCAAAACTCGCAACACTGCTATTCATGGTTGAATTCAACAAGACAGTCAACACCTGTTTTTCACCACCACCAATGCTAAAATGAGCCGGGGTGACCTTCATAGAAACCCCATAAGGAGCATTCCAACCCACACTATAAGACTCATTCATCCCACCAACATTAGTCACGGTTCTTTGGACCACTCGAGACTGGTTCAGTGCTGCAAGTGTGATGGAAGGTAAGTTCAGGTCAACACCGGTCAACACCGTTGTTGTGGGCCCACATGTGGTCCCTGTGTAGTTTAGCACCACGGCTTCTGACCCATTTATGCCACATAGGAATGACATGTAGTCTTCATACCCTGCAAAAAGTGCAATTAAGTAATTAATTCAATTTAGGAAAAGACGATGATGATGATGATGATGGTGATGATACCTAAATCAAGAATGAGTCCAGGATCTAATGCTGCGGTTGCATTTACAAAACCACTTCCCATATCAAAGGGAGTTGCGGGAGACTGGTTTAAATCAGGGTTAGCATACGCACGTTGTGCCATTATGGGCCCACCATCTTTATCCCGTAGAGAAGCGGTAGTTGATAACGCGGACCCGATTGCTGAAGGGGTAAAATGGGGAAACTTTTGTTTAATTAATGCAGCCAGCCCTGCTATATGAGGAGCCGCCATACTCGTTCCCGACATCATCGCAAAATCCTCACCTTAAAAACATCAAATCAACATCACTCAGTATGAGGAAGGTATTTACGTCTTTTTTTTTTTCAGATAGGACAAAAGATTGCAGCTTTTGTCCCACTAACATCAGTACCGGTACCAGTATTGGTCAAACTAAACACAGTACAACCTGTTCTGTTCTGTCCTGATTACAGATAAAATAACTATTACCGAGGAATTCAACTGAATCAGTGCCACCGGAACTCCAAGCAGCCCAAATGGAATTTCCAGGAGCAACAAGATTTGGTTTTAATATATCAGCATCTTGAAGGAAATTATCTTCTGGATCTGGACCTCTAGCAGAATAATACATTATTTTTGGAGCACTGTTACTGAAATTTGCTTCAACTCCACCTACAATGCATGCAACACCTCCAAATTTTACTATCTTTCTTGAAACTGGATCTCTCTCTAACGTAGAATTATAGTACTGAAGTAAGATCTGTAAATAAAAAAAAAAAATTAAACTAGAATGTTTATATGTGTATTAAAAGTGGTGAAATGGTGAAATTGCAAATGACCTTGGAATCATTGGAGGATGGAATTATGATTCCAGGGAGACTCATTGGAACAGGATTGAGTTGAAATCCAATGATGAAAGGATCCATGGAGAATACAACTCCAGCTGCACTCAGATTTCTAGCTGTTTGAACAGCGTTGTTTATGGTAGATTGTCCAAGAACGAATTTGATGGAGTAGCTACAGATTAAGAGGTTTCCTTGGATAATTGTCTGATTCAAGCTACTTGAATCTTGGCATTCGTTCACGTATTCATCTGTTGGTGTTTCTGAATCATTCAGTGCGTCTGTTGCAGAAACTAAAGTGTAATCTTCATCTGTTCCAGCTGTGCACAAAGAGGAGAGATGTTACAACTTGATTAACAAAACTAAAATACAAGAAATAAAATTATTAAACAAACATACGTGCAAGTCCGACTCCTTGAATGGTGATGTTATTCCCAAGAAGAATGGAATTGCTATACTTGCGATCATGTGCAGCTGCACCCACCGTAAAGATCCATGGACTAAAGGAAGAAACACTCTTGGGTGAAGGTCCGGTGTTACCCGCAGCTTGTACAACAAAAATACCCTTTTTATACGCTGATAGCAACGCCATGTCTATTGGATTAAAAAATGTTGCAATTCCAGGTGGACGTCTGTTAGGTGTTATTGATAAACTTATAACATCCACTCCATCTTGAGCTGCCTATAAAAAAAATAAAAAATATCAAATCTCAATTATTAAATTACATCATAAAAAGTCTCATTTAATGTTTTACCTGATCAATGGCAGCAACAACATCAGCAGCAAAGCCACCGAAGCTTTTGTACAATGCTTTGTAAACAGCAATGCTGAAAAACATAAAAGTTAATTGTTGACATTTCTAGCAGAAAATCAAAATTTTGGTTTGTTTTACTTACTGTGAACGAGGGGCCATTCCACTGGCATTCCCGAAATGATGCCCGGCTACAACAACTGGGATCCCATGGTTTCCCGCAGCAATAGACGCTGTGTGCCTGTGATTATATTTAGTACTTTATATTATTGTAAAAATTTAAATTAATAGATTTAAAAATATAAAATACAAAAAATACTCACGTCCCATGTCCATCTCCATCAAATGGTGAAGCATAATCTTGAGATGCATTAAAGATTCCTCTTGTGATAGCAGAAGCTGCAAAATGGCGGGCCCCAACAAGCTTCCGGTTGCATGACCCGGATGGGAAGTCCCGTGTCACCTCACAAACACCCGTGAAATGCTCGGGAACCGGATAGTTATTTTCTGATAACCCGTCAGCAAAACTCACATGGGTCGGGTCAATACCCGTGTCAATTAACCCGATTACAACCCCTTCGCCAGCTGTCTCATATCCACCTTCTTGTAACCATGCACCTTGAGGTAACCCTAGGAACTGTGGTGTATGTGTAGTTGCAGTTCTAACAGAGTAATCGGGTATCACATTTGCCACTTCTTTTCGACCGGATAACTTTTGTGCCTTTAATGGGTCATTGATAAAATAATTAATGTTTATGTTGTGATTTGATTTCATGAAGATTGTTTATTATAATTATATTTATACCTGTTGTGGAGTAACAAGAACAGCGAATCCGTTTATTAAGTAGTGATAGCTGTATAATTTGAGATATTTTTCTCCTTTTAGAACTCGCCTCAATAATGAATCATGAACTCTTGCAATTCGGGAACCATAACGATGGTGTTTGGTTGTGATGTTTCTGAAACTAAATTAGGAAGCAAAAGAAATTAATTAGGGTTGCTATTGACTATGATATTACATTTCTAAGAAATTAAATCAAACAAATAGAAAAGTTTATCATCAACATTCAACATCAATATTAAAGTTGAAAAGCAAATCACTTTGATCCCCACAGTCAAAGTGCATACTTTCATCAATTCACAATTTGACATGATCACTAATTCACTATCACCGCATAACTATTTTGTCATCATTAATGGTGGTAAAGTAGGAAGCACAAAAAAGAGACGACCTAAAATATTGCATACAAAATTTGTATACTTACTAAACTAGGGTTACTTTTAACCCTAACGGGTTAAAAATTTACTAATAAACTAGGAGTAACTTTGCACATTTTCATTTCGAATCTATCACTACCGAAGTACCAAATATGGATTAAAGACATTCTATGAAAAGGATAAGCTAAAAACGAATCATAACTACTACATTGAAGATGAATGAGAAATTAGTGACAAAATTGAGAAAACCCATATCAATTTCGTAATCAGAAATGACTAAAACGCGTAAATGAATCTTATCACCTTGGATTTTCGAGTGTATTTGCTCCTCCAGAAGTAGAAGCAGGGAACCTGAAAGGATGAGTCGTCTTCTTCGCTCTACTCGAATTGTGAAAAGAAGAAGGAGCTTGTTTGAGGGTAACCATGTATACACCTGCAGAGGTTCTATCCGTATCTTCCTGACATCGAATGCCGCTAATTAAAACCCCGAATAGCACCACCACCACGACTCGCACAATGCCCTCCATTCCCCTTTTTTTTTTGTTCCAATTTTGAAGCTGTTCACTTGGTCCGACAAAGCAGAAAAGCAGAACTGCACACTAGATGGAATTTAGCTTAGTTTGAAAAGTTCTGAGAAGAACCCAGTAGGAGTCCATGTATGAACAGGTGAAATTGGGGTAATGGCCATGAGAGTAGAGAGGAAGAAACAACCTTTTTTGATGTGTGTGTGAGAGAGAGGAGAGAAGAGAAAGGGAAATGGCGAGAAAGAATCTGCAAAAAAGAGCTTCTGTCTTGGGTGGTGTGCACATGAACGTTTTAATTTGTTTATTAGCAAAGAATTTATTTATGTAAAGCGGAAGCGGCTTAAATCATTAACATTTTGCTTTTGTTTTTATTTGACTGTTGCTTGATTTGAAGCCCACCACCACCGCACAACCAGTCACCACCTCCGTCCCACTCTTTTCTTCAAAGCATATACGCCAATCAAACGCCGTCGGCAACTTTATTTTGTATTACCTATTTTCTGGGGTATATGAAATTACATTTGTATTACTTATTTTCTAGGGTATATAGAATTAAATCATGTACCATTATTATCATTTAAGATTCTAATAATAAGTATTTTAAATCTTAATAACCAGTTTCAACGTTTAATAGAAACTTTTTTGGCTTTGGTTTTGATTATAAAATGTCACAAAAAGAAAATTGACTACCGGGCAAAAAGAATTTTTTTTGATTGAATACAATTTTTTTTTAAGCTATACCAGTGTTACGATTAGACATGTATTTAAAGGCCTATCAAGAGAAAATATTTATAAACCCACAAAGATTTCTTTCCCACAAAATGTAAAATACAAAAAAAACTACCAACTTGCAATTTCTTTATATACATAGAAATTTGAGCACTATTTATATACATATAAAAAGATTTCAAGTTTGCCATAATAGACATACATAAAATTTTATTTAGTTATGTTCGTTTTCCCTATGCACCTCACGCATAATATAAAGAAATAAGAAGTGTTATTTTTTGCCATTTTAAATTAATTTCTTCACAATTTGTATGGTTTGTATATTACCGATTACCGATAACTATCAGGGCATGAACAGTAACAATTCAGGTTCGCTTTACAGGTATTTTGTGTCATGAAACACATGTATGGCTTAATAGTTCGGTTTCCAGCCCTACCACTTCTTTTTTTATGCGCCGATAAAACAAATTAGAAGCCTCATATCCACCCCACCCAACATAAACCCAACCTGCCCAAGATCTTGACCCAAATATACCCCTCAACTTTTCATTTTTACACCTTTAGCCTAAGATTTAATTTTTCTTGCGAATTTTGTCCAATCTTTTTCTTATTTAATTTTTTCAGCTTTTTTTTTTTTTAAATTAAACTTAGTTTTTTTTTTTATTTACAAAATTACATTATACACAACTTCTTTTACTCATTATTGTACAATTTGGCTTTTTATGAATTCTTTATTACCTTTTATATAAATTTACCTTTTTAACATTTTTTAAGCATATGTTTTTGTGCATGGTTTTTTAAGATTTTTCTGTTTTTATAAATTAGTTTTTTTATATGTTTGTTTTCTATTTTGTTTATGTGACAACCCGAAGTTTGCTCCATCGCCGTAACCCGTTTCTCTCCACAAAATTCAGTTTTTTCGAATTGTTTCCGTTTAAGTTTTTAAATTAAGTCATTATTTTTTAGACTTTCATTATGACTTAATTGGTATCCAAATACGTTAGAAACTCATGAAAACATCCCAAACTATTATTTAGAAAATTTTTAGTTTTGACCATATCGGGTTACGACAACTTAATCGGGTGCGACCAAAAGCCTCGCTTAACATCAGTATCGGGTAGAATTTAACCGTGTCCCAAACTTTAACCATATATAAAGTTGAGAGAGCCTCAATTGAAGCCTTTTCCACTCTCTCTCTACTCTCTCTCCTCAATCCAAGTTCTAGGTTCCAAAATCATCAAATTCAAGCTCCAAATCTTTAAGGTAACTATCCTAGCTTATAGTATAACATCTTTAGCCTTCAATTTCGTGTTCAAATCATGGAATAGGACCATAAACATGTGTTTACGGCCCTGGAATAGCCTTAGGCCGTGAACACATGCAAATGGGGTTTTTGAGCCTTAAAACTCTTCCAAACCACATTTGGAGCTTAGATGTGACTTAGGGGCTTACCAAACTGGACTTAGAACACCTTGAACTCATCATTTACGGAGTAAACATGAGTTTACTGCCCAAGAACATGCTTGGGCCGTAAACACCCTTTCATGGGTAGTAAACTCCTTTTAAGGTGTTAAAATGCCACTTACACACCTCCTAAGTCTTGAACTAATATCTATAAGCAACCACAAACGAATTAGGAGCCTTAAACATGATGAAAACCACTCCTATAGGAGCTTACGACCGTAAACCCCCCAAGGATGGGTTCCTGGGCCGTAAACTCCTATAAATGGGTCAAATGGTGCCCTAATTCACCCCATGACTTGTAAAATGACTTAGAATCACGTGTGATTAACCTAGGACCACCAAAGCACGATAAGAATGGGTACATAAGAGTTTACGACCGTAAACTCCTATTTTACTGCCGTAAACTCCTCAAATGGTCCTTAGAATGTCCCAATTACTTTCCAATGCCCTAGAACCAAACCTAGCATCACCCCCTAAATGTTATAAGGCCATTTAGCACCCTAGAACACCCCACCATGATTTTACGGCCGTAACTCATGGGGAGTGGGTCATTAGGGCCGTAAACACTCTTGGGAGTTTACTCTTGAAGAGCAAACTCCATATTTATGCCCTATACGTCCGTAGATGTCACCCGGGTCACTCCAAACACTTGTAATGAAGTGTTTTCGCGTCTCGAAGTGTTTATCCATATTTGATTAGTGGTTCAGGGTCTAATTAGATACAAATGTGTATCTATTCATATAACATAGGAACCTCGCGCATTTTCAAGCCTCGAACTGACGTTTAGCATCCTAGCCGATACATTCCTCGTCTGGTGAGTTCATACCCCTACGTTTTCCATGTTTTCAATGTTTTCAGAGGGGGAATACAAGCAAAAGTACAAGGAAATCTTGTAGTCAAACTTATGATTTCATTTGATCTATTTCATATTTCATATGCTTTTAACACGGGAAACTGTATTAACAAATCGTTCAACTTGCAGAGTAAACTGTCATGTTATTTGTGAAACTCATTTTAAAATGTTATATTTTATATTTCACAAATGTATTTCCACATTATTACTGTTAAAGCATGAACCTTAGTACTTTAAGACGTCCTTGATAACACTCCCCTTAGATACGAGAGTGAAGGACCAATAACATTAAACTTAGAACTTTACCACTCCCCTAGTTATGAGAGTGGTGGAATATTAATATTAAACTTAGAACTTTAGACGAGTCCTTGATAACACTCCCCCTAGTTACGAGAGTGAAGGACTAATAAAATAGAATTTCCCGTTTTATTATCTTTTAATTCATTAATCTTAAGATTGGAGACACGTCCTTGTAACACTCCCCCTAGTTACGAGAGTGTAGGACTACCCCCGTAACCAGAATCTCTTGGAGGGAGAACGTGACTTGAGTGTATAGATCTATACGGGATTGACAACCCCGCACCTGGCTGCTAGCTACAGTCGAACCGAAAGGTTCAAGGGTGACAAAAGTCATAAAAAGATACTGGCCCCTGTTTCGAACCTTATCCAGTCTATAGTATGGTTATGGAACTTGCAATTTAGATTATAAATACTTTTATACTTACTTATTAGTTTTATATACGTGTTAAAACTAATGTACTTTTCAAGGATAAACAGGTTTTCAGGAAACATCACACGAACACATAAAGTATGGTAGACAGTTGTACATTACTTTCAGAAACAAATAACCAACTATAAACTTTTAAGGAAAATAAGGGTTTTTCCTGGGATAACAAACTGTACATAACCGGATCGTATAACAAACGGATAACTAAACTATACTTATAAGAAAATATGAGATTTTCTTGGATAACAAACTTTTTCGGAAAACCAAAGGAAACTTGTACATTTTCAGAAAACAAACCTCTTATGAACTCACCAGCTTTATGCTGATTTTCAAACTGCTTGTATTCTCAGGTTTACGTTAGACAGGTACCTCGCGATCTTTTGGAGAAGTCGGAGCGTATAGAAGACCTGTCTTAGTTTTGCTTCATATGATATATATGTACAACATATGCAACTCTTTGTTTTCAGACAATGTAAATGAATCTATGTAATGTAAAGTTTTGTGTTTACTATGCTTACTATGTACATTGGTTCCGATACTTCATGACGTCCTCCGCCCCGAAACGTTTCCGCCTTCGGTTTCGGGGTGTGACAGTTTACATATTTATTTTTATTTGTTTTCTTTATATAGTCTTTTTTTTGAAGCTGCAAATTATGTCTAACCTACTCCTAAATACCATCTATATCTCCTAAGAGACTTGAACACATGACCTTTCAATCGAAATAGTCATTCCTTACTGCTAGACCAAAAACCTTTTGGTTTTTTATATAGTCGTTTTACTAACCACAAGTGTCCTCTTACTTATAATTAAAGCAAATCTACTGTAAATCATATCTTTCTTATTTTATATATATATATATATATATATATATATATATATATATATATATATATATATTATTTTTCGTAACATCATCCAGGATTAGTTTGAGCAATTTTAGCATCTGCGATTTGATTTATTTAATTTCAATCCTATATAAAAAAATTCTAAAAAACTTACTGCCATGGAAATTACACAAGAAAGCCAAGTTGGTGTTATTCATATATATAAAATCATTTAGATGGGTTTTGTACAGTTAGCATATATTATACATAGATACACGAGTTTAAATTGTTATGGATAAATTTTAACCACCTAAATAATAAATACATAGGTCACTATTATATTGAAAGGTCAAATTATTTATCAGGTAAAAACATTTCACTTCTTCTTTTAGCTTATGCAACATAATAATTATTTATAAGAAATATGCAACCATAACATAGGACATTTTCTTTTAGACGATTGAGAATTGAATTTGAAGTCTCGAAGAAATCCAAAGAGGAAGTAATACACTTGTTCTCTCTTCGATTAATATGAGTGCTTCTCGTTGTTGGAGAGTCATCGTAATCTTAGATCTACAATTTTGACTCCAAACGATATTTAAATAAATATTGTATAATATAGATCCAAAATCACATTGTTATTTTTTCATTTAATTACTAGTTTACAACCCGTATGAACCACAGTTATACAATTAATTAAACTTTTATATAAAATATTATAATTATTAATCAACTATTGCAAATAAGTCATTTTAAATAAATTATTAATTAAAAGATCTATCAAAATTTTAAAGTTATTATAACTTCAAATTTAACATATAATTAGAAAATGTAAATTTAAACTTTGAAATGAGTTGCCTAATATATCTATATGAGGGAGGAAGGAGTCGTTCCCATTAAACCCATGAACCCACTGCCACATCAGCTTTTCTCTTTGATTTTTCTTCATCTTTCCGAACCCACAACACACATAAATCCTATATTTCTCAACCCACTCTATTAAAAAAAATATACAAAATAATCAAGGTAAAATCTTAATTAGCAATAGAGTTACTGCCGGTACCACTCCCTTTTCGGCGGGTTGTTTAATTGGTTTCATGAACCCACTTCATCCTCTCTCTCTCTACTTTATCTCTCTCATTTTCTCTTGTACCATATGTTTTAAGACTTGTACCTTAGTTGTTTAGTATTTTTTTTTAATTGAGTGGGTTGAATGGGTTGAAAAAGATAGGATTTCCGTGTGTTGTGGGTTCGGAAAAATGAAGAAAAATCAAAGAGAAAAGCTGATGTGGCAGTGGGTTCGGTGGGTTCAATGGGAACGACTCCCTCCTCCCTGATACATGACATAATATTAATGACGACTTGTAGGGATGAGCAAAAGGACCGAACCGGCCGGAACTGGCCCGAACCGGACCGGACCGGGGAACCGGCTTCGGCCAAAATCAAGACCCGAACCGGCCCAGCGGTTCTATCGGTTCCGGTTCTATCGGTTCCCGGTTCCTACCGGTTCTTGTCATGTCTTCAAATGTTGGAACCGCTCCTTAAAAAATAGCATCATACGGTTCCGGTTTTTGCCGGTTCTACCAGTTCCGGTTAAATCGGTTCCGGTTCCCACCGGTTCCCGGTTCCAAAAATCCACAAAAATAACGTACCGGTCCCGGCCCGACCGGTTCCATCGGGTTCCGGTTCCGGTGCCGGTTCCGGTTCCCCGGTCCATATGCTCATCCCTAACGACTTGTATTAGAGTGACATTTGACAAAAGAAAATTAATACTATTTATTTATTAAAATAAGAATAGAGAAATTTTCATAGTTTCCGCTGTATTGCATGGACCCTAATCACAAAACAATATACAATATAAGCTTGCCGGTGTGGGAGACATATAACTGAATACCAAGATCAAGAGTACCACAAATATTCGGTAAAATGCATTTGAGAGCCCTAAATGATAAATGAATTTTGTAATAAAATTAATCAATATACATGCTCTTCTATTTAATCCTACAAGAGAATACTCCACAATATGTTAAACAATATATATTTGCTTACAAAAATTTATAACTCACATATTCAGCTTTTTTTTATAAAAATATAATAAATGAAAAAGTAATAAGAGTATGTATGAGGGTAAATTCACACTTTTAGCCCAAAAAGAATCGAACTTCACCTTTTGACATTCTCATCATTGAAGAAACACTAAGATCATCCTCCCCTCTTTTATGTCGACCATATGCCTCTTTTAAATAGAATAATCTTTTTTCTTACTTACATATTAAAGTCATTTCAATACTTTATGAAATAGTTAATGCATAGAATAACAATGTATTTAAATTAAATTCTATTTTTGACAAATGCATTACAATTCTCGTCCACATTTTGCCAAGACCAACCATCAATCCATCACAAATGATTTACATAAAAAAAAATATTAAAACACAAAAAAAAAAAAACATCATATCATCAATATACAAATATTCAAAACCACACCTTACATAAAACAACAAAAACACATCACCTAAATATAACATAAATCACCAAAAAAAAAAAAAATACTATTGGGTAAGAGGAACACATTCGAGCTCGATTTGTAAGATACCCTTCTCAACATTTTGAAGTTTAAGAGCAATCTCTTGCTTCACAGTGCCTTTCGCGAGTGTGATAACTCCATCTTTCACAACCGTGTTCTCCAAACTTGCTACCCACTTTCCTTGAGTTGATGAGTCATTAACATCCGAATTCTCAGATGCTTTTGCAGCTGACACCAATGGTTGAATATCAATCTCAGCATCACCCATGAAATCATCCGCCTTCAATGTATCCCGATCATACACAGTCTACAACATCATGTAGATGTAGATGTAACTTCCTCAATACACAAACTTTTATGAATTTGTTTTTACATAAAAACGTAATTTTTTTTTTAACTTACTAATCTTAAAGGAGGCATGTTGCTTGGGATCGATAACATTAGTTTTTCATTCCATACAGGATTAAGGCTGCTCTTTATAACACGTGTCTTCACAGACTGCGTCGTTTTTATAGATTTTAACTATTTTTAGACTGCAATTGTGTTATGACAAAATTAACAAGTCAGAGGCTTACTTGGTTTCCTAGTGAGAGGATGACATAAGGATCACTAGTCATCATATCGCGAACAGCTAGATTGGTGCCTTTGACCACGTTGACTTTTATCAATCCAATAAATTCAACCATACCTGCCTATATACACAAAATATCAGACATATATATATATATATATATATATATATATATATATATATATATATATATATATATATATACAAAAAACACAAAGAAATTAGTAATTACCATTGAGTTGCTTGTCTTAGGAGGTGGCTTGTGTTCATTGTCTTTCTTTTTCCAGCTGTTGCGAAAGGCATGGCTAATACTTGGCATAAGGACACTGTTTGAGTGCTTCTTGTCCATTGTAGCAGTATTTGTGGAAGAAGACTCCATGGATGATGATGATGATGGACATGGAGATGCACGATCGCATATTTGTTTATCGGAGTTCAAAAATTGTTGCACTTCGTATTTTCTCCTGAATACGCAATTAAATAATTATTTAAAGTAAAAGATTAATTAATTAATTAATTAATTACCTGATGAAGTCGAGGCGCTCGTCTATACAAGAATCTGATTTTGGTTTTTTACAGTTGTCGGGAATGCAAGCTTCATATTTGGAATTCACCATTGAATTCCCGCCACTTTTTATTACATCATTGACTTCTTCATGTGTCCACTCGTCTAGATTCACTGATAACACCTGTGTGTGGAGTCGACTTCATTGTAAATATTTGGTATATAATTGATGTTGTAAGTTGAGAAAGTTGAGAAATTAAGAAACGGTGAATTACTTTTGATATATGAACCCCAAGGCTTCTATGTGCTCCTGAACACTTGATGCATATAAATGCTCCGAAACTTACAGATCTGGAAACCCAAACATGGAGTTTATGAAGAAAGAGGAGAGGATTTATTTGAAGTGAAATTACAAGCATATGAAAATTAGGACTTACACCCATTTTGGATCTGGAGTTCCACAATCTGCACAGCACATATTACCCGATTCAGATATAAATTCTGCCAGCTTTTGTTTCGCACCTAATCAGTGAAAATCAAATTGCATCAGGAACAATCAACTAGCTAATTAATAAAAAATCTCATTATCATTATATATAACTTACTGTAAACCACAAGACATGTATGTCATTTACAACAAATAGGTATAAGCATGAGATCTAATTTTGTACCCATTACATAAAAGATTGTGCATTTCTCAAGATATGATACCAATTTGGCAGATGAAAACAGTTGTATGCAAATAATGAGTTTTGAAGAAGGAAATCACACATACTGTCATATCGAATCTGTCCAAACAAGCAGCTCCACTTTTCTCTATTTTCTAAACATAAGAGGTCATAGAGGGAAGATCCTGAGATGATAATCAATTAATCATAGAACTTCATATCATATTCAGTTATATAAGTATAATTTGGCATTGAGGAATGCTACATATAGCAGTAGTAACTTTTGAATAACATCACAAAAAGAAAAAGCTGTCAAACAATCATAGAGGTTAATGTGATTGTGAGAACTGAAATATGCTCTGTTCTACATCAATAAAAAAAAAAACACGACTTCTTTAGAAATAGCGTATTTTGAATGTATGAGGTTTGCCAACATCCATTACATAAAATTAAGCATGACATAACCCAAAAATTCGTTTTCATAGTCTGGAAAAGCACCATGGAGGACTCGATCATACCTGATACATTGTTGCAATCTGTTTTCTTCTGCGTCGTAGACATTTTGCGCCTCAGAAACCGAAATACAGCAACGAATAATCAAACTTTAGATGCATCCGCATTTTCCTCTGCCTTATAATACATCTTAATTTCCGAAAGTTTACCAACACCAATCACATAAATTAAGCATTTCATAACCCCTAGCATCATATAAACCATAGTCTGCGAAAGGGACTCGATCATTACCTGATACATTGTCGAAATCCGTTTTCATATGCGTCGTGGACATTTGTGCTTCAGAAATTGAAATGCGGCAACGAATTATCAAAGTTTATACGCAACTCCTGCGTTTTCATGTGTCAGATATTCAAAATCGAAAATTTAAAGCCGTCTCCTTGTGCTTGTCGTTGGGAATGAGAGAGAATGAGAGAGGGTTCTTGCGGAACGAACAGCATACACAACAACGATTATAACAGACCTTGTAAATTACAGATGTAGTCCTTGATATTTGACAAACTGCTGCTTTGGTCTTTAATAAATGTTTTGTTTTTTTAGAGCATTTTAACTTTTTATAATATTTTTTGCTATTTGAGAACCTATACAAAACGTGTTTTTTTTTTTTTTTTTTTTTTTTTTTTTTTTTTTTTTTTTTGGAAATTTAGGTTTTCTTAAAGATCATTCGAACATTACAAGAGCATTCTTGATACCAGCTTTTCATATATCTGTTAGATGTGAAACCCGTATATTACACGGGTTGATTTAAAAAAAGATTAAATATTAAAATGTAAACAAAAAACATTTTTTAATGTACAACTTTAAAATAACAAAAAAAGAAACGTATTTATTGCAATTTAATATCACACACACATATATAATACTTTAAAATTAAACGAGTCGAGCTCAAACTTGGCCAGGCTCGAGCTCGGATCGACTCGTTTATACCCCTAATTTTAAGTAACACATCTTTATGCAAGGTAAGTCTCATTGCTAATTAAAACGTTAGATTCAATAATAACTTTTGACTGCTTATAGATTTTAATATAAAAACAAAGTGTATGGTAAGTTTGTGTATATCTATCTATATATGTTTGTATGGTATGTTTCGTTTTTGTTTTCTTTTTTAGATAATATCTTTCTTTTTTCCTTTTCTTAGGTTGGAGATGGTTTGGTTTGAGAAAAGGAATCATTGTTTTAAATAGCAATGTATGCTATTGTACTTTGACTATTATGTACTATTATGTAGTAGTATTAGGTGTGAGACTCATGTATTACACGAGTTGATTTAAAAAAAAGATTAAACATTAAAGTATAGCAGAAAATATTTTGTAATGAACAACTTTAAAATAAAAAAGGAAAAACGTATATATTGCAATTTAGTATCATGTATATGATATTTAATATTTTACATATATAAGTATATGACTTTGATTTTAAAAATTAAAACAAACCAAAAACTGACAGGTGAATAATATTTATTTCGAAAATACCACAAAATGACAAGCATCAAAACTCATGAGAGATTGACATGTGGTAAAAAACCTTCATTTATTAAGGAAGATTTGAATAACTTTTTGATAGTTTTTTAGAACATCTATAGTGTATTGTTTTATAAAATTGTTAAATGATATTATACCAATCCGATTATCCGATCTTTGTTTGGTTGCCTGGGGTGGGGTATGCCCCTTCATTTATGTTTATTTCGGGGGCTCTCCTTCATCGGTCAATGTATTCTTACTTACCGAAAAGAAAGACTAGTTAGGTACCGTAGGTAGAGCATATTCCAACACTTAGGATAACCACTTGACATTGGCAAGCCTATCTACCCATTCTAAAAATATAAAATAATATTATGTTTAATATTGAAACATATGATTTAAAAATTATATTATAATATTATAAGTGATATATATATATATATATATATATATATATATATATATATATATATAGAGAGAGAGAGAGAGAGAGAGAGAGTTCCTTTAAGAATAATACACTTTTGACTTTTCAGATTTTAGCCACCAAACTTTTCTTGTTAGAAATAAAAACTTTGTTATGTAATTACTATTTACTTCTAAAATTACAAATTCATAATAACTTTTTTTTTGTTGTTGTGATTTTGATTGGTTTATCATGACATTCAAATATTGCAAATTTGGTATGGTGATGATTATACTTATGTAATATTTGTTAAGACCATCAAATTTCTACCAAATAAAACAATCTAACATGTTATACTGAACCAATAAAATTATTACAAATATGTTTATCAACTAACATGTTTAGTAACCAACATATTTTATCGGTAGTAACATATAGTTGAATAGTTATGACACATAAGTGATACAAAATTTTTAGTATCACAGTTTTATCGTACCAACTATATATATATATATATATATATATATATATATATATATATATATATAAATATATATCAAAGCACACTACCAAATGAATGTGAGAATTATCAGGTAACAACATGAAAGACCCACACTTTTGTATTTCTGAAAAACCCAAACTTTTATACTTGACAATATAGTTACTCCAAAACATGCTACTTGCATATTCATAAAAATAATATTTTACATTGATAAAGTGATTACAAACTACTGGATACAAACCGACTATTACAAATTGTTATATATTACATAACTTCCCAAGATACTATAATTTATACATACATGAGTACAAAATACAATAGTTTCAAACTATTCAAAATCTTCCAACGGTATACGATTATACTGGTTACTTATCTCCTGCAATTTGTTAAACATTGAAAGGGGTAAACAGTGACGCTTAGTGAGTTCAATAATAGATAAAATATAACGTTATGCCATATATATACTTCAATATGGCAGAAGCAAAGAGGAACAATGAACAAAAAAGGCATATGTGAATCATGTGACAACTTTCCATATCAATCAATGATTTGATTCAAAGATATACAATCAAGGAGACATAACAATTTCTGATTAACATTTTGGTAGATTTCAGGCTTATAGCCCTTTCTAACCTTCTTCCTATGTCATAGAATGGAAATCATTCTCTTACGGAGACATGCTCTACATGGCTTGAGGCTACATACCAGTACCAATGTGAATCTAAGTCCTTTCACTGATCACATGATCAAAGGTATTACTTTGCTATTAAAATAGCGAATAAAAATAACACGGGAAAATAACCTGGAAAAATAACACTGAAAAGCACATAGCGCATATAATACATAACATACAATTGTTCCTATATATTGAACTCACCGTGAAATAACCGGGGGTTAAAATAGTAATTTGTGCAACAATTCGTTATAATAAATAACTTTCTTTGTTAAAAATCGGGAGCTTTATTAAAAACCGGGACTTACGAGAGTTGAGCATCAAACCGAAAAGATAAATTTCTCGGGCACTTCGGGACGTGTTTCGGGTGTTGGAAATGACATCGGGGCTTTGGGGGAAGTCAAAATAGTAAAAATATGGATTTTGGGATGAAAAGTGGCAATTTCTAAACTTTACCCGGGAGATCTCGCAGCCTCTATATATAGTTGCGAGCCTCGGATCCGAAGCTGGGAGATGAAGACACGCGACGCAGATGCGAGGGTCGAAACAGGTGGCGGCTTCTGATTGGAACGAGGCCTCGGGTGCGAGGAGGGGGCATGCGTCGGACACCAATTGGACCTCCCTTCGGACGGCTCTCCGGATCGGACACGCGTCTGCTGACTCACCGAGATCGGACCCGGGGCGGGTAACTCACTGAGATCGAACCTTATCCATGCGAGGTTTCTCAGAAATTGAGCCCCAAACTTCTAAAATCCATAACTTTCGCATATGGACTTTGTTTTTGACGTTCTTTATATGCACGCGTAGGTAAATTATACTCTACAACTTTCGTTTAGACTTCATCGGCTAATTTTGACTTTATTTTTAATATTATTATTTTTAACAGATCGCGACAGAAAAATCCGTTAAAAATTAATAACTTCTTCATCCGACGTCCGTTTCCGTCTGTCTTTTTACCGTTGTACTACTATCGACGAGACCTTCGATTATCGTTTTGGTTGTGTCGGCTAAATATTGCTCGATCTTTATTTCGAGTTTTTAGTTGTCTACTGCTATTCCGAAACTTAAAAAAATATAACTTCCTCATACAAAGTCAGATTTGGACGTTCTTTTTATGAAAATTCTTGGCTTAGCAAATACTACGAATTTCATTTAGATAACCAAGGCTAAAAAGCAGTATCAAAAACTCACTTTTTACATCATTCGGTGTCGTGCCGGTTTTGTCGCGGATCTTCGATTGGTCATAACTTCTTCGTTATAACTCGTATTTCGATGAGGTTTTCGCCTAAATGTTTCTAATGAAATTATCTACAACTTTCAATAATAAAATTTTAATTATTTCAAATTTTATATTTTCGCTATATTTCACTATTTGTCATCTGATTGGAATCTCATAAGACTTCCAATATTTTCCGAGTGAATTTAAATATAGTTTTACTTCAATCTTAGTAAAAACTATCTTGTTAGAGCTCAACTTTCAAAATTATATAATATTTCATAATATTATTCACTTTAATTTACAAAACAGGATTTCAAAACGTGTATGTTACAAATACCTCCTCCTTTTGAGGATTTCGTCCCCGAAATTACATCGATTAAAATAAATGGGGATATTTCGCTCTTATCTCATTCTTATTTTCCCAAGTATAATTTGGGCATCGATGGTATTTCCACTTGACAAGCACCAACTCTACTTCTTTATTACGTAGCTCAGTAGTTCTTTCATTTACGATCTCTTCAAGCTCTTCTACATAAGTTAACTTATTATTCAGTTTTACCGCGGATAATGGAACTGCCTCATCATATATGCTTAAACATTTACGCAGGTAGCTCACATGAAACACAACATGAATACCTACCAAATCTTCCGGCAATTCCAACCGGTATGATTGTTTACCAATTCTCTGGATGATTTTGAAAGGACCAACAAATCTAGGGCTTAGTTTTCCTTTCTTGCCAAATCGCATAATGCCTTTCCACGGGGATACCTTCAACATTACGAAATCACCCACCTAGAATTCTATGGGTCGTCTCCTCTTTTCTGCATAGGACTTTTGTCGATCCTAGGCCGCTTTCATTCTTTCTCGTACAATTTGAATATTGTCGGTGGTGTCTTGAATCATTTTAGGGCCTCCAAGGATCTTTTGTCCTACATCACGCCAACATAATGGCGTACGACATTTGCGACCATATAATGCTTCATATGGTGGCCTTTTGATTGAAGCGTGGTAACTGTTATTATACGAAAATTCGACAATAGGTAAGTATTTATCCCAGTTACCACCGAACTCCAAGACACATGCACGAAGCATATCTTCTATTGTTTGAATTGTTCTCTCCGTCTGACCATCTGTCTCTGGATGATAAGTTGTATGTTGAGAGCAACTCGAGATCCCAATTCACGTTGCATACCAATGCTTCAAGATATTCGTTAACAATGGGAACATCATTTACCGTTTTCTTCTCCTCTTTTGAGACATCAACTGTGTAGGCCAGATAGATAGAACATCCCTTCGATATGAATTTACGAGCTTTAAGGAAAGAGATTATTTTTAAGATTCTTTGTTCACCGTAGACATAGATAGGATTCTCCACTTCAATAGGAATGCGTACTATCTTTTCATATCACAAGAGTTCTGCGTGGTCCTTTGACAACCAATCAATGCCGAGAATAATATCAAAGTTGGGCAAGGAGATAGGGATCAAGTTAACAAGAAAATTATAGCCTTCAATTTCTATAACACAATCCTTATAGACTTTATCAGCAAGTAATGATATACTTCCCCCAGTATCTACATGAAATGGTTGTGCGAGTGCATAGCAAGCAATTTCAAAAGAATGCGCAAATTCATAAGACACAAAAGAATCTGAGGCACCATAATAAAATATGATGTGAGCAGGTATAGAGTTGACAAGAAATGTACCTGTCACAACATTCGGGTACTCGCGTGCTTCCTCCGTGGTAATCTGGAATGCACGACTCTTAACTTTTGGCACCTCCACCTTTTTAGTTGGAGTACCCTTTGATTGTTGAACAGAAGCTTGACTTCTCGCCGGTTGTTGAATAGAAGCTTGAATTCCCATCATTTGACTAGTAAGAGTAGGGCAAAAGCGTTTCTTGTGGCCAGTAATACCACATGCATAGCAAGTAACATCCTTTCTTGGGAAAGTTGGCTTTATATGGCCCGTTTCTCCACATCCATAACAGACAACAGATTCTTTGTCTATTTTGCATTGGCCCGGATGATTCCTTCCACAAATACGACTTGAAGGCGATTGAATAGAAAAAGATTATGATCTACCACGACCACAAAAAGCACTCTGAGATTGCACTTGCTTGTTAGGTTCAGATTGAACGGATTGAGCTGGTGGAATAGAGGGAATAGGAACAGTTCTTTCAGTACGTGGATGCTTCGGAATAGTAAAAGTGGCACCACATATTTCTAAGTCATGCTCGCGCCTTCGAGCATACTCAACGACTTTATCGAATGACAGAACATCCCGATTGACAACGAAATCGTGGATTTCATGCCGTAGTCCCTCCATGAATAACTGAATTTTCTTGTCTTCAGTTGGAATATACTTTGTAGCAAATCTTGTTCTTTGATTAAACTGAGTTTCATATTCATTCACAGTCATTCCTCCATCTTTAAGCTCGAGGAATTCTTTCTCTAATCTCCTCCTCATGTCTAGAGGACAATACTTCTCTAGCAAATGAGGTTTGAACATCTCCCAGGATAAATTCTCCTGGTCATACCCATTTGGAGCTTCATATGTTGCTTCCCACCAAACTAAGGCTTCTCCGACGAACATAACAGAAGCATAATTGGCCTTGTCTTCATTATCCACATGAGAAATACGAAACACTTTCTCTGTGTTCTGGATCCAGGTAAGAACAACAATAGGATTAAGAACACCTGAAAACTCCGTAGCACTACTACTCTTGAAATCTTTGAACGTGGGACGCTTCACCTCCCCTTTTGAAGATTCTCAAGTGGCTTTCTCTTTCCCTTTGCCTTTATCACCATTCTTTTTGTGTTCTTCGAAAGTTTTCTGAATAATACCATTAAGTTTACCCAAGAGTCGCTCCTCACGAGGGGATACTGGAGTATTTACTTCATCAAGACGAGGATCTCCACCCATTTCTGGTGTATGGCTACCTTCCTGTTCAACCATTCTTCTGTAAATTTTGAAGCAACATAGTATTTTAGAATATTAGGATTTATTATTACCTAATAATTTTACTTAAATATTTCCTATGGTTTGTATCCATATACTTACAATGAATCCATTCATATATTGAACTTCCAATAGTTTAAGTCTAAATACCAATCCGTGGAATTTAGTTCACTTAAACTACTGCTCTGATACCATGATTGAAAGACCCACACTTTCGTATTTATGAAAGACCCAAACTTTCATACTTGACAATATAGTTACTCCAAAACATGCTACTTGCATATTCATAAAAACAATATTTTACATTGATAAAGTGATTACAAACAGCTGGATACAAACCGACTATGACAAACTGTTATATATTACATAACTTCCCAGGATACTATAATTTATACATACATGAGTACAAAATACAGTAGTTTCAAACTATTCAAAATCTTCCAACAGTATACGATTATACTGGTTACTTATCTCCTGCAATTTGTTAAACATTGAGAGGGGTAAGCGATGACGCTTAGTGAGTTCAATAATAGATACAATATAACGTTATGCCATATATATACTTCAATATGGCAGAAGCAAAGAGGAACAAGGAACAACAAAGGCATATGTGAATCATGTGACAACTTTCCATATCAATCAATGATTTGATTCAAAGATATACAATCAAGGAGACATAACAATTTTTGATTAACATTTTGGTAGATTTCAGGCTTATAGCCCTTTCTAACCTTCTACCTATGCCATAGAATGGAAGTCATTCTCTTACGGGGACATGCTCTACATCGCTAGAGGCTACATACTTGTAGTTTAGGGCTTGGTTTTGGGACTTTGGCTTGGATGGCCAAAGAAAAGAGGTTTCCAGAGGTTGAGGGTGTATATCTAGCCTCTATAAGACCTCTAAAGGATTAAAGTTGCAAACTTTAATAGCCTTCGTGTTCCATTCATGCAATATGTCCATTATGAAGCCAAAAGTGAACCTTAGAGGGTGTTTCTAGCATGCATGGACGTGAAGTTGGAAACTTTACATGATTAAACCATCTTAGGACCTCAAATATATAATATGAAACGTTGAAGCAAGGGTTTGAGGCTTAACGGGTCAAGACCCTCCTCAAAGGAGCTAGGGTTTGGGACTAAAGCTTATTAGATGATCTTTGGGGGTAAAGTTGGAAACTTTACCCGTCTAGACGTCTCTATGGTTAGGGATCTCAAGTTTGGAACCTTTGGATTCAAGAAAAAGGGCTTAATGCATTAAGTTGGTTGACAAATTGGAGAACTTGACGAGTTCACAGGGGAACTCGGCGAGTTGGGTTGGAGTTACCACGATTCTATTGGAAAATGGAGGAACTCTACGAGTTAGATTGCAACATTGTGATTCTGGCTTTGGGATGGACTCGATGAGTTATATGGATAACTCGACAATTCAGGTCAACTTGGAGCGTTGACTTTGACATTGACCTTGACTTTTCCGTAAACAGGCTTGACTTTTAAGGGGTTTGAAGGGTTCAGTTGTATCTAACGAATTGTTTATGATTAAGGAGGTAGTAGAACTGATACTCCGAGTTTAGACCTACTCAACTACAATTCACATTTGAGGCAAGTCTCCTCACCATACCAATGGGTTAAAGGCACCAAGGCTGGACCATTATGTGTTATGTGGAATGCTAGTTGTTTACGTGATATGTGATATGCAAGGTGTCCTTGTGATACTCGCATGGAAGACCCCGGGGGGTTCCTGTGGCGGTGGACTAAGACCATGTTGGGGTTCCCATGGCTTTCGGTGTAAGATCTTGGAAGGTTTCCATGGCATCCTATTATGTTTGCATATTTAGCTTATATGCCATTTATGTGGTTAGCTAAATCCGTATGGGGGTTCCCATGGCAGTTAGGGAAGACCATGTGGGGGTTCCCGTGGAAGGCAGTTAAGACCATGTGGGGGTTCCCATGGCAGGTAGTTAAGACCATGTGGGGGTTCCCATGGCAGTGGGTTAAGACCATGTCGGGGTTCCCATGGCAGTGGGTTAAGACCACGTAGGGGTTCTAGTGGCACCTGGTGTAAGACCTTGGCAGGTTTCCATGGCATCCTTATATGTTTATATGCATGGATTATGTAGCTTATATGGCTGATATGGTTTATGTGATTATGTGGATTGCGTGGGGTATGTTATGGGAAACTCACTAAGCATTAGCTTACAATTTGTTGGTTGTTTCAGGTACTTCGGGATCTAAGGGCAAGAGCCCGACATGATGGCGCGGCATGCACTCTCTGGCATTTTATTGGGGACGCTCTATTATTATGAATAAATTGTTTTATGTTATGGATTTTGAAAACAAATGTGATTGGAATTTTATGTTTTATGGAAATGATTTCGTTACTTAAAAATGAAAAAATTTATTGGAAATTTGGGCTGTTACAGCACATGATCCATACTCGAACTGAGGAAAGCCATGGTGAATCTAGGAATCCTACGGTTTAAGGATTCTTGGGTATGTTCTGATCATTTGTATGATTGTTTTTCAGAATTGTGATGAGTACACGTGGAGGAGGTTCAGGTTCCAGTTCAGGCTTAGGTGTAGGTACTGAGTCGATTGATGAGCGGATGCAGGAGTTCATCTCGTCAGAGATTACCCACAATATTTTGGAGCGGACTCCTATGATCTTAGAAATGGTCAATGAGGGGATTATAGAGATTCTGGATGAGCATATGGTCGCGTTTCACACTGGGATTATGGCTATTGTGGGAGATTGCGCTCTTTTTTTTCCGAGAGTTTCATGCTTGTGGAGCTCCCATGTTCTTTGGGGAGAAGGACCCCATTGCTAGTAGGATATCGTTGGCGGATATGGTGAACGCTTTCCAGACGAGTTTCTGCCTTGAGGGGTTGAAGGTGAGATATGCTTCGCGTCTTCTAAAATACAAAGCTCAGGATTGGTGGGAGGAGGTATACTTCGCTTTGGGAGGCGAGGCCGTGGAGACGATGACTTAGGCTGGGTATGTGACCCAATTTAGGGCAAAGTTTGCACCAGCTAATGAGATGTAGTAGTTGGCGAGGGAGTTTCATGACCTTTTCCAGACGACTGAGATTGTGGCATAAATCACTGCCAAGTTCCGGGAGAGGGCTTTGTTGATTCCACAGTATGCAGTGGGTGAAGAGATGAAGAAGGTTAGGTATCATGATATACTGAGGGATGATATCAGGGAATTTGTGAGTTTGTCAGGGTGCGAGACCCTGAATGATATCATTTCTAGAGCCCGATAGTGGGAGATCGATTTGGATAACCTCAGGAAGAGGAAGTCAGAGTAGATTCAAATTGCAGCGGGCTAGGCGAAGAGGGCCAAGACTCAGGATTCATGTTTAGGTGGCCATCAAGTTCGGGCCCGTTATGCCAAGTGTGGTAGGAACCATGAGGGAGGATGTCAGGAGACAGGTCGGGGATGTTTCAGTTGTGGTCAGATGGATCATTTCAACAGGGATTGCCCCATGGATCGATTTCGATTTGTTTTCACTGCAACCAGGTTAGCCACAAGAAGGCTGACTCTCCGATGTTGAGGGGTGGAGCATTGAGTGCACCTGCTCCAGTTACTTTGAGGATCACTGATAGTATGGCCATGAGAGCCTCATGCACATTGTAGAGCACCTTTTATGGATTTTTGAGCTAAAAACCCCATGCATGTGCACCAAGTTTGGAACTTTACGTATAAAATGGACATTAGGAGGCCAAATCTATGGTTTTGATGTGTTAAGACCCATTTAAATCAAATGTATAGTAAAGATCAAGGATGGACTCGCCGAGTTGTTCTTGGGACTCGGTGAGTCGGGGTGTAATGACCACCAAATCCATTATGCGAATGGACCAGTTGTTAGGGAGGGAAGTCCCGTAGATGTTTAGACGCGAAAAAGGACCTGAGAACCATGGGACTTGATGAGTGTATGAACAGACTCGGCGAGTCCAAGGCAATCTCCCAACGCTTGAAGATGGACTCGACGAGTTGTTCTACAACTCGACGAGTCATAGACTGGACATGTTCTTATGAGGGAGATGAACTCGCCGAGTTCAAGGAAGAACTCGGCGAGTCGGATGGAGATGGTACCGATAGTTTGAAGGGAGAAGAACCCGTCGAGTTCTTGCTAGACTCGACAAGCAGAGTTGGGGTTGTATCGGATTAGTGGAGTATGGACTCGGCGAGTTGGCAGGCTAACTCGGCGAGTCAGGTCAACTGGATGTTGACTTTGACCAAGGTTAACTTTGTCTGGTGATGGTATTGACCCTGGTTAGGGTCATATGTTCTGTTTGATGACTTGAGGATTGTCGTGTAGGGATTGAGGAGTCGAGGGGATCTGACCTTCACACCGGGGGCAGTTCAGACGTTACACGACATCGAGGTGAGTTACCTTCCAGTAGGGGTGGGTCTAAGGACACAATGTCAACCCACCAACAGGGATATTTAGTAGGTAATTGTCTTTGTGATAATTATCTTGGTTTGGTTATGTGACTTGGTCATGAGATATGCTTGTGTAATATGAGCGTTGTGTTAGTGGTAATGACAGGGAATTGTCTTTCCCTGGCATAGGTCGTTAGGACCAATGGGTAGGTCAGTACCCCGATATGCCTGACTGTATGTTTATACCTTGCTATTGTATGCTAGTGGTAGGGGTGAAATAGTCACCGATTACCGGTTGAAAGATACCGATGGCGGATACCGGTTGAAAGATACCGATGGTAGTTACCAATTGAAAGATACCGACGATATATATTATATGGTATGCGGTATGATGGGGGAAACTCACTAAGCTTTGTGCTTACAGTTTTTGGTTGTGGTTTCAGGTACCTCTTCGTTAAAGGGGAAGGAGTCGGCGGTGTAGCAGCGCATCACACACATGATTTCCGCATGGAGTTTTCTGGGATTGTACTATGATTTTTATTACTTTCGATGATATGGTTTTCAGACACGCTGTTATGGTTTTTATAAATTGATATGACATTGGTAATGTTTGGTAAATTATGTTATGAATTACTTAATTTAAAATGAAATTTTTGGCCTTGATTTTTGGTATGTTACACTATGGGTTATTAGCAACCCTTGAGACTACTCGAAGTCTCAATGGGTAAACATCATGCCCTGTAGATTATCAACAATCCTGGAGACTACCCGAAGTCTCAGCACACACAGTAACACATATCACAGTACAACGAATAGAAGCAGCAGGTTAACATATATATATATTCTACCACACATGTAAGTATAGTGAGAATACTCACCTCACACGAAAGACAATAAAATTCACACGCTAACTGTCAAAACTAGACTTTGCCTAATGAAACCAAATAACCCTAATTAGAAATTAAGGTAATTATCCAAACTCAACTAGTCCCAAACCAAGTATAATACATAATTTGGGAAATAGAATGTTTTCCCCCTTCCAAGACCAAAACCATCACAGTTAACCAAAAGTCACACTCGTTTAAAAAGTCCAAGGTCAACACAGTTGACCTTACACGCTACATAACACATGCGTAGAGCCCAAAGCCTGAAAACGAGCTCCCACCTGGCTAAGCGGGGCATAGCCAGATTTATACATGACGTACACAATTTAAACTCAAGTCTTAACTTTTAAGCTCTTAATCATTAAGACACTCTGTCGCAACCTCAGATCTAGCCCTAAAAGGTATTCTAATCCATAAAGTCTCCAACTTTATGCCTTTGCATGGCTAAAGAGATCTCAAAACCAAAACCCTAACTTCAAACATCACCAAAAACCCCATAACTCATGCATGGATGAAAGGAAAAGAGCAAGCTTGCATTTTTATAACATCATGCACTAAAAAATGTTTGAAAGGACAACTCAAATGGCCTGGAGTAGTTCATACTCACAAAGACCAAGGTTTTAGGTCACAAAGAACATGAAATTAAACTCTAGCAAGATCTAGCAAAGCAAGCCTCAAGGTATGAACTTTATACCTTTTGTAGATGAACAATGAGGTGATTTTATATCCAAGAGACTGGATGCTCCAATACTTCTCTAATGATGTTCCTTCACCACCAAGAACACCAAAAAATCACTTACAAGCTTCAAAACTCACACTCAAGGGTTAGGGTTTCGATATCAGGGCTAAGAGGGATAGAGGCTGGTTATAAGAAGGTCCAAGAGGAGTTAATGTCCTTAAATAGGGGTAGGGTGGCAATTTATGACACGACACGACAAAAATACACGACACAAACGAAATTGGGACGAAACTGAAATTTGAATTCGTGTTCGTGTTAACTGTAAAGAACACAATGTCATGTCGTGTTGTGTTTGTGTTCAAAATTTGACATGATTTAGTAGTTCTTTATCATGTTTTTCGTGTTTGTCGAGTTATATTTGATAAAGTATTCATTAAATAAACTAGTTTTTAGTATATGTTATATTTTTCGTGTCGTGTCGTGTCGTGTTTGTCGTTTTTTAATTCATTCGTTTTCGTGTTAGTTAAAAAAAACACGACATCGTGTCGTGTTATGTTCGAGTTACATAAAACCTTGTCGTGTCGTGTCGTGTCAGACAGAAACACGAAATGGTAGCACGATTTTCCACCCCTAAATAGGGGTCATAATCCTGGATTTTAGGGTTTTGGAACAACATGAGTACGTTCTGCGTACTCAACATTTATGGCCAATGTACTCAACAAAGTTTGTGATCCATTTAATGACTTACGCCCAACATACACTTCGTGTACGCCCAACGTAGGTACCTATTTTGCAATAAATGTCATTTTTAGGTTGTAAATGAAAATTACTGGAAAACGAGTGTTACAAATGCAGGTTTTTATCGAAGAGTAATCAAGGAGTTTTCAAATATTTCCCGACCTATGTGCAAGTTATTAAAAAAGGATGTGGAATTCAATTTTTTCTAATGCGTGCAAGCAATATTTGAAGCAATTAAAGAAACTTTTGATCACAACACCAATACTTCAATCATCGGATTGGATTTTTCCCATTGAAATTATGTGTGATGCTATTAACCATGCAGTAGGAGTGGTGTTGGACAAAGAAAGGATCAAGTGCCACATGTCATCTACTATGCTTCCAAAACACTTGATCATGCACAAAGCAACTACTCTACCACTAAAAAAGAATTACTTTCAATTTTATTTTTTAGAGAAATTTAGACAATACTTATTGGGTTCTAAAGTTATCATTTTTCTGATCATGAATCCATTTTTTCTGCTAAGAAGGACTCAAATTCTCGACTATTTTGGTGGATATTGCCTCTTCAAGAGTATGATATTGAGATAATGGACAAAGGTGGAAATGTGAACCTTGTGGCAGATCTTTGAGTAGAATTGCGGAGCCTAAACACACCACTCCAATTTAAGATGCTTTCCCGGACGAGTAGTTATTTTCAACTCAAGTAGCTCCTTGGTACGCAGACGTTGCCAATTACATTGTTACCAATAAATCCCATTCGGAATTCTCAAGATGACAAAAGGACAAGATAAGAAAGATGCCAAAAGGTAGTGTGGGATGAGCCCTATCTATGGAAATATTACGTGAATCAAGTGATCCAAAGGTGTTTAGAGCAACATGAGGTACAATCTATTTTACATTTATGTCACACCAAGGCATGTGGAGGGCATTTTGGTCCCCAAAGAACCGCAAAGAAAGTCATCGATAGTGGTTTCTATTGGCCCAATATTTTTCGTGGCTCATATGCATTGTGTGCATATTGTGAGAGATGCAAAAAGTCCAGATCCTTTACTTTAAGGAACCAAATGCCTCTTACCCCAATTCTCGTTTGTGGGATATTTGATGTGTGAGGTATAGACTTCATGGGACCATTTCTGCCCTCTTTCGGTTTTTCTTTTATATTAACGACGATGAACAATATGTCCAAATGGGTGGAGGTGAAAGATACCCCTGCTAATGATTCAAAAGTGGTCGTAATTTTGTCAAGAACCAAAATTTTTCCAGATTTGGCACACCAAATGCACTAGTAAGTGACCGAGGGACACACTTTTGCAATAAGATACTTGAAATTGTCTTAGAGGTAACATCCCAAAAACAGTGATAAAAGTTTTCATTTTAAAACTCATTAGTTCCATAGATCAAGTGTCTCAAAATCAATCATAATATAGTGTATCAAAATCATCAGAGTAAAATAGTCATAAATGTGGAATAATGAGGGGGATGTTGTGCGATCATGTCGAGACCTTCCCTTTCGAACTGGAAGTACCTGAAATTATTCAACCACAATGTTGTAGCACAAAGCTTAGTGAGTTCCCCAAAATACCACATACCATACATATAATTGCCATGGGCTACCCCCATGATCTTTTCCAAGAACTCCAGGGTTTTCCGAGAATACCATGGGCTACCCCCAAGGTCTTACAACTAAGTGCCATGGGCTACCCTCATGGTCTAACATCTAAGTGCCATGGACTACTTCTATGGTTTTTCATACAAATATCATGGGCTACCACCACCCCTTCCATGCAAGTATCACAAATACAACTAACATCCTACACAATCCAATGGGTCAACATTAATGCCTTCAACTCCCAAGTACAATGAGAAGACTCATTATATGAAGATAAACATCTAATGTCGCTCTCACTATCACGAAAACAGATGTTATACACCACCTATACCGCCACATAATTTAAAATCTTAGCACTCCTTCCAAAACAAGGAGTTTGACCAAAAGTCTACGGTCAAATTTGACTTCAGTTGACTTGCCACGTCGTGGCCATCCTTGATCATTCCATGGCCTACAAACGAAAAAACAATTGCTAAATCTCCAATCTCCACGCCATAGGCATTGGGTTTAAAACATCATAATGGGTTAATTCGTTTCCTTCGATTCCAAGAGCTCCAATGCTCAGATTTGGTCCTTTATATGGTCTAGGTGGATAAAGTTTCCAACTTTATCCCTAAAGACTCTCCAAGAGATCAAGATCTAAAACCCTAGGTCCAAAAACCAAAACATGGAATGGACTTATTCATTAAGCACTTAATCTCGAAAATTCCAAGTCCATCAACTCCAAAAGAGTTTCCAACACCAACACTAACCTAAAAGTTGGTGCTTTATAGACATGCATGTCCAATGCATGTCTTGAGCTCATATTAGATCAAAAATGGGGATTTTGACCAACATCGCATTCATGGTTCAACCACTACATCATACTATAGATCCAAACCATTAATCACTAAAAATAAACCATATATTCATAAAGTTGAAACACTACTAGAAAAACAGCCTTTTATGACGCTCATTGCGCGTCGTAAATGGCTCAGATGACGCGCAAATGCGCGTCAAGGAAGGCCCTGTCATAAAGAGAGACGACGCGCAGTTACGATGCACCTTTACGACACGCAATGCGTATCAAGGAAGGCCCTGTCATAAAGGAAGACAACATGCATTCGCATGTCGTAACCTTACGACGCGCGTGTTAATGACACGCAATGCGTATCAAGAAAGCCCCTGTCAAGAAAGGCCATGTCATAAATGAAGATGACACACATTTTTGTATATCATAATTTTAAATGTTTAAAAAAAAATATTTTTTATAGATTTACTAATTTTCAGATTAAATTTGCATTTAATGCATCATAATAGAAAATAAAATATCATATACAAAAAATATAATCCATTTCATAAAATTTAATACAAAAATAGAATCCATTGCCTAATATTTTATTACAAATTTGACATTTTTTTTGTTTCCGTACTTTGACAATTTGTGCTGCTGCTGATTCCGGAGCCAATCCGCGACTGCATTCCAGAGCTGATTCAGTGGAAAGAGCATCCCAGACTCCATCACTTGAAATTACAAGCCGCCCAAAAGCAGAAGATAGCTGAAGATCATGAATAAATAAAAGTTGTTAATAAAAAGAGGAATAAATTGAGTTTAATTACTAAACACCAACATTCAAACCAATTAATGAAAGTTAAAGCATCTAAATAATATAGCATGGGATGCAAATATATCATGCATCGTACAAACAATGAAGATTTTTAGTTTCTGGAAGATTATTGACATCGTTGGGATTAAGAGTTTTATTTGCTTATCCACTGCACCTCATATGTTTCCATCACATTTAAAGGATTATAATGCTACATAGCTCTATTAAAGATGTTGTAATATCTCTCTATTGTTATGCATGAAATCAAGACATATGATCTTCTAATACTAGAAAACAAGAGCTATTCGGAATAATAAAGCTACATACCTGAGTTTGCAAGAGGTATCGCAAGGTGCTGCCGACTCAAAACCAAGCAGCCTTAGGCACTTATCAAGGACTGAACTGAGGATTCACATCTAATAGAAAAAAGATAAAAGTATAATTACAAGGATTAATAAAAGCTATTCGGAATAATAAAAAAAAGTCAAACCTTTAGTGCTTTCCAAGTGGTTGATTTGAGACCTGCAATTTTTTGCATCCATTGTTGTCATGACCTTCATACATGGGGCCCAATGCAGAAACAACATCGTGTGGACGAAGGGAATTGGAGAGTTGACTAGTCAAACAATCATCCATGAGTTTTTTCACTAAGCCTACCTCTTTGCTGCATTGATTTAGATTGGAAGTTGATGAGGTGAACAAAGTTATGTTAAAGATTTGACATTAAAATAGAAAACTTGGGAAGAATTTATCACATGTGGAAAGTTATCAAATAACCATTCAAATCTAAACTTTCAGATGCATATATAAACTTTAAGTTACAAAAAGGGTCCATGTGCTTTCTGATTTTACAGTGTTTAGTCTAAATTTGACAACTTTTTCAACTTCAGTCCTTATATGTCAAGCTCTCATATTGATTTTGGTTCTTAAAACCTTGAAATAAGGACCAAAATCGATATGAAAACTTGAGATAAGGACCGAAACAGAAAAAGAATTTAATTTTGGACTAAACGTGGTCAAAACAGGAGGCATAGGGACCATTTTTTAATTTACAATAAAATCAAATTACTGGTTACCTCTGGGAGATATATGTGAAGATGATTGAGCAAGGATATGTATTTAGGGATTCTAGCTTGTAATTTTGAGGAAAATGATCTTGGAGTAACAGTATCACCAACATTAGTGCCTGATATATGATTTCCATGATAGTAATTACAAATTCCATTATGATTTTCAACGGCTTCAAGAACAGGAGCATTGTCTCGGGTCAACCAGTCAAACTGATGAACACCTTTGACTTCAATAATGGCAGGTGAGATGGGGTTTAAGGCAAACCATGAGTGCATGCCTGCGTATGTTTTCTTATCAGTGATGACATGGAAAACAATCTTCTCAGGTGTTAGAGATGACTGGACTGTAGAAGTGACCACAACAGTAGCTGCCAAGATGTTGTCAGTTGAAAGGATAAAATGGTAATATGAGTTGTCAGAAAGGTGTTAAACAATAATGGTGAAACTTATTCAATTCCAAAATATGTCAATGTTGTCAACAGCCAAAATACAAACACATGTGATAAGCATCTACACAAAACACAATCAAAATTACAACTTGAAGAAATTTTATTTTAGAGCAACAGAAAAATGAAATATCAAAATTACCAATGAAACCCTGTATGATGATACAAATTCCCTAAGAGAATGAGCCCCTTCTTCCTGATACCAAGATCCATCTCTGCATCATATGGAAGATTTTTGTCAGATAATGATCATTTATTGGAAAAATTACATAATAGAAGAAAGATTATGAAGATATCAGATATAGATCTATATCTGATATCTTCTTAATCTTTCTTCTATTATGTAATTTTTCCAATAAATGATCATTATCTGACAAAAATCTTTAATAATGCTGCAAAATAGAAATACAATAAAATATATATTATAATAAAATATATTTTAGTATCCAGATTCCAGACTACAAAATTTACAAATCAAAATTAATAGTAAACAATAAAATATGAAAGCGAGAAACCTACGATAAGCAAGCATGCCACCAAGCGTAGTTGTCTTTAGACAATCCCTAATTAACCTTCCTTGTAAGTGCGATTGTATGCTGTATAGAATTGTCTTCAAGGAGTTGGATGTTCATCTAAGTGTTGCAAATAAACAAATGTAAAAAAGAAACGCAGATTAGGGTCTGCAGTAACACAAACAAAATGAAACACGAATATATCAATAAAGAGTAAAATTCTGAAAATTTAGGGCAAAACCAACTATTGCCTTATGTTCCTTCTTGTATATTTAAAATGTTGAAGATTGAATCGATTGCATGGCGAGGTTGATTAGGGTTCGAGTTTTCTCTTTCACCAAAGTTATGGAATCATATTCAATGCAAAAGAAGAGGCATCGAATGGAGGATAAATGTCGAAGTGGGGATAATTAGGGTCCAGCACGATCGATCAACGAGTCTCTATTGGGAGTGGAACGGGTTTCACTCAAGTGGATTTTACTTGGAACCGGAAACATGCCTTCCTCAAAGAGAAAGAGCAAGAGTACGAGAGGTTGTGTTGATTCATGCATCATTTTCTGAAGCGGTGGTGGAGTTAGGTGTCACGAAGAGAAAGAAAGGTGAAGATATATGTCGATTCGGCGGCAGTTTTGTTTACGCCATCGGCTTTTCTTTAAATCCATCTAACGCGCTGTACGCGCTTCTTAAAAAATAAGGTTTTTGTATATAATAATGATATATATATATATATATATATATATATATATATATATATATACCTTCATTAAGAAGTTCAAAGCGAATATAGCCTGGCTTGACTACACAAGCAACAAGTTGAGTATCTGTATTCCCATTACAATTTCTTTCTTCTTCTTCTGTTAAACTCTTTTCCTGATTGAGAAAACATACATTTATAAATGGATGGTTTATTTATATCCACATATGTTCAAATGTAAAATTACTAACATGCCCCTTCGGGTGGTCATTTGTCCCTTCTAGATGGGTATCAGTATCATGCTGCAATTTGAGATTGCAAGAAATAAATCAGCAGTTTATTGAGAAATAAATTTGAACAAATAATTTTTTTACCTTTTTTGAAATTTTAGTAAGTTCTCGCTTCCATTGTCTCTTAGCTTTTTTTCTTCTAGCACTTCTACTAGGGCCCTAAGGATTCATACTAAAAGTTATTTATGGTTTTGTATGATTAACATTTAACAAGCAGATAAAAATGTTGTATTTGTTTAACTAAGAATGAAAAGACCTTTTTATCCCCATCAGGTGTAGTAGAGGCTTGTTCAATTCCTTGGACATTGTCTTCTAGATATTCTCCACTCTTACATAAATTAGACGGATGGAGAATTATTCCTACATAATTGTAACACTAGTCTATATACACATACATGGCATCAAGATTACAAATTACCTCTTTGTCCTTCAAGAAGATTTAACCTTTTTGTCACTTGTTTCAGCATCTCCCATGTTAGCTTCCTCATTTGGTTTAATCTTCTTCTTGCTAATGGTTTTACTTTTATCATCATCAATGTTGCAAATTTCATCTCTAACTTCACCTTCATCACCACTCATCACCCTGTGTTTCTTCTTCCTATGAAACCCAAAGAGAGCCCAAGAACAAATTTAATAGAGAAAAAGTAACAAGAAAACTTATATGTATATATGTATATACATATTATGAATTACCTCTTCAACTTGGGAGGAGATTTAACTTCTATAAGGATTGTTTGAGCACCCCCATTCTCCTTGCTTGGTTTAATGATTTTCATGGGACAAAATTTGTCATTATTAATGTTGTTGTCCTCTGTCACAACTTCATCTTCAACAACATCCATCATTGTTCGGTGTTTCTTGTTCCTATGTTTCACAAAAGCAAACTCATGTAACACAAAAACAAATAAAATTGAAAGTCAATTTTATCATAAATATAACACAAAAACGAAATGTACATTAGATTACATGACTTACTTTGAGCTCCTAGATGTTTTAGAGGCTTTTATTTTCTTGGAAGTTGTTTGTATAGGTGAAGGTTCATCTTCCAACTTTTCATCTTCAGCATCCTCAGATTCACTTTGGTATCCTCCAGTTTCCTTATCAAACTCTTCATTTGCCAGAAGTAACATGCCATTATTTACAGGTTCTTTCCTGTTGACTTTTGGATAGTCAAGTAAATTACCAGCATCTACCCCCTGTATTGCTTCAACCAAAGCCGTTTCTTTTCTTTTCACATTGAAGTAACAAACAAACATATGTCCACTTGTTAAAGAACTAGTTACATGTTTGTATGAAGAAAGTAGTAAAAAGTTAAAAATTAAGCTGACCAAATTATTTCCTTGTCCTTCAAGATTCGAGTTGACTCAGATGGGGGCAATACAAAGTCGTCCATCTGCAAGAGGTAGAAAATAGAAATTACTTACTTTGAAAACCATAATGGGGTAAAAACACTATTGTTGTAGTCTTTCAGAGTTCAAGTCAAATGGATCTAGTTTCTGTTCAAAACTCACAGGTACATCAGAGGGAGAGTTGGTATTATCTCCTCCCACATGGACTGTAAGTGAAATGTGAGCCCATGTTAGTAGGCTAATAATAAACTCCAGGCATGGATTTAGTTATTTGAAGGTTATCTACAATAGTTTGATGTTCAATACAAGAATTCAGCTTTTTCAGGGATAGAATGCACTACTCATTTTACTGCGTTAAGGTAAAACTGACCATTGTAAACAGAGGTTAGGATAACAATTCTGTGTCAATTGATGATCACAATAGCTGTTCAAAAGAGAAGAAGAAGAAGAAGAAAAGTGGTCAGTGTCTCATAACTTGACAACCAATCCTTCTGTGAAAACTTGGGGACAACAGCAACGAGAGTGACCTTGTGGTTGTTCCATTTTCACTGCTTCTAATTATCTTGTACTTCTTGAAACATTCCATACAATATTTATTAGCTTATTCTTTTACAACAAGAAGGGTATTTTCGTCTCTTTAACAGCAAAATGGTGAAAACATGCATACCTTAAGGGATAATGCGTGCCTTGAATCTACATAACAAATGAGGGATTGACTGTCTGTGAAATTATACCAAGCATGTTAGCAAAGTCAACCCTAACAAACAAATAAATCTAAAGATAATGAAAAAAGAAGAAGCCAAAAACCGGATTCGTGTTCTGTGGGTTTGAAAGGAGACGCTGAATGAACTGTGAAATAGCTGGACTTTGCATAAGCTGACTCATTGCAATGGGATCAGGGGTAAAACCTATCATTCGTTCTAGACGTTTCCTTAATTCGATATCGCTTCACCTCGAGGTCCTCATCTTCCTGATTTGATTTGGGAGACATGTATTCAACAAGAGCTAATGAAGAATTAGTCGATTTGGAAGGAGGAAGAGCGAATATCCTTGTTCTTCCTGAAGACGCCGATATAAAAGCCCTAGTTCTTGGGTCTGCCCTTGTGAGGTCGGGAGCATAAAGCCCTAGTTGTTCCTTGATATCGGGGACAAAAGGCCTTAAAATCATCGGCGATGTGAGTGTGAGGAGTCATAGATCTTCAATCGTCGGCTCTATGAAAGATTTTGTGAGGTCTGATTTTTGGGTAAGGTTGGGTTGGGAATCGGTAATTTGATGTTACAGAAGGGATATAGCGGTGTTGGTGCTGAAGGGTCGCATGAAAATGGAGGTGGGGTGACTCCGCCGAGACAATGATCGTTATCATCATCGTCGTGAGGCATTTGATCACGAAAGCAAGAGCAATTCTGGTATGAAGAGAAGGCCTAAGGATTTTTCTTCCTAATTGGAAGAGGCGGGGGGTTTAATTTTTGGGATTCAATAGGCGGGTGAAATCCCGCGTTAAAAACGCGTGTTTCATTAAAATGTTATAAAGCGACACATTCAGACGACGTACATTTTATGAAAGGCGCCCTCCGCGTTTCCTTTTTTTTTCTAACACTAATTTTAGGGCACGCACAGATGCGTGTTATCTATCCTTCAAATTTTGCAAAACTAACATTATTTTTTAGGGCACGCCCAAATACGCGTCCTCTATCAGCGAGTGTCATTGTTTGCGCGTCATTAAAGGGCTATTTTCTAGTAGTGAAACGTTTATGGGATCTCACCATCCCAGCTAACAAGAACTAGATGAAAATGGGACAAAACTCAAGATCTAGCAACTTAGCAACATAAAGGTAGAGTCTTGGACACTTAAAAAGGTCCAAAAACATGCTAGGAAGAGGAATGGGAATTTGCTTGATGATCCTTGGGTTACTCGTTCTTTCTCCTTCCTTCAAAATCTCCCAAAAACACCAAAATAAGCTTCAATAATGGAGGAAAAGGAATTGGGGTTTCTTTAGAGATAAGGAGGGTGGTGGAGGTTGAGGATGAGCAAAACTTAGACTCCTTATTCCTTTAAATAGTGTGAAAACCCTGGAAAATTAGGGTTTAAAACATCAGCGGCGGCCACGCCATGGCAGGTCAAAAGAAACTCGCGATCAAAAAATGCATCGCCACGTCGTGGTGGCCATTCCCCATGCCACGACGACCGTCAAAAGCCAAAATTTAATAAAATAAAATGTACCTCTAGATTCAAATGTTACAACTCTCCCCCACTTAAATCAGACTTCGTCCTCAAAGTCCGTTGCTGCAAATAACTTTGAGTAATGCTCTCTCATCTCCTCCTCAGGATCCCACGTCCGTTCTAAAACCTTTCGGTGTTGCCATTGCAACTAAGCCCACCACCTTGTTGTGTAAGTTCTTCATCTTCTTATCAAGGATCGTGATCGATCTCTCTACATAGTTCAGATGGTCATCGAACTGAATATTATCCAAAGGAACCACTGCGGAATCATCAGCACGGTACTTCCATAACTGAGAGACATGGAATGTGTAGTGGATATGACTAAGCTCATCATGCAGATCCAACCGGTAAGCAACCTTGCCCACCCATGTGATAATCCTAAAGGGGCTGATATACCGGGGGCCTAACTTGCCCCGCTTCTGGAATCATATGACACTTTTAGACGCACAAAATCTTCCACCTAAAACTCAATGTATGATCACCGTCGGTCAACATAACTCTTCGGGCAACTCTGCACGGTTTGCAGTCGACCTCGCACCTGCTAAATCAACATGGTGGTCTTGAGTACTATCTCAGTATTCCCCATAACCTGATGCCCGACCTCACCCTAGCAAATCGAGGTCCATTATTTCCTCCCGTAGAGCATCCCGAAGGGTGGTTGATTGATACTGGTGTGGTAACTGTTGTTGTAGGAGAATTTGGTCAGTGGAAGATTAGTATCCCAACTCCCGCCACAATCTAGGAAACATGCCCTGAGCATATCCTCAAGCGTCTGAATAGTTCGCTCACTCCGTCTGTTAGTATGGGGGTGGTATGTTGTGCTGAAAAGCAGTCAAGTATCCAACTCCTCATGAAATTTCCTCAAAAACTTGGAGGTGAAGTGAATATCTCAATTTGAAACCACCGAAAATGGCACTCCATGCTGAACCACCACCTCCAGGATGAACCACCACCTCTCAGATGTAGAGGTCAACCAATTTCTCGGCGGAAATGCTCTTAACAATAGGTATGAAATGAGAACTCTTGGTTAATCTATCCACAATGAACCAAATAGAACCAACCATGCGTACCGTCCATGGCAATTTTGTGATAAAATCTATGGTGATATCTTCCCATTTCCACATGGGAATATGTGACGAATGCATCTTGTCGTGGGGTCTCTGATGTTTGACCTTGACTTTGCGACAAGTCAAACACCGCTCCACAAACCATGCTGCCAACCTCTTCATACAGAGCCACCAGTAAATCAACCTTAGATCCTTATACATCTTCGTGGCTCATGGATTGATCTAGAACTTCGATTTATGAGCCTACTCCAGTAGTGTATGTCTAACCTCATAAGCAACCGGAACCCAAACCCTACCACACTTAGTCAACAACCCACAACTATCAATGAAAAATAAAGGGATACGACCCCTGATTCGCTATGTCTTCCAATTTTCCTTCTTCAACCCTTCTACCTGAGCTTTCTTGATCATATCCAACAGAGGAGAAAAAATAACCATCCTCAAACATAGATCCCTGATTGGTGTACTCATGGCCTTGTGACTTAAGGCATCAACCACACTATTGGTCTTCATGGGTGATATAAAATCTCGCAATCTTAGTACTTCACCGCATCCATCCACCTCTGTTGCCTCATATTCAGGTTTGACTGATCCATCAAGTATTTTAGGCTCTTGTGATCAGTGTAAATAGTACACCTGACTCTATACAAATAGTGCGGGATATCTCCAGAAAAGTCCCAATATTTTGGACAAATTTTTAATAAAGTCTTAAATTACATTTTTTGAATAAAAAAGTCCTGACTTTTTCATCTTTTGAATAGAAAAGCCCAGGAAACCTGCTAATTTATTCACTTTAGCCCCTTTTGACATGTTCAGCAGGTCATGGTACCAAATTGTTTTTGCAGATTTCGTCAAATTTTTTATATAATATATAAACATATTTTTTACATATCTATATCTATTTTTATGTATTTGTGTATTTTTTATGTTTTTATATGTATATATTTACATATTTTTATGTATTTTAAATTTGTAAACATATATGTTTACTTATTTATATGTATTTTTAACAATTTTACATATTTTTTATGTATTTTTATGTGTTATTTTTTATATATTATGTATTTATACGTATTTTCAAATATTTTTACGTATTTATGTATCTTTTAAGTTTTTTATATAGATGTTTATGTATTTTAAGTGTATAAATGTATTTTTTACGTATCTATATCTATTTTAAGTATTTTACATATATTTTTTATGTATTATGTATTTATCTATTTTTTTTAGTTTTTTATATAGATGTTTTCGTATATTTATGTATTTTAAATGTATAAACGTATTGTTTTACGGATTTATATGTATTTTTTAAAAATATTTTACATATTTTTTGTGTGTTTTTATGTATTATGTATTTTTATATATTTTTTCGTATTTATCTATTTTTTTTAGTTTTCTTATATAGATGTCTATGTATTTTTATGTATATTAAATGTTTAATTGTATTATTTTTACATGTTTATATACTTTTTACATAAAAATAATACAATTAAACATTTAATATACATAAAAATACATAAACAACTATATAAAAAAATTAAAAAAATACATAAATACGCAAATATATATATATATAAATACATAATACATAAAAAAACACATAAAAACACACAAAAAAATATGTAAAATACTTAAAAATACATATAAATACGTAAAAAATATGTTTATACATTTAAAACACATAAATATACAAAAACATCTATATAAAAAACTTTAAAAGAATACATAAATACGTAATACATAAAAATATGTAAAATACTTAAAAAAAAGATATAAATACGTAAAAAAATACGTTTGTACACTTAAAATACATAAACATCTATATAAAAAGCTTAAAAAAATATATAAATACATAAAAATATTTAAAAATACATATAAATACATAATACATAAAAAATAACACATAAAAAATATGTAAAATGGTTAAAAATACATATAAATAAGTAAAAATATACATTTATACATTTAAAATACATAAAAATACCTAAATATATACATATAAAAACATAAAAAATACAAAAATACGTAAAAGGAAATATAGATATGTAAGAAATATGTTGATACATTACATAAAAATTTTGACGAAATCTGTAAAAAAGTCTCGTTATTTTCGAAAAATTAACAATTTGGTCCCATGACCTGCTGAACAGGTCAAAATGGCTAAAGTGAATAAATTAGCTGGTTTCTAGGGCTTTTCTATTCAAGAGGTAAAAATATCAAGACTTTTTATTGATCAGAGAGATTGTGTCTTGAGGATGTATTACGGGGGTTCCTTTGCGTGGGAACAAGGTCATCATAGGCATGGATTGGTTGAGCCCTAATGGGTGGTGATCAACTATGAGCAATAGTTGGCTCGTTTCAGGACCCCAAGTGGGGGAGAGTTGGTGATACAGAGCGAGAGGCCGCATCACGGGTCGACGTTGTGTTCAGCTGCGAGGGCTAGGCGCTACCTTCAACAGGGTTGCGCAGGTTATGTCGCCTACGTTATGGATACCCGGGAGACGGGTAAGGCGACCGTGAATGATGTGCCAGTTGTAAGGGGGTATCCGGATGTGTTCCCGAAGGAGTTTCCTGGAATACCTCTGGAGAGACAAGTGGAGTTCAGGATTGACCTAGTTTCGGGTGCGGCTCCTATATCCAAGGCACCATACAAATTGGCTCCTCCCGAGATGCAAGAGTTGTCTACACACTTGCAGGAGCTGTTAGACAGGGGATTTATCAGGCTGAGCAGTTCCACTTGGGGAGCCCCGATCCTGTTTGTGAAGAAGAAGGACAGGTCACATCGGATGTGTATAGATTACCATGAACTAAACAAGGTAACGGTGAAGAACCATTACCCACTCCCAAGGATTAACGATCTCTTCGACCAGCTTCAGGGGGCATCTTGGTTTTCCAAGATAGATTTACGTTCAGGCTATCACCAGATGCGAGTCAGAGATGAGGATGTACATAAGACTGCTTTCCGGACTCGCTATAGCCACTATGAGTTCGTGGTGATGCGCTTTGGACTCACCAATGCCCCTGCTGCATTCATGGATCTTATGAACCGTGTATGCAGACTGATGTTGGATCGGTCTGTGATAGTCTTTATTGATGACATCTTGGTTTACGAGGAGCACTTGTGAGAGGTGTTGGATATCGTGAGGAAGGAGAGCGTGTATGCCAAGTTCCCCAAGTGTGAGTTCTAATTGCGCAAGGTGCAGTTTCTGGGGCACCTTGTCAACCAGAACGATATTCTTGTTGACCTGGCCAAAGTGAAGGCCGTGATGAGATGGGAGTTTTCAGAGTTTCCATCTGAGATTCGGAGTTTCCTCAGGCTAGCAAGTTATTATCGGAGATTCATTCAGGATTTCTCCAAGATAGTGGTACCCCTGACTCGGCTGATGAAGAAGGCGTCTTTTGGCGGGGGGCCTGAGCAGCAGACATCATTCGAGACTTTGAGGTAAAGGCTATACGAGGCACCGATCTTAGCCCTGCCAGAGGGCGTTGAGGATTTTGTAGTATACTGTGATGCGTCCATTTCGGGTTTTGACGCAGTGTTGATGTATAGGGGGGACGTCATCGCCATTGCATCGAGGCAGTTGAAACCTCATGAGGCGAATTACCCGATGCACGACCTGGAGTGAGGGGCGGTTGTTTTCACCCTTTAGATTTGGAGACACTACCTTTATGGGGTTCGTTGTACCATTTACACAGACCACAAGAGCCTGAGGTATCTGATGGATCAGCCAAATCTGAACATGAGACAACGGAGATGGTTGGATGTGGTGGGGGATTACGACTGTGAGATCCTCTATCACCCTGGGAAGGCCAATGTTGTGGCCGATGCACTTAGCCGCAAGGCATTCGCAGTCCCAATAAGAGATATCTGTCTGAGGATGACAGTAGTGACTCCACTTTTGGAGCAGATCCGGGAGGCCCAACAGGAGGCTATGAAGGAAGAACATCGGAAGAGTGAGCGTATCGTGGGTCAGATTTCCTCCTTCGACTATGATAGCCATGAGATGTTGACACTCCATTTCAGAGTGTGGGTTCCATACGCAGGTGGTGTGCGCCAGATCCTGATGGAGGAGGTGCACAAGTCTAGATTTTCTATCCATCCCGGGGTGACGAAGATGTATAGAGATCTTCGTCCTGATTACTAGTGACATTGCATGAAGCGGGATGTAGCCCTGTACATTGAGAGGTGCTTGGCATGCAGGAAGGTCAAGACCGAGCACCATAGACCTCACAACAAGACACAACCGCTAGATATCCATGTGTGGAAATAGGAGGACCTTACTATGGATTTCATCATGAAGCTTCCCAAGACCGCACGGGGAGTAGATTCGATTTGGGTCATTGTGGATCGGTTGACCAAGAGTGCCCATTTCATTCTGATCTAGGAGAGAATTTTGGTCGAGAAGTTGGCTGAAATCTATATCAGGGAGGTAGTAGCTCGGCACGGGGTGCCAGTTTTAGATATTTCTTACCGAGATGTACGGTTCACTTCCAGATTCTGCACTTTAGCATGACTTTTCACCCGTAGACGGATGGTCAAGGCGAACGGACCATCCATACTTTGGAGGATATGTTGCGGGCGAGCGTTTTAGATTTCGATGGTAGCAGGGATACCTACCTTCCCTTGGCAGAGTTTTCCTATAATAATAGCTACCACGGCAACATCGACCGTCCTCTCTTCGAGTTGCTATATGGGAGGAAGTGCAGAACCCCAATATGATGGGGCGAGGTTAGGCAGAAGGTCATGGGGAGTATCCAAGTGGTACTCAAGACGACAAAGAGGATCCAACAGGTCCGAAATAGACTCCAAATGGCCCAGAGTTAGCAGAAAAGCTACGCCAACAGATGTCGATCAGTCTTGGAGTTTCAGGTAGGAGATATGGTCCTCCTGAAGGTGTCACCTTGGAAAGGTATCTCCGGTTCACGAAATGAGGCAAGTCGGGTCCCATATACATTAGCCCATTCAGGGTATTGGCATGGGTGGGCCGAGTTGCATATCGACTAGATATGCCGGCCAAACCTAGTCAGATCCACAACACTTTTCATGTCTCCCAGCTGTGGAAGTGCTTGGTTGATGACTCCATGGTGGTGCACTTGAAGGGTATTTAGGTGGATGACAACCTAAACTACATCGAGCGACCGGTAGCCATCGTTGACAGGAAGACGAAGGAGTTGAGGAACAAGAGGGTAGAGTTGGTGAAGGTGTAGTGGCAACACCGCAAGGGCTTAGAATGGACACGTGAGCCGGATGATGAGATGAGGGAACACTACCCAGAGTTATTTCAAGACGCAACAGACTTCGAAGACGGAGTCTAAAATAAGTGAGGTAGATTTGTAACACCCAGTTCCTACTTGTGGAAGAAGGGGAAGCTTGAGAGCCCAATAGGAAGCTTTTAGATCCAGAAACTTCACTCCATTTGCAACATTTTCTGGTAAGCAAGTCTCAAACATGATTAATGATTACTTAGATCTCTTCATTTTCACTTTTATTGGGTTTTGGTCTAAGTAGCGTGGTCCTTGGGAAATGGACGTCCCAAGTGAGTATACTTCTAGATCTAGGACCTTAGAGGGCTTTCATGGCATAAAGGTGCAAACTTCATGGCCATTGAAGCCCCATGTAAGCTTTATGATGTCATTTTGGCCTTTTAAGCTCGAAAAGGCCATGCATGGGGAGAAATTTAGAGACTTTACGTGTTCATGTAGTGTCTAGGGTCTAGATCTTAGTTTGCATGCCTTAGCTTGAAGTATTAATGGATTTTGGATCAAGATCTAGGTCTTAAAGAGTTAGGGTTTGAGCTAAATTCATTAAGGAAGGGTATTAACGGGTAAAGTTGGAAACCTTACCCTTAAAAGGACATTTTCAGTATGTATATGAAGTATAGAGCTTAGATCTGAAGGATAGGAGCTTAATCTATTAAGATAGCTTAACAGACTGAAGAACTCGACGATTTCATAAAGGAACTCGACGAGTTGGGTCGACGTGTCCCGATTCTGTAAAAGGAAGAACTCAACAAGTTCAAGGGTGACTCGACGAGTTGACTGGAGAAGTCCCGATTTTGTTGATAGTAGGAACTCGATGAGTTGGATCGCGATTTCATGGTTTTATGATTCATAGAACTCGACGAGTTGATGGACCAACTCGGTGAGTTGAGTCAACCTGTAACACCCTGTTTATTAAATAAATAAATAGACAAGGTAATGAATGAATAGTAGCCCTAAAATCAATAATTATATAGCAAGGTGTTGGTTTCGAGGAGACAACTGTCATAAATAGACAAGGTAATGAATGAATAGTAGCCCATCCTTCATCTTCTGTCTCGTCGTCAGCCACACCATCACTACCTCCAAGCATGTATGCCACCACTGATGTGAGCTGCTGCTGCCTTCTTGTGTCACTGCCACCACCGTACACCACCAGGTGGGTGGCTGTGTTTCTTTTCTGGGCAAAGCATGTTTGTGTGTGTTTATTTCAGGGAAGTGGGGTTTGGGGTGCTTTGTTTAGATGAAATTTTTAGGAAAAGCCATCACCACCACCGTGAGGTGGTGGCTGCTACCTTGTACCACCGCTGGCCACCATAAGGGTGGTTGTGCGGGTGTGTTTATCTTATTGTGTGTGGGTTTATTTCAAGATATTGCATTTTATACTTGTAATTAGAGACTAGCATAATGAAGAAACTCATAATCACTATCGTGAGGTGGTGGCTGCCGCCTTCCGCCGCCACCAGTATCCGTGTTAGGTGGCGGTGTGCTTTTGCTTGTGTTTAGGTTGCTTTTGGGATGCTTGGACATAAGTGGACTAGAACCATAACCACCACCATGAGGTGGTGGCCGCCACCGTGAGCCGTCGTTGACCACCACTACCCGATGTGGTAGTGGGTGGTGCCCGACTTATTTAACCCTAATTGGCCTAGTGAAACCTTAATTAACCTAAAAACCTAATTTGGATTAATTGGTTTGTAAATTGGTTGGAAACCCTAATTAAGGTTTAGAAAACCCTAATTTTGGATTGGTTGGTTTGGACTTATCGAGACCTATGTTTTGGGCCATTGGAATTGAATTATGAATTTCACCTGAGCACACCATATGATTTATCTAGTAGAGTGATGGACTTAATGGATTAAGTCCTTAATGGGTTAAGTAAGAAACACTTAACCCTAATCTTCATTATATGTGAAAACCCTAATTTTGCTTGGGCCTTGAGTTGGGCCTTTCTGTTAGGCTTTGGTGATTGGGCTATCCAAGAACAAGTAAATTGACTAAAATATATGGATGGGCTTTAGGGTAAGCTCATGTGAGGGACTTGGGCCCAATTTGGAAAATTGGGCCATAAATGGGCCTTAATGATTATGAGATATTGAACCATTGGAATACCCATTGTTTGCACCGTAATAAATGGTTGGGCCTAACGGTAAGGCCCATATGAAGGGTTTCATCCCAATTTGGAAAATTGGGCCATATGTTGGGCTTTGCTTCATTGGTTGACTTTTGGGCCTTTGGAGTGTGAGTTTGGGTCTTGGGCTTGAATCAAGATAGGTTGGGGGTAAAGTAGTCTTTTACCCTAAGCACGGAGTTATGGTTATATATTGGAACCCAATAATTAATTGGGTCTTGTTTTGATGTTGACAGTTCGGGAATCTGTCATCCAGCAGCTAGGGTTTTGTCCGTGGGACTTCAACAATGTAAGGTAAGTTCTTCTCACTATATCAACGTGTTTTAAGGCACCAAGGCCGACCCTTATGATTTGTATCCTGGTTATAGGATGGTTGCTATGTTAGTGATCTGTTAGATTGGTATCCTGGTCATAAGATGATTGCTATGTTAGTGATCTGTAGATATGTATGATTATTTGTACATGCTAGCTAGCGTATGATATTTATGTGCACATGTTTGTTGGTTTGGAGGATTGGGTTGAGGCAGGTACTGCTTTGTGCTGTAGGCCAAGATACCCAAGGTGGACAAGATAGACTGCAGACCCGGCTAGTCCATACTATTCAAGTCGAAGGCCCGTCGAGAGGTCCGGATAAGCTGAAGGCCCTGAGAGGCGGTCCAGACGTGCCAAAGGCTCGGAGAAGGGTCCAGATAGATTGATAGCCTGTGAGGCGGTCCAGTCAGACTGATGGCTCATTATGCATACCATGTTTGTTTATATGATATGGTTATATCTGTATGGCGTTGGCATTTTGGGGGAACTCACTAAGTTTCGGGCTTACAGTTGTTGATTATGTTTCAGGTACTTTTGATGATCGCGACAAGCCGAAGGCGTGATCGTGCACCTCCTTATATTTCATGATTTGATTCTAGGAATACTTTGATGTTTATACTATTTTGAAAACAAATTGTGATAACTTAATGGTTTAAATGTTTTAAAAAGTTTTAAATTGGCTTGATTTTTATGGATGGTACACAACCCAGGATGTTGACTTTGACCAGAATGCTGACTTTGACTAGGGTGTTGACTCTGAATTTGACCTTGACCAAAGTTGACCCTTAAGGGGTTATGAGTATGAAAGGGTGATTAAAGGAGATCTTTATGTGTAAGATTTTGAGTGGAGTTGATTTCAGAGTTGAGGACAGTTCGGCTACTTCACGATATTGAGGTGAGTTATCTTCCAGTAGATGTGGGTCGAAGGCACCAATGTTGGCCCACTAGTAGTTGATTATAGTTGAGATGATTGTATTTATGATAATTGTTTGGTATGCCACTATCTGCTATGCTCTATGTACTAGTATGCTATGATATTATGTGATAGTGGTAGGAAGGGTGAAATAGTCCCCGTTACCGGTTGAAAGAGAATGAAGGGGTAGGCCAGCACCCAGATATGCTAGGTAGTATGTGATTTATCTATTTATGTACTAGGATGATATGGGGTAGCAGTAGGGGTGAAATAGTCCCTGTTACCAGTTGAAAGAGGCCGAAGGGGTAGGCCGGTACCTAAATATGTTAGGCAGTTACCGGTTGAAAGAGCCGAAGGGGTAGGCCGGCACCTAAATATGTTAGGCAGTTACCAGTTGAAAGAGGCCGAAGGGGTTGGCCAGCACCCATATATGCTAGGCGGTTACCGGTTGAAAGAGACCGAAGGAGTAGGCCAACACCCAGATATGCTAGGCAGTATGTTATTGTATGGTATGTGGTATGATGGGGGAGCTTACTAAGCTTTGTGCTTATGGTTTTCAATTTTGGTTTCAGGTACTTACTCTTCGAAGGGAAAGGAGCCGACATGATTGCAACGCATCACACTACATTTTCCGTACAAGAGATCTTTGAGATTTATACTCTGATATTGTTTTTATCATGACATGTTTTGACTATGGATACATTGATTTCGATATGAGTTGATTATATGATGTTTTCAGACAAATTCTTTTGTAATTGTTTAATTTAAAATGAAATTTTTGGTCGTAAATTTTGGGATGTTACATTATGCTTTGAATCATATGATTTGATGTTATGTTCATGATTCTATCTAGATGTAGTTTTGTTTTAACCTAATGTTTAATTTGATCTTGGTTCATGTTGACCACTATAATTAGGTTATTTCATTCTCTTTATTCAATTTATGAAATCTTTAATCGTTTTATGAATTGAAATTAAACTACAAGCATCAAATCGGTTTTATAATAGGATTAACTTTGGTGAAAATTAGAATCGCATGTTTTTACATTTCCAAGCTTATGAGAAATATTGAACATTTTTGGGAACATTCACATTATCTTAATGCCGTTTTTCAATCTAATTCTAAGAGTTTGTGTAGGTTAGACTAGTAAGGCTCGGACTAATTCAAAGAGCTTATTTTGATTAAACAATTTGGTGAATGAAAAATGTTAGAGCTTATTACTGTTTTCAAATACCAACTTAGATAGGTTATAAATTAACTTTATCACGTGATTGAATTGCATGACACATGAGTTTACAATGAGATCGAAATCATTTTATTATCAAGTGACAAATTCTTTAATTACATGTGTTTAGTTCTAACTTTTACAAATACAACCCCCCTTGTGACTTTAATACCTTACGCAAACAAGTACACACATTTGTTCTGTGTCTCAATGGGTCGATCATACTTACCTTGTATTATTTGTTACTGCAAAGTGACAATGTTTTTGGAGTTCATTTTGCACCCTTTTATTTGTTGGGTTTGATACCCTAATAATTTTCCATTTTTTCCAATGTGGTTCTTATAGCATATCAAGTTTACATAATGTTTTGGTTTTATACACTTTTTTGGAAAAAAAACCATCAACTTCTTTTTTTTCAAAAAAACCCCTTTTTAACAAACTTTTTTTAATCAACTTTTTTGTGATGACTTATAATTCCCATGTTTTTATTGTTTTCTATTTATGATGTTTTTATAGTTTTTAACATTAAAATTTGAAAGGACACTTTACATTTCATTTGTTTTTCAAAACTTAAAGGAAAATGTCGAGTCTAATTCTAGTTGGCAAAATACGTACTAAAATCTATGTTAATGATGGTAAAAACTAAAGTGGGTGAGAAAGAGTTGTCTAATGTTAAAAACCACTAAAAACACTCTAAATAAAACATGAAAAACTTGATCTTACAAGTCAAAACAAAAACTTGGTTCAAATGGAAACAAAAATTAAGTTTTAAAAGAATATAATGACATTATTATATCAAACAAGTCTAAGATTCAAAATGTTTCTAACAAGAAAAACACGAAAACTAAAATTAAATTTCAAAAAAGTTGTCAATGCTATTGTCTTTTCGGAAAAAAAAAACACTAAGAGTTTTTATGATTTTTTTTTATCTAAAATAGAAATATTACTCCTAAACATGTTAAAACAAGCAAATGAAAGAAAATAAAAGAAAATGCAAAGTCTTTATTAGGAAATAAAAGTTGTGTTTTAATTTTAAAAAGCTATATATATATATATATATATATATATATATATATATATATATATATATATATATATATATATATATATTAGGTGTGAGACCCGTATATTACACGAGTTTATTGAAAATAAAATGAATATCAATTTTTGAACATTAAACCATTATTAAATTAATATTAGATTTAGATGCATGGGCAAAATGTTCATATAGTTTTATGATACTGTATAAATTTCCAGTTATTTATATGGTATTGGTTACATTGAAAACACGAATAATGACAAAAATATATTACTCAATTGAATCATTTACATGACCATTTATGCAAAATAGATTAAAACCTTATTTTGTTCGCTTTTAGATGTTTATGATAACCTTCATACTCTAAGCTCCTTGTTATTAGCAATTTAGCATAGTGCACCAAAAACATCACAGGTATATGCATACATTCATGAAGTTTCTTGATCATTATATTTTGTTAAATAGAAAACAAATTTAACTCATCATCTTTGTTACATAAATACATCTTTTTTGAGTATATGGTCAATAAGCTTGACATAGACGAAACCAAAGTTCCAGAAAAGTGTTCTACACTCAACATGGATTATGGAACAACAATGATTGTTGTTCGTGTATAATCTCCACTGTTAACCATGATCTTTTTATAATCTTTATAAAATTTTTAAAAGACCTTATGTAACAATTCATCCATTTTACACTTTTTTATCTTTAAAAAACCTTCAAAATCTTATATTATATAGTCTTGGTGTTTTACTAATAAACATCTTTTTACATGGGATATTGCCCTATGAAAATCTAAAACAATACCCTGTGCTCATAACTCTTGCACACAGTTTGACTTACAAGAAATAGTTTGACTTACAATAAAGTGGTAATCTTTTTCTTGACTATTTTTTTAATGAAACATATCATACTACAATTAATAAACTCATTTGTTAAATTTTCACCACAGAGGTTTTTTTAATGAAACATTTGATCTTATAGAAAAGTGTTTCACTTTTCTTTCCTTTTTTAATGAAAAATTTTATACTTTATAGGAAAACTCATTTATTATATTTTCACCACAGATTTTCTCAAATGCAAATGAAGGCCATGTGACAGAAGTTCTTCTTAGGCTTGGATTGGAAGAATGATTTGAAGATGTCATATGTTTCGAGTCTCTAAACACTAAAAACCAATTCAAAATTACGATTCCCCTAAAATCAAAGCACCAACTTTCCTGTTGTAGTGCTAGTGAAAAACCGAAAATACAATTTTTTAATGCAATGTTTAGATGTGTACATCGACATCTTATTTACATGTCAAGGAAAAAGTTATCCAATTTTAGTTACAGATACAAACATAGACAAAAGTTTATAAACTAAACAAAAAATATACAAATATAAGATTACTTAGATTAAGTTTTGGAAAAGTTCTACATCATATTAGTTTAAACACCAAAACATCAACATTTAAAAACCAATTAATTGTTTTTACTTATAATCAATTTTAGCTCAAACTCATATCTTTGTTTAACAACTTGCAGGAGTAATATGTAATTTCATTACAAAACTATTATTTTCAAAATTGTAAGAAAGTAGTGTGATATAAAATAGTAAAAATGGATTTGTTTTAATTCATGGTTTTGAACTATACTACAGGTTAGCGTATGGGTAAAATGTTCACTGAATTAAAAGACTATTATGATTTCCTATCAACAATTGTTGAGTTGCTTACTTAAAAGCATGACATAAATATGATTTCTAGGTAAGTGAAGTCACAAGAAGTTTAATCAATGATATCCTTGATAATTGCATGTGGTAAAATGTTAATCTATATTTTCACCCAATCAGTCCATTGGATTTTCACTTTTAGATGTTGATGATAACCTTCATACTCTAAGCTCCGAGTTATCAACATAGTGCACCAAAAACATCAAAGATATCGCATAATGCATACATCCATGGATCATGAGGTAATTTTCTCATCCTTTGAGCGCCTGATATTCATATCAATCCAGTAGGGTGGTCGTCCATGGCAAGAATATTCGAGGACATTTTAAATGAAAACTTTCCATGATAGTCATATCGATCCAGTAGGGTGGTCGCCCTGCAATAATACTAATTCCACACAAAGTACATTGGTATATGGTGAATATCAATGTTTTGGCCCTAGTTCTTCCACAAACAGCAAACATAATTTTACAAAATATCATCTTTGCCCCTTGGTCATACAGAAATAGGCAGACACATACGCACATGGAGAGACCATTTTGCCACTTGGTCAATCATTGAAACACATAAATAATAACAACAATTAAGATTTTTAACATTCTTTAGATAATGCAGTCGACGAAGATGATTAAGTAGAATAACAGGACTTCAAAGTATGGCAAAGTAATCCTCATACTGATAGGAAATATGCGTTAAATAGTAAAATATATATACATAATTTTGGAAATTATTACAATATATGATAAATCGTTTATTTGACTTATCTGCGATTGATACAATATCATAAAGCGTATCAAGAACATAATTGTGAGAAATAGATATTGACACCTACGGAAAGTTTTTATTAATGACAGTGAATTTTGTCAATATTGACCGAATTTACGGATTTACATTAGGAGGGAAGCAATTTTCAAGCTGAAATTATTTATTGCATTGATTATGATTTATGTTAAGATTTATTTTGCATTTATTATGAGATTTCTCTCAATTTAATAAATGGAAAAAAATACACTTTATTAAATTCATATGGATTTGAAAGCTCATAAAAATTCATATTTCCAACAATATAATATAAGAAAAATATACATTATACGATATAAAGAAAAAATATATTTGGAAAACATAGTTTTTTAAACCTTGTTTAATATAGATTCTTTTTTATAAAATTAGTTTTTTACAACTTTATTTTCTAACTTTTTCACATATTTTTTATATGTGTTTTTAATATTTTGTTTTGTTTTTATAAATTAATTATTTCCAGCATAGTTTTTTCTAATTTTTTTAAAACAAATATGTAAATTATGAAATTTTACATGTTTATTTTATAAATTTACATAAACAAAAACAATATGTAAAAACAAGTTATACAATGAACTTATAGAAAAAACTAATTTATAAAACAAAAAATATCTTAGAAACATACATAAAATGGAATATATGGAAATTTTACATGTTTTTCTATAACTATAACTATATATATCTATATATATATATATATATATATATATATATATATATATATATATATATATATATATATATATAAGAAAATTTTATAAAAATAACTTCATAAAAATTGTAAAACAAAACCTAATTTTGTGAAAACGAATTATAAAAAACTAATGTGTAAAAAAGATATAAAAAATTGTAAATTTTTTATAAAAGGTGGCTTAATAAATAAACCAAGCTTGAATAAGTAATTTTATAAGAAAGTAAACTTTGAAAAAAAAAATGAAGTTATAAATAAAGTTTTGGTAATTTTATAAAAAGTTCATAAATTTAGATCAAAGTTGAAATTTTGGCTAAAATTATAGAGAAATATATATAAATAACTTATAAAACATGGTATAACATATCACAATTAAAAATCACAACATTCATAAATTAGTTATGTTTCGGTTTAATAAAATATACAAATACTGTTTTACAAATATTTGAATGAATTCATTTCTTATATGTGTTAACTTTTTTAATTATTAAATAGAACCAAATAATCAACTTTAGTAAAACAAGATGAACAAAATAATATTTAAATTTGTTTATATTGTTTGAAATTATGTTAGCCACGTGTAAAATATTTGCAAAATTCTTATTGTTTAAACCAACAATAAAGAAAGAGTATTATAGGAAATTTATTCAACTGCATAACAATTTTTTTTACATCTAGTATCAAATAAGTAATTAAAAATGTAGATATGAAATTTAAATACTCTTAAAACATGTAAAAATAAAAAATATATATTAAAAAAAAACTAAAAGTAACAATTTTAATCAATGACCAAAAATGTAATTCACTCTAACAGATTTGTTTTATGAGAAGTAACAAAGAAGAGACACCTTGAAGAAGAAGCTCGATGCCACTAAATCAAAACCAGCACCAATTTTGACCTTTTTGTAGTTGTTTTACGAATATTCCATTGCAACTTGAACCATACAATACTAAAAAAAAAGCGTTGGAAATCATAAACACAAAAAGGATATCAAAATAACTAATTATTGGGTATCGAATTAAAAGGTTTTTCTTAGTTGGAGGGATGTATGTTGGCGTTGGCGGAATCCTCAAAGCATTTATATAATTTATACGTATAAATGAATAAATCACTTTAAAGGAATTAAGTAAAAGAATAATAATTTATTTAAAAAGATATCATAAGCTTTTGTGGATCGTTAAAGTTTAAACGATCACTATAAAGACGCTTGAAATTAGATGTCATTCTTGGTCAGATCCCGATATTCATTAAATGTTAAAGTATTACAAGTAATTTGAAATATATAATTTGAATAAATTTAGGACAATTTATATAAAAATAATTATATTTTATTTGATTGGTTAGTAATGTAGTATATTTTATTTCGATAAATGAAACACATTTTTTAAAGAAATTATGACCGCAATTAGTAGGCTATACGGTGTGGACTCAGAAGGGAGTTCGATATATCGATGTGGACTTGGAGCACACCGCGCCTTGTGGTAGTGTAACTTGACAGTCATTTTCTAAGTCTCTCTCCTTCTTCACTCCTTCTCCCAACTCAACAACTCGCTATCTCTCTTCTTCAAAGCTTCCTCTTCTTTGTTGGAGCTGAGGTGGAGCTCGGTGGCCTCAACACCACTCCCCTCAGCCTTATGACCATCTCATTGTTGGTTTGACGAGTTAACATGATGACATACATGATGACATGACATTTTCCACTAAAACCATCAAACTTCAATAACTTTTTTCTAATCTGACTACTTTGACATTTAATAAGAGGTCGAGTTTGAGTTCAAATGTGAAGTTTTTGCTCCGACACATTATTACCACACCTAGTCATTTCAGTTCCCAAAAGGAAAATCACAAGTACCCGTTACAATTTATTGTTATTGTTGCTTTTTTATTATTATTATTATTATTATTATTATTATTATTATTATTATTATTATTATTTGCCGGAAGTTAGTTTTTATATCACTAGAAAAGGCTACTAATGGAAGATTAGTGTATTTAAGAGAGTATTCACAAAAAATGAAAGTAATAAAGGATGTGTAGTGACAAGTTTAGAACAAAAAACTATGTGGTTCCCTATTTAAGTGAAAACGAATAAAATGAAATAGTTAAAATTACTAATTGTAGGTCGGGTTGTGTATATTGTTGTAAAAATCAAATAACTCGGTGGAGCACTCCGCAAATTACTCGGACTCAGCCTTTACTAAGGCGAGTTTTGCCTGTTTGCCAAGAGAATCATAAGATTTTTATATTCAATACAACTCAGACTGATTCAACCTAAAAAAACAGTCATTTTATAGAATAGAACAAGGTTAAACTAATAAAATCGGCTCAATGTGCAAAAATAATATTAAATGATTAAAACCAGTTTAAACTTATAATAAACCAAGTCTGAGATTTTAATCATTAACTTTTTTCCTTAATAACTTCATTCAACAATGTTGGAGTAGTAGATAGAAAATTGTATCGCCTAAACATTACATAATAGACATTCCCTTCACACTTCCCTTTTATAAGTAACAAAAATCATAAAGCTTTTACTTTGATGTTGATGTGGGTTAGGTATAGATAAATATTTAAATCAACTAACTAGGTTGTTAAAACTGATCAACCATTTTGATCCAACAAAATGACAAGATGGTTTCTAATTTTTGTTCTTGTATAACTTATTATAAGGTTTGAAAATTAAGATGAATCATATGATCACCTATCATGTATGTGATGAGCTCTGAATATATCATTTTTTTTGGAGCCCTGACGACATCTTCTTCTTTCTTCTTTGGTGTCTTGGGGATCCCCTTGAAACTTTTCTTATATTGTAGTCAGCTCCGGATCATGATTATCTAGAACGTTGTCATGCCTTTTGTTCGTTAATTTCACATCTCTTCCCGAATGGTTATATTTCAATATGGTTACTTTTAAATTTTTTTTATGTATCTTGTGTTTGTGGCTGCTATATAGACCATAGACAATATCACTCTATGAATTTTGCCAATAGTTGTCGACACTAAAAACTAAAATTTAATAATTCAGTAAGACTAGGTGTTGTTTGTTTTTTCGAAGAGAAAATGAGTGAAGTCTGCGAACCACCTCTGCAATCCTCTGTAGCAGAAGATGTGGAACAAACGACTGCAACATTTAATAAAAAGTATGTTTGTTTTTTAACGTCTGCAGTGTGACATCCCCATTTTCACGGCCAGAAAATACCGATTTTGTTTATGCTTTATAAAAATCAGAGTACCTCTTTTAATAAAAATGTTGCGGAATTTGTTCCCAGTAAAACATGATAAATACATTATCAAAACATTTCCGAAGAAAAGTATTTTATTTCTTTTTAAAACATTCGGGATGTCATCGTCAATACAGAAACATAAGCATAAACATAACTTACATTCATTATCACTAGTGATTTATATCTCCTTAATCTCTCAGTGTAATGTGACTTCATATCAACACCTATGATATAAATAAACTGAGTGGGTCAGGTTGGGAAACCTGGTGAGTATATAGGGTTTTCAACCCACAATAATATAATTATTATGTTTAATCATCAAACAGTTAACCCAATTACTCATCCCCATTATCCTCTTTACTCTTAAGGATCTACCCTAAGAATCAACTATTTCTCCTTCATTCATTCCTAAGGATTATCCTAAGGAATAGTGTAAGTCCCTAATCTGTTTGTGTATCAATAAGATCCGTTTGATGGTGCGGAATCCCAATCAAACGGATGAAGTCAGATCAAATAAGAAGAGAAGGAGAAGAAGAATAATATGAATCTTCAATGTATTGAATAGATTGGAATGATGCTCCTTTACATGAGATTCACACACACACACACATAAGCTCCCGTTTCTCTCTATTCAGTTCATCAATCTCTTCCTCACACCCCTCACCCCTATATATATACACACAAGCCGCAAACTGGGTTTACGGTCGTAAACACTGGGTTTACGGCCGTAAACTCTGTTTACGGTCGTAAACACACTTCTTGACCGTAGACTCATAAAATATTACAGAAAATTACAATCTCCTAGAAAAGCAAAGTATAAACCATATTTTTGACCCAACAATCTCCCCCTTGGTTTATAGCTTTCTTTTCTTTTTCTTAAATGACCCAACATGCTCCTCCTAAAAAGTAGCTAGCTTTTCTTGTTAATCTTCATTGGGAGCTAGGCTTCAACTATTATCTTCAAATTCTTCACAGCATCAGGATGAATATATGAATCTTCTATGAATGACTTCATCTTGAGCAGTTGGGCTTTTCTTTAGAATTTGGCATTGAACGCACGTTGGGTGAGGAGGCTTGACGTACTGATTCTTGAAGATAGCGCTGTTAGCTTGAGAATCTTTAGAGAGAACATCAGAGAGAACAAATCTTCTAGATCACTTCAGCAGGTACAAAGATAGCAACAGACTGATTGAGGAGGCTTTAATGCAATCTGTCACATATTCTTCAATTGCAGCTTCACCTTGCTTCTGGGGTTGAAGGATTGAATGTTGAAAGAATAATCTTCATTTCTTGCTCCTTCGAATGCGAATTCTTTGATGCTCACGGACGAGGCTTTGGATCAGAAGTCTTCGACACAAACTTCATGAGTCTTATCTATACCTGAAATCACTTTTCAAGACAAAACAAAACTAAAAGAAAACTTAGCACCGAGACAAAAATATTCTTGGATTTTTGATTTTTCTGAACAAGAAATAAAACAAAAATAACATTATTTTTGAATTTTTAATTTTTCTGATTTTTCTTTGATTGAATTTTTAATCTTCAATGTATTGAATAGATTGAAATGATGCTCCTTTACATGAGATTCACACACACACACACATAAGCTCCCATTTCTCTCTATTCAGTTCATCAATCTCTTCCTCACACCCCTCACCCCTATATATATACACACGAGCCGCAAACTGGGTTTACGGTCGTAAACACACTTCCTGACCGTAAACTCATAAAATATTACAAAAAATTACAATCTCCTAGAAAAGCAAAGTATAAACCATATTTTTGACCCAACAAATAGGTACGAAGTCCATCATTGTCAATGACACAGCTGTCAAGCACAACTGCTAGTTCTATCACTTAGGCGCAACTGCCATAATTGTGACATTCTATATGAGGTGCAGCTGCCAGTATTGTCATTCGAGCACAGCTGCTAGGGTTATCTCGTTTACTGACAGTATCGTTTTCGAGAGTCCACCGCAATACATGTCAATGGGTTTTTAGAGTATACCGGTGAACACATCGTTCACAACACCTACGGGTTGCGAGCCTGCTAGTGTTCCACTTGACTGCCTAGAATAAATCGTGGTTGTCATCCATACTCTGCTAGATGATGGGGCCATCATTTAGGAACAAGGCTTCTCACATCGTCCACCTCTCACCCTTACCTCATGGTCTATATCACTTCTCAACTCATCATCCAACTCATATTTCATCTACCAATGTTTTACCCAACATATTATGTACATATAAATACATATACAGTTTAAATCATATAAAACTTGTATAAAATCGTTCATCCAGCATAGATAGCAAGTATATAGATAATATGCACACATAACACGTAATTTATATAAAATACTTCATATCTATGTGTAAGATGAAAGAGACCATGCACTCACTTGAAAAGGTGGTGATTCCGAACTCAGACAACGCTTCGCTTCTTAAAAATAATTTCCTTTGACGAAACCTAGTATTATTACCACTAGAGTTTAGTCTATTATTCGCCGAGACTAATTAATAGTCTAACTATTATTACTATCATATAAGCGTTAAACAATACTTATATAACCCATAATAATAGCCCAAGTACTTATTATAAGTTCCTAATAACGTTACTATAATTAAATAAAAGCTATATTAAAAATAGCATAGGCGTAGCTCACTTACAACGAGTTTTATAGAAAACCGGGATTTTTTTGGAGTAGCATTACCAAGCCGAAAAGCTCTTCTTCTCGGAGCCTTCGAGCACTCCGGGGCTTCCGCCTCGTACTAGGGAGGTTCCCTAGGCTTTTCGGGGGGTTTCGGGGCTAGAAAGAGGTTCTAGAGAGAGAGTAAATAGAAAAAAGAATGGGAAAGGTGTGAAAAAAATGCGGGTGAGAGAGGTTCTATTTATAGGGTGAAATATGGCTAAACTTGGTGCCACATGTCACCATCTGGTGGCAAGACTTGGGGGGAAAGCAATGACCAAGATTGTGCCATGTCGTTCGTTTTCGCACATCACACTTCCGACTTCTAAAATCCGTAACTTTCACATACGAGCTCCGTTTTTTACGTTCATTATTTCCACACGTAGGTAAAAGTAAGATCTACAACTTTTATTTTGACTCCGTCGGCTAATTCTCGGCCGATCTTAAATTTAACAGTACGAGGAAATTATACTGTTAAATGTCTGCGTAAAATTCATAACTTCTACATACGGACTCCATTTTCGTCTGTCTTTTTATCGTTGAGTTCCTATTAATGAGATCTTCAATTCTCATTTAGGTCGCGTAGGCCAAAAACCGTTCGATCTAAAATTCGAGTTTTTGGTTGTGCATTACTATGCGAAATCTTAGAAAATTCATAACTTCTCACACGAAGTCAGATTTGGGCGTTTTTTTGGTATGTTGTCGATTTAACGTATGCTACAACTTTTGTTTAGATTACAAGGGTAAAAAGTCCTTTATCAAAAATTCACTATTTACGTCTCTTGGTGTCGTGCCGGTTTTGCCGTAAAACTTCGACGGACCATAACTTCTTCGTTATAACTCGGATTTCGGCGTTCTTTATATGTACGGAACCCCTAAGATGTATTCTACAACTTGGTTAAGATTATTTACTCTAAATAATATTTTTTCGAAAAGTCGTTTTCGACCCCTATTATCTCTAAATTGACTGGCCCGGATCCACGGGTGTTACATGCAGACTGTTGTAGTAAGTTAAAATAAGGCGTGAAGAGGTTTGGAGTAGTTGGTTTAGTGCTGCGCCACGCAGCACACGCACAACAGTTTTTAAGTCAGAAGTCTTCTGAAAAACAAACAGTTGCGAAGGGCCAAGTGATGCACGTGTGCTGCACGACGCACAATAAGTGGTCCGAAGTGGTTTTTTTAAAAAAGCAAAGAACACAAAATGTATATTTGTTAATATGGGTACTTTAGCTTTAACATATTTATTTATTTAATGTTAAAATACATATGATAAGACGTGATGGTATTTGTTTTAGGATGACTCTCACACTAAAAAAAACTTCAATCTCAAATCATCTAAAATTAAAAATCATACTGTAAAATTAAAGAAAATGTGATATAAATGTAACATCGTAAAAATACCGAGTAAAATTTCTATTTTAAATAAGTTAAAACCATTCATTCATCATCCCAAAAGACGATCAAAATAAAAATATTCCTAAAACATCAGAGTGAAATCATAAACAATCATTGAGGAATAAAATCTTCAGAGGATGCAGTATGATTAAGTCGGACCTTTCCTTTTGAAACCAAAAGTACCTGAAAACATATAAACACAAAACTATAAACAAAAAGCTTAGTGAACTCCCCAAAATACCATATACCATACATACAGTTGGGCCCATCCATGGGGTATATTCTAACCCAACATACAATCATGGGCCCAACCCTAGGGTTTTTCTTTCAACCCAACATTCAATAATGGGCTCAACCCTGGGGTTTCTTTCAACCCAACATACAATAATGGGCTCAACCCTGGGGTTTCTTTCAACCCAACATACAATAATGGGCCTAGCCTTGGGGTTTCTTTAAACCCAACATCAATAATGGGCCCAGCCTTGGGGTTTCTTTCAACCCAACATACAATAATAGGCCCAACCCTGGGGTGTATTTCAACCCAATCATACATGCAAGAGTTACAAAGATAACTAACATTCTACATAACACAATCCAGTTGGCCAGTATTGGTGCCTTCAACCCACAAGTACAATGAGAAGACTCGCCTGAATCACAAAGCCGACTAAAATCCAACTCAATGTCACGCCGACCACCGCTAACAAATCTCCTTGCCAAAAGATGGGTGCTAAGCACCTCCTAACGATCCACATAATGTAAACCTAAGTCTACCTTCTAAAAAAAATAGAATTTGACCAAAAGTCAATCCATAACAAAAGTCAGTGATCAAAGTTGACTTTAGTCAACTGCCACGTCATGGCCTTCCTTGGCCACGTTGTGCCCCTCATATGATTAAACAGATGGGAAATTCTCAGTCGCCACGCTGTGATGATCTATGGCCACGTCGTAGGCACTGGGTTTCCAATAACTTAATGGATTAAGCTGTTTTCTTCGATTCCAAGAGCTCCAAAACTCAGATCTGATCTGTATTATGGTCTAAATGGATAAAGTTTCAAACTTTATCCATTAAGACGCCCAAAGAGATCAAGATCTCAAACCCTAGGTCCAAATCAAGCCAAATACCACAATGTCTTAACCATTAAACCCTTAATCCGAAAAAGTCCTTAACCCAACCACTCCAGAAAAGTTTCTAGTACTAGATATAGCATAAAGACAAAAGCTTTATAGACATGCATGACCAAGACATGTCTAGAAACCATTTTAGGTGAAAATGAGCTGACTACAACTCATGCAAATGACAAGAACTCCAACCAAAATCTAGATCTACAACATATGTTGCTCATGGGACTCAGGAGTGTCATAAAGTTACCAACCTTATGTGTACCTTCCTTTCAAACTCGCTTAAACATGAAGTACACGGGACAATATCCTAGATCTAACCACCTCAAGCCATAAAGTTTGAGTCTTTTCCACTTAGAAAGGTCCAACAGAAAAATGAGATGATGATGATGATGTCTCTTGCAAGCTCCACCAAAAGAACACATTCTTCTCTTTCTTATTTTTTTTCCCCAAGCCAACAATGCTCCAAAAAGGCCACAATTCATCAAGGGAATGATAGTTAGGGTTTCTCTGAGGTATGGGGGTGTTAAAGGCTAGTAATGAACCTTATAAATGGCTTAGAGGGGTTTAAATACGAATCAAACCCTAAAAGAATCATGATCTTGGGCCAGAACAACTGACAGGACGTGGCAATCCTTTGCAGGTTTTTCATGTTTTTTCTTTCAAAAAATATTTTTCTTGATTCCATTCATGAAGATATCGTCTTTTTATGAGTAAAATAATTATATTATGAGTATTAAGTGTAAAACTTATAAGCATCATTAAAAACTAAGTAATTTTAATGGTCAAAGTGGGAATATTAGGACTTGAAGGTTTGTAGTGTAATTGACCTACATATAAAAGCTAGTAACCTTCCCTCAGATCTTCTGCTACGTATTTGATAAAATCTTTCTCTCTCTCTCTCTCTCTATATATATATATATATATATATATATATATATATATATATACACACACACACAAACATACTCGACGTCGGCTCGCGCAAGGCGACGATGAAATATTTATGTAAAAATTACCACTTATATATATATATATATATATATATATATATATATATATATATATATATTAATTTAAAAAAGTTCAAGGAACAATATACTTTATCAGCTTCAGACTTTTTCCAGACGATTTGGTAAAGATTGTCACCTTTAGTCCCCCGTCTTATTTTACTTTTAATCACCGCCTCTATTCTCGATGCTTCCCACCGTTATTGATTTATGTTGACTGAAGGACTTGAAGAAAAGCTACGTTTGTGTCATCTTCCATGTGTTGCTCTCCTGTGAAAAACTCCACCTTCTTATGCCACCTCCGACTTCGTTTTGCGGCCCTACGTCACTGCCTCCGATTTTCTTTTATTTCTTAAACCGAACCAGATCAACAATCCACCTTCCACAACTCCCCCATATTCAATTTAATTGGTTGCGCCGTTGTTGAAATCCACAGAAGTGATCATCTCTTTCTCCTTCTTTCTCCATTTCTCTCTCTCTCTCTCAAAAGTTTATTGAACAAGAAAACAGATGGGGAAAGGTCCAGGTCTATATTCCGATATCGGCAAAAAAAACCAAAGGTAGTTCAACATTTTTTTCAGCTTTTGTTCACTTCTATTTTTACATGGATTATCATTCTATTTATCTGTTATTCGATTCTATCTCTGTGTGTCTTTTATGATTGTCCGGTGTTGCCACCACCTATGCTGCAAAAGGCATTGTAAGCACCCTCTCTCTCTCTCTCTCTCTCTCTCTCTCTCTCTCTCTCCCCTGTATAATTGTTTGTTTCCGGTTTTGTATTCAAGTGACATATTGATTATTATAAAAAAAGTAATATGTATCATGTACAATTCGAATTCACAGTGCTCACTGGCGCCATCACTACCGTCCGTCGCCGTCTCCACCACCACATAATACCATCCACAACTGTTACTACGTCATTTACCACCATTACTGACCATCTTAATATTCTCCCTCATATTTGTCTTCTCTGTTTTATCGATCCCTAACGCTGAAGGCTCAATCGCCAATCTTCGTCTTTACCACCATACCGTGAAAAAAATTATGTCAAAAGTTAGGGTTAATATTGCCCCTTTCAATTGGTTAGTAGTTTCTTTCATTGGGTGTTAGTCGCATAATAATAATAATACTATATATATATATATATATATATATATATATATATATATATATATATATATATATATATATAATTTGGTTAAATTAACATATAAGTGAAAAAAAAAATAACCACAGATAAAACTATCTGTTGAAATCACTAGCAACAGTGCCCTAAAATTCATTTGATACTTTCAATTCTTCTAACATCACAGGCTCTAGTATCATTGGCTTGCATTTATCATAACAATGTTTCATATTTATGAATTTCTGTTGTTATGTTCTTTCATAAACAAAAACTTATACATATATAGTTGTTTAAAAGCATATATCGAAGCAAATCTAAAACCAAGTTCACTATCCATCCTAATTTGAAGAATCAAGCCAGTTATCGCTTTGTACTTTAATTTTTTTTCTTATTAGTTACTAGGACATTATAAACCTACATTTATGATCTTCTAAAAGCATCGTATAACAACAAATGTACCCCATTTCATTATTGTAGTTTTAGTTTTTTTTTTTTTTCGTATTAGGACGATATACTTTTACAAACAACATAATAATATCATCGAGTTTCTAGGTAAATGATGTAATCGTAATTATTACACCTACTAGTTTTACCAACTATATAACTAACTATTACGACTTAAGTTAGTGGACCTATTCGCAAATGATATAACATAAACAGTCGGGTATCGAACTCAGAGAACAAATTTAATTTACTTACCTAAGTACTAATAGATTAATCTAAAAACAAGCAAAAGTTAAAAATGGTTTTATCTGATTTTTCAAGTTCAGACAAACTTAAACACTTAACTAACGATTTTAATCAATATACTAAAAACACTTTCGTTTAGTTCGAATCCATTTTTTCTCTATGGTTAGTTACTAATTATGGATTATTTAAGTTGTTTACCAATTATTATGTAATTAGAAATTCATGTCCAAATTTACTAATATTTTCATCAATTCATGAACTACCTTGTATGGTCATACACAAGCAAACCACATAATTAATTATTATTTATAAATAGGCTATGTAAGATTTATCTAATCAAACACAATTATGGTCACAATTTATGTTCTCCAACACAGCTAAATTTGTTACTTTCACTAATTATCTAAGATTTGGTCGATCGTAGCTCTAGTAATTTAATGATCACTAAATCACTAAGTAATCAAGTTAATGTAATTTAATGGTCACTAAGTTACGCTTAACTTGAAACTAAGCAAGAAAATCACAATTTTAACATGCTAGGTAATGATAATCAAACACAAACACAAAACCAACTATTAAAATCCACAAATTAATAAGCTAAGCCATAGAGTCAAAGCTTCATCTAGCTGAATGAAAGAAAATAAGTTCAGCTACTCATGGCTGAAAACGGTAACATAAGTTCAACATAAATCAACATGATTAAAGTAATCAAACTGATGTGATGATGTGTTATTTAATTCCTTAATCTTCAAGCGAATTCTCCTTCAAATGAATGTTTTGTGAACTTTTTTGAACTCTAAAATCGGATATTTTAGAATACATCTCCTCCCAAAAACTCTTAAAAGTTGTCAAAATCTCCCAAAGATCCCCAAATCTTAAGAGTGAATGATTATTTATAGTTTTGGAAAATACGTGGTTCACGTCGTGAATTGGTTGTTTATCCGTATTGGGCAAGGATTACAACTTCCCATGTAGTTATCTTCTAGAATACCCTCTTCACGTCGTGGCCCTGAGTTGCCATGTCGCGATCCTGTTTTTATGCTGTAATTTTCTTCTTTTAAGCTTCAATCCTCCAAAGTTCCATTCCATGTCAATTAAAGTCCATATTCTTCAAGAGTGTTCCATTTGGTTGCAAAATACAATTTAATTCAATAAGTATCACATATCTTTGCAATTAACCAAAATATGTATTAAAATATTGCCTAAAAATATGTAAATAAGGCAATATCAGTAATGGTGGGAAATAGTACAAAGAAATGAATAAAGACATATTTTGTTGTTTTTAGTATTCCATGATCTAAAAAATGATTATCGCATCAGGCCAACTTGGGTGTTATAAGAAAACCATCATAATTTTTACTATCATCTCACCTCAGCTACTAATATGCCTTACATGCACTCTTATTGTATTCGAAATAATGAAACCATTTAAGATATTTTTATTTTTACTATTTTTAAAAAAAACTAGCCATGTTACTGGAAATGTAGATAAAGATAACTTATAATATAATTTTTACAACGTTTTAGTCACTATGGATATGTATCAAGGGGCAAAGTGAGCCTTGTGAGGCCAAACTGAGATTTGTTGCATCAGATGTGTGATATATGACTCGGTTTTAGTGTAAGACGTAGCAATATACATTCATTTCTTTTGTGTGTATTATGCTAATATACCATCCTACTTCCATACTTCTTCTATTCCAACTTTCTGCTCTCATTTCTCCCCTTATTAACTCGATCTACATTGAAAAATTTAACAGTTATGTTATTATACATTGATAAGTTTCCCATCTAAAATTGACGAGATTCATGTTACATGAAAAAGCATTGCTGCAACTCAAATGGTTTGGAACAGTTAAACTAAATCTCCATTTTTCTTCATACTTCGTAGTATAGGCAATAAAATTTCACAAAAAATTCACATGCAGTTTTAAGATGAAGAATTTGGTCAACTGTTTATGATCTTGCATATCCACAATATTTTTCATTCATAATCTCTTTATATATTTCAGGTCATCACCTCATTAGGATCCAAGAAAGGCGAGCTCTTCTTGGCAGATTTCAGCACTAAAGCCATCAACAAAAACATGACAACCGATGTCAAAGTGGATACAAACTCAAGGGTAACCAATAACTACCATACTTTTATCCAATCCCTTTTATCTTCAATTAAAACATATTCACCATTTCTCCTATCATCAACACCATGTATGTATTCACAACTATCATTGTTGATGAAGCTGCACCCGGACTGAAGACTATCTTCAGCTTCATAGCCCTTGATCAGAAATCTGGAAAAGTGTATATTACTATTACCCCTAAGCACAAGAAATAACAATGTATTTTCATTTATCTGTGTATTATAATTATTTTATAATAGCATTGCCATTCATTTCTTTCTATTGTTGGTTTTGTTCTTACTTTATTAAGACACAACTTGATTCTATGGTTTTAGCATTTTTGTACTCTTTACACTTACTTTTTCCCTGAAATTTTGTGAGTTTTGACGGTATACTTAATGATTTTTAACCAAGTGATTGTTGAAGGGAAGAGATTATATTTGAAGTTAATCCAATTCTTTGACAAATTTTTTTGACTTGCTGACAACTTGGGATTAATCTGTTTTAAGAAGAATACACTGATGAATGAACTTGTAAGGAACTTTATCTAACTTTTTTTTATCATTTGACGTCGGAAAAAAACTTTTCCTTTAGTTGTACTACACATTATAAAAAATGATCTTGATAAGAATAGTCAACGTATGTCGATGCTTTTGTTATATGGAGTAATGCTCTTTTTCCAAAATCGATGTACTAATCGAGCTCATGAATATTATGAAAGTTAATGATTCTGTTATCCATATACAACTTCATTTGTTTACTGCTTATGCCAAAACTCATTTAAACATGTACCAATGACGCGAGTGGGTGTTTACTAGTTAACATAAAGGGATAGACAATGTGAAGATGGCTATTCCAATCCCTTATGGTGAAATTGAAGCATCCTTTGTGTGTTAGACGTAATATGTATTTGTATGTTATATTTTAGTTAGACCGTTTATTGTGTTCATTAGTTAGCCCACAGTTGTACATTTAGCCTAATTGTATTTTTTTTATATATATATTACACGTAAACTCGTAACAGCTTGATGCCTCTTCATGGGAAAATATGCACTGTAACATGGTATTAGTCTATTCCACTCTTTAACCCTAGTCGATCCCTCCATGTGGTCATCTACTTCTTCTCATCTTCTTTTACTTCTGTCCTTCATCTTCTTGTCATCCCAATCTCCTCAAATCTTCTCCATTCTCCTTCGTCACCATGACTGCATGTATTTCTAATCCCAAACCTAGTCCCAATGATAAAATTTATGGGATAACCAACATCAAGTCTTAAGTTCCCCTTCTTCTCGATCTTGACCACTTTAGTTATGTTTCCTAGAAAGAGCTTTTTAAAACTTACTGCATTAGATACAAAGTATATGGTCATCTTGATGGGTCTGCTAAAATTGAAGATGATCCGGAATGGGAGATAATGGGCAATATTTTCAAACAATGGTTATTTTGAACACTTACTCAAACCGTTATCCAATCTATTCTCAAACCCAATGCCACAACAACGGATGTATGGAGGACTATTGAAGATCTATTTCATGAGATTAAAGAGATAAAAGCTATGGAATTAGATGATGAACTTCTCTTTATCACCATTGGTGATTCTATAGTCATGGAGTATTGCACACGTATTAGGTCCATCTCTAACCTCCTTGCTAATATTGGATCCCCGGTACCTGAAAGAAACCTAGTTATTTATGCCACCAATGGCTTATCTTAGAAATTTGCTCATGTTGTCACCACCATTCGACATCAAAAGTCGTTTCCCACATTCCTTAAGATGTTCTCCATGTTAACATGTGAAGAAAGGTCCATGACAAAAGAACACTTCTGCCAAGTTCAAGCTTTACATCAATACAATGCATCATCTCCAACCATTCTTGCAACCGAGCACAAAAATTGGCCCTCCAATTCCCAATTTAATAACTCTGGTGGTATTCGGAATCAGTGAGGCGGCGATAGGCGATGTCAGAATGGCGATAGAGGTGGTGGTAGGCAAGGCTGGTCCAATATCGGAGGATTTGGTCACAGTCAAAATTAGGGAGGGTATTACCCCTAGTCAGCGATGTCGCAAGGTCAACAACATCAATGTGGGCTGCTACCCTCTCCATTGATCCAACACACCACATGGCCCAACAATGCAAAATCAAATTACCATCAGAACTGACCCAATTTGCATTCAGCCCAACAACATACTCTTTTCTCCATGGCTCAGTAGTCCAATAATCAGCCCAATAGCTGACAATGGTTTCAATACCCAAGTAATATGGATCAACTGACTACCTTACCCCAAGCATTTAACACTATGAACCTTCAAGATCCAAACAGTGCAGATTGGTATATGAACACCGCGGCAACCACGCACCTTCACGCCAATTCAGGTACTCTCAAGTCTCTTAGTCATACGTGCAAAAATTCAAATTTATCAATCTTAATTGGCAATGGATCTTGTCTCCCGGTCACTAAAATTGCTCAATCTCATATTTTTTGGATTAGGTGTCTAAGTCCATAACTATAATTGGTATGTACTTGACCCAAGAGTAGCATGGTCCATTTCGGGTTGCATATCACCAGGACAATTTGAGGATGAACATTTGAGTAAGAGGTTATTTATGATTTATTAATATATTATAAGTTCTAATATATTAATATGAAATCATATTATTAATTAGTGTTGATCAAGAATTAATATGAAATTAATTTAGTGATCAAAAGAGACTAATTAAATTAACGGGGACTGGTTATGTAAATCAATGATATATATATATATATATATATATATATATATATATATATATATATATATATATATATATATATATATAGTTTGGGCTATTGATCCATGATGAGCTAAGTTTATGTAAGCATCCATGAAGAGTTAGCCCACATGAAATATGGATCATAACCCAAAGTGTATGGATTAGGGTTTACCCATGACTCTTGGAATCCTACACTATATATATGTTATCCCATGGCCAAAACCGTGTGCAAGTGTTCTTGGAGTTCATAACTGATTTGTGTGCCTAGTAATCTCTCTTAAGTCATCCAATTGTTCAAGGGTGTGTTGTGAACCGTTTTGTAACATCCAAAAATACGACCCAAAAATTTTTGTTTGAATAATAATAAAAATCATATTCTGATCGTCACATCATAGAACCATGTGTCAATTATCTCAACCCATAATAAAATGTCATGAACATTTGTGTCAAATCAAACTATGAATCAAAACAAACTCCCAGGAAAAGACTGAAGCGGTGGTGTGTGCAATGCCATCATCCCGAGCTCTTCCCTTTACTTGCGGAAGTACCTGAAACCAAAACTGAAACTGTAAGAACGAAGCTTAGTGAGCTCCCCCAAACTACCACATACCATACAATAACATATAAAGCATCTACTGGGCCTTGCCCACTACATTGGACCGAAGTCCGTAAAATAACCAGGGCCTTGCCCTCTGCATTGGACCGAAATCCGGAAACTGCATCGGACCGGAGTCCGGAACTAACCAGGGCCTTGCCCTCTGCATCGGATCGAAGTCCGGAACTAACTGCATCGGACCGAAGTCCGGTACTGACTGCATCGGACCGAAATCCGGAACTGAATGGGACCTTGTCCCTTGCATTGGACTGAAGTCCGGAACTGACTGAACATAACATAGCATAAACATATCAACTAGCATGAAAACATATACTGCATATTACATCGGTACAGAGTCCGGAACACATAACACAAAACATGCTTGAATCAAAAAGACATCAAGCACTCTAACTACTGCATCAGACCGAAGTCCGGAACTACTGCTAACTAAACGGGCCGGAATCGTGGCCGTAGACCCGTTCCTACTGGAAGGAAACTCACCTCGTGATGCTGACTGCTGAACTCCTGAATGAGAAATCCTTGACTGCTACTCGGGCTGCTTCCCAGCTATAATGGGAAATAAATACTAAATCAGAATAGGGATTCCTCTATGGGTAAAATGACCATTTTACCCCTACTATGGTATGAGACACAACATGGCCCAAAACCTCAATTCCTTCTAAGTTCATCTATGGCCCAATTTGCTATATTGGGCCTTACCCAAGCCCAATACTAAATCCTTGGTCCTTAGCAACTGAATTCTGATGGGCCATAAAGGCCCAAGGACCCTAAGCCTGGAACCCAGCCCACACCGAGGCCCAACACTCGAAGCCCAAACTGGTAGCGTACGCGGGGCGTACACCAAGGTACGCTGAGCGTACTGGCTGCTAGCTTGTACGCGGCGCGTACTTCCTTGTACGCCCAGCGTACAGCTCTGTTAAGCCAACATCTCATTAAGTGCTTAATAATCTGATCCATAAGCTACAAATCCAGATTCTAAGCTTATTCCATGACTTAAGCCATAAAGTTGCTTACTTGATGGCTTACAAGTCTCATAAAGGCTCAAACTTCCACAAATAACATTTTACTTACATAAAACCAACTAGATCTCATGCATGGTTCCATATAAACCACAAAGATCGAAACTTTACTGCTATGGGGACACTTGAGCTTCAAGGATAGCAATCCCAAGCTCTAAAAACGAAGTTGCAAGATAAAGGTCCTTCCTTTGGACCTAAAAGGTCCAAACTTCCAAAAACTCCTAGATCTAAACTTACAAGAGGAAAGTTGGAAGCTTTATACCTCTTTTGAATGCCAAAAGAAAGGATGATCCCAGATCTATGAGCTCAAGGTGCTCAAGTTCTTCTTCTTCCACTTCTCTTCTCCTCCTTCTTCAAAAAAAAATAATCTCAAAGATCAAACACACACAAACAATGAGCAAAGGGGACGAACTAGGGTTTCTCTGGAGTGAATGATTAGTGAGGAGTCCAAATGGGAGGCTATAATGGGGTTTAGATATGCCTCAACCCTTAAAATTAGGGTTTGCCACCTGGTCGTGTACGCTGGGCGTACCCTAAGGTACGCTGCGCGTACGCTCAGCCTCCCCGCGTTTCATTTAAGCAGTACGCCCAGCGTACAAGGGGGGGTTACGCCCCGTGTACGGCTTATGGGCTACTTACCCTTCGGCCCAAAATGAAGGTCCACTCACAATATTAATTCAGTTATGGCCCAAAATAAACTGAAGAATTAAATAGCTTTTATACCTCGGAAACGATCGTTACAAATCTCCCCCGCTTGAATCAGACTTCGTCCTCGAAGTCTGCTGTCACTGAATCACTGAATCACTTCCATTTTGAACCCTTCCGGTGCTGCCATTGCACCTTCACTAGCTGAATTACCTTGTTCCTCAAGGTGTTTGCCTTCCGGTCCAGAATCACGACCAGCTTCTCAATATAATTCAGGCTGCTATCAACCTGAATGTCCTCTAAGGGAACAACTACTGACTCATCCACCAACCACTTCCTCAACTGGGAAACATTGAAAGTGTTGTGGATCTGGCTAAGCTCTGCCGGAAGATCCAACCGGTAAGCAACCAGACCCACCCGGGCCAGAACCCTAAAAGGACCAATGAACCTAGGGCCCAACTTGCCCCTCTTCCAAAATCTGATGACACCCTTCCAAGGTGATACCTTCAGGAGGACCATGTCAGCTTCCTGAAACTCCAAGTCTGATCGCCTCCTGTCGACGGAACTCTTCTGCCAACTCTGCGCAGTCTGCAACCTACTGCATACCTGCTGGATCAACTCTGTCGTCTTGAGCACCACTTCGGTGCTCCTAATGACACGCTAACCGACCTCGCCCCAACAAATCAGGGTCCTACACTTCCTCCCATATAACATCTCGAAGGGAGGTCGGTCAATACTCGTATGGTAACTGTTGTTATACGAAAATTCAGCTAATTAAAGATACATATCCCAACTGCCACCGAAATCTAGGACACATGCCCGAAGCATGTCCTCTAGGGTCTGAATCGTCCTCTCACTCTGTCCGTCCATCTGGGGGTGGAAAGCGGTGCTGAAATGGAGACGAGTGCCCATCTCGTCATGAAACCGCTTCCAAAATCTGGAAGTAAAACGGACATCTCGGTCTGACACCACAGAAACAGGCACTCCATGCCGTGCCACAACCTCTCGCACATAAATATCGGCTAGTTTCTCCGCCGATATACTCTCCTTGATCGGTATAAAATGAGCACTCTTCGTCAACTGATCCACAATAACCCAAATCGAATCCACCCCACGTGCGGTCCTAGGGAGCTTAGTGATGAAATCCATGGTGATATCCTCCCATTTCCACACTGGAATGTCTAACAGCTGCAACTTGCCGTGGGGCCTCTGGTGCTCTGCCTTGACCTTCCTGCAGGTCAGGAACCTCTCCGCATACCAGGCGACATCCCGCTTCATGCAGAGCCACCAATAATCGGGTCGAAGATCCCTATACATCTTCGTCGCCCCTGGATGGATGGAAAATCAAGACTTATGAGCCTCGTCCATCAATACCTGCCGTACTCCGCCCCAGTACGGTACCCATACTCTCCCATGAAGAGTCAACAATCCTCGACTATCGTAGTTAAAAGAAGCTACTTGGCCCACAATCCTCTCACACTTCTGTCTCTCCTCCTTGAGGTTTTCGGCCTGCGCCTCTTTGATTTACTCCAACAATGGAGTAATCACAGTCATCCTCAAACAAATATCTCTGATCGGGGCCGCTGCTGCCTTGCAACTCAGGGCGTCGGCCACTACATTGGCCTTCACTGGGTGATATAAGATCTCACAGTCGTAATCCTTCAACACATCTAACCATCGCCTCTGCCTCATGTTCAGATTCGGCTGATCCATGAGGTACCTCAAGCTCTTGTGATCCGTGTAAATGGTACAACGGACCCCGTAGAGGTAATGTCTCCAAATTAGCCTCGTGAGGCTTCAACTGTCTCGAGGTGTAAGCTATCACACGACCTCGCTGCATCAACACTGCTCCCATACCTGTGATCGAAGCATCACAATAAACCACAAAATCCTCTACTCCCTCTGGCAGGGTAAGAATCGGTGCCTCGCACAATATTTTCCTGAGGATCTCAAATGCTGCTTGCTGCTCAGGCCCCCAGCGAAACACCACCGACTTCTTAGTCAGTCGGGTGAGCGGTACTGCTATCTTGGAGAAATCCTGAATGAACCTGCTGTAGTACCCTGCCAAACCTAGGAAGCTCCGAATCTCAGATGGAGACCTCGGGACCTCCCACTGCATCACGACCTCTATCTTGGCCGGATCTACCAAAATACCCTTCTGGTTGACGAGGTGTCCAAGGAACTGCACCTCGCGCAACCAGAACTCGCACTTGGAGAACTTCGCGAAAAGTCTCCCCTTCCTCAAAATCTCTAGCACCTCCCTCAGGTGCTCCTCGTGCTGCTCCTGAGTCTTGGAATAAACCAAGATGTCATCAATGAATACTATCACCGATCGATCCAGCAACGGCCTACATATGCGGTTCATGAACGCGGCTGGGGCGTTGGTGAGCCCAAACGGCATCACCACGAACTCATAATGACTGTATCGGGTCCTGAAAGCAGTTTTCTGCACATCCTCATCCCTGACTCTCATCTGATGATACCCGGAGCGTAAATCGATCTTGGAAAACCAATATGCTCCCTGCAGCTGATCAAACAAATCATCTATCCTTGGGAGTGGGTAACGGTTCTTCACCGTTACCTTATTCAAGTCCCGATAATCAATACACATACGGTGCGACCCGTCCTTCTTCTTCACAAACAAAATCGGCGCTCCCCAGGGCGAACTGCTCAGCCTGATAAAACCCTTGTCTAACAGCTCATGCAGCTGCGTAGACAACTCCTGCATCTCTGGGGAAGCCAAACGATACAGTGCCTTGGCTATCGGAGCTGCACCAGGGATTAGGTCAATCCCAAACTCGACCTGCCTCTCAGGAGGTATTCCAGGAAAATCCTCTGGAAATACATCCGGGTAGTCTCGCACTACCAGAACATCATCAACTGTTATCTTACCCTTCTCTCGGGCATCTAAAACATAGGCAACATAACCGATACAACCCTGCTGAAAATAGTGCCTCGCTCTCGCCGCTGAACATAGAACTGGTCTGTGCTGTAGCCTCTCGCCCTGAAACACTAACTCTCACCCACTGGGAGTGCGAACCCTTACTAACTGTAGCTCACAATCTATCATCTCCCCATTAGGGCTTAGCCAATCCATACCTACTATAACCTTATTCCCTCGCAAGGGAATAGGGACCAAGTCCACCAGAAACTGCTCATCGAATAACTGTAGGGAACACCCTCTGTGCACCCTTGCAACCCTAACGGTCCTATCAGCTGCTATCTCAACCTCAAGTGGACAATCTAGCTCCCCTGGAGCTCTGCTAAACCTCTTGCTCAGTGCAAGAGAGACGAATGATCGGGTAGCCCCCGAATCAAACAATATGGTATCTGATATGTCGCTCACTGAGAACGACCCTATACAAAACATATAACCATAAGAAACAATCAATATTAAGTGCAGGGGTACGGAGAAAAGGAAAAAAAACATACCTGTCACCACGTCAGGAGTCGCTCGCGCCTCCTCTGCTGTCAACTGAAAAGCCCTACTCTTTGCCACTAGAGTCTCAGCTCGGCCCTGACGGCCATCTGTAATCCTCAAAGTAGCAGGGGCATGTGCTGACACCTTCCCTGCAGCAGCTAAACTCGGACACTGGGACTTTTTATGTCCCCTCCGATTGCAATGGAAGCAAATCAGATCTGATGCCGCAACAGCGGTAGTAGTGGCTGTACAATCTCTGCTCATATGCCCAGTCCGACCGCACTTGTAGCATCCGACACTCCCTGCTTTGCACGCCCCATTGTGCCATCTCCCACACTTGCCACACCTAACAAGGCTATGCTGACTCCTAGCTCTGTGATCCGAACCCTTGGGCTTTTTTCCCGAACTCCCTGAACCTGGAGCCGCCTTCGGCTTCCTCTTTCTTTCCATCTCAAGATCAATCTCTCTCTCTCTCTCTCTCTCTCTCTCTCTCTCTCTCTCGATCCCTAGCAATCATGTCATCCAGCGTCTTACAGCTGGACCGGCTCACGAACTGGCGGATATCACTCCGCAGCATCTCATGATAACAGTCTTTCTTCATTTCCTCATCAGTTGCGTACTGAGGAACAAGAAGAGCCCTCTCCCTGAACTTGGCGGTAATCTCCGCCACTGTCTCTGTAGTCTGGGTAAGATCCTGAAACTCTCTGGCTAACTGTTGCACCTCAATGACCGGTGCGAACTTAGCTCTGAACCTGGTAGTGAAATTAGTCCAGGTCATAGCATTCAAAGCTTCGTCATCCCCAATGGCATGACCAACCTCCTCCCACCAATCCTGTTCCCTGTCCTTCAGAAGACAGGACGCCAATCTGACCTTGTCCCTCTCGGGACATTTGCTAGTGCGGAAAGCGTTGGCCACATCTGCCAACCATCTAGTACTCGCTATGGGGTCCCGCGCCCCGTGATAATCCGGAGCTCCGCATGCCTGGAACTCCCTAAAAGTAAGCATGTGCGACCCCATCATGGCCACCATCTCAGCACGGAAGGTGCTCAACCTCTCATCCATCAACTCTAAGATACCCCCCTTGATCGAACCGAAGATCACAGGAGTCTGCTCAAGTATGGTGCGAGTAATCTCTGAAGAGAGAAACTCCCTAGTCTGCTCATCCAACTGCCCGGCCTCCGGGCCTGGTCCTGATCCCCCTCCGGCACCTGAACTGCCGACTGCTGGTCTACGTCGTAATACCACCATTCTGAAACATAAAAAAAACATCAGGAACACTAATATATCTCGAGGGATCACTACTACCACAAGCTTCTTGGTCTCATCTCAGCTTTCCTTGATTCGAGTACGGATCCTCTGCTTTCAGTAGTACGGGCCCATACTACCTTCCACATCTATCCGTACTTTCCTCAAGTACTTCCTCGACATCACTAAGTCACTTCTACTACTACTAATCTCTGCTACTCTCATCCTAGGCTTTCCCTAGGGAAATCTCTGACTCCACCCAATCCAGTCCTCAACTGCTGAAGGCCTCCCTGTAATGCTAATAAGCCATCACCTGAATACCATCACATGTGACGAGGCTCAGATAATCCTTTGAGTAAAAGTCTCGTCCCTACAACGGTTAGACTCAAACAAGAGCTGCGCAATAGGGCCAAATCCAGTACTCTGAGATTATTCAACCCTGATCACATGTGACGTGACGTATTCACCTAACGGCTAACTCCCATCACTTAGAGTCCTACAAAGCACAAAGCAAGCAGCATTCGGACACAGGAAACTACTCAAGCAAATCTATTCTCATAACGAGAAACTATACTAGCATGCAATTTGTAAGCTCATACTATCAAGCATAACCTAAACAGGCTATCCTACTGCTGTCTACTCAATATTAGCATGTAATTCTCATAAAGCTGATTCACATATAGCAGGCACATAAGGCATCCTCCTAGATCCTTAGCCCTATTCTAGCATGCTGTTCTACAGAAACTGATAACTGATAACATAAACTCGTATGGGTAATTTGGGAGTACTTACTTGAGCTCGGCTGATCGCATGCACCACACCCCTTTTATCTTTTCAAAGTCCTTTTCTTTCTAAAAATTTCCTTTTCACTTTTCTAAAACTCTTTTCTTTTGAAAACATTTTACCACTTCCTTAGTTTGAGTTCAGACACACCCGAAAGTGTGTCCGAATCCCTCAAACCAAGGCTCTGATACCAACTTGTAACATCCAAAAATACGACCCAAAAATTTTTGTTTGAATAATAATAAAAATCATATTCTGATCGTCGCATCATAGAACCATGTGTCAATTATCTCAACCCATAATAAAATGTCATGAACATTTTGATGGGTTTTAGCCATAAGAACTTTCCTATGTGTGCATGCAAAACCCTAATGCTTGGATCTAGGCTTTCTAATTAAACATGTTTTGAATCCAAGACTTCTAATAACTAATTGAGTATAAGAACAATACAAAATCAGATCTAAAAGTTTACCTTTGAATCTCTTGTTTGATCTTGTTGTCTTGGAGCTCTAGAGACACAATTGTCACTCCTCTAATGGCTTACAAACACCAACTAGCAAAGAGGATGATTTGAGAGAGAGGTTAGGAAGAAATCGGCCAGGGGTTCTTTTCCTTTGAAGAGATGCCGATTTCCCTTGCTCAAGGGGTCTATTTATACTTGTAGACTCCTAGGGTTTCACCTTTAAACCCTAGCTGGATAATCTTTCCTTAAAGCAATCCAAATCCTTACCTTAGATAAGCCTTGGACGATTTTGAGCTATCCTAAGCCCTAGAATCCGTCCATCCCTTATCCCTTAAGAATTTACAGTCTAAAGTGTAACTATCAAACAATTGACAGTTCATACCCTCTTATTTAATTAATCACTTTAAGTCACCAAATTAATACTAATTAATTTATGACTTATATTAATCAAATAACAATATTATTATTCATTATATTATTCTTATAATATACCGATAATAATATTTATTCTCTCATAATAAATCATCCCATCAAGTTGCTATGGTGAAGGCAACCCAAAAGGACCATGCACAATCGGGTCAAATACTTGCCTAATATAGTTGCAGCCTTAGACACTATTCCAACACATTTGTGTCAAATCAAACTATGAATCAAAACAAACTCCCAGGAAAAGACTAAAGTGGTGGTGTGTGCAATGCTATTATCCCGAGCTCTTCCCTTTACTTGCGGAAGTACCTGAAACCAAAACTGAAACTGTAAGCACGAAGCTTAGTGAGCTCCCCCAAACTACCACATACCATATAATAACATATAAAGCATCTACTGGGCCTTGCCCACTGCATCGGACCGAAGTCCGGAAAATAACCAGGGCCTTGCCCTCTGCATCGGACCGAAATCCGGAAACTGCATCAGACCGGAGTTCGGAACTAACCAGGGCCTTGCCCTCTGCATCGGACCGAAGTCTGGAACTAACTGCATCGGACCGAAGTCCGGTACTGACTGCATCGGACCGAAATCCGGAACTGAATGGGACCTTTTCCCCTGCATCGGACCGAAGTCCGGAACTGACTGAACATAACATAGCATAAACATATCAACTAGCATGAAAACATATACTGCATACTACATCGGTACAGAGTCCGGAACACATAACACAAAACATGCTTGAATCACAAAGACATCAAGCACTCTAACTACTGCTAACTAAACGAGCCGACATTGTGGTCGTAGACCCGTTCCTACTAGAAGGAAACTCACCTCGTGATGCTGACTGCTGAACTCCTGAATGAGAAATCCCTAACTGCTGCTCCGGCTGCTTCCCAGCTATAATGGGAAATAAATACTAAATCAGAATAGGGATTCCTCTATGGGTAAAATGACCATTTTACCCCTACTATGGTGTGAGACACAACATGGCCCAAAACCTGAATTCCTTCTAAGTTCATCTATGGCCCCACTATAGGCCCACTAATGGCCCAATTTGCTATATTGGGCCTAGGGCCCTTTTATTGGGCCTTACCCAAGCTCAATACTAAATCCTTGGTCCTTAGCAACTGAATTCTGATGGGCCATAAAGGCCCAAGGACCCTAAGCCTGAAACCCGGCCCACACCGAGGCCCAACACTCGAATCCCAAACTGATAGCGTACGCGGGGCGTACATCAAGGTACGCTGAGCATACTAGCTGCTAGCTTGTACGCGGCGCGTACTTCCATGTACGCCCAACGTACAACTCTGTTAAGCCAACATCTCATTAAGTGCTTAATAATCCGATCCATAAGCTACAAATCCAGATCCTAAGCTTATTCCATGACTTAATCCATAAAGTTGCTTACTTGATGGCTTACAAGTCTCATAAAGGCTCAAACTTCCACAAATAACATTCTACTTACATAAAACCATCTAGATCTCATGCATGGTTCCATATAAACAACAAAGATCGAAACTTTACTGCTATAGGGACACTTGATCTTCAAGGATCGCAATCCCAAGCTCCAAAAACGAAGTTGCAAGATAATGGTCCTTCCATTGGACCTAAAAGGTCCAAACTTCCAAAAACTCCTAGATCTAAACTTACAAGAGGAAAGTTGGAAGCTTTATACCTCTTTTGAATGCCAAAAGAAAGGATGATCCCAGATCTATGAGCTCAAGGTGCTCAAGTTCTTCTTCTTCCATTTCTCTTCTCCTCCTTCTTCACAAAAAAAAAATAAGCTCAAAGATCAAACACACATAAACAATGAGCAAAGGGGACGAACTAGGGTTTCTATGGAGTGAATGATAAGTGAGGAGTCCAAATGGGAGGCTATAATGGGGTTTAAGTATGCTTCAACCCTTAAAATTAGGGTTTGCCACCTGGTCGCGTACGTTGGGCGTACCCTAAGGTACGCTGCGCGTACGCTCAGCCTCCCCGTGTTTCATTTAAGCAGTACGCCCAGCGTACAAGGGGGGGGGGTTACGCCCCACGTACGGCTTATGGGTTGCTTACCCTTCGGCCCAAAATGAAGGTCCACTCACAATATTAATTCAGTTATGGCCCAAAATAAACTGAAGCATTAAATAGCTTTTATACCTCGGAAACGATCGTTACACGTTTGATGCATCACACTTGGGGTGCTAAGTTCTTAAAGGCCAAAACTACAAGCTACAACAAAGAGGTAATTCTATAACTCACTTTTATGTTGATTATGTCAATTGTATGCTTGTTGTAGGCTTTATGCTTTAGAAACAATATTGCATGTATAATTAGAGAAAACATAGATCCAAAGCATTTGGGGTTGTATGTGCACCATAGAATGTTGTAGTATACAAAACCCAACAACATTTAAATCCTTTTCGTACTCTTGTCCTAAAAAATATTCTTATTACACAACAAATTATTAAAAACCTCATTTATGTGCGTCAATTTACTCATGATAACAAATGTTCTACTGAATTTGAAGAGTTTGGTTTTCCCGTGAAGCATTTTGGCACCAAATGCATCCTCCTTCGATGTAATAGCACATGTGATCTTTATCCAGTGTCCACCTCTACTCCTCAAGCCCTTCTCAATTTGACCTCTTCCCTATGGCATTAAAGACTTGGTCACCCCGGTCAACCCGTGTTCAACCATGTAATTTCTAGCAATTCCATTTCATGTAATAAAAAGGATTCTCCTTTATTTTGTCTTGCTTGTCAAATTGGCATGGATACTCATTTGTCTTTTCAATTATCTAAAATGCATGCTTCTTTTCCATTTCAAGTAGTCCATTCTGATGTGTGGACTTCTCCATTACAAAGTCACAGTGGAATAAAAGAGTAGGTTATTTTTCTTGATCAATTTTCTCATTTTGTGTGGGTTTATCCTCTTAGATTGAAATATGATGTATTCTCTAAATTCCTTCATTTTTGTGCTTATGTCCAATATCAATTCCAAAAATAAATTCAAGCATTTCAATGTAACAATGGTAGAGAGTACAACAACACACATTTTCATTAACTGTGTGACTTTAACGGTATACACATGCATTTCTCGTGCCCTTACACTTCCCAACAAAACGGAAAATCTAAATGCATGCTCCATATGCGTACTCTCATGTTTCAAGCTCATCTTCCCCCTAGATATTGTGTGGAATCTCTCCACATGGACACAAATCTTATAAACATCCTACCATCTACTACTCTTCACAATGATACTCCTTATCGACAACTCTTTCATACTAAACCTACATACTCTCATCTTCGCGTGTTCGGTTGTCTTTCCTACCCACACCTACCCAACACCAACAAACTCGAACATCATTCTGTTCCATGCATCTTTCTTGGTTATCCCTTTAACCATAAAGGATTTAGTTGTCTTAACCTCCATACTAAACAAATTATTATCTCGAGACACGTCACCTTTGATGAAACAATTGTCCCTTTCGGATCTATGACTTTGAATGAACCCCCCTCATATGATTTTATTGATACTGATTAATCTCGTAACATGTTTAATAACCCAATCACTCCTCCAAACCCCCTTAACCATACCACCCATTCATCACCTTTTCTACCTACTGTCACTCGTCTTCTCGACGGTTCTGCCGTTGTTGACACTCCAACATCCGTTGACGATATTTTTCCGACAGTGGGGTCTTCTCCCTCCTCAGGGTCTTCGACCTTTCTCGTTACTCCTATTTCTTCCTCTCGGTCTCCTCTTACCACCCCAGTTGTCTCTCGGCCTCCAGTATATCATTCCATTAACACCCACTCCATGGTTACTTGTGCTAAACAGGGCATTCATAAACACGTTGACCGTATCAATCTTCACATTGACATCATTTCCTCATCTCTCACTCTTCATAACTTATCTCAAGCCTTTCAAGATCCTAAATAGCTAAATGTAATGAAATATGGCCTTATATCTAACGAGACTTTGGTACCTGTACCTTAACCTTACAATGCTAATATGGTTAATTGTATTTGGTTGTTCAAAAAGAAACTTAATGTTAATAGATCTTTGGCTCGATACAAGGCGTGTTTAGTTGCAAGAGGACGCAGTCAACGTCCGGGTATTGATTGTGGTGAAACATTTAGTCCAGTTGTTAAACTGACTACTATTCGGACTATTCTTAGGCCTCGTTTGATAGTTGCTGACTGAGAAAGTGCTGACTGGGAAAGATCTGTCTGGGTAAGAAATCCTGACTGACTAAGAAATCTTGTTGTTTGATTGTACATCTGACTGAATGTGCTGAGTGATGAAAAATGACCATTTTACCCTTCTGTTATATATAGTGATGTATTAAGTTGCCGAATAATTATAGAAACATACATATTGTCATACAAAATGTAAATTACACACAAATAAAAAATGTCATACAAAATGTAAATTAAACATAAATCATTTAATATCCAAATAAAAACATAATGAAATTTAAAATAACATAATAATTTAATGTAAAGTAGGTGAAAGTAGTCAATTTGCAATCTGATCACGCAAAGCACGCATATATTCAACGACTTCTAGACCCCATTCTATGCCTTGTATGTTTTCTCTATCAATTCCCCCACCTTGGACGTCAGGAGTAACCATAGTGTCCTCCTCAAAATTTCTAAACAATTCATCTTCTATATTGTATTTCCTTATAAAATTATGGACCGCAACACAAGCAATGACTATGTCTCTTTGCACTGTAAAAGGATAAGGAGCCATTTGTTTTAAGATTGGGAATCTCGCCTTCAATACCCCGTACGCACGCTCAATAACATTTCTAAGTTGTGCATGAGCATAATTGAACCTTTCTTCTCTTGTTAAATGTCTGCCTCTTCGAAAATCGGTTAACCAATACCTAGTATTGCAGTATGGATCCATAAACCCACGAGTGTTTGTATATGCGACATCACAAAGGTAATATTTATCTGCAAACGAATATGACATATTATATAATGACACATATTATATAAAGAAGATAGATAATAAAAATTATATAAAGATTACAAACCTGGTGGAGGAAATGGAAATCCAGAAGTCGAATTGAATGCAACTTCTTTCAAAAATCTTGAATCATGTGCTATACCCTCCCATCCAACCCAAACAAAGGTGAATATCATATCAAAATCACAAATTCCTATTACATTTTGAAAACATTCTCCTTTTCCTCTTCCTCTATAACGAGTTTGTTGATCAACGGGTACAATCGCATGTACAAGAGTTCCATCTAATGCACCTATTACTCCGAAAAAAATATTTTTTAACCGTCTATGCCGTTCTGAGTTATGTCTTGTTGGATTAGGAGTTGTTGGTACTATAATTTCTTTTGCAAAACACATCATTGCTGTTAGGACCTCATGAAAACATTGATGAATCGTTTGTGTGGAGTGATGAAATCTTCCCTTAACCGCGTGAAAACGTTCATTATGTCCTATAACATGTAAGAAGATAGCCATCCTCTCTTCAATGCTTATTGTCCTACTATCTTGCAACCAATTTTTTTCGGTAAAATGGTTGCATAATAGTGCAAATACCTCTTGTGTAAGACGCATCATATCGAAACATTGTGTAGGGTCTCCGTACATCAAATCTTGCGTATACGCATACCCGCTTGAATCATTTTCTCTAATTCTATGAATTATGATTAGTCTGTGTCGGTTTGACCTCAACCAATAAAACACAAGTAGAAGAAAAGTTACAACTTCACCATCAGAAACCATACTTGACCTGTTACAAACAATTAGGTAACATGCTAAAGTAAAAAAAAATCATGCACCAAAGTCATATAACAAACATTATATAACATAAAACTAGTAAATAACAAAAGTCATATTCAATATCCAATAACATATCATCCAAACTAACAAAAGTCATATAACATAAGATGCGAAAGTCATCAAACATAGGATCCAAAGTAACCAAAAAAACAAGAAAACATCATCCAAAAAAGTCATCAAACATAGGATCCAAAGTAACCAAAAAACTAGTAACCAAACTTTTCTACCCGCACCGATCAAAGGTAACCATACTTCCTACCCGCACTCATCACCCACGACTCACAACTAGTATGCGAAAGTCGTAACCAAACTTTTCGAACATCAACACTTTCACCAAATAGCAAAAGAGCGGTCTTGTGTCTTTCATCTTCTTCTCCCTATTCCATTTTGTTCAATTTCTCCATACACGCATCAACATCCTTATCCATTTCACTTTTTTCAATTCTTTCATTTTTTTCCACTAACGACCTTGCAAGCTTGACAATCTCCTCTTCAACTTCTAATGCCCTTGCATCTCTTTTTTTCCCACCAACTCTTTTGTTTCCACCAACTTCTGTATTTTTTGAACGCCCCGAAGATTCTTCACTTGCACCTACATGTTGTGATGAGGTTTCCATTGGAACATCTTCATCAAAATCCTGGGCACTAAACTCTTCTACAGGACGAGGGAGTGTAGAAGATGGCCCCCAACTTTGAAAGCCGGTTGAGGTCGACCCTTCAAATAGTTGGGTGCAAAGATCTGAAAACAACAGGGGTCTACTTTTCAATGACAACACGTACTTGTTCAACTGTTTACAATTTTTATAATTATTAGTTTTTTTATAAAAATAATCATAATAGTATTTGTTATAAAAATATTACCTTCCCCTCTTCCTTCCATTGTTCATCGGTCAGATTAAATTTATTTTTTATAGGATCATATATATTGCCGGTTTTGTTTTTCAGTTTCACCCAAGCAACATACTTTGATTTGTAGTAGTCAAAGTGGTTTCTCATTTGCTTTTGATCAACCTCTTTACCATGTTCGTTTATCAGTTTTTCGCGTACTGTCTTCCATGAACTAGCCTTAAGCCCAGAACCCTCACGACCATTAGTGTTTATTTCATGGATACATGCATCAAGAAAAGTTTTGTCCTCACTTTCGTTCCAAACCAACATCCTAAAACATTAAAATAATTTTCTACCAATGAATCAACATCATAGCTTATAAACAAAAAAAAATTCACAACATTGTCAACAAAGCCTATACACAAAAAAAGATTCACATCATTGCCAATATACACATGATTTCACAGCTTATACATAAGAAAAGATTTTAGATTTTGTTCCAAACCAACATTGCCATCATAAACAAAAAAAAAATCACAGCTTATAAACAAAAAAAGATTTCACAGCATGATTTCACAACTTATAAACAAAAAAAAATCACTGCATTGCCATTTCACACATGATGTTTAACAAATTTCACAGCCTATACACTTGATGTTTAAAAGATTTCACAGCCTATACACACACAAAAAAATCACATCATGTTTAAAAGACTTCATAGCTTATAAACAAAAAAAATCACAGCATTGCCAATAGACACATGATTTCACAGCCTATACACATGAAAAAATTTCAGATTTTGTTCCAAACCAACATTGTCATCATGTCTTTAAGATTTCACATCCTAATAACAAAAAAAAATCACAATATTGCCAATACATGCATGATTTCACAGCTTACATAACCAATTTTCAGATTTCATAAATTAGAGCAAAGAATGATTCTAATTTCATAGCATTTAAACACATAATTTCAAATTTCATAACATTACAAGATGAATTTCTGATTTCCTAACATTAGACCAAGAATAAATTTTGATTTGAAAACCAATTTGTGATTTCTTATCAAATCATATACAAAGGAGAAGGAAAAATAATTTTCACAGGAAAACATAGCACCTGTTTTGACGTCGATCCTGTCGGAGCTTGATCGGAGGGAAGGTCGCTGGCCGGCCGGTAGTCAGACTAGGGAGGGACAGCGACGTTGGAGAGACTCGATCCCGTCGGAGCTCGATCAGAGAGACTCGATGGCGGCCTAATTCCTTGTTGTCTCTGTATTAGGTCACGATAAGGAGAAAGAAACGAGAGGGCATGGAGTTAATTTTTCGAGTCAGCTATGTCTTATGGTCTGAGCGAGATCCTTATGAGTCAGATATGTCTGATTGAGAAAGCTATTTCCCCAAACGTATTTTGTCTGACCGAGTCAGCCCAAATCGCTGAATCGGTCCCAGTAAGATGATAACAAACGGCCCCTTAGGCTTGTTCTATCACACCACTGGCCTGTTCATCAGTTGGATGTGAAGAATGTGTTTCTTTAAGGGCAGCTTCAGGAGACCGTTTATATGCACCAACCACCGGGTTTTTGAAACCCGTCACTTCCTAATCATGTTTGCCTTTTTCAAAAATATCTTTATGGTCTCAAGAAGGCCCCTAGAATGTCGTACCACATAGTTGCTTAGTTTATCACTCACTTTAGCTTTGTCAACAACAAATCTAATTAATTTCTTTTCATATACAGACGGGGAGATCATAGTGCATACCATCTTCTTTATGTTGACGATATTGTGTTAATTGCATCTTCCATAGGTCTCCTTCAGCATGTCATAATGACCTTGAGTTCATAATTTTCAATGACTGACTTGGGATCCTTAAATTACTTTCTTGGAATTTTAGCCACTAGAGATCGCCATGGAATGTTTCTCTCTCAACAAAAATATGCTACAAAGATTTTGGTTAGAGCACATATGTCTAATTGCAAACCCGCTCGAACTCCTGCAGAAACTACTACAAATTTTGATGGTACAACCCCCAGTTGAGGATCCGACTCTATATCACTGTCTTGTAGGTGCTCTTTAATACTTGACATTTACTCGCCTAGTGTAACGCCCGCATATTCGGGCTAATCAATTTAGACACAATAAACATCAAAAATTACTTTTTGATGAAAGATTATTTATAATAAATAATCTTAACTAAGTTATAGTATATGCCACAAGGGTTCCGTACATATAAAGAACGTTGAAATCTGAGTTATAACAAAGAACTTATGGTCTATCGAAGTTTCATGGAAAAACCGACACAACACCAGGAATCATAAAAAGTGGGCTTGCGATAAAATACTTTCTAGCCTTAGCGATCCAAACAAAATTCGAAGTATACGTTAAACTGAGAGTGTGCATGAAAAGAACGTCCAAATCTGACTTCGTATGAGGAAGTTATGATTTTTCTAAGATTTAGCGTAGCAGTGCACAGCCCAGAATCCAAATTTTAGATCGAACGATTTTTAGCCGACACAATCTTAACGAGAATCGAAGATATCATTAATAGGAGCTCAACGATATAAAGACAGACAAAAACGGACGTCGGATGACAAAGTTATGAATTTTTAACGGACTTTACCTGTCCAGGCCTGTTAAAAAATAACTTTAAAAATAAATTAAAAATTAACAGACGAAGTCTAAATGAAAGTTGTAGAGTACATTGCAGCCTACGCGCGGATATAAAGAACGTCAAAAACGGAGCTTGTATGCGAAAGTTACGGATTTTAGAAGATAATTAGTTTTTGGAGTAATCTGCGAGTGACACGTGGCACAATCCTGACCAATGCTTCCTCCCCATGCCTTGCCACAAGATGGTGACACTTAGCACTCAACTCGACGATTTGGAGGCTCAAAACTCGCCAAGTTGGGCCATTTCCCAGCCTATAAATAGAGGCGCAAATCTTCAATTTCCTTCACACCTCTCCCATTCTCTCTCTCTCTCTCTCTCAAACATCTCTCTAAACCCCTCCCAAGACTTAGTACTTCCCAAGTGCTAAGAGGCAAGTCCCGGAGCGCCAGAAGGCTCCGAGAAGAAGAGCTTTCGGCTCAGAAGTTCTACCACCGCAGAGCCTGATTCCTAGCCAAACCTCCTAGTAAGTGAGTTATGCTTACTCTACTTTAAGTATAGCTTATGTTTAAGTTAAATATCATTATTATGAACTTATACACAATATATATATATATATATATATATATATATATATATATATATATATATATATATATTATAAAATATAATATACAAAGTATTATTATAATATCTTATAACTACTCAGGGTACGAGGAATCTGGTTTCAAGGGCCGCATAGGGTTGCTGGATTTCAGAAGTGCTATAATGCGAAAATGGTCCTGCCCTTCGGTGCTTCATATCTGGCCCTGTCTGTACATAGTGGTTGAAAAGTATTGTTTAACACTTGAAAAACAATATTTCTCGTAAATAGTCGCAATAAATATTAGACTAAAATCTAGTGGTAATAATAGTAGGTTTCGTCGAAGGAAAATAGAATCGTTAGAAGCAAAGCGCTGCCGAGTTTGGAATCATCACTTTAACAAGTGATTGCATATTTACTTTCATCTTACACATATATATGAAGTATTTAATATAAATTACGTGCTATGTGTGCATATTATCTGCGTTCCTGATATCTATGCTAGATGAATGATCTACACATGTTTACGTGGTTTAAAATGTATAAATATTTTTATACTTATAAATATATATTGGGTAACTATGGGTGATGAGAGATAGGTGATGATAGAAATGTGATGATAACTAGGCGATGATAGATAGGTGGTGATAAATAGGTGATGTGGGATGAGAGGAGATTCCATAACCTTGACTGGCGATGTAGTCATCTACCAGAGTATAGATGGCGACCACAGACCATTCTAGACAGTTATGTGGAAACACCAACAGCCTCATAACCTGTAGGTGATGAATTGTGAGTTCATGCGATGTTGTAACTACATATTCATGCGATGATACTCTAACCCACCCTTACTTTGAATTATAAGTTCAGGCGATGTTGTAACTACGTATTTATACCCTAACCCTTACTGGAAACGTATTGGGGGAGTAATCCCCGAATCAGTATTTTCTATGCGATGTAGGCGATGATCCTCAGGAAAAGTCCTTAGGAACAAACATATAAGGAAATGAGATGTAAGGAGATGAGAGGTAAATATGATGTAGGAGATGACCCTTACGATAAATCTTTAAGGAGGATTAAATGAAGAAAATGGGGATGGGTAATTGGGTTAATTGTTTGACATGAATTATGTGAAGAAACAATTTAACTATATTATTATGGGTTGAAAACCCTATGTACTCACCAGGTTTGCCAACCTGACCTATTCAGTTTATTTATATCACAGGTGTCGATATGAAGCTACATTACATCGAGAGATTAAAGGAGATGTAAATCATTAGTGTAAATGAATGTAAGGTCTATTTATGCTTATATTTCTGTATTGACGATGACATCCCAAAGTTTTAATACAAACAAAATACATTTTCTTTGGAAATGCTTTGATAATATATTTATCATGTTTTATGGGAACAAATACCGCAATATTATTCTTTAAAATGAATACTCTGATTTTCAAATAAGCATAAATAAAATTTTTAAAATGACCATGGATTTGGGGATGTCACACCCAGACACTTCATATGTTATTCAACAGGTTTGCATGTACATGCATGACCCCAAAGAGACCCATTTTGCTTCTCTCAAATTGTTTCTACGATATATTTAGGGTACATTGGCTCATAATTTATAGTTATATGTGTCCCTTGCTTGCGGCCTTATTGTCTACTCGGACGCTGATTTGGCTGGCTGTTCCTCTTCCAGGTGCTCTACCTCTGCATACTGTGTTTTTCTCCTTCAAAATTTACTCTCATGGTCTTCTAAAAGACATCTGACATGGAACTATTTCAAGATCTAGTGTTGAGGCAGAGTATCGTGGAGTTGCAAACACGGTGGTTGAAACAAGTTGGCTTCAAAACTTATTACGTGATTTATATTATCCTCCTCTCACTACTACTTTGGTTTTCTGTGATAATGTTAGTGCAGTATACCTCTCTACTAATCCCGTTCAACACCAATTCACCAAACACATCAAGATTGACATACACTATGTGCGCGACAAAGTTGCATCGGGTCAGATTCTTGTCCTTCACCTTCCCTCATCATGTCAATATGTTGACATCTTCACCAAAATGCTCCCATCTTCTTTATTTATTGACTTCATATCTAGTTTGAACGACCGCTCAAGACCTACCGTTCAAACTACGGGGGGATGTTAGATGTAATATGTATTTGTATGTTATATTTTAGTTAGCCCATTTATTGTGTTCATTAATTAGCCTATAGTTGTACATTGAGCCCAATTGTATTTTTCTTATATATATTCCACATGAAGGCTCGATGCCTCTTCATGGGAAAATATGCACTATAGCATTGTGTCTTAGTGAAGAATCATCATCTACCTATTCATCTCTTAATGAATAGATGTATATTCCTCTTATAATCTCTTTATTTCATTAATCTAGGGTTTAGGTGTTTTATGTCAAATGAAAATTTCATGTTGTTTCTAATTGTTTTAATGAAGTTCCTAATTGTTATCTTATCTCTATAACATTGTTTCATCATCAACTTCTTCCATATTTTCATGATTGAAGTTTGATGGAGATTTTTGGACGTTTCTAGCTCTAGTATCCTTGATCTCAAATTTGTAACATCCCAAAAATCAACCATAATTTTTTTTTCTAAAATCATAGTATCAATAATAAAAAGAGGGGTTCCATCCAACATCATCAAACATAGTATCACAACATCATCATAAAAAATAGAAGCTAAATTCTTGTTTTAAAAACATAGTCATAAAATATAAACACAGGGTAGATGCCATGCCCTCGAGAATGTCCAGATAACCCAATCAAACTAGCTCCTTGCCCTTCAAACATGAAGGACCTGCAACTAAAGACATAAAATAACAACTCTAAGCCTAAGGCTTAGTTAGAATTCATAACACTTATTCTTTACATAGATCATAGGAATAGATTAATAATCACATCTAACTTCACATATAAATACATAAAGTATGCTAGCATAACTAACCCCAGTCCACTATATTCCCTCTAAGAGGTCTATCTTAGTTGAACTAATATTGAACACTTCCTTTTGAGAGTTATATCATAGTCTTACATCCTTCGAATCCAACTAGATTCCATCTGAGGGGTTGATCTTGTCGGAATATATAACATATAGTCTATATAATAAGTAATTTCATGAGAACTCACGTGAATGATCCATAAGATAAACCCACACAACGGGCTAGGCGACACTTATACTACCTCAAATCACTACATAATAATTAACGCAATTTAATAACTAAGGTCACACATTTATTTACCCATTCTAATTGAAACTAAATCAAATAAAAGTCAATCCATGAGCAAAATACCATTTTTCCCATTTAAAGGCCCATACCCAACATAGTTGACCAAAAATCAAACTTGGTCAAAAGTCAACAGCCACCACGTTGTGGTTAATACTTAGTGGTGTCATCGTCTAGTCACGAGGCTCCATTGATTACCACATCATGGTTACTTAGTGACCATGCCACCGTTCATCTGGTAGAACAAGACACTCGTTAAGCTCTTAATCCTTACAAATCAAGGCTTAAATTCTCAGGTTTGAACCTTTCCATTGATTTAATGGATAGAGTTTCCAAATTTATCCATTCCCATGTCCAAATCCTTCTAGATCTATAACCCTAAATTGATTTTGTCCATTATACTCTACAAACTTTTCATGGTTGGTCAAAAACACAACAAAAGACTTTTTTTATGAATCTTTAGGGTCAAATACCTGCTTATAAACAAGAAGGAGTTATAGATTTTGCTCCTCTCCGAGAACATGGAGTCAAAATGGGTCAAAACCCATGATACCTTAGATTTAAACACTCAAATAAATCCAAACATAAGTGATGAAGACTTACACGGGTCAAGGGAATGCCCAGAAGAAAGAATACAACTAACTTCTTGCTTTGTTGCTTCCAAATGTGCACACTTCTCCTTTAATGTGCAAAGATAAGCATAAAATTAGCTCAAAAGGCCAATAGGGGGCTAGGTTTTGGTGCATAAGCTCTGTGGATGATGTGGGTTGAGGGTGGAGGAAATCCTAACTGTCATATTCTTTAAATAGAGCCCAAGGCCCAAGACCTAGGGTTTTGAGTCCAACCACCACCGCATCGCCACTTAAGTAACGTGGCTGTGCTATAACACACATTAAGAACCGTGTTGTCGTTTTCAAAACCCTAATTCCTCAAACTTGGAGAATTTTGATAATTGTAGGTTATATTTGAGGAACGGGCGATACAAAATTTAATGATTTAATTGTGAATTGATTGAGTTTTTAGGCTTGTATCATGCTCTAGAACATCAAGGCATCATCATCCAACCCATGGAATTATTGATTCCATTTCCAATTATGGAATATAAGGATTTGGAAAAATAACTTGATGTCAAGTTGTAATTTCATTTCGTGGTTGAAGTTTAGATTGAAATATAGGTTGTAGTTGGAGTTTGTAACTTAATTGTTAAATTATGGTTGATTCTCATGCTAACTGTTATTCTTTATGATGATTCATTGTTGTGATTCCATGTTTCTATAGAGTTTTGTGATTGGAATTACTGATTCCAATGGTGAATCACCAATTGAATTGAAAAAAAATCTTTTAAAACTGATCAACCCTTGTAAAGCATTAATTCAACTAGAAAATGATTTACTTAAACAAAACTTATAATGTTTTGGTAAATTTACAAAGATTTCATAAGTTTATTATATTATAAATGTTTATGTGACAAAACCAATTTTTTCGGCCCGAAAAGACCTTTTTTGTATGCTTATTTTAAAATAGAGTATTCTTTATAAATACGAAAATTGTCCCATAATAAAAATGTGAGATAAAAGCAATTCCGAAGAAACGATTTTCATTGATTATTAAAAACTAGGGATGTCATAACTGATACAAGAAACAAAAGCATAAATATGGTCATTACAGGCCTTACAACAAATTATTGTACTAATGGCCTAAACTCTTTTAATCTCTCAGCGGATTCAAACATCACTATATATTACCTTAGTACCGCTACTTGTGATACAAAAAAACTGAGTGGGTCAGGCTTAGGAGCGCGATGAGCACATAGGGTTTCCAACCCACAATATTATAATTAATTTGTTTTAATTATATATTTCGTATCAAATAAATTACCCGATTACCCATTCTCGTTATTCTCACTCCCCTATCCTAAAATGATGATCTCGTGGGACCTATTCTAAAGGATCATCGGGTAGATGATACCGCTTTGGAGATTCCTTAGCAATATATGTCAATAAGGCAACCATGGGGAAAATAGAGTGCCCACATGAATATATAGTTCATCAATATCTACAGGTCATACACTTGTCCATGTGTGGTTCATTTATCACCTACAGGTCGAAGACCTGCCCCTATATGGTTCATTTAACATTTACAGGTTGAAGACCTGCCCATGTATGGTTTATCTATCACCTAGAGGTTGTAAACTTTCCCGTGCATGATTTATAATCACCTACAGGTTGCAAGTATGTTCATGTTTCTCCATAATTTATCTAGAATAATCTGTGGCCATCCTATATACCCTATTATATGACTACATCACAACATTATTAGTAAAGTCATAACCTATCTCTTCGTTATTTGTCATCAACAATCACCACCCAGTATAATATAAGTATGAAACTATATGTACGAATAGATTAAAAATCATCTAATATTTTTTCATATAACACAAAACATCTTAAGCATAGATAATAAGCACATATAGAAATTAATCATCTAAATACTTCATATCTATGTGTAAGACGAATGTAACTATTCACTCACTTGTTAAAAAGTGGACGAATGATGATTTGAGCATCACTCCGCCTAACACCTTATCTTTTCCTTTAGAAATACCTAGATATAGTTATCACTAAGTCTTAGTTTTATATCACTCGTGACTATAATAACGATAGTCTAGATTCCTCAATAATTCCAATGAATACTGATCTATAGATGATAAAGAGCAACCAAGTAAGATCGTATCGGAGGTAGGGCCCGTTTAGTATACAAAGTATAATGTTTGGAAATCCCACATTAAACACCTCACTAAATCTAGACTAGACATCACCCCGTAAGTAGATCAATCAGTATTGTAACCTGGAATCACTGATAAATCTTATTTATAGATTCATAGTAACGACTAAGAATATAAATATAAGTTACACTTGAAGCATAATAATTGTAGCTTAACTTATAGATATTACTGAAAAAATCCTAGATAGTTCGTAGGAAGAACTTCAACTGAATATTTCTATCTCTTCGATAACTTAAGGCTCCAATAAAAACTTGTAAAATCTAAGGGAAAATCGAGCTAAAACTTCAAAGAAATGCATAGAGAAGATTTAAAGGTGTGAGGGAAAGTGTAAGATTAATCCTTAGAATTTAATGATGTAAAATAGTCATGCTGACTCAATCAGTGCCATCATCTCTCAAGTGCCAGCGTGAAGTTATGTTTGTAAATTCGTGTCAGCGTGATATATATATATATATATATATATATATATATATATGTGTGTGTGTGTGTGTGCATATGTATGTATGTATGTATATATATATATATATATATATATTATGCAATCTCTTGTAATTAAAGAATATACGTAGTTAGTTAGTACATCCAATATCTTAGTGATATCGGATATACTTTATTATTATCGTAGATTAGGTGATATCCATGGTTTGCAGGGATTCACATAGTATTCACTTTTCTCTATATACTAGGGTCCAGATCATTGGTTGATCATCGAACGCTAGAGCTTTGTGTTTATTCTCTTTGTGAAAACCTTTGTGTTATTCTTATGTGTTCTTTTGTTTATTCTTATTGTTAGTTAATATCGATCAAGGAACCTACGGAAGGAATGGGGCTTCGCCCTCTATTTATAGATGATTTTTGACCATGCGCGTCATGCCTATACAGGTGCACGTCACGTACTCGTGTTATACTGCTCCTTTAGGTTGTTACCATGTGTCGCAAGGATGGTGGTCCGCGTCTCCCTTCTAGAAGATGTGTGAGCCCCGTAACCTACCTACATGTGACGCTTCTCAAAAAACTTCATAAAATCGTATCTTTCTTGTACGAGCTCTGTTTTTTACGTTTTTTTTGTCCATGCATATCTATCGATGAGCACCACAACCTTCATTTAGACTCAGTCGGCTAATTCTCACTTATTTTTAAATTTAAATTTTTAACAGGCTTAGACTGTTAAATTCCGTATAAAAATCATAACTCTTTCATACAAATTATGTTCTCAACTGTCTTTATATCGACGGAATCCTGTTCACGATATCTTCAACTCTTGTTTATATTGTTTTGGTTAAAACTCAACCGATCTAAATTTCAATTTCTGTGTCGCACACTGCTATACTGAAACTTCGAAAAATCATAACTTCCTCATATGAAGTCAGATTTAGGCATTATCTATATGTACACTCTCAGTTTTATGATTACTACGATTTTCGTTTAGATTACTCAAGATAATAAGCAATCGATCTTTGATTCATATTTTGTGATGTATTTTGCCGTATAGGGTCGGACGCAAAACTTCAAACAATCCTAAGTTCTTCATATGAAGTCAATTTAAGTGGTCCTTATATCTACGAAATCATCATCGTGACTACTTCAACTTTAGATAAGATTATTTACTATATCCTAAATGTCTAGCTTGAATTTGTGGTTGTTACAGTTTAAGACATCTCAACTTCATAAATGATGTTTCGAGTCACTTAAATGGATAGAATCATAATCTTGAATTTGATTAAGTCTATTAGAAGTTTGATATGATGATTAAAAGTTGATTTTGAGTGTACTAATAAGCTCATATTACCGATCTAAGGTCATTATAATAAATCATCTGGATCTATGGATTTAGTGGTGAGATTCAAACTTAAAAGTTGACTTTTGAGCTTGAATTTGAACTAAGTATCACATTGTTTGTTTAATCATGGAATGAAGTATGTTAAAATGGTTCTAAAATATTTCTATGTTAGTTTGTATCATCTTAGATACAAATTTGGGGTAAATATCCAAACTAATGACAATTATTGGAGTTTAAAACATAAAATTTGAGAAACTAAAAAATGTTAGTTTAATCCACAATCCAAAAATGTTAGGGATATTATGATAGTGTTAAATCATGTGTAATAAAGTTATTAATGTATTCCAAACATTAACATGGTTTAAAATAAAGTTTGAGAGAGTTTGGAGGTCATATATGCGAAGTATAATGCCTAAAGTGATAAAATAGCATATTTTAATATTTAAGTTGTGTGCATGAGGCACAAGGGTCATGTGGAATCCACAAGGGCCGTGTATTGGTCTCGTTTACCTCATGTCACTCAACAACGTTTTTTGCTCATAATTTTTTCATACGGAATCGAAATCACACATGAGATTTTTCTCCATTCATGTTTTAACATAAGGAAGGATTTGAGATAATAAAATTTCAGTTTCAAGATTAATATCTTAATAAGTGACTTAATTGGACACCTAATGGGATTTAACCAATCTTACAATACTCTTAGGTGACATTTGAAGTATTCTTGAAATATAAGGCGGGAAGTATTAGAGCTATGAAATAAACTCAAGGCGAGTTTAGCGAGAGTACAAGTACCTATCTTGTTTTCACACTCGATGTTTGATTCTATACGTGAGTTGTGTTTTTTCCTACATGGAATTTGATATTATATATGACGTTGGAGTTTCATTTCAATTTATATGTTTATTGTTGTCTTACTTGCTATGTGAATATAATTGGTACTTATTTGCATTCATTAAATCATTTTGTGATATCAATTGTTTTTGAGAAAAATTTATGCATAGTTTGAAATGGGTTTGCACATCCTTGTAACACCTCAGATTTTAGACCAAAATTTTCATTTTTAAAACTTCCAAAAACATAGTTCACAACCAAATATCAAGTACAAGTCAATCCCAAAACCACAAGTGTCATAGTTATCAGAGTAGATAAAAGATCATATCCCAATAATAAAGTCTCAGTGTGTGTACAATCAGACATTCACCTTCCCGCGGTCCTGTGAAGTACCTGCCACATAAAAATCAACAACTGTAAGTACAAATTTTAGTGAATTCCCCAAAATACCACATATAACTCATCATAAATAAACAACTATGGGTTATCTGTAACCTTGGGACTATCAACAGTCCTGATGAGCTAACAGCATGCTCAGGAGGTTATCAGCAACCCCCGGTTGGGTAATAGCAGCCCTAGCTAAACAAATATCATATCAGCACATAACACAACATAACACAACATAACATAACATAACATAACATAACATAACATAACATAACATAACATACATAATAGCTAGACCCAGTTGGTCATAATGTTACAGCTATCCTACCACAGATGTAATAGTAAGTGAGGAGATTCAACTGATACTGATGACACGAAAACCTAGCACCCGAACTTCCTGATCTAGAATCCACCTATTCAACCAAATAAATTACCCTTAATTAATAATTAAGGTCCAAAATCATATCAGGAGTCCAAGTCCACAGCTAAGACCACTAAGGGCAAAAAGGACCATATTGCCCCTCCTAGGTCCATACCCTAAATTTTGACCTAAAAGTTAGATTCAAAAGGGGTCAACAAAATTCAACCGAAGTCAACACCCAAAGAGTATGCTGGGCATACAACTTCCTACGTTGGGAGTACTACTGGCCATGCATACAACGGGGGTCGTCAACTCTACACTGCGTGTAGATGGGAGTACACACGACGTACACCTCGCACTCCAATTCTTCACTTCTTTTGGTCTTAATCCGTTAAGACAAGTTCTCCAACTATAAATCTGAGCTAAACAAGGTCTCTTATTCCATAAATTCATGGGCTTTAAGCCTTTGCATGGCTATGGGAAGCTAGATCATCATTTCACCCTTTTTCAAACTACTTTAATCATGCATGTGACACAAAAGAAGATCAATCAAGCATTTTTATCCATCTAGATGCCCTAAAATGCATGAAAGGACACCCTAAACTCTCTAGAGAGTCACAAACTCGAAAAGGTATACTTGAGGACCTAAACTCAGAAATCTTGCACCAAAAGAGATCTAAGATAATACTAGCCAAGTTACAAGCTTTATACCTGGAAAGCATGCACAAAGATGAATAGTTTCTAGATATCTAAATTGGATGGCAACTTCTTCTTCTTCTTATAACTTCACTCTTTCACTATTAGGGTCAAGAATCTCTTTAAGCTTGCAAAATCATACCCACAAGCATTTAGGGTTTAGGAAAGGTTGGAGGCTGATAAAGGTGGCTACAAATGAGGCTATCATATTCCTTAAATAGGGAGATAAGAAGTATTAGGGTTTGCATACTGAGCCTAGTATGCCTAATGTATTAGGTAGCCTCGACGATCTTGCTAGTGCATGAGTACGCTGCGCGTACTCATGCATATGCCCCGCATACTCACTTGCCATCTTTTACAATATAAGGACCAATTTTGACATAATAAGGAAAGGTTAATGAAATATAATTATACCTTGATTCGGAATGTTACAATTCTCCCCCACTAGGATTTGAATTCGTCCTCAAACTCTTCCTCCAGAAACAACTCATGATACTGCTCAAGCATCTCGGACTCTGGTTCCCACATCTACTCTGAACCTGTATGGTGCTGCCACTGAACCTTGACCAAGTTCACTACCTTGTTCCTTAAGGTCTTTAATTTACGATCCAATATGGCTACAGGATTCTTCACATAATTCAGGCGATCATCGACCTAAATTTCCTCTAAGGGAACCATAGTTGCCTTATCAGCTATACACTTCCTTATCTAGGATACATGGAAAGTATCATGGATCTGACTCAACTCCTCCGGTAGCTCCAACTGGTAAGCCACCTTGCCCACATGGGCCAATACTTGAATAAGGCCAATGAATCTGGGTCCCAACTTGCCTTGCTTCCTAAAGCAGATAACACCCTTCCAGGGCGACACCTTCAGGAGCACTAGATCCCCCACATGGAACTCTAGCTCTAAGCGCCTCACATCCGCATAACTCTTTTGATGGCTTTGTGAGTCGTAGATTTAATCAATTTCTCAACCAAAAACCTCAAAAAAACTTAAACGAAATATTTACAGTAGAATTGGAATAATCAAAAGCACTAGAGACGTGTACATAGGGTGCACTCTAACACTAAATCAACCAATTCATTCAAATCATCCTAAAACCGGTCACAATAAAAATTTACGACATTTTCATTTTAACAACGTATTAGTTAGTTTCCTCACCATACCGATATCATATATTACGAAAAGTCCATTCGCCTAAACCCATCGAGTAATAGAACCCTCGTTGTCTATAACGACAAACCGGACACAATCCCCCGACTCACCTTTTGCAACAAGACTCAGAAGTACCTACACAGGAGGCACCACGCCGTCCTAGCCTGTGCTGTGGATAAGAAACAAGAAGAGAAAGACATCATGGAGGTTGAAAAAGCCCGTAACCTTCTCGATATATTCCGAGAAGATCTCCTGGGAATACCATCCATACGGTAACCCGAGTTCAAAAATCAACCTAAGTGTAGTAGTTGCGGAAAAGGGTTGTGGTAAATGCCATCTCACCCAAGTTAATCACCCCACTCAAGTAGAGACTATGGACCCATACTAGTGAATCTATGATTACTAAGTGTATATATTGGAGCCCAATATAATCAAGATTCTACGGACTTAGGGTTGGTATTTCCGCTTTAAATCCTTTTCCTTGTTTGGATGTGGGCTTAGAATAGAATCACCGATTCGACTGTCTTTTCAATCTTAATATACACGACTTATAAACACAAAGAGATGATAGATGAATCAGTTATGAGTCATACCATGAACTCCATGACAAGTTACCCAGGATAGTGGATGGACATGCTACCACTTGAGCGATCATAGACAAATCAACCAAACCCACACACTTTCTACCGACCAAGGATACAAAGAAAAATAGAAAAGCTAACAGGAGCATATACAAAGAAAATTGCGAGACTGTATAGTATACCACTATCTATCATTTTGGATAAGGGACAGGCGATTCGCCTCGTGTTTTTAATAGTCGTTAAAGAAGTCCTTTTTATCACCCTCAAACTGAAAGACAAAGAGGAAGAACCATTCATCGAATCCTTATACAACATCAACTATTACATTAACATCAAGGTCACGTCATTCGAAGCTCTCTGCAGAAGCAAGTGTAGATCACCTCTTTGATGGGATGAGGTAGGTGACACACAAATAGCTAACAGGCAAGTTCCTAACAACACTTTCACCAGCCCCCAGATCATACGAGAAACTACAGAGAAGATTGTTCAAACCCGTGAATGATTGAAGGCATCCCAGGATCGGAAGAAGATCTTGTCTGATGAGACTCTTGTTATTCCACTGGATGAAATTGAAATCAACGGGAGTCTAAACTTCATCGAAGAACCGGTGGAAATCATGGATCAGGAGGTCAAAACGACGAAACAAAGCCGCATACCCATAGTGAAGGCCCGTTGGAACGCCAAGCGAGGACCTGAATTCACTAGGGAACACACGAATCAAAAATAAATAAATAAATAAATAAATAAACACCCCCAATTGTTTAGTGATATCTCGTCTACAAGTTGAATTTCGGGGCGAAATTCTTTTAACGGGGGGAGAATGTAACAATTGGTAAAAATAGGAACGATCGTACGATGCTATCTTTTGATTATTAAGCAATATGAATATTTTATTAAGAATGGTTGAAGGAATTTAACCTCTTTTATTTAAATAAGTTATTGTGAAATATAAAACAAGTAACTATTGATAAATTTCGTTATGATGTATGACATCGAACCATCACCGGTTTGTGAAATTAGCATATAACATCATTTAAACGCAACAAACTTAATTTTTGTATCAACATGTCTCTAGTTGATAAGTAAGTTAGGTTCTATGTAAAACGTTTGCTTAATAGATGTGAAGGATCTAAATTTGACAAATATACGAACCAAAGTGACAAAACGTGTTTAACGATATGGTTAACCGGTTAAATGTCACGAAATTATACATTGCTCAATAAATTTTATATTTAAATAAATTAAAATATAAAATGAATTATTATAAGGTATAATTAAAATGTATTTAAGTTTTTTTGAATAAAAAGAATAAAACATAAACATTAAAGTTCAAATACACAAAAACTACATTGTTAATTTATACTAAGTATACATGTATGTATTTGTATATATGTATTATTATCTAGTGAATGACTAGTTATAAGTCATGAATTAAAATGATTTCATGTAAGTTTTATGATGTCTAAATCAATTAAGATAAGAGGATTGGTGGAGATAAGTGCCAACTTAACTAATAAGTGCTTAATCACTTAAGACATTTTACTAAGAATGCTTATTAATCCCTCTTCTAATTTTCGAGATTAAGACCTTCCCTCTCCTTAACTAGAACTCCTAACTAACTAAATAACTAGTAGTTAGTTAGTTAACTAACTCTATCTCTAAACAACCACCCAAGCAAGTGGCTAGACAAGATCACATCACTTAAACTCACATCCCATCACAAGCTAGTCTAGGTTTTGTCCCCTTATCCTCTTCCACTCTTTCCTCCTTCATAATCACGAAATTTCATCTTCATTTTACCCTCATTTGACCAGCCAATACTCCAGGGAATTACTCTCAACCTTCATCTCATTTTCAAGCACAAGAACTTCCTTCCAAAGCCATCAAAACCATGAACTAAAGGGCTGCTGTCCCTTTTGTGTTTCAGCCACCATTTCACCCATCTACACCTTCCTTTTGCTTGATATTTTTACCACCAAATACCCCTGGAAGTTACTTGTTTTGATACTCAAAATTATTGATTCAAAACAGTGAGTAAACTACCCTTTTTCTTGCACTTTTGCTGTGAAATTTTCGTGACAGCAACATAGCCAAAAGAGTGGCTGTTTTGGAGCATCAAACCAACAACCAAAAGTTCATCTTCAACTTTCCATTCTTCAAGTATTCACATAAGGTGAGTTCATACCCCTACATTTTCATGTTTTATTCAAGTTTTAAGGGGGGGAATACAAGTTAGAACACTAAACATAACTCAAATTTAAATGACAGCTTTCTACAGAAAAGTTGAGTCCTGTTCACGGACTGTTTTGACCATCTTAAACTTAATATCTTTCAAAACTGTACAATATGCAAATAGTTCAAGTTTATACCTTTCTAATGACTACCCGCACGCGTTCATACGATTTTTCTACAATTCATGGCGATTTTTATAAAACTGCCTGTCATTTCAGAAGTGATTTCGGACCAGTCTGTGAAGATGTTCATTTTCACACTAGTTTGAGACCACTAAAAATCATAATAAAAATTAGGAACAAAGTAGACTCATTTTATAAACTCTCAGAGGTGACGGATTCAGTTTTTGACTTACGAGGATTTTTCTATGAGTTTTCTAAAAACAGGGACAGTAAAGGGCAAAACTGTCAAAAGTGGTTTATACATTTATTAACACCTTCTAACATTTTTTAGCAATGTTTATACATTAAGGAAGTTAAAACACAATCATTTAAATATGTTTAATTACCATTTTTACAAAAGTGATAAGTACAAAAAGGTCTTTAGTATCAAACTTAAGGATTATTTCATGCAAAGTTTCTAATAAAAACGTAAGAATATGAACAACAATTACGAAACATACCAAATCATCTTTTAAAATTTATACATATATATAACCATATACATATATATGTTTTGTTTACAAAACTTCTTTATGCTTTTATATTATAAATTGCATGCCTCTATATGTATAGTTATATAAGAAATGTTTAAAAGACTTAGAAAGGCTATCCACCCTGTTTCCTTTTCCTCGATTTGGATGTGGTCTGGTGGGAAATCGGGTACTCCTCCGAAGGTCGTTTAAATATTAGTTATATATCATGTATACATATATGGTCATAAATGTTCCACCAGTTAATTTAGTTTCGATACTCCTGGGTAGCAAAGGTGTATAAACCTACTTGGACACTCATCAATTACATTCTAGTAAACTATTATAGGAATAGTTTAGAGTAAACAAAACATTTTCACTACTACAAGAAATTACACCAGAGTCAGTTCATTCATGAGTCCAGACTACATGTTATATGAAGGAATACTTTTACATGAATACTTATACATGAATACTTTTACATAAACATTATATGGCAAATTACTACTACATGTTATATGAAGGAATACTCTTACCTGAATACTTATACATGAATACTTGTACATGAATACTTTTACATAGACATCATATGGCAATTTAATATTACATGCTATATGTCTAGATACGGTTATATTGTTCGCCTTTCTATCTTTACCTTGTGATTCAATCACATCATCGACGAGGTAGACTGGGACTTTATCTCCTAGTACCACATCATACTTTGAGGGACTAACCATTCCGATAACCACTGCTAGCTACAGAGGTAAATGAACAATCTACGGATGTTCTAGGTTGATACCATCGTGGGTATACAGAAGGGACTAACTATTCATAAACCCGGCTGTTAGCAACAGAGGTAAATGAACAGTCTACGGATGTTCTAGGTTGATACCATTTCAGGTATACTTAAGAGACTACTAATAAGAGTTAAACAAGGAAAAACCATCACATTTTCAAGAGATGCGTACTTTCAAAACAGTCAGGTCTAGGTAAAAGACTACTTTCAAAACATTCGAGTCTTGGTAGAAGACTACTTTTATACTAGTAGGAAATATGGGATTTTCTAGAGCTTTTCGTACTTATACTAAATGTTTCATCATTCATTTACCAGTCTTTCATATCAACTAATCAAAGCAATGACATTAAATACTTATGAACTCACCAGCTTAAATGCTGATCTACTCTTTCAAAATAACTTGTATTCTCAGGTTACAAATAGACAGGTGTCGATACAAGGTTCAGAGAAGACGGAGCAGTCAAGACTCGTCTTTTTTTTTGATAAGTTATTATCATATCTTGTACAATGAAAGAAAACACCTGTAACTAAAATTATACTATTGATGCAATGGATGATGTTGTTGCTTGTTTACTACTTTACATTTGTTGTGATGCATACATGACGTCCTCCGCCCCAGAACGTTTCCGCCGTTCGTGGTTTTGGGGTGTGACAGATTGGTATCAGAGCATTGTTTATAGTGAATTGAGTATATCAACCCATAAAAGATATACTAACTATAAATACAATGGGATTAAAAATACTCTGATTTAGTGTTTATACTTTAAATAATAAAATATTTAAGTAAGTATACGTGCTGCATTCATACTAAAATCAGTGTCACTAGGACAGTACAAAAGAATTACGATTGTTGGGCAACACAAGTGGGCTTAGAGACATATGGTCAAAACTGGGAAGATATAGCCTGATCGCCTATATTATCCGAGGGTTGACTAACATGTGCCTAAGTTTAAGTGTGTAGTCGCATCAATGCTAAAATCTTACCAACCCTACCACAATGAGAACAATAGAACATAACATAAAAATTAAAATACTATAGGAGTATTTGGTGTTACTATAAGTACTTTATACTTGAGAATTAAAACGGGATCCTCATTACTAAGTTGATAGTTGCTAAGTGGATACACTAAGGCTACATGTAATTAGGATGTTATAGACTTAGAATCAGCGATAATTTTGCCTTACCCCTATTCTGTGTGAATTTGGAAATAAGGTCACTTATTCGAAGGTCTATCCTGTTTAGATTACACATAGCTGGTATGCACTTCACAAATAGTGATGTAACTAATGAGGGTTTTCTAAATAATTATCTAGATAGTTCGTCTAATAATTATCCACTTACCCTAAATTCTCGCATAGAAATCATAGTTGGGCTCCATCCCCTTGACAACCAGTATCTTCCGAATGAAGTCATAGCTGGTTGGTTTGGAGAAGAACCAGAGAATGATCATCCTATCCCTTTGGATGATCATCATGATGAAAACCTTTCAGCCGATGCTAATTCCGAACTAGAGGTTGAGAACCTACCTCGAGCAACTCCCTTTCCAATTCCTAACCCTCGTCCAGCTCTTCATGGCCTGACGCCTGATTCGGTGGAATGCTTGGAAACATGAAGCCAAGAACAAGATCAGCCCATGCCATTTATTGGCGACCGAAACTTTTACGACCTGAGCAATGGGGGCTCAGCAGGTAGAATCTTGCCAATCATGGTCCGCAGAGTGGCCCAAAATGAGATTCAAGGCAGGACAGCCCAACATCAGATTGCCGAAGTTGTCACCGATGCAAGAATGAGTACCCTCCACACCACTCATCTAGAAGATGCTCACAAGAGATCAGAAAGAAACCATGAGAACCTGCTGCAAACACTAGCTGAAAACCCGAGCCAAAGTCATAGAGCTCCAAGTACGCCAGAGGGTGTAATTGAGACACCTACTTGACATGGAACGTCAATTGGTTGAACTAAGAATTCACCAGAGGAATTACCGTCACCAGTAGTAGACGCTTTACTTTATATCCCTTACAAAAAGAGGAATCGTATTCTTCTGTCTATGCCTGATGTGGCACTTTCTATGAAATTATCTTGTACCGTAAGTACTTTAGTTAGGTCTTTATACTGTCAGGAACTATCTCCTGTGTATATGATGTAAGACCTTTACAAGGCCATTTTCCTGAACCTTTACGCCGTAAATATCCAAGATATTGACCGCCGGCTAACTTTTGTGTCATTTCCATCATTCAAGTACTCTTATCATACTCTCATTGGAGTCTATCTGAAACCTGCTTTAGTTAAGTCATTGGACCATAGCAAGTTAGATACGGAGACATTTCCAAGTCTCTTTCAGTGGTTGGATTTTATTATTCACCAATCCACGATACCTCAACTTGTACAACAAACAGTGACATTCCATACCACCACCATCCTTACTACCTCAGTGCCAACAAGACCATATGTTGGAAACCTGCCAAAATGCACCAAGTGTAGCTTTCATCACAAAGGAAAGTGCAGGGAAATGCATTGCAAGAACTATAATGAAAAAGGGGCATACCACAAAGTTCTGTAGGGTGCCGGCTCAACAGACCAACCAGAACACAAAAGCGGGGATGAGTCGGACTTGCTACAGATGTGGAGAAGTAGGGCATTTCATAAAGGAGTTCCCGGAGACTAAAAACAAAGATGTCAAGAGCATCGGAAGTGTTTTAGCAACAGAGCGTGGGAAAGCAGTAATAGACCCCGCTGAGATTCTGGTACGTTCATTCCCGATAGCACATATGCATGGATACTATATAATGGCAACGCGGAAAGGAGTATTGTGAGTCGTAGATTTAATCAATTTCTCAACCAAAAACCTCAAAAAAACTTAAACGAAATATTTACAGTAGAATTGGAATAATCAAAAGCACTAGAGACGCGTACATAGGGTGCACTCTAACACTAAATCAACCAATTCATTCAAATCATCCTAAAACCGGTCACAATAAAAATTTACGACATTTTCATTTTAACAACGTATTAGTTAGTTTCCTCACCATACCGATATCATATATTACGAAAAGTCCATTCGCCTAAACCCATCGAGTAATAGAACCCTCGTTGTCTATAACGACAAACCGGACACAATCCCCCGACTCACCTTTTGCAACAAGACTCAGAAGTACCTACACAGGAGGCACCACGCCGTCCTAGCCTGTGCTGTGGATAAGAAACAAGAAGAGAAAGACATCATGGAGGTTGAAAAAGCCCGTAACCTTCTCGATATATTCCGAGAAGATCTCCTGGGAATACCATCCATACGGTAACCCGAGTTCAAAAATCAACCTAAGTGTAGTAGTTGCGGAAAAGGGTTGTGGTAAATGCCATCTCACCCAAGTTAATCACCCCACTCAAGTAGAGACTATGGACCCATACTAGTGAATCTATGATTACTAAGTGTATATATTGGAGCCCAATATAATCAAGATTCTACGGACTTAGGGTTGGTATTTCCGCTTTAAATCCTTTTCCTTGTTTGGATGTGGGCTTAGAATAGAATCACCGATTCGACTGTCTTTTCAATCTTAATATACACGACTTATAAACACAAAGAGATGATAGATGAATCAGTTATGAGTCATACCATGAACTCCATGACAAGTTACCCAGGATAGTGGATGGACATGCTACCACTTGAGCGATCATAGACAAATCAACCAAACCCACACACTTTCTACCGACCAAGGATACAAAGAAAAATAGAAAAGCTAACAGGAGCATATACAAAGAAAATTGCGAGACTGTATAGTATACCACTATCTATCATTTTGGATAAGGGACAGGCGATTCGCCTCGTGTTTTTAATAGTCGTTAAAGAAGTCCTTTTTATCACCCTCAAACTGAAAGACAAAGAGGAAGAACCATTCATCGAATCCTTATACAACATCAACTATTACATTAACATCAAGGTCACGTCATTCGAAGCTCTCTGCAGAAGCAAGTGTAGATCACCTCTTTGATGGGATGAGGTAGGTGACACACAAATAGCTAACAGGCAAGTTCCTAACAACACTTTCACCAGCCCCCAGATCATACGAGAAACTACAGAGAAGATTGTTCAAACCCGTGAATGATTGAAGGCATCCCAGGATCGGAAGAAGATCTTGTCTGATGAGACTCTTGTTATTCCACTGGATGAAATTGAAATCAACGGGAGTCTAAACTTCATCGAAGAACCGGTGGAAATCATGGATCAGGAGGTCAAAACGACGAAACAAAGCCGCATACCCATAGTGAAGGCCCGTTGGAACGCCAAGCGAGGACCTGAATTCACTAGGGAACACACGAATCAAAAATAAATAAATAAATAAATAAATAAACACCCCCAATTGTTTAGTGATATCTCGTCTACAAGTTGAATTTCGGGGCGAAATTCTTTTAACGGGGGGAGAATGTAACAATTGGTAAAAATAGGAACGATCGTACGATGCTATCTTTTGATTATTAAGCAATATGAATATTTTATTAAGAATGGTTGAAGGAATTTAACCTCTTTTATTTAAATAAGTTATTGTGAAATATAAAACAAGTAACTATTGATAAATTTCGTTATGATGTATGACATCGAACCATCACCGGTTTGTGAAATTAGCATATAACATCATTTAAACGCAACAAACTTAATTTTTGTATCAACATGTCTCTAGTTGATAAGTAAGTTAGGTTCTATGTAAAACGTTTGCTTAATAGATGTGAAGGATCTAAATTTGACAAATATACGAACCAAAGTGACAAAACGTGTTTAACGATATGGTTAACCGGTTAAATGTCACGAAATTATACATTGCTCAATAAATTTTATATTTAAATAAATTAAAATATAAAATGAATTATTATAAGGTATAATTAAAATGTATTTAAGTTTTTTTGAATAAAAAGAATAAAACATAAACATTAAAGTTCAAATACACAAAAACTACATTGTTAATTTATACTAAGTATACATGTATGTATTTGTATATATGTATTATTATCTAGTGAATGACTAGTTATAAGTCATGAATTAAAATGATTTCATGTAAGTTTTATGATGTCTAAATCAATTAAGATAAGAGGATTGGTGGAGATAAGTGCCAACTTAACTAATAAGTGCTTAATCACTTAAGACATTTTACTAAGAATGCTTATTAATCCCTCTTCTAATTTTCGAGATTAAGACCTTCCCTCTCCTTAACTAGAACTCCTAACTAACTAAATAACTAGTAGTTAGTTAGTTAACTAACTCTATCTCTAAACAACCACCCAAGCAAGTGGCTAGACAAGATCACATCACTTAAACTCACATCCCATCACAAGCTAGTCTAGGTTTTGTCCCCTTATCCTCTTCCACTCTTTCCTCCTTCATAATCACGAAATTTCATCTTCATTTTACCCTCATTTGACCAGCCAATACTCCAGGGAATTACTCTCAACCTTCATCTCATTTTCAAGCACAAGAACTTCCTTCCAAAGCCATCAAAACCATGAACTAAAGGGCTGCTGTCCCTTTTGTGTTTCAGCCACCATTTCACCCATCTACACCTTCCTTTTGCTTGATATTTTTACCACCAAATACCCCTGGAAGTTACTTGTTTTGATACTCAAAATTATTGATTCAAAACAGTGAGTAAACTACCCTTTTTCTTGCACTTTTGCTGTGAAATTTTCGTGACAGCAACATAGCCAAAAGAGTGGCTGTTTTGGAGCATCAAACCAACAACCAAAAGTTCATCTTCAACTTTCCATTCTTCAAGTATTCACATAAGGTGAGTTCATACCCCTACATTTTCATGTTTTATTCAAGTTTTAAGGGGGGGAATACAAGTTAGAACACTAAACATAACTCAAATTTAAATGACAGCTTTCTACAGAAAAGTTGAGTCCTGTTCACGGACTGTTTTGACCATCTTAAACTTAATATCTTTCAAAACTGTACAATATGCAAATAGTTCAAGTTTATACCTTTCTAATGACTACCCGCACGCGTTCATACGATTTTTCTACAATTCATGGCGATTTTTATAAAACTGCCTGTCATTTCAGAAGTGATTTCGGACCAGTCTGTGAAGATGTTCATTTTCACACTAGTTTGAGACCACTAAAAATCATAATAAAAATTAGGAACAAAGTAGACTCATTTTATAAACTCTCAGAGGTGACGGATTCAGTTTTTGACTTACGAGGATTTTTCTATGAGTTTTCTAAAAACAGGGACAGTAAAGGGCAAAACTGTCAAAAGTGGTTTATACATTTATTAACACCTTCTAACATTTTTTAGCAATGTTTATACATTAAGGAAGTTAAAACACAATCATTTAAATATGTTTAATTACCATTTTTACAAAAGTGATAAGTACAAAAAGGTCTTTAGTATCAAACTTAAGGATTATTTCATGCAAAGTTTCTAATAAAAACGTAAGAATATGAACAACAATTACGAAACATACCAAATCATCTTTTAAAATTTATACATATATATAACCATATACATATATATGTTTTGTTTACAAAACTTCTTTATGCTTTTATATTATAAATTGCATGCCTCTATATGTATAGTTATATAAGAAATGTTTAAAAGACTTAGAAAGGCTATCCACCCTGTTTCCTTTTCCTCGATTTGGATGTGGTCTGGTGGGAAATCGGGTACTCCTCCGAAGGTCGTTTAAATATTAGTTATATATCATGTATACATATATGGTCATAAATGTTCCACCAGTTAATTTAGTTTCGATACTCCTGGGTAGCAAAGGTGTATAAACCTACTTGGACACTCATCAATTACATTCTAGTAAACTATTATAGGAATAGTTTAGAGTAAACAAAACATTTTCACTACTACAAGAAATTACACCAGAGTCAGTTCATTCATGAGTCCAGACTACATGTTATATGAAGGAATACTTTTACATGAATACTTATACATGAATACTTTTACATAAACATTATATGGCAAATTACTACTACATGTTATATGAAGGAATACTCTTACCTGAATACTTATACATGAATACTTGTACATGAATACTTTTACATAGACATCATATGGCAATTTAATATTACATGCTATATGTCTAGATACGGTTATATTGTTCGCCTTTCTATCTTTACCTTGTGATTCAATCACATCATCGACGAGGTAGACTGGGACTTTATCTCCTAGTACCACATCATACTTTGAGGGACTAACCATTCCGATAACCACTGCTAGCTACAGAGGTAAATGAACAATCTACGGATGTTCTAGGTTGATACCATCGTGGGTATACAGAAGGGACTAACTATTCATAAACCCGGCTGTTAGCAACAGAGGTAAATGAACAGTCTACGGATGTTCTAGGTTGATACCATTTCAGGTATACTTAAGAGACTACTAATAAGAGTTAAACAAGGAAAAACCATCACATTTTCAAGAGATGCGTACTTTCAAAACAGTCAGGTCTAGGTAAAAGACTACTTTCAAAACATTCGAGTCTTGGTAGAAGACTACTTTTATACTAGTAGGAAATATGGGATTTTCTAGAGCTTTTCGTACTTATACTAAATGTTTCATCATTCATTTACCAGTCTTTCATATCAACTAATCAAAGCAATGACATTAAATACTTATGAACTCACCAGCTTAAATGCTGATCTACTCTTTCAAAATAACTTGTATTCTCAGGTTACAAATAGACAGGTGTCGATACAAGGTTCAGAGAAGACGGAGCAGTCAAGACTCGTCTTTTTTTTTGATAAGTTATTATCATATCTTGTACAATGAAAGAAAACACCTGTAACTAAAATTATACTATTGATGCAATGGATGATGTTGTTGCTTGTTTACTACTTTACATTTGTTGTGATGCATACATGACGTCCTCCGCCCCAGAACGTTTCCGCCGTTCGTGGTTTTGGGGTGTGACAGATTGGTATCAGAGCATTGTTTATAGTGAATTGAGTATATCAACCCATATGTAGGGCCACCAATAGTTATTATTCAGATTAAGATACATTTTTGTGCCCTCCTGGTGGATAGAAAACCTCGACTTGTGGGCCTCCTCCATCAAAAACTGTCAGGCTCCACCCGCATATGGCACCCATACTCACCCATGGAGAGTCAAAAGCCCTCTACTGTCTATATCAAATGTCGATACATGTCTGATCACCCGCTCACTCTTACGGTTTTCTTCTTTTATGGCCTCCTCATGGGACTCCTTGATGATATATAAGACTAGAGTCATCATTGTCATCCTCATACATACATCTCATATCGGGGTACTCGCTGCTCTACGACTCAGGGCATCAGCCACCGCATTAGCCTTTCCTGGATGATACAAGATCTCACAAATTGTAGTCCTTCACTACGTCCAACCACCTCCTTTGCCTCATATTCAGGTTGGGCTGATCCATAAGGTACCTCAGGCTCTTATGGTTCGTGTAAATGGTATACTGGACACCATAGAGATAATGACACCAAATCTTGAGGGCGAATACCACCACCCCCAACTCCAAATCATGGGTGGGATATCTCGTCTCGTGAGGCTTCAGCTGCCTCGACGCATATGCTATCACATGCCCTATCAACATCAACACATCACCTAAACCTGCAATGGATGCATCACAATAGACCATGAAATCCTTCACTCCCTCTGGGAGGGCAAGCATTGGAGCCTCACACAATATCTGGCGAAGAGTCTCAAATGATGCCTGCTGCTCAGTCCCCCAAATAAAAGCAACATCTTTCCTGGTTAACTTGGTAAGAGGAACAACAATCTTGGAGAAATCTCTGATAAGAACCTGCCAGACCAAGGAAACTCTAAATAGTGGATGGAGATCTTGGCACCCCCACTGCATTACCGCCTCAATTTTGGCTGCGTTAACCAAAATACCATTCTGATTGACGAGGTGTCCCAAGAACTGGACCTCTCATAACCATAAATCACACTTGGAGAATTTGGCATAAAGCCTCTCCACCCTCAACATCCCAAGAACCTCCCGAAGATGCTCCTCATGATGTTCCCTAGTCTTCGAATATACCAGAATATCATCAATAAAAATGATCGCCGGTCAATCCAACATGGGCCTACCCACCAGTTCATGAGCTCCATGAATGTTGTTGGTGCGTTGGTGAGCCCGAAATGCATCACCACAAACTCGTAATGCCCATAACGAGTTCGAAAGGCTGTCTTCTTAATATCCTCCTCCCGAACCCTCATCTGATGATAGTCGGACCTCAAATCAATCTTGGAAAACCAAGACGCCCACTGCAGTTGGTCAAATAGATCATCAATCCTCGACAAAGGGTAACGGTTTTTCACCGTCAACTTGTTCAATTCTTGATAATCAATGCACATACGGTGCGACCCATCCTTCTTCATGACAAAAAGGATCGAAGCTCCCCATAAAGAACTACTCGGTCTAATGAACCCTTTCCTCAACAGCTCCTGCTGCTGAGAGGATAACTCTTGCATCTCTAGAGGTGCAAGATGGTACGGTGCCTTGGCGATCGACACCGCACCTGGAATCAGATCAATCCAAAACTCCACCTGCGTCTCAGCAGGCACACCTGGTAACTCCTCGGAAAAAAATTAAGAAAATCACATACGATCGGAACATCGGAAACAAAAGTATACCCCTTCTCCACAAACCGAGTATCCACCACATATGCTAGAAAACCCATACACCCATGCTGCAAAATCTGTCTTGCCCTGGCGGCATAACAGAAGGCTGATCCCTATCTAGTACCCTTGCCATAGATAGTCAATACTACCCTACTAGGATCTTGGATTGTCACTAATTGACGCTCACAACCGATAAGATCCCCAAACCGACTCAACCAATCCATGCCCACGATCACACAAACATCCCCCATCGGGATAGGAATGAGATGAATTAGATATCCTACATCGAAAATCTCCATGAAACAACCCAGAAAAACATTTGTAACTGAGACCGGATGTTCATCCGGTATCGAGACCCTCAAGGGCCTACTCAAGGGTTCACGGATGCTAAAACTACAACTGAAGGACGATGACACAAAAGACAGACTTGCACCCGAGTCAAATAACACAAGCAAAGGCACATAATTCATAAGGAACGTACCTACACAATTGACAGTATAAGAAAAATAAATAAATAAACATAATATAAGAAATACATACAAGCTACGACATCCGGAGCTGCACGGGCCTCCTCTGCTGTGAACTGATAGGCTCTCCCCCGAGCCCTCGGTGCCTCGCCTTCCCCATCAATGATACACAATGTTGCTGGGGAGGAAATCTGAACCACCCTCGATGCAAGCTGTGGACAATAAGCCTTCACGTGGCCCATCTAATTGCAACTGAAACAAACTCGAAATCCCTTGGGGCATTCCCTATCCAAATGCCCCTCCTTTCCATTCAGGTAGCAAGCCAACCCAGACCGACATGGCCCCTCGTGAACTTTGCCGCACTTCCCGCAAGTGCGGCCCTTCTGGCCTCCAGACCTCTGATCAGCGGGCTTAGCCCACTTAGTCGTCGACTGTGACTGCACTGGCCTCTTATCCTTACCCTGGGCCTCCCTCTCCTCCCTAGCCTGAGTTCCAGCTAGATCTCTCTTACTGGCATTGGTCTACAGCTCATCCAATGTCATATACATGGTGTTTGCCAATATCTGATCCCTCCTCAAAACGCTCAAATAACGGGCCACACGAGCCTGATCCGTCGATACATGCTCAAGGAAAAACAAAGCCCTCTCATGAAATATCTTGGTGATCTCCGTCACTGTCTCTGTCTTCTTCTTAAGAGACAAAAACTCCTGGGCTAACCTTTCCCGCTCAACCGTGAGCACAAACTCATCCCTGAACATCGCAGTGAACCTCTCCCAAGTCATCGCAACATGCTCTACAGGCGTGTAGTCAGTGGTCACAAATTTCCACCAGTCCTTCGCTCCCAGGTGAAGCAGGTTCAAAGTGAAATGAACCCTCAGATTCTCTGGACAGGAGTAGGTATAGAAACATCCCTTGACATCAGAGATCCATCTCATATCGGAAATTAGATCCTGGGTCCAATCAGACTCGGGTGGCTTCGTGTTGGTGAACTCCCTGGTACCATAACGAATCACCCACATGTGGCCTCACAGCAGCGAGAGATTCAGCAGCAGCAGCCCCAAAAACAGTGACATAACGCTCATCAAAGGTCTCAAACAACGTGGTCTTGATAGACCCAAACATCTCTGGAATAGCCTCTCAGATTGCTGCGACAACCTCTGGTGCAATCATCCTGCGAATCTCATCATCACCGACACTCGACCTTCCAGGGTCGTTGGAGCCTGAACCTCGGGTAACCACCATACTGAAAAGCATACGAAAACATTAGCACAATCTAAACACATATATATCAACTATCACACCACTACATGCTCCCTAGTCCCTCGAGGTTATTTCCCAAGCCGCATACAGATCCAATGTTTTCAATAGTACGGGCCCGATACTACCTTCCACACCAATTCGTATTTGTCTCAAGTCACACCCTCGAGACCCCAACAACTCTACCTCTTCATAAAAGCTATGGAATCGTACTACTGGTTCCTGAGAACCTCAACATACATCTAGACACTAGTTCTAAACCACTCCCAACGTCGCTCTATCTCATGGGATCTCCGCTGCCCTAGCCATTTGCCTCACATATGCTAATTGTACATAGTACGAGACTCGATAGACATTCGAATAAATGATCCTACCTCAAATCCACAACCAAATGATGAAAGTCCAAATCAGGCATTCTAAGGTTATAAAATCATAACAATGTACAACTACAAGACATACACCACACAAATAATTAAGGCAGATTCAATATCAAAGGAATGAATTCCTAGGCTAAGGCATCATTAATTAGGCAACATACATATTGTTTCAGCGAGATTCCTTAGCCAACACCTATCTAGCATGCAATTCTAATTGCTTATAATACAACACTTCTGCTAAAAAAATAACAATGAGGTATTTTGGGAAACTACCGATCGAGCGCTGCTTGATTGTCACACTACTTCTCTAGGTTTTTCCTTTTGTAAAAGTCTTCATTTCTTGTTAAGTTCTTGAAATGTTCAAACCCTCAGTTTGAGTTTGGAATCACCCAAAGGTTCATCCAAATCCCTCAAACCAAGGCTCTAATACCAAATTGTAACACCTCAAATTTTACACTAAATTTTTCATTTTTAAAATTTTCAATAACATAATTCACAACTAAATATCAAGTACAAGTCAATCCTAAAACCACAAGTGTCATAGTTATCAGAGTACATAAAAGATCATATCCCATTAATAAAATCCCAATACGTGTTTACAATCAGATCTTCGCCTCCCGCAGTCCTGCGAAGTACCTGCCACATAAAAATCACAACTGTAAGTACAAAGCTTAGTGAGTTCCTCAATATATAACACATATAACTCAACATAAATAAACAACTATGGGTTATCTGCAACCATGAGACTATTAGCAGTCCTGGTGAGCTAACAGTATGCTTGGGAGGTCATCAGCAACCCCGGATTGGCTAACAACAGCCCCAACTAAACAAATATCATATCAACACATAACAACACAACACAACACAACGTAACATAACATAACATAACATAACATAACATAACATAACATAACATAACATAACATAACATAACATAACAGCTAGACCCAGGTTGTCATAATGTTACAACTATCCTACCACACAGGAAAGAGTAAGTGAGGAGACTCACCTGATACTGATGACACAAAAACCTAGCACTCGAACTGTCGGATCTAGACTCCGCCTATTCAACCAAATAAATTACCCTTAATTAATTATTAAGGCCCAAAACCATATCACGAGTCCAAGTCCACAAGTAAGACCACTAAGGGAAAAAGGACCATATTGCCCCTCCCTAGGTCCGTACCCTAAATTTTGACCTAAAAGTCAAAATCAGCGAAGGTCAACAAAAGTCAACCAAAGTCAACACCCAGCGAGTACGTTGGGCGTACAACTCCCTACGACTCGCTAGGTGTACAACTCCCTACATTGGGCATACTGCTCCACATGCATGCGACGAGGGTCTTCAGCTCTACGTTGCGCATAGATGGAAGTATGCACAACATACTCCTTGGACTCCCATTCTTCACTTCTTTTGGTCTTAATCCATTAAGACATGTGCTCCAACTATAGATCTGAGCTAAACAAAGTCTCTTATTCCATAAAGTCATGGGCTTTAAGCCTTTGCATGGCTATGGGAAGCTAGAACATCATTTCACCTTTTTGAAACTACTTTACTCATGCATGCGACATAAAGGAAGATCAAACAAGAATTTTTATCCATCTAGATGCCCTAAAATGCATGAAAGGACAACCTAAACTTTCTAAAGAGTCACAAACTCGAAAAGGTATAAACTTGAGGACTTAAACTCATAAATCTTGCACCAAAAGAGATCTAAGAGAATACTAGCCAAGGTACAAGCTTATACCTAGAGATGATGCACAAAGATGAATGGTTTCTGGATCTCTAAGCTGGATGACACCTTCTTCTTCTTCTTATAACTTCAATCTTTCACTACAAGGATCAAGAATCTCTTTAAGCTTGCAAAATCACATCCACAAGCACACACTCGAGATTTAGGGTTTAGGAAAGGTTGGAGGCTAATAAAGGTGGCTAGAAATGAGTCCATCATATTCCTTAAATAGGGACACAAGAAATATTAGGGTTTGCATACTGAGCCTAATACGCCCAACGTACTAGGTAGCCTCTGTGATCTTGCTTAGTGCATGAGTACGCTGCGCGTACTCATGTGTACGCCCCGCGTACTCACTTTCCATCTTTTACAAAATAAGGACCAACTTTAACATAATAAGGAAAGGTTAAGGAAATATAATTATACCTCGATTTAGAATGTTACAATCCTACTTGTTGCAAATTTGATAATTTTTATTTAGTTTGTTGTGATTAGATTTCTAGATAATCCTCACATGCATAAGTAGAGGCTAGAGTTGATGGTTCTCTAGTTTTGTTTGAACTTGGATAAAATTCAGGGGTAACTATTCCCTTATCAGTCTAAGGCTTGAGGCAAAATTCAGGAGTAACCATTCCTATATGATTATCAAGTTAAATGATTTATTTTGGTGCGTTGGACTTTATGAGAATAACGAGGGTTGGAAATAGTTTCATGCATTGGATATTATTTGGTTCTTTATTCCTTATTTACCCGTTTGGAACTTTGACATGATATGTCAATATTTTCTAACCAATGCTTAGACTTTTGGATATGTTTAATGCCTTTTTGTTTTGGTTTGTGTCCTTGAAACGTTATTTTGATGTGGATTAGGATATTTATTAATCATCACTTTGATTTAAACTATGGAATAATAATTCAGTTGTTATAAATTATGGGTTAGTAAGCCCTTCATATTGGATTAGGTTATAACATCCTTCAGATATAACTTTTGAGTTATTATAAACTCTTCGATTTTAGTTACTGGATTTTATATTCTTGAATGTGAATATATATATATATATATATATATATATATATATATATATATATATATACCCTTTTCTCTTGGTTATTTAAGTCTCGATACTCTAACTTTTTGGCTTATTAATACTTAGGGTATTTGCTGATGCTTATATTGCTTTTGGGGGTTGGTTTTCATCATCATTACTCTAAATAAGTCAACATCGAGTATTCTCACTAGACAATTACATTCGCTAATTTATTTTGACTTATATCCAGATCGAAGAATCAAGAGTTGCTTAGAAGTATCGATGATATTTTGAAGACCTCAATTTGTGAGGTTGTATTTGAACTTGTTGGTGATTATTAAATTGATTACTGCATCACGTTTTTAACGATAACTCTACATTTAGGTACATTGGAAACTAATTTCGCTCAATCTTGTTGAAATATTATTTTTTAAATTTAGATTTAAACGATGGTACTATATGATTTTTCCCAATTAAAACTCTTAATTTGTTTTATTAAAAATTAAAGGCTTTTAAGTGGTACTTAAAACTACCCTAACAAAGGGTGTTTCAAGTGAGCACGAGGATATAGTAGTCAGGTCATCTACATCAGTGCAATGTCACTAATCTTTCAATTGTGACACATCAGTTTTGCAATGACTATTCACATCAATGTAATAACACACATCTTTCAAAAGTGGGCCCCACTTCCACATCAACAATTACTTTATATATATATATATATATATATATATATATATATATATATATATATATATATATATATTAATATTTACTTAATAATAAATAAACATAAATTTTATTATTATAATTAAAATAATATTTTTAAAATAAAATAACAAAATAATAAAAAAATTTGATACCCAATAAATACAAATGCTATGAAATTAGAGATTTAATAAATTGTGGGACCACATAGCCTTTTGAAAGGCTTTCACAGTTTGAAAGAAGAATACACACGTGGCCTTTCATTTGTTTTTTGCAAGAGCGTTGACAAATTGATGTGGAAGCTCTTAGGTCATCTACATCAGTGCAATGTCATTAATTTTTCAATTGTGACACATCAGCTTTGCAATGACTACTCACATCAATGCAATAACATATATCTTTCAAAAGTGGTCCCCACTGCCACATCAACAGTTACTTTATATATATATATATATATATATATATATATATATATATATATATATATATATATATATATACTTAATAATAAATAAACATAAATTTTATTATTATAATTAAAATAATATTTTTAAAATAAAATAACAAAATAATAAAAAAATTTGATACCCAATAAATACAAATGCTATATACAAATGCTATGAAATTAGAGATTTAATAAATTATGAACCACAAAACCTTTTGAAAGGCTAGTTTGAAACAAGAATACATATCGTGGCCTTTCATTTGTTGTTTGCAGTGTGGAAGTTCTTAGAGGCTGCTTTGATTTGTTTGGATAGTAGGTATGCTAACGTGGCTAAGATTATAATAATATAAGATTAAATTGTAGTCCTTGGACAACTCTTGAATTAAGTGAGCCCAATTAGCAAGAACGATTGTTATTTTGAAAGAAGGGTAACTAAGTATTTTTTTTTTGGGTAATATTTAGTGAATAATTTTTTTCAGGCCCATATCAATCATATTTGTGTCATGAACTGTTAATCTTCACTATTGCAAAAAGGATAATGATTTAGGAGGTAATAACGTTTTTTGGTTGTCCATTTTAGGTCATTAACATATTTTTTTGTGCGTATTACACCATTAAGGTTATTATAACCGTTTATAAATAGTCATTTTAACATGAAGAAACCGGTAAATGAATTATTTCTAAACAGTTATAATAACCTTAATGGTGTAATACACACAAAAAATACGTTAGGGACCTAACATGGACAAACGGGAGACATTATTACCCTCCTAAGTCATTATCCCCGTATGAAACTATAAACCCTTATAGTAAATTTTTACTTTTTAAATAAGAAACTTGTAGGTCTTGGGGTTGGTAGTTTGGATGTTTTTAATCTCGGTCTTCTTTATAAATGGAAGTGATAGTTTCTTAATGACAAATGAGCTCTTTGGGTTAAAATTGTCAAATTTTATCATGGGGAAGGTGGTGGTTTTTCGGACGATTTTAGAATAGGAACCGGAGGGGGTGTTTGGCAAAAGATTGTAGGATCCATTAATCATCTCCATGAGAATGGTTGTATTCCTTCTAATTTCATGTATAGAGTGGTGGGGGATGAGACTTAAACGAGGTTCTAGAAGGATGTTTGGTACTTGAATATTTCTCTTAGGGAGCGGTTCGGGAGGCTCTTTGCTTTGGCCTTTAATCAAGATGTTCGAGTAAATGAATAATGGGATTCGGGGGGATGAAATTTTCATTGGCATTGGGGGATTAGAGGAGGGGCTGAATCGACCCAATTTGATTATCTTGTGGAGATATTAAATCCTATTCGCATAGGGGAAATGTCCGATAAGTGGTCTTGGGAGCTTGAATCGTCGGGTATCTTTACTGTTAAATCAGCACATAATTGGGTTGATGATATGATGCTTCCTATGGGTAGTATGCCTACTAGGTGGAACCGTTTTGTCCCTATCCGTGACGTGGTTACAAAATCCAATCCGGCCTTAATTTGTTCTTCTCTCTAGCTCCTTGCTAGAGGTTAATTTGATGATGTGGTTACAAAATCCAATCCAATCAAATCCAAACTTTTCTACTTTTTATTCTTTTTAATTTCAACGACTTTATATGAAATACAAATAAAAATAAATACTAAAAATCTTTAAAATATATATTCAAAATAATAAATACTAAAAATCTTAGGAGGATAATAATGTTTCCTGTTTGTTCATTTTAGGTCTCTACGTATTTTTTTGTGTGTATTACACCATTAAGGTTATTCTAACCGTTTACAAATAGTTCTTTTAACAGGAAGAAACCGGTAAAAATGATTATTTCTAAATGGTTATAACAACCTTAATGGTGTAATACACACAAAAAATACGTTAGGGACCTAATATGGACAAACGGGAAACGCTATTACCCTCCTAAGTCATTATCCCTAATATGATCCACGAAATGAGAGCCGAATGGTTGAAGAGTGAAACTCCACACAAGAGGTTCTATATTCGGACCTTGACACATTCAAAATATTCTTAATGTTTTACGATTGACCTCCAACATGGGTTTGGGGGTAATTGATGTGGGCCATTAAGATGATACGATTTAATAAAAAAAAATTGTATACTGCATCCTCTGAACGATCCACGGTCCCATATAATGGGTCAATGATAGAATACTAGCAGTAAATTTTGGATGTTAGAGTTGAACCTAGACTTTTTGTGTGTAATTCCACTTCTTTTAACTGTTAGCCTCTTCTTTTGTAGGAGGACATTATACAATAAAATAACCACCAAAATGCACTATTTGTTGTGTAAAACATTTTTTAAACGTTTTCCCATTTACACATTTTATTTTTCGAAAATCGTTCTCAAACTAACATTTTATTTTCAAGCCACGAAGCTTATTTTGCTTCGAAAATGGTTTTGAATATCGCTAAAAAAAACCCCTTCAAAAAGTGTTTTCATAAGAAATTATAATTTTCGTAGTAATATGAAAATTACAAAGAACAATTTCGTAATTAAAAGTAGAATTTTACGAGAAGAATTATAACCGACGGTTGTCACGACAAAAGCCAACATCCCTTCCCTTTTTCACCCTCGAATTCCAGGCCACAAATGGTCGCATGCACAGTTAATTTCGCTTCAGAAACTACTCCTACGTACTGTTAGTTAAGTTTTATATATGATCATATTCATACATATATGCTTTCCAATTTCACAGTTTATGAAGATCGATTTTGTTTATGAATGAATGAATGAAGTACTGTTTGAATCTTTTCTTGAAATAAAACAAACACTTGGCGTGCTTACACATTTTAATTTCCTTCTTTCCAGACCACAAATTCTTCATTTTTTTTTAAACTGTACTTTGTCATTTTCCCTGTTTATTTCTTCAAATCCTGAAGTAAACACCAAAAAATTGTTCACAGGTTGAAGCATCTGATTGTGATGTGTGTATTCAAAGGAAAGAAAGTATCCCCATAAAACTGAAACGGAACGACTATATGAGACCCCATAAGCAATCTTCGAAAGCAAGTAATAAATCAAAAACACATTTCAAATCTTTTACAAATACGGATAAATATCATCATCTGGAATGGACAAATCAGATCACAGAATCTCCGGTTTATCATCCTTCAGTGGAGGATTTCAAGGATCCATTCCAGTATCTTCAAAAAATTGCAGCACAAGCATCAAAATATGGTTAGTATACATGCATCATTTTAACCAATCTATTCACTGTTTTCACTAATTTTACTTGTATTATTCTGTCCATAGGAATATGCAAGATTGTTCCTCCTATAACTTCAACTACTCCAACTGGGGTTATAATGATGAAGGAGAAACCAGGTTTCAGATTCACACCAAAAGTCCAGCCCCTTCGTGTTGCTAAATGGACTACAAATAATGTCAACAACACATTCTACATTAGCACAAAGTAGCCAATATTATATTTTCTTTTCATCCTTGTGTTGCTACCATTTTTTGATATGACATTATTGTTTGTTTCAGAAGCTACAGTCTTCGTGATTTTGAGGTCATGGCAAACAGGGCAACTGCTAATAAATACTGTTTATCTGGATGTCTTCCATCTGCATACTTGGAAAAGGAATTTTGGCATGCAATGACACGTGGCAACAAGGGAACAGTTGAATATGGAGTCAATGTAGATGGCTCTGCGTTCTCATCTTCCTCTAATGACCATCTTGCAAATACCAAATGGAACTTGAAGGCCCCACACTTATCCTTCATCTCTTTTCTTTCAACACTTTCATATAAATATGATCATGTCAATAGCATTTTTGATGTGTTTTACGTATCTTTTGGTTTCAGAAACTTCCAAGATTGCAAAAATCAGCACTTCATTGGATCAAAAACAGTGTTCCAGTAATCTGATACTCTTCTTTATATGTGAATCTTTTCGTTTATTATAACCAAAACTTTTTGTTTTCCATATGGTTTCAGGGATTAACTGATCCGATGCTGTACATTGGAATGCTTTTCAGTATGTTTGCATGGCATGTAGAAGATCACTATTTGTATAGGTAAGCAATAAATAAACGTAAATTTCTGCATGGTAGATAAGATTTGAATGGATGTTTTCTTGTTTCAGTATAAATTATCATCACTGTGGTGCACCAAAAACATGGTATGGAGTTCCTGGTAGTGCTGCTCATGAATTTGAAGAAGCTATCCAGCATCATGCTTACAGTAAACAAATTATATCAAAAAATGGAGCTTTCGAATTGCTTGCAGAAAAAACAACCATGTTTCCTCCAAACATACTTTTACAGAATCATGTCCCGGTTTATAAACTCGTTCAATTACCCGGTGAATTTGTCGTCACTTTTCCTAGAGCATATCATGCGGGCTTCAGTCATGGTATATCAAGAAATTTATATATCAAGAGTTTATATCAATTTCATATCTATTTAAATATTTATGTAGGATTCAATTGTGGGGAGGCTGTAAATTTTGCAACTCGTGATTGGTTTCCATTTGGTGAAGCTGCTAATGAGAGATACACACTTCTTAAAAAGCAGCCTGTGATTCCTTATGAAGAAATTCTATGCAAAGAAGCTATGCATCTTTTTCTTTCCTCAAAAAAGGATGATAACCCTTTTGTCAAGATCTCATTTGCATCTATTATAAGAAAGTACGATAACGCCCTTACGAGGTTGAAGTCGTTGGATAAATCTATATGTATCTCTTCAAATCTCAAAGAAACTGTTAGCTGTGGTCTCTGTAAACGGGATTGTTACGTGGCTCATGTCAACTGTAAATGTCATTTTCATAACATATGTGTTTTTCATGGTAAAACTAAACCCTTGCTATTTTCTTTTTAGCCAAATTGATGTGTGATAATATTAATAAAAATACATTATGTTATATATTATACAGAAAAAGAACTCTCTAATTGCTCTTGTGGGAGCAACCGTTTTCTTTTTGTGAGATCGGATCTACCCAAAATGAAAGAAGTAGCAAAAAAGTTTGAAGAACAACAACCGATCAAGAAAGTTGGGAAACAGAAGAACAATTCTAAAGCTGATGTGGCAACATCTGGAAATAGGACGGGGACTAGGGGTAAACTGGGAATTTCGTCCATGTCGAATAAGCGTACAAGGTCAAGTTGTAGGCTAAAGGAATTCAAGAAATGTAAAAAGAGAGCTTCTCAATGCCACCTTTGTGCCAAAATTGTCCATTAACAGACATATCAAGTGTAATTTTCAAAAGATTACTGCAACCTAGAATTTTTTTACAGTGGTTGCAAACTGGATTTAAGTAAATATGTTTCTAATAGCTATTCATATGATCATATCACACAACGATAGGTAACATAAGAACCAGTTATGTTGCTGTTGTAAGTGATTTTGACAACTTGCTTCTTCTCAAGTCCATAGTACCTTGCAATAGCATCATCCACCCACATATATGGAATCTAATTAAATTAAAAAAAAAATGTTAGAATAAAGATTGGCTTATTCAAATCATGGATACACCAAATATCACCAGAATCCTGTGTTAATATGTGACTTTATGAATCAGAATCAGAATCAGGATGAATTTGGATAGAATAATCTTTTTACCTGCGTGTCAGCAAGTTCATACTTCTTAAGCATCTGCTCCTTCTGTTCTGCAGTCAAGATTTCATGCTTTGGTGCAGCAACATGTTTGGTGATGTTCACAAACAGTTCGGTGATCTAAAAATAGGATAGATGAATCAGAATTGAAAACAAGAAGATTAATAAAATGTAGAAATTCAACTTGATTTGAGTTGAATTAGTAGAGATATCTGGTATCTTACTGGGAAAAATTCCACTTTGACTTCGGATTCATTGAACAATGCACGAGCATGAATGTTCATCTTGCCCTGCAAAACTAAGATAATCCGAAGCAAGGTATCCTTGTTGGTAATGTTAAGCAACATGTGCTTCGCTGTTGCTTTGTTTATATCCCCAGGATTACAGAAAATAACCAAAATCTGGAAAAATAAACAAAATGAACTCAGATTCAAGCTAAAATCATGGTAGGAAACTAAAAGCGGTTTTTTTCCCTTTCCAAAATGTGCTTAAACTGTTGTATCGCATCTAAAATGATAGTAAGATCACTACTGGATAAGTGGATATGAACATGATGTCAACAAGTATTACGAGATTGAAAAGCAGAGCTAATTATCAGAAGCTTAGGAAGATGTTTAAAAAAAAAAAAAAAAAAAAAACGAATGAATATAGAACAAGTTAGGATATGTATGTGTTTAATCTTAAATAGTACCAAATTTACAGAGTAAGAACACAAAACCCTAAAATACAGTTACCTTTTTGGAAGGTTTGGAAGAGAGAGGGACGCAGATACGCAGGTGATCGGGATCAGGTTCGTCTCCAAACACCAAGCGGAACTCAGTGAGAGTGCGAGTGAACTCGTAGTCGGCGATGACGCATCCTCTGTCTCTTAACATTTCCAAAACAGTTCGCCGTGCAAGGTAGTAACGGTGGCTCTCCACCGCGACGGTATCGGCCTTGTCCATAATGCAGGTGTTTCCACTGCCTTCAGTCGGAGCGACGTAACCAAGTCCAGCTGTGCTACAGCGGGAAGCCATTTTTTCTGGTGAAAATGGGGTGAATGATATCAGTCGCCTGTGTGTGAAGTGTGAGAGGGAGACGAAAGGTGTTTATGACGACGAGAAACGGAGGCCGTACGGACATAAAGAGAGAATCAAAATGGGGATTGCCAAACAAAATTAACATCAGTTTCGGTTTTTGATCTTCTCTATTTTTGTCTTTTAGGCCAAAGGTATGGAAGGATTTTTTACGGGTAAATGGTACATGTAGGGGGTTTTTCAGGCGTGAACACCGCCCCCTGTCGGTAAATATGACGCGGATTGGTGTGTGTTACGGACGGTCACGCATGCTTTGATTGGCTAATTTTTTTTGACCGTTTTTTCTTTCTTTTTTGACCGTTGCCTTAATTAAACAAAAAAAAAATTCAATTTATTTCCTCTACTATGTATACACAAACACATAAACACACTAAACACATCTTTCTCTACAAATAATATCTTTTCACTATCTCATTTTCTCTCAAAAATATGGAGCAAAATGAAAATACCTCTACCACTCCAAACACCTCAACAACCCCAACCACTCCAAATGATCAATATCAAGGTTACATTCAAATGCTAACATCCCCAATCCAACATAAACTTCTATTTACCAACATTTCATTTCAACCAAACTACTTCCAACAACAATTACCACAATCTCAATTCCAAGGTTTTCAACAATTTCGACCCCAACAATTCCAAACACAACAAACATTACCATCTCAACAAGTCCAAACACCACCATCTCAACAATTCCAAACACAACCATCTCAACAATTCCAAACACCATCATCTCAGGTCCCTTGTTCTCAATCCCCAACTATAAACTTGGACAACGACGAGGACGACCGGGTCGAAGAGACACAACCATCTATGCGTAGGAAATCAAAAGGAAAAGCTACAAATAGAAGAGGAACAACTTGGATCGAAGAGGAGGAGGAAGCTTTAGCTAAAACTTGGATTTCTATATCGTGTGACTCAAGGATGGACAATGCGCAAACGGGAACAAGTTTTTGGGTTCGTGTTTTAGATCACTTTCACTTGCTTTTGGGAAGGCAAACGGGTCGAACGTACGACGCGGTCAACGGAAAATGGCGTGAACTACGAACGGCGTGCACCAAGTTTAACGGCATATTTGAAAATCTGAAAAATATGCATAAAAGTGGTAGCAATGATTTCAATATTTTATCAACCACATGCCAACAATTCAAAGTTACCACCGGCGGTAAAGCGTTCGGCCACCAAAAAGCGTGGGAAATTTGTCGTAAGGGTCCAAAATGGGTCACGCCATTTTCCGTTAATTTGTCACGCCATTTTGGACCCTTACGACAAATTTCCCACGCTTTTTGGTGGCCGAACGCTTTACCGCCGGTGGTAACTTTGAATTGTTGGCGCGCGGTTGATAAAATATTGAAATCGTTGCTACCACTTTTATGCATATTTTTCAGATTTTTAAATATGTCGTTAAACTTGGTGCACGCCGCTCGTAGTTCACACCATTTTCCGTTGACCGCGTCGTACGTTTGACCCGTTTGCCTTCCCAAAAGCGAGTGAAAGTGATTTAAAACACGAACCCAAAAACTTGTTCCTGTTTGCGCGTTGCCCGTCCTTGAGTCACACGATATAGAAATCCAAGCTTTATCTAAAACTTCCTCCTCCTCTTCGATCCAAGTTGTTCCTCTTCTATTTGTAGCTTTTCCTTTTGATTACCTACGCCTAGATGGTTGTGTCTCTTCGACCCGGTCGTCCTCGTCGTTGTCCAAGTTTATAGTTGGGGATTGAGAACAAGGGACTTGAGATGGTGGTGTTTGGAATTGTTGAGATGGTTGTGTTTGGAATTGTTGAGATGGTGGTGTTTGGAGTTGTTGAGATGGTTGTGTTTGGAATTGTTGGGGTCGAAATTATTGAAAACCTTGGAATTGAGATTGTGGTAATGGTTGTTGGAAGTAGTTTGGTTGAAATGGAATGTTGGTAAATAGAGGTGGATGTTGGATTGGAGATGTTAGCATTTGAATGTAACCTTGATATTGATCATTTGGAGTGGTTGGGGTTGTTGGGGGTGTTTGGAGTGGTAGAGGTATTTTGATTTTGCTCCATATTTTTTAGAGAAAATGAGATAGTAGAGAGATATTATTTGTTGAGAAAGATGTGTTTAGTGTGTTTATGTGTTTGTGTATATATAGTAGAGGAAATAAATTGAAAAGTTTTTTTTTGTTTAATTAAGGCAACGGTCAAAAAAGAAAGAAAAAACGGTCAAAAAATATTAGCCAATCAAAGCATGTGTGACCGTCCGTAACACACACCAATCCGTGTCACATTCATCGGTAGGGGGGCGGTGTTCACGCGTGAAAACCCCCTTACACGTCACCATTTACGCGTAAAAAATCCTTCCATACCCTTTGGCCTTAGTTTTTATTGATAATCTAATCTTTCATCATATTTATTTTCAAACGCCCAAACTTTTTATATTTCTATTTAATATACTTAATTTATTTAATATATATTTTAGTTATAAACATTATCATATATATATATATATATATATATATATATATATATATATATATATATATATATATATATATAAGATTTTGGGACTTATCAATATGATATACTTAATTTGTTAACTTTAATATATTGTTAAATAAATAAACTACATTAATATATCAAATAAGCTTAAAATTTTTGTGTAAAATTTAAAACTTAAAGTAAAATATTAAATAATGTTAAAAAAAATTCAATATATATATTTTTAACATAGCTAAAAGGAAAACATTAAATATAATAAATATAAAAGAATCTAACTTGATGAATCGAATTAACCAAAAGGTGTCTGAATACTATATTTAATAATAACTAAAAGAGAAAATTGCAAATTTAGCAAAATACACTAATTATTTTGTGGAAAATAGCAAAAAAAAAACTAAAATTACAATTTTAACAACTAAAATCGCAGATGGAATAAAGCCATCTGTAATTTCAACAAGCCACCTACGAATGTACAAGTGGCTAAAGCACTACATTCGCAGGTGGATTTTTTTCTGTATATATACCTTGTCTTTCAGTATAAAATCACAGATGGACTATGTCTATCTGCGATTTCCTCTCGTATTGGTCTGCGATTTTGAGGTTTTTATTTTTATTTTTTTGACTACGATATTAATGGGTTTGACTACGAAATAACCTTATTATATATAAACTTTTGCAAAAAACTATCAGTTTAGTTGTTATTTCTTTGGAAAAATTGTTTAAAACTTCTCTAAAAAAATGAATGAATATTTGGTTTGCTTTATAACTGGTGGGAGATGACAGGTTACTAAAACAAATCTCGAATACATATATCCACAGGGAGGTATTTCTGAATTCGCTTTGATATTTTCTGAGTATATTAGTTATAGTGAATTTGTATCTTTAGTGAGAAGCAAAAATAGGTTTGTTAGACAAATATAAAATTAGTCTTCGTTTCCATCATCCTAAATTGAATCATTATATAGCCATGGTTGAAGACATGGATATTGGAATGTTGATCAATGTAATCAAATGTAGTGGAGGAAGGGTTGTGAAAGTGTTTGTGGTGACTGATGAAGTTGATGCGGTTACGGAGGGTGGCCAGAGTGGAAATGAGTCGATTGCTAATTTATGCAGTGATAAAGGGAGCAAAAATCCTATAGGGACTTTCAATACTCCTAGTGTACCTCAAGTTCATAGTGTTGCTGAAAATGTTAATGTTATGTATTCACCTATTCACTATGTGGATCCTGAGAATTACAAGTATGTTGGTGATGATGATGTTGGTACATATCGTAATGGCGTGGGTGGATGTTGTGTTGATGCTCCCGAACAAGAAGTTAAAGTTATGAATAAGCATGTAGTAGATAAAAGTAAAAAGAAAAAAGTAATGATTCAATGTAACATCCCAAAATTCAAGACCAAAAATTTCATTTTTAAATTAGTTATTATAAAACCATAAGTAATAAAACATCCATAATAACATCCCATGTCAAAACCAAAGCGTCAATAGTCAAACATGTTATCATGAAATAATATCATAGTGTAATCCCAAAGATCTCATGTGCGGAAAACATAGTGTGATGCGTTGCGATCGAGCCGACTCCTTTCCTTTGAAAACGAAGTACCTGAAACCAAAACTAAAAACCGTAAGCACGAAGCTTAGTGAGTTCCCCCATCATACCACACACCATACAATAATATACTGCCATGCGATTCTGGGGTGCCTGACCTACCCATGTCAAGCCATTCTGGGATGATGAACTTACCCATGTCAAGCCATTATGGGGTGCTTGACTTACCCAGGTCAAGTCATTCTAGGGTGCTTGACTTACCCATGTCAAGCCATTCTGGGGTGCTTAACTTACCCGTCGGTTTATCTCACCCGACTACTGGGGACTATTTCACCCCTACCACCGAATAGCGTGTACAAGAAAACCAAGTTTGGCATTACGTATACATTACTCGATTACTTGTATATTACTCAAAACACGAAAACCAAAAACAATTAACTAATCACTTCTTAGACTAGTATATATTTTTTTTGTATTGTGTATGATAGTTATTTTATTTTATATGCATATAAAAGGTGCTAAACATCAATGACAATTTTTTTTGTTTAATTTGTTTTCGATTATGGAAATTTTTCTAACCGTTGGGTTGGATGATGATTACAATGTGAAGCCTAATATAGTTAATCATGTGTCAAACTCTTCAAATATAAAAATTAGTTAAAGCATTTGGTATATACCAGTACCAATATGTACCAACCAAATTTTTTGGTAGCCAAATAAACCAGTACCAAGTATAGTTGGTACGGTACTAGTAGTTAAATTCTCCTACCAACTATAGTTGGTACGGTACGCGGTTTGAAGAAAAAAAAAGTTGGTATCGTACCAATTCCACCCTTAACAACCGGTATCAAGGACCCAAGAGTTAGAATAGGGTGAGTTATTAGATAGAATCATACATACTTATAAAGCTTACATTCTTTCTTGAATTTCATGCATTTGAAACCCCCATTCTTTTTTCCTTTCACCACATTCATTTGAAACTCCCATGACTTTTCAATTTCTTTATAATAATAATAATTATAATTTGGTAATTAGGTTAAATAAGCATCAAATCTAAAGTGTATTCATATATAAACTAAATTTCAATACTAAAATAATATCTTTAATTCTACTTATAAAATTATGTTATTTAACTTTTAACATATTATACTTCATTTATTAGTTTTAATATATTGTTGGATGTAAACCATTATCATTTTAAAGGTATAATTTTTGAACAGTTTGTATAAAATACTTAAATTATTAATTAAAATATAACATTATAGGCTCAACTTAAATATAAATTTTATTTAACTTAAACAACCAAAAGATTATTTTATAAATAGTTAAAAATGAAAAATTGTAGTGTCTTTCTAATAATGATTGTAAGTTAGTTAATAAGGTTAAATAAATATCAAACCTAAAGTGTAATCATAAATAGACTAAATTTTAATTTTAAAATAATATCTTTACTTCTATTTATAAAGTTATGTCTTTAAATTTTAACATATTATACTTAATTTATTAGATTTAAAATGTTATTGCATGTAAACCATTATCAGTTTAAAGCTACAATTTTTGAACAGTTTGGACAAAATACTTAAATTGTTAATTTAAATATAACATTACAGTGTCAACTTAAATATAAAGTTTAGTTCCACAAAAAACCAAATAATATTCTGTAAATAGTTAAAAGTGATAAATTATAGTGATAAATGCAAGAACTAAATTGTAATATCAGTTTAACTAAAATATTTCATAAATATATTTATATAATCGTTAAAAATTTTCAAATAAGTAGCTTAAAATAAGTTATAATAACAATAGTTAAAAATAATTCTATATAAATGATTATATTGTTACCTTTAAAATCAAAAAATAATGTTTGATGTTTTAAATAATTATAACGATAGAAATTAAAACATTAATCAAATAAATTTTAAAAAATTAGTTAAAAATAACAACTATAAATAATATTAAACCATATATAATATTTAATTTTATTGATGTGTAACTCGCGAGTAGAAGTCATTCAAATGATTGAGATTATGACGTTATAATAGATTTATATATTATCATATAATTCAAAATAATCAATGTATTATATCAAATTAATATACGAATTATTATATCAAATTTAACAACAAAGTTAATGTTATATTTTAAAAAATATATATTTGTAAAGACTTTAACTATATAGGTGTTTCTGCGCATTACAATGTCAACTCAAATATAAATTTCAGTTCTATTTAAAAAAATTAAAAAATATTTTGTAAATAGTTAAAAGTGATAAATTGTAGTGATAAAAGCAAAAACTAAATTGTAAACTCAATTTAACTAAAATATTTATTAAATATATGTTTATAATCGTTAAAAATTTCCAAATAAGTAGCTTAAAATAACTTACAATAACAATAGTTAAAAACAACTATATATAAATGATTATATTGTTAGCTTTAAAATAAAAAACAATGTTTGATGTTTTAAATAATTATAATCATAGAAATTAAAACATTAAGCAAATAAATTTTTAAAAATTAATTAATAATAAAAACAACTATAAATAACATCAAATCATATATTATATTTAATTTTATTCATGTGTAACTCGCGGGTAGAAGTCATTCAAACGATTGAGATTATGAAGTTATAATAAATGTATATATTATCATATAATTCAAAATAATAAATATATTATATCAATTTAGTATATACAAATTATTATATCAAATTTAACAACAACGTTATTGTAATATTTAAAAAATCATATATTTGTAAAGACTTCAACTATATAGGTGTTTCTGCGCAACGCGCGGGCATTCGCCTAGTAGTGTATATACCTGCATGGTTGGGTTTGACTTTCCCATCCTTCACATCTTGTTGGTACTTTGGGCAATTCCGCTTCTAATGCGACTTTTCATGGCAATAGAAGCATGCAGGCTCTTTTGGGTCAGAAGAAGGAGTGATTAAACCTTTCTTAGTTCCACTTGTAGAAGATCCTGTTGGATTAGTGTCTAAGCCCATAACTATTTCGGTATGTACTTGACCCGATTACGAGCATGGTCCTTTTGGGTTGCCTTCACCAAAGTAACTTGATAGGATGATTTATGGAGAAAGAGAATAATTATGATTTATTAATATATTATATGAATAATATATTAAATGAGAAATCATATTGTTTAATTAATATTGGTCAATAATTAATTAGGAAATTAATTTTGTGGCTAAAAGACATTAATTAAACTTAGGGGGACTGATATTGTAATTATATAATAGTTGAAATTGGGCTATGGATCACCTTGGAACATAGGTTGAATGAATTCTATGGTAAGCCCATAAGGAATTCGTCCAAGGGATGTTCTAAAGGAAGTCTATGGGCTGCTTAAGGCCTAAGCAGTCTGATTAGGGTTTCCTAGTTGCAAACACTAATAACCTAACTATAAATAAGGACCCCTAAGCCCCAAAAACGTGGTGAACTGATTCCTTAGGGTTTCTAAACATTTTTGGGTGCTTCCTTCTCTTCTCCAGGTCATCCTCTTGCTCTTGGTGTTTGTGAGCCATTAGAGGTGTGACATTTGTGACACTGTGACAAGCCGAAATTTATCTCGTCATTTTTAACCACATCTTCCGTTAATAAAACCGCTTTATTAATTGTCCATTAACCTTTTGGACTAGGTTAATTAAATTGGGACTTATTAAGACTTCGTAACGGTTGAAACAATTTAGAAACACCCTCAATAATTCCTTGAAAAGTTTTAGTTACAACAAAATCAAAATGCGACCATTTAATCGGGTGCGACCAAAAACCCCGTTTAACGACAGTATCGGGTAGATTTCCACCGAGCCACAAACCCAAACCCCTATATAAGGGTGAGTGGAATCCATTTGAGACTTTTCACCCTCTCTCTCTACACACACTCTCTCTACAAGTTGCTTTCGATCCAAAAACCGCCCATTTCGAGCCCCAAACTAGTAAGTGATCTACCCTAACTTGTTGTTTAGCTCATTTAACATGCAAATTCGTGTTTAAGACATCCAATAGGGGCCAAATCATGTGTTTATGGCCCAAGAACAATCTTGGACCATAAACACCCATAAGTGGGGTTTTGAAGCCCCAAAACCCTTCCAAATCACTCCTAGGGCTTAGGTATGACTTGTAGACTTGCATGTACGAGCTTAGAACACCAAAACCTTATTATATGGAGAGTAAACATGAGTTTACGGCCCAAGAACACTCTTGGACCATAAACCCCTCTTCAAGGGCCGTGAACACCTTTTAAGGTGTTAGAATTGCCCTCAAACACCTCCTATGACTTGGGTAAATGTCTAGAACCAACCACCATTGAAGTAAGGGATTTAAACATCAATTAAACCAAGGACTTAGGAGTTTACGGCCGTAAACCCCCCTAGGATTGGTCCATGGGCCGTAAACTCCCAAAAGGAGGCCAAATGATGCCTTAACTTCCCTATATGGCTTGGAAAAATGCATAGAACTTTATACCCTTCCATTTAAGACCTAAATTCATGAAGGGAATGACCAAGTGAGAGTTTACGGCCGTAAACTCCATGTTTACAGCCATGAACTCCCTTAAGTGGTCCATTTGGGGCCTTAACCCTTTTCTATGCCCTAAATGTGAACCCAGCCAAACTCTACAAGTGATATAAGACCATTTAGCATCAAAGAGCACACCACCCATGAGTTTACGGCCGTAAACCCATGGGGATATGGTATTAGGGCCGAAAACTCCATAAAGAGTTTACTCTTGAAGATTAAACTCCCTAACTAGGCCATACACTCCCTTATTGCAACCCAATAGCCTCCTAGCACTTGACCAAAGTGTTTTCCGCCTTTTAGGATGCGTATACGTGTTTAATTAGTATTATAATTACTAATTGTATGTAAACATATGTCATCATATGTTAATAGGTCACTAAGTGTGTTCAAGTCTTTACTTGACACCGAGCACCCAACCGGCACCTCCGCCCGATCCACTTACAACAGGTGAGTTCATACCCCTGAATTAACCTTTTAAATGTTTTTACATGCTTTTATGGAGGGGGGGGAATACAAGTTAAAACATGCTAGTTATCATATCAATCATATGTGATTAATAACCTGCATGCACAAGGATTTATCACACTTTCAGTTGTTTTACCAAGTATAATACTATAGATGGTTTTCCAAAACGTCTTTACTTGTTTAAATCTTTTCTCAAATTGTCTCTCGTGCTGTATGTTTTACTTCTAAACCAGTTACAGCAGTGTTTTAAGCAAATATTTTCTTTACTTATATTGTGTTATCAAAATATATTCAAAACGTGTTTATGAACGGTTTTCAAAGCTTGTTTTACATAATGATATCAAGTCGTAAATTCTTATTTTTAAAGGTTTTCCAAAGGTTTTACCAAAGTTTTCTTCTATACTTCTAGGCTTCTACTTCGTTAAATGCATGTCTGTACTTGTATAGTTATATAAATAATGTTTAAAAGACTTAGGAAGGCTAGTTCGCCCTATTTCCTTTTCCTCGTTGGGATGTGGTCTGGTGGGTATCGTATATCCGTCCGAAGGTCGTTTAAACATTAGCTATATATCATGTATACACGTATAGACATAAAGGTTTACATCGACCAGCTCATTTCCCTTGGGTAGCAAGGGCATCCTTCCATTCATCATTCATAGATCAGAGACACTAGTAACTATTATAGGAATAGTTAGGAGGTTCTATTTACTCTTTCTAGTACGAGAATTCCAAAGGAGTTAGTTCATTCATGAGTCTATATCATTACTCCAGCACCTCTAATAGAATTCAGAATACGAGATGCATCTTCATGACACGGATTTCCCCATTGTCAAGTTGGTAACCAGAGTCTCTTGGAGGGAGAGCGAGCATTGTGTGTATAGATCTATACGGGACTGACACTCCCGCACCCTGACTGCTAGCTACAGTCCTCGGCCTACCAAGCCAAGGGGTGACAAATGTCACATTTATTATGATGCTTGCAGGGCGTCAAGTACTCTAGTGTCAATCAGTATGGTTACGAGTATCTCCATGTTTACCTTATAATTCATGGCCTTAAGGTAACGAGAATTAACACGGTATTCTTGAAACAACCCACTTAGGATTACCATTTGTTTTAGACCTTGCTAGCTATATCGTTCATTTGATACTATTTGGGGTATGTGTTTCTTTGTTTTAGACCTTGCTAGCTGTATCGTTCATTTGATACTGTCCGGGGTCTGTGTTTCTTTGTTTTAGACCTTGCTAGTTGTATCGTTCATTTGATACTGTCTGGGGCCTGTGTTTCTTTGTTTTAGACCTTGCTAGCTGTATCGTTCATTTGATATTGCATGGGGTCTGTGTTTCTTTGTTTTAGACCTTGCTAGCCGTATCGTTCATTCGATACCGTATGGGGTCTATGTTTCCTTTTGTTAGACTGAGCCAAGCGTATCATTCATTCGATACTCTCCTAGAGTCTATGATTTCTTTTGCCTTAGTCAACAGTATTTCTGCTGAGGCATATGTTATTTTCCCCTAGTATTTTACTAGTGATATTCTCCTACTCTCTTTAAAGTCAAATACCGTATTTTGGTAATGGTAGTATTTAAGGGAAAATTACTCGTTAAAACATAACTCTGTCGAGTCTTGGTAGAAGACTGCTTTTATTTAGAAAATATAGGATTTTCTGGAAAGGACGCTAATACACCGTAGATTCTAAACTACTACTTTTCATAAAGTTATTTTGAATAAAAATGCTTACTTACACAAATGACATTAAATACTTATGAACTCACCAGCATTTATAAAAATGTTGATACTCGCTTTCAAAATAACTTGTATTCTCAGCTCAGCGATAGACAGGTACATCCCAAGAGCTTTTGTGTGAAGACAGTCTAGTACCGAGCTGCTTCTATGTTATGTTATGTAATTACTTTGATATTACTATAACATGTGATTGATGTAAAATTATTACTATTATTGCAATGGCTATTGTACTTTGATTACTATACTACATATGTTGTGATACTTGACATGACGTCATCCACCCCAGAACGTTTCCGCCGTTCCGGTTTTGGGGTGTGACAGACACTAAGCTTTCAGAAGTCAATTACAAGGAGGAATTGAGATTGTTATAGCTATATAACAATCAAGGTAAGATCTAAACCCTAATTCATATATTAATCTTATTATTTTATGCTAGATCTAGGGTTTGTGGCTTTCGATGATTATTGCATGTTCATTAGACAAACTAGATCCAAAGCTTTAGGGTTTTGCATGTACACCATAGGAATGATGTAGCTATCAAATCCCATCAGAGCCATCAAGGATCTTATCCTTGGTACCCTTTGAAGGGCTCTTCCTCTTCTTCCCTCTAACTTTTCCGATTGCTAGGACAGGGGCGGAGTTTGGAGTAAGAGTAGGAGTGGTAACAACCGACTTACCTTTAAAACCTGTTTCTGCGGTCTTTAAGAGTCCTTGAAGTTTGCTGAGTGTGACTTCTTCCTTATTCATGTGGTATGTCCTGAGGAATTGATCATAACACGAGGGTAAGGAGTAAAAAATGATATCTATTGCTAGCTCCTCGTGGAAGTTCACATTAAGCTTCAACAAACGATCCACATACCTTTGCATTTTCTGCATGTGGCTCGTGACGGATTCTCCATCGTTCATCCTAGTTGTTATCATGGAGAAGATTATTTCATACCGCTATTGACGAGCACTCTGATGGTATCTTTCCATCATATCTTGGTGCATCTCAGAAGGTTAGTAGTCCTCATAGGACTTCTGGAGTTCAGCTGTCATGGTGGCCATCATGATGCATGCCACTTTGGTGGCATCTCTTTCATGAGTCCGGAAGTCAGCCATCTCCTGGGGAGTAGCAGTGGACTCATCGATCTCCTTTAGCTCCTTATCGAGGACATATTCCTTGTCCTTGTAGCGAGTCACCATCCTGATGTTCCAGATCCAATCCATAAAGTTGGAGCCATCGAAGATGACCCTCCCACATAGGTTCATGAGGGAAAAGGAGCCAGTAGGGTTTGAGCCTGAAGCAGTGCTGTTGGAAGACATCTGAAAAGAAGAGAAAAAGTTTAGTTTAGATATAAAGATAGTCCTTAATAAAACACCCAAATGTAATATTAAGGCTAGGATCCAATCACAATATTGATGGGTTTTGGTCATAAGACATCCTATGTGCTCATACAAACCCTAATGCTTGGATCTAGGTTTCTCTATTGTACATGCTTTGAATCCAAGACTATAAACCCTAATTCTAGCATATGGAAATCGATATTAACATATAATTAGGTTTATGATATTACCTTGATTGTTATGTAGCAATAACAATCTCAATTCCTTCTTGAATTGACTTTGGAAGGCTTAGAGTCACAAGTGTCACTCCTCTAATGGCTTACAAACACCAAGAGCAAATGGAGAAGGTATAAGGAGAGAGGGGAGGTATAAGAATTCGTCTCTAGGACTTCTTGGGAAGGCATAGACGAATTCATGAGGCTTGGGGTCTTTATATAGGTGTAGAGATTAAGGTTTTAGTCCTTATCCTTATCTAGTTGCTTGCCCACCAAGTAACCATAAGATAAGTCTTGAAACTCTTATCCTAGTCGAATTCTAAGGCCTTATAACCTTAAATTCGTCCAACCTATTAATAAGATAATCCTTACCTTATTTTGTAACTATCACATAATTACAATTCAGCCCCTCTAGTTTAATTAATTACATTTGATCACAAAATTAATTCTTAATTAATTATTGACCAATATTAATTAAACAAATATGATTTCTCCTTTAATATATTATTCTTATAACATATTAATAAATCATAATAACCTCTCTCTTAATTTATTTCTCCAATCAAGTTGCTTTGGTGAAGGCAACCCAAAAGGACCATGCACCATCGGGTCAAGTACATACCAAAATAGTTATGGACTTAGACACTAATCCAACAAATATATCATAACTTAGAAGAGGGATGTGACATCCCCAAAATCTCGGCCAGAAAAGACCGATTTTCATTTATGCTTTTAAAATATTTTCAGAGTAAATCCTTTTGATTTGAAAGAGTTGCGGAATTTGTTCCCAAAAACAAAACATGATAAAACAATGTTTACCAAAGCATTTCATAAAAAGAAATGTATTTTTCATTATATAATCAAAACTCGGGGTGTCATGTTCCGATACAGACCAATAAGCATAAACGATAACATTACAAGTCATTCAACAAATATATACATATACAGACTTGTAAACAAAACAACCGATGGTTCATCCATCTCATGCCCTCGCGCCACTTCCTGTAATACAATTAAAACTGAGTGGGTCAGGCTTGGGAGCCTGGTGAGCATATAGGGTTTTCAACCCACAATAAATATCATATTTAATTTTCACCAACCAACAATAACCCAATTACCCATTCCCGTTATTCTCACTTTAATGTCCCTAATTCAACTAACATAAGGGACCTAGTCTACGAATATTTCATCGGGGCGACAACACATGCTTCGGGGGTACCTCAGCAATATAAGTCAAATAAGGCAACCATGAGGGGGATGGAGTACAGCGAATGAACACCCAAGTTCATTAACACCTACAGGTGGCGAACCTGCTAATGTTTCCACAAGACTGTCTAGAATAGCCAGTGGTCGTCATCTAAACTCCGCTAGATGACTCAATCAAACAACAACGAGGCCTCTCATCTGTTTATTACACACCAACTGTCTACCCATGTTCTACCCAACATATTAGTAGATAAAAATATACATTTGTATACATAGTTTAAAAACCTGTATAGCATGCTTTAATCAACACATATATCACATAACAGATGAGGCACACACACACATAACACATATCTCATAGAGAAATAATCAGATCTATAAGATAGAAGAGAGTGAATACACATTCACACATAACACAACCAAATATATACACATAGCACGTATTTTATATAAAATACTTCATATTATTGTATTTGGAAGAAAATAACTACACACTCACACTTATAAACAACAATAAAATTAATACACTCGAACCAAACTCGTATTATTATTGTGTTTAAGAAAGTTAGTATACACTCACTTGATCAGGAGATGATCCGACAGCACTACGGCTTATAGAAGTAGTATTCCTCAGCAGATCTGGAAGATCTCCTCGAAAATCGAACTTCTCGCGGGCAGAGCTTCGACTCGGGAACCGCACTTCTCGGGATCTTCGGGGTCTCGGGACTTGCCTCGGGGCTAGAGTATGATACCAGGGCTTCGGGGTATCTTCGGCACGAAAAACGATGCAAAAGACTAGAGAAAAGAGAAGAAATGAACAAGAAATATGGCTGTCTTCGGATCCCTTATATAGAGGCTGGAGCCTCGGAGTACGCGGGGCGTACTGCAGTACGCAGCGCGTACTGCGTCCGAAATCGTCACTGCATGCGTCATCCGAAGTGTCGACACTATCAGAGTACGCGATAGCGTACTCACGTACGCGGGACATACTCCGGATCACACCGGTGACTCGGCTTCGCATAAGGCTTCCGATTTTGAATTAAATATAAATACAAAATGATTAATAAACTTCGGAAATTCATAACTTCTTCATACGAACTCCGTTTTCGACGTTCTTTATATCCACGGAAAGGTGAGACCACGCTCTACGACTTTCGTTTAGACTCCGTCGGCTAATTTTGAATTTATTTTTATTAATTATTTTTTATAGGCCGCGACAAAAACTTTCGTTATAAATTCATAACTTCTTCGTTTGACGTCCGTTCTCGCCTAACTTTTTATCGTTTCGATACCAATAATGAGATCTTCGATTCTCATTTAGATTGCTTCGGCTAAAAACCGCTCGATCTCAAATCGAGTATTTCAGGCTGCATACCGCTAAGCCGGAACTTCGATAAATCATAACTTCCTCATACGAAGTCAGATTTGGGCGTTCTATATATATTTGGAAACCTCGTTTCAACTACTACAACATTAACCAAAGATATTAAGTTTATTTTACACTTAAATTTTGACGCTTATTTTTATTCTTAATTAATCAAACCACATAATTAAGCAATTAAGTACAAAACACATAATACTCAAATAATACAATCTTATTATTTCAAAACGGGTTACAAAGGTTAACCTAGACTATTATATTGCTACAAATGGCAAGCCCGGAAACACAGGCGTTACAAGGGATGTCGTAATCTAAGCTATAACATATTTGAAAGGTAGGTGAATGACGATTCACCAATTTCCACCATGAAAAACGAAATATAAATATTAGGTTTTTAATTGGTTCTAAGAAATTCCTAGATTCTTTTTTAGATTCAATGAACTTTTCAAATGCATGTTTCAATCTCGAGTGTGCCCTCCAAGTTTTGTGACTGGGATGCCGAGGATCACAAAACGAGGTGTGAAGTAACCATGCAAATTACTTGGTACCCATAATTTTTATCACACAATCGATGTGCCGGTTAACCACACACGCTCCACCGACCTATAATAAACCTTAAGTCACCATTTACCTACCTTGCTAAGTCCAAGTTAGTGTGCCGGTTAACCACACATACTCCACTAACAACTTAAACAAAGTGTAAAGTGTAATTTCATGGATTAGCACCTTATTCACATTTTCCTAAAGTAACTAAGATTGGGAATTCATTAAAAACATTTAGTTACTTTATAATAATCATTATACTTTTAATAAGAATTTTATAAGTCCTTGTCCTACCCATTCAGCTAACGACCCTCCACCGATCAAGGAAGGGGTGGGTGAGAGTGGACACTCATTAAGCTTCCATTTTATAGGCAACAACCTTATACCCCCTTATAGACCGGCTTCGTGAATGAGGCCTACTAACAGTAAGACGGCTTGATCTTATACATATATATATATATATATATATATATATATATTATTAACTTATAATATTATAAAGTATAAAGGTTGATTTTTAACTTTTAAAAATCTAGGGGTTGGAACTAAAGTTTATTAAGATAACTTTACTGTTGGGTTTTGAGCATTCTAACACTCCTAAGTGTACATGCAACCCTAAATACCTTGGATCTATGTTTTCTCTATTATACATGCAAATAAGAACATCCAAGGTATTATCCTAATCTAGCATACAAAAACAATGAATATAACAAGATAGAATACATACCTCTTTGATGTAGAAAGTCTTCATGAAGCTTGAGTGCCTAGTGCCCCAAGTGTGACACCTCAAATGGTTCACACAACACCAAATACACTTGGAATATATTGAGAGATATCTACACTTCATGAAATCGGCTGGCCCTTTCTAGATTGATACTACTGGCCGATTTTGTCAAGAATAAGATCTTTATATAGTGTTACAATTAGGGTAAACCCTAATTGTCATGACTTTCCATTTCCTTGGATCCATGGGGTTCAAATACACCATGGAGCATCCATGGACCATCCTATGGGTTTTAGCCCAACTTGATTATCCATGGAGCATTAGCCCACTATATAAGTATGGATGATTTACACAATCAACCCGTATATTTAATTAGTCTTCTTTTGATCACTTAATTAATCCTAGATTAATTCTTGATCAATACTAATTAAATAATCTTATTATTATTATTATTAATATACTAGAACTTATAATATATTAATAACCATAAGTTTCTTATTTCTCTCATTATAGTCTATCCAAGTGCATGATGCCATGCAACCCAAATGGACCATGTCGGGTCGGGTCAAGTCTTACCAATTATAGTTATGGACTTCGACATTAATCCAACAGTCTCCCACTTGGATAAGTCTAAAACTAATATTGCGTATGACTTCAGGAACCGACTGGCAATCGTAGCTCTTAAAAGCTTCTGTCGAACTCTGACCTTGTAGATGAACTCTGACCTTTGTCAGTGACTTGTCCATTAGATAAGGGATCATATATTCCCTCATTCTAGATATCATATGGACTAAGACATGGATTGTAATCATTCTCTCTGTCCATTTGTTGTTTCCCGATTTCCGATTTATGACGACTGACTAATTGAACAAATCAAATCAGTCCTGGCCCGGCCGAGCACTTCCATTTGTCATCATCAAATCATCGAGGGGCCCACAGATATCGCTTTTATCCCGAAGGTAAAAGGAATGGATAAACTTCGACTCATATGGCTTGTTCTACTACTTGTTGAATCATACACAAAGACACGTTTTATAGCACCGAGTTACCAAATGCATTTTCGTGCAATCAATGTACTATCAACTCATAGTAACAACTCATATCTCTAGGTTTGAAGAATATAAGATATTATCGTCTCATGATCACTCATGATAAAATCCATGAAGTGATTCCAATGAGCGCGGGTTGAATCCAATACTCAGAACTTATGAGCACTCATGAGTGTTGTAGCCCTTTGTCCAACACCTTAGACCTCTACAAGCCAACCCATGACAGTCTTAATTCATATCTACTTCCAACATATGACCGACTGTGGATGGTTTGAATAACTTAGTCATTCCGGAAGAATAACCCAGTTTATTCGGGAAGTCAAAACATGCAAAGTGAAACACAATAATAATTGAATCCAATATGGTATCAAAACCTATGAACATAAATAAAACACCTTTTATTTATCACCATATGATTACACATTATTCATTGTATACTGTTTCAGCTATCAACTTTATTCTTGAATTTAAAACAATAGTTGTCCCATGCTCCAAGCATGTACACTATGTTTTCTAAACACTAGTCATGCCATACACCAAGTATGCATACTATGTTTGTCTATGATCTTTACTTTGTGAACTAGATCCAATGAACATAAATTCAATGATTCTCTTTTCACACTCCCAAATCCTTACTGCAAATACAAGAATTCCAAATTCATGTCATTTATTGAAATCTGTTAGATTCTAAACTTATATGCATTGATCCTCTTGTAATGATTATGCACAAAGTCAGAAAGACTTGACAACAATCATTACAGAGTATTCCAAAGGAGATCAGCTCCTTGGAAACATCCTTCTTGCATTAAGTTTCCTAATCTTAAACAGATTGAAAATTCTAACTTTGAAACATTTCCAGATTCCATTTTGACTATCACTTCTGAACAAGAGTTGCCTCCTTACAGAATATGTCAATATGGTCCTTCCAGAATTATCACTATACTTCCAACTGTCCTTGAGCACCCAATCTTTGGTAAACCTTAGATTGTCCTCGACAATTGTTTAATCCTTTTAGTCATATCCATTTCTAAACCTTTTCCCTTCTTAATGCCCCAGGCATTTGGAAAATTTTAGAAAGGATGAATATAGCACATGTAATCGATCCTATATCCGAAGCATATGGGACACGATTCATTATGTCTCACATAATGACTAAACCAGTCTTTTGCTATAATATTTCCATTTCGATTTGCCAAGTTCTCATAATTCAGATTATGAAAAGGGATGTCGTAATCATAATAGAATTTTAGAACGCAAATAATGAACCCATATACAAAATTTCCTTATGTTGAGCCATTCCAACATGAAATTCATATATATATATATATATATATATATATATATATATATATATATATATATATATCCTTGACTAAATGATTAAAACCTCACGATCTAAGCTTATAGATTTGAGATGAAGTATAATTTCCTCTCCCTTAATTATAGCAAAACAACTTTTCCCAATTGAAACCTTTTGTTTTCTATAATTAACATTGCTAACTTGCAATACTTATCATAATTATCATGCTCCCACTAACATGATGATTATTAGCATAACACTTATGCTCCCACTAGCTTAGATATGTACTTAGAAATCAGCTGGACTTCTAGAAATCAATACTTCATTGACTTTCTTACCAAAGTTCAGATTTATGATACTAGATTGTTTTGATAAGACTTTATCAAAATCATACACCTTCCTTAGATAGCACACTTGTGTGTCTAAACAATTATGAAGAGGGATTCCGTAATCATAATGGTTAGACCTTTTTGCCACTTCTCACAAGTCCAGGTTAGTGTGCCGGTAAACCACACACGCTCCACTAACGACTTTGAGAATGCAAATATCACAATTGCTATCTAGCTAAAATCTACTTAGTGAAAGTGTTTCCTCACCATCATTTTCATGAATCGGAGAGAAACCTTATGACACTTAGATTTAATGGTGTATGTGTTCTTATCCATGTGAATTGTCAAAACCATAGTCACAGGACACGGATAATGACAAATCCAAACTCATATGGACTGAACTCAATCTTAACTTCTTGCCGCCTGGCAGCTCAAGGGCCTGCCATTGCTTCCAAGTTGTTGTGCAACACATTGAGAACTCTAAGAACTCATATGCAAAGCCAACTTTAACTGGAATGGGCACAGAATATGTCAACACGATAGGTTATAAACGTCAAGTCGTGTGCTAGTGAAGAACTTCAGGTTTTATTCTTGATTAGTTCTTGAGACTTTCAAGACCTTTAAGACTCCCACTGTCCTCTTGACCTATAAGACTCCCTTGTCAAACATCCAAGAGATAGTGCAGATTCTAATCAAGACAAACACTTCACACAATTGGCCTAAGTTGGTCTTTGTTTTATCCAAAACATCACAACTTACCAATTTCAAATGTACAAGAGTAGAAAATTTTTACTCTTACATTTGACGAGTGTTTTTAAACCTTCTTTAAGACATGTCACTCAAGTTACAATCTTGGAGTATGACTCTAAGACTTATATTGGAACGAAGTATGACTCATCTTCTTGATTTAACCACTTCAACAATTCATAGCTCCTCTTCTTAGCTATCAGAATGCACTTAGAGGATGAATTGTGATTAGGTCTCTAAATCATTAAGATGATCATAAAAACTTATACTAAAGTACTCTCCCATCTTTTCAGATTTGAGAAACTTTTATCTTTCTGCCTAATTTGATTCTTCTTATTCGCTCTGCCATACATTGGAACCTTTTTCCAATGTCTCAGAGTTACACTTAAGCTTGTAAGTATAATCATATTTACTGAGCTTTTGTAAAATATGACGAATAGTTTTATCAATCTTTTGTGGTGGACTTGACCAGTGCACAAGAATGTGTACTCGATCCCTTAGTCCTTCACTTGACTCACACATCCATGTGAACAAGTAATTAGTCTTAATTTTTCCAATACTTGAAAGTTCTCATTCATCATGCTATACAACTTGCATGATTCCAAGTTTCTATCCAACTGAAACTTGAGTGATGAGAATCTTTCCTTATTTGGTAAATTTAGACATTACCACAAATGAAAGAATTAATTTCATATTTCCACTCTTGCTATTAATGGAATCATATAAGCAACAATTTTTCCTCAAATGCCATTGTAAGGATATTTTAAAATAAATAAAATCAAAAATTTTCTTTTATTTTAAAACTTTGCGGAAAAACTTATCCTTACAATCCATATGAAAACTTGTTGTTATTTATTCCTAAGAAATATCTCATAACTCCTAAGAAGTAGCTCAAGAATCCAATCTTCAAACTACGCGATAGAAATCCATCTATGCGATCAGATTCAACATATTCTTTCTTTAAGTTTCTTCACTTTTCTTTGATTCTTAAAACATCACCATGTGACCCAGTCACATCTTGTATCCAGAATCTCAGAATAGAAACTTAGCAGAGTTAGATAGTGGACTTTACCTGAAGTAGGGTCAAACTTATTGACTTTAACATCCTTAGGTAAATCTGGCAGCTTCGCAACTAATGACCCTTCCTTTGGCAATATTAACATATGGACCCTTTGGTAATGGTACACGGGACTATCACAGACTTAGCTTTTCTCTTTACCATTTGGTCAACCGAGTTGACTATGGCCGATCCCTTTCCATTGGGAAGAGAATGTTTTTCTGGATTTCCTGTGTCACTATTGTCAATGTCCATCAAGTTTAAAGGAAGTTGATCTTAACAAATAGATAAGATCATTAAGGGTCTTGTCATAGTCTGTTTCATAGGTGTCCCAAAGGAACTCACTATGTGACTTAGAAAGTGATTGAACCACCAACTTTCTCAAGACTTTGACACCCAACTCTCCCGGCTTGTCAATATGTGACTACATCTCCAAGATGTGACCACACCTAGACCTTGCCTTTCCAATAAGGCTTAAGTGACCTTAAACTTTTCAAGAACTTGTGGGTTAGGGAGAATAATTGGAGGAGGTGAAAGAAGTATGATTTCCAAGGGACATCATCTCCATTTAGGAAAGCTTGTTTCAAGAGATTTGGGAAGATCATAAATGTCTAAACCAGACATGTTTTTGGGAGATATTCAAGATAGTTGATCTAAAGTCCTTAATATGACACCCAATATGAAATATTAAGGCTAGGACCCAAGAAACTATTTTATAACTTAGAAGAGGGATGCCGTAATCCAAACTATAAAATATTTGAAGGTAGGTGAATGACGATTCACCAATTTCCACCAAGATAAACGAAATGTATTATTAGGTTTTAATTGGTTTTGAAACTCCTAGATCTTTGAGATTCATTGAACTGTTCAATGGCATGTTTCAATCTCGAGTGTGCCCTTCAGGTTTTGTGACTGGGATGCCGAGGATCACAAAACAAGGTGTGAAGTAACCATTCAAAATACTTGGTACCCTTAAGTGTTTACCCCTCAATCGATGTGCCGGTTAACCACACACGCTCCATCGATACTAAGATAAACATTAAGTTACCCTTTGCCTACCTTGTTAAATACGAGTTAGTGTGCCGGTTAACCACACACGCTCCACTAACCGACTTAAACAAAGTGCAAAGTGTAATTTCATGGATTAACACATTATTCACATTTTCCTAAGTAACTAAGATTGGGTATTATTAAGAGTTTAGTTACTTAGTATTTATCATTAATACTTTTAATGAAGGGAGAATTCTAGTCCTGTCAAACCCGTTCGGCTAACGACCCTCCACCAGTCAAGCAAGCGGTGGGTGAGAGTGGACACCCATTAAGTTGCCATTTTATACGCAACAACCTTATACCCACCTTATAGACCGGCTTCGTGAATGAGGCCTACTAACGGTAAGACTGACTTTACTCTTATATATATATATATATATATATATATATATATATATATATATATATATATATATATATATATATTAACTTATAATATTATAAAGTATAAGGGTTGAATTTTAACTCTTTAAAATTCTAAGGGCTAACTTGGAATTAAAGTATTCATAAGTGAAAACTTTTCAAATTCCAAAACTTGAGGGCAAGTTTTGAAACTATTCAAAACTAATTAATTCCATAACTTATGTGTTTAAAGTAGTTTTAATCCAAAAACTCTTTAAGTTCCATAACTTGAGGACAAGTTATGGAAGACTTTAAACTAATAAAAGAATTAACTTTTCCCTTTATTTTATAACTTATGGAATTAATTAAGGTTACACTTTTTTTTATTTATTTATTATTTAATGAAGAGACTTTTGGTCCTCCATAACTTGAGGACAAGTTATGAAGTCATAAACCCATTTAATTAGAACTAGACTCTTCATTTTTGTAACCTTTGCCAACTATTATGAGTTTTATGAAACTTAAATGTGACTTTTCATATAACTTGAGGACAAGTTACAAAAACACATTTTAGAATCAACTCTTAGATTAACTTGGATTGAAAACAACTATTTCACTCAACTTTTCTATTAATCTAAGCAACTCATAAGAACAAGATAATTCAAATCAAACTTTTTCATGTAATTAGTCTAAACCTTAAACTAATACAAAACAGGAATCTATTGACAATTATCTTTGAAATTGGATTAACATGAACATTACCACATCAAAACAAGTTTATAAGTCCAAAAACATCTTAGGGTAATGTTCCTAGTCCAATTCCAGCCAAAAAAGTTGAATTTATGTTGTCTGGGGTTCCAACTCGTCGAGTGCACGAACCAACTCGGCGAGTTGGATGCTTTTTGCCTTGGACTCGGCGAGTCTGCTGGGTAGACATCATCAAAACTCGATTTTTCAGCTCCATTTGCAAGTATAACGAGAAAACAAGCCTAGGCTCTGATACCACTGTTGGGTTTTGAGCATTCTAACACTCCTAAGTGTACATGCAACCCTAAATACCTTGGATCTATGTTTTCTCTATTATACATGCAAATAAGAACATCCAAGGTATTATCCTAATCTAGCATACAAAAACAATGAATATAACAAGATAGAATACATACCTCTTTGATGTAGAAAGTCTTCATGAAGCTTGAGTGCCTAGTGCCCCAAGTGTGACACCTCAAATGGTTCACACAACACCAAATACACTTGGAATATATTGAGAGATATCTACACTTCATGAAATCGGCTGGCCCTTTCTAGATTGATACTACTGGCCGATTTTGTCAAGAATAAGATCTTTATATAGTGTTACAATTAGGGTAAACCCTAATTGTCATGACTTTCCATTTCCTTGGATCCATGGGTTCAAATACACCATGGAGCATCCATGGACCATCCTATGGGTTTTAGCCCAACTTGATTATCCATGGAGCATTAGCCCACTATACAAGTATGGATGATTTACACAATCAACCCGTATATTTAATTAGTCTTCTTTTGATCACTTAATTAATCCTAGATTAATTCTTGATCAATACTAATTAAATAATCTTATTATTATTATTATTATTAATATAGTAGAACTTATAATATATTAATAACCATAAGTGTCTTATTTCTCTCATTATAGTCTATCCAAGTGCATGATGCCATGCAACCCAAATGGACCATGTCGGGTCGGGTCAAGTCTTACCAATTATAGTTATGGACTTAGACATTAGTCCAACATTTACATGTTCCAAAACTTGAGGGCAAGTTTTGTAACTTAACAAAACTCTTCAATTCATAACTTATGAGTTATTAAAATGAAGAGTCTTCATTTTTGTAACTTTTGTGTTCTTTTAATGGGTTTAATACAAGTGAATTTAGATTATCCATAACTTGAGGACAAGTTATGGACTCCATTAAAACACATACAGGTCATGAATTAAGTATTAAACAACTAATTCCTATGATCTATCAAGAACTCATAAGAACATGAATATTCATATCGAAATTTCAAGAACATATGAACACATATAATCATGTAATTTTGATATTAGCCATTGAAAATGGATTAGAACAACCATTACACCATCTAAAACAAGTTTTATAACACCAAAACAGTTTAGGGTAATGTTTCAAGTCCATTTCCAGCAGCAAAAATCGAAATTCCGCACTCTGCCTGGCCAACTCGTCGAGTACATGAACTGACTCACCGAGTTGGTTGCAGTTTCACTTGGATTTATCGAGTCCCCCCATGGACTCGGCGAGTCCTCTGTGCAGACAGCTTGAAAAATCGATTTTTTACACTATTTTGCATCAAGTATCAACAAACAAGCTTAGGCTCTGATACCACTGATGGGTTTTGAGCATTCTAACACCCCTAAGTGTACATGCAACCCTATAAAAACCATGGATCTATTTTTGTCTAAAATGAATGCAAAATATGATTTCCAAGGTTCATAATCCTATCTAGCATACATGGGGAACTTTTAACATAAAAGATGGCTAGAATTACATACCTTGTAGTTGATTTGATTCCTTGAAAACCTTGAGAGCCTAGCACCCCAAGTGTGATGCCTCGAATGTTTCACACAGCACCAAGTGCTTTGGAATAACTTTGAGAGAATTTAGAATACTTCAAAATTGGCCTAGCCCTCTTCTTTTCTTAGTGTGTAGCCGATTTTAGATGATATCATGTTCTTTATATAGTGTGTTACACTTAGGGTTAGACCATGTAAACCCTAATGTAACATGACTCTTCATTTCCATGACCCATGGGTTTAAACCTCCATGGAGCATCCTATGGGTCTTAGCCCAACTTGATAATCCATGGAGCCTTTAGCCCACTATACAAGTTATGGATGATTTACATAATCAACCCATATATTTAATTAGTCATCTTTTGATCACTTAATTAATTCGAAATTAATTCTTAATCAATACTAATTAAATAATATTATTAATATATTAGTACTTATAATATATTAATAAAACATAAGTGTTATTTCTCTCATTTTAGTTTATCCAAATGCATGATGCCATGCAACCCAAATGGACCATGTCGGGTCGGGTCAAGTACATACCAAATATAGTTATGGACTTAGACACTTTATCCAACAAGCATTTCCAAGGCAACCATAACCAACTATTGCAGGGTTTTAAAACCCAAAGATGAATGAATTCCTTGCAACATGATCACATCTAATCAGTCCGAATTCCAAAGTCTCGAGGTGGTCTGTCTCCCAGACAGACCGCCCACACTACATCGTTTCCGAATTCCTTGCACTTATCTCCCAAGTGGCTACTCAACTTCTGATATTATTTAGTTCAACTGTAAACAACTTAACATATGCCCCGAATGACAAGCAATTTTACTCACGGACCCCAAATCACTGAAACCACTCCAACTCATCTTGCTGCCACCTAGTTGCTTTCTATAAGAACAACCGGGATCTCCATGGTCCTAACTTGTCTGCCAACTGTCTGGAACATCAGACACCTACCTGATTGCTGAGCCAAAATACACATACATAACAGCCTCGTATCATATACGATTACCAACTACCCATCTTTTCCTGATTCCAACATGTTGTGGCTCTATTATAGATAGAACCAACCCGAGACACATCACAACTGCTTAAGCTACCATCGAACCAAACCCATTCATTACCCCATGAATCCTGCCTTTGACGCCCTTGGCATATAGATGCACCAAATCTCATTTCACTGATATGAAATTATGCACTTGCATAATGCACCACGACTTCTTGTCGTCCCTTGCTTGACCGATAAGTAAGTACCCTTAAGCCATTCCCCAAGACTACCAGTCTCGCACCTGGTCCAACCACCAGATCCCCAAGAGCTCAACACTGAGGCTACCCAACCTAGACTCATCTGCGCCACATACTAATTATCCACATGATCCTGCAACTCAAGATCCAACTCTTGGCTCAACAGTCTCTACCAGTTCCATCCTGAATTCCCCTAATCATCCGGGTTCGCCCGCGGACCCCATGGATCCTCATCCTAGAACAGAGAGTAATTCCTTGCCACCCCTGGCCGGTGTGCCTAAAGCATGAGCTTATCTCCCTTTCATGCTTGTGACCATCATATAAATAGTTTAATTCGGACCGATGAATTTTATGATCCTATCACAGTCTAACACTACTTCCATCCAACCATGCCTACCACCCACGACCTTACCACACTCCACTATCACATCGTCACACCTCTCGAGCCGAGTCCTTTATCCCATCAGGAGTTCGGGTCACACCTCTGGATTCCCACTGCTTACTATGCATAATCAAGGCGATGCCAACCGGCGATTGGGAGTTTCCTTAACTCCCACCAACACAACCTAGGCCTAAACAGCCACTTGTTTCTCCCCCACTCGGACTCGACGATGCTCTTTCACCTCTTACGCCTTATGGATCTCCGATCCATTTCCATCTATATGTATGACCCGCCCAAATCCTACGTCGAGCAACACAAGCGCCCCATAGTTATCCAAACACAGTGCTCACTCAGCTTTGGAAATCCCGAAGAGTACTCTTGTATTCTTAACCAATCGAATGATCTGATCACTTCCCAAGGTGCCCTTTTTACCAAGGAAATCCGTAGGCAATTACAAATTTACCATCATCTTACCGTTGCCTTAGGTCCAGTAAATACTACGAGCTGACCCGCAAACTTACAACACTCTAGCCTAATCACAACTGTCCAAAATCCTACCGCCAATCCATCAGATCGAACACCCTAAGTCGAGCACCCACTCGCAATGTCACCTGCTGACACGATCAATCCTGCTACGCAGGTAGCAACCCATACTCCTGGAACGATAACTCCATCGTATAGTTTCTCGCAGGTGTTGCACTGAATCCAACCCTACTGGCCTTTCAAAAGCTGATCCAAACTCTTGGATCTCTTCCCGAGATCCTCCACTAAATTCACATGACCTGAACCTCTCTTCTCGAGGTACTCCAACTCGATCTTCCGCCCTCAGGCTCTGCGACCCATATCATTCAAGGTCTTGCACCCTGACCTACTCACCAGCTCAATCGTCAATGGATGAACTACAATAGCTGGAGCAACCTCTGCTCTAAACCGGCTACTAACTACCCCATGACATTGTCTCCAATCCCAAAAGTGCAATAGATCGCACAATCATTCCTTTCCGCCTGATACAAGAGATCCAAGGCGAATTCAAAATTCTGGCAGTCCTTTCACTAGTTGGCTCACCACCGGAGCCGGGATCAAACCTTGGTCCTTCCATTTGCGTGCTCATCCTCATTCTGTATAGCAGCTATTCCTACGGTCCAAGCATAACCAAGAATTCCCTTCCCTTAGACTTCTCAGATTTTCCAAGACTCTCCCCGATTCGAGTATGGATTATGTGTTTTCAGTAGTACGAGCCGAATACTACCTTCAACATCTATCCATACTTTCCTTAGCAATCCTCCCGAATCCTCTAAGTCACCTACCTCGCTAAACTCATTGGAGCATATCCTAGGCTTTCCTAGGTTCTCATCCTCATCATGCCCTCAGCTACTGAAAGATTCCCACCAATATCGAACCAAGTACCTCATGTATTTAATAGATATAAATATATATTTATTTTGTATAAAAAGTATCGTATACATATAAATATGAAATAAATACACATTTATACTTAGTAAGCAAACGCCAAAAACTTTTTTTTTTGTTTTGCTTGATGAATCACCCAAAGAGTTAAAAAAATCGTTTATATGTATTTTACCATATAAATATGTATAAATACACACACACACAAACACACACACACACACTATATATATATATATATGAAATAAATACATATTTATATTTTGTAATATGTACAAATACATATAATTATATCTTTAATACAATATAAACCTTATAAATATATATTTCTATATTTATATGCAAGGTTGTAGAACTCGCTACTCGGTACCTGTTCGGCCGACTACCGAGTAGCGAGTACTCGGGAGTACTCGGGGAGTACACAGATTTGAAAATTTGTGTAGAAATATTTTTAGGGAAATTATATATGTCAAAATCATAAGTTGATTGAAATATATAACAAAATTGGATATATGTGAACACACAAAAATTGAAAAACACATAATGGTCTCACTTCGTGAATAATTACTCTAAATTTAAGATATATATGTAGTAATAATCACATGTGTGTGTGTTAAATAATAAATCATTAAGTATATTATACATATTAATCACCGAGTTGACCGAATTTCACAACACTATTCAGCTCATAAGGGGCTGATCGATGAGTACTCGGGATTATGTAACTCGCCTCGGCAAGGGGGAAGTAGCGAGTACTCGGAGGGGTAATCGGCCAACTCGGCGAGTTTTACAACACTGTTTATATGTATACAATATATTTTTATACGAAATACATATATATTTATACATATTAAATACAATTAAATATACTTTAAATATATTTTTAAATCTATAAAAATATTGTTATACATTTAAGAACATATTTAAAAATGTATTTATAAAATATTTTTATACATTTAAAAACGTATTAAACATATATGATGATGATATATGATGATGATGATAGGTGTAATAACACGTTTCCACAAAAAATCGATACAATAACATAAATTGCCCAAAACGAAAATGCGTAGCAAAAAGTCTAGAAATGACAAACCACCGTAAGCAAATGACCATTTCTGACCAAACATCATGAAGTTTACTGTTGTTAACTTAGGACATTTTTAATATATATATATATATATATATATATATATATATATATATATATATATATATATATATATATATATATAATAACAACAACAACAAGCAAAGTAAGGGTAAAATTTGAAAACTTAAGGGTAATTCTGAACATTTTTGAAAACTCAAAGGTTTTACTGTCATTAGTTACCGGTAGGTTATCTGAAAATGGACTAAAATGGTATAAATAAACAAATTAAACAAAACATTTGGTTTTGCCGGACCTAAAACTTGTCCAAAGACAAAACCGATACTTTTATAAAAACTTAAGGTTTTTTTGTCATTTGCTATATATTACATTCTTAATGCTTATACACCAAATGCACATTCATTATAGACACATTTTTTTTGTTGGGCGCATACTTTTTTGATGGGTACGGTGGTGGTGCATCTTTTGCGTAGATTAAGGTTTTAATCTAAAGTCCTATTTGACAGCAAGAAAGATGGTACTTTGGTCATATTTGTTATCCTATTGCCGACTTTGGAATAAATATGATGTGAAATCAAATCAGTACTATATAAAGAATGATTTTGCATATCGTACTACATAGAGAACGTTAATAAGGTCGACCTATAAAGTGGGGACTAGATTACTTTTGCCTTTTGGTATGAGATTCCTCTCGTTCTTGAGTATACCAATAGCAAGTGGTAAAAGAATTTATCACCCTACATGTTGACATTTTGTAACCTTTTTAAAATCAATGGAGGAAATTTAAAAATAGATATTCGATATTAGGTATATGTGAATTAACTCAAGCACCGAACCAGAACCCGTACCGATTGGAACCACATAAGGGTTTTCGGTTCGCTTCTCGATTTCAATGAATTTTCATTTTTCGGTTTTGGCTTTTCGGTTCCGGATTGGGTCGGGTCGGATCGGTCCGGGTCCGGTTCCGGAACCAAACCCATCCCCATATTCAATACTTGTAGGGATCACCATTATAGTCGTAATTCGTAAATAAACACTGATAATTAAGATGCGAGGACCACAATTATAGCTAGGCGGAAAGAATATTATGCTAGGATAAAGAAATAGATACTTACAAGGGTCATTATAAGAGGAGGGAAAAAAACAATAAGGTGAGGGAACATGGATGATACGTGCGATTTGTAACTTGCAATACGGGTCATTATTGATTTTTTCATGTTAACTAGTAGAAACCCCGTGCGACGATGCGTAGTTCGAATAGGATTTTCAAAATATACTGATTAAAAAAAACAAAATGAAAGAACATTGTTGTAATAGAAAATTGGAATGAATTTGGTAAGAATGATTATAATTTAATGATCAATACGATTTGCTAACGTACTTAGAAAATATATACAATTTAAAAAATTAAAAAATTAAAAAAAATCTCAACAGAAACAGTGAAAATAAGAATACAAAATGCTGTAAAAAAATCCAAATGAAAAAGAATTGTTGCTCCATATGGCACATATGTTTTATTCCTTGCAACAGATGTGCTATCTTGATCCTTGCTTCATCAAAGTCGGTTCAATAGTCTCGTTTAAAGCTTGTCTTGATATTTTTTCATCCAAACACGGGATAATGAATTAACATGATAATATATTTTTTTATTTTTACACGTTTGATCACTGAGTTTTTTTATGTGTTTTATATTTACTTTTTCAACTTGTTAAATTATACACATTCAGTCTTTATAATCGATTATTCCAGGTTGAACGAGAAAAATAACTTAATAGGGTAATATATTTTTCATTTTGTACACATTTAGTCTTTAATATTTTTTTCTGTTTCAAAATAAGTTTTTTTTTTGTTTTTGTACTTATTCAGTACTTAGGGAGGAGAGAGTCGTTCCCTTCCAACCCACCGAACCCACTACCACATCAATTTTTGTCTCTTCTTTTTCTTCATCTTTCCCAACCCACAACACACGAAAATCTTATCTTTTTAAACTCATTCAACCCACTCAATTAAAAAAATACAAAACAACTAAGGTACAAGTTTTAAAACACATGATACAAGAGAAAATAAGAAAGATAAAGTAGAAAGAGATGATGAAGTGGGTTAGTGAAACCAATCAACCCACTCGTTGAAGCGGGAGTGGTACCGCCGATAACTATATTGCTAATTAAGATTTTACATTTGATTGTTTTGTATTTTTTTTAATTGAGTGGGTTGAGTGGGTTCAAAAAGATAGGCTTTTTGTGTGTTGTAGATTCAGAAAGATGAAGAAAAATAAAAGAGAAAAAGTGATGTGGCAGTGGGTTCAGTGGGTTGGGAGGGAATTACTCTCTCCTCCCTTATGAATTATTTTTTTTAGATTTTTCTCACGACATCTTAAGTGAGACAATCATTTATGAAGTGTTTGGGGTTGTTGATGCTTATGTTCATCATGATCTTGACTACTTGGTTGCGTATGTCTTGTGGTTTGACTTATGTCTTGTATTTTGAACGTGTTAACTTCTTCATATGATATCAGATGTTAACGATCTTTATATCCATGTGTTCGTTTTTTTGAGTCTACTACAACTTTCACTAAGATTACTCCAGATAAAATATAATATATTTTTACTTATGGTTTTATAAATAAAAAAACATTCATACACGCATTCATAAAAAATGTATGAATATAAAGATCGTAAGTAAAAATATATTGCTTTAAACGAGAGTAATCTAAACGAAAGTTGTAGTAGACTAAACTACGAACGCATAGATATAAAGATCGTTAAAATCTAAGATCGTATGAAGAAGTTATGACGTTCAGAACACATGACATAAGCAACCAAGTAGTCGATATCACGATGGACATAAGCATCAAAAGCCTCAAACACCTCATTAATGATTGTCCCACATAAGATGTCGACAGAAAAACTTAAAAAATCATTCATAAGTACCGAATGAGTATAAAAACAAAAATTACTTATTTTGCAACAAAAAAAATATATTAATGGTTAAATATGTACAAAAATATTAAGAACTAAATGTATAAAAATTGAAAATTATATTACCCTATTAAGTCATTTTTACTGGCTAACTTGGAGAGGCCGGTCATAAGAACTGAATGTGTAGAGTTTAACAAGTTGAACGGTAAATATGGACGAAAAAAATAAATTCAATGATCAAATGTGTACAGATCAAAATGTATTACCCTTTTAAGTCATTATCCCTCCAAACACACATGATGATATTATGTACACTAATTACTAATTTTGTATCGGGTAATTAAGTTTCATATCCCCACTTATAAAGTATAGACTATAGTTGTTTACAGGTCGGTAGGAAGTCGAACTTTTACTATCTCATCACGTGTGTGTGTGTATATATATATATATATATATATATATATATATATATATATATATAGTTTCATTTGAGACCATTCTAATTTTGTGAGACCGTGAGACCAAATCTAAAAATAATTTTAAAATGGAAAATAAATGGAAAAATCCAAAAATTCTTTTTTAAAATATTATTTTCGGAACTTGAATTAACTAAAAAAAATAAAAAAAAATCCCGTGTGTAATATATATATATATATATATATATATATATATATATATATATATATATATATATATATATATATATAGTTTCAGTTTCATTTGAGACCATTCTAATTTTGTGAGACCGTGAGACCAAATCTAAAAATAATTTTAAAATGCAAAATAAATGGAAAAATCCAAAAATTCTTTTTTAAACTATTATTTTCGGAACTTGAATTAACTAAAAAAAATTAAAAAAAAATAAAAAAAATCCCGTTTTTTTTTTTTTTTTTAAATATGTGAAATATTCTAAATAGAATATTACACTGACATATTCTAAAAAATAATTTTAAAATGCAAAATAAATGGAAAAATCTAAAAATATTATTTTCGGAACTTGAATTAACTAAAAAAAATTAAAAAAAAATTCTATTTTTTTTTGAAAAATACGTGAAATATTCTAAATAGAATATTACACTGTACATATTCTAAAAATAATTTTAAAATGCAAAATAAATGGAAAAATCAAAAAATTCTTTTTTTAAATATTATTTTCGGAATCTGAATTAACTAAAAAAAATAAAAAAAATAAAAAAATAAAAAAATGCGTCTCACGGTTTCACAAAATTAAGCCGTCTCACATAAACCTAACCCTATATATATATATATATATATATATATATATATATATATATATATATATATTGTAAATATGATCGATCTAACTAATCCCCATATATATACAAATTAGTACCCATTCACTCAAATGCCTAGCTTCCAATGTCATGTGTTTTGACTTATCCTGTGAATCAAGAACCAACCAATCATATTATATATATATATATATATATATATATATATATATATATATATATATATATATATAATGATTGGTTGGTTCTTGATTCACAGGATAAGCCAAAACACATGACATTGGAAGCTAGACATTTGAGTGAGTTGGTACTAATTTGTATATATGTGGGGATTAATTAGATCGATCATATTTACTATATATATATATATATATATATATATATATATATATATATATATATATATATATATATATATATATAAAAGAAAAAGTCGGGACACTGACTTGCATTTCATGAAAGACGTAAATGCCCTCATCATTAATAAAGGGAACCTAGAAATCTTGTACAACCATCCCCCCACCCGGTCCCCCGCCGCCCTTAACAAACACAAGACAACCACAAGGATATTGTGTTGTAGTATGAATGTCATTTGGGAAGTGTACTTCATTTTCTAACCAAAATCCATCAAGGGAAATTTTGGAAAGTAGTAAGTAGGTTTACCAGAATTTCTAGAAGTAAGCCTTCAAGTAGAAGTCAGATTTGAGAGAAGGAAAGGTAGTTACCAGAATCAAATTCCCAACATCTGTACATAAATTCCTTTAGTTGTGGGTGTGTGTTTGTGGGAACATTTGGTCGAAGGTCGTGAGTATTCATGCACATTCTCATATGCATACTTATTGTTTCTTTCTTTGAATTTAATTTTGCATTCTCTCTCATATATCAATGAAAACGAAATCCAAATGCTAATCAAATGGAAACGTTGACCTGTCTTACTCCTAAGGTTGCTTGCAATGGTGTCATGCAAGGTTTGCAAAATCAAGATTCTATATCGAATCGTTTTCAGGTTAGAAAAATCGTGACCATAAAATCGAATTGGCTAGTGCTAGTTTTAACTAGTTTTCATTTGGATATCCACAAGAAATCTAGAAAATAATGCAAAAAATGAAGAATCTTGTCTTAATTATCTAACATCAATTATGTGTGTACTATTTACTTTCCAAACCATCACACTTAATCAAAATTAAATTACTGGACTATTTTGTTCAAGTTACTTATGTGTTAAATGGCTAACTATCATTTTAAAATGAAAAGAATAAATAAATAAAATGATTAGTATATTTAGTTATTTACAAATCACGAAACTCTATTTCATGCTCATCTCTTTTGAGTAATTCATTTTTGAAACATCAACAATTCAACTACACTAATCGTTCATTCCCGTTTGTTCTCTTCATTTAGAGTTGTAGACTTATACTTGTTTAATTCTAATAAAATGAGAAGGAAATATGGTAAAAAAAAACTAGTGTAGGTAGAATCAGAACACTTACGACTTTACGATTCCACGATCTGATTCTACGATTCTACCTAAAAACGATTTTGCTAAGATCAAAATCGAAATACATGTGTGGGATCATAAAATCGTGCGATTCTACGATCAAAATCGCATTTTTAATAACATTGTCATGTTCTCATAAGGAACCTACAACCTCGTATGATTGTTAACTCTATATGTATAATAATAATGTTTGAGTCATTAAAAGAATTGCAAAACTGAAAACATCAGCCTTTTGATCATATTGTTGATGATTTATAACCTACAGTACAAACCATGACAATACATAAGATTATATAGTAGCTCACAAGCTCCATTCATCATGGTAGATTTAGAGGATTCACAAATCACACCTTCACCAAAATGATCAAATAAGAGAAAATTAGTTAGTGTTTATCAATCATAAAGTGAAAAAATAAATATATTGAAAATCTTGAATCCTTTTACTAGAGATCAAATATTATATCTAAAGACGAAGAAAGAAAAACCTCATGAGCCATCTATCTGTATGTTCCAGTCTTTGTTGTCATAACTCCCCTTTGACTCAGAAATCGGGCAACCCCAAAATTTGCCACATTCACAAGCTAAAATTATATTTAATTAATAAAACCGAAAAAAGCTAAGTCAAAGTGTAATGCCTTTCTGGTTTTTACATTTGCAATGTCCATGAGCAAATTTGTGATCCCTATGAATGATGTTGCTGCTATGTAAGTACTATATTCCTTTACAAACATCTATAGCAAAATTCACCAACTGGGGAAGCTTCAAGATGTTATGGTTTTTGTAACGCCCGTGTTCCTGTATTAAGCGTTAGTGTAGTGATGTAATAGTCATGTCAATCATTGTAACTTATTTTGAAGTAATAAAGAGGAATTATGATATGTGAATATTATGTGAAATATATGATTTTATGTGCTTAAATACTTAATTATAAGATATAATAAATTAATAATGAAAATAAGCGTCAAAAATAAAATAATAAATAAAACCATCTATGAAGAAAGTTGTAATGGTCGTGATAAGGATTTCGGAGATATAAAGAACGCCGAAATCCGAGTTATAACGAAGAAGTTATGACTTGTCGAAGTTTTACAGCTAAACCCGCACGACACCGCGTGACGTTAAAAGTGGATTTTTGATAAACTATTTTTTAGCCTTATAGATCAAAATGAAAGTTGTAGTATACGTTAAACCGAGAGCGTGCATAAAAAGAACGTCAAAATCTGACTTCGTATAAGGAAGTTATAATTTTTTCTAAGATTTGGCATAGTAGTGCACAGCCTGTAAATCGAATTTTATATCGATCGATTTTTTGCCGATGAAACCTAAATGAGAATTGAATGTATCATTAATAGGAGCTCAACGATAAAAAGACAGACGAAAACGGAGTCCGTATGTAGAAGTTATGAATTTTACACAGTCATTTAACAGTGTAATCCTCTCATACTATTAAATTTAAAACCAGTCGAGAATTAGCAAATGGAGTCAAAAGGAGAGTTGTAGATCTTGTCAATACCTACGTGTGGATATAAAGAACGTCAAAAACGGAGCTCGTATGCGAAAGTTACGGGGTTTAGAAGCCGGCGGGATGCTGCGGCAAAAGGGGTGACGTGGCACAATATAGGCCACCCACGTTTTGCCACCAGAATGCTGACATATGGCACCAACTCGATGAGTTGGAGGCCCAACTCAACTAGTTGAGCGATATTTCCGCTATAAATAGAGGTGCGAAGGTGCCTTCATTCCTCACACCTTTACCCTCTTCTTTCTCTCTCTGAACACTCTATAACCCCCCCCCCCCCTCCCCCACCTAGAGCTTGAAGAAATCCCCAGAGCGCCTGAAGGCTCCGAGAAAAAGAGCTCTTCGGCTCAGAAGCTCTGCTCCAACGGAGCTCGGTTTTTTAGTAAAACCCGCTGTAAGTGAAATAAGTCTACCATACTTTAAATATAGCTTATATTTAAATATAATATCGTTATTATGAACCTATAAATAAGATTTATTGGTGATTCAAAGTCGTTATACTGATTGAACTACTAACGGGAGAGGTGTCTAGAATGGTCACGTTGGGTTTAGTTGTTAGATTTCAGAAAACCTATATGCCGAAATGGTCCTGCCTCCCAACTGTCCTGCCTGGCTGATCCTTACTTGATAGATCATGAAGTAGAATCCGGGTTAATGACGAATCTAGACTAATAATTAGTCGCAATAAATATTAGACTAAAATCTAGTGGTAATAATACTAGGTTTCGCTGAAGGAAAAAATATTGTTAAGAAGCGAAGCACTGCTCGAATTTCAAGTCGTCGCTGCAACAAGTGAGTGCATAGTTACTTTCATCTTACACATAGATATGAAGTATTTTATATAAATTAGATGCTATGTGTGCATATTGTCTGAATACTTGTTGTCTATGCTGGATGAAATATTTTATACATGTTTTAAATGATTTAAACTGTATATGTATTTTATATCTACAAAATGTGTTGGGTAAAACATGGGTAGATGTAATAGTTGGGTGTGATGAAATAAAATGATGAGAGGCATCGATGTTGATGATGTTTCCAGTCATCTAGCGGAGTATAGATGATGACCACAAACTTTTCTAGACAATCTAGTGGAACGCTAGCAGACTCGCAACCTATAGGTGTTTGTGAACAATGTGTTCACCAGTGTACTCCATCCCCTTCATGGTTGCCTTTAGGACATTTACTGTTGAGGAACCCCCTTAGTAGTAGTGTCCATCCCGATGATAGTCCTTAGGCTAGGTCCCTTATGATAGATGTTTAGGGACGTAAAGTGAGGATAACGGGAATGGGTAACCGGGTTATTGTTGGTTGATGAAATTAATAAACTTATTTATGGTGGGTTGAAAACCCTATGTGCTCACCAGACTCCCAAGCCTGACCTACTCAGTTTCTTGTATTATAGGTAGTGGCACTCGAGCATAGATGTGATGTTTGGATGAGGGATTACAGATTATACACCTGTAGATATGAATAAATGTTGTAAGGCTTATATTGTACTGTTTATGCTTTTGACCTAGAGGTAGCAATCGTGTCATGTCATGTCGTGTCGAAACACTAAACGGGTTGAAAGTGCTTGACCCTAACCCGACCCATTTAATTAACGTGTCGTTTCGTGTCAACCCGTTTATTTTGGTGTCGAGTTCGTGTCAGGTTTCGGGTTAGGGCTATACCTTGAAATATGTCGTGTCATGTGAGGTTAAAAGATTGAGCATGTTGAAAGAGTAGGAGTTTGGTAGGCAGAAATGAAAAACTAATTGTTTTGAGGTAGAATAGATGAAGTCATAGCAAGTTTAGATGACGAAATTAAAAGAGTGGGAGTTGGGGAGGCTGATGACAAGGTCATGAGGATGTGAGAGTGGTGAAAGAGACTGGGTAGTTTGGGAGAGAATGGAAAAACTGAAATGAAATCTTGATCTAGACGGCTAAGTCATTTCAACATTACAAAACAATTCAATTCGAACGTTTTCTTTTACTTATGCTTTTGGTTATGTATCTTTCTAGTTTATTAAAATAATTCAAAAAACTTGCATATAAATAAATGGATCATTTTCGAGTCATATTCGAGTTGAAATTCTCAACCCTAACCTTACCCATTTAATTTTCGTGTCGTGTCGTGTCAACCCGTTTATCTAAACGGGTTGAAATATCTTACCCAAACCCGTTTAGTTCGTGTCGGGTTTCGTGTCGTGTCCATTTTGCCACCTCTATTTTGATTTGTATCGAACATGACATCCCAAGGTTTTTAATGAAATACGTTTCTTCGAAAATGCTTTGATAAATGTTTGTCATATTTTCTTTTGGGAACAACTTCCGCAACACTTTTTCTTTAAAATGTTACTCTGATTTTTAAACAAGCATAAACAAAATCGGTCTTTTCTGACCGTGAAAATGGGGACGTCACAGTTGGTATTAGAGCATTAGTTTTAGCGAACTACGAATTTGTAGCATTTCTAGACTTAAACTTAGAATGTTAAGCGATGATTGTGAGATGACTGTCTACTATATTTTAGACACAAGCACTAGTTTATTTTTGGAAAGATGCCTAAAATGCTTTTATGTGCTATATGCTATTATTTGTTCGGATCTGTGGTCTGTTGCCGACCGGAACTAGAAACCTTATGTGTTCAGCATTCTAAACATATGACTACGATATTAGAACTAACATGTAAATGTTTCAGAGAGATAAGGATGATTTAAACGTCTATCATAAATAAAGATCTAAATTCACCCTATTCGTTGTATAGATCAAGATAGCAAGAACACGAAGTGGAAACGCGAATGGAAATAGAAATCAACAACCTCAACCCCAAGTGATTGAGCAAGTGCCTGTAGCAGCAAGTACACCTGAGCCAATCACAATGGCCGGAGTACAAGCCATGATCTGAGCTAGGTTGGCTAAACAATGGGAGGCGACGAGGTAGACATTGCATGAAAATAGGGACGAACCTACCATGCCCATTGTGCAACCTGAGCTGATCGTCGAGCAGTCAGAGGAGGGAAACTACAGCCGCACTGTGAGTCAAGCTGGAACCCAAGGGGAAAGGATGAATGGCCCAGAGAGGGGAAATGACAAGGATGGGTGGATGTATAAGAATTTCTTGGGTGCAAAACCACCGAGTCTCTCAGGAAGCCCAAAGCCTATAGAGATTATCGACTGGATCTCCGAAATGGAGATGGTGTTTGAGAGTTGTGATTGTAGCGACAAACAAAAGACCATCTTTGCAGTAAGACAACTGAAGACCGTAGTTTTGAGCTAGTGGAAGTTATTGGCAGATACTATGCCACGAGGAGAAGCCCTAAAGATGTCTTGGGAAACATTCTTGGAGCAGTTAAAGATATAGTACTGCTTAGAGATAGATATAATTGATCTGAACAGTGAGTTCCAAAACTTGAAGAAGGGGAGAATGAACATTGATGACTATGCTACTACATTCACTGAGAAGATGAAGTTGTTTCCATACCTGGTGCCAGCCGAACTCTCCAAAATTGAGAAGTTTGCAAACGGATTGCCAACCGACTTTGGCCCAATAGTCAAGATGGCAGCCACTCTGAAAGTGGCTGTTCGAGCAGCTAAGAATGTGGAGACCCAGCTAAAGGAAAGGGTTATGGAGAGGGTCGAGGTTAGTGAGAAAAGGAAATTTGAAGGATCTTCGAGGTGCAACAAGAAAAGTAAATTCTCAAAACCTGATTCAAGAGGGGGGAGCCGGAGCGAAGTGGTGCGACAAGTGCAAGAAGAATCACTCTGGGAAATGTGACAGAGAAGTCACTTGTTTTAAGTATGGAAAGCCCGGGCACTATGCCAACAAGTGCACGTTCAATAAGAAGGTCTATAATGGGTGCAACGAGGAAGGGCACATCTCGAAGGACTACCCGAAGAAGAAAAAGGCAACAAGACCCAACGTTCCACCAAAGCCAAAGGCGAGTGCCTTCCATATGACGCTAGAATGTGCAAAGGAGGCAGCAGATGTTGCTTCAGGTACCTTTCTTGTAAATGGATTACCTGCCAACATACTATTTGATTCGGGAGCGAACTACTCTTTTATATCGCATAAATTTGGTGGGAAAATAGCATTTTCTGTAGAAAAACTTGACAATTCCCTAGTTGTGGAAGTTTCCAGTGGCAAGTTCATACCTGTTAGTGATCGTATTAAGAAAATCGTCATCGACTTAAACGAAAACGAATTCCGCGAAGAGCTGTTACCCATAGAGTTGAACGGTTTTGACATCGTTCTGGGAATGGATTGGCTTAGCGCCAATGATGTCGAGATACTTTTGTAGGAAGAAGATAGTAAAGGTAAACCCACCCGGAAAAGAGTCATTTATGGTGTACGGGGATAAACACAGAATAAACTCTGGAATCATTTCCCTAATGAAAGCTAGAAAATGTTTGTCTAAAGCATGCACATCATACTTGGCATTCGTGATTGATGATAAGAACGAAAAGTAGGAAATGCAAAGTATACCAGTGGTGTGTAATTATCCGGAATTATTTCTCGAAGATCTTCCCGGATTACCGCATGTTAGACAAGTAGAGTTCCGAATAGACTTGTTACCAGGAACGACAACAAAAGCAAAAGCACCATACCGATTAGCACCGGCGGAGATGAAGGAGCTTATGATGCAACTTTATGAGTTGTTGGACAACGGTTTCATTCGACCTAGTTCATCACCCTGGGGAGCTCCGGTGTTATTCTTGAAAAAGAAGGACGGAAGCATGAGAATGTGTATAGACTACCGAGAGCTGAACAAGGCAACGGTGAAGAACAAGTATCCATTAGCCGGATATTACCGAAGATTTATCCAAGGATTTTCTTTGATAGATTCTCCATTGACAACTTTGACCCACAAAGGAGCTACATATACTTGGAGTGAGAAGCACGAAGAAGCATTCGAGAAGCTAAAGAAGAAATTATGTGAAGCACCAATTCTTTCTTTACCCGATAGAGTTGAAGACTTCGCTGTGTATAGCGATGCGTTGTGAGTCGGGTTAGGATGTGTTCTAACTCAAAGTGAAAAGGTGATAGCATATGCATCTCGACAAAAGAGCACGAAAAGAACTACCCCACTCATGATCTGGAGTTGGCAGCGTTAGTATTCGCTCTAAAGATATGAAGGCATTACCTCAATGGCACAAAATGCAAAATTTTCACTGATCATAAGAATCAATATCTCTTTAATTAGAAGAAATTGAATATGAGGCAACGACGCTGGCTAGAGTTACTCAAGGACTACGACTATGAGATACTTTACCACCCCGGTAAAGCAAATGTTGTTGCTAATGCTCTAAGCCGAAAAGTCAACCTTGAAAGAAAAAAGGCCAAGAGCGTTGAGAATAGAAGTTGTCTCGACTATTGTGTAAAGTATCAAGAAAGCTCAGGAATAAGCTTAAGAGAAAAATGACCGAAAGGAAGAATGTTTAGGCAAGATGATAGTGTTTGGTACAAACAGTCAAGGATTAAAGGTATTCCAAGATAGGATTTGGGTACCTAAGACAGGAGGAGTAAGAGATCTTCTGATGGAAGAAGCCCACAAGACAATGTACTCGATTCATCCCGGTAGCACTAAAATGTATAGGGATCTAAAATCCTACTACTGGTGGCCGACAATGAAGCTCGATGTTGCAAGGTATGTGGCCGAGTGCGTGACATGTGCGAGAGTTAAGGCACAACATCAGAAACCGTATGGGAGTTCAGAACCTTTACCTATACCCATGGGTAAATGGGCAGACATCACCATGGATTTTGTGACTAAACTGTCCATAATGAAGAACGGTCATGACATGATTTGGGTAGTCGTGGATCGTTTCACTAAGAGTGCACACTACATAGCAGCCAACGAGAAATGGTCTATGGATAAGCTCGCAAATGCTTAGATGAAGGAAGTGATAAGACTTCACGGTGTTCCTTTAACGAACGTATCAGATCGAGATAGTCGTTTCACGTCAAGATTTTGGAGAAGTCAACAAGAGGAATCGGGTACGATATTGTGTTTAAGTACAGCTTACCATCCGCAAACTGATGGTCAGAGCGAAAGAACGATTCAAACACTTGAAGATATGCTAAAATCCATAACTTTCACATACGGGCTTCGTTTTCGATGATCTTTATATGCACACGTAGGTGAAATTATGCTCTACAACTTTCTTTTAGACTTCGTTGACTAATTTTGACTATATTTTTAATATTATTATTTTTAACAGACCGGGACAGAAAAATCCATAAAAAAATTCAGTCTTTTTACCGTTATACTACTATTGACGAGACCTTCGATTCTCGTTTAGGTTATGTCGGCTAAAAATCACTCGATCTAAAATTTGAGTTTTTAGCTGTCTACTTCTAAGCTAAAACTAAGAAAAATCATAACTTCCTCATATGATGTCAGATTTGGTCGTTCTTTTTATGTACGCTCTCGGTTTATTGAACACTATGACTTTTGTTTATATTGCTAAGGCTAAAAAGCACTTTATCGCAAATTCATAAAAAGTGAATTTGCGATAAAGTGCTTTTTAGCGACGAAGAAGTTATGACATGTCGAAGTTTCGCGACGAAACCAGCACGACACCGGGAAGCGTAAAAAGTGAATTTGTGATAAAGTGCTTTTTATGTTTAGCAATCTAAACGAAAGTCGTAGTGTTCGATAAACCAAGAGCGTACATAAAAAGAACGACCAAATCTGACTTCATATGAGGAAGTTATGATTTTTCTTAGTTTTAGCTTAGCAGTAGACAACTAAAAACTCGAATTTTAGATCGAGTGATTTTTATCCGACATAACCTAAGCAAGAATCGAAGGTCTCGTCAATAGTAGTATAACGGTAAAAAGACTGACGAAAACGGACGTCAGATGAAGAAGTTATGAATTTTTAACGGATTTTCCTGTCCCGGTCTGTTAAAAATAATAATATTAAAAATATATTCAAAATTTGCCGACGGAGTCTAAACGAAAGTTGTAGAGCATAACTTCACCTACGTGTGCATATAAAGAACGTCGAAAACGGATCCGGTATGTGAAAGTTATGAATTTTAGAAGTTCGGGGCACAAATCAAGAAAAGTCTGAAATCCGAGGAATTTCGCATGGTTGGGGTTCGGCCACGTCACCCTCGCATGCGATCCTACGTGGTTCCCCTCTGCTGATTTGTCCGAAGTGTGGTCCAATAGCTGTCCGACGCGTGTCGCATGCGTGGCCTGTCCGAAGCGAGCCACGTTTCGCCTACAAGCCTCCGACGCACATCCGAGCCTCGCCTCGCATCCGAGCCACCCCCGAGCCTCGCAGCTGTTTCGTGGCCTTCGCATCTGCTGCCGTGTGTTCGCTTCTCAGCCCTCGGATCTGAAGCCTCCCCCTATAAATAGAAGGTTGCGAGCCTTCCCGTGTATTTTTGGGATTTTGCTACTTTTTCACCCTAAATCAGTATTTTAGCTATTTTGACTTCCCCCGAAGCCCCGGAATCATTTCCAACACCCGAAACACGCCCCAAAGTGCCCGAAGACCCGGAAAAATTTATCTTTTCGGTTTTGAAACTCCAACCTCGCAGAGCCTGGTTTTTCATTAAAGCCCCCGGTTTTATCAGAAACAAAGTGCTACTCGATTATCATTAAATCAAGTGAGTGTATAGTCACTTTCATCTTACACATAGATATGAAGTATTTTATATAAGTACGTGCTATGTGTGTGTGTGTATATATATATATATATTGATTGTTTATTTGAGATGGTTGTTGAATGAATGTTTTATACAAGTTTTAAAATGATTTAAACTGTATATATATATTTTATCTACAAATATGTTGGGTATAACATAGGTAGATGAAATAGTTGGTGTGTGATAAAATGATGAGAGGCCTCGATGTTGTTGGTGTTCCAGTCATCTAGCGGAGTATGGATGACGACCACAGACTCTTCTAGACAGTCCAGTGGAACGCTGGCAGGCTCGCAACCTGTAGGTGTTTGTGGGCTTGATGTTCACCGGTGTACTTCATCCCCCTCATGGTTGCCTTACGAACATATATGGCTGAGGAATCCCCTTAGCAGTAAAGTCCATCCCGATGATAAAATCCTTAGACTAGGTCCCTTGTATAGGTGTTTAGGGACGTAAAGTGAGGATAACAGGAATGGGTAATCAGGGTTATCGTTGGTTGATGAAATTAATAAATTTATTGTTGGTCGATGAACTTAATAAATTTATTATTATTCGTGGGTTGGAAACCCTATATGCTCACCAGGCTCCCAAGCCTGACCGACTCAGCTTTCTGTTTTACAGGTAGTGGACCCAGAGCATAATTTGGATGATGATGAAGGATTTTTGGATTATAGGCCAGTAGTTGTAAATAACTGTTGTAAGGCTTATAATGTACTGTTTATGCTTTTGATCTGTATCGAACATGACATCCCGAGTCTTTTTAATGAAATACATTCCTATGGAAATGCTTTGGTAAATCTTTATCATATTTTTATTTTGGGAACAAATTCCGCAACACTTTTAAGCAAAGGATTACTCTGATTTTATTATAAAAGCATAAACTAAATCGGTCTTTTTTGGCCGTGAAATTGGGGATGTCACAGTTGGTATCAGAGCATTAGTTTAAGCGAACTAGGAATTTATAGGATTTCTAGACTTAAACTTAGAATGCTAAGTGATGATTGTGAGATAAGTGTCTACCATATTTTAGACACGAGCACTAGTATATTTTAGGAAAGTTGCCTAAAATGCTTTTATGTGCTAAATGCTATATGTTTACCATATATGCCATTATTTGTTTGGATCTATGGTTTGTTTCCGATCGGATCTGGAAACCTTATGTGTGTAGGATTCCAAGCGTATGACTACGATATTAGAACTAGCATGTAAACGTTTTGGAGTCTATGGTGAATAAGGATCTAACTTCACCCTATTCGGTGTATAGATCAAGAATGGCAAGAACCCGCAGTGGAGTTGGGAATGCAAATGGAAATAGAAATCAACCCCCAACACTTGAGCAAGTACCTGTTGCAGGAGTTGCACCTGAGCCAATGATGATGGTTGGAGTACAAGAGATGATGCAGACGATGTTGGATCACCAAATGGAGGACACAAGGCGATTACTGCAACAGAATAGGGAAGAAACTACGATCCCTGTTGGACAGCTCGAATTGAATGAAGGGCAGTCGGAAGGAGGGAACTACAGTGGGACTGGATGCAAATACAAAGATTTCATGGCATCCAAACCACCATGTCTATTCGGAAGTCCAACACCGGTGGAAGTTATAAATTGGATCTCCGAAATGGAGACAGTGTTTGAAAGTTGTGAGTGCAGCAACAAACAGAAGACCGCACTTGCAATTCCTCTGTTAAAATCCGGTGTATTGAGCTGGCGGAAGTTACTAGCTAATTCAATGCCCAAGGGAGAAGCTAGCAAGATGTATTGGGAAGACTTTATGGTACAACTGAAATTGCAATACTGCTCTGAGCAGGATCTTCTGGAAATCAATAATGAGTTTTAGAATTTGAAGAAAGGAAAAATGAGCGATACTGAATACGCTGCTAGTTTCACAGAAAAGATGAAGCTTATTCCATACTTAGTTCCAACTGAACTCTCTAAGGTCAATAAGTTTGCACATGGTTTACCAGCGAATTTTGGTCCAATGGTTAAGCAAGAAACCACATTGAAAGCCGCCATCTGGGCTGCTAAGAATGTTGAGACCCAGATCAGGGAGAAGGGTCTGGAGAGGACATATGTTGGTGAGAAAAGGAAGTTCGAGGGAACTTCGAGGTCCAACAAGAAAAGTAAATACTCAAAATATGGTTCGAAATGAGGAGGAGAAGCAAAATGGTGCGACAACTGTAAGAAGAAGCATGTTGGGAAATGTGGCGAGGAGGTCACATGCATTGTGGAAAGCCTGGGCACTATGCCAATGAATGCACCCTCATCCAGAAAGTTTGCTATGGGTGTGGTGAGGAAGGGCACATCTCGAGGGACTGCCCAAATAAGAAAGGGGAAGCAAGGACCAATCTCTCACCAAAGCCAAAAGCCAGAACCTTCCAAATGAAACTTGAAGCTGCGAAAGAGGAAGTGGATGTCGCTTCAGGTACCTTTCTCGTAAACGAATTGCCTACCCAAATTTTGTTTGATTCTGGAACCAACTACTCCTTTATTTCGCATGAATTTGGTAGAAAACTAGCTTTGCCTGTTGATAGACTAGATAATGCTTTAATAGTCGAGGTTGCTAGTGGCAAGTTTATACCTGTTAGCCATCACATGAAAAACATCTTCATAGACTTAAATGGGAATAAGTTCCACGAGGAATTATTGCCTATTGAATTAAATGGTTTCGATGTCATGCTGGGAATGGATTGGCTTAGCGCCAATGATGCCGAAATATTGTGCAGGAAGAAGATAGTAAAAGTAAACCCGCAAGGGAAAGAGTCATTTATGGTGTACGGGGACAAACGTAGAGTGAGTTCTAGAATCATCTCCACAATGAAATCCATAAAGTGTTTGGCCAATGGATGTACATCATATCTAGCGTTTTTGATTGAAGCTAAGAAGGAAAAGAAGGAGGTGCAGGAGATACCAGTGGTGTGTGACTTTCCGGAAGTCTTTCCCGAAGATCTTCCCGGATTACCCCCTGATAGACAAGTAGAGTTTAGAATAGAATTGTTTCCATGAACCACTCCAATAGCAAAAGCACCATATCGATTAGCACCGACGGAAATGAAGGAGCTGATGACACAACTTCAGGAGTTATTGGACAAAAGGTTTCATTAAACCTAGTTCATCTTTATGGGGAGCTCCAGTGTTATTCGTAAAGAAGAAGGATGGGAGCATGAGAATGTGTATAGATTACAAAGAGATGAACAAGGCAACAATAAAGAAAAAGTACCCGTTGCCAAGGATTGATGACTTGTTTGATCAGTTGCGAGGTTCGAGTTATTTTTCGAAGATCGATCTAAGGTTAGGATATCATCAGCTAAAGGTGAGAGAGCAGGATACTGAGAAGACTGCTTTCAGAACAAGACATGGGCACTACGAGTTTTTGGTTATGTCATTTGGACTAACCAATGCACCAGCAACCTTCATGGATTTGATGAATAGGGTTTGTAAACCATTCCTCGATAAATCCGTGATAATGTTCATAGATGACATTCTGATTTACTCGAAAAGCCAGCAAGAGCATGGTAAACACTTGCAAGAAGTGTTAGAAGTATTGAAAAAGGAGAAGTTGTATGCTAAGTTCTCCAAATGTGATTTTTAGATTCAGGAAGTCCAATTCTTGGGTCATGTGGTCAACCAAGATGGAATAATGGTTGATCCAGCAAAGATTGAAGTTGTAATGAAGTGGGAACAACCAAAAAGTCCCACGGAGATCCGAAGCTTTTTGGGATTAGCTGGATATTACAGAAGGTTTATCCAAGGCTTTTCTTCGATCGCTACTCCATTGACAGCTTTGACCCACAAAAGAGCTACTTATACCTGGAGTGATAAGCACAAAGAAGCATTCGAGTTGCTAAAGAATAAATTATGTGAAGCACCAATTCTTTCTTTTCCAGAAGGAGTTGAAGACTTCACAGATTATAGTAATGCATCTGGAGTTGGGTTAGGTTGTGTTCTGACCCAGCGGGATAAGGTGATAGCATATGCATCAAGACAACTGAAAGAGCATGAAAAGAACTACCCCACTCATGATTTGGAGTTGGCAGCGGTAGTATTCACCCTAAAGATATGGAGGCATTATCTTTATGGCACAAAGTGCAAAATGTTCACTGAACATAAGAGTCTCCAATATCTCTTTAATTAGAAGGAATTGAATATGAGGCAACGATGCTGGATGGAACTGCTTAAGGACTACTACTGTGAGATACTTTACCACCCCGGTAAAGTCAATGTTGTCGCTGATGCTCTCAGTCGGAAGGTAAACCTAGAAAAGAAAAGGCTAAGAGCGTTGCGAATTGAAGTTGTCTCAACAATTGTGGAGAGTATAAAGAAAGCTCAAGAAGAAGCTTCAGAGAAGAATGACCGAAAGGGAGAACGTTTGGGCAAAACGTTAGTGTTCGGTATAAACAGTCAAGGACTGAAGGTATTCCAAGATCGAATTTGGGTACCTAAGACAGGAGGAATAAGAGATCTTCTGATGGAAGAAGCTCACAAGACCATGTACTCGATTCATCCCGGTAGCACTAAAATATATAGGGATTTGAAACCCTACTATTGGTGGCCGACGATGAAGCTCGATGTTGCAAAGTATGTGGCCGAGTGTGTGACATGTGCGAGAGTTAAGGCACAACATCAGAAACCATATGGGAGTTCAGAACCTTTACCTGTACCAATGGGTAAATGGGAAGACATCACTGTGGATTTTGTGACTAAACTACCCAAAACGAAGAATGGTCACGACATGATTTGGGTGGTCGTTGATCGGTTTACGAAAAGTGCACACTTCATTGCAGCCAATGAGAAATGGTCTATGGATAAACTTGCTAATGCTTACGTGAAGGAGATAGTAAGACTTCACAGTGTGCCTTTAACTATTGTATCGGATCGTGACAGTCGTTTCACGTCGAGGGTTTGGAAAAGTCTACAAGAGGAATTGGGTACGAAATTGTGTCTGAGTACAGCTTACCGTCCGCAAACCGATGGTCAGAGCGAACGAATGATTCAAACACTGGAGGATATGCTGAGAGAATGTACCCTAGAATTCCAAGGTAACTGGGATGAACATTTTCCTTTGGTAGAATTTTCCAACAATAACAGTTTCTACTCGAGCATCAAGATGGCACCTTATCACGCTTTGTATGGAAAGAAGTTTCGAACGCCGTCATGTTAGCTTGAAGCTGGAGAAAAGTCGTTTATGGGACCTGAGATAGTCCATCAGACTGCTGAAAAATTGAAACTGTTTAAGGAAAGGATGTTAGCAGCTCAGGATCGTCAAAAGAGCTATGCTGACAAGAAAAGAAAACTGATAACATTCGAAGTTGGTGATTCGGTTTTGCTTAAAGTCTCACCGTGGAAGGGACTTATAAGATTTGGTAAAAGGGGAAAGTTGAGTCCAAGGTTTATTGGACCGTTTAAAGTTCTTCAGAGGATTGGGAATTAAGCTTACAAGCTAGAACTACCAGAATAACTAGATGGTATTGATAACACTTTCCATGTGTGTTATTTGAGGAAGTTCACGGGAGATGATCCCGACATAATTCCAATTTCTGAGTTAAGACTGGATGAAAGCAAGAGGTTAATCGAAGAACCAGAGGCAATCGTTGACCGTAAGACTAAAAAATTGTGACGTAAGATGGTCGATTTAGTGCTTGCGCAATGGAAACATACGAATGGGCCAAATCTCCTACAAGGAAATGAAGAGTGACATGATGAGTCGCTACCCGCATTTGTTTGCTGATGTGTGATTCCGGGGACGGAATCATCCTAAGGGGAAGAGAATTGTAACGCCCGTGTTTCTGGGCTAGGGCATTAATAATGGTGTAATAGTCTAAGTCAACCTTTGTAACTCATTTTGAAGTAATAAAGAATAATTATGTGAATATTATGTGAATTATGTGCTTATTTGCTTAATTATTATGATTTAATTAATTAATAATAAAAATAAGCGTTGAAAATAAATATTAGATAAAGCCTATATCTTTTAAGAAAGTTTTAGTGGCCGAAACAAGGATTCCGGAGACATAAAGAACGCCGAAATCCGAGTTATACCGAAGAAGTTATGACATGTCGAAGTTTCACGACGGAACCGGCACGGCACCGGGAAGCGTAAAAAGTGAATTTGTGATAAAGTGTTTATTAGCTTTAGCAATCTAAACGAAAGTCGTATTGTTCGTTAAACCGAGAGCGTACATAAAAATAACGCCCAAATCTAACTTCATATGAGGTCTCATCTATAGTAGTATAAAAAACCGAGAGCGTTAAACCCACATCGTACATAAAAAAACTCGAATTTTAGATCGAGTGATTTTTAGCCGACACAACCTAAACGAGAATCGAAGGTCTCATCTATAGTAGTATAACGGTAAAAAGATTGACGAAAACGGACGTCAGATGAAGAAGTTATGAATTTTTAACGGATTTTCCAATCCCGATCTGTTAAAAATAATAATATTAAAAATATAGTCAAATTTAGCCGACAAAGTCTAAACAAAAGTTGTAGAGCATAATGACACCTACGCGTGCATATAAAGAATGTCGAAAACGGAACCCGTATGTGAAAGTTATGGATTTTAGAAGTTTGGGGCACAAAAATCAAGAAAAGTCCAAAATCCGAGGAATTTCACATGGCTAGGGTTCGGCCATGTCACCCTCGCATGCGAGCCTATGTGGTGCCCCTCTACTGATTCGTCTGAAGTGTGGTCCAATAGCTGTCTGACGCATGTCGCATGTGTGGCCTGTCCGAAGAGAGCCACGTCTCGCCTACAAGCCTCCGTCGCGCATCCGAGCCACCTCCGAGCCTCGCAGCTGTTTCGTGGCCTTCGCAGCTGCTGCCGTGTATTCGCTTCTCAGACCTCGGATCCGGAGCCTCCCCCTATAAATAGAAGGTTGTGAGCCTTCCCGGGTATTTTTGGGATTTTGCTACTTTTTCACCCTAAATCAATATTTTAGCTATTTTGACTTCCCCCGAAGCCCCGGAATCATTTCCAACGCCCGAAACACGCCCCAAAGTGCCCGAAGACCCGGAAAAATTTATCTTTTCGGTTTTGAAACTCCAACCTCGCAGAGCCCGGTTTTTCATTAAAGCCCCCGGTTTTATCAGAAACAATAATTTTAAGAAACAAAGTGTTGCCCGATTATCATTAAATTAAGTGAGTGTATAGTCACTTTCATCTTACACATAGATATGAAGTATTATATATAAGTACGTGCTATGTGTGTGTGTGTGTATATATATATATATATATATATATATTGATTGTTTATTTGAGATGGTTGTTGAATGAATGTTTTATACAAGTTTTAAAATGATTTAAACTGTATATATATATATTTTATCTACAAATATGTTGGGTATAACATAGGTAGATGAAATAGTTGGTGTGTGATAAAATGATGAGAGGCCTCGATGTTGTTGGTGTTCCAGTCATCTAGCGGAGTATGGATGACGACCACAGACTCTTCTAGACAGTCCAGTGGAACGCTGGCAGGCTCGCAACCTGTAGGTGTTTGTGGGCTTGATGTTCACCGGTGTACTTCATCCCCCTCATGGTTGCCTTATGGACATATATGGCTGAGGAATCCCCTTAGCAGTAAAGTCCATCCCGATGATAAAATCCTTAGACTAGGTCCCTTGTATAGGTGTTTAGGGACGTAAAGTGAGGATAACAGGAATGGGTAATCAGGGTTATCGTTGGTTGATGAAATTAATAAATTTATTGTTGGTCGATGAACTTAATAAATTTATTATTATTCGTGGGTTGGAAACCCTATATGCTCACCAGGCTCCCAAGCCTGACCGACTCAGCTTTCTGTTTTACAGGTAGTGGACCCAGAGCATAATTTGGATGATGATGAAGGATTTTTGGATTATAGGCCAGTAGTTGTAAATAACTGTTGTAAGGCTTATAATGTACTGTTTATGCTTTTGATTTGTATCGAACATGACATCCCGAGTCTTTTTAATGAAATACATTCCTACGGAAATGCTTTGGTAAATCTTTATCATATTTTTATTTTGGGAACAAATGCCGCAACACTTTTAATCAAAGGATTACTCTGATTTTATTATAAAAGCATAAACTAAATTGGTATTTTCTGGCCATGAAATTGGGGATGTCACAACTTATTAACTAAAAATTCAAGCATTACAATCATATTTCGCAAATAACCAAAAGTTATTTATTTTCTCACTTAATAAAAAAATATATGAACAATCATGTGGATCGAATATTTCTTCAATACAATTACATGTTTACTTCAGAATCTCCATTTTCAGGGAACATCATAAGCCTAAAATCTTTTAAAAAATGAGGATATAATATGGTCATGTTTTAAAGGAACAGAGGGTGACAATGCATAATGATGAATGATAAGGTAAAAACTAAATTCAATGAGTCAAACTAGATATTGGATAAAGTGTAAATGATTAACAACAACACCCCTTTACAACTCAATGTGGTTTAAAGCTCAAAAATGGATCCCTATAATGTACAAAATAAAAAATGTGACAAATATGATAGGAAAACATCACATGTAATATAATCAGCAGAAAAAAAAGACCCACTGGGTAAGCTGATCTCCTACATGTAACATCCCGAAATATCAAGAGTAGAGTAGAAAGGCTAAAAGAGTAAATTGGGAAAGAGTGACTCGGCGAGTCCATGGGTGGAATCGGCGAGTAGAGTCGCGACTGGGTCGCGTGTTAAGTAGCCGACTCGGCGAGTCAGTAAGATGGACTCGGCGAGTAGGCGCTGAGTGGAGAAAACCCTAATTCTCGGGGTTGAGCCCTATATAAAGAACATAACAGCCCTCTTTCAGCCTCTTTATTCATCCTCAAGTCCAGAAACCCTTAGCCTTCGTGTGTGAGTGATTATATCTCATTTGAGAGCTTGAAGGAGGTGTTTGTTGAAGGAATTTTGGGAGTTTGAAGGCTTGGAGCAAGGGGCTTTGCTTGGATTCGAGTTTCATTGCAGTTGGGGCGTTCCTTGGAGGTAATATCTCGTTCTTGGGCTGTTGTTATGTTGTTTCTTCATTTTGGGGTTTGTGGGGAGCTTGTCTTTGGATGTAATTGGAGTCTAGAGGTTAGATTTGAGGTTGCTACCTCAGATCTGGAATGGAGAAGGATCAGAGAGCATGAAAGTCCTTGTGTTGGAGTGTTTAGTGGAGCCATCATGTCCCAAACCCTAGCCCAATGTGCAAAAAGCCTAGATCTCTTTGGATTCACGTAAAGTTTGCCACTTTACGTGATGGATGGGTTGTAGGAGGCTAGATCTATGTTTTGGATCAATTTCATTGCCTGGAGTGCTTCTGTATGGATTCAGACCGGTAGTACTCGGCGAGTCACATGGGTGGACTCGACGAGTTGCTTGAAGATGAGCTGGAACTCGACAAGTTGGAAGAACAACTCGGCGAGTTGGATGAAGATGGTATGGAACTCGGCGAGTTGTATGAACAACTTGGCGAGTAGGTTGAAGATAGCCTTAGACTCGGCGAGTCTGTTCTTGGACTCGGCGAGTCTTGTCGAAGAGTCCTAATCTCTTCTGGTGAGTCGAGAATCGGCGAGTCAAGGGATGACTCGGTGAGTTGTGTGCGAGTGGACTCAGAGTTGTTGAACTCGATAAGTCTCGGGGTGACTCGGCGAGTTAGGTCGCGGATTGAGGGAAGTTCTGAGTATGGGGACTCGGCGAGTCATCGGGTTGACTCGGCGAGTAGAGTCAGTCAGGGGTTGACTTTGACCTTGTCTTTGACCAAGGGTTGACCAGTGGTTTCCAGGGGCAGTGTGGTAATTGTTGATTATTGTTTTGAGTTCAGTGCATTGGTGGTTGGCCAGTGGTGGAGATCGTATCAGTGATCGGAGCAGCTCGGGTTATCTGTTCAGTCGGTAGTTTCGAGGTGAGTTATCCTCACTATATCAACAGGGTCTAAGGCACCAAGGCCGGCCCTTATCGGATTGAGATCCGGGTAGTTGTTATTATGTTACTGCTTTGATATGTTTGCCTCCTGTGAGTTAGGATGGTATATGTTAGAGACCTGATTGAGATCGGTATCCTGAGAGATAGGGAGATGCTATGCTAGTGACCTGTTAGGTCGGTATCCTGGTTAGGATGATGATATGCTATGTCATCTGTTTGATCTGCTTGTTGACTGTGAATTGCTATATGATTGTATGTATATGTGCACATGGTTGTTTGGACTGGAGTTGGGTTGAGGCGGGTCCTGCTGCGTGCTGTAGGCCAAGATACCCAGGGCGGACCGGTTATCCCGAAGGCCCAACGAGCGGTCCGGAGAGGCTGTAGGCCCGAAAGGGCGGACCAGACGTGCCGAAGGCTCGGAGAGTGGACCAGATAGACTGAAGGCCCGGTGCGGGCGGACCAGTCATACTGTAGACTCAGAGAGTGGACCAGGTGGATTGAAGGCCCGGGAGCGGGCGGACCAATCACACTGCAGATTTGATGTATGTGGATAGACTCGGAGGGTGGACCAGGTGGACTGTAGGCCGGTGTGGCGGACCAGTCACATAGTAGACCCGAAGTGCATGGCTGTTCTGTGATCTGATATGTTTTGGCATGTTATGCGTGTATGGTATTTATGGTTGGTATTTTGGGGATATCTCACTAAGCTTTCAGGCTTACAGTTGTGGTTTCATGTTTTTCAGGTTCTTCAGGAGACTGTGGCAATGCGAAGGCGTGATCGTACCGCTCCTCATGATTTCGTAGTATTGTGATTCTGGGAACACGTTAAATGTTTTGTATTGAAAACCTTTTTGTAAAGATTTAATGGAATCGAGATGTTTTTGAAAAAAATTAAAATTGGTTGTATTTTTCGGTCGTTACACTACAAGCCTTGCATTTTATGTGTCCTAGTAAAAGACATAATTGCCCTTGTCCCCTATTGATCTCATCTTGAAACACCATCATAACCAACATTTCATTATGCTACAAAAATAAACTGCTAAAAAATTACAACTTTTGTTATAAAGTTATTGCCAACACGCCTTGATATATTCAACAAATTATGCTTATTTTTTAATCAAATTTGTCAATCATAGGCAAAGTGCTTGTGATTTGTAGAGACCGGGCTGTAAAGAACTAATGAGACTGATGTATTTTTCAACTAAATCTGATATTTATATATCAACTATACACTCTCAGACATACAAATAGAGACATAACCTCACACAATTGGAAACCTTCACATATATACTCATAGAAAGTTACATAAACCATATCAGAAAATTTTAATTAAGAAAATTACAAAAGAAAAATGGAAGATTATTTATTAAAAAAATGAAATTGCATTGTTATTTCTTGCTTATAGCCTAATCAATGGATAAATGCGAGAAATAACAAAGTACTTTTATTTATTTTTTTCTAATATAGAATCTTACTTCAATTTATGATTTTTTTTAAATAAAATCTTATTAACGTATTTCTTGCTTTAGTTTCTATTTCTATTTTCTTATTAAGGTATTTTACTTTTAAAGCAGAATGTTATCTCATGAATAAAGTATACATAACAAAAGTGAAGATTGAAAGTAGAATGTTAATTCAGTGTCTTTTTTCCTCCATCATGACTTGGTTTATGCATTTGTGAAATACAATTTTTTTTTATCAAATATCTTGTGCTGTCAACATTGAAAATTAAAAAAAAAAGTTTAAAAGAAGTAAAAGTAGCACGCCTTAATTCATATAGAATAACATAAGGATCGGGTGACATCTCGTAGATTGAAATACCAGTGGCTATTTTTAATTATAGTATGTATTGTACATAATCCGACTTGAGGTGTCTTTTTCATGCAATGTATCCCATACACACATGGAAGCATGTATGTTAAATAATACACAATGGAAGAAGATCCTTGAATATGGTAAATAGTATACAATAAGAAATGAGAAAATTTACCTAACACCATACATCTTAGTAAGGACCAAAAGCTCCTAAACCTTTATTTTCATTGTAGTTTTTTTGGATAGCTTTCCTCTGAACAATAAGACAATTATATAGAGTAGTAATTTTAAGTAATAAGGAATCATAATGTATAAAAATTACATGCAAATCATAAAAGAAGGATTAGAAATCTAACAGAATATACCATTCAGATCCAATCCCTTTAATTTTATCACATACATTAGCAATAAAAAAATCAGGATGCATGCATGATGCTAGAAAAATAAACTTACCACAAAATAACCACTTATTAGCAACTTGGCTAGGTAAATCATACTATTAACCTACATTCTCAAGAAGAAAGTCATAGAGATTAAGTAAAAAAACACACAAATATGTAACAATACAGAAAGGTTGTTACTAAAAATTTCTCTGTTTCCTCAAATAAATAAAAGATTATCGAAGATCATGAGAAAAAGGGTGTCTATTATAGCAAAAAGAAGTAGAAATATATCTAGATAAGGGTGGTTTATAGGAAATAGATAGATGATGGTTGGTTCATGAAGACCAACTTACCAAAGTCAACACACACACACACACAATTTGTCTCTCACATTGAAAACCTATCAATTTGGAAATTAGTCATACACGCACTGTAAAACTCAATTACAACATGTTAAAAACAACAAATGTTGGTGCAGATAGGAATCACAATCATGTTATTGAGCCTTAACTGAAAATTAACCAATTACCAATTAATGATAACTTGACCTTCAATAAATTTTTTCACAATTGCCCATTGTGTATGGCATCTTATAAAAGATGTAGCTCAGATCATTACATTCAGAAATTGTGTAGATGGATAGGCCAAACACAACTGGTAGGAGCTATTTATGTCCAACTATTTTTCTCTATCATAAAAACTTGTCAGTTGTCATATATCTGCATCACCAATGGTTATAATGATAAAAAAAAGTAATTATGTAGATTGAATAGCTAGACACGGTTTATACAAACAAATACATCATGTGAAATGTGTTTTGAACCATTGGATTGTATTGAAGGATCAACGGGTAGTGCTCTCTACAAAAATGTTGTTTTTTCTTTTTAGTTGGGTGTCCCGATTCATCACAACTGCTACCATCGGATGAATCATGACAGTTACTACCCCTACATCCTGTAAATCAAGCAACTATTAGATTGTTCTTCCAAAAAAAATGGAAATTTTAATCAAATAACTATATATTTTATGTAAATATTGACCGATTAAAGACAGTATAAGACACAACTTTTGTCATACCCGGTGTGCTTTAAATACATTGATTAAGACCCACAATCAGAAAAATATAAATTGTTGTTCTCACCTAAATCTGAGTGGAGAAGGAGAGAATGTCGAGGACGTGGAAAATGTTACAAACGAAAAAAGATAAGAAATCAAAAGCCCATAAAAGGTTAGATGTAGGTGTGTGCATGGCCAGATGTAGGTGTGTATACATATGATCAAAAAGGTCATAGCTATGATTTATCCAACATGATTTTCATAGTTTTTCTTTGACATTAAGGTAACTAAGAAAGAGCCAAGTTCCTTTTTGATAGCAGAATATGACCCCTAGGTTTCATGATAGCTAGATTGCGTTTGACATAGGTGGTAGAGAAGGTGGAGCAGGGGAGCGATTGTGGGTTGTGGGTGGTTTAAGGAGCATCGTAGACTTTTTGGTTTGAGGAAACCAATATCAATTGATGAAATCCCCTTCCATTTCCACCAATATGAACCAACAAACCAAAAACCCAGAAAAGAGCCTTTCAGATTAAAATGATCGATGGAGAGAAAAAAGGAGAGAATTTTAGATTTACCTCTTCACGCTCACTATAAAGTCAAAAAATTGAAAAGCCCACAACAAGCATCTACCAGGAGGGACGATTAATTAAGAGAAAAAGAGAGAGAGGTTGGTGGTGTTGGCTGCGTATGGTGGTGACTGACAGTAAGGGTGAGGCTTCGTAACACCCCGACTCCCAGGTATAATTTTTAAAGATTTTATATTCATGATTATAGACCTACTCGATGAGTTGGCTTCCCCAACTCGTCGTGTAGAAACCGATAAAGCCGCGTGGATTCTAGAACCTACTCGACGACTTGGAGGACCCAAGTCGACGAGTTGAAGTTGGACATGAAAACCCTGATTTTTAGGGTTTGCACCTTATTTAAAGGATCTTAAGTCCTCCCTCCAACCTCCTTACCACCTTTCACGTCTAGAAACAAACCCTAATCAATCTTACCTCCTATTTTTAGTGTGTGTGAGGCTAAAGGTGTGTGTTTGGTGCATTCCTTGAAGAGACTTGAAGATTTAGAAGCTTGGAACGAGAAGGAGCTTGTAGATCCAACATCTACTTCGTTTTGACATTCATTTGAAGGTAAAAAGTCATTACCTTGATCATTCTCTTGTTATATCTCTTCATTCAAGAGTTTAGGGCCATATCTAGCTTATTCTTGAGGCATTTCTTGTATTGAGCACGTTTTGAAGTAAAGACTTCATACTTGGACTCCTCTAGGCCCTCATGGACATAAAGTTCTCTACTTTAGCAAGCTTTGGCCTTTCGCCATGCCCTAAACCTCTTCCTAAGGCTAGTTTTGAGTGCTTTAACCTCTTGAGGCCTTGCATGCACATAAAGTTAGCAACTTTATGTGGTAACTACACCCTAGGAGTCTAGATCTACAGTTTGGAGCCTTGGTTTCGCTTAAAAGCGTTTGAATGAGAAAAGGGCTATAGGAACTCGACGAGTTGCATAGACAACCCGGAGAGTTGGATGAGGGTTTCCCGCTTTCTGGGTTCTAAGTGAGCTCAACGAGTTAGTAAGATAACTCAACGAGTTAGTTAGGGTTTTTCCCGATCTTCTGGACACTGCATGGACTCGACGAGTTGTTTGATAACTCGGAGAGTTGAATAAGGTTTTCGTTATTTTATGAGTTCTGAAGGAACTCAGCGAGTCTGTAAGCTGCACTCAATGAGTTGGGTCAACATGGATTGTTGACCTTGATCGTTGACTTTGACTTTGACCAAGGGTTGACCGAGTTTGACTTCTGAGGGTATTTTGGTAATTTAGGAATATATGGAATTAGATCAATGGTGGTAGTAGGTTTTTAAGTTTGGAGCTGTGTTTCGGTAGTTTAATCTTTTCCAGTTCAATTCAGTTCCACATTGTGGGGTGAGTTCTTCTCACTATATCAACAAGGTCAAAGGTACCAATGTTGGCCCTTCTTTTAGATTGTTATCCTAGTTATCGCATGATGATATGCTTAGTGACCTATTAGGTCGGTATCCTGGTATATATGATAATGCTATGTTTAGTGACATTTTAGGTCGGTATCCTGGTATATAGGATGATGCTATGATTAGTGATTTGTTAGACCAATTTGACTACTATTTATACATGCTAGCATTGTTATTTATGTGTTGATTGTATGCTTAAGGGTGGTTTGAGGCAGACATGCTTTTTACTATAGGCCAACATACCCAGGGCGGCCCGAATAGACTGCAGGCCCAATGGGGCATACCAGTCAGGCCGAAGGCTCGGAGAATGGTCCAGACAGGCTGAAGGCCCGGTTGGGCGGACCAGGACCTACTGAAGGTTCTGAGAGTGGGACAAACAGACTGAAGGCCCGATGAGGGCGGTCCAGTCATACTGTAGACTCTATATGCATCCTGTTTGTTATGATATGGTTATGTTTGTATGACGTTGGTATTTTGGGGGAACTTACTAAGCTTCGGATTTACAATTTTGGATTTTGTTTTAGGTACTTCGGATGATCGCACGAAGGCGAAGGCTTGATCGTGCACGTCCTCACATTTTATGATTTTGATTTCTGTGATACTCTGATATGAAACTATTTTGAAAAAATTTTGAAATTAATAATTGTTTTTGGATGTTTGAAAAAGTTTTAAATTTTCATGAATTTTATGGATGTTCCAAGTTGGTATCAGAGCCTTAGTTTGAGTGAATTGGAGGAACACTCGTGTGAATTGCATGATAGAATTGCCTGATTATATGCAGAGCGTACGATCAGCCAGAGCCAATAAGTAGACCCCAAAATACCATACGGATATTTTATATTGTGATGTGTTAGAACAACATGCTAGTGATAGACTAGGGATCTTCAGGAATTGCATGATAGAATTGCCTGATTATATGATGCCTGATAACCTAGGGTTTTCCTTATATGAAATTGACATCATTAATGTAGTTTCTTAGTGTATGCATCATAGTTATACATTAAGATCTTATAGCTTGAGAATGTTTGGTTTGGCCTTATTTCCTGTTCTTGTTTGATGAAGGGCTTAAAGTAGGATCAGATATTCAAATGTTTATAGGGTCCAGCGTTATGTATGACTAAAATACACGAGTGATGCAAGGTTGGTGGAAGTTTCATGGATGAGTCGTGAGGGGTCAGTCGGCCAGTTATGAGATATTATCATTCCTCTAGGAGTGAGGATTAAGCGCTCGCCATGCTTATGTATATTGTTAGGGTGTTGTGATGACACTTGAGACAAATATGGGTAGGTGTGGAAGGTAGTATAGGCCCGTACTACTGAAAGCACAGGATCCATACGCATAGCAAGGAAGTCACAACCCCTAGGGCTTTGTTGGGAGTTTGTTCCCCGATTATTATATGGAAGGCCTGATATCTTCCTTGTATATTTTCACCATGGTGGTTACGAGGCGATTTTTTGACCGGATCCGGATCGGGATCAGGAGATGGCGATCAGGGTAGACCAGTAGTGCCCGAGACTATTGGGCAGATAGGGTCAGATGAGTTGGATGTTAGGATTTGAGAGATCCTGCATTATGAGGTTGCAACACTGTTTCGGTTTTTTTTTTGGTTTTTTTTTTTATAATTTATAATTTTTTGTATAAAAAATCCATTTTTTAAGTAGATATATGCTCGGTTTTAAAGATTTTAATTTTTTTTTCTTTCATTTTTTTCGTTTTTTTTTAAATTATTATTATTATTTCTTTTTATCGTGTTTTTTTCGTTTTTTTGGCTCTTTAATATCATTACTACATACTTGAAGATAGTAGGGTTTTTTTGTTTTTGTTATTATTATTATTATTATTATTATTATTATTATTATTATTATTATTATTATTATTATTTCGATTTTTTAAATTAAATATCAGTTTGAGTTTTAATTTTAACAATTATAATGTTTAAAATAAGAAGAATATTAATGATTATAATGTTTTCCGTTCATAAGTTTTTTTTTTGAATTATATTATTTTTGGATCATAAAATTTTGAATTATAAAATTTTGAATCATAACGATATTATGAATTATACATTTTTAGATCATATTAATTTGGATCATTTTAATTTTGATCATAATATATTGAATTAAATAAAGCTTTTGTTCAATATAACATTTGGATCGTTATATTTTTTAAATAATTTAATTTTGAATCATAAAAAATATAATAATTAAGGATCATTAAATATTTGAATCAAAATATGTTTAGATCATAAAAAGTTAAGAATCATAAACATATTGAATCATAAATATTTTGAATCATCTCTATTTACATCATATTATGTTCAACATTTTCTTTAAAAAACTTTTAATCTCTTAAAATCAAATTTGGTATCTAAAACAATTTATTTTTTAAAAATTCTTTTTACAAAGTCATTAAAATAGTAAGTAGAAGTATTACTTAATTTTTTATAATTTTTGGAGAATTTTTTTCTAGATTTTTCTATAATATATATATATATATATATATATATATATATATATATATATATATATATATATATATATATATATATATATATATATATATTCAAATTTTCATAATTGTGCTTATTTTGTATAGCATTAAAGTTGTAAGAACTTTGGTTTTTTCAGATTTTTTTTTCAAAGAAAAAAATTTATGGTCGAAAAACTAAGCGGTGGAAAACAAAATAAAAATTCCCACCAACCAATAAGGGTTGGAGACTTGTCATGATGGGGTGGGGGCACATGTCAGCTCCTGGAGAGGCTACATGACCGAATTTTCAATTTCTTTTTTCTTTTTTCTTTTTTCTTTTAGTCTTTTTGCTTTCGTCACTTGTACCCTCCAAACAATTAACATTCTCCGGAAATTATCAAAATCTCGCAATTAATTATGAAAATGTCATATCATCTCGCGAGATTTTAATGATAAATAAAATTAAAAACTGACAATTTATTTTTTTCAATCTTAAAGCCAAAATTATGTCCGCGGTTCCTACCACTTTTTGAGTTCCAACTTGATCTTTTATATATATATATATATATATATATATATATATATATATATATATATGACTTTAAGCGATATTTTTTAAATCTTTGCGTTAAGTATAAGCATTTTAGCCATAACGTGTCATGACAAACTTTTTTCCATGTGTTTGACCTATAATATCATAGGTTTGACCTACAAACATGCAACTTTATACTACGGAAATGTAAAAAAAATAATAATAATTAAAAAAAACGATAATTTCGTAAATTTGACTAGCAAAAATCATGAGATTTTTTGTTAATATATTTTTAATTTTTAGTTCTTATTATTATTTATTTATTTATTTATTTTTTTGAGGTACCAATCTTTAAAGAACATTTTTAGAACACAAGAGAGCTTATATGTTAGCACGAAGTATTAGATTAAGAGAGAAAAAAAGTTGTTGGTTTATCTAATGAAAGTAAAAATAATCAAAAAGAATTATATAAGTTTGACTTGCAATTATTGTCTATTCGCGCAAACGTCATGAGTTTTTCTTAATAGACAAAAGTGTAAAATTGGTCTTTAGGGTTTGCAAAAAACTATGGATAAAGTCTAAAAAAATGTTTGACTTGAATGAAAGATCCAAAATCAAGAAACTTGATTTTGGTCCTAAAAAGCTTAAAAAAACTATTTTGCCCTTTTAATATATTCTTTATTTTTTTATATTTATTTTAATACTTTATTAATTAGAAATTAAAAGCAAAAAAATTAGACTTCCTTATCTCTCTTTCTCTCTAACCTAACTAAAGTTGGCCAGATGCCTCTTCTGTCTTCATCTCAAAAATCTTTCATACGAGACCAAGCCATCTTCCACCTCTGGCCAGGCCTCCACATGCGACAACTTAATATCGCGTATTTGACTTCTTCACCCATTCGACACCTTCTGCAACTCTTTTAAGGACAAACATGGCGACTCAATGGGGTTGTGTGCACCCGATTTTCTCCTTGATGGTGTACCTTGCTTCTACTAGCTACTGAGTCGCCCGAGTTGTCCGAAACCCGTTTCTCCGACCACCACAAGAACCTAGTAGTCGTATACAGCTTGGAGTAATTCTTTTTTTAATTTGTCAGGCTTTAGGGTTTTCAGAGAGGGTTTATGGTTTGATTTCGAGATCGAAGATGAGGGCTTTAGGGTTTTCAGAAGCGATCATTGGGGTAACTGATGGTTTAGGATTTGATATTTCCAGGTGCTCTTCGAAATATGTTTGATGATGAAACGAAGATGCATGATCAAATTGTTTCTTTGAAGAAGTTGAATTCTCGAAGCTGATGAACGAAGATTAAGGATCGAACAGTTTTGATGATTCTGTATTGGAGATTTAATCAAATTGATTTTCTATTTTGTGAAGATTGTAGTTTAGTTGAATTGTAATAGAGATTCTAGTTTTGTTTTCTTTTTCTCTCTAAGTCGATGATCCAAATCATCTGGTTTTAGTTAGGTATCTGTTCAGCTGGATTTTATGTTCTTATGTATGTGTGTAAGGTAGGATTAGCAGGTGATGGATGATGAAGAAGATGAGAAGGAAGTCAAAGAGGAAGGGAGAGAGAAAGCAGGGTATGATAGAAAGGGGTGGTTTGGATTCATCGATGTGTGTTTTAAAAGGATGAAAATTTACAACAAATATGTCGGATTCAAGCAACAATAATGAGAGGAATATGTTTTTTTTTTTAGAGAGAGAGAGAAGGGGGCGGGGGGTGAAGGACCAGGTGGCCCAATTTTTTTATTTGTTTATTTTTAATTAATATATCACTAAAGAAAATGTTAGAAAATGCAAAAAAGAAAATTAAAAGGGTAAAATCGTTCTTTTAGGTTTTCTAAGGACCAAAACCATTGAATTTTTTTAATTTTAGAACTAAAACCACGGAAAATTCTTGATTTTGAACCGCTCATGCAAGTTGGAAACTTTTTGGAACTATCCACATGTTTTTGCAAACCATAGGGACTTTGGAGAGTAATTTCAACATATTTTAACCCAACTACTTAAACATGGTAAAGGTAGGACTTGGAGAGTAATTTCCCCCCGGATTATGCGTAAAACAACTAAACAATTGTTTTAAGGCCGAAATTATAGTGTTCGACATAATACAAGGACCATAAATGTAAATTAGCCTATAACTTAAGAAGGTTGCAAACGGACGACGGAAAATTTGTGAATGAAGTGAGGCATGTCGCTTGGTTATTATTATTATTATTATTATTATTTTGGTCAACCTAATTGGAAAACAAATCTAAACTACAAATCCCGATCCATTCACTCGATCATACACCAATACCAAAAAAATAAAATACAAATTTAAACCTCTGTTTCATCAATCCTGTCGTCGTTCTCCTTCTTTGTCGTCTTCTTCAACTCCTGTAATTTCTTTATATTCAAGAAGAAATCAACCATTACAGTTTCATAAGAAGGCAATTTCTCGTAACCAGGGAAGTAATTTATATCAATCACCAGATACCCATCTCCTTCACCATCTCTTATCATATCGAAATTAAACAGGTGCAATCCAAGAGCCTTTCTCAGTCCCTTCGCCACCTCAACGAGGAATTCAGTCGCCGGCATCTTTAGCTCCTCACCGGAGTTATTATCGCTCCTTCCGTCAGCGATTACAGCACCTGATATCCGAGAGAAACTTATAGCTCCACCGGAGTCTGATGCAATCTTCTCTATGGTGTCCTTAGATAGATCCGGCAACGAACTCCGTTTCACACATTTAACGTAGTCGTCGGCTACATAAACCTTGAAGATGGTCCCGCCGTGGTTCACAAACTGTTGCAGCACCATGGGTGGCTCCAGTTTGATTTCTTTCATTAACCCATCATGGTTGAACACCAGTGACATATCGTGCGCTTTAGTGGTCCCGTCGGCAAGCAGGGGTTTCGCTATCACCGGAAAATTCAAACCACTTGTAGTTTCGACATTTTTCAAAGACTCGGAATCTTGAACTAGGATTTGGTTTGGGATTTTGAGTTGGGGTATGTTGAGTTGAGAAACGGGTTCGAGCATGGAGATGCGGTTGTGGAGGCGTTGGATGGCGGAGAGAGGGTCGATGATGGTGGCGTTGGGGTTGTGGACGGAGAAATTCTGGAGATTGAGGTTCCATTCATCGCCGTAGACCTTGTGAAGGATGCAGTCGAAGGGAGCTTGATCGGTGAGTGGTTTTGAAACGTCGATTGATATGAAATCAATGCCTCGTTCTCTAGCGAAGTCGATGAATGATGGCACCATGAAAGCATTAATTTTTCTTGCGGGTAAAGCATAACCCACGTGAAAGAGATTCCCTTCTGTTTCGAATTCTGACATTTCGTCGACTTCTTTCGGAGAGAGAGAGAGAGAGAGAGAGAGAGAGAGAGAGAGAGAGAGAGAGAGATGGGTTTCTTCAATGAATTCACTTGGCTTTATACACGAAAGCTTCCATTTAATTCTTGAAAGAAAAGCATATTCTGCCAAATTCAATACCCACTGTTTTAGGCGTGTGAATGTAACGTGTAAATTGTAATGGAGTTGGTATGGTAAATATAATATTTTTGAATCAGTATACATAAATATATCTGATTTTTAATTACATTATAACGATCGTATTAAAAAGGTCAATTTAGTAAAATAAATTAATCAGATAAAAACAATGTGTTAACTTAAATCGAAAATCATCGAAAATTTATTTTAATTGTTTTAATATGAAATGAATTATTATCTTGAAATTTAATTTTTTATTCATATGGAATATACAAATTATTTCTGAAAATACAAAAAGATGTTAACAAAACAATCTAATTCAACATTTTTTTTCCATTAGTATAAAAGACTATTAATTTAATGCAATTTTTTAAAACTATTCATCATTTAAAGTTTCTTACACTCTAAGATATAAGATATGGATATGAACGTATCAATATGAGATCTGTGTACATGTTCCTCACTCGATTAATAGTGTAGTGGACTTTAAGACTTTGATGGGTTTTCTGTGGTAGCGCAACGAGCAATATTGTGGCAAGTCCTTCTCTCATAGGAAATGCATAATTATCATTTATGAACATATAAAGGAAATATTTATTACATGACCACCAAATGTCCAAATTGAATATTAACAACAAATAACTTTTGATCTAGTGGTAATAAGTGATTTTTATAAATGAGAGATTATAAGTTCAAGATCTTTATAAGAAATAGCGGTATTTAAAAGTATATTAGCTATAGCTAGTTTGTCGTTTAAACGGAAAATAAAAGAAATAAAAATAAAAGAAATAATAAATTTCGAAATTGAGAAAGAGAGATGTATTTAAAAAAAATGCAATTTTTTCAAAAGTTGGTTATATGAAAAAAAAAATTAAGAAAGTATGACTATGACCATTATTATAATAGTAAGGCCACCGTCGCTTAAAAGGCCATATAAACTTACAAATATGCCATGTCATCTAATGACCGTGAAAGTCTAGCAAATGAAGGTGGACTAACTTTTTATTATAATATTAATGTTTATATTAAATGTTGTACTAACTAATCAAGTTTTATATATATATATATATATATATATATATATATATATATATAGTATTAAATGAGAACACTTAAAAAGTTTGAGAACGCGAAAACAGATTATAATCTTCTAAATAATTAGATCTAGGGCTATTAATAATCGAGTCATTTATGTAAATTATAAAATTGACGGGTTAAATATGTAACTTGAAATGGTGATAAGGGTATAATAGAAAATCCAAATAATAGAAATAAATGGCAATTTCTATAATTTAGGTATGATATTAAATTGAATCGTTGTTTCTCTCAATTTCAATACATACTAAACCCTAATCTATTTGCTTTTTTTATTGCCGGCCGTACACCCCATCTTTTTCACATTTTGCCGCAATTGCCATCAATGTTCATATCTCACCATCGCCTGCCTTCATCCTTTTTTCCAGCCTTCATCATTGATCAGAGGAGAATAGGTTTTGAAACTAAAAAAGAAGCAGGAAAACAATCACCACCATTGTTGTGCGCTGTCATCATCACTCGCTGCCACTACCACTGACCACCTTTGAACAACCACCACCACCCAAGACGTTTCCGTTCACCTCCGCCGCACCTATGTTTTGCCTTTCACCGCCCCGACGATCTTCAAAATCATCACCGAATTCCCCTTTGTTCTTGATGCTTAAATCTTAGTTTTGACAAAGTCTCGTGATGTGAATAAGTTGCAGATTGGATTCACGGTAATCAGATTCACGTTCTTGATGCTTAAATCGTAGTTTTGACAAGCGCCCCAGAAAGCTCTCCCCGGTTCGCCACTTTCATTTTAACTTGCCTCGTTCTTCATTTTTCTAGGTGAATTGCAGACCACTATTCTTCATTTACACATCAACCCTATATTTCTTTGTTCTAATTCATCTTATACCAACCCTTATAATTGATGGAAGAGATAGCCATACGAAGCTATAATCAGATTCAAAGTAATAAAGTTGTGCACAAAAACTGTTTGATGAAATATATGAAAGAGGTATTCATTTATGAATACCATGGTATTCATTTTGTTAATAGAAATGTATTTATTTGTGAATAGCAGTGAGATCATCATGTGTGAATGAGTATATTTAGTTATGATTAGAGATATTCTTTTTTTCATTTGTGAAGCATGGTATTCATTTGTTAATAACAATGTATTCGTTTGTGAATAGGAGTGTAATCATGTGTGAATGTGTGTATTTATTTATGATTAGAGATATTTTTTTATGAAGAAATGATAATTTTTATACTCCTTTTATTTTTAGTTTATTCAAAAAAGGAATTTGATTACTTGTAAATTGATGTGCATTCATTTGTGATTGGAGTAGTATCAGGTTTTTTGAAAAAAAAAAACCTTTTATGAATACAAATGTAATGATTTTGGGTTTGATTACTAGTAATTTTTTGAAAAAAAAACATGAAATCGGAGAATTTTTATTTTGAAAAAAAAAATTAATTTTTTTTAGTTTAAAATTTTTTCTTGATAAAAATGTTTTCTATATTCTATTAATATGAAAAGTAAAAAATCAAATATTTCTTTCTTTTTTGGTAACTAATCCTAAATTTAAGGGAATCTGATTCAATTTTATTTATTTTAATTAATTAAAATATACAATTACTAATACGCCCTTATATATTGATTGGTCCAGAATTGTTTGCGCGTTCTCAACCTTTTAGGTGTTCTCATTTGATTATTCCCATATATATATATATATATATATATATATATATATATATATATATATATATATATATATATATATATATATATACATATATAGGAGTAAGATCAAATGAGAACACCTAAAATGTTGAGAACTTGAGAACAGATCTGGGTCATTTAAATATTTAGATCTAAGGTTATTATTAAACGGACGATTTATGAAAAATTCTAAAACTACGGGCATTAAAGTGTAACTTTTAAATTGCCAGAAGGGCATAATAGGAAATGCAAATTTACATATTTCCTAGAATTTCTCACCATCTCTCCTCTTTCCGTTCATAATCCTGTATCTTTGTCTCCCTCGCTCTCTCTCTAGGGTTTCAAAATAAACGCCTCTCTCAATGAATTTGGTTCCCTTTTCTTCCCTCTCTTCCCATCGATCGATCCACTGCCGTCTTACCCCAACTTCGGGTTTGAATCCACGTATCAAATCAACGACATTGGATTCTAGTTCCACAACAATCATCGACGATCCGACATCGGCTTCCGCTTCAGAAGAAGAAAGTCCAGCAAAAATCGACGCTAGGGTTAGGGTAAAGGTGTCGTTGATGTCCCTCTTCAGATTCAGGTATCTCGTTTTGTCGATCCAATTATGTAAAGTTGTTGGAAGTCAAAATTGATGGCCAAAGCAACATTTAATTTCCATTGCCATTGCAGGCTACATTGCTTTTATTCCTTCCCCATTGGATACGCTTCCTCCCTTTCTCCCTATTTCTGTAAAAATTGTATCCACCATCGATTGTGAAAAGCACGTTGCAGGTTTCATATTTGAATCTGGGTTTCATTGTAAACAGCCAAGGCATCAGTTCTTTATGTTATTTTGTTCAAGACATCAGTTTATATTATTGTATCTTATTCGATCGAATATATTCCAGACTGAGTTTGTGATTTTCAGATGCTTTTTATAATCGACTTTCTTGATCGATTTATTATGATTATGCTCTTTTTCATGACTTCTCGCACTTAATTGTTCTTAATTTCAATTTTTATCTTTGATTCACAATATTTTAGTTATTCACTCACACATCGTTCAATTGGTTAGCCATCGTATTTGTTTCTTGGATTGTGAATTGACTTTACATTTCATTTGATCAATATTTTTATAGTTTCCTTCAATCAGATTACGAACACCATTTGCTGCTATCCAACCAAATTACGAACACCATGTTTGTTTATTGGGTCAAAAGACAAGACATATAAATTTGTTCATTGATCTATTCATCAATGAATAAGTAAAATGGGCTTAAGACGTTATGTTCTTTTTTTAACCAACACCTTATTCATTTATGAACATTGAATATCATAGTCTGACTTATTATATTACATTATTTTTTTCACTAATGTCTTATTCATTTATAAATATTGGGTTTTTATGTTGATACAAATACAATAGCTTGATCAGACAAAAATATACACATAGAAACAATGCTATGGAAAAGGGAAGTCAGGTGACACAAAAGATTAAGACGGTATGAGAAAAATCATCGCCGAACTACCACGCCTCTGTGACCCATCGGAGATCCACAACGAATCAATCTCTTTAACCGAGGAAGCCAAAGCCGATACCATATTAGAAATTCTTTGTCTCTTAGGAGTGTTTTCTATTCATTTATGACTAAATGTGTATTCATTAGTGATTAAATGTGTATTTAAATGTATCCATAAGATTAAATGCATATTCATTAATGATTGAAGCAATTCATATTTAGATGTTTTCATTTATGTGATGTTTCTTTAATTGTGTTTTATTCATTTATGAATATAAATTAATTCATCTATTCATTCAAGATTATTATTGGCTTTATTTATGACTATAAATATATATTTATTCACGCATGATTACTAATATTCGGATAAAATGATTAATAGGTCAGTATATTTGATGTGGTTGGTAAAAAAAAACTTAAAGCAAAATAAATAACGTTTTTTTTTAAATTATGCTAAAAACGTTTTTTAAAATCATTTTATTGATTTTGTTAATTTAAAAAAGATTATATAAGTTCCTAATATTTAGGTAAAAAATTTATTAACCATATTAAATCCCATGATTTTAGGAATTAATTAATTACTCATAAATTATCCATAATTAATTATATTATAAAATTCCTTTTATGCCATTATATGATGATTGGTTCACAACTGTTCTCGCGTTCTCAACCTTTTAGGTGACTCATTTGATCCTTTCCCTATATATATATATATATATATATATATATATATATATATATATATATATATATATATATATATACAGGGGCGGTCCTAGCTAGGTGTCCGGTGTGACACCGACAACATCTAGTTTTTGCGCATGTAGTAGAAAAATTTTTGTCCTTTTTTTTTTTTTAATTTTTACCTATTATGCCACTACGTAAAAAAATCGTGCAACTACTAAATTTTTTTTGAGCAACTACGTAAAAAAAATTATCATTCTATCGGGAATTACCAACTGAAAAAATAATAATAATGAGCCCAATGTTTTAATCAATTATTGTCTAATAACTCAATTGCCCAAAGCCCCAAATAAAACATTAATTGGATAACTTAGCAATTGAGCTAATTGCTTGTAAGAAAATAGTCCAATCCTAATTAATTGACTAAATGTATTATCACTACAAAAAAGGAAAAAAAATTTAAAAAAATAACGACTACATAATCGATTAGTCGACTTCGTCCTTGGCTCGTGACCTTTTGTTCGGTTGTCGCACTTCGCATAATCCTTCATCGGTTCCTGACTTCCAATCCTTCCATTGTTTGATCGATCAATAATCGGGTGAAGCATGTAACAAAATCGACTTCCTTCAATTTCTACTTTCTTGGTTAACAAAATCGACTTCAAATCCCTAGAATGAAGCAAGTAAGTTTTTACCAATTCATTTAGGTATTTGAAATTGATATGCTTTTTTTGAAGTTATTGATTGGCTTGGGTGAAATTGATTTGTTTTATTGAAGTTATATTGTTTTCTTAGGTTATATTGTTATGTTTTATTGAATTTATTGTTTGATTAGGTGAAATTGCTATGTTTTATTGAATTTATTGTTTGATTAGGTGAAAGCAACTTGTTTTTATTGAAGTCATTGATTAATTAGGTATAATTGTTATGTTTTTATAGGTTAAACTAAGTGGGTTTTTTTTAACAAAAGACAAAGACCTAATCCTAATGAAAGTTGTGAAGAATGTTCCCAAATATCAATCACCAATCAATCAATCCCTTCCGTTTCTAATTCTAATGCAACTCCACAGACACCAATCACCAATCAATCAATCCCTTCGGTTTCTAATGCAACTCCACAACACCATGCTCTCACCAACCTAATGATAATGTTGACTTGAAAGATCTTCCAAAGGACTCGGCAGACAGACCAAAGATTACAAGTTACAAATCAAATATAAGAGATGATGTAAGAAAAGCGTATTTGCTTCAAGGACCTTGTCAAGTAAGGGCACATAAGTTTCCAAAAAAAATAGGTGATAGATTTAGAAGATTCGTTCCTTCATGGTTTGATAACTTTGATTGGTTGGAATATAGTGTGAAAAAGAATAGTGCATATTGTTTATATTGTTATGTGTGTGGAGACCTCATGGGACAAAAAGGAGGGAGAGAAGCATTTGTTTCCCAAGGTTTTGATACTTGGAATAAAAAAGATGCATTTCGGACTCATGTGGGTGGTGTTGATAGTTTTCACAACAAAGCAAAAGAAAAGTGTGAGTTTTTAATGAGGGAAAAACAAGCTATTAATGTAGTCTTAAGGAGGCAAACCGAAGCGGAGGACCATAAATATAAATCTCGATTACGTGTTTCTATTATTGTTGTTAGACTTTTATTGAAAATCGGTTTACTGTTTCATGGTAATGAAGAGTTGGTTAACTCGGAAAATAGAGGGTTTTACATTGAAGTGTTAAAAGCCATTCGGGAGACTAGTGAAGATATTTTCAACGATACATTAGAAAATGCTCCTAAAAACTATCAACTAATTTCCCCTAAAATTCAAAAGAATTTGTCCAATGTTTTGCACAATAAGTACTTTTGAGTATTCGTGAAAAGATTGGTCAAGATGTCTTTGCTTTACTAGTTGATGGATCTAATGATGTTTCAAAAAAGGAACACATGGCTATTGTTTTGCGTTATTTCGATAGTCTTGGCTTTGTGAAAGAAAGATTCATAGGACTAGTGCACGTGAAGGACACATCCTCTTTGACACTAAAAAATGCCATAAATGAAGTACTTACAAGTAATAAGTTGAGTTTTAGTCACACAATTTATTCTTTACTTTTTTGTTATTTCACTTTAATTTAATTCGGTTTATGTGTTATATATATATATATATATATATATATATATATATATATATATATATATTGTTTTAAATTTTAATAGATAAGAGGACAAGGTTACGATGTGGCTAGCAAGATGCGAGTAGAATTCAATGGTTTGAAAGCTTTGATATTACAAGAGAATGACACAACTTTTTATGTACATTGCTTTGCACACCAACTTCTATTAGTAGTTGTGGCTGTAGCAAAGAAGCATGATGGTGTTAGTGACTTTTTTGAGCAAATTTTGTTGGTGGTTAATGTAGTTTGTGTCTCGTGTAAAAGAAAAGACTTACTATGAGAACAAGCAAGAGAAAGGGTGCAAAAAGGCTTGTGTAGTGGTGAACTTGAAACCGAAAGAGGGTTAAATCAAGAGACTACACTTGTTCGAGTGGGAGAAACAAGATGGGGGTTCACATTTCAACACACTCACAAGTTTGATGAAGTTGTTTGTGGATGTTCTTGTAGTTTTAGATTTTGTGAAAGATGAGGGAAGGTCATTGGCAAACCGTCAACAAGCATCCGAAATCTTAGCATATTTTAAATCATATGAGTTTGTGTTTTACTTACATATAATGTATGACATTTTATGCCTCACGGGTACATTGTCAAAGCAACTTCAAAGAAAAGATCTAGACATTTTAGAAGCGGCTTCGATGGTTAGAGGGACAATGGAGGCATTGCAATCTTTTAGAAACACATGGTTTGCTAGCATTTTGCCAAAGTATCCTCTATTTTGTCAAACACATAAAATTGATACTTTAGATATGGAAGAGTTGTATATTGGTGCGAGAAACCGTAAGACTACAAAGACTAATAGGTTTCATTTTGAGGTTGAAATCTTCAACACGGTGGTAGATATGCAACTTACAGAATATCAGGTTCGATTTAGTGAAACAAGCACCCAGTTACTAGAATACATGAGTGCTTTGAGCCCCTGTGATTCATTTGCACAGTTTGACAAATCAAAGTTGTTGAAGTTGGGTAAGTTATACAAGTATGACTTTGATGATCTGGATATGAAAGACCGTGAAGGACGACTTGAGATAATTTATCACTCTTACATCAAAGATGAGCGCTTCACTAGTTTGAAATGAATTTTAGACCTTTCTCATTTGATGGTTAGTACGGGGAAACATCGGTCTTATCCTTTGGTTTATAAGCTTTTAAAGTTGGCTTTGATATTACCCGTAGCGATCGCAAGTGTAGAAAGATGTTTTTCAAAGATGAAACTTTTGAAGACCGACTTGCGTAACAAAATTGGCGATAACTTTTTGAACGATGCATTGCTTTGTAATGTCGAGACCGAAGCACTTGCGAAAGTTGAGAATGAAAAAGTAATGGAGCGGTTTCAAAAGATGTTTGCACGAAGATGACAAATTTAAATTGTAATAGATCGTTGTTATATTATGTTTAATTAGATTTTTTTTTTGTATTAGACGTTTTATATTATATTTGATCGGATTTTTTTTATGTTTTATATTATGTTTGACCGGAAAAAAATTATGCAACCCCTACTATTAATTTATGTGCCCCCCCTTGTGTGTGTGTGTGTATATATATATATATATATATATATATATATATATATATATATATATATATATATATATCACTGTTGTAAAAATCCTGACTAGGTCCCGATTAATCCCTAAGCGCTATTTGACCGATTAGATGACACTTAGCGATTAATCCATTCATAAATAATGAGTGAAACATTATAAAACGATGAAATTTTAACATTTTGAAGAAGTTTTATTTCAATGGAAACTATTTGAGGCATGATTAGTGTTGTATTAATCATATTAACCTATTTTGTTAATCATATTAGTGGTATTTACGAACTTTGATATGATATTATTCATATTTAATTTTTTAAAATTCAACAAATTAACAATTAATGTTACTCGATTAATCCCCCAATAAATTTCCACTTAGCCAATTAATCCCTTGACCCTAGTCCATCGACTAGCAAACGTTAAGCGTTTTTTACAACCTTAATATATATAAATTGTTGAGATGTAAAATGTGTGTGTGTATATATATATATATATATATATATATATATATATATATATATATATATATATATATTAATTGTTGAGATGTAAAACATAATTGTAAAGTTGATGTATGATATATGATAATTAAAAGATAAGTTTGATTGCACTGTGTAGATGATCTTAATTTTTTTTTTTTTAGTTTTAAATTTTACATGGTCATTGGGGTTAACATTCCTTCTTTGAAATTCTCATAAAGTAATTTATACCGCGAAACAAGAAACAATTATAAATCGAGAGATTTTAAAATAACTTTATCTTTATACATTTAATTTATTTGAGCATTATGATTGAGATTTTATTTATAATGTTTTCTATTTTACAATATCGTAATCTTATATCGGAAGATTCTATCAAAATCAAAAAATTACCTATTTAAAGCATGGAAAATATATCTTCGTCTAACTGTTCACAAAGTAATCAAAAATTTAACAATACGTTTAAAATTGTATTACAAAGAACATAAAATCAGTGTAAAAGTGAAAATTAAAAACGTTAAAAGTGAAAAACTAGCTGTATCTCATAGAGCATAAAGTTGATGTAAATCAAAGAATTGATAGGTTGCATTTCATGCTAATTTTTATCATGTTTTATTATTTTCCACCTTTCTTTGTACATATTTGCTTTATAATCGTGCATTGTATCATATTTCCGTGATTATACTTTAAATGTTGTTATGAGCTACTTTTTGCAAATTATTTATATTTAATGGCAGGTGCGGAGGGCACGAATGAAACTTAAGAGTTGAGAATTTGAAGCAAGATGGTGCACAAAGGTTTGGAAAAAAGAGTGAATAGAAAAAATAAGGCAAAAGTGGAGCAAAAATTTGGAAAGGATTTAGGTGGTCTTTAGATTACTTTTTGATATTAAAAGTCATTTTACAAAAATTACTTTTTGGCTAGTGATTTTTTCTAGAAAATAGACTTTAAAATGTATTTGTATTTATTTTTAAGGTAAAAGTCATTTTTTCATGTTAAGAAGCCCAAAAGTCACAAAAAATAGGATTTTATGAGTTAAACACTAACTTTTCTTCCTATACAAAAAATTATTTTAAAAGATCTTTTGTATTACCCAAACATTTTTTAACCATTTTTTAACTTTTTGGAAAAGTTAAAAGAAAAAAGTTGTTTTAAAAGCAATCCCAAACACCCCCTAACATGAGCGTGTTATCTTTGACATGATCGGTCATTTGAAAAAAATATATTTAAAAAGAGCAAGATACTTTAGAAGTGATACGACCATGTCTATCTTTTCTTATTAGCCGAATCTATAAAAGAAAACCATATGATTTCTTAATTAAGTGACACCAACAAAAATAAAAAAAAAATCAATAATACTTATTTTAAGATAGATTCGGGTTGTATACCTTAAAAAATGGACCGGCCAGCTCAACCGGTAAAAATCGATCAGGCACCAGTTAAAAAATCCAAAAAACAATTGCAATTAAATAGAAAAAGGTCGTCTGATGCATTGAGAAACTGGTTAGATTATTAGTCAGTTTATCAAGTCACGATTAATAAAAAGTATATCTTATGATTATGATTTATAGGATATCAATATATTATGTTTGGTTAAATCTCAATCTTATATTCTTATAAAATTGCAAAATTGGTCCTTGTGGTTTGAAAAAAACTGTAGACGAGGTCAAAAAAGTTTTTAACTTGCATGAAAGGTCCAAAATCAAGAGTTTCTCGTGAATTTGGTCCAAAAATCAGGAATTTCTCGTAAATTTGGTCCATGATAGACTTGAAATGACGGTTTTGCTCTTTTAACTTTTATATATATATATATATATATATATATAATCGTATTTATTTTAACACTTTATTAAATAAATTTTTTTATAATAAAGAGTTGGGCCTACCCCACCCAATGGTTCTTTTCTCTTTTTCTAAACTAACCTAAATACAACTTCATCTTCAAGAACCCCAAATCAATGCTTCAGCATCGCATCTTCTTCTTTATTTGGATCCTGCAAACTAACATCGATCATATCGCTCGATTCTCCGTTTTGTTCTTTGGGATTAATCTGGTTGGTCTGTTTGTTACAAGACAAATATTTTAACAGCAGGAGCTACTTCTTTTTGAAGCATTCGATCGAGCACATGGAGCGAATAGCTCGTCTTCCCCCTCCAAAGACATGTTTATTAGATTATTTTAACCAAATAGATGTAAATTTTTTCCTTCCACAACCATTCAATTCAAGGAGAAAGGGAGATGGAATATGCAATCATGGATTTAGGGATGCCGAATAAAATAGAAGGAATATCTAGACATCCCTGTTCTTATTCAGTTCTTATTCAGACTGTTGTTATTTTGATTGAAATTGTTGATTGAAGTTGCTGAAGTGGTGGGTTTGTTGGGGCAACTTTGATTTGTGAATCTCCAAGCACATTCTAATCTCAAAGATGATAGATTGTCTTCCTTAGGAACGATTGATACGATTTAGTGAATGTGGGATTTAATCGTGTGTTTCATGTAACTATAGAATTTAGTTTTGCGGTGTGGATATTCATAATGGGTCTTCGCCTGAACCACCTGTGATTTAGGGTTGTTCGGATACTCTTCCCTTTTTACCGAATGAGCTATGGGGTTGTATCGGACTGAATCGAGTATTGGTGTTTTCTTAGAAAATACGATTGTAATGGTTAGGATGCAGGTATTTACTTTTTCCACCCTTAGAATAAAACTTCTTTTGCATAAAGGGTCTCTACATACGTTAGGCGTACATATGCGTACACTTAGCGTACCAGGGAGGATTGGACGCGAGCAGGCACCACGTACGCAGGGAGTATGTGGCTTAAGACCAAAACCCTTACTTTAGGGAAAGGACCCTATTTAAACACACTTATGTCATTTGGACCAAACCCTAAACAACCTCCATTTCCTCTTTTCGTCCTTAAACCCTATATTTGCAAGAGAGTGTGATTTTTGAGCCTAAAGGTGATTTTGGTGGCCATTTTAGTGGGTTTGCAAGAAGGAGAAGGTGGTGTTCAAGCCATGAACATGGGAAGAGCTTGTGGATCCTGCATCTAGAGCATCTTGAAGAGCTTTTGAAGGTAAAAAACTTACATCCTGCTAATCCTTTTTGTTAGTTGATTAACGGGTTTTTGTAGAAGTCCACTTTTGAGTCCCCAAATTCTCTCTTGTGAGTTTGAGCAATTCCAAAGGTTAGATCTGATGTTCTTTGGCTTGGTTAAAGCATAAAAATGCTAACTTGATGACTACTATGGCTCCAAGCATAAGTTAAGATCTTAGGAAGAGTCTTAATGGATAAAATGGGATGTTGGGTTCACATATGGCAAGCAAGGGTATAAAGTTGCCAACTTTATGCTTTAGGACCTTTAAAATAACCAAGATCTGGGATTTTGACAAGATGTCTTCTGCATTAAGCACTTAACAGATTTTGGTGCAAAGCAGCTTGTATGCTGGGCGTACTAGGTTGTACGATACACGTATAACCCATGAACTTAGTACGCTAGGTGTATTGAAGAGGTACGCTGGGCGTACGCTCCCAGTAGACTTTGGGCCTCCGGCGGATTTTTGAGCCATTTGGGCCCTAATTAGTCTTAGGCATGTATCTTCTAGTGTAGTGGGCCTCTGAACTTATTATTGGGTCATTGATGGCATGAATGGGCCTTTTTGGGCCTTGTGGCCTACTATTGATTTGGGTCTTGGATGTTAGGCCCATTATCGGAGGGAAGACTTTTGGGCCTTATTAGAGGAGTTTGGACTTAGGAATTGGGCATATGTCTTGGATTCATGATTCAATTCTAATTAGGATAAATCGTGTTTATTTAGTGTGAGATTACTGGACCAACAGCTGAGCAGTATTTTATCAACAGTCTGAGGTGAGTTCTCTCACTATATCAATGGGTCAAAGGCACCAATGTCAGCCTATCATTTGACAAAGAAGATGGATAGTTTTTATGTGTTTGTCTGTTTGTCTGAAGACCATGGGAGTAGCCCGTGACACTTGGATATAAGACCACGGGGGTAGCCCGTGACATTCCAGGTTAAGACCATAGGGGGAGCCCATGATACTTGGATATCAAATCACGGGGGTAGCCCGTAGTTTTCCAGGTTAAGACCAGGGGGAGTCCCTGACACTTAAGACTATGGGGGTAGCTCATGGCAACTATATTTGTTGCGTAGTATTATGTGGTTGTATGTAGTGTGATATTTTGGGAAACTTACTAAGTTTTTTCTTACAGTTTATTTGGGTGTTTCAGGTACTTGCGGTACAAAAGGGAAGAGCCCGACTTGATGGTGCAACATTCACTCTCCAACACTTTCTGCATTTATCTGTTTTGATACTCAGATATTTGATACAATATGATGTAATGAATTTTTGGGAACATATTATTATTAAATTTCTATTATTAAAAATAAAAAATTTTACCGGGTTTTTGGGTTGTTACAACGATATTTGGGAATAGATCTTTAAAGAAACAAACATTTGAAAGCTTTTTAGGCATGAATCTTTGTTCAAAGAGAGCAGTATTTGTGAAGCAAACACACACATACACATAGAATTTCTGAGAATAAATGGTGGTCGGATTTGCAGGTAGAGGACGAAGAAGAGTAGGTAGACGAAGAAAGTCAAAGAGATAGAGGGATAAAGAAGGGGAAGGTATGGGGGCGTAGGGTGTAAGGTATGATTTTCTTTTTTCTATTATTTTTTATAATTATTAAAATATAAAAGTTAATAAAGAAAATGTAAATAAGAAATAATAAAGACAAAATAGTCATTTTAATTTTTTTAGGACCAAAACCATAGGAAATTCTTGATTTTGGATCTTCCATATAAGTCGGAAACCTTTTGAACCATATCTATAGTTTTTGCGGAACCACAATGGCCAATTTTACGGTTTAGTCTTCTTATTTTTATATGGTCACTTTTTTTTTGTCACTGAGTATGTATAAATAAAAGTATGTAAAAAATTTTATTATTTTTGTCAAAAATGTCATCTCCTTCATGTGTTTTTTTTTTCTTTTTTTCTTTTTTTTTTTTTTTTTTTTTTTTAGTAACGCAATGTACTGTTTTTTTTAATTTTCAAATAATGAAAAATTATGTTTTTTTTTTATTAAAATAGAAGTTATATTAAATTAAAATAGTTAAAAAAAAAAAGGAAAGATTTATTAAATTAAAATACTTAAAAAAACAAAAAAATAAAAGAAATGAAAAGTGTGGTACCACACCCTTCATATGGCAAGAAACCACACTTGAATGATAAAAGGTGACATGACGCTTATGTGGCGGGGGAGGGAGTACGGTTTCGGTAGCACCACTCCCTCCAGCCTAATAAACTCGCCCTCGGCGAGAGGCCGGTCATACATAAAGGCACATAGATTGGGAGTATTTGGCAGTGTTTAACGTCAATTTTAAAGGTGCAAACAGAAACAAGAAAAGTACTATTAACATTTTTTAATTTTCACCTTTAGATTTCTTTTATCTACTTTTTCTGGATTTATAAAATTTAAAAACACATAAGGAGATTAGGATTTTTTTAGTTTTCACCTTTAGATTTCTTTTATCTACTTTTTTTGGATTTATAAAACTTAAATATACATGAGGAAGTCATGGACTGTGGGCTTCTTTCTATTAGAGTAGTTTATTTATTTATTAATATTTTGAGAGTGAGAATTATTAATTTGTTCTCCATCCTATACTTTAAAATAAATGTTGTCTTTAGAAACTTATTTTTTCTAAGTCTGAAATGATTTTTTCCAAGATATTTTCTAAAAACTTCAAGGCATGTCCTTGACTTTTTACAAGATAATTCTCATTTTTTTTTATATATATTTTAAATTAAATTGAAATTTTAGGTAGGTCATGGGACCTACCTTCAGCCTTACGCCCTTACTAGACTAGTCCTTGGTCATTAGCACGACAAGAGCATGTCAATAAATACACTATTATATTCTTAAGTGACACAACCATGTTACCTTTTAGGCAAGACATGATATGGTTCTGTCAACCGTTTGTCCACCCACATTTCGTTTTTTGTTTTTAAGTGTTATTTTCGAGGAATTAAGGTGTGAATTAGTTTCGAAAAAAAAGGCATCGACTATCTTCTCTAGGGAATGAAATTTTATCCTAAGAATAACGCATTGCTTCTTAAATTCATATCATACAAATATTTTAAAGTTTTTTTTTTTTTTTTTTTTTTGAAGTGGGACGTCTTTTAAATCCCCACTTAATGTTTTTAAGAGATTTTGAGAAAAAACAGTTTTTGAGATGAACACAACGTTCAATGTTTACAAATCTTTTTAATACATTTTGAGTTTCACTCATGATCATATGTATACATAAATTGATTGGGATTGATATTAGTGTGGTCCTACCCTATCATATGACTTGGAAATTTTAGATTACCTTTCACTTGAAATCCTTCACATGTTTATATGTAAGCTTTCACATGTATCATATAAAAGATTGATATTTTAATGTTGAAGCCTAGATATTTGAAATGTGTTACCTAATATTCGATATGTATGCTTCATTATGTAACATCCTAAAAATCCAGATTAGGAGATTAGAATATATTAATGATATGGATTATATGTTGGGTTATGAGGGATCTAAAATGCCACAAATGCGGAACACGGATAAACTCATAAGCCAAAAGACGGACCCATGTTCAACCAAATCAATTTCAACGAATAACAACATCAGATGAATAAAGAAACATACCCTTATAGTACTTTGAAACACCAGTAGATCTTTGACGGAGAGTGGATTGCTAAGAGTCCAACGTAGATGTAACATCCAGTTTCGAAAAGTTTCTGATTTCGGGATAACGGACCATAATTTGATCGAGTAAAGGTCTTGGGATTCAACGGAACAAAGTTTAGATCTTAATATATGTTGATAATGTTGGTTATGCATTTTAAGCCCTTGAATTGTGCTTTGGAGCTAAAATGGTAAACTAGGAAAAAGTGATATTTTGGATCCTTTGTATGTACTAATGAGCTAAGTTCGGTATGAATTAAGTTGAATTAGTTAGATAGGATTATGTGGCTCGTTAATACCTTCGCGTGCATATAAAGATCACTAAAAACAGGTTTGGAACGAAGAAGTTATGACAGATTGAAGGTAGAATAGAAAGTTGTGGAAGCCCATAACCACAACGTGGTGAGAAGTTCACCACAGGGTGGTGAGCTATGCAACCCAAGCCCATAAAAGTAGTTTTTTCTATATTTAAAGTCTCTACCTCGTGTTTTAGGTCATTTTTTTGGTCTCCATCACATCAAGAGCTCATTGGGAGCAAACCTTAGCCTCCATTTCATAATTTTGAGCATCTCCTCTCTCCTCTCATCTATTTTTGGTGCTTTTAGGTTGTTTTGGTGTCGTTGCTTGCAACATTGATTGTGGGAGATAGATCCTTGAAGAAGTCAACCTTCATTCACTTTCTGGACCTTTTTAAGCCACAAAGTTCCATGCTTTATTGGGTTTAACCTTTGGATATATGTGATGGGTTTTAGCCATAAGAACTTTCCTATGTGCGCATGCAAAACCCTAATGCTTGGATCTAGGCTTTCTAATTAAACATGCTTTGAATCCAAGACTTCTAATGACTATTTAGGTGTAATAACAATATTGAAACAGATCTAGAATCATACCTTTGAATTCCTTGTTGATCTTGTTGTCTTGGAGCTTCTAGAGTCACAATTGTCACTCTTCTAATGGCTTACAAACACCAAATAGCAAGGAGGATGATTTGGGAGAGAGGAGAGGGGAGGAAATCGGCCAGGGTTCTCTTACTTTAGATGAAGTACCGATTTCCCTTTGCCATAGGGTCTATTTATACTTGTAGACTCCTTAAGGGTTACAACCTAAACCCTAATTGGATAATCTTCTCTTAAGGCTATCCAAATCCATTCCTTAGATAAGCAATGGACGATTCAAGCTATCCTTTAGCTTCTAGAATCCATCCAATCCATATCTATATGGATTTACAGTCTAAAGTTTAACTATCAAACAATTGACAGTTTATACCCTCTTATTTAATTAATCTCTTTAAGTCAGCCAATTAATTCCAATTAATTCTATGACTTATATTAATCAAATAACAATATATTATTCTTTATATTATTCTCATAATATACTAATAATATTTACTCTCTCTTAATAAATCATCCTATCAAGTTGCTATGGTGAAGGCAACCCAAAAGGACCATGCACAACCGGGTCAATTACTTGCCTAATATAGTTGCAGCCTTAGACACTATTCCAACAATATGAGTATCTTGTGTGTTGGGTCTATTTTATGTTGTTTTGGTCCCAAAACCTTTATGTCCTTCGAGTTTGATGAACTACAAAACTTCCATGTAATATATTTAGCATCTGGACCTTTGTTAATGAAGAAATGGGGTTTGCTTTGAGTCCATGCACAAGTTATGACCTTTTATGAGGTTTTTGGACTTAAGGTTTTAGATCTTGACTTATTGGGATGTCATGTAATAAGGGATAAAGTTGGAAACTTTATCCATTAAGACTTTTAAAAGAATCATATATGAGATTTTGAGCTCTGGATGTTAAGGGTTAAGTGCTTAACCCATTAAGCTGTTTGGGGCTTTGGTCACAACGTAGTGATGTGTAGACCACAACTCAGTGTCGAGATCAATCGCGAGTATTATGTCTTCTAACCACCATGGCACAACCATAGAGTTGGCCATGACGCGGTGACATGATCTTTGACTTTGACCGTTGACTTTTTAACCAGGTTGACTTTTGGTCAAATTGAGGGTTTTTGTAACAACGCAAAATTTTCAAACAATTTTTTTCTTTTAAAAAAATAAAGTATTCTAATTCAAAACAAGACATAAATAATTTAAGTGTCATATAAAATACAAATTGTATAAATCTCAAGATCATAGAAGCATCCTTCAGTGTGTATCGATCACGCCGGCGCCTTCCCACGGTTCTCGCTAGTACCTGAAACGCATACATAACGACTGTAAGCATAAATGCTTAGTGAGTTCCCCAATATACAACTTACGCACATACGCCTTTCCAGGCCCTGACCTTCCGGTCATCAACACAACGCCTTCCGGCCCATGACATAATCGCCTTCCGGCCCATAACATACATAGCACATATAACAAACAGCTTACCACATATAGCATACATATCACATATCATACCTGACCTTCCGGTCACACAGTCAAACCCTTCCGGGTACAGTATAGTGAGAAGACTCACCTCGCGAATGCTGAAAGCTAGCAAATCCTGAAATCACTCGTGCACAATCCGACGAGCTACAACCTCCCTATCACATCACATATCTCATTAACACTTATATCTTCTAAGTGTGACTATCCCTAAGAAGTCAGACTTAGGTCAACTCTGGTCAACGGTCAACGGTCAACTCGACCGGACTCGGCGAGTACCATGGCGACTCGGCGAGTCTAGACGTCCTCCAACTCTCTGGGATTCCCTATCTACTCGTCGAGTATCTTCCTTGACCCGACGAGTTACTCCTGGAAGAATCGCGGGGCCACCCCGACTCAACTCGCCGAGTCTGAAGAACAACTCGACGAGTCCCAGTTAATCTTCAAGCTACTCGCCGAGTCTGCTCATCGAACTCGGCGAGTCCATGCCATGCAACCGCTCAAACTGCATCCTAAGGTCAGAACTGCTTCGACCATTCCTAGGTCTGGCCTTCCTAGGATGATCCACCACGTGAAGCCCTCATTTCAGTGCTCATGATACACCATGTGATTCATAATTTACATTTTGACCTAAGGCATAAGGATTCCAATCCAAAACCTTCATCAATTCCCGAAATGCATAGACATGGGACATTCTGGACCTCCAAGGGTCTCAATACAGGGTTACACTCGTTTAGGGGACTAGGGTAACAGTCAATCTAATCACACAAGGGTTCCATAAACCCTAAATCCATAAATACATCAATATAGCAGAGCATACACGAATTCTTACCTGGATGATGTATTCTCTGTGTCCCCAAATCCTCAGAATGTGACCCCCTTGCTGCTCCTTTAGCCAATCTCTTCTCTTCCTTGCACAATCACTCTTCTATAATCAACAATGGCCTATGATCCTTGCTCCAGATGCACCCAATCGATTTAGGGTTCTTCTCAGAAGGCTAAAATGAATAATGACGGCCAATAAGTCTCCTTTATACGTCCCAAACCTTAACGGTTAGGGTTTTCGCTAAACAACGTAGACTCGCCGAGTCCATATCTGGACTCGTCGAGTCCAGTCGCGAACCCGCGACCAAGTCTGCGATCCTACTCGGCGAGTCTAGGCTCCAACTCGCCGAGTCCCCTCTTAAATCACCCCAAAAACATAATTTAATAATACCTGAGATTTCGGGCTGTTACAACTCTCCCCCACTAGGATTAGACTTCGCCCTCGAAGTCTCACTCTGCAAATAGTTCTGGATGCTGCTCCCGCATCTCACGTTCCGGCTCCCAAGTCATTTCCGATACCTTACGGTGTTGCCACTGAACCAACACCAGAGGTACCTCCTTGTTCCTCAGAACCTTGATCTTCCGATCCCTGATGGCCACTGGTCTCTCAGCATAATTCAGGCTCGCATCCACCTGAATATCCTCCAATGGGACTACTGCCAACTCATCGGCTATGCATTTCCTCAATTGGGACACATGAAAAGTGTCGTGGATCTGTCCCAACTCCGCTGGCAACTCCAACCGATAGGCTACCCGACCTATCTTTGCAATCACACGAAATGGCCCAATATACCGGGGCCCCAACTTGCCCCTCTTCCTGAATCGAATCACTCCTTTCCAAGGAGAGACCTTCAGGAGAACGAAGTCGCCGACTTGAAACTCAAGCTCGGATCGGCGTCTGTCCGCATAACTCTTCTGTCGGCTCTGGGCGGTCAATAACCTCTGTCTAACTTGCTGAACCTGCTCTGTCGTCTGAAGCACGATTTCTGTGTTACCCATCACTCTCTGTCCCACCTCTCCCCAACAAATGGGGGTCCGACACCTCCTACCATACAACAGCTCGAAAGGTGGCATACCAATGCTCGAATGATGGCTGTTGTTGTAGAAAAACTCTGCTAAGGGCAAGTATGCATCCCAGCTACCCCCGAAGTCTAACACACACACTCGAAGCATGTCCTCCAGCGTCTGAATCGTCCGCTTGCTCTGACCGTCTGTCTGGGGATGGTATGCGGTACTAAAATGCAATTTAGTACCCAGCTCCTCATGGAATTTCTTCCAGAATCTGGAAGTGAAGCGTACATCACGGCCTGAAACAATCGAGATCGGCACTCCATGCCGAGATACTACTTCTCTCACATACATCTCCGCCAACTTCTCTGCTGAAGAACTCTCGCTGATGGCAAGGAAGTGTGCACTCTTCGTCAACCTATCCACAATCACCCAAATTGCGTCAACTCCCCTAGCAGTCCTCGGCAATTTGGTGATGAAATCCATAGTGATCTGATCCCACTTCCACTCGGGGATCTCCAATGGCTGTAACTTGCCATGCGGTCTCTGGTGCTCGGCCTTAACCCTACGGCAGGTCAAGCACCTCTCCACGAACCATGCCACGTCCCTCTTCATACAGGGCCACCAATACTCTTTCCTCAAATCCAAATACATCTTTGTAGCACCGGGATGGATCGAGAATTTCGACCTATGAGCCTCTTCCATCAAGGTAATACGCGTACCACCCATGAACGGTACCCAGATCCGACCCTGAAACGTCATAAGCCCTCGCCCATCCTTAACGAACTCTGAAATTAACCCCACAACCCGCTCTTTCTTCTGCATTTCTGGCCGCACAGCCTCGGCCTGTGCCCCACGAATAGCATCCAATACTGGAGTCATAACAGTCAGTCTCAAACATACCCCTCGCAATGGAGTGCTCTCCGCCCAGCGGCTCAATGCATCGGCTACCACATTAGCGTTGCCCGGGTGGTACAGGATCTCACAATCATAATCCTTGACTACATCCAACCACCTCCTCTGACACATATTTAGGTTGGGCTGATTCATCAAATACTTCAAGCTTTTATGGTCCGTGTATATCGTACATCGAACTCCATACAGGTAGTGACGCCAAATCTTGAGAGTGAACACTACTGCCCCCAACTCTAAATCATGCGTGGGATATCTCGCCTCATGAGGCTTCAGCTGCCTCGATGCATACGCTATCACATGACCCCTCTGCATCAACACTGCACCCAGTCCCGAAATCGATGCGTCACAATATACTACAAAATCTTCCATCCCTTCCGGGAGAGCTAATACCGGGGCTTCGCACAACCTTTGGCGAAGTGTCTCAAAGGAGGTCTGCTGTTCGGGCCCCCATGAGAATGCAACACCCTTCCGGGTCAATCTGGTGAGCGGGACTGCGATCTTGGAGAAATCCTTAATGAATCTCCGATAATACCCTGCCAACCCAAGGAAACTCCTGATCTCAGAGGGTGACTTCGGCACCTCCCAACTCATCACCGCCTCAATCTTGGCCGGATCGACCAATATCCCTTTCTGATTAACCACATGTCCTAGAAATTGGACCTCCCGCAACCAGAAGTCACATTTGGAGAACTTTGCATAAAGCTTCTCCGACCTCAATATCTCAAGGACCTCCCTCAAATGCTCCTCATGCTGCTCTCTAGACCTCGAATACACCAGAATGTCGTCGATAAATACAATCACTGACCGATCCAACATCGGTCTGCATACCCTGTTCATGAGATCCATGAACACAGCCGGGGCATTGGTGAGCCCGAAAGGCATCACCACAAACTCATAATGCCCATATCGTGTCCTAAACGCTGTCTTCTGAACGTCCTCATCCCGCACTCTCACCTGATGGTACCCTGACCTCAGATCGATCTTGGAAAACCAAGATGCTCCCTGCAACTGATCGAATAAGTCATCGATTCTCGGTAACGGATAACGGTTCTTGACCGTCAACTTGTTCAACTCCCGGTAATCAATACACATCCGGTGTGAACCATCCTTCTTCTTGACGAACAGAATAGGTGCTCCCCACGGTGAACTGCTCGGTCGAATGAATCCCTTCCCCAGCAACTCCTGGAGCTGCGAGGACAACTCTTGCATCTCTGGAGGTGCAAGACGATAAGGCACATTGGCAATAGGCGCGGCCCCCGGAACCAGGTCAATACCAAACTCTACTTGTCTCACAGGAGGTACTCCCGGCAGCTCCTCGGGAAAAACATCTGGAAACTCACGCACCACTGGGACCTCCTCCACTGACCTCGGTCTCTCGGAAACCTCCCGCGTATCCATCACATACGCCACGAAACCCTTACAGCCCTGCTGTAGACACTGCCTCGCCCTAGCGGCCGAACAAAAAGCAGATCCCGAACGGGTACCCTCGTCGTATACCGAAAGAACTCCCCCACTATGGTTTCATATAGTCACCAGCTGACGCTCACAGTCGATGACAGCGCCGAATCGGCTCAACCAGTCCATGCCCACAATGACACAGACATCACCCATCGCAATAGGAATCAGGTCAATCGGAAACTCAACCCCGAAAATCTCTAGCACACATCCCCGAAGAACCTCCGTGGCATAAATCGATTTCTCGTCAGCTATAGAAACTCTCAAAGATCGACTCAATGACTCACGATTAACGCTGATATGCTGACTAAAGGCTAAAGATACAAAGGACCTACTCGCACCCGAGTCAAATAACACTAAGGCAGGCACAGAGTTCACAAGGAAAGTACCTACGCATATAATAACATAAGCATAACATCTCGACATTAAAAATAAATACATGAATTACAACATACCTGCCACAACATCGGGCGCAGCGCGGACCTCCTCCGCAGTCAGCTGAAAGGCTCTCCCACGAGCCCTCGGGGCCTCGACCTTCACCGGTCGAGTCTCAGTAGTCCTGGCAGTAGGCGCAGATCCCTGACGAAGCTGAGGGCACTCGGCCTTCCGATGGCCGGTCTGGTTGCAATGAAAGCAAACCATAAACCCCTTGGGGAACTCCCTAGCAATGTGCCCCTCCTTGCCGCACTTGTAGCAAGCACCGGCTCGACACGCCCCATCGTGACCCTTGCCGCACTTTCCGCAAGTGCGGTTCTTCGAACCTCCCGTCCTCGAATCGGTGGACTTGATCCGCTTGGCTGCCGGCTGAGACTGAGCCGGCCGCCGGTCTGTCTGCTGAGACTCGGCCTCCTCCCTGGCCTGAGTCTCCAACTCGATCTCACGCTTCCTGGCATTCGCCTGAAGCTCAGTAAAAGTGTGGTAAGTGGAGTTTGACACAAACTCCCGGATCTCCCTCCTCAGAACACCCAAGTACCGGCTCATCCGAGCCTGCTCTGTGGCCACCAGCTCGGGGCAAAACATCGCCCTCTCATGAAACTTCCGCGTGATCGCCGCCACCGAGTCAGTACCCTGCTTGAGGGTTAAGAACTCCTGAACCAATCGTTCCCGCTCCACCGGGGGAACGTACTCATCCCTGAACATGGCAGTGAACCCCTCCCATGTCACTGCCGCAGTTTCTGCCAAAGTGAAGTTCGCCGTCACGAACTTCCACCAGTCCTTCGCTCCCAGACGGAGCTGGTTCAAAGCGAACCGTACCCTCAGGTGCTCCGGGCATGAACAAGTGTAGAAGCACCCCTCTATATCCGCGATCCACCTCATCGCAGCAATCGGATCCTGCGTCCCATCGAACTCTGGTGGCTTCGTGTTGCTGAACTCTCGGAACAGCAACGAATCACCCCCTTGTGGCCTAGCAGCGGCCACAGCTGCGGTAGCTGCAGCGGTTGCAGCCTCAGTCAATGCGGCGTACCGCTCATCAAACGTCTCCATCAGGGTGGTCTTAATAGACCCAAACATCTCCGGGATTTCAGCCCGGATCGCCGCTGCTACCTCCTCGTGAATCATCTGACGAATCTCCTCGTCACTCACACTGCTCGAACTCGCTCCGTGGCGTGGTCTAACCATGATGTCTCTGAAATACAACATAAAACTATCAGAGACTCCATCGAGTGTAATCGAACTCGATAACGCAACCCTACTCAGTCTCCGATATCCAGGGATTCTTACTTGGGTCTCCCACTGACCCGGTGTCTTCGGTAGTACGGGCCCAATACTACCGACCACACCGCATCAGCATTCATCCCAAGTCTTCCTCCCTGAACCCCGGATAGTGAGTACTCTACTTCGGCTATGCACTATCTACTCGCACACTAGCAAAGCATCTCATACCGGCAAACTTCCCTAGGCTAAGGCATCATAAATCAGGCCATTCTAGTCCTATCATGAATACCTAGTCTTCTAGCATGCATAACAATTCATATCATATAATATTTTAAGGTATTTTGGGGATCGTTACCGTTTGGGCGCTGACTGATCGTACACACTGCTTCTTTCTTGCTCACCAAAAAATCATTCATAAAAGTTTATGCCTTTATTTGTAAAAGTTTTTCCCAAATCCTCGGTTTGAGTTCAGCTACGCCCGAAGGTGCACCCGAATCCCTCAAACCAAGGCTCTGATACCAATTGTAATAACGCAAAATTTTCAAACAATTTTTTCTTTTAAAAAAATAAAGTATTCTAATTCAAAACAAGACATAAATAATTTAAGTGTCATATAAAATACAAATTGTATAAATCTCAAGATCATAGAAGCATCCTTCAGTGTGTATCGATCACGCCGGCGCCTTCCCACGGTTCTCGCTAGTACCTGAAACGCATACATAACGACTGTAAGCATAAATGCTTAATGAGTTCCCCAATATACAACTTACGCACATACGCCTTTCCAGGCCCTGACCTTCCGGTCATCAACACAACGCCTTCCGGCCCATGACATAATCGCCTTCCGGCCCATAACATACATAGCACATATAACAAACAGCTTACCACATATAGCATACATATCACATATCATACCTGACCTTCCGGTCACACAGTCAAACCCTTCCGGGTACAGTATAGTGAGAAGACTCACCTCGCGAATGCTGAAAGCTAGCAAATCCTGAAATCACTCGTGCACAATCCGACGAGCTACAACCTCCCTATCACATCACATATCTCATTAACACTTATATCTTCTAAGTGTGACTATCCCTAAGAAGTCAGACTTAGGTCAACTCTGGTCAACGGTCAACGGTCAACTCGACCGGACTCGGCGAGTACCATGGCGACTCGGCGAGTCTAGACGTCCTCCAACTCTCTGGGATTCCCTATCTACTCGTCGAGTATCTTCCTTGACCCGACGAGTTACTCCTGGAAGAATCGCGGGGCCACCCCGACTCAACTCGCCGAGTCTGAAGAACAACTCGACGAGTCTCAGTTAATCTTCAAGCTACTCGCCGAGTCTGCTCATCGAACTCGGCGAGTCCATGCCATGCAACCGCTCAAACTGCATCCTAAGGTCAGAACTGCTTCGACCATTCCTAGGTCTGGCCTTCCTAGGATGATCCACCACGTGAAGCCCTCATTTCAGTGCTCATGATACACCATGTGATTCATAATTTACATTTTGACCTAAGGCATAAGGATTCCAATCCAAAACCTTCATCAATTCCCGAAATGCATAGACATGGGACATTCTGGACCTCCAAGGGTCTCAATACAGGGTTACACTCATTTAGTGGACTAGGGTAACAGTCAATCTAATCACACAAGGGTTCCATAAACCCTAAATCCATAAATACATCAATATAGCAGAGCATACACGAATTCTTACCTGGATGATGTATTCTCTGTGTCCCCAAATCCTCAGAATGTGACCCCCTTGCTGCTCCTTTAGCCAATCTCTTCTCTTCCTTGCACAATCACTCTTCTATAATCAACAATGGCCTATGATCCTTGCTCCAGATGCACCCAATCGATTTAGGGTTCTTCTCAGAAGACTAAAATGAATAATGACGGCCAATCTCTTCTCAGTAGACTCGCCGAGTCCATATCTGGACTCGTCGAGTCCAGTCGTGAACCCGCGACCAAGTCTGCGATCCTACTCGGCGAGTCTAGGCTCCAACTCGCCGAGTCCCTTCTTAAATCACCCCAAAAACATAATTTAATAATACCTGAGATTTCGGGCTGTTACAGTTTTAGGTGTTAAACTGATGTTTAACGTCTAATTAACGTTTAAGTGGTTCGTAGCACCATCCTTTACTTTTCTACAAGCTATGGTATTTTTCTGCTCGACTATGAGGTGAGTCTTCTCACTATACTTTGTACTACATTATAGATTCTTTGTACGTTAGGATGTTGATATGTTGTAGTGAACTATTAGGCAGGTAGATTTGTTATAATTACATGGGATTATTTGTTTGGTATTTTTTGTGTATATGTATATGTTGACGTATTATAGGTGGGTTGAGGGAGGTCCAACTGTGTCCTAAAGGGCAAGATACCCCCCGCACGCATTTTATGCATGCATTGTATGTGTATTATTGTGTGGGGTATTTTGGAGAACTCAATAAGCTTTGGCTTACAATTATGGATTTAAATGTTTCAGGTACTTCTGAGGATCGGGGAAAAGCAAAGGTGTGACTACACATACTTTCCAGTTGTCTTTGTGGTTTTGGAAAAACGTTTTGATGTGATACTCTGATTTGGATTTATGTTGTGAAACAAATATTTTGGTGTTGTTTGGTTTTATGAACTCGACTTTTATTTCTTTTAAAATTTCAAAAATTTTACTATGGTTATTGGGACGTTAGAAGTTGGTATAAGATCCATGGTTTGAGGGATTTGGATTAACACTTGTGTGATTCTAAACTCAAACTAAGGATTTGAGAATTTTTACAAAACTTTTTTTAAAAGAATGATTTTAAAAGGAGAAAAAAGATGTGATGTGTACAGTCAGCCGAATCTGAAAGGAAAGTGATCTCCCGAAATATCCATACTTGTTATATATCTGCTGATATGGGAATTGTTAGAAATGCATGCTAGTGGGTATGCTAAGGATCCTTCATGAATTGCATGTTTGAATTGCCTGATATTTGTGATGCCTTGTAGCCTAAGAGATTGCTTGAGGTTTAGACTGATACTGTTAGTTGCTAAGTGTATTCTTTAAAGTTGTACATGATTAGGATCCTATATCCTTAGAATGCCTAATTTATCCTTACTTCATGTTCATTGTTTGGTTGGGGGCTTAGGGTAGAATCATTTATTTGTTTGTTTATCCGATCTTGTATTACGTACGACTTGCATATACAAGGCACCCATCGGTGTTAGTAGTGACTTATAGCGGTGTGGGGGCATGGTCGAGGAAAATCGTATGATGAGAATCTAGGAAGTTTTTTTTTGTGGCTCTTCGGGGCGTATAGGTGTTTGTCAGTACACCTAGCAGTGGACGAGTGTAACACCCTCAAATTTGGTCTAGGCAAATAAGTTATTATAAGCAATAATAATGAATTTTAAATATGAGATTATTTAGGATGAATAATTTTAACCAATTTGTATTATATGTGACAAGGATTTCATACATATGAAGAACGCTAAAATCTGACTTCGTATGAATAAGTTATGCTTCTTCGAAGTTTCGTCATTAAACCGACACGACTCCTCGTATCTTAAAAAGTGAATTTTTGATAAATTAATTTTTAGCCTAATAGATCTTGACAAAAGTCGTATAAATCGTTAAACCGAGAGCGTACATGTAGATAACGCTCAAATCATACTTCATAAGGTGAAGTTATGATTTTTCTAATATTTTAGCATAACAATGTTAGCACAAAAACCGAAATAGAAATCAATCGATTGTTAGGAAAAACAATCTAAACGAGAGTTGCAGATCTCATTCATACCTATCTGTCGATATAAAGACAGTCGAGAACGGATATCGTATAAAGGAGTTATGAATTTTAAACAAACTTTATCAGTCTAATCCTGTTCAAAATATAGCTTTAAAAATAATTCAAAATTAGCCGAAGGAGTCTAATATATAGCTACCAACCGGTTCCAATCTGCCAACACCTCCGACGATGATTTCCCCATGTCTAATGACACCGTTTTCATGTAAGATAGTGATAGGACGATGTGGAGCTGGTGATAGTATTTGGGTGAATCGACAACAAATTACACAAATATCCACCACTACTGCCCTCCTGTGTTTCAAGAACACACCCAAAATGTTTTCTATATGTCATAGATTATGTTTATAGACTATGTTTAAATGAATTTGATGTTTTCTTAATCCTAAATATTTATAGGTTTTGTATTATAAGAGCATAAAAATAAGCAATTTGTTGGGGTGGGAAATCATATTCGATAGTTACCTGAGAACAAAAAGAGATCTCAGGGACACATTCAATAGGCAGAGGTATAATGAAGCAAAGGTAACCAGAAACAGAGTCGTCAACAAAAGGCTGGAAGTTATTACACCAAGGAGAAGGAGGATACTGGAAAGCAGATGGTAGATTACAAAGTACAAACAAATCCTATTTCAATTGGGTATACCATTTATTATAGATAGTTTGTAACTATTAATTACACTTATGTTTTGACATGCAACATTTTTTGGAGCAAAATGAGGGTTCAAAACCAGAGCGTAAGTTTTTCTATTATTGTTTTGTTTACAATACAAGTCAATATGAGTAATTATCATTCAAATCTTATCTAATCTAATGTATGTATATACATACAACGTCAGTATTGATGGGAAAGAAAGAAAGCTTTGAAAAAGGACTATCAGCAGATGTAACTGCATATGCACCATCTAATAATAAGGCTCATGAAACAGTGTCAGTGAGTTGTAGTGAAGCATTAATAGAGAATAATGTAGTTGCAGCGACTGTGAAGACACATGAGGAGGCTACTACTACTACTACTACACAATCATCATCCACTTCAGAATCTGGAAATGCTACTCCTGTGTCATTTCCTACCTCATCCATGGCTTTAGAAAAATGAACATTGAATCCGCATGCAAAGGTACAAATAAAAAATTAACAATGGTTTTATTTTTCTGTTTTAACTACGCTTTGAAGTAAGTAAGTTCTTTATGCTGAAAATTTTGCAGGAATTTAGATTGAACCCAAATGCCAAGAGCTTTGTTCCATTGCAAACACCTGTAAGACCTCCATCTCCATCTCCAGTAGCACCTACACCCGAACCTTCCTTCTACTACCCACCTTTAGTGTCACATATGCAACCTTTAATGCCTTTCAGATCCATCTCTTTTTGACTCTGACAATTTTGTGTTTGACTTTTTTTAATGAAAATAAAAAAATTATAATTCTTTTTGTCTTTTCTCCACAACAGCCTGTTATGTATGGTCCCCATACCACATCGTATCAACCACGACAACCATATTTCAATCCAAACGTCCCACATGTATTATTATTACTTAATAGTTAGTTGAAGTAAAATAATTTATTTTATAAAGTTTTATGTAAATTAATTTTAAGAATATATATATATATATATATATATATATATATATATATATATTAAAACTAATTATTGTGTTATTGTATACATAAATGTGGGCCAATCATTTTACTTATTTTAAGAAAGTGATTAACTCGTATTATTGAATTAAAAATAATTGAAAAATACCATCCAATTTAACTAGAAGGATATTTTAGTCAATTAATACACACTTAATAAAGGAAATTTGCATATTTTAAGGGATCATAGATTCTATTAATTTTAAAAATCCGAATTTTAATAATTATAAGGTTTTTAATTCGGACATTCTGGTAAAATATGTTTATGACTATATTCAAAAGTAAAAATATTCTTGAGCCGTAAATAATAAAAATATTTTTGAACCTATTTCTTGATCATGAATTTAAAAACTTCTTGTAGAATAATAAATTCTTGAACAATAAATTGAAGAATAAAAACAAAAAATACATTATTTCTTATAGAATACGGGTAACAATTGTTAAGAATTACAATTATTGTTAAAGAATAAAACTAAAAAACTTTCAAAACGGGAAAGAAAACATCAAAAATCTAACAACGACTAATACATTCTAAAAGAATAATATGGTCCGTTTCAATTTTGTGGTCCGTTCTTCAAGCATCAACTTCTGTGATTCCAACAGAATTAGAATTTGTGATTCCATTCCAACATAATTGGAATTCGTGATTCCATTCGAATAGAATTGGAATCTCACCAATATCATCAATTGAATCATCTACATAAAACATACTTGATACCTTTTCAGAATTCAATCTTGTCAAGATCCTCCAATGTCCACATAAATTAAGTGTTAAATCATAAGGGAAAAAAACATAAATTGTAATATGAATCAATTCATAAAATGCAGCCAAAAAACTGCTCATTGTGATATGTATATTAGTCCCAAATAAAATCAATTTCCCAACAACGATTGTTAATGAGGAACTTTCCATCCCAACTAGCACACACCAAGACAAAATGAGTAATACACAGAAGATTTGAAGAGAATTATTACGACCAAGAACAACAAATTAGCGGTGATGACAAAATCAATATCACCATGAATCATGTTAATAAGGAACTTTCCATGGCTTCTTTGACTATTTCTCCCTGAATAACGAATTAAAATCAGAAAATATATATACTCCATTCACAATGAAGCTCACACATATTACATTGCATCACTATGTGAAAACACAAACACTAATGACACATACATATAATTACTTCGTCTGGCTTTTCATCGAATACATGGAGTGCAAGTTTGGTGCACAATCACAAATTATCAATAACAAAACCAAACATGACCATTTGAAGGAGGAGACGATGGCATCTGATAAGTTTGACCACATTCAATAATAAATATCAACAACTTCACAACGACAATTCAATAAAGAGGTGGAAAATAGGAATCGAGTTGAATCGACAAAAAGAGGCGATTACCTGATGGTGAATGCGATTTCATTCTTATGGAGGAAAGGGATTAGATTCACATTTTATTTACCTGTTGATTGTGTGTGTGCGCGCGAAAATAGCAGAACCACCGATTGGAAGCAGCTATTGATCGGAAGCAGCGAACAGGGGGAAGCAGCGATCGTATCTTTGTTCTGTTTTGGAGCTAGGGTTATGAATGGGATAGTATACAATTTGTTTATTGTTTTAAAAAGGAATAAATGTATGTCAAAGTATTTACCATAATTATAGAAGTGTATTTGTATAAATTATTTATCAAATTACTAAATTACCCTCATTTATTTGTTTGATTATTTATTTATTTTTTAAATATTGATTGGTCCACATTTATGCATACAATAACACAATAATTAGTTTTAACACCTGAACCTAAATCTCTCTCTCTCTCTCTCTCTCTCTCTATATATATATATATATATATATATATATATATATATATATATATATATATATATTTGTATGACTAAGTATGGGAAGCAAATGCTTCTTGGTCAACCCCGACAGATGGTTTACATGCCCCCTTATCCTCCAATAAAAAACTCAACTTTTTAACATTTTTGGTTAATGCTTGATAACATTTATTTGTTTAAATGCGGTATGATATTCAACATTTGGTTTAATTTTTGATGACCATTTGTATCTAAATATACAAACAAAGCACTAAATAAAACAAATAAAAAAACTTCACACAAGTTTATGTAGTATAATTTTTCTATAATGACGAAAATGCCCCTCCTATTTGTAGGAGGGAAAGTTTATAATTTTTTTATAATGACAAAAATGTCCCTCTTATTTGTGGTGATAGGAGATACAGTACAAAGGAAGAGACTTATAGGCAACATCTTCAGAAGAACCTCCACTCCATTGTGAATTTCAGGACTGCTTGGAACGATTTTTTTTGCTCTAGCAAATCCAGCAGGAGTTGTCTACGCAGCCGCAGGAGCTGCTAGACAAGGGATTTATTTGACCGAGCAGTTCACCCTGGGGAGCCCCGATCCTGTTTGTGAAGAAGATGGACGGGTCGCATCGGATGTGTATAGATTACCGGGAGCTGAATAAGGTAACGGTGAAGAACCGTTACCCACTCCCGAGGATTGATGACCTCTTTGATCAGTTACAGGGAGCATCTTGGTTCTACAAGATCGATTTGCATTCAGGTTATCATCAGATGAGGGTCAGAGAGGAGGATGTACAGAAGACCGTGTTTCGGACGCGTTATGGCCATTATGAGTTCGTGGTGATGCCGTTTGGGCTCACCAATGCTCCTGCCACGTTCATGGACCTCATGAACCGCGTGTGTAGACTGATGTTGGATCGGTTTGTGATAGTTTTCATTGATGACATCTTGGTTTATTCCAAGACGCAGGAGGAGCACGAGGAGCATCTGAGATAGGTTTTGTAGACCTTGAGGAGGGAGAGCGTGTATGCCAAGTTCTCAAAATGTGAGTTTTGGTTGCGCGAGGTGCAGTTTCTTGGGCAACTCGTCAACCAGAACGGGATTTCAGTAGACCCGGTCAAGGTGGAGGCCGTGATGAGATGGGAGGTTCTGAAGTCTCCATCCGAGATTCGGAGTTTCCTAGGATTAGCAGGCTACTATCGGAGATTCATTCAGGATTTCTCCAAGATAGCCGTACCCCTGACACGGTTGACTAGGAAAGCCGTGGTCTTTCGATGGGGGCCTGAGCAGCAGGCAGCGTTCGATATTTTGAGGCGGAGATTGTGCGAGGCGCCAGTCTTAGCCCTGCCTGAGGGCGTTGAGGATTTTGTGGTATACTGTGATGCGAGTCAATGCCCTGACTCGGCGAGTCCAAGTCAATCTTCTTGCCTCAAGAACAGACTCGGCGAGTTGTTCATACAGCTCGTCGAGTCTCAGCATAGCATGTTCTTCGGATGAAGATGAACTCGACGAGTTGTTCATACAACTCGGCGAGTAGGATGAAGGACTATGGGACATCGGTTAGAAGCAAACTCATCGAGTCAATGGCTAACTCGACGAGTAGAGACGGGATTATGGTCAATCGAATGGATAGGGACTCGGTGAGTTAGCAAGCCAACTCGGCGAGTCGGGTCAATTGGAAGTTGACTTTGACTTTGACTCTTAGCTTGGTTAGGGATAAATGGTCATTTTACCCTGAGGTCGGTTAGCAGTATTTGACTGAGTGTTTTGTGGGAATTATAACCGGAGGATTTTCGGGGCAACAGCAGCAGAAGACAGTCAGTTCCCACGTAGATCAGCAGCTACTTTGAGGTGAGTTACCTTCCAGTAGCGGTGGGTCTACGGCCACAATGCCGGCCCACCAGTAGGAATTGTATGATAGATGTTTGTCTCTGTGATATTCATCTAGGGTTGCTACTACCTGTGATATGTTATTATGCTAGTATGATATGATGCTATGTGCTAGTGACAGTAGGGGAGATATTCCCCCAGCATACCGTTCGATAGGGCCAAAGAGGCGGTCGTGCCCAGCCATGCTAGATAGATTATGTGATATATGTGTTATGTGGTAGTAGTAGGGGGTGAAATAGTCCCCAGTATCCGGTCGAGAGGACCAAAGGGGAGGCCAGCTCCCAGATATGCTAGTCAGCATCCGGTCGAGAGGACCAAAGGGGAGACCAGCACCCAGATATGCTAGTCAGTATCCGATCGAGAGGACCGAAGGGGAGGCCAGCTCCCAGATATACTAGTCTGTATCCGGTCGAGAGGACCGAAGGGGTAGGTCGGGCACCCAGATATGCCTGACAATATATGTATGTTATGTGATTGTATGGTATGTGGTATGTTGGGGGAACTCACTAACCTTCATGCTTACAGTTTTCAGTTTTAGTTTCAGGTACCTCTTCTTCGAAGGGGAATGAGTTGGCGCGGTAGCGGCACATCACATACATGCTTTGTATTCCGCACTATGAGATCTTCCTGGGGATTGTACTCTGACATTATTATGTTTTATAAAATGGTTTCCATACATGCAACACCTTTTATGAAATGATATGATCGGTGAATGTTTTATTTCTAATGTCTTGCAAAGTATATGTTTTAAAAAAATGAAATTTTTGGCTCGTATTTTTGGGACGTTACAACTTGGTATCAGAGCCCTGGTTTGAGGGATTCGGACACACCTTCGGGGGGGGGGGGTGTCTGAACTCAAATTGATGGATTAAAAGATTTTAAAGAAGAAAATATTTTTCTAAAAAGCTATGTAAAGAGTTTTAAGAAAGAACGAAGTGTGTGATGTGCGCGACCGGCCGAGCTCAAGTAAGTATTCCCCAAAGTACCCATACAAGCTTATGTTATGTTTATCAGTTTCAGTAGAACAACATGCTAGAATAGGACTAAGGATATAGGGTGATGCCTTATGTGCCTGCTTTATGTGCTTCAGTGTATGAAAATTGCATGCTAGAATTGAGTAGACGGCAGTAGGATAGCCTGTTTAGGTTATGCCTGATAGTATGAGTTTAGCATTGTATGCTAGTTCAGCTTCTCTCTATGAGGATGGACTTGCTTGACATTGTTCCCTTTTGTCTGAATGCCGCTTGCTTTGTGCTTCGTGGGAATCTGAGTGATGGGAATTAGACATTAGGTGAATACGTAACGTCACATGTGATTAGGGTTGAATAATCTTAGAGTGCTGGATTTGGCCCTATTGCGCAGCTCTTGTCTGAGTCTAACCGTTGTAGAGTCGAGTCTATTGCTCGAATGATTATCTGAGCCTCAACTCATGTGATGGTATTCAGGTAATGACTAATTGGCATTACAAGGAGGCCTTCAGCACCTGAGGACTGGGTAGGGTGGAGTTAGATATTTTATTGGGGCAAGCCTAGGATGAGTATAGCAGTGATCATCGGTAGTGAAAGGAACCTGGTGGAGTCAAGGCAGTCCTTGGAGAAGGTACAGATAGATGTGGAAGGTAGTATGGGCCCGTATTACTGAAAGCAGAGGATCCGTACCCGAACTGAGGAAGGCCAAGATAAGACCATGGAACTTGCAGTAGGTGTGATCCCTCCAGAGGTATCAGTATCGCTAAGGATTATTATTTATGTATTTCAGAATGGTGGTACTACGCTCGAGGCCAGCAGTTGGCAGTATAGGAGAGGGATCGGGTTCGGGATTAGGTTCCGAGCCAGTAGATGAGGGGCTACGTGATTTCATCGCATCAGAAATCACCAGAGGCATCCTTGAGTCGACCCCCATTATCTTCGGGTCGATCAAGGAAGGGATAGTGGAGTTGATGGAGGATCGCCTCACGGCATTCAGGAGCGACATGGCAACTGGCCAGTCGGGATCTCGCACACTGTCCTTCAAGGACTTCCGGGGCAGTGGTGCGCCGGATTTTCTCGGGGCAAAGGACCCCATAGCTGCCAGGCGATGGATCGTAGACATTGAGTCTGCACAGTTGACTAGCTTCTGTCCTGAGGGGTCGAAGGTGAGATATGCAGCAGGATGTTTGAGAGATCGAGCTAGGGATTGGTGGGAGTCCGTTGGTGACTCGTTGGGAGCTTCGACTGTCGAGGCTATGACCTGGTCGGACTTCGTGACCAGGTTCAGGGCAGAGTTTGCGCTGGCTGTCGAGCTTCAACAGCTGGCCAGGGAGTTCATAGATATGAGACAGACGACGGAGACTGTGGCGGAGATCACCGCCAAGTTCCGGGAGAAGGCGTTGTTGGTGCCCCAATACACGGGTGATGAGGATATGAGGAGGACCCGCTATCATGACATGCTACGAGCTGATATTCGGGAGCATGTCAGTTTTTCAGCTTGCCCTACCTTGGACTCTATGATTGTCAGGGAAAGGGAGAGGGAGATAGATCTGGAGCACATCCGGAAGAGGAAGACAGAAGAGGGGCATGTTATGGGGGCTTCGGGGAAGAAGCCCAAGGGACCAAATGCGGGGCCGAAAGGCCAACAGGGGCGGGGCCACTGCAGGAAATGCGGCAAGACGTACGAGGGAGCATGCAAGTTGGGATCGTCAGACTGCTACAAGTGCGGCAAGTTAGGGCACTTCAGCAGGGATTGTACCGCCCCTGCACCTGTGATACAAACATCGGAGTTGTTGTGTTTCCACTGCAACCAGAGGGGCCACAAGAAGGCCAATTACCCCAGTTGACAGCATCAGCGCCGGTTAAGGCGCCAGCTCCAACTACCCTGCGGATTACAGATGGCCGACAGGGCAAGGCAGAGGCTCCATTGGTGAGGAGCTGGGCGTTTCAGATGACTACCGAGGAGGCACGCGCCGCACCCGATGTGGTGACGGGTATGATTCTCTCCCTTTATCTTATTTTTATGATGTTATGATATTGATTTGTGCTATGTGTATATGCGTTAGGATCGTTCCATGTGAACGGTATCCCTGTTCAGGTGTTGTTTGACTCGGGTGCCACCCGATCATTTGTTTCCCTTGCGCTTAGCAAAAGGTTTACTGAGTCTTCGGGCATGTTGGATTGCCATTTAGAGGTAGAGATTTCCGATGATCGATCGGTGCGAGCGTCAGCAGTATTCAGGGATTGTGTTCTAAGGTTATTTGAGGAGCGCTATTTGGTGGATTTGGTTCCCATCCCATTGCGGGGGAATAAGGTGATTATAGGCATGGATTGGCTGATCCCTAATGGGGCGGTGATAGATTGCGCACAAAAGCTAATGCAGACCAGGACCCCAAGTGGGGGAGAGTTGGTGATCCACGGCGAGAGACCACAACGTGGACCCGCAGTATGTTCAGCAGCGAGAGCTAGGCGCTACCTTCAGCGGGGTTGCGTGGGATATGTCGCGTACGTTATGGCTACCCGGGAGACAGGGTAAGGCGACAATGAGCGAGGTTCCAGTGGTGCGAGACTACACTGATGTGTTCCCGGAGGAGCTTCCTGGAATACCTCCGGAGCGTCAGGTAGAGTTCAGGATCGACCTAGTTCCTGGTGCGGCTCCGATAGCCAAGGCACCCTATCGGTTGGCTCCTCCCGAGATGCAGGAGTTGTCTACGCAGCCGCAGGAGCTGCTAGACAAGGGATTTATTTGACCGAGCAGTTCACCCTGGGGAGCCCCGATCCTGTTTGTGAAGAAGAAGGACGGGTCGCATCGGATGTGTATAGATTACCGGGAGCTGAATAAGGTAACGGTGAAGAACCGTTACCCACTCCCGAGGATTGATGACCTCTTTGATCAGTTACAGGGAGCATCTTGGTTGTCCAAGATCGATTTGCATTCAGGTTATCATCAGATGAGGGTCAGAGAGGAGGATGTACAGAAGACCGCGTTTCGGACGCGTTATGGCCATTATGAGTTCGTGGTGATGCCGTTTGGGCTCACCAATGCTCCTGCCACGTTCATGGACCTCATGAACCACGTGTGTAGACCGATGTTGGATCGGTTTGTGATAGTTTTCATTGATGACATCTTGGTTTATTCCAAGACGCGGGAGGAGCACGAGGAGCATCTGAGATAGGTTTTGGAGACCTTGAGGAGGGAGAGCGTGTATGCCAAGTTCTCAAAATGTGAGTTTTAGTTGCGCGAGGTGCAGTTTCTTGGGCAACTCGTCAACCAGAACGGGATTTCAATAGACCCGGTCAAGGTGGAGGCCGTGATGAGATGGTAGGTTCCGAAGTCTCCATCCGAGATTCGGAGTTTCCTAGGATTAGCAGGCTACTATCGGAGATTCATTCAGGATTTCTCCAAGATAGCCGTACCCCTGACACGGTTGACTAGGAAAGTCATGGTCTTTCGATGGGTGCCTGAGCAGCAGGCAACATTCGATATTCTGAGGCGGAGATTGTGCGAGGCGCCAATCTTAGCCCTGCCTGAGGGCGTTGAGGATTTTGTGGTATACTGTGATGCGTCTATCTCAGGCTTAGGCGCAATATTGATGCAGAGGGGGCATGTCATTGCTTATGCCTCGAGGCAGCTGAAGCCTCACGAGGCGAACTACCCGACCCATGATTTAGAGTTGGGGGCAGTGGTCTTCGCCCTCAAGATTTGGCGGCATTACCTCTACGGGGTTTGATGTACCATTTACACGGACCACAAGAGTTTGAGGTACCTCATGAATCAGCCGAATCTGAACATGAGGCAGCGTTGGTGGTTAGACGTGGTGAAGGATTATGATTGCGAGATCCTTTATCACCTAGGGAAGGCCAATGTGGTGGCTGATGCGCTTAGCCGTAAGGCGGCACCGATCAGGGATGTGTGTATGAGGATGACGGTGGTGACTCCACTGCTAGAGCAGATTCGGGAAGCTCAACAGGAGGCTATGAAGGAAGAACATCGGAAGAGCGAGCGAATAGTGGGTCAAGTCACCTCCTTCGATTATGATAGCCGAGGATTATTGACACTACACCGTAGGGTGTGGGTGCCGTATCACGGAGGCGTGCGCCAGATCTTGATGGAGGAGGCGCATAAATCCTGATTCTCTATTCATCCAGGGGCGACGAAGATGTATAGGGATCTTCTTCTAGACTATTGGTGGCCCTGCATGAAGCGGGATGCGGCCTGGTATGTCGAGCGATGTTTGACCTGCAGGAAGGTCAAGGCCGAGCATCAGAGACCGCACGAAAAGATGCAACCGTTGGATATCCCGTTGTGGAAATGGGAAGATATTACGATGGATTTTATCACAAAGCTTCCCTGGACTGCGCGAGGAGTAGATTCGATTTGGGTCATCGTGGATCGATAGACCAAGAGTGTCCATTTTATTCCGATCCAGGAGAGTATCTCGGCCAAAAAGTTGGCCGATATCTATATCAAAGAGATAGTGGCGCGACACGGGATGCCAGTGTCAGTGATATCAGACCGAGATGTGCGGTTCACTTCTAGGTTTTGGAAGAAGTTTCATGATGAGTTGGGCACTCGTCTGCATTTTAGCACCGCCTTTCACCAGCAGCCAGATGGTCAGAGCGAGCGGACCATCCAGACGTTGGAGGATATGTTGCGGGCATGCGTGCTAGACTTCAGAGGTAGTTGGGATACCTATCTTCCCTTGGCTGAGTTCTCATACAACAACAGCTACCATGCGACTATCGACCGCCCTCCATTCGAGATGTTGTACGGACGGAGGTGCAGGACCTCGATATGTTGGAGTGAAGTTGGCCAGAGGGTCATGGGGAGCACTGAGGTGGTGCTCAAGACGACCGAGAGAATCCAGCAGGTTCGAAGCAGGCTGCAGACTGCATAGAGTAGGCAGAAAAGTTATGCCAACAAGCGTCGGTCAGACTTGGAGTTCCAGGTCGGGGATATGGTTCTCCTGAAGGTGTCGCCTTGGAAGGGCATCATTCGATTCAGGAAGCGGGGCAAGTTGGGCCCGAGATACATTGGTCCGTTCAGGGTTGTAGCCCGGGTGGGCAAGGTGGCATATAGGCTGGATCTGCCAGCTGAGCTCAGTCAGATCCACAACACCTTCCATGTCTCCCAGCTGTGGAAGTGCCTAGTGGATGATTCAGCGGTGGTGCCGTTAGAGGATATCCAGGTTGATGAAAACCTGAATTACATTGAGCGCCCAGTCGTAATCCTAGACCGGAAGTTGAAGGATCTGAGGAACAAGAAGGTGGAATTAGTGAAGGTGCAGTGGCAGCACCGAAAGGGTTCAGAGTGGACTTGGGAGCCGGTGGAAGAAATGATGGAGCATTACCCCGAGCTGTTTCAGGATCGAGTAGCAGACTTCGAGGACTAAGTCTAAAATAAGTGGGGGAGATTTGTAGCACCTGGTTCCTGGTATGTGAAATTTATCTAAGTGTTTTGCTTTTTTAGCCTTGGACTCAGCGAGTTGTAGGCCCGACTCGCCGAGTAGAGACGGGATATGGAACACGTTTAAGTTGGCGACTCGGCGAGTCCATATTCTGGACTCGGCAAGTCCCCGCTGTCTGATGAAACCCTAATTCCAAGGGTTTTCACCCTATTTAAACCAACCTTATGCGCCCCAAGCTCGCCCCCTTCACCCTCAGAGCTCCTTATATCGTCTAACCCTTGTTCCTTGTGAGATTGAAGTGCTTTGGTGTGTTTTCTTGAAGATTTTGAGAGAAAAGGAGAGTAGATCAAGAAGAGAAGAAGGAGGCCAAACATCTTGGTGTTATTTCAGTGATTTCCTTGAGGTATAACTCAGTTTCCCTCTGTTTTCATGCTTATAGTCCCTTATAGCTCCATTAAAGTCCTTCTTGAGCCATTTCCAAGCTTGGGTATGATTTAGGGTCTGTAATAAGTTGATTAACCTTTAGATCTAGGCATGATTGAGCTCCAGGAGCTCGGATCCACTGCCTTTATGAAGCCATATTGCATGAAAGCCCTAGATCTACTCTTTTAGTGCATTTTGAGCCCTAAAACCTTCATTGGTGTTTATTTACATGTAATGTTGGAAACTTTACGTGTTAATCAAGCCCTAGAAACCCAGATCTAGGTATGGCATGAGCTGGAATCAAGCAAAATCGAGTATATAGTATTTGCATGTGACAGACTCGGCGAGTCGTTCATCGGACTCGGCGAGTCGAGTCGCGAGTCCCCGAGTTTCCCCCCTTTTCGTGTTTGCGGAGTGGAGTAGTGAGTCATGGGGTGTGACTCGGTGAGTCGGAAGCCAGACTCACCCATGAAGTAACTCGGCGAGTCAATGCCCTGACTCGGCGAGTCCAAGTCAATCTTCTTGCCTCAAGAACAGACTCGGCGAGTTGTTCATACAACTCGGCGAGTCTCAGCATAGCATGTTCTTCGGATGAAGATGAACTCGACGAGTTGTTCATACAACTCGGCGAGTAGGATGAAGGACTATGGGACATCGGTTAGAAGAAAACTCATCGAGTCAATGCCTAACTCGACGAGTAAAGACGAGATTATGGTCAATCGAATGGATAGGGACTCGGTGAGTTAGCAAGCCAACTCGGCGAGTCGGGTCAATTGGAAGTTGACTTTGACTTTGACTCTTAGCTTGGTTAGGGATAAATGGTCATTTTACCCTGAGGTCGGTTAGCAGTATTTGACTGAGTGTTTTGTGGGAATTATAACCGGAGGATTTCCGGGGCAACAGCAGGAGAAGACAGTCAGTTCCCACGCAGATCAACAGCTACTTTGAGGTGAGTTACCTTCCAGTAGCGGTGGGTCTACGGCCACAATGCCGGCCCACCAGTAGGAATTGTATGATAGATGTTTGTCTCTGTGATATTCATCTAGGGTTGCTACTACCTGTGATATGTTATTGTGCTAGTATGATATGATGCTATGTGCTAGTGACAGTAGGGGGAGATATTCCCCCAGCATACCGGTCGATAGGGCCGAAGGGGCGGTCGTGCCCAGCCATGCTAGATAGATTATGTGATATATGTGTTATGTGGTAGTAGTAGGGGGTGAAATAGTCCCCAGTATCCGGTCGAGAGGACCGAAGGGGAGGCCAGCTCCCAGATATGCTAGTCAACATCCGGTCGAGAGGACCAAAGGGGAGACCAGCACCCAGATATGCTAGTCAGTATCCGATCGAGAGGACCGAAGGGGAGGCCAGCTCCCAGATATACTAGTCTGTATCCGGTCGAGAGGACCGAAGGGGTAGGTCGGGCACCCAGATATGCCTGACAATATATGTATGTTATGTGATTGTATGGTATGTGGTATGTTGGGGGAACTCACTAAGCTTCGTGCTTACAGTTTTCAGTTTTGGTTTCAGGTACCTCTTCTTCGAAGGGGAAGGAGTTGGCGCGGTAGCGGCACATCACATACATGCTTTGTATTCCGCACTATGAGATCTTCCTGGGGATTGTACTCTGACATTATTATGTTTTATAAAATGGTTTCCAGACACGCAACACCTTTTATGAAATGATATGATCGGTGAATGTTTTATTTCTAATGTTTTGCAAAGTATATGTTAAAAAAAATGAAATTTTTGGCTCGTATTTTTGGGATGTTACATTGTTATTGATTCACCTTTGAGGCTTTCCATGACTTGACTATTTTTAGCTTTATTCATGTTCTTGAAAGTTGAAAGGATGGATGTTTTTTTTGATGCTAAAGATTTTCAGATAGATAGATAGATAGATAGATAGATAGATAGATAGATAGAGAAGGAGATTAGTTTATGTTTATGATATGACTTTCCAGTAGGCTTGAGTTTGTGAGTTACTTAGGATGATGACGATGATGCCATTTAAGTTAGGAATATTTATTTTTAGTTTTGGTGTGTTTGAATACAAATTTATATATTGTAGGGATATTTTAGTTTATTATGGTTTTCTTTTTGGTCTCTTAACTTTTTTCTTTTTTGCACTCGGACCAGGGGTAGAACCAAAAATTTTTGTCCGCGGGTGGCAACACCAATGATCCATGCTTATTTTTTATTTATTTGAATTTTATAGCAACAAAATTTCAGTTTTTTTAATTTACTTTCACTTTTACAACAATTCATGGTTAAAATCTCATGCTTATTTTTTAATTGTGTAAAAGGGAAAACAAGTTTTACAATCGCCCCTTAATGGTATCACTCATTTTATCTTACCAACTAATGTTGTTTCTAAAAAGTTTATAGCAGTTGATGCTATATATTTAATATAGCTTAGAAAACATTTATAGCACATGATGTTATATTTTAGCACGTATTGGTAAGCCATTTACACTAAAAATAGAATACGATGAAAAAGAAATCTAGATAAGTAGGATGTTGTAATAAGAGAAATGAAAGTACAATGTTATATCAGGGAAATCAGTTGACTACGCTACTGACATGGCAGCATTCCATGTTGTTTCTGCCTATTTTTTTGGGTAAATTCACTAATTACTTATTTTCATGAGTTGTTTTAATTATGTTCTCTCCAATAGATGGCTAAACTGGACCAAGCCTGGTGCAAAAAAAAGACCGTTGTGATACAAAGTTAGAGTATAACAAGTTGATATCACAGAGCAATATGTGGCTAAGGTAAGTTTAAAATGCTTTCTCTACATAACCGTGATTTTTCATATTTTTACATTAGTATATATTTGTGTTTTGGGTCTAAGACTTTGTCTAATTGTGGGCTTTATAGGTCTGTAGAATATAAAGAACAGAACCAAGGAAAATGTCAGAGTTTAAGAGGTCCAAATAAGGTAGCTTTTATTGTACAAGTTGTTAAATTTATCGAACCTCAGTTAGAACTTGCTGAAAAAACAAGGAAATAGAAAAAAGAATAAAAATGGCCATTGGTGTCAAAAAGAACAATAGATAACATCCGTGATTTGACTGAAACGCCCATTATAATTTCTTTATGGATCCTTCCTGTAGAGACTCATATCTACATCTATAATTAGCTTCCGATACAATATTCATGAACATGCTAATCAGTTTGATGTTACATACGATATAACTAAAGTGAGGACATTAAGATTCTTGAAGGTAGCTTCCTTTCATAACAATATATGTTTTTTTGCAGTCAATTCACGAGTTGACCTTTTTCTTTTGTTCTTTTGACTTTTGACTTTATGAGCAGGATTTGACATGGTCATCAAGTGTACATACAAGTATGTGCCTCCTGCCATTCAAAGGATCCCAATAGTTTAAATTGATGGTATAGATCCCAACAATTGCAAGTTTCCTTACTCTAGGTATGCTCCATTTTATAAAATTTCTTTTTTGTTTTTGGCATTTGATTATAAAAATGAAATCACTAAGGGTATTTTTGGAAATTAAATCACTGTTTTTTCGTTTCCAAACATGTGAGTTTATCTACCAGAATCGGTGTTCTCACATGGCCAACTTTATGTAGCATTGTCCAGAGGAATATAACGTGTTATTACAAAAGTATTCGTAAAGCCAGAAAAAAAAATGTCTGATCATGATGCCATCTACACATCAAACGTTGTATATAAAGAAGCATATGTGATTAATAAGGCACAATTAATAACTCGTTATTTTACAATTGTTACAATATGTATCGTGTATAATCATTGATGTGTAATCATATTATGTTTATTGCAAAACATTGCATTATATTCATGCATCAACTTTTATCTATAAGTGATCTAAAAGAACAAAAATGTATGATTATACATTCTTATTAATACGGAAGTAACACGTAAATTTATTTATCAACATTTAATTGTAAGAATGAAAGAATTATCAATATTTAGTAATTTGGTTAATAATTAACTGTTTTTATCATTTAATCTAATAGCCACAAGGAAACTATTCAACGAAATGGTTTATATATATATATATATATATATATATATATATATATATATATATATATATATATATATATAAATAATTCGATCAGTTTGATTTTGTTTCGGTTTCTTATATTTACGAAACTGAACCAAAACCGAAATTTTTGATTTATGAAAACCCTAAACCTAAATCGTTGGTTTTTTTTTTCAAGTTCAGTTTTTCTCACCCCTAGTAGAAATTATACTTAGACACGTTTTAATATTTATTAGAAGATAAATGATGCAAAATGTAGGTGCATGAACCTAAGTGTGAAAAAATTTTAAAAGTAGGTTGTTATTGTATGCAATGTTAAATGTTTAGATAAACAAGAATATGATTGAAGAACACTTTGGATATGAAGAGTGGTGTATTTAAACCATCATGTATCATTGCTCAAAACTGAAGTTTTGAAGTTTGCTGAATTTTTTAGGAAATAAGGGGTTATCTCCTAACATATATGAATTTTGTTATTTTATATATATTATCTAATGTATCTAGGATTGGTATTACTCACTAGGCTTCCTAACTCAAATATATTATTTTGATGTGTGCTCAAATTAGTAGTACTCTAGTAGTGGCTTATGGAGATCAATGAGCTTCTATGGACTTTTATAAAATTCTTAGATGAAAGAAATAATATATCATTTGTAAATAATACTTTGGTCTCTTTTATTGAATGTTGTATTTCACATATACACATTTATAAACCTGTTTTCTTATTAAAAGACTCGATATTTTGATTTTGTTGAAAATTACTTATAAGGTTTTTGAAACCTTTTAAAAGATGATTTTATATCACTATAATAAAAATTATCAAGGATTAATTTACACAAGTTGTATATATAAAGTCTTGTGTCATCCCCAAATTCCAAGTTTTCTATGTATGATTTGGAAAGGGTTTGGTTGCTTCTAATGGCTTCATATGAACTATATAAGAGTGTTTAAGAGACATATGAGGCTAATTAGGTTACGTTTAGATCAAGAACAAAAGAAACATATGTCTTAATGTTGGTATTTACATAGGGTTTGTTGGCTGGGGTTGGGCCGAATAAAAGGTGGTAGGAAGAGAAGACTCTTATACACTTAGGCCATCCGTTATACCCACCACTAACCACTATAGTGGTGGGTACCACATCATCACCACTAGCTACCACTAAAAGGTTGGGATACTCACCATTATATCCATCTTATTTTTTGATTATTAAAATAATTTTTTTTAATTAATTAAATTGTAGAGAGAGATGGAAAAAGGTAGAGAGAGACAGAGAGGAATAGAGAAAGAATGAAGCTGATTGGGTGTGGTGATCCGTGCTCCTCACCACAGATGACCACGAAAGTGTTCCACCACTAGCCACCACTAACATTATGGGATGGTGTTCACATTTGTGGTTAGTGGCCACATAGACCACGGAAGTTCTCCTGATGACCATATATACCAGAAGGCCTTATGAATATTTCTTTCTAGTAAATGATTTACATTAAATGAGAGTATAAATACATATTACAAAGTCAAACGGGCCGGACTAAGATTCATTATATACTTATAAAGCTAGCATTTTTCCTTTCACCACATTCATTTGAAACTCCCATTCATTTTTTCTTTCACCACATTCATTTGAAACTCCCATGACTTTTTAATTTCTTTATAATAATGATTATAAGTTGGTTAATAAGGTTAAATAAATATAAAACCTAAAGTGTAATCATAATAAACTAAATTTCAATATTAAAAGAATATATTATCTTCTACTTATAAAGTTATGTTTTTAATTTTTAACATATTATACTTAATTTATTAGGTCTAATATGTTGTTGTATGCAAATCATTATTATTTTAAAGCTACAACTTTCGAACAATTTGTATAAAATACTTAAATTGTTAATTTAAATATAACCTTATAGGATCAACTTAAATATAAATTTTTGTTCAACTTCAACAACCTAAAAAATATTTTGTAAATAGTTAAACTTTTGAACAATTTGTATAAAATACTTAAATTGTTAATTTAAATATAACCTTATATGATCAACTTAAATAAAAATTTTAGTTCAACTTCAACAACCTAAATAATTTTTTGTAAATAGTTAAAAGTGATAAATTGTAGTGTCTTTCTAATAATGATTATAAGTTGGTTAATAAGGTTAAATAAGTATCAAGCTTAAAGCGTAATCATAAATAAACAAAATTCAATATTAAAATAATATTTTTATTTCTACTTATAAAGTTATGTCTTTAACTTTTAACATATAATATTTAATTTATTAGATTCAATATGTTGCTGTACGTAAATCATTATCAATTTAAAGCTACACCTTTTGAATAGTTTGGTCAAAATACTTAAATTGTTAATTTAAATAAAACATTACAAGGTCAACTTCAATATAAATTTCAGTTCCACTTAAAAACCCAAAGAATATTTTGTGAATAGTTAAAAATGATAAATTGTAGTGCGAAATGCAAAAACTAATTTGTAATATCAATTTAACTAAAATATTTCCTAAAGATATGTTTATAATCGTTAAAAGTTTTCAAATAATTATCTTAAAATAACTTACAATATCAATAGTTAAAAATAACTCTATATAAATGATTATATTGTTACCTTTAAAACAAAAAAAATTGTTTGATGGTTTAAATAATTACAATGATAGAAATTAAAACGTTAAGCAAATAAATTTTAAAAAATTAATTAATAATAACTACAACTATAAATAACATTAAATTATATATTATATTTTATTTTATTCATGAGTAACCCGCAGGTAGAGGTCATTCAAAAGATTAAGATTATGCAGTTTTAATAAATGTATATATTATCATATAATTCAAAATAGAGTAAATTACATGAATGGTCCATATGGTTTAGAGTAATATGTGTGTTTGGTTCTTGAATTTTTTTTTAACTCGGAAGGTCCATACTATTTGTTTTTGTTACACACTTGGTCTATGTCTTACCTAAAAAAACTATTTTCCCTTTATTTTCTAATTTATTTAAATAAACACACCCCCAACCCCACCCATTCACCTTACCTTACCTACCCCACAATTTTTCCCAATTTAAATAATAGTCTTTTTAGGTAAGCCAAAGACCAAACGTATAACAAAAAAAATTGTAGGGACAAAGCGCGTAACAAAAACAAATAGTAGGGACCTTCTGAGTTAAAAAAATAAGTTAGGAACCAAGCACACAAATCACCCCAAACCATAGGGACCATCCGTGTAATTTACTCTTCAAAATAATCAATATATTATTTATTATATCAAATTTAACAATAACATTAATGTTATATTTAAAAAAACATATAAAGATTTTAATAGTTATATAGATGCTTCTGTGCAATGGACGGAAATTCGCCTAGCCTAGTTAATACATATACTAATATACATGGGTGTGTACTATACAATATTTTATGAATCCGTTAAGTTTGACAATTGTCATACACTCATATGGGAAATCCAAAAGGGCACCTTATGTTAATTGTTATGGCCTTATCATCTTCCATGTACTAGGTAGGAATTTCGTTCTTTGTTAAATTATAGAACTATAGTAACCACAAAGTTTATTCTCGGTTAAATATAACTTCAAAAAATTGTGGGAAATCAATCAATCATTAATCATATATAAGATGGTATGAGCAAACGTCTCTTACCATTTTAGGCACAATTTCACTCTTAAAACATTTTCCAATAAATTATAAAACTTGGAAACCATTGAACGGCAATGGCAACACGCATGTGTGATAATTATAGACCGATATTCCCACGCCTCTTGTAGATATCTTTCCAAAGGAATTGATTTGTTAGAGTCCCAATTCATTAATTCAAGGAAGCCCTTAATTATAGACAACTGTATCAGCAATACATATATCATGCAACGAGATTTGTTGCCATAAACCAACATCTTCAAGCATCTATTCTATTCATATATGGGTATGTTTATAAATGTTTGCAGGTATTTTATATACGTCTCAGTACCCAAAAGAAAAGACGCGTAGAGATTATGGAGGGTATATATTCGTTTTTGTTATTCAAACGAATATGAGCAGACTTTAAATTTGGCAGAAGCTACTATTTTTCATGAATTAAATATGAATGTTACGAGTATAAAGCGCACCGATTTCATAGAAGAAAACTCATGATTATCGCTCCTTTTCTCGCTGCCTATATCTCTTCATTCCAAAACGACGAAGAAATGCCAGAAGTTGTAGGAGAAAGTAATCTTTTTTCAGTGGGCTATGCATTGCCTGAAAGAAAGATTGAAGCTTTCATGGTGCCATCATTCATAAACTACGCAAGAGAACGAGGGATTGATTTCATCCCCATTGACGTTTCCAAGCCACTCACCGATCAAGGTCCCTTCGACTGCATCATTCACAAGCTTTACGGGGATGAATGGGACCTCAATCTCAAGGATTTCTCCGACAACAACCCTAACGCCACCGTCATTGACCACCCCTCCGCCATACAACGCCTCCATAACCGCATTTCCATGCTCGAACCTGTCTCTCAACTCAACATACCTCAACTCAACATCCCAAACCAAATCCTTGTTCGAGATTCCGAGTCTTTGAAAAACGTCGAAACTACAAAGGATTTGAGTTTTCCGGTGATCGCGAAATCTCTGATTGCAGACGGGTCTCCAAATGCACATACTATGTCACTAGTGCTGAATCACGAAGGGTTAACCAAAGGGCTAGAACTGGAGCCACCATTGATACTGCAGCAGTTTGTTAACCACGGTGGGATCATCTTCAAGACTTACGTAGCCGACGACTACGTGGAATGTGTGAAACGGAGTTCGTTGCCGGACATTTCAGAGGAGACCTTGGAGAAGATGGCGTCAGAATCCAATGGCGTCATGAGCTTCTCCAAGATATCAGGTGCTGTAATGGCCTGTGATGACGGATGGAGTAATAACAACTCCGATGAGAAGCTTAAGATGCCGGCGCCTGAGTTTCTTGAAGAGGTGGCGAAAGGCCTGAGACAGGCTCTTGGATTGCACCTGTTTAATTTGGATATGATTAAAGATGATAAAGGAGATGGGTTTCTTGTTGTTGATATTAATTACTTCCCAGGTTACGAGAAATTACCTTCTTATGAAACTGTAATGACTGATTTCTTTTTGAATATAAAAAAGTCACAGGAGGAAAAGAAGATGACCACGAATTGAAGGAGCTCGTCGAGGTTGACGAACCACAGGTTTAGAATTATGTTTTTGTGTGGATGATGGAATTTTCAACCACAATCAGCATCTGATTCCAATATACTAGTTTTAGGTTTAACTTTTGGGCTCATTTATGTATCGTAGCGTAAGGGTATGCATGATTATGTACCATATTCGTTCCAGAATTAATCGATTGGAATTTATGTCGTCCGAGTCCCATTGTTTTCATGCTGACACGATCGTTTGATACAAACCCGAATCTTAATGGAAGTGGGGGATTCATAACTAAAATTAATAGGGTTCGTATACATAAAAAGATTAAACAAAAATAAAAACATTAAAAGTTTTCTGAAAGTTTAAGAGTTTTTTTTTTTGACTTTTTTTAGCAAAAATTGGTTAGAAAAGAGGGATTTTCAACACATTGATGGTGCCAAAAGGGATTATTTCAGCTGAATAGAAATATTTGGAGAGTTTTTCTTTTTCGGTAAATTATGGGGTGGGGTCCATGCACCCAAACGTGTTTGGAAGCAATCAAACACTAAAATCTATGTCAGTATCAGCCAAACTACGTATTTTTATCCGGACTCATTGGTATTTTTCATATATCATGTGATTTGTGTATTGTTGTAACAATCAATTTTAAAAAGACAGTTTTAAAAATTAATTTTTATTATTTCTATCCCAACAATCATATGATAACACCCAACCCCTTAACTGGTTTACCAAAGAAACAGAGTAAAGCCCAATTGAAGATCAGCCCAAATAAGTGAATTGCTAAAGGCCTATAGCAAGCTTGTTTGGGAGTTGGAGGGTAAATCTGTCTTTTATTATTATTATTATTATTATTATTATTATTAGGTAGTATGTTATGCTTGTGCCACTATCTCAGCTGGGGGAGCTTTTTGAGTGGGGGGACAGCAGCCTTTTGGTTGTCTGGAATGCTTTTGTCCTCTTCTCCTTCTAGAACCCGGTATTTAACTATTTAGGGCATTGAGAATTATATCGTAAAGTTCTTCTAGAAGTTGGAGATCCCCCCCCCCCCCCCCCTCTCTATTAGTTTGAATATTCAAACCATTCTACTATCTTAATTATAATCCGTTACTATTCCATTGATTTACGTAGCTTTCTGAGGCCTTATCATCACATCATAAATATTCAAACCATTCTACTATCTTAATTATAATCTGTTACTATTCCATTGATTTACGTAGCTTTCTGAGGCCTTATCATCACATCATAAGGCCGGACGGTATGAAGTGCGGGGAGGGGTGCAGGACATTTCCCCCATTCAAGAACACCGCACCGTAGGTGCGGGAAGCGAGACGCGGGAAGAGGGTAGGGGTGGGGATGCCGCGTTAATATATATATATATATATATATATATATATATATATATATATATATATATATGGTTATGTTATTTTGTTTTCACTATCTATTGTGTGCATGTATGACTGATTCTGGACCAATCATTTTAGTTATTTTAAGAAAGTAATTAATGCATATTACATGTTGAAGATATAATATGTATTAATTACATCTTCAGCATTTAATATGCATTAATTACTTTCTTAAAATAACTAAAATGATTGGTCCAGAATCAGTCATACATGCACACAATAGATAGTGAAAACATTTGAACCTAACTATATATATATATATATATATATATATATATGTTTTTTGTTCTTTTTTTTTAAAATATAAATACCACAACATCCAACAATTTTTTTATCTCATACCTTATATTTCTCTCTAAAAAATATTAATCAAAATGTCATTATCTTCATCATCTGATTTGACGGCTCTAGAGGAGGCTAAGTTTATCGGTTCCATTATGGCGAAAACGGTTGCATACTATCAAAACCGACTAGACGAAACATCACGTGCACAATCTAAACCAAGAAAGCCACGGTTGCATAGAAATCACGAAGACGGACACGATCGTCTTATAGAATATTATTTTGCAGATGACGATATCTACGCTGTAAAGTTTTGGCGTTGGTTCCGGATGAGGAATGAACTATTCTTACGTATTGTTGGGGATTTGGAAGGTCGTTTTCCATATTTCTAATGGAAAGTTGGTGCAAGGCGGATAAAATGTTTCTCTCCCATTCAAAAATGCACGGCTGCAATAGTGCAATTCGCAGTGCCGGTGAAGACCAGGGGCAAGCAGGACTAAGGCACAGGGCCCATTCTTTTATGGGGCCCATTTTTTTTAACTATATTGAGAGTAGCCCATGAATGTAAAATTGTGAAGGCCGCAAAAAACAAACGGGAATTTCCTTCATTTGTAATTAGTCTATAAATCAACTTGTCCAGTCCACATTTGTAATTAGTTGATCAATGAATTGAGTTTGGGACGCACGCAAACGACGAACGGCAAAAAGAAGGCAGAAGCGATTGGCCAATTGCGATTGATTACAAGCTTAGCGCTTTATCCAACATTCCAACGAGTTGGCGACCATCGATAGGAATTACCCTTTGATTGAGTTTAATCAATCACTAATTGCTAACCAGGTAAAGGGTTTTAATTTTGCAATCAAACACTCAAACTCGAATTGAACTTACAGAATTGAGAATTGGTATCAAAATTGTTTATTGTTGGTTGTAATTTTGTATTTCCTTGCAAAATTAGATTAGAGTTTTATAATTTTAGTTTATATATATATATATATATATATATATATATATATATATATATATATATATATATATATATTCTTTTTACAGTAAAACAAGAAATCTAGAATATATTATATATGTTATCACTTATCAAGATTTAGAATAATAGAATTCAGTCAATTTCATTCAACATTTATGTATCACATTTATACTTTATGTCTTTATACTAATATACTTTATGTCTTTATACTAATATACTTGAATGAAAAGATTATCATAATCACTTTATTAGATATAACTTGAATGGTATATGAAATTTGAATGAATGTTGATTGTTAAATGTTGAACTTTTAGTGATGAAGTCGAAACAACCATCTGGTAGTCAAAAACGTAAGAAAAGAAAACTAGATGAAGAAAAGAGAAAGGTTGACGCGGGTGCCCTAGATAAATTTATCTATAGACAACCTGTTGAAGAGCACGTTGAAGAGAATGTTAAAGAGCATGTTGAAGAGAAAGAGCATGAAGAAGTAGAAGTAGAAGAGGTAGAAAATCAAGAGCACGTTAAAGAGCTTGTTGATATATGTGATCCAAGAAGGTGGGAAAAACTTAATTATGATGAGATTAAACTTTTGGTCGAGAAAGGTCCTAAAAGAGATACTAGTATTATTAATGGTCCCTATGATAAATTTGGTAGACGATTTTCCGCAGCTTTATATACTAGAACTTTACCAAATTTGGAGAAGTGTGATAGAGAATGGCTAGTATATTCAAAAGAGCAAGACAAATTATTTTGTTTCTGTTGTAAAGTATTTAGAAAAGGGATTTCGAAAGGTAAATTGGATGGTGAAGGTTATGCAGATTGACATCATGTTACCACTAGGGTTAAAGAACATGAAATTTCCTTGGATCATCTTACAAATAGGAGTAAGTGGTTTGATATGCGTAAAAGATTGAACTTGAACGAAACAATTGATAAAGTTCAATACGAGCAATTCAAGAAAGAAAGAGATTACTGGAAAGTAGTCCTTTTGAGAATCATTGCAGTCGTGAAGTTTCTTTCTAAACATAATTTAGCATTTCGTGGATCCAATGAAAAGTTGTATAAAAAAGGTAACTATAAATTGTTTTTTTGTTCCAATTCCACCAAATATCTTTTTCTTAATTAAGATGTCTGATTCCACTTCTTATTTGTTAATTATATTTAATAGGTAATGGGAATTTTTTGGGTGTCATTGAAATGTTGGAAGAGTTTGACCCGGTTATCAAAGAGCACGTACGGCGGATCACAAATGACGGGCTTCATGTGCATTATCTTGGCCACACGATCCAAAATGAACTAATACTTTTGATAGCTCAAGAAATTAAAAAAGAACTTATCAAGAGGATAAAGGAAGCAAAGTACTACTCAATTATACTTGATTGTACTCCCGATTCAAGTCACCAAGAACAGATGACTATAATAGTGAGATATTTAAAGTTATCATATAATTCTGTTACTGTCGAAGAGTCCTTTTTAGGTTTTTTGAATGTTGATGATACCACTGGAAAAGGATTATTTGATATTACATTTGAGGAGTTAAAGTCTCGCGGTCTTGAAATTGATGATATGTGTGGTCAAGGCTATGATAATGGAGCAAACATGAAAGGAAAACACCAAGGAGTGCAAAAGAGATTTTTAGATATAAATCCTAGAGCATTTTACACTCCTTGTGGTTGCCATTCTCTCAATCTAACATTATGTGATATGGCTAACAAATGTGTTAAAGGAAAAAACTTTTTTGGATTTATCCAAAGCATTTATACTATCTTTGCAAATTCTACTAAGAGGTGGGAAATTTTGAAAGATAATGTTAAATTTTGGAGTCTTAAGTCATTGTGTCAAACTCGTTGGGAAAGTCGGGCTGAGAGTGTAAAGGCTATTAAACTGCAACTTGTGGATGTCCGGGAAGCTTTACTTCAAGTTGGAGAAAATGATAATGATGCTGCAATTGCTAGTGAAGCAACTTCACTGGCAGAAAAAGAACTTAGTGACTTTGAATTTTTGGTATCAACTGTTATTTGGTATGAAGTACTAAACCATGTGAATATTTTAAGTAAGAAGTTACAATCAAAGGATATGCATCTTGATAATGCTATTACAGAAATAAACAAATTGATTGGCTACTTCAAGGATTATAGAGAAACTGGTTATTCAAAAGCGATTGTTGAAGCTAAGGAGATTGCTATTGAAATGGGTATCAATCCAATATTTCCACAAAAATGTTTGATTGAAAGGAAAAAAGATTTGATGAGAGTTCAAGTAGGGAAGAAGTTTCATTTACACCTGAAGAGAATTTCAGAGTCAATTATTTCTTGTACATTGTTTATCAAGTCATTTCTTCTCTTGAGACAAGATTTGAACAATTCAAAGAATATGACAAAGTATTTGGTTTTTTATTTCCACATAATTTGAGAGGAATTGAAGATAAAGATCTTAAGTCGTATTGTCATCGTCTTGAAAATGCACTCAAGTTTGAAGAAAGATCGGATATCAATGCCGATGAACTTTATACGGAATTGAAATTATTTGAGACATTGAAAACCAATGAATTTAGCAACCCTATAGATGTTTTGAAGTTTTTGAAAGAACTTGATTATTTCCCAAATGCATGCATTGCATATAGAATATTGTTGACTATTCCAGTAACGGTCGCATCTGCAGAAAGAAGTTTTTCAAAATTGAAGTTTGTGAAATCTTACTTACGCTCCACAATGACCCAAGAAAGACTTAGCGGTTTGGCGATGATATCTATCGACCCAAGTATAGACTACGAATATTTGATCAACCAATTTGCAATCAAGAATGCTAGAAGAGCTTCACGGATAGTTGGTTAGCTGTTACAATATGTAATTACTTATTAAAATCTATGATTTTGCTATGTTTATTGATATAAGTTTATTGTCCTTTTAATTAAAATTTAGTTTATGAAATTTAATTCGTTACATGTTAAGGCCTAAGGGCCTTTTTTATTCGCCTCGTCCTGGGCATTTGAATCCTCAGGACCGGCCCTGGCAATTCGTCAGTTAGCATACAGCATGGACGCAAACAAATGGGAAGAGTATTTTAGGATGCCAGAGCGTACCGTGCGGGAGTTTGTGTACAAGTTCTGCAAAGCGATATGTTTGGTTTATGGGCAACGATATTTGCGCAAACCAACTATCAACGATATCCACCAATTGTACACGGTGCATGAAGGCAAGCATAGATTCCTTGGAATGCTAAGTAGTATTGATTGCATGCATTGGAGTTGGTCATTATTCCCCAACGCATGACATGGTCAGTACATGAGAGGCGACCACAAAGAGTTGACGATCATTCTAGAGGCTATCGCAACACATGATCCTTGGATATGACATGTATTCTTTGGTCCAGCTGGTGCAAACAATGACATCAATGTGCTAGACCAGTCGTCGGTATTCAACGATATCTACCTTGAAAAGTCGCACGATGTACCTTTTCAAGCAAATGAGGTAGCATATAAGCGTGGATACTATCTTACTGACGGTATATATCCTCTCTTGTCTGTTTTTGTGAAATCTTTTACATGTTCTAACGACCCGAAAAGGAAAAAGTTTAAAGAGGCGCAAGAGTCAGTTAAGAAGGATGTGGAGCGAACATTTGGTGTACTTAAAAGACATTGGCAAGTACTAACGGTCGGGGCAATGTCTTATCAAGTGAAAAAGTTACAACACGTAATGTATGCATGTATCATATTGCATAATATGATTCTTGAAGACGAAGGAAGAGTGATATGCCGGTACAACGAAAATGAAGTTTTGCCAAATGTCGAAGGAGTAGTCGTTGGTACACAAGAGTATAGGGTGAATAGAAGAGAAATACACAATCGCGACATTCATCACGCCTCTCGTGCTAATTTGGTGGAGCACATTTATGAGGCTCATATTCAGCCATCGATACAGTTTTATCACGATGATTTGTTTAATGAATCAGACGAGAATTCTGATATGTTCATTGAGAGCGAAGATTCCGACGACGAGAGTGACGTCGGGAAGAATGATGCAGACAGTGAAGAGGACAATGATTCCGAGTGACATATTTTGGTTTATTTAAAATTAGGATATTAATTATAATTTCTATGTTGTGGATTGTTTATTTTTTGTTTGTGTTTTTTTTTTTAAATTTTATACTTATTTAAATATTTGTAATTTTTATTTTGATTAATGAAATGCTTTTTATTTTTAATTAAATTTTATGTTTAGTATTAATTTAAAAATTATAAATTATAAAAAAATTAATTTTATTAAAAAAAAATGAGAGAAGCTCTTCTCACCCATTCCTTGGGTTTTAGATGAAGGAAAGAAAAATAAGGGAAATGGTGGTACGGCCCACAAAAAGTGAAAGAAGCTTCCCTCTTATACCCTCCGGTCTAATTAAAATATAACATCTACTTGTGTGGTATGGAGTTCTTTACATGTTTAGTTGAGTTACTAGTAGCCTAAAAATGGCATTATCATATTTCTAGAATTATATCTTTATCCAAATCCTTGCATACCCAAGGAAGGCTTGCCCCCCATCCTAAAAAAAATAATAATAAATAATAAAACTAAGACATCGAAGATAATAATGGTCGCGTTGATGTTGATTCTTCCATTCCAACACATGCTTGAGGCAAACAAGGTGGACGATATGCACATATGGCTTCACGGCAAGAAGCATCATTTGGACCATCTTTGTCAAATTCATCATTATCCTTCGCATCCTAACCAACAAAATAAAAATGCAACCTTCATGAGGGCATTAACGTCTTTTCCACAAACACAATCCAAGAAATCCAAATGTACCTTTACTGAGCATTTGTTAAACGTAGGAAGAAAACGGAACTTGGAATACTCATTGTAAGCAATAGTGACAAGAAGGATTGGTATTGTCGCAAAAGATGCAGAGGGCTTTGACTTTAGTCCAAACAGACCAATCATGGTGATTTGCATGATAATGATGGCTACAACCACATGGTGATGAAGGTGGGGCCAATACTGCCCACATGTCTCGTATGTAGTTTCATACACATCTTGCATCTGTATGCACATTATTAATTTATAATCACACCTAAATTGTCAAAAAAATATCATTGTTATTTACAATAAAGAGCAAACCTGATTGATGAATACCACATATCCAAGAAGAAAGTAGACAACTAGAAACGGAAGAAGCAATGGTGCAATCACAGAGTACACGATTCCAACAAGAAGAAAGAGAGAAACAAAGGGAATAACTCTATAATAAGGAAATGAATAAAGATAATTGGATTTCTTTTTTCCTCGACCCCATGTATGCATTTTTAAAATATCCCATGTAAGCAATCCAGGTTGAAGAATCTCAAGGGAAAAACCAGATAACCCACTCGTCAAAATGTATGTCATAAAGAAATCTGCCTGAACATATATAAAAACAAATTATTAAATCAATATTCCAAAATTAAAATCTTGAAAATGTGATTACTCACTCTAGCAGACACAGCCCTAGCAAGGCGACTTGGTATGTCTTTTGGGTTAATGAAAGATTTCCCAATTTGATCAAGTAAAGAACCGGATAAAACAGTTAAAAAGAAAACATTTCCCATTAAAAAATAAAAAACCATATTGCTAGCTTTTTGTTCTTGTCGACTTCTTGAAACATATCCTGCTAATCTTGCCATTCCAGACATAACAAAAGGAACAACATAAACAAATCCACTAAGAATCACACTTGGAAGATATCCTGTAATAACTGAGCTCAATCCTGGTCTGTAGAAATGGAACACAAATTATTATTTTTTTGAATAAAATGGAAAAAGATTTTAAATGTATACAAAATTAAAACTTACATCAATTGAACAGCCATGGCTGGAGGGAACCATTTTTTAAGTTTTTCAAACTGTGCTATTCCTTGGACTGCAGTTACTGGAATAGCAAAGAATATAGTGAAAAGAATTTGTGTGACAAATACTCCAGTTCTATAAAGTACCAAATGTTTATAAGGAATTGAAAGATTCTTCCACAATACATCTCTAGGCTCTGGAGCCATTTGAGTGATCCACATTAATGGATTTGGATGTTGTTGTGTTTGGGAAGCAAGGGCAGCATCCCAACGTGACCGAAATGTAACAAAAGCAACAGGTAGTTCCTACAAAGTAGAAATTAAACAGGGGGTAATATGGTAAATTTTTTTGTATGTGAGAGTAAAAATTACGAAAATTAGTACCTCAAGATGGTTTCCAGCATATAGAATTTGATAGGAATGAAAAGCATTAGGGTGGTATTTGGAGAAGAAATGATCAACATTGCAACTAAATGCTTTGTGTTCATCGCATAAAGGAACTCGGCGAACAAGAACAGTGAGTTGACTCGGTTGATCCCTTAGGTTACGAAGTTGCTGAATTCTTTTCATAAGGACAACCTTGTATTCCTAGAGATCACATGGGTAGGAAGGAGGTCACCTGTTATGAATTTGAACCTCACAAAAATATTCAAATGAAATAAAAAGTTTTAACTTCATAAATGCACTAGTACAACATATATAGGCAAAAAAAAAAAAAAGTAAATGAGTCACTACCTTGTGAAGCAGATATATTCCCAAAAAAGATATAAAGCATAATGATGAAAAGTGAACCCAAAGCCTGTGGAAAGAAAAAGAAGTGAATTATATGCATTTCTTGAATAATAATAATTTGGGTTCAGATAGTACTTAAGTGATTAAGTCATACCTATTTGATCCTTTAGGTATATTGGAAATAGTGAAAGAGTCCATGGAACGAGTATTTGAAGATGGTCCATGGGAGACAGAACAGTTGAGTGGTAGAAGAACCATCAATCCAACACCAGAGCATACCACAAAAAACTTTATCCTGTCAAGTCAATTCATGCAACAATTTTAATACATTAAGATCAGTAGTCTTGAATTACTAAGAATATGAAACATGCTTGGGAATAACAAGATTCTTGTTGATGACTTCTAATCTGGTCATGTAAGAGTGTTAATTTGTAACGAGTTTGAAGTAGTTATAAGTTTTATAACTCTGTTAATGGAGTTTGAATCTTGTTTTATTGCCTCTTTGCAACAATTTTAATACATTAATACTATCTTTGGTTGAATCTTGTTTTATTGTTTCAATTTCATATATGAATCGTGTTTTATTTCATATAGTTCACTGATAGCAAATCAAAAGGGGAGAAGAGATAGCAATCCCTAATTTGATAAACTGACACATCATCATTTCCTGATTTTCATCTCAATAGAACTGATAATCAATGACTACAAGTAATTCATGCATTTTCAATGGAAGAACCTAAACCAAATTTTAACACTTAAAGGTTACTAACAAAGAAGCAACGATTACTCATCAGTGACAGTTAGATACTAAATCTGATTTCAGATGAGATTAACCATAGCCTCAACTCCATCAACTCGATGCAAACTAAAAAAAAAAAGAAACATCGAAGAAATTATTCTAAATTTTGCGATACAACGCCAACAATTTACAAAAAGACAAAAAAAAAGGTGGGGAAAGGAAAGGTAGTTTTGGTTACCCGAGTTTAAAGAATCTTATGAGAACGAGTGCATCAAGGCCGAGGCTACAAAGGATTTCGTCCTCCGTCACTTTAACAGCATCGCGGATCCAATCAAGCGACGGTAAGAATCGGGTGAAGGAATGATCGAAGGAAATGGTATGTTGATGGCGAAGAGAGAGACGACGAGGGTAGTATATGTTGGCATTGGAATGGTGTTTCCGGAAGATGGAGAAGAGACAGATGATGACAAGTGCAAGGCCTATGTTGATGGCCGCCGATGCTATTAAGCTCTCCGCGTTCATTTCATTGATTTTCCGGCTGTTCGACTGGAGGATGAGGATGACGATGACGGAAGAAAATTGCAGGCTGAGACTGACGTCTGAGGCATGAGCGTGTATGGGGTGCTTGCCACCTTTGATACCACGTGGCGAAGCTTAAGCGAGTATTAACCAATATTTTGGCCAGTTTCGAGTTTTTTTTTTTTTTTTTTTTTTTTTTTTTTTTTACAAAACATCAAAAATGGTCAGGTTTTCCAAAGCCTGAAGTTTAGTCCCTAACAGAAGGTCCTAATGATTTCAAAATTTTTAACAAATGATATTTTCCGTTAACTCCGTTAGTTTTTGGTCGTTAAGTAGATGACATTTCGTCTTTTCACTACCACATGACCATTTATGAAGTTTTGTGTTATTTAAAAGAAATAATAATAAAAATAATTATTTAACATTCAAAACAAAGAACATGACCTTTTGTTCACCATTGACAACCAAAGGTGCTTACAAAAACCCTTACATATTCGTCCTCAGTCGTATTCTCCTCAGTCTCTCATCATTTAAAAATGAAAATGTAAATTAATCATTCCGTCTGTAGTTTAATTTGATTTTTCCTTTGTTTTCAGCCGACTTCGACGTAAGGCGGTAAGTGGTAACAGGTGTAAAGTAGGAGAGAACACTGGTAGCTTATGAGTTCTTCCTTTTTAGTGTAACTCCTTTTCTTTTCTTCATGAAACTAAGCTTGGGATTAAGTTGTTCATGTTGATTTCTGGTTAATTTAACAGGATGTTGATGTGGGAGGATGTTAAGAAATCACGACGATAGCTTTATGGAGGCATTTTCACCAACAATTGATGTGTAGCTTAATAAATTCACCATAGAATAGGTGTTTTCTCTTCTAGCTGACATCAGAATTGGAGCTAAACCAAATACACATATATATTTTCTATTGGGATTATGAGAAAATGAGAAATATACACATTAAACCAAAAATCATGATTTACTGGAATAAGTCATTTGTACCCCTCATAATGGAGCAGACATGGAGTAGGCTTCTAAAGCATCAGTTCACATTGTATTTGACATGGAATAGAATGAGAAAATCCCATAAGTATTCACCATGTGCATCCGTAATCTCAAAAAGTCATCTTGTATATGCATAAATCGATGGAAATTTCAGTAGATTCATACCTTGGAGAGGAATTGAGATAGTACAAAAGGTGTTGTACAGTCCAACAAACATTCAAGGTTTGTCGATTGCATTGATGATTCCAATTGAAGAATAGAGGGTGAAACTAGACTTAAGAACAAACGAGATAACCTGGATCACCGAATTTACAACGATAACCTGTGCTACTCTCGGGGAATCTAATTTGATTTTTATGTTTGGGTTTATGATAAGGAAAACGAAAGGATTTTCCACATTAATTTCGTTCTAATACCTTAAATTAGAGAAGTAGAAAAACAAGGGAATGTTGTTAATCCTTTGAAGGTCCCCAGAAACCGATGATTCCGACAATTAGAGTATCATTTTCTTTAAAAGATATGAAATCACCTTGGGAAACTTGAAAAGAAGTAATGCTGACTATTACATTATTAACAAAAAGCCTTCGATGACTTATCGGCTGCCTTGCTCGAGGAAGAGTTTCACTAAAATAGAGACGAACCGGAATAACGTCCGATCTTGTTTCTGGATTGAGTGGAAAAGGGATATATGAAGTTCGTTCTGTTCCTCTATGCATCTCTGTGATGGGTAAATCTCCATGAAAAAGGGGCTAGAAAGAAAGAAAAAAACACTCGAAAAATGAAAGTGAAACATGCATTAACGAAGGGGAAAATAATTGAAGCCGAAGAGGAAGGGAAGCACAAGTGATGTTTGAATTTATGGTGACTGGAAGCAAATAACACAGGTGTGTCCCGAGAGACCATTATATATTAAAATAATTATTTTTTAGTTTTTTTTATTTAAAATAATAAAAAAAACCTTCATAAATGGTCCCTAGTTATTGAAATGACGAAAATGCCCCTTACTTAACGATAGAAAACTGACGGAGTTAGGCGGAAGGACTAAACATTAAAAGTTTTGAAACCACCGGGACGATCCGTGAGGTTTTTGTAAATTAAGGACTAAACTTCAGATTTTCGGAAACCACAAGGACCATTTTTGAAGTTTTGTCTTTTTTTTTAAATTTTTTTAAGAAATAAAGGAATGACACAGCTGCTTGCGGCTTCTCCGATTAATGTAATATACAGAAAGGATTTCATATAACGTTTTTAGTCATCTACATATATGTATCTTCATTAAGATCAATATTCTTATGTTATTGTGTTTGATTTTTATCAGTTAGGGATGATTGCATTTGGTAATCTTCATTGAGATCAATATTCTTATGTTATTGCGTTTGATTTTTGACAAAACTGAAAAAATGGTACCTGTTGTATGCATTTTTTTGGAGTTTTAGTCCAAATCTCGATTTTTTTGGCTTCGTGGTCCTTTTGGCCATGTTTATACGTAAATTTGGGCCTACGTCTCTCTCTCTCTCTCTCTCTCTCTCCTATGCAAATCCACTTGCGATCCAACCCTCGTTCACAATCGATTCCATCATTAGAGATGCAATTTCTTTCTTACAAACATTCGATTCCATCATCAAAGATTTGATTTACCCTTTTCAAATAATCGATTCTTGCATTTGGATTGTATACCCTTCACCTTATTTTATTTTTGTTCCTTTACTAATTGTGTGAGATACAAACTGAAGATGAACACGAAAATTAAATCATGTGTAGGTGGTATGACAATAGGAAAAAACAACCCAAAATCGAAACTCAAACGATCCAGGTTGGCCATAGTAGACCTTTGAACCCACCATCTCATTTCCCTATTCTCTGGCCGACATCCCACTTAAAAATCAAAATCAAAAAATCAAAACTTGTAGCAATCCAGATCAAGTACAAAATTCAGATACAAAAATCAAACACAAACCCTAAACCAAAATTAGAAGAAGACCTAGAGCATGAAAATTTGTATTTTGAAGCGTATCTAGAGCATGAAATGTTGTAGATCGAAAATATTGATGAATGCCTAAACCAAATTAGAAGCTTTTTTATCACAGGTAAATCGAAGGTAGGAGCGAAGCCTGGGCCAGAGAAGATGAAGTGGACGACTGAGTCATTGTTGGAGAAGATGAAGCTTTTTTACCACCTATAACACTTCCTTTACCGGAAAATGTACCAACATTGACGAAGGCCGGTAGGCTTAGAGAACCGACTCTCTCTCTCTCTCTCTCTCTCTCGGACGCTAATATGTACCTAAACACCACCCCTCCTTCATAGAAACTACCTGCAACAACCCCATCTTCTTCACCATCATTAGCGTTGTTGCAGGTAGTTTCTATGAAGGAGGGGTGGTGTTTAGGTACATATTAACGTCCGATGGAGAGAGAGAGAGAGAGAGAGTATGTGGGCCCTTATTTTTTATTTTTTATATATAAATACTTATAGGGAAAAAAAATAAAAATGGAAAATAAATTAAATAAGGGCAATTTAGTCTTTTCAGTTTACCGAATGACCAAAATCACAAGCAAACTACCTCAAAATGACCACCAATCTAAAAAAAGTCGTGATTTGGACTAAAACTCTCAAAAATTGCATACGAGAGGACCGTTTTTACAATTTTGTCTTGATTTTTATAGGTTAGGTATGATTGTGTTTTGCTACGGTTTTATTCATTTATTTTTTTCAATATTATTTTTGTAATATTGATTTATACATGGTCAATGGGATTGATATTGTCTTACTGAATATCATTTCTATAACTTTGTCTTACACAAAGGTCATTATTGTAATTTTACTTTTTATAAAGAAAATTTCTATAATTTTACTGTTAGACATTCTTCATTCTTGTACTTAAGACCATTACATAATGTTTGTTTACACATATAATGTTAATTTCTATAATATGTTTCATACTTAATGAACATTATATAATTTAGATAGAGATCATTTCTTCGATTCTGTCTTATTTAATGACCATTATATAATGTGTTTTTCAACTTAAACCAATTCTGTAAAAACATGATAGACACCAAATATGTAATTCATACAAGTTAAAACTATAAGGACCAAACATGCTATTTAGGCATTTTTGCACTTTAAGAGGGATATAATTTATGCATTTCTTGTTATTTATGATTGTTGTTATGCCAACTACGATATATGTTATTGCAACGGTTATTGCGTTTGATTTTTATCAGTCGGAGATGATTGCGTTTTGCAACGGTTTTATTAATTTATTTTTTCGACATTATATTTGTAATATTGATTTATAGGTGGACAATGGGAGCTTTACTATGATATTGTCTTACACATAGAGAAGATCATTTCTATAACTTTGTCTTACACAAAGGTCATTATTGTAATTTTACTTTTTATAAGGACAATTTCTATAATTTTACTGTTAGACACTCTTGTACTTAAGACCATTACATAATACCATTACTTAAGACAATTACATAATACCATTTCTATAATATGTTTTGTAACGTCTTGTTTTGAGGCACTTTCACTTTTGACCCTTATATTGAGATTCATTATATTTTGGTCCTTAAAACGAAAGACTTGTAGCTGGGAGGGGCCAATATTGCCACTTTTGGATTTATAGGGCAGAGCCACGTACGTTGGGTCACATTTTATGTATGTAGGGCGTACATGTTGAAGTCTCAAACCCTAATATTTAGGGTTTGGACCATATTTATTCATCTTTATCTCTCAACCTTGGTTCTTTTCATCAACCTTCATCCTCTTGTAACCCTCATCCAACTTGTGAAGCATATTTAAGCTTGAGTGTGTGTGTTTTGTGCCTTTGAAGAAGAAGGAAGTACATACCATATTGGAGGAGTGAAGCACTTTAGATCCGGAATCACACCATCATTTGGCATCACTTGGAGGTATAAAGTTCTGAACTTGGTGAAGTATACTTAGATCTTGTTTTAGGCTTGATTTTATGTTTTTTTATCCCCTAAGTTTGGTATTATGAGTAGGGGTTACTCTAATCCCTTTGAGTTGTCCTTTTAGAGGTTTTGGAGCCTCTTGAGTCATAAAAATGTAATCTTGGACTCTAGTTTCTTCTCATGCATGGTCTTAATGGATTAAGAGGTTAGGATCTTTGGTGTTGGGCACTTATTGGCCATGCAAGATGTAACAACGTGAATTTTCAAAATAATTTCTCATTTTTAAAACATTCATTCATTCATAAATAATGTCAAACACATTGTATCAAATGTTATTATCACAAAACTTTTCCCCAGAATCTCTACAAAAAGTCCAATGCGAGTGTGTACGAATCATGCCGGCGCCTTCCCACACTCATCACTAGTACCTGAAACACATAACACAATAAATGTAAGCATAAATGCTTAGTGAGTTCCCCAAAATACCACATACAACAGATACGCCACTCAAGGCTATAATACGACCCTCCGGTCAATGTGTCTCAACGGGACCCTCTAGTCCCGTAGCTCGTGGGACCCTTAGGTCCGGTCATAGCTTGTTGGACCCTCCGGTCCGGTCTATATCATCATACAACATACAAATATCACATAGCACATAATCTCATACATAACGCATAAGACCCTCTGGTCATCACATAGTACCACTCTAGGTAACGTATAGTGAGAAGACTCACCTCGATGTCTCGGAAATATCTGACTCGGAAGAAGTATGATCTAGCCTCCGCCTAATCACACAAAGTAATACTCTCATAAATATAACTGTACTCAACCCTAAAAGTCAACAAGGTCAACAGTCAAACTTGACCCGACTCAGCAAGTGCACAAGGGCGACTCGGCGAGTCTACACGTGTCCATTGACTCTCTTAGATTCTCTCTTGGCACGTCGAGTACTTCCCTTGAATCGACGAGTTCCACCTGGCATGAATCGTGGGGCCACCCCGACTCAACTCGCCGAGTCTCAAGAACAACTCGGCGAGTTCCAACTTGAACTCAGACCCCTGACTCTCCCTGACTCACCAAGTCATTCCCCCAACTTGGCAAGTCCACTCACTGAGTGATTAACGGGCAACCTTCATACTACTCGCCGAGTCTATTCTTGGGACTCGGCGAGTTCATGCCATGCACAAACTCAAAACAACTTATGAGGTCAGATCTGTTCCATACAATCATAGATCTGGCCTCCCCAAGCATGATAATCACGTAAAGTTCGGACCTTGACACACATATAACATAGAAATGGTCCAAAATGGTGATTTAGCCCCAAAAATGACATTCCAAGCTCATGACTTCCAACATGACTCATAAAGCTCCAAGGTTTAAGGTCTCTGGACCTCTTTGGGTCTAGATCCATAACACAAAATCGAGGAGGGACCAAATACACCACTTAATCAATCTCTAAAAGGGTTAGGAAAACCCTAACACTAAGATTTAACACCAAAACTGAAGAAGGTCCAAGAATAATACCTCAATGCAATCTCTATGAGCTCAAAACCACCAAAAATCGCACCTCCTTCAGCCTCCTCTTGCCTTAAACACTTCCTTCTTGCAAAAACACCCACCAAATATCAAGATTGGCCTCTCCTTCCTCACAGACGCTCTAGATCTCTTTAGGGTTTCTCTCTGGGGTTGGTGGCCGTAAATGACGGCTATAAGGCCCTTTAAATAGGTCTCAAACCCTGGAAATTAGGGTTTCATTAAACAGCGTGGACTCTCCGAGTCCACTCATGAACTCGCCGAGTCCAGCTGTGAACTCGCATACAAATCCGTGACCATACTCGGCGAGTCTAGATGCCAACTCGTCGAGTTCCCCCACAAAACCCAAAAATAAAAGAACAAAATATCATACCTGGGAATCCGGGTGTTACAATTCTCCCCCACTAGAATCAAACTTCGCCCTCGAAGTCTCACTCTGCAAACAACTCCGGATGCTGCTCCCGCATCTCACGCTCCGGTTCCCAAGTCAACTCTGACCCTTTCCGATGCTGCCACTGGACCTGCACCAGCGGCACTTCCTTGTTCCTCAAAACCTTGATCTTCCGATCCCTGATCGCCACCGGTCTCTCGGCATAATTCAGGCTCGCATCCACCTGAATATCTTCTAATGGCACCATTGCCGACTTGTCGGCTATACACTTTCGCAACTGCGATACGTGGAAAATGTCATGAATCTGACTCAAATCTGCTGGCAACTCCAAACGATAGGCTACCCTGCCTACCCTCGCGATCACCCTGAAAGGTCCAATATATTGAGGCACCAACTTGCCCCTCTTCCTGAATCGGATCACTCCTTTCCAAGGAGAGACCTTCAGGAGCACGAAGTCGCCGACCTGAAACTCGAGCTCGGACCGACGTCTGTCCGCATAACTCTTCTGACGACTCTGAGCGGTCAATAGTCTCTGCCTGACCTACTGGATCTACTCTGTCGTCTGAAGCACAATCTCGGTGCTGCCCATCACACGTTGCCCTACTTCTCCCCAGCAAATATGGGTTCGACACCTCCTCCCATACAACAGCTCAAAGGGCGGCATGCCAATGCTCGAATGATGGTTGTTGTTATAAGAAAAATCCGCCAAGGGCAAATACGTGTCCCAACTCCCGCTGAAATCCAACACACATGCCCGAAGCATGTCCTCGAGCGTCTGAATCATCCGTTCACTCTGCCCGTCAGTCTGCGGGTGGTATGCGGTACTAAAATGCAGTTTCGTACCCAATTCCTCATGAAACTTCTTCCAGAATATGGAAGTGAAACATACATCTCGATCTGCGACAATCGAGATCGGAACTCCATGTCGCGATACTACCTCTCTCACGTACATCTCTGCCAACTTCTCCGCGGAAGAGCTCTCACTGATGGCCAGGAAGTGAGCACTCTTCGTCAATCTGTCCACAATCACCCAAATTGCATCGACACCCCTCGCGGTTCTTGGCAACTTGGTGATGAAATCCATGGTAATCTGTTCCCATTTCCATTCAGGAATCTCTAATGGCTGCAGCTTACCATGTGGACGCTGGTGCTCGGCCTTCACCCTGCGACAGGTCAAGCACCTCTCTACAAACCATGCGACATCCCTCTTCATATAGGGCCACCAATAATCTTTCTTCAGGTCCAAAAACATCTTGGTGGCCCCGGGATGGATCGAGAATTTCGATCGATGAGCCTCTTCCAACAAAATGGTACGCGTTCCGCCCACAGACGGTACCCAAATCCGGCCCTGGAATGTCATAAGCCACCGGCTATCGGTAACATATTCCGATACCATCCCGACAACTCGCTCCCTCTTCTGGCTCTCTGGCTTCACAGTCTCAGCCTGTGCCCCACGAATAGCATCCAGCACCAGGGTCATCACTGACAATCTCAAACAAACATCTCGAATTGGGGTGCCCTCCGCCCTACAACTTAATGCATCGACTACCACATTAGCCTTGCCCGGGTGGTACAGGATCTCACAATCATAATCCTTGACCACATCCAACCACCTCCTCTGGTGCATATTCAGGTTGGGCTGATCCATCAAATACTTCAAGCTCTTGTGGTCCGTGTATATCGTACACCGAACCCTATACAGATAATGTTGTCAGATCTTGAGAGCGAACACTATCGCTCCCAACTCCAAATCATGAGTCGGGTATCTCGACTCATGAGGCTTAAGCTGCCTCGATGCATATGCAATCACATGCCCCCTCTGCATAAGCACCGTTCCCAATCCGGATATCGATGCATCACAATATACCACAAAATCTTCCATCCCTTCCGGAAGGGCTAACACTGGGGCCTCGCATAATTTCTGGCGAAGTGTCTCGAACGAGGTCTGCTGCTCCGGACCCCAAGAAAACGCAACACCCTTCCGGGTCAACTTGGTGAGTGGCACGGCGATCTTGGAGAAATCCTTAATAAATCTCCGATAATAACCGGCCAAACCCAGAAAACTCTTGATCTCGGTAGGTGACCTCGGCACCTCCCATCTCATGACCGCCTCAATCTTGTCCGGATCGACCAATATCCCATCCTGGTTAACGAGGTGTCCCAGAAACTGAACCTCTCGTAACCAGATTTCACATTTGGAGAACTTGGCATAAAGCCTCTCTGATCTCAGAACTCCGAGGATCTCTCTCAAATGCTCCTCATGCTGCTCTCTGGATCTCGAATACACCAAAATGTCGTCGATGAACACGATCACTGAGCGATTCAAAATCAGTCTGCACACCTTGTTCATGAGATCCATGAACACCTCCGGTGCGTTGGTGAGTCCGAAAGGCATCACCACGAACTCGTAATGCCCATAACGAGTCTGGAATGTTGTCTTCTGGACGTCCTCCTCCCGCACCCTCACCTGATGATACCCCGACCTCAAATCGATCTTGTAGAACCAAGATGCTCCCTGCAACTGATCAAACAAATCATCGATCATCGGAAACGGGTAACGGTTCTTGACCGTTAACTTATTCAGTTCATGATAATCAATGCACATCCAGAGCGATCCATCCTTCTTCTTGACAAAAAGGATAGGCGCCCCCATGGCGAACTGCTCGGCCTGATAAACCCCTTCCCCAGCAGCTCCTGAAGCTGCGAGGATAACTCCTGCATCTCCGGAGGCGCAAGGCGATACGGCGCCTTAGTGATAGACGCAGCTCCTGGAACCAACTCAATACCGAAGTCTACCTGCCTCTACGGAGGCACACCCGACAATTCCTCTGGAAACACATCCGGAAACTCACGTACTATCGGAACCTCATCCGCCGACTTCGGTCTCTCTGAAACGACCCTCGCATCCATCACATATGCCACAAATCCTCTACAGCCCTGCTGTAGACTCTGCCTCGCTCTGGCGGCCGAACAAAATGCTTACCCCGCACATGTACCCTCGCCGTGCACTGTAAGAACTCCCCCACTAGGGTCTCGAATCGTCACCAACTGACGCTCGCAGTCTATCAGAGCTCCATATCGGCTCAACTAATCAATACCCACTATAACACATACGTCCCCCATCACGATCGGAACCAGATCTATCAGGAACTCCACACTGAAGATCTCAAGGATACATCCTCGAATCACATCCGAAGCATACACTGCTCGCTCATCAGCTATGGAAACTCGCAGAGGCCGATCCAACGCCTCTCGACGGACACTAATATGCTGACTAAATGCTATGGAAACAAACGACCGACTCGCACCCGAGTCAAATAATACCAACATAGGCACAAAACTCACAAGAAAAGTACCTACGCATATCATCATATAAGCATAAAAACTCAACTCAAATAAAAGATGAAAAGAGAATACATACCAGCCACAACATCGCGCGCCGCGCGAACCTCTTCCGCGGTCAACTGAAATGCCCTCCCACGAGCCTTTGGGGCCTCGACCTTCACCGGCCGAACCTCGGTAACCCTAGCAGTAGGCACAAATCCTTGTGCTGATCCCTGAAGAAGCTGCGGGCACTCGGCCTTCCGATGGCCGGTCTGGTTGCAATGAAAGCACACTGAAAATCCCTTGAGGCAATCCCTCGTGATATGCCCCTCCTTCCCACACTTGTAGCACACCCCAGCCCTGCACGTCCCCTCGTGACTCTTACCGCACTTCCCGCAGGTTCGGCCCTTCGTGCCACCAGATCTCGAATCAGCGGGTCTAGCCCGCTTGGCTGCCAGCTGAGACTGAGCCGGTCGTTGATCCATCCTCTGAGACTCGGCCTCCTCCCTGGCCTGAGTCTCCAACTCGATCTCCCTCTTCCGGGAATTTGCCTGGAGCTCAGCAAATGTCCGGTAAGTCAAGTTCGCCACAAACTCCTGAATATCTCTCCTCAGCACACTCAGATAACAGCTCATACGAGCCTGCTCAGATGACACGTGCTCAGGGTAAAACATCACCCTCTCATGAAACTTCCTGGTGATGACTGCCACAAAATCAGTACCCTGCTTGAGGGTCAAGAACTCCTAAATCAACCGTTCCCTCTCCACCGGGGGAACATACTCATCTTTGAACTTAGCGGTGAACCTCTCCCAGGTCACCTCGGAAATCTCAGCCAAAGTGAAGTTCGCTGTCACGAACTTCCACCAATCCTTCGCTCCTAGGCGGAGCTGGTTCAAGGCGAACCGAACCCTCAAGTGCTCTGGACAAGAGCACGAATAGAAACATCCCTCGATGTCAGAGATCCATCTCATAGCGGCAATCGGGTCCTGCGTCCCGTCGAACTCTGGTAGCTTCGTGTTGCTGAACTCCCAGAACAACAACGAGTCACCTCCCTGAGGTCTGGCAGCAGCAACAACAGCAGTAGCTGCAGCTGCAGCAGCCTCAGTCAATGTTGCGTACCGCTCATCAAAAGTCTCAATCAACGTGGTATTGATGTCCCCAAACATCTCGGGCATCTCAGCCCGAATGGCAGCAGCAACCTCCTCATGAATCAATCGACGGATCTCCTCGTCGCTGACACCACTGCTCTCAGGTGTGTGTCGAGTCCCAACCATGATGCTTCTGAAATACAACAAAAATTATCAGAGACTCGATCAAGCATACACATACTCAATGATGCAACCCTACGTGTCCTCCGTTGTCCAAAAGATTCTTACTTGGAATGCCCATTGATCCGGTGTCTCCAGTAGTACGGGCCCAATACTACTGACCACACCGCATCAGTATTCACTCCAGGTCCTCCTCCTTGGATCTTGGATTACAAGTACTCTACTCTCAAAGCATCTCAGCAACAGAAATCTCCTAGGCTAAGGCATCACAAATCAGGCCACTCTAGTCCTAATATATATACCTAGCCTACTCTAGCATGCATAACATAACATATCGCATAACACATAATGTAAGGGTACTTTTGGGGATTCACCGTTCGGGCGCTGACTGATCATACACACGGCTCTGCTCTGTTTGTCTCAAAACTCTTTTTACTCTTTTCAAAAGTTCTACTTCATTATCAATTTTTTTTCCTCAAATCCTCAGTTTGAGTTCAGATACGCCCGAAGATGCATCCGAATCCCTCAAACCAAGGCTCTGATACCAACTTGTAACAACGTGAATTTTCAAAATAAATTTTCATTTTTAAAACATTCATTCATTCATAAATAATGTCAAACACATTGTATCAAATGTTATTGTCACAAAACTTTTCCCCATAATCTCTACAAAAATTCCAATGCGTGTGTGTACGAATCATGTCGGCGCCTTCCCGCGCTGATCACTAGTACCTGAAACACATAACACAATAACTGTAAGCATAAATGCTTAGTGAGTTTCCCAAAATACCACATACAACACATGCACCACTCAAGGCTATAATATGACCCTCCGGTCAATGTGTCTCAGCAGGACCCTCCAGTCCCGTAGCTCGTTGGACCCTTAGGTCCGGTCATAGCTCGTTGGACCCTCCGGTCCGGTCTATATCATCATACAACATACAAATATCACATAGCACATAATATCATACATAACACATAAGACCCTCTGGTCATCACATAGTACCACTCTAGGTAACGTATACTAAGAAGACTCACCTCAATGTCTCGAAAATATCTGACTCGGAAGAAGTATGATCTAGCCTCCGCCTAATCACACAAAGTAATACTCTCATAAATATAACTGTACTCAACCCTAAAAGTCAACAAGGTCAACGGTCAAACTTGACCCGACTCGGCGAGTGCACAAGGGCGACTCGGCGAGTCTACACGTGTCCACTGACTCTCTTAGATTCTCTCTTGGCACATCGAGTACTTCCCTTGACTCGACGAGTTCCACCTGGCATGAATCGCAGGGCCACCCCGACTCAACTCGCCGAGTCTTAAGAACAACTCGGTGAGTTCCAACTTGAACTCAGACCCCTGACTCACCGAGTCATTCCCCCAACTCAGCAAGTCCACTCACTGTGTGATTAACGGGCAACCTTCATACTACTCGCCGAGTCTGTTCTTGGGACTCGGTGAGTTCATGCCATGTACAAACTCAAAACAACTTCTGAGGTCAGATCTGTTCCATACAATCATAGATATGGCCTCCCCAAGCATGATAATCACGTATGTCACAACTGGAAATTTTGTGTCTTGTAAACTATACACTCAAGCTAAAGTGAATCAAAAGCTTAAGAACATGTGTAACACCTATGATTGTGACAACAAAAACTTCAATCAAACACACCATACAATCATCACAAATAGTCAACAAGCAATTGGAAACACTAGAAGTTCTTATTTAGGTCCATTTTGGACTAGAACTTCCTTATTGGGCCTAATGGACCAATAAACTTCCAATTTGACTATCTTGGGTTTAGAACTCTTAAATGGGCTCTAATTGGACCCACATCTATTTGTTTCAACATTTTAGGCTATGTTGGACCTAGAATGAAATGAATTAAAAGCCTTGATACATGAATAACCTAAACTAGTCCAATAAAAATATGAAAATCCTACCACATTTCTTTAGACTTAAAACATACTCAAGATTAACACTAATATTGGCCTTAGGGGCAAAGGCCCGAATTTTTCCTTTTCTTTCCAAATTCTCGGCCCAAATGCACAAGCCCAAGAGGATGGAAGAGTTGACTTGTTGTGCCACATCATTGTTATCCATAGGACATCCATGCAACATCTCATACTTCCATGTATGCACATCACTTCAAAAATCTCTCTCTCCTCTCCTCTCTCTCACTCTCGGCCGAAACACACACACACACATTCACAAATCTCTCACAAATTCTCTCTAGATCACTCAAGAACACTCCTTCCTCCCCACTCCAAAAATCTCAAAAATTAGGAGCTTTCAAGAGGATCTTGCAAGTTAATCATCATCTTAGGTAAGTTTTTACTTATATCCATGATCTAACTACTTCATTCCATCAAAAACCTCTTCTAAATCTATTCCAACTTGTGATCATGCACCTTAGAAGTCATCAAATTCGAGATCTACCAAGGAAAGGTGCTAAGGCCGAAAATCACTTCATTTTCTTCCATCTTTTCTTCCAAAAACCAAAAGCTTCAAACAAGGTGAGCTTCATACCCCTATTTTCTGTTTTCATTAGTTTTGTGGGGGGGGGGGGGGGGAATACAAGTGAAAGTGTAGATCTATATGTGTTTTGTATGCCTTGTATGATTTCCATGCTTACATGTATGCTTTTGTGTGCTATAATGTTGGATCTAGCCATAAAACCCCTCAAAACCGAGATATATCTTATGTTAAATGATTTTAGCATCAAATGTATTTCTACATACCAAGTGTTTCAAGAAAAATAGCTAAGTGGTTTAATAACAATTTTCTTTGGGCTAAAAACACAAATTTTGGGCCTAAAATGTGAAAAATACAAAATTGAGGGCTCAAATTGACATATCACGAATTCTGATGGATGAAGTGTGTCAAAACAGTTTCAATAAAACAATTTCTGGAAATATACTCATTTAGACGATTAAAAACATAAATTTCAAGCTTAATGGGCTAAAAATGACAATTTCGGCCCAATGCGGCCCATTATGCGAATTTTTCTGTTTTGGAGGGCCAAACCTGTGATTTTCTGTAAAACAGTGGACCATAAGTGATCCAAGTCCTTTTCAAAGGTTTAAAATGCTTTTTAAATTTAAAAAGGACCAAAGTTGCAAAAATTTTACAATTTGGGCCAAAATTGTCAAAATTGCGAAAAGAAGGGTTATAACTGAGAAAACTGAAATTTCAGGGACTTAAGCTGTTTTCTATGAAAAATATGCTGGAAAATATTTATTTCAATAATTTTTGGTGTTAAAATGTCAAGAAAATTGATTTAAGGACCAAACCGGAAAGTATTTAAATAAAGGGTTGAAAAAGTAAATTTTACAAACAAGGAGGGGCTGAAAACAGAAAATTTTCAAGACTAATTCAATACATGCAATTTGACCAAATAATGGTACCACGACTATCGACAAAATACAATACATTACAACACCAAAAGTCGTTGTTAAACGAATTGGTTCGGTCTCGAACCAATAAAAATCCGAAACTACTAACACAACGACACTATGATACTTCAACACTACGATTCATACAAATAACGATTTGGAATTCATTATACATGCGAATGTGCACAGACGTCTACGCACCATCTTTGGGCCCCACAAGTGTAAAATCTTGTTCGTTGAGCCTAGCTAGCCCGACGACCTGATCTTAAGGCCCGAAGACTTCAATCTTACGAAGTGTTGGGTTTTACCGATCCGACACGACGTAACCGGACTTTCAATGGCTTGTAGACTACTGGTCCCCAAGGGTCCTTTAGTGTCGCTAGTAGAGTCTACCTTTTATGCGAGGCGGGTCTAGGACCCCTCGTACCTTTTTATCCCCAACCGGCTAATGGAGTCATCGAGGCCTTCGTGTCCTCTTTCTCTTCGGATGTGGGACTACACGTAGTCAGGGCGGTTGGATAACGTGATTAGTACGAACGACGCCTACGGGATCGTTAGTATTGCTATAGACTAGTCGTTTGTGTAACGCGTGTTTGTAGCAGATAATCATGCTCAAAAATAATCCAATGTCGCCTGGTAATGTTAACTTCATGCGTCGCAATGGTTTCAAAGTAAATTCATGGAATTCAAAGAATTAGGAAAACATCGGGTTTTCCTAGGGTTTTTCAATACATACAGATTCGAAATACATACAACTTCAATAAACAATTTTTACAAGTATAGAAACAAACAAGCATACTTATGGATCTTCACAAACGTTTTCAAAAGCTTCTCTTTTCAGAAAATATCGGATTTTCTGGCGGTTTTCAAACGATACGAAACATTGTTTTTCAAATACAACTTATGAACTCACCAACATTCCATATGTTGACGTTTTTCAAAATACTTGTATTCTCAGGGAACCAGTGAATCAAAGGAAATCGTATTCAGTGATGGCTTGCCGTTTATTTATGTACGAATCGAACAATTTATTTTGGGAATGTAATGTTTAAACAATGTACTTCATGTAACCTTTACTGGTTGTACAATATTAATGCATGGTGACGAATGTTGTTACGTTTCATATATATACAATGTTATGGTATTCAATTGAGTCACGATAGCCCCCGAACGTTTCCGCCGCTTGGTTTGGGGGTGTGACAGGTTGGTATCAGAGCTTTGTTTATAGTGAACTAGCATGTCGAGCCACACATTGATATGCAACTATAAACCAAAATGAGGGACTAACAGAACTCTGAACAAAACAAGTAAATAAAACACGCTTGCTTGCATTAGGGATAAGAACCTAACGCCGAATCAAACACAATAATGCTGGTATCTCGGTTAATTCGGGACTGTTCTTAGTGATACCAAGGAGTGAATGTAGCTTGATCAACTACATCCCCTCCAAAGTAAAACTAACACACGTCTTGATGCGATCGGGATAGCTAGGGAACCTAAAACTATACCCTTATCATCAACAAGAGAACGTTTGCTTGGTCTGTACAATAGTCATAGCACCTAGGAATAATGTTAGCATATTTACGTACTCGCGCAGACAGCATGGATGGTTTTCATCACCCTGGAGACCCCTATTTCCCTAATCAGGGAAACAACGGGTGGCTAGAGGAGGAGGAGCCTGAGGAAGAGCCTGAAGAGGAACCTGAGGAAGACCCCGACGAAGAATCTGACGGGGAACCGGAGGCAGAAGTCGAGGGCGAGCCTGCCGAACCCGAAGAGGACGAAGAGCATTTCGAAGAGGAGCTCGATGATAGCGAAGGGGGTGATTCGGATGCAGAGTCCGAGGTCATCGACCCCCCTTACCCGATCAGGGTGCCTGCTTATCGTGTGGGTCCCACTGGACCTACCCCTCCTTAGGGCATCGATCTTTGGAGATGGAGCAGACATCAGGGACAGCGACCCCCGTTTGGCATGTCACGGGAGTTCTTTGATCTGAGGGACGGAGGACCGGCCGACCGAGCCCTACCGGTCATGGTGAGACGATTACGAGACACCGGCGACCTTGCTCAGGGCACTGCTGATCAAGTGCGCCAGTTGTGGACTAGGGTCGAGCGTGCGGAGCAGGAGACGCGTGATGTCCTCCGGGAGTTTCACATGAGGCAGGTAAGGTGGGAGTCTCGACTTCAGGACGCAGAACGCCTAGTGGCTCGTCTTCAGGGAGCATCCACATCTTCGGCACCACCTCCAGACGCAGCACATCGCGATTAGAGATGGACTTATCATGGTAGGACATTAGGAACTATATTATGTACTTCGGCTCTATGTTTAAGTGACTACACTACTCATGGAGCCGTTATGCTGTCGGATTAGTGTTACTTATGTATGCTCTTACGAGCAAATTTTCTTGTACTAAACGCGGATAATATTAATAAACTTTTATGTGTTTTGCTATGATATTACAAGTTGTTATGTGTTGAGAAGTTATGATTGTATGCTTGATGATAGAAATGTTTAGGTTCGTACCATACATCTAGTTAGTAGGATCACGACCTCACAGAGACCACATACACTCAACATCTTTCCGTTTCATGACAGAAAGATGCCTCGCCGAGCTACTCGCGGAAATCCCGAGCCAACATCGCCCGAAGTCGACACCACTGCTTTCCAGCCAGCCGTGTCCGCTGCGATCACCGCAGCTATGGCACAACTTCACCAACGGAACAACGGAGGAGGCAATGGGCAAGGCTCCGGAAGTTCGAACAACGGGACGAATCAAGGACCCACTAAAACGTGCACCTACAAGGACTTTGCGAACGCTAAATCCCGGACTTTCAACGGCACTGGAGGGGTGATTACCTTGAAGCGATGGATCGAGAAGGTAGAGTCGGTGTTCGAGATATGCGATTGCCCCGAGCAGATGAAGGTGAAGTTCGCGGCCTGCACTTTTGTGGACCAAGCCCTCACTTGGTGGAACGGACATGTGGAAGCTATGACGCTCCCTGTCGCCAACTCTATCCCATGGGCAGAAATGAAAGAAATGTTAATGGCTGAGTACTGCCCCCGAGGCGAAATACAAAAGATGGAGCAGGAACTATGGAACCTCACGGTGCAGAATGCTAACATCGACGCCTACATCTCAAGATTCAGCGAATTATCTTTATTGTGCCCGGGTATGATCACGTCAGAAGGAAAGAAGGTTGAACGATTCATCTGGGGACTGACATCCCCCATTCAAGGGAATGTGATAGCTGCGAACCCTGAAACGTTTGACAGTGCGAAGAGATTGGCCAAGAGGTTGTACGATCATAACAACAAAAGGGGCGAGAATCCAGTAGAGACTGAGAAGAAAAAGGAGGGTGATGGCAGGAGAGGGAAGAACCCCAAGAGGAAGGGGCGTCAGGGCCCCGAGACCTCTAAAAGGCAGCAAACAGTGGCAGTTAACGCTGTCACCGCACCGGTTCCAGCCACACGACATGCTCCAGCCTCAGCTGCTTCAAATGCTTCAAGACCCTACTCCGGTAATCCTCCCAGTTGCAATAAGTGCGGCCTCCACCATCACGGCGAATGCAAGGAACTCCACTGCACCAGTTGCAACCGAAGGGGACACACTGCAAGGTTCTGCAGGACGTACCCTCCTAGGAACCAGAGTCAGGGAAACAACCAGAACAACAACAACAACAACAACTACCGCAATAACAACAACACCAATGCCGGCGGCAATAATGCAGGGCCTAGCCACACCTACTTCGGGTGTGGAAGGACGGGGCATTTCCGCCGAGATTGCCCTAACAACAACTCAGGAAACAGAGGAGCAGGAAGAATGCTGACTATGGGTCAGAGTGATGCAGTCCAGGATCCCGTAGTTGTGACCGGTACGTTCCTCCTAAACCACACTTATGCATGCATCTTATTTGATACCGGAGCGGAGCGAAGTTTCGTGAGCGAGAAGTTTAAACATTTATTAAAACAACAACCCCAGAAGCTAAATGAAACATATACGGTGGAAATGGCCAATGGGAAAACCGAATCCACTGAGGAGATCTACACTGGGTGTACCCTAACCCTTAACCAGCACGTCTTTCGAATAGACCTAATGCCAGTATCAATTAGGAGTTTCGATGTAATTATCGGCATGGATTGGTTAAGCCCCCACCATGCTGAGATTTTGTGCAGCAAGAAGGCCGTTCGCCTTCGTCTTCCGAATCACGAAACCCTAGTGATTTACGGAGACAAACCCAGTACGAATCTTCGCCTCATCTCGTGCATCAAAGCACAAAAACATCTGCGAAAGAACAATTTGGCGTTCTTGGCTCACATAGTGGACAGGACCAAAGAAGAAACTAACATCCAAGATATTCTGGTAGCGTGTGAATTCCCGGACGTGTTTCCTGAAGATCTTCCAGGAGTACCCCCAGAGAGACAGGTTGAGTTCCAAATCGACCTTGTTCCAGGAGCGACTCCTCTCGCTAAATCACCATATCGGTTGGCTCCTGCTGAAATGCAGGAATTGTCCAGCCAACTCAGTGAGCTTCTGGATAAGGGATTTATCCGACCTAGCTACTCGCCGTGGGGAGCTCCGGTACTCTTTGTCAAAAAGAAGGACGGATCTTTCAGAATGTGCATCGATTACAGAGAGTTGAATAAACTCACTGTTAAAAACCGCTACCCACTCCCACGAATCGATGATCTATTCGACCAGCTCCAAGGAGCTAGTTATTTCTCCAAAATAGATCTACGGTCTGGATACCACCAACTCAAGGTCCGAGAAGAGGATATTCCCAAAACCGCTTTTCGAACCCGCTATGGACATTATGAATTCGTCGTAATGCCCTTCGGTCTAACAAATGCACCTGTCGCATTTATGGACCTAATGAATCGAATCTGTCGACCGTTCCTTGACAACTTCGTCATTGTATTTATCGATGACATCCTCGTCTATTCTCGAAGCAAAGAGGAGCATGGCCAACATCTACGACAAATTCTAGACACCCTGCGATCGGAAAAGCTTTACGCCAAACTCTCCAAGTGTGAGTTATGGCTTCGGAGTGTGAATTTCCTAGGCCACGTGGTTAGCCAAGACGGAATTCATGTGGACCCCTCTAAGGTCAAAGCTGTGGAAGGATGGGCAACTCCGACTACGCCCACAGAAATTCGTCAGTTCTTAGGCCTAGTAGGCTACTATACGAGATTCATCCAAAACTTCTCTAAGATCGCCAAGCCGCTTACCTTGCTTACACAAAAGGGCGTGCCATTCAAGTGGACAGACCGACAAGAGATTGCGTTTCGAACATTGAAGCAAGCTCTCTGTAGCGCTCCTGTACTATCACTGCCTGAAGGAACGGAAGATTTTGTAGTGTACTGTGACGCATCGAATCAGGGCTTAGGTTGCGTTCTCATGCAACGTGGAAGAGTGATAGCATATACGTCCCGCCAACTAAAGACGCACGAGGTAAATTACACGACCCATGACCTAGAACTGGGAGTCGTGGTCTTTGCTCTAAAAATTTGGAGGCACTACCTGTACGGTACAAAGTGCACCATCTTCACAGACCACAAGAGCCTCCAGCACATCTTGAATCAGAAGGAGCTGAACATGAGATAGCGAAGATGGTTGGAATTGCTAAACGACTACGAATGCGAGATCAAGTACCATCCAGGTAAGGCCAACGTGGTAGCTGATGCATTAAGTCGGAAGGAGTACACTAATCGCCGTATGAAAACGCACTCGATAACCATTCAATCTCATCTGGCCACTCAAATTGCATCAGTCCAGCCGGAGGCTATGAAAGCGGAAAATAGAATTAGCGAGGCGTTGCGCGGGATGGAAAAGAACCTAGAAGCAAGAGAGAATGGGGTATACTACTTCATGAACCGTATTTGGGTCCCAAAAATCGGAGGATTTAGGGAGACCGTTATGAAGGAAGCCCACAAGACACGATACTCCATTCATCCTGGATCGGACAAGATGTATTTGGACATTAAACAACACTATTGGTGGCCTAACATGAAGGCGGAAATCGCGACCTATGTTAGTAAGTGCCTTACGTGCGCCAAGGTAAAGGTGGAATACCAGAAACCTTCAGGATTGTTACAGCAACCGGCAATCCCTGAGTGGAAATGGGAGGGGATTTCTATGGACTTCGTGACCAAGCTGCCCAAGACGTCGGACGGACTGGACACCATATGGGTAATAATCGACCGACTGACGAAATCTGCCCATTTCCTACCGATCAAAGAGTCCTACAAGATGGAGAGACTGACGCGTTTGTACCTACGAGAAATCGTAAGACTCCATGGAGTGCCAAAATCTATCATCTCGGATAAGGACAATAGATTCACGTCGCGCTTTTGGCAGTCACTCCACAAGGCAATGGGTACTCATCTCGATATGAGCACCGCATATCACCCACAAACGGACGGTCAAAGTGAACGAACCATTCAAACGCTTGAAGACATGCTTCGTGCATGTGTGATAGACTTTGGAAAGTCTTGGGATACCCACCTACCGTTGATCGAGTTTTCATATAACAATAGTTACCATTCGAGCATCAAGGTGGCTCCTTTCGAAGCACTGTACGGGCGTAAATGTAGATCACCGTTATGTTGGGCGGAAGTAGGTGACACCCAGCTAGCAAAAACGCATACGTCAAACAGGGCACTAACGGGACCGGAGATCATTCGCGAAACCACAGAAAAGATCGTCCAGATCAAAGCTCGATTACAAGCATCGCGTGATCGACAAAAGAGCTACGCTGATAGACGGCGAAAGCCCTTAGAATTCCAGGTCGGTGACCGAGTATTGTTGAAGGTCTCACCCTGGAAAGGGGTTATACGTTTCGGAAAACGGGGAAAGCTGAACCCGCGATACATTGGACCTTTCGAAATCATCGCCCGAATAGGCCCGGTAGCCTACAGACTACAACTACCCGCGGAGCTAAACGGTGTACACCCCGTGTTCCATGTCTCAAACCTAAAGAAGTGCCTATCAGACGAAACCCTTGTCATTCCTCTTGACGAAATCGAAATCAATGAGAATCTCCTGTTCGTCGAAGAACCAGTCGAAATCATGGACAGGGAGGTGAAGCGTACTAAACAGAGCCGCAACCCGATCGTGAAGGTACGGTGGAACGCGAAGCGTGGGCCAGAATTCACTTGGGAACGTAAAGATCAAATGAAACAAAAGTACCCTCACCTATTCTAGCATTCTCAAATCTAGCTTTCAAACAGAATTTCAGGACGAAATTCCCTCTAACGGGGGGATGATGTCACAACTGGAAATTTTGTGTCTTGTAAACTATACACTCAAGCTAAAGTGAATCAAAAGCTTAAGAACATGTGTAACACCTATGATTGTGACAACAAAAACTTCAATCAAACACACCATACAATCATCACAAATAGTCAACAAGCAATTGGAAACACTAGAAGTTCTTATTTAGGTCCATTTTGGACTAGAACTTCCTTATTGGGCCTAATGGACCAATAAACTTCCAATTTGACTATCTTGGGTTTAGAACTCTTAAATGGGCTCTAATTGGACCCACATCTATTTGTTTCAACATTTTAGGCTATGTTGGACCTAGAATGAAATGAATTAAAAGCCTTGATACATGAATAACCTAAACTAGTCCAATAAAAATATGAAAATCCTACCACATTTCTTTAGACTTAAAACATACTCAAGATTAACACTAATATTGGCCTTAGGGGCAAAGGCCCGAATTTTTCCTTTTCTTTCCAAATTCTCGGCCCAAATGCACAAGCCCAAGAGGATGGAAGAGTTGACTTGTTGTGCCACATCATTGTTATCCATAGGACATCCATGCAACATCTCATACTTCCATGTATGCACATCACTTCAAAAATCTCTCTCTCCTCTCCTCTCTCTCACTCTCGGCCGAAACACACACACACACATTCACAAATCTCTCACAAATTCTCTCTAGATCACTCAAGAACACTCCTTCCTCCCCACTCCAAAAATCTCAAAAATTAGGAGCTTTCAAGAGGATCTTGCAAGTTAATCATCATCTTAGGTAAGTTTTTACTTATATCCATGATCTAACTACTTCATTCCATCAAAAACCTCTTCTAAATCTATTCCAACTTGTGATCATGCACCTTAGAAGTCATCAAATTCGAGATCTACCAAGGAAAGGTGCTAAGGCCGAAAATCACTTCATTTTCTTCCATCTTTTCTTCCAAAAACCGAAAGCTTCAAACAAGGTGAGCTTCATACCCCTATTTTCTGTTTTCATTAGTTTTGTGGGGGGGGGGGGGGGGGGAATACAAGTGAAAGTGTAGATCTATATGTGTTTTGTATGCCTTGTATGATTTCCATGCTTACATGTATGCTTTTGTGTGCTATAATGTTGGATCTAGCCATAAAACCCCTCAAAACCGAGATATATCTTATGTTAAATGATTTTAGCATCAAATGTATTTCTACATACCAAGTGTTTCAAGAAAAATAGCTAAGTGGTTTAGTAACAATTTTCTTTGGGCTAAAAACACAAATTTTGGGCCTAAAATGTGAAAAATACAAAATTGAGGGCTCAAATTGACATATCACGAATTCTGATGGATGAAGTGTGTCAAAACAGTTTCAATAAAACAATTTCTGGAAATATACTCATTTAGACGATTAAAAACATAAATTTCAAGCTTAATGGGCTAAAAATGACAATTTCGGCCCAATGCGGCCCATTATGCGAATTTTTCTGTTTTGGAGGGCCAAACCTGTGATTTTCTGTAAAACAGTGGACCATAAGTGATCCAAGTCCTTTTCAAAGGTTTAAAATGCTTTTTAAATTTAAAAAGGACCAAAGTTGCAAAAATTTTACAATTTGGGCCAAAATTGTCAAAATTGCGAAAAGAAGGGTTATAACTGAGAAAACTGAAATTTCAGGGACTTAAGCTGTTTTCTATGAAAAATATGCTGGAAAATATTTATTTCAATAATTTTTGGTGTTAAAATGTCAAGAAAATTGATTTAAGGACCAAACCGGAAAGTATTTAAATAAAGGGTTGAAAAAGTAAATTTTACAAACAAGGAGGGGCTGAAAACAGAAAATTTTCAAGACTAATTCAATACATGCAATTTGACCAAATAATGGTACCACGACTATCGACAAAATACAATACATTACAACACCAAAAGTCGTTGTTAAACGAATTGGTTCGGTCTCGAACCAATAAAAATCCGAAACTACTAACACAACGACACTATGATACTTCAACACTACGATTCATACAAATAACGATTTGGAATTCATTATACATGCGAATGTGCACAGACGTCTACGCACCATCTTTGGGCCCCACAAGTGTAAAATCTTGTTCGTTGAGCCTAGCTAGCCCGACGACCTGATCTTAAGGCCCGAAGACTTCAATCTTACGAAGTGTTGGGTTTTACCGATCCGACACGACGTAACCGGACTTTCAATGGCTTGTAGACTACTGGTCCCCAAGGGTCCTTTAGTGTCGCTAGTAGAGTCTACCTTTTATGCGAGGCGGGTCTAGGACCCCTCGTACCTTTTTATCCCCAACCGGCTAATGGAGTCATCGAGGCCTTCGTGTCCTCTTTCTCTTCGGATGTGGGACTACACGTAGTCAGGGCGGTTGGATAACGTGATTAGTACGAACGACGCCTACGGGATCGTTAGTATTGCTATAGACTAGTCGTTTGTGTAACGCGTGTTTGTAGCAGATAATCATGCTCAAAAATAATCCAATGTCGCCTGGTAATGTTAACTTCATGCGTCGCAATGGTTTCAAAGTAAATTCATGGAATTCAAAGAATTAGGAAAACATCGGGTTTTCCTAGGGTTTTTCAATACATACAGATTCGAAATACATACAACTTCAATAAACAATTTTTACAAGTATAGAAACAAACAAGCATACTTATGGATCTTCACAAACGTTTTCAAAAGCTTCTCTTTTCAGAAAATATCGGATTTTCTGGCGGTTTTCAAACGATACGAAACATTGTTTTTCAAATACAACTTATGAACTCACCAACATTCCATATGTTGACGTTTTTCAAAATACTTGTATTCTCAGGGAACCAGTGAATCAAAGGAAATCGTATTCAGTGATGGCTTGCCGTTTATTTATGTACGAATCGAACAATTTATTTTGGGAATGTAATGTTTAAACAATGTACTTCATGTAACCTTTACTGGTTGTACAATATTAATGCATGGTGACGAATGTTGTTACGTTTCATATATATACAATGTTATGGTATTCAATTGAGTCACGATAGCCCCCGAACGTTTCCGCCGCTTGGTTTGGGGGTGTGACAGGTTGGTATCAGAGCTTTGTTTATAGTGAACTAGCATGTCGAGCCACACATTGATATGCAACTATAAACCAAAATGAGGGACTAACAGAACTCTGAACAAAACAAGTAAATAAAACACGCTTGCTTGCATTAGGGATAAGAACCTAACGCCGAATCAAACACAATAATGCTGGTATCTCGGTTAATTCGGGACTGTTCTTAGTGATACCAAGGAGTGAATGTAGCTTGATCAACTACATCCCCTCCAAAGTAAAACTAACACACGTCTTGATGCGATCGGGATAGCTAGGGAACCTAAAACTATACCCTTATCATCAACAAGAGAACGTTTGCTTGGTCTGTACAATAGTCATAGCACCTAGGAATAATGTTAGCATATTTACGTACTCGCGCAGACAGCATGGATGGTTTTCATCACCCTGGAGACCCCTATTTCCCTAATCAGGGAAACAACGGGTGGCTAGAGGAGGAGGAGCCTGAGGAAGAGCCTGAAGAGGAACCTGAGGAAGACCCCGACGAAGAATCTGACGGGGAACCGGAGGCAGAAGTCGAGGGCGAGCCTGCCGAACCCGAAGAGGACGAAGAGCATTTCGAAGAGGAGCTCGATGATAGCGAAGGGGGTGATTCGGATGCAGAGTCCGAGGTCATCGACCCCCCTTACCCGATCAGGGTGCCTGCTTATCGTGTGGGTCCCACTGGACCTACCCCTCCTTAGGGCATCGATCTTTGGAGATGGAGCAGACATCAGGGACAGCGACCCCCGTTTGGCATGTCACGGGAGTTCTTTGATCTGAGGGACGGAGGACCGGCCGACCGAGCCCTACCGGTCATGGTGAGACGATTACGAGACACCGGCGACCTTGCTCAGGGCACTGCTGATCAAGTGCGCCAGTTGTGGACTAGGGTCGAGCGTGCGGAGCAGGAGACGCGTGATGTCCTCCGGGAGTTTCACATGAGGCAGGTAAGGTGGGAGTCTCGACTTCAGGACGCAGAACGCCTAGTGGCTCGTCTTCAGGGAGCATCCACATCTTCGGCACCACCTCCAGACGCAGCACATCGCGATTAGAGATGGACTTATCATGGTAGGACATTAGGAACTATATTATGTACTTCGGCTCTATGTTTAAGTGACTACACTACTCATGGAGCCGTTATGCTGTCGGATTAGTGTTACTTATGTATGCTCTTACGAGCAAATTTTCTTGTACTAAACGCGGATAATATTAATAAACTTTTATGTGTTTTGCTATGATATTACAAGTTGTTATGTGTTGAGAAGTTATGATTGTATGCTTGATGATAGAAATGTTTAGGTTCGTACCATACATCTAGTTAGTAGGATCACGACCTCACAGAGACCACATACACTCAACATCTTTCCGTTTCATGACAGAAAGATGCCTCGCCGAGCTACTCGCGGAAATCCCGAGCCAACATCGCCCGAAGTCGACACCACTGCTTTCCAGCCAGCCGTGTCCGCTGCGATCACCGCAGCTATGGCACAACTTCACCAACGGAACAACGGAGGAGGCAATGGGCAAGGCTCCGGAAGTTCGAACAACGGGACGAATCAAGGACCCACTAAAACGTGCACCTACAAGGACTTTGCGAACGCTAAATCCCGGACTTTCAACGGCACTGGAGGGGTGATTACCTTGAAGCGATGGATCGAGAAGGTAGAGTCGGTGTTCGAGATATGCGATTGCCCCGAGCAGATGAAGGTGAAGTTCGCGGCCTGCACTTTTGTGGACCAAGCCCTCACTTGGTGGAACGGACATGTGGAAGCTATGACGCTCCCTGTCGCCAACTCTATCCCATGGGCAGAAATGAAAGAAATGTTAATGGCTGAGTACTGCCCCCGAGGCGAAATACAAAAGATGGAGCAGGAACTATGGAACCTCACGGTGCAGAATGCTAACATCGACGCCTACATCTCGAGATTCAGCGAATTATCTTTATTGTGCCCGGGTATGATCACGTCAGAAGGAAAGAAGGTTGAACGATTCATCTGGGGACTGACATCCCCCATTCAAGGGAATGTGATAGCTGCGAACCCTGAAACGTTTGACAGTGCGAAGAGATTGGCCAAGAGGTTGTACGATCATAACAACAAAAGGGGCGAGAATCCAGTAGAGACTGAGAAGAAAAAGGAGGGTGATGGCAGGAGAGGGAAGAACCCCAAGAGGAAGGGGCGTCAGGGCCCCGAGACCTCTAAAAGGCAGCAAACAGTGGCAGTTAACGCTGTCACCGCACCGGTTCCAGCCACACGACATGCTCCAGCCTCAGCTGCTTCAAATGCTTCAAGACCCTACTCCGGTAATCCTCCCAGTTGCAATAAGTGCGGCCTCCACCATCACGGCGAATGCAAGGAACTCCACTGCACCAGTTGCAACCGAAGGGGACACACTGCAAGGTTCTGCAGGACGTACCCTCCTAGGAACCAGAGTCAGGGAAACAACCAGAACAACAACAACAACAACAACTACCGCAATAACAACAACACCAATGCCGGCGGCAATAATGCAGGGCCTAGCCACACCTGCTTCGGGTGTGGAAGGACGGGGCATTTCCGCCGAGATTGCCCTAACAACAACTCAGGAAACAGAGGAGCAGGAAGAATGCTGACTATGGGTCAGAGTGATGCAGTCCAGGATCCCGTAGTTGTGACCGGTACGTTCCTCCTAAACCACACTTATGCATGCATCTTATTTGATACCGGAGCGGAGCGAAGTTTCGTGAGCGAGAAGTTTAAACATTTATTAAAACAACAACCCCAGAAGCTAAATGAAACATATACGGTGGAAATGGCCAATGGGAAAACCGAATCCACTGAGGAGATCTACACTGGGTGTACCCTAACCCTTAACCAGCACGTCTTTCGAATAGACCTAATGCCAGTATCAATTAGGAGTTTCGATGTAATTATCGGCATGGATTGGTTAAGCCCCCACCATGCTGAGATTTTGTGCAGCAAGAAGGCCGTTCGCCTTCGTCTTCCGAATCACGAAACCCTAGTGATTTACGGAGACAAACCCAGTACGAATCTTCGCCTCATCTCGTGCATCAAAGCACAAAAACATCTGCGAAAGAACAATTTGGCGTTCTTGGCTCACATAGTGGACAGGACCAAAGAAGAAACTAACATCCAAGATATTCTGGTAGCGTGTGAATTCCCGGACGTGTTTCCTGAAGATCTTCCAGGAGTACCCCCAGAGAGACAGGTTGAGTTCCAAATCGACCTTGTTCCAGGAGCGACTCCTCTCGCTAAATCACCATATCGGTTGGCTCCTGCTGAAATGCAGGAATTGTCCAGCCAACTCAGTGAGCTTCTGGATAAGGGATTTATCCGACCTAGCTACTCGCCGTGGGGAGCTCCGGTACTCTTTGTCAAAAAGAAGGACGGATCTTTCAGAATGTGCATCGATTACAGAGAGTTGAATAAACTCACTGTTAAAAACCGCTACCCACTCCCACGAATCGATGATCTATTCGACCAGCTCCAAGGAGCTAGTTATTTCTCCAAAATAGATCTACGGTCTGGATACCACCAACTCAAGGTCCGAGAAGAGGATATTCCCAAAACCGCTTTTCGAACCCGCTATGGACATTATGAATTCGTCGTAATGCCCTTCGGTCTAACAAATGCACCTGTCGCATTTATGGACCTAATGAATCGAATCTGTCGACCGTTCCTTGACAACTTCGTCATTGTATTTATCGATGACATCCTCGTCTATTCTCGAAGCAAAGAGGAGCATGGACAGGGAGGTGAAGCGTACTAAACAGAGCCGCAACCCGATCGTGAAGGTACGGTGGAACGCGAAGCGTGGGCCAGAATTCACTTGGGAACGTAAAGATCAAATGAAACAAAAGTACCCTCACCTATTCTAGCATTCTCAAATCTAGCTTTCAAACAGAATTTCAGGACGAAATTCCCTCTAACGGGGGGATGATGTCACAACTGGAAATTTTGTGTCTTGTAAACTATACACTCAAGCTAAAGTGAATCAAAAGCTTAAGAACATGTGTAACACCTATGATTGTGACAACAAAAACTTCAATCAAACACACCATACAATCATCACAAATAGTCAACAAGCAATTGGAAACACTAGAAGTTCTTATTTAGGTCCATTTTGGACTAGAACTTCCTTATTGGGCCTAATGGACCAATAAACTTCCAATTTGACTATCTTGGGTTTAGAACTCTTAAATGGGCTCTAATTGGACCCACATCTATTTGTTTCAACATTTTAGGCTATGTTGGACCTAGAATGAAATGAATTAAAAGCCTTGATACATGAATAACCTAAACTAGTCCAATAAAAATATGAAAATCCTACCACATTTCTTTAGACTTAAAACATACTCAAGATTAACACTAATATTGGCCTTAGGGGCAAAGGCCCGAATTTTTCCTTTTCTTTCCAAATTCTCGGCCCAAATGCACAAGCCCAAGAGGATGGAAGAGTTGACTTGTTGTGCCACATCATTGTTATCCATAGGACATCCATGCAACATCTCATACTTCCATGTATGCACATCACTTCAAAAATCTCTCTCTCCTCTCCTCTCTCTCACTCTCGGCCGAAACACACACACACACATTCACAAATCTCTCACAAATTCTCTCTAGATCACTCAAGAACACTCCTTCCTCCCCACTCCAAAAATCTCAAAAATTAGGAGCTTTCAAGAGGATCTTGCAAGTTAATCATCATCTTAGGTAAGTTTTTACTTATATCCATGATCTAACTACTTCATTCCATCAAAAACCTCTTCTAAATCTATTCCAACTTGTGATCATGCACCTTAGAAGTCATCAAATTCGAGATCTACCAAGGAAAGGTGCTAAGGCCGAAAATCACTTCATTTTCTTCCATCTTTTCTTCCAAAAACCGAAAGCTTCAAACAAGGTGAGCTTCATACCCCTATTTTCTGTTTTCATTAGTTTTGTGGGGGGGGGGGGGGAATACAAGTGAAAGTGTAGATCTATATGTGTTTTGTATGCCTTGTATGATTTCCATGCTTACATGTATGCTTTTGTGTGCTATAATGTTGGATCTAGCCATAAAACCCCTCAAAACCGAGATATATCTTATGTTAAATGATTTTAGCATCAAATGTATTTCTACATACCAAGTGTTTCAAGAAAAATAGCTAAGTGGTTTAGTAACAATTTTCTTTGGGCTAAAAACACAAATTTTGGGCCTAAAATGTGAAAAATACAAAATTGAGGGCTCAAATTGACATATCACGAATTCTGATGGATGAAGTGTGTCAAAACAGTTTCAATAAAACAATTTCTGGAAATATACTCATTTAGACGATTAAAAACATAAATTTCAAGCTTAATGGGCTAAAAATGACAATTTCGGCCCAATGCGGCCCATTATGCGAATTTTTCTGTTTTGGAGGGCCAAACCTGTGATTTTCTGTAAAACAGTGGACCATAAGTGATCCAAGTCCTTTTCAAAGGTTTAAAATGCTTTTTAAATTTAAAAAGGACCAAAGTTGCAAAAATTTTACAATTTGGGCCAAAATTGTCAAAATTGCGAAAAGAAGGGTTATAACTGAGAAAACTGAAATTTCAGGGACTTAAGCTGTTTTCTATGAAAAATATGCTGGAAAATATTTATTTCAATAATTTTTGGTGTTAAAATGTCAAGAAAATTGATTTAAGGACCAAACCGGAAAGTATTTAAATAAAGGGTTGAAAAAGTAAATTTTACAAACAAGGAGGGGCTGAAAACAGAAAATTTTCAAGACTAATTCAATACATGCAATTTGACCAAATAATGGTACCACGACTATCGACAAAATACAATACATTACAACACCAAAAGTCGTTGTTAAACGAATTGGTTCGGTCTCGAACCAATAAAAATCCGAAACTACTAACACAACGACACTATGATACTTCAACACTACGATTCATACAAATAACGATTTGGAATTCATTATACATGCGAATGTGCACAGACGTCTACGCACCATCTTTGGGCCCCACAAGTGTAAAATCTTGTTCGTTGAGCCTAGCTAGCCCGACGACCTGATCTTAAGGCCCGAAGACTTCAATCTTACGAAGTGTTGGGTTTTACCGATCCGACACGACGTAACCGGACTTTCAATGGCTTGTAGACTACTGGTCCCCAAGGGTCCTTTAGTGTCGCTAGTAGAGTCTACCTTTTATGCGAGGCGGGTCTAGGACCCCTCGTACCTTTTTATCCCCAACCGGCTAATGGAGTCATCGAGGCCTTCGTGTCCTCTTTCTCTTCGGATGTGGGACTACACGTAGTCAGGGCGGTTGGATAACGTGATTAGTACGAATGACGCCTACGGGATCGTTAGTATTGCTATAGACTAGTCGTTTGTGTAACGCGTGTTTGTAGCAGATAATCATGCTCAAAAATAATCCAATGTCGCCTGGTAATGTTAACTTCATGCGTCGCAATGGTTTCAAAGTAAATTCATGGAATTCAAAGAATTAGGAAAACATCGGGTTTTCCTAGGGTTTTTCAATACATACAGATTCGAAATACATACAACTTCAATAAACAATTTTTACAAGTATAGAAACAAACAAGCATACTTATGGATCTTCACAAACGTTTTCAAAAGCTTCTCTTTTCAGAAAATATCGGATTTTCTGGCGGTTTTCAAACGATACGAAACATTGTTTTTCAAATACAACTTATGAACTCACCAACATTCCATATGTTGACGTTTTTCAAAATACTTGTATTCTCAGGGAACCAGTGAATCAAAGGAAATCGTATTCAGTGATGGCTTGCCGTTTATTTATGTACGAATCGAACAATTTATTTTGGGAATGTAATGTTTAAACAATGTACTTCATGTAACCTTTACTGGTTGTACAATATTAATGCATGGTGACGAATGTTGTTACGTTTCATATATATACAATGTTATGGTATTCAATTGAGTCACGATAGCCCCCGAACGTTTCCGCCGCTTGGTTTGGGGGTGTGACAACGTAGGACCTTGACACACATATAACATAGAAATGGTCCAAAATGGTGATTTAGCCCCAAAAATGACATTCCAAGCTCATGACTTCCAACATGACTCATAAAGCTCCAAGGTTTAAGGTCTCTGGATGTCTTTGGGTCCAGATCCAGAACACAAACTTGAGGAGGGACCAAATACACCACTTAATCAATCTCTAAAAGGGTTAGGAAAACTCTAACACTAAGATTTAACACCAAAACTGAAGAAGGTCCGAGAATAATACCTCAATGCAATCTCTATGAGCTCAAAACCACCAAAAATCGCACCTCCTTCAGCCTCCTCTTGCCTTAAACACTTCCTTCTTACAAAAACACCCACCAAATATCAAGATTGGCCTCTCCTTCCTCACAAACGCTCTAGATCTCTTTGTGGTTTCTATCTGGGGTTGGTGGCCGCAAATGACGGCTATAAGGCCCTTTAAATAGGTCTCAAACCCTGGAAATTAGGGTTTCATTAAGCAGCGTGGACTCGCCGAGTCCAGCTGTGAACTCGCGTATAAATCCGCGACCATACTCGGTGAGTCTAGACGCCAACTCGCCGAGTTCCCCCACAAAACCCAAAAATAAAAGAACAAAATATCATACCTGGGAATCCGGGTGTTACACAAGACCAAAAAGTTGTAAACTTTATGGTCAAAGACATCGTTTTGGACTTGGATCTGGAAAACAGATTTAAGGGCTTAAGGATTTAGGATTAAGCTATTAATGAGTTGGGTTGGCAGTCAGCTGCGTACGCTGTGCGCATGTGGTCAACAGGCCTGTACCTGGTCTAACGTCGTCTATGTTGGGCATATAGTTGAGTACGCTGGGCGTACTCAGCAGGGTTGACTCGGTTGACTTTTTGGGAATTTTAACTTTTACCTGATTTTAACCAAGTTTGACCAATAGGTATTTTGGGTATTTTGGATTGTGTTTGAGAATTGGTCATTTGGATGGATAGGTGACAGTTACAGCTGAGATTCGGACTCGGGACCTCATCAGCTACTGTTCAGATCGAGAGGTGAGTTTGCACTTTCGGGTCGAAGGCACCAAGGCTAACCCATTGGATTGATCGTATGTTGCTATGTCGTAGTGATCTATTAGGTATGTATCCTAGCTATAGGATGTTGCTATGTTGTAGTGATTTGTGGATTTGTCTGTTTGCCAGTTGACTGATTATATGAAACATCCCAGAAATACGGTCCAAAATTTTCGTTTTATATCATTATAAAAAAACCATAAATCATCCACCATCATAAAGAAAATCAAGAACCATGTATCTCAAAACATCATGTCAAATACTATATCGAATCATATAAGAAAATATCAGAGTCTAAAACAATCCCAGGCTTAAACTGTGGTGCGTGCCATGCAATCATCCCGAGACCTTCCTTTTGCTAGTGGAAGTACCTGAAATCAAAACTGAAAACTATAAGCACAAAGCTTAGTGAGTCTCCCCAAACTACCACATACCATACACATATAACATGCAACTAGGAGATACGGGCTCCGCCCACACTTGGTTGTATGAGATACGGGCCTCACCTACACTCAACTGTTGTGAGATACGGGCCCTGCCCACTCTCAGCGGCTATGAGATACGGGCCCCACCCACACTCGGCTGGTATGAGATACGGGCCTTGCCTACACTCAGCGACTAAACAAATATACAAGTATCACATAGACAACAAATATAACTAAATTTATCAATCATGCATATATCCATAATCAAACTAATCTATGAGATACGGGCCCCGCTCACACTCGGATATTATGAGATACGGGCCCCTCCCACACTCGACTACTATGAGATACGGGTCTCGCCCACACTCAGCTACTAACATATCATACTACGGGCCGGCCTTGGTGCCTTAGACCCGTTCCTACTGAACGAAACTCGCCTCGCAATACTGACTGATGAAAACTCAAGTGAGAAATCCTTGTAAGTTGCTTCGGCGACTCTCCGGCTATCAATTCCATAATTACACTTAATCAAAATCTGATAATCCTTCTTAGGGTAAAATGACCATTTTACCCCTTGTTAAAGTCAGCATCCTGGTCAAAGTCAGAGTCAAGGTCAACTCCCAGTCAACCCAACTCGTCGAGTTATCTCCCAACTCGGCGAGTCCCTGTAATGCTCAGACTCATGGTCAACTGAAACAACTCGTCGAGTCCCTTCACAGACTCATCGAGTTCTTCATGTTCTAATGATCAGGACAGCCTGCTTCAACTCATCGAGTCCTTCTTTGCACTCGCCGAGTTCCCTTGTCTGATTGAGCCATCGCAATGGATTAAGCTCCTACCTTTCAGATCTATATTCCAAACTTCATTTACATACTGGAAATACACTCTTAAGGGTAAAGTTTCCAACTTTACCCATCCTTAGTCCCTCTTAATGGGTTGAACCCAAACCTTAACTTCTCTAAAGCATAAATCTTGGTCTACAAGCCATAACACCCTAAACCAAGGCACAATATACTAGATCTAGGCTTTTAACATCTGTTAGACACATAAAGTCCCGAGCTTTGCTTCTATGCATGGTCTTTTAGGGCTAAAAAGGCCATGAACTTGCTTATAAGTTTGCATGGGGCTTCCATGGTCATAAAGTTTGCACCTTTATGCCATGGAACCCTTCCTAGATCCTAGATCTGAGATATAAGTCACTTGGGACGTCCTAATCCCAAGGACCAAGGTTCTTGAACCAAAACCTGAAGGGCTTTGAACATTCTAACACTCCTATGGTGTACATGCAACCCTAAATACCTTGGATCTATGTTTTCTCTATTATACATGCAAACTTGAACTTTCCAAGGTATTACCCTAACTAGCATACAGCCATTGATACTTGGGTAATATAAACAAGTTAGAAGACATACCTTTTCATGTAGCTTGATTCCATGGAGCTTAAGAGCCTAGTGCCTCAAGTGTGACACCTCAAATGGTTCACATAACATCACCAACAACTTAGAATAACTTGAGAGAAAAGGCTCCTATGCTCAAATCGGCTAGTCCTCATGTGCACACACCTTAGTGTCGATTTCTTGAGCCATGGGGTCCTTATATATTGTGGCTATTAGGGTTACACCATGCAACCCATGTCTTTCCATATTCATCATGCTCCATGGGTTTAGCCCAACATGAAGAACTATGGATCATAAGCCCACATATATAAGAATGAATGATTTACACAATCAATCCCCATATATTTAATTAGTCTCCTTTTGATCACAATATTAATTCCAAATTAATTCTTGATCAATACTAATTAAATGATATGATTTCATATTACTATATTAGAACTTATAATATATTAACAAATCATAATTATCATTTTCTCACAAAAGTCTATCCAAATTGTTCCGATGTCATAACCCAAATGGACCATGCCAATCGGGTCAAGTACATACCAATTATAGTTATGGACTTAGACACTAATCCAACAAAACCTTCATAACATGGAAACAAATAGATCTAAAAGAAGAATGATCAAGTTAGAGACTTGATTACTAGAAAATGTAGCAATGTAGTTCCTAGATCTACTTCTTCCCCCTTGAGCCTTCTGTCTTCTTCTTCTTCTTCCGCAAGCTTCTAAAGGCATAAATAACATTCAAAATGGCAAGAAATAGCTCAAAATAACTCAAGTTGGATTAGGGTTTTAGGTGATAGAGGCTGGGGTGGAGGCCAGATATAATGCTTAAATAGGGTGCAAGCCCTAAAGATTAGGGTTTCATCCAGAATGTCCTTGATAGTCGCATATTTAGCCTCATATTAAGTATATATTTTTATCATTTTTTAAGCTAATTTATTGCATATCATGGACAAAAGATACTTAAAAGTGTTTGAATTGTGTTTTCAGTCCAAAAGCGAAGCTCAGAAGCAAAAGGAAACAGGAGAAGCGGTTGGGAGCTCGGGAGTTGAACAAAGAAGAAAAAATGCTTAAAACACAAGGTACTCGGCGAGTAGGGTCGACTACTCGGCGAGTCTTATTGAATATTCGAGAAGATAAAGACTCCGTGACTTACCGTGTATGGGAATTAAGGGATATACTTGGCGAGTCGGTCATGGACTCGGCGAGTCAATTCGAATCTATAAAAACAGTTGTCCATATCGACATAAGGTATTCTGGAACCCTTGGGGAGGAGCAATCTGCGAATCAGAGCCAAGAGAGATCTGGAGAACGAAGATACAACCCTAAAACCAATTCCGAAGGAGATTTGAGGCAAAATTACATCATTCTTACTTTAATCTATTGTTCTTCATCATGTTTAGACTTTTAGATTTCGTTTTTGTGCTGTTAATTACCTCAATCATGAGCTAAAACTTTTAAACTTTTGTTTGGGGAGAAAATATTGATACCATGGTTTGATTTATGGTAGGATTAATTTAATATTGGTGATTTTGTTGATTCTAGCTTGTTAAAGAACCTTATGTGTAAATGATAACTAATTTTCTAATAATAGGAAGATAATTAAGTTGCATGAACATCTCTTAATAGATACCTCATATAATTTATGTGACCACTTAATTATATGACTAGGATTAGCGACTGTGAAACTAGAATTAATAGAAAAATAGGTAAATTCATGTGTGAGCTTGTGTGATGACCATCAACAAGAGGTTAACTAAAGGACCAAGTTAGTTAGCTATTACAAGTCTAAATCAACCCGAATAAGTAATCTAGTGAATTGAATTAAATTAGACAACTGGCCACTATTTGAGTTAGTTTGTTTCCTAAGGATTAGTGCAGCGAACGTGAATCTAATCACTCGAAGCGGTAGCCAATAGAAGAATTAATCCATTGCACTATTACCATAATATCAACCATAGGATCAATTAAGCTGAACTAAACAGAAGTTCCATTCGTCATTGAATTTAATTGAATCCTTGCTTTTCTAGTTTTTAGTCTAAGTAATAATTAGTAAGTTTCTAGTCTTGTAAAACTAGAGAAAACCCCTTTTTATTATTTAATTTTAGATGAAAGTAGTTTTTAGTTTTAATTTACCGTTCCCTGTGTCCGATACCCTACTTATTTAGCTTTACAACAATTGATAGGTCCACTGCCTAAGTGTGTTCATTTTATAATTAAAAGTAGGTTTAAAACTAGTTCGTTTCACACACATCAAGTTTTTGGCGCTGTTGCCGGGGAACGGTTCTAAATTAGCATTAATTTCTATTTTTATCGATCCTTTGCGTGAGATTTATCTTACACAAAGTTAATTCTTAGGTAATTTAGTAAGTAAGTTAGGATTTAATATTTATTGGTTTTTATTTTAAATCTGTCAAACTTTTCTGTTTTTGCCTTGAACTCGGCGAGTCAATCGCTGATTCACAGTTTTAGTTTTTATTTTATTTTTGTTCTTTTTACGCGTTTTTCTTATTTTATTTGCAGTTGTTTCATGACCCGAGGATCTGAGACACCTTTAATCCCGAAACTAGAAGACCCGGAATCCGCCCTAAGGAAGAGCAAGGGAAAATCCGTTGGAGAATCCGTTTCTTCAAAGAACTCGCCACTAAAGAATCTTAAGTCTGTTTTCAGCAAGAAGAAGAGCAGCAAATCAGGAGCTTCCAGCGCCTCTATAGCAATAGAAGACCCGATCAAAGAGGACACCGAGTACGAAACCGAAGGAGAAGAAGACCCCACTTTTGGGCACAAATCCGAATTTGACGACGAATTAGCCATTATCATGGCTAACATCGATGAAGTCCCCATGGGGGAATGGAAGAAGAGGATGCATGACGATACCGGCCCGGGACTTGTGCAACCCGCAATTCCCGCTGCTGCTACTTTCGAGCTAAAGGGCCATATACTCGCTTAACTAAAGGAGATCCCATTCTATGGAAAAGACCACGAAGATGCTTACAATCACTTGGATGAAGTCAATGATGTAGCTGATTACTTTAATTTTCCAAGTGTGCCTCGCGAGACCCAGCTACTTCGCATGCTTCCAGTTACATTCAAGGGTGCTGCAAAAGATTGACTCAAGTCACTCTGTAACACCCAAGATCAGAAAGGCGAAGAAAAGGAAAGAAACCCTAAGTCAAGGAGTGGACTCGTCGAGCCCAGGGAGGAACTCGACGAGTCGGAGCGGGATCCGGGGGATCGAGTAAGTGACCAACTCGGCGAGTCGGCTTGTGAACTCGGTGAGTTGGGTCTGAACGAGGAAAACCCTAAATCCGGGACTTGGAGCCTATTTAAACGTCTCATTCTCCTCCCTAGGGTTCCTTTACTGCCTCTCCACCCCAGAACACCAAACTCTAGCCACCATATCCGTTTTTGAGCTAGATCTTGCCTTGAAGAGTGCATTAAAGCTTGGAGAAGGAAGAAAGACCTTGGAGGTGCAAGAAGGGATTGTAGATCCGGGATTTGGAAGACATTTCAGACCAATTGGAGGTAATAAGCTGTTGCTTGGACTCCCTTTTGCACCTAGATCTATTCTTATGTGTGAGTTTTGGACATTTTTGGCATGAAAAGTAACCATTTCGAGCTAGAGGTCCAGATCTGAGGTTGCTACCTCAGATCCATGCTTGTTTTGGTCTAGAATCCCCTAAAGTATCAGCCCTTGGTATGTTGGAGAAGTATGTTTGCCATAAACCCTAGTTTGAAGTGTTTTGAGCCTAGATCTCTTTAGCTACACTTAAAGTTTGCCACTTTACGTGAGGAATAGGCCTTAGAAGTATGGATCTATGAGTTGGAACCCCTGTGTGGCTCGAAAAGCCACTGCATGGATTAAGAGCTGTAGCGACTCGGCGAGTCACATGGGTGAACTCGGCGAGTTGGATGAAGATGGGCAGGAACTCGACGAGTTGGAAGAACAACTCGGCGAGTCTGTTGATGATTGCCTTGGACTCGGCGAGTCTGTTCTTAGACTCGGCGAGTCAGGTCGCGAAACCCCCAAACCCTTCGAGTTAAGACTCGAATCAGTGAGTCGGGTGGAGACTCAGCGAGTTGGGCAGGACAGGACTCGGAAATCGTTGGACTCGGCGAGTTATGGACTGACTCGGCGAGTCGAGTCGCGAATAGAAGGACCCTGAGCATATGAACTCGGCGAGTCAGTAGGTGGACTCGACGAGTAGGGTTGACCTGGAAGGTTGACTTTGACCAGGATTTTGACTTTGACCAGAGTTGACTTAGTTGACTTTCAGAGGACTGTCAGACTAAGTGTCATATTGATATTGATAGCTCGGAGAGCTAGAGGAGCAGCGGCTCAGGGGATTGTCGAGTAGCAGCCAGAGGATTATCGGGAGAGCTCAGCAGTTCAGGTGAGTTTCCTTCTAGTAGGAACGGGTCTAAGGCCACAATGCCGGCCCGTTTAGCCAGCAGTAGTTTCCGAATTTTGATCCGATGCAGTAGTTGGTATGTTTGATGCCTTCGTGGCTCAGATAGGATTTATGTGTTATGTGTTCCGGGCTACGGCCCGATGCAGTATGTAGTATATGTGTGTTCATGCTAGTTGATATGTTTATGTTATGTTATGTTCAGTTAGTTCCGGACTTCGGTCCGATGCAGGGGGCAAGGCCCCAGTTAGTCCGGACTTCGGTCCGATGCAGGGGACAAGGTCCCAGTCAGTTTCCGGACTTCGGTCCGATGCAGGGGCAAGGCCCCAGTAAGTCCGTATCAGTTTCAGTTTCAGTTTTAGTTTTAGTTTCAACTTCAGTCTCAGTAGAACAACATGCTAGAATAGGGCTAAGGATCTAGGAAGGATGCCTTATGTGCCTATTATATGTGTATCAGCTTTATGAGAATTGCATGCTAGTATAGGACTAAGGATCTAGGAGGATGCCTTATGTGCCTGCTTTATATGTTTCAGCTTGATAAGAATTTCATGCTAGTATTGAGTAGACAGTAGTAGGATAACTTCTGTAGGTTATGCCTGATAGTATGAGCTTAGCATTGTATGCTAGTAATGTTTCTTGTTATAAGAATAGTTTTGCCTGAGTATGTTTCCTTTATCCGAATGCTGCTTGCTTTGTGCTTTGTGGGACTCTGAGTGATGGGAGTTAGCCATTAGGTGAATACGTCACATCACATGTGATCAGGGTTGAATAATCTCAGAGTGCTGGATTTGGCCCTACTGCGCAGCTCTCGTTTGAGTCTAACCGTTGTAGGGACGAGTCTTTTACTCGAAGGATTATCCGAGCCTCATTGCATGTGATGGTATTCAGGTGGTGGCTAATTGACATTACAAGGAGGCCTTCAGCAACTGAGGACTGGTTTGGGTGGAGTCAGAAGTTCCCTAGGGCAAGCCTAGGAAGGTAGTAGCAGAGATCAATAGCAGTAGAGTGACTTGGTGGAGTTGAGGCAGTTCTTGAGGAAAGTATGGATAGATGTGGAAGGTAGTATGGGCCCGTACTACTGAAAGCAGAGGATCCGTACTCGAATCAAGAGGGGCCGAGACAAGACCAGGGAACTTTTAGAGTGTATGAGAAATCCCTCACCAGCGGTGTGTATATTGATAAGGAAGTGTTATATTTTCAGCATGGTGACGTTGCGCGAGATATCAATTGGCAGTTCAGGTGCTGGGGAGGGATCTGGCTCAGGCTCTAGAGCTGGGCAGCTTGATGATCAGATGAGGGATTTCATTTCCGCAGAGATCATGCGCAACATCATCGATCATACTCCAGTAATTTTCGGTTCAGTTAGAAAGGCCATCATGGAGCTTATGGACAGCCGACTTAAGGCCTTTAGGGCCGGGACAGTTTCAGGACAGTTTGGGGCTCATCTAGAACCCGATTCTCATGGATCCATCAGGGAGAGGAGTCCCATTTTTAGCACTTGTCATCAGGGGTCGGGAGTGGGTGGTCCACCTTACCCCCAAGAGGGTTCCCTGCAGGATTGGATTGTTGCGGAGGTTTCGCGAGCCCTCCGCGAGGAGTTACCCGACACCATCGGACGTGTCACCGATGGAGTGATCGACGGGATAAAGAGGCGGACCTCAGCTATCAGGGCAGTGGGTAAAATGGTCAGGGTGACCCAGGAGCAAGAGGTGGGTTCTGATAGTCAATTGAGAAAGAGGAAGCGAGTTTCCGGTCTGGCTCAGCAAGCTGGACAGTCAGACGCTACCATAACTAGTGCCAAGGACCCGAGGAGTCGGGAGGGTTGCTCAAGGAAGGAGAGGACATGGGGTGATGTACGTAGTAGGTCCAAGTGTGGCAGATGTGGGTGGAAGGTTCACAAATGTCAAGAATGCACAATAGAAGTAGAGTTATGCCATCGATGTCATCAGCCTGGCCATGTTAGGGTGAACTGTCCCGTTCAGCGGTTGGGACAGCCTCAGTGTCATAGTAGGGTTCGAAAGTCAAGGGGATTCGAGGATCCTTCAGAGCAGGTTGCGGGTATGATTCTTTCCCTCTATTTTATTATTCATGATATTATTGTTATGTTGCTGCATTGATGTCAATAAGCATATGTGTTGGGTATTATATTACCTGCTTGTGACGGAGTTTTATGCCATCTGCATACCATGGGATTAGAATGGTGAATTGGAGGTCGTTCCCTCTAGATCAGGTTACTTCAGATACAGTAACTGTAGCATGTATGTGTAAGATGCAGTAGTGCCTTACTACTTGCGGAAGGCGTTAGTCGGGTAATGATCAGTTATATTCTCAGTAGTGATAATCCAGAGTTTTTAGTGGAGTAGCTAGCGGTCAGTAAGGAAGTGGGTTGGGGATGTGCACCCCAAAAGCAGGTTCTCAGGATGTAGTCCCTAAAGCAAATACAATTAAGGATTGAAGGGTGCTCAGTCAAATAGCAAGAAGGGTGCGGATCTGGTAAGAGTTAGTTGGAGCGACGACGGGGGTAAACGTTGGCGGATAGCATATCGCCCTTTTAATGGAAGGAAGGTTGGGAATCCTTTCGACCAGTGAACCGTAAGGAGTTAGCCGAATCCAAGTGGGGGATAACCCTCCGAGTATACAAGGATAAGAGCCACGTAGACCCAGAATGAGTGCGCGACCTCTGAGAAGAAAAGATAGTAGCATAGTGATTGATGGATTGAGGAGTTCAGAATTGGGAGTTTGAGGACATTCCCAACAGTTAGTTCATGTAATCGAGATGGTTAGAAGCTGGTTGGGAATCCATGATTGGAGGACCACCTGTAGGGCTCAAGTGAATCGGAATGAGGATCCTAAGAACGGTTAGCAAGAGATGCTTTCGTATTAGTAGCCAGTGACAAAGTCAGCATGCAGGATTGTGTAGATTCAGGAGTTGGGAGTTTGGAAACTTCCCAACAATAGCTTCTTGTATCCGGATTAGTAGACGGTTGGTTTGGGAACCAAGCCGAATAATTACTCGACGAAGCGCTAAGTATATCAAGGATATAAGATGTCGAGATTGATGCAGTATTCGAAGACAGAGGGCTGGTTTTGAGAAACCAGGATGAGGAATCACTAGCAGGACTAGGGATAGTCAGGATGTCCTCGGAACAGTAATAGAGTGTTGTAAGTCTGCGGGGGGTAGCCGTAGCATTCACTAGCAGTCATATAGTAGTAGTAGTGTTGTAAGTCTACGGGGGTAGCCGTAGCATTCACTAGCAGTCAGATAGTAGTAGAGTGTTGTAAGTCTATGGGGGGTAGCCATAGCATTCACTAGCAGTCAGATAGTAGTAGTAATGTTGTATGTCTACGGGTGTAGCCGTAGCATTCATTAGCAGTCAGATAGTAGTAGAGTGTTGTAAGTCTGCGGGGGTAGCCGTAGCATTCACTAGCAGTTAGATAGTAGTAGAGTGTTGTAAGTCTGCGGGGGTAGCCGTAGCATTCACTAGCAGTTAGATGATAGTAGAGTGTTGTAAGTCTGCGGGGGTAGCCGTAGCATTCACTAGCAGTTAGATAGTAGTAGAGTGTTGTAAGTCTGCGGGGGTAGCCGTAGCATTCACTAGCAGCCAAATAGTATTAGAGAGTCATAAGTCCGCGGGTGTAGTCGTGGCCTTTATCAGGTTGGTAGGTAGCATGAGCGCGTTGTTGGACGTGGGGGAAATAGTAGTACCCACTAGTTTGGGTGCAGCAGTGAAGATATGGGAATCCACGAGTTAGATTTCGGATTTTCCAAATGGTTCAGTTATGGTTAAGTCGGCGATTCGACAGTCGGATCGTCACCACAGTTATGAGATCAGAGTAGCAGTGGACCGTTGGGGTTCGAGTATGTTAAGGGCTACCGTCAGTCTGGGAGCCATCATGTTGTTAGTCGTGGAATTGATGATGTCAGGATGTGACGTTTAGACCTGATCGGTGGATTGGAAGGTTGTTAGAGCCACAGTGACAGGATAACTAGTGGAAACTAGTTCCAGAGAAAGATTTCATTTAGAAATCGGGGGAGCGACTAAGTGAGGAGTCCTTTGACTCCACAGTTGAGTTGGAACTCGGTGTTGCAATTAACCGACGAATGACTAGAGACCAGAAAGGTCTCGAGATATTTAGGAAGCAGCCATACGGCAGTTCAGTGTTTCATTCAGTTCAGTGTTTCAGGTAGTTCAGTGTTTCCGGCAGTTCAGTGTTTCAGTCAGTTCAGTGTTTCAGGCAGTTCAGTGTTTCAGGCAGTTCAGTATTTCAGGCAGTTCAGTGTTTCAGGCAGTTCAGTGTTTCAGTCAGTTTAGTGTTTCAGGCAGTTTAGTGTTTCAGGCAGGTCAGCGTTTTAGGCAGTTCAGTGTTGCAGGCAGTTCAGTGTTTCGGATAGTTGCAATGTGATGGTCGGTATTAGTATGTGCATTGGAATGCAAGTGCTGACGGTATAGTTGGTTGATTTGAAAATGGCAAGTCCCTCTCAGCAGGATCAGTTGAGCCTTCTGCCAAGTATAAGTGATCTGTAAGGATAGCTAGGCAGGCAGCTTTTCTTTCAGGATGGAAGGCTCGAGTTAGTAGGATTTGAGTAATCAGATGGGAGATAAGCAAGCTGGTTCCAACATCATCGTTTCAGTATGGATGGCAGAATGGATAGAACAGTTATAGATAGTCGAAGTATCTTCAGGAGTCGCTGGGAGCGACTAGGAGATTGCGATGGAGTGTAGTGACCGGTGGGAGTCCGGTGACTCAGATATCGGCAGATTAGTTGGACCAGGGTGGTCTCAGTGCATCCGATAGGCGGATGAGGGATAACAGAATTTTCAGTCGGAGGAAGTAACGTTAAGGAAATTATGGAAAAGAGAAGGATCCAGTATGTACCAACAGTAGTGACCAGCACTATGAATGGCTGGAGTGATGGACAAAAGGGTGTTAGTCTTCCCAGACAGAGAGTTGGAGGCAGTTCGCAGGACAGTTAGCCATAGCAAACTTCGAGGACGAAGTTTAGTTTAAGTAGGGGAGAGTTGTAACACCCAAGATCAGAAAGGCGAAGAAAAGGAAAGAAACCCTAAGTCAAGGAGTGGACTCGTCGAGCCCAGGGAGGAACTCGACGAGTCGGAGCGGGATCCGGGGGATCGAGTAAGTGACCAACTCGGCGAGTCGGCTTGTGAACTCGGTGAGTTGGGTTTGAACGAGGAAAACCCTAAATCCGGGACTTGGAGCCTATTTAAACGTCTCATTCTCCTCCCTAGGGTTCCTTTACTGCCTCTCCACCCAAGAACACCAAACCCTAGCCACCATATCCGTTTTTGAGCTAGATCTTGCCTTGAAGAGTGCATTAAAGCTTGGAGAAGGAAGAAAGACCTTGGAGGTGCAAGAAGGGATTGTAGATCCGGGATTTGGAAGACATTTCAGACCAATTGGAGGTAATAAGCTGTTGCTTGGACTCCCTTTTGCACCTAGATCTATTCTTATGTGTGAGTTTTGGACATTTTTGGCATGATAAGTAACCATTTCGAGCTAGAGGTCCAGATCTGAGGTTGCTACCTCAGATCCATGCTTGTTTTGGTCTAGAATCCCCTAAAGTATCAGCCCTTGGTATGTTGGAGAAGTATGTTTGCCATAAACCCTAGTTTGAAGTGTTTTGAGCCTAGATCTCTTTAGCTACACATAAAGTTTGCCACTTTACGTGAGGAATAGGCCTTAGAAGTATGGATCTATGAGTTGGAACCCCTGTGTGGCTCGAAAAGCCACTGCATGGATTAAGAGCTGTAGCGACTCGGCGAGTCACATGGGTGAACTCGGCGAGTTGGATGAAGATGGGCAGGAACTCGACGAGTTGGAAGAACAACTCGGCGAGTCTGTTGATGATTGCCTTGGACTTGGCGAGTCTGTTCTTAGACTCGGCGAGTCAGGTCGCGAAACCCCCAAACCCTTCGAGTTAAGACTCGAATCAGTGAGTCGGGTGGAGACTCAGCGAGTTGGGCAGGACAGGACTCGGAAATCGTTGGACTCGGCGAGTTATGGACTGACTCGGCGAGTCGAGTCGCGAATAGAAGGACCCTGAGCATATGAACTCGGCGAGTCAGTAGGTGGACTCGACGAGTAGGGTTGACCTGGAAGGTTGACTTTGACCAGGATTTTGACTTTGACCAGAGTTGACTTAGTTGACTTTCAGAGGACTGTCAGACTAAGTGTCATATTGATATTGATAGCTCGGAGAGCTAGAGGAGCAGCGGCTCAGGGGATTGTCGAGTAGCAGCCAGAGGATTATCGGGAGAGCTCAGCAGTTCAGGTGAGTTTCCTTCTAGTAGGAACGGGTCTAAGGCCACAATGCCGGCCCGTTTAGCCAGCAGTAGTTTCCGAATTTTGATCCGATGCAGTAGTTGGTATGTTTGATGCCTTCGTGGCTCAGACAGGATTTATGTGTTATGTGTTCCGGGCTACGGCCCGATGCAGTATGCAGTATATGTGTGTTCATGCTAGTTGATATGTTTATGTTATGTTATGTTCAGTTAGTTCCGGACTTCGGTCCGATGCAGGGGGCAAGGCCCCAGTTAGTCCGGACTTCGGTCCGATGCAGGGGACAAGGTCCCAGTCAGTTTCCGGACTTCGGTCCGATGCAGGGGCAAGGCCCCAGTAAGTCCGGACTTCGGTCCGATGCAGGGGACAAGGTCCCAGTCAGTTTCCGGACTTCGGTCCGATGCAGGGGGCAAGGCCCCAGTTAGTCCGGACCTCGGTCCGATGCAGTGGGCAAGGCCCAGTATGTGCTTTATATGTTATTGCATGGTATGTGGTAGATTGGGGGAGCTCACTAAGCTTCGTGCTTACGGTTTTCAGTTTTGGTTTCTGGTACTCAGTTTTCAAAAGAGGAGCTCGGGAAGATTGCAGTGCACACACCATAGTCAGTTAGCCTGGGAATATTTTATTCTGATAATGAGATTATGTTTTGAATTTAATACTCGAAAGTTATGTTATGACTTATGATACGTTTTTATAAATATGGTTTTAGTAATGTTTTAAAAAGAAAGTTTTAGTCATGATTTTTGGGTCATTACACACTCCCTCCCGGGTCGGTCACCACATGGGCTAAGATGAAAGAAGAATTTATTTACCACTTTTGCCCACCTTCTAAAATAGCCAAATTAAAGAAGGTCATTGCTAACTTTGAACAACAAGCTGGGGAGTCACTATATGAAGCTTAGGAGAGGTACAAGAGCCTGCTAAGGAATTGCCCACCCCATGACCTTAATAGCCAACAAGAAGTCTCCATCTTCTATGACAGAGTCAATGTCACAACACGGAAGTTACTTGACTCGCAAGGCCCGCTCACAAAGAAGGCACCCCCGTTGATCAAAGAATTAATTGAAGAGTTCTCTAAGCATTCTAGAGAATACCACAACCCACGAAATGAACTAAGTAGGGGGTAGTAAACACGGTCAACGATGGCATGGCGGCGATGATGGCTAAACTAGACAGTTTAGACAGAAGAATGATGAAGATGGATCAAACAATCCATGCTATCCGGGTGGGATGTGAAAATTGTAGGGGACCTCACTTAACTAAAGAGTGTGACTTGGATGAGAATGGAAACAAAAAGTCGCAAGTTTTCTATTCAAGTGGCGACAGATACGATGAGAATTTGCGGAAACCCAAGAAGGAATGGCTCTCGTATGAAGAATACAAAAAGGCAAAGGAAGAGACATACAAGCAAAAAGAGAGGGGTTTCTATCAAAAGGAAGAACCGGTTGTGGAAAAAAGAGCCGATTTAGAAGAAATGTTCACAAGATTTATAGCCGCGTCCGAGAAGAGACACAATGATCATGATGCTGCAATACAAGAAACCAGGACTATACTTAGGAATCAGCAAGCATCTGTACTCAACATTGAGAAACAGCTTGGGTAACTAGCACATCAAGTGAACGAGAGAAGACCGGGTGAACTTCCAAGTAAAACCGAGAATAATCCGAGAATGGAGAATGTGAATGCTATAACATTGAATTATGGAGAAATTTTCACTCCTCTTACCCCTGCACAGAAGGTCTCAACTAAGGTGCAAGAAGAAAAGACAGAAGAGTCGAGTTCAGCTAAACCCGACCCAACTCGCCGAGTCCCTCTAATGGACTCGACGAGTCCATGCCCTGATGACAAATTTGTTGTTTCCTTAAAGCCTTACAGGCCTCCTTTGCCATTTCAAATTCGAGCCATACCTGATGAAAAGGTCAAAGTGTACAGAGCTTTCATGGAACATGTTAAAGCCCTTCAAGTCAACGTCCCATTTGTTGAAATGATGCTTCAAACACCCAAATATTTAAACTTGCTTAAGAGTCTCTTTGTTGCTAGAAAAGATATGGCAGAAGTCGCGAAATTAGTATTAAATGAATTACCAGAAAAGAAGGGCGATTCGGGAAGCATCTCGATTCCTTGCCGATTTGGAAATATACTTGCTACTCAAGCATTGACTGATTCGGGTGCAAGTATTAACTTAATGCCCTTTTCTTTCTTCAAGAAGCTGAATTTACCAGAGCCGAGGTTTATAAATATGAAGATCCATTTGGCGGACAAGACAATAATTCGTCCAAGAGGTGTTTGTGAAGATCTCCTCATAAAAGTGGACAAACTTGTATACCCCGTGGACTTTGTAGTGCTTGACATGGAAGAAGACCCCGAAATTCCAATATTTTGGGGAGACCATTTTTGAATATCGCATGCGCATTGATAGATGTATGCGAGTCCACACTAACATTGAGGGTAGGAGATGAGTCAGCTGTGTTCAAAGCTATACCAGAGATTAAGCTAGAAGAAACAAGAAAAGAAGAAGTTTCCTTCATTGATTTGGATGTTGAAATACTCCAAAAAGAACTTGCACTCATACAAGACGAAGATCCAAGTAGATTTCTACTATCTTCTGGAGGAAATGATGATGTTGACAAAGACTTAGAGGAGATAGAGAAGTTGCTGAAAGGAACTGATTCAGAAAACACAATGGAATGTGAGGAATTCGCATCGACTCGCCGAGTCGAGTCGACAGACTCGACGAGTCCAGCCAAAAATTTCAACAATTTGGGTTATCTTGACCTGCCTGTCACCAGCCCCTTGCCTGATTTGGACATGAAGATCTTTTCTAATTCCTTAGAAGATCGAGCAACAGAAGGCGGAATTGTTAAAGCGTATGGTGACGTCCAACACGTTCAAGTGGCTTACCTCGATACAATGATGCAAGAAGGTGAAGACATTCGATTTGAAGAGGAGGCAAGCTTTAGAGAAGAGGAAAATGCAAGGGTTAGGAAAGATGATGCTGATAACCCATGCATTGAGTCATGTATAACCAAACCTCGAGCCCGAGTATTTACCAATTATGAAGTAATGAAGTTTAAAGAAGGAGGAGTAAAAAAGAGGGTGCAAGAGAATGGGGTGAAGAAGAAGAAGGTGGGGAAAAGGGAAATTCATGCAATTGAAGAACATGTCACAAGGAAAAAGAGAAAAGAATTGAGACGGGCTTACAAGAAGAAGATACACGCTTACAACACAAAGTATAAACCACAAAAGATTAGGCGTGCATTCCCGATGCAGGAAAATGAAGAAACGTAGATGGGAAGGAGTCTAGCTAACGACTCCTTAAAAAGAAGCGCTTGGCGGGAGGCAACCCGTTATGAGAGTTTGCTTTCTTTTATCTTTCTCGTTTTAGTTTTTGTTTTGTCTTCGTTTTTAGGATTTTCTTTCTCTGTTTTCATCTTCTAAATAATCAAACATGACTGCTTGAGAGTACGTATGGGCTGAGTGTGGGGTGGATTGAATTTTTTTTATAAATACATGACAAAATGATATAATTTTTGAATTGTTTGTAAGTGACTCGCCGAGTCTGACCCTGACTCGACGAGTTTATTCATGATCTACATGAGTTTCAATTCGCGACTAGACTCGCCGGGTCGGGCCCTGACTTGACGAGTCGATTTTATTTACAGAAAAAATAATAATAATTATATTTTTACATCTGGTAAAACTAGGGTTTTTACCCTAATGTGCTCATATTCCATTCATACTCGTCGTGCGCCTACTCGTATTCTCTCTCAAGCACTCATCAAGTTCTTCAACTTTTCTTCAAAATTCTCGAATTCCATCAACCATACTTAATTTCTTCAATAATTCTGTTAAAGTCATGATTTTTAGGTGTTATAAGGTATCAATTTTATAGAACACCTGTTTTTGAAGTTTAGTAAATTTTTAGGGTTTTTGATTTTGGATTAATTGTGGTGTTTTGGATGGATATTCTTGCTCTAATACACTTTATGGACATCCATGGACAAACCCTTGGAAAAATTTTGAGTTTTTATGGGTGCATTGGAACTGACCCGTCGACTGACTCGCGTAGCTCATCCGACTCGCCGAGTCGTTCATGGACTCGACGAGTCCAGTCGGGAGCCCAGAAAGATTTTGTTTTAATGTGTTTCTGTGTCTTTTGGATTGTTTGTTAATTGTTTTACAGGAACCATGTTCTCAAGAGGACAGAGCTCTCGAGGAGGTCAAGGAGATTTCCCTTGGTTGCATTTTCCACAAATCAATTCAAATTCAACAAGAACCAAGTGGAAGAAGAAGCTTGCAGAGCTCCAGAAAAAGGAGATATGTGCTCCTAATACAATTTATTGGGAATGTTTGGGGAGAGTTCGTTATGAAGAAGAGTTGGCCCATTATCTAGTCAAAACATTTGTGCACAATGGAGTATCCATTACATGTGATGGATGGAGTCGTGTCTTCCGAATTCAAGAGCTGATTTATCGTGAGCTGTGCCTGGAGTTCTTTTCCACAATACACTTCCAGGGTGTGGATGATTATTATAACCCCGAAAGTGTTACTTTTTGTCTTGGGGGCGAGCTTCGTCAGTGTTCCATGGTCGAACTAGCTTGGAGATTGGGGATATATGACCAACAAGTGGTCAACACGGATGCATTTCGTACATTTTTGGAGCATTGCCACAAAGCATTTACGAATGGGATCACAAGTTCAAGTTGGTGGAGAACCATTGCTAATAAAGTTTACATTCCGAAGTCAGCTCAAGAAGGGAGCATACGATCACCTACACACCACCTTATTCACCGACTTATTTCAAATACCATTAACCAAAGGAAAGATGATGACAAGGTTTCTAACATTGATGTTTTCTTTCTTTGGAGCATCATTACACCCAATACTTTCTGCAACATTCCATGGTGCATCGCTTCATATTTGGCCGAGGGAGCGGTCAAGGACCGCAAAACTTCAAAAATTAATGGTGGCATGTTCGTGACACGTTTAGCCCATTCTTACGGGCTAATGACTAGTTGTGCTTGGAACTTGCTGACGGAGATTCCGACCTCTCCCTTTAATCCCATTCTTTTTCGCAGGGCACACATTATTGAAGATTATGGAGGAGGTCATTATGCTATCCCACATGATGATCCGGTGATCGGGCCTGAGGCACCGGGACAGAGGGTTTGATCGAGACGTGAGCGGGAAGTGGAGGAGGAACCGCCGGTGATTCCGGTGGACAATGACGAAGTATCAATGGATTGGTACAATGTTGAGATGAGGAGGCTCCGAGACCAAATGGCGAGGGGTATTAATTTTAGCAACGAATCACACGTGCGACTTTTTGACCATTTTCATATTCCACACATTGATGGGGGTAACTTCCCCTACATTCCTTCTTAGGACGAGATCATTAACACAAGGCGGAGTGGAGCTGGTGGGAGCGGGGCTGTGCATGGCCATGATGAGGAAGAATATGATGCTTAGTTTCTTTTATGTTTTATTGAACATTTTTTATTTGTTTTTATTTTGTTTGGTGTGGTTTAAATTCTTAATTAGGACTTAAACTCTTATGGGGTTGATGTTTTATCTGCCTTGGTTTATTTCAGAATTTGGTTTAGGAAATGCTTGCATAAGGAGTCTAGAGTATGTGAGAAAAACATGGAAACGAGTCAAGAAAGGTCGACGTATTGAGTCTAAGTGTCGAGTCCGGTCCTAAGGGGTTTAGGAGTGAATTTTTACTGAAGCAATTGGAGGTTTTTGAAGTCCATTACAAGCTGGATTCAAGACAGAATTTCTTTATTTCTCACCCAGCAATGACTCGCCGAGTGCAGTTAACCTACTCGACGAGTCGCAATACATTTTCACGATTTCAAAAATTCCGCGCTATTACTTGATGAGTCGTTTATATGACTCGACAAGTCCTTCATTTATCTACCACAAGGGCTGCTGATTTGATGTTGATAGCTTCACCACTTGACCACTTTCTTTGCAATCAATTCCTGAAGATTTTACAATATTTTTCCTGCACATTTGGAGCTACCCACATGCGATTTGATGCCCACGACATGGATGACCTGTTCACATGTCTACAGTCGATTGAAGTAAGAGATTAATAGAAGATGATCAGCCTATCAACTGCTATCCCAGGGGAGTTTGTTCCAATTCCCTCCATATTTGTTTTGTTTTTCTTTTCATGCATAACATGCAATGAGACATTGCATAAATCAAGTGTGGGGTAGGGGGTTGATATCATCTTAGCAAATATAGAATCCTAATGTCCTAATTTAGGTTAATTTTTAAATTTTTGCATAAAAAAATGTTGCTTAGGACTTAATTTAGAAAATTTTGGTAAAAGTAATTAGGATTCCATGTTAGAATTTTGTGGATGATTGCATGAAAATTCAAATGTTTAGTTGAGCCTATATACCTTCTAGTGCATTTGTGGCTTCCTTATTCCAGTGAAATCATGGGGAAAAAACACGACCTCACTTAGCCCAAAGGATACAATATGTTTAGCATCGTGTACCAGAAATGTATCCAGGAAAACTATTATCTTTAGCCAATAAAGGTTGAAGTTAAGCGTTTATATGACTTGATGACTCGTTTATATGACTCGACGAGTCCTTCATTTATCTACCACAAGGGCTGCTGATTTGATGTTGATAGCTTCACCACTTGACCACTTATTCTTTGCAATCAATTCCTGAAGATTTTACAATATTTTTCCTGCACATTTGGAGCTACCCACATGCGATTTGATGCCCACGACATGGATGACCTGTTCACATGTCTACAGTCGATTGAAGTAAGAGATTAATAGAAGATGATCAGCCTATCAACTGCTATCCCAGGGGAGTTTGTTCCAATTCCCTCCATATTTGTTTTGTTTTTCTTTTCATGCATAACATGCAATGAGACATTGCATAAATCAAGTGTGGGGTAGGGGGTTGATATCATCTTAGCAAATATAGAATCCTAATGTCCTAATTTAGGTTAATTTTTAAATTTTTGCATAAAAAAATGTTGCTTAGGACTTAATTTAGAAAATTTTGGTAAAAGTAATTAGGATTCCATGTTAGAATTTTGTGGATGATTGCATGAAAATTCAAATGTTTAGTTGAGCCTATATACCTTCTAGTGCATTTGTGGCTTCCTTATTCCAGTGAAATCATGGGAAAAAAACACGACCTCACTTAGCCCGAAGGATACAATATGTTTAGCATCGTGTACCAGAAATGTATCCAGGAAAACTATTATCTTTAGCCAATAAAGGTTGAAGTTGAGCGCCCTTGCTTAAGCATGTAGGTTTTGAGTGAGAAAAAGTGAGGTACATGTAAAAAAAAGAGAGAGAGAATTGCAAGAAAAGTTGTAAGAATTTTGGAGCAACTAAAGTGAAGATCAAAAGATCAAAATTCCAAAAGTCAAAAATTGAAGATACCAAAGATCAAATCAAACGAGGTGGTGAATTCAAAGAAATCAAAGATCAAATTATCAAGGAAGTGAAGAATTCAAAAGAGCTCCATAGTGGTATCCTAAATTGTAATTCTAGATTATGTATGCTTGGGTTGCTCAACCAAAAATACCTTGAGGATAGGAGGTTTTCTGCGGATGGATTCGGAGAGATGCATAAAATGAGCATTGTTCGGGATAAGTGGGTGAATGTTTATGAGGATTGTAAGTATTTTGAATATTGGGGGGTTTTAGGAAAAATTTTAGACACAAATGCATGCGTTGCGGTCTTGGCATAATGGCTGGGTTGGATTGGAGTTGTCCTATGTGATTCTAATGTGCTAAAATTCAGTTTTGCTTGGGGGCAAGCAAAAGTCAAGTGTGGGGTATTTTGATAGTCGCATATTTAGCCTCATATTAAGTATAGATTTTTATCATTTTTTAGCTAATTTATTGCATATCATGGACAAAAGATACTTAAAAGTGTTTTAATTGTGTTTTCAGTCCAAAAGCGAAGCTCGGAAGCAAAAGGAAGCAGGAGAAGCGGTTGGGAGCTCGAGAGTTGAACAAAGAAGAAAAAATGATTAAAACACAAGGTACTCGGCGAGTAGGGTCGACTACTCGACGAGTCTTATTGAAGATTCGAGAAGATAAAGACTCTGTGACTTACCGTGTATGGGAATTAAGGGATGGACTCGGTGAGTCAGTTCGAATCTATAAAAACAGCTCTCCAGATCGACACAAGGTATTCTGGAACCCTTGGGGAGGAGCAAGCTGCGAATCAGAGCCAGGAGAGATCTGGAGAACGAAGATACAACCCTAAAACCAATTCCGAAGGAGATTTGAGGCAAAATTACATCATTCTTACTTTAATCTATTGTTCTTCATCATGTTTAGACTTTTAGATTGCGTTTTTGTGCTGTTAATTACCTCAATCATGAGCTAAAACTTTTAAACTTCTGTTTGGGGAGACAATATTGATACTATAGTTTGATTTATGGTAGGATTAATTTAATATTGGTGATTTTGTTGATTCTAGCTTGTTAAAGAACCTTATGTGTGAATGATAACTAATTTTCTGTTAATAGGAAGATAAATAAGCCGCATGAACATCTCTTAATTGCTACCTCATATAATTTATGTGACCACTTAATTATATGACTATGATTAGCGACTGTGAAACTAGAATTAATAGAAAAATAGGTAAATTCATGTGTGAGCTTGTGTGATGACCATCAACAAGAGGTTAACTAAAGGACCAAATTAGTTAGCTATTACAAGTCTAAATCAACCCGATTAAATAATCTAGTGAATTGAATTAAATTAGACAACTGACCACTATTTGAGTTAGTTTGTTCCCTAAGGATTAGTGCAGCGAACGTGAATCTAATCACTTGAAGCGGTAGCCAATAGAAGAATTAATCCATTGCACTATTATCATAATATCAACCATAGGATCAATTGAGTTGAACTAAACAGAAGTTCCATTCGTCATTGAATTTAAGTGAATCCTTGCTTTTCTAGTTTTTAGTCTAAGTAATAATTAGTAAGTTTCTAGTATTTTATAACTAGAGAAAACCCCTTTTTATTATTTAATTTTAGATGAAAGTAGTTTTTAGTTTTAATTTACCGTTCTCTGTGTCTGATACCCTACTTATTTAGCTTTACCACAATTGATAGGTCCGCTGCCTTTGTGTGTTCATTTTATAATTAAAAGTAGGTTTAAAACTAGTTCGTTTCACACACATCAGTCCTACTCGCCGAGTCAAGACCCTGACTCGTTGAGTAGCTCACTTAAAACCCGTGCATATACCGCCTTCTACTCGACGAGTTAGGGCCACCAACTCGTCGAGTAGCCCTTCTAAGATGCATAAATCATTAAGTTAAATACGTACCAGGAAACCAAACATTACAATTCTCCCCTACTTGTCTTAGACTTTGTCCTCGAAGTCTGATGTGTTTGAAAACAACTCTGGGTAGTGCTCCCTCATCTCCTCCTCAGGCCCCCAAGTCCACTTTGAACCCTTACGGTGATGCCATTGCACCTTCACTAACTCAACCCTCTTGTTCCTCAGCTCTTTCGTCTTACGATCTAGAACCGCCACTGGTCTCTCAATGTAGTTCAGGTTGTCATGAACCTGAATATCCTCAAGGGTACCACTGCTGAATCATCCACTAAGCACTTCCGCAATCGAGAAACATGGAAAGTGTTGTGAATCTGGATGAGGTCAGTGGGAAGATCCAATTGATACGCTACCCTGCCCACCCGGGCAATGACTCTGAAAGGGCCAATAAACATGGGACCCAACTTGCCCCGCTTCCGAAACCTGATAACACCCTTCCATGGTGACACCTTCAGGATGACCATATCTCCCACCTGAAATTCTAATTCTGAACGCCGCTTGTCGGCATAACTCTTCTGCCGACTCTGAGCAGTATGGAGCCTGCTCCGGACCTGCTGGATCCGCTCTGTGGTCTTGAGTACTACCTCCGTACTCCCTAAGACCCTCTGACCGACCTCACCCTAATAGATTGGGGTCTTACACTTCCTCCTATAGAGTATCTCGAAGGGAGGACGGTCTATACTGGTGTGTTAACTGTTGTTATATGAAAGTTCCGCTAACGGAAGATACGTATCCCAACTGCCACCGAAATCCAAAACACACGCTCGAAGCATGTCCTCGAGAGTCTGTATCGTCCTATTGCTATGTTCGTCTGTATGAGGGTGGAAAGCGGTGCTGAAGTGGAGACGAGTACCCATTTCCTCGTGAAACCGCTTCCAGAATCTGGAAGTGAAACGAACACCTCACTCTAATACCATCGAGACAGGCACTCCATGTCGCGCCACTACCTCTCGCACATAAATCTCGACCAACTTCTCGACCGATATGCTCTCCTGGATCGGTATAAAATGATCACTCTTGGTCAAACAGATCCACAATGACCCATATCGAATCAACCCCACGTGCGGTCCTGGGAAGCCTAGTGATGAAATCCGTAGTAATGTCCTCCCACTTCCACACGGGGATGTCTAACGGCTGCATCTTGTCGTGAGGCCTCTGGTGCTCGGCTTTGACCTTCCTGCAGGTCAAGCACCTCTCCACATACCACGCTACGTCCCGCTTCATGCAGGGCTACCAATAATCAGGTTCAAGATCTATGTATATCTTTTTCTCCCCGGGGTGGGTGGAGAACCTCGATTTATGGGCCTCATCCATCAGAACCTGTCGTACTCCGCCCTAGTACAAAACCCAAACCCTCCCATGCAAGGTTAATAGCCCTTGGTTGTCAAAATAAAATGAGGCCACTCGGCCCACAATCCTCTCACACTTATGGTGCTCTTCCTTCATACCCTCAAACTGCGCCTCTCTAATCTGCTCCAACAGTGGAGTGATCATCATCATTCTCAAGCATAAATCTCTAATAGGAGCCGCTACCGCCTTGTGGCTCAGAGCATCGGCCACCACATTGGCCTTTCCTGAGTGGTAAAGGATCTCACAATCATAATCCTTTACCACATCTAACCACCTACGCTGCCTCATGTTCAAATTCGGCAGATCCATGAGGTACCTCAAACTCTTGTGGTCCGTATAAATGGTACAACGGACCCCATAGAGATAACGCCGCCAAATCTTAAGGGCAAACACTACAACCCCAACTCTAAATCATGTGTCGGATAGTTAGCCTCGTGAAGCTTCAGCTGCCTCGCCGCGTAGGCTATCACATGACCCCTCTGCATCAAGACTACACCCATGCCCGTAATCGACGCGTCGCAATACACCACAAAGTCATCTACTCCCTCGCCCAGAGTCAAAATCGGTGCCTCGCACAAACGTTGTCTCAGAGTCTCGAAGGCTGCCTGCTGCTCAGGCCCCCAATGGAAAACTACCGTTTTCTTGGTCATTTGGGTCAAAGGAACTGCAATCTTGGAGAAGTCCTGAATAAATCTTCGGTAATAACCCACTAGAGCCAGGAAACTCTGAATCTTAGTTGGAGACCTTGGAATCTCTCACTGCATCACAACCTCTATCTTGGTCGGATCGACCAGATACCCTTCTGGTTGACGAGATGCCCAAGGAACTGCACCTTGCACAACTAGAACTCACACTTGGAGAACTTTGTGAAAAGTCTCTCCCTTCTCAGTGTCTCTATCACCTCCCTCGGGTGCTCCTCATGCTACTCCTGAGTCTTGGAGTAAACCAAGATGTCATCAATGAATACTATTACAGACTGATCCAGCATCGGTTTGCACATGCGGTTCATGAGGTCCACGAACATGGCTAGAGCATTGGTGAGTCCAAACGACATCACCACAAACTCATAATGACCATAGTGAGTCCTAAAAGCTGTCTTTCGCACATCATCGTCCCTGACTCGCATCTGGTGATACCCTAACCATAGATCGATCTTGGAGAACCAAGATGTTCCCTGAAGCCGATCAAACAAATCAGCTATCCTTGGAAGTGAGCATGGTTGTAGAACTTGCTACTCGACACCTGTTCGGCCGACTACCGAGTAGTGAGTACTCGAGAGGACTCGGATTCGGTAATTCATGTAGAAATATTTTTAAGGAAATTATATGTGTCAAAATTATAAGTTAAAAACAAAATTTTATTGAAATATATAACAAAATTAGATACATGTGAGTTCACAAAAACTGAGAAACACACAATGGTCTTACTTCGTGAATAATTACTGAAAATTTTAGATATATATGTAGTAATAGTCACAAGTGTGTGTGTTAAATAACAAATCATTAAGTATATTACACATATTAATCACCGAGTTGGCCGATTTTTACAATACTGCTCGCTTCAATAAGCGGTCGATCGGGGAGTACTCGGATTCTATAACTCGCCTCGGTAAGGGGCCGAGTAGCGAGTACTCGGGCGAGTAATCGGCAAACTCGGTGAGTTTTACAACACTGGAAGTGGGTAACGGTTCTTCACCGTTACCTTATTCAACTCTCGGTAGTCTATACACATGCGATGAGACCCATCCTTCTTCTTCACAAACAGGATCGGGGCTCCCTATGGTGAACTGCTCGGCCTAATAAAACCCTTGTCTAGCAGCTCCTGCAACTGCGTAGACAACTCCTGCATCTCTGGTGGAGCCAGCCGATATGGTTCCTTGGTTATCGGAGCCGCACTAGGGACTAGGTCAATCATAGGGTTTTTGGCATATTTTGGTCCCATGGGTTGATTCATGTGAGTAAAAGCTACTCCAGAAGTTTGGGTTAACATTTATTGATGTTTTTGAGGTCCATTGAGTATAAAATTGTATCTTGATGACTTTGGTTCATCCATGCATGATTTTATGTTCATTATATGAAGTTAGAAGATTAGAAATTTGTTTTGGGCTTCTTTGAGCCATGCAAAGACATCAAGTTGGCGACTATAATAGTTAAGACATTCCCAAGAGCTAGATATGTGATTTGGACGTTTAGAATTTAGGTATTAAGTGCTTAATATGGATTTTGTGCTTCAGGGTAGTATGTTGAGCGTAACCTATGGGTATGCACAGCGGAGCGTGTTTAGCTCCGACTTCCTTTGCTATTAAGGATCGTACGTTGGGCATAATCGGGTGGTATGCTTGGCGTACTCACAAAAAGGTATTTGGACCATTGTTGGGCCTTAGGTCTTTATAGGTTTGGGGAATGGTTAGATGGGTTAATTAAGAGAAGGGTAAAATGGTCTTTTACCCTTAGCATGTTAGATTATAATCTAGACTATTTCTTATGGGTTATTACCCTGATTATTTATTAGGGTTAATTTTGGATATGTTTAGTGTGAGGGGTCGTGGTAGCAGCAGCCCAAGAGTGTGATTTGTTCATCTTTAGATTGAGGTGAGTTTCCTTACTGTGCTTGTGGGTCGAAGGCACCAATGTCGGCCCACTGGATTATGTTGTAGGATAGTAGTGGTCTTTGTGACACTTACTAATATGCTTGTATGGCTTGCTGTCTTCGTGACTCTTGCTAGTATGACTGTATGATTAGTTGTAGGGGTGAAATATTCTCGTACCAGTTGAAAGATACCGAAGGAGTCGGAAGGGACTCGGCGAGTTAGAAGGGACTCAGGGAGTCGGAAGGGACTCAGGGGTGAAATAGACATGTATATGCTATAGTATGATATGTATGTATGATGTATGGTATGTGATATTTGGGGAACTCAATAAGATTTATGCTTACGGTTTACGTTTATGTTTCAGGTACTTCTGGTTCGAAAGGGAAGGGCCTGACCTGATCGTAGCACATCCACCCAAGTTTAGCATTTTTACAATTTTAGAATTGTACTCTGATAACTCTTTTCACATTGGCATACTTTTGATGGTTTGATATGAATATTTGATGGATTTTGGTTGACTTAAAAATGAAATTTTTACTTATAATTTTTGGGATGTTACGTGTACACTGTTGGATTTTACTATACTATTATGGTTACCGAATAGTAAAAATCAGAATAAAATAGTAGCATACCACGATATGGATTGCAATGGAACTACACAAATCTACATAAGAAGAATATAAACTTAACTTTTGATAGAGTAAATTTACATATGTTATAACACAATAAGAAAAAATTAAAAACTAAAAAAAAACTGAGTTGGGGCGAAACCCAGACTTTTTTACTAGTTAACATATAAATCATAAATTTAATTATAAAATAAATATATAAATCATAAAATCTTCTTAATAAATGAAGGTTTTTTGCCACTTGTCAATCTCTCATTAGTTTTGACACTTGTCATTTTGTGGTAATTTTGAAATAAATATTATCCACTTGTCAATTTTTGGTTTGTTTTAATTTTTAATTAAAGTCATATACTTATATATGTAAAATATTAAATATCATATATATGATATTAAATTGTAATAGATACGTTTATTTTCTTCTTATTTTAAAGTTGTACATTAAAAAATATTTCATTTTTATATTTTAAGTTTAATATTTTTTAAATCAACACGTATAATATACGGATCTCACACCTAGTTAAATATAAAAGAAATTAAGGTTGTGTTTGGCGCAGCACAACTAACTGATAAACTAACTTATTTTCGAGTTTTTTTAAGTTGTCATGTTTAACAAACCAAAAAGTAACTTATAAGCTAGCTTTTAAAAAAAAACTATTTAAACTAGCTTTTTATAAGTTTTTTTTTTCAAAATATATCTCTTAATTAATTATAGAAATACATTCTTTTAAATGTCATTTTATGTTATTATATATTTTTCAGTTAGTTTACCAAACGTCATTTTTTATCGGTTAACTTTTCAGCTATCAACTAGTTTTTATTTAATAGTAACTTTCCAGCTAACAACTAACTTTTCAGCTAGTACGTAAAATAGGGGTGTTAACGGGGCGGTTTGGTTCGGATAGTAATAAAATTGTGAACAATCACCACGGGGCGAGTACCTCATATGCACTAACCGAAACCGAACCGAATTGGCAAAAAAACCGAACCGAACCAAACCGTATAAAGGCGGGTAACCACGGTTCGGTTCACGGCTATCCACTAAATATAAAAAATAGAATATAATCAAATTACAAACTCCATTCCAACGATTTCTTTTTAAAAATTAATAAGTCCAAAAGTTATAAAAACATAATAAAGTTCAATGACATACATTATAATTGATATAATAAATATAAAAATAAAAATACAAGAAAACATAATGTAGAAGTATAAAACTGGAATTGTCAATCATGATTTTGTTTGGGATATAGCTAACACTTCAATGGATATATATATATATATATATATATATATATATATATATATATATATATATATATATATATATATGCTTAGGTTATTCTATTAAAACTAATTATTGTGTTATTGTATGCATACATGTGGCCAATCATTTTACTTATTTTAAGAAAGTGATTAATATGTATTATTGAATTAAAAATAATTGAAAAATACCATCCAATTTAACTAGAAGGGTATTTTAGTCAATTAATACACATTTAATAAATGAAATTCGCATATTTTAAGGGATCATAGATTCTATTAATTTTAAAAATCCGATTTTTAGTAATTATAAGGTTTTTAATTCGGACATTCTGACAGAATATGTTTATGAGTATATTCAAAAACAATAATATTCTTTAACCATAAATAGTAAAAATATTCTTGAACAATCAATTGGAGAATAAAAACAAAAAATACATTATTTCTTATAGAATACGGGTAACAATTGTCAAGAATTACAATTGAAGAATAAAAACTAAGAACGACACTAATACATTCTAAAAGAATAATGTTGCTTAGAATCACTTTCAATTTTGTGTTCCGTTCTTCAAGCATCAACTTCTGTGAAAACAAAACCAAATTGTAGTTTAGATTCCAATAATGCATTAGAAAATGAAAAATAAAAAACTAAATTCCTTTGGAAAAATATATGGACTTGTGAATTGCACCAAAACCAATAACCAAGAATTCTAGAACATGCATAAATCAGTGAGAAAATATTCATACTCAATTCCAACAGAATTAGAATTCATGATTCCATTCCAACAGAATTGAAATTCGTGATTCCATTCCAATAGAATTCGAATCTCACTAATATCATCCATTGAATCATCTACAGAAACAAATTGATTTTTATAATGTACGAAGAAGTAAATTTGATATGAAAATAGTGACAAACTACCTTCACTTTCAACAATTCATTGTGGACTCAGATTCCATCTTAGAAAAACCTCCGTTTAACAAATTATCAAGTTTAATGCTATTAAGGAACCACAAATGAGGGTAATAGTTTTCCCTAGAATATACATCAAACAAAACAAAAACTAGTGTATTCCCTACTTGTTACAAAATATATGCCCCTAATACACATTCAGTCCAATCCAAAGTAACTGGATCTTGTTGGCTACTACTAGCCAGAAAAAAATAACTAGTCATTTGAACTAGTAAAAGGTAAAAAGTAAAAAACACATTCTTTTACCTGGCTCAGACCTAGATACAACTGGAATATCGAAGTAGCTCTATCTCGCCTTATAAAGCATTGAATCGGATCCTTTCTCGATCCAGGCTAAAACGAAGTAATTCAAACATATCGAAGTTAGAACACAAAATTGATTTGAGATTTGAAGATGATTGATTGATCAAAGTACCTGTTTTAACGACATGGGGAATGTGATTAATCTGCTTTATTCAGGTGTTCTAACGATTTGCTTTACAATATTTCTCCAGAATCTGCAAACCGAAGCAAAAGCGACAATATCTCTTCTAGCCGGCCATATTCTGCAAATTTAATGGAAATAAAACAAAATTAAAGCTAGTGAATTTGGAGAAAAACCTCTTACGAGAGTAGGATACAAGATGTGACTTCTCCGATCGATACCGTCTTCTAGGGTTTTAATTTCATCGGCTGATTCCATTTCTGAGCAAACTGAAATCTCCAATTAATACCGCCTTCTAGGGTTTTAATTTCATTGGCTGATTCTCACCAATGTCGCCCAAATCTCGAAGAACAGTCGTCACAAGTGAAAGAGAGTTCGAGAATTTTTTCCAAGGATGGTTGGTTCGTCAGGAACATTACCTAGATAAGCTTAAGCTTCGATTGAGTTTACGAACTTCTGCTCATAGCTCCGATGATGAACATCTCCGTGATTTGATCGCTCGTGTTCTCTCGCATCACCAGCAATACTATGAGGAGAAATCTCGAATCTCGAATCATGATGTGTCGTTAGTGTTCTCTCCGCCGTGGTTTTTTAGCAATGAAGAAACCTTAAATGAGAATGATCGAAGATTGAAGAAGGAAGAAGATCGTGAAGAACATGGTTTTTTAGCAATGGGGATCGGTGGAATTGGTGAGGCGTTGTAAATCAAGGGGTTGGTCGTCAATGGAAGTTTTTTTATGGCGGAATAGAGTTTTTGATAATGAACGGCCGTATATAATGAGAAGAAATTAGGTCAAAGTCAAAATAATTAGCATAATTATAGGAATTTGTGGAAGTTATTTATAAAATTACGTTATTATTCTTATTTATTTATTTAATTGTTTAATTTTTTTATTTAATTTTGATTGGCCAATATTTATGCATACAATAACACAATAAATATTTTAAACACTTGAACCTATTTTCTCTCTCTCTCTCTCTCTCTCTCTCTCTCTCTCTCTCTATATATATATATATATATATATATATATATATATATATATATATATATATATATATATATAACGGTTCAGTTTATTCGCGGATACCTAAGTATCCAAACCAAAACCGACCTATTGATATCTGGTTTTTTCGGTTTCGGTTTTTTTCAGTTTCTGGTTTTTTCGGTATCGGTTTTTTCGGTTTCGGATCGGCCGGTCTGACTCGTTTTTTTGGTTTTGCGATTTTTTTTGCACACCACTAACGTCAAACATTGCATAAAAGTTGCACAATAGTTTTTTAGGTAGAACATTGACCAATCTCACAATAAATTTCACATTTAAGTACTTTTACAAATGGAATTTACGACTTAAAAGACTAAAAGTGCAAAGAACACAATACCACCAGGCCCATTCGTGCGTTTTACTCCATAACATACAAGTAGTACTCATTGAAGTAATTAATCTTAAAAAACCTTAGATACCGTGGAATCCACACGCCTGCAACTATCTGATCAATATTATAAAAGCTGAACGCCTGAAATGGTTGCCATTGAAGATACAAGGCTTGTGGGAATCACACAACTCTCAACTCCCATCATGCCCTTGCTGATATTTAAATAAGAAAAACATAAAAAAAAATCTAGATAAACATTAATGTTAATATAATTAATGAATAAAAATGGTTTTTAAATTAGAAAATATTATTATTTTAAAAATGTGTCATGAATGTGTGACGAGACACTTGTTTTTTTCCCCATAATACTACTAAACACCTATTAAAATAATGGTATTTTGTAAGTATAAAGTTCAGTTATTTATCTTCATATATTATATTTTTAAAATAATGGTATTTTACGAAAAGGAAAATTCGTTATCTATTTACAATATTAATCATTATTATTTTAAATATTTTGGCATGACTGGGTTTCTGTAAAATGTGGCTATCACCATGATGAAAAAAGAGTTATTACATATTTTTTTAAATAGAAACCATTAAACATTTTATTATAAATATATATTTTCTAAAATAAAAAATGATTTAAAAAATATTATTTTGCATGATCTCTTCAACAAAATATTCACAATGGATTACGAGCCACCCACAACCACTAACAACACAATCATCAACCAATAAAAATCATCCACCTCATCTTCACATCTTATCCAACGGATTCCACCCCACCATCCATTTCTATTTCTTCATACTAATTCCATCATCATTCTCTCAAGCATTTCAACAAACAGATCGGAGGAGATGGCTTTCACAATCTCCACAAGCTTCTTCCAACCACTCGAAATCTCCAAATCCTCGCAGTTCGGATCCAAATTGAAGGTGATCACCAGCAACAACATCGTCTGTTCTGGTGCAACAGAAGACAAAAGCAATGAAAAGGGATCGTTAAAAGCCTGGTCGGCAGCTCTCGCTCTCTCTTCCATCTTGGTTTCGTCGACTATCCCGGCGCTTCCAGCCTCCGCCGACATCTCCGGACTCACTCCGTGTAAAGAGTCCAAACAGTTCGCCAAGAGAGAGAAGCAGTCGCTGAAGAAGCTTGAAAGCTCTCTCAAGCTTTACGCCCCCGAGAGTGCTCCTGCACTTGCTATTAAGGCTACAATGGAAAAGACCAAGCGCAGGTAAGTTCTGTACATTTTATAACAACTTTTATGTTTCTTAAGTTAGATTTCTTACTTCAATTCGAATATTAGCACAATCGATTTCTTAATTGGGGATGAAATTGTTTGTTTGAGTGTAGATTTGACAACTATGGAAAGCAAGGATTGTTGTGTGGATCTGATGGGCTTCCACACTTGATAGTGAGTGGAGATCAAAGGCATTGGGGAGAGTTCATTACACCAGGGATTCTGTTTCTGTACATTGCTGGATGGATTGGGTGGGTTGGAAGGAGTTATTTGATTGCTATTAGGGATGAGAAGAAGCCTACAATGAAAGAGATCATCATCGATGTTCCATTGGCTTCAAGTTTGGTATTCCGTGGGTTTATTTGGCCAGTTGCTGCTTATCGTGAGTTGTTGAATGGCGAACTTATTGACCCATCTGTCTAACTTCTTTGCTACAACTTTATATGTATCTAATGTTATGTATCTTGTGTTACTTTGATTTTTGTTAAAATTAAAGGACAATTTCGCAACTTGAAGTGTACATTTTTTTGTATTGATTGAAAGTTTGGAACATTAAATAGTAGTTTTGAGTGTCCACAATCGTTTGCACTTTGAATTGATTGAAAGTTTGGAACATCAAATTTATTTATGAAACCTTTTTTTGGAGGAAGATTTTAAGTAACTCAAAACTTCTTTTAGTTTTTAGTTTATAAAATTAACTTGAAAAAGAACAAGAAAAAGGTTTCTATCTTTTGGCTAAAACAAAAAGTTTTAAATCAAAAGCTACATACGGTTTCAAAAGTATGCATTTATTTATATATAAGTAAAAACTACAGTTTTATAAGTCCTAAGGAGTGCTAGTGTCAAGCTTTTATAAGTAAATATAATTTATTGAATAAACCCCAAACATATAAAAAAAATACTTTGATTTATATAAGGGTTATTGTCATTGTGGCCCAACAAATTTTCATATATTGGTTTAAATAGTCCCTCGTGACTATTTTTTACATTTAAGGGGGCACGCACTTGTGTTTTACCGTTTGAAAATGTCCTTTAACCATTTTAGTCGGTATTCCTGTCTAGTCACTTGTAACACCCTCAAAATACGACCCAAATTTTTTTTTGTTTAAATTAATAACAGAGATCATAATACTGAATATCATCTAATAAAGCCATACGCCGCGTATCTCAAAACCATAATAAAATATCGTGAGAAAACTGTATCACAATTCACAACTGTATCAAAACACATCTAAGAATACTGAATCAACTCCCAGGACAAAACTGAAGCTGTGGTGTGTGCAATGCCATCATCCCGAGCTCTTCCCTTTACTTGCGGAAATACCTGAAACCAAAACTGAAACTGTAAGCACGAAGCTTAGTGAGCTCCCCCAAATTACCACATACCATACAAACATATAACAATTACTGGGCCTTGCCCACTGCATCGGACCGAAGTCCGAAACTAACCAGGGCCTTGCCCTCTGCATCGGACCGAAGTTCGGAAACTGCATCGCACCGAAGTCCGGAACTACTGAGGCCTTGCCTCCTGCATCGGACCGATGTCTGGAAACTGCATCGGACCGAAGTCCGGAACTAACCAGGGCCTTGCCCTCTGCATCGGACCGAAGTCTGAAACCAACTGCATCGGACCGAAGTCCGGAACTGACTGCATCGGACAGAAGTCTGGAACTACTGAACATAGCATAGCAATAACATATCAAATAAAACAACAACATATACTGCATACTACATCGGGCCATAACCCGGAACATATAACACGCAACCTGTCTGAGCCACGAAGGCATCAAACATACTAACTACTGCATCAGAGCGAAGTCCGGAAACTACTGCTAATTAAACGGGCTGGCATTGTGGCCTTAGACTCGTTCCTACTGGAAGGGAACTCACCTCGTGAACTGGCCGCTAAGTGTATGGCTCTGGAAGCTATCTGCTGCTGCTCCGGTATCTCCCCAGCTATAATTCCATAAACACACTGATCAATCAAATACTAATAACTGTATTGGGGTAAAATGACTCTTTTACCCCTGGTCAAAGTCAACTTATAGTTGACCTGACTCGCCGAGTTGGGCCGCCAACTCGCCGAGTCCCTACTCTCATTTTTCAACCCTGTTCGCTGCTCTCGTCGAGTATGGCATAAACTCGACGAGTTTCCTTTCGATTCTAGAACTCAGGCTATCTGCATCCGACTCGCCGAGTTGTATGAACAACTCGACGAGTTGTTCTTGAACTAAGAAGATTGCCTTGGACTCGCCAAGTTGTATGAACAACTCGTCGAGTCCTTCCATTACTGAGTCTGACCTCCAGCTCACTGAGTCCATTCTACTACTCACTGGTCCCTACTCGGAATCACTCAAAAAGGGGGAAAAATCGGGGACTCGCGACTCGACTCGCCGAGTCCGAAGAACGACTCGCTGAGTCGCATGCATGCATCTACTATAAACTCGATTCTGCTTGAATCCAGCGCATATAACTTGTAGATCTGGGCTCCTTAGGCTCGATTAACACGTAAAGATTCTATCTTTACGTGCCCATCAGCATCCATGAAGATTAAAAGGCTCAAAAAGCATAATAAAGGCTAGATCTAGGGTTCTCATCCAAAGTAACTTCGAAAAGGCAATAGATCTGGGCTCTAAAACTCCTAAATGAATAGATCTAGGGATATCTCGACCCATCAAGGCATCCATACAACTATAAGGCTTGGAAAATACATTAAACTAGCCTTAGAGGTGTTCTAATGGAGGTTTTAAGCACAAAACAGAATAATTCTGAGATATACCTCAACGAACTCTGACTTTGGCCTTGGATCTTTGCTTTACACCTCCTCTTTTTGGTCCTTTCTTCTTCTTCTTCTTCAAACCTTCAAGAATCCACACAAAACACTTTAATCATACAAGGAATGGTTTAGGGTTGCTCACAGACTCTCTGAGGGTGAAGGAAGCGAGTTTGGGGCACATATCATTGCTTAAATAGTGAGCAAACCCGGGGATTTAGGGTTTCTTCCATACATGCGGACTCGCCGAGTCGCCAACTTACACGTGCTCGAAATCTCGTCTCTACTTGACGAGTCGGGCTATAGACTCGCCGAGTCCCTCTGGAAAGCTTCTAAATAAATAAACATGAAAACAACATACCAGAGACGGGACGTTACAATTCTCCCCCACTTGACTCAGACTTCGTCCTCGAAGTCTGCTACGGCTGAATCTGCAAATAACTCCAGGTAGTGCTCTCTCATCTCCTCCTCAGTCTCCCACGTCCACTCAGCCCCTTCTGGTTCAGCCACTGCACCTTCACTAACTCAACCACCTTGCTCCTCAAGATCTTCGTCTTCCGGTCCAAGATCGCTACCGGTCTCTCAATATAATTCAGGCTGCTATCGAACTGAATGTCCTCCAGGGGCACCACCGCTGACTCGTCCACCAAACACTTCCTCAATTGAGAGACATGGAAAGTGTTGTGAATCTGGCTAAGCTCCGCCGGAAGATCTAACCGATACGCAACCCGTCCAACCCGGGCCAAAATCCTAAAAGGACCAATGAACCTGGGGCCTAGCTTGCCCCTCTTCCGGAACCTGATGACACCCTTCCAGGGTGAGACCTTCAGGAGGACCATATCGCCCACCTGGAACTCCAAGTCTGAATGCCTCCTATCGGCGTAGCTCTTCTGCCGACTCTGCGCAGTCTGCAGTCTACTACGAACCTGCTGAATCAACTCGGTCGTCTTGATCACCACCTCGGTGCTCCCAATGACTCGCTGACCGACCTCGCCCCAAGAAATCGGGTTCATGCACTTCCTCCCATAGAGCATCTCAAAGGGAGGTCGATCAATGCTCGCATGATAACTGTTGTTATACGAAAATTCCGCTAGCGGAAGATACATATCCCAACTGCCACCGAAGTCTAAGACACATACCCGGAGCATGTCCTCGAGAGTCTGAATCGTCCTCTCGCTCTGCCCGTCTGTCTGAGGGTGGAAAGCGGTGCTGAAATGGAGACGAGTACCCATCTCGTCGTGAAACCGCTTCCAAAATCTAGATGTAAAACGGACGTCTCGGTCTGACACCACCGATACCGACACTCCATGACGTGCCACTACCTCCCACACATAGATACCGGCTAACTTTTCCGCCGATATGCTCTCCTGGATCGGTATAAAATGAGCACTCTTCGTTAACCGATCCACTATTACCCAAATCGAATCTACCCCACGTGTGGTCCTGGGAAGCTTGGTGATAAAATCCATGGTGATGTCCTCCCATTTCCACACGGGAATGTCTAACGGCTGCATCTTTCCGTGAGGCCTATGGTGTTCTGCCTTGACCTTCCTGCAGGTCAGGCACCTCTCTACATACCAGGCGACATCCCGCTTCATGAAGGGCCACCAGTAATCGGGTCGAAGATCTCTATACATCTTCGTCGCCCCTGGGTGGATAGAAAATCGAGACTTATGAGCCTCGTCCATCAGCACCTGTCGTACTCCGCCCCAGTACGGTACCCACACTTTCCCATGAAGAGTCAACAACCCTCGACTATCATAATCAAACGAAGCTACTCGACCCACTATCCTCTCGCACTTCTGCCTCTCCTCCTTGAGGCCCTCAACCTGTGCCTCTCTGATCCGCTCCAACAACGGAGTAATCATTGTCATCCTCAGACATAAGTCTCTGATGGGGGCTGCTGTTGCCTTGTGGCTTAGGGCGTCAGCCACTACGTTGGCCTTCCCTGGATGGTAAAGGATCTCACAATCATAATCCTTCAGCACATCCAACCACCGTCTCTGCCTCATGTTTAGATTCGGCTGATCTATAAGGTACCTCAAGCTCTTGTGATTCGTGTAAATGGTACAACGGACCCCATAGAGGTAATGTCTCCAAATCTTGAGGGCAAACACCACCACCCCCAGCTCTAAATCATGGGTAGGATAGTTAGCCTCGTGAGGCTTCAACTGTCTCGAGGCGTAAGCTATCACATGGCCTCGCTGCATCAATACTGCTCCCATACCTGTGATTGAGGCATCACAGTAGACTATAAAATCCTCTACTACCTCTGGCAGGGTAAGGATCAGAGCCTCGCACAATCTCTGCCTGAGGGTCTCAAACGCCGCCTGCTGCTCCGGCCCCCAACGAAACACCACCGACTTCTTGGTCAGTCGGGTGAGCGGTACTGCTATCTTGGAGAAATCCTGAATGAATATCCTGTAATACCCTGCCAAACTTAGGAAGCTCCGAATCTCGGATGGAGACTTCGGGACCTCCCACTGCATCACGACCTCTATCTTGGCTGGATCTACCAAAATAACCTTCTGGTTGACGAGGTGACCAAGGAACTGCACCTCACGCAACCAGAACTCGCACTTGGAGAACTTCGCGAAAAGTCTCTCCCTCCTCAAAATTTCTAGCACCTCCCTCAGGTGCTCCTCGTGCTGCTCCTGTGTCTTGGAATACACCTATATATCATCTATGAATACTATCACAGACTGATCCAGCATCGGTCTGCATACGCGATTCATGAGATCCATGAATGCGGCTGGAGCATTAGTGAGCCCAAAAGGCATCACCACGAACTCGAAATGACCATAGCAGGTCCTGAAAGCAGTCTTTTGCATATCCTCGTCCCTAATTCGCATCTGATGATACCCGGAGCGTAAGTCGATCTTGGAGAACCAAGACGCTCCCTGCAGCTGATCAAACAGATCGTCTATCCTCGGGAGTGGGTAACGGTTCTTTATCGTTACCTTATTCAACTCCCGGTAGTCTATACACATACGGTGCGACCCATCCTTCTTCTTCACAAACAGGATCGACACTCCCCAAGGCGAACTACTCGGCCGAATAAAACCCTTGTCTAGTAGCTCTTGCAGCTATGTAGACAACTCCTGTATCTCAGGGGGAGCTAACCAGTACGGTGCCTTAGCTATCGACGCCGCACCCGGAACCAGGTCGATCCCGAACTCGCCCTGTCTCTCTGGAGGTATTCCAGGCAAATCCTCTGGAAATACATCAGGGTAGTCTCGCATTACCGGGACATCATCTACTGCCGCCTTACCCTTCTCCCGGGCATCTGAAACATAAGCTATATATCCGGCGTAACCCTGCTGAAAATAGCGCCTCGCTCTCGCGGCTGAACAAAGAACTGGTCCACGTTGTGGTCTCTCGCCCTGAATCACTAACTCTCCCCCACTGGGAGTGCGAACCCTCACTAGCTGCAATTCGCAATCAATCACCGCCCCATTGGGACTCAACCAATCCATGCCCACTATAACCTTATTCCCTCGTAGGGGAATAGGGACCAAGTCCACCGAAAACTGCTCGTCGAACAACTGAAGAGAACATCCTCTGTGCACCCTAGCGACCCTCACGGTCCTGTCGTCTGCTATCTCAACCTCTAGTGGACAATCCAACTCCCCTAGAGCTCTACTAAATCTCTTGCTAAGCGCTAGCGATACAAACGATCGGGTAGCCCCCGAATCAAATAATACTGTAGCAGAAATGCCGTTCACAGAGAACGACCCTATACAAAACATATAACCATAAGCAATAATCAATAATAAATACAGAGATGAAGGGAAGATACATACCCGTCACCACATCAGGAGTCGCTCGCGCCTCCTCTGCTGTCATCTGAAAAGCTCTACTCTTCGCCATTGGCGCCTCGGCTTGGCCTTGACGGCCATCTGTAATCCTCAAAGTAGCAGGGGCAGGTGCCGCCACCTTCCCCGCTGCAGCTAAAATCGGACACTGGGACTTTTTATGTCCCCTCTGATTGCACTGAAAGCAAATCAGATTTGATGCCGCAATGGTGGTAGCAGGGGCTGTACAATCTCTGCTCAAATGCCCAGTCCGACCGCACTTGTAGCAGCCGGAACTCCCTACCTTGCACACCCCATCATGCAATCTCCCACACTTGCCACATCGACCGTGGCTCTGTTGACTCCTGGATCTATGATCTGAAACCTTGGGCTTTTTGCCCGAACTACCTGTACCTGAAACCGCCTCCGACTTCCTCTTCTTCTCCATCTCAAGGTCAATCTCCCTCTCCCGAGCCTTAGCAATCATGTCATCCAGCGTTTTACAGCTGGACCGGCTCACAAACTGGCGGATATCACTCCGTAGCATCTCATGATAACGGGCCTTCTTCATTTCCTCATCAGCTGCATACTGAGGAACGAGAAGAGCCCTCTCCCTGAACTTGGCGGTGATCTCCGCCACGGTCTCTGTAGTCTGGGTGAGGTCCTGAAACTCCCTGGCTAACTGTTGCACCTCAATAACCGGTGCAAACTCCGCCCTGAACCTGGTAGAGAAATCAGCCCAGGTCATGGCATATAATGTTGCATCATCTCCAATGGCATGTCCGACCTCCTCCCACCAATCCTGTGCCCTGTCCTTCAGAAGACAGGACGCCAATCTAACCTTGCCCCCCTCGGGACACCTGCTCGTGCGGAAAGCGTTGGCCACATCCGCCAACCATCTAGTACTCGCTATGGGGTCCCGCGCCCCGTGATAATCTGGAGCTCCACATGCCCTGAACTCCCTGAAAGTAAGCATGCACGACCCCATCATAGCCGCCACCTTGACATGGAAGGTGCCCACCTCTCATCCATCATCTCTAGAATACCCTCCTTGATCGAACCGAAGATCACAGGAGTCTGCTCAAGTATCACACGAGTAATCAGCTGTTGAAGGTCTCCTTGTAATGCTAATTAGCCATCACGTGAATACCATCACATGTGATGAGGCTCAGATAATCCTTTGAGTAAAAGACTAGTCCTTACAACGGTTAGACTCAAACAAGAGCTGCGCAATAGGGCCAAATCCAGCACTCTGAGATTATTCAACCCTAATCACATGTGGCGTGACGTATTTACCTAACGGCTAACTCCCATCACCAAGAGTCCTACAAAGCACAAAGCAAGCATCATTCAGACACAGGAAACTACTCAAGCAAATCTATTCTCATAATGAGAAACTGTACTAGCATACAATGCTAAGCTCATACTATCAGGCATAACCTAAACAGGCTATCCTACGACTGTCTATGCAATACTAGCATGCAAATCTGGTAAAGGTGAAACACATATAGCAGGCACATAAGGCATCCTTCTAAATCCTTAGTCATATTCTAGCATGCTGTTCTACTGAAACTGAAACTGACAATCATAACATAAACTTGTATGGGTAATTTGGGAGTACTTACTTGAAAAAGAACAAGAAAAAGGTTTCTATCTTTTGGCTAAAACAAAAAGTTTTAAATCAAAAGCTACATACGGTTTCAAAAGTATGCATTTATTTATATATAAGTAAAAACTACAGTTTTATAAGTCCTAAGGAGTGCTAGTGTCAAGCTTTTATAAGTAAATATAATTTATTGAATAAACCCCAAACATATAAAAAAAAATACTTTGATTTATATAAGGGTTATTGTCATTGTGGCCCAACAAATTTTCATATATTGGTTTAAATAGTCCCTCGTGACTATTTTTTACATTTAAGGGGGCACGCACTTGTGTTTTACTGTTTGAAAATGTCCTTTAACCATTTTAGTCGGTATTCCTGTCTAGTCACTTGTAACACCCTCAAAATACAACCCAAATTTTTTTTTGTTTAAATTAATAACATAGATCATAATACTGAATATCATCTAATAAAGCCATACGCCGCGTATCTCAAAACCATAATAAAATATCATGAGAAAACTGTATCACAATTCACAACTGTATCAAAACACATCTAAGAATACTGAATCAACTCCCAGGACAAAACTGAAGCTGTGGTGTGTGCAATGCCATCATCCCGAGCTCTTCCCTTTACTTGCGGAAATACCTGAAACCAAAACTGAAACTGTAAGCACGAAGCTTAGTGAGCTCCCCCAAATTACCACATACCATACAAACATATAACAATTACTGGGCCTTGCCCACTGCATCGGACCGAAGTTCGGAAACTGCATCGGACCAAAGTCCGGAACTAACCAGGGCGTTGCCCTCTGCATCGAACCGAAGTCCGGAAACTGCATCGCACCGAAGTCCGGAAACTGCATCGGGCCGAAGTCCAGAACTACTGAGGCCTTGCCTCCTGCATCGGACCGAATTTCGGAACTAACCAGGGCCTTGCCCTCTGCATCGGACCGAAGTCCGAAACCAACTGCATCAGACCGAAGTCCGGAACTGACTGCATTGGACAGAAGTCCGAAACTACTGAACATAGCATAGCAATAACATATCAAATAAAACAACAACATATACTACATACTGCATCGGGCCATAACCCGGAACACATAACATGCAACCTGTTTGAGCCACGAAGGCATCAAACATACTAAGTACTGCATCAGACCGAAGTCCGGAAACTACTGCTAATTAAATGGGCCGGCATTGTGGCCTTAGACCCATTCCTACTGGAAGAGAACTCACCTCGTGAACTGGCCGCTAAGTGTATGGCTCTGGAAGCTATCTGTTGTTGCTCCGGTATCTCCCCGGCTACAATTCCATAAACACACTCAATCAAATACTAATAACTGTATTGGGGTAAAATGACTCTTTTACCCCTGGTCAAAGTCAACTTATAGTTGACCTGACTCGCCGAGTTGGGCCGCCAACTCGCCGAGTCCCTACTCTCATATCTCAACCCTGTTCACTGCTACTCATCGAGTATGGCATCAACTCGACGAGTTTCCTTTCGATTCTAGAACTCAGGCTATCTACATCCGACTCGCCGAGTTGTTCTTGAACTAAGAAGATTGCTTTGGACTCGCCGATTTGTATGAACAACTCGTCGAGTCCCTCCATTATTGAGTCTGACCTCCAGCTCACTGAGTCCATTCTACTACTCACTGGTCCCCACTCGGAATCACTAAAAAGGGGGAAAAATTAGGGACTCGCGACTCGACTCGCCGAGTCGCATGCATGCAGCTACTATAAACTCGATTCTGCTTGAATCCAGCGCATATAACTTGTAGATCTGGGCTCCTTAGGCTCGATTAACACGTAAAGATTCTATCTTAACGTGCCCATCAGCATCCATGAAGATTAAAAGGCTCAAAAAGCATAATAAAGGCTAGATCTAGGGTTCTCATGCAAAGTAACTTCGAAAAGGAAATAAATATGGGCTCTAAAACTCCTAAATGAACAGATCTAGGGATATCTCGACCCATCAAGGCATCCATACAACTATAAGGCTTGGAAAATACATTAAACTAGCCTTAGAGGTGTTCTAATGGAGGTTTTAAGCACAAAACAGAATAATTCTGAGATATACCTCAACGAACTCTGACTTTGGCCTTGGATCTTTGCTTTACACCTCCTCTTTTTGGTCCTTTCTTCTTCTTCTTCTTCAAACCTTCAAGAATCCACACAAAACACTTTAATCATACAAGGAATGGTTTAGGGTTGCTCACAGACTCTCTGAGGGTGAAGGAGGCGCGTTTGGGGCACATATCATTGCTTAAATATTGAGCAAACCAGGGGATTTAGGGTTTCTTCCAGACAGGTGGACTCGCCGAGTCCCGAATATGGACTCGTCGAGTCGCCGACTTACATGTGCTCGAAATCTCGTCTCTACTCGACGAGTCGGGCTATAGACTCGCCAAGTCCCTTTGGAAAACTTCTAAATAAATAAACATGAAAACAACATATCAGAGACGGGACGTTACATCACTTGCCAAGTAAGCAGGTTAGTGAATACATATAACCCAGTGAGTCAACATAGAGTCACTAATGAGTCGACTCAATGATAGACTTGCAGGAATAGGGTCAACTATCCACATCTCTTTGACCCTTTCTTCTTAACCTATACATACACGTTTCTTTGTTCTAATGACCTTTTTTCTTCTTCGTGTGAATATACACATGGAGTGTTTGAATCATGGCTTCATCCATGCTGAGAAAATTCATAGGTACAAAGACCATCAAGTGCAACACATGATTAGGGTTTCAATTTTGCTCATAGGGTGGAAGACCTCCGGCTAGTGTACGCTTCTACCAGATCAACTCTTCCTTCTCCAAAATCAAGATATGTTACTGTTAATTTAATGGAAATGGGTTCGGTGAGCCCATTGGCGCTTGGTTCAACTCCACCGATGTTCCCTCCAACATCTCCGATGTGGCAGAACAAGGTGAATCATGTGACCCCGTTGGCGCTGCAATTTCCGGAGAGTAGGTTGAAGACGGTTTCGGCTATGGGTTTGATTTGTCGATGACAGTTGCTCAGGCAGACATTGACGCATATCAATCCCCCAACAAACCTCCACCTTTCCCGAATGGGTTCGCCGGGGACGATGTGCATTGACATTGGAATGCTATCCTTTTGCTCTGATTACTTTGTAAGCGAAGGAATCGGTGAATTCGATCTTGAAACTTCAGAAATCTCTATACCTTCTCCATGTTTTCTCTTTCTGATTCCGAAATCTCCATGTGACATCACATTCATTTGGATTTGGGGTGTTGACTAGTGTTTGATAGTCGAGAAACACTATTGATTTGAAGTGTTTTAGGTTGAATTTCTTGATAACCATCAAAACTCCCCTATCAAAACAGTTTACTAACCTCGTATCATCGCAAGCACCAAAGCTCAAGCTCAGATTCGTATCATCGCAAGAACCAACGACAGAAGCGAACCCCAACAAGGCGTTTCCTCTTCTTCTCATAGCCGATACCCCTCAACTTTGCCTAAAATTCACGAACCTCCACTGAAAACCGCCACACTTCCACTACCACTGTTGGGTTTGGTTCTCTCCATGGTCCAGTAATTTCAACGATTAACTCAGTCACAGTCACCACAGTCGCAAATTGGGTGGAGGGAGATAGTGAAATCTGAAGCGTGAGATGTGGAGAAGGGAACAAGAGTACCAATTCGCTCCAAGATAGGATGGCCCAAATGAAAAACTAGGGTAAACATTATCACATCTACGTGGCAATGACCTTGACTTATTTAATCTAGATGACAATGACTTTGAATTGACAGAATGCAAGATAGGTTGGGTGTCACCGGGTGACCCCTTCAACATTTTCAAAATGACCTTTTAAAACATAAACACACAAGTACATGCCCCTCAAATGCAAAAAAAAAAAAAAAAAAAAAAAAAAAAAAAAAAAAAAAGTCACGAGGAACTCTTTAAACCAATGTACTAAAGTTTGTTGGGCAACAATGACAATAACCCTTAATATAAAAAAAAATAGTTCCAAAACAATATTATTCACACAAAATTGCAAAGATGCAAATAATTGTAGATATGGAATATGTAAAAGTTCAAGGAAAAAGGAGTAACACACGTAGTTGTAGTGTTTGACTTTTACACAGAGTTTAATCAACTTCCACGATGATACCCTCTTCATGTCCATCGGTTTTACCATTAAATGTTGATTCATTAAAGACCTTGAATCTTTAAAGATAGACTTGAAACAATATGTACATGATCGACAGTCTCAACTTCAGAACTCTAATGTAAGAGAAGTATATGGATCTAACTCACACTAAACTCAAATACCTACAACACAAATAATTCCTACATCAAACCAAGATAATACGTGTAACAGTTTTAACAAAACTGTAGGTGCACCCTATTTAGTCAACAATAATTCTCAAATTCTGGTTGGCTTAATTGACTAATCTATACGCATGTCAAAGTTGAAACAAGTTTGCATAATTTTCACTATAAGCTTATTACGAATTTTCAAACAATTTACCTAAACTTATACCGCTTTCCAAGAGCAATCAAGTGAAATAGCACATGACCATGTAAGAACTATCACAAAATTTCTATTACTTTTAACTTTGGGAAACTAAATCTAGCTTAAGAAACCAAATTAAACGCATACGAAATTTATTCTATACTATATACGCGTGGTATCCTAGAATAATTCTTACACAAACACATATATCAATTAGGTTTCACACAAGAATCTTAAAGTTATATTTCAAACAAAAAGCTTCGCTTGAATACAATTATACAAATAATGTATTTGTAATTACCATTTACTATTCTGCATACAAATAATGTATTTACATTTATTTTTTAGTGCTTGATTTGTTCTATCCAAAGTGTTACATATGAACGCCACGTGGATCATTCGGACTCTTTCCTTACTTGTCCAGACATCCCTTGGACTCTATTATATTGATTCTTCCAATCCATACACAAAAATACAAAGCATCACTCTCCACTCTCATACTTATTATGCTCGAGTGTCCAACACCTATCACCTACCAAATTCGTTGATTTCATAGAGATGAGCGGAGAAGGCAAGGTAGTGTGTGTTACTGGGGCTTCGGGATACATAGCTTCATGGATCGTTAAGCTCTTGCTTCAGCGTCGCTACACTGTTCATGCCACCGTTCGCTCCCTTGGTCAGCATCTACTTCTTTCGAAATTAAAATTTTAATCTGTTATCTTTCATTTATCGATCAAATTCTTTGTTTATGTAACCTACATCGGAGCCGTTTTAGGTCTAGTGAGCCTAATTCGCTATTGAAGTTTAATATTATTCTCTAAGTTCGAGTCCAATGGCTGTTACATTGATTTTCCCTAAAAAATTGACTGATTTCCATCTAGCAATTCCTATAATTGTTTGAATTTATCGGAAAATTTTGTGATTACTGCAATTGCAATGCTCAAGATAACATAGACTTTGACCTCAAAAGCTATATATCGATAGCACTTTGACTTTGCATCATAATTAAACTGGTTCCATTCAAATATGCTACAGATGATCCTAAAAAGACTGAACACCTACGTGCTCTTGATGGAGCTAAGGAAAGGTTATCTCTGTTTGAAGCTAACTTGACTGAAGAAGGATCTTTCGAGTCTGCTGTTAGTGGCTGCGATTGTGTCTTTCATACAGCATCTCCTGTTCTGCTTTCAGTGTCTGAACCACAGGTTTTTTTTTTTACCCTTTCTTTTGCTCTCAAATTTCCATCCCTACATTTTGTTAGGATATATTGCATGTTCCTAACTTATCATTTGGTTGAAATTGGTATAACTTTTTCTCAATTAGGCTCAATTGTTAGAACCTGCAGTGAAGGGGACACTTAATGTCCTTAAATCAGCTGCAAAAGTTCCATCTCTCAAAAGAGTGGTCTTGACATCTTCCATGGCTGCAGTTATGTTTCCCGCAAAACCTCTGGAGTTTGGTGATGTGATGGATGAAACCTGGTTTTCAGATCCAGAAACATGTGAGCAAAAAAAGGTACAAGTCTTTTAAAAACTTTCATGTGCTTCAAGTTATCATCAAACATTTAGTAAACCCAACTAACTTTTCAAGAAAACATATCTTTACATTTCCTTTTCCCTTTTGCATTTTACAGTTATGGTATGCCCTTTCAAAGACCCTGGCTGAGGATGCTGCTGTAAAATTTTGTAAAGAGAAAGGTTTGGAGTTGGTGGCTATAAACCCTGGCTATGTCATCGGTCCTATCTTACAACCAACTCTTAACCTCACTTCTGAGGGCATTATGGGCATGATTGAATCCGGTAATTGTATCCTACAACTAATATTTATATGCATTATCAATTCTTTTCTGTAAATAAAGTTTCTAAACAAACTCAAATCTTTGAAATGTACATTTGCTATGGAAACATGATACATAGAGACATAATATATGCAGGAAAGGAAGTATTCCCAGATGGAATTTATAGACTTGTTGATGTGAGAGATGTTGCTAATGCTCATATTTTAGCATTTGAGAACCCCCAAGCAAATGGTAGATACTGTTTGGTAGGCGAAGTGATTCGATCTTCTGAGATCATGAAGATTTTAAATAAAAACTACCCTGTTCTTGGCCATTCTGAAAAGTAAGTATCTAATCCTATGAATATACATGTAAACAATCTATTTAGGGCCAATAATTGTTTTTTTTTTTTTTTTTTTTTTTTAATTTTAATTTTGATAGGTATAAAGACGGAATTGGTGGTGAGCCTGTACCTTACACTGTATCGAGGGCAAAAGCGGAAAGTTTAGGCGTTGAATTTACTCCGTTGGAGGTAAGCATCAAGGACACTGTTGAAAGCCTCAAAGAGAAGAACTTTCTGAGCTTCTAAAACACATGATGATGTTCATGAAGACTAGGATTCTTTTTAAAGGAAACCTGCAATGGAGAACTTGTAGTCTTTTGATCATCTAGTATATTAATGTGTAAAAGGTTGACTTATCAGTGACTCCATAAGTTTGTGAAAAATATTTGATAAAAATCATCTTTTTGCATTCACTCAAGCTAACAATTGATGCATGTATAACATTCTCAGGCATTCACTCAAATAGACAGCTAATTTCAACAATTAAATATTGAAAAAACTATCAACAAGGAATGTTATTACTTACAAACATGCACCAAATAAGACCAAGTGGTTCATAAAGAAATTCATAAATGAATGTCAGAATTATTGACTTGCAACACCGCGCGCATGCATTGGTTCATCATGCATATCTTTATCTTTAAGTTAATGTCATTATGCATATTTAGGGTGCGTTTAGTTGCGGAAAAATGAGCCGTTTTCCGGAAAAAAATTCCAAAAAAAATGAGAATTTTAAAAACGCGTTTAGTTCGTCTATTTTTCTAAATTTTTTACGGATAATAAAAATTTTCCGTTTTCTAAAATTACAAAGAAGTTGGAAATTTTTGGAAAACTGATAATCATTGTTTTCCACATTTTTCTAATTCCAAATTTTTTCTAAAATATAAACACACTCCCACTTCATCTCATCCACCTCTACTTACCCCTACCTTAACCCCCCCCCCCCCCCCACACACACACACACACCCACCCGCGCACACACACACACCAACCCACAAACACACACACACACACACACATACACACACATACATACCCACACACACACCCACCCACAAACACACACACATACACAAACATACCCACCCACACACACACCTACAAACACACACACATACATACCCACCAATAACACACTTACACACATACCCACCCACACACACAAACCCACACCTACCCCCACCCCCACCCTCACAGACATACACACCCACACACACACACAAACCCACACCTAGCCCCACCCCCACCCCCACCCTCACAGACACAAACACACACACAAACCTACACATACCCCACAAACACACACATATACACACACAAGCACACACAAGCACCCCCACCAACCCAACAACATCACGACAATCACCGACCTACCATCACCATCACCACCACCACTAACCCGTCACTAGCACCATCACCATCGCTGCCGCCGCCATCACCACCACTGACACAATTGCCGCCGCCACCACCATCGCCTGTCATCACCACCGCTGCCGCCGACCCGCTATCGTCACCGCCCCCACCCATGCCCTACCACCGCTACCGTTTTCTAAAAATGAAAACTAATAGAAAAATACACATCTAAACACGTTTTCTAATTTTCTAAAACTCAAAATGAAAAATGAATAAGTTTAACTAAACGCGCTTTCTAAATTTTTCAATGAAAAATGAAAACGGAAAACGAAAATCGAAAAGGGAAAACAAAAAACGGAAAATGAAAATTGTTTTTCCGTAACTAAACGCAACCTTAATGTTTCAGTTTTCTGACTTCGTATTGTAAGTAGTGGGTAGTATAGATAGTAGTAGAAGTCATGTGGCACTAGAAAGAGTGTCAAGACTAAGCATATGTCGCTTGCAATCAAACAATGGAAGGAATATGTTGCTACTGTCCTCTCGTAAATTACTTACAGGAGCACAAGAATGGTAGACAATTGATGTGTCCAACTACCCATTAGCAAAACGGAGTCTCTAAAGAAAGAACCATCACTAGGCTGATGTATGTGATAGTACGATATCCGAAAACAATATATTTGGAGGTTTCTAGGCAGAAACTATGAGAACCGCTGCATATGTGATCGATAGGATTCCTTAACAAGGCCAATATGTGTCACCATTTGAAAATGTGTTGAATATCAAACCCAATGTAAGGCACCTTCGTGCAGGGCTGGAGGGGGCAACCTATGTAAGAACCTAAAATTTAGAGAGATTTGACTTTGAGTCAAATATTGACAAAATGGGCAATTTGGTCATTTAGAAGAATTTTATAAGTTTGTGAAGTTGTAACTTTATAAAATTAGCCAAGATAAGTTTAAGTCATTTTTATTAGATAGGATAAGTGAGTTTAAGAGAAGGAATGTAAGAGGATGCATTTAGGCCAAAAGAGTAAAATGGAATTTTTATACTTTTTGGGCTAAGTTTGTAACTTAATAGATTAAGACTCGTAATAAGTCGGTAAGAAGTGACTTAATATTGTTGTAGAACTCATCCCCACCTTCACGTGAATATAACGATCATATAAAACGAGTTTAAGATGAAGAAGTTATGCATGTTAGAAGTTTGAAGAAAAACCATCCCAAGCTAGAATGGAATCAGTCATGAAGGCTGTTGTTATACATCTACCGCAGCATGGTGAAGACTTTGCCACAACAAAATGACATGAGGCGGTGATTCAAACGAAAGTATCTTTGTAAATAGAGGGCAATGTACTTTGCAACCGTAGCATAGTATATGGGTACTTGCGACACGGTGGAGAAAGTAGGATGTTGTAAGGAAAAGACATCGTCGTTCGGTTAGAGGCTGACAATGGCCTAATAGCACGCACCATAGCGCGTTATACATATCACCATGGGTAGTTTCTCTATCACAGAACAAATTTAATAGAGTTAAGAGCTCATACTCAACCAATTTCTCTTGGTATCGGTTAGAAAGCTTAGAGAATGCGATTTTGATGCCAAAATCATACCAAGAGGAGTTAGTGTAACACTCCAAATCAGGTACACCTTTGGAACCCTTGAAAATGAATTAATTGGCAAAAATGGTCCTTCTCATATGCTGGTCGTACCTAAGGGTACGCTTAGTGTACTATGGGAGAAGGATCACGAAGGAACCTTGCGTACGCGGGGCGTACGTAAGGGTACTTCCGGGCATACGTAAGGGTACGCCGGGCGTACGCAACAGAGGGCCAAAACCATAAATCTCAGACTTGACACTTATTTAAACACCTTTTAGCCTCTTGGACCAAACCCTATCAGTCTATTTAGCCTCATTTCGTCCACCTACAACTAAGATATTGTGTGAGAGGGTTTTGAGCTAAGGAGTGGGTTTTTGTGGCCATTTTAGAGTTCATTCAAGAAGAGGGAATTGCTAAGCAAGCTTGGGGTGGTTTGGTGCTTCAAGAATCTGCATCTAGTTCACTTTGTAAAGATTCAGGAGGTATAAAGTTATAACCTTGCCATCTTATTCATTTGATTTAGCTAGGGTTTTCTAGTTTTGTCCCTTTGGTTGATTGTTGACCTCCTCTTGTGAGTTAAGCAACTCCAGAGGATGGAAATGACAGATCTGAGGTCCCTTGGTCCTTTTGCAACATAAAAATGGAGTATTGGTGGGTGTTTTGACCTCATGCATGGATTAAGAACCTTAGAAAGGTCTTAATGGGGGTCTAGGGAACATATGAGGCATGCAAAGGCATAAAGTTACCAACTCTATGCCCTAGGTGGTCTTAATAAGCGTAGATCTGACTTTTGGACATAAAAGAATCGAGTATTAAGCACTTAATGGAAAAAGTGCTTAATCTGTTAGGACACTAGGCGTAACCCAGTGTACATTGCATGTAAGTCCCAGAGCCTCAGTACGTTGCACGTACCAGGGTGGTACGCTAAGCGTACGCATCACAAATGGGCTTGGATCTGTTTTGGGCCTTTGAACTGTTGGGCCTCATTTGGTTATTGGACTTGGTTGCATTCTGAGAATAGTGGGCCATTTTATCTGTATTGGGCCATTGGTGTTATGGAAGGGTCTTAATGGGCCAAGAGGCCAATTAATGATTTTGGACAATGGACTTTGGGCCTATTAACAACGAAAGGATAATTGGGCCTTTTTGGAAGGACTTGGGGTTGGGTTCCATTTTGATTAAGTAAAGTCCTAACATTGATTAATATTATTATTTAGCATGGAAGGTTACAGACTATTAGGAGAGCAGCTTTCACATTCAGCAGACAGAGGTGAGTCTTCTCACCATACCCATGGGTCTAAGGCACCAAGGCCGACCCATTATGTGATTATAGTATATGTGTTAGTCATTTATGTGATTTGATATGCTATGTGATTGTGTGTTATTGCATGGAAGACCCCAAGGGGAGCCCGTGGCATTGGATGTAAGACCATGTGGGGTAGCCCATGTAATTCCTAGGTAAAGACCATGTGGGGTAGCTCATGACACGAAGGTGTAAGACCCTGGGGGGAGCCCATGGCATCCTTGCAGGTTTATGTATGTATGGCTTATGTGATATAGGTAGCTGTTATAGCTAACGGGATATGTGATATGTGGATTGTGTGTGGTATGCTTTAGGAAACTCACTAAGCATTAGCTTACAGGTTGTGGATTTGTTTCAGGTACTTTAGATCCCAAGGGCAAGGGCAAGGCGTGATGGCGCGACGTGCACTCTTTCTCAGGCATTTTCATGGGACACTCTGATGTTTGGAATAAAAGTTGTATTTGACTTATGATTTGAAAACAATTATAACTGGATTTCTTGATATTGGAAATGTGTTTGTTTATTCAAAAATGAAAATTTTCTTTGTAAAAACCGGGTAATTACAAGTTAGAGATGGTGGGTTGTAAGGATTAACATCCTCTTCCCCTAAAGGTAATGATTGTCCCTTAGATTTGGCTTTGAGCTTAAATGGTGAAATTGTTAGATTGGTTAGAATGGTTGAATTGATCAAACCTATAGATTGATTATGATGTTATTGAGAGTGTTTAGAAGCTTTAATATTGTAACGCCCAATTTTTCATATCAAGTACACCCCTAAAATTTCATTTCTCATTTAAAATTTACAACAATTTTGGTGTGCATTAACATTATGGAATATAAGTAGTTATCATTAAGGATTGTATTGGCCTTAAGTACAAGATCGAGCCGGGCGTCACAATAATCTACCTGCAAAAAGTGATGCAGCTCAGTGGTATCTTCCTTGCTTTATGAGTTGGTGGTGTTGGGTTTGACTCCACTCACCACCCAATTTTCCTTATCAGTTTTATAATTAAGGAATAAAGCAACTCTCTGCCATGTCAAACACGACTGACACATCACCAAGTCCTTCCAACTCATCATCCATGTGGCTTGCCAGCTATACAAGTTACCGGCTTAACCTGTAAAAAGGGCAAAACCAAAATTTATTTTACAAGTTTACGGTATAAATGAACCAAAATTTTGTCAAAGGGTAAAACCGCAAATCCTGAAAAACTTAAGGGTTTTTATGACATTTTGCCATTAAAATTCACCAGAGATTTGTCCTACTCACTAAGGATACAAAATATAAGACTGAAGACACTTCAAATGACTCTGAATGCATCCCTATTTATACTTGAGGGATCAAACTTAAAACCTTAATGGGCTAAGCCCATTGGCCCGTAGGCCCATGAATGGTGACAACTAATCATATTCCACTATGCAGCATCTTCTAGAACATTTTTCCATTTCATATAAACCATTATCATCAACAACACATGTAACATTCTGTTTATTTAAGAAATAAATAGATAAAATTGATGAACGAATAGTCGCACTAAATCCATATTATTTAGTAGATTGTTGGTTTTGGGGAGCCGAATGTAATAATTTGGATTATTTGGGGATTAAAATGTAATTTTGGGACTTGTTTCGCAAAGGATTTTAGAAGTCAGGGGGTGTTTGGTATTATTGGGACTTAATATGTAAGGATTTATGGAGGCAGGGGCTGATTGGTAACATTTTGGACTTGATTTGGAAAGGTTTTCAGAAGGCGGGGTTAAAAGGGTAAAATTTGGCCTTGCTTTGAAAGAAAGCGGAGACTGAGGGGCCATTCCAGCCATTATGGCAACAATTTGTAGGACACGGGTACATAACCCTTATGGGAACCCTAACCATAATGGAAGCAATCAGCCGCCACCACCCCCTTATACCTCCCCTCCAGCGCCACACCACCTCATGTCTCCCACCACCGAAGCTACCACCGCAACCCATTGATGCTGGCGAGACGGTGCACTGCTTTTATTCTTTACCGATGATGACAAGGGCCGCCAACAGATATTCCTTCATTTGCTGCCACTACTACAGCTCGCGTCGCTGTCATATGGATTGTTTATGTGCTCGGTCATTGGTTGCCATCTCGGAGGGCTATCGCGTTCGGGTGTCGCTGCTATCCTTCAAACCGTTGTTGCTTCCTACAACGCCGGCTGTAGGCGCAGCCATTGCCACCTTTCGTGCATCGTCCTCCACTGTATGCCGTTCGTGAGCATGTTGACATGTTGTTGGGCAGAATACCAAAGGAAACCACCATCGTGAGGTGGTGGTTTTCATCGCAAAAACGTTGTTGCTTTCAGTGATAGAATCAACCGTCTACAGATGACTGGAGAGTATTTATTTTACTCTTATTCTCGTGTTTTATTAAGACCCTTCATACATCTAGGGAGAGCATGCGAAGCTCTTGGTATCCGACACTCTCCATCCAGATGATTTATTTATTTTTGATATCCGGTCATTGGTTATCAAAAATAGGGAGAGAATATTATGTTATCATCCGTATATGTTCTTATGATTGTTTGAGTTTGGATTTTTGAGACTTCTGAAGAAGATGATTTATTTAGTAATGCGATGTGGCATTGATTTTTGGTCTTTACAGATCAAATTTTTGGCATTACTAGATGTTTCTCGGATCCAGGTTATTTATTATTCGGACTCTACCACAGGATGTCTCATTTGTGTTTGCATCCGGATCAGATCTTATGATTTCTCGAGTTTGAGTTTGCGATATTTTGAAGACAAAGATTATTTTGGCGATGTGATGTGGCACTTATTTTTGATCTTTCGATCAAATTTTTGGCATTACTATACCATGTCTTCGGACTCACATTATTTATTATTCGGACTTCACTTTTGGATGCTTCATATTTTTAGCAGGTTATTCTTTTGAAGAATTTTGGATGTATTATGATTCGAGAACTAGATATGTTTCTGACTTCTTGAAGACAAAGTGTTTTTCTGATTGGGTCTTCTACTTGATCATTGGGCTTGTGATGAGTTTGAAGAATTGGATGTTATTTTTCTGTCTCGAGAGTGATAACCTTGAAGCCGAAGACCTTTACCGACTAGAGATTCATGGCCAAAATCAGAGATCACAAACACTTCAGAGTTTCAGAGACATTTTAGCATTTGGTTCTTGTTATGTTTCATTTTCATTACCACACTTGCTAGTCGGTTACTATGTATTTTAGCCTTTTATCACTTATTTGTATCATTCATCATTTGTAAGCATTTAGGGAGAGATTGTTGGAACATGGAAATTCTCTACAAATTATGAGTGATAAGTTAGGTTATTTTATTCTCTTTATTGTATTGTAAGGTCTCTCTCTCTCTATAAATAGAGGGAGATAGTGTCACACCCCAAACCGAATTGGCGGAAACATTTGGGGTGGAGGACGTCATGTAAAGTATCATAACAATGCATAATAGTAAACAAGCAACAACATCATCCATTGCATTAATAGTATAATTCAATACAAGTGTGTTCTGTGCAATAATAATAAGACACCAAAAATGAATAACCAAAATAAAGACGAGTCTGGAAGTGCTCCGTCTTCTCAAAACCTGTCATCTGTACCTGTCTACTGGTGACCTGAGAGTACAAGTTATTTTGAAAGAGAGGATTAGCATTTAAACTGGTGAGTTCATAAGTATTTAGTGTCAAATGTTTGCATAAGAAAGTGTTTATACATGTTTGTAAATGTTTGTTGTAAAAGTTGTTGTAAATGTTTGTAGTAAATGTTTTTATCACCTAGAAAATCCTATATTTTCTACTAGAAATGTAGCCTTCTACCAAGACCCGAATGTTCAGAATGTTGTTTGTTTGTAAAGTATGCATTTTTCCCAAGTATGACTATCATTACCAAAATATAGTTTTACATTACCGTTTATGTGAGAAGATCACAATGTGAAAATAATAAAGTATTGTAGTATTGTATATAGTAACTACTGTTGTACTAACTACCTTAAACCAATTGTTAATTAAGGTGTAATGTGATATGATTGTAACCATGCTTGATCGACTACTAGTAAACACGACGCTCGAAGAAGTCTAAATGTTATGACATACGTCACCCGTAGACCTGCAGGTCCCACTGTAGCTAGCAGCAAGGTGTAGGATGGTCAATATAGTATAGATCTATACACAAATTCACGTTCTCCCTCCAGGAGACTCTGGTTACAAAGCGTGATACAGCAGTATGATGCCATGCCATGAAGTAGTGGCTCACATTAATGTTATAGTGTTCTGTATTTGTATAGTATGCTCTATCTGTATAGTGTATATTATGTTCTCTTTATATAGTGTATAGTATGTTCCTCCTTGTTTCTCATTATAGTATGTTCTTTCTATTTCTCATTATAGTATGTTTGAACTGACTCTTGTATGTTTCATTGTACTAGAAATAGTGAATAGTAAATCTCCTAAACTATACATATTATAGTCTACTAGTGATGGTGTGTGTATCACTGAGTATGTTTGTTCACCTTTGAATACTTAAAGGCATTGAAGTGATGTAAGACACTTTTATATCTACACAGATATATATATATATATATATATATATAATATATATAACTAAGATTCAAACTACCTTCGGACAAACAACTGATACCCTAAGTCCACAACCAAACAAGGAACATGAAATAAAGCGAGTTATCAGTCCTAAGTCCTTTCAATCTTATTTATATAACTATATCTGAATAGACATGGTTTTGACAATATATAAGTTTAAAAGAGCTTGATAAAGAATTTAGCATATAAAAGAGTTTGATAAAAGGGTTTGAAATAGTTTGTTTGATAACATAGTTTTGATGTATAAGAAATCCATATGTTTGATAGTTATTAATCACGTGTGATTGATATAATAACTATAATGTTTCAACTTGTATTCCCCCCCCCCCCCCCATAAAAGCATTTAAAATCATTTAAAAGGTATGTTAGGGGTATGAACCCACCTGTAGTGAGTGGTTCGAATATAAGATCGAAAGAGGATGCTGAGTACTAAGTGAAATCTCGGGCACAAACGGATCCTAATAAGCATATAATGACACATATATGGATATAATTAGTGTATAAGCAACTAATCATGCAAGGAAACCACCTTAGGGACTAGGAAACACTTATATTGAAGTGTTACAATCACAAAGGATTGCATCTAAGGGGTTTACGGCCACACAGAGGAGTTTACGGCCAATATATTTATGGCTTAAGTGGTATGCGGTCATGGAGTGTACGGTCAAGGAGTTTACAGACGTACACTCATGGGGGAACTTGAAAACGAGGTGTTTTATGGCCCTAACAAGCATTCCCTAAGTGTTCACGGTCCTAGGTTTGGACTTAAATGAGTTTGAGGCCAAAACATGCACCAACACAAGAGTTTATGGCCATGCAAGGGTTTACGGCCATAAACTCTTGATGTTCATGTATTTATGATGTTTCAAGGTTAGGAATCCAGTGTTTATCAAACCTAACTAGGAGATAGAAGAGATACTACGTTTTTTAGGCTTGGGAGGGGGTTCACGGTCCAAGAACTAGTATGTGTTCTTGGTGAAAGTGAAGAAGACTTGAAGATCTACCCAAAAAGATGAACTTCATGGTTGAAATCAAAGGGTGATACAAGATAAAGAAGGATAACAACAAATAAAATGGAAGGATTGCTTACATTTTGGAAGATCAAGGTGAAAACTTGATGATTGTTGAGAGAAAATCCGAGTTCTTGAGTTTATGGGTGGGGGGGAAGTGGTGAAGGATGAAGGAATATCTTATTTAAGGGATGAGTTCACGGCCAAGGAGGTGTTTACGGCCGTAAACTCTTGTTTATGACGGTAAACTCCTTATGATGGAGTTTCCCGCTTGTATGTTGCACACTGAACTCTATACGATACTTCCTAACACTCGATCCTTGAAGGTACTATGTTTAGAACACTCAAACAGACCCTTAACAAGGCTAAAAGATAGCAAACAAGTCTGACATTGATTGATTTGAATGGCTTGTACAAGATAGAAATTTCGGGTTGTCACAGATAGTCATGTATTATTGTAAGTATGCACCAAAATGTAGTTCTATATTGAGAGAGATTGTGGTGGGATTTCTCCCACCAAGTGTTCTTGTATTGTCATATTTTATTACTCTCTTTTCTAGTAAAATTATCAAATTACTCATCTCTTTCGTGTTCTTCATATTTTATCATAAAATCTCAAGATGTTCTTATTATTCCACACAAGCCGATCGTCAAAATGGGCAACAACATTATTTTTGAGGGAGCCAAATCTTCTCGAATCGGTTGATTGTGATGTGTTTATTTTCATTCTCCGTTAGTGGGCATGATTTTTGACATTGGGGGAGTCTCCGCTCAGATTTGGCATACAAGCCGGTTTTGCAAATCTTTAGGTTTTAGTCATAGTTTTGGGCATCCGATGTGGTAATGGCTCAAGAAAAAAGTGATTGGTCTTGGAAGATCTCTCGAAAGGATTCGTAGGAAGGCCTATCGTAGAATGATTGGTAAGTATAGATTTCGAGGACGAAATTTAATTTAAGTTGGGAGAATTGTAAACCCATTTCTTGGATTGGATCGGTGTGAGGAATTAAGAAGTCATAGGCATGGTTTTGGGAAAAGTCATGGGTCATGACGTGATCATATGAAGTTCACAACATGACGAGCCAAATCAGGTCACGACGTGACACTTAGCTGGTCACGGCATGAAGAAGGCTGCAGCCCAAGCCCATGATCTTTTAGGGTTTTCTTCGTAGTTAAGCACCCTAAACTCGATTTTAGGGTTTATTTCTCAGTCTCTATTTATTTAAACCTTAGAAATCCTCACCCTAGTTCTTTATGGTGGTTTTGGGGCTCATTTAGGTGATTTTAGCTCTTTGATGAAGAAGAAGGTTTCTTTGGTGTATTGTTTTGGCAAGCAAGTCTTATCCTCACCATTTTGTGTTGCTCCTGGACCTTGGTAAGTCCTCAAGTTCTTGCCTTTCTCATTTAAGCATGCTAGATGTAAGTTTTACCCTCTTTTCCCCATGTATAGGTTGAGTAGAATGCATGGAATCCATAAAGTTGGAAACCTTATGGATCTTTTGGGTCTTTTGTTGTGCTTATGTCTAAGATCTAAGGATTGGTGGTGGTTTGGACTCCAAGTTTGAATCTTGGCCTTATTCTCCTTATTTTGAGCTAGCTAGTGCTCAAGTCATGCATTGGACACGCATTACTAAAAAGTTGTGATTTTTATAGTCCTTAGGGTTGAGGAAGACCCTTTGGAAAGTCTCAAGGAATGGCTTAATGGATTAAGATCTTAATGCTCAAAGCCGTCTAGAATGGATCTCACGACCCGATGAATAGCATGTCACGTCGTGAGACTGTTTTTTTGCTTTGTTTTGTCCAGGTTCGGTCACGACGTGACCATTAGCTGAAGCTGACCATTGTTGAATTTTTTTACCATGATTGACTTTTGGTTAAACTAAGGGTTTTGGAGTGTAGACTGAGAGGGTACTCTTTACAATTTTTAGGTGTCTTGTTGCTATTATCTACACTGGGTGTGAGAGTTATCATATTCGTGGATGTTATTCGTAAGGTGAGTCCTCTCACTATACTTGCATGTGTGGTAGCATGTGAATGTTGACCGACAGGGTCTTAATTGTTGATAGCTATTATATGTGAACTGAGTTGTTGATAACTCTTGGGCTGTTGTAAGTCCATGGGATTGCTAGTAGTCCCCAAGGTTGCTAATAACCCATGAGGTGTGCTGTTAATCCACATGGTGTGCTGTTAGCCCACTGGGACTGCTGATAGTTCCTAAGGTTGCTAAGAACCCATAACTGTTATATTGTAGCTGTTATACTTTGTGTTGTTTGTGATATTCGAAACTACTGATAGTTCCAACGTTGTTGTTATATGTTGTGATGTATGAGATATTTGAGGAACTCACTAAGTTTTATGTTTATAGTTGTGGATTAAATATTTTCCAGGTACTTATCAGATTACGAAGGCATGACTATACACACATACCAATAGCTTTATGATATGAGATTCCGCACTGTCTTCATTACAACTCTAATTTCTGAATAATGGTTTATGAAGAAATGATTTATCCTGAATTTAACTTTATTGAAAATGGATGTCATATTATTTTAAAATGAAAACTTTAACTTAGGTTTTTAGGATGTTATAGTTGAAAACATCATTTTTTGCATATAAACTTGAGAAATACATATATAAACTGAAACTATTATCTAAAACTCATAAAAGTAGAATTTTTTTTGTAGATTCAAGTTAAATTGGGAGCTTTTGATACCGATAAAGACATTGATGATTTTCTTACCCAGTGTCATAACCATCACACTTCACGTACATCATGACATGCAGTTGCCACACATATATCCAATTGATGAAGTATATAATGTTCTAAGCCTTTTCATATTATGTGGAGATTTATATTATACTTCCAAAATACTACTTAGTTATAGTGGTTTCATTCAAATTCAAACCATTTTTGAATACCTATGAATAGATTCCAATTACCATCATATTCTTTGTTTCATCCTAAAGACTTGTAGAGCATAAGAAGAAACCTCAAACATGCAAATCACTCATAGAAATAGAGAATGACATAGAGTTGTCTGATATCATAGCCAATAAACGAAATCAACTTAAGAAACAAAATTTTGAACAAACTAAAAAGAAAACAAACATGGAGAAAACCCTAATCGAAGTGTTTCCTGTGATGACAGTGGCGAGAATTTGAGCGAAAGTTTGGAGAAAATGACAAGGGTGTGCGCGCTTGACACATAATAAGGTAAATGGTTTGACGATCGGAGAGAGAGGCGGTGGACATCATTTGTAGATTCCAAAATCAAAAAAGAAAAGAAATTAGGGATCAGATAATGAAACATGAAATATCGAACATTCAACCACCGTTCTGGCAGGTTCAACCATTGTTGTCACCGGTCTCACCACCTCCCATCTGTTTCGATTATTGGAATTTCTAGAACCCAAAGCAGAGGTTTCATTTGATGGCATGTAGGGATTCTATGATCTTCAAAGGAGAAAAAGATTGAATAAATCCTTTGAGTTGGTTGTTTTGAAAATACCTCGACTAAAGACATTGAAAGGTAGAGGCGGCCTATCCTTCTCTATTGGTGTTGATGTCACTGTTTTTGTCCAACTATGAATCAAATTTGGGAAGAGATGGAGATAAGAGGAAGACGGTGGGAAGCACAACGGTATGTAAAAGAAATCAAGTGGAAGACGATAGGCGGTGTCTAGAAGCAAATTCGGCTAATTGGTTCCAAACCAACCGCTAAGCACCATAAATCAGTCGTATGAATCCAAGCCAGAAACCACCCTACTCAATACTTGGCACTGTTCATTATCGCAACACATATTAATATGTATATAATATGGTATCATAATTATACATACTGGAAATTCTTTAAGAACACCTTTTTTTGTTGATTTTGTATCCATATTCATAAGAATATCATACTACATCATATTGGAAATTCTTTACAAATATCCATTCTCTTGGTATATTTGACCTTTTTATCAATCTATTAAAACAATATCAAAATCTTACAATTTTGTTCCAATTTTACAATTGGACACAAACAATTTATGAGTGTGATTTTGGTCTAAAATCTCTCCTTTATAGTACTTTTTTGACATTTTTCAATATGAAAATTTAAGTCTTATAATATCGCATTTATGTCACCTTTCGGTTTAACAAATTTAACAAAGTCAAAATCTTAAAGGCGAAAACTCGTTAGTTCAAAAAGTACCTCTTTGTCAAAAAAAAAAAAAAAAGAGGGGGGGGGGGGGGGGGGGGGGCACCAAAAGTTATCTACTGGGCTAATGGGTCAATGATGGGTAGTGATCCAACTGAATCTCCGAGAGTCTGACTTACAAGATGGAAAAATGACTTACGAGTCCAACGAAGTTTCCAAACCGTTCAAAAAACCCTAATCATGTTTTGTTTGTTCGAAAATACAATAAACATAACATTTGTCTAAACAAGCTCAACTATGTCCTATTTTTATTCAATTCTATGGAAGTCACCATATTGAAAAAATGTCTTGTAAAACCAACGAAGTTTTAAAACCGTTCAAAAAACCTCAATTATGTTTTGTTTATTCAAAATGTTTAAATTTTTTGAACAGACAAAACATAATTAAGATTTTTTAAACGGTTTGAAAATTTCATTGGGTTTTGCTAGAAAGAGATGAACTTTGTTGTTAGGTTTTCTTGAATAGACATGAATAAATAGACATGAATAAAGGTTTTTTTGAACGGTTTCAGACATGTAAGTCATTTTCCTTACAAATTAGAAAGTAACTCCTTAGGCCTCCAACTTGTGCTGGGTGAGCTCCAACAGAACTCCTTGATTTCAGAGAAATGGCCGGAGAAGGGAAGGTAGTCTGTGTTACAGGAGCTTCGGGATTCATAGCTTCATGGCTCGTTAAGCTCTTGCTTCAGCGTCGCTATACCGTTCATGCTACCGTCCGCTCCCTCGGTCAGCCTCTCCGGCCTTCTTTCCAATTTTGACTTTTCATCTCTGAGTTCGATTCAATATCAGTAAATAGGTTTGATTATGTAAGTAATTAATCACAGATTGTTCATCAATAACAAAATATGCTGCAAAAGAAAAACTGACCTGGTTGACTTTTTTTCATCCTCAGAGATTTGTTTTTGTTTTCCTCTAATCGCTACCAGTTCCTTTAATTCATATATGGTGCAGATGATCCAAAGAAGACACAACACCTACTTTCCCTTGATGGAGCTAAGGAAAGGCTATCTTTGTTTGAAGCTAACTTGACTGAAGAAGGATCTTTCGAGTCCGCAGTTAATGGCTGCGAATGTGTCTTTCATATGGCATCTCCTGTTATACCTTCAGTTTCAGTTTCTGATCCAAAAGCAAAACTCATAGATCCTGCAGTGAAGGGAACACTTAATGTTCTCAAATCAGCTGCAAAAGTTTCATCTCTCAAAAGAGTGGTTTTGACATCTTCCATGAGTGCGGTTATGTTTCGTGTAGAACCTCGGGAGTTTGGTGCTGTGGTGGATGAAACATGGTTTTCAGATCCAAAAACTTGTGAACAGAAAAAGGTATGTATATAGATAATTGTGTTAAAACTTTGATTTTGTTATTAATTAATCAAAAAGCTTGTAATTTACAGTTATGGTATCCGCTTTCGAAGACCCTGGGTGAGGATGCTGGTGTGACATTTTGTAAAGAGAAAGGTTTGGATTTGGTGGTTGTAAATCCTGGGTTTGTCATTGGTCCTATATTACAGCCAACTCTCAACACCACTTCTGAGTGGGTTATGGGATTGATTGCAACTGGTAATTGTCTCCTACAACTAAAAATCGATTCATCGGATCTGTATAATTAATTTATTGAACATATTGCATGCTCAAATCTTTATAATATGTAGGAAAGGAAATATTTCCAGATGGAATTTATAGACTTGTTGATGTGAGAGATGTTGCTAATGCTCATATTTTAGCATTTGAGAACCCTGAAGCGAATGGTAGATACTGTGTAGTTGGGGTTGTGACTCGCTCTTCTGAGATCATGAAGATTTTAAATAAACATTACCCTGTTCTTGGCCATTCTGAAAGGTAAGTATCTAGTTAATCGCATGAATATACATATAAACAATCTATTTAGGGCCAATTATTGTGTTTTTTTATTTAAATTTTCATAGGTATAAAGAAGGAAATGGTGGTGAGCCTGTACCTTATACTGTATCAAGGGCAAAAGCGGAAATTTTAGGCGTTGAATTTACTCCGTTGGAGGTAAGCATTAAGGACACTGTTGAAAGCCTGAAAGAGAAGAACTTTCTGAGCTTCTAAAACATACGATGATGTTCATGAAGACAATGGCTTGGATTTTTTATAAACGAAAGCCGTAGGGTGTGCTCCCTAAGTTTGTAAAGAATATGTGACAAAATTGATACGTCACGTTAATTATCGAGTAAAATTGTACGATTATGATTGAATAGTTATTTGGTATACTAGGTGTGAGACCCGTGTATTACACGGGTTTATTAAAAATAAAAATTTAATATCAATATATAAATATGAAATATTTTATAATGTAATACTTTATATAACAGAATATAATCTTTTGAAAATTAAAAAAAAAAATCATTTGAAGTATTTATGAGGATTTATTACGAAATTAATAGGATGATTTTATTTCTTTATAAAACTCATTATAATTTTATGAAATTTTATTTTAAGAAAATGAAAATCCCTAAAAAATGACAAGTAGAAAATAAAATTTCTAAAATTCTCACAAAATGACAAGTGTCAAAATGAAGGAGAATATGACATGTGGCAAAAAATACCTTCATTTATTAAAGAGGATATAATCTTTTCTTCTATTGAAAAAATCATGACAGTCGTTTGACCACTTTATCTATTTGCCTTTGGTTGAAATTTGATTTTCTTGTTCGTGAAGGTGATATCTAACTCTAACTCTCTAACTATAAGACTGTGTTTGGCGTCCCACAGCTAGCTGATAAGCTAATTTATTTTTCGAGTTTTTTTATGTTGTTGTTTTTGGCAAACCAAAAAGTAACTTATAAGTTAGCTTTTTAAAAAGCTACTTAGGTTGTGTTTGGCGCGCCACAGCTAGCTGATAAGCTAGCTTATTTTTCGAGCTTTTTTATGTTGTCGTGTTTGGTAAGCCAAAAAGTAGCTTATAACTAGCTTTTTGAAAAACTACTTAGACTAGCTTTTTAGGAGCTTTTTTAAAATTTTCCAAATACACCCCTTAATTAATTATAGAAACACATACTCTTACATGTCCTTTTATATAATTTTATATATTTCAGCTAGTTTTACCAAACGTTATTTTTTATCAGCTAGCTTTACAGCTATCAGCTAGCTTTTCATTTAACAGCTAGCTTTTCATTTAACAGCTAGCTTTTCGGCTATCAGCTAGCTTTTCAGCCAGCAGCTAGCTTTTCAGCTAGTACGCCAAACATAGCCTTATTCTAACTTTTTAGGAGCTTTTTTAAAAAAATTTCAAATATACTCCTTAATTAATTATAGAAATACATTCTCTTAAATGCCCTTTAATGTAATTTTATATCTTTCAGCTAGCTTTTCAACTAGTTTTACCAAATGTCATTTTTTATCAGCTGGCTTTTCAGCTATCAACTAGCTTTTTATTTAACAACTAGTTTTTCAGATATCAACCAGTTTTTCAGCTAACAACTAGCTTTTTAGCTAGTATGCCCAAACATAATATAAATGTGCATTATTTGTTTTTCTTTATATTTTGATAGGTATTTTGATGGCAAGTGAATTGACCCGCTGTGATTCTGAAACACCAAATGAGGCTCAAGGATTTTGTTAGAGAATACTTAGAGTGGGTGAAGAAAACACAAAATTCAATTCAAAGATTCGATTTGTTCCGGACTCGATTCAAGTTAAAGAACACATAAAAATAAATTTAGGGTTCCGATTTTCGATTTGGAGTTCTGATATTCAGTTCATCAAACAAAACCTAAATCGTCTTCTTTGGCCATCGGTTCATCGGACAAAGCCTAGCCAAAATCGAACCCTAAGTTGTTGTCTTTGGCCATTAGTTCATTGAACAAACCCTAGCCGAAATTGAATCTAAATTGTGAGACCACGAGGGGAGAAGAACATCATCAAATTTCTCTGAAATCGAACCCTAAACTATAGATTCATAAATCGATTATTCAGATTTAAGGTATTTTGGAATCGTGTTTCTAGAATTGGTTGTTGAAATCAAACCCAAGGTTTTTCAAATTTAGAAGTAGAAATAATGTTTGGATGGAGAAGATGACCACATAATTCATGCCTATCTGGGAAACTCATGTATGGCCAGAAAAAAGGTCGGAAACCGACAAAACCCACTATATACAGTCATAATTGATATTTTTTTGAACAATTCAAAATATTTAATGATAAGTATGTAGAAAATCTAAAATTAATTACCCTTACAAGTTAATATCCCTTTATAAAAATACTACCGTCCCATTTACATCTGAAAAGAAAAAAAATCACCTGCCATTCCCGTTAGGGAAGCTTCTTTTTAGAATTTCTTGCATGAAGAAATTGAATAAAACAACATCCAATGCAAGCTTCGATAAAGTTTGATTCTTCTTAATGGACTACAACAACCTAAAGTAGCTAAATAAGTAGTGAAAGTAAGTTGATTGCTAAAATGAGTCTTGATTTTGCCCACCAACAAAAAAATTTTGACCTGATTAAATGATTGTAGATTGGCAATTGGAATTAACTTATTTATGATTTTGAAGGTATTTTTGTTTTGTCTTGAATTTGCTCATTATTGATTTGATTTTAATTTTGTGGTAGCGTTCAATAGAGAAAGTATTGAACATTGATGGGTAGGGGTGTTCGTTTGGATGAATCGGTTTGATCCGATCCAATCAAGTGAATCCAAATTGATTTCGGTTCTCAAAACATGGATCCAAATGGTCCAAACTATATTTAAATCCAATCCGATCCGATCCGATCCAATTACAATTCAGTTGGATCGGTTTTTATAATTCGGTTTTCAAAAACCAAGACATTTTAAAACGACATATAATTATAATATTATCCAACTTTACACAATAAACGAAAACAACTTATTTAGTTGTGATTTGAAATTTATAAACAACTACTAAGAAGATATATTATAGTTAAATATTTTATAGATAGAAATTTTTTGAGAGAAAATACATATTAATGTTTTTTTTTATTGGGTGAAACGTATTGAACCTATTTGAAAAAATAAATTACAAAATTAATAAATAACTACAGATATATATTATAAATAAATAATTAATTAACTAATTATTCGGTTTTTTTGGACTATTCGGTTCATATTCTATAAAGCAAAACTAATCCGAAATCCAAAATAATAATTCGGTTTTGTTGAAAACCAATCCAAAAATCCGAATATCTGAACCAAATAGTCTAATCCAAATTGTCTAATTGGACAATTCGGTTTTATCCAATTAGTGAACAGCCCTATTGATGAGATTTGATAGAAACAGTGGTCGTTAATAAATTGAAAAAAAAAAATAAATAAAAAATAAGATAACAAAAGTCAAAACAGCACAATATAGGTAAACCGGTCATTTCACATGTGGTTAACGCCTTAACGGATGGCCACTGACGGTAACATCCAAAGCCTAAAAGACCAATTTGTAACATTTTGAAACCATGAGGAGCATCCGCAACAACTTTTCAAAATTTGGCACAAAACTGCAGATGAAGTCCAACTACAGGGACCAAATCTGTAATTTACATATAATCGATTCTTTCATAGGACAACGAGCAACGAGGCATGTATTTTTTTCATCAAAGCACAAGTGGGGCTAATGGTCAATGGTGGTGGCACTCCCATTGGCCATTAATTCCCGATCCAATTGATTCTCCCATATACAAAATTAACAAGCGTCACTCTTTCAGTCTCCATCAGCTCAGTTTCCCCCGGTTTCAGAGAGATGATAGGAGAAGGGAAGGTAGTCTGTGTTACCGGAGCTTCGGGATTCATAGCTTCATGGCTAGTCAAGTTCTTGCTTCAACGTGGCTACACTGTTCATGCTACTATCCGCTCCCTCGGTCAGCCTCTCCTTTCTACGTTGACTTTTAATTAGCTACCATTTCAAAATACTCTGAACCTACATTTCTACTCTCTTAAAGGATTAAATTCGTTGTTTATGCTATTTTCTGCGTTCGAATCCAATCCAAATACTAGCTTTATTGAATAATTAATCAGAGTCAGATTGTTGACCTCTGACCAAAACCGAGTGTTAAGAGGTATTCAGATTGTTGATTTGAAGTCTACGTAGTAAGTTATATGATCAATCCGACTTCGCATTAACTGGTTGACCTTTTTCATTCTTGAGATTCCTTTATGTTTGATTTGTTCTGATAGCATTAGCTACTGGTTCCATTGAAATGTGGTGCAGATGATCCTAAAAAGACACAACACCTACTTGCTTTAGATGGAGCTAAGGAAAGGCTTTCTTTGTTTGAAGCTAGCTTGCTTGAAGAAGGATCTTTCGAATCTGCTGTTAATGGTTGTCAATGTGTCTTCCATACAGCCTCTCCTGTTATATTTTCTGTTTCTGACCCAAAGGTTTGTTTTCTTTCTTTTACTCTTAATTAACTTTCCCATTTGTTATCAACACAAATATGATATGAAAACGCACATTTCCTGATTGTTTTGTCTTTCTTAATTTCCATTAGGCACAATTACTAGATCCTGCAGTGAAGGGGACACTTAATGTTCTTAAATCAGCTGCAAATATTCCATCTCTCAAAAGAGTGATCTTGACATCTTCCATAGCTGCAGTTATATGTGGCGTAAAACCTCCTGAGTTTGGTGCTGTGGTGGATGAAACCTGGTTTTCAGATCCGGAAACTTGTGAACAAAAAGAGGTATAATTGCTTCTAAAACTTAGTGTGGTCGCATATCTTTATTAATCAAATATTATTTTATATTTTACAGTTATGGTATCCCCTTTCCAAGACCCTAGCTGAGGATGCTGCAGTAAAATTTTCTAACAATAACGGTCTTGAGTTGGTGGTTATAAATCCCGGGTTTGTCATTGGCCCTGTCTTACAACCAACTATCAACATCACTTCTAAGGGATTTATTGGTTTAATTGAAGCTGGTAATTGTCTCCTACAACTAATATCCATATGCATGATTCATCGATTCATTTAAACTTATTGCATACTCAAATCTTGATTATATTTGTTAAGGTGTGAATGATGTGTTATGTATATGCAGGAAAGGAAGTATTTCCAGATGGAATCTATAGACTTGTTGATGTAAGAGATGTTGCTATTGCTCATATTTTAGCATTTGAGAACCCCAAAGCAAATGGAAGATACATTATGGTTGCAGATGTAAATCACTCTTCAGAGATCATGAAGATCATAAACCAAAACTATCCTGCCTTTGACTATTCAGAAAGGTAGGTATTTAGTTATTTATAACCTATTTTTAGGTTCATTTTAACTTTATATGGACCCAAAAAAAATGCTAAATCTGGACTACTTGTCTTTTTTTATTTGAACTTTGATAGGTATAAAGACAACAAGTACGAAGGGACACCACCTTTCTTTGTATCAAGAACAAGGGCGGAAAGTTTAGGAGTTAAGTTTACTACGGTTGAGGTAAGCATCAAGGACACTGTTGAAAGCCTAAAAGAGAGGAAGCTCCTAAGCTTCTAAAACACCAGATGATGTTCATGGATTATTTTATGTACGTGTAAACTGTATTATTGAGATTGTTGCAACAATCACATGAAAAATTTATTGAATCACTTATACTGTTTTTATCTCTATTATAAATGAAATACAAGGATCCTGTTGCACAATTTATCAAAAAAACCAAACCACATGGTTTGTTACACTTGGAAGCCGCCTAATTATGCAAAATTCACAACACCATTGCCAAATTTGCAGTTTAGGCGTGTATGTATGATGTTTTAAAATCTACATCTTTATATACATAAAGCTTTCTTGACTGTATAACACTTTAACCTAGAGGTGCCAATCGTGTCGTGTCGTGCTCGTTTCGATTTGAAACTTAAACGGGTTGAGGGTTGAGGTAGATTGACCCTAGCCCGACCCGTTTAATTATCAATATCGTATCGTGTCAATCAATTTATTCTCTTGTCAAGTTCATATCGGATTGACGGGTTTAGGATTTAGACCTTATAAATTTATTATGACGCTAAAAACTTGATGTGTAAAACCAAATCTCAATTTTATAGAAGGAAATACGTTAGAAACTATTACACAACTAGACAAGTGTACCTAATTGTATGCAATATAGCTTTGGTAAGACAATGTCGAATTCAAGGGGAACAAGTGTGATTTAGTTCAGAAAATCTGTTTATTATTTAAACTAAAAAGACAGCAATTAAAGTTGGGGAAGTTGTTGTTTTTAATTCTAAAACAATGAACACTTGAACAAACAATCTAAAATAAAGCAAAACTGGAAATTGGATTTAGAAACAAATAATAAATGTGTTTTCACTTAGATTTGATTCCATCCTTCAATTATTGCTCTCATAAATGAAATGGGTTTTAATTCGTCATCTACCGTTCCTATCTTGATTAGTTTTCTTGATTCGATTACTAATCCTATGACTCTAAGGACTTTAATCACAATGGTCATGTAGATTAATTTTTGCCTATTATCGGTCTTTAGTTCGTATCATGCAGGATTTGATCATATTGATCTCAATGGTTATAAAATCAATTAATTACGCTGAATGGCCATCAAATGTAGTGCATACACATTAAAGTTAATAACTTCATAACCTAACCCTTTTTTAAGGGTTGGTTAGTGATTAGAAATTCGTATCGCCAAGTTAGTAGAATTTGTCAACGCCTGGATTAGAACTCGATCGACCTCCAATCTAAGATGGAAAGCATGTACCAAGTGGGTTAGTCTCACATTGGTTATAACCTAACCCTATAATTTGGTCAATTAATAGTTATAATCGTCTTAATGATCATAAAACAGTTATAATTGAATCCAACACAGTCAGAATGATCATCTAAATTATATTAACTCAATAATAAATTATAAAAATAAATTCTTTAACACATATGGATCTTTGATCATACTAACATGATAAATTAAACAACTATTAATATCCAATCAATAGAAATCAACTCATGAAATTAGGGTTCGACTACTCTAAATGAAAACAAATATCTTTTAGCCCATGTTCAGAAAGTAAAAACACATAGTAAACATAATTTGAATGCTAAACATACAAACTGAATGATTCACTCCCGATCCTTTAAATTCTTGATCCAAATTGCATCTCCAACCTTGAATCTCCTTAAAACTGCTTTTGGTCGCTCAAGAATGTTGCATACTCTTTAGGTAAAAGATATGGCTCTATTTATACTTCTTATGACCGACTTTAAAATGTGCCGTGTAGAGTTTATGGACGTATCGTGTTTTGCAACTCTTTTTGTATGACTTGAACTCTTCTACTCCAACGCATCACATTCACGCGTCATGTACTGCTATTTATTCACTTGATTTTTGCTTCATCAATTCCAGACCAATCCCGACTCCTTTTCATTCCAGATATGTCTTTTTAGCTACAAAACATATTTCCAAACTCAATCAGTATCATTTATCTTAAATTTATACCAAAACATATCTCAAAATACTTACATATCATGTGAAATGTATATATAAATATACTGATATCAACATCAAGTTATTAAAGCTCCAAATCATGCATTGCAACAATGTTAAGTAAAGTACATATGGAGCTATGCTTGACAACAGGTGAAAACACTTCAGTAAAACTATCACGCGTATTTGTCTATACAATTTTGCAGTGAGTTGGGCTTTGAATCTGATATCCTTATTTTTCTTGTTCACATATTTGCACCTAATTGGCTTTTTTCATTGGGTAATTTAACAAGCTTATAGTTCTTATTATTTTCCAAAGATTTCATTTCTTCTTTCATTGCTGTCATCCATTTGTCAGAATCAGAAGTAGAAATTGCATCGGTATAAGATGAAGGTTCTTGATAATTTTCCATTTCATCGGCAACTAAAAATACATAAACAATTGAATTAGCAACATTATTGAACATTCAAGGAGGTCTAATAACCTTCCAATTGCTATCATTTGTAATAGAACTGGATTGGGTGATGAACCCGAAGGAGTCGATAAATCAATATTATGTGCATGGAGCAAATTGTTTTGATTTAGCTATTTTCTGAAGAGATAGTGTGCTCCATATGAATTTGAGCACTCTAATAGGAATAAATAGGCCTAGGAGAAGTCTAATATGAATCTAAAACTTTTGGCAAAAAACCATATTGAGAATCGACATGTTGTTGGGTGAGTAATATAACTCAATTTTGTTGAAAACGTCATTTCAACACATAATTTGAAACCAATAAAAATACATTAATGGCTCCGGGATTCAGCTTACTATTGTCAATGTGAGCATATGCAACACACCCTAAAATTTGCAACTCCGAGTAGTCTGCGGAAGAACCTTAATGTAAGATATATGTGGAGCTCAAGATTTTCTATCCAAAAGGGCCCTTATGGAGAAAGGGGAGACTCCAACATATGTAGACATTTATAGGACCATGTAGCGTCGATTTGGGATACATTGACACCCCCTCTCCTTCGAGACAGAGGCTCAATAAGGATAGATCAAGATGTGTTAAGTCATAAGGTGCAGTCGTCGGCTCTGATACCATGTAAGATATATATGGAGTCTAATATTGTCTTTACAAAAGAGTTTTTATGGAGAGAAGTGGGACTACAACATATATAAACATTTATAGGATCGATGACACTGATGTGAGATACACTAGCATCCCTCATCTTCCTCTCTTTCTCCTTCATTACCACATTGTTGCCACCTCATCTTTGCCCCTCATGTCACACCCCTAAACTAGAACGGTGGAAACGTCTGAGGGTGGATGACTTCATGTACAGTATCATAACATAATGAATAATAGTGATCAAAGTCATACAACCATCATATTGATAATTAAGAAATTTACATTGTAACATCCATAATATTCATAAAAATTTAAAACTTTTTCAAGCATTCAAAAACCATTATTTATTACAAAATGTTTTCAAAATAATTTCATATCAGAGTATCCCAGAAATCAAATCATAAAAATGCGAGGAGGTGCACGATCACGCATTTGCCTTCCTGCGATCATCTGAAGTACCTGAAACAAAATCCAAAACTGTAAGCCCGAAGCTTAGTGAGTTCCCCCAAAATACCAACGTCATACAAACCATAACCATATCATAATAAACAACATGCATATAGAGTCTATAGTATGACTGGACCGCCCTCACCAGACCTTCAGTATATTTGGCTCACTCTCAGAACCTTCAGCATGTCTGGTCCGCCCTACCGGGCCTTCAGCTTGTCTGGACCGTTCTCCGGGCCTTCGGCCTTACTGACATGCCCCATTGGGCCTGTAGTCTATCTGGGCCGCCCTGGGTATGTTGGCCTACAACACAAAGCAGGTCCACCTCAACCCAACCCCAAACATACAGTCAACACATATATAACAAATGCTATCATATATAAACAGTCAGACCGATCTAACAGTTCACTAATCATAGCATCATCCTGTAAACCAGGATACCGAGCTAACAGGTCACTAAACATAGCATCATCATATATACCAGGATACCGACCTAACAAGTCACTAAGCATATCATCATGCGATAACCAGGATAACAATCCAAAAGAAGGGTCGGCATTGGTGCCTTCAACCCTGTCAGTATAGTGAGGAAAACTCACCTCACAAATAGTGCTAAACTGATAATTAAATCCCAATTCACAGCTCCAACTCAACTGCGTGTAACCACTATATGACTAATTCCATTAAAAACCCAAATTACCAAAATATCCTTAGAAGTCAAACTTGGTCAACCATGGTCAAAGTCAAAGTCAACGGTCAAGGTCAATGGTCAACTTTCCTCATTATTCCATCCTCACGTCGTGACTGTGACATCCCCAAAATCACGGCCAGAAAAGACCGGTTTGTTTATGCTTTGTTTAAAAATCAGAGTAACATTTTAAATAAAAGTGTTGCGGAATTTGTCCCAAAACAAAATATGATAAAGATTTATCAAAAGCATTTCCATAGAAATGTATTTCATTAAAAGACTTGGGATGTCATGTTCGTACAGATCAAAAGCATAAACAGTACAATATAAGCCTTACTACATTATTTCATATCTACAGGCCTATATCCGTAATCCCTCGTCCAACATCATATCTATGCTCAAGCGCCACTACCTGTAATACATAAAACTGAGTGGGTCAGGCTTGGGAGCCTGGTGAGCACATAGAGTTTTCAACCCACAATAAATAAGTTTATTAATTTCACCAATCAACAATAACCCGATTACCCATTCCCGTTATCCTCACTTTACGTCCCTAAACACCTATCATAAGGGACCTAGCCTAAGGATCATCATCGGGACGGACACTACTGCTAAGGGGATTCCTCAGCAATAAATGTCCTAAAGGCAACCATGTGGGGGATGGAGTACACCGGTGAACACATCGTTCACAAACACCTACAGGTTGCGAGCCTGCTAGTGTTCCACTGGACTGTCTAGAAGAGTCTGTGGTCGTCATCCATACTCCGCTAGATGACAAAATCAACAACATCAACATCGAGGCCTCTCATCATTTTATCACACATCACCTATTACATCTACCCATGTTTTACCCCAACATTTTCATAGATATAAAATACATATACAGTTTAAATCATTGAAAACATGTATAACAATGTTCATCCAGCATAGATAGCAAATATTCAGATAATATGCACACATAGCACGTAATTTATATAAAATACTTCATATCTATGTGTAAGCTGAAAGTAAATATGCACTCACCTGAGTAGGTGGTGACTCGACGCTTGGACAACACTTCGTTACTCTTAACATACTTTTTCTTCGGCAAAACCTAGTATCATTGCCACTAGGGTTTAGTCTAATATTCACCGCGACTAATTAGTAGTCTAGCTATTATTACTATTATATAAGCGTTAAACGATACTTATATAACCCATAATAATAGCCCAAGTACTTATTATAAGGTCCTAATAACATTACTATATTAAAACATAAGCTAAACTAAAGATAGGATAGGTACAGCTCACTTACAGCGGGTTTTCTCGAAAACCGGGCTTCGCTGGAGCAGCGTTCCCAAGCCGAAAGGCTCTTTTCTCGGGACTCCAGGAGCCTCGGGGCTTCCTTCGGGTGCTAGGGGGTTTACCTAGGCTTTATGGGGGTTAGGATAGGCTAGAGAGAGAGTGTAGAGAGAGAAAGAAGTGGGGAAAGGTGTGAGAAATGAGAGAACCCGACACTTCTATTTATAGGGTGAAATCCTGACGGACTCGCCGAGTCGGTTCACTGACTTGCCGATTCAGTGCCACGTGTCATCATCTGATGGCTTTCCTTGGGGAGAAAGCCTTGGCCCATATTCACCCACGTCACCTCTTTTGCAGCAGCACTCTGCCAACTTCTAAACCCCGTAACTTTTGCATACGAGATCCGTTTTCGACGTTCTTTTTTTCCACGCGTAGGTAAAAACAAGATCTAAAACTTTCATTTAGGTTCTGTCGGCTAATTCTCGACCGATCTCAAATTTAACAGTAAGAGGCGTTTAGACTGTTAAATGACCGCGAAGAATTCGTAACTCCTTCATAGGAACTCCGTTTTCATCCATCTTTTTACCGTTGAGTTCCTATTAATGAGATCTTCAACTCTCATTTAGGTCGCGTAAGCCAAAAACCGCTCGAACAAAAATTCGAGTTTCGGGTCGTGCATTGCTAAGCCGAATCTTAGAAAAATCATAACTTCCTCATACGAAGTCAGATTTGGGCGTTCTTTTTATCGAAGTTATTAGTTTAACATATTCTACAACTTTCGTTTAGATTGCTAAGGCTAAATCTCACTCTATCGTAAATTCACTATTTACGCTTCCCGGTGTCATGCCGGTTTTGCCGTAAAACTTCGACGGGCCATAACTTCTTCGTTTTAACTCGGATTTCGGCGTTCTTTATATGTACGGAAACCTTGAGACATATTATACAACTTTATGTAGAGATGTCGGGCTTATCTCACACTTTAATTTTGACGCTTATTTTTATTCTTTATTTATAATTAAATTGTAAGCACATAAATACACATAATTCACATAATACTCAAATATTTCATCTTTATTACTTCAAAAAGAGTTACAATAGTTGACCTAGACTATTAAATTGACAAATATGCTTAGCCCTGAAACCCGGGCATTACAGTGACCATCCCTGGCTCACGTCGTGAGAGTCAACTCATCTTGGGTCGACACAGCGAGTCAACTCAGTTCACTCATTTCAGGGTTTCAGATCGAGGCAAAGCCATTCTCACGTTGTGAGACCATACTTCTCAAGTCATGAGAACTGTTCTATGAGCATTAAGCTCTTAATCCTTTTTGATGCACGCTGGGACTTTCTAGGATACCATATCTAGCCTAAAGGACCATAAAAATCATATCTTTTCAGTCATGCATAACTTAAACACTAGTTAGGTCAAAAGATAGGTATAAACATCAAGATTCAAACTTGGAGTCCAAAATTTGCACCAAAATCCAGATCCAAGGGTTCTACCACGGAAAATAACTTAATGGTCCATAAAGTTGCTAACTTTATGGACCTCATGCATGATAATTCAATATCCCATGCAAAGAAGGTAACCATACCCTAGATCTAGCAAGGTTATAAGAGAAAGGTGGGATCTTTGAGACTTACAGAGGCTTATGTGTAACGTCCCAAAAATACGACCCAAAAATTTCGTTTTTCTACATAACCAAAAACCATAATCTGAGTGTCATATCATAAACCATACATGATGTATCTCAAAATAATAATAAAAACACTATGCGGAAAACTGTATCATATCCATGTTATATAAAAATCAAGAACCAATCAACTCCCAGGATAAAAGCTGAAGCTGTGGTGTGTGCGATGCCATCATCCCGAGCTCCTCTCTCTACAAGCGGAAGTACCTGAAACCAAAACTGAAACTGTAAGCACGAAGCTTAGTGAGCTCCCCCAAACTACCACATACCATACAATACATATAAATCATATACTGGGCCTTGCCCACTGCATCAGACCGAGGTCTGGAACTAGCTGCATCGGACCGAAGTCCGGAACTGACCGGAACCTTGTCCCCTGCATCGAACCAGAGTCCGGAACTAACTGCATCGGACCGGAGTCCGGAACTAACTGCATCGGACCGAAGTCCGGAACTGACTGCATCGGACCGAAGTCCGGAACTGACTGCATCGGACCGAAGTCCGGAACACATAACACAAATATGCTTGAATCACAAAGACGTCAAGCCAGCTAGCTACTACATCAACTAAAGACCGGAACTACTGATAATTACACGGGCTGGCATTGTGGCCGTAGACCCGTTCCTACTGAAGGGAGACTCACCTCGTGAACTGGCTGCTGAGTGAATAGCTCTGTGGGCTAACTGTTGCTGCTCCGGTATCTCCCCGGCTACAAGTCCATAAACATACTCAATCAAATACTAAACACTGCATTGGGTAAAATGACTCTTTTACCCCAGGTCAAAGTCAACTCTCAGACAAAGTCAACTCTCGGTCAAAGTCAACCCATAGTTGACCTGACTCGCCGAGTTGGGCCGCCAACTCGTCGAGTCCCTATTCTCACTCCTCGACTCAACTCGCTGCTACTCGTCGAGTATGGCATCGACTCGACGAGTACTCTCCCGATCCAAGAACTCAGACAATCTTCATCCGACTCGCCGAGTCCTATGAACAACTCGACGAGTTGTTCTTGAGCTTAAGAAGATTGCCTTGGATTCGCCGAGTTGTATGAACAACTCGCCGAGTCCCTCCATCACTGAGTCTACTCTCAACTCGCTGAGTCCACTCTCTAACTCACTGGATCCACTCGACACTGATAAAAATGAAGGAATCGGGGACTCGCGACCCAACTCGCCGAGTCGTTCTTCCCGACTCGCCGAGTTGCCGCCATGCAACTGATTTTTACTCGATTTTGTTTGAATCCAACACATACAATTGATAGATTTGAGTCCAATAAGCTGATTTACCACGTAAAGTTTCCAACTTTACGTGTACAACCTCATGAATAAGGGAAATAAGGCTAAAAGATGCACAAAGTGGGTAGATCTATGGTTAATATGCAAAGTAACTCCAAAAAGGCAGTAGATCTGGGCTCTACAACACCCAATCATTCAGATCTATAGATATCTCGACTTATTAAGGCATTCATGCAAACATAAGGCTTGGAACAAGCATCAACTAGATCCTAGGAGGGCTCTAATGGAGGTTTAAAGCATATAACAAGAGGGAAAGTCCGAAAATACCTCAAATAACTCAGATTTGCCCTTGGATCTTTGCACTACACCTCTTCTCCTTGCTCCTTGCTTCTTCTCCTTCTTCAAACCTTCACAAAATGGCACAAAACACTTAGCTCACACAAGGGTGGATTAGGGTTCTTTCTCACAGTGTTCTCAGGGTGAGGGAGGCGAGAATGGGGCTATAATGTGACTTAAATAGTGGGCAACCCGGGGATTTAGGGTTTCACCCAGACGGATGGACTCGCCGAGTCAGGGATATGGACTCGCCGAGTCCCCGGCTCACTCGTCCTCGAAGTCTGCTACGGCTGAATCTACAAATAACTCTGGGTAGTGCTCCCTCATCTCCTCCTCAGCCTCCCACGTCCACTCAGACCCCTTCCGGTGCTGCCACTGCACCTTTACTAACTGAATTTCCTTGTTCCTCAAGGTCTTGGTCTTCCGGTCTAGAATTGCGACCGGTCTCTCAATATAATTCAGGCTGCTATCAACCTGAATATCCTCTAAGGGAACGACTGCTGACTCATCCACCAGACACTTTCTCAACTGAGACACATGGAAAGTGTTGTGGATCTGGCTAAGCTCCTCAGGAAGATCTAACCGATAAGCAACCCGACCCACCCGGGCCAAAACCCTGAAAGGACCAATAAATTTGGGGCCCAGCTTGCCCCTCTTCCGGAACCTGATGACACCCTTCCAAGGTGAGACTTTCAGAAGGACCATATCCCCCACCTGGAACTCCAAGTCCGAACGCCTCCTATCGGCGTAGCTCTTCTGCCGACTCTGAGCAGTCTGCAGTCTACTACGGACCTGCTGGATCAACTCGGTCGTCTTGAGCACCACCTCTGTGCTCCCAATGACTCGCTGACCGACCTCGACCCAACAAATCGGGGTCCTACACTTCCTCCCATACAGCATCTCAAAGGGAGGTCGATCAATACTCGCATGATAACTGTTGTTATACGAGAATTCCGCTAACGGAAGATACGTATCCCAACTGCCACCGAAATCTAGGACACATGCCCTAAGCATATCCTCGAGAGTCTGAATCGTCCTCTCGCTCTGCCCGTCTGTCTGAGGGTGGAAAGCGGTGCTGAAATGGAGACGAGTACCCATCTCGTCGTGGAACCGCTTCCAAAATCTGGATGTGAAACGGACATCTCGGTCTGACACCACCGATACCGGCACTCCATGACGTGCCACAATCTCACGCACATAGATATCGGCTAACTTCTCCGCCGATATACTCTCCTGGATCGGGACAAAATGGGCACTCTTCGTCAACCGATCCACTACTACCCATATCGAATCCACTCCACGTGTGGTCCGGGGAAGCTTGGTGACAAAATCCATGGTAATGTCCTCCCATTTCCACACGGGAATGTCTAACGGCTGCATCCCGCCGTGAGGCCTCTGGTGCTCCGCCTTGACCTTCTGGCAGGTCAGGCATCTCTCGACGTACCAGGCGACGTCCCGCTTCATGCAGGGCCACCAATAATCGGGTCAAAGATCTCGGTACATCTTCGTCGCCCCTGGGTGGATAGAAAACCGAGACTTATGAGCCTCATCCATCAACACTTGCTGTACTCCACCCCAGTACGGTACCCACACTCTCCCGTGAAGCGTCAACAAACCCCGACTGTCGTAATCAAATGAAGCTACTCGGCCCACGATCCTCTCACACTTCTGTCTCTCCTCCTTGAGACCCTCTACCTGAGCCTCCTTGATCCGCTCCAACAACGAAGTGATCACTGTCATCCTCAAACATAGATCCCTGATAGGGGCCGCCGACACCTTGCGGCTCAGGGCATCGGCCACCACATTGGCCTTCCCTGGATGGTATAGGATCTCACAGTCGTAATCCTTTAGCACATCCAACCACCTCCTCTGCCTCATATTCAGACTCGGCTGATCCATAAGATACCTCAAACTCTTGTGATCCGTGTATATAGTACAACGGACCCCATAAAGGTAATGCCTCCAAATCTTTAGGGCAAACACAACTGCCCCCAGCTCCAAATCATGGGTAGGATAATTAGCCTCGTGAGGCTTCAACTGTCTCGAGGCATAAGCTATCACATGGCCTCGCTGCATCAGAACTGCTCCCAAACCTGTGATCGAGGCATCACAATAGACTACAAAGTCCTCTACTCCCTCTGGCAAGGTAAGGATCGGAGCCTCGCACAATCTCTGCCTGAGGGTCTCGAATGCTGTCTGCTGCTCCGGACCCCAACGAAATACCACTGACTTCTTGGTCAGTCGGGTGAGCGGCACTGCTATCTTGGAGAAATCCTGAATAAATCTCCGATAATACCCTGCCAACCCTAGGAAGCTCCGAATCTCAGATGGAGACTTCGGGACCTCCCACTGCATCACGGCCTCTATCTTGGCCGGATCTACCAGAATACCCTTCTGGTTGACGAGGTGACCAAGGAACTGCACCTCGCGCAACCAGAACTCACATTTGGAGAACTTTGCGAAAAGTCTCTCCCTCCTCAAAACCTCCAGCACCTCCCGCAGGTGCTCCTCGTGCTGCTCCTGCGTCTTGGAATATACCAAGATGTCATCTATGAACACTATCACTGACCGATCCAGCATCGGCCTACACACGCGGTTCATGAGATCCATGAACGCGGCTGGAGCATTGGTGAGCCCAAATGGCATCACCACAAACTCGTAATGACCATACCTGGTCCTGAAAGCAGTCTTCTGTACATCCTCATCTCTAACCCGCATCTGATGATATCCGGAGCGTAGATCGATCTTGGAGAACCAAGACGCTCCCTGAAGCTGATCAAACAAATCATCTATCCTCGGGAGTGGGTAACAGTTCTTCACCGTTACCTTATTCAACTCCCGATAATCAATACACATACGATGCGACCCATCCTTCTTCCTCACAAACAGGATCGGCGCTCCCCAAGGCGAACTGCTCGGCCGAATGAAACCCTTGTCTAACAGCTCCTGCAGCTGTGTAGACAACTCCTGCATCTCAGGGGGAGCTAGTCGATACGGTGCCTTGGCTATCGGAGCCGCACCAGGGATGAGGTCGATCCTGAACTCAACCTGTCTCTCAGGAGGTATCCCCGGCAAATCCTCAGGAAACACGTCCGGGTAGTCTCGAACAATAGGAACATCATCAACTGTCGACTTGCCCTTCTCCCGGGCATCCAAAACGTAAGCTACAAAACCGGCGCAACCCTGCTGAACATAGCGCCTCGCCCTTGCGGCGGAACAAAAGGTCGGTCCTCGCTGTGGCCTCTCGCCCTGAATCACCAACTCTCCCCCACTGGGAGTGTGAACCCTCACTAGCTGAAGCTCACAATCAATCACCGCCCTATTGGGGCTTAGCCAATCCATACCCACAATAACCTTATTCCCTCGCAAGGGAATAGGTACCAGATCCACTGAAAACTGCTCATCAAATAACTGAAGAGAACACCCTCTGTGCACTCTGCCGACCCTCACGGTCCTATCATCTGCTATCTCAACCTCTAATGGACAATCCAGCTCCCCTGGAGCTCTACTGAATCTCTTGCTAAGCGCAAGTGATACGAATGATCGGGTAGCCCCCGAATCGAATAATACCAAAGCAGAAATGTCGTTCACAGAGAACGACCCTGAATAAAACATACAATCATAAGCAACATTTAATCGATAATAATAAAGAGATAAAGGGAAGATACATACCCGTCACCACATCAGGAGTCGCTCGCGCCTCCTCTGCTGTCATCTGAAACGCCCTACTCTTCGCCACTGGCGCATCAGCTCGGCCCTGCCGGCCATCTGTAATCCTCAAGGTAGCAGGGGCAGGTGCAGCCACCTTCCCCGCTGCAGCTAAACTCGGACACTGGGACTTTTTATGTCCCCTCTGATTGCACTGAAAGCAAATCAGATATGATGCTGCGACGGCAGTAGCAGGGGCCGTACAATCCCTACTCAAATGCCCAATTCGACCGCACTTGTAGCAGCCGGAACTCCCTGCCTTGCACGCTCCCTCGTGCAATCTCCCACACTTGCCACATCGACCGTGGCTCTGCTGACTCCTAGATCTGTGATCCGAAACCTTGGGCTTTTTGCCCGAACCGCCTGAACCCGAAATCGCCTCCGGTTTCCTTTTCTTCTCCATCTCGAGATCAATCTCCCTCTCCCGAGCCCTAGCAATCATATCTTCCAGCGTTTTACAGCTGGACCGGCTCACAAACTGGCGGATATCGCTCCGCAACATCTCATGATAACGGGCCTTCTTCATTTCCTCATCAGCTACATACTGAGGAACGAGAAGAGCCCTCTCCCTGAACTTGGCGGTGATCTCCGCCACTGTCTCTGTAGTCTAGGTGAGGTCCTGAAACTCCCTAGCTAGCTGTTGCACCTCAATGACCGGTGCAAACTCCGCCCTGAACCTGGTAGAGAAATCAGCCCAGGTCATGGCGTCCAATGCTGCATCATCCCCAATGGCATGTCCGACCTCCTCCCACCAATCCCGTGCCCTGTCCTTCAGAAGACAGGACGCCAATCTGACCTTGTCCCCCTCGGGACATCTGCTAGTACGGAAAGCGTTGGCCACATCCGCCAACCATCTGGTGCTCGCTATGGGGTCTCGCGCCCCATGATAGTCCGGAGCTCCACATGCCCTGAACTCCCTGAAAATAAGGGTGCGCGTCCTCATCATGGCCGCCACCTCGGCACGGAAGGTGCCCAATCTCTCATCCATCAGCTCTAGAATCCCCTCCTTGATCGAACCGAAGATCACAGGAGTCTGCTCTATAATGATGCGCGTAATCTCCGAAGAAAGGAACTCTCGGGTCTGCTCATCCATGCGCTCATCCCCCGAACCTGAACCTGATCCCTCCCCGGCACCTCCGCTGCCGGCTGCTGGTCTCGAACGCAGAACCACCATTCTGAAACACATCACAACTACATCAGAAAACAGAAATATCTTGAGGGATCATTGATACTACAACTAGCTTCCTGGTCTTGGCTCAGCCTTTCTTGATTCGAGTACGGATCCTCTGCTTCCAGTAGTACGGGCCCATACTACCTTCCACATCTATCCGTACTTTCTTCAAGAACTGCCCTGACTCCACCAAGTCACTTCTACTATTACTGATCTCTGCTACTCTCATCCTAGGCTTGCCCCAGGGAAACCTCAAACTCAACTCAACTAGTCCTCAGCTGCTGCAGGTCTCCTTATAATGCTAATTAACCATCACCTAAACACCATCACATGTGACGAAGATCAGATAATCCTTCAAGTAAAAGATCCGTCCCTATAACGGTTGGACTCAAACAAGAGCTGCGCAATAGGGCCAGTTCCAGCACTCTGGGATTATTCAACCCTGATCACATGTGGTGTAACGTGCTCACCTAATGGCTAACTTCCATCACTCAGAACTCCCATAAAGCACGAAGCAAGCAGCATTCGGAATAAGGAAACATACTCAGGCAAAACTATTCTCAAAACGAGAAACTGATCTAGCATACAGTGCTAAGCTCATACTATCAGGCATAACCTAAACAGGCTATCCTACTGCTGTCTACTCAATACTAGCATGCAATACTCATAAAGATGTAACACATAAAGCAGGCACATAAGGCATCCTCCTAGATCCTTAGTCTTATACTAGCATGTTGTTCTACTGAAACTGAAACTGAACAAATAACTTGTATGGGTAATTTGGGAGTACTTACTTGAGCTCGGCTGATCGCATGCACCACACCCTTATCTTGTTTAAAAATCTCTTTCTTTCTAAGTACTTTCAAAATTCTTTTAGAAAACATTTTCCTTTTTAAAAAAAAAATCTTTTTATTTCCCCCTTAGTTTGAGTTCAGATACACCCGGAAGTGTATCCGAATCCCTCAAACCAGGGCTCTGATACCAACTTGTAACGTCCCAAAAATACGACCCAAAAATTTCGTTTTTCTACATAACCAAAAACCATAATCTGAGTGTCATATCATAAACCATACATGATGTATCTCAAAATAATAATAAAAACACTATGCGGAAAACTGTATCATATCCATGTTATATAAAAATCAAGAACCAATCAACTCCCAGGATAAAAGCTGAAGCTGTGGTGTGTGCGATGCCATCATCCCGAGCTCCTCTCTCTACAAGCGGAAGTACCTGAAACCAAAACTGAAACTGTAAGCACGAAGCTTAGTGAGCTCCCCTAAACTACCACATACCATACAATACATATAAATCACATATTGGGCCTTGCCCACTGCATCAGACCAAGGTCTGGAACTAGCTGCATCGGACCGAAGTCCGGAACTGACCGGGACCTTGTCCCCTGCATCAGACCAGAGTCCGGAACTAACTGCATCAGACCGGAGTCCGGAACTAACTGCATCGGACCGAAGTCCGGAACTCACTGCATCGGACCGAAGTCCGGAACTAACTGCATCGGACCGAAGTCCGGAACACATAACACAAATATGCTTGAATCACAAAGACGTCAAGCCAGCTAGCTACTACATCAACTAAAGACCGTAACTACTGATATTACACGGGCCGGCATTGTGGCCGTAGACCCGTTCCTACTGAAGGGAGACTCACCTCGTGAACTGGCTGCTGAGTGAATAGCTCTGTGGGCTAACTGCTGCTGCTCCGGTATCTCCCCGGCTACAAGTCCATAAACATACTCAATCAAATACTAAACACTGCATTGGGTAAAATGACTCTTTTACCCCAGGTCAAAGTCAACTCTCAGACAAAGTCAACTCTCGGTCAAAGTCAACCCATAGTTGACCTGACTCGCCGAGTTGGGCCGCCAACTCGCCGAGTCCCTATTCTCACTCCTCGACTCAACTCGCTGCTACTCGTCGAGTATGGCATCGACTCGACGAGTACTCTCTCGATCCAAGAACTCAGACAATCTTCATCCGACTCGTCGAGTCCTATGAACAACTCGACGAGTTGTTCTTGAGCTTAAGAAGATTGCCTTGGACTCGCCGAGTTGTATGAACAACTCGCCGAGTCCCTCCATCACTGAGTCTACTCTCAACTCGCTGAGTCCACTCTCTAACTCACTGGATCCACTCGACACTGATAAAAATGAAGGAATCGGGGACTCGCGACCCAACTCGCCGAGTCGTTCTTCCCGACTCGCCGAGTTGCCGCCATGCAACTGATTTTTACTCGATTTTGTTTGAATCCAACACATACAATTGATAGATCTGAGTCCAATAAGCTGATTTACCACGTAAAGTTTCCAACTTTACGTGTACAACCTCATGAATAAGGGAAATAAGGCTAAAAGATGCACAAAGTGGGTAGATCTATGGTTAATATGCAAAGTAACTCCAAAAAGGCAGTAGATCTGGGCTCTACAACACCCAATCATTCAGATCTATAGATATCTCGACTTATTAAGGCATTCATGCAAACATAAGGCTTGGAACAAGCATCAACTAGATCCTAGGAGGGCTCTAATGGAGGTTTAAAGCATATAACAAGAGGGAAAGTCCGAAAATACCTCAAATAACTCAGATTTGCCCTTGGATCTTTGCACTACACCTCTTCTCCTTGCTCCTTGCTTCTTCTCCTTCTTCAAACCTTCACAAAATGGCACAAAACACTTAGCTCACACAAGGGTGGATTAGGGTTCTTTCTCACAGTGTTCTCAGGGTGAGGGAGGCGAGAATGGGGCTATAATGTGACTTAAATAGTGGGCAACCCAGGGATTTAGGGTTTCACCCAGACGGATGGACTCGCCGAGTCAGGGATATGGACTCGCCGAGTCCCCGGCTCACACGTGCTCGAAGTCGCGACCCTACTCGGCGAGTCAGGCTATGAACTCGCCGAGTCCCTCTTGCAAAACTTCAAAATAAATACCAAGGAATTACCATACCGGACACGGGTCGTTACATTATGATCTCATAAATCCCACTAGAAGGAGCTTAACTCGTCTAAAGGAACCTCCATAAGAGCTTCTTCTTCTTCTTCAAGGAAATCAACCACTATAACACACCAATACCACCAACAATGGATTCAAGGGTTCAAGAAGGCCGAATTTAGGGTTTTTCAGTGACTTGGGAGTGAAAGAGGCTGAGGATGGACGACCCTAGCCTCCTAATTCTGTTTTATACCCGATTTTCAGGGTTTAGGATCATCAGGCATGACTCACGCCGTGAGGTCTTATGCCTCACGTCGTGAGGTCTGAGAACACGGGTCAAACAGTCAAGGGTCCTACTCATGACATGACCACTATGGCTCACGTCGTGAGCCTCTTCCAATTGCAATTAAATTAAATTAATATTTTTAATACCTCAGAATTCGGATGTTACATGGACACTTATAGATTGTGTGACATCAATGTGGGATACATTACCATCCTTCATCTTCCCTTATTTCTCCTCCATTACCACACTATCGCCACCTCTTCACCCTTCATCTATTGTCCACCCTCTTTCGATTCCTGAAAAACACTACACCATGACGCCACCATCATTGCATCACCTAGTCCCCTACACCATGACTTCACCACCATCAAGAATAATCGTGATTTCAGATACTTGAATTTGCTAATTTAATGATGGACGAAACCCTATATCTATGATTCATGAATAATCTTTTGAAGCTTTTATCACCATTTAACCAATTAAAATTGATATTTCATTTGATGTTGTATGTTAATGAGATTGAATATGATTTTTTAGGTTTCTAGTTTGTATATTTTGTTTTTTCTCAAATTTGTTTATTACTGCATTGATTTTAATTTTGTGGTGATGTACGATAGAGGAAATGGCATCGGTGAACGGTGGTAGGATTGGGCGGATAGTCGGAATCGGACCGAATCGACCCAAATCTAAATAACCCCAAGACCGAATAGGGTTGATTAGAGGAACCAAAACCCATACTGTTTAACCTAATACAGATTTGGTTCGTTCCAGGTATTAATCAGTCTGGGTCAATTGTTACCCGAATAACTCGAATAACACTCACAATATGATTAACAGCTTAATATAACTGAAAAGAACCAAATAAATAGTATTATGATTCCATAACCTGAATAACAATTACAGTATGATTATAAACACTGTTTTTTATTACTTTTGTAGCTTATGCTTTCATAACAGAACTTTTATAGAAACAAATTTGTTGATTACAAATTTATTGTAAACACGAATTAACTATTCTTGAGATATAAGAATGTAAAATACAAACACTAAAATCTTGAGATATAGTTATGAAGCAATATATTAAACTCGAAACATTAAACCAAAAAAATCCATATATAAGTATATAAGTTAAACATTAAACATTCAACACTCAAAACTAAAATATGAATCTTAATTTTTTAACCATATCCTTTACCAAACACGAATTAACTATTTAGAAATATTGATTGGTTGTTTTCTCTTTCTCTTCCAAAGCTTTCACGACCTCATCGTCTTTAAAAATATCATCAATGTTGTCAACAATTAATGAAAGAGGAATAAGGAGCGATCGACTGAATTTCGGTGTAGCTAGGTAAATTAGTATTAAAAATAAATGACTCTTCAATTTTGGGTCGGGTATTTAGAACTGAATAAGCTCTTATTTAGGTAACCCGAACCAAAAACCCCGAGAACCGAATAATCCTAATATAAATATCCGAAACCCAAACCGAATTACTTCTTCGGGCCTAATTCGGTTCGGTTCGAGTTTTTGGTTCAAACGCTCATCCCTAGGTGTGTCCCTTAATTCTTAAAAATGGTTAACAAAATTTAAAAAAAAAAAAAAAGACAAGATAACAAGAAAACAAAACATGGATAAATTGGTCATTTTACATGTTAACAAAGGGTCGTTAAGGGTAAAAGTCAGAGAGTCTAAAGGCCATAAGGACCATTGAAATCATGAAGACCATCCGTAACAATTTTAAAAGGGATAATGACTTAAAAGGGTAATATATTTTTCAATTTTTACACATTTTGTCACTGATTTTTTTTTCGTCCATATTTGCCCCTTCAACTTGTTTAACTGTACGCATTTCAGTCCTTGTTACCGACTACTTCAGGTAAACAGGAATAAATGACTTGGTAGGGTAATATATTTTTCATTTTGTACATATTTAGTCCTTAATATTTTTTAGCACGTGTAGTCTTTAGTATTTTTTTTGTTGCAAAATAAGTTTTTGTTGTTTTTGTACACATTCAGTACTTATGAACGATTTATTTAGGTTTTTCTCACTGTATCCTATATAGGAAAATCATTAATGAGGTGTTCGAGGTTGTTCATGCTTATGGTCACTGCGACCTCGATTGCTTGGTGCTTAGGTCTTGTGTTCTGAATGTCGTAAATTCTTCATACGATCTTAGATTTTAATGAACTTTATATCCACGTATTTATATTTGAGTCTACTACAACTTTCGTTTAAATTACTCTTGTTAAAAAATAATATATTTTTATTTACGATTTTATTAAAAAAAAAAACGTTCATACATACATTCATAAAGAACGCATGTATATAAAAATCATAAGTAAAAATATATTACTTTTTAACGGGAGTAATCTAAAAGAAAGTTGAAGTAGACTTAAATACAAACGTGTGGATATAAAGATTGTTAAAAACTAAGATTTTAATGAAGAAGTTATTCCGTTCAAAACACAAGACCTAAACAATCAAACAACTTAGATTACTCATTATTAATGATTGAATGTTTAAAAACCTAAAGAAACCGGTTATAAAATATCATAATAAAACCTAAAGAAACCGGTTATAAAATATTGAATGTTTAAAAAACAACAATTTATTTTGCAAAAAAAAAATAATAAAGACTAAATTTGAAAAGAAATATTAAGGACTAAATTTGTATAAAGTGATAAATATATTTCTGTTAAGTCATTCAGACATAAAAACACAAGTTGAAGGGATAAATATAGACGAAAAAATCAATGAGCAAATAAAAATAAATAAATATATAATTTATTATGCATTTTAATATTTAGAACCAAAATACCACGAGTGCCAACCACATGACCAAACTGTAATTTACTAAAAAAAACCCAAAAACATGTAAACGAGGCATGTATTTTTTTTTTTTTTTCATTAAAGCATAAGAGTGGGCCCATGCAAAAGGTGGCGGCGCTTCCCATTGATTCTCCTGTATACCAATTGACTCTCCTACATACAAAATTACAAAGCTTCCAACAAACTCCCCAGTTTCAGAGATGATCGGAGAAGGGAAGGTGGTCTGTGTCACAGGTGCATCGGGATTCATAGCTTCATGGCTCGTCAACCTGTTGCTTCAACGTGGCTACACTGTTCATGCTACTGTCCGATCCCTCGGTTAGCCTCTCCTTCTCTCTAATTTTGACTTTTAATCTGCTATCATTTCAAAACATTCGGAACCTACATTTCTACCTTTTTAAGGATCAGATTCGTTGTTTATGCTATTTTCTGCTTTCGAATCCAATCCAAGTACTAGCTATAGCGAATAATTAATCAGAATCAGATTATTGATCTGCGACCAAAATTGACCCGTCTCTTATCCCTAATATTGTTTAAGAGGCATTCAGATCGTTGATTTGAATTCTAATTACTAAGTTTTATAATCAATCCGACTTTGCGTCAACTTGTTGACCTTTTTCATTCTTCAGATTTGTTTATGTTTGATATCTTCTGATAGCATTAGCTACTGTTCCATTGAAATATGGTGCAGATGATCCTAAAAAGACACAACACCTACTTGATTTTGATGGAGCCAAGGAAAGGCTTTCATTGTTTGAAGCTAGCTTGCTTGAAGAAGGATCTTTCGATTCTGCTGTTAAGGGTTGCCATTGTGTCTTTCATACAGCGTCTCCTATTATGTTTCCAGTTTCTGGCCAACAGGTTGTTTTTCCTTCTTTTTCTCTCAATTAACTTTCCCATATGTTATCAACACACAATTCCTGATTGTTTTTTTTTCTTAATTTCTATTAGGCACAAGTGCTAGATCCTGCCTTGAAGGGGACACTTAATGTTCTTAAATCAGCTGCAAAAGTTCCATCTCTCAAAAGAGTGGTCTTAACATCTTCCATAGCTGCAGTTGTGTGCGGTGTAAAACCTCTCGAGTCTGGTGTTTTGGTGGATGAAACCTGGTTTTCAGATCCGGAAACCTGTGAACAACAAGAGGTATATATATATATATATATATATATATATATATATATATATATATATATATATATATATATATATATATATATATATATATATATATATAAATTGTTTTTTAAACTTTAACTTCTTTATTAATCAAATACTATTTTGTATTTTACAGTTATGGTATCCCCTTTCGAAGACACTGGCTGAGAATGCTGCAGTAGAATTTGCTAAAAATAAAGGTCTCGAGTTGGTGGTTATAAATCCCGGGTTTGTCATCGGCCCTATTTTACAACCAACTCTCAACATCTCTTCTGAGGGCTTTATCGGTTTAATTGAAACTGGTAATTGTCTTCAACAACTAATATTCATATGTATGATTGATCGATTCATAGTCTAAATTTTTATGTTGTGCAAGGTGTTGAATGATGTATTATGTTATTATGTATATGCAGGAAAGGAAATATTCCCAGATGGAATTTATGCACTTGTTGATGTGAGAAATGTTGCTAACGCTCATATTTTAGCATTTGAGAACCCCCAAGCAAATGGAAGATACTTAATAGTTGCAGATGTATATCACTCTTCAGATATCATGAAGATCATAAACCAAAACTATCCTGCTCTTGTCTCTTCTGAAAGGTAGGGGTGTTTTTAACATTATATGGACCCCAAAAAATTCCAAATCTGGAATACTTATTTTTTTATTTAAATTTTGACAGGTTTAAAGACAGCAAATATGTTGGGACACCACCTTTCGTTGCATCAAGAACAAAGGCAGAAAGTTTAGGCGTTAAGTTTACTACAGTTGAGGAAAGCATCAAGGACACTGTTGAAAGCCTAAAAGAGAAGAAGTTCTTAAGCTTCTAAAACACAAGATGATGTTCATGGATTTGTTGCAATAATCATATGAACAATGTATTGTATTATACTGTTTTCAACTCTGTTATAAACGAAATACAATGATCCTGTTACACAAATTATCAAAAAAAAACTGGACCACATGGTTATGAGTGTATGACGTTTTAAAATCTACATCTTGATATACATATAGTTTTTTTTTTCACTTTATGACAACACTTTAACTCATCCATAACTTCAAAACTCTATCTCTACCAACCGATGCAACTTTCTCTTTCTCACCATGAGGACTCCAATCCACGGCAAAAACCTAAAAACATATGGAAAAGAAAAATACTACTTTCTTATTTGAGTTTTTGGATTATTATCTTTTTTCCTGATGCATCTTCCATTTATCTTCAAGTAAAACAAAACAAAAAAGGAAATAAAAACAAACCTTATCTGCATGACCTGGAAGATCTTGCTTCAATTTCTTTCCCTCACATCCCAAACGTAAAAAACATATGTAAAACATCATAACTATTTATCATGTAAAAGAAGAAAATGAAAAAGAAAACACTTGATTTTGCCTTGAGGGTAGTCCTTGCTACTGTAAACTAACAAAAGAGAAGTAAGGTTTTTATATTGACATAATCAGTGTTACAAAAAAGAAAGCTAGAGAAAACAATATAAATAAAGAGAAAAATGGACTAAGGTTTGCTAAAGGGCTAAACAAGGTCCAAACACAAAATGAACCCAAACAATCTATTAGGCTAATAGCTACCACTCAAAAGAAGTCTACTTTCAGCAGCAGACCAATTGCACCAAATCCGTACAATGTGTGAGAAGCTAAACGAAGATAATATTGTCAAATTCATATAGTATAAGTTGAATAAAATTTAAACCTTATTTGTTAAACACAAGATCTTCGTGTAGTGGCGAGACTATGCACATTGGTGGGTCCCTCACCCACCTATTTTTTTTATATATAATTCGTGTAGTGGCGAGGCTATGCACATCGGTGGGTCCCCTCACCCACCTATTTTTTTATAAAACCATGTAGTTTAATATTCTAGACCGCCATTGCCCACGTGACCTTTCGTTTGATACCATCTAAGATATATGTGTAGTCCAAAATTGTCTCTATAAAAAAAATCATTATGAAGAGAATGGAGACTTCATCATATATAGATACTTATAAGATAGTGTGGCACCAATGTGGGATACTCAAACAGTAACATCCTTCATCTTCACTTCTTTCTCCTCCATTACCATACTGTCGACGCCTCTTCGCCCTTCATCTATGTTGTCCACCCTCTCCTGATTCTTGAAAAACACTACACCACGCCACCATGATCGCTTCACCTAGTCTCGTACACCATGACACCACCATCATCCCACTCCTGCCACCCCATCAAGAATAATTGTGATTCTAGATAACTGTATTTGCTAAATTAATGATCGACAAAACCCTAGAATTTATGATTCATGAATAATCTTTTAATTTGAAGCTTATGTCACCATTTAACCGATTGAAATTGTTGTTTCTTTTGATGTTGTAGGTTAATGATTTGGAATATGATTTTTTAGGTTTCTAGTTTTTAACGTATGTTTTGTTTTGTCTTAAATATGTTTTATTATTGCTTTGATTTTAATTTTGTGGCGGTATACAATGGAGGAAGTGGCGCCGTTGAATGGTGGCGGGGTTGAGCGACGAATCACGGTGGGTAGTGTATCCCTTAATTCTTAAAAATTGTTAATAAAATTTAAAAAGCACAAGACATAAAGATAAAACATGGATAAATTTGTCATTTTATATGTTAACGGAGGACCATTAACAGTAAAAGTCAGAGCCTATAAGGACCATTGAAACCACGAGGACGATCATAACAATTTTAAAATTTAGAACAAACTTGCAGATGAAGCATCCACCATGGTGAGTTCAATGAGAGAGTTGAATTAGGTGTTAAGTTTAGTTGTCATTCAATAGATGAAACTCTACCATAGTGAGATGTCACATTGGCATTCAATGAATTTGAAGTTCAATGACCATTGAACTTTTCAATGGGAAAAATGAAAGTTTTTTAACGTTAAATACATGCTATAAATTAGCTTTTGTAACTTTCTATTGAACTTTGTAGAGTTGAATGCATTGTAGGAAAAAATTGATTGAGTTGTATGGAATATAGAAAAATGACGTGGCAATCCATTGCACTCTATAAAATTCAATGCATTATGAAAAGTGCGAACCACACAACTAAACTGCCATTTACTAAAAAAACCACCAAAAACATGTCAAATGAGGCATGTATTTTTTTCCTTTTTTGTTTTTTTCATTAAGGCCCATGCTAAAGGTGGCGGCACTTTCCATTGATTCTCCTATATATACCAATTGATTCTCCAATATACAAAATTACAAAGTGTCCCTCTCTTCGTAGTCCAACAAACTCCCCGGTTTCAGAGAGATGATCGGAGAAGGTAAGGTAGTCTGTGTTACAGGAGCTTCGGGATTCATAGCTTCATGGCTCGTCAAGCTCTTGCTTCAGCGTGGCTACACTGTTCATGCTACTGTCCGCTCCCTTGGTTAGCTTCTCCTGCTCAACTAATTTTGACTTTTAATCTGCTATCATTTCAAAACCTTAGGAACCTACATTTCTACCTTCTGTACGGATGAAAAATTCGTTGTTTATGCTATTTTCTGCATTCGAATCCAATCCAGCTACTGGCTTTATTGAATAATTAATTAGAATCAGATTGTTATTGTGTGACCAAAATTGACCCATCTCTTATCCCTGTTAGTGTTTAAGAGGTATTCAGATTGTTGATTTGAGGTCTACGTAGTGAGTTTTGTAATCAATATTCCGACGGACTTTGCATCAACTGGTTGACCTTTTTCATTCTTGAGATTTGTTTATGTTTGATTTGTTCTGATTCCATTGAAATGTGGTGCAGATGATCCTAAAAAGACAAAACACCTACTGGATTTTGATGGAGCTATGGAAAGGCTTTCTTTGTTTGAAGCTAGCTTGCTTGAAGAAGGATCTTTCGAATCTGCTGTTAATGGTTGTCAATGTGTCTTCCATACAGCGTCACCTATTATGTTTCCAGTTTCTGGCCAACAGGTTGCTTTTCCTTCTTTTGCTCTCAATTAACTTTCCCATATTTTATCAACACAAATATGATACAATTCCTGATTGTTTTTTTTCTTAATTTCTATTAGGCTCGAGTGCTAGATCCTGCAGTGAAGGGGACACTTAATGTTCTTAAATCAGCTGCAAAAGTTCCATCTCTCAAAAGAGTGGTCTTGACATCTTCCATAGCTGCAGTTCTATTTGGTGCAAAACCTCCTGAGTTTGGTGCTGTGGCGGATGAAACCTGGTTTTCAGATCCTGAAACTTGTGAACAAAGAGAGGCATAATTGTTTTAAGCCTTTATTGTGTAGTTAGGGTCTCATTTCTTTATTAATCAAATACTATTTTTGTATTTTACAGTTATGGTATCCCCTTTCGAAGACACTGGCTGAGAATGCTGCAGTAGAATTTGCTAAAAATAAAGGTCTCGAGTTGGTGGTTATAAATCCCGGGTTTGTCATCGGCCCTATTTTACAACCAACTCTCAACATCTCTTCTGAGGGCTTTATCGGTTTAATTGAAAATGGTAATTGTCTCCCACAACAAAAAAAATTCATATGCATGATTGATCGATTCATGGTCTAATTTTTTATGTTGTGGAAGGTGTCGAATGATGTATTATGTATTATATGCAGGAACGGAATTTCTCCCATATGGAATTTATCAACTTGTTGATGTGAGAGATGTTGCTAATGCTCATATTTTAGCATTTGAGAACCCCCAAGCAAATGGAAGATACATTATGGCTGCAGATGTATATCACTCTTCAGATATCATGAAGATCATAAACCAAAACTATCCCGCTTTTGACTATTCTGAAAGGTAATTAAGTTATAACCTATTATTAGGTTCATTTTAACTTTATATATATGAACCCAAAAAAGGCAAAATCTGAAATACTTGTTTCTTTATTTAAATTTTGACAGGTATAAAGACAGCAAGTATGTTGGGACACCAAATTACTTTGTATCGAGAACAAAGGCAGAAAGTTTAGGCGTTAAGTTTACTACAGTTGAGGAAAGCATCAAGGACACTGTTGAAAGCCTAAAAGAGAAGAAGTTTCTAAGCTTCTAAAACACCGGATGATGTTTTCTAGATTTGTTTGAAGTTACCACATGAACAATGTCAATATTGTACGGTGTCTACTGTTTTCGACCCTGTTATAAAAAATAAAAAATAAATACAGTGATCATGTTACACATATTATCAAAAAACGGAACCACATGGTTTGTCACACTTGGAAACTACCTAAATTATGCAAAATTCAAAATACCACTGCCCAAATTTGCAGTTTAGGAGTGTATAGATGATGCTTTAAAATCTGCATCTTGATATGTATAGCATCGTACTCCTATGGGAGCTGATCCGTACACAACAAGATTTATCCATACACAACAAATTTTAATAAATAGACAATTTTAACCTTTTCTCTATTTAACCAAATTTTACACTTTACCCCTTGCTGTGAAGCCACAAAGATGTACAGTAAACGATCAAAAAACTAGAACTTCATTCCAAATAAGTTCACATTGATGTTTGGATTTGAAGACTGGATATAAATTAGAAAATTTGATAACCATAGACTGATACAATATTGTGCAAGAAACTATACAAAATTAGAACATTGATATTATACAGGGACGATCACAAAATAGAATCATGATTAAGCAATTATAAATCAATTCATGATTATATAGGAAATGATTTCAAATCAGTTCACAGTTCCAAATTCGTGCTTTTGCAAACTAGATAAGAGACGCATTGAGGTTGCAATTGTACTGGAACGATCAGAAAATTGAATCCATAATTAATCAAATCAAAATCAGTTCATGATTTTAGAAGAAAAGATTGTAAATTAGTTCACAATTCCAACTTAGTGCTTTTGCAAATAAGATAAGAGACACACTGATACAGGGAAACGGTCAAAATTAGAAACAAAATCGCAATTGTAACGAAAATTAGCGCGTACCTATGAAGCAAGCCTGAAGCAGTTGATGAACGACGGCAGTGGGATAAGCCGGAGGCTACAGAGACGATGAAGCAAGCCGGAGGCGGCAACAAGGTGAAGCAAGCAGTGGACGATGATTGAATTGAATCCGTATCTTATCGTGATCGTGGGAATGGGTTATACGTAGGGAAGGGTTTTAGAGTAGAAGGGTAAAAAATGTAAAATAATGAAAGGGTATAATTGTCCATTCGCATAAATTTGTTGTGCTTTGCAAAATCTTGTTGTGTATTTTCCTATTTATCATGTTACTAGATACTAAAAAAAGAAAAGAAAACATGAGGGTAGAGTCATTACTACCACTCAAGAGAAGTCTAATGTGGGCAAATCAACTTCACCAAAGCCCTATAAAATTTGTGAGAAGCTACCCTGGGTAAATAACATTAAATTTAAAGAAATTAAATTGCTTCCTATTTTTTATGTCTCTTCCTATCCAATAAAATTATGACAAGTGTCATCATTCTATATTTTTTTAACTAACTCATTAAGGCTATATTAGGAATATATCAATTACAATTAAATTGAATGATGATTTGTCATAATTTTAGTGGGTAGGAATAATTGTAGGCATAAAAGGTAGGAGGTAATTTAATTTCTCTTAAATTTATATTATTAAAAATTGAAAGAAAATCTAAACCTTATTTGATAAACGGGGTCCACGTGACCCCAAAAGGCGGCAGCAAACGCTCATGTAACTCCATTCCATAACTTGACACGCTTAATCCATAGCCAATCAGGTGAAAAGTAAACATGGTTTTAAATATTTTCAATTCAAAAATCATGACTAGACTCGCAAATGTTTTATTTTCAATGGGCAAATTGTGATACCGTATAAGATATATGTATAGTCAAAGATTGTCTCTATAAAAGAGTCATATGAAGATAATGGAGACTCTATCATATAGAAACACTTATAAGAGTGTGTGGCACCAATGTAGGATACATTAACAATACATCCTTCATCTTCCCTTCTTTCTTCTCCATTACCATACTGTCGACACCTCTTCGACCCTCAGCTATGTTTTCCACCCTCTCTCGATTCTTGAAAAACACTACACCACGGCACCATCATGATCGCCTCACCTAGTCCCCTATACCATGACACCACCACCATCACACTTTCGTTGCCCCATCAAGAACAATTGTGATTTCAGATAATTGCATTTGCTAAATTAATGATCGACAAAACCCTAGAATTTATGATTCATGAATAATCTTTTGAAGCTTATGTCACCATTTAACCGTTTAAAATTGATGTTTCTTTTGATGTTGTAGGTTAATGATTTTGAATATGATTTTTTAGGTTTTCTAGTTTTGAATGTATGTTTTGTTTTTGTCTTAAATTTGTTTATTACCGCTTTGATTTAATTTTGTGGTGGTGTATGATGGAGGAAGTGGCACCTTTGTACAGTGACGTGGTTGTCCAACTAATGAGTGGTGGGTGGTGTATCCCTTAATTCTTAAAAATGGTTAACAAATTTAAAAATGACAAGATAACAAAAAGACAAAACATGTCTAAATTGGTCACTTTATATGTTAAGGGAGGGTCATTGACGGTAAAAGTCAAAGCCTATAAAGACCATTGAAACCACCTACCAATTTTAAAATTTAGATAAAAAAAATTGCCGATTAGTGCAAAACACATGACCAAACTATAACTTACTCAAAAAAATAAAAAATAAAAAAGAACTCCAAAAACATGTAAAATGAGCCATGTATATTTTATTTCATTAAGGCCCATGCTAAAAGGTGGCGGCACTTCCCTCTGATTCTCCTATATACAAATTTACAAAACGTCACGCTCTTCATCTGCTCAAGTGTCGGACAAACTCCTCGGTTTCAGAGAGATGATCGGAGAAGGGAAGGTGGTCTGTGTCACAGGTGCATCGGGATTCATAGCTTCATGGCTCGTCAACCTGTTGCTTCAACGTGGCTACACTGTTCATGCTACTGTCCGATCCCTCGGTTAGCCTCTCCTTCTCTCTAATTTTGACTTTTAATCTGCTATCATTTCAAAACATTCAGAACAGGCCCGGTTTTAAGGGAGTTCAAGAGGTGCAGCCGCACAGGCCCCCAAAAAAATAAGGAGTTTTAATTAAATTATATATTTAATAATTAAATATATATGAAACTCTTCGAAATTTTCCGTAAAATGTGTATAGCGCAACTGGCAAAAGCGTTTTTCCTTTTCAACCAAGCGATAATCTGTTCGACTCATATTCACGACATTTTGATTTTTAAAATTCAAATTACAGTTTTGACCCTTACTTTATGCTATATATTTCATAATCAACCCTTACTTATGTTTAGCAAATCAGTTTTTAAAAGTTATATAATTAACCCTTGAACTTTTTATAAAATTCCATATGTTTCTTTTTAATTAATTTGTTTACTTTTAAGTTTTCCATAACGACAATTCACCGTCTTAAGTTTGTTTACCTTATATATTAAAAATTATATTTAGGGCCTCATTTTTTTTAGCACATGGCCTTTAAAATCTCCGAGCCGGCCCTGATTCAGAACATAAATTTCTACCTTCTTTAGGGATCAAAAATTCGTTGTTTATGCTATTTTCTGTGTTGGAATCCAATCAAACTACTAGCTTTATTGTATAATTAATCAGAATCAGATTGTTGATCTGGGACCAAAATTGACCCGTCTTTTAAACCAAATAGTGTTTAAGAGGTATTCAGATTGTTGATTTGAAGTCTACGTAGTAAGTTTAACAATCAATCATCAACTGTTTGACCTTTTTCATTCTTGAGATGTGTTTATGTTTGATATCTTCTGATAGCTGATGTTCCGTTGAAATGTGGTGCAGATGATCCAAAGAAGACAAAACACCTACTTGATTTTGATGGAGCTAAGGAAAGGCTTTCTTTGTTTGAAGCTAGCTTGCTTGAAGAAGGATCTTACGAATCTGCTGTTAATGGTTGTCAATGTGTCTTCCATACAGCGTCACCTATTATGTTTCCAGTTTCTGGCCAACAGGTCGCTTTTCCTTCTTTTGCTCTCAATTAACTTTCCCATATCTTATCAACACAAATATTATACAATTCCTGATTGTTTTTTTTCTTAATTTCTATTAGGCACAATTGCTAGATCCTGCAGTGAAGGGGACACTTAATGTTCTTAAATCTGCTGCAAAAGTTCCATCTCTCAAAAGAGTGGTCTTAACATCTTCCATAGCTGCAGTTCTATATGGTGTAAAACCTCCAGACTTTGGTGCTGTGGTGGATGAAACCTGGTTTTCAGATCCTGAAACTTGTGAACAAAAAGAGGTATAATTGTTTTTAAAACTTTTAACTTCTTTATTAATCAAATACTATTTTATATATTACAGTTATGGTATCCCCTTGCAAAGACCCTGGCTGAGAATGCTGCAGTAGAATTTTCTAAAAAGAATGGTCTCGAGTTGGTGGTTATAAATCCCGGGTTTGTCATCGGCCCTATTTTACAACCAACTCTCAACATCACTTCTGAGGGATTTATTCGTTTAATTGAAACCGGTAATTTTTTTCTACAACTAGTATTCATATACATGATTGATGGATTCATGGTCTAAATTTTTATGTTGTGCAAGGTGTTGAATGATGTATTATACATATGCAGGAAAGGAAATATTCCCAGATGGAATTTATAGACTTGTTGATGTGAGAGATGTTGCTAATGCTCATATTTTAGCATTTGAGAACCCCCAAGCAAATGGAAGATACTTATTAGTAGCAAACATATATCACTCTTCAGATATCATGAAGATCATAAACCAAAACTATCCTTCTCTTGACTATTCTGAAAGGTAGGTATTTATAACCTATTTTTAGCTTATTTTTAACTTTATATGGACCCAACAAAACGCAAAATCTGGAATATATTTTTTTTATTTAATTTTTGACAGGTATAAAGATAGCAAGTATGTTGGGACACCACCTTTCTTTGTATCGAGAACAAAGGCAGAAAGTTTAGGCGTTAAGTTTACTACAGTTGAGGAAAGCATCAAGGACACTGTTGAAAGCCTAAAAGAGAAGAAGTTTCTAAGCTTCTAAAACACCGGATGATGTTTTCTAGATTTGTTTGAAGTTACCAAATGAACAATGTATTATATCGTGTCTACTGTTTTCAACTCTGTTATAAATAAAAAATACAATGATCATGTTACACAAATTATCAAAATAAAACTGAACCACATGGTTTGTCACACTTGGAAACCACCTAAATTATGCAAAACTCATAATACCAGTGTATATATGATGCTTTAAAATCTACATATCTTGATATACATAAAGCTTTCTTAACTTTATGACACTTTAACCCATCCATAACTTCAAAACTCTATCCCTACCACCCGATGCAACTTTCTCACCATCTGGACTCCAATCCACAGCAAAAACCTAAAACATATACAAAATAAAAATATTACTTTTTTTTAATCATCTTTTTTTTCTGATACATCTTCCATGAGAAAAGAACTAAAAACAAACCTCATCTGCATGACCTGGAAGATCTTGTTTCAACTTCTTTTCCCTCACATCCCAAACCTAAAAAACATATGTACAATAACATCATAACTATTTTAACTATTTATTTTGTTACTAGAGTCTAAAAAAGAAAAAACTTGATTTTACCTTGAGGGTGGAGTCCTTGCTACCACTCAAGAGAAGTCTACTGTCAGCAGACCAACTGCACCAAAAGCCATATACAATTTGTGAGAAGCTAAACGGGGAAAATTATATTAAATTTAATATTTATATAAAAGTGAAAGAAAACGTAAACCTTATTTGATAAACGGGACCCACATGACCCCGAAAGGCAGCAACAAACGTCCCTGTAACCCCATTCCATAACTTGACAGACTTGTCAAATGAAGCACTTGCAATCCATAGTCCATCAGGTGAAAAGTAAACATGGTTTACCAGCTGTAAATATTTTCAATTCAAAAATCTTGATTCATTTTGCTAACAATATAGGCATTGTACTTTATTTGTTGCAAATTGCTAATTATGGTTATAAAGAAATGTAATATGTTATTATGAGTAAATAATTGTAAAACTAGTACCTGTTGATGACCTGTCATTCGAGTTTTGGGACGCTTGTCTTTAGAAGGTTCCCAGAGGAACATAGTGAAATCATCACTACCTGAAACTAACCTCTCAGGAGCATCACCCTTCATCTTGTTGTATCTTTCTAAAGCTGCCTGTTATATTAAGAATAAAAAAAAAATTCAATTCTCATACCAATAAATGACTACTAAAAACACAAGAACAAAAAAAGGAGCAACAATTTACCTCTTTCATCTCTTCTGGAGATGAATACTGTTTACGTGTATGATCAAAAGCTCCAGTCCGTAAAACATACTCAGTACTTAATGCCAATGAATTCACCCAATGTCCATGACCCTATAATATATATATATATATATATATATATATATATATATATATATATATATATACATTTACAGATTAATACATGTAATCATATATGATTGAACACGAATTAGTTAGCTTGTGTCATTGTGTGGTTATTACTTATTAATTATTATACCTTCAACTCACGAATCAATTTTCCTTGAGTTGTTTCCCATACTTTGATTGTACAATCTTGAGATCTGTATCATGTAAAATGTTGTTCACTTTTTTAATTACCATTTATTGGTATAATTTTAATTTGAAACAAGATACAAATTATGATATATGTATATATATAAATAGTTAAATACCCTGTGTATATGACTCCATCTCCACCCCATTTTACACAAGTGACTGCAAGAGTATGACCACTTAGAATAATAACAGTTTTCCTCAATGTAGCATCCCAAATTCGTGCATCACCATCTTTGCTGGAGGTGACAAAGCGGCGACATGGCGATCTGAGGTGTACTGGTTCCCAGGATATACCAGTAATCCATTTCTTGTGGCCCTGAAAGTTTATGTATTAATGTGAGATGAGAGCATATAAAATAATCAAATAACAAGATTGGGGGATGGATAAAGAGAGGATTTAATTACAGTAAGCAGATTGCCAGAAGCTTTTCCTGTCCGTGGGTCCCAGATTTGGATTTCTCCAGACTTGCTTCCACTTACTAAATGTTTACCATCTGGTGACCATGCAACACAGAGAACCCAGTTCTTGTGCCCTGAATAGATATGTAAAAATATAACAATTTGTTTGGTTTTTGTGATTATGAAGTTATGATAAAAACCATCATCTTCATTACATGGAACTTGAGTTTGTAAATGTTCTTTTTGTATCTTTAAAGAAAGTAAATTTTTTATACTGGTTTCTAACCTGTACAGGTGAACATAGGCGTTTGGGTATTCAAGTCCCAGAGGCGAACAGTTGTGTCACCTGAACCACTAGCCAGCTGTTGTCCATCAGGGCTAAAAACAACTGAAAGTACAGCCTCTGTATGACCTGCAAACACAAAATTTGAAGAAATGAAATAAAAACAATGTATTAGGGGTGTATTTGATGGGGATAAAAGAAACGCATTGAGGTGGAATTCATCTTCAAAAGATAGCCACCAATTGAAATTTATTAGCAAAGTGTTGGAAAGGTACCCGCAATTGTAGAAGAACATCGATTAACTGGACGAATGCGGAAGACTGCTTGTGGTTGATACACTATTGTGACTACCTTCTCCACAGAAACTGAAGGAAGTAGAAATAACATTTCATGAGTCAGCAACAGTGCATATAACATTCAAGACGATATTATACTTGAATTTCTAGGGGTTCTTTTTACCTTTTTTCTTCTGCAAATAATCTCCTAGTTGTATAACAAGCTCTTGATCGGATATATAAAAGGCGTATGGCAGCTTTTCCTCCTGAAACAACCAGAAAAGGATTTACAGCCTTGGGGAGATACCAATTCCAAAGCTACGCATTTAAACCGAACTTTTAGTTGAAGAAATACAATAAATCGTAAATAAGAAGGGTTTACATTGTTGAGCAACTTGTTAACCATCTGTTGAAGCTCCTTAGGGCCAACGCTTTGGGGAAGATACATGGAAGCACCGAGCGGCGTTCCCTCCGGGTCAGCTAATTGACACATGACGTTGTTAGTCAACTCCCTTGATTCTTCTGCTACTTCCACCTCCATTTTTCTAGGTTTTCAGAGCTGATTGAAATCCGCTTTTGATACGATGGAGGTGAGCGAGAAAAATGATACGATTTAGGGTTTTGGCGGGGTTTAGAGCAGGACGGACGTCACTCACGAACATAATTTTAGGTCAAAAAACTTGATATACATAATTTCCCCTTCAAATTTGTGTGGTGGGTTGGTTCTCCAAACAAGTATCACTTTCATTTTTTTTTCTTTAAATATTTAATAAAAAATAAGATAAAATATTGTTTCATTTCCGATCTAATTTTATTTTTTAACCTTAGGGTAAGACTCATGTATTATATAAGTTTACTAGGTGTGAAACTCGTGTATTACATGAGTTTATTAATAGAAAGTTTTGATAACCACAAAGACTATGTTCATAAAAAAATAATAATTAAGTTTGTGACCTTTTGGTAAACCGTATGGACTATTTATGTAATTTTGTCTTAATTAATCTATATTAATAAAATTAATTAATATGAATTCACAAATGGAATGTATTATCTACATTAATATACATATACATTAATTAACTAGGTGTGAGACCCATGTATTACATGGGTTTATTTAAAAAAAATTAAATATAAAATTTTAATAATTTGAAAACTTTAAATTTATAAGAAAAATAAGAAATTTTTTGAATTATTAAAATTAATAAGACTTTAATGCATTAGATACATTACATATATAAACCATTTTCTAATAAATACCTTACATATATATTACCTTATATATTAAATGTGGATTTTAATTTAATAAAATCAAAAATACAATAAAATGACAAGTGGAAAATAGAAAATTTTAAAATTTCTAGAAAATGCCATGTGTCCAAATGAATGAGAAGATGACATGTGGCAAAGTCATTTTCATTTATTAGGGTAGATATATTAATAGAAAGAGAAATTTAAAAATAGAAAGTTATTATGTACATTAATTAATATATTTATAGAATTAATTAACATAAGGTGACATTTAATAGGTGAGATTTGAATAAAAAAGAAAAAAACTATAAAAATGACAAGTGGATATTAAATAAATCAAAAAAAAATTTAGAAAATAACAAGTGTCAAAATAAATGAGGAGAGGACATGTGGCAAAATCATTCTTATTTATTATGGTAGATTTAAAAAAAAATATGAAAATTTAACAATTTGATAAGTTTGAGTTTATAAGAAAAATGAAAAGTTTGAATTTATAAGAAATATGAGAAAAATAAAATTTAAATACATTGAATACGTTACATATATAAACTTTTTCTAATAAATATTTTACATATATACTATCTTACATATTAAATATGAAATTTTAATTTAATAAAATGAAAATTACAATAAAATGACAAGTGGAAAATAAAAAAATTCAAAAATTCTAGAAATGTTATGTGTCCAAATGAAGGAGAAGATGACATGTGGCAAAAAAGATTTTGATTTATTAGGAAGGATTTTTATTTCATCTATAGTTGTATTTTATTTTTTATTTTTTACCCCAAAAGTATGTTCTTAGTATATTTTATTCTTTCAATTTACATAGATAATCAAACACATCTTTTCTATTAATTTAATTTTAATGAATATATAATCTATATTTTTTTCATTACAATAATATTATACATACATTTATAAAAATATCATAAATACATGCTTTTGTAATATATATTTTAAATTATAAGCTTTTGTAAAATACCTTATCATGTTTTAAAATTTCAAAATGTATTTTAATTTTTATATGAATTGGATACACAAAAAACAAACTTTATATTTATAATTAATTAATATAATTTATGTATAACAAAATATTGTAAATATTAAATATTACATTTAAATTATAACTAGTAGATAAAAAGATAGAAATATATAAATATATCAAAAATAGTGACTAAAACCGACAACTCAAAATTCATCCCCGTTTTGGGGGATATGAATAATATTCCACCAAATATGGTGTAATACTATTCATATCACCCAAAATGGGGAAATAAATGGGGTTGCTTCTAGAATAATTGTTGGTTCTCTATGATCGTCTCACGTGTATTGACCACGTCATGCGTTGGGAATAATACCCAAGACCAATACATGCAATCAATACTACATAGCATATACACATGACATTTGTATGGAAGATCATGGGGTAACCCATGACACTTGGATGTTAGACCATGGGGGCAGCCCATGACATTTCAAGGAAAGACCATGGAGGTAGCCCATGGCACTTGGATGTCAGACCATGGGGTAGCCCAGCGCATTTTAGGGAAAAGGGGAAAAGGCTACGGGGATAACCCATGGAAAATGTATGTATGGTATGTGGTATTTTGGGAAACTCACTAGACTTTGTGCTTACAATTTTATATGTAACATCCTGTTTCGGATCGTTTGTGATTTAAGGCTTGTGGGTCGTAACTCGGGCATGAGAAGGTTTTGAGGCTTTGAAGAAGAAAGGATTAGGCCCTTTTTGGATATGGATAAGGTAGGTTGTGTGATAAAAGGGTTCGGGTTGTGCTTTAGAGCCCAAGAGTATCGGTAAAGGTGTTGGCTTGGTCTTTTATTAATTTTGGGGTTTTGTTCGTGGAGTTTTAAGGTTATGGTGAGTTGCTAAAAGCATAGTGCTTCTCGCTATCTTTCCGTGGATATAAGGTTCGTTGGAAATGGACTTATAACAATGAAGTTATGATAGTTTGAAGTTTTAGCAAGTTTAGTCCTTATTGAGAATGGTGGCAATTGGGCGTACACTTATGTACGTGCAGCGTACTCATGCGCTTTACATGATCGTGGAGGCCACCTAGTACGCTGGGCATACTAGGTCCATAAAGAAACCCTAATATTTTTTAGGTGAACCTATTTAAGGAACATGATGGCCTCATTTTCAGCCACCATTTCCAGTCTCCAAGCCCTCTCAAACCCTAATCCCATTTCCCCTAGCTTGTGTGAGTATGGAGGCTCGTTTGAGTGTTCTTGGTGAAGCTCTTGGTGAAGAAGGAGCCTTGAAAGAGGATAGTTAGTGCTTCTAGCTTTTAGATCTGTGTTCTACTCTTGTTAGTGCATCTTCCAGAGGTATCAAGTTCGAAATATGCTCATTGTTGTGATAGTTTTGGTTTTGGGTCCATTTTTAGGGTTTTATATCCCAAAATTGGAGCTTTGTGAGTTTGGTGAACTCTAGAGTAAATCTCCTGTCCTATTAAGTGTATTGGGTTGCCTTGATTTATAAATATGAGAACTTAGTTGTCTAGACCTCTTCATGCATGTGTTAGGATGATTTCAGAGAGTCTTAATGGTTATTTTTGGAATTTGGGTCCCATTAAGACATGCAAACTGATAAAGTTGCCAACTTTATCAGCTAGGAGCTTATAATGAAGCTTCCCTGAGGATTGGATGCTTTGGGTTGAAGTGGTTAAGTCGAAAATAGAGTTTTTGGACCTGAGTCGTACGCCCCGCGTAAGTTCCAGTATGCCCCGCGTACTAGTCTAGTTTCCTCGATCAGGAGTCGCATGTACACTGAGCGTACCAAGAGAGGTACGCCCCGCGTAGTCTCGTTGTGGGCTTGTTGTGTTTTGGGATTCGTATCCGTGGTCCGTTTTGTTTGGACCTTTTGTTTGGGCCTCTGGGCCATCTGAGATTATTGTTAGGCTAAGAGAAGCCTTGGGCTTAGGATAAGGCCCATATGGGGGTTGGATCCCAATTTGGAAATGGGCCATTAGTGAGCCTTTTGTGGATCTCTTGGTTTAGGCCTTGGTGGGCCCATTAGGTTTGGGTCATTGTGAGCCTGTTTGGGTGGGGCCATCTTTGGTGCGTAGTGTTAGGGTGTAGTTTTGTATAGTTTTTTATTATGGTGGTGGATTGTTTTGGCCCAGTTTAAGAGTCAGTGTGCAGCAGCAGCGACAGTGTAGGATTTCTCGTGTAGCGGTTGAGGTGAGTCTTCTCACTATACTTACCTGTGTGGTAATCTATGAGTGACCGGAGGGTCTTATTCGTGTTATTGACCAGAGGGTCCTATTTGCTTAAATTGAGATATGTGTTATCGTGCATTCTGTCCTTGTGATTTGTGTTGTTACATTATCTTGTGCATATATTGAGTTATGACCGGAAGGTCCATAGCGAGCCGTGAGACCAGAGGGTCTTTACCGAGACACATGACCGAAGGGTCATACCGAGACGTGAGACCAGAGGGTCCTCACTGAGATTTATGACCGGAGGGTCCTTATCGAGACATAGCCATGAGAGGATAATTATTTGTGTATGTGGTATTTTTGGGGAACTCGCTAAGCTTCGTGCTTACCGTGTAGATTTATATGTGTTTCAGGTATTTATGTGGATTCTGGGAAGGCGGAGACATGATTGTACACATCTGTCGGCTTATGAAGATTTGAGGATTTTGGGATACTATGACGTTGTTTTGATAATAAATTAGAATTTATGTGAAGCCTTGAATTTATGAGTAATATTTTGAGAATTAAAAATGAAAAAAAATTGTCTTGAAATTTGAGATGTTACATTATGGTTATGTTTTCAGGTACCTCCGATTCGAAAGGGGAAGGGTTCGGCTTGATTGCAACGCATCCACTCATGTTTCCACCTTATAATGATTTTGGAATTGTACTCTGATAATTGTTTTCTTATGAAATACTTTTGAATAATTAGAAAAAATATATATAATGGGTGTTTAGCTAAAAGATAACTAGTGTTTTGATCGAATTAAAAATGAATTTTTTTACCTCGTAATTTTTGGGATGTTACAGATACACATATTATTGGCAGATCGTGAGCCATTATTTGTATGTATGTATATGTATTGTCGTATATGATATTTTGGAAAACTCACTAAGCTTTGTGCTTACCCAGTTGATTATAAATGTTTTCTAGGTACTTCATTGATTCGTGAGAAGGGCAAGGTTCGACTGTACACACGGACAATCACAACATGTTTGTGCATAATATAATTATACTATGATATATTTGGATAAATAAAAATGAAAATTTTGGGTCAAAAATGGGGACGTTACATACGCCCTTTAAGATTTGTTTTACATTTTTCTTTCTTGTTAAATTGGAATTTATATTAATGTTAAATCAAAAAAGGCTTCCACCATCACCACTACCATCATGAACCACCATTACCAACACCCCAACGTCCACCACCCTAATTGTAGCTGTCATAACCTTTAAACCACCGTCGGAAAAATTGGAGGGCCAATGAGTAACGCCGTCAAGCTTGTCACCACACATCACTCCGTTTTTCTCTCAGAAAATCAAGGCGGAGGATCTAAGATGAGTTGTAGATTTGAGAAATCGATCAACAAAAAAAAACAATTCAAGTACAATGAAACGATGCAGATACGGAATGAGATGCATATATGAAAAATAAGGGTTCAAGAACTTCATTTCTATGGTTGTGTTGGTTCTTAGACATGAAGGAGTGGTAGCCAAAGGCATTGAGTGATTTTCGGTGAAGGTGTAGATCTGAGACGAAGTATATCGGACGAGATGTGGTGGAAAAGAAATTCCAGTGAGATGCTACGAGGATTTGCTTAGCAGGGTTTTTACGCTCCTCTCAATGGTTCTGTAGTGGTTTTGGTTTTAAAAGTAGGTGACCGAAAGTGGCTGAAAAAGGCGACGATGGTGGCGGCATGGGGTGATCATGAAAGGTAGCTCTGGTGATTGTTTGGGGTTGTGGTTGGTTGTAGTTTTTCTACACATCGAGGGGAGTCCAATGGAGGCAATTTAAGCAAAAACCGTTGTTCGGAACGGCGATATGTGATTTTCAGCGACTTTGGAAGGGACACCGTACGGTGGTTAATGACGAAGGAAGGGGAATCGAGGGGTGGGGTTTTGATTGTACCCTATAGGGGTTCGATTTGTAGTGGTTCCTTGAAAATGCTACGGCGGGAAGTGGTTGTTCATTGGTTTCCGACAAATTCTTTATGTGAATGAAGGTGGAGGATGGAGTTGGTGGGTAAAGAGATAAAAAAAATGGAGTGGGGAAGAAAATGGATTGTATGTATTTTATTATTATTATTATTATTATTATTAAATAATTTTATATAAAGAAAAATGGTATAAAAGTCTTTTTATATGGGTAAATGACCTACTACAATAGAAAATGAAACCACACAACCTTCGTAAAACCAAAAAAAATCATAAACTAAACTTGATATTCCTTAAAATCTCAAAGACCAATTCTAAGATTACCCATTATTAAATTATAGTAAGTATTTCAATTTTATTTAAAAATAATATATGAGGAAGTTTTAAGAAGTCGGGGATAATTAAGAGGAAACGTCTAAATAGCATAGTAAAGTAAGTGAAAGTAAAGATGAGGGGAGAATACATCTTCTCTTTAATTAAATGAATAAAAACAAAAAACTTTATTATAAATCATAAAAATATATCAAATCCATCATGTTATATCATATTTAATTTGTATGAATCTACACAAGATAATTAATTCAATCGAATTAGTCTTGAGACATGCTACGAAACTATCCAAATTTATCTAAACACATTTTTACATATACCTAATTTAATTTGTTTTTGCAACATATTATCAAAAGTTCAACAATCACTGCCTCGCCACCGATGGGACATGGTGGCCGATATCATTGTCAGATAGATCCAGACAACTAAACTGATTATACGCAATAAAAACCTACATTACTCGTAATCATAATTAAATGTAGACTTAAATATCACCATGGCCTATAAATTAAAAAAACAATCACTAGATTATTAGACAAGTAAAAGAATTTAAAAAATAAAACTGATTATTTTGTAATCATCGCCCAATCATCTTTTTCTATCATCGTATTCCCCATTCCCCCGTACACTTCCTTTACTCATCCCATCTTCACCACCACCACCACCACAGAACAACGACTCCATCGTCGGTAGAATCACCTCTACTCATCTCGCCACACTTCATCACCACCACCGACGAAAAAAAAACATGATTGCTAACTTCCCTACTGATGTCATCGCTGCCACCCGTAAATACATTTATGTTTTCCGTCGCCGTGGCTTCATCAAGCCGACAAGTTACTTTGTCCTCCTCCTCTGTCTGTCCTATTACCTTGGCTACTTATCAACTGTTTCAAAGAATCCAACTCACGAACCACACCAACACTACTCCACCACCACTTCCAGCCCACCATCAAAAGTTGTCGTCGATCACTACCAATTCCAGACTCGATGCGCTGATCCGATTCCCTCCCAGTTCATCCGCGAGACAATCCTCAACTATGTCTTCAACGGAACATCCCCCTATCATGATTTCCCTCAACCCCATATCAAACCACTCTTACGACAGAAAAAAATCAACGGTTGGGGATCAACGGGCGCTGTCTTCAGGAACCTAATTCATAAAGTACGACCCAAGACCATCATAGAATTGGGCACCTTCCTTGGCGCCTCAGCTATACACATGGCTGAGTTGACCCGTGAACTCGGTCTCGACACTCAAATTCTTTGCATCGATGATTTTCGTGGTTGGCCCGGTTTACCAAACCAGTTTCAAGACATTAAAATGGTTAATGGTGACACGATGCTGATGTACCAATTCATGCAAAACGTTGTTCAGGTTAATGCAACGGAAGCCATTATATTTTTGCCGTTTTCGACGGCGTCAACTCTGGAGAAGCTATGTGAGTGGGGTGTTTTTGGTGATCTGATTGAAGTCGACGCCGGCCATGATTTTCACTCTGCATGGTTGGACATTAATCGTGCATATAAACTGTTGAGACCAGGTGGGGTTATTTTCGGGCATGATTATTTTACGGCGGCAGATAACAGAGGTGTTAGAAGGGCGGTTAATATGTTTGCCAGCGTCAACGGCCTTCGAGTTAAGGCCGATGGTCAACACTGGGTACTTGGCTCCTTCTGAGTTGTAATAGATTTTATGATATCTGCATAACTTTACTGTAGACGTACTTAAGAGGACGATTGCTACCTTCACAATCACTGCACACATGCAAATTTCTCATTAATAAACTAATTCCATGAGCCTCAAATCTCAATTCTCAAACACGAAAGTAGAAAGCATCGTCGGAAATGAAAAATTAACTTTTAGGGGGTGGTGTAGTTTTTTACTTAAATTAGTATGGAAAGCACAACATTTTCAAGACCAGACGTTGTAATCAGACGACAGTCCCACACTTTCCTTCTAGTAGATTTTCCCCTCAACTATCAACTCTCTCACTGTGAACCGAGATCTGATGATACTGAACTTTGTAAAAGTTCCACTTTATACATACCAATAGGACTAAAATTAAAAAGTACTAAATATAAAAATATGATAATTAGATATTACAATTATTGCAACGCTGTATGCATTACATATATTAAGCATAAATATCAAAATTTACAATACACAAACATCAAAGAACACAATCAATGTGATATATATAAACCTTGAAATACTACCTTGTAGACAACATTAGTTGTTTGGTTTGATAAGTTGAATTCTTCATCCATGATTGTCACTTTTATACCATTATTATTTGTTACTCTAGACCGACAAACCGAAATATAATTGTCCGTTGGTGAACACGAATCTTCACAAAAATACCCCAACTTTAGAAACCAATTGACCTTGGATTTTATTGAATATCAATGCAACATATAACATAAAGGGGAATTGTTACGAGTAAATTTGAATGACATTCGTTTGTTTGTCAGCTAGGGTTAAATGAATCACATATGCAAACATTTTGAGTTCTAACATTATTTTTAGAATGATTTCTATTTCAATCACACGTGTTGTTAGGCTAATTACACGCATGTGATCAAGATTATGCAACATTACCGGAGCACCTCATTCAATATTCTTGACAATTTGACGGAGTTTAGGACATAAGATGAGTATAAAGACTTGGTCACAAATTTGTATTATACTAAGTCGCATAATTGTCTGAACTTAAGTATGTATGCAAATCCTCGAACATCTGATTAAACATATACTCGTTTATCTGACTTATTTCTTCATTTGCAGGTGTCAAAACAACACGTCGATAAACATAGATGTTAATTTTAGTACTTTGTAATTCTAATAAGAAAGAAGGATACACAAAATCAACAATTGCATGGATAGGATCACAAACATCTTTAATCAACATGTGATCCGAGAATTTGAACATCTACGCTTCCATCATTATTCTCGCCAATGATACCATCACTCACTACTAGAAAACATGTGGTTTTCCTACGGAAAATAGCTATGGAAAATTTCCGTAGCTAATTAGCTACAGAATTGCTACGGATTAGCTACAGAATGGGATGCCCTAATTTAGTAACGGAATAGCTACGGACGTCAGTCCGTAGCTATTCCGTAGCTAATTAGCTACAGAATTGCTACGGAATAGCTACATATGCTATTCCGTAGCTAATTAGCTACGGGATACCTACAGATACTATTTACCTACGGAGTATGCTACGGATTTTTCTTATTTTTGATTTTTCGGGCACCAAACGTTGTTTTTTTTCGCTTCGTTTTTTTTACACCTCTACTATACATGGTTATCTATATTTTCACCAATTTATAGCTATTAATATCATATATAAAGGCGTGTATACATACGAGATCCATTGCTCGTTTAGTGGTTTAACACTATAATGCTTATGAATACGTTCGCATACATCTCACAAACACGTATACATACACATATACACGTACACATATACCACAACTCATTCATGTATATAAATATATATATAAAAACATAATCCATCAGAAGTTGGTGAAAAATATAGGCATTACAATGTTAAACTGTGAAACGAGTAATTGATCCCGAAAGGGCACACGACTTTATGAACGATATTAATAGCTATAAGTAGCTACGGAATAGCTACGGAATTCTAACGGAAAGCATATTCCGTAGCTAATCCGTAGGTAATTACCTACGGATTAGATACCGAATATGCTTTCCGTTAGAATTCCGTAGCTAATTAGCTACGAATTTTTCTTATTTTTGATTTTTCGGGCACCAAACGTCGTTTTTTTTCGCTCCATTTTTTTCACACCTCTATTATACATGATTATCTATATTTTCACCAATCTATAGCTATTAATATCATTTATAAAGTCGTGTATACATACGAGATCCATTGCTCGTTTAGTTGTTTAACACTATAATGCTTATGAATACGTTCACATACATCTCACAAACTCATATACATCATCATCAACAACATCAACGTCATCATCACTATCATCATCATCATCATCATCATCACCATCATCACCACCATCACCACCATCATCATCATCATCATCATCATCATCATCATCACCACCACCACCATCACCACCGTCATCACCATCACTATCACCGTTATCACCATCACCATCACCATCACCATCATCACCATCACCATCACCATCACCATCACCATCACCATCACCATCACTACCACCATCACCACCACCATCATTACACTTAAATTGAGGAGGTTTGTTGGTGATTTTATATCATCAATATTATTTAAGTGTAATATGGTTAAAAATTGTTGACCAAAAATGATCTTGTTTAATATTGAACACGTTAGGATGGTGTAGGAGTGCACACATGTTCAAGTTTTTCAATATTCAAAGTACATTATTATTTATGGGAGAAGCCCCTAAATGAACGGGGGTCCGGGGGCAGCGCCCCTGGCAGTGGGGTCCCAGGGGCGGCAACCCCTGGTGGGGTCCAAGGGGCAGAGCCCCTGGCTGGGATCGAGCTGTATTAAAAAATGCATCAAAAATCCAATTTTAGAAAGTTGACACTTTTTAGAAAGTTAACTGTTCGTGTTTAAAATATGTAAGAAAATTTATCCAAAAAAAATTAAGACTCGAATAATAATAATAATAATAATAATAATAATAATAATAATAATAATAGTAATAATAAATATAATAATAATAATAATAATAATAATAATAATAATAAATATAATAATAATAATAATAATAATAATAATAGTAATAATAAATATAATAATAATAATAATAATAATAATAATAATAAATATAATAATAATAATAATAAATATAATAATAATAATAATAATAATAATAATAAGGAAGTGTATATATATTCAATCAGAGGCCATTTGAGCATGGATGTGGTATTCCCAGCCTGTTAGTAAGTCGTTTGGTCGTTTCTGGTGGAGGTTTAAGTTCGAATCCGATCCGCAAAAAATTTTTTTTTCCCTCCTCACAGATTTGGCATCAGTTTTTATGTGGCTCCTCACGAAAAATTCCAATCTCCCCCCAATATGCCTCACGAAAATTTTAATCTCCCCCCAATATATCCATGTATCCCTAATCATCCCGCTTTCCTTTCCCTGTGTTATCTTCTTTTTCACGAGACCCTCCATCTTCTGGGTGCCATCTCAAACGTCGATCCCAGAGACATTCGACCACCTCCAGCCTTCATTCGTCACCGCCTCCGACGCCGATCCCAGAGACCTTCCACCACCTCCGGTGCTCCGTTCGTCACCATCTCCGGCTTTCTCTCTTCGATCGTTGCACACAGAGGTACGTTATCTTTCTGAAATCGTTTTTTTATGGTTGTCGTCGACGGCTATCTCAAACACTTTGCCCTAATAGCTAAACTCACTCCATAAAAATCGCATATCGACTCCACATCGCAGCACACCCTCTGACCTCCCATCTTCTGCGTGCCCGTTCGTCACCATCTCCGGCTGTCGTTGGTGATGGCTGATAGCGATTTCAGTGTTGTGGAGGCTGGAAAAACACGAAGAAACAGCCCAATCGTTATGATTTTCAGCTTGTGAACACAAGATGTGAAAGTAATTTCTATAAACCTAAGTTAACGTAGGTTTCGTTTGGAATTGTTGATTTCATGTTGAAATTGGTTTGATAAATCCTAAAATTGTTTATGGATGGAAGCTTTTGAGGACATTAGAAACCTCAATGCATGAATCGATTCTAGTTTGTATAAAGTAGATTGTCAAAATTTATATAAGATGACTAATTTCAAAGGTGTTTGACAACCTAAGCATTGGTTCTTCTTAAAAACAGGTTGGCATGAAAGATTCATGAAATTTCACTCTAGAACTTAAAGAAAACACATTTAGGCAAGTAGGATGCCTAAATGAGAAAAATATTAAAAGGGATCACTCCAAAAAATGGTTTAAAATATGCCTTGAAGTTTTATACATGTTTTGAACACTCTTTGCATATTATTTAACTATATGACATGGTTTTAAACACATTAATGCATGAAATTGGAGTAAACTGTTAAAATTGGACAAAAAGGGTAAAATTGACAAACTTGATTATGAAGCTTCATGGAGCATAAATAATTATTAGAATAGAGTTGAAAGATTGTTACAATGACTAGATGAGCATAGTCATTTTGTTATATGAGAATTGAAGCAATATGATTAGTTAAAGTCTATTGATAAAGAGAAATTACATTAATAAAATTGTGATTGTCAATATTGAAGGTTCAATGCAAATATCTTTTTATTTCATTATTAATTTCATTTGTTGTGTTTTAGGCGGTTATGCTTATGTATACAGTTTTTTGTTTTTTCCATTTTTTTTAGTTTGTAATTAACTCATGTATTAAATTTGGGATTTTATTACAGATCTTCATCCAAGGGCTTAAGGGCTATAAAAAAGTTATACTTCTGTATAGATTTGCTCATGTAAGTGGACATCCATTTGTATGATTTTTTTTATGTAAATTAATTACTAGTAATATCTTGTACAAAGTAGGATAATGCATTCAAATGTATTTTGTGTGTATGAATTGTATTGGTTTGTATTTAAATTACTTTTATGAAATAAATTGAGTAAATGCAAAGTACAATGTTGTATGGTATTTAAGATAATGGAATTGAATGTGTCAAAGTTGGTATTAGGGACATTTTTTGGTGTATTTTGGACAAATTGAATTGATATGGTATTTAACAAAAAATGGAAATTTTTAAATTTTTTTTTTATAAAATGAAATTAGCTACGGACTAGCTATGGAAATCCGTCGCTAAATAGGTCCGTAGGTATTCCGTAGGAAGAAAGTCAATTTTAGTCAAACTTGAGTTCTGTCGCTAATTCGTAGGAAATCCGTAGCTAAACAGTTCCGTAGCTATTCCGTAGGAAAATACTTGCGTGGGTAATCCGTAGGAAATCCGTAGCCATGTGATTCCGTAGCTATTCCGTAGGAACATTCACCCGTCGGCAATCCGTAGGTATTCCGTAGCAATCACTGTCCGTAGCTATTCCGTAGGTATTATACCTACGGAATAATCCGTAGCTATTCTGTAGCTAGTCTGTAGCAATTCCGTAGGTAAAAATTTCCCACGGGCATTTATGCTACAGGGCATTTTCCGTAGCAAATCCGTAGGTATCGCCTTATACCTACTGAATAGCTACGGATTGTGCCGTAGCTGTTGCCTTAGTTTTCTAGTAGTGACTAATCTTCAATATACATTATTTGAATTCTTGAACTTTGCGAAATTGTTCCAGATCACAACATACTCATAACAACATATTGACAGTCAGGTTCAGTTTATTGATTTTGAAGGCCTTGTACAAAAATCAAAAGTGGACCCCTAAAATTTCAGATTAGCAATAGATATATACATATTAACAATGGGCCCCTAAAATTTCAAATTAAAAACAAATAAGTAATGGGTTTTGCAGGTTACAAAATAAAGATTTACACAACGAAATTTACATAAAATAATTTATGGGCACATGCAACCTAGACATCTATGAGTTTTCTCATAATAGCAACATACTTTGCAAAACTAATCTAACCTATGTAAAATCGAAAACACAAGGTTAGGGTTACGTACCTTTATGCTACGATCGGATATAACAATATACTTTTCTTAAAACCCTCCTTGGAAAGCAAGCACCAAAATATATGATGCCTCTAATGGCTTACACCCAATATCCTAGTAGGCTATGAACGATTTAAAGAGAGAGAAGGGCGGGGGAATTTTTGGCTATAGCTTCATATGAGAATAGTGGCCCAAAATCATAGCCCTAAGGTTCTTATTTATATTTGTCAGGATACCAGGATAAACCCTAATCTGAATAATAAAATAATCCATATTTATCTTATTCAAGTGGTTATCCGTATCAGCTAAGGAAGGCTTCCAGAACCCTTATGGAACCTCTCCGAAACCGTCCACCACATGGAAGGTTCTAGAATTGCCTCATTTGCTCAAGTGATGAACAATTGCAATCCAACCATTACACCTTTAATTAATTTTAATTAATCCAAAAATAATGTCTAATTAATTCTAATTAATTCTAAATTAACTCTTAACCATTTTTACTTAATTTATTAATCAAATAATAAATTAAAAAATTAATTTCCTACTCTCCTAAAGTTATCTGTAGCTATTACTAGTTATTGAGGGCAACCCAAAAATGACTTTGCTTTTATTCAAAAGATCATATTAATCTATTTAAGACCATAGACACCTTAATCCAACACTCTCCCATTTAGATAAGTCGTCAACTACAATTGCATGTATAGAATTAAATAACCAACAAAATGTGCTTTCCAAAGCCACTGTCGAACTGTAATTCAAATCAAACATTAGCCCTAAGATAAGTGATCAATGATTCCATCATTCTACAAGATATTATATGGGCAAGAGACATGTATATCAATCAATCTCATAGCCCAAGATTCTATTTCTTGATTTTCGATTCATGATGGCCTTATTAGACTATGAATTGAACACATCAATTTAGTGTAGGCCGGACCCAACACTATAATGTCAACATCAAATCACCTAGGAGCCCAAAGATATCACTTTTCATTTCATAGGAAAAAAGAACGACCAAACTTTGACGACATAATTACAACATTTACTCATCATGCCACACATGGAACCACGTTTTACGACATGAAGTTATATATATGCGTTTACGTAATACCATTGCTTAAGAGACTTGAAAACTATAACTTATGTATATCCGCTTGAAGAATAGAATATATTATCATTTTAGAATTACTCGTGATTTAATCCATGAAGTAATCTCTAAGCGCAAGTTTAACCAATACTTAAACTCCCTATTTAAGGACTCGTGAGTATAACAACAATCTTTATGCCATGTCAAATCACCATGGGCAATCTACTAGTACTCCATGACAATCTTAAGTCATTACTTACTCCCTAAAAGTATGATTGACTGTCATATTTTGAACAAATTAACACTCTGGAAGTAAACATACAAACCGAAACACAAGAATAAATAATTCAAGAGTGTAGTACACATACTCATAAATAAATCTCCATTATTTAATCACCAAAAAAATTGCAATCTATTTTGGTACATTATTTCAAACTATCAACTAACTACTAAAACTAATATCAACTCTTAGCCCTATGCTCCTAGCATGTTCGATGTGCTTGTTCCTGCTTAACGCATTTATAAAAGAATCAATTGGATTATCCTCTGATGATACTCGATTCACCATGAGGTCGACATCTTCAACTCTATGTTGGACATAATGGTATTTCCTTAGAGTGTTCCTTGACCTCACATGATTCTTTGGTTGGTTCTTTAGTTAAAGCGACCACACCTTCATTGTCACATAAAAATTTTGTGGGTTCTTGCATTGATGGAACAACTCCAAGATGACCATTGAAATTCTTTAGCTAGGTCGCTGCCTTTCCCCCCCTCATATGTTGTGACGTACTTTAACTCACAAGTAGAATTATTCACTTCTTTCTGCTTGGAACTCTTCCAAGTCACTGCTCCACCATTCAATAGGAGCACCCAACCAGATTGTAAGAAAAAGTTGTCTCTATTTGTTTGAAATTTGGCATCACTATAACCACTCACTCTTAACTCGTCTTTACCACCGCGAACTAAGAAAATTTATTTGCTTCTCCACAAATACTTAAGAATGTTCTTAACTGATGTCCAATGAGTTTTGCCTGGATTATCTTGAAAAAGACTTGCCATGGTTAAGGAATAAGACACCTCAGGTCGAGTACAAGCCATATCATACATGATCGATCTAATAGTTGAAGCATATGGGACTCGACTCATAAGATGTAATTCTTCATCACTACTAGGATATTATGTCTTACTTAATTTAACAGTATAATGAATGGGCAAATCCCCTTTCTTAGAATTCTCCATATTGAAATGCTTCAATATTTTATCCATGTATGTACGTTGGCTAAGTCCAATTGGACGTTTCTTTCTATCCCTGTAAATCCTTATCCTAAGAATGTATGTTAATGGTGTACCTGGGCCAACCCATCAAATTAACACCGAACCGGCCGCATCACATCGGTTCATAAATGGCAAGGAACAAGTCGTTCGGCCCATCAAACAAACGTCGACCCGGCCAAAACGTACCGATTTATAAATGATAAAGCACAGTTGATCAAAGTATTCGACCCACAAGTCGACACTAATACACAACAAGCAAAAGATAAGAAACATGACATATCCCAAAAATACTACAAGTACAAGATGTGACATCCCCATTTTCACGGCCAGAAAAGACCGATTTTACTTATGCTTTGTTTTATAAAATCAGAGTAATCTTTTAAAGATACGGTTGCGGAATTTGTTCCCAAAACAAAATATGATAATAACTTATCAAAACATTTCTCAAAAAGAATGTATTTTTATTCAATAATAAAACCTCGGGATGTCATGTTCCGATACAGACATATAAGCATAAGCAGAACTTACATTTAATTACACAATTGATTTATATCTCCTTTAAATCTCTCTGTGAAATATGTCTTCGTATTTAATACCTGTGATACAAAGAAAACTGAGTGGGTCAGGCTTGGGAGCCTGGTGAGCATATAGGGTTTTCATCCCACAATGTTATATCATATATTTATAAATATAAAACATTCAAACTTGCACAATTTCACCATATAGAGGCAACTCTTCAACCTACCCCATCGATCCTCACAATGACACGATCTAAACTCTCGCATCAAATATTTTTCCTCTTTACCTGATCCCTACTCATGGATCTAAAACTATCCTCTTCACCTGATCCATACTCACGGATCTAAAACTACCTGATCCATACTCACGGATCTAAAACTAACCTCCTGATCTGATCCATACTCCCGGATCAATAATTGCACCCAATCCATACTCCCGGAATAGGGACAATTAACTATGCCTTAATCCTGATCTGATCCATACTCCCGGATCTATAACTGTGCCCAATCCATACTCCCAGACTAGGGACAATTAACTTAATCTTAATCCATATCTGATCCATACTCCCGGATCTATAACTGTGCCCAATCCATACTCCCGGACTAGGGACAATTAACTCAATGTTAATCCATATCTGATCCATACTCCCGGATCTATAACTGTGCCCAATCCATACTCCCGGACTAGGGACAATTAACTTAATCTTAATCCATACTCCCGGACTAAAAGCAAGTTTATCTCTTTACCTGATCCATACTCACGGATCTAAAACTAACCTCTTAATTTGATCCCTACTCACGGATCTAAACTAACCTCTTGATTTGATCCCTACTCACGGATCTAAACTAACCTCTTGATCTGATCCCTACTCACGGATCTCATCTACCCATGTCCTACCCAACATATTTGTAGATATAAAATACATATATAGTTTAACTCATTAAAAATCTATATAGTTCATCCATTCCACCAATACCTCAAATAAATAATATATAAACACATAGCACGTATTTCGTAGCAAATACTTCATACTTATGTGTTAGAAGAAAGTAACCACACACTCACACATATAAACCACAATATACTTAATACACTCAAACCATACTTGTATTATTATCGTGTTTATGAAAGGTAGTATACACTCACTTGATCAGAAGATGATCGGACAGCACTACGACTTGCAGAAGTAGTAATCCTCAGCAGATCTGGAAGATTTCTACAAAAATCAAACTTCTCGCGGGCAGAGCTTCGGCTCGGGAACCGCACTTCTCGGGATCTTCGGGATCTCGGAACTTGCTTCGGGTCTCGGGATGATACCAGGGCTTCGGGGGTACTTCGGGATGGCTATAGAGGGTATCAGGAGTGAGAGAGAGAAGCTGGAGCAACCCAAACTCGGCTGACCCTCGATTTCTATTTATAGGGCCATTTTCAGGTCTCACGTCGTGACTTTTAAGGCTCACGTCGTGGGGATTGATCGTCACTGCATGCGTCACTCATCCACTTGGGTCTGACAGCTTCGGAAGGTCAAATCTCAAAATTCACGTCGTGAACTCTGACACAGTACCGGGTTGCGTGCCCCGAACTTCAGAAATTCATAACTTTCGCATACGAACTCCGTTTTCGACGTTCTTTATATCGACGGGAAAGTGAGATTATGATCTACAACTCTCGATTAGACTCCATTGGCTAATTTTGACTTTATTTTTAATATATTATAAATATATTACTTTTAGTAGGCCGGGACAGGAAAACTCCGTTCGAAATTCATAACTCCTTCATCTGAACTCCGTTTTCGTCTGTCTTTTTATCGTTTTACTACAATTAATGAGATCTTCAATTCTCATTTAGATTGTTCCGGCTAAAAACCGCTCGGTCTCAAATCGAGCATTCGGGCGGCATACCGCTAAGTCGAAACTTCGAAAAATCATAACTTCCTCATACGAAGTCAGATTTGGGCGTTCTTTTTATGCATGCTCATGGTTTAACGTAATCTACGACTTTCATTTAGATTTCTAAGGCTAAATATCACTCTAACGTAAATTCACTTTTTACGTCGCGCTGTGTCGTGCCTGTTCTGTCGCGAAACTTCGACAGGTCATAACTTCTTCGTTATAACTCGGATTTCAGCGTTCTTTATATGTACGGAATCCTTGTAACATATACTACAACTTAGTTAAGATTATTCATTCTAAATAATATTTCATCAAAAATTCATTTTTTTGACGCCTATCGTCTCTAAATTGACTAGCCCTGATCTACGGGCGTTACACAAGATTTGGCCAATAATAAAATATAAAGTAATACACATAACCTAGCTGTCTTTATCTGGGTAACGCAACCTACCAGGTAAAACCAAATATCAGGGAATGTAGAAATGCCTATAAAAGCTTTCGAAGACACAAGGATCATGTAATGTTTTAAGAACAAACGAACTCTTGCGGTTTATATAACTTCAAACTGACATTTGAATTAGGCATCGGAGAGCAATACCGAGGTCCACCACTTGGTATGGCTTTCTAACCTATTGTTTGTCTCTTGTTTGTAATGTGTACTCCAAAGTGCTCATTAGATAAGGTTATCACTAACCAACTACAATGCACTTGAAGAACCACATAGCAACATTAACGGCATCCATATCATAAAAATGAGAGATGCATTTACAATAGCAACATAGTAAATGCCAATAACACTATAACGCATTACCGCAAGCCAAGGGGGAAACCCGATCATACAAGAAAGAGAATGAAACATTGCTCTTGCACCAAGATATTCACAACTCACCAAAGCCAAAGAAAGCAAAATAAAGGGCGACGGGCCGAATATTAATACATAGATGTATCCACGATATATGTCCATCGAAGATAATGTGACAACGGAAGTTCGACTTAAAATATGTTTTTTACTTTAGTAAATATCTTGGTTTTTAATTCGAAAAATATATTTTTCAGTTTTTTAAGCAAAATCTTGAAGGCATAACACTTCAACGTTTTTTATTTAACATAAACGAATAAATTGTAGCACTCATTTTCACTTATAAAAGTTAATAAATATAAAATTTTGTTTATAAAAATGAAAGTGAATATATTCTTTTTTGGCTAAAATTATCAACATAAAAGGTGTAGTAGTCGTCAAGATGAACACGTCGATACTAAGAACGTCGAAAATAGAGTTTATATAAAGAGGTTATGATTTTTATAATTTTTGACGAAAATAATAACAAATATAATGATGTTAATAATATAGTATGTGGGCACTTTTTCTTTCTTATGTTTTTTCATAATATTTTAACATATTTTTCACATATAAGAATCTTTTTTTAACAAAAAAAACGTTTAAAAAAAAGATTTTTATATATAGAAAAGAAGTTTTTTTTTATGTAAATATATTTTTTTTTGTATAAATATGATTTTATAAAGAAAAAAAAAACATATTCTAAACTAAATTTTGAAAAAAAAATGTAAAAACACTAAATTTAGGATTAAATTTGTAAAAAAAAATTCTGAAATTTATGCCAAAAGTGTAAATTTTGGATAAAATTTAAAATCTAGGTCAAAGTGAATAAAATTTCTAGTATTCGGGACTTAATTGAAATATATATATATATATATATATATATATATATATATATATATATATATATATATAAACTTAATCGAATATAAGTTAAAATATAAAACTTTATTGTAGATTTCCTTACTTATAATAAGAACAAATTTTGTTCATTATAGTGGGAAAAAAGTCATCTAATTTATTTAGAATGGAAAATTAAAAGAGATAGATAAAAAGAATATATTATTTTACTTTTTTTTAGATAATAATTTAAAACTTACCTACAAATAACTCATAACTAGTCACTGTAGCAATTGAAAATTTCTCTTCACCAATTTCATATATATATATATATATATATATATATATATATATATATATATATATATATATATATATATATATATATATATATATATTAAAAGAGATGCCCCTTATGAACAGTTTCATTCTCCTCTTCGTTACTTTTCTTTTTTAACATGTTCTATGTAACGTGTCTTCCACCGCCTTTGCTTTTACTACGTGTCCTCCACCGCAACCATCGTCCAATAGATACACACCGCCATATAGTCTCCTTCTAAAAGAACCTATCTCAATTTACTCACCTTCGATCTCTCACCAACACAACAAAGTGATCCCGATGATATAAGCGTTGAAAAAATCTTAATCTCTTATTAGAGGAGTTATAATTTTATAAAAGATAAGAACTAAATGCGTTAATAACGCTATTAATGTCAAGATAGCATATAGAGATCGATTTAGTTTTGGCTAACATCACTAAAAGGAAAATCGTAGTAACCCGTAAAATAAGGACTTTGAAAGGAAAATTGTCAAAAACGAAGTTCGTATGAAGGAGATACGATTTTTAGAAAAATATAAAATACTGGTTAAAAACGAAAGTCAAAATTTGGCAACGCGACCTTAAGGAAAGTTGTAATAGTAGAAGTGGACTCCACAAATATATAAAGTGCGTGAGTAACAAGATTAATATAAGGAATATATGAATTTTTATAGAAGATTTAGGGTGCATGACAGGTGCATGTCATGCGCGGTGCGCACACCTGACACCAAGATTCGTTGAATATTAGGGAGACATGGACCATCAGAAGTGTGACATGTGGCAATCTCTGGATTGAGTCACGAAGCGAGTGCACGTTGCGCATGGAGTGCGCCGTGCACACAACCTCTATAAATACATGTGCTCACTTTCTAATTTTCTCATCCCAAACACTCTCTCTATACCTCTCAATCTATTCCGGAGACCCTCCTAATGATGCAAAGCTTCTTATGCAATAACTAGGATGCTTCAGAATACGCTACTAGAGCGAGTAGACGGCCACTATTTTACTGTTTTAAATGTTTTATTGGGGGGAAATACAAGCTTATCAAATGGTTTTATCAAAATATATTTATAGTTGTAGATATCAAATCATTTTATAAAACTTAAAAGCCTTAGGATAATATAGCTATAGATACTATGTCTAGTTATAAGCTAGGATATTATACCTAAGAGATATGATGTCTGATAATCTAGGAAGAGATAATACATAGATGTTATAATGGCCAAATCTTTAGGATAACTTAGTACCTAGAAGTTATGTTGGTCAAATAAACGAATATGCACTGTACTTAGTTGTTACTCTGCCAAAATATCTTGTTTTCAAATAACCATAATTAGGGTGTACATATATATACACAAAATAATTATGATATCAAAGATTATAATTATCAAATATAAAACAAAAGATTTATATTGTGATAATTATAGGAAATCCCTAGGAAGGATTAAGATGAAAGATAAAAGATAAAAACCTAAGGTCAATGCGTTAGTGAGCTGTTCATTCATCCAAAGGCCTTGATTAAATTCAGCATTCCCAATATACCTATAATCGTTAATCTTGCGAGAGCTAGAAAGATATGTATAGATCTATACTAAGGATGGAAAAAAAACCCGAACCCGACGGGGAAACCCGAAACCCGATTATTTCAGGTTGGGTAATGGGTCATTATCGGGTTCAGGGTAGGGAGTGGGTTATCCTCGGCCCGACTCGACCCGCCCGGATTATATATATATATATATATATATATATATATATATATATATATATATATATATATATATATATATATATTGTTAATTGCATGCATTCAAAGATAAAATATATACTGTAGACAATCTTTTTAATTATTAACAATCCGGTGTGAAAGATCTTTTTTTATATTTTGACGTATTACACTAAAATTAAATCAAATAATTTTTAATATAACGTCAAGTTAATTTTATTAAAGTGATTCATCATATTTTTAATTTAAAAAGGAGACTAGAACACGTATTTTTATAAAACATCGGGGGTACCCTAAAACTAAATAAAGATTTCATTATGAATTGTTGTAAACCCGATAAGATACCCGAAACCCGACGGGAAAACCCGAACCCAACGGGGCGCCCCGATAAGATACCCGAAAGATATCGGGACGGGTTTGGGAAACCATGCCCCGCCCTGAACCCGCCCCATTGTCATTCCTAATCTATACGGGGATTGACAATCCCACATGCGATTTCTAGCTACAATCCAGGTAGGATAACTTTCTTGTTATTCACTATTCGACGTCCGATGAAGTGTCATGGCGGGGCACAATTATTATTCAAACAACATCGATTATGAGGGCTCATGGTAATACATTAGATCACCTTGGAGTTCAGACTATCATTAGGGACACTTTGAAATAATAGATAAAATACATTAGTATCGTTAGATAGACTACAATGATGGTAAATTAAGATTAATAAATATATCCTTATAAGATAATAAGATAGGATCGTTAGATATCATGGAAGATAATATGATAGGATCGTTAGATATCCTGTAAGATAATAAGATAGGATCGTTAGATATCCTGAAAGATAGTAAGCTAGGGTTGATAAAATACATTAGGAAAGACTTTTCTAAAAGAAAAAGGATTCTTAAATTAATAAAACACAATAAAATCCGAAAACTATAAAAACTTGTGCACTCACCAACATTATATTGATGTTTTCAAAAATTGCATGTGTTCTTAGGATGGAGTAGAGATCCAATCAAGAAAGGATATCGACATGGAAACTTGTAGATTTTTGCTAAATAGGTAATTATGATTAGCGCTCTATGATTTGGGAAATCTTTATACCGTCACCACTCAGTATTTTCCATCATCGGCCGGGGAGGGTGTGGCAATCATGTTTCACTATACAATAGGAAAATAACTTTCAATATACTCAACACAAGATCGTTAGGGAGAAACTATGAAATGCTCAAAACGACATGTTTTGTCTCGAAACAACATGGTTTTGTCATCTTAGGGTTCCTTTCTCCATGTTGGATATTGAATTTGTTAATAGTTACTTTGTCTAAAACTACATCGCGACATGTTTTGTTAGACTAGCCGGATTCGGTCGCTACCGATGCTCGCTGAGGGGTCAATAAGTAGGAGGCACACCACCCCTAGCTCTCGCTAGGGGACTTGCTAAGCAAAGTCGTTATAGACGTAGCGAGAGGAGAGAATGGGAAAGAGATTGTTGTGATTGGTTCTCCCATCTTTGACCATATTGCACTTTCCGTTTCACCATTCAAACCTACAAAATTCCTCTGCTACTTTTAATTAAAAAAAAACGTTTTTACCTATAAAATTCTAAATTTCAAATTATAATTCAACTACTATAAATTAACACTACACTTTCAACATTTCATACACACAAAAAATATCATTATCTTTCTCACAAATACTCTCAATTTACCAAACATAAATGTCTTCATTTACCCAAAACAAAACATTAAGAAAAAAAAAACTTCAAACTTTCCATCACTAAACCTTCCACCTCCAAACCCTCAATCACAAAAACCTCCCATCACCAACATGTTATCGACCTTCATTTGCTCAACCCATTCATTCACCCGCTAGTTACTACTATCCTAGTATGGTTCCATAAATGTTTCCATTCAACCTATACCATTTTACACAAACCAACCCCAAACTAATTTCTAATCCCAACTTTTACCTCGTCCAAATTTCTATATTTGATCCGTTTGAGACAGTTCAAGAAACCCAATTCTTTTCACAACCTCAACCCTAACTAATTTTCAATCCCAACCATACTGCCTACTCGATGAGTCAACCGATTCTTCCAATGAAAGACCAGGTCAAGAGTCGTTTTAAGAACCCGGAGTCGAACCAAAAGGAAAAAGTAAAGGAAAAGGGAAGGCTCCATGTAAAGGATGGACATATGATGAAGAAAGGACATTCACGCAAGAATGGCTAGATGTGTCGGAGGATCCGGCGACGGGCGACGACCAAGATTCAACAACCTATAAAAAGAGTTTGGAATAGTTTTTGTGACCGAATGAAAAAGGAGTATCGCAATCCTAATCAAATTTACTAGAAATGGAGGACCGTCAACAAAGCCTCAATGAAGTTCAATGACATCTATATGAACGCGACCTGTAACCCCAAAGCGATGCAAATAAGGTGAATGTCTTCTCAAAAGTTTGTAAGATTTATAAGGCGAAAGTCGAAAAACCTTTTGGCAATGAGCCGTTTTGGGCAATTGTGAAGGACAAACACAAATGACTTAATTTAAAATGATTACGCGGGCATATCCAAATGAAGCAAAACTTCATGGTCAACCCACGGTCAATCTTCTGATGCGCATATCGAGAGGATTTACCTCAATAATGAAGATCCATATGAAGCTTCAACTCGTCTGATGGGACGAGACAAAGCAAAAAGAAAGTTGAAGGGAGCACAAAGTTCAACGAGTGAAATGGAAGAGATAAGGAGCGAGTTCCAAAGGTTGGACGCTAAGCTTGATGGTTTTTTGGAATTAGGAAAGGAAAAAGAAATTAACTGTACGCTAAAACTTTTCTTAAACCCGTGACGATTTTCAACTACAAGGAAGGGTATTGCTAAACAATACAAGTGGGATAGGCCGTAGTATTTTTATGTCGATGTAGTTTTAGTTTAAGTCAAGTTTTTAGGTTTTAAGTAAGTTTTTAGATAGTAACTCAAGTTTTAATTTTTTTTAATCGTATTATATACTTTAAAATTATTGTAACATTTTTTTATTAATATTAAGTGTTTGTCTTTAAAAAAATATAATTTATGCAATATTAAAGGTTTGTGTATTAAAAAAATCTAATTTATTTTAATCTGAAAAAACATATAATTAATTTAAATTTGGAAAAGACAATCGTAAATTAAGAAAACATAATTTACTTAAATTAGAAAAAATCAAATAATTTATTTGAATTTGAAAAAGAAAATTAAAAAAAGAACGTGTTAAGAGTATTATTATTCCCTATAAAATATTAAGGATAAAGTACTAGAGATGATAGACAAAAAAAAAATGACATCACATCAAAAAAGTAATGTGTCAAAGTGCTAGGAATGCTACCAGGTTCCCCGCCCTTAGATGATATAAACATTTTGCGTCTCCCTACTCAAGTTTGTGTCTCATTGGATGTGTTTGGCAAAAATAGATGATAACGAGTAGCTTATAGGTGGTAGTGGGTAGCTTATAGTTGATAGCATTTTGTTCAACGTTATATGAAGTAGTTATTTGATTTGGAGCGTTTTGTTTAAACTAAACGTTAAAAGATTATAGTATCAAGTGACATTTTCTGTTCAAAACGAAATATTTTATCAAACGCTAAAAAATAAAATCTCTTAAAGTTTCCAAACCCTCTGTACCAAATAAAATCTCTTAAAGTTTCCAAACCCTCTGTACCAAACATACCTATTATGTGAACATATCTTTACATATACCTAATTCGATCTAATTTTGCAGGGCAAAAGGACCTCCGATATAGACAGGGCGGCCGATGTCATTTTCAAATAGATCCAGATAAGTAAACTGAATTTATACGCAATAAGAACCTATATCACTCGTACTCGTAATTAAATGTATATAAATATCGCCATGTGCTATCTTGTTTGAATTTATCTACCTCCCTAAATAATTCAATTAAATAAAAAAGAAAAAATCACTGGATCATTAGACAAGTAAAAGAATTTAATAAAATAAAATTGATTATTTCGTAATCATCACCCAATCATCTTTTTCTTCCATCATCTTCCTCCATACACTTCTTTTTCTCATCCCATCTTCACCACCACCACAAACACCGACTCCACCACCTGTAGTAAAATCACTTCCACTCACCGCCGCCACCGCCATCCTTCATCAGGCGGCAAACTTACTTTGTGCTTTGTTTTCTCTGCCCCATCAACCGCTAACAACCACCTAATTAAAGCTTATTTAATTCATTATCACCACCGACGAAAAACAACATGATCACTGACTTCCCTGCTGCCATCATCGCCGCCACCCGGAAAAAGATTTCTGCTTTCCTCCGCCGGGACTTCATCAAGCCTGCAGCTTACTTTATTCTCCTCTTCCTGACGTATTACCTTGGTTACTTATCGGCTGTTTCAAAGAATCCATTATGTGAACCACACCGGCACTACTCCACCACCACCACCACCAACAACACCACCAACATGATCAAACCACCATCACAAGCTGCTGCCGTGGACCACTACCAATTCAAGACTCGATGCGGTGATCCGATTCCCTCCCAGCTCATCCGCCAATCAATCCTCAACCGCGTATTCAACGGAACATCCCCCTATCATGATTTCCCTCAACCCCACATCAAACCTCTCTTACGTCAGCAAAGAATCAAAGGGTGGGGATCAACTGGGGCTGTCTTCAAGAACCTGATCAATAAAGTACGACCCAAAACCATCATAGAATTGGGTACCTTCCTTGGCGCCTCCGCTATACACATGGCTGAGTTGACCCGTCAACTCGGTCTCGACACTCAAATTCTATGCATCGATGACTTTCGTGGTTGGCCCGGTTTACCAAACCAGTTTCGAGACATTAAAATGGTTAACGGTGACACGATGCTGATGTACCAATTTATGCAAAACGTGGTTCAGTTTAATGCAACGGAAGCTATTATATTTATGCCATTTTCGACCGGGTCAGCTCTCGAGACGCTCTGTGCGTGGGGTGTGACCGGCGATCTGATTGAAGTTGACGCCGGCCATGATTTTCACTCTGCATGGTCGGACATTAATCGTGCATATAAACTGTTGAGACCAGGTGGGGTTATTTTCGGGCATGATTATTTTACGGTGGCAGATAACAGAGGTGTTAGACGGGCGGTTAATATGTTTGCCCGAGTCAACGGCCTTCGAGTTAAGGCCGATGGCCAACACTGGGTACTTGGCTCCTTGTGAGTTCTGACAGATCTTACGTTATCTGCATAACTTTACTGTAAACGTACTTAAAAGGACGATTGCTACATCCACAATTACTCTTCACGTCCAAATTAAATTTCTAAATAATAAACTAATTCCATGAGTTAAGGCTCTCAAAACACAAAAGTAGAAAGCTTTGTTAGAAAATTGAGTAATTAAACACATATAAATGCCTTTTAGATAAAGAATGATAAATTTTATATTTGTAAAAATAGCCATTTAATTCGAAACAAGGGCATTATGGAGGAACCTTTGACATACCGGAGGAGTAGCATTTCGGAATGTATTTTTTTTTCCCGGAGAATATGGCTTTATGTATTTTTTTGTGTATGTTATTTTTTCTTTTTATGTATATTTTTATTTGTTTTTAATGAGCAATTAAAACTTTGTCATTTTCTTGTGGAAAAATTGAACTTTGTGCGTTCATTCTCGTGTTTTATTATGGTTTTTAAAAAATAACTATTCGTATGGTAAATAATAACAAACAAAAGTAATAATTACATAAACTTAAATATGTTTTAAATAGTATATAATGTTCGAATGGACCCCTATTTTTTATTGGTACCTTTATAATTTCCGTAATTCATTTGCGAAATGTGATCGTCCACATTTTGGTTAAACCCTCTATCCTTCAAGATTTTCTAGTGAGAAACATCTCTAGGAACAAACATAAGACACTCAACAATCATCTTTCACGTTAGACTGTTGTGGTACGTTTGCATCCTTTATAAGGGTGATTTTGAAAGTCTCAAGGTGGTTACATCAATGAGTTTGGTACCCCTATAGTTGATACCCACTAGGAGTTTGTGGATACGGGCCCGCATAGCTATAAACCAAGATTCATCTTCTGAAAAATAGTTGTCCACCTAGTGAGTATCGTATATAATCATTGTGACTGTCTTGAAATCTAACACTCCCAAAAACCAATGGACATGCGGTATATTGATAGGGATGTAAAGTTGCATAAAATGTTGAAATTAAGTAATCTTTAGATAACATTTTCTTATAAGTGATTATTACTCATGTAATGACCATGAAATATAAGTATATCGTATCACACTCAGACAAAGCTGAGTAAATGGATCCATGAGGCATGTTACACCAGTCCTTAAGTTGTCGATACAAATGTCCACCTAACATCATCAGGTCTTCGCTCTATCATTAACAAAATCTAGAGCATGATGTGTTGTCAATCAACACATGTACACAATAAAGTAAGTGACCAAAGTGGATGTTTAATGTGTAATGATCACATACGTATATAATTTACATCACATTCCAACCATCCAGAGTCATAGTCCCCATATAAGTGCGTCTATAACTCCATTGTCGGTATATAAGTGAGAAAATGATGGCGAAAATCTAGTAAAACATCTTGGTGTTCCTATAGATTGTGAATGCTAGGGTTTATACAATTGTTCAACAGTGCTTGGAGTTGGTGTGCAACATCTTTCCTTTTCATTTGTACCTATGGGGACTTCATCCATGCATATAGATGCTTTTGTCGATATGGACGCCTAAAAGCTAGCGGTGGTGATTTGTACTTTTCCCGTGGAATCACTTTTACATTCGACGAGTCATTATATGCAGACATCTGCTCATGTTCTTCATTCAGTGGCTACAAAGGCGTACCTAACCCATATCCATTGTTCTATAAGTCATTTTCTTGTGGAGTACCAATGTCATTTAATTATAAACAATGCAATTACGGGTATAACATAAAGTTAAACAAAAATATACAGGCGTAAAATAATTTACAATGTACCTCCCCATGTGAGGTACCACCATCATCTTCAACACCTTTTTGGATATGTTATGGAAGCATGGCTATTGTAGCTTCGAGTTATACAACATGCATCTCATGTGCTATCAACTGCTCACAACATTCATTAACGTCCTTTTACAACTCAAAAATAATTTAGCCCTTATCAGTTGATGGTACGGTGGGTAGTGGTGGGTAGGCCTGCCAATCGTGTCGTGTTCGGGTTGGCATGTCGCGGGTTGGCGAGTCAAAATATGCCAACCTAAACACGACCCATTTAAATATACAGGTCACTTGTTGGCGGGTCACGGGTTGGCGGGTTTGGAACATAAACCCATATATGACCCATCAACCCATTTATTTATACGGGTTCACAGGTTGGCGGGTTCGTAGCTCAGATTTGGGCTTGTGGGTCAGATTCTATAAATAAAATTGACAATTAAACATGAATAAATTCTTGATGGTTGATGTAAACATATCCGAATTTTAGACATTTAAGTTTTAAACATCAAAATGAAAATTAAAAACATTCATAGAAACATTTTACAGACTTAGCCTTATAGGTTACGACTTACAACCTTAGACCATCCACCATGAGTCAAAATGTCAAAACAGTCAAATGGTCTATGAGTCAATGGTATATATAATATAATACTTATTAAATATTAATACTTGATACATAAATACATTTAAAAACAAAATAATTTTTTTAATTAAAAATATAAATGGGTTGGCGGGTCAACCCGTTTATTTTTTGAGAAACTCATATATGATCGGTTTAATAAATGGGTTGGCGGGTTGAAAAACTCAACCCAAACCCATTTATTTGGTGTCGTGTCGTGGGTCGTGTCGAGAATTTCCAGCCCTAATAGTGGGTCAGATACATATAAATCTTTGCCAGAATCTGGTTGTGCCTTCTTTTGTGGAGGATCGTAGCTAGGTGACTTGCGAAGTGATCGTTTTAAAGAAGGTGCCATGTGAACATGTCTGATAGCTAAAGCAGGGAGTTTAATCCACACGGAGCTAAAATACCACTAGTCAGCATGAGTCCCGAATTGTCCCCCTCCCCCCTCACCAATATCTGCGACATAAAAAAGTGAAAAATTAATTTTGTAAAAAATATTAGTAATAATAATTATAAAGGAATGACATGATACTTGTTGATTTCATCAAGGTTGGATGACAAAGCCAAAATCGGATATGTCACAAGCTAACAAGGCAACCGTCTATTAAAACTCTTATCTAACAGATATAGAAGACATACATGGATTGGATCCTCTTCTAATAAGTTATTAATCAATCTTTCAAACACATAAATAACATCTTTCAAATTGACAGTGTCATTCTTCTTAACCATAGGGAATACATGGGATTTGAAGGCAAGACCAGGTGCGAAGGCAACAAAATATTTACCAATCAGTTCACTTGAGGAGATATAGGTGAACCAAGTACAATCCCAGAAGTTGCTGCATCTCAGGATTTATGGACATGGCATTTTTTTGGAGTCGAGGGGTCTAATAACGCCATTAACATTCTTGTCCAGTCTCCACTTTTCAACGATCTTTGGACCGGCAAGGCACCTTATATGACGTTCACGGTGAACGTGTTAGTATAGGTCCTTGAAAACACACACAATCACACACACGCAATGTAGATTTTGAGTTTTACTACCTGAACATTTTTCATTGATCTCACAACTTACATTAAATAAGAAACAAAAAAACTTAATCCTAAAGAAAAGGTGACTAACCTAGTATTGCTACGTGAACTCCCTAAAAGCTAGGAAAAACAAGCCCATCACTTGTGACCTAGTAAACTCTAATTAAACTTGTGCATACAGAAATATAGGACCGATATTATATGACCAATTCAAGCTCTGACCCGTTGAACCGTATCCGCAACTTCGACCCATGACCCGGGTGATCGACAAACCGATTAACCCAACAATCACCCCTTAATCGGTTGTTCACAGCATTTTTTCACAGAAGCCTTCAATCACCCTCTTTTCATCTTGATTCAAGACCTTTCCCGGACACCCGACTTTCACATCGGTCACGTCCAAAGTCTTCACCTAATCCCGACTTTTCCTGGACGCCCAACCTTCACCTCGGTCACGTCCAAAGTCCTTCATATCCGACTATTGTTTGTCACCACACAGAATCCATTTTCACCTAACACTTCTGTGAAACGAGAACCTTCTTCCACCGATCAAGAAAAACAAAGCAACTCACTTTTCTCGTCTTCTTTCACCTGTAAAATGAAACAAACCCAAAGCCACCTGCTTTAACGAATCTTTTCTCTTTGTTTTCTCACGTAACTTTGGTAACTCTCTCAATTTTCCGGTGACATACCCACAATCTACCGCCGGAATCACCACCTTGTCGGACACCACCAAAAACTAAAGACAGATGGCAAAGAAACCCACCAACTTAAACACCTTCTCCGACATTAATGTGACAACGTCAATTTTTGGTCAAGTCAAAGTCAAACAAAGTCAACAGGTCAAACTGGTCGACTCAACTAGTGCTTATATGTTAGGGCTTACTCTATGCTCACTAATGTACAACTCTATATCTTAATGCAAAGTATCACTTGGAAGGTTCAAATGTTTAGAAATTCTAAGCCCTAATCAGGTTGAGTGATGTAACAACTCTATAAAATACTATTTCGTGCCCTTCGGGGGTGTATAACACTCAAAATATGGTGTAACGAAGCCTACAGTCCTTGCACTATGAAGAAAAACACTAATAAAGGGCCCGACAAAGTCTCTCTAAATCTCTCTCACTCTATCTCTCTCTCTCTCTCTCTCTCTCCCAAATCTCTCCCAAATATCTCTCTGTATCTCAAATCTCTCGTATACCTCTCTCAAACTTTTATAAACATCCGTACCAACCCAATCCTTTCCTTTGTTAAAAACAGCTCAAACCCGAAGGAGAAAACCCAAAAGAACCCTCTTGGTCCGGAGACATTTTGATTCGGAATCTTCTTAGTCGGACAATTTCGCATGCTCCAGACCTTGTACACTTCGGAATTTCCTTCACTCCGGAAGGATTCGCTCCGAAATCATCGCTTCGGACCATCTCGCACGGGCTAGGAAGACTCAGCCCTGGAAAGTCTCGCACCTCGGAAGACTCGGATCCGCTCCGGAAGCTGCTGACCCACTCCAAAACTTAGAGTATCACTTTGGAATTTATGGTTTGGCTCCGGATTTTACCATTTGACTCCGAATTTTCAACCATTTCGGACTTTTTAGTAATTTTAAGTGATTTTGACTCCGGAAAGTCCCTCAAACACATAATTTTCCTAAGTAAAACCCACAAAACTCCTATTTTATGCCGAAATTGAAGCCTTAAAGCACATTTTCATGAAACAATATCTAAGGTTATATTATTTTATTAACCCACTTGGCCACTTATATGGACTTGATTGGTTGAAAACTTACCTTACCAAGGTGATATCACACTTACCCAAACAAACGTCACTTCACCATCAATTCTCATCACCTTTTTCTTATCCCACATGCATATATACGAACTAAAGGCCCTCCTAAACCCATTCACAGTAAACATTTTCTCATACTTTCTCCTAATGGCACTTTCCCTCCTTTTCCCTTTTCTCTTCAAGATCTTCATTTAATATTCCCACGAGATCCCATATTTCTTTCAAGCAAGACTCTTAAGGATTTTTGGTAAGTATTTATATATAATGTAAGTGTTTATGCACATATTTTCATAAGGGTTCATTTTATTCACACATTATTGTGTGTTAAACATAATAGGATACGAAGCTTCACGTACTTCTAAACTCAAAGATCATCGTTTTTATCTCGTGAATCTAACTGCGACTACACATAAGGTGAGTTCATACCCCTATATTTTCATGGCTTTACTATATTTTAGGGGGGGAAATACAAGTGAAACACAAGAAAAACTTATGTTAAAATACGAATCTTTTCATATAGTTTCTAATGATTCGTCTACATTTTGTATAAATGTTGAATACGTATAATTACGTTACTACTAATGTTATACTTTACATGCAAAGTGGGTAATGCACCAAGGTTTTTCATTCAAACGGAACACACTTTTAAAACTATAATAAGTATAGTTTACGAGATATTCATGATATTTTACATACTATAAACACTATAAAGAGGAAATACTTACTTTTACAAGAAAGACGGACTTTTCATATGTAAATCTATTGATACTAAATTTTGTGAGACAATTTGACTTCTCCGTACTTTTATGTACGCATTTTAAAGTCCTGTATTATAAACCATAATCTCTTGTAGGGAGAGCGTGATATTTTTGTATAGATCTGTACGGGACTGACAATACCACACCTAAACTATTACCTACAGTTAGATCGGCAGGTCTAGGGTGAGAAACGTCATACCATTTCAACGCCTGAAGAATGTTGTTACAGGCAGTCTGGGTCAATAGCACGGTTATAAAACCTCACATGGAGTATTAATAATACATTTTGGTTTACAAAGCTATCAAGCGCCTTAGTGATTATATATACTTATAAAACCACCACATATTTATAGAAAATATTGGATTTTCTAGAAACAAACTCTGTTACTTTATACAGAAAGGCATATAATTCTTATGCAAAAACGCTTATGAACTCACCAACTTAATTGTTGACACTTTTTCAAAACTACTTGTATTTCTCAGGGATTCAGTAATATAGGTAAACACCAGTTTTTGGGGAAAGGACGCTAAGGCGTCAGTTCAAAACTCATTTTGTCATCATATTGTAATTTATTTTGAAACATGCATCACATGCAGCAATGTAACTTTTTAAATTATATTTATGATGGTTGTGTTACTTTCTTTACTATTACTAAAACGTTATGATACTACATGAAGTCATCTGCCCCCGAATGTGTCCGCCGTTCTGATTTGGGGGTGTGACAATTAACCATTGACAAACACCAACACCTTCACCACCTCTGTTGTCTCGAACCTCCTTGTGTGATAAGACCTTCAGTTTTTCTGCTCCCTGCAACGAAAAAGGTAACTGCCAACCACTCGACTTCTACTGTGATGGCAGCCCCGCACCCGAAGGCTCCTCCCCTTCGAAAGTCGACTCTCAAAATAGCCTTGTACCTCTTCACAAGCCCTAGGATCTGATACCAATTGTTGGTATAGGTCCTTGAAAACACACACAATCTGTGACAACCCAAGTTGTTCCGTTACATTTCCCCGTTACCGTTAACGGAATATTCCAGTTATAAAAGTTCTGTTAATTAGAGGTCGTCAATTAAATAAAAATTTCATTTGTTTATTAGGCCGTTAAGTCGTGATGAAAGGAAATAAAAACACATAACATAGATTCCCATTTAATTGGAAAAAGTTAGTTTTTATTATTACGACCACTAAATCGGGTGCGACCAAAAGCCCCGTTTAACGGCAGTATTGCGTAGAATTCCACTGAGCCCCGACTCAAAACCCTATATAAGGGTGAGTGGAGTCCATTGGAGACTTTTTACACTCCCCAAACCTCCTCTCTCTACAACTCAATTTCGAGCCAAAAATCGTCCGTTTCGAGCCTCAAACGAGTAGGTAAACTATCCTAACTCGTTGTATGACATATCTGGCCTGCAATTTCGAGTTTAAAACATAAAATAGGGACTTAATCATGTGTTTATGGCCCAAGAACACTCTTGGACCGTAAACACCAATTATTGGGGGGTTTTTAAGCCCCAAAACCCCTCCAAATTGCCCTTAAGGCTTAGATATTATTTTTAGGCATGCATATTCGGACTTAGAACACCTTGAACTAGCATTTTGAAGAGTAAACATGAGTTTATTGCCCAAGAACATGCTTGGGCCGTAAACTCCTCTTCATGGGGAGTAAACTCATATTTGTGTGTTAAAAATGCCCTTAAACACACCTATGACCTTGGATTAAATTCTAGAATTGACCACCAACAAGCTAGGGACCTTAAACCCAATTAAACACATAGATTTGAGGGGTAAAAAGGATTTTACGGCCCAAGCACATGCCTAGGCCGTAAACACCTCCAAACCATGTCAAATGATGGTTTTAACCCCCCAAATGGCATCATACTTCATTATAAATCACTAGAATTGAACCAAGGGCCTTAAACTTCAATGAAACCTAAGGGATAGGAGCTCATGGCCGTGAACTCCCATAGGGGTGGTTCATGGGCCATAAACTCCCAATTAGTGCCCAAGTGATGCCCAAAACTCTCCATATGACTTAGAAAAATGCTTAGGAATTTACCCTCCACCATTTAAGACTTGAAAACACCAAAAGAAAGAGGGTATAGGAGCTTACGGCCGTAAGCTCCCTTTCTTAGGGCCGTAAACTCCTCAATGGTCCATATGATGCCATAAATCCATTCATACCTTTTATATTTGGACCTAGGAAAAATCCCACAATTGATATGAGGCATTTTAGCACACTAGATACCCTCACCATGAGTTTACGGCCGTAAACTCATGGTGAGTAGTCCTTGGGCTGTAAACTAAGTGTTAAGGGTTTACTCTCGGAGAGTAAACTCCATTCCTAAGTCATACACACCCTTAGACGCTACCCGGGACACCCAAACACTTAACCAAAGTGTTTTCCGCTCCTTTGAGTGCGTATATTTGTTTAATTAGTATTAAATATACTAATTGTATGTGAACATATGTTATCATATGTTAAATAGTTCATTGTGTGTGTTCAAGTCCTTGCGTGACACCGAACGCCCAAACGGCACCTTCGTCGGACCTACTTACACCAGGTGAGTTCATACCCTTGAATGAACCTTTCAATGTTTTTACATGTTTTATAGGGGGGAATACAAGTTAAACATGCCAGTTATCATATCAATCACATGTGATTGATAACCTGCATGCACAAGATTTTACCACACTTTACACTGTTTTACCGAGTAGGATACTATGATGACTTTCAATAAGGTTTTCAAACTGTTTCAAACTCTTACTTATACTGTTTTATCTAAAATCATTTCAAACTGGTTTATAAAGGTTCCAAAGATTTCTAAAGGTTTTCCCACTTATTTTACCAAAGAATACAAATGCGATTTTCCTGAGTATAACAGTTTTTCCAAGGTTTTCATGTATACTTTTACTTGTTAGTTACTGCTGCTTCACTTATACTTATTTTTAAACTCCTACTCGATAACGCTTTCACTTCGTGATGCGTTTATACTTGTTATTGTCTCTATTTCGCTTATACTTTTAGTCGCTTATACTTGATAGACGCTCTTACTTCACTTATCGTCGTTTCCACTTCGTGATACACTTACACTTGGTACACTTATACTTCACGATTCGATTATCCCACTCTGTACACTTATACTTCACGACTCAGATGTTCCACTGTAAGCTTATACTTCACGACTCGGATGTTCCTCTGTACACTTATACTTCACGATATGATTTCACTTGATACACACTCAAGCGTAGTTAGATGTATGTCTGTGCTTGTATAGATTCATATAAATAATGAATAAAGGACTTAGGAAGGCTTGTCCGCCCTATTTCCTTTTCTTCGTTGAGATGTGGTCTGGTGGATCGGATGTCCATCCGAAGGTCGTTGATTCATTAGTTATATATTATGTACACAAGTATAGACATATGGGTTACTTCAGTCAGTTCAGTTATGAGTCTCTACCTCTAGTTCAACACTTGTATTAGAAACCCACTAGTTTGAAGTCTCTACCCACTATTTGGGATGCATCTTCAGAACACGACCTTCTCCGTCGTCTAGTTGGTAACCAGAGTCTCCTGTAGGGAGAGCGGACATTGTGTGTATAGATCTATACAGGATTGACACCCCCGCACCCTGACTGCTAGCTACAGTCCATGGCTCACCAAGCCAAGGGGTGACAAATGTCACATTATATAGACGCTTGTAGGGCATCTGGTACTCTAGTGTCGGTTAGTATGGTTACGAGTATCCCGGGTTACCTTATAATTCATGGCCTTAAGGTAACAGTATTCACCGGCAATCTACACTATATGCTGGTAATTCAATTTCAGAGTCACTCTGTTTTGACCTTACAAGACGTATCTCCCACTTGATGCTGTCTGGGGTCTGTATTCACTGTATTAAGCCTTGCTAGACATATATTTCATTTGATATTGTCTGTGGTCTGTATTCACTATTTTGGACCTTACCAGCTGTACCTTTCATTTGGTACCTTCTGGGGTCTGTGTCTCTATTTGTTAGACTGAACCAGGCGTGTCGTTCGTTCGATACTCTCCTGGAGTCTATGATTCCTTTGCCTTAGTCAGCAGTCCTCACTGTTGAGGCATATGTTATTTCCCTATTTGTCTCTTGCTTTCTTTAATAATCAAATTCAAAATTTTGATAATGATAGCAATTAAGGGAAAACCACTTTTTACCACATAACACTGACCAGTCTTGGTAGAAGGTTGCTTTGATTAAAGAAAATATAGGATTTTCTGGAAAGAACTCTAATACACTGTAAACACTTAAACTATTACTTTATAAAGTTATTTGAATGAAATGTCACTAAATACTTATGAACTCACCAGCATTTGTAAAAATGCTGATACTCGCTTTTCAAATAACTTGTATTCTCAGGTTAGCATTAGACAGGTACATCTTGGAGCCGTTGATGAAGATAGCTTAGTATCATGTTGTATCTATTCTATTACTTGTATTACTTGAATTGATGTATTAATGTAACCATGTAAAACTATTACTATTAATGCAATGTTTTGTTGTATTTTGATTACTATAATGCATGTGTTGTGATACTTGACATGACGTCATCCACCCCAGAACGTTTCCGCCGTTCCGGTTTTGGGGTGTGACACAATCACACGCACGCAATGTAGATTTTGAGTTTTACTAACTGAACATTTTTCATTGATCTCACAACTTACATTAAATAAGAAACAATAAAAACTTAATCCTAAAGAAAAGGTAGCTAACCTACTATTGTTACGTGAACTCCCTAAAATATAGGAAAAACAAGCCCATCACTTGTGACCTAGTAAACTCTAATAAAACTTGTGCATAAAGAAATATAGGACCGATATTATATGAGCAATTCAAGCTCTGACCCGTTGAACCGTATCCGCAACTTCGACCCATGACCCGGGTGATCAACAAACTGATTAACCCAACAGAACAGACATTCATACAAATACGGTTACTACCTTTGTGATGGGATATACCTGAATTACTCTACACTTATGAAGGCGTATTCGGTTCCTCGAAGTGAAAAGGTGAAGTTGTTCACAAAGAGACCGGAATCAGTAAGGAAGGATATTGAGGGGGCATTTGGAGTCCTCAACCAAACATGACATGTAGTGAAATACATACACGACTTTAGGATAAGGAAAGAATTAAAAAAAAGGTCCTAGCATGTATTATAATGCATAATATGATCATTGAAGATCAAGGTCGAGCGATTTGCATGTATGATCCGGATGACGTCGTCATCCCTCTTGAAGAGTTCGTGTCTGTAATGAATGAACTTTTATCACGAGTTGTTGAAATCCATAACAGCGAAACATGTTTCAATCTTCGAGAAGATGTCATGGATCATTTATACCAACTCAGCATGAACGAATATTAGTATTTTTTTTACTTATGTTTTTTTTTCAAATTTAGGTTATTTAAGTTAATGTAATGTTTTTTTTATTCTAGGTTAATTAAGTATTGTAGTTTGAAGTTGTATTTGTACTTTTATAATTAATGAAATGCTAATTAAAAAATTCAATGTTTTTTTTTTCAAAAAATGTAATTTTATTGTATTTTTGAATTAAAAGTAATATAAAAAATGATGTGGAGTGGCGTAGAGTGGTTAGTGGTAGCTATCTCATAGGTTTAGTGGTAGTTAGTGGTGATGTAACACCCCGACTCCCAGGTATAAATTTTACCCCTTTATATTCATATTTAAAGGCATACTCGACGAGTTGGATGCCCCATCTCGTCGTGTAGAAACAGTTGTGGCCTCGTGACTTATGCGATCTACTCGACGAGTTGTAGGACCCAACTCGACGAGTTGGAGCTGGAATATGAAACCCTAATATTTAGGGTTTGCACCCTATTTAAAGGACCTTAAGTTGTTTCCTCCAGCCTCCTTACCACCTTTTGACGGCCAGAAGCAACCCTAATCGATCTAAACCCTATTCTTGAGTGTGTAACAGGCTAAAGTGTGTTTTTGGTGCATTTGATGAAGAAACTTGAAGATTAAGAAGCTTGGAACGAGAAGAAGCTTGCAGATCCAGTATTTACATCATATTCGCTTGCATTTGAAGGTAAAAAGCATTTACCTTGACCTTCCATCTATTTGATCTCTTATTATGTGAGAATATGGGCATTTTGGTGCAAAATGGAGTTACTTTCGGATTTGAGCTTGTCATAAGGGTATAGTTTTAGATATGGACTCCTCTAGGCCCTTATGGACAAAAAGCCTCAAGCTTTAGGAAGATTTGGCCCTCCTCCATGTCCAAAATCTTCTTCTAAAACTAGTTATGAGTTTTTTAGCTTCATGGAGCCTTGCATGCACGTAAAGTTTGCAACTTTACATGTAAACCATACCCTAGGAGCTTAGATCTACAGTTTGGAGCTTTGGTTTCACGTACAAGCATCTAAATGAGCAATGGACTGAAGGGACTCGACGAGTTGGATACCAACTCGACGAGTTAAGAAGGGTTTTCCCATCTTCTGGATTCTGCATGAACTCGGCGAGTTAGGGAGGTAACTCGACAAGTTGGTTAGGGTTTTCTCGACATTCTGGATACTAAATACACTCGACGAGTTGGCTGGATACTTGGCGAGTCGACTAGGGTTTTCACAATTTCTTGTGTTTTGAAGGAACTCGACGAGTCAATGAGCTACACTCGACGAGTTAGGTAAACATGGATTGTTGACCTTGACCGTTGACTTTGACTTTGACCAAAGGTTGACCAGTTAACTTCTGAGGGTATTTTGGTAAATTGGTTATTTATGGAAATGGATAATTGGTGGTTGCAGGTGTAGGTGTTGGTGTTTGGAGCCGTATCTCGGGAGTTTGACATTTCAGTTCCAGTCGACATTGTGAGTTGAGTTGTCCTCACTATACTAAATGGGTCGAAGTCACCAATGTCGGCCCTTTTCGGATTTGTATCTGGGTTTATTGCAAGTTGATATGTTAGTGACCCGTTAGTTCGGTATCCTGGTATATAGGATGATGTTATGCTAGTGACATGCTAGGTCGGTATCCTAGTATATAGGATGATGCTATGTTAGTGACCTGTTAGGTCGGTATCCTGGTATATAGGATGATGCTATGTTAGTGACATGTTAGGTCAGTATCTTGGTATATAGGATGATGCTATGATTAGTGATCTGTTAGATCAGTTTGACTATAATCTATGCTAGCGTATGATATTTATGTGTAGATGATTGTTTGATTGGCGGTCGGTTTGAGGTGATCATGCTTTGTGCTCTAGGCCAACATACCCAGGGCGGACCGAATAGACTGCAGACCCGGTAAGGGCGTACCAGTCAGACGTAAGGCCCGACGAGAGCTCCGAATAGGCTGAAGGCCTTGAGAGGCGGTCCAGACGCACCAATGGCTCGGAGAGCTATCCAGCTAGACTGATGGCCCTGCGAGACAGTCCAATCAGGCTGATGACTCATTATGCATGATGTTTATTTGTTTGCTATGATATAGCTATGATTTTTATGGCATTTGTACTTGGGGAAACTCACTAAGCTTCGGGTTTATAGTTGTTGATTATGTTTCAGGTACTTTTGATGATCGCGGGAAGGCGAAGGCGTGATCATGCACCTCCTTATATTTTTATGATTTGATTTTGGGATACTATAACATGAAACCATTTTGTAATAATCTTTGGTTTTTGAATGATTTAAAAAGTTTTAAATTGGCATGATTCTTATGGATGTTACATGTTGGTATCAGAGCCTTGGTTTGTGTGAATTGGAGGAAAAACCCGTGTGTATCCAGTCTCAAACTAAGGATAAGATTTTAAAATGATTTTTTTTAAAATGGTTTTCAAAATACTAAAGGAGGATGCAAGTGTACGATCAGCCGAAGCCAGTAAGTAGACCCCAAAATACCTTAAGGATTATTTGATTGTGTGATATGTCAGAACAACATGCTAGTACTAGACTAGGGATCTTTAGGAATTGCATGATCGAAATTGCCTGATTATATGATGCCTGATAGCCTAGGGTTTTTCCTTATATGAAATTGACATCATTATTGTAGTTGCTTAGTGTATGCATCATAGTTGTACATAATTAAGATCTTATAGCCTGAGAATGTTCAGTTTAGCCTTATTTCCTGTTCTTGTCTTATTAAGGGCTTAAGGTAGGATCAGATAGTCAAAAGTCTATAGGGTCTAGCGTTATGTATGATTAGCATACACGAGTGTTGCAGGGTTAGTGAAAGTTTCATGGGTGAGTTATGCGGGGTCGTTCGGCCAGTTATGATATATTTAGCCTCCCTCTAGGAGTGAGGATTGAGCGCTCGCTATGCTTATGTATATTGTTAGGGCATTGTGATGATACTTAAGACGAATATGGGTATGTGTGGAAGGTAGTATGGGCCCATACTACTGAAAGCAGAGGACCCATATGTGTAGCAAGGAAGTCACAAGCCCTGGGGTTTAGTTGGGAGTTGGTTCCCCATTATGTATGTGGATTATCTGATATCTTCCTGGTGTATTTTCAGTATAGTGGTTACGAGGAGAGTTGAGACCGGATTCGGGTAAGGATCAGGAGCTGGTAGCCAGGATAGGCCAGCGTTGATAGAGGATTGCGTCAGGGAGATCATCCAGGAGGAGGTGGTCGAGATTGTCCGAGGTCTAAATTCTGAAGATGTTTGGGTCTATCAAGACCGTCGTGATGGAGTATTTTGATGATAGATACGCAACCATTGCTAAGACTGCGGCTGCTGCAGCCTCCGCATCCGTGGCGGTTGTAGGTAAGGGGGCAGGTCAGACTTTCTAGTATCAGGACTTCGATAACACGAAGCCCCCAATTTTGATGGGATTCAGGACCCGATTGTAGCCATGAGGTGGTTGTCTGACGTGGAGGGATGTTTCTTTACATGCTTATGTGTTGCTGACCAGAAGGTCGGATGTGCCCTGAACTTGCTGAGGTCCGAGGCAAAGGAGTGGTGGTGGTTGATGACAGGGTCGTACACTAATGATCAGAGGACTGGGGTTACTTGGGAGCAGTTTATGGATATATTCCGCACTCGTTACATTCGGCAGGTCGAGCGGGAGCGGTTAGCTTAGGAGTTCTTGGACTTGAGACAGGATGCTGAGACCGTGACGGAGATCACCCGTATGTTCACTGAGAGGGCGATGTTCTGCCCAGAGTTTGCTTCCGAGCAGACTCAGATGACGCATTATATGAGCATGCTCAAGACTGACATCCGTCAGTTTGTTGCTACCCAACATTGTGATACACTGTTGGAGTTACAGGAGGCCGCTAGGCGATATGAGCTTGAGATAGAGTTACAGTTACAGGAGCAGATGCATGCCCCGACACAGTCACAACTGGCCCCATAGCGGTCTAAGACCGCTGATTCTAGGTCGGGAGGCTAATATAGTCGCACTTGTGGCAAGTGCGGGAAGGGTTACTCGGGGTCTTGTAGATCTGGTAGTGCGTGCCACAAATGCGGAAATGAGGGGAACTTTGCGAGGGATTTCCGCCAGCCAGCCTCGGTTCAGGATATGAGGATCTGCTTCCACTGCCATCAGGTTGGTCACATGAAGACCAACTGTCCACAAATCGCTTCCATGTCAGCGTAGGCTCCAGAACCGACTACAATATGGATTACTGACGAGAGTTAGGGTAGTGCATAGCCCCTGAGGGCTCAGAGACGCGCCTTCCAGCTTACAGCCGAGGAGGCTAGGGCAGCACCAGATGTGGTCGCTGGTATGTTTCTATTCTTTGTCTTACTTATTATATTTGTTTTATGCTTATATGTATTGTACCGTGTTAGGTATATTCTTAGTGAAATCCTTACCTACTTTGGTATTATTTGACTCGGGGGCGAGTTGGTCATTTGTCTCTCAGTCATTCAGTAGGGAGTTTGATTTGCTAGTAGGAGAGCTAAAGTGTCCGTTGCGAGTCTTTATCGCCAATGAACACGAGATTTCTGCTTCTTTAGTCTACGAAGTTGCGTGTTGGAGATCTTTAGGGTATCTTTCCCAATAGACTTGATTCCGATTCCCATTGGGGATGTATGTGTGATTGTGGGTATGGACTGCCTTAGTCACCTCAGTGCCATGATCGATTGTGAGGGACAACGGGTAGTAGTTTGAACCCCGAGTGGGGGAGAACTAGTCATTTTCGACGAGGGCACCAGGTTGGGTTCAAGGTTCTGCTCAGCCGCCAGGGCTCGACAGTATATTGAGCACGGGTGTGTAGGTTATCTAGCGTATGTGGTGGACACACGAGACAGGGATCCACCCTCGGCTTCAGAGGTACCGGTTGTCAGAGAGTTCGCCGATGTATTTCTGGAGGAGTTACCTGGAGTACCTCCGAAGAGGCAGGTTGAGTTTAGGATCGACTTAGTGCTAGGTGCGCCCCCTATCGCCAAGGCGTTGTACCGATTGGCACCACCAGAGATGCAGAAGCTTTCATCTCAATTACAGGAACTGTTAGGCAAGCATCTCATTCCGCCGATCAGCTCTCCGTGGGGAGCACCGATTCTCTTCGATAGGAAAAAGGATGGTTACCACCGGATGTGCATTAACTACCGGGAGTTGAACAAGTTGACGGTGAAGAACCATTATCCACTCTCGAAGATAGATGATCTTTTCGATCAGTTGCAGGGAGCATCTTGGTTCTCCAAGATAGACCTGAGGTCTGGGTATCATCAGGTCAGGGTTAGAGAGGAGGACGTGGAGAAGACCTCGTTCTAGACTCGTTATGGACATTACGAGTTCGTGGTGATGCTGTTTGGGCTCACCAACGTGCCGGCAATATTTATGGATCTGATGAATCGGGTGTGCAGACTGATGCTCGATCGCTCAGTCATTGGGTTTATAGATGATATCTTGGTGTACTCCAAGACAAGAGAGCAACACGATGAGCATCTCCGTGAGTTGCTGGGAGTTTTTGAGGTGAGAGCAGCTTTATGCCAAGTTCTTAAAGTGTGATTTTTGGTTGCGTGAGGTTTAGTTCCTCGGACATCTCGTTAACTAGGAGGGGATTTTGGTCGATCCGGCCAAGATCGAGGCGGTTATGCAGTGGGAGGTTCGTAAATCTCCCTCGGATATCAGGAGCTTCTTGGGATTGGCAGGGTACTACCGAAGATTCATACAGGATTTCTCCAAGATTGCATTACCCCTCACTCATCTGACGAGGAAGGGGGTGGGTTTCTGGTGGGGCCTTGAGCAGTAGAGGTCATTTGAGACCCTCAGGCAGTGACTTTATGAGGCTTCGGTCTTGACTCTCCTGGAGGGAGTTGAGGATTTTGTGGTATTCTGTGATGCATCTATCACCGGACTGGGAGCAGTACTCATGCAAAGAAGGCAAGTGATAGCATATGCTTCGTGGCAGCTAAAGCCGCACGAGATGAGATATCACACATATGATCTGGAGCTGGGAGCGGTGGTATTCGCTCTCAAGATTTGGAGACACTATCTCTATGGGGTCCGCTGTACCATACACATAGAGTACAAGAGTTTGAGACACATCATGGATCAGCTGAACCTGAACATGAGATAGCGCAGGTGGTTGGATGTAGTGAAGGACTACGACTGTGTGATACTTTACCACCCATGTAAAGCGAACATGGTTGCGAACGCTTTGAGCCACAAGTCAGTTGGATCTTCTACCCCATCGAAATGTGTGAGGATATCAATGGATTCTTCACTTTTGGGCTTGATTAGAGAGGCCCGGGATGAGGGTATGCGGTAATAGAACTGGAAACTCGAGAGGATCAAGGGCGAGAACACCTGATTTGTGCAGGATAGCTGAGGATTATTGACCCGATGCGTTCGGGTATGGTTTCCGATGTCTGTTGGGGTCAGACAAATGGTTTTGGAGCAGGCTCATAAGTCTCAGTTCTCTATTCACTCGGGGGCCACCAAGATGTACTGAGACTTTAGTTTGAGCTACTGGTGGTCGTACATGAAGCAAGAAATCGCTTGGTATGTCGAGAGGTGATTGACCTGAAGGATGGTCAAGGTCCAACATCAGAGGCCGCATGGAAAGCTGCAGCCTCTAGAGATTCCCATTTGGAAATGGGAACAGATCACGATGGACTTCATTACCAAATTGTCGAGGACGACGAAGGGATTTGATGCTATATGGTTCATCTTGGATCGGTTGACCAAGAGTGCCTATTTCCTGGCCATACGGGAGAGCTCATCGGCCGAGAAGCTGGCTGACTTTTATGTCCGCGAGCTCGTTGCTCGCCATGGAGTTCTAGTCTTTATTGTTTCCGACCGTGATGTTAGGTTCACCTCCTGCTTTTGGCAGAAGTTTCGCGAGGAGCTAAGCCGCGGTTGCATTTTAGTACATCTTATCATCCACAGACCAACGGTCAGAGTGAGCGGACCATACAGACCCTCGAGGACATGTTGAGGGCATGCGTCATTGACTTTGGTGGGAGGTGGGATTCCCACCTACCCCTTGCAGAGTTCGCCTAAAACAACAGTTATCACTCCAACATTGGTGCTCCACCTTTCGAGCTGTTGTACGGGCGGAGATGTCATATCCCGATCAGTTGGGGCGAGTTCGGCCACATAGTGATGGGTCGGACTGAGGTAGTTATGCAGATTACCGCGAAGATTCAACAGATTAGGAAGTGGTTGCAGACTGCCTAGAGTCGGTAGAAGAGTTATGCCGACCGACGCTGATCCGAGCTGGAGTTCCAGGTCGGCGACATGGTATTGTTGAAGGTCTCACCCTGGAAGGGTGTGATCCGCTTCAGGAATAGGGGAAAGTTGGGTCCCCGATATATTGGGCCATTCAGGATCATTGCCAGGGTTTGCAAGGTGGCGTATATACTACATCTCCCGGAGGAGCTTAGTCAGATCCACAACACTTTCCATGTTTCACAGTTGCCGAAGTGCATATTAGATGAAGAAGCAGTGGTGTCATTGGATGATATACAGGTCGACGAGCGCCTGAATTACGTGGAGAGGTCGGTGGCCATTCTAGAGAGGAAAGTGAAGGTTCTACGGAACAAAGAAATGCCTTTGGTAAAGGTACAATGGGAACATCGGAGAGGATCCGAGTGGACTTGGGAGCCGGAGGCAGAGATGTGGGAGCATTATCCGGAGTTGTTTGTCGTAGCAGACTTCGAGGACGAAGTCTAGTTCAAGTGGGGGAGAATTGTAACACCCTGACTCCAAAGTATAAATTTTACCACTTTATGTTCATATTTAAAGACCTAATCGACGAGTTGGATGCCCCAAATTGTCATGTAGTAACAGTTGTGGCCGCGTGAATTATGCGATCTACTCGACGAGTTAGAGGATCCAACTCAACGAGTTAGAACTGGAATATGAAACCCTAATTTTTAGGGTTTGCACCCTATTTAAAGGACCTTAAGTCCTTTCCTCCAGCCTCCTTACCACCTTTTGACGGCCAGAAGCAACCTTAATCGATCTAAACCCTATTCTTGAGTGTGTAAGACGCTAATGTGTGTTTTTGGTGCATTTGTTGAAGAAACTTGAAGATTAAGAAGATTGGAACGAGAAGAAGCTTGTAGATCCAATATCAACATCGTATTGGCTTGCATTTGAAGGTAAAAAGTCTTTACCTTGACCTTCCATTTAATTGATCTCTTCTTATGTGAGAACATGGCATTTTGGTGCAAAATGGAGTTACTTTCGGATTTGAGCTTGTCACAAGGGCATAGTTTCAGATCTGGACTCCTCTAGGCCCTTATGGACATAAAGCCTTAAGCTTTAAGAAGCTTTGGCCCTCCTCCATGTCCAAAACCTTCTTCTAAAACTAGTTATGAGTGTTTTCGCTTCAAGGAGCCTTGCATGCACGTAAAGTTTGCAACTTTATGTGGAAACCATACCCTAGGAGCCTAGATCTACAGTTTGGAGCTTTGGTTTCACCTACAAGAATTAGAATGAGAAATAGACTGAAGGGACTCGACGAGTTGAGACGGGTTTTCCCATCTTCTGGATTCTGGATGAACTCGACGAGTTGGTTAGGGTTTTCCCAACATTCTGGACACTGCATGGTCTCGACGAGTTGTCTGGAAACTCGACGAGTCGACTAGGGTTTTCACGATTTCTTGAGTTCTGAAGGAACTCGACGAGTCAGTGAGTTACGCTCAACGAGTTGGGTCAACATGGATTGTTGACCTTGATCGTTGACTTTGACTTTGACCAAAGGTTGACCAGTTGACTTTTGAGTGTATTTTGGTAAATTGGGTATTTATGGAAGTGGATCATTGGTGGTTGAAGGTGTAAGTGTTGGTGTTTGGAGCCGTATCTCGAGAGTTTGACTTTTTAGTTCCGATCAGCATTGTGATGTGAGTGGTCCTCACTATACTAACAGGGTCGAAGGCACCAATGCCGATCCATTTCGGATTTGTATCCGGGTTTATTACGCATGTTGATATGTTAGTGACCTGTTAGTTCGGTATCCTGGTATATAGGATGATGCTATGCTAGTGACATGTTAGGTCGGTATCCTGGTATGTAGGATGATGCTATGTTAGTAACCTGTAGGTCGGTATCCTAGTATATAGGATAATGTTATGATTAGTGATCTATTAGATCGGTTTGACTGTTATATATGCTAGCGTATGATATTTATGTGCATATAATTGTTTGATTGGGGATCGGGTTGAGGCTGTCATACTTTGTGCTCTAGGCTAACATATCCACGACAGACCAAATAAACTGTAGACCCGGTAAGGCCGTACTAGTCAGGCCGAAGGCCCGACGAGTAGTCCAGATAGGCTGAAGGCCCTGAGAGGCGGTCCAGACGTGTTGATGGCTCGGAGAGCAGGTCCGGATAGACTGATGGCCCTGCGAGGCAGTCCAGTCATACTGATGGCTCATTATGCATGTTGTTTATTTGTTTTCTATGATATAGCTATGATTTGTATGTCGTTGGTACTTGGGGGGAAACTCACTAAGATTCGGGCTTACAATTGTTGATTATATTTCAGGTACTTCTGATGATCGCGGGAAGGCGAAGACGTGATCGTGCACCTCCTTATGTTTTTATGATTTGATTATGGGATACTCTGACATGAAACCATTTTGAAAACAAATTTTTAATAATTGTTGGCTTTTGAATAATTTAAAAAGTTTTAAATTGGCATGATTTTTATGGATGTTATAGATGATGACGTGGCACCCACAACTGTAGTGGTTAGCGGTGGGTATAACGGATGGTCTAAGGCTATCCGATATGGGAAACAGTTCACATGTGGGTTTCCTATGTGACACACCAACCCACCGGTGAACACTGCCCCAAAGGCTGGTGGGTTGGGTGTGGAGTGGGCTTCAGTGTAGTGGCAGATGTAGAATCCAAGATCAAAGTAAAAGGGTATCCCCAACAAAAAAAAATCATGTAATACACAATAAGAAAAAAAATCCGGAAAAAATTACACTACTAAAATTGTTTTGAGGGGTATCCCGTCTACCTCGTGATACATATTAGATCCGCCTATGCTTCAGTGGTGGTGAAGACACATGAAGACATCCAATAGGAAAGAAGTTGGCTTTCAACGGATCAATAGGAAGGGAGTTGTTCTTTTTTAATCCATTGCAAACCAAAAAAATAATTAATTTAATTTTGAAATGGCTAGTGGTAACCATTTCCAAAGGTTAGGCTATCCGGAGTGGGATAGAAACCCACACGTGGAAGGCTTATGTGGCATGCAAAAGACTCCTGAACACCACCCCAAGGGCTGGTGGCTTGGGTTTGGCATGGGTGGAAAGACGCATCAAGACAACCAATAAGAAATAAAGAGCAAGCAAACATCACTTTCACCAATTTTCTCTTTTATTGAAGTTACAAAATTCTCGAACCATCAATTGAAGAGTTAAAACAAAAATTACATTAATTCTTATAGAATACATGTAACAATTGCTAAGAATTACATTTATTTTTAAAGAATAAAACTAAAAAAATTCTAATCTGAAAAAAAAACATCAAAATCTAACAAAAACACTAATACATTCTAAAAGAATAATGTTGCTAAGAGGCGTCGTTCAAATTTCGTGGTCCGTTCTTCAGGCATCAGTTTCTGTAGAAAATACAATGAATGAATTAGTGAGAAAATATTCATACTCCATTCCAGTGATTCCATTATGATAGAATTGAAATTCATTTACCAATAATTATATTAATTCGAGGGATTCTAACAGAATATGTTCATGATTACATAAAAAACATTATTTTCTGATAGAATGCTATAAACGAAGAAATACCATTCAGTTGAAGCATTTTAGCGAGCACTTGGTGTGCATGAAAACAACTTTCAATTCAGTTGAAGCATTCATCTGTCAAATAAGCAACCAAAACAACCATGATTTGTGTTCAACCAATCAAACCCAAAAACTCATCTAAACCTATCGATTAAACTTCATTGATTTACAGTAAATCAATCACATTAGACAACCAATTCACATTAGGTATTCTGATACAATATTTAACATGAATCACAAAGTAGTCTTGGAAAAAATATAGTTCTTACAATAGAGAGAACGATAAAAACACCTAATTTAACTATACTAACAATCGGTTTGGGTTGAAGTATAGCCCTAATTAATTAGAATGTGATCAAATTTAAATCAACTAAGAACGATACCTTTGTGAAGACTTCTGGTGGGTTCTTCATTAGTCAGAAAAGAGGCATCGTCAATATTTATGGGACAACGTCGTTCGTGACATCAATCCACTAGAAGAGCGAACGAGATGAGATAGAGAGATATCAGATGCTCTTACTCAAGGATTTCTGATCGCTCATGACCACGCAGCTGTGAACCAGGTCCATTCGTTAGCCCTGACGGTCGTCCCGATTGCTCCCAGCATCACTGGGGAAGGAAGAAGCGGTGGTGACCGCGAACTCATCGATCCTTGGAGTCACAGGCGACGACATCGTGCAAGATTCAACTCCAGGATTCTAGCTTCGTCGGTAGTAGCGTCGCAAAAGAATGCTCGGCTATTCAGGGCGTCATCGGCAGCAGCTGAGGCGGTCAATCTCGGCTGGGCGGCGGCGGTTGAAGAGGTTGCGGCTGGAGCATCCAATCTAGGGTCCGGGTTAATGTATGCGACAAGGGGTGAGGGAAAGATGGTGACAGGTTTATTTTTGAAAGTTATTAAACAAATGACTAAATTAACCTTATTTATTTAATTATTTAATTTTTTATTTAATTTTGATTGGCCCACAATTATATATACAATAACATAATACTTGCTTTAAACACATGAACTTATCTCTCTCTCTCTCTCTCTCTCTCTATATATATATATATATATATATATATATATATATATATATGAAATATGTTTTTATTATTCTAGATTTTTAAAATATATATTTATGTTATAAATTATGTTTTTTAATTAATTTAATGCTAAAACAAATAAAGAAAAAAGAAAAAAGAATATTGTAAAGTTGTAAAGTGGTAACCATTTCTAATGTCTAATGGGTTAGTGATGGGTTGGTGGTGAAGTTTACGTAGAGCAGAGGTGACACCACTTTTTCGGTGGGTTAGGCACAACTTAATGGTTTGATAGTAAGTTTGTAGTGGAGCTCACCCGGCGTTTAGTTGATAACACTTTTTGAAAGAGTTGAATGTGACTGCTCCACGGGCCTAAGAAAGATGATTGGAAAATGGGAAAATGTTCCAGAAACGTTCGGTTATAATTGTCTTGTTTCTTTGTAAAACAATTTTATTTTTTTAACAATAACATATGCGGGCAAGATTAATGGAATTGGGAGACATTTTTTACCCACGCAGTCGTGCTGAGAATAAGTCATTTGTTAGACTTTATTAATGAGGTTTCCAGCGAATTCATTAATGTGATTATCACTAAGAAGGGGGCGTGGTAGTTAAAACTCAAAAGTCAAATTTGTTGATTAGGCATAGACACAAATTAATTTACTGGGTGGCCCTTTCAAACGGAGGGTAGTGGTATTTTAAATTAAAAAAAATCAACTTTAGAACCTTAAACTACTAAAAAAAACATTAGTTCTTTTTAATGGCGATAAATTTTATAAAATAAAGCCAGCAGGAAGCTGAAATACAAAAGAAAACAACACGACAAGAAGAAAATAAAGATTCGAATAAGAACAACACCAATGGAGGAAATCAACACCAAAGCTAGCGGACACCAAGAAACTTAAGGAAATGAACTAAATACACTGAGAGCCATCATTTGAGAAGAACCCCTTTCGATATCATGAAGCAAACCAACTTGTAACTTGCAAGGTGTAATTAAAGATATATAAAACTATGTGATCTCCACACCATAACACCAAACGGAATTTTTAAATCTCTCATTTGGCACCATGCAAACATCATCAAACCAGCAACATGCACAGGATTTCAACACTTATTTACAACAGCCTCGGAATTTATCTTGACAGCAACCCACACCCAAACAGAAAAACAATCTTTGAGATCAGTTCTGTGAAAAGATAGTACACCGACAAAAAGAATAAAATACACACACCCCGAATAACTACCAACATATGTGTTTACACAAAAGAATTTAGCCTACACGCAAAAACAAGTATACATTTTGTGGAAACCTTGACATATTAATATCCTAGAGAAATATGGTAAACAAACTTCATCGTGAAAAGTAATACAACACCAAAGGCTACCCCAAAACACCTAAAACCCTTACCCCAAGACAATGAACATACCAAAATCAATCTCTAATGATAAGTTTTTCAATCAACTGAATTTGGATTACTTCTATTTTTAATCCATAAGAGTGTACGTTTGTCTTTATTTCTTTGATTACCCAAGTTGTGGATGCAAATTTATTATTAAAATTATGACCATTTCAAGCACTCGAGATGAACCAGCAAGAGACAAGAAATATCATTTGAATGATTTTCCTAATTTTTTGCAATTTACTAGATCTCACTTGACAATTAAAAAAATCTATCACCTTTCTTACAACTCGAAATTTAAACCGATGATGAGATTTGCCCCCAAATTTGTTGGACAAAGGAACTGTAACAAGTAAATGATTAGATGACCAGGGGCGGTTTTAAGGTGTTTCTGGTGGGCATCGACAACACCTGTTTGTTTTTCCTAGCCACAGTGAAAAAAAATTGATTTTGTTTACCTATTTGTCGGCAACACCTACTATGTATTCCTGTGTCCGCCCCTATAGAGAACTCCTCAAAAGCACCATAAATTATGCAAAGGGTATTAGAAACACCCGATTACAACTTGTATGAAAGTAGCTTGCTACTTCATAAGGTATGATGTTTCTTACAATTAACCCTTAAAAATATCAAATTATTTCAATATTACCTTTCATCTGTTGGCGAATTTATGAGGGACAGATGTGGTGTATACGTGTTCTGTCCATATCATCTATTTACTTGGAGTGTTGTCCAAGCCTTGGTGTGTTCTCCAAGTTATTCTAGAACTCTTTGAGTTATAAGGAAAATTCTAGTTTGATAGGAATCCTAATTGTTTAGTATATATAGATGTTAGGTTCCTGTATTTATCATCGATTGGAGTTTTTGAGATAGTTTTCTTCAATAATAAAGTTTGCGAGTTTATGCAATTACCTCTTTAATTGGTATCAGAGCAAAGGGATAGAAGGAACTTGTGTTGAGAATTTCTGCTGTGGTGAACACCATCTACGGATTTTTCTGCTTGAGTTTGAAGCAGTTCTGTTCGTGTGGAGAGTTACGAGTGCAACACCTTTGCTGTTTTCGTGAGCCTGTGACAGACAAGATAACGAGAAGACAATCTGATTTCAGAGAAGGAGTTCGTGTGCAGAACATTCACAACCCTGTGGTTCTTCTATTATATACCTGCGGTAGAGAAAGAAACGTTTTTTTTAATCAAGCAGAGAACCTATTCGGAACAGTGAATTGTTGATCATTCATGTTCGTGTAGTCCTAGTCAACCCGAAATTTGAACTCGATCGTGACAAAAGCAAGAGTAATCGACGGCTACTCGATGTTCTTGTTGTGAAATCGTCTACGTGTGTCTGGCTCGTGTGGTCCTGCTTGAAGAAATCGTGAACGTGCACTAGATCATTGATCGTATTTTGCAATTTGCCCTAAAGAAACGTGTTTTTGTTTGACTTTGGGCCCTCCATCATAAGGCCTGTTTGGGTTTTTCTTTTTTTAATTGGCCCAAAATTTGATTTGTCAATTACAAATAGTGATTTCAATTTTTGCTTATATTAGAAACAAATCAATTTTTCTGATTTGTGGGGAGGAATCAGAAATTGAACCGAGATGTCGGGAGGAGAATCTTCCCAACCACCGGCTAAGGAACATATGTCGTTCACGTTCCAATGTCCGACTTTGACATCGACGAACTACACAATTTGGAGGATGCGCATGGAGGTGCTACTCGGGATTCATGGCGTTTGGGATGTAATTGATCCCGGACTAGATGATGTGAAGAAAAACAACATCGTGAAAGGATTGTTGTTTCAATCGATTCCGGAGGATTTAATCCTTCAAATTGGTAATTTGAAAACCGGAAAAGAGATGTGGGAAGCGATTAAAACTCGTAACCTAGGAGCTGATCGTGTGATGGAAGCCCAACTCCAAACTCTAATCACGGAATTCGAAAATTTAAAGATGAGTGATACTAGTACGATAGACGAGTTCGCTGCTAAATTATCCGGGATTGCTTCGAAATCCGCTTCACTAGGAGAGGTCATGACCGAACAAAATCTTGCGAAGAAGTTTCTTACGAGCCTCCCTAGGCGATTTATCCACATAGTTGCAGCCCTTGAACAAGTTTTGGACCTTAAAACGATTGGCTTTGAAGACGTGGTTGGTCGCTTAAAAGCTTATGAAGAAAGAATCAAGGGTGAAGACAAAGTAATCGAGGCTCAAAATAAATTACTTTATTCCAAAACCGAATCATCCAACAGAAACACCGATTCATCAAGAGGTTGAGGTCGGGGTTCAAATAACCGAGGAAGAGGATAAGGTGGTGGACGTGGCGGTGGACGTGGTCGGGGTAATACCCAAAATCACGGTCACTCGGAATCCTCTAAAAATCGTGAAGATCAAAAGCAAAAAGGAAAACAACGCGAGCAAAGAGATCTCTCAAATATTCAATGTTACCGGCATGACAAGTATGGTCACTTTGCTTCAAGATGCCCGGACCGAATAAAAAATCATGAGGCTAACCTTAATCAGACACACGAAGGAGATACAAATCATGAAGAAGGAACGATCTTTATGATGAATACAATTCAAGAAACGGTGTTCTTGAATGAAGACAAATATATCCCTCCAAAAGTTGAAGCAAATGCCGATGAAGACGGAATTTGGTACTTAGATAATGGTGCGAGCAACCACATGACCGGAAACTACTCTTATTTTTCTGAATTAAATAAAAACATAACGGGTAGAGTGAGATTTGGAGATGGATCGTGTGTTAGCATTAAAGGAAAAGGGTCAATTTTGTTCGAAGGGAAAAGTGGTGAGCAAAATTAATGAAAGATATTTATTATATCCATCACTTCGTAGCAATGTTATTAGCCTCGGGCAATCTACAATAGTCGGTTGTGATATTCGGATGCGAGGTGATTTCCTAACCATGCGAGATGGAGACGAAAGATTACTTATGAAAGTCCCGAGAAGTGCAAACCGACTCTACAAAATAAAGTTAAAAGTTGGAAAACCACATTGCTTACAAGCCAAGTTTAATGATGAAGCTTGGTTATGGCACGCGCGACTTGGCCACATTAATTTTGGCGCGATAAACTTGATGCACAAGCTAGCTAAAGGGGTACCGACAATCCAACATCAAGATCAACTTTGTGAATCTTGCATGTTTGGAAAACAAACAAAGCAGTCGTTTGCAAAGAAAGCTAATTATAGAGCTACAGATATTCTTGAGATGGTGCATGGAGATATTTGTGGACCGGTTGATCCCCCACCCAAGCGGGTAATATTTATATTCTAGTTCTTATTGATGATTATTCTAGATATATGTGGTATTTTCTTTTGAAGCACAAAAGTGATGCATTCGGAATTATTAAAAGATTCAAGATATCAATTGAAAAACGAACCAGTAAAGAGATCAAGACTTTCCATACGAATAGAGGTGGAGAATTCACATCAACCGAGTTGAAACGTTTTTGTGATGAAGAAGGGATTTCACGTATGTTGACGACTCCTTATGCACCTCAACAAAATGGTCTAGTCGAACGGAGAAATCGGACGCTACCCGAGATGACACAGTGCCTAATGAAAGCAAAAGATATTCCAAACCACTTTTGGGGCGAAGCGATACGACATGCAACTTTTATCATAAATCGTACACCTACTCAAGCATTGAGAGGTGCTACACCATTCGAGAAATTTTATGGTGAAAAACCAAATCTTGAAGACTTGAAAGTATTTGGTTGTGTTGCATATGAAAGAGTAGTCTCAAAACACTTGAAGAAGCTTGATGATAGGTCACTGTAGCACCTGGTTCCTGGTACGTAAAATTTATTTTAGTGTTTTTCATTTTTAGCCTTGGACTCGGCGAGTTGTAGGTCCGACTCGCCGAGTAGAGACGGGATCCAGAACACGTTTAAGTTAGCGACTCGGCGAGTCCATATTCTGGACTCGGCGAGTCCCCGCTGTCTGATGAAACCCTAAATTTCAAGGGTTTGCACCCTATTTAAACCCTCTTATCCGCCCCAAGCTAGCCCCCATTCACCCTCAGAGCTCTATACTTCGTTCAAGCCTTGTTCCTTGTGAGTTGAAGCTTTTTGGTGTGTTTTCTCGAAGATTTGGTGAGGGAAGGAGAGTGGATCAAGAAGAGAAGAAGGAGGCCAGGCATATTTGTGTTATCTCAGCGATTTCCTGGAGGTATAACTTAGTTTCCCTCTGTTTTCATGCTTATTGTCATTTGTAGCTCCATGAAAGTCCTTCTTGAGCCTTTCCCCAAGCTTGTTTGTGCATTGTGGTTTGTAATAAGTTGTTAGCCTCCAGATCTAGGCATGATTGAGCTCCAGGAGCTTGGATCTACTGCCTTTATGGAGCCATATTGCATGAAAGCCCTAGATCTACTCTTTTGGTGCATTTTGGGCCCTAAAATCCTCATGGGTGTTTATTTACACGTAAAGTTGGAAACTTTACGTGTTAATCAGGCCCTAGAAACCCAGATCTATGAATGGCATGAGCTGGATTCAAGCAGAATCGCATGTATAGTATTTGCATGTGGCCGACTCGGCGAGTCGTTCATCTGACTCGGCGAGTCGAGTCACGAGTCCCCAAGTTTTCCCCCTTTTCATATTTGCGGGTTGGAGTAGTGAGTCATTGGGTGTGACTCAGTGGGTTGGAAGCCAGACTCACTCATGAAGTAACTCGGCGAGTCAATGCCATGACTCGGCGAGTTCAAGGCAATCTTCTTGCCTCAAGAACAACTCGGCGAGTTGTTCATACAACTCGGCGAGTCACAGCTTAGAGTGTTCTTCGGATGAAGATGAACTCGGCGAGTTGTTCATACAACTCGGCGAGTAGGATGAAGGACTATTGGCCTTTGGTTTAGAAGGAAAACCCGTCGAGTCAATGCCCAACTCGACGAGTAAAGACGAGTTTTTGGTCAGACAAAGGGATAGGGACTCGGCGAGTTGGCAAGCCAACTCGGCGAGTCGGGTCAACTGGCAGTGACTTTGACTTTGACTCTTGGAATGGTTGGGGGGTAAATGGTCATTTTACCCCGAGGTCGGTTAGCAGTATTTGACTAAGGGTTTTGTGGGAATTATAGCCGGAGGATTTTCGGAGCAGCAGCAGCAGAAGACGGTCAGTTCCCACGCAGAACATCAGCTACTTTGAGGTGAGTTACCTTCCAGTAGCGGTGGGTCTACGACCATAATGTCGGCCCACCAGTAGGAGTTGTATGATAGATGATTGTCTCTGTGATATTCATCTAAGGTTGCTACTACCTGTGATATGTTTATGTGCTAGTATGATATGATGTTATGTGCTAGTGACAGTAGGGGGAGATAGTCCTCAAATTACTGGTCGATAGGGCCAAAGGGGCGGTCATGCCCAGCCATGCTAGATAGATATTGAGATATATGTGTTATGTGGTAGTAGTAAGGGGTGAAATAGTCCCCAGTATCCGGTCGAGAGGACCGAAGGGGAGACCAGCACCCAGATATGCTAGTCAGTATTCGGTCGAGATGACCGAAGGGGAGGCAAGCTCCCAGATATACTGGTTAGTATCCGGTCGAGAGGACCGAAGGGGAGACTAGCACCCATATATGCTAGTCAGTATCCGGTCGAGAGGACCGAAGGGGAGGCAAGCTCCTAGATATACTGGTCAGTATCCGGTCGAGAGGACCGAAGGGGTAGGTCGGGCACCCAGATATGCCTAACAATATTTGTATGTCATGTGATTGTATGGTATGTGGTATGTTGGGGGAACTCACTAAGCTTCGTGCTTATAGTTTTCAGTTTTGGTTTCAGGTACCTCTTCCTCGAAGGGGAAGGAGCTGGCGCGGTAGCGGTATATCACACACCTGCTTTGTATTCCGCATTATGATATCTTCCTAGGGAACCGTACTCTTACACTTTTATGTTTATGACAATGTTTTTGCGACATGCAACATCTTTTGTGAAATGAGATGATCGTTGAATGATTTATTCCTAAATTTTTTGCTAAGTACATGTTTTAAAAACGAAATTTTTGGCTCGTATTTTTGGGATGTTACAAGTTGGTATCAGAGCCCTGGTTTGAGGGATTCGAACACACCTTCGGGGGTGTTTGAACTCAAATCGAGGGTTTAAAAGATTTTGGAAAAAGAAAATGTTTTCTAAAAGGCTAGTAAAGGGTTTTAAGAAAGAACAAAGTGTGTGATGTGCACGACCGGCCAAGCTCAAGTAAGTATTCCCCAAAGTACCCATACAAGCTTATGTTATGCTTATCAGTTTCAGTAGAACAACATGCTAGAATAGGACTAAGGATCTAGGAGTGATGCCTTATGTGACTTCTTTATGTGCTTCAGTGTGTGAAAATTTGCATGCAAGAATTGAGTAGACAGCAGTAGGATAGCCTGTTTAGGTTATGCCTGATAGTACGAGTTTAGCATTGTATGCTAGTTCGGTTTTTCTCTACGAGGATAGAGTTGCTTGAGATTGTTTCCTTTTTGTCCAAATGCTGTTTGCTTTGTGCTATGTGGGCTTTGAGTGATAGGAGTTAGTTGTTAGGTGAATACGTTAAAGTCACACGTGATCAGGGTTGAATAATCTCAGAGTGTTGGATTTGACCCTATTGCATAGCTCTTGTTTGAGTCCTAACCATTGTAGGGATGAGTCCCTTACTCAAAGGATTATCCGAGCCTCGTCACATGTGATTGTATTCAGGTAATAGCTAATTGGCATCACCAAGAGAACTTCAGCAACTGAGGACTGGGTTGGGTGGAGTTAGAGGTTTCTTAGGGTAAGCCTAGGATAAGAGCAGCAGAGATCAGCGGTAGTGAAAGGGACCTGGTGGAGTCAAGGAAGTCCTTAGAGAAGGTACGGATAGATGTGGAAGGTAGTATGGGCCCGTACTACTGAAAGCAGAGGATCCGTACCCGAATCGAGGAAGGCCAAGATAAGACCAGGGAACTTGTAGTAGGTGTGATCCCTCCAGAGGTATCAGTATCGCTAACAGTTGTTATTTCTTTGTTATTTCAGAATGGTGGTACTACGCTCGAGGCCAGTAGTTGGCAGTACAGGAGAGGGATCGGGTTCGGGATCAGGTTCCGAGCCAGTAGATGAGGGGCTACGCGAGTTCATCGCGTCTAAGATCACCAGAGGCATCCTTGAGTCGACCCCCATTATCTTCGGGTCGATCAAGGAAGGGATATTGGAGTTGATGGAGGATCGCCTCCGGGCATTCAAGAGCGACATGGCATCTGGCCAGTCAGGATCTCGCACGTTGTCCTTCAAGGACTTTCGGGGCAGTGGTGCACCGGATTTTCACGGAGTGAAGGACCCCATAGCTGCCAGATGATGGATTGTAGACATTGAGTCTGCACAGTTGACTAGCTTCTGCCCTGAGGGGTCGAAGGTGAGATATGCAGCAGGATGTTTGAGAGATCGAGCTAGGGATTGGTGGGAGTCCGTTGGTGACTCGTTGGGAGCCTCGGCTGTCGAGGCTATGACCTGGTCGGACTTCGTGACCAGGTTCAGGGCAGAGTTTGCGCCGGCTGTCGAGCTTCAGCAGTTGGCCAGGGAGTTCCTAGATATGGGATAGACGACGGAGACTGTGGCGGAGATCACCGCCAAGTTCCGGGAGAGGGCGTTGCTGGTGCCCCAGTACGCAGGTGACGAGGATATGAGGAGGACCCGCTATCATGATATGCTACGAGCTGATATTCGGGATCATGTCAGTTTTTCAGCTTGCCCTACCCTGGACTCTATGATTGCCAGGGCAAGCGAGAGGGAGATAGATCTGGAGCACATCCGGAAGAGGAAGTCGGAGGAGGGGCATGTTATGGGGGCTTCGGGAAAGAAGCCCAAGGGATCCGATGCGGAGCCGAAAGACCAACAGGGGCGGGGCCGCTGCAGGAAATGCGGCAAGGCGCACGAGGGAGCGTGCAAGTTGGGATCGTCAGGCTGCTACAAGTGCGGCAAGTTAGGGCACTTCAGCAGGGATTGTACCGCCCCTGCACCTGTGATTCAGATATCGGGTTTTTGGTCAGACAAAGGGATAGGGACTCGGCGATTTGGCAAGCCAACTCAGCGAGTCGGGTCAACTGGCAGTGACTTTGACTTTAACTCTTGGAATGGTTGGGGGGGGGGGGGGGTAAATGGTCATTTTACCCCGAGGTCGGTTAGCAGTATTTGACTAAGGGTTTTGTGGGAATTATAGCCGGAGGATTTCCGGAGCAGCAGCAGCAGAAGACGGTCAGTTCCCACGCAGAACAGCTACTACTTTGAGGTGAGTTACCTTCCAGTAGCGGTGGGTCTACGGCCACAATGTCGACCCACCAGTAGGAGTTGTATGATAAATGATTGTCTCTTTGATATTCATCTAAGGTTGCTACTACCTGTGATATGTTTATTTGCTAGTATGATATGATGCTATGTGCTAGTGACAGTAGGGGGAGATAGTCCTCAGATTACTGGTCGATAGGGCCGAAAGGGCGGTCATGCCCAACCATGCTAGATAGATACTGAGATATATGTGTTATGTGGTAGTAGTAGGGGTGAAATAGTCCCCAGTATCCGGTCGAGAGGACCGAAGGGGAGACCAGCCCCCAGATATGCTAGTCAGTATTCAGTCGAGAGGACCGAAGGGGAGGCAAGCTCCCATATATACTGGTCAGTATCCGGTCGAGAGGACCGAAGGGGAGACCAGCACCCAGATATGCTAGTCAGTATCCGGTCGAGAGGACCGAAGGGGAGGCAAGCTCCCAGATATACTGGTCAGTATCCGGTCGAGAGGACCGAAGGGGTAGGTCGGGCACCCAGATATGCCTGACAATATTTGTATGTCATGTGATTGTATGGTATGTGGTATGTTGGGGGAACTCACTAAGCTTCGTGCTTACAGTTTTCAGTTTTGGTTTCAGGTACCTCTTCCTCGAAGGGGAAGGAGCTGGCGCGGTAGCGGTACATCACACACTTGCTTTGTATTCCGCATTATGATATCTTCCTGGGGAACTGTACTCTGACACTTTTATTTTTATGACAATGTTTTTCCGACATGCAACATCTTTTGTGAAATGAGATGATCGTTGAATGATTTATTCCTAAACTTTTTGCTAAGTACATGTTTTAAAAACGAAATTTTTGGCTCGTATTTTTGGGATGTTACAGTCACGACCGTTGGTATATTTTGGAAAGGAACCCAATTCGGGAGGATTTCGGTTATATAACCCGCGAGAAAATAAAATTATTATTAGTACCCATGTAATTTGTGATGAAAATAAGACATGGCAATGGAATAATGAACCCAAAAATCAAGATGGAAATGGACCGGGTAAATTTACAGTCTTGTGGATTAATGGTCAAGCAACCCAAGATAATGGTGCTTTGAGCCCAACTGCAACAGAAACCGAACAGTTCATTGATCCGGCTCAAACCGCCCAAACCAATGACACTTATAGTGATGATAGCAGCCCATCACAACCTGTTGATGATCAAAATAATGATGCAAGTTTTGTCCCACTTCGGCGGTCCACTCGAACTTCAGTGTTGCCAAGAAGATTAAATGACTACGAGCTAGATGTGGATCATTTAATGTTGTCATTCGATGAAGAACCGAAGAACTTTAAGGAAGCCAAAGTGAACAAGAATGGGCTCGATGCAATGAAGGCCGAAATTGACTCCATCGAGAAAAATAATACTTGGAAATTAGTTCCTCCGCCTAAAGATGTTAAGCCTATCGGGTTAAGATGGTTGTACAAAATTAAAAGAAATATGGATGGAGTGATTACAAGGTACAAAGCGCGTCTAGTAGCAAAAGGCTATGTACAAGAGCAAGGCATTGATTTTGATGAAGTATTCGCGCCAGTAGCTCGACTCGAGACAATAAGATTATTGATTGCTCTCGCGGCCGGGAACGGATGGAAGATCCATCACTTAGATGTAAAAACTGCATTTTTATATGGAGATTTAAAGGAAGAAGTGTATGTGTGCCAACCAGAAGGTTTCGTGAAACAAGGTGAAGAAACAAAAGTCTACAAATTGGCAAAAGCGTTATACGGTCTTCGACAATCTCCACGTGCATGGAATTTGAAGCTTAATAACACGTTGAAGAATATGGGTTTTAAACGGTGCATGCAAGAAAATGCGGTTTATAGAAAGGTTGCAAATGGAGAGTACATAATAGTTGCGGTTTATGTAGATGATTTGTTCGTAACGGGAACAAGCTTAGAGTTTATAAACCAATTCAAGAGACTAATGGCATTACAGTTTGAAATGTCAGACCTTGGTGAACTAACTTGCTACTTGGGTATTGAAGTATTGCAAGAAAATGGTTGTGTAAAGGTGAAGCAAGAGAGTTATGCTATGAAGATTCTAAAAGAGGCAGGCATGCAAGAGTGTAATGCTACTCAATGTCCGATGGAGCTAGGACTAAAGTTGTCAAAAGCTGAAGATGAACCAGAAGTTGAAGCTACCTATTATCGAAAAATAGTAGGTTGCTTACGATATCTCTTACACACTTGTCTAGATTTAGCATATTCGGTTGGAGTAGTTAGCCGTTTATGCAAAGCCCAAGAGAATCTCATGCAAGCGCTATTAAGAAAATTCTTCGTTACTTGTGTGGTACTCCATCTTTTGGGATTGTATACAAACGAAGTAAAAATATGAGCTTGATAGGTTACAGTGATAGTAGTCACGATGTGGATATTGATGATGGCAGAAGTACAACAGGGCATGTCTTCTACCTTTGTGACTCACCTATCACTTGGTGCTCTCAAAAGCAAGATACAGTAGTGTTGTCATCATGTGAAGCAGAGTTCATGGCAGCTACTACAGCTGCGTGTCAGGCGGTTTGGTTAAGGGAATTATTGGCTGAGGTGACAGGAATGAAGAAATAGAAGGTGCTGATTCGCATAGACAACAAATCAGCAATAGCATTGTCAAAGAATCCTGTCTTTCATGGAAGAAGCAAGCACATTCACACTCGATTCCACTTCATTCGAGAACGTGTTGAAAATGAGCAAGTGATTGTTGAGCATGTTTCAGGAGATAAGCAACGAGCAGATCCACTTACGAAGGCCTTAGCTCGAATAAGGTTCGCAGAGATGAGAGCGTTGCTTGGCGTGAAAGAATTACCCTCGACTCAGAAATTCAGGGGGTGATTGTTGGCGAATTTATGAGGGACAGATGTGGTGTATACGTGTTTTGTCCATATCATCTATTTACTTGGAGTGTTGTCCAAGCCTTGGTGTGTTCTCCAAGTTATTCTAGAACTCTTTGAGTTATAAGGAAAATTCTAGTTTGATAGGAATCCTAATTGTTTAGTATATATAGATGTTAGGTTCCTGTATTTATCATCGATTGGAGTTTTTGAGATAGTTTTCTTCAATAATAAAGTTTGCGAGTTTATGCAATTACCTCTTTATCATCTTCCAGTGAATTGCTTCAAAATATCATTCATTTTCCAAGAAGAAGACTTTCCATCTCCTCTCGTAACTTCATCTCACTATCAAGATTGGCTTGTATTTCCTCCCATTTTTCATTTCTTGTTCCAACATGTTCTCTAATTCATTTATCTAAAATATGTTCCAACAAACATATATAATTAGTATAAAATAGAGAAGGAAATAGCAACATACTTTACTATTTTTATCACAATATGGTGAACGCATCCACAATGAAAACATAATTTACATAATAACAAATTTACGTCTTATACATATTAGCAATGAACTTTGCCTTTTTTACCAGTATAGTCAACGTACATACATTTATATAAGAACATACTATATATAAATCAATATAGTCTCTTTTTTTTGTAGCATTTGTTCTTGCATTTGGAACACAGACATCTAATTTGAAGAACCTCCTTCCCGTCTATAGTTGTTCATTCAATATTATTTGTAACGTCCTTTTTTTCACAGCCTAAATTTTTTATTTTTATTTAGGTAAAATTTCCCAATTTATAAATCCATTATTGAGGAAGTCGTTTATTCCAAATTACATTTATTAAAAATCAGAGTATCATAGAAAACGCGAAATCTTCAATGTTGCTGATGAGTGTGTACAGTTCGTCCCGCAATCACCGATGATACCTGAAACCATAAACAACTGGGTAAGCATAAAGCTTAGTGAGTTTCCCCCAAAATACCCCATACGATACACATACAAGCATGCATCGGGTCCACTCAGTCATCGGGCTGGAATACCCAAGGTTTGTTGGCCTACCGCCTCAACCCAACCGCTCTACCAAAGCCTCTATGCCTTGGGCTTACAGTCGGCCCGCATCAGGTATCTTGGCCTAAAACATAAAGCATGACAGCCTTAACCCACTACCACCATATTTCGACATATAAACAAACAAGGATCAAGCAAGCACATAATACAAACAAACAACAATCATACAACTCACTCCCTCCTATTAGTCCTCTCACAGCACACGGTCCCACTACCAGCTAAACTCCATGAAATGTGTAACCATAAGTAGTCAGAGGTGAGATAGGCACCCGAACAGATGATCCTACGCTAGAGCCACAACTAAACAAGGAACACGCAAGAAAGCTTAGACCAAGAGTTCTTAGGCTATCATACACGACCACAGACAGTCCCTAGGGCACTCCACCAGATGATAACCGGTAAGTACAGATAACATACAGTTCTACAGATCACTATGACAAAGTAACATACTTGATACCATGATACAGATCTAACAGATCACTACAATATAATAGCATACTCAATAACAGGATATAGATCTAACAGATCACTACAGTGTAATAGCATACTCGATACTAGGATACAGATCTGAAAGATCACTACAACATAACAACGTACTTGATACCAGGATACATATCTAACAGATCATTACAACATAACAACATACTTGATACCAGGATACATATCTAACTGATCACTACATCATAACAACAGACTAAGTATCAAAATCCAAGGAATACATGACCGTATATATTCAGAGATGAGATAGCCACCCGGATAGGTGTTCCTACTCTAAAACCACAGCCAAACAAGGAACATGTAGGAGAGCCTAGACCAAGGTGTTGTTTGTTTTTTTTAGAAAAACCACTTCTGACCACTTGTTGCGCCGCGTAGCACACGCGCAACACTTGACATTTCGCAGTTGTTTGTTTTTTTTCAAGACTTCTAACTTAAAAATTGTTGTGCATGTGTTGCAAGACCAAGTTGATTGTTTTTTGCAAGGCTTTTGAGAGCTACAATTGCTAATCGGATTTTGAAGTTCCATTGAAGTTATAGTTATTAGAATTATCCAGGTTGGAGACTGTTGGATTAGGTTATTTGTGATTGTACAATAGGGTGTTTTCTGTTATATTAATGCAAATGTTTATTTTCAAAGCTGAAAAATGTCATTTTTGGCCACTGACTGCTGGACTCGTCGAGTCCCATATGGGAACTTGATGAGTTGGATCATATGAGATGAACTCGTCGAGTCCATGCCATGAACTCCATGTGTAGGATCCCCTGTTTGCAGATTTTCGAGTTTTTTGGCCAACTTTGGATTAGGATCATTACCACAAACTGTTTTGATTGATAAATTTTGTTTTTTAGGATATGGTAATGATTATTCTCATCCAAATGAATGATGACTGTCAAATTTTAAGATAATTACTGGATTTTGTGAAATGTTAACTATTTGTAGAATTTGATTTGAATCATCTTGCTATGTGAAATTAGATTAGGTCAATTTTGTGATATAGGTAATTGTATGATTAGTTTAATTGCTATCAATTGATCCAAGAGAGTTTTGAAGAGTTTCAGAACTTGCCCTTAAGTTATGGAATTTGAAAAGTCTCATTTATGAAACATTAAATTCTAAAATTCAAGAGCTTTTGAAGAGTTTCAAAACTTGACCTCAAGTTTTGGAATTCGAAAAGGCTCATTTATGAAACATTAAATTCTAAACCCTAGAATTTTAAAAGTTTATAATTCAACCCTTATACTATTATAATATTAAAAGACTAATACTTATATGTATATATATATATGTGTGTGTATATATACACACACACACACACACACACACACACATATATATATATATATATATATATATATATATATATACAGTCTTACCGTTAGTAGGCCTCATTCATGAAGCTGGTCTATAAGAGGGTATAAGGAAATTGCCTATAAAATGGCGATTGAATGGGTGTCCACTCTCACCCACCGCTTCCTTGACTAGTGCAGGGTCGTTAGCCGAACGGGTAGGATATGACATTAATTCTCCGTAAAAAGTATAATGATAATTATAAAAGTAACTAAATGTTTTAATAAATTCTCAATCTTAGTTACTTTAGGAAAAATATGAAATTTGTGCTATTCCATGAAATTGCACTTTGCACCTTGTCAAGTGGTTAATGGAGCGTGTGTGGTTAACCGACACCCTTACTTGGACTAGCAAGGGTTACAAAGGGTAGCTCGATTTTTTTCATAAATCAATGGATCGTGTGTGGTTAACCGGCACATTGATTAGATGATAAATGACATCGAGAGTACCAAGCAAATTTGCATGGTTATTCACACCTTGTTTGTGATCCTCGACATCCCAGTCACAAACTTGAAGGTTATAATTGAGATTTAAACATATCATTGAAAAGTTCAATGAATCTCAAAAGAATCTAGTAATTTCAATTCATTTGAAACTTAATCCTCAATTTCGTTTTTCATGGTGGAAATTGGTAAATCGTCATTTACCTACCTTCAAATATTTTGCAATTGGATTACGACATCCCTCTTTCGAATTGTGAAATATTGTGTTGGGTCCTAGCCTTAATATTTCATTTGGGTGTTATGTTAAGGATTCTTATCTAATCTAAGCTCTGTCTTTCTTTTCAGATCTCTACCCCAAACGATGATGGCTCCAACCCTTCCAAATCTTTCTCCCTCATGAACTTATGTGGGAGGGTGATTTTTGATGGGTCGAATTTCAATGACTGAATTCAAAACATTCGGACGGTCACTCATTACGAGGATAAGGAATATGTCCTCGATAAAGAGCTAAAGGAGGTTGATGAAGCGACTGCTACTTCTGAAGAAATTGTTGAATATAGGGCTCATGAGAAGGACACGACAAAGGTGTCGTGCGTCATGCTTGCCACTATGACAACTGAACTCCAAAATTCCTATGAGGATTACTATCCTTTCGAGATGCACCAAGACTTGATGGAAAGGTACCATCAAAGTGCTCGATAGGAAAGGTATGAAATCATTTCCTCCATGATAACGACAAAAATAAAGGATGGAGAGTCCATCATGGCCTACTTGCAGAAGATACATAGATATGTGGACCGCTTGCTTAAGTTGAATGTCAATTTTGATGAATAGTTGGCTATTAACATTATCCTACACTCTTTACCTTCTTGTTATGATCAGTTCCAGATGACTTATCATATGAACAAGGAGGAAGTGACTCTGAGCAAGCTTCAAGGCCTTCTGAGAACTGCTGAAAGTAGTCTAAAAGGCAAGTCTATTGTACTCACTCTTACTGCTGCTGCCCCAGTCCTGGCAATTGGAGATGGTAAAGGGAAGAAAAGGAAAGCTCCTACAAAGAATCACAAGGGAAAGTCTCATGATGGATCCTCTTTTAGTGGGTCTAAAGGTGGTTCTGCTACTCCCTCTTCCAATCCAAAAGAAGCAGAGTGCTTCAACTGTCATGATAAAGGGCACTGGAAATGAAGTTGCCCCAAATACCTATTAGATTTGAATAATTGTTGCTACATGTCTGATATGGCGAGAAACATTATTTCTTTTCATGGTTTGTATAAACAAGGTTTTAGATTTTCATTTAATAATGAAATTGGTTCTATTAATGCTTTTTATAATGGTAAATTTTATTTTGAAGCATTGCCTTGTAATGGTATATATGAAACTGTGATGGTTGTAGACAACTAAGGAAATAATGTATTGTATATTGATTCATCCAATGGTTTGGACAAGGCATGCTTGTGGCATTGTCGTCTTGGACATGTCAAAAAGAAGCGCATAGCCCAACTCCAAAAGGATGGAGTGTTGGAGTCATTTGACTTAAAGTCGGATGACACATGTGAATCTTGTTTGCTTGGAAAGATGACCAAGACGCCTTTCACTGGTACTTGTGAAAGAGGTGAGAGTTTGTTCATACATACTGATGTATGTGGGCCCTTCAGATCTACCACAAGGTATGCTAACCGCTTCTATGTGACTTTTACTGATGATTATAGCAGATATCGGTATATCTACTTAATCAAACATAAGTCTTAAACCTTTGAAAAGTTCAAAAAGTTTAAACAAGAAGTGAATAATCAATTGGGCAGGAAGATAAAGATGCTCCAATCCGATTAAGTTGATGAGTATCTTAGTATCGAGTTCCACGACTACCTTAAGGAATGTGGAATTGTTTCATAATTGACGCCACCTAGGACACCGCAGATTAATGGTGTGGCTAAGAGGTGCAATCGAACCTTGTTTGATATGATTTGTTCCATGATGAGTTGAGCTTCATTACCTTTCTCATTCTGGGGGTATGCCTTAGATACTGCCGCCCATATCCTTAATCTAGTCCCAGCTAAGAAGGTTGCCAAAACACCTCATGAAATTTGGACAGGGAAGGTTCCATCTTTGGCACATATCAAGGGTTGGGGTTGCGAGGCTTTCGTAAGACGAGAGACTCACGACAAGCTTGAACCTCGTAGTGAGCCTTGTATTTCCATCGGCTACCCTCAAAAATCTTCGGATATCTCTTCTATAGACCGAGTGACAATGTTGTCTTCGTTGCAAGTAGAGGGGTTTTCCACGAAAGAGAACTCATATGCCAAGAGGATATTGGGAGGCAAATTGACCTTGAAGAGCTTCAATAGTTAAGCAATGAAAGAACCTCTAACACTAGCAATCAACTTGTGGATGAGACTCCTGTTGAACCAGTCGACAAGTCATTACCTCTTCGACGTTCCTCTCGAGTTAGGATGGCACCGGAGTTTTATGGTTTTCATATTACTACGGAAGGTGAAACGTTTATCAGTGATAGTACACTGGTAAATTTGGATGAGCCGTCTATCTACAATGAAGCCATGGGGGGGGGGGGTGAGCATGTTAGATGGAAAGAAGTGATGGACAGCGAGATTCAGTCCATGTATGACAATCAAGTTTGGAACTGGGTTGAAAATGTACCAGGTCGTAATACGGTCGGGTGCAAGTGGATCTTCAAGAAGAAGACCGACATGGATGGGAAGGTACACACATATAAGGCGCGATTGGTAGCGAAGGGCTTTACTCAAACTCCTGGAGTTGACTATGATAAGACCTTCTCACCAGTAGCAAAGATCAAATCTATAAGGGTTATGCTAACCATAGCTGCTTTTCATGATTATGAAATATGGTAGATGGATGTCAAAACCGATTTCCTTAATGGAAAGTTGGCTGAGGATGTTTACATGAGTCGGTTAGAGGGTTTAGTAAATGTGGAGTACCCTAATAGAGTGTGTAAGCTTGAGAAATCCATTTATGGATTAAAGCAAACATCTCGCAGATGGAATCTTTGTTTCGATGAGAAAGTCAAAGAGTTTGGTTTTTCGAGAAGCAAGGATGAGTCATGTGTGTATGTCAAGGCTAGTGGGAGTATAGTTAGTTTTCTGGTGTTATATGTAGATGACATACTTCTCATAGGAAACAACATGCCAACCTTGCAGGAAGTTAAGTCCTAGCTTGGAAAGTGTTTCGCTATGAAGGACCTCGGGGAAGCTGCTTACATTCTAGGGATAAGAATATTGAGAAATATGATTAAAAGAGTAATAGGACTTGGTCAAAGTACCCACTTGAACAAGGTGTTGAAACGTTACAGCATGGAGAATTCCAAGAAATGAGAATTGCCTATGCAAAGCAATACCAAACTGAGTAAGACTCAAAGTCCGAGTACTGATGTCGAGATAGCAGAGATGAGTCGAGTACCATATGCTTCTGCAGTGGGCTCGATCACGTATGTTATGACATGTAGTCGCCCTGATGTGGCTTTTGCTTTGAGCTGAAGGACGATATTAGTTTTAGTGAATAGATAGCTATTTAGAAACTTGTAATAGATAAAATGTAATTGACATTTGATGATTAAATAAAAAGAGTTTTATTTATGAGTAAAGTTACTATCTTGTGTCAATCGTTTACCATTGTTTCATTTTGCATGTTTTGACTTCCAGAATAATAAGATTATTCAAATTTTCCACAGTCAATCATACTTTGGAAGTAGGTTATGATGTTAGACTGTCATGAATAGGTTTTTAGATTGTCTAAAGTGTTTAGACATAGCAAAAGTTTTCTGCAACATTCATGAGTGCTCCTGAAATACGATTTGAGTATTGGATTAAACCCACGCTCACATGAATCGCTTCATAGAATTTATCATGAGTGATTGTGAGACAATAATATCATATGATCTTCAAACCAAGATATATAAGTTGTTGATTATGAGTAGCTTGTGCATTGATAGTACGAAAACTCATCAGTAACTTGATGTTATAAAACGTGTTGTTATGTATAATTTAACAAGTAATTAGTACAAGCATATAAGTCGAAGTTTATCTGTTCCTTTTATCCTAGGAGGATTAAAAGCAATATCATGGGCCGCTCGATGATTTTGATTTGACTTATGTATCGGGCCCGGTCAGGACTCAATTGATTTGTTCAATTAAGTTCTATGTCAAACAAATACGAAATCGGGAAACAAACCGTTGGACAATAAGTATGACTATGTCCCATGTATTTGTCCACACAATATCTTGAAGAACAGAGGATTGTATGATCCCTTATTTAAAGGACGCGTCAGAGTTCGACGACGGCTTTTGAGAGCTACAATTGCTAATCGGATTTTGAAGTTGCATTGGTAGTTATAGTGACTGTTGGATTAGGTATCTAAGCCCATAACTATAATTGGTATGTACTTGACCCGATAGTGGCATGGTCCATTTGGGTTGCCTTCACTGGAGCAATTTGATAGGATGGATATTTGGAAAAGAGGTTATTTGTGATTTATTAATATATTATAAGTTTAATATATTAATTGAGAAATCATATTATTTAATTGGTATTTATCAAGAATTAATTTGGAATTAATTTAGCGATCAAAAGAGACTAATTAAATTAACGGGGACCGATTATGTAAATAAATAATACATATAGTTTAGGCTAATGATCCATGATTGATTAGTGATGGACTAAGCTTATATCAGAGTCCATGAAGTGTTAGTCCAAATGAATTATTGGATCAAAAGCTAAAGTGAATGGATCAGGGTTTAAAAGTGACCCTTGGAATTCTACACTATATATGTAACCCCCTAAGCCCTAAAATCGGATACAAGGGTATTCTAAGAAGAAGCTAGACGATTTTTGGTGCCTCCAAGCTCTCTCTCATTGTCCTCCAATGTTCTTGTTGTTTGTGACACATTTGAGGCATAACAATTGAGGTGCTAAGCTCTTGAAAGGAAAGGTTCTACAAGCTACAACAAATAGGTATTCTTCTAACTAGTTTATTATGTTGTATATCTCCAGTTGCATGCTAGCTAGGATGTATGCCTTGGATGAAATGATATTGCAGGTTTTATTTGAGAAAACTTAGATCCAAAGCATTAGGGTTGTATGAGCACCATAGGGATGTTATAGTGCTTAAAACCCAACACTTTACAAGTTGAACCAATAAGATGCCTTTCGACCCTGAATTACCTTGCTGATACCACTGGGGAACGGAACTCCTGACCATTCAATACTATTGAGCCCTTCTCCCAGAAACAAGGAGACTCCCAACACAAGCCTCAGCCAGATAACGGCTGCAAACAAACACATACAATGCCAACATATTCCCACAACTTCCTAATCATAAGACCTACCTTCTAGCAAAAACACATACAAAACCAGAAGCCCATCAGATCCAAACTTCATAACCCATATTCCAGTATGAATATTCATAATGCAACCACTCCGCAGGAGACTTTCTGAGGCACAAATGATACTCCCAATAACCCTTAACTGCTCACCTATCCAAATCAACTTGTTCGTGTGTGTTTTCTTAACAACTTCCGAACAGACACATCGGCCAACCTTTCGGCTGAAGAGCTCTCTTGAACAACCAAAAAGTGGGCACTCTTGGTCAAATGACCCACGATATCACAATGGGGTATCACGATTCTCCCCCACTTAAATTATGCTAGAATCTAACAACTTTACAATTCCTCGATTCCCAGACTAACCTAAACTCCAACACTTGATCCCAACCACTGATAACCAAATACACTGGAAATATCTAAACTCACACAACATTCAAAAATATCAACACATACAATCTGGCGACAATGATAATTAATTCATTCATAATAAGAAGTCAAATTCCATTGGGCTAATTAAGATAATTTCATTCAAATGATCATTCAAGGTTACAACTAAACTTTGAAACATAACCTAAAAAGTTTCAGATAACTAACAATACCACCACAAATATTAAAAAGAAGAACTACCAACTCAACTCTCAGTCTCCGGGACTCCAGCCGTCCCATGACGACCGTCGGGAAACTACCAAGCTAAGGGTGTAGGATCCAACACCTCACCAAAAACGAGAAAAGGATAATGAGCTATGATGTGGCCTTGCTGGCCACAATGGAAACAAACTCGTGAACTCCGCCTACATTCTCTTACAAAATGACCCTCTTCGTCACACCAGCGATATACAAAAGTCGGCACTCCCTCCAATAGTTCTCAAACTCTGACCGGTGGACTTGAACTGCTTTGCTGCACGCTAGGACTGATTCGAAGCCTGACATTGCTCCCTTGTCTGGGTCTCTATCTCAAGCTCTCGCCTCCTGGTGGTAACCTCAAGGTCGGCAAGAGAACCATAGCGTTGTGTCATGGACCAAGTTTCTAGAAAATTCCACGTTCGTCTAGAAAACTCTGGAATGATCAAGTATCCTTGAAAAGTCTCCAGAGAGATCAAGAATACTCTACGAGACACCAGAAGACACTAGAAAATTATAGATGTCCGCGGAACATGATGGAACGATCCATAATAATCAAGAGAGCACTAGAGGAAGCTAGAACGATACGGAAGATCCTAGACCATGGTAGAATCCTCTAGAAAACAAAAGAGTAGTATATAGCTTTATAGAATTTTGTATGTAGAATAAGATCTTGTAAGAATAATCTAGAATACTCGGGAATGTCCAAAACCTAGAAACTTCCCTTTAGGAGGTGTAAGGTTCCTATAAATAGGGAGAAGGGATCATTTGCCCAAACCATCGAGAAGTTGCCTTGTAAAGAAGTTGAGTTATATAATAGAAGCTTTCTTTCGTACTTGAAGTGTCCCTTGTCATGACTCTTGCTTCCTAAGTTTGTTAGTACATCTAGATCGTCGAAGTTAGCCTGACTTAGTCAGAGAAGCACTAAGTGGCACATAGTATTAACTTGTCTAAAAGAGTCATCTCGTGACAAGTGGTATCAAAGTCAGGTTCGTCCAACCAAGAGATCATATTCATGCAAGGAGGAAGTAGTGAAATAACCAACATTCTCCCTGTCGCTGAAGAGAAAGGAAGGAAGTCCAGGAGGAGGGACCAATCCATTGAGCCTTTGGAAAGCTTAGAAAACAAGATTACAAAGGTGGAGATTAGCGTCGGTGAGATCCTTGAGTGGAATGATACCATCGATCAATTATTTGTAGATATTAGTGACACAAGTGGTGGATTGAAGGAGACCATCGGTTTCATCAAGGAAGAAGTCATTAGACTAATTAAACCTTGCGGAATGAGTTCCGTGAGCAGGTTGCTACACTAGAAGACGAAGTAAACTTGTACAAGGTAGTAATTGCAGGAGGAGCCGTTACGAGTAAGTTCTCACACACGGAAGCACCCAAACCATTGAAGTATGGAGGAAACGCGACCCTAAATAACTTTTGACGAATTCTTTTGGTCGATGGAATGTTACCTCAATGCTAGTCAAGTAAAGGAAGACAATATGAAGGTCGATATGGCAGTCCTTTAACTATGTGAAAGTGCAGCTCTATGGTGGAGAAGGAAGCACGGAGACATTGAAAAAGGCTTATACACCATAGACACTTGGGAAGAGTTCAAGAGGCAACTTAGGAGACAATTCTGCCCACATAATGTCGTAGACATAGCGATTAAGAAACTACGTGGGCTAAAGCATACTGGATCCATCTGAGACTATATAGTCGAGTTCACGAGCTTGATGCTAGAGTTACCCAACATGCAGGAGAAGAACAAACTTTTCTATTTCATGGATGGACTACAATCTTGGGCATACAACGAGCTCAAGAGGAGAAATGTCAGAGACATCGACGAAACTATTGTCGTGGCAGAAGATCTAATGGAGTTTCGGAGAAAAACCACGACTAAGAGAAATAGTGGGGGAGAGCAATCTACATCTTAACCATAACCAAAAGAATACATACCCCAACCTTCGAATATGAAAGGAAAGGAAATAAAAGGAAGATATCAAAAAGAAAAATGGAAGGGGATCAAGTGTTACCTTTGTAATGGTCCTCACTTGATCCGAGATTGTCCGAAAAAGAAGACCTTTTATGCAACGGTCTTGCAAGAGTAGGAAGAAGAAAAAGAGTTCACATGAGTTCCATGCGACTTATAAACTCTATGGAAAAAGACGAGATGAAGGAATCGAAAGGGAGTGGTTCTAAGATAGGAAGTCTCATGCTAGTCGAAGCTAAGGTAAAGGAAGAAATACTAAGGCGCTAATAGATTCAGGTGCGACTCATAATTTCCTTTCTGAAAACGGAGCTAAGAGATTGGGGATCAGCTACACGAAAGAACAAGAGCGATTGAAGGTTGTTAATTCTCCATCCAATCCTATCCTGGGAGTTTCATGGGGGTACCCATGAAAATAGCGGAATAGGAAGGCAACATTGACCTAGTGTTCGTACCGATGGATGACTATAGCATGGTATTAGGAATGGAATTCCTAAATGGAGTACGTGCATGGTCATTTGAAATTGATAACACCATGCGTATTACTAATTGTACAGTCATTCGCATCATACAAATAGAAAGGAGTAGAACAAGGTCTCGAACACTATCATCGATCAAGTTAACAAAGACCTTAGGGAAGTTGGGAAGATACATGAGAATACCCTAAGTTGGAAGAAGGAAGATAATTCACAAGAGACTAGTGATCGAACCAGGAAGTGTGTGAAACCAAACAACATAGTTCAAGGCGTCGACACATATCGGTGCAAGATGGAGTCACGATCAACCTTAAGGATTGCTCTGATATGTCATGAGGCTACGGGAAGACCCACAATAGGCGAGGAAGTAAGAACACAAGTGACACATACTAGAAGACTTGACGAGGACGTCAAAGGTTTAAGTGGGGGAGGGTGTCACGGACCGAGTTTATGGAAAATTCCACGTTCGTATAGAAAATTCCGGAACGATCAAGTATCATCGAGAAGTCTCTAGAGAGATCAAGAATACTCTACGAGACCCCGGAAGACGCTAGAAAATTATAGATGTCTACAGAACATGATGGAACGATCTGGAATAATCAAGAGAGCACTAGAGGAAGCTAGAATGATACAAAAGATCCTAGACCATCGTAGAATCCTCTAGGACACAAAAGAGTAGTATAGAACCTTATAGAATTTGTATGTAGAATAAGATCTTGTAAGAATGATCTAGAATACTCGGGAATGTCCAGAACCTAGAAACCTCCATTAAGGAGGTGTAAGGCTCCTATAAATAGGGAGAAGGGCTCATTTCCCCAAACCATCGAGAAGTTTCCTTGTAAAGAAGTTGAGTTATATAATAGAAGCTTTTTTTTTCGTACTTGAAGTGTCCCTTTATCGTGACTCTTGCTTCCTAAGTTCATTAGTATATCTAGATCGTCAAAGTTAGCCTGACTTAGTCGGAGAAGCACTAAGTGGCACACGGTATTGATTAGTCTAAAAGAGTCATATCGTGACAGTTGGTTTGACATGAACTGTCGAATATCCATCTTGAGCATTCCTAAATACTGAGTTATTTGAGCTTGTTCAAAAGCATCAAACTCAGGGAAAAACATAGCTCTCTTTGTGAACATCTTCGTGATCTCCGTCACCGACTCAGTCCCTTGTCTCAAATCCAAGTACTCCTAGGACAGTCTCTCTCACTCCAATAATACGACATATCTCGAGCGGAACATCTCAGAGAACTGCTCCCATGATACTGCAGATTGCTGCTCTGGGATGTATAAACTAGTAACTAGCCTCAACAAATCCTTTGTCCCATACTGAAGAAGGTCCAGAGCGCACTTGACCATCTGATTAGTTGGGCAAGAGAAAGTAAAGAAACATCCCTCAACATCTGACACCCACCTCATGGTGATGATTGGATCCTAAACCTCGTTAAACACCGGGGGATTCGTATTGTCGAAGTCCTGATACTGGAAAGCTCACCCAGCATCAAACTCAACCATAGCGACGGTCGTGGTAGCCACAACAGTGGCAGTCTCAGAAACGGCAGCGTATTGTTCATCGAAGAACTTCATCATAGCGGTCTTGATAGACCTAAACATCTCTTTTATCTGCTCCTCAACATTAGAAACAAGCTCCTCATGAATGATCTATCTAACCCGATTCTCTATCAATCCTGGCCTATCCTGGCCACCAGCTCCGACTCCTAATCTTGAACCTCCAAAATCTGCCATACTAAAATATACCTAAAAAACATCGGGCATCACAAAACAGTGCACAATACACTAGGCCCTACTCCTATTAGTTACTTAGTAGCCTCGAAATTCCTCCTGAATTTCATACAGATCCTGTGTTTTTAGCAGTACGGGCCCATACTACCTTCCACACCTATCCGTAGTCGATTCAGAATTCATCCCAAGGTCTTAAGTCACTGCACTAGACCACTCCTAGGTGTGCTAACATCGCTTCTACTACGAGATACCACTAACTTCCTAGGATTATCCTTTCTCTCGCATCACTGGTTACTTTTGTGCATGCTTGTTGTACACAATACGATATCGGATAGACTGCTGAATAATCGACTATGCCCTAAGTCCACAACCAAACAAGGAACATGAAGTAAGGCCAAGTCGATCATTCTAAGGCTATTCAATCCGACCATTTACAGTTAATCAACATACATGCAGTAATCTCACAATAAAGTAATATAAATCAGGCAAGAAGCTTCCTATATCATAAGACATCACATAATTAGGCATTCCTATCCAACAGTTTCTAATAGAACCTTATCCACTAGCATGCTTTTTCTATTAATTAATATATCAGCAAAATCAAAACACAACAAACATAACAAGTATGGGTGTTTTGAGAACCACTCTCATGTTCGGGCTCTTGCTGACTGTACATACCGCATCTTCCTAAAAATGTCAAAGTTAAGTCAAGGCCTACGTTCCCGATCCCAAGCCAACAATCAGACAAGAACATGATAAGAGACCAAGCCCATGTCCCTAACCCAATCCTTTTTATTATAATTTTTTTTCAAAAAACATTTTGCAAAACTCTCGAATCCTAGTTTGAGACTGGACTCACACAAGTGTTCCTCCAATTTACTCAAACCATGGCTTTGAAAGCAAACTGTAACGTCCCGTTTATCACAACCAAAAATTTTCATTTTTATTAAGGTAAATATTCCCAATTTATAAATCCATTATTAAGGAATTCGTTTATTCCAAATTACATTTATTAAAAATCAGAGTATCATAGAAAATGCAGAATCCTCAATGTTGCTGATGGGTGTGTACAATCCCGCCTTCGTCTTCCCGCAATCACCGATGATACCTGAAACCATAAATAACTGGGTAAACATAAGGCTTAGTGAGTTTTCCCCCCAAAATACCCCATACAATAAATGTACAAACATGCACCGGGTTCACTCAACCATCGGGCTGGAATACCCATGGTTTGTTGACCTACCGCCTCAACCCAACTACTTTGCGAAAGCCTCTGTGCCTTCGACTTACAGCCAGCCCGCACCGGGTATCTTGGCCTACAACACAAAGCAGGACCGCCTCAACCCACTACCACCATATGTCAACTTATAAACAAAAAAGGATCAAGCAGGCACATAATATAGACAAACAGAAATCATAAAGCCCACTCCCGCCTACTAGTCCTCTCACAGCACATAGTCCCACTACCCACTAACCTCCGTGAAATGTGTAACCATAAGTATCAAAGATGAGATAGCCACCCGAATAGATGATCCTACTCTAGAGCCATAACCAAACAAAGAACAATCAAGAAAGCTTAGACGAAGAGTTCTCAGGCTATCCTACATGACTACAGACAGTCCCTAAGGAACTCCACCAGATGATAACCAATAAGTACAAATAACATACAGTTCTACAGATCACTATGGCAATGCAACATACTCGATATCACGATACAGATCTAATAGATCAGTATAGCATAATAGCATACTTGATACTAGGATACAGATCTAATAGACACTACAGCATAATAGCATACTCGATATCAGGATACAGATCTAACAGATCACTATAGCATAAAAACATACATGATACCAGGATACAGATCTAACAGATCACTACATCATAACAACATACTTGATACCAGGATATAGATCTAACAGAGACTAAGGTGCTGTTTGTGTTTTTGAAGTCAAAATGTATGTAATCTGCGGACCACATCTGCAAGCCTCTGCGGCAGAAGAGGTGGACCAAATGTGTGCAGTCTGCAATAAGAAGACTGTTTGTTTTTAACGTCTGCGGCTGTTGAAATAAATTAATTTTTCAAACTTAATTTAATGTCATAAACATTAAAAATGCATTTTCAGCAAAAAAAAAAAAAAAAAAAAGAAAACTGCACGGTGGCCCATGTTTTTTTTTGTTTAGGTTAAAATGAGGTCTGAAGACCTTTGAAGACAGTGGCTCATGTCTGCGCCAGGAAGACCTCGCGCAAACGTTTTTTGATCTGTGCACTTCCAAAAAACAAACACTCTGCAAGGGCATATGTCTGCGCGTTGTCTGCGCAGTGCAGACAAAAGTTGTTGCGCAGATCTTCACATAAAAAATAAACAGCCCCTAAGTATCAAAATCCCAAGAATGCATGACCGTGTATATTCACAGGTGAGATAGCCACTCGGACAGGTGGTCCTACTCTAGAACCACAACCAAACAAGAAACAGATAAGAGAGCCTAAACCAAGAGTCCTCAGTCTATCCTACATGACTATATACAGTCCCTACGACATCCTTCTACTAACAGATAACCAAAACTAGTGGACCGACATTGGTGCCTTCAGCGCATGGTACAATGAGGCGAAACTCACCTTAAATGAAGAAACCCCTGAACACCATGATATGCTCCCTACTATACCACTTGCTCCCACGGATCCACTAACATCAGAATCAATAAAATCTTAATCACCAGTCAAGACCCTCAAGTTTGACCTAAAGTCAAACTTGGTCAAAAAGTCAATGGTTACCGAAGTCAACAAAAGTCAAAGTCCAAGGCTGGTTGAGTACGCCCTGCGTACTCAACTTACGCCCCACGTACACGATGGTTGACCCAATTATGGGTTGGTTGACTCAGTACGTCTGGTGTACCTGGGTTACACCCATCGTACATTGCATGCACTCCATTCCTCCAGTAAGAGCTTATTCCTTAAGCCTTTTTTCTCAAATTCCAGATCCAACCTTAAACTAACGTCGTTAACCATAACGTTTCAAACTTTATGGTTTTGCATGGCTAATAAGTGCTTAATGTCTAAAACCCTATGTTAGTAACCCACTAAGACCCTCTAACACATGCATGAGCTCCATATCATCTTTAAGATCATATTTTTATGCTTCAAGACACTCCCAAACATCTAAAAGGACAACCCAAAAGGATTAGAGTACCACATACTCATAATACCAAGCTCATGGAACCAAAATAACCAAAAATCTAAGGCCAACAAGATCTAAATGAAATCAACATAAAGTTTAGAACTTTATACCTCCAAAGGGTGTCAAAAGGTGATGGAATCCTGGATCCAAAGTGTTCCACTCTTCATGGATGATCTTCTCTTCCAACTTGCTCCTTCAAGGACACTAAAATATACACCAAAGCTCAAAAATACACTAGAGAGGATTAGGGTCGGCTAAGGAATGATCTTCCAGATGGGGGTTAAAGGGTGAATGAGAAATGAAGAGTTAATGTTGTATATATATATATATATATATATATATATATATATATATATATATATATATATATATATATATATATATATATATATATATGGATCAAACCCTAAAAATTAGGGTTTGAGGATTCATCACGTACGCCCCGCATACACGTAGTATGCCCAACGTACTAAACTTCACCCAAGTACGCCCAACGTACATAACGTACGTCCAACGTATTAAGTCCTTAGCCAAATTTACCAAAATATCAATAAAGGCCAAAAAAACAACTATCAAACTAAGGGGTTAAAAGATAAATACTTGAAAATCGGGATGTTACATTATTCGTGTTCGCAAATGCAAAATCCAAGAATAAAGTGAGATGGAAGTCAACTTCCGGACGAAGATAACCCTTTTTGGTGGCTCTCATTGCGTACATCCATTCTCTATTCGACGACATAGCAACCTACTTTCATGTATTAATAAGAAATAGAGTTACTTGTTCTAGTAAAAAATAACAACCTACTTTAACGTATTAGTAAGAAATATAAGGACTTGTTCTAATAAGAAGTAGCAAACTACTTTCATGTATTAATAAGAAATAAAGGGACTTGTTCTAGTAAGAAATAGCAACCTACTTTCATGTATTAATAAGAAATAGTTCACTTATATGACTATGTTCTGTTTTGATTAAGCAAGCCATTATAGTTTTAGAAAAAAGATTTAACCAGTTATCACAAAAAAACAAAAAAACAAAAAAACAAAAAACAAGAAAAAAACATAATGTATGTCAAAATCAATTAAGTTGTCTAAGAAGAAAAAATAGTTTAAACGTTCAAAAAAAAGAATAATAACATAAAATAATTTATTGGTTAAATCAACAAAATGGTGGTGTTTTTTATTTTTCCCCTATAGTGTATACTAGTAGAGTCATATGTTCCTATTACATCTCATTTTCATAATTTTTCAAAAAAAGTTAATTATTATAAAGCATATTGTTATGTTATGTTGAAAAATCTATTGTTATTATATCCCATAGGGTTTTTGTTTTTGTTTTCATTTGATATTGTTAGTGATTTTCTTTTTGGTGTAATTTATTTTTATTTTAGTTTTTTTCTTTATTTAAATGTTTGGGTGGAAAGGGGTAAGATTTTGTAAGAAATGCCTTTATTTGCCTTCTTTAATATTTGATTTTGGTTGTCATTGTGATAGCGTCCTACTTTTGTTTAGAAATTATAACATCATATTTTGAAATCCTACTTGGCATAGAAACATGGAATATAGTTATAGTTATTATTGAATGGATTTTTTAAAGTATAATGTCTCAATAAGAAAAAAAAATTATATAACAAAAAGACATACCTGATAAGATGTGATTATTATATCTGCATCAGCTTCAAGATAATAGAAAACACTTGTTTCATATTGCATATCATGAAAACTCAGAAGTTCAGAACTAGTCACAACAATTTCATATAACGGATCAGGCATACAAGCAATAAAAACTTCAAATTACATGTCCCAAAAATCAAGAAACTCAAGCAATACCTTACAACATGGCTACAAATCAGAGAAGTAACTAATCAACTCGTTTTGAGCATAACATCAATAAAGTAGATTCCTAAGTGGACGAAAGAAATAGAAACCACAAGGATAAAATTTCATCGCACTGCTAGTAAAATGAATAGAGTAAGCTAGCTTATATAAGAAACGACAAAAAATCTCAGTTGCAATTTAACATCATGTATGAGTTGACATGAACCAAATCAGAGTAAATATATGAGCATCAAGTGCTACAATAGGAATTGTAGAAAAAGCTCAGATCATCTTAGGATTCATAGTTAAAAGTTTTAAAATCAAGATTTCAAGAACACCATGTAAGAGTTGACAAGAACATAATCTTTGCCAGATATAATATTTAGATTTACAATCAAATGGTCGACAATAGATGTTTCAAGCGTAGAATGGTGAAAAATCATTAGAATGCCTGTAAGTATGAAAGGAAAGAGAATAAAACAAGCTTAGTTGCAATTTACCACCATGCAATAGTTAAAAAGAATGGAATCTGAGTTTGAGTGAACATGCACATGAACTACTACAAAAAAAGAGATGAAAGTTTTAAAAATCTAAACTCCAAGTGAAAAATAAAGAAAGTTGCACCATAGTAAATTATTAATGAATTAGCTAATAAGAAAGAAATCAGACCATAATTTAGTTACATCTTATAATACAATAAATGTTTATTGTTTTGAGTTAACTATTTTCCATGTATGTCCCAACGGTTGACTTATACATAATCTTCTTGCTTTTCCCTCATCATATTATGTATCTAGTTGCTCCAATATTTTAGTTACATCCAGAATCTGTTTGATGTCATAATTTATTGAATCAACAAATTTAAAAAAGTCAAGTATGATTATGCGAACCCTTTTTCCATGTCTTACTTCTCTATTCTCATCACATAATAAATTAGATTTTCACTTCTCGGTTCTCACCACACAATAAGTTGGGCTTGAAAATTATATAATGGGTCAAGCATACATGTAAGAAAAACTTCAAAATAAAAACCTGATTTAGATGAATATGACCAACATGTCCTACACCAATGACATTATTATCAATTGATGTTTGCTGTCTTGTGAATCTGTAGTAAGAAATAAGGAAAAATCTGGGTCAAAACGGGTCAGACATACAAGCAAGAAAAACTTCAAATTAAGCTAAACGCTAGAAATAGTAATGTATTTTCATCTATTTGTATAATGCTACAGTTAGGTAGGATGTTATAATAAACAAATAAATGAAAGTAGATTGCTATTTCTTGTATTTAGCAAAATAGATGGACGAGATTTTATTATATATGGTATTTCAAGTTAGACCCATCCTATATCTGATTAGGTGATGGCTTCAAAGCCATTAACTTCTAAAGATAGATTTCTTACTTTATCATTACTGGATTTGGATTTGAAGGGTTACTCTACAGATTTCCTTTAAACCATGTATTATATCAAACTTTGCAATTCTTATAGGAAAAATAGTGAGTTTGTATTAAAATTTAAAACCCTATTTTCAAATATAAATTTAAATCATTCCATACCATAATAAGCTCCATCAACCTCAAGCACATCAACCTGCATGTATTACAAGAAATGTTTACTAATCCTAATCACATAAATAGGCTCAACAAAGCTTATAACAGAAAAATAAATAAATATTGATACTGAGAAAGGAATACTCTAAAATGTTAGCAAGACCTACTAACAAGGGTTTGCATGTTAAAAGGAGTTAACGAATAGAAAACACAATGGAAAAAAGAAGCAACTTAAGTCCTTCCTAATGTAAAATACAAATAGACACATTCCAACTCTTAACAAATAATTGACCATACTATATTTTGAAAAGGAAAAAGAAATATATCACTTTTCAACTCTTATATACCTGGTAAAGATAAAAGAGTTGGCATCAAGATCCTCAAGAAAACTGTCATACTCAATTAAGTTCTAAACAACTATAACCCCTCTAGAACTATAACTAATGCAGGGAATCAAAGAGATTTGGCAAACCTGATTGCAAATGTTACTGGAAGTCTTGATATTTTATTCACATATATTTTTTTCTAATACTGCCCAATACATGCTTCTTTCAGCATATATTACAAGATCATATTGGTGTGCAGTGTACTGTGGTGGCCCCGTTGAGTTTTATCAAAGAGGAAGAGATTTAAGGCTATGTTCTTTTCAAATTAAGTTCATGATAATTGATTTATGTAGTGTACTTAATCACATCATGACAATACTGTTGTTTCTATAGAATCGTATCAATATAAGTTACATGGTCATACTTCCCCTTTATGGATCTATATAGTATATGAATCTTGGTTTTCTGAAGAGTATAAGACTATTTATCAACAAAATCTGATTGGATAGGTTATCTAATGCTAATTGGAGATATGATGATCCAATTAAGAAAAAAATATAAACCTAAAACTCAATTGATGTAATAGAAAAAATAAGTTAGGTTTTTTTTACCAAAACTCGAAGAGAAAAAAAAGCTGAAATCGGACCCAATTTTAAGGTCCACCAGCTACACAGCAACAACTTCCATGGTGGTGACAACAACAACAGACTGAGGTGATGTTGGTCGCCATTCGCATAAAGATAAATAGGAGCAATTTTACTTGGTTAAGAGGCGGTGGGTTGCAGGTCAGACCGACAGTGGGAATGAGAAGGTATGTTGTGTCGAAGACTTGGAGGAGCCGGAGGGATTTGCTGCCAGCAGTGATGGCGGAGGTGATGCCATTGGCGAATGCAGTGGCCGGATGGTTGAAGATCGAAGATAAGTGGGAGGAGTAAGAGTATCACATGAACTGGAAAGAGAAGAAGGCAGCACGTTCTTTTTTTAGTTCCAGTCGCATATTTACTGAATTGCCCTAAATATTTAAAAAATAAAAAAAGAAAATCGAATTTAACTAACGGATTTCCGACCAAATTTCAAATTTGTTGATTTCCGTTGTTAAACCGTTGGTATACTCTAATGGATTACCGACCAATTTTATTCTGTTGCTAAACCGTCGTAAAAACATCGCAAATATCCTAATAATTTGTTTGTCGGAAATCCGTCTCTTTTTCCAACGGATTTTTCCGTCGCTAAAATTCTGTCGCTATTGCTCTATTTATAGTAGTGAGACCCAAAAAGATATAATTAACTATTTTTGGTATGTGTAGTCAATGAAGCCATATATTTCTCAAAGGAAGTGAACCGTAAAACAATATTTTGTTTTACATAATTTTTTAAAAATTTGTATAATTTATATATCGTACAACTTCTACAGTAATTAGTAAGAATATATTATAAAAAGAGTAATATATTTTAGTGCAGGCTCATTGTTTTCGATGATATAAAAAGAACTTCAAGACGACATGTAAATAAATGTTGAAAATCTGGGTTATCAATAAAAAATTTGTTTTCCAAGATAATCAGCAGAATAATATATTTTAAATTTCAATATAAAATGTTTTTTACTTTTATTTCTTACGATGAGTTGGAGTCTATTTGTCAAACAACCTTATTTTAAATCATGGAGGAAAAAAAAGTTGAAGTGGATTAGCTAGATTTGTCTTTTTACAATAAATATTTTTCCTGTGGAAATTAAATGCATGCAATATACGATTTTCAATTTATTTTAATCGTTTTAACTATAGTAACAACATATTTGAGACTAAATGAATGTCCGCGCGTTGCGCAGAAGCATATCTATATAGTTGAAATCTTAACAAATATATGTTTTTTTTAATATAACAATATTATTGTTGTTGAATTTGAAATAATAATTTGTATATTAAGTTGATATAATATATTGATTATTTTAAATTATATGATAATCTATACACATAATAAAACTGCATAATCTCAATCTTTTGAACTACCTCTACCTACGTGTTACTCATGAATAAAATTAAATATAATATATGGTTTAATGTTATTTATAGTTGTTGTTGTTGTTAATTAATTTTTTAAAATTTATTTGCTTAACATTTCAATTTCTATCATTGTAATTATTTAAAACATCAAACAATTTTTTTTTATTTTAAAGATAACAATATAATCATTATATATATTTATTTTTAACTATTGTTATTATAAGTTATTTTAAGTTACTTATTTAAAAACTTTTAACGATTATAAAAATATATTTAGAAAATATTTTAGTTAAACTTATATTACAATTTAATTTTTGCATTTATCACTATAATATATCACTTTTAACTATTAACAAAATATTCTTTGAGTTTTTTTAAGTGAAACTGAAAATTATATTGAAGTTAACCCTGTAATGTTATATTTAAATTAACAAATTAAGTATTTTGTCGAAACTGTTCAAAAGTTGTAGCTTTAAACTGATAATGGTTTATATACAACAACATATTAAATCTAATAAATTAAGTATAATATGTTAAAAGTTAGAGACATAACTTTGTAAGTAGAAGTAAAAATATTATTTTAATATTGAAATTTAGTTTATTTATGATTACACTTTAAGTTTGATATTTATTTAACCTTATTAGCCAACTTATAATCATTATTAGAAATACACTAAAATTTATCACTTTTAACTTTCTACAAAATATTCTATAGATTGTTTAAGTTGAAATAAATTTATATTTAAGTTGATCCTATAAGGTTATATTTAAATTAATAATTTAAGTATTTTATATATATTGTTCAAAAGTTGTAGCTTTAAAATGATAATAGTTTACATATAACAACATATTAGACGTAATAAATTAAGTATAATATGTTAAAAGTTAAAAACATAATTTTATAAGTAGAAGAAAATATATTCTTTTAATATTGAAATTTAAAATATATATATATATATATATATATATATATATATATATATATATATATATATATATATATATATATATATATATGATTAAACTTTAGATTTTATATTTATTTAACCTTATTAACCAATTTATAATCATTATTAGAAAGAAATTGAAAAGTCATGAGAGTTTCAAATGAATGTGGTGAAAGGAAAAATAAAGGGGGGGTTTCAAATGAATAAGATTCAAGAAAAAATGCTAGCTTTATAAGTATGTATGATTAGTCATTTTGTTTAAGGAGAGATAAAGTGTATAAAATTGAGATATGGTATAATATACTATGTTAATCGCACATTTAATACACATATAAATGATAAAATTTACGTGATCATGACCTATCAACTAACTATCTTTACCTAGAATTCTCAACTACTCAACTTTTTTGGTTTAAAATTCATTACGTCGGTTGGAGCATCATCCAGCATGCAATCCCAATATAATACGTGATTGGCACAACCACATTAACCTTAATTCAAGTTTAATATCTCGAGGCAGCAATGGAGAAGACTACCCTGTGGGTTTTTTATATCTTTCTTTTCTCTTCAAGTTTTCTAGGCCAAATCCATGCCGGTAACAAACAAACACAAGCTCTTAACCATCTTTACACAACTAAATGGTCTCTTAATTCAGCTATTGACAACAGCCATTTCAACTCGGTTGAAGACCTGAACAAAGGTATCACTGTTAATTCTTCCTCGTGATAATGAAAAATATTTTGCTTTATAATTGTTGTAAGTCGAAAGTAAACCGACAAACCAACTAGAACTAGAGCCAATACTTGTATTATACATAATGTTAGGGCACTTAAAATAAAATACCAAAATGCTTATAATCCAACGGTATCCGGTGTTTTCCTCTCTCCTTGAGGTCGATGATTCAAATCCCGTCGTGGGTATAAGTGAAACTAATGAGTAGTTTAGGTGTATATTAGATTTGTCATTAAAAAAACATTAAAATAAAGTCGATTGGTCTTATTTCGCACGAGTTAAGTTACTCTTAGTTAATAGCCAAAAATGAATCGTGAAAAATAAGTCACACTTGAGTATTTTTGTAACAACGTGAATTTTCAAAATAATTTTTCATTTTTAAAACATTCATTCATTCATAAATAATGTCAAACACATTGTATCGAATGTTATTATCACAAAACATTTCCCCAGAATCTCTACAAAAACTCCAATGCGTGTGTGTATGAATCATGCCGACGCCTTCCCGCGCTCATCACTAGTACCTGAAACACATAACACAACAACTGTAAGCATAAATGCTTAGTGAGTTCCCTAAAATACCACATACAACACATACACCACTCGAGGCTATAATACGACCCTCCGGTCAATGCGTCTCAGCGGGACCCTCCAGTCCCGTAGCTCGTTGGACCCTTAGGTCCGGTCATAGCTCGTTGGACCCCCCGGACCGGTCTATATCATCATACAACATACAGATATCACATAGCACATAATCTCACACATAACACATAAGACCCTCTGGTCATCGCATAGTACCACTCTAGGTAACGTATAGTGAGAAGACTCACCTCGATGTCTCGGTAAGTATCTGACTCGGAAGAAATGTGATCTAGCCTCCGCCTAATCACATAAAGTAAATACCTCCATAAATACAACTGTACTCAACCCTAAAAGTCAACAAGGTCAACGGTCAAACTTGACCCGACTCGGCGAGTCTACACGTGTCCCCTGACTCTCTTAGACCCTCTATTGGCACGTTGAGCACTTCCCTGGACTCGACGAGTTCCACCTGGCATGAATCGCGGGGCCACCCCGACTCAACTCGCCGAGTCCCAAGAACAACTCGGCGAGTTCCAACCTAAACTCAGACCCCTGACTCTCCCTGACCCACCGAGTTATTCCCCCAACTCGACAAGTCCACTCACTGAGTGATTAACGGGCAACCTTCATACTACTCGCCGAGTCTGTTCTTCGGACTTGGTGAGTTCATGCCATGCACAAACTCAAAACAACTTTTGAGGTCAGATCAGTTCCATACAATCATAGATCTAGCCTCCCCAAGCATGATAATCACGTAAAGTTAGGACCTTGACACACATATAACATAGAAATGGTCCAAAATGGTGATTTAGCCCCAAAAATAACATTCCAAGCCCATGACTTCCAAAATGACTCATACAGCTCCAAGGGTTAAGGTCTCTGGACCTCTTTGGATCCAGATCCAGAACACAACTCGAGAAGGGACCAAATACACCACTTAATCAACCTCTAAAATGGTTAGAAAACCCTAACACTAAGAATCAACACCAAAACTGAAGAAGGTCCGAGAATAATACCTCAATGCAATCTCTATGAGTTCAAAACCACCAAAATCGTACCTCCTTCAGCCTCCACTGGACTTGAAAACTTCCTTCTTGCAAAAACATCCACCAAAGTTCAAGATTGGCCTCTCCTTCCTCACAAACGCTCTAGATCTCTTTAGGGTTTCTCTCTGGGGGTTGGTGGCCGCAAATGACGGCCATAAGGCCCTTTAAATAGGTCTCAAACCCTGGAAATTAGGGTTTCATTAAACAGCGTGGACTCGTCGAGTCCACTCATGAACTCGCCGAGTCCAGCTGTGAACTCACATACGAATTCGCGGCCATACTCGGTGAGTCTAGACGCCAACTCGCCGAGTTCCCCCACAAAACCCAAAAATAAAGGAACAAAATATCATACCTGGAATCCGGGTGTTACAATTTTTTACCTCGTCTCTTCGCTCATTACCAATACAGCCTGCTCCGACTCGCCTCCTTAGTGCCCAAATCTGATTGTTAGTAAAAGTTGCATGTTTTCTGCTCATTTTGAAATTCCACTAGAGATTTTGTGATTTCTACCTCTTTGATTCTCTCACAAACTATGCTAGGGTCTAAAATTTTGATATTGCAATCTTCCAATTATGGTTTTCTGGTCAGACTTAACAAGTAACATCGTCTTTGTAACACCCATAAAAATCATGCCAATTTAAAACTTTTTAAATCACTCAAAAACCAATAATTATTATAAATTTGTTTTCAAAATGGTTTCATGTCAGAGTATCCTAGAATCAAATCATAAAAATATAAGGAGGTGCACGATGATGCCTTCGCCATCCCACAATCATCAGAAGTACCTGAAACCAAATCAACAATTGTAAGCCTGAATCTTAGTGAGTTCCCCCAAAATACCAATGTCATACAAACCATAATTGTATCATATAAACAAACAACATGCATAATGAGCCATCAGCCTGACTGGACTTCCTCGCAGGGCCATCAGTGTAAATAGACCGCTTTTCGATCCATCGGCACGTTTGGACCGCATGTCAGGGCCTTCAGCCTATCCGGACCGCACGCCAGGCCTTCGGCCTGACTAGTATGCCCGACCGGGCCTACAGTCTATCCGGTCCGCCCTGTGTATGTTGGCCTTCAACACAAAGCAGGTCCGCCTCAACGCGACCCCCAAATCAAACAATCATGTGCATATAAATATCATATGCTAGCTAGCATGTACATGTAGTCATACAAATCTAACAGATCACTAACATAGTAACATCCTATAAACAGGATACCGACCTAACCGGTCACTAAAATAGCATTATCCTATATACCAGGATACTAACCTACCAGGTCACTAAACATTTCATCAAGCAATAAACTCGGATACAAATCCAAAAAGGGTCGGTAGTGGTGCCTTCGACTCTGTTAGTATAGTGAGGACAACTCACCTCACAAGTAGCTCGGGATGATAATGTCAAACTCCCCCAAATACAGCTCCAACTCAAACACCTACATCCACCAATGATCCATTCCCATAAATTTCCAAATTACTAAAATACCCCCAGAAGTCAAACTGGTCAACCCTTGGTCAAAGTCAAAGTCAATGGTCAAGGTCAACAGTCCATGTTGACCCAACACGTCAAGTGTAGTCCACTGACTCGTCGAGTTCCTTCAGAACTTGGGAAACCATGAAAACCCCAGTTGACTCATCAAGTTTCCAGATAACTCGTCGAGTCTATGTGGTGTCCATAATGTCGAGAAAACCCTAACTAACTCATCGAGTCATCTCACTGAGTCGTCGAGTCCATACAGAAACAAAAAAATGGCCAATCTTCATCTGACTCGTTGAGTTAACCATGCAACTCGTCGAGTCCCTTTAGTCCATTTCTCATTCAGACATTTTTAAGCTACCCCAAAGCTCCAAATTGTAGATCTAGCTTCCTAGGGTGAAGTTATCACGTAAAGTTGCTAACTTTACATGCATGCAAGGTCTTATAAGTCTTAAAACACCAAAATCGAGTCTAGGATGAGGTTTAGGGCATGGCGAAAGGCGAATACAAGATAAAGTTGATAACTTTATGAATTTAGGGCCTAAAGGAGTCCAGATCTGTGACCATGTCATTGTGACAAGCTCAAACCCAAGAGTGGCTCCATTAAACCCTAAAAATGATCATAAATGTCCATAGAAGAAGATCTAAGCATGAAAAGGTTAAGGTATTAGCTTTATACCTCAGTTTGGTTGCCAAAACAAAGTAGATGATAGATCCACTTCCTACTTTTCGATCCAAGCTCCTCACTCTTCAAGTTTCACTTCTAGAATCAACAAATAACACCTTTCAAGCTCTCAACACACACAATGGGGGTTTAGGTCTCTATCTAGGGTTTCCTCTGGCTGTAGTGATGGTGAGGGAGGCTAGAAACGGCCCATATGTTCTTTAAATAGGGTGCATACCCTAAAATTTAGGGTTTCCATGCACAGCCTCTACTCGTTGACTCGGGATCCTCCGACTCGTTGAGTAGAAGTCATAAATCATGCGGGTTGACTAGGTTGGACACGACGAGTTGGGGCGTCTAACTTGTTGAGTTCCTTCAATAAAATGAATATAAAGCTTTTAAAATTATACATGGGAGTCGGGATGTTACAATTCTCCCCCACTTGAACTAGACTTCGTCCTCGAAGTCTGCTATGACAAACAACTCTGGATAATGCTCCCACATCTCTGCTTCCTTTTCCCAAGTGATCCCCTCCGGTGCTCCCATTGTACCTTTACCAAAGGTACTTCCTTATTCCGTAGAACCTTCACTTTCCTCTCCAGAATGGCCACTGGCCTCTCCATGTAATTTAGGCGCTCATCGACCCGAATATCATCTAACGAAACTATTGTCTCCTTATCTAGTATGCACTTTCGCAATTGCGAAATGTGAAAATGGTTGTGAATTTGACTAAGCTCCTCTGGGAGGTCTAGTCTATATGCCACCTTGCCAACCCTGGTAATAACCCGAAAAGTTCCGATGTATCGGGGACCTAACTTCCACCTCTTCCTGAAGAAAATCACACCCTTCCAGGGTAAGACCTTCTGTAATACCATGTCTCCCGCCTGGAACTCCAGCTCAGATCAACGCCTGTTGGCGTAACTCTTTTGCCGACTCTGAGTGGTCTGCAGCCACTGTCTGATATGCTGAATCCTCTAGTCTGCAGAACTACCTCTATCCGTCCCATCACCATGTGGCCGATCTCACCCCAATAGACTGGGGTGCGACATCTTCGTCCATACAACAACTCATATGGCGGAGCGCCAATACTGGAATGAAAGCTTTTGTTGTAGGAGAACTCGGCAAGGGGTAGATAGGAGTCCCAGCTCCCACCGAAGTCAATAACGCAGGCTCTCAGCATATCCTCGAGAGTCTGTATGGTTCGCTCACTCTGGTCATCTGTCTGCGGATGATAGGTTGTACTAAAGTGTAGTCGCGTGCCCAGTTCCTCGTGGAACTTCTGCCAGAAACGGGAGGTGAACCGAACATCGTGGTCTGAGACAATAGAGACTGGTACCCCATGGCGAGCAATGATCTCGTCGATGTACAAGTCGACCAGCTTCTCGGCCGATGAACTCTCTCGTATCACTAAAAAGTGGGCGCTCTTGGTCAATCGATCCACGATGACCCAAGTAGCGTCGAAGCCCCTAGCCGTCCTCGTTAGCTTGGTGATGAAATCAATCGTGATCTGCTTTCATTTCCACACGGGAATCTCTAGTGGCTGCAGCTGACCATGCCGCCTCTGATGCTCGACCTTAACCATCCAGTAGGTCAAGAACCTTTCAACGTACCATGTGATCTCCTTCTTCATGCATGGCCACCAGTAACTTAGTAAAAAATCCCAATACATCTTGGTGCCCCCCGGTGAATAGAGAAGTAAGACTTACGAGCCTCCTCCAGAACAATCTGTCTGATCCCACCAAACATCAAAACCCAGACCCGACCACAATGGGTCACCAATCCCCGACTATCCTGCACAAACCGGATGTTCTCACCCCTAATCCTCTAAAGCTTCCAATTCTCATGTCGCATACCCTCAGCCTGAGCTTCCCTGATCAAACTCACCAGTGGAGAATCCATTAATATCCTTATATATGTCGTTAGAGTAGAAGATCCAGCTGACTTGCAGCTCAGACCGTCCGCAACCACGTCCGCTTTACCGGGATGGTAAAGGATCTCACAGTCATAATCATTGACCACGTCAAGCCACCTGCGTTGTCTCATGTTCACGTTCTGCTGATCCATGATGTGCCTCAGACTCTTGTGGTCTATGTATACGGTACAACAGACCCCATAGAGGTTATATCTCCAAATCTTGAGAGTGAATACCACAACTCCCGACTCCAGATCATAAGTAGAGTATCTAGTCTCGTGCGGATTCAACTACCACGACATGTAGGCTATCACACGTCCTCTTTGCATGAGGACCGCTCCCAGTACTGTGATGGATGTATCACAGAACACTAAAAAATCCTCAACTCCCTCCGGGAGAGTCAAGACTGGAGCGTCGCAAAGTTGCTGTCTGAGGGTCTCAAATGCCCTCTACTACTCAAGGCCCCACCAGAAATCCACCCCCTTCCTTTTCAAACGAGTGAGGGGTACTGCAATCTTGGAGAAATTATGTATGAATCCCCGGTAGTACCCTACCAATGCCAAGAAGCTCCTGATATCCAAGGGAGATTTCGAAACCTCCCACTACATAACCGCCTCGATTTTGGCCGGATCGACCAAAATCCCCTCCTGTTTAACAAGATGTCCAAGGAACTGAACCTTTCGTAACCAAAAATCGCACTTCGAGAACTTGGCATAAAGTCATTATCGCCTCAAAACTCCCAATAACTCCCGAAGATGCTCCTCATGTTGCTATCGGGTCTTGGAGTACACCAAGATATCGTCTATAAACTCGATGATCGAGCAATCAATTGTCGGTCTGCAGACCCGATTCATCAGGTCCATGAACACGACCGGCGCGTTGGTGAGCCCAAACGACATCACCACGAACTCGTAATGTCCATAACAAGTCTGGAACGTGGTCTTCTCCATGTCTTCCTCTCTAACCCTAACCTGATGGTACCCTGACCTCAGGTCTATCTTGGAGAACCAAGATGCCCCCTGCAACTGATCGAAAATATCATCTATCCTCGGGAGTGGATAACGGTCCTTCACCGTTAATTTGTTGAACTCCCGGTATTCGATGCACATCCGGTGTGAGCCATCCTTCTTCCTAAAAAAGAGAATCGGCAATTCCCATGGAGAACTGCTCAGACGAATGAACTACTTTCCTAGCAGTTCCTATAGTTGTGATGACAACTCCTACATCTCTGGTGGTGCCAACTGGTACGACGCCTTGGGGATAGGAGCGGCACCTGGCACTAGGTCGATCCTAAACTCGACCTGCCTCGTTAGAGGCACTCCGGGTAACTACCACCCGCTGACCCTCACAGTCGATCATGACATCGAAGCGACTAAGCCAATCCATACCCACAATCACACATACATCCCCCATGGGAATCGGAATCAAGTCTATCAAGAAAGATACCCCGAAGATCTCCAACACGCAACCCCGATAGACTGAAAAAGCGGAAATCCCATGCTCATTGGCGATAGAGACTCGCAACGGACACTCTAGTTCTCTACTGGCAAACCGTACTCTCTACTGAATGACTGAGAGATGAATGACCGACTCGCCCCCGAGTCGAATAATACCAGAGTAGGTAAGGAGTTCACTAAGAATGTACCTAACATGGTACAACACATATAAGCATAAAACAAATATAATCGGTAAGATAGGGGATAGAAACATACCAGCAACCACGTCTAGTGTTGCCCTGGCCTCCTCTGCCGTAAGCTGGAAGGCGCGTCCTTGAGCCCTCGGGGGCGCTGATCTACCTTGACTCTTGTCAGTAATCCTCAATGTAGCCGGCACTAGAGCCTGCACCGGCCTGGCAGCGAGCTACGGACGGTTGGTCTTCATGTGACCAACCTTATGGCAGTGGTAGCAGATCCTCATATCCTAAGCCGAGGCTGGTTGGCGATAATACCTTGAAAAATGCCCCTCCTTGACGCATTTGTGGCACGCACTACTCGATCTACAAACCCCCGAGTGACCCTTCCCGTACTTGCCACAAGTGCAGCCCTGCTGACCTCCCGACCTAGAATTAGCGGTCTTAGACCGCTTTGGCGTCGGCTGCGACTGTGTCGGGGCCTGTCTCTGCTCCCATAATTGTAACTCGATCTTAAGCTCACACCACCTAACAGCCTCCTGTAACTCCAGCAGTGTATCACAGTGATAAGTAACAACAAACTGACGGATGTCAGTCTTGAGCATGCTCAGATAACATGTCATCTGAGCCTGCTCAGAAGCAAACTCGAGTCAAAACATCGCCTTCTCAGTGAACATACGGGTGATCTCTGTCACCGTCTCCATACACTGCCTCAAATCCAGAAACTCCTGTGCCACTCGCTCGCGCTCAACCCGTGGAATGTAGCGAGCGCAAAACATATCCCTGAACTGCTCAACCTCCACTAGTCCTTTGCCCCGAACCTCAGCAAGTTCAGGGCACATCTAAACTTCTGGTCAGCAGGACATGAGCATGTGAAGAAACATCCCTCCACATCGAATAGCCACCTCATGGCTATAATCGGGTCCTGAATCCCCTCAAAAGTTGGGGTCTTCGTGTTATCGAGGTCCCAGTACTGAAAACCCCGATTAGCTCCTCCCCTACCGTCGTTATAGTTGTTGAAGCTGTTGCGACATTCGTCTTAGCAATGGCTGTATAACACTCATCAAAGTACTCAACCATTGCAGTCTTGATAGACCCAAACATCTCTGAAAACTGTTCCAAAATAGAGTAGCAACCTGATCATGCAGGATCTCTTGAATACTGGTGTCCAGTTCATCTGACCTCATCTGACCAATGACCGCGGGCACTGTGGGTCCCTCCTGACCGCCATCTCCTGATCCTGATCCGGATCTAGTCACAAAGTGTCTAGTAACCACCATGCAAAAAAATATACAAGGAAGATATCAGACATTCCATATAATAATCCGGGAACCAACTCCCAACAAAGCCCTAGGGGTTGTGACTTCCTTGCTACATGTACGGGTCTTATGCTTTCATTAGTACGGGCCCATACTACCTTCCACGCCTACCCATATTTGTCTCAAGTATCATCACAACGCCCTAACAATATATGTAAGCATGGTGCACGCTCAATCCTCACTCCTAGAGGAAGGCTAACTATCTCATAACTGGCCTACTGACCCCGCACAACCCACCAATGAAACTTCCACCAACCCTGCAGCACTCGTGTATGCTAACCATACATAATGTTGGACCATATAGACTTTCGAATACCTGATCCTACCCTAAGCCCTTCATCAAACATGATGAGAATTGTTATCGAGATTTGAGAAAGCAAAGTTTGATTTGAGTAATTGAAGATTTAGAACACGAAGAGTAAATATTAATCAGATCTCATATTGATAAAGACTGATTACAACATAAGCAGAAAAGAGATATCTGTTACGAAAAAGTCTCTTCCTACTTCTAACCTCAGTCCCTATTTATAGGGAACATGAGTGTACAAAAAATATACTAAGTCTAGACATTTCACTTCTCATAAAGATGACTTAGTAAAATAACATAAAATGCGAAACTATACAAAACACTATATTCGACTTTTACAATTTTACATCTACATTCTCCCCCTTTGTAAACAGTCAAAGTTATTCATCCCATAAGCTTTTGCACAGCTGAGTGGATTGTCTTTCGCACTTCTCCATACCAAGAGATCACCTTCTTGAGATCTTTCTTGTCTCCTTCATTGTTCTTCTTGCAATTGTTCATACGAACAATAAAGTGCGTATATTGCGAAGAATTATATCTTTCAATCTCTGAGACTTTAAACAAGAACTTCTTAGGTTTCCCTTTTGTATCTCTTCCAGAAAACACCATGTCGAACGGTTTCAGGCATATTTCCCCAACAACATATTTCGATAATGCTGATTGAGATAAAGTTTCTTCCCAAGGAACGTTCACTTTTCTTCCCAACACATTAGTCAGTTCTTCATCTGTAAGAGCCAAACAATCGAAGTAGTTGTCAATGTATGTCTTCACATGTGCGAAACCTATCTTGAACACTTCAGTCTCAGATCCTTTGAGATTATTTTCTTCCATATGCTTCAAAATCAGAGCCACTTGAATTAAATCATTGCAGTTCATCAGAGGAAAATCAGCTACCGTGAAGTCATACTGCTTGTTGTCTGCTCGGATAACAAAATAACAAAAATTTTGAAGCATGTCTTCAAACAATACATCTTTCTTGATTGTCAGTACCTTTTTGATCTTCATTAAAGACCAAACTTCATCTGGATTCTTCCCCAAGACAGCATGAAATCTGATTTTCATGTGTGTATAATCATCAGGATTATCAAACTTCTCACTAATCTTGTATTGAGCAGTGATGAATAGCATTTCATTGATTGGAAAATCCAGCTGACAATTGTCTGAATTCGCAATATCATAACTTCTCTTTGGCTTCTTCTCGAATTCGTACATTTCCCTTCCGACAACTTTTGACTCTATAGTTTCGTAAGATATTGAGGTAGATTCGCATATGTTAACATGGTCCTGGCTGCTTCGCATAGAGATCGATTTCTTCTTTCAACAACACCATTTTGTTGTGGAGTATATGGTGATGAGAAATTATGCGAAATGCCTTTGCTTGTGAGAAAAATATCAAGAGTTTGATTTTTAAACTCAGAACCATTATCACTTTTAATTTTTCGTACATTCTTCTTCAGACTAAGTTCAATCTTTTTGATAAAATCAATCATCGTCTGAGCAACTTTAGATTTCAACCTGAGAAAAAACACCCATGTGAATCGAGAGAAATCATCTACAACAACTAAAATATACCACTTTTTATTGATTGTTGCAACAGTCGACGGTCCACATAAGTCAATGTGAAGAAGTTCCAATGGTTCTACGATTTTTGAATCTATCACAATCGGATGACCTTTTCGATGTTGTTTTCCTTGTTCGCAAGCTGCACAAAAAGAATCATTGTCAAATTTTAGTACTGGTAACCCTCGAACTAAATCTTCAGTGACAAGTTTATTAATATTTCGAAAGTTCAAGTGTGACAATCTTCTATGCCAAAGCCAGCTGAGATCATTAGATGCTTTTGATAGTAAACACACAGCAGGTTTTCCCACAATTGGTTTGATGTCCAGTGTAAACATATCACCATATCTTTTGGATTTGAGAAGTATTTCATTTGACTTCACATTTGAAATGATACTTCCTTCTTCATTAAATACAACTCGATTTCCAGTACCAACAACAAGTTGTGACACGCTTATCAAATTATGTTGAAGTCCTTCAACATAAGCAACTCTGTTCACAGTAAATTTTCCATTTGTGACTTTCCTATAGCCTTTCACTTGACACTTGTGATTATTCCCAAATTTGACAACTCCAGCATTTTCCAAACTTCTATAATCTCGCAAGTTTTCCTTTCTTCCAGTCATATGACGATAGCAACCACTATCAATATACCATTTCGTATCATATTGCTCGTCACACATCACCTGCATTTATTGAAAGAATTTAGGAACCCAAGACTTGTTGGGTCCATCATTAGTAGAATGAAACAAATTCTTTGAATTTAAAAACCATGTTTTCACTTTGTTTGTGACAGAATCCATTATATCAACATCATCAGATCTAGATATTGAGATATAGTCGTTCAATAGTTTTGGATTTCCATTGATTGTAATCTCACCCTTCACAACATTCGCATTTTTGATAACTGGTTTCCATTTTTGAACTGGAACTTGCGAATTATGAGATGTTGAACTAGCAGTGGAAGAGTTATTTGCGAACTTATCAAATGCATTCTTGATTTGTTGCTCTGAAAACATCCCACTTTGATATTTTCTTCCTTTCCCTTCAAACCAACGATTGATCGTACTTACATCAGATTTTCCTTTTGTATATGAAACTTTGGTCGGTTTTGAGACTGAAGGATTTGGAAAATTTGGTTGTTTTAGTGAAAATTTCACCTTTGCTTGAGTTGAATTTTTCAAACTTGATGAAGTATTCGTGAATTTGCCAACATTTTGAAACTTTTGATTATTTGCAAATTTTTGCGAATTCTTAAATTTTCGATTGTTGTCATATTTGCGAACATATGAAATTTTGTCAACAGAATTTATTGGTTTATGAAAACTTGAATCTGTTTGTTTATTTTTGCTTTGAAATTTTGATGATGTTCTTTTTGAAATTTGTTCTTTTTCAGCTCTTGGTTTGTCATTAGACACAACTTGCCAGAAAATTGCTTTCCTTGCTTTTCTTTTTGAAACATTATTTTCTGTTGAATAATTTCCAACCATCAATTTGAATTCATGAGAATTTAATTTTACTTCAGACTTTGGTTTTTCCACTTTTTCAAAAATTTTGTTTGGTTTTTCACCTTTAACCACCCATTTTTGTAATGATTTTTGTTTTTGAAACACATAAGAATTTTGAGTTAAATTGTTTGCTTCTATGTTTTGATTTGCGAAAAAACCTTTTGTGGTTGACTTTAGATTATCTTTTTCAATCATTTTGTTGAATTCAGGATGAACTTTCTCAGCATTTCCAGTAGTGACAAAAACTTGATTTGGAAAAATGGTTTTATCAGTACATACAAAATTTGGATATACCACAGTGTTGGTTTCCAAATAATGTGCGCCTTTGTCATTTAAAATTTTGTCAAATTCTTTTGTATTCTCAAACACTTGATCAACCACAACTCGTGGAGGTATTTCATGTGAATCTTTCACTTCTTCTTTGTTCTCATCAGTATCATCAGATTTCCAGCTTTCAACTTCCACATTATCAAACTTACAATGTTGCGAAGTTAAAGGTTTATCAATTTCATCCTCTACTATCGAATCAACTATTATTTCTTTACCTTGGATCTTAGATGTGATATTAATGATTAACAATTGAGAACAATCAACCTCTTCTTCCTCTTCTATCTCACTGATTTCACCTCATATTATCTGAATTGTCATCAATATCAGCATAATTGAATTGAGAAGCAAGAGTTGAAGTTTTTGTTTTCTTTAAGATTTTCACTTGTTCACTCTTTGTCAAACTTTCATTGACAATGTTAACCAACTCATCAGCATTCAGAAATTCATCAATTTTGACAATACCGTATGGCTATCTATCATCAGGTATTTTGTCAAATTGAGCAATTGTACTTTCGCAATCATAAGAAACAACATCAACTTTTTCACGTTCATACTCAAGAAAAGGTAAAAGTTTCTTATGTTGTTCTTTGCTAATGTCAGAAGAATGATGTAAAGCAGTTAACTTTGCATACAATCGTTTGGCCGAATTACAATATATGTTCCTTTGTGCTAGTAACAACCTAAAATCATTTGTAAGATTATTCCTATCACAATCTATATTTTTGATTTGCATTTCAAGTTTTTCTACTCTGCTCCTCTTCATTTCTAATTCTCTCCGTGTCTCACCTAGTTGCATACTTAATTTCTAAGCTTCAGTACTAGCAGACACAATAACATAATCAAAATAAGCCACAGTTTCATCAAATGAAACAATTTAAACATCATAAGCAGATAAAGGAATATTAAAAGATTCAAGTATTGTACGTACCTTGGTTGTCATGGGTGATTTGTCTGTGGATTTGGATACGAAGCACCTTCCTGAAATTTCCTCTTCGCAATCTTTAAAACTTGCGAACATTGCTCCATGTGTGGGATGCCTCATTTCCTCGTCATCAGATCCTGAAGACCAGATCTGATACGTACCACTCTCTTCATTAGCAGATTCACCCTTTGCAACTAGAGACATTCCTTTTGTCTTAGCGCGCAACTCTTCAATCTTTTCAGAATAGTATGCTTCATCTTTAACTTTTTCTTTCTTCTCTTCTTTCTTTCGCAACATGCAATCGCCTGCGAAGTGATTCGCACCATTGCAGTAATGACAGTAAATTCTTGAATCACCTTTCAGCTTCTTCTCTTCTTTCGCATCTTTTTGTTTCTCACCAGCTTTCTCCAATTTCTTCCTCTCCTCCCCTCCAGTTCTTGTGACTGCATTCTTCACATCACTAGTCTTTCCTTTTGGATTAAAAGGCTTTTTGAAAAACTTCTTAACTCTGTTGTTTGAATAGAATGCCACGACTTCATCATCAGAGTTCATCAAAAATCCTTCTTCATCTGAACCATCTTTTTCATTAACATCAGTTTCTGATACCTTTGAAACAAGAGCCAAAGGACCTCCAATACTTTGTTTTGATTCTTCATACATTTCTGAAACTTCACATTCATGTGTTTTCAATTGATTGTAGAGATCATTCAATTTAGTTGTATCAAAACTCTGTTGACACTTAATCATCATGCTCACACTTCGCCATTCCTTGCGAAGACCCATAATGAAAGTTAAATTGAACTCCATGAGAGACCTAGTGATTCCATACCTATTGCAGCGAAACATAAGCTCATTCAGACGATCATAGTAATTTTCAAGAGTTTCTGCATCCTTTTGTCTGAATTCCTTCAGTTCAACTAGACATTGCTTCACAGAGTTGATCTTCGTCTTTTCGCTACCTTGATACTTCTCTTTTAGAGTGTTCCAGATCTCCTTGGCTGTTTTACAACTACGGATGTAATTGTAAACCACAGGAGGTAGAGCACCTCTTAGTTCCCTCATGCACCTCTTTTCATTATTCTTCAACCGTTTTTCTTGATCAGCAACTTCAGTAGATGTAGTAGATGAACCAATTGGTTGAACATTAATAGGAGTTTGCACTGTTCCATCGATACAATTCCAAAGTTATTCATCAATTCCATTTAAGTAATCTTCCATTCTATCAGCCCACTGATCATAGTATTCTGGAATTAACATCGGAATTTTGGTTGAAGAACCAAGCAAATGAGAGAAGGAAGTCATTGTATTCATGTTGAAGTTCGCCATTGATGAACACATAAATTTTCAGAAAGCTTGAAAAACTTGATGAAATAGAGAATTTAATCAATTGAATTGATCACAAATCACTAATCGATTACTCGACTTAACAATTCAAAGACATAATCAATTCAAATCTGAAGATCAAATGTGATTTTCGAAACCAAAATGCGCGGAAAATTTTGAGTAAAGTTGCAACTCAAAAAACAAATGATTCTAACACGAAAATCAGATCGAAGCAGTTTGAATCTTGCTCTGATACCAATTGATGAGAATTGTTATCGAGATTTGAGAAAGCAAAGTTTGATTTGAGTAATTGAAGATTTAGAACACGAAGAGTAAATATTAATCAGATCTCATATTGATAAAGACTGATTACAACATAAGCAGAAAAGAGATATTTGTTACGAAAAAGTCTCTTCCTACTTCTAACCTCAGTCCCTATTTATAGGGAACATGAGTGTACAAAAAATATACTAAGTCTAGACATTTCACTTCGCATAAAGATGACTTAGTAAAATAACATAAAATGCGAAACTATACAAAACACTATATTCGACTTTTACAATTTTACATCTACAAAACAAGAACAGGAAATAGGGCCAAACCAAACATTCTCAGGCTATAAGATCTTAATTATGTACAGTCGTTATGCATACACTAAGCAACTGCGATAATGATGTCAATTTCATATAAGGAAAACCCTAGGCTATCAGGCATCATATAATCATGCAATTCTATCCTGCAATACCTGAAGATCCTAGCCTAGTATTAGCATGTTGTTCTAACATATCACAAAATCAAACAATTCGTAAGGTATTTTGGGGTCTACTAACTGGCTCCAGATGATCGTACACTAGCATCCTCCTTTACTATTTTGAAAACCATTTGAAAAATTATTTTAAAATCTTGTCCTTAGTTTGAGACTGGATACACACGAGTGTTTCCTCCAATTCACTCAAACCAGGGCTCTAATACCAACTTCTAACACCTATAAAAATCATGCCAATTTAAAACTTTTTAAATCATTCAAAAACCAATAATTATTACAAATTTGTTTTAAAAATGGTTTCATGTCAGTGTATCCCAAAATCAAATCATAAAAATATAGGGAGGTACACGATCACGCCTTCGCATTCCCGCGATCATCAGAAGTACCTGAAACAAAATCAACAACTGTAAGTCCGAAGCTTAGTGAATTCCCTCAAAATACAAACGCCATACAAACCATAACTGTATCATATAAACAAACAGCATGCATAATGAGCCATCAGCCTGACTGGACTACCTCACAAGCCCATTAGTCTATCTGGACCGCTCTCCGAGCCATTGGCACGTCTGAACCGCCTCTGAGGGCCAGCGGCCTGACTAGTATGCCCTACCGGGCCTGCAATCTATATGGTCCACCCTGGGTATGTTGGCCTTCAGCACAAAGCAGGTCAGCCTCTACCCAACCCCCAAATCAAACAATCATGTGCACATAAATATCATATGCTAGCTAGCATGTACATGTCGTCATACAAATCTAACAGATCACTAACATAGTAACATCCTATAAATAGGATACCGACCTAACCGGTCACTAACATAGCATTATCCTATATACCAGGATACCGACCTACCAGGTCATTGAACATATCATCATGTAATAAACCTGGATACAAATCCGAAAAGGGTCGGCATTAGTGTCTTCGACCCTGTTAGTATATTAAGGACAACTCACCTCACAAGTAGCTCGGGATGATGATGTCAAACTCCCCCAAATACAGCTCCAACTCAAACACCTACATCTTCCATAAATTCCCAAATTACTAAAATACCCCCATAAGTCAAACTGGTCAACCCTTGGTCAAAGTCAAAGTCAATGGTCAAGGTCAACAGTCCATGTTGACCCAACACGTCAAGTGTAGTCCACTGACTCGTCGAGTTCCTTCAGAACTTGGGAAACCGTGAAAACCCTAGTTGACTCGTCAAGTTTCCAGATAATTCGTCGAGTCCATGTGGTGTCCATAATGTCGAGAAAACCCTAACTAACTCATCGAGTCATCTAACTGAGTCACCGAGTCCACACAGAAACCAAAAACGGCCAAGCTTCATCTGAATCGTCAAGTTGACCATGCAACTCGTCGAGTCCCTTTAGTCCATTTCTCATTCAGACGTTTTAAAGCTACCCCAAAGCTTCAAATTGTAGATCTAGCTTCCTCAGGTGAAATTATCACATAAAGTTGCTAACTTTACGTGCATGCAACGTCTTAAAAGGCTTACAACACCAAAACCAAGTCTACGATGAGGTTTAGGGCATGGAGAAAGGCGAATACAATATAAAGTTGATAACTTTATGAATTTGGGTCCTAGAGGAGTCCATATCTGAGACCATGTCCTTGTGACAAGCTCAAACCCAAGAGTGGCTCCATTAAACCCCAAAAATGACCATAAATGTCCATAGAAGAAGATCTAAGCATGAAAGGGTCAAGGTATTAGCTTTATACCTCAAATTGGTTTCCAAAACAAAGTAGATGATAGATCCACTTCCTCCTTTTCGATCCACGCTCCTCACTCTTCAAGTTTCCCTTCCAAAATCAACAAATAACACCTTTCAAGCTCTCAACACACACAATGGGGGTTTAGGACTCGATCTAGGGTTTCCTCTGGTTGTAATGACGATGAGGGAGGCTAGAAATGTCCCACAGGTTCTTTAAATAGGGTGCAATAACTAAAATTTTAGGTTTCCATGCACATCCTCTACACGTTGATTTGGGGTCCTCCGACTCGTCGAGTAGATGTTGTAAATCACGTAGGTTGACTAGCTTTCACACAACTAGTTGGGGCCTCCAACTCGTCGAGTTCCTTCAATAAAATGATTATAATCCTTTTAAAATTATACCTGGGAGTCAGGATGTTACAGTCTTCAACATGCATAGCCTATTAGAGTTAATCCAAACTTAGTCAAAATCACATGATAGTCTTTAGGGGTATTTTAGTCCTTTTGGATTTTCTTTATTTCTTTAGGAGTTTGACTTAGTAAACGCCATGTTGGCAGTTACTTTGTTAGCGGGTACAAGTTCCAGCTTCATCAGATAATTTTTATTTATTTATCAGCTTCTTCATGTGCTATTTTAAAATAAGAGAATAACTAGAAAATTGCCGCAAAATTTCTTTGTTTTTTCCTCTGTTTTGAAGATTCGTTTTTGGTATGTGATTGACATTCTGTAATGTCCCAAAAATACTAAGTAAAAATTTCATTTTTCAACCACCATAATCATTCAATTATTTTCTCAAAAGACATTCAGAGTTAAATGTGTTCTCAAACATCAGATGTGGAAATAAAACTTCAGGGGGATGCAGTGTGATCAAGTCGGACCCTTCCCGTTGGAACCTGAAGTAACTGAAACACTTAAAACACGAAACCATAAGCACAAAAGCTTGGTGACTTCCCAAAACACCACATACCCTTAGTCTACCTTCCAAAATGTTGTGATCCCACCATACAAGTATTGTGACTCCACCACAGTCTTTCATACAAATGTTGTGATCCCACCATAGTTTTTCATACAAATGATGTGATCGCATCATAGTCTTGCATGCAAAAGTCACAAATATAATTTAGCATACAATGACCCCCCCCCCCCCATATCCTACATACTATAGTGAGAAGACTCACCTCATACTCAAATTCGAATACTATATCTCATATAGTTGTGAAATTAGTGTTATGCCTCAACTAGCGAAACACCCAAGGTCAACCTTAGTCTACCTTCCAAAACTAATAATTTGTGCAAAAGTAAATTGGGTCAAAAAGCCAACGATTAACAGTCAAAGTCAACTCAGAAGGCCACCATACCGTCGCTAACCCCTGGCCACATTGTGGCAGCTAAACGCCAAATCAGTCGTGTAAACCTCATTCACTACATCGTGGTGAACACCTTGTCACATCGTGGTTTCTTATCCTGTGTAGATTAATGGATTAAGGCTTTAATCCATTAAGCCATTTGCTTTAACTTTAAAGAAAGCTTCTTAGGACCCTAAAGGATCATAAAAATATGAACTTTATGGACATACATGACCCATGTATGTCCTTCACTCAGACTAGGTCAAATAGTAAGAAAATGACCTAAATCCCATGCATATCTCTCAAAACACTCTAAACTTCTAGATCCAGAAGATATAATGATCAAGGGATGTCGGTTAGTCATAAAGTTGCTAACTTTATCCCACACAATCACCCAAACTTCAACCATAGAACAAAATATGCTAAATAACCTGGATTTATAAGAAATGAGCCAAAAAGACCAAGCCTCGAAGGCTTACAATGATCTAAAAGATGACACCAAGGGTGGATATGAGTTGCTTGATGGTTCATTACACTAGAACTTGTTCTTCGTCCTTCAAAGATCACAAAAATCACAAAAAATGAGCTCAGAATCTTGAAAGGATGATAGGGTTTGATCAAGTCTTTCAAAGGAGTGATGGAGGCTGAAGGTGGACAAACCCTATAAATCACATCCTCCAAATAAGGCCTTAAGCTCAGAAATTTAGGGTATTGCACTATGGCGCCGCCACATCGTGGCGACTTAAAAGATGTGTAACTCCTGTTGATTTGTCATGTCATGGTGATCATGCATCACCACGTCGTAGCCATCCAAATTTCACAAAATTAAATTAATTTATTCATGCCTAAAACTGATTGTTACATATTCATGTGTGTTTTTCTCTCACATCTGGTTTCAAAGATCCAGACTGATTTTCTCATAGTGAATGCCCAAGTATATGCCCCGTAATACCATGGGTTCCTCCTCTAAGAACAAAGACAAAGATGGACATATCACTCTTTAAGATTTGATGTTCGCCAAAAACAATTACACAGCTTGTGTAATCATGATGAAGGTCTTTATGCAAGCACAAGACGTCTTGGATGCTGTCAAGCCTACATATCCGAAAGACGATGTAGAGGTACACACAGATAAAATGGCAATGACAACCATTTATCATGGAATACCAAAGAAGCTCTTGTTGTCATTGATGGAGAAGGAATCAACAGAAGAGGCATGGGAACCCTTAAATGGGGGTGGAAAGAGTGAAGATTGCAAAAATGAAAACATTAAAGGCGGAGTTCGAGGCATTAAAGATGAACGAAAGTGACTCGGTTAATGACTTCTCCATGAAGTTGAACAACCTAGTAAACACCATAGGAGCTCTTAGAGAAAAGATTGAAGAGGGAAACGTTATGAATAAGATACCTTTTGTTTTCCCAATAAAGCTTCGAAAATAGAGCAATTTGAAGACTTCAATATGATGTTCGTTGAAGAGGTAACCAGGAGACTAAAAGCTCATGAAGAAAGGATTCGATGGTCAGGATATAATGAAGGAAAGAAGTTGCTCCTTACCTAAGAAGAGTGGAAGGTAAGATTTAAAAAAAAAACGGGTTCTGTGAGTCCTCTCTAAATCAAAGACATCAAGCACCTAATGTAGGAAGTGGACAAGGTCATCAGAGAGGACGCGGTTGTAGTAATTGTGGCAGACGAGGTGGTTGGCATGGTGGTGGGTTGAACCAAGTTCGAAAATAAAGTTGTCATTATACTAAGATTCATGATAAAAGCAAGGATAATTGTAAAAATATGAATATTATGGGCACTATACGTTGGAGAGTCCTAAGACTCATCGTGAAAGAAATCAAGAGGCAAATATTTCCCAAATCCATATAGACGAGCCAAAATTACTATTGGCGATGCACACAAAGGTGTTCCTGAATGAAGAGAACATCACACCCAAGTTGTTAACCCTTCAAATAGATGGGTCAAGCTAAAATTTATGGTACCTAGATAATGGGTCAAGTATGCACATGATGGGAAAAAAATCTATGTTCTATGAATTAGATACGAGTATTAGCGTCCATGTGAAGTTTGGAGATGATTCGATGGTGTTCATAAAAGGTAAAGGGTTGCTACATTTGCAATGTAAAAAAAGGTGAGAAGCAAGTATTGCATGATGTTTACTGCATTTAAATCCTCCACACAAATATTATCAGTTATGGTTAACTTGTTGAAAATAGGTTCAAAATGGTAATGCATGGAGAGTTTATGCGGGTTTACGAAAGCAATAGTGATATTCTCATCAAGGTAAAAAGATCTTCTACTAAACTATATAAAACTTAACTGGAGGTTGTTAAACCAACATGTTTTCTATCCAAACAATTTGATCAGACATTGCTTTGGCACAAGTACCTTGGTCACGTCAAATTTCAAGCTATGAAACTCATGGAAGACAAAGAAATAGTTGTTGGTTTGCATAGTATCATCCCACCAAATCAACTTTGTAACAATTATGTGATCAGTAAATAAGCTCATGCTTCATTCCCTTCGCATGCCAACTTTAGAGCATAAAAGGTTCTATAACCTATGTATGGTGACATTTGCAATCCTATTACACCACTGACACTTGTTAGTAATCGTTATTTCATTCATGTGTTATATGGACTTTCATGTTAAAATGAAATTTGAGGAGCTTTATTACTTCATTAAATTCCATGCACTAGTTGAGAACGAGTCCGAGGAACAGTTTCTCACTTTTATAAGAAATTAGGGAGGGGGGTTTCTTTCGAAAAGATTTGAAGCTTATTGTCGAGAAAATGGTATCAAAAGGCACCTCATAGCACCATACTCACCACAATAAAACGAGATTGTAGGGAGATGGAATCGGGCCATGTTCTAGATGGAGAGAAGTTTTCTGAAAGAAATGAGCTTACATTCTTGGTTTTTTTTTTGGGGGGGGGGGGGCAATCAACAAGCCACTTATATACTTAACTAGGTGTCGACTAAAGTTTTACAGAAACTAACTCCATATGAGGCGTGGTCAGGAAGAAAGCCCAACCTTAAACACTTAAGAGTGTTTGGGTGTACAACATACGTGAAATTCAATACCATGGGTATAAAAAAATCTCGATGATCGGAGAAATGTTGTAATTTATCTTGGGTCAAAACTTGGAACAAAGGCTTACCATCTCTAAACAGGAAAAATAAACATAAGCAGAGATATCAAATTTTATGAAGGAAGAACATGGTTATAGTGTTCTAAAAGTACAAGTATTTCAAGCAGTGGTACAAATAATTAGCCATATATAGAACCTTTATTTTTGAAAATGCAGGTGAAGACCAATGTGATTTTATTGATGAAGAAAGCTACCAAAGCCCACATGTTATCTCAAATGAAGTTTCACATGACCAAGAGGGAGTCGAATTTCCAAGTCCAAACACTTTTACTTTTCAAGATTCGCACACCCACACCACCTTCATACCTAGTTCCTATTCACCATCAATGAGTTTACCTGTAAAAAGTGTTGAATCATCATCATCGACCAATGAAACTGCCCCAAAGATATCGATTGTTATCCGATATTCATGAAGAAACCAAGAGAATCGAACTTGATGAAGAGTTATATTTCTTGGGAATTGAAGAGCCTATAACGTTTGGTAAAGCTACAAAAGATGAGAATTAGTGAAAAGTAATGATGAACGAGGTCGAGGCAATAAAAAAGAATGATACGTGGAAGCTAACGACACTTCCACCTGGCCACAAAGCCATTGGTCTAAAGTGGGTGTACAAATAGAAAAAATATATGAATGGTGATTTCGTCAAACATAAAGCGAGATTGGTCGCCAAAGGCTACGTTCAGCGTTACTAGGACTATTCACTATTTAAATAAAACCGAATTGTCCAATTGGAGAATTTGGATTGGACTATTTGGTTCGGATATTCGGATTTTTGGATTGGCTTTTAGCAAAACCGAATTATTATTTTGGATTTCGGATTAGTTTTGGTTTTTAAAATAAAAACCGAATAGTCCAAAAAAACCGAATTGCAATTTAATTATTTTGTTCTTTTTAATATATATCTTTAATAATTTATAAATTTACTAAATTATTCTTTTAGTATATTAAAATTTTTCATCTATTATAATATTTTAATATGTACTTCTTATCAAAAAAATTGTCTATAAAGTAGTAAATTATAATATATTTTTCTTGATAGTTATTTATAAGTTTTAATTCACAACTAATTAAACAATATTTTTTTAGTTTATATTATAAAATAAGTTAATACTAAAGTTATATATTTGTTGAAATGTCTTAATTCTTGAAACCGAATTGTAAAAAACCGATCCAACTGAATTATAATTTGGTAGGATCGGATCGGATTTGAATTTAGTTTGGACTATTTGGATCTACGTTTTGAAAACCGAAATTAATTTGGATTCACTTGATCAGATCGGATTAAACCGATCCATCCAAACGAACACCCCTAAGCGTTATAGAATCAATTATAAAGAAGTGTTCTCTCTGGTAGCTCTAATTGAAATGGTACACCTTCTACTTACTCTTGCAGCTAAGCAAGGATGATAGGTACATAATTTTGATGTTAAATATTCATTTTTGAATGGCGGACTCCAAGAGGAGGTATATGTATCTTAACCAGAAGGGTTCGTTAAGGAGAAACATCGAGATAAAGTATACCGATTGTATAAAGTCTTGTATGGTTTGCGTCAGGCGCCAAGAGCGTGAAATGCAAAGTTAAATGGGTGTTTGAAGAAGTTTGGGTTCGCAAGATTCCCTTAAGAACATGTTCAAGTAGTCACTAAATTGATATTAATATTAATTAGACTATGAACGATAAATCTATGAATTACCTATGTAAGATCAACACAAACAATAATACTACATATTATGAATAATTAATGCTTTCTAATACAATTAAAGCAACTAATTTTTACCACCTAACTCTAGGATTTTTTCAATCACTAGATCAAGAAATTTAATGTTAGTAACAAATAGATAACAAGTTCATGCAATCAAATTAATCTTTCAATCATGTATGTTGTTATCTCACATAGCCATACTCATTGCAATTGTCTAATAATTAATGGAGGCCATTAGAAATAACATATACCAAATACTAGTATTAAAACCACTTTGGTGAAACGAATTCCCCTTGATGTGCTTCCCCACTTTATTATTCTTATAAAGCAACCAAAAGACAGGACATGAAAAACGACTGCCATCCTCACTTTGTTGATCTTTGTCCATTCACCGAGATGAAGAGACATGTTAGTAAATCACAAAGGGGGCACAAAAATATATAAAGTGGTGTAGAGAGCCTTAGGGAAATAACGAGTTCTAAAAAGAGGACAACAGTGATACAATTATAGGGATGAAATCGAAGCAGCATGTCCAAAGGCGAGTCCTACAACATGGGTAATAGAGATGAAAAATTGAAGGAAGATTTCATATGGGGTGTTTGGTAATTAGTTTTTGGGAGATTTTAGAATCATACATACACCTCCCCCCCCCCCCCCCCCCCCACTCATGAAATCATGAAATCATGGGGGATACACAAGCACTATTACCCTCACATGGTGAATACATTAAGCATTTTTTTAGAGGGGGGGTTACATATAGAAATTCCCTTTTGTTAAACATGTCCTAATAGTAAATTAACTACCTCTTTTAAGTCACGATATTAATTATGGGAAAATGAATGAGAAAAAATGGGAGTTGAATAGGTTTTTACTTATTATTTTTCTTTAAAAAATACACTTATTAGGTATATAAGTTTGAAGTACCATTGATTGGTAATATATTTTTAAACTCTATATAAATTAGCCTAATTTCCATTTCACATCAACGGATGAGGTTACAAGGGGCAACGCCCCAAAACCTAAACAAAATTTTGTATCAGGTGAGACTCCGACCATGCATTTTCCCGCTGAAAACTCATTGATGACATCATGATGATGTAGGTGTCGGTTGTGTCAAGTAACTATCATGTTTTGGCGCCAACTTTTGTTTAACCGGTTTTAACCACCTTTCCCTCAAGTATAAATAACATGTGGATGTGCCAGAAAAAGGGTTGAACATTCATATTCTCGAAATTATATCATAATTTATGTATCTCTCAAGAACACAAACAACAAAGTATTTTTTGTGTTTCTTATTTAGAAGTTCCCTGACTTCTAAATTGAAATTCGTTGGATTATCCCAAATCCGATTTCGTGATACAGACTATAGGGTCAAAATCGTAAATTTTGGAAAGTGATTGTAATCGCGAAATAAACTAAAATCTAAATAAGCTTATTTACAGGGTACAACAACATTAACAGTGTGTGTACTGTCGGATATTTCCACTTGGAGGAGGAAGAAGAGTTTCGATAATTGTGCATTCAAAATAAAGACCAAAACTGTCAAATTTAGCAAAAACAAGGGTAACGCGAGCCCATGTTTTGGTGTCCGCAGCTCGCGCCTATGCATAAGTTTGGTATTTTTGGTCTACCAAATCCAAGATTTGCCCCCCCCCCCCTACACACAGGTAGGAATTATAGTAAAACCATAAACACAAACTTATAAGTCTTTCATACATTCAAGCTTATAAACCTTGTTGAGTTTGATCTTTCTACCAATGTGGGACTCATTCCCACATTCATCTCATTTGCTAAATTTATTCTAAAATACTCATCTTTGAGTATCGATATCTCATTCACATATACTCCATTTTAGACATATAATATATTGTTTTGAAGTTATCACGAAGGAGAACACAAACTCACTTAGAGTTAATTATAAATACAACATATGTTTATATTTTATATATGTCCAAAGTCAGGAAAAATATAAATATTTATACTAAATTTTCCAACAGCTACAACAGTAAACATGTCTTGGAAATATTTATATGAGTGTAAAGAGGGGAATGTTGTATTTAATAAAAACTAAAAAAAATAATAAGAAATAAACCAAGTATCGGAGACTCGGTGAACTACAGAAGGAAAAAAGAATTAAAGCATGAGCTTCAAAAGATAATCACTATGGATTTATGTGCAAGGAAAATGTAATTTCAACTATATTGCTAATTAAATATCAATATGGGTTTATACACAAAGAACAATAAAAAAACAAATGAATAATATTCATATGTGATAAATATTAATATTTAATTATTTATCAATCAAAATAAATAATAAAATGAAAGGTTTATTATGTATATTAAATAAAGAAAAAATAAATAAATAAAAGGTTTGCTTATTAAAAGAAATAAATTGCTTACTATTATAATTGACTAAAGTAATCAAAATAATTAGTTTAGGATTGGGTTTTGACTATTCAATGGCTTGAAGGGTCGGGACGTGTACACGGCAATTTGGTTTGGTTATTAAACAAAACCAAACAATAACCATTACTATCGGTTGATTGCATTTCCATAACCATTGATCAGTTAATAATGGTTTCAATTAATAATCTTAGTCGGTCAATGGTTTTGATTATTGATTAATATTGATTAATCAATAATCTTATAAAAAGTTCTTAAAAAATAGAAAACAAATTTTTATATAAATGAAAAAACAAAAAGTAAATTGTTATAAAATGAATAAAGAGTACTATTTTGTTAACTTACTTGTAATCTTTCATCTATTAATTTAGACAGTTGAACACCATCGTACATGTCCTCCAAACTCCTTAAAACATTTAGCATAAACACCACCATACATTTCCTCCAAACTCCTTAAAACATTTAGTAGATGTCAATAAAATTAGTAAAAAATATTCACGATAAATGTTAAACAGTATCTTATTGATTTTGAAAAACATAGCTGTGTTATAACAAAATTTATTAAGTACTATAATCTTCTCCTACAACCAAAAATCTATACGTAATACATGTGTAGAAAAAACCATTTCTTCTTAAATTGTTAATATCATGGAATTTTAAATTTTGCTTAGATTTTATTTATTTAATATTACCAATAACTTGCAATTTGTTTATAATTAAATATAAGGTTTCGGCAAACCATAACTAAACCATTATTTATGGATTAACAAAAAAACAAAACCGGACCATTTGTTTTAAAAATGGTTCGGTTACTATGATTTAGTTGTATCTATTAATTTGGTTTTGGTTTGATTTTTGGTTATTCTTCCCTATTGAAAGGCATTAAAAAGCTCATCCATTGGGAGCTTATATATAATGAAACTTGTTATGTCATTAAGGTAACTAGTCATACAAATCCTAATTACCTCTTCTTCCTTCCCTTTTGTTGACTATCCTTCCTTTTTGTTGACTATGCACAATATACCCACAACCCTTGTGCTCTTATATTTTTGTAAAGTACAATCAAGGTGGTAGTGTCCTTATTGATCGAAGAAGTAGCATTCGGTGTCTCAAGTTTGCTTGTATGGATATATTGATGAATATATGATGTTTGTAATGGTTCACACCCAATACCCTAAGGAACAATTTTGAGATAAGAGAGAGGATGGAATTTTTGGCTATGACTTCTCAATAGGGTTATCCTTATCTGCTAAGGAAGGTTTCCAGAACCCTTCTAGAACCTCTCCAAAACCGTCCACACCATGGAAGGTTCTGGAATTGTCTCATTTGTTCGACTATTAAACAATTGCAATTTAACCCTTGTACATTTAGTTAATTCTAATTAATCCATAATTAATTTTCAATTAATTTTGTTTAATTCTTAACCATTTCTAATCAATTTATTAATCAAATAGTAAACTAACAAATTATTTTCTCATTCTCTAAAAGTTGTTCCTAGCTATTTCTAGTTATTAAGGGCAACCTAAAAAGAACTTTGCTTTTATTCATAATATTATACAAATTTAGTTAAGACGTTATACACTTTAATCCAACAGTCTCTCACTTGGATAAGTCATCAACTACAATTATTTGTTTATACTTGAATAACTAGCAAAATGTGCTTTCCAAATCCATTGTCGAACACTTATTCAAATCAAGCATTGACCATTAAGTAATTAATTATTCCTTCATTCTACAAGATATAGTATAGACACCAGACATGAATATAAATCAATCTCATAACCCAAGATTCTGTTTCCCGATTTCCGAATTAATGATGACCTTATTAGACTACTACTTGACACATCAATTTAGTCCAGGTTAGGCCCAACACTATAAATTCAACATCAAATCACTGAGGGTCCCAAGGACATTGATGTTTCTTTAATAGGAAAAAGGAATGAATAAACTTTGACTACATAATTACAACCTTTATTTATTATGTCATACACGAAACTACGTTTTATAATATCAATTTACAAATGCACTTACATAATACCAATGCACAACAGACTTGCAACTATAACTTATGTATATTTGCTTGAAGGATAGAAGATATTATCATCTTAGAATTACTCGTGATTGAATCCATGAAGTAATCTCTAAGTATGGATTTAACCAATAATTAAAATCTTCATTTTAAGCACTCATGAGTATAGCAGCAATCTCTATGCAATGTCCAACCTCTGTGACAGTCTTGAATCATTACTCATTCCCTAAGAGTATGAATCACTATGGTATTATTAATACTTAGGAAGTAAACATGCAAAATAAAACACAAGAATAAACAATTGAAAAAGGTAGTACACATACTCATAAACAAATCTCTATTATTTAATCACCAAAAAACAATTACAATTTACTTCGTTGTATTGTTTCAACCTATCAACTAATTACTGAAACTAACATCATATCTTAACCATATTCTCCTAGCATGATCTATGTGCTTGGTCTTGCTCAACGTCATTGTAAAAGGGTTAGTAGGATTATCCTCTAGTGATACTCGATTCACCATGAGGTCTCCATCTTCAACTCTATGTCGTACATAATTGTATTTTGTCATAATGTACCTAGATCTCCCATGATCATTTTGTTCTTTGGTCAAAGAAACTGCACCTTCATTCTCGCAAAATTTTTATAAGGGTTCTTGGTTTGAAGGAGCAACTCTGGGATCACCGATGAAATTCTTCAGCCATGTCGCTTCCTTCGCCACCTTGCTTGTTGCGATGTACTCCGATTCACAAGTAGAATCATCCGCCGTTTTTTTTATTGGAACTCTTCCAAGTCACTGCTACAACATTCAATAGGAATACCCATCTGGTAGCGTTGTAAACGAACCGAACGCTCAATGCACTGTTCGTGAACTGTTCAGCGGGGAGTTCGTTTATGTTCATTTATTTAATAAATAAACAAACATGAATACAATGTTGTTCATTTAGTTAAACGAACAAACATGAAAATGATTTCAATTGTTTAATTATGTTCGTGAACATTCGTTTATGTTCATTTACGTTCGTTTATATTCATTCATTTAGGTTCCTTTCATGTTCATATGAGTTCAATTGTCTTTGCTTACATTAATATATTATATGTTCATATATGTTGAATTATGTTTGTTTATCTCCGTTTGTTTATGTTTGTTCGTTTGTGTTCGTTTAGGATGTTCACGAACATAAACAAACAAACATGAACAATGTAATTTTTTAAACAAACAAACATGAACAAGAAAACTCGTTCGTTTATCTGTTCGTGTTCGTTTGTTTGTTCGACTAACTTAAACAAACGAACTTGAACAAATCCTCGTTCGTGTTTGTTCAATTCATTTATATCCCTACCAGTTGGATTGTGAATAAAAGTTATCTCTATCCGTTTAAAAGTTGGCATCACTGTAACCACTCAATCTTAACTCGTCTTTGCCACCAAAAACTAAAAACATGTCTTTAGCTCTTCGCAAATACTTAAGAATATTCTTTACTGATGCCCAATGGCTTTACTATGATTGTCCTGAAATCGATTTGCCATGCTTAAAGCCTAAGACACATCAGGACGAGTACAAGTTATAGCATACAAAATCGATCCTATAACTGAAACATATGGATTTGACTCATATCATCTATTTATTTATCATTACTGGGACATTAAGTCTTAATTTAGTTGTAACGTCCAAAAAAATTATAGTAAAATTTTTATTTTTAAATCATCAAATCTGTACAACCATTTGTTTAAAACTAATAAGAGTAAATATATTTTCAACATCAGAGTAATACAGTAACAATCGCTCGATCTTTTTAATCTCGGATGCTCAAATGTTCCTCCATTTTCTTTTAAGCACAAGCTCATCTTCTTCAATGATCCATCTATCACTAGCTCACTCTATGAATCATCTCCACTATTTATCAAGCCCAGAATTCTTGTTGTCCTCTAAGTCTAATTGCTTTCCAAAAGTTTCGAATATTCACACTCTACTAGTCTCCTTTAAATCTGCAATTATGCTCAGAAAATTAGAGAGTACCCAAAATAGTCATAAAATAACAAAAGGAAAATATGCATGATGATTAGCTAAATTATGAATGAAATATGCTAACAGTAACTATAAAAAGAAGTAAATAAAATGAAACTATCATTTATATGAAAGGGTGTATTATTAAACTTCTAAGAAGACCAATTTTATTAATTCAATTAACTTTTAATTAACTAATATTTAAATCATCTAAGATTTAATGATTATATTTTAATTAAACTTTTAAATAAATATTTTATAATTAAATAATTATCTTAACTAACTTTTAATTAAATAATATTTAATTTTATCTTCTTCCTTAACTTTGAAATTAAGGTTTATCAATTACCTAGTTTCTAGGTGTTTAAATTTTAGGCAAGTAAAACAACTAATAAGGAAACTATTAATAACCCTAGCAATTTGGAAAAAGACAATAGAGGGAAGGAAAAATCGAAAACCCTATAGAACTACAGATTTTCGAAAAAACAGGTATAACACGACTTTTTTTAGATGTTCACTAATGTGAAAATTATAGACAAAACCCTGGGCTTTGATTCTATGAATAGGTTTTCTAGGTTACATTAAAATTAAATTAACATTATTTACACATCATAAATTACATAAAACAATTTATGGGTACATGCAACCTAGAAATCTATGGCTTTTCTCATAATAGCAACAAACTTTGAAAAACTAATCTAACCTATGAACTATCGAAAATTACAAGATTAGAAGTACATACCTTTTGCTATAATCGATTATAGCAATATATTTTCTTCAAAACATTTATTGGAAAGCTAGCACCAAAAGTATGATGCATCTAATGGCTCACACCTAATACCCCAGAAGGCTAAGGAACGATTTGGAGAGAGGAGAATGGATGAAATTTTTAGCTATGACTTCTCAATAGGGTTAGGGCCGAAAATCCTAAGTCAAGGGGTCCTATTTATAGCTACTAGCATACGAGGATAAAATCTAATTTGAATAATAAAATATTTCATCTTTATCTTATTCAAGTGGTTATCCTTATCGGCTAAGGAAGACTTCCAGAACCCTTCTGGAACCTCTCTAAAAGCGTCCACACCATGAAAGGTTCTAAAATGGTCTTATTTGCTCAATTATTGAACAATTGCAATTAAATTATTATACATTTAATTATTTCTAATTAATCTAAAATTAATTTCCAATTAATTATGATTAATTCTTAACTATTCTAATCAATTTATTAATCAAATAATAAACTAACAACTAAAGAGTCTTTGGCCTAGCGGTAAAGAATGACACTCTCAAATGAGTGATCATATGTTTAAGTCTCACTAGGAGACATAGGTTGTATTTAGGAGTATGTTAATTTGTCGGTTCAAAAAAAAAAAATAACTAACAAATTATTTTCTCCCTCTATGAAAATTGGTCTTAGTTATTTCTAGTTATTGAGGACAATTCAAAAAAAAAAATTATTTTTACATTAGAGTTCATTAAGAAGGTATTTCTTGAAACCCTATATGGTTGGATATTAGTTAATTTACTAAGATTCAATTGATTTTTTTGGGGAATTCAATTCTTATTACATGCCTTTTATTATTTCCATTGCGTTTAATTGCTTAAAAACATTAGGAGTTACGGATTATGTTCTAGACTTTACTAAATTGACACATATGATCCTTCAATTTCTTATTTTCCTTATTTGGCCCGAGATGACACTAAATCTTGACTTGTTTTGATGTTTTACATATTTCCTGTTAACCTAATCAACTTATTTATTAGAAAGTAGTTTATAATATGGTTAAGTGGGTTAAATTAGAGTTTCACATGGTATTTTCTAATAAAATCAAGTCAACTCCTAATTTATTAAACTTTGAGCTAACGTTTATATTTTAACAACTAATATTATTAAATCTATATTCGTTATTAATATTTTTATTAGTTTTTAAGTTTATTTTATTTATTTATATTGTAATTAATAATTTTTTAAATTACCCCTAAAAAAAGACGTTACAATTACCTCCCCTTAAAACGATTATATCCCCCAAAACAGGGCCGGTCCAAATGTATATGGGCCCAAGGCGAAAAGAAAAAAATGATCCCTTAAGGACAAATATAATAAAGATTCAAAAAAAATATCATTTATTGTTCACTATAGACGCATTTAATTAGCAATAACAAATAAGCCAAATTGTTTATATTTTGAGCTAGTTTGAGTTTGAACCAACTTTAGGCTCTAAAAATCATTTAGGTAATAATTTATATATATATATATATATATATATATATATATATATATATACACACACACACACACACACCACATAGCCAAGAAATTTTGCCCTCATTGGAGACGTGGGCCCTGGGCGGTCGCCCAGGTTGCCCATCGTCTGGATCGACCCTACCCCAAAATCACACGTTCCAAGAAAAGATGTGGATATTGTTTCTTCATCTTCCTAAAATGATATCTCTTGAGCCTCGGTCCACACAAACTTCACAATCTTATAGTTCAACATGTTCAAAAGACTTGCTTTTTGAGAATTTTTTGATAAATCTTCCAAATCCAAGAAACTTCATATTTCGATTGGACTCATTGTATTGTCCCAATTCATAATCGATTCAAACTTTGTTGAGTCAACTTTAATTCTTCCTTTTCTTACTGCATGACCTAAAAATTAGACTCCATGAATCCAAAATCCACACTTAGGAATGTAATAAATATTTTTTCTTCAACGTTTCAAGTACTAATCTTAAATGCTCCATGTGGTCTTTCTTTTTGTCTTCAAGTATATTAAAATGTCATCAATAAACATGATGAAAAACTTATTGAGAAATGATATAGACACCTAATTCATAAGATCCATGAAAGTTGCGCGTCGATGGGTTGGTTAACCCAAAAGGCATGACCAAAATTCAAAATGGACATAACTTGTTCGGAATATTATTTTCTCAACATCTCCATTTCTTATTTTCAATTGATAATAACCAGGCCTAAGATCGATCTTTGAGAAAATTTGGCCCTTGTAATTGATCAAAGAGCTTATTGATCCGAGGAAAGGGATATCGGTTCTTGATAGTCATAATATCAAGATCACGATAATCAATACATATTCGTATTGAACCATGTTTCGTCTTTACAAATACAAAAGGAGCTACCCAAGGTAATGTGCTAGGTCGGACAAAGACCTTATCCATCAACTCTTGTAATTAAATCATTATCTCTTTTAACTAGATAGGTGTCAAACGATACGGTGCCTTAGTAATGGGTATGGTTCTTGGAATCAAGTCAAAAAAAATTCAACTTGATGATCGGACGATAATCCAGGTAAATTGTTAGGAAAATATTGTACCACATCAATTTCACCCATGATATTCTTCTATATAGTAATATCCACTACATATGCTAAGTCGGAATGATACTCTTTCATTAAATATTTTGCTTCTAAATTCATGAGACTCTTGACATTTCAAACAATAAATAAGTAAGATGAAATGTCTATTGAGTTGCATTAGTTTAAGACTCATCAAATAATGAAATATTTCAAATGATCTTTTATTTAGCTAATATCTTGTATTTTCAAAATACTTAGATAAAACTTTAACTTATTTCAAACTCCATGAAAAGATATAAAATACATAATGCATGATCATAAACCTTTCAATTGGAAAAACTTATGAGTTATCCCCATATCATTATGAGTTATCCTCATATCATGCATTGTATAAAATATGAACCTTAGTTTGAAGACCTATCATGAAACAATGATAAGCTTACGGGTTCTCCCATGTTATAATTTTGTATGCGAATACAACCTTTAAATTAAAGATTTTAAAAAATGATCACAAATTCTCTCTGTATCATGCCTTACCAAAATAAGAAAAATAGTTCAACTCATTATGGTATTTATAAGATAGGCATCTATTTCATGACATAATGCATAACCCCAATATAGCATTTTCATCTTCTACACCATCTCAAAATGAATGCATTCATAACATAAACCAAAAACTCAATAAACGCATAACTTTCCCAAACTCGGATAAAACCCAATTAATCATGTTATGTCCTTTAGCAATGCTTCAAAACATGTATCAAAACAATAGCAAACTTCAAACTTTATCAATAATTCATAAAAATGAACCAAAACAATAATCGTATTCTAAAATACTCTTAAACTTATGACATGGTTTCTAATATGAATCAAAACAATAATAATATTCTCAAATACTCTTAAGCTTATGAAATGGTTTCTAATATGAACCAAAGCAATAATGATATTCTCTAATACTCTTAAACTTATGACAAGGGTTCTAATATGAACCAAAACAATAAATATAATTTTTATTTGTAATATTTTTCATAAATTCATACCAAAAGTTCTACAAAATAACTAACATAGAAAACTTATTTCACATTATACATTTATTCAACATGGTATTTATAAGCATTTTTTCATGCTTGCAACATTCATAACTTAAAACAAGTATCCTAACTATTTCTTGAAAATAATCATAATCATATGAAACTATCATTTAACTCATATAAAATAACTTGTTAGCCATCTATCACATGTTAAAAAAAATCCAACTGTGCTCACCTCAATAGTTAGGTTGTATAACTATGTATCCACTACTTCTTTTCCCTTTCCTTCAATTTCTAAAACCTCAACTCCTATAGATTTGGTTGATCCTATCCTCATTAGAACAAGGTATCAACTAATCATAATTAACAATCTTGCATATGTCTATGTTGGTTTAATGTCACTCCATGATATCTGTTATAATAATTACCATGTTATCCCATGCTTTAACTTCTAATTCACCAAGACAATGACAATTGTTCCTATATTTCACAAATTACAAAATATAAAAATTTATTTATTCCATAATTCATCCCTAACATAAGAATATGAAATTAATGTCTATAAACTTGATAATAACTATAGATAAGATGATGGTATGATACAATTAATAGTTATCTTTAACAAATTTTCATGAGCAAGAAACTTTTCCAAATTAGGGTTCGTGATAATAACTTAAATTGTTGATTCAAGATTGGATCATGATATTAGCAACATGAAACATGTTATTGAAGTTTATTTTAGTGATTTCGAAACTAAAATGCGACATTCAAGTCTAAAAAATAAACCATTCATCACATGCACACATATATGTTCATCACATCTATCAAGAAATTAAGAGGCTGAAGGTGGTTACCTTATGATTAAATCATGGGGATAATGATTCTTGTTAATACCCTTGGTTTATAGCTTAATTCACCTAAAATTCAGCGAATACACTCATTTTCCACACCCTAACTTGCATATACTATTTGTGAAAAGTTTAACTCTAAATGTGGTGCAAAATGGCTTAAAAGCCCGAAAGTACTACATTTTGCTACAAGATCTCACGTGGGACATGTAGGAATTCATACGAGCCACATGCAAGGGTCACTAAAACTTTGAGATTTCTTTTTTATTTACACAATCACTAGGTTATTGGGTTGAAAGTCATGCAGGTTGCGTAGGCCATATGGCTGGTATCTCCCATCTTACAGAGTCCATAACTTCATCGATATACCTACGTTTGACATGATTTTTATATTCATGGGAAGCTTAAATTGTGTACTACAACTCTCATGTTTTGAGTTCATTCTAAAACTCTGTGGATTGTGACTTATAAGAACATGAACATGAGGGTTGCATAACTTTTCTCATAATCATCAAATTAAACTTTCTCATTTCAAATCCAAATGAGTTGATTCATATTGCAAATATTTCCTTTTGACTTCGCTTTAAAATTTACTTAACAAATAATGATTACGCGTATTAAAATCTCATATTTTACTAATTACATTCTAGTATCATGCTATAAAACTAAATGCAAGTGCACATTTTATAACCATTTTTAAACAACATTTTCTTGTTTATTTCAAGTTTCACACTCCAACTAATGCTTCACTCCCACCATATCATAGTTTATTGCAAAGCTACATGATATAACATGCTACTATAGTATGATTGTAAACATATAAATCATTTAATTAATTATTTTAAGCATCTAGTTTGTTATATTCTATTCTTCACATAAGTAAGACTATAAACATAAAAAACACTTAATTAATTATAAAATGACTTGTTTAAACTTAAATGGATTTCAAACTTGGTCATTATCTTATTTATGACAAAAGTTTTAGTTTTGTCACCGTTATGCTAACGCAAGGGAATTGACCCATCCATTCACATTTAAATTGACACTTCATATTACACACTTTTCTAATTTCTTTGAAACTGAAATCTTGTTGTGTTACATCTAGAGCACTCAAGGGAACATAGGCATATAAGAGTATAAGAAGCGAGGGTAAATTAGACATTTGTGGGATTTGATTTCAAATCCTTTTGTAGCTTGCAAGTTGCAATCGAGTCTTGTAGTGGTTTAGGGGTGGTTTTCCTAGCTTCTCACTAGTGCTCCTTTATTAATTTACTAGTTTATAACCCATGAGAAACACGGTTATAAAATTAATTAAACTTTCATATTAAAAAATCAAAATTATTAATAAATTATTTTGAATAAATTATTACTTAAGAGATATTTCTTTAATTATATAAAATTATAATCGTTGATTTAAATAAATATGTGAAGTTATATCACCTTATAATCTCTATTTATTTTTTTTAATTTTTAATTTTTAATTTAATATTATTAATTCAATATTATTAGAGTGAAAGAATTTAAAATTTGAAATTTAAAATGAAAAATCAGTTATTAATTTAATATAATTAGAATGACAAATTTAAATTTTAAATTTTAAAATAAATTATCAATTGTTAATTTAATGTAATTAGAGTAGAAATTTAAAATTTGAAATTTGAAATGGATAATTAATAGGATGACAAGTAATATGATATGTGATATATAATATTAACGAGAAGTTCTAATTATATAACACTTGTCAATAGAAAAATAAATTTATTATTTTATTCGAGATTTTTCTCTTTTACCATTAAAAAAACTAATGAAATAATAAAAGACCCTTATATTTTATTCCTACTTATCTTCTTACCATATCAAATGTTAAGATATGATAAGTTTACCTAATGATAGCTATCAACTAACACTCTCATCTTATCTCTAAAACCTCCGATCAACTTATTCGTTCCAAATTGATGATCAACCGCTATTAAGTACTTCGTGGTAATTAACACCACCACATTAACCTATTTCAAATTTAATATCTCGAGGCAGTAATATATGAAGACTACCCTTTGTGTTCTTTATATCTTTCTTCTCTTTTCAAGCTTTCTATGCCAAACCCATGCAGGCAACAAACAGACACAAGCTCTTAACCATCTTTACAGGGCCAAATGGTCCCTTAACTCCGCCATTGACACCAGCCATTTCGAGCCACCTCAACATGTGAACAACGCTAGCATTCTTCTTCAAGAAGGTCTGAAGGAGAACGATAAAATCCACAAATTGCCTGGTCAACCATACGTCAGATTTGACCAGTACGGCGGGTATGTTACTGTAAACGAATCGGCCGGTAGGGCATTTTACTATTACTTTGTTGAAGCTGATCAAACCTCTAACGAATCATTACCACTCCTTCTTTGGCTTAACGGAGGTAACAAACCTTAAACTATATCTGATGAATGATGATCGTGTGCTTTTTTCCATAGTATATATATGAACTACTTTCGAAATGAACGAATTGTACATGTTTTACAGGGCCAGGTTGTTCGTCACTCGCTTATGGAGCTATGCAGGAGCTTGGGCCATTCCGAGTCAACAGCGATGGCAAAACTCTTTATAGAAATGATTTTTCATGGAACCATGGTATTGCTATACATTGGCGAAATAGAAGATTTCTGTACATTCATGTTAAACTTATGTTTATATTTTCATGTTTTCAGCGGCGAATGTTTTGTTTCTGGAGTCACCTGCGGGTGTAGGGTTTTCTTATTCAAATTCGTCATCAGATTATATAAACTGTGGAGACGAATCAACAGCAGCGGACAATTATGTGTTCTTGTTGAATTGGCTGGAGAGATTTCCAGAGTACAAAGAAAGAGAATTTTACATTTCAGGAGAAAGTTATGCTGGCCACTATGTGCCTCAGCTTGCACATACCATTCTTTACTACAACAAGATGGCCAATAAAACCCTAATCAATCTTAAGGGGATCCTTGTAACTCTTTCTTCCTTACTTTTTTTCGAGTTTTAGTAATTGATATCTAGAATTCTTTAGTCGTTTAGTTTCTTTTTATCAACTTGATCAAGATGATGTTGCATTTGATATAATACAGATTGGGAACGCGGTGATCAACGATGAGACTGATACCATAGGGATGTATGATTACTTTGGTTCACATGCTATTGTTTCAGATGAAATACTTGATCAGATTCGTATATATTGTGATTTTTCCCCGAATACAACCAAACAGTCAGATAAATGCTTGGAAGCGAACGCTGAAGTTGGTCAAAATATTGTCAATATTGATATCTACAACATCTATGCGCCTGTATGCTCTAAACAAATTCTTACGTCCAAGCCCAAGCCGATGGTAAGTCAATAATCTTCATGAACATTAATTATATAGCTGAATCCAAAAATTAAAGATGAAACATGATCTGTTTCTATTTTTTGTGCATCGATCAGTCGCGAGCTATTGATCCATGCAGCGAACACTACACATATGTTTATATGAATCGTCAAGATGTTCAAGAAGCTCTGCATGCCAATGTCACAAAGCTTGATCATGATTGGGAACCATGCAGCGATGTCATCAACATATGGAAAGATAGCCCTTCGACGATCATTCCACTCCTTAGAGAATTCATGAAGGATAACCTTCGCGTGTGGATATACAGGTATATAATTAATTAACCTTATAGTAAACTGTATTTGGATATGGGAAATCAAGTAATTAATCATGAAGTGTGCTTTTTCTTGCGTATATAGTGGTGATACTGATGCAAGGGTGCCAGTCACCTCAACCAAGTATTCCATCAATTCAATGAGTCTTCCCATAAAGACTCCATGGCATCCATGGCTTTATCAAGGGAAGGTATGGTTAATTTATTTATATGCAGACAGATATATATGATGTTCTATATGATGAATCACATGTGATTTGATTAGAAATTGATTTCATAAATTAAACCACAGGTGGGTGGATTTGCTCAAGTCTATGAAGGAGATCTAACATTCGCCACAGTGCTTGGAGCCGGTCACCAGGTGCCAAGCTACAAACCAAAGACCGCACTTGGACTGGTTACACATTTCTTGACTGGGAAACCTCTTAATGGTTCAAGATATCGATTAAGTTGATTTTGAATTTATTAATTCTTCTTTTTAGAATTAATGACGTACATTTTCGCTATCATGTTGTTTTTTTTTTTTTTGCTATTAATCCGAGACCCATTAACCACAACGACATTCAACCATATGTCCAGCGGGTTTTACTTTGAGCGTAGTTAATTACATATTTGTTGAAGCTCAAATTTTTAAGAATATCTATTATGTGAACTTCAGCGATCTATCTTATAATTATTTGGCCTTTGTATGACTAGTTAATGATCAAAGAGGTCAAGTTCATAACCACATCTTCTCCAATTTAACACCTTTTTTTTTAACGTCAATTTAACACCTATTTAATTATTTATTTTTATACAAATGTAACCATTTTTTAACCCAACGTTCCAAAAAATAATCAAAAAATTTATTTTACCAAAAACAATCATTAAGTCTGAGGGACTCGACATTAAATATTCGGGTATTTTTTTTCATTAGTCCTCGATGCGTTTTTTGAGTGCTCAATATCCCTATATATGTGGACTTTTCTTCAAAATTGGAGTTCACATAATTAATGACTATAGATTGAGTCCACAAAACCTGGACTCTGGAGGTACACTTTTTGACCTATTTTTTAAAAGGGAAAATGACTTATTAAGGTAACTAACTATTTCAATTGTTCATATATAGGTAATGTTCTTTTTTTTGTACACATTAAGGTAACTAACTTGTTTTGTTTGTTCACATTTAGGTAATATGACCGGCTATCACCTGTTTTTGCTTATGTGGCATCCACCTGGCATATGACTTGAATACGTTGCACCTACGTGGCATGGTGCATATATGGGAAAATGACTTATTAAGGTAACTAACTATTTCAGTTGTCCATATATAGGTAATGTTCTTTTTTTTGTACACATTAAGGTAACTAACTTGTTTTGTTTGTTCACATTTAGGTAATATGACTGCCTATCACATGTTTTTGCTTATGTGGCATCCACCTGGCATATGACTTGAATACGTTGCACCTACGTGGCATGGTGCATATATTGTCTTCATTCGATTACACTATAACCGTGTCATACGATTCCACCCCTAATTCTAAACCCTAGATCGGTCGATGATGGCTTCTTCTTCCTCATCTTATTCTTCAAAATGACAAGATGAATTTCAAGTTGATCATCGATTGCGGTTTACCATCTCGTGTGAAGATTTCAAGAACTCCTGCAACATATTCAACAATATTGATTTACCATCGAGTTTTGACAAACTCTAAATTTTCTTCCATGGTTGTCAGGAGTTCTTGAAATCTTCACACGAGATGGTAAGCCGCAATCACATGGATGATCAACTTGAAATTCATCTTGTTGTTTTGAAGAATAAGATGAGGAAGAAGAAAGAAAACAAGTCATATGTCAGGTGGATGCCACGTAGGTGTAACGTATTCAAGTCATATGCCAGGTGGATACCACATAAGCTAAAACATGTGATAGTCGGTCATATTACATAAATGTGAACAAACAAAACAAGTTAGTTACCTTAATGTGTATAAAAAAAAAAAGAACATTACCTATATATGGACAATTGAAATAGTTAGTTACCTTAATAAGTCATTTTCCCATATATGCACCATGCCACGTAGGTGCAACGTAATGCCAGGTGGATGCCACATAAGCAAAAACAGGTGATAGCCGGTCATATTACCTAAATGTGAACAAACAAAACAAGTTAGTTACCTTAATGTGTACAAAAAAAAGAACATTACCTATATATGGACAATTGAAATAGTTAGTTACCTTAATAAGTCATTTTCCCTTTTTAAAACCGAACTAGTTTGTTTAGAACCAGTTAGGTGGTTAAACTGAATCGTCGGTTATTAATAGTTTTTTGAAAATATTACAAACTTTTTTTTCCGATTATTTTAATAAAAAAAGTGAAATTAAATATCTTTTTATTTTTTATTTCTAACAATCCTCTTACTCATATATAATATATTAAAATAACATTAAATTTTATTAAGTAAACATTAAATTAAATGTTATACATATCATCATTTAATTTGGATAGAAAGATTTATAAAAAAAAGTACAAAAATATTTAATTTCTCATAATAATAATAATAATAATTAAAAAAAAAAAAAAAAAAAAAAAAAAAAAAAAAAAAAAACAGTTTTTAACCGCTACAAAACTAATTTTCCTAGATAGTATAAACTTAAATTAACCATAAGAAGAGAACCTTTGAATTTGGTTCTATCGTTCTAGTATCGTTTGTCCCATTTATAGTAGTTTATCCAAAATTGATCGGCACAAACTTGTCTTCGACACTTTGCCGCTGAAAAAAAAAGACATGGGGTGGTTTTACCGCCCATAAAACATGCCAAAATCGGATGTCTATGTGGTCATCTACCGTCTACACTTGCTCCATCCACCAGGAAAAAAACTTAGTCATAAACTCACAATTATTGGTGGTACAATTTTTAGTTTTAAACGAAAACTATAAAATATAAGTTATATGAATAAAACGATATATATTAAAGTCTATAATTTTTCTTTATAAATAGAGACTAATATATAGTAACGTGTTTTTCTGATATTTTTTTATTATTTAAATAGATAGATTAGATTTGATTGCTAATACATACAAATAATTATATTTAGTTGAATTATATATATATATATATATATATATATATATATATATATATATATATATATATATATATATATACGAGAGAAATATTAAATTGAGTTATATATGTATGTATGTATATATATATATGTATGTATGTATGTACGAGAGAAATATTAAATTGAGTTAGGTTGCTAATAAAAGTAATTTAAATAAACACTAAAACATTAAATTATAGTAACAGCTTCCATTACTATCGCAGCAGATGATCCGGGTTCCCCTTATATATTTTATAAAACTATTAATCCATGAGAACAATAGTTATAAAATTAATTAAATTTTCATAGTAAAAACTTAAATTATTTTAAATAAATTATTAATTAAGATATATTTTTTTAGTTATAAAAAATTATACTTGTTGATTCAAATAAATATGTGAAATTATATCACCTTATATTCTGTATTAATTTAATTTAATTTTTAGTTTATTAATTTAATATAATTAAAGTGAGAAATTTAAAATTTAAAATTTAAAATGGATAATCAATAGGTTGACAAGTAGCATTGCATTAATTAAGAGGTATAATAAGATGACAAATGGTAAAAAAATCATTGGCGAGTCTATGTATATAAAAAGCGGGTCACTTGACCCATCTTTTTTTAATCTTTTATAAGAGATTATAAATAATTATAAATTGTGACTCATCTTAAAAACTTAGAGTGAACCACCTTAATGTTTTTGAAAACAAAATATATATAAATCAAATTTTCAAAAACTCACATTTTATGTTTTAATAGGCACCGAATTCATTTAAGGTATAATCCAATAAAAAAAATAATTCAATACAAGTTAAAGATAATTAGATAAATACAAGAAAAAAAACAATAAAAAAGTTTGTTCTCAACATGTTGTTCTTCTCCCGCTTCAATGTATACGTTGATACCGTGATATACAATTGCACAAATCGAAAATTACTTGTCATCTTTCGGGTCCTGACCCCACAACTAATATCAAGATACAAGACCTCATCGAGTACAATTATAAAAACTTTAAAAAAAAAATTGTTATACAACCCGACCTGAACCTGCAACTAGTATTTTTTTTTTTTTTTGTCTTTCACTTAAATAGTAAACCACATGATTTTACCTTCTCTCCACTAAAAAAATCTACCTTTTTATTAGTATAGAAATGGGAGATTTGTCTTAAAACGGAATAATCAACGTTCAACACCCTTTTGGTTTTGATATGTGTACATGTATTTTATTGTTTTATTTTTTTTATTTATAATCGATTATCGACTCGAGTATTCTATACTTGCTTATAATTAAACTTTAAATAATGAAAGTTTCCATATAAATTAGTAAAGGTTAATATTATAAAAACCCTAAATTTTTAACCCGTAATTAAGAAAAGCCCTAATATTTTTTTTATTATTGTTATGGTCACAACTTTTTCATAGAATTATTACTCTAATCCACTTAACGAGTTTTATGGTTAACTTGGTTAAATTTTTTGCAAAATCAGTCCTAAAATGTTCCAATTTAGTCCCTGAGGTTTGCAAAAAATTACACCACATGACTTTTTAACTTTATTTATTTATTTTTTTTGTATACTCTATTTATTTTCGGTTTTTTTTATAAATATATATACATTTTTATTTTCTTTGTCTATATATTTTATTTATTTTCATTTTTTAACTTTATTTTTCAACAATTTGATTTTTTTTACCTTGTATACCGTTTGTTTTCTATTTTATAGTGTATTATAGAGTATATTGGAGTTTTTTTAGTTTTTTTTCATATTTCATTCTGTATTATATTTTAATTTTTTCATCTTTTTATTTTTTTCTTATTTGTTTTCCAATTATTTGTTTTTTATTTTTTGTATTTCAAAACACGAATATATCATTGCAATGTAGATTCAACAGACAATGTTAGCTTGGATATCTTGGAAGAAAATAGTTGGAGTCGTGCTTTAACAATTTCAAAAGTGCTACTTGCTTTGAGATCAATCTTCACCAACCCTAACCCTTGTATGTATTTCATTCTTTTTGTTATAGTTTAATCCTTAAATTCCCTAGCCGAATTGTTATATTATAATCTTTTAGCATCTTTAAAAATCTGAAATTTGGATAAAGTTGATAATTTTGTTTTTCAATTGTTGCAAATAAACCTCAAGTTCCAGGAATTACTCATTTGTACTTGGTAGACAGAAGTAAACATGATGCATTAGCTGCAGAATGGACTCAACGATTTGCAAAGTAAAAATTGAGCATTTAGAAAACCAAATAGTCATGTGTGTTTTTAGTTCATATATTATATAGGAATTATATTATATATTTCATGTATAAGTATCGGTTTTTCTTGTATATTACATTGTAAAATGGCTTAGGAAGTGCATGCTTTTTAAATTTGGAAGATTTTCAAAATACTCGGTCCATATAAGTTAAAAATACAAAAAAATAATAATAATAAAAACAAATAATTGGAAAACAAATAAGAAAAAAATAAAAAGATGAAAAAATTAAAATATAATACAAAAAGAAATATGAAAAAAAAAAACAAAAAAAACTCTAATATAGTCTATATATACACTATAAAATAGAAAACAAAAGGTATAAAAGGTAAAAAAAATCAAATTGTTGAAAAATAAAGTTAAAAAATGAAAATAAATAAAGTATATAGAAAAAGCAAATAAAAATGTATATATATTTATAAAAAAAAACTGAAAATAAATAAAATATACAAAAAACGAAAAATAAAGTTAAAAAGTCATGTGGTATAATTTTTTGCAAACCTCAAGGACTAAATTGGAACATTTTACGACTGATTTTGTAAAAAATTTAACCAAATTAACCATTAAAACTCGTTAAGTGGGCTAAAATAATAATTCTGTAAAAAAATTATGATCATAACAATAATAAAATAAATATTATAGCTTTTTCTAATTACAAATTAAAATTTTAGTACCTTCTATAATATTAACCCAATTACTAATATTAACCCAATTACTAATTAGTAATCTTTCAACATTTGAACTTGTTATCATATGAGAAACTGAGAACCTAGCTTAAGCTCAAAGTCATTAAAAATGCGACACTGGCACGCGTCACTTCCAAGCTCGTCCACGCGTAACCCAAGTGTTCACGTCATACTACGTGTCAAGGTGTCATCAACCGCCACATTCCAGATCCTCGGCGTCTGGTAGCATAAAACCCCGCCAAAACCTCTATCCCAATTCGAGGAGGACAAATATGGAGAGGAAATCGGAAGACAATAAGAATCGCAAACCCAAAGAAGATGAAGCTGAACATGAACATGAGCTCCCTCTCATGTCGCTAAACCATGTGTCGAGGCTCTGCACGTCAGTCAAGGACTCCGTGGATTTCTACACCAAGGCGTTGGGCTTCGTGTTGATCGAGCGACCACAGGCGTTTGATTTCGATGGCGCCTGGTTGTTCAATTACGGAATTGGGATTCATCTAGTTCAAGCCAACGATGAAGACAAGTTACCAAATAACCATGAATTGGATCCCATGGATAATCACATATCCTTTCAGGTTCTTAATTAATCAATTAATAATGGTTCTCTCGATCTTTCCTACTCTTCGATTTGTGTTTTTCATTAGGGTTTACAATTAATTGTTCAGTGCGAGGACATGGGAGCTATGGAGCAGAAATTGAAGGATTTGGGGATCAAATACATGAAAAGAACAGTTGGAGGGGAGGAAGATGGGGTGATTGATCAGCTTTTTTTCAACGATCCAGATGGATTCATGATCGAGATTTGCAACTGCGAGAACGTCAAACTGAAGCCAGTAGGTTCTTTTAACCGGATTAAACTACCATTTGATCGGCATAATCCTCCAGTGGAGCTCGACGCAAATGCTGCCAAAGCTAGCTGAAGAATACTTCTAGTTCGATTTGTCATGACTTATTCTGGATTGTAATATGAAAAAGATGATTTGTTGTTAAAAGTGTGATGCATAAGAAAATTTGACAGCGACAAGGATTATCATCTTATTCCAATATTGGAGACTCGTCTTTTTACTGTTTTTGTAAAATTTAGTAGAAGCAATTAGGCCTTTTTTCTGAAAAAAGGTGCAACGCTGGAAATTCAACATTTTTTTTTAACTTGATGATGACTTATGTTGATGTTGTGGGTTTTGATGATGAGGTGAAACTGGGTTGTATGTAGGTAAAAATTAGGTTGAGAAGATGTATGTAATTTCAAGGGAAAGTGTAGGTCAAAATATGCAGGGTTAGGATAATATATGTGAAGTGAGGTATCCGGAAAAATAAATTACTATAATGGTCGTTATGGTTTGATAAAATTACTCGTTTGGCTCCTAAGTTTAGTTTTGCATCGTTTAATTCGTAGACAAACATGAATATAAGATTATACTACCTTTTATATTTGATTTTCAGTTTTTTGTTTGGTTATTATTTGTTTATTATTGTTTTATTTTGTGTTTTAGTCCCTAACATACATTGATAAGACTATACTACTTCTATTAGTTGGATATTATTTATTTATAAGTTGAAAATTAAATTAATTGATTTATTGACTCGATCATCGGCCACCGCCACCAGCCAATGGAAATCACCACTGAGAAGCTAAAATCAACATCAAGTCACCGCTAACAATCATTAGACACCAGAAATTACATGTAGATCAGTCACTGCCAACTATCATCAAACACCAAAAACCACCATCAGCCATCGAACACCACTATAAACCGATATCCTATCATGTTGTAATCCCTAGCATGCAATCACTAAACTGGATAGTTTGCTTGAAAGAGATTTTGCTAAAGAACAAGCTTGCCTTGCACGCTTATTCTTGATGGATTCATTCCTCTTTCTTCCTTCGAGTAAGACTCATTTTAGGTTAGGTCTCTGTTTAAAGCATTAAGATCTCTGTCATACCATCAGAAAGCTAAGAACCTAAAATCAACTTCAAAATTACATGTAATTTTTTTTCTTGAATTTGATTTACTTTTCTACATATAGGTTTTATCAGACACCAAAAATCACCACCAACCATCGAAAACCACCATTGAGAACCTCAAATCAACTTCAAAGTTATATGTAGTCTTTTTCTCTTGAATTTTATTTATTTTTCTACATGCAAGTGGGCTTCCTGTAAATATTAGTTTAAATTATATTGTATTTGTTTTTCCGGTTATTTTATTTGTGTTTATTATTGCCACTCTACTTCGGGGGTACTAAAAGTGGTTTAAGTGGCTCCCGAGTTCACGATCTTTTCAAATCCTCCCCGCGCCCACTACCCCTCGTTTCTGATCAACATTGATAAAGTGAGCTTCATATCTCTATCATTTATTTTCAATAATTTCACATGTCATTATGTTTCGATAAAATCTAGCTACTTGAATTTGATACTTCTAGTCATTAATTCTTTCATTTAAAATGGTTGTAGGCGAACATCAGAAGTGTTGTTTGATATGTTAATATAACATCCTATTTTCAAAAGTTGTTATTTCATTTATCCATTTCACTTTGTTGTTTTTCTAAAATTCAATTTTTTTATTAAATCCTTGTGCTTTGGAAGTACATTGCTATAACTAGGCATTCTTTGAAAAAAACTGTCTAATTATAACAATATACTTTCAAAGTAAAATGCTTTAATAAGAAAAAAAAAACTCAATTATAGCATTTTTTTATGGTTATTAGGCAACCTACTTATGGCTATTGGGTTTTTCTTGGCAATCTACATATGCAACACAAGCTGAAAATGTACTACTTTTACTAATATATTATACTTAATATTTCTAAAACTATGATTAAATGCAAAAAAATAACAACTAACTTCCATTGATTTGTTAATATATATATATATATATATATATATATATATATATATATATATATATATATATATATATATATTGTAGACACTATACGTACATTTTAATAAGTTGTGTAGATGTACATTTTATTTTCACAAGAACAATTTTCATTTTTAAATAAGGTAAAATCATCATTTATATAAAACACGGGTTATGGAAACCCATTTGTTCCAAATATAGTTGTTTGAAAATCATATTAATATAAATAATGTGGAAGTTCCATTATTGTTGATGAGTGTGTACAGTCATGTCTTCGCCTTTCTATGATCACCAATGGTACCTGAAAAAATCTTTAATCCACAACTATAAGTCACAGCTTAGTGAGTTCCCCTAAAATACCACATACCATAATACACATACAATGCATGCACATATGAGCCTTCAGTCCATCCGACCCACCTCACAAGGCCTAGAGTATGCCTGGACCGCTCTTTGGAGCCTACAATTTGACTGGACCACCTCGCAAGGCCTCCAGTACACATAGGCCGCTCTGACTCAGTATATGGTTGATCCACACCAAGCCTGCATTACACCGTTGGCCCTTTTGAGTATCTTGGCCTGCAGCACAAAGCAGTGCCACCATAACCCACCACCCAATAAGTGGACATATGTAACAAATAAGCAATCAAGTAAACATATAAACATAGGAAACTATCTACACTAGTCTGCTTGTCTAATAGCTCACTACTTCATACCATGGATCATACAGTACACTATGTCACTACCGACAGAACTCCAAGGAATGCATATCTATATGTAACCAAAGGTGAAAAAGACATCGAACATGTTATCCTACTTTAAAGCCACAACCAAACAAGGAACAGGAAAGAAAGCCTAGATAGAGTTCTCAAATTATCCAATGGGACTATATAACGCCCCTAGGGCACTCCACTACACGCCCACCAATCTACTAGTACTCTAATCAGCATACCACTACTCCTATATCCTGACATATAAAGATATATATATATATATATATATATATATATATATTGTAACACATAGTATAGTGAGGAAACTCACCTGAATCAAAGACCCAAGAAAATACAGCAACACGGTCACCTCGTGCATTGATCGTTCCTGTGAACCGGCTAGCACCAAACAAAGTCAAACGGGTCAAAAGTCAACGGTCAACCATGTCAACCCTCACCATGACGTGGAGGACTCTTGGCCACATCGTGGGAACATCAGGACAAAACAGTCGCGAAGCTGAGAACTACCATGTCATGGAATCAAACATCCCAAAAATACGGTCCAAAATTTTCATTTTTAAATCATTAAACAAACCCTAATTAACAAGTCATTTCTTTCATAAACATAAGTTGTTTTCTCAAAACAGGCTATTAATTTAAAACATGCTTATTTTATCAGAGTAAAACATCCCAGGCTAAACTTCTTGGTGTGTGTGGTGCAGTCATCTCAAGCTCTTACCTCCGCTACCGGAAGTACCTGAAACGAAAACTGAAAACCATAAGCACGAAACTTGATGAGTTCCCCAATCTACCATATACCATACACATAATCACGAACTGGGGCCCTGCCCACTGCATAGGGACTTGCCCGGCATCGGGCCCCACACGACATCAGGCCCCGCCTAACATCAAGCCCCGCTCGGTATACAAATCTGTCTCTCTTAGGCCCCGCCTGTCTCTGGGCCTCACCCGCTATACACATACAATCATATAAACATGCTAATACATAAGGAAACATACTCTACTGTACTCTTGATCTAAGGCCTCGCCTAACTTGGGCTCCGCCCCTGGTCTGCTACTGATGAGTTATGGAACCCCGTCTATACTCCTGCTGATAGTGAGATAAGGGCCCCCGCCCACACTCACTTGTAACATCCAGGATTTCAGGTATGTCAGTTTGTGTTTCAATTTGGAGGATTTAGGAGGGACTCGACAAGTCGAGAGTCTGACTCGTCGAGTCACGTCAAGTTGATTGCGGGTATTTAATGAAAGGACTCGACGATTCCAAGTATGGACTCCCCGAGTAGGTGTTGGGCAGAGAAAACCCTAAGTTCCGGGGTTGGAGTCTATTTAAAGGAACTTATGACCTTGGATGCGCCTCATATCTCCCGTGAGAAACCCTAAATCGCCATTGGAGCCTTGGGAGAGTTCTTATGATGAAATCGAGTAATTTGGTGGGTTTTGTGGAAGGAAAAGAGCATGACTCGAGCAAGGAACGAGATGGGGGCAGTGGATCTAGCATCTCTTCACATGGGACTGCTGTATGAGGTATGAATATATGCTCATTCTCATGTATTTGGTGGTTTTCTTGAATCTAGGGTTTTCTTATTCCTTCTTTAGCTTGGATTCGAAGCTTATGAGGTCCCAAGGTGGAATAAGTCTTAGATCTGGGCCTTAAGAGGTCCAGAGAGTCCCAACCATTCTGCTTTATGTTGTTCCATTGGAGATATGGATCTAGGTTGCCATTTTAGGAGCTATGTCTTCATATAAGGGCATAAGAGTGTTGTATAAGCTTAAAGTTTGGACCTTTATGTGATTTTTGAGTGTAAGAAGGTCAGATCTATAAGTTAGAGAAACAGATCTGACCTCAGAAGGTCATTTGATTGATGTAAGGGAGGGAACTCATCGAGTCCATATGGGGACTCGACGAGTCGAGTCGGGTTGCCCCGCGATTCGTGATCAGTAGTAACCCGTCGAGTGAAAGGTTAACTCGACGAGTCGAGTGAGACCTTAGGAGGGTTCAGAGGAAAAGCATGGACTCGCCGAGTCACCTGAGTGCACTCGACGAGTCTGGTTAAAGTTGACCGTTGACTACAGTTGACTTCAGTTGACCATGGGGTCTTGGTTAAGCTGATTCAAGAGAGGTCAGGGAGGGGTAGAATGCTCTTTACCCATTATTAGTGATGAGAACAAGAGAAAGTATTAATTAGAGATGTTTGCCTTATGTGTTAGGCGGAGGCTCGATCGAGGTTATCAAGCCAGAAGGTTTACTAGACATCATGGGAGGTGAGTCTTCTCACTATACTGTACGTGGACGGGTACCTATGTGTGACCGGAAGGTCTTGTATACTATGAGATGTATGTGCTATATGCGGTTATGTGATATGTATAAGCTATGTATGTTATGTATGGTAAGGACCGGAAGGTCAAGATGATATGGACCGGAAGGTCAAGATGACATGGACCGGAAGGTCAGGAGGTTACGGACCGGAAGGTCGATACGGGTAGGACCGGAAGGTCTACCGGGATTCGGGACGGAAGTCCCCTGAGACACTTGGATCGGAAGATCCCACAGAGTTATGACCTAGAAAGGCGTATGTGTTGTATATGGTATTTGGGGAACTCACTAAGCATTTATGCTTACAGTTGTTGTGTTATGTGTTTCAGGTACTCGTGAGGATCGTGGGAAGGCGCCGACATGATATGTACACACTGATGAAGATTTATGTACTTGAGATTTTGGGGTTGTTCATTGAGATATTATGTGATGCAATGGGTTTTGTTATGAATGAATTATGTTTTAAAAATGAAAAATTGTTTGAAAATTTACGTTGTTACAAGTTGGTATCAGAGCCTTGGTTGGAGGGATTTGGATGCACTTTCGGGCGTATCTGAACTCAAACTGAGGATTTTAGTAAAAATTTTCAGAAAAGAATCAATTTTTCTAAAAGAGTAAAAGATTTTGAGAAAGGCAGAACGAAGCAGTGTGTACGATCAGCCAGCGCCCGAATGGTGATTTCCCAAAATACCCTTACATTATGTGTTATGAGATATTATATGATATGTTATGCATGCTAGAGTAGGCTAGGTATTCATATTAGGACTAGAGTGGCCTGATTTATGATGCCTTAGCCTCGGAGATTAGTGCTGCTATGAGATGCTTCGAGAGTGAGTAGGTAGCAGTGAGGAGCTTATGAGAAGTATACCAAAGGGTAGCCTATGCTTATCGAGATGTAGAGTACTTGTGATCTGGGATCCTAGGGGGGAGGACTTGGAATGAATGCTGATGCGGTGTGGAAGGTAGTATTGGGCCCGTACTACTGAAAACACCGGATCGGTGCGCAGTCCAAGTAAGAATCCTTAGGGTACTAAGAAACAAGTAGGGCTGAGTTATCGATTGCGAGTACACTTGAGTGAGTCTCTGATTTTTTTTATGTTGTATTTCAGAGACATCATGGTTGGGACACGCCACAGACCAGAGACCGGTGGCGTGAGTGACGAGGATCTTCGTCAGATGATCCACGACGAAGGGGTTGCGGCTATCTGCACATAGATACCGGAGATGTTTGGGTCTATCAAGACTACTTTGATTGAGACGTTCAACGAGAGATACGAAACGGTTACTGAGGTTGCGGCTGCTGCAACTACTGCAGCTGTGGCTGCTGCTAGACCTCAGGGGGGTGACTGGATGCTGTTTCGGGAGTTCAGGAACACGAAGCCACTGAAGTTTGATGGGACGCAGGATCTGATTGCTGCGATGAGATGGATTTCTGATATCGAGGGATGTTTCTACACCTATTCGTGTCCGGAGCATCTGAGGGTTCGGTTTACACTGAACCAGTTTCGCTTGGGGGCGAAGGACTGGTGGAAGTTCGTGGCGGCGAACTTCACTCTTGCAAGAGACTTCAGAGGTAACCTAGGAGAGGTTCACCACCATGTTCAAAGACGAGTATGTTCCCCCGTTGGAGCGGGAACGGTTGGCACAGGAGTTCTTGTCCCTCAAGAAGGGGACAGAGTCTGTGACTATGATTACACGGATGTTTCACGAGAGGACGTTGTTTTTCCTTGAGCACGTGTCGTCTGAGCAGGCACGTATGAGCCAGTATTTGAGCATTGAGAAGTGATGTCATGGTTCGAGTACCATGATAAGTAGCAGATTGAGAAGTGATGTCATGGGTCGAGTCCCATGAGTTGTAGCAGGACGAGACTTGATGTCAGGGTTATAGTGCCATGATTTGAGATGGATTGAGAAAAAGAAACGTGGTTCGAGTACCATGATTCGTAGAAGATTAAGAGGAGATAACATGGTACAGGTACCATGATGCATAGCAGATCGAGAGGTGACCACACGGTTTGAGTGTCATGACATGTAGCGGTTAGTGTTTATGGTTTTTACCAGTTATTCTGTGGGGATTGTCTAGACTGAGATCGAAGTGAATGAGTGTGGGGCCAGAAGGCCATGATGAAAAAGTTTTAGTGGAGCATCCCTTAAAAAGGAAAATCGAGTGAGCTCCGAGGGATTGTGGGTGATATGCCAGTTGGAGTCGCAAGACTCAGGGATGAGTAGGGATGATGCGTTATGGGAGAATACGGTCTGGGCTGGGCGACCGACCGATAGTGGAGAGGTCACTTTATGTGACCCGAGTGGTGCTATATTCGTTTCATGTGGGAGACATAAGAGGTGTTGAGATTCGGTTTTTGAGTTGGGGGTGAGCCCTGTGGGATTTCACGGATGGTGATCTTCAAACAGAGTATGTGGCAGTAGGTCTGCCACGAGGTAAAGATATAGCGTGAACAGGTCGTCAGTGGGGACTGAGATGGTCAAGGACCAGGAGACACCCTAATTGAGTATAGTAGGGCATGTGTTAGCTGCAACGTCGGACGATCAAGAGGATTATATCAGATCGGTGGCCCTTATTGCCTTTGATGGGTATTAAGAGTGGAAATATGGTTTCTGCTCTTATGATAAGTGATGTGATGGAACGTTGGTTGATGAGTCGATGATAAGGAGTACGGTAGATCATTACTTCCAGACTAAGAGTCAGGGTTAATACCGGACGGTTGGGAGGTCCGGTGATGGAATGGTGTAAGATTCTGAATAACTAAAGGCAGTCATGGTAGGAAGTTCTGAGGATTTCATCTGAGTTTTGGGGCATTGGAGTTGCTCGATCTCTGTCAGGAGATCATCAAGCGTTGTGTAGCACCTTCCAGGAGTCGGTACGATGTTAATGGTGGAAACAATATGTGGGATAGATTGCTGGTGCGCCGATTGGGGTTGGTTCGAACCCTAAGTGGGGGAGAACCGGGTATTTTATTGAGGGGATTAGAGATTCGATCGAGAATGGTTAGAGATCTGGATACGGAGAGACCGGCAATGCGAACTCATGAGCCCAGGGTTATTGGTGATTGAGACGAGGTGCAGAGCGAGATAATGAATGTGTTATGTTTGAAAAGGATGAGTATCTCCATGGCAATTGGTCGTTTGTCGGAGACCTTGGGGTGAACAGAAATTCTTCGAGGTCAAAATGGTGAATTCGAGATGGTTGGCTCGTAGGGTGAGTTCGACGGTTGAGGAATTCTGGTTCAATAATAGGGCTGTTATTTAGCTTGGGAAGGGCAGAAGATTAGACAACCAATTTCAGGTTGTGGATCAGGAAGATCAGTGGATGAGACGACATGTCGTAAGGTTCTATGGTAGTGTACGAGGTATCCGAATTTAATGCATTGGATTTCGGATAATTTTGAGGCTTGAGTGGAGACGGAAAGTGGTAGGTTAAACATCTATGATTCCAGTGGAAGTCCTTTCGATTATGACAGAAAGTGAGATTGTCCAAGAATATGGATTACAACAGAGAAGGGTGTTTTATTATGGCGATTGCCGCCAGATATAGTGATGCATAATTTGGGTAAGTGCATGCACCTATATATGATTGGTCCACGGAGGGTGTAAGTCAGTCAGAGGTTGTGGTGATGCTACGAGAAGTGATGTGTGTAAAACCAACTAGTTTTAATCCTACTAACTTAGACACAAAATAAACACACGAAAGGCAATGTACCTATCGATTAGTAATATAGTTCAAGCAAGTAGGGTATCGAACACAAGGAACGGTAAACAATTAAAATAAATGCTAATATTATCTAAATAAAACAAATAACAAAAGGGGGTTTTCTCTAGTTTTACAAGACTAGGAACTTAATTAGAATAACCAACACACAAATTAACTAACTAGCAACTAAAACAATTAATTACCAACTAAATTCAATAGTAAAGAGGACTTCTGTTTAGGTACGACTCATTTGTTCCCATGGATGATTTTAACGTATCAGATTAATTCTTCATTGGCTACCGATTAAGATAATTAGGTTCACGTTCGCTATTCCTAATTCTTAGAAAACAAATTATTCCTAATTCTTAGAAAACAAATTAACTCAAGCAATGGCCAGTTGTCTAAATTAACAGGTTTCCTAGATTATTGATTCGGGTTAAGTAAGACTTGTAATGGTTAATTAAATTGACCCTTCAATTAACCTATTGTTGATGTTCATCAAACAATCTCACACATTAACTTACCTATCTTCTAGTTAATTCTAGTTTCACATTCGTTATTCCTAGACATACAACTATGTGGTCACAATAAATCATATGAAATTAATAACTAAGAGATGTTCATACAACTTAATTACTAATTTATTAACAGAAGAATAGTTATTGTCAACACATAAGGTTCTTTAACAAGCTTAACAAAACATAATTACCAATTAAAAATAATCCTACTCAAATAATCAATCCATGTTCACAAAATTGTCTACCCTAACAGAAGAATAAGTTTTTAGCTCATGATTGCAGTAAACATAAACTCAAAAACAAAATCAAAGTATGTAAACATGATTCAAATCAAAAAGTTACTAAGAATAAACCAAAATTCTCTTGATTCTCTTCACAATTGAATGTAGGGTTGATTCTTCAGTTCCTCACGACCTAGTAGCACTTCCAATCGTTTCTCAGCCTCCTAGGGTTTCTCTCCATCATATGATATCGATCTGAAAGTCCCTTTATATAGATTTTCACAAAACAGAGGCTACTCGGCGAGTCCAGTGACCTACTCGGCGAGTCCGTCACTTAAACCCCGTGTTCGGCAAGTCAGCGCGTCCAGAATCGCGAAACTTCTGACCAACTCGGCGAGTAATCGACCCTACTCGCCGAGTATGTTTCGAATCAGCATTTTCTCAAAACACGAAAGTCGTCCGAAATTGTGTCTACTTTTCAGAACATTTTGAATCTCGTCAATCGGAGTTACGGTTCATGAGATACGGCCAAAACACTGACGAGGGGTCAAGCTGTCCAACAACATCCTTCTTTCTTCAAAATCCAAGATCCAAGCTTCCAATCGCTAGTTCCGCTTCATTTTCCACCCGAGCATGTAATTGTTGCTGAAAAATGAAATTATAAACTAATTAAGCACCTTTTGTTCATTAAATGAGACAAAAACAACATAAAGTATTAAGATAATGCATGAATTTTATAACTAAATATGTCCATATCAAAATACCCCACACTTGACTTTTGCTTGCCCCCAAGCAAAACTGAATTTTAGTACACTAATATTACATAAGACAATCCCAATCGAACCCAGCCATTATGCCAAGACCACAACGCATGCATTTGTGTCTAAAATTTTCCTAATAACCCCCCATACTCCAAATACTCACAATCCTCATAAACATTCGCCCACTTTTTCCGAACAATGCTCATTTTATGCATCCCTCCGAATCCATCCTCAGAAAACCTCTTAACCTCAAGGTATTTTTGGTTGAGCAACCCAAGCATACATAATCTAGACAATTACAATTTATGATACCACATTGGAGCTCTTTGGAATTCTTCACTTCTTTGACATTTGATCTTTAATTTCTTTGAATTCACCACCTTGTTGTTTGATTTTTGGTATCTTCAACTTTTTTTTTTCAGAACTTTGATCTTTGAACTTCATACTTAACTTTGATGCTCCAAAAATTCTTCAAATTTTTCTTGTAATTCTCTCACTTTTTTTTAACATGTAACTCACTTTTTTCACTCAAAACCCTACATGCTTAAGCAGGGGCGCTCAACTTCAACCCTTATTGGTTAGCGATAATAATTTTCCTGGATACATTTCTGGTACACGATGCTAAACATATTGAATCCTTCAAACTAAGCGAGGTCGTGTTTTTGTCCCATGATTTCACTAGAATAAGGAAGCCACAAATGCACTAGAACGTATATAGGCTCAACTAAACATTTGGGTTTTCATGCAATCATCAACATAATACTAGCATGGAATCCTAATTACTTTTACCAAAATTTTCTAAATTAAGTCCTAAGCAACATTTTTGGTATGCAAAATTTTAAAATTATACCTAAAATAGGATTCTAATTCAACTAATATGACCAATTCTAATTCAACTAATATGACCAACCCCCTACCCCACACTTAATTCATGCAATGTCCCCATTGCATGCTATGCATGATAAAGAAAAATACTAAAGTAAAGAGGGAATTGGAACAAACTCCCCTGGGATAGCAGTGGCGAGGCTGATCGTCTTCAATTTAGCTCCATCTTCAATTAACTTTAGACATGGGAACAACTTTTCCATGCCTTGGGTGTCAAGTATCGTGTGGTATAGCTCCAAATGTAGACGAAAAAAAACTGTCGGAAACGCTCGGAAAATGTTCTTCAAAGGTGTAGCCAATTGTCGTATCAAATCATCAGCTTGAAAGACAAATTAAGGATCAACTCGTCGAGTCTGTAGGGTGGCTCGCCGAGTTGTAGCGTAATACTGGCAGAAGTCGAGTTTTTATACTGGGACTCGTCGAGTAGGTAAGTGCACTCGCCGAGTCCATCGTTGTATAAAGAAAATGTTTCTGCTCCAGGTCCGATTCTGATGTGTGTGGGGAATATTAAATTGATACTTTCCCCATTTTTTCTTTAGTAAATGAGCTCTTAATAACCTCTTTCATCACCGGACTCATAGCTTGACTCAAAACTTCGTTTCCTCTCTCGCCTAGACTCAATTTCTCGCTTCGTTAGCCTTGACGCTAGACCCTCACATGCAATCCTAAGCTTCAAACTGAAAAGATCAAAAACAAAAACCAAGTAATAAAAAAAACATTAAAATAAAAAAATCCTAAATTATCCTTAAACACTAGAAGTTTAGAAAGAAAAAGAAAAGAAAACTCTAATGACGGGTTGCCTCCCGCAAGCGCTTCTTTTTGTGCGAGTCTTGAGCTGGACTCCCAACTTAATAAATTTCCAATAAACTCATTGCTAATCCATCCATTGCATTAAATATTTTCTTTGGACCAATTTGTAAAATTTGGCTCTTTTCTTCTAAAATTTTCCAAACGAGCTTGAATTCATAAAACCCAAGAATGTTGACAAGGGTTGGGACCGGTCGGGTACTAATCAGAAATGGATCGCGCTTCAGAACTTTCTCCAAAGTTGGAATCGTCACCCCATGCTTTGAAACACAAACCGGAAGAACAGGGGACCATGTCATGGTAATGGTCAAACCACAACTTGGTTCCTGCAATTCAGCTTGTTCTTGTTCTTCGTCTGACCTCTCTGCTAGCAACCTTTGCAGCTCCTCCAAGTCTCTTTCTGGATTAAATTCATCATCTTGTAAATCTAGCTCTTGTGACTCAGATTGTTCTTGATCGTTAGACAAGATGATATCTAACCATCTATCAAATTTCTTCAAATCTTCATCCGAGTCATAATCCTCATCTTCCTGCACTACTTCCTCAAGAAAAGCATCAAAAGCATCGAGATTTGGAAAATACATAATAAAAAATAAAGATAAAAATTAAAATAAATAAAAAAATAATCAATAAAATAAAACCGATAACAATTAGCAAATAAAATTAACTATTTGAACCGTTCCCCGGCAACGGCGCCAAAAACTTGATGTGTGTAAAACCAACTAGTTTTAATCCTACTAACTTAGACACAAAATAAACACACGAAAGGCAATGTACCTATCGATTAGTAATATAGTTCAAGCAAGTAGGGTATCGAACACAAGGAACGGTAAACAATTAAAATAAATGCTAATATTATCTAAATAAAACAAATAACAAAAGGGGGTTTTCTCTAGTTTTACAAGACTAGGAACTTAATTAGAATAACCAACACACAAATTAACTAACTAGCAACTAAAACAATTAATTACCAACTAAATTCAATAGTAAAGAGGACTTCTGTTTAGGTACGACTCATTTGTTCCCATGGATGATTTTAACGTATCAGATTAATTCTTCATTGGCTACCGATTAAGATAATTAGGTTCACGTTCGCTATTCCTAATTCTTAGAAAACAAATTATTCCTAATTCTTAGAAAACAAATTAACTCAAGCAATGGCCAGTTGTCTAAATTAACAGGTTTCCTAGATTATTGATTCGGGTTAAGTAAGACTTGTAATGGTTAATTAAATTGACCCTTCAATTAACCTATTGCTGATGTTCATCAAACAATCTCACACATTAACTTACCTATCTTCTAGTTAATTCTAGTTTCACATTCGTTATTCCTAGACATACAACTATGTGGTCACAATAAATCATATGAAATTAATAACTAAGAGATGTTCATACAACTTAATTACTAATTTATTAACAGAAGAATAGTTATTGTCAACACATAAGGTTCTTTAACAAGCTTAACAAAACATAATTACCAATTAAAAATAATCCTACTCAAATAATCAATCCATGTTCACAAAATTGTCTACCCTAACAGAAGAATAAGTTTTTAGCTCATGATTGCAGTAAACATAAACTCAAAAACAAAATCAAAGTATGTAAACATGATTCAAATCAAAAAGTTACTAAGAATAAACCAAAATTCTCTTGATTCTCTTCACAATTGAATGTAGGGTTGATTCTTCAGTTCCTCACGACCTAGTAGCACTTCCAATCGTTTCTCAGCCTCCTAGGGTTTCTCTCCATCCTATGATATCGATCTGAAAGTCCCTTTATATAGATTTTCACAAAACAGAGGCTACTCGGCGAGTTCAGTGACCTACTCGGCGAGTCCGTCACTTAAACCCCGTGTTCGGCAAGTCAGCGCGTCCAGAATCGCGAAACTTCTGACCAACTCGGCGAGTAATCGACCCTACTCGCCGAGTATGTTTCGAATCAGCATTTTCTCAAAACACGAAAGTCGTCCGAAATTGTGTCTACTTTTTAGAACATTTTGAATCTCGTCAATCGGAGTTACGGTTCATGAGATACGGCCAAAACACTGAAGAGGGGTCAAGCTGTCCAACAACATCCTTCTTTCTTCAAAATCCAAGATCCAAGCTTCCAATCGCTAGTTCCGCTTCATTTTCCACCCGAGCATGTAATTGTTGCTAAAAAATGAAATTATAAACTAATTAAGCACCTTTTGTTCATTAAATGAGACAAAAACAACATAAAGTATTAAGATAATGCATGAATTTTATAACTAAATATGTCCATATCAAGAAGCCATAGTACTCACTAGTCAGAGGTTGTTGTGATGCTACGGGAAGCCGTAGTACTCACTAGTCAGAGGTTGTTGTGATGCTACGGGAAGCCGTAGTACTCACTAGTCAGAGGTTGTGGTGATGCTACGGGAAGCCGTAGTACTCACTAGTCAGAGGTTGTTGTGATGCAACGGGAAGCCGTAGTACTCACTAGTCAGAGGTTGTTGTGATGCTACGGGAAGCCGTAGTACTCACTAGTGAGAGGTTGTGGTGATACTGCGGGAATCCATAGTACTCACCAGTCAGTTAGAGGTTGTGGTGATACTGCAGGAAGCTGTAATACTCACCAGTCAGTGAGAGGTTGATGTAGTGCTACGGGAAGACGTAGTACACACTAGTTAGCGAGAAGTTGTTATGATAAAGTACTCTTTGATCAGAGCATGGCGCAGAAGAGTTTTAGGCATGGGGTGTCCCTAATTTATGAGTTTTTGGGAACCTTGTGGTCGGACCAGGGGCGAGAGCGGGGTCTCCTCAATGTTAGGGGATCATTATGTTCTGAGTAAGTTGTGGTCATTACAATCCGAAAGAATGGGATAAGTGAGGTACGCATGAGTTGCGGGAAATGAGTTCTGAGTTGAGTGCTTCGTTGGGATGAGTGGTTCCAACTCTGGGTCAGACCAAACTCCCGAGTTTGAGTTTGGCTCTGGTGGTGCATTGGATAGGCGAGATGAGGTTCTAGATTCTGAGGTGGGTTCCATGTTGAGGAGTAGTATTTGTCATCTGATGTCTTAGACCTGTGTGGGTCAGTACTCGGCTACGGGAGGCACTGCAAATTACTTAGAACTACGAGTAACAGATGACAGAGGTCGGGGTCGAGTCGATCTTCAGTTGGGAAGGTAGCATTCGCTTAGGGTTAAGCGGACTTCTTTACTCAAGGGTCACATTGGGCCGATGTGGTTATAGTAAAAAGGGATATGAGGAATGGAGTTGAGGCTTTTGATTTATTTTTTTTATGTCTGAGGACACTTCAGAGCGAGCACGATTATTCTTTAGGGTTTGAGGGTAGAGAGTTGATAATTCTTTGTTCGGTTGGGTTCCGATAGCAGTTCAGTGGATGATCCCTTCTGAGATGTGAACCATTCCGTTTCTTGGGTCGTGATTCAGATGGTTGCTATGTTTGGTATGAGGGATCGGTAGCCGATTGTTGGATTATGTCGGGAGAGAATCTGAAGGGTTGGGTTTCCTCCGGGATTGGGAATCCATGTTGGGATCCAGGTGTCCAGAGAGGATGGAGGCTGTGTGGCATGAGATCCTATCGATGATGCCATTTGGCTATTGGATTCGATATGTATGTGGAGGAGCAATTTTGAGGGCGAAATCTAATTTAAGTGGGGGATAATTGTAACATCCAGGATTTCGAGTATGTCAGTTTGTGTTTCAATTTGGAGGATTTAGGAGGGACTCGACGAGTCGAGAGTCTGACTCGTCGAGCCACGTTGAGTTGATTGCGGGTATTTAATGAAAGGACTCGATGAGTCCAAGTATGGACTCGCCGAGTAGGTGTTGGGCAGAGAAAACCCTAAGTTCCGGGGTTGGAGTCTATTTAAAGGAACTTATGACCTTGGATGCGCCTCATATCTCCTATGAGAAACCCTAAATCGCCATTGGAGCCTTGGGAGAGTTCTTATGATGAAATCAAGTAATTTGGTGGGTTTTGTGGAAGGAAAAGAGCATAACTCGAGCAAGGAACGAGATGGAGGCAGTGGATCTAGCATCTCTTCACATGGGACTGTTGTATGAGGTATGAATATATGCTCATTCTCATGTATTTGGTGGTTTTCTTGAATATAGGTGTAACAGCCCGGAATTTCAAATATTGATATAATTATGATTTTGGGGGTGTTTTAAGAGGGGACTCGGTGAGTTGGAGCCTAGACTCGCCGAGTAGGATCGCAGACTTGGTCGCGGGATCGCGACTGGACTCGACGAGTCCAGATATGGACTCGGCGAGTCGACGCTGTTCAGCGGAAACCCTAACCGTTCAGGTTTGGGTCGTATATAACGCACTATATGCCGTCATTGTCCGTCTTTTAGTCTACCGAGAAGAACCCTAAGCGGCTGTGGGCATCTAGAGCAAGATTGAAGGCCATTGGTGGTTTGAAGAAATTGTGGTGCAAGGAGGAGGGGAGTCTTGGCTAAAGGAACTGCAAGGGATTCGAGTTCTGAGGTTTGGGGACACAGAGAGTGCGTTATTCAGGTAATATTTCGGATCATTTCTGTTATATTGATGTGTGTATGGATCTAGGGTTTATGGAACCCATTTGGTGATTAGATGGATTATTGCCTTGTTACCCAAACGAATATAACCCTGTATTAGGACCTTTAGAGGTCCAGAAGGTCCCATGCTTGTGTATTTCGGGACAAAACTTATCTCAGGAAGCAGTTTGATCGTCTGCATGGCATGGACTCGCCGAGTCTGATGAACAGACTCGGCGAGTAGCTTGGAGATTTACTGGGACTCGTCGAGTTGTTCTTCAGACTCGGCGAGTTGAGTCGGGGTGGCCCCGCGATTCTTCCAGGAGGAACTCGTCGAGTAAAAAGGGGATACTCGACGTGTAGAAAGGGTGTCTTAAGGAATCGGTGAGTTAAGGGCGAGTGGACTCAGAGTCGTTGAACTCGGCGAGTCTTGGGGTGACTCGGCGAGTTAGGTCGCGGGTTGAGTGAAGTTCTGAGCCTGGGGACTCGGCGAGTCTTAGGGTTGACTCAGCGAGTAGGGTCAGTCAGGGGTTGACTTTGACCTTGTCTTTGACCAAGGATTTACCAGTGGTTCCAGGGGTATTTTGGTAATTGTTGTTTATCGTTTGAGTTCAGTGCATTGGTGGCTATCCAGAGGTGGAGATCGTATCAGTGATCGGAGCAGCTTGAGCTATCTGTTCAGTCGGCAGTTTCGAGGTGAGTTATCCTCACTATATCGCTAGGGTTTATGGCACCAAGGCCGACCCTTTTTACCGGATGGAAATCCGGGTAGTTGTCATTATATGTTACAGGCCGGAAGGCATTATATGTTACAGGCCGGAAGGCATTATATGTTACAGGCCGGAAGGCATTACTATGTGGACCGAAAGGTCATGGCCTGGAAAGGCGTATGTATGCATTTAGTATGTTGACTGTTTCATAGAGTAATGTTATGATAGTGACCGGCTAGACCGGTATCTTGTTAGAGTAATGCTATGATATGTGATCTGTTGATCGATTGTTGTCTATGAACTGCTATATTATTGTTTGTTATTTTATATATGCATTTTATGCTTATGGGCCGGAAGGCGATATGTCATGGGCCGGAAGGCAATATGTTATGGGCCGGAAGGCGATTATGTTGTGTGATGGACCGGAAGGTCGGCGTGGGTAGGACCGGAAGGTTTACCCAGCAGGGACGGATTTCCCCTGAGACACATGGACCAGAAGGTCAGGGCCTGGAAAGGCGTATATGTGGTTGGTATTCTGGGGGTATCTCACTAAGCTTTCGGGCTTACAGTTGTGGTTTTATGTTTCAGGTTCTCAAGAGCCTGTGGCAAGGCAAAGACGTGATCGTACCGTTCCTCGCGTTGGTATTTTATGATATGAACCTGGGAAATTACTCTGTTTAATAATGTATTGAAAACCTTTTTGCAACAATGTTAATAAAATGGGTGATTTTGAAAAGTTTTAATTGTTTTGAAATTTTGGATGTTTCAATAGGGTTTTCTTATTCTTTCTTTAGCTTGGATTCGAAGCTTATGAGGTCCCAAGGTGGAATAAGTCTTAGATCTGGGCCTTAAGAGGTCCAGAGAGCCCCAACCATTCTGCTTTATGCTGTTCCATTGGAGATATGGATCTAGGTTGCCATTTTAGGAGCTATGTCTTCATATAAGGGCAAAAGAGTGTTGTATAAACTTAAAGTTTGGACCTTTATGTGATTTTTGAGTGTAAGAAGGTCAGATCTATAAGTTAGAGAAACAGATGTGACCTCAGAAGGTCATTTGAGTGATGCCAGGGAGGGAACTCGCTGAGTCCATATGGGGACTCGACGAGTCGAGTCGGGTTGCCCCGCGATTCGTGATTAGTAGTAACTCGTCGAGTGAAAGGTTAACTCGACGAGTCGAGTGAGACCTTAGGAGGGTTCAGAGGAAAAGCATGGACTCGTCGAGTCACCTGAGTGCACTCGACGAGTCTGGTTAAAGTTGACCGTTGACTACAGTTGACTTCAGTTGACCATGGGGTCTTGGTCAAGCTGATTCAAGAGAGGTCAGGGAGGGGTAGAATGGTCTTCTACGCATTATTAGTGATGAGAACAAGAGAAAGTATTAATTAGAGATGTTTGCCTTATGTGTTAAGCGGAGGCTCGATCGAGTTTATCAAGCCAGAAGGTTTACTAGACATCATGGGAGGTGAGTCTTCTCACTATACTGTACGTGGACGGGTACCTATGTGTGACCGGAAGGTCTTGTATACTATGAGATGTATGTGCTATATGCGGTTATGTGATATGTATGTGCTATGTATGTGTAACGTCCCAAAATTCAAGACTAAAAATTTCTTTTAATAAAGTATCACTTAAAGTAAAATCATCATTTCAAAACATAAACAAAGTATTAGTTTTCAAAACACATGTTCATTATCAGAGTACAACATTCCCTAGCTGACTAATCTATGGTGTGTGCCATGTGATCATCCCGAGCTCCATCATCCGCTACCGGAAGTACCTGAAACCAAAACTGAAAGCCGTAAGCACGAAGCTTAGTGAGTTCCCCAGATACCACATACCATACAAACCATTCATATCCAAGAGCTATACATAACCGACTTATCCATAATCAAATAAGGTGCTATGTGCCAAACATAGTCTTGCCATTATGCCACGGGCCGCGCATGGTCTTCCTGGTCAAGCTTGGGCCGCTCCCTGGGTCTTACAGACAAGTACCAAGGGCCACCCCCTAGTCTTATAGACATGTGTCAAGGGCCACCCCCTGGTCTTTTATGCAAGTATCACAAAGACAACCGTACATACTACTCTACTTAGCTAAACAGCATACAGTGTGCCGGAAGCCACCTCCTGGTCTTTCATATATAATAGCATACAATACGCCAGGAGCCACCTCCTGGTCTTTCATACATATTGCCTAGGGCTAACCCCCGGGTCTTCCTGTCATCCATAATAACATACTGTGTGCCAGGGGCCATCCCCTGGTCTTTCATGCATATTCTAAATGGGTCGGCATTGGTGCCTTAGACCCATACAAACAGTGAGGAGACTCACCTCGCACTGCTGAACTCTGCTAATAATCCTCTGGCTGCTAACCGACAACTCTCTGAAATCCTGCTCCACTAGCTCCCCGAGCTACCAATATCAATGCAACCCTTAGTCTAACTATCTCCTGAAAGTCAACTAAGTCAACTCAGGTCAAAGTCAAAGTCCTGGTCAAAGTCAAAGTCCTGGTCAAAGTCAACCTTCCAGGTCAACCCTACTCGTCGAGTCACCCTACTGACTCGCCGAGTTCATAAGTCCAGAGTCCTTCCACTCGCGACTCTACTCGCCGAGTCTACCGATTTCCGAGTCCTGACCTGTCCAACTCACCGAGTCTCTAATCGACTCACTGATTCGAGTCTAAACTCGAAGGCTTTGGGGTTTCGCGACTTGACTCGCCGAGTCCAAGACAATTTTCATCCAACTCGCCGAGTTGTTCTTCCAACTCGCCGAGTTGTTCTTCCAACTCGCCGAGTTCATGCCCAACTTCATCCGACTCGACGAGCCGTTCATCCCACTCGTCGAGTTCCTCCTCATCTTCAAGCTGCTCGCCGAGTCCACTCAAAGGACTCGCCGAGTCCATCCGGTCCTTCATACATGCAGAGGACTTTTGAGTCATGCAGGGACTCAAATCTGTAGATCTACCCTTCCCAAGCTTATTCCTCACGTAAAGTTGCAAACTTTACGTGTAGAGAAAGAGATCTAAGCAAAATACACCATAAACTAGGGTTTAAGGACAAGGGGCTTCAACATTGACTCAAGGGCTAATACTTTATGCTTCTCTAGTCCATAACACACTTGGATCTGAAGTAGCAACTCCAGATCCGGCTTCTAACTCGAATGGGTGTCAAACCATGGCTTAAAAGCCCCAAATCTCACAACCATGGAAGACCTAAAGGAGAGAGGGACGACTTATTACCTTCAATATCTCAAAAAGGCTCCACAAACTCCAGATCTATAGTCCCTTCTTGCTCCTCCAAGTTCCTTCTTCCTTCTCCAAGCTTAATGCACCTTCTAAGGCAACAAATGGCTCAATCAAAGGTTATGACGGCTAGGGTTTGGTATCCAGGGCTGAAGAGGCAGTAAGGGAACCCTAGGAAGAAGATTAAGACGTTTATATAGGCTCCAAGTTCCGAATTTAGGGTTTTCCACGCACAGACCAGACTCGCCGAGTCACCTTGGCCTACTCGCCGAGTCGGTCACTTACTCCTCGACCCGGATCCTGCTCGGAATCGCCGAGTCCCCCTTTGGACTCGCCGAGTCGACCCCTAAACTTAGGGTTTTCTTTCCTTTCTTGGCCTTCAAAACTTTGGGTGTTACAACTCTCCCCCACTTAAATTAAACTTCGTCCTCGAAGTTTGCCATGGCCCACCGCCTGCGATCCGCCTTCAATACGCACCAATTATCCCAACACCAGCTGCCTACCTTCGCTGGTCTTCCACCCAGTCATTCTGACTAACGTAAACCTCACAGTTAAACCTCGGGTCAAACCTGACCCTAAACAACTCAGAAACACAACTTACTCAACCGATAATCCTTCTGGTACTCACCGAGTACTGCAACTGAACCCATAGGGATTCATCCCTTCTTTCCTCACGCGATTCCCTTGCCTTCCCAAGGCGATGCCCCAAAACAACTATCTCCCCTGCCACTGTGAAGATCCTATGTTCACCAAATCCATTACTCCCGCTACTTCCAGTACGGGTCATTATCGCCAGTATCCATTAGGCGTTCTTTCTACTATAATTGGTGTCGAGCACCCCACGACCAACTATCTGAATTTCACCATAGACTGCTTGCCAGCACTGCTACTGGCTGGAAATTTCTGCTATTCCTCATCTGCCTTCCGGATGAACTGAGACCACCCTGGTCCCTACCAATCTACCAATATCTGGATGACCGGCCCCCACCGGTCGCTATCCCCAACTCAACTCCTAGTCGCTCCCAGCGACTTTCGAAGAAACTTCACCGATAACCGCTCAATCCACTCTGCCACTAAATCATACACCTGATACATTCACTCTAACGAATAGGGACCGATGAATGCTACGGGCCATCCCGTAGTCTTACAACACTTCTACGCTGCCAGCCAACCAAAGCTACGGGCCGCCCCACAGTCTTGCTAAACCAGTGCTACGGGCCACACCGTAGCCTAACCATACTCACATACGATTGCTGCGGGCCACACCGCAGTCTTGCTAATTTAATGCTACGGGCCACACCGCAGTCTTACTAATCTAATGCTACGGGCCACACCGCAGTCTTACTAAACCAGTGCTACGGGCCACACCGTAGCCTAACCATGCTCTCATACGATTGTTGCGGGCCGCACCGCAGTCTTGCTAATCTAACGCTACGGGCCACACCGCAGTCTAATCTAATGCTACGGGACACACCGTAGTCTTACGAATCATCCTCACATACGATTGCTACGGACCACACCGCAGTCTTAATATACTTCTCTTACTATTTAGCCACTGGTGAATGCTACGACCATCCGGTAGTCTGACAACACCTTTACACACCGACTAGCTGCTAGTGGATGCTACTACTAACCCATAGTTGATCATACAGCACAATCGAGTACTCCCAAGTGGTACTCATGTCCCAAATGGAACTCCCAACCGATTCCTATGTAATCCGCGACCAGAAATTTCGAGAATGAGGTCTCACAATTGGCAAGTTTTCCCAACTTCCAAATTACACTATCCTCCAATCATACAGTCACCTGAGCCGTCTTTATTCCTAACAGGAGAGCGAAACTTATCCTAGTTTCAAAACCCCTTCTACTCCCATAACCTGGTTGTTTCTCCCCCACTTAGCCTCAGCTAAGTCCTTACTGCCTACGAAAACCCGAAGATTTCCATTCCTTCCTTCCTTACTCGATAGGCATGATAACCACCATCGCCCTATCCCTGCTAGCGATCCGCCTCTAGCCCACTCCAACTACCGTATGATTACCGAATACTAGATGAACACCGCCCGCATCCCTGATGCTAAAAAAAATCCTCTAAGCTCTGACTACTGTCCTTACAGTCCGAATAACTGGGCACAGACTCCTTGGTGATAAGCCACTTTCCTTGATGCTTCTGAAATCCATCCCGAACGCCCATATTAGAACCATCAAACCCTGATGATGGTGGTTGACCACTTCCCGAACCATTTTCAACCGTAACCGAGATGATACTGGACACTTCGAACCCGAAGTGAAAGATGACCTACACTAGCTACTAATAGCTCCTGGTATGCAATTGGCATATGACAATTCCAAAATACAATCCAAATACAAGCAGAGAGACAAATCATACATAAAATCGCCTGAGTCCAGGGTAAAAACTTCCCTAATTCACCTAGGAATGAAAATAGCCATAGATACTTACCTGCAACATTCCTTCCTGTAATCCAAAACTTCCGCATCTGTCACTGCATGGCACTACCCTCTCGCCCATCCGTAATCCTCATAGTCGCTGGGGCAGGCGCACTCCCTGCTCCTCCCCTCATCATCAGGCATTTGGTCCTCTTGTGGCCCACCTGATTGCAGTGAAAACATAATGGGCTTGCCCCCCGTGGGCAGTCCCTGCTGACGTGACCATCACTGCCACACTTGTAGCAGCCGGAACCCCTAGAACGACACACTCCCTCGTGCGGTTTCCCGCGCGTGCTGCACTGACTTTAGCCCTGCCGACCCACTAATCGTTGATCTGAAGTCTTGGGTCTCTTCCCGGGACCCTCCAAAGTGAATGTCTGATCTGACTTCCTCTTCGCAATGTGCTCCAGATCGATCTCCCTCTCTCTAGCTCTGGCAATCATAGAGTCCAGGGTCGGGCATGCCGAGAAGCTGACATGCTCCTGAATCTCCGCTCTCAACATGTCATGATAGCGGGTCCTCTGCATCTCATCATCCCCTACATACTGAGGAACTAATAGGGCCCTCTCCCGAAACTTGGCGGTAATCTCCGCCATCGACTCTGTCGTCTGTCTCATGTCTAGAAATTCTCTGGCCAGCTACTGAAGCTCCACTGCCGGTGCAAACTCCGCCCTAAACCTGGTCACGAAGTCTGACCAGGTCATAGCCTCGACGACCGAGGCTCCCAATGAGTCTCCAACTGACTCCCACCAATCTCTAGCTCTGTCTCTCAAACATGTCGCCGCAAAGCGGACCTTCGACCCATCCGGGCAGAAGCTCGTCAACTGTGCAGACTCAATATCTGCGATCCATCTCCTGGCAGCAATGGGGTTCTTCACCCCGTGAAAATCCGGCGCACCACACCCTCTTAAGTCCTTGAAGGACAGCGTGCGCGTATCTTCCTGGCCAGACGCCAAATCACTCCTGAAAGCTCGGAGGCGATCCTCCATCAGCTCAATGATCCCCTCCTTGATCGACCCGAAAATGACCGGGGTCGCCTCAAGGATGCCTCTCGTAATCTTAGATGCGATGAACTCGCGCAACCCATCATCAACTAGTTCGGATCCCGCGCCCGAACCTGATCCTGAACCGGATCCTGACCCGCCCACTGGTCACTCTCGCAACATCACCATGCTGAAAATATAACACAACCACTATCAGAATACTGATCACTGTTGCGAGGCCAAACACACGCACTACCAGGTTCCCGGTCTTGTCTCGGCCCTTCCCGAATCGAGTACGGATCCTCTGCTTTCCGTAGTACGGGGCCATACTACCTTCCACATCTATCCGTACTTTCCTCAAGAACTGCCTTGACTCCACCAGGTCCCTTTCTACTACTTCTGCTTCCAGCACTACCTCATCCTAGGCTGACCCTAGGGAAACCTCTGACTCAACTCAAACCAGTCCTCAGCTGCTGAAGGCTTCCTCGCGATGCCAATTCGCCATCACCTGGATACCATCACATGTGATGAGGCTCAGATAATCCTTCAAGTAAAAGACTCGTCCCTACAACGGTTAGACTCAAACGAGAGCTGCGCAATAGGGCCAAGTCCAGCACTCTGAGATTATTCAACCCTGATCACATGTGACGTGGTGTATCCACTTAATGGCTAACTCCCATCACTCAAAATCCCACAATGCACAAAGCAAGCAGCATTCAGATGAGGGGAAAATCTAACCACGACATACTCAAGCAATCATACACATATAGCAAAAATCTGAACTAGCATGCAACACAAACTCATAACTCAGGCATAACCTAAACAGGCTATCCTACTACTGTCTAATCAGCACTACTATGCAGCTCAAAAGCACAAATAACAGGCACATAAGGCATCATCCCTAGATCCTTAGTCCTATTCTAGCATGTTGTTCTATTAACTGATAATCAAAACATAGACTTGTATGGGTATTTTGGGGTACTTACTTGAGCTCGGTTGATTGCATGCACCACACCTCTTTTCTCTTTTCAAAGTTCTTTTGTTTCTGAATTCTTTTTGCTTTTCTAAAACCGTTTTCTTCCTCAAAACTCTCTTTTACAAAATTGTCTTTTCATTTTGAAAACTCTTATACCAATCCCTCAGTTTGAGTTCAGACATGCTCGAGAGCATGTCTGAATCCCTCAAACCAAGGCTCTGATACCAACTTGTAACGTCCCAAAATTCAAGACTAAAAATTTCTTTTAATAAAGTATCACTTAAAGTAAAATCATCATTTCAAAACATAAACAGAGTATTAGTTTTCAAAACACATGTTCATTATCAGAGTACAACATTCCCAGGCTGACTAATCTATGGTGTGTGCCATGCGATCATCCCGAGCTCCATCATCCGCTACCGGAAGTACCTGAAACCAAAACTGAAAGCCGTAAGCACGAAGCTTAGTGAGTTCCCCAGATACCACATACCATACAAACCATTCATAGCCAAGAGCTATACATAACCGACTTATCCATAATCAAATAAGGTGCTATGTGCCAAACATAGTCTTGCCATTATGCCACGGGGCGTGCGTGGTCTTCCTGGTCAAGCCTAGGCCGCTCCCTGGGTCTTACAGACAAGTGCCAAGGGCCACCCCCTAGTCTTACAGACATGTGCCAGACATGTGTCAAGGGCCACCCCCTGGTCTTTTATGCAAGTATCACAAAGACAACCGTACATACTACTCTACTTAGCTAAACAGCATACAGTGTGCCAGAAGCCACCTCCTGGTCTTTCATATATAATAGCATACAATGCGCCAGGAGCCACCTCCTGGTCTTTCATACATATTGCCTAGGGCTAACCCTCGGGTCTTCCTGTCATCCATAATAACATACTATGTGCCAGGGGCCACCCCCTGGTCTTTCATGCATATTCTAAATGGGCCGGCATTGGTGCCTTAGACCCATACAAACAGTGAGGAGACTCACCTCGCACTGCTAAACTCTACTGATAATCCTCTGGCTGCTGACCGACAACTCTCTGAACTCCTGCTCCACTAGCTCCCCAAGCTACCAATATCAATGCAACCCTTAGTCTAACTATCTCCCGAAAGTCAACTAAGTCAACTCAGGTCAAAGTCAAAGTCCTGGTCAAAGTCAACCTTCTAGGTCAACCCTACTCGTCGAGTCACCCTACTGACTCGCCGAGTTCATAAGTCCAGAGTCCTTCCACTCACGACTCTACTCGCCGAGTCAGTCCATGACTCGCCGAGTCTACCGATTTCCGAGTCCTGACCTGTCCAACTCACCGAGTCTCTAATCGACTCACTGATTCGAGTCTAAACTCGAAGGGTTTGGGGTTTCGCGACTTGACTCGCCGAGTCCAAGACAATCTTCATCCAACTCGCCGAGTTCATGCCCAACTTCATCCGACTCGACGAGCCGTTCATCCTACTCGTCGAGTTCCTCCTCATCTTCAAGCTGCTCGCCGAGTCCACTCAAAGGACTCGCCGAGTCCATCCGGTCCTTCATACATGCAGAGGACTTTTGAGTCATGCAGGGACTCAAATATGTAGATCTACCCTTCCCAAGCTTATTCCTCACGTAAAGTTGCAAACTTTACGTGTAGAGAAAGAGATCTAAGCAAAATACACCATAAACTAGGGTTTAAGGACAAGGGGCTTCAACATTGACTCAAGGGCTAATACTTTATGCTTCTCTAGTCCATAACACACTTGGACCTGAATTAGCAACTCCAGATCCGGCTTCTAACTCGAATGGGTGTCAAACCATGGCTTAAAAGCCCCAAATCTCACAACCATGGAAGACCTAAAGGAGAGAGGGACGACTTATTACCTTCAATATCTCAAAAAGGCTCCACAAACTCTAGATCTATAGTCCCTTCTTGCTCCTCCAAGTTCCTTCTTCCTTCTCCAAGCTTAATGCACCTTCGAAGGCAACAAATGGCTCAATCAAAGGTTATGACGGCTAGGGTTTGGTATCCAGGGCTGAAAAGGCAGTAAGGGACCCCTAGGAAGAAGATTAAGACGTTTATATAGGCTCCAAGTTCCGAATTTAGGGTTTTCCACACACAGACCAGACTCGCCGAGTCACCTTGGCCTACTCGCCGAGTCGGTCACTTACTCCTCGACCCGGATCCCGCTCGGACTCGCCGAGTCGACCCCTAAACTTAGGGTTTTCTTTCTTTTCTTGGCCTTCAAAACTTTGGGTGTTACAGTATGTTATGTATGGTAAGGACCCGAAGGTCAAGATGATATGGACCGGAAGGTCAAGATGACATGGACCGGAAGGTCAGGAGGTTACAGACCGGAAGGTCGATACGGGTAGGACCGTAAGGTCTACCGGGATTCGGGACGGAAGTCCCCTGAGACACTTGGATCTGAAGATCCCACAGAGTTATGACCTGGAAAGGCGTATGTGTTGTATGTGGTATTTGGGGAACTCACTAAGCATTTATGCTTACAGTTGTTGTGTTATGTGTTTCAGGTACTAGTGAGCCTCGCGGGAAGGCGCCGACATGATATGTACACACTGATGAAGATTTATGTACTTGAGATTCTGGGGTTGTCCAAGAGGCTAACTAAGCCTTAACGGTAAAGATAGCTAATGGGAAAAACCGAATCGACCAAGGATATTTAGGTAGGGAACACCTTAACACTAAACAACCATTCATTTCAAGTAAAAAAAATTAATCCCAGTAAATATTAGGAGTTTTGATGTGATAATCGGCATGGTTGGGTTAAGCCCCCACCGTGCTGATATTATGTGTCGCGAGAAGGTCGTTTGCCTTCACCTTCCCAATCACAAAACTCTAATAATCCATGGTGATAAACCTGGCGCCAATCCTCTTCCTATCTCGTGCATCAAGGCACAAAAGTGCTTGCACCAGAAGAACTGCGTTTTCCTCGCTCTTTTTGTTGACAAGACTAAGGAAGAAGTAAGCATACAAGGTATTCCAGTAGCATGCGATTTTCGGGATGTATTTCCCAAAGAATTTCCGGGAATATCCCAGAGAGACAGGTTGAATTTCGAATCGACCTCATACTGGGAACTACATCAATTGCCAATTCACCCTATAGGTTGACTACCGCCGAAATTCATAAGTTATCCAGTCAATCAAGAAAATTTATGAGCAAAGGATTCATCAGACCAAGCTTCTCACCCTAGAGAGCTCCAGTCTTGCTCTTTAAGAAGACAGATCCTTCAGAAGGTACATCAATTTTAGGAAATTGAATAAGTTCCCTACCAAAAATCGATACCCACATCCTCGGACTGACGATCTATTTGGCCAGCTCCAAGGAGCTAGTTCCTTCTCTAAAATAGATCTAAGAATCGATTATCATCAACTTCGAGTCTGAGAATACGACATTCCAAAAACTGCCTTCCGAACTCGTCACGACCATTTCAAATTCATTGTGATACCCTTCGGTCTAATGAATGCTCCCACGGTATTCATGGACCCTACGAACCAAGTTTTCCCAACCATTCCTAGTTAGGCTTTTTAGTATTTTCATTGATAACATACTTTTCTGCTCACGAAGCAAGAACAAAACCCTGTCAACACCTACGAATGGCCTTGAAAGCATCAAAGCCGTAGAATATCACGAAGGAAACACGGTGTGGAATAGGTAAAACTCTCGAAGTCAAAAGACGAAGCTTATTGTTATAAGAGTTGAGTTGGCGTTATATGGGTGATCGTCCATAGGTTAACACAATCCACCCATTTCCTGCAAATACAGAAATCCAACAAGACGGAAAGCTTAACTTGGATTTATATCAAGGATATCGTGATACTCCATGAAATGTCGGTATCTACTATCTCGGATCGAGATAACAGGATTACTTTAAGACTTTGACAGTCATTTCAGAAGGCTATGGGAACATAGCTAAGTATGAGCGTTGCTTACCACCCTCAAACCAATAGCCAAAGAAAACGAACCATTCAACTACTCGAATTCATGCTACAAGTCTGGGTGTTTGAGTTCAACAAGTCAGGGGATACCCAGTTTCCCTTGATTGAATTCTCATACCATAACAGCTATCACACAAGCATCAAGATTGCTCCTTTCGAAACTCTTTATAGTCATAAATGCAGATCACTCGCCAGTACTCTCATGAGACCAGAAACCATTTACGAAACAACAGAGAAAATAATCCAAATCAAAGCTTGACTTCAAGCATCGCGAGACCGACATAAGAGCTATTCTGACAAGCGGCGTAAGCCATTAGGATGTCAAGTCGGGGATCGCGTGTTATTAAAGGAATCTCCTTGGAAAGGAATGATTCGATTTAGGAAACGAGAAAACTAAACCCACGATATATCGGACTGTTCGAGATTCTTGCTCGGATTGGTCCAGAGACTTATAGGCTGCTGCTGCCTGTAGAGCTCAGCAACGTACACCCTGTGTTCCGCGTCTCGAATCTGAAAAGATGCATATCAGATGAGACTTTTATCATTCCTTTACAAGAAATCGGAATAAACGAGAATCTCCTTTTCATCCAAGAACCAGTCGATGTATTGGATAAGGAAGTAAAGCGTACAAAAAATGCCGCATTCCGATTGTGAAGGTTCGATGGAGCGCCAAGTGTGGATCGGAATTCACATGTGAACGCGAAGACCAGATGAAGCAGGAGTACCCTCATCTTTTCTCTCATTCATGAACCTACCTTTCGAAAGAATTTCGGGACGAAATTCCCTCTAACGGGGGGATGATGTCACAACTTGCATTTTTGCTAGGAAATTATATTCTCATGTAACCATTCAACTATCGAAAGACATGTAATCTAACTGAATATCATGCTCTATTCTCATTCAACTACATCTCATGTGTTAAAATAAGGATTGGAAACCCTGGAAACCCTAATTGGGTTCCAAATGGACCACAATTATAAAACTTTAGCATTTTGGTCCATGACGGGCCATAACGGATTTAATTAGCCCTAAAGGGGCCCTAAACCAATTTCTTTTACCAATTTGGGTCGCGAGCCTCCTTAACAGCCCAATGGGCCGAATATATATATATATATATATATATATATATATATATATATAATTCTTGGGCTCCATAAAAATTTGGCAAGACCAAAAATGGGCCAAATTACTTCATTCTCATCTCTCATAAGCCCAGTTCTCGGCCCATCATGCTTATTTGACAAAAAAAAACGAAAAATGAAGAAATTTGTGCACTTGCCACCTCATTAGTGCATGGGGGATATCCATGCACAAACCCACTATGTTACTAGGAGATTAATACCCACCAAACATCTAGGGAACATCCTATCTTCTCCCTCTTTATTTCTCACGGCCAAGAAGCTCCACAAACACACAAACATTTCACTTTCAAACACTTTCAAGATTCTCTCAAGAACTCCTCTCTACTCCTCTAAATTTTCAAGATTTTGGGTGTTTCAAGAGGAGTTTTCATCAAAGATCATCATCCTTGGTAAGATCTCACAACCTAAATCGATTTGCTACATCTTTAAACTCAAATCAATCCTCTTACCACCTCAAATTCGTGACCATGCTCCCGAGAACTCATCAAGATTCGAAGATCACTTCAAGAAGCTAGCTAGAGTCATAACTTGCACCACCTTCTTCTTATCTTCATCAAAACCAAAATCCAAACCCCAAGGTGAGTTCATACCCCCTTGTTTTCTGTTTTTACTTGTTTTTGGGGGGAGAATACAAGTCTTATTTGTAGATCTATGTATATATGCATGATTATGTGTGTTTTCTTGAAACATTTGGTGATTATGGGTTGATTACTTCACTAATCTAAAAGTATGTTAAGAAAACTTGAAGTGTATCACTAGGATCTTTATATGAATCTTGAGAAAAGTATGTTTTATCACATATAATACATGTAAACATGTAGATCTGGTATTTGTATACTTTTTATAGCAAAAATAAGTGTTGTGTTCAAAGATCTATAAACTAAACTCACAAAACAGCCCTTGACAGAAACGTTTTGGTCCAATCTCGGACTGTTTTCACCATCCAAATGGAATTATTTTTCAAAACTCTTTTACATGGATAAATTTCAGATTTATACCTTTAAAATGACTACTCGCACATTTTCATACGATGTTTCTACAATTTTTGGCGAATTTTACAAAACTGTCTATCAAACTTGAAACACTTTCGGACCAACCTGTGAAGGTGAGCAATTTAACACTAGTTTGAGGCCATAAAAAATTTTAAGAAAAATTGTGAAAAAAGTAGACAAAATTTCCAAACTTCCAGAGTTTACAGATCCAAATTTCGACTTACGATGAATTTTCTACAAATTTTCCAAATACTAGGTCGAAAAAGCACAAAACGAGAAAAAGATGCATTTTCACAAAAACCAAGCCAAAATGATATTTTTGACAAAAATGAGTTTATAAATGTTATTTTTACCACAGACTAGTCATCAACACAAGTTTTGAACAAAAATGGAGACTAAAGTATTATTCTTACAAAATTGGGCTTTAATCTCAAATTTTTGGCTTATTGGACCAAGAATGTCATTTTTACAAAAAGTGGGCTTTAGATATCAATTATGTAAATAATCAAGCTAAAATAAACAAAACAATAACAAACGGGTTAAAAACGATATTCATATCCTTATTGGGCCTGAAAATAATATACATGTTCAGTGGGCCTTAGTGTCCTTTTACATGTATATTGGGCTCGGGATAGGTATTCATATCCTTATTGGGCCTGGAAATAATATACATGTTTAGTGGGCCTTAGTGTCCTTTTACATGTATATTGGGCTTAGGATAGACATTCACATTCCTTTTGAGCCTGGAAATAATAGACACGTATAGTGGGCCTTAGTGGTCCACCTACATGTTTATTGGGCCTGGGAATGGGTTTTATATGTGTTCTTCTTTTTATGCTATTTTAGTGAATACTTGAACTAAAACCAATGATAAACCAACAAATGGATTTAATTTGATCATTTTCTAGGTTATTGGGCCTTAGTGACCCATTTTTATGTGTGAGAGGTCCTGTATACAATTTCTATGTTTATTGGGCCTCATTGACCCATTAACATGTGCGACGGACCTTGGATACTATTTGTGTGCTATTTGGGCCTGTAAATACTTTACATGTGAAATGGGCCTTAGTTGTCCTTTCATATATATTTCGGGCCCATGTTATATAATCTCATTCCATTTGGGTCTTGAAATGATTTACATGTTTAGCGATGCCTTAGTGGTTCACTTACATGGATCATTAGTCCTGAAATGAGTTTATACCTTTTTTCTTCGCGTAAATTCGATTAAGGATCTAGCGAGTTTTTGTCGGTTGGCACCTATTAAGTGTACGATCGTAGACTGTAGTTATAACCAGAGTCTCTTGGAGGGAGAACGGGGATTTGTATATAGATCTATACGGGGTTGACACCCCACACCTCAGTTGTTCGCTATAGTTAGACTAACTCAGTCTAGGGTGACGAAAACCTTATAATCAAAGTCAAAACCGGCGTTCAACGACGCCAAAACAGGCGAAATTGTCATTATTTAGTATGGTTATGATGGCTCGCTTAGAGGAATTAACGTTATGAAGTTTTCGGAAGACCTTTTTTTTAGGCAACATCGGGTTGTCTGGGAACAATCTCTTTACATGCTCTTACATTCTCTCTACCTTTTTAGTCAAATAAACAATAACATGCATGCATTAATACAAGATCTAACACAAACACACTAAACAGTTTCCAGAAAATATCGGATTTTCTGGTGGTTTTCAAAGTTATACAAATCATTTTCACAAACATGCTTATGAACTCACCAACATTTTTATGTTGACCGTTTTCAAAATAACTTGTATTCTCAGGAAACCGTTGAAGCAGGATGAACGAAACAAACTAATGGATATTGTTTTATATTTTGTTTCATCATACTCTTACTATTTTGGCATGTAATATTCAAATACAATACTCGATGTAAACAATGAATGTTGTAATATTACATGTGTGATGATGATGATGTTATGTTTCAATTATATTCATTGTAATGATATTTCAAGATGAAGTCACGCACAAGCCCCCGAACGTTTCCGCCGTCTGGTTCGGGGGTGTGACAGATTGGTATCAGAGCATTGTTTATAGTGAACTAGCATATCTAATCATATAGGATATGCAACTATAAATACAATGGGACTAAACAACTCTGAACATAATAATTAAAATACATACCTTTGTGTGCATTTTAGAATAAAAACACAACAATAACAGTAAAAGCCTTTTGGAGGATTTGAACATTGCTATTAAACTCGGGTAGTTATGTAGTCGTATTGGGGGTGAATGTAGCCTGATCAACTACATTCATTCAAAATACGACCAACATGTGTTCGGGAGTAATTGTGATGGGCAATGAATCAAAAACTTACCATTTAATTATCCAAAGAGCTTATAGAACCAAACCTAAACAAAATTAAATTACTATAGGAGTAATTGGTATGCTATTTGTATCTAGTATTTATACCCCTTCATGCAATACACAATAGACGAGTATCATTAGCCAAGAAACCCCTATCTCCCTAGTCAGGGAATAGTAGGGTGGCTCGACTCAGAGGAGGAACCACAGGAAGAACACGAAGTAGAACTTGCAGGTGAACCCGCCGAGTCAATAGTGGACCTCGAAGAGGAAGAGCCAGAGGGCAATGATGATGATGATGGCTCGGATACAGAATCCGATGACATCAATCCTCCATGTAAAGCCAGAGTACCAACATATCGTATGGGCCCCGGTGGCCCCATGCCCCCTTAGGCACACGATATTTGGAGATAGAGTCACCAGCAGGGGATACGACCACACTACGGTAGGAACTGAGGTCTCTTCGGTCTTATTCGTAGAGGACCAGCTGACCGGGCCCTCCCAGTCATGGTCCGGCGCACCCGAGGTATTGATAACCAAACTCAGGACACCCCAAATCGAACGGAACAAATGTGGTTTGCTATTGAGAGAGATGAGAGGCAAACACAGGAAGTGAATGGAGACTCTCGAGCGAGACAGATAGTTTGGGAATTACGACTACGAGATACCGAACAACAAGTAGCTCGTCTCTGAGGTGCATCCACTTCATCAAAACCACCACCAGACACTTTCTGCCACAATTAGGATCAGCCGTTTCTACTTCCCCCTACTATCCGACATGACTCTCTTTCGTGTACTAAGATGGTACTTACCACTGGAACAATTATGTGTTATCTTTATTTCATATTACCACATAAATTCAATTATATGCACAACCGAACCCTCAAAACCGCTAGATACTTAAAGGTCTCGAAACCAAAACACCCTATATACTCTAAGGATAGACGTGACGATCGTGCCAAATCTGTGGTTGTCTACTACCGCAAATACATCATAAGGATGTAGATGGAAGCAGTGAGAATTATACAACAAGATGCAAAATTTATAGAGTACAACTAGGAATGACGATCATTACTTACAATCTGGATTATCAACGTGCAGCAGGAAAATGCCATCCCGCAAGAATAACAAGCGCACCCGCGAGACACCGCTCCTGCAGATGGACTCTGCTACATTCCAAGCTGCTGTAACGGCGGAAGTAACCGTTGCGATGGCGCAAATCAATGCAAACAACCCCAATGGAGGCGGGAACAACATTGACAACTCCAGCCAAAGGAACGAGCATGGAAACCAGCAAGTGACAACCTATCAAGGAACTCCAAACCCCAAGCTTAAGAGCAGAAAGCTGAGGTCTGGAAGTAAGAGAAAGGGACAACCCACTCAAGGTTTCTCAAGGAAGCAACATGTTGTTGTTGTTCATGCGACCATGACCCCTATCACACCAACAACCAGGAGACCATATGTTGGAAGCCTTCCAAAATGCAACCAGTGCAAATTCCATCATAATGGAGCCTGCCGGGAGATGCATTGTAACAAATGCAACCGAAAGAATCACACCGCCAATTTCTGTAGAACTTATCCATGCCAGAATCGTCAGCCAAATGAAAACGACAACAATCGCAACAACCCTAACAACACCACCAATGATGAGACCAGTCACACCTGGTATGGGTATGGAGGAACCGGTCACTTCAGACGTAATTACCCCGAGGATAACAATCAAGGAGCAGAAGGATCAAAAATGGTCCTGACCTGGGGTCAAGGCGAAGCAATCCAAGACTCGACGGTTGTTACTGGTACGTTCCCACTTAACAACTTTTTCACTTACCTCTTACCCAATAGTGAAGTTGAGCAAAGTTTCGTTAGTAACATATTCAAACACTTACTAAAACCACAACCCAAGAGGCTGACTAAGCCTTAACGGTAAAGATAGCTAATGGGAAAAACCGAATCAACCAAGGATATTTATGTAGGGAACTCCTTAACACTAAACAACCATTCATTTCAAGTAAAAAAAATTAATGCCAGTAAATATTAGGAGTTTTGATGTGATAATCAGCATGGTTGGGTTAAGCCCCCACCGTGCTGATATTATGTGTCGCGAGAAGGTCGTTTGCCTTCACCTTCCCAATCACAAAACTCTAATAATCCATGGTGATAAACCTGGCGCCAATCCTCTTCCTATCTCGTGCATCAAGGCACAAAAGTGCTTGCACCAGAAGAACTACGTTTTCCTCACTCTTTTTGTTGACAAGACTAAGGAAGAAGTAAGCATACAAGGTATTCCAGTAGCATGCAATTTTCGGGATGTATTTCCCAAAGAATTTCCGGGAATATCCCAGAGAGACAGGTTGAATTTCGAATCGACCTCATACTGGGAACTACATCAATTGCCAATTCACCCTATAGGTTGACTACCGCCGAAATTCATAAGTTATCCAGTCAATCAAGAAAATTTCTGAGCAAAGGATTCATCAGACCAAGCTTCTCACCCTAGAGAGCTCCAGTCTTGCTCTTTAAGAAGACAGATCCTTCAGAAGGTACATCGATTTTAGGAAATTGAATAAGCTCCCTACCAAAAATCGATACCCACATCCTCGGACTGACGATCTATTTGGCCAGCTCCAAGGAGCTAGTTCCTTCTCTAAAATAGATCTAAGAATCGATTATCATCAACTTCGAGTCTGAGAATACGACATTCCAAAAACTGCCTTCCGAACTCGTCACTACCATTTCAAATTCATTGTGATACCCTTCGGTCTAATGAATGCTCCCACGGTATTCATGGACCCTACGGACCAAGTTTTCCCAACCATTCCTAGTTAGGCTTTTTAGTATTTTCATTGATAACATACTTTTCTGCTCACGAAGCAAGAACAAAACCCTGTCAACACCTACGACTGGCCTTGAAAGCATCAAAGCCGGAGAATATCATGAAGGAAACACGGTGTGGAATAGGTAAAACTCTCAAAGTCAAAAGACGAAGCTTATTGTTATAAGAGTTGAGTTGGGCGTTATATGGGTGATCGTCCATAGGTTAACACAATCCACCCATTTCCTGCAAATACAGAAATCCAACAAGACGGAAAGCTTAGCTTGGATTTATATCAAGGATATCGTGAGACTCCATGAAATGTCGGTATCTACTATCTCGGATCGAGATAACAGGATTACTTCAAGACTTTGACAGTCATTTCAGAAGGCTATGGGAACATAGCTAAGTATGAGCGTTGCTTACCACCCTCAAACCAATAGCCAAAGAAAACGAACCATTCAACTACTCGAATTCATGCTACAAGTCTGGGTGTTTGAGTTCAACAAGTCAGGGGATACCCAGTTTCCCTTGATTGAATTCTCATACCATAACAGCTATCACACAAGCATCAAGATTGCTCCTTTCGAAACTCTTTATAGTCATAAATGCAGATCACTCGCCAGTACTCTCATGAGACCAGAAACCATTTACGAAACAACAGAGAAAATAATCCAAATCAAAGCTTAACTTCAAGCATCGCGAGACCGACATAAGAGCTATTCTGACAAGCGGCGTAAGCCATTAGGATGTCAAGTCGGGGATCGCGTGTTATTAAAGGAATCTCCTTGGAAAGGAATGATTCGATTTAGGAAACGAGAAAACTAAACCCACGTGAAACGACCCAAAAATACGACCCAAAAATTTCGTTTTTCAACATAACCAAAAACCATAGTCTGAGTGTCATATCGTAAAACCATACATGCTATATCTCAAAATAATAGTAAAACACTGTGCGGAAAACTGTATCATATCCATGTCATATAAAAATCAAGAACTAAATCAACTCCCAGGATAAAAGCTGAAGATGTGGTGTGTGCGATGCCATCAACCCGAGCTCTTCCCTCTGCTAGTGGAAGTACCTGAAACCCAAACTGAAACTGTAAGCACGAAGCTTAGTGAGCTCCCCCAAATTACCACATACCATACAATAATATATCAAGCACATACTGGGGCCTTGCCCCCTCCATCGGACCGAAGTCCGAAGCTCACATCAGACCAAAGTCCGAAGCTGACTGGGACCTTGTCCCCTACATCGAACCGGAGTCCGAAGCTGACATCGGACCGAAGCCCGAAGCTGACTGACTGGGACCTTGTCCCCTACATCGGACCGAAGTCCGAAGCTCACATCAGACCGAAGTCCGAAGCTGACTGGGACCTTGTCCCCTACATCGAACCGAAGTCCGAAGCTGACATCGGACCGAAGTCCGAAGCTCACTGATCATAACATAAACGTATCATTTAACATGAACACACATAATCCTGTCTGAGCCACGAAGGCATCAAACATGCTAACTACTGCTTCGGATAAAATCCGGATACTACTGCTAGCTAAACGGGGCGGCATTGTGGCCTTAGACCCGTTCCTACTGAAAGGGAACTCACCTCGTGAACTGGCTGCTGAGTGAATAGCTCTGAGGGCTAACTGCTGCTGCTCCGGTATCTCCCCGGCTACAAGTCCATAAACACACTCAATCAAATACTAAACACTACACTGGGTAAAATGACTCTTTTACCCTTGGTCAAAGTCAACTCTCGGTCAAAGTCAACCCACAGTTGACCTGACTCGCCGAGTTGGGCCGCCAACTCGCCGAGTCCCTATTCTCACTCCTCGACCCTACTCGCTGCTACTCGTCGAGTATGGCATCGACTCGACGAGTACTCATTCGATCCAAGAACTCAGACAATCTTCATCCGACTCGCCGAGTCATATGAACAACTCGACGAGTTGTTCTTGAGCTTAAGAAGATTGCCTTGGACTCATCGAGTTGTATGAACAACTCGCCGAGTCCCTCCATTACTGAGTCTACCCTCAACTCGCTGAGTCCATTCCACTACTCACTGGTCCCACTCGACACCGCTCAAAAGGAAGAAATCGGGGACTCGCGACTCGACTCGCCGAGTCGTTCTTCCGACTCGCCGAGTCACCGCCATGCAACTATTCTACACTCGATTCTGCTCGAATCCAATACATACAAATGATAGATCTGAGTCCAATAAGCTGATTTACCACGTAAAGTTTCCAACTTTACGTGTACAAACACATGAACAAGGGAATAAAGGCTAAAAGATGCTTAAAAGGGGTAGATCTAGGGTTAATATGCAAAATAGCTCCATAAAGGCAATAGATCTGGGCTCTACAACTCCTAAATGAACAGATCTAAGGTTATCTCGGCATAAGAGAGCTTCCATACCAACATAAGGCAATAAGAAGGCATTAACAAGATCTAAAAAAGGGGGGTTTAAGGCATAAAAGAGAAGGAAATCCGAAAATACCTCTAAGAGCTCTTGCTTTCCCTTGAATCTCTGCTCTACAATCCTTCTCCTTGTTCCTTTCTTCTTCTCCTTCTTCAAGCCTTCACAATAGCACCCAAAAATCACTTAGAATCACTCAAGAACAAATTAGGGTTTTCTCACAGCTTTTGAGGGTGAAGGAGGCGAGATTGGGGGCTATAAGGTGGCTTAAATAGTGGGCAACCCGGGGGTTTAGGGTTTCTTCCAGACGGACAGACTCGCCGAGTCCAGAATATGGACTCGCCGAGTCGCCAACTAACACGTGCTCGAAATCCCGCCCCTACTCGGCGAGTCAGGCTATGAACTTGCCGAGTCCCTTTAACAAAACTTCAAAATAAATACCAAGGAATCATCATACCGGAAACGGGTCGTTACACCACGATACATCGGACTGTTCGAGATTCTTGCTCGGATTGGTCCAGAGACTTATAGGTTGTTGCTGCCTGTAGAGCTCAGCAACGTACACCCTGTGTTCCGCGTCTCGAATCTGAAAAGATGCATATCAGATGAGACTTTTATCATTCCTTTACAAGAAATCGGAATAAACGAGAATCTCCTTTTCATCCAAGAACCAGTCGATGTATTGGATAAGGAAGTAAAGCGTACAAAAAATGCCGCATTCCGATTGTGAAGGTTCGATGTAGCGCCAAGTGTGGATCGGAATTCACATGTGAACGCGAAGACCAGATGAAACAGGAGTACCCTCATCTTTTCTCTCATTCATGAACCTACCTTTCGAAAGAATTTCGGGACGAAATTCCCTCTAACGGGGGGATGATGTCACAACTTGCATTTTTGCTAGGAAATTATATTCTCATGTAACCATTCAACTATCGAAAGACATGTAATCTAACTGAATATCATGCTCTATTCTCATTCAACTACATCTCATGTGTTAAAATAAGGATTGGAAACCCTGGAAACCCTAATTGGGTTCCAAATGGACCATAATTATAAAACTTTAGCATTTTGGGCCATGACGGGCCATAACGGATTTAATTAGCCCTAAAGGGGCCCTAAACCAATTTATTTTACCAATTTGGGTCGTGAGACTCCTTAAGAGCCCAATGGGCCAAATATATATATATATATATATATATATATATATATATATATAATTCTTGGGCTCCATAAAAATTTGGCAAGACCAAAAATGGGCCAAATTACTTCATTCTCATCTCTCATAAGCCCAGTTCTCGGCCCACCATGCTTATTTGACAAAAAAAAGGAAAAATGAAGAAATTTGTGCACTTGCCACCTCATTAGTGCATGGGGGATATCCATGCACAAACCCACCATGTTACTAAGAGATTAATACCCACCAAACATCTAGGGAACATCCTATCTTCTCCCTCTTTATTTCTCATGGCCAAGAAGCTCCACAAACACACAAACATTTCACTTTCAAACACTTTCAAGATTCTCTCAAGAACTCCTATCTACTCCTCTAAATTTTCAAGATTTTGGGTGTTTCAAGAGGAGTTTTCATCAAAGATCATCATCCTTGGTAAGATCTCACAACCTAAATCGATTTGCTACATCTTTAAACTCAAATCAATCCTCTTACCACCTCAAATTCGTGACCATGCTCCTTAGAACTCATCAAGATTCGAAGATCACTTCAAGAAGCTAGCTAGAGTCATAACTTACACCACCTTCTTCTTATCTTCATCAAAACCAAAATCCAAACCCCAAGGTGAGTTCATACCCCCTTGTTTTCTGTTTTTACTTTTTTTGGGGGGAGAATACAAGTCTTATTTGTAGATCTATGTATATATGCATGATTATGTGTGTTTTCTTGAAACATTTGGTGATTATGGGTTGATTACTTCACTAATCTAAAAGTATGTTAAGAAAACTTGAAGTGTATCACTAGGATCTTTATATGAATCTTGAGAAAAGTATGTTTTATCACATATAATACATGTAAACATGTAGATCTGGTATTTGTATACTTTTTATAGCAAAAATAAGTGTTGTGTTCAAAGATCTATAAACTAAACTCACAAAACAGCCCTTGACAGAAACGTTTTGGTCCAATCTCGGACTGTTTTCACCATCCAAATGGAATTATTTTTCAAAACTCTTTTACATGGATAAATTTCAGATTTATACCTTTAAAATGACTACTCGCACATTTTCATACGATGTTTCTACAATTTTTGGCGAATTTTACAAAACTGTCTATCAAACTTGAAACACTTTCGAACCAACCTGTGAAGGTGAGCAATTTCACACTAGTTTGAGGCCATCAAAAATTTTAAGAAAAATTGTGAACAAAGTAGACAAAATTTCCAAACTTCCAGAGTTTACAGATCCAAATTTTGACTTACGATGAATTTTCTACAAATTTTCCAAATACTAGGTCGGAAAAGCACAAAACCAGAAAAATATGCTTTTTCACAAAAACCAAGCCAAAATGATATTTTTGACAAAAATGAGTTTATAAATGTTATTTTTACCACAGACTAGTCATCAACACAAGTTTTGAACAAAAATGGAGACTAAAGTATTATTCTTACAAAATTGGGCTTTAATCGCAAATTTTTGGCTTATTGGGCCAAGAATGTCATTTTTACAAAAAGTGGGCTTTAGATATCAATTATGTAAATAATCAAGCTAAAATAAACAAAACAATAACAAACGGGTTAAAAACGATATTCATATCCTTATTGGGCCTGGAAATAATATACATGTTTAGTGGGCCTTAGTGTCCTTTTACATGTATATTGGGCTCGGGATAGGTATTCATATCCTTATTGGGCCTGGAAATAATATACGTGTTTAGTGGGCCTTAGTGTCCTTTTACATGTATATTGGGCTCGTGATAGGTATTCATATCCTTATTGGGCCTGGAAATAATATACATGTTTAGTGGGCCTTAGTGTCCTTTTACATGTATATTGGGCTTAGGATAGACATTCACATTCCTTTTGAGCCTGGAAATAATAGACACGTATAGTGGGCCTTAGTGGTCCACCTACATGTTTATTGGGCCTGGGAATGGGTTTTATATGTGTTCTTCTTTTTATGCTATTTTAGTGAATACTTGAACTAAAACCAATGATAAACCAACAAATGGATTTAATTTGATCATTTTCTAGGTTATTGGGCCTTAGTGACCCATTTTTATGTGTGAGAGGTCATGTATACAATTTTTATGTTTATTGGGCCTCATTGACCCATTAACATGTGCGACGGACCTTGGATACTATTTGTGTGCTATTTGGGCCTGTAAATACTTTACATGTGAAATGGGCCTTAGTTATCCTTTCATATATATTTCGGGCCCATGTTATATAATCTCATTCCATTTGGGTCTTGAAATGATTTACATGTTTAGCGATGCCTTAGTGGTTCACTTACATGGATCATTAGTCCTGAAATGAGTTTATACCTTTTTTCTTCGCGTAAATTCGATTAAGGATCTAGCGAGTTTTTGTCGGTTGGCACCTATTAAGTGTACGATCGTAGACTGTAGTTATAACCAGAGTCTCTTGGAGGGAGAACGGGGATTTGTGTATAGATCTATACGGGGTTGACACCCCACACCTCAGATGTTCGCTACAGTTAGACTAACTCAGTCTAGGGTGACGAAAACCTTATAATCAAAGTCAAAATCGGCGTTCAAGGACGCCAAGACTGGCGAAATTGTCATTATTTAGTATGGTTATGACGGCTCGCTTAGAGGAATTAACGTTATGCTCTTACATTCTCTCTACATTCTCTTTACCTTTTTAGCCAAATAAACAATAACATGCATGCATTAATACAAGATCTAACACAAACACACTAAACAGTTTTCAGAAAATATCGGATTTTCTGGTGGTTTTCAAAGTTATACAAATCATTTTCACAAACATGCTTATGAACTCACCAACATTTTTATGTTGACTGTTTTCAAAATAACTTGTATTTTCAGGAAACCGTTGAAGCAGGATGAACGAAACAAACTAATGGATATTGTGTTATATTTTGTTTCATCATACTCTTACTATTTTGGCATGTAATATTCAAATACAATACTCGATGTAAACAATGAATGTTGTAATATTACATGTGTGATGATGATGATGTTATGTTTCAATTATATTCACTGTAATGATATTTCAAGATGAAGTCACGCACAAGCCCCCGAACGTTTCTGCCGTCTGGTTCGGGGGTGTGACATCCCTACTCTGCTAATATTGAGATATGGAACCCCATCCATAATCACCTACTGATGAGATATGAGACATCGCTCACACTCACCTCCCTACCAGACACATACAAGTATAACAAAGACAACAAGTATAATCTAACATGCACATATAAAACTTCCTCGAGCTTGCCCCGACATCATACCCTAGTCCAGAACATACTACCATATAACATGCTTCGGGATTGCCTTGGCATTTGACCCTAGTCTGGAACCTATCGTACTGACACATGCAAGAATCACAAAGACCTCTAGCATACTAACATTCCTCGAGCCTCGCCCGACATCAGATCGTCATCCGGAACATATAATATAAAATGCCTAGGGCTATCCCTCGGGACTTCCTACTATACACAAACATAATGGGCCGACATTGTGGCCTTAGACCCATGCACACAGTAAGGAGACTCACCTTGCACTGCTGAAGTCCTGCTGATACTTCTCTGGTTACTAACTAGCAATACCTCGAACTGCTGATCCTTCGGCTCCCCGAGCTATCTGTAACAACATGACACTTAGTCCCAAATGTCCTCAAAATCAAACTAGGTCAACCTTGGTCAAAGTTAAAGTCAACGGTCAAAGTCAACGCTCCGAGTTGACTCGACTCGCCGAGTTGCTCCATCAACTCGTAGAGTTCCAGTAATCAGAACCCTGAAATCGCAATCCAACTCGTTGAGTCATCCCACCTACTCGCCGAGTTCCCTGGCTACTCATGGTCGCGATTTATTGAATCAACTTGTCGAGTCATTCCTCAGACTCGTTGAGTTCTAACATGAACAGAAATGGGACAACTCTCTTCGAATCATTTAGTCCCTTCCTGGACTCGCCGAGTCCCTTAGTCTGATTGGGCCATCTTAACAGATTAAGCCCCTACACTTCAGATCTAAACCCCAAACTTCGTCTACACGCTGGAAATGACTTCTTAAGGGTAAAGTTTCCAACTTTACCCACTCCTAATCCTTCTTAATGGGTTTGACTCAAACCCTAGCTCCTTAAGACACAAATCCTTGTCCGAAATCCTTATTACCCCAGACCAAAATAGGAGGACCAAGATCTAGGGCCTAGATATCAGTTAACCACGTAAAGTCTCTGCCTTTTCATCCATGCTTGGCCTTCTAGGCTCAAAAGACCATAACAACCTATTAAAGCTTGCATGGGGGTTTCCAATGGCATAAAGTTTGCACCTTTATGCCTTATCTACCTTTAGGGACTCCAGATCTGAAAGGATCTTTACTTGGAACGTCTAAATCCCATAGATCAAATTTCATGGACCAAACTCCTCATAAAATGGACATAAAGAGATCTAGGAAACCATAAGCCAATTTGAAGACTTGATTACCAGAAAATGGTGGAAATAATATGGTGTTGTTGGATCTATAATCTCCTCCTGAACCTTTTAGGTCCTTCTTCTTCTTCTTCTTCTTCTTCTTCTTCTTCTAGTCTTCAAGAACACACAAAACCCTAAAAAACAAGCTCACAAGCTCAAGGATGCACTAGGGTTTCTAGATCTAGGGTTTTGGATATGGGGGATGAGAATGAGGCTGATGGGAGGAGAATAAGATGCTTAAATAGGGCACCAAGACCCGAATTTAGGGTTTCCCAAACCCATACCAACTCGTCGAGTTTCTCCTCCAACTCATCGAGTAGGTCACTTAACCTACGACCCAAAATCCGCTCCTACTCGTCGAGTCATCCCCCAGACTCGACGAGTTGCCTTTATTTCCTTGGGGTTTTCCTTTCCTTTTTGGCCTTTTGGGTTATGGGGGTTACAACTCTCCCCCACTTAAACTGGACTTCATCCTCAAAGTCCGATACGACCAATTACCCCTCACCCTCTCACGGCATTCCTATACGATGCATACTTTGTCTGCTCGGTCCAATCCTCGAAGGACCGCTTCTATTGACCTTCCGTCCGATCTTCCTGAACGAAAATCTAATCCTCGGAGGTATCATCTTAAGAACAATCCAATCACTATAAGGCTTGAGTACATCACTCTTTACCAACCGAAAATCCTTACGGTACTCCCCGAGTACTTACACTTGCTATTCAAGAGGCTTGCCCCTTTACCCTGCGCAGTCGCTGGCCTTCCCAAGGCAACTTTCTATAAGTGACAAACTTTTCCTATCTTTGTGTAGAACAAACCTTTTGCTGTAACTAAATCTCCAACCACTCCCAGTGCTGGTCCTTCGCTGTTACCCACTGAATGCTTCCTCCTATCATGTCTCAGTGTTAAACACCCAACCCAGCGAATGGATCAAATAATCCTTCGAGTAAAAGATTCATCCCTACAACTGTTAGACTCAGACGAGAGCTTCGCCACAAAATCAAATCCCTCCATCTAAGATTATTTGACCCCGCTGTGAGGGGCGTAGCACCACTCAATCAACTGACTGCTCCATGCAAGAATTCTCTTATCCTTGCTCTTGTCCGGAGATCCTGCTGTCTCTTATTCGCCTTTTGGGTGAACCGAGACCACCCTGGTCCCAACTGATCTATCATTATCTGGGTTACCGGACTCCCACCGGTTACTGAACCCAAGCTCAATCTCTCAGTCGCTCCCAGTGACTTCTGAAGAAAAATTCGGCTATCTAAAACTGCTATATCTACCTTTCCACTCCGGCTCTATAAGTCCTAGGATCCTTGATCCCCTACCTTGACCCTAAGGTCTCTACCAGGTCCTACCTACATTGTTATAAGCACACGGGCCTCGCCCATGGGTCCCACCCAAACCATCCTATGAAGCAACCTTCCCTACAGGTCTCACCTTTATAGGGCTAGGGCTATGCAGGCCCACCCCTCCTCGAATCTTAGCTTGCTATCCCTTCCTGATTCTTATCATTCTACTAGGAGATACGGGCCCCAACCCACACTCCGCTAATTAGGAGATACGGGCCCCCGCCCACACTCCTCTAACTAAGATGCTAATGAATATTACGGCTTTCTCGTAGTCTTACAACACTTTCCATATTGTTTAACTGCTGGCTACCAGCCTGAGAACATCCAACAACATGCACTCCACACTCTAGCATCCTGACTAACTAGCGAGCTACCAGGAGAAACCCCAACTTGATTTCTAAAACCCGTCATAATCTGTTGTGAATACATGAATCCAGCGTTGGGAAGTTTTCCAAACTCCCGACTTCCACGTTGTTCTATCCAGATAGTCGCCTAGGCTGCTTTCCTTCTCAACAAAGATGCAAACACATCTTAGTTGCACACTTACTTTAGCTCCTGACTACTAGGTGATTCTCCCCCACTTCGATTCAACTAGATCCTTACAACTCTCAACTTGAAAAGAAATCCCAATTCTTCTCACCATCCTCTGTCCATTCGGTTGTCAACCCACACTTACTACTGCTAGCGATCTCACTGACCAATACCAAAACAATACCTTCCCTATAAACTAGCGGAGCACTTTTGATTCCCAAATATACATGCTACAATTATCTCATCCTGAGTAACCTTATCTAAAGAGGAATGACCTTGAACTAATACTCTAAAATCTATGGTATGTAGATGATATATAAATCAATCACAAGCAGGCCACAAAATTATGAAATAATCTTACCAATATCGATGCAGTACCATAACAATAAGATCATAAATAGAAGATGATAGAAAAAGTGAAAGATACACACCTGCCACATCAGGGGCTGCTCGCGTCTCCTCTGAAATCAACTGGAACGCCCTGCTCCTTGCGGTAGGCACCTCTGCCCGACCCTGATAGCCATCAGTGATCCTCAAAGTCGCAGGGGCAGGTGCTATCACCTGTCCTGCTGAAAGCAAACTCGAACACTGGGCCTTCTTGTGGCCCCGCTGACTGCAATGGAAGCATATCAGGTCTAATCCCTGGGTGGTGGTAGCAGTACAATCTCTGTTAAAGTGACCGATCCAGCCGCACTTGAAAAAGCCTGAATCACCACCATTGCCGCTCCTACACGCACCCTCGTGCGTCCTGCCGCAGTTGCCACAACGGCTACGGTCCTGATGACCTCTCGATCTAGCATATGATGTTTTGGGCCTCTTGCCCGAACCCATAGATACCTGAATCTCATCTGGCTTCCTCTTCCTTTCTGACTCCAAGTCAATCTCTCTCTCTGGCTCGAGCGATCATGTCTTCCAGCGTCTTGCAATTGGACCAACTCACAAACTGTTTGATATCGCTCCTCAACATCTTGTGGTACCAAGCCTTCTTCATCTCCTCGTCCGCCACATACTGCAGAACCAGAAGGGCTCTCTCTAAACTTATGTATCTAGGTGAATATGTAATTTCTAATTATCAATGCTTTCCCATTTCTAGCATCGTGCTTCCATTATATTTGTAAAAATTCATTAAAATGACCATTAATGGATGTTCTTCCTCTTTATAACAATATACTTTCAATAAAAAAAATATTGTTTAAAGTCACACCAAAGATACATACCTAAACCCTCGTTTATACACAGCTAGTGTATTAATGAGATATTACTATAGTATAATGAGGGGGACAGAAGGGTTTGGAAATAATCACAAGGAAAATGTGTTCTTGATTTTTTTTTTAAAAAATTGAAGGGATGGAATGAAAGAGAAGTGGAAACAACATACAAGTCTTTTTTTTTCCTTGCCTATTTTTAGGAGGATTAGGAAGGAAAGTCCAAAAAAGCCTTAAATACTTTCATTCCATTCCATTTCACTTTTTAACTCAAAAACTATTTGTTTTTTCATTCTATTTCATTCCATTCCATTCTCGAAGCTTTCATTCCTTCCTATTCTTTTCATTAAAAAACTCTCATTCCATCCTATTCTTTTTATTAAAAAAAACTAGAGAACAAGGCCTATTTTTTATACAAAAAGTGTTGGAAATCATTTAGAGGATGTTTGAAATTGCTTATTTATAATGATTTATTATTATTTAAAAAATAGGGTAAATTACACCATTGGTCCCTTGTGCATATGCTAAAATGCATGTTCAGTCCCTATTTTCTAAAATTAACTCGGACGGTCCCTGGTTTTGTTTTTTCTTGCATGCTAAGTCCCTATTGACATAAAATGACTATTTTGCCCTTAAAATTTTCTTTTTCAATTTTATTTTGTTTATTATCATTTTTAGATTGACAAAAAAAATAAAAAAAAATAAAATAAATATCTACACCCCCAACCTATCCTTCCCCTTCGCTTCCCCAGCTTGTCTCCCTCTTTCTCACCACTTCTCCTCTATATCGATCCTACCACTAACATCGGTAAAGAACATCACCACCTGTCAACACTAACAGCGCCACTGGTCGATGCCATCACCATCATAGCTCTTCTTCACAAACTTCCCTTCTGAAACCTATTTTAAACCATATCTGTAGCTTGATTTTTAGAGATGACAATGGAGTTTGAGGGGTTAAACCAGGAGCAAAAACCACAAGAAGAGGAGATTTTAGGTATAAACAAAAGACTTGAGGCGACGAAGCAGCAACCAGAACAAATTATGGCAGTTCTTTAAAGTAGCTATTAGAATTATTTGAAGCACTCTTTGATATCAAAATCCAAGCAAAAGAAACCGGTGATGGAGATGAAGAAATCGACGCATTGATAGCGATGTCTTGAATTACTTTTTTGTTCTCCATCTCTTGGTAGATGTATGTAAGATTTGAGGCGAGATTCTTTCTCCTCTCCTCGAGATCGTCTACCTGTGATGACGATGGAGGCTGGAATCAGAGCAAGAAGGTTCATCGAGCATTAGAAGTGAAACCCTAGGCAGCGACGACGGCGATATCCGCCAAATCTCGGCACCAAAAAACCATATGGGATCTTTATGGTTTTGTGAAGCTTAAGTTATAGCTTATATTTTGAAAGTGAAACTAAATTGTTTGCCAGAGAAGACGACCACCAGACGATGAGCACTAGCAACGGGTAAGTGAAGGGGAGGAGTGGTGGTGAATATTCCGGTGATGTTATGTATATAGAGAGAGAGAGAGAGGGAGAGAGAGAGAGAGTTTTAAAAAGGAGAGGCCATATTTTTTTTAATTAAAAAAAATAATAATAACGTTAAATTAATTGGAAAAGAAATAGACAAAGGGCATTATGGTCATTTTAGATCTGTCAAGGACTAGATGTGCAACAAATATGCATATCAGGGACGAAAAGTGCAAGTTTTATGTAAACAAGGGACGGTCCGAGTTAATTTTTAAAAACAGGGACTAAACACGCTTTCTGACATGTACACGAGGGATGATTGGTGTAAATTACCCTAAAAAATATTTATTAGCTTTTACATATTATATTACCAAAACACAACTTTAAAAAAGTATTTATATTAATTACAATAAACCCATAAAATTATTTTTATATTAAAACAAAAAGTTCATATCTTTATAAATTAAAAGAAAACAACATATTCCAATATACAAAGTACAAACAATATTAACAAACTTAACATCCCAAGTAATTCGAACTATTGAAGTAAAAAGGTTTTTAGTTTAAATATATACGCAAATCGAAAAAAAAAAACAATTTAGCGAAAACAAACATAAGGCGAAAATTAGTTTTGGGGTGCTTCTTGTATCGTTTTCCAAATTCTGCCCTCCCCCAAAAAGCTCTCATGAACGCCCAGCACGAAGAACTGAAGTAACAGAAGGAGAGAGAAAGCGACCACGTTTCACCGGAGCGAGATTTGTTTCTCTCTCGTCACCGGATTCCCCTTTCGATCATAACCCTAACCCTACACACTCCTCCCTTTCAGATCTCCCAATTCTAATTTATTGGATCGATAATCAAATCAAATCAAATCAAAATGGATACGTCGGCCTGCATAAAAGAAGTGAATAGATCGGCATCGGTGGCCTTTGCCCCCGAAGCCCCGTTGATTGCCGCCGGAACTATGGCGGGAGCTGTCGACATGTCGTTCAGCTCGTCCGCGAATCTGGAAATCTTTCAACTTGACTTCCAATCTGACGATCGCAAGCTTCCCTTAGTTGGGGCGATACCCATTTCGGAACCATTTAATCGGTTATCTTGGGGAAAATCCCCGACATCGGGCTCGGAGGAATTCTCACTCGGGCTCGTTGCCGGTGGCCTTGTCGACGGCACAATCGGTATCTGGAATCCACGAATACTTATCAGGTAAAGTACTGTTAATGTAGAAATCGTCGTAGTCGATTCAAATTGGGGCCCTGTAAATCAATTGATCAAATCCTGCATATTCTCATTTTTCCTTTAAATGTGAGAGATTTGATTGGATCGTTTCAGGATATCCATAATTGAATCGAAAATGTCGTGTAATAGGTAATGTGGAAAGATATGGTTGCTTGTAGAGCTTAAAAAAAAAAATTTTCTGCATGTCCTGTAGAATAATTCTCCCTCATTTCCTCAAGAACTGTAACAACACTAGTTGGCGTGTCCCTGTTCTAATGAAAATATTTATAATTGGGAAAGCCTTATTGAGTTATTGCTATTATCTTTACCAACAGTTCCGAAGAAAAGGAAGGCGCTCTTGTTCAACAACTTACAAGACACAAAGGGCCTGTAAGTTTCGTTTTCCTGTTTCTATGATGTTACACTTGATGCTCTCTTGGCATGTAATGATAAGCCCTGATGGGTGTAATCTGCATCAATATCTCCTCTTCTTTCCTCAGGTTCGTGGTCTTGAGTTTAGTGGTCTTTCACCAAACCATCTTGCTTCTGGCGCAGAAGAAGGAGAAATCTGTATATGGGATATTTCTAAACCATCAGAACCTACACATTTTCCTCCTCTCAAGGTTAGAGTATTTCAACATCACCAATCTACATTCTACATCAATTAGACTACAAATTTCTAGTTTATAGAACAATATCATATCGATAATATTGCCTAAGCTGGAATCTATTGATAAAGAAGGAGCATTTAGCGTGTATTTTTGTGAACATGTCATTACCTTCATCATGTTATAGACATCTTATAAACCACTATTATGCAGGGAAGTGCGTCAGCTAAACAGGGTGAAATATCTTATTTATCATGGAACAGGAAAGTTCAGCCTATCTTGGCATCCACTTCCTTTAATGGGACAACTGGTATGGACATAAACCACCATATATACTGTTGAGATAATCTATTTTAAGAGATATTTACGTTGTGTTCTGTCTTATTCAGTGGTGTGGGACCTTAGGAAGCAAAAGCCAATTATAAGGTAAATATATGAAATTATTAATATCATGCAAAGTTGGTATGATGAATGTCTTATGGAACTTTGAATTGTTTACAAATAACAACATACGGACTTCCAATATACAGTTTTTCAGATTCAGTTAGAAGACGATGCTCTGTTTTACAGTGGCATCCTGATTTTGCCACTCAACTGATTGTTGCTTCAGATGATGATAGTTCACCTTCTTTGAGGGTAATGATTTATGCTTTTCTTTATGTTTCCACAACCATATATTTTATTCTTTTATTTACATTTTGGTTTGGCATGCAGATATGGGATATGCGGAACACAATGTCACCATTGAGAGAGTTGGTAGGCCACAATAAAGGTATGCTGTGTTCTCATATATGACTTTTAACATCTTCTTTTTTGGCTCTTTACAATTGTGCTTCCAAACAAAATGGTGTATCAGGTGTTGTTGCAATGTCATGGTGTCCAAGTGATAGCTCTTATTTGCTTACCTGTGCTAAAGATAATCGCACTATTTGTTGGGACACTGGTTCTGGAGAGGTCTGTAATATTTTTTTAATTTTTCAAGATTTTTATAATTTCACTTCATAAACATCTTATGTTATGCTATCTTGATGTCTACAGATTGTCTCTGAACTTCCAGCTGGAACCAATTGGAATTTTGATGTTCACTGGTATTCAAAGATACCAGGAATCATATCAGCATCTTCATTTGATGGCAAAATTGGTATTTATAATATTGAGGCTTGTGCTCGATATGGTGCTGGTGAGAATTACTATGGACAAGGTAATGTAGCTCTGGGATCTTTTTATATATGACTTTATTTTCTTTACATCTCTTGACCATTTTTTATATATGATCCATGATCCATGTCATGCAGCACCTTTAAAAGCCCCAAAATGGTATCAACGAAAAGCTGGAGTTTCTTTTGGTTTTGGTGGAAAACTTGTTTCTTTTCACACAACTGGTTCTTCTGGACCTTCAGAGGTATTTTTATCATATATTTACATTTATCCAATAACTTTATTATCTCACTCTCATCATCTTCCCCATTCTTCAGGTTAATGTCCATGACTTGGTTACTGAGCACAATTTAGTTAACACCTCATCTGAATTTGAAGCTGCAATGCGTAGTGGAGATAGATCTACTTTACGTGTTCTATGTGACCAAAAATCTCAAGAATCTGAGTATGTTTATTTAAATTAGTTACATAAGTTTTAAGACGATGAAAACATTGGGGATTCTTGAATCTTGAATATGTTTTGTTTGTTTGATCAGATCCGAGGATGACAGAGAAACATGGGGATTCTTGAAAGTGATGTTTGAAGATGATGGAACAGCAAGAACAAAGCTTCTACACCATCTTGGATTCACTTTGCCTGTTGAAGCAACTGAAACTGTTCAAGATCTGACACAAGATGTAGGTGCTTTAAGTTTTGATGAACATGAAGGAGCTAAAGATGGATTTATGGGCGAAAACCAAGCATTAAACACTCCAACTGATTATGGGGAAGATTTCTTTAACAATCTTCCTAGTCCTAAATGTGACACACCTGTCTCAACTCCTGGAAGGAATGAAGAATTAGTGAGCTTTGAAGATGCACTAAAAGAAGGTGATGTGGGTAATGACCCATCTTTTAATGATGCTGTTCAACGTGCTTTGGTTGTTGGGGATTACAAAGGAGCTGTTGCACAGTGTATAGCTGCAGATAAAATGGCAGATGCTTTAGTTATTGCTCAGGTTGGTGGTGCTTCCCTGTGGGAGACCACACGTGATCAGTACCTTAAGAAGAATCGTTCTCCATACCTAAAGGTGAATTTTCACTTACTTTTACTTTCTCATTTCCATTTTTTTAACTTTTTGTATCTTTATTGATGGGTTTCTTAAACACAGGTTGTTGCTGCAATGGTAAATAACGATCTTGTTAGTCTAGTAAACACCAGGCCCCTGAAATCCTGGAAGGAAACACTTGCTCTCTTATGCACTGTAAGTTGTTTTCTTGAGTGTGGTAAAAACTAAAAACTTACAGTTTATGCCTAATTTTTTACTGATTTACTATATACACAGTTTGCTCAAAGGGAGGAGTGGACTTTACTTTGTGATACCCTTGCCTCTAGACTTGTATCTTCTGGGAACACGTTAGCTGCGACTCTTTGTTATATATGTGCTGGGAACATTGATAAAACAGTTGAAATTTGGTCAAAGAATGTTACCACTGAGCACAAAGGAGAATCCTATGTTTCCCTTCTTCAGGTAGACACTTGTTCTGAAAAGATTTTAAGTTAAAGTTTGAATAGTAAGTGTTAATTTGTGTTTTCTGTGTATGTGTGTGTGTGTGTGTGTTAGGATTTGATGGAGAAGACTGTGGTTCTTGCTTTAGCAACTGGACAGAAGAGATTCAGTGCTTCTTTATGTAAACTTGTTGAAAAGTATGCTGAGATTTTAGCAAGTCAAGGACTTTTGACAACAGCTATGGAGTATTTGAAGCTAATGGGCACAGAAGATTTGTCTCCTGAACTTGTGATCTTAAGAGATCGGATTGCCCTTTCCTCTCAACCAGGTATTATTATTATTATTATTATTATTATTATTATATTCAGTTCATGCTAAATTGGTATTTTTAATAACTCTCTTGTGTTTACTTATTTATTTTGCAGAAAAAGAGGCAAATGGTTCTGCTGATTATGGTCACTCTCAACCACAAATGGGAGCTGTATATGGTGCAAACCAGCATACAAACTCTGTGGTGGAACCTACTAGAAACTATTATCAGGTATTTATTTATTATTTTTATTTTTTTTATCCTGGAATTTAATAAAATTAATTAATCTCGGAATCGTGTTTTGTGTTTTCAGGATGAGAATTCTTATCAACGTGAAAGCTATCAACAACCACCTGCTCCTTTATACAACACGCAATATCAACAGCCACAACATCCCTCCATGTTTGTTCCATCTCCTGCAGCTCAAATTCCACCTGTATGTATTTCATTCAAAACTTCTTCAATTTTACTACTCCCTTTACTTCACTTAAACTTACAATTTACATCCCTCATGTTTTGTTTTAGACAACGGGGTTCAATCCAGCTCCAGTTGCAACTCAAGCTGCCCCGAAAGTATTTGTTCCTTCAACTCCACCTATCATGAGAAATGCCGACCAATACCAGCAACCCCCGACCTTGGGGTCTCAGCTATATCCTGTATGTATGTTTTTCTTTAATTAATTAATTAATTAATGTTTTTACAGTATATTTATTCTCTGGTGCTGATGCATAATAATAATTAATTAAAAATATCAGAATCAGGTGAATGCTAACCCTGGTTACCAAGCGGGACCACCTGGACCGGTTTCAGTTGGGCCTGTCCCATCTCCAATGGTCCCCACAAGCGGGCCGAAAATCACACAGGGTGTAGCACCACCAGTCAGGGGGTTCATGCCTGTAAACAACAACAATAACAATAACACAGGATTACAAAGAAGTTCCTCAAATCAAATGCAACCACCAAGTCCTTCACACCCTGCTCCACCTCCTGTTGCCCCTCCAACTGTCCAGACTGCTGACGTGTCCAATGTCCCAGGTATAGCAATTAATAATAATAATAATATATAGTTATGTTTTATGAATGAATGTTGAGTGTTGAGTGCTGTTATGTGTTGATAGTTCAACAAAGGCCAGTTATTGGGACTTTGACCAGACTTTTCAACGAGACATCGGAAGCATTGGGAGGGGGGAATGCAGTTCCAGCTAAGAAACGTGAAATTGATGACAACTCAAAGAAACTCGGGGCATTGTTTGCTAAACTTAACAGTGGTGATATTTCCAAAAATGCTGGTGAAAAGCTTGTGCAGCTTTGTCAGTCGTTGGATCGTGGTGACTTTGCTACTGCCCTCAAGATTCAGGTAATCTTTTCTGATTCCATTTCAGTCAACATCATAGGACTTGAGGGGTTAAAAACTAAAATGTTTTTTTAAAAAAAAAAAAAAATAGGTGGATCTTACGACTAGTGACTGGGATGAGTGTAGCTTCTGGTTAGCAACACTGAAACGGATGATCAAGATTAGGCAGACTGCCAGATAAATGGAATGGAGTCTGTACACAGGAAGTTGGTGGTCTAGCAAAGTTTAGTTCCTTTTCTTTCTTTTCTTTTCTTTTCTTATTATATCCAAAGGATATTATTAATATTTGCATGGATTTATTGATATTTATTTTTCTTACTTTACTTTTTATAAAGCAATTGATGACCCAAGATAGGTTTCTTCATGGATGGATTTATCTTCTGTTTTTATTTGTGTATGGAGTTAATAGATATGACATAATTTTGTCACAAGTTTTGACTTTTCACTAACTTTTTGTTTGATTGCCAATGCCATCTCACTTCTTTATACGAGCCTTGCTTTGGCCTTTGAGCTTTTTAACTCTAATTGTATAAAGTTAGCACATCTTCTTATGTATCATGTCAATATATAGCAACACAATTTAATATACGTTACACCACGTACATTGACAACTACATATTGAATGAATCCTTAAACTATTAAGTCTGTTTCTTTGCATTAGAACTATTTGTAATAATAATGACGTTGTCATGTTAGAAACAAAACCTGAGTTAGTCCTTGCCCTCACTCCATAACGGAAGTTGTGTCACATCTCAATATTCCAAAGTTTAAATCTTATTATTGATTTTCATTATACATAGAGAGAGTCAAACAATGCATGGTACATAAAAAGTCCAATAAATAAATAACAAACTAAACGTTGTTAATTATTTAAAGAGCCTAGCTAGCAAAGTTTATTTTGTAGAATTGGAATGAGAAGCAAGCCATGTTTCTATAAGCACCATAGATTCTTCCGGCTTGTACAATGCCACTGAATGACCCGCACCCTGCAATTGCATTTTAAATTTTAATCAAAGTCACCATTATATTTGATTTTGATATAACGAAATTAAGCATTATGGTTGGATTTTTTTTAAAGCATGATCCTTCCAAAAATAATTTAACAAAATCTTGAAACGCCCACACACACACACACACACACACACACACACATATATATATATATATATATATATATATATATATATATATATATATATATATATATATATATATATATATATATATATATATATACACGTTACAACTTCTTACCTTAACAGTCGCATATTTCAAAGAGTATTTGTGTTTTGAGTATGTCTTCTGATACCTACATAACAAGAAAATGGCCAATTTTCGATTATTACCAATGAACTTGATTTCCACCTACTGCATTTGTTACTTCATAATAAAATAACCATGAGATTAAACATGAAAAAACAATATCCCTAAACTAATTAATATAGTAGGAAGATGTCTAAAAACATCAGAAAGTAAAGTAGTTGAACTCACCCTGCAACTTGACTGCTAACAAACCATGGTTTCCATGTGGTTTCAGTTTTAAGATTAAGACTATTGATCCATTGCTTCGTGCCCATATATGGAAACGTCATGTCATGATCACCACTGCAAGTGCAAATCAATTCAGTAACCTTTCAAATACACTAGAAAATATATAAACCAAATTTAAAACTTATCTTTTCTTATTTCATATATAATACATTCAAAACCTCAAGCATATATAATTAAATTGGATACAAGTTTGAGAGAGAGATTACTTGATAATCAAAGCATAACAGTTTTTGGTAGTAAGTTGCTTATGGGTGGCTACACTGCTGAAGATATTGTAGGAGTAAACTATGGTGTCGTTTTTCCCCAATAAAGCATGAATGCTTGTGTTCCTGTATTGCCATTTATCCACTGTACCCTGTACATTAAAAAAAAGATTCCTAGCTATAATGAAAAAGAAAAAGGTACGTAATATTATATTGTGTTTTGGCTATATATATATATATATATATATATATATATATATATATATATATATATATATATATATATATATATATATATATATATATCAAATGCTAGTAAGATTACCTCACGAATGTGGAGAGCTTGTCGGACTTCTTTTGTGTTTGCCCAAATATTAGAATAAGAATAAATGGATTCCTATATATAAAGTGAAAAATATGATATTAATTAGTATGTGTACACGTGTCATGCATTAACTAGTTTTGAAAAAAAAATGTTTATAGTTATGATTTACTGGACAGATGGATTTTGGAGCTTGTGCATCGCAAAGGGGATCTAAGATGTTATTCACGTTAATTCGAGATAGACACTGCAAGTGAAAACGTTTAATTAATTATGAGTTAATAATCATTATTTAGAACATATTCAATTAATATATTAATCATCACTCACCTCATTCACGGGCTGAAGACTATTCAAACACAATGTGTTGTTTGGATCGACGTATACGTATTTACCTCCACAATTTTTTTTCGCTGGCTGACAAATCCAGATTACAAAATAACAAATCACATTTCAGTTTTATATTAAATATTACTAAATGAGCCATGCATATATATTATGTATGGTACCTTGTAGAGTTCATCTTCTATAAGTCCAACTCGATAAGCAAATTCAACTCGTGTATTGAAATTTATGAATTTATCCGTAAGAGGGTTCACAATCAAGAAACCCTAAATCAAATCAAGTACACGAAGACATGAATATGAATCCATAAGAATTACAAAAGTAAAATGTTTATTATTCAAACTAGCTTATGTGAGATATATATGGTAAATACCTTGATGTTTAATCTTGGTTGAATGCTTTCTTCATTGCCTACAAAAGACAGATATAGTAAAAAGAATGTTTTCAAGACGGTGGTCTCGTTTTTTTGTTAAAAGCATGATGTAATTAATTTTGAACTAAAACTACAAATTTTTGTACCATTGTATATTTTTAAAACGACATTTGGAATGATAATTCCCATATAAGAACTCCCCGTAATGTACAATGGATTGCTGAGAAACTTCGGATGATCCATGAGCCACTGCAAAATGAACATTAATCAAGAATTATTCTTGATAAGTTTGTTTGTTTGTTGTTGTTTTTTTTTTTTGTCTAGATTAAAATCAAGAAGATAGAAACAAAATATTCTAATTGTATACTAGATAAAAATGACACATACCAAATTTTATGTAGGAAAGATTGACATACTGAAAAGCTTTTGAAATATATATATATATATATATATATATATATATATATATATATATATATATATATATATATATATATATATATATATATATATATATATATATATATATCTTTACTATTTTATAAAACAAATCCCACTATTTCTAAAAATAGATTGAATAAAATAATAATATTTTTTTAAGACGTCCAAATCATTAAGCTAATTGTACAACTAATCACTAATAAAATAATATTAAAATTTAAACAAACTCCTATAAATCTTCTCTTTCAAGGTTTTGACCAGATCTTTTTTCATCCAAATAAATTCTCAACACCCTATAATTTGGTCATTTCATGAATTTTCTTTATTTTTAATATGACATGTTTCTTAAAACAAACTAATGATTGAATTGAAAATAATCATTCTTCATCGAAAAGAAATTAATTGTCGAAACAAACTATTTGTCGCCCGCCGCTTTGCGCGGGTAAACGGATAGTATATATATATATATATATATATATATATATATATATATATATATATATATATATATATTGATATTAAAGTGTCATGGAAAACTAATGAGTTTTATGTGTGCCTTACCCGTCTTATAAAATCATACACACGAGTAATCACAAGAGAATCACTACTCCTTGATGATTCCCATGTCTTGGCATATGAAAATCCAGCACCAGCGGGTTGATCTATGAATATGATGTTAGCCGTCTACATCATACAAAAAAAACTTAGATTGTTACATGATACAATTATTAAAAAAAATATTATAGAATTCTCCAATCTTGCTTGTAATAGGTTAAACGCTTTTGGCATATAATTGTTTAGGTTTATTTTCTAATAGACGTGCATTGTACTTTTTCATGTGTGAGGATTATGTTCTTGTAGCAAAGTGGTAAGTTGATGGGCTAAGAAATGGATTGGGCTGAGTATGCTAAAGATGTAGATGAGCTACAATTGATGGACTATTTCTAGCAACTTGTGATTTCCCAAGGACCGAGGCTGACTATATGGAACTCAGTATGTGTGTGAACACACATACCCACAGGTCTATCCATAGTCCGACCCGTGATTGACGCAAAGTATATATCGAAGTGATGTTGTATATGTTTGGTCATTCATCACAAATTCACTCTTACACTTGCTAGAATATTCTCTCGTCCTTTTTATATTCTTTTGGTCCGTTGATTAAAGTTTGTTCTCTGTAAACTCTAGGTTTTCCTTCTTGAAATCATTAGAGTTTTATAGCTATTTTTTGTTACTTCGTTGAATATGAATACAAACTATGTCATGTTTTCTGGTTGTTTCTGATTAATAAAAGTATCATATCACTAGTTGTAAGATCCATGTATTACATTGATTAATTTTAAAAAAATTAATATAAAGGTCAAGATATTTAAAAACTTTGAATTTATAAAAAAATAAGAAAAATAATGAATTATTATAATAGGAAATGTTTTTTATCTTTTAAATTTAAATAGATAAAAGAAATTAATGAACTTTAATTTTGAAAATTTTGAAATTTAAAGTTAAGTTTATTGATGAAATTGATATCAATTTATTATTACATTTATTGCAATTATTAGATGTGAATTTAATAAAATAGAAAAATTTATAAAATATTTGAAAAAAAAATTAATTCAAAATAATCATAAAATAACATTTGACAAATTAAATAAGAGTGTGAGAAATGACAATAAAACCTTTATTTATTATAGAGGATATGTTAAAGGTTTTGGAAAGAAGTAGTGATTCTCTTGTGGTTACTCATGTGTACGAGTATTATTATGGCCTTAATATTTTAAAAAACTTACATTTGACTTGAATTACATTGCAAATTAAATGCCGCTATGTTTTTCTCCATTATTCACAAACCATCCAAGTTATAGAAATGGTCCCTAGACTCTTCTCTTTTTTGAAAAATCACCCGACACTTTTCTTCCTAGACTCATCTTTTTTGAAAAATCACCCTAACGCTTATTTCTTTTAACTTTTTGGTGTTTTGTGGCCCATTATCATGCACAATTTTCCTGTTTATATATATATATATATATATATATATATATATATATATATATATATATATATATATATATATATATATATATATATATATATATATATATATATATATATATGAGATTTTCTATCGTTTGCCATCTTTACATAATTATTTTTTACAAACTGTTTTTGCTTTTATGTATATTTTTAGAATTATAATTCATGCATTTTTTACAGTCTTTGTGTGTTTTTGTAATCACACCTTAGTTATAAACATATATGATGAAGATATGCATACATATATCCACGAGTAAATAACGCTAACCTTTGTCCATGAATATGGGTTCACATCCAAATTTACTTTGCTTCTCCTTGCATTGGCATATCTGAATTTAAGTGGGCCTACAATAAAAGTTAATCGAACATAATGTTTTATATGATAGCAAAATGATAAAGATGATAAATATTCAACGATAATAATACACATTGCAATGTATTTTTGAATTGACTTTGGACTCAACACAAATGAAGAGAAATTAAGTCGACATAACACATAACTTAATATTTATTTTTTATAACAAGAATTTTAAAAGCTTTTGGTTCCATCTGTAACGTCAACATGTCATTAATATAAAAAAATAAAATATCTGAAAATCAAATATTTTTTAGGAAATTTGGTATTGATATTCAGTTTTTTTATTTACATTTTGTTCTTTACTTTTATTATATGCTCAATATAACTAAAAAAATGGACAACTTATAAAGAGGTAACTAAAAGAAAAAAAGAAAAAAAAAGAGCTAGGAACCCATTGTCTGGTTACAATTTGTTGTATCAAAAAAATGAAGTGTGTTGTCTTGTTGGATAAAAATAGGTAAATAAGTAGGTATTTAATAAGTAGGTATTTATTACTATTTATAGCAGTTCGTACGACATTGTTTTTATACATTTACTTGAATTGTACAAAAAATCGTATTATATTATTATCATTTGTGTTAATAATAATATAAAAAATATATTTCATCCGTTTTAAAATTATAGTCTATCTTTCTTTTTTGGTTTGTTCTAAAATAATAGTATATTTCTAAAAATAAATAATATTTTTATCAAAATACCCATTCATTATTACTTAATCAACTAAACATTTAATGGAAGACAAAACTATCATTTTATTGTATAAAGTTAATAATAATTAATATATTTTTTTTTAATTTTTATTTATTTATTTATTTATTTTTATCTATAGACAATAATTTTGAAATGAAATGAGTAATAAAAAGACAATGACATAAATAATTATTTTTGAATCTTCTTTTTGTAGGATATGAATTGAAAAGTTTCTGACAATGATTATGGATTATCGATAAAATCTAATTACATGTGGCCAATATATTTGCTTGCCCGTTCCAAAAAAAACATGTGGCCAATAGGAACATACACACAGTGGATCTCAGATCTACTATTTTCTTCTCCCTATACCTAACTATCTATTTTATTATGTATATAGAAATATAGAAATTCCTCATCCCGAAGCTAAACGGTTTTAACTCTTTGACAAACACCAAATCAAATGTTTGGGAAATTTCATTATTTAAAGTTGCTGAACTTGTTGTAGCTTTTAGTTTTCCAAAATGTTACCTGTTTAGAGGTAGTAGACAAAATTTTAAATAAATGTGACATACCCAGTTGAAAGAGGAAGGGAAGAAGGCCGGAAGTTCCGGGACCACCGGTGAGAAAAAGAAGCAACGGATCTTTCTCCGGATTTCTTTCAGACTCCACAAAGTAGTAAAATAATTGCACTTCTTCGTCTTTTCCGACTCCAACATAACTTTAAAACACAAATTCAATCCGATTAACTTTTTTCTAAATCCCTAGAAACCATATTCAAGGGGAAACTTCTGTTGTAAAAAGTTCATTTGGCGTTATATAAACTCATCATAATATCTATAATGTAATAAACAATCTCTTTTGTCAGTTCAAATTTTGAAAACCCGTAACTGAGATTTTTCTGGTTAGAGGTCAACGACACCATGTTTTAAGAAGATTTTGAATGAAGCAGGTGATGTTTGAACTTTGAAGAGCAATGATAATCTCGGTAGATAGGTGCATACATACCCGGTTTCAAGTGTAAATGGAAGCTCGTCTGAAAAGCCAGGGAGGTTTTTCACGATTGACTTCGAATGTGAAAAAGGTAACATGCGCGATTGTAGTATGAACATAACAATGAAGAAAGAGATTCTCATTTTGCTTCTCGGCTCCATCATACTTCACTTCTAACAACACCGTGACTATATATATATATATATATATATATATATATATATATATATATATATATATATATATATATATATATATATATATATATATATATAAAGAATAATAAAGATTGAGCAAAATAAAACATGATGATAAAAAAATTAAACAATATCTAAAACAATTTACTTTAAATAATATTTTATTGAATTAAAAGTGGATAGAGAAACAATAGATTGTTTTTTAGACATAGACTAAATATTTGGGATAATAACTAATTTTCTATTTATAGAAAACTTCAATCTTGAACTATTTATACTATTCACGACGACTCCTCGTCAAAAACCGTCGCCTTAATCTTTGCCATCAGATCCCTTCAACTTTTAATCTTATTCGTGTAAACTTCCTATTACAGTTTTATTATGGTTTCCTCCCAAACTCCACAACACCCCATGACTTCGTCTTCAACCTCTTCCACATCCTGTTATGTAAATTTCCCTACTACTTCAATCTCTCATTTTTCATCTCCCACATTTGCTAACTTCTCGTGGTTCCCATTGATGTATTATCGGCCCTTAAACATCAACTGCTCTCTACTAAATTTCTTCATTATTGGTGATTTTATATCACTAATATTATTTAAGTGTAATGAGGTTAATTTGTTGATCAATGTCACTATGACAATTATTGAACAAATCGGTATGGTGCTGTCACAACTAGCATTTTTAGCTAGAAAATTCTATCTTCGTGTGAAAATCAACTCTTGTATAACTTGTAATCTAAGTTGTTATCATGTACTATGCTCATTCAAAATCAACCATTTGAACCAAAATTCCTGAATGAAGTTCAAAACCTAATTCAATGCATCTCATATACTTAACTATGGGTTTAAAAGCTTAATATCCCGGTTTAAACTCATAATGGACAAGGATCTTCTTGCTGGGCCTAATGGGCCAGTAAAACTCTCAATTTGGTTATTTTGGGTTAAGGAACCCTATTTGGTCCTTAAATAGACTCATATTCATTAAATAATAGCATTTTGGACCATAAGACTTCTCATGGGCCTTATTGGGCCTAAAAGGTATCTCTTTGTCATCATGGGCCTTAATGAACCGTAAATGGTTTCTTGAACCCTAATGGGCCATAAACTCCTTCTTCCCCATCACTATTGGGCCGTAAACCCTCATAAGGGCCCAATGGTCAGAAAATCTTCAACTTGGGCATCATAATTTTGAATATAAACAAGTATGGCCCAAACCTTTCCTTTCTCTTTCCCTTCCCCCTCATTCTCGGCTATACTACAAAAAAAGAGAAAAACAATGGGATAATTAGGAGAGTGCCACCTCAACATTACAAGGTGGATTTCCAAGCAATTATACCTCAAATATCTAGGCTAATCTCATTTATCCATGCATGTCACATTTTCATAAAACTAAGCCAAAAATGATATTTTGACAAAAGTGAGTTAAAAATGTTATTTTTACTTAAAACAAGCCTAAATGCAAATCTGTGGTCTTAAAGGACCTAAGTGTCATTTTTACCAAAAATGTGCCTTAATTGTAAAATTTCGATTTTAGGACCAAAAATGCCCTTTTACAAAAAGCAGGCCTTTTTTTTATGTCATTTTAATAAACAACGAAGCTTAAAACAACCAAAGTAACAACCCACGAATCGATTACGTCATTTATACTTTTATTGGGCCTGGAATATAATTTACATGCTTAGTGGGCCTTGGTTGTCCACTTATATGTTTATTGGGCCTGGAATATACCTTATATGCTTATTGGGCCTTGGTTGTCCACTTTCATGTTTATTGGGCCTGTAATATACCTTATATGCTTATTGGGCCTGGAATATAATTTACATGCTTAGTGGGCCTTGGTTGTCCACTTACATGTTTATTGGGCCTGGAATTATACCTTATATGTTATTTGCATAAATTCGATTAAGGATCTAGTGAGACGTTTCGTTTGGCACCAAATAAGTGTACAAACGTAACCAGTAGTTATAACCATAGTCTCCCAGAGAGAGATAGAGAGCGAGAGTTTGTGTATAGATCTATACGGGGGTGACACCCCACACCTGAGCTGTTCGTTACAGTTAGACTAGGTCAGTTTAGGGTGACAAACCTTACCTTAAACAAGTCGGCGTCTGGCAGACGTCATGACAGGAGAAATTGTCATTATCAAGTATGGTTATAACGGCTCACTTAGAGGAATTAACACCATCATAAAATTTCTGGGAAAAAATCTTTTGTGGAAAACACGGTAACCTACACGCACTAGTACTCAACTTCGGGTGTTGAGATTCCAACATTTTCATAAACAGACAACATCGGGTTGTGTGGGGTCATTCTCTTTATATTCTCACAAATATTAACATACATGCATTAATACAATATCAAACACAAACATTTCAAACTGTGTTTCATAAATATTGGATTTTCTGGTGTTTACAAAGTAATACAAAACATTTTTCTTAAACATGCTTATGAACTCACTAACATTATATATGTTGACATTTTCAAATTAACTTGTATTCTTAGGAAATCGTTGAGCAGGTTGGTTAGCAAGAATACCTAGATGTTTTGTTATGTTTTGTTTTCATCATACTTTGGATATTTTGGCATGTAATACTGAAATACATTATTTGATGTAAACCAATGACAATTGTAATATTACCTGTATGATGATGATGATGTTATATTTCAATTATATACACTGTGATGATACTACAAGAATGAAGTCACCCAAGCCCTCAGACGTTTCCGCCGTCTAGTTCGGGGGTGTGACAGGAGGAGTGCACATTTGTTTAATTTTGTCTTTGTTGAAAGTATACTACTGTTTAGGGGCTTTCGCCCCTAAACCAATGGGGGTCCGGGGGCAGCGCCCCTGGGAGCGGGGTCCAAGGGGCGGCATCCCTGGCTTCAACGCAATTTTTTTTATATATGTTATGTTCCTATATTAAAAATGCATCAGAAATCCAGATTTTTGGTAAATGCATCCGGTTTTGTGATCCATATTCTAGATCATGATTTAAGTTGGTTTATGATCGTTTTTGAACAGTTTTAGGACATAAAACTGTCATGTGACAGTTTTTAAGACATGAAGTTTTTCTTGTTATATGATCATTTCGAAATCAGTTTTGGTACTCTTCTTCTTCAAAACATCTCGAACATTATCTCTTTTGTTTCTCTCAATTTTCTGAGTCTTATCCGATTAAAGATGGGGAGTACCACCCAAATACTTTAATCTAAAAGTGTTATACACGATTTTCAGAATTTCCAAGTGTTTTTACCCCTATTTTCTAACAAATATTAAAGTATTTCTATGATCATGATAAGTGGAGATTCTGTGAAGGAAATGACAAGTAAGTTTGACAAACTAAACAAGTTTGAATGGCAAGACTTTCGTAGATGGTAGAAGAATATGAAGTTTCTCCTTACCACTCTGAAAGTGGTGTATGTTCTGAGTACACCCATGCCAGTCTTACCGGAATATGTTGAAGATGAACCTTTGGAGGCAACAAGAAGGAGATCAAAGTGGGAAAATGATGATTACATATGTCATGCTCATATTCTCAATGGTATGTCTGACTTTGTTTTTGATATCTATCAAAATTTTGAATCTGCAAAAGAACTGTGGGACTCTCTTGAATCCAAGTACATGCCTTAAGATGCTTCTAGCAAGAAGTTTCTTATCAGTAATTATATGGGTTACAAGATGGTTGACTCCAGGTCTGTTATGGAACAATTCCATTAAATGTTAAGGATTTTGGGACAATTTGCTCAACACAATCCGAAAATGGATGAAGCTATTTCCATGGATGTGATCATTGAAAAACTGCCCCTTCCTGGAAGGATTTTAAACACAATCTGAAACATAACAAAGAGGAATTGACTTTGACTCAACTTGGAAGCCATTTACGGATTGAAGAGTCCTTAAGGACTCAAGAACTTGATAACAATCCCAAATGCAAGAACCAAGTTGGTTCCTCTTCTATGAACATGGTGGATGGAGAAGGATCAAAGAATCAAAAGAAGTCTAATTGAAAAAGAAGTTTAAAGGAAAGGATGAAAAGTCTTCCAACAAGAAGGCTAAAGTGGTGTGTTGAAATTGTAACAAACCGGGTCGCTTCAAGAAAGATTGTCGTTTTCGTAAAATGAACAAGGATAGTGCTGGACCAAGTGGATCAAAGGATCTAGAAAAGCAACAAGGTTAGATTTCTGTTTTCATGCAGAATTCTAAATGTATTCAGAATTATATTTCTGTGATTTCTGAAGCATTTTATGTGCAAGATGATAATGTTGCATGGTGGGTTGATTCGGGAGCAACAAGTCATGTTTACAAAGATCTATATTGGTTCAAGGACTTTCAACCAATTGAAGATGGATCTGTTGTGAAGATGGAAAATATTGCAACTGAACCAATCAAGGGACTAGGATATGTTTTACTTTCCTTTACTTCTGGAAAATGTTTGTGTTTGAACAACATTTTATATGTTCCAGGGATTCGTAAGAATCTTGTGTCCGAAATTGTATTAAATAATTGTGGTTACAAACAAGTATTAAAAAGTGACAAGTATATCTTGTCAAGACATGGTTCTTTTATGGGATTTGGATATGTATGTAATGGAATGATAAGACTTAATATTAATTATCCTTCTATTGATAATTCTGTTTGCATGGCTTCTACTAGTACTAGCTAGAATTTTAATAAATATGAATTATGACATGCTAGACTAGGACAGATTCATTACAAGATATTAAAAGACATGTCTAAAATGAGTTTAATTCCTGCTTTTGATATGCAAAATAATAAAAAATGTAAAACATGCATGCTAACTAAAATCACTAGGCAACCTTTCAAAGATGTTGTTAGGGAAAACAATGTGTTGGATCTTATACATAGTGATTTATGTGATTTCCATGCAACACCTTCCCTTGGAAACAAAAAGTTTGTTGTTACTTTTATTGATGATGCATCTAGATATTGTTATGTCTATTTGCTACATTATAAGGATGAAGCACTTGATAAATTTAAAATTGATAAGCAACAAGTTGAGCTTCATAAAAATGAATTAATAAAAGTCTTACATACTGATAGAGGTGGTGAGTATTATGACCCAATTTATTTTGAATATACTTCAAACCACAACTCCTTATACAACGCAACAAAATGGTGTAGTTGAAAGGAAGAATAAGAATTTGAAAGAAATGGTTAATTCCATGTTGTCCTATTCTGGATTAAGTGAAGGGTTTTGGGTGAGGCAATGTTAACTGCATGCTACATCTTGAACATAACTCCAAATAAAAGGAATAAGAATACTCCTTATGAACTTTGGTGTAAAAAGGTATCAGATTTGAGTTATCTCAAAGTTTGGGGCTGTAGAGCAATTGTAAGGCTCACTGAACCCAAAAGGAAAACAATGGGTGAGAGAGGTGTAGATTGTATCTTTATTGGATATGCTGAGCATTCCAAAACATATAGATTCTATGTTTTAGAATCTAATGACTATGTGTATGTAAACACTATGATAGAGTCAAGAGATGTTATCTTTGATTCAGAAAGATTTACATCTATACCTAGACTAAGGGACATGATTCTTAAATCTTCTAGCAAGGGTACTAATCAAGCTGAAGATGTTTCTGGTGGTGCAAGTTCTGTACCTGAACCTAGGAAAAGCACACAAGTTAGAAAAGCTAAGTCTTTTGGATTTGATTTTCAACTTTATCTAGTTGAAGGAACAAAGAATGAGACTATATGTCAACATCAATATTGTTTTAATATTGAGGAGGATCCAAAGACTTTTAGTGAATCTATGGCTTCTAGGGATGTTCATTTATGGAAAGAAGCAATTCAGGATGGGATCGATTCTATCATGCATAACAATACTTGGGTATTGTCAAATTTACCTCCTAGTTGCAAGGCATTAGGAAGTAAGTGGATCCTCAAAAGGAAAATGAAGGTGAATGGCACAATTGACAAGTATAAAGCCAGATTGGTTATCCAAGGATTTAGGCAAAAAGAAGGCATTGACTTCTTTGATACTTATGCTTATGTTGCTAGAATTTCCACTATTAGATTATTGTTAGCTCTTCTAGCTATACATAATCTTGTGATTCACCAAATGGATGTGAAAACTGCATTCTTGAATGGTGACTTGGATGAGGAACTTTACATGAAACAACCTGAAGAATTTGTGATGTCTGGTAATGAACATAAGTCGTGCAAGTTGAAGAAATCTTTATATGGTTCGAAACAAGAACTAAAACAATGGTATCAAAAGTTTGATTGCGTGATATTGTCTAGTGGTTTTGCATTAAGCCAGGCTAACAAATGTATATATAGCAAATTTGATTCTTCCGGTAAAGGAGTTATAATTTGTCTATAAGTTGATGATATGTTAATCTTTGGTACTAATCAAGGTGAAGTTGATGAAACCAAGAAGTTCTTATCATCTAGTTTTGACAAGAAAGTCATTGGGGAGGCTGAGGTAATTCTTGGTATTAGAATTATAAGTGGAAACAATGGGTATACCATTTGTCATCATATTGCTCGTCACCCAAAACCTACAATCAATGAAATAATTTAGGTCCCCAAGGTTGTTTGGGTCCTTAGTTATTAGACTGGAAAACACTGTGAAAAGAAGATCCTAAAATCCAATTACGAACTTTAGATTTGAGACTATCAATTATGTCAACTTCGTTTGTTAAAGGCACAGAAAAGTGAGTATTCTCAGGTTTAGAATTTTCACTGACTTTCGCCTTTTTCTTCTCAGTTCGTTTTCAGTAACTTTTTCTTTCGGAATGGCTCTCCACTATTTGACTGAAGGATTCAATTCCTTGGATGAAGAACTTCCATTCGAAGATTCATTAAGATACTTCTCATAAGCATCCTTGATTTTTTCTTGAGAAAACTTTCCTGACTGAAATATTTTTCCTTTTCCTTCGAGCTAGTGGTTAATGTTTTTTCACATTTGACTTGCCTTTGACATACGAAACTTTCTGAACATGTTTCGTAGGAGAATTGGGAAAATGTGGTTGAGTTGGTTTGAAAGTCACATTACTTTTGGTTTGGTTTTTATCGAACTTTTGAGTTAAAAACACCGGTTTTGTTTGATAGGAAAAACGATTCTGAACATTCATTGGTTTATTCAAAAATCGGTTTTTTCGTGAAAAATGATTTTGTGAAAACTTCGTTTGTTGATTTGAATTGAAATTTCTTGATGATTGATGATTTGAGAACTTCTTTTCATTTGATGTTTGAGAATTGGTTGTTGTGTAGGATTTTGACTCTTGAGTTTTAGACTTTGAAAAATCATTTTGTGGTTTATTTGGAAACAAATCTTTTTTATTTAGAGTGAGAGTTTTCTTTATTTCAACTTTCTTTTGAAAAGAAGTCAAAACTGTTTTAGACTTTTTCTGTTTAGAATAATTATTTAGCATCACATTTTGTTTCTTTCGAGACTCAATGTTTTGCCAAAAAAACTTTCTTTCGTGCTTGTCTCTTTGAAATACCACTTTCTTTCGAAAACTTATCAATTTGTTTCTTAAACTCTTGAGAATTATTTTTGACATTTTGAGAATCAATGCCATCTTTCTTTAAAACAACTTTTGATTTTTCTGATTTTTCAACCGAAACTCGTTGTGGTTTTTGTCGTTGAAATGTGTAAGAATTCTTTGTTAAAATGTTTTCGACAGTACTTTGGTTTGAGAAAAATCCTTCTTTTGATGCTTTCTTGTCATCTTCAACCAATTTATGAATCTCAGGTTTAATATTATCATTATTTCCTTTTGTGACAAAAACCCGATTCCGAAAGATAACCTCATTTGTGCATTTGAAATTTGGATACACAACTGTATTTGTTTCAAGGTAATGAGAACGTTTTTCCTTTATTATTGTGTCAAATTTCTATGTCTCGTCAAAAACCTGATCAACTACAACCCTTGGAATTGTCGTTTTTTTCGAAACATCTTCATTTCATCATCACTGTCTGTTTGACTATCTTCGACAGTCACATAGTTACGATAATGAACTTTCGAAGTTGAAGGTTTGTTAGTGTCAACTTTATCCGAAGAAGTATTACATTTTTCTTTGCCTTTAGCCATTAAAGTGACATTAATGACAGACAATTGAGAACAGTCAATAACTTCCTCCTCTTCAATTTCACTAATATCATTAAAATCATCTTCAATATCAGCAAAATTAGTTTGAGGGTCAGTTTTCAAATTCTCTGTTCTTTTCAAAATCTTAATTTGTTCATCTTTGGTCAAAGTTTCATTTACAATATTAACTAATTCATTAGCATTCAAACATTCATCAATTTTTACTATTCCATATGCATATCTATAATCTGGAACCTTATCGAATTCAACAATTGTTTGTTCACAATCATAGGAAATAGAACCAATTTTCTCCCTTTCGAGTGCTAAAAAGGGCAAAGTTTCCTATGTTGTTCCTTGCTAATATCCGAAGAATGATGTAATGCTGTCAATTTACCGTATAATCTTTTGGCAGAGTTACAGTAGATATTTCGTTGTTTTAATAACATTTTAACATCTGCACTTAAGCTATCTCTATCACACATCAAATTTGTTATTTGCATATCTAAGTATTCTACTTTTATTTTCTTCGAATCCAACACCCTCTGAGTTTCTAAGAGTTGTGTGTTTGACTTCTTAGCATCATTACTAGCAGAAATAAGTAGATCATTAACGTAAGTAATATCTGCATCAAACTCAGATAGAATCAAATCATATGCACTAGAAGGAATATTAAAATATTGTAAATGAGAACGTACCTGAGAAGTCATTGGATATTTGTGTGAAGATGTTGAAACAAAGCACTTCCCTGTTATTTTCTTCTCCTCTTCTTCCTCAAACTTCACGAACGTAGTCCCATGTGTAGGGTTTCACATCTCATCGTCGTTAGAATAAGATGACCAAATTTGATATGTACCATCTTCTTCATCCACACCTTTTTCCATCAAAGACAATCCCTTAGCCTTTGCACGAACCTCTTCTAATCTTTCAACATAATAAGCTTCGTCTTTTACCTTGTTCTTTTTCTCATCACGCTTTCGCAGCATACAATCACTTGCCATATGATTTGCCCCATTACAGTAATGACAGTCGAATCTAACATCACCTTTTAGCTTTTTCTCTTTCTTTTCTTCCTCAGATTTCTTTCTTCTTAACTTTCTTCTCATCACTCCCATATTTTCTAGCAAAACTTCCCCTTACATCACCAGTTTTCGACATTGCATCGAATGGCTTCTTGAAAATTTCTTTACTCGATTATTAGAGTAAAATGCAACAGCCTCATTATCAGAGTTTACAATCAACTTGTCATCATCTGAATCTTCCTTCCCTGTAGCCTCTTTCTCAGCTTCCCTTCCAGTAACTTTCGAAACCAAAGCAAGCGGACCACCCAGACTGATCTTCGCTTCTTCAACTATTTCATTAACTTCGGATTCATGAGTTTTCAACAGATTGTAAAGATCATTCAAGGAGAAATAATCGAAACTCTGTTGAGTCTTCACCATCAGACTAACATTTCACCACTCTTTGCAAAGCCCCATTATGAATGTGAGATTAAACTCCATAGTTGACCTGGTGATCCCATATCGATTGCACTTGTAGATGAGCTCATTTAGACGATCATAGTACAATTCGATGGATTCACCTTCTTTTTGTTTAAATTCTCTTAATTCAACCAGACAATTTTTCACTAAATTGATTTTTTTCTTTTCACTCCCTTGATACTTTTCCTTCAGAGTATTCCAGATCTCATTTGCAGTTTTACAACTACGAACGTAATTGTAAACAGCAGGAGGTAGAGAACCTCTAAGTTTTCTCATACACTTCTTCTCATTCTTCAACAATCTTTCAGTTTGTTCATTGACATTTTGATTGTTGGAAGAGGTTCCAATACTCTGAACAACAGGAGGTGGACGAGCATCACCGAGAATACACTTCCACAGTTCTTCATCGATGCCGTTCAAGAAATCCTTCATACGATCAACCCACCGATCGTGGTACTCGGGAATCAGCATTAGAATCTTCGTTGATGAACCAAGGAAATGAGAGTAAGACGTCATCATATTCATGTGGAAGTTCGCCATTGTTGTACGGAAAGTTTTTGAGAAAAGCATAAATTGGAATGAGATCAAACAGCTTAAACACTCAGTAAACACCAATCGAACACTCGATTTTTCAACTAGAACGCATAATTGACTCATAACAGAAGATCTAAGATTAATATTCTGAAGAAAAAGAGCAGAAAATTGAGATCTAACACCAGACTCAAAACTTTTTGCAAAAACTCAGAAAATTTGAACAATTCTATATGAATCCTACTCTGATACCAAATGTAGTTGCAATGGAATCGAGTATGTATTACAAGATCAGAGTAAAAGTATGAATGTTGAACACAAGATCTAAATAATATGTGTTTGGATCATTTAAGCTTTCAGTGAGTACAAAGTGTTTTAGACAATTACACGAAAGTTCTTATCTAACTCTAGTATACATCCCTATCTATAGGAAACATGAAAGCGAACAAAAAAATACAAGGGACTAGACATAGTAAGCTTCGAAACATAACATGCCCTTGTAATAACATTACAAACTATCGAAACTAAACAATAACATTTGGCACCTCACAACTATATTCGACATCTACAACTTTATTCGATCCAAAAAGGGTCTCTAACTAAGTTCTGGTCCATAATAGGGTCTAGATGGATAAAGTTTCCAAATTTATCCATTAGAACCCTCCAAAGTGCGTGCATAGATCTCAACTTTAAGGTCCAAAACTTCACATAACTTAAGTAGTATTCACTTAATCCTTAAGATTACTTGCTCAAAATCTCTATAAGGGTTTCTAACACCAAACACAACATAAAAATCAGTGCTTTCCAGACATGCATGTCCAATGCATGTCTTGAACTCTTATTAGATCAAACTAGGTTAAAAAGGGCCAAGACTCCATGCATGGCCTAAAAAATCAAATCTAAATCAGATGCAAAGAGCCAAATGCTCCAAATGGCTTGGGGATTCATAAATTTGCAAGCTTTATGTGATTCAACCTTCCAAAACAACAAAGCATAAAGAAAAATGGAAAAAAATCCATAAATGTATCAACTAACTCATCAATGTGAAGACTTTATACCTTCTTGAGATGCTTGTGGAAGATAAACTTATGGACCTAAGTTGCTTTGAACTCCCAATATGATCTTCCACCACCTTCTTCCTTCACAAGCATACAACACACACACACTTGGAGGCTAAAAACTCACACAAGGGATCTATGGTTTGCAATGGACGATTTGGAGTGATGGAGGCTGATAAGAGGGATGCTATAAGAGGTTAAGGAGTTTAAATATGGGCTCAACCATTAAACTTTAGGGTTTTTCTCCAACAACCACCTCCACGTCGTGGTGAAAACCACCACGTCATGGTGAGTCATTACATTATCATGACCCAAAACCTTATCACCACGTCGTGACCTTCCAAATGAATTATCATACACAAATGAAATAATTTTATGCCTGGAATTGAGTGTTACATGATGGTTAAGGAAACTGTTTTGGTCAGTAGATCCCTTTTTGGTAGTTCTAAGGATTTGGATGGAAGGTGTTGAACCACCTATTTTGTGCATCAGTTTTATGAAGCATGGTTAGCCCATGATATGAGTTTGTTATCTTTGGTTGAGTTGGGAAATGGTTGATCGGTCTCAGAGTTTGTTGAGGTTATTCTAAGGCTTCAAGTTGTATCAGTTAAGGGTGCAATTGATGCGTCAACCCTTAGTCAAGTTCAATAAAGTTTGTATCTTGGTCTTTGTTTAGGTTTTATCTCTATTTCTTGGTTGTGGAATTGTTGTTTCTAGTTGGTTTGAGATGGAAGCTGGCCTTAGTTATTGGAAGATCAGATATTGGAACAACATTGTTCAGTCTTTCAGGTATCTTCGTGGTTACGTAAAGTTTGATTTTGGCAGGTTGCATCGCCTGTGTTGGTTTTTGGATTGATTCGACCAACTTTTTGGCAACATTTTTGCATAATTTTGGAAGTTCTCCTCTGATATAGTTGGTTTATTGTTTTTTTTTGGTGCATTGGTGGGACCTGTTCAGCTTCATCAAGGTGTGCGATCTTGCTATGGTTGTTAAAAGAATTTATCTAATAGTAATCGAGGTTCATCGTTTTGTTCAATTCATGAGTATGTCACATTTTTTTGGTAAGGTCACAATTAAGAAGGAACACAATTGGCCCGAGGAGCATTTTGTTCTGTCTTGAGGAGTGCGTCATGTTGGGTTTACAAGTTGGAGCTGGTGCTTGAATCTCTATTTTGTTTCCTGATTGCGTGTAATCGTGTTTCGTTTGTCGATGTTTTAGTGGCAGTGTGACTGTAGGACTCTTGGATGTTGGTTAGGAGTATTCATGTTTGTAGTTGGGTGATGACAGGAACGCTGAGGAATTGTGAGCTTCTCATCTCAAGGGATGGATGGTGTCACTGTGTGCTGTCAGCCATCATGGATTTTACTCTTATGTATGGGGATGGAAGTTGTGTAGGGAAGAATTGTGTGTTGATTTGTTAATCATGTGGCACTGGAGTATGTTTGAGCAGTAGAATGTTGTCACTGGTGTCTTAATGACCGAAAAATCAAGTCAGACAGCTGTAGGATGTTGACTTGCTAGGCAAGTCGTGGTGGTATATTGGCATCTCATTATTGGGATTCTTCCTAATGGACTCATGTTCATTTGATGATGAGGTTTCGTGTGAGTTCTCTCCCTATATTACATATGTCATAATGGTGTGTATTCTAGCTTCGATGAGTCTTAGTAGTTGATGGCTGTTATGAGTATGTTCTAAGTTGCCGATACCTCTTGGATTGATGATAGTACTCATATTTAAGCACTCTAAACTTGGATTTAAGGTTCATTTCTCAGTGTCCATCTCTTTCAAACCTCAGAAACCCTAAACCTAGCTCATCTTGGTGGTTTTGGTCCATTTTGGTGGTTTTGGTGCTCTTTGAAGGAAGTAGAAGGAGAATGGGTGCAAGGATCAAGCAAGCAACACTTTCTCATTTTTTTTATTGTTTTCTAGACCACTTGTAAGGATTCAAGCTTCTACCTTTATGGGTAATGCTTTTAGATCTATGTTGTTTTGGTCCCTTTTGGTTCATGGTTTAGATTTGAGTGAATGAATGGATAACGTTGGCAACTTTATGGTCCTCAAGAGTCCCTAGAGCATCATATCTTATGGATCTAAGGATTGTTTGTGGATTGTGAATCTTGCATGAGTTTGGGTTATTTTATTTCCTTTTAACCTAGGTAGGGTATAGGACATTCATGGAGCATGCATGTTTATAAAGTGGTCATTTTTATAGACCTTTGGAGTCTCTTAAAGCTTTATGGAAAGTTGGAATTGAAGACTTAAGGGACTAAGGACTCAAACCATTAGGATTTTGCTTCAGATAGTGGTCACATTGTAATTATGAGAGTGTCACGACGTGACGATGGATGGTCACTCGTTTCAGAATATGTTCATGACGTGACCATGGAAGGTGCATGTCGTGGTGTTGGCTGTATGGTTGTCCGTGACTAAGTTAGCTGAGTTGGTGCATTAGCAAGTTTGGATTAGACTAAGTGTGTTCTCATGATGTGACCATGGGTTGGTCATGATGTGAGGGTCTATCGTTGGTGATGATAAGTGTTGAATTTGACCTTTGACTTTTTGCATGGTTGAATTTTGGTCAAACTAAGGGGTTTTGGAGCATAGACTGAGAGGGTACTCTTTATTGATGTTAGGTGCCTTGTAGGGTCAGTCGTTGCTGGGAGAGAGATGTGGTGTTTAGGTGCTAATTGCGAGCTGAGTCTTATCCAGTTTTGTAAAACTCGTCGAGTTGGTCGATTACTCGTACTCGGCCCCTTACCAAGACGAGTTACAGAATCCGAGTACTCCCCAATCGACCCCTTACTAAAGTGAGCAGTGTTGTAAAATTCGGCCAAATCGGTGATTAATATGTATAATATACCTAATGGTTTATCATTAACACATAAAAATGTGATTATTACTACATATATATCTTAAACTTTTAATAATTATTCACGATGTGAGACCATCGTGTGTTTTTTAGTTTTTGTGTTTTCATATGTATCTAATTTTGTTATATATTTCAATCAAATTATGGTTTTAACTTAGGATTTTGACATATATAACTTCCCTAAAAAATTTTCTACTTGAATTACTGAATCCGAGTACTCCCGAGTACTCCTGAGTACTCGCCACTCGGTAGTCGGCTGAACAAGTACTGAGTAGCGAGTTCTACAACCATGGTCATATCACTATACTTTAATGTGTGGTAGTATATGCTTGTTGACCAGCTGGGTCTTATTTGTTGATTGTTATTATATGAGAACCGAGTTACTGATAACTCCTAGAATGCTGTGAGTCTATGGGACTGCTGATAGTCGACAGGGTTGCTGATAACCCGTTAGGTGTGCAGTTAATCCACATGGCATACTGTTAGCCCACTGAGACCGCTGATATTCCCCGGGGTTGCTGATGACCTGTAACTGATATGTTATGCTGTGATGTATGCGGTATTCTTGGAAACTCACTAATCCTTGTGTGTATAGTTATGGATTAAATATTTACACGTACTTCTTAGATTCCAAAGGAGGGACTGTACACATAGATTAGCAGATTCATGATTTGAGATTCCACATTGTCTTGTTATTAACTCTGATTTCTTAATAATGGTTTATTAACAAATGGGTTGCCTGAATGTAATTTTGTTAAAATTGTTTTTTTTTTATTTTAAAAATGAAAACAAATTAGCATGATTTCTTGGGATGTTACAACACAACTCTCATATATAATCATAAAAACTTCATAGCACTATCAGAAGGAGATAAACCATGTAATCTTCTCAATTTTTCATTATTTATTTGTATTAGGTAAAGATCATGATAGAGTATGTATATTTATTAACATTTCAACCTTTTTGATACTTTTTTAGATGCCATTAAAGTTTTGGATGATGGTGACCTGCAAACTCTTGGGTTGATGGATTACAATAAGAGGCTTTCTTAAAGAGAAGAGGCTTGAATTAAGGCTCTTTTTCTAATTAATGTTCTTAATTGGTTAGGCACTTACTCATGAAATTTTTTTGTTGGAATATAAGGGTAGAATAGTCATTTAATCTCATTTGACTGAATTATATTTTTTTGTTTTTTTGAGCTAGCAGTGGGCTTCGTTGCTGATTTGGATGATTTGTATTGTGTTAGTTGTAACGCATGTGTTTCTCGCTAAGCATTCTTACGATGTTGTAATAGTTAGGGTCAACAATTGTAACCTATTTGATGTAATGAAGAAGAATTATCTGAGCATTATGTGATTTACCTATAAATTATGTGCAATATACGTGCTAATAATGATATAATAAAATAGGAATAAAATACGCATCTAAAATAAAATAATAGTTAGACCCAATATCTTTTAATAAAGTTTAAGTATTCGTAACAAGGATTCTAGAGATATAAGGAACGCAAAAATCCGACTTATAACGAAGAACTTATGACCCATCAAAGTTTCGCGATTAAACCGGCACGGCTTTGCGTATCGTAAAAAGTAAAATTTTGAAGAAATACTTTTTAGCCTTAGCGATCTAAACAAAAGTCATAGTAGACGTTAAACCGAGAGCGTGCACATAAATAATGTCCAAATCTGACTTAATTTGAGGAAGTTATGATTTTTCGAAGATTCAGCATAGCAATGTACAACTTGAAAATCGAATTTTAGATCGATTGATTATTAGCCAACATAATCTAAAAGTGAATTGTAGATCTTGTTAATAAGAGCTCAACGATATAAAGACAGTAAAAAACGGACGTCGGATGACAAAGTTATGAATTTTTAATGCGCTTTAACTGTCTAAGACTGTTAAAATATAACTTTAAAAATAAATTCAAATTTAGCCGACGGAGTCAAAATGAAAGTTGTTGATCTCATCGATAGCTACACGTGGATATAAAGAACGTTAAAAATAGAGCTCGCATGCAAAAGTTATAGATTTTGCAAGATAATTAATTTTCGGATTAACCTCGGTGTGACACATGTCGCAATCTGGCACACCCCTTCCACCCAAGGCTTGGGATCTGATGGCGACACCTGGCCCTTAGTATGCCCATCATAACTCGCATATTCTCAACATAAGTTTTGAGTATGCCCAACATACTGGGCACTGGCCAACCTATAAATAGAACTTGGTTTTCACTCTTTTCCTCACACCATTCCATTGTACTCTCTCCCCACCCTCAAGGTCGTAGTACCTTCCTCTAGCACTTCCTAGGTGTTAGTAGCGAAGCTCCAAAGCTCCATAAGTACCCGAGAAATAGAGCTTTCAGTTTAGAAGTTCTGCCCGCGCAGAGTCCGGTTTCTCGCTAAACCACCTATAGGTTGAGTTATACTCAATGTACTTTAAGTATACCTTAGGTCTAAGTTCATTATCATTATCATGAACCTATAAACAAGAATTATCACTGATTCCAATTCATTATAATCATTTATCTACTTACAGAGAGGTGTCTAGAATGTTCACGTTGGCTTGGTTGTTGGATTTCAGAAAGGCTATACGCCGAAATGATCATGCCTCCCAACTGTCCCGCCTGGCTGATCCTTACTTGATAGATCTTGAAGTAGACTTTGAATTAATAGTGAATCTAGACTAATAATTAGTCTCAATAAATATTATACTAAGACTTAGCAATAATGATACTAGGTTACGTCAAAGGAAAAGACAATTGCTAGAAACGAAGCGCTGTCCGAATTTCGAGTCGTCACTTTAATAGGTGAGTGCATAGTTACTTTCATCTTACACATATATATGAATTATTTAGTATAAATTACATGCTATATGTGCCTATTATCTACGTTAATGATATCTATGCTGGATAAACGATTTATACATGTTTTACTTGATTTAAATTGTATTTGTATTTTATACCTTTAATTATGTTGGATAAAGATGGGTAGATGAAAGATGATATAGATGATGAAAAATGACATGTGAGATAAATGATAAGAGGCCTTGACTTTAAAGATGATCCAGTCATCTAGTGGAGTATAGATGACGACCCAGGACTATCCTAGACAGTCTAGTTGAATGCTAGCAGGCTCGCAACCTGTAGGTGATTTTGAACTACGTGTTCACGGTGTACTCCATCCCCCTCATGGTTGCCTTATTGACATATATTGCTAAGGAATCTCCTAAGCATTATTGTCTGTCCCAAAAATAATTCTTAGGATAGGTCCCTTAAATTAGATGCTTTAGGGACAGAAAGTGAGGATAACGAGAATGGATAATCGGGTTGAATGATTTGATGAAAATATAGAATTTAATTATTGTGCGTTGAAAACCCTATGTGCTCACCAGACTCCTAAGTATGACCCACTCAGTTTCATGTATTATAGGTAGTGGCACAAGAGCGCAAGTGTGATGATCATATGAGAGATTTATGGATTATAGGCCATCAGAATGATAGATGTTTGTAAGACCTATGTTATTTCCGTTTATGTTTATGTATTATTCTGAAGATTCCATCCCAACGTTTTTAATATAATAAATATACATTTGTTCGGAAAGGATTTGATAATATCTTTATCATACTTTGGGAACAAATTCCTCAATATTATTCTTCAAAAGGATACTATGATTTTAATTAAAGCATAAACAAATCGATCTTTTATGGCCATGAAATTGGGGATGTCATAGTTGGTATCATAGAATTAGTTTAAGAGAACTTGAAATTTGTAGGATTTCTAGACTTAAACTTAGAATGCTAAGCAATGATTGTGAGATGTGTGTCTGTTATATTTAGGAATATGCCTGAATAGACACGAGCACTATCTTATTTAAGGAAGATTCCTAAATTGCTTTTATGTGCTAAATGATTTATGTATAGCTATAAAATGCCTTATATGTTTTTTGATGCTATTATTTTATTGAATTTATGGTCTATTGCCAACCAGATCTGGAAATTTTATATGTTCAGAGTTCTAAACGTTTAATTACAGTATTAGAATTGACATATAACTTTCGGAGTGATAGGGAGGATTTATATGTAAATAAAGCTTTCCCTAACTTAGTTCTTGTCACGGTACATTGAACGCCTAGTTTGGTGTATAGATCGACATGGTGAGAACTCGCAGCAGATTAGGAAACGCTAATGGAAACTAGCAGCCTAAGCCATGTGTAATTGAGCGTGCACCAGAGGTAGCAATTGCACCCGAACCTATCACGTTTATAATGATACATGCGATGTTGGATCGTCAGATGGAAGAGACATGGCATCTAATTGAACAGAATAAGGATGAACCTACTGTACCTGTTATACGACTTGAGTTGAACAAAGAACAGTACGAGGAGGGAAACTATAGTTGGACTGTTTGCCAAGCTGAGCCAATAGCGGTTTGGAGGAACAAACCAGAAATAGGGATTAACAAGGATGAGCGTATTTATAAGAGCTTATTGGGTGCCAAGACACCAAGTCTTTTTGGAAGCACAAAGCCAGTGGATATCATGGAATGGATCTCCAAGATAGAAATGGTATTTGAAAGTTGCAATTGCCACAACAAGTAGAAAACGAACTTTGTAGTCAGACAACTAAAGAAGGAAGTTTTAAGTTGGTGGAAGTTGTTGGAAGATATAATGCCACGAGGAGAAGCCCTGAGGATACCATGGGAAGCATTCTTGGAGTAGTTAAAAATGCAGTACTGCTCGGAGGTTGATCTAATAAACCTAAACAATGAGTTTCAGATCCTAAAGAAAGGGAAGATGAGTGTTGATGAGTATGCCACCGCATTCACCGAGAGGATGAAGTTATTCCCATACTTGGTGCCTACTGAACTCTCCAAGATAGAGAAGTTTGCGAACGAATTGCCAACAGACTTGACCCAACGGTCCAAATGGAAAATACTTTGAAGTCAGTCGTTAGAGCAGCCAAGAATGTGGAGCATAGACTGAGAGGGTACTCTTTATTGATGTTAGGTGCCTTGTAGGGTCAGTCGTTGCTGGGAGAGAGATGTGGTGTTTAGGTGCTAATTGCGAGCTGAGTCTTATCCAGTTTTGTAAAACTCGTCGAGTTGGTCGATTACTCGTACTCGGCCCCTTACCAAGACGAGTTACAGAATCCGAGTACTCCCCAATCGACCCCTTACTAAAGTGAGCAGTGTTGTAAAATTCGGCCAAATCGGTGATTAATATGTATAATATACCTAATGGTTTATCATTAACACATAAAAATGTGATTATTACTACATATATATCTTAAACTTTTAATAATTATTCACGATGTGAGACCATCGTGTGTTTTTTAGTTTTTGTGTTTTCATATGTATCTAATTTTGTTATATATTTCAATCAAATTATGGTTTTAACTTAGGATTTTGACATATATAACTTCCCTAAAAAATTTTCTACTTGAATTACTGAATCCGAGTACTCCCGAGTACTCCTGAGTACTCGCCACTCGGTAGTCGGCTGAACAAGTACCGAGTAGCGAGTTCTACAACCATGGTCATATCACTATACTTTAATGTGTGGTAGTATATGCTTGTTGACCAGCTGGGTCTTATTTGTTGATTGTTATTATATGAGAACCGAGTTACTGATAACTCCTAGAATGCTGTGAGTCTATGGGACTGCTGATAGTCGACAGGGTTGCTGATAACCCGTTAGGTGTGCAGTTAATCCACATGGCATACTGTTAGCCCACTGAGACCGCTGATATTCCCCGGGGTTGCTGATGACCTGTAACTGATATGTTATGCTGTGATGTATGCGGTATTCTTGGAAACTCACTAATCCTTGTGTGTATAGTTATGGATTAAATATTTACACGTACTTCTTAGATTCCAAAGGAGGGACTGTACACATAGATTAGCAGATTCATGATTTGAGATTCCACATTGTCTTGTTATTAACTCTGATTTCTTAATAATGGTTTATTAACAAATGGGTTGCCTGAATGTAATTTTGTTAAAATTGTTTTTTTTTTTATTTTAAAAATGAAAACAAATTAGCATGATTTCTTGGGATGTTACAACACAACTCTCATATATAATCATAAAAACTTCATAGCACTATCAGAAGGAGATAAACCATGTAATCTTCTCAATTTTTCATTATTTATTTGTATTAGGTAAAGATCATGATAGAGTATGTATATTTATTAACATTTCAACCTTTTTGATACTTTTTTAGATGCCATTAAAGTTTTGGATGATGGTGACCTGCAAACTCTTGGGTTGATGGATTACAATAAGAGGCTTTCTTAAAGAGAAGAGGCTTGAATTAAGGCTCTTTTTCTAATTAATGTTCTTAATTGGTTAGGCACTTACTCATGAAATTTTTTTGTTGGAATATAAGGGTAGAATAGTCATTTAATCTCATTTGACTGAATTATATTTTTTTGTTTTTTTGAGCTAGCAGTGGGCTTCGTTGCTGATTTGGATGATTTGTATTGTGTTAGTTGTAACGCATGTGTTTCTCGCTAAGCATTCTTACGATGTTGTAATAGTTAGGGTCAACAATTGTAACCTATTTGATGTAATGAAGAAGAATTATCTGAGCATTATGTGATTTACCTATAAATTATGTGCAATATACGTGCTAATAATGATATAATAAAATAGGAATAAAATACGCATCTAAAATAAAATAATAGTTAGACCCAATATCTTTTAATAAAGTTTAAGTATTCGTAACAAGGATTCTAGAGATATAAGGAACGCAAAAATCCGACTTATAACGAAGAACTTATGACCCATCAAAGTTTCGCGATTAAACCGGCACGGCTTTGCGTATCGTAAAAAGTAAAATTTTGAAGAAATACTTTTTAGCCTTAGCGATCTAAACAAAAGTCATAGTAGACGTTAAACCGAGAGCGTGCACATAAATAATGTCCAAATCTGACTTAATTTGAGGAAGTTATGATTTTTCGAAGATTCAGCATAGCAATGTACAACTTGAAAATCGAATTTTAGATCGATTGATTATTAGCCAACATAATCTAAAAGTGAATTGTAGATCTTGTTAATAAGAGCTCAACGATATAAAGACAGTAAAAAACGGACGTCGGATGACAAAGTTATGAATTTTTAATGCGCTTTAACTGTCTAAGACTGTTAAAATATAACTTTAAAAATAAATTCAAATTTAGCCGACGGAGTCAAAATGAAAGTTGTTGATCTCATCGATAGCTACACGTGGATATAAAGAACGTTAAAAATAGAGCTCGCATGCAAAAGTTATAGATTTTGCAAGATAATTAATTTTCGGATTAACCTCGGTGTGACACATGTCGCAATCTGGCACACCCCTTCCACCCAAGGCTTGGGATCTGATGGCGACACCTGGCCCTTAGTATGCCCATCATAACTCGCATATTCTCAACATAAGTTTTGAGTATGCCCAACATACTGGGCACTGGCCAACCTATAAATAGAACTTGGTTTTCACTCTTTTCCTCACACCATTCCATTGTACTCTCTCCCCACCCTCAAGGTCGTAGTACCTTCCTCTAGCACTTCCTAGGTGTTAGTAGCGAAGCTCCAAAGCTCCATAAGTACCCGAGAAATAGAGCTTTCAGTTTAGAAGTTCTGCCCGCGCAGAGTCCGGTTTCTCGCTAAACCACCTATAGGTTGAGTTATACTCAATGTACTTTAAGTATACCTTAGGTCTAAGTTCATTATCATTATCATGAACCTATAAACAAGAATTATCACTGATTCCAATTCATTATAATCATTTATCTACTTACAGAGAGGTGTCTAGAATGTTCACGTTGGCTTGGTTGTTGGATTTCAGAAAGGCTATACGCCGAAATGATCATGCCTCCCAACTGTCCCGCCTGGCTGATCCTTACTTGATAGATCTTGAAGTAGACTTTGAATTAATAGTGAATCTAGACTAATAATTAGTCTCAATAAATATTATACTAAGACTTAGCAATAATGATACTAGGTTACGTCAAAGGAAAAGACAATTGCTAGAAACGAAGCGCTGTCCGAATTTCGAGTCGTCACTTTAATAGGTGAGTGCATAGTTACTTTCATCTTACACATATATATGAATTATTTAGTATAAATTACATGCTATATGTGCCTATTATCTACGTTAATGATATCTATGCTGGATAAACGATTTATACATGTTTTACTTGATTTAAATTGTATTTGTATTTTATACCTTTAATTATGTTGGATAAAGATGGGTAGATGAAAGATGATATAGATGATGAAAAATGACATGTGAGATAAATGATAAGAGGCCTTGACTTTAAAGATGATCCAGTCATCTAGTGGAGTATAGATGACGACCCAGGACTATCCTAGACAGTCTAGTTGAATGCTAGCAGGCTCGCAACCTGTAGGTGATTTTGAACTACGTGTTCACGGTGTACTCCATCCCCCTCATGGTTGCCTTATTGACATATATTGCTAAGGAATCTCCTAAGCATTATTGTCTGTCCCAAAAATAATTCTTAGGATAGGTCCCTTAAATTAGATGCTTTAGGGACAGAAAGTGAGGATAACGAGAATGGATAATCGGGTTGAATGATTTGATGAAAATATAGAATTTAATTATTGTGCGTTGAAAACCCTATGTGCTCACCAGACTCCTAAGTATGACCCACTCAGTTTCATGTATTATAGGTAGTGGCACAAGAGCGCAAGTGTGATGATCATATGAGAGATTTATGGATTATAGGCCATCAGAATGATAGATGTTTGTAAGACCTATGTTATTTCCGTTTATGTTTATGTATTATTCTGAAGATTCCATCCCAACGTTTTTAATATAATAAATATACATTTGTTCGGAAAGGATTTGATAATATCTTTATCATACTTTGGGAACAAATTCCTCAATATTATTCTTCAAAAGGATACTATGATTTTAATTAAAGCATAAACAAATCGATCTTTTATGGCCATGAAATTGGGGATGTCATAGTTGGTATCATAGAATTAGTTTAAGAGAACTTGAAATTTGTAGGATTTCTAGACTTAAACTTAGAATGCTAAGCAATGATTGTGAGATGTGTGTCTGTTATATTTAGGAATATGCCTGAATAGACACGAGCACTATCTTATTTAAGGAAGATTCCTAAATTGCTTTTATGTGCTAAATGATTTATGTATAGCTATAAAATGCCTTATATGTTTTTTGATGCTATTATTTTATTGAATTTATGGTCTATTGCCAACCAGATCTGGAAATTTTATATGTTCAGAGTTCTAAACGTTTAATTACAGTATTAGAATTGACATATAACTTTCGGAGTGATAGGGAGGATTTATATGTAAATAAAGCTTTCCCTAACTTAGTTCTTGTCACGGTACATTGAACGCCTAGTTTGGTGTATAGATCGACATGGTGAGAACTCGCAGCAGATTAGGAAACGCTAATGGAAACTAGCAGCCTAAGCCATGTGTAATTGAGCGTGCACCAGAGGTAGCAATTGCACCCGAACCTATCACGTTTATAATGATACATGCGATGTTGGATCGTCAGATGGAAGAGACATGGCATCTAATTGAACAGAATAAGGATGAACCTACTGTACCTGTTATACGACTTGAGTTGAACAAAGAACAGTACGAGGAGGGAAACTATAGTTGGACTGTTTGCCAAGCTGAGCCAATAGCGGTTTGGAGGAACAAACCAGAAATAGGGATTAACAAGGATGAGCGTATTTATAAGAGCTTATTGGGTGCCAAGACACCAAGTCTTTTTGGAAGCACAAAGCCAGTGGATATCATGGAATGGATCTCCAAGATAGAAATGGTATTTGAAAGTTGCAATTGCCACAACAAGTAGAAAACGAACTTTGTAGTCAGACAACTAAAGAAGGAAGTTTTAAGTTGGTGGAAGTTGTTGGAAGATATAATGCCACGAGGAGAAGCCCTGAGGATACCATGGGAAGCATTCTTGGAGTAGTTAAAAATGCAGTACTGCTCGGAGGTTGATCTAATAAACCTAAACAATGAGTTTCAGATCCTAAAGAAAGGGAAGATGAGTGTTGATGAGTATGCCACCGCATTCACCGAGAGGATGAAGTTATTCCCATACTTGGTGCCTACTGAACTCTCCAAGATAGAGAAGTTTGCGAACGAATTGCCAACAGACTTGACCCAACGGTCCAAATGGAAAATACTTTGAAGTCAGTCGTTAGAGCAGCCAAGAATGTGGAGCATAGACTGAGAGGGTACTCTTTATTGATGTTAGGTGCCTTGTAGGGTCAGTCGTTGCTGGGAGAGAGATGTGGTGTTTAGGTGCTAATTGCGAGCTGAGTCTTATCCAGTTTTGTAAAACTCGTCGAGTTGGTCGATTACTCGTACTCAGCCCCTTACCAAGACGAGTTACAGAATCCGAGTACTCCCCAATCGACCCCTTACTAAAGTGAGCAGTGTTGTAAAATTCGGCCAAATCGGTGATTAATATGTATAATATACCTAATGGTTTATCATTAACACATAAAAATGTGATTATTACTACATATATATCTTAAACTTTTAATAATTATTCACGATGTGAGACCATCGTGTGTTTTTTAGTTTTTGTGTTTTCATATGTATCTAATTTTGTTATATATTTCAATCAAATTATGGTTTTAACTTAGGATTTTGACATATATAACTTCCCTAAAAAAATTTCTACTTGAATTACTGAATCCGAGTACTCCCGAGTACTCCTGAGTACTCGCCACTCGGTAGTCGGCTGAACAAGTACCGAGTAGCGAGTTCTACAACCATGGTCATATCACTATACTTTAATGTGTGGTAGTATATGCTTGTTGACCAGCTGGGTCTTATTTGTTGATTGTTATTATATGAGAACTGAGTTACTGATAACTCCTAGAATGCTGTGAGTCTATGGGACTGCTGATAGTCGACAGGGTTGCTGATAACCCGTTAGGTGTGCAGTTAATCCACATGGCATACTGTTAGCCCACTGAGACCGCTGATATTCCCCGGGGTTGCTGATGACCTGTAACTGATATGTTATGCTGTGATGTATGCGGTATTCTTGGAAACTCACTAATCCTTGTGTGTATAGTTATGGATTAAATATTTACACGTACTTCTTAGATTCCAAAGGAGGGACTGTACACATAGATTAGCAGATTCATGATTTGAGATTCCACATTGTCTTGTTATTAACTCTGATTTCTTAATAATGGTTTATTAACAAATGGGTTGCCTGAATGTAATTTTGTTAAAATTGTTTTTTTTTTATTTTAAAAATGAAAACAAATTAGCATGATTTCTTGGGATGTTACAACACAACTCTCATATATAATCATAAAAACTTCATAGCACTATCAGAAGGAGATAAACCATGTAATCTTCTCAATTTTTCATTATTTATTTGTATTAGGTAAAGATCATGATAGAGTATGTATATTTATTAACATTTCAACCTTTTTGATACTTTTTTAGATGCCATTAAAGTTTTGGATGATGGTGACCTGCAAACTCTTGGGTTGATGGATTACAATAAGAGGCTTTCTTAAAGAGAAGAGGCTTGAATTAAGGCTCTTTTTCTAATTAATGTTCTTAATTGGTTAGGCACTTACTCATGAAATTTTTTTGTTGGAATATAAGGGTAGAATAGTCATTTAATCTCATTTGACTGAATTATATTTTTTTGTTTTTTTGAGCTAGCAGTGGGCTTCGTTGCTGATTTGGATGATTTGTATTGTGTTAGTTGTAACGCATGTGTTTCTCGCTAAGCATTCTTACGATGTTGTAATAGTTAGGGTCAACAATTGTAACCTATTTGATGTAATGAAGAAGAATTATCTGAGCATTATGTGATTTACCTATAAATTATGTGCAATATACGTGCTAATAATGATATAATAAAATAGGAATAAAATACGCATCTAAAATAAAATAATAGTTAGACCCAATATCTTTTAATAAAGTTTAAGTATTCGTAACAAGGATTCTAGAGATATAAGGAACGCAAAAATCCGACTTATAACGAAGAACTTATGACCCATCAAAGTTTCGCGATTAAACCGGCACGGCTTTGCGTATCGTAAAAAGTAAAATTTTGAAGAAATACTTTTTAGCCTTAGCGATCTAAACAAAAGTCATAGTAGACGTTAAACCGAGAGCGTGCACATAAATAATGTCCAAATCTGACTTAATTTGAGGAAGTTATGATTTTTCGAAGATTCAGCATAGCAATGTACAACTTGAAAATCGAATTTTAGATCGATTGATTATTAGCCAACATAATCTAAAAGTGAATTGTAGATCTTGTTAATAAGAGCTCAACGATATAAAGACAGTAAAAAACGGACGTCGGATGACAAAGTTATGAATTTTTAATGCGCTTTAACTGTCTAAGACTGTTAAAATATAACTTTAAAAATAAATTCAAATTTAGCCGACGGAGTCAAAATGAAAGTTGTTGATCTCATCGATAGCTACACGTGGATATAAAGAACGTTAAAAACAGAGCTCGTATGCAAAAGTTATAGATTTTGCAAGATAATTAATTTTCGGATTAACCTCGGTGTGACACATGTCGCAATCTGGCACACCCCTTCCACCCAAGGCTTGGGATCTGATGGCGACACCTGGCCCTTAGTATGCCCATCATAACTCGCATATTCTCAACATAAGTTTTGAGTATGCCCAACATACTGGGCACTGGCCAACCTATAAATAGAACTTGGTTTTCACTCTTTTCCTCACACCATTCCATTGTACTCTCTCCCCACCCTCAAGGTCGTAGTACCTTCCTCTAGCACTTCCTAGGTGTTAGTAGCGAAGCTCCAAAGCTCCATAAGTACCCGAGAAATAGAGCTTTCAGTTTAGAAGTTCTGCCCGCGCAGAGTCCGGTTTCTCGCTAAACCACCTATAGGTTGAGTTATACTCAATGTACTTTAAGTATACCTTAGGTCTAAGTTCATTATCATTATCATGAACCTATAAACAAGAATTATCACTGATTCCAATTCATTATAATCATTTATCTACTTACAGAGAGGTGTCTAGAATGTTCACGTTGGCTTGGTTGTTGGATTTCAGAAAGGCTATACGCCGAAATGATCATGCCTCCCAACTGTCCCGCCTGGCTGATCCTTACTTGATAGATCTTGAAGTAGACTTTGAATTAATAGTGAATCTAGACTAATAATTAGTCTCAATAAATATTATACTAAGACTTAGCAATAATGATACTAGGTTACGTCAAAGGAAAAGACAATTGCTAGAAACGAAGCGCTGTCCGAATTTCGAGTCGTCACTTTAATAGGTGAGTGCATAGTTACTTTCATCTTACACATATATATGAATTATTTAGTATAAATTACATGCTATATGTGCCTATTATCTACGTTAATGATATCTATGCTGGATAAACGATTTATACATGTTTTACTTGATTTAAATTGTATTTGTATTTTATACCTTTAATTATGTTGGATAAAGATGGGTAGATGAAAGATGATATAGATGATGAAAAATGACATGTGAGATAAATGATAAGAGGCCTTGACTTTAAAGATGATCCAGTCATCTAGTGGAGTATAGATGACGACCCAGGACTATCCTAGACAGTCTAGTTGAATGCTAGCAGGCTCGCAACCTGTAGGTGATTTTGAACTACGTGTTCACGGTGTACTCCATCCCCCTCATGGTTGCCTTATTGACATATATTGCTAAGGAATCTCCTAAGCATTATTGTCTGTCCCAAAAATAATTCTTAGGATAGGTCCCTTAAATTAGATGCTTTAGGGACAGAAAGTGAGGATAACGAGAATGGATAATCGGGTTGAATGATTTGATGAAAATATAGAATTTAATTATTGTGCGTTGAAAACCCTATGTGCTCACCAGACTCCTAAGTATGACCCACTCAGTTTCATGTATTATAGGTAGTGGCACAAGAGCGCAAGTGTGATGATCATATGAGAGATTTATGGATTATAGGCCATCAGAATGATAGATGTTTGTAAGACCTATGTTATTTCCGTTTATGTTTATGTATTATTCTGAAGATTCCATCCCAACGTTTTTAATATAATAAATATACATTTGTTCGGAAAGGATTTGATAATATCTTTATCATACTTTGGGAACAAATTCCTCAATATTATTCTTCAAAAGGATACTATGATTTTAATTAAAGCATAAACAAATCGATCTTTTATGGCCATGAAATTGGGGATGTCATAGTTGGTATCATAGAATTAGTTTAAGAGAACTTGAAATTTGTAGGATTTCTAGACTTAAACTTAGAATGCTAAGCAATGATTGTGAGATGTGTGTCTGTTATATTTAGGAATATGCCTGAATAGACACGAGCACTATCTTATTTAAGGAAGATTCCTAAATTGCTTTTATGTGCTAAATGATTTATGTATAGCTATAAAATGCCTTATATGTTTTTTGATGCTATTATTTTATTGAATTTATGGTCTATTGCCAACCAGATCTGGAAATTTTATATGTTCAGAGTTCTAAACGTTTAATTACAGTATTAGAATTGACATATAACTTTCGGAGTGATAGGGAGGATTTATATGTAAATAAAGCTTTCCCTAACTTAGTTCTTGTCACGGTACATTGAACGCCTAGTTTGGTGTATAGATCGACATGGTGAGAACTCGCAGCAGATTAGGAAACGCTAATGGAAACTAGCAGCCTAAGCCATGTGTAATTGAGCGTGCACCAGAGGTAGCAATTGCACCCGAACCTATCACGTTTATAATGATACATGCGATGTTGGATCGTCAGATGGAAGAGACATGGCATCTAATTGAACAGAATAAGGATGAACCTACTGTACCTGTTATACGACTTGAGTTGAACAAAGAACAGTACGAGGAGGGAAACTATAGTTGGACTGTTTGCCAAGCTGAGCCAATAGCGGTTTGGAGGAACAAACCAGAAATAGGGATTAACAAGGATGAGCGTATTTATAAGAGCTTATTGGGTGCCAAGACACCAAGTCTTTTTGGAAGCACAAAGCCAGTGGATATCATGGAATGGATCTCCAAGATAGAAATGGTATTTGAAAGTTGCAATTGCCACAACAAGTAGAAAACGAACTTTGTAGTCAGACAACTAAAGAAGGAAGTTTTAAGTTGGTGGAAGTTGTTGGAAGATATAATGCCACGAGGAGAAGCCCTGAGGATACCATGGGAAGCATTCTTGGAGTAGTTAAAAATGCAGTACTGCTCGGAGGTTGATCTAATAAACCTAAACAATGAGTTTCAGATCCTAAAGAAAGGGAAGATGAGTGTTGATGAGTATGCCACCGCATTCACCGAGAGGATGAAGTTATTCCCATACTTGGTGCCTACTGAACTCTCCAAGATAGAGAAGTTTGCGAACGAATTGCCAACAGACTTGACCCAACGGTCCAAATGGAAAATACTTTGAAGTCAGTCGTTAGAGCAGCCAAGAATGTGGAGCATAGACTGAGAGGGTACTCTTTATTGATGTTAGGTGCCTTGTAGGGTCAGTCGTTGCTGGGAGAGAGATGTGGTGTTTAGGTGCTAATTGCGAGCTGAGTCTTATCCAGTTTTGTAAAACTCGTCGAGTTGGTCGATTACTCGTACTCGGCCCCTTACCAAGACGAGTTACAGAATCCGAGTACTCCCCAATCGACCCCTTACTAAAGTGAGCAGTGTTGTAAAATTCGGCCAAATCGGTGATTAATATGTATAATATACCTAATGGTTTATCATTAACACATAAAAATGTGATTATTACTACATATATATCTTAAACTTTTAATAATTATTCACGATGTGAGACCATCGTGTGTTTTTTAGTTTTTGTGTTTTCATATGTATCTAATTTTGTTATATATTTCAATCAAATTATGGTTTTAACTTAGGATTTTGACATATATAACTTCCCTAAAAAATTTTCTACTTGAATTACTGAATCCGAGTACTCCCGAGTACTCCTGAGTACTCGCCACTCGGTAGTCGGCTGAACAAGTACCGAGTAGCGAGTTCTACAACCATGGTCATATCACTATACTTTAATGTGTGGTAGTATATGCTTGTTGACCAGCTGGGTCTTATTTGTTGATTGTTATTATATGAGAACTGAGTTACTGATAACTCCTAGAATGCTGTGAGTCTATGGGACTGCTGATAGTCGACAGGGTTGCTGATAACCCGTTAGGTGTGCAGTTAATCCACATGGCATACTGTTAGCCCACTGAGACCGCTGATATTCCCCGGGGTTGCTGATGACCTGTAACTGATATGTTATGCTGTGATGTATGCGGTATTCTTGGAAACTCACTAATCCTTGTGTGTATAGTTATGGATTAAATATTTACACGTACTTCTTAGATTCCAAAGGAGGGACTGTACACATAGATTAGCAGATTCATGATTTGAGATTCCACATTGTCTTGTTATTAACTCTGATTTCTTAATAATGGTTTATTAACAAATGGGTTGCCTGAATGTAATTTTGTTAAAATTGTTTTTTTTTTATTTTAAAAATGAAAACAAATTAGCATGATTTCTTGGGATGTTACAACACAACTCTCATATATAATCATAAAAACTTCATAGCACTATCAGAAGGAGATAAACCATGTAATCTTCTCAATTTTTCATTATTTATTTGTATTAGGTAAAGATCATGATAGAGTATGTATATTTATTAACATTTCAACCTTTTTGATACTTTTTTAGATGCCATTAAAGTTTTGGATGATGGTGACCTGCAAACTCTTGGGTTGATGGATTACAATAAGAGGCTTTCTTAAAGAGAAGAGGCTTGAATTAAGGCTCTTTTTCTAATTAATGTTCTTAATTGGTTAGGCACTTACTCATGAAATTTTTTTGTTGGAATATAAGGGTAGAATAGTCATTTAATCTCATTTGACTGAATTATATTTTTTTGTTTTTTTGAGCTAGCAGTGGGCTTCGTTGCTGATTTGGATGATTTGTATTGTGTTAGTTGTAACGCATGTGTTTCTCGCTAAGCATTCTTACGATGTTGTAATAGTTAGGGTCAACAATTGTAACCTATTTGATGTAATGAAGAAGAATTATCTGAGCATTATGTGATTTACCTATAAATTATGTGCAATATACGTGCTAATAATGATATAATGTCTTGCCTTTTGTTCGAAGCTTTAATGTCTTGCCTTAGTATATTTTTTGTACGCTTTCGTTTTCCCTATAAATAGGGTTATTTACTAGAGTTAGATAAGAACTTTTACAGACTTGTCTCTTTTTCTCTATAAAGAATTCGAAAGCGTAATAAAGTGAAATTGATCATATTTACATCCTGTGTCTAAATCTCGCATTCTTACTTGAATTCATACTCTGATTAGTTCATTACTCGATTCATTGGTTCATCAATTGGTATCAGAGCAGGAATCATATCTCTGATCTGTTTTTCACGCTATTCAAAAGATTTTTGAATCAACTTTGTGATTCAAAAGTTTTCGCACTTTTTGAAAGTGAAAAATTTGTCTAGATCTTAGTCTGTGATTCGATTCTGCATTTGAATTGTTGAATCGAGTGTTATTCTCATCAATTCGATATTATTCATCAAATTTGTTTTTTAAATTCTCAAATCTTTCAAAACTTCTCGAAATCATTTTCCGTACAACAATGGTGAGTTTCAATCTCAACTCAATGACCTCATTCTCTCATTTGTTAGGATCGTCAACTAAAATTCCAATGGTAATTCCTGAATATTATGATCTGTGGGCTGATCGGATGCAGGATTATCTGAATGGTCTTGATGAAGAATTATGGACATGTATCACTGGAAGTGTTAATGCTCCAGTGAATGTTCAACCAATCGGAACTTCTTCTACAAGTTCTGTAGTTGATAATCAAGGTGATCGTCTGAAGAAATTGGAGAAAAGGTGTATGAGAGAACTGCGAGGTGCTTTACCTTCAGTTGTGTACAATTACGTTAGGAGTTGTACAACTTCAAAGGAAATCTGGAACAATTTGAAAGATAAATTTCAAGGAAGTGAGAAAATGAAAATCAATTCAGTCAAACAGTGTTTGGTTGAGCTGAAAGATTTCAGATAAAAGGAAGGTGAAACAATTGAAGTGTACTATGATCGGCTGAACGAGTTAATCTATCGTTGTAATCGCTATGGAATTACAAGGACTTCAATGTAATTCAATCTTATCTTTGTGATGGGGCTTCAAAAAGAGTGGAGGAGTATAAGTATGATGGTGAAGAATCAGCAAAGTTTTGATTCATCAACTCTTAATGATCTATACAATCAGCTGAAAACACACGAAATTGAGGTAAATGAAATTGCTGAGGAATCAAAGTTGAATTTGGGAGGTCTATTATCTCTTGTATCAAAGATTTTTGAGAAAGAAGCTGATAATGGTGATTCTGAAGAAGAAGAAGGATTCATCATGAATTCTGATGATGAAGCAATAGCATTTTACTCGAATAATCGTGTTAAGAAATTTTTCAAAAAGCCGTTCAATTCGAAGACTAAGCTTGCTGAGGTGAAAGGAAATTCTGTGAGTAAAAATGTTGTTGAGGAGAGAAAGAAAGTTGAGAAGCAAGATTCGAAGCTATTTGAGGGAAAGGGTGAGAAGAAGGTAAAAGGTGATGTTGGAATAGATTGTTATTATTGCAACGGTGCGAATCATCTTGCAAATGATTGTATGCTTTGAAAGAAAGATGAGAGGAAGAATAAAGTCAAGGATGAGGCGTATTATGCTGAGAAGATTGAAGAGGTTCGTGCAAAGGCCAAAAATTTATCTTTAGTTGCAAAGGGTGAGCATGAGGATGAAGACGGAACTTATCAAATCTGGTCATCAGGATCAGATGATGAAGAAATGAGAAATCCGAAGCATCCAACTTTGTATGCGAAAATGGAGGAGGACTCAGATGATGATAAATAAGAAGTGAAAGGACGATGCTTCGTATCCAAAACGGCAGACAAATCTCCAATGACAACAAAGGTACGTAAAATTCTCGAATCCTTTAATATTCCTACACATGCATATGATTCTGAACTAATTTCTTTTGATGAAACGGTTACTTATTTCGATTCAATTATTGTGTCTGCTAGCAACGTGGCCAATAGGTTATCAAAGGAGTTGTTAGAGGTCAAAAAGAGATTAGACATGAAAATAAGCAAAATTGAATGCTTAGAATTACAAATAACGAATATAATGTGTGATAGGGATAATCAAGTGAGATTAAACTTTTGTTGGCACAAAGAAACATCTATTGTAATTCTGCTAAACGACTTTATAGCAAATTAACTGATTTACATCATTCCAGTGATATAAGTAAAGAACAACATAGAAAATTACTACCTTTTCTAGTATTCGAAAGAGTTAAGGTAGATAATATTTCGTATGATTGTGAGAAAATAATTGCTGATTTTGACAAAGTTCCTGATGATAGATATAAATATGGAATTGTTAAAATTGATGAATGTCTTGATGCGAATGAATTAGTTAACATAGTGAATGAAACTTTGACTAAATCTGAACAAATTTACATTTTGAAAAAGACTGAGAATTCAACATCTGATTCTCAATCTAGTTTTGCTGATATTGAAGATACTTCTGATAATATTAGTGAAATTAGTAAAGTAAAAGATGTTGATTGTTCTCAGTTGTCTGTTGTTAATGTTGCATCAACATCTAAAGGGAAAGAAAAAGTTAAGGATTTGATGATTGAAAATGAAACTGATATACCTTCAACTTCGAAAGTTTGTGATATGAACTTCGTGGATCTCAAAGACAGCCAAACCGATGATAGTGATGATGACGATGAAGAGAACATTTCGAATGAAAAGAAATCTTCAAAGGAAGAAGAAACTCCTCGAATAGTGGTAGATCAAGTGTATGGTGATACACAAAAGTTCGAAAAAGTAATGAATGAAAAAGGTGAACATTATCTTGAAAAGAATTCAATGGTTTATCCAAATTTCAAATGCACAGATGATGTCATTTTTCCAAATGAAGTTTTTGTAACTACTGGTAATGTTGAGAATATAAAACCAGAATTAAAGAAGTTGGTTGAAGAGGATAATTCAAAAACAACTGATGAAGTTTTTTTCGCAAATCAAAGCACAGTTGAAAACAATTTAACAAAGAATTCATATGTGTTTCAACGTCAAAAACCACAAAGACAATGGATTGAAAAAACAAAAATTGAAAAAGAAGTTTCCAAACAAGTTGTAAAGGAAAATGAAAAGATTGTCAAACTAAACTCTAAGGAATTTAAAGATTAAATTGAAAATTTTTCGAAAGAAAAGAATGTTTCAAAAAGACAAGCAAGAAAGAAAATATTTTGGCAAAGTGTTGAATCTCAAAAGATGTATGAATCACAATCAACCAAAAAGGTTTTCAAAGCTAAAAATTCTTCTTTTTCAACAAAAACTCAACAGTCATTTCATAAAAAATCATTCAAGATCTGAAGTGAATAATCAAACAAAGTTTTCGAATGTTTCTAAACTAAATTCTTCAAAAACATCCCATTCAAATAAAAAATTCTTTCAACCTCAACATTTTAAATCAACAGTTGATACATCTGATAGTCAATCTTTTCTAACTAAACCAAAAGTTGATTTTGTTCCTCAAAAGCCAAATTTTCCTAATCATACAAAGAAAGAAACAATGAAAACTTCACGGGAAAAAAGAATGACTTCAAGGAAGAACATTGATCATTGGCTTGAAGGCAAAGGAAAGATGTATCATTCGAATACATTTTCTAAAGAGAAAATTCGCGAAGCATATGAGAAGTATGTGAATACATCATCCAATGGCAGTTCATCTTCCAAGCATTAGAACATATCTGTCAAAGCATGGAAACCTGTACTAAAAGCAAAGAATGTTCATTCACAAACTCAGAATTCGAAGGGTCATGTCAGTGAACATTCGAAACCAACAAAAACTTATATTTCGGTCCCTTTAAATGAAGATGTGAACTTAATCGATAGTCTAAAAACAAAAGTTTGTGATTGGGTTAAATGTTCTTCATTACATTCGAAATTAAAATCTAATCTCCAAGGACCCAAAAAGCCTTGGGTACCTAAATTTTTCCAATGATTGTAGGTACTATGTGACGAGCAATATGATAACAAATGGTACATTATAATGGTTGCTCTCGTCACAAGATTGGGAAGAAGGAGAATTTACGAGATTTTCGAAGTCTCAAAAATGCTAGAGTAGTAAAGTTTGGTAATAATAAAAAATGTCAAGTCATAGGATATGGAAGATCACGAATGGACAATTCACAGTGAACAGGGTTGCATATGTTGAAGGTCTTCAACATAACTTGATCAGTGTTTCTTAACTTGTTGTGGGAACTGGCAATCAAGTTCTTTTTAATGAAGAAGGCAGTGTTATTTCGAATGTTAACACAAAAGAAGTGTTACTAAAATCCAAAAGGAAGGGTGACATGTTCACTCTGGAAATCAATTTTCGAAACATCAATAAACTTGTTGTACAAGATTTGGTAAGAGGTTTACCTATACTTAAATTTGACAATGATTCTTTATGTGCAGCTTGTGAAGTTGTCAAGCATCATAAACAAGGTCATCCAATAACGATAGATTCGAAAATTGTTGCACCTCTGGAGCTTTTACATATTGATTTGTGTGTTCCTTCGACTGTTTCAACTCTCAACAAGAAACAATACATTTTAGTTATTGTTGATGATTTTTCAAGATTTACGTGGATTTGTTTTCTCAGGCTTAAATCCGAGGTTGCACAAATCATGATTGATTTTTTCAAAAAAATGGAAACAACATTGAAGAAGGTTGTTCAAGAAATTAAGAGTGATCATGGAACTGAATTTAAGAGCAATGTTCTTGATTTATTTTTCGTGGACAAAGGAATTTCGCATAACTTTTCATCTCCATACACACCACAACAAAATGGTGTTGTTGAACGAAGAAATAGATCACTATGCGAAGCAGCTAGGACTATGCTGGCATATGCGAATCTTCCACAACAAAATGTATTCGAATCTTCCACTTGGATTCAAATACATTAGATAATGACGAGCATTCTTTCGAGGGGGAGAAAGAAAGTTTGAATGATGATGTTGAGGGGGAGCATTTAGAGAGTATTGGAAATACTAATGATTTTGATGATGTCTGTTCGATTGCATGTTCAGAGAATGATGATATATACGAAGATGCACCTTTGGAATTTGATCCAGCATATCCACCAATAGAAAAATTGGACAAAAGATCATCCGAAGGATCAAGTAATTGGGAATCTACAAGAGGGAGTTTTAACAAGAGCTCAAATACGTGTAAAGAATGAGGTACTGAATACTCATCAAGAATTTTGCATGTTCAATGTTTTCATCTCTAAAATTGAACCAAAAATAGTGAAGATTGCAAGGGAACACTCAGATTGGGTTGTTGCAATGCAATCTGAATTGTCTGAATTCGAACGAAACAAGGTTTGAAGATTAATTCCTAAACGTGAAAATGTTTTGATTGTCGGATTAAAATGGATTTACAAAAATAAAACCGCAAAAGATGGAAATATTGGTCGAAACAAAGCCAGACTTGTTGTTAAAGGATATTCACAATAAGAAGGAATCGACTATGAAGAAACTTTTGCCCCTGTCACAAGACTCGAGGCTGTTCGTATATTTCTGGCTTATGCAGCTCACAAAGATTTTGATGTTTATCAAATGGATGTGAAGTGTACATTTCTAAATGGAGAGCTTGAAGAAACAGTTTACGTGGAACAACCCCCAGGTTTTATTAACGAAGAATATCCTGATCATGTTTATGTTTTAGATAATGCAGTTTATGGTTTGAAACAAGCACCACGAGCATGGTATGCAACTCTTACATCATTTTTGAAACAATATAAATTTAAAAAAGTATCTGTTGATCCCACATTATTTCGAAAGAAAGTGTGGAATCATCTAATGCTTGTTCAAATTTATGTTGATGCTATTATTTTTGGCTCAACTGACCCTGCCTTGTCTAGAGAATTCGAAGATCTGATGAAAAACAAGTTTGAAATGAGCATGATGGGAAAAATCAATAATTTCCTTGTATTTAATATTCGTCAAATCAGAGAAGGGATTTTTATTAATCAGGAAAAGTATACGAAAAATCTGCTAGAAAAATTTGGATTGACGAGTAGCACAAAGTTACGAGTACCAATGACAACAGGCGTAAAGTTAATTCCATCATTAGATAAACCTGCAGTTGACATATCTTTATATCGGAGCATGATTGGTTCATTACTTTATCTAACAACAAGTAGACCTGACATCATGTTTTCTGTGTGTAATTGTGCTAGGTATCAGTCTAATCCACGAGAACCACATCTCACGGCTGTGAAGAATATCTTTCATTATCTTAAAGGAACAATTTCATTAGGATTGTGGTATCCTTCGAAAACTGGGTTCTTTGTACAAGCATATTCAGATGCAGACTTGGGTGGTTGTAATCTTGATCGAAAAAGCACAAGTGGTGGATGTCAATTTCTTGATGACAAATTGGTGAGCTGGCAGTCGAAAAGGCAAACAGATGTCTCAATTTCAACAACTGAAGCAAAATATGTGGCTGCTACTGCTTGCACGTCACAAATAATTTGGATCCAAATTCAATTGCGTGATTATGCAATAAATATGAAAAAGATTCAATTATATTGTGATTCTCAAAATGCAATAAGAATTTGTCATAATCTTGTGCAGCATTCGAAGACTAAACATATAGCTCTTCGTTATCATTTCATTAAAGATCACGTGGAGGATGAAAATATTGAAGTACATTTTGTGAAAACAACTAAACAGTTAGCTGATATTTTCACAAAACCTTTAGATGAAAAGTCCCTTGTGAGAATAATCGAAGGACTTGGAATGATCGATGGAAATTCTGTTCCGTGCGAAAAAGGAGATTGATGACAGACTAGAAATGATTCAGAGGCGCTGACTAACAGAAAAAGAAAAATCATTCAGCGTTCAGAGGTTACTGCTCATAGTCAACACTTCGACCCCTTCGAATTCGAATATTTGTCACTTATTTTAAGGGTTGATTCAGAGGTTACTGTTCATAGTCAACGCTTCGACCTCTTCGAATTCGTTTATTTGTCACTTATCAGAGGATGATAAAATTTCGTGGTTTTGCCACAAGTACAATATATTTTCAATTTTCGAAAATTTCAATAATCCAATTTTTTTTTGTTTTGTCATTTCATTTTCGAAAATTTGAAAAATCCAAAAAGATTTTTTTGTTTTGTCATTTCATTTTCGAAAGTTTCAAAAATCCAAAAAGATTTTTTTTGTTTTGTCATTTCATTTTCGAAAATTTCAAAAATCCAAAAAGATTTTTTTGTTTTGTCATTTCATTTTCGAAAATTTTAAAAATCCAAAAAGATTTTTTGTTGTTTTTTCATTTTATTTTCGAAAATTTCAACAATCAAAAACACAAAACGATTTGTTTTTGTTTTGTCATTTAAAAGGCTTTTTATGCTTAGAATTCGTGTGTTTGGGAAACTTTTTGTCTGAACAGGAACGCAAAATTTTGGGAAGATGATTTTTATACGAAGTGGAGAGAGAGAAGGAAAATTTTCGTATGTTTGATTGTAAAATTTTTGTATAATGAAAATTCAGAGGGGGTTATCCTTGCAATCATCGAGTAAGGTATATCTTTCGTAAACATCGATACATTTTTCATTGTTCGAACTAGTTAGGTTGTCCCTAGAAGCATGCTGCTGCATGTTGTCCAAAGCCTCCATGACTCAATGTGTGTGTACGAAAGCCTTAATGAAATGTTTCATACAAACATTTCTTCCCAATCAGGCTTATATTCGCATTAGTCTTTGAGCTACCTTACTCTTCTCAAAATGAGTTAAGAGTTTACTGTTTGGTCCAACAATAATAGAGGTACTTTTCGTGTCTTATACCAATCTTTTTCACCCATAAAGTTCTTACACAACCACACACGAAGACATATGTCTGAGAGGTCTCTGATCAAACCCATCGAGACTTAGACATATCAAAATTCTATGTTTATGATATGACATCATGAGACCGTGATGAAAGTGAAACCCAATTTTCATTACCTTTTTAAGGAATTGACGGGGAACTAAGTTCCATATTTTTATAAAACTTTTGTTTCTGTACCAAAATTTGAAACTCCAAATCATATTCATGTCAAATGAGTGGTCTTGATCAAACATTCGAAACCCACGATGTTTGTTACCCAACTAGATCCAGCACACAAATTTTTCCTTGAATATGATTTCCGTGTGATTTTCATTCGCATGTCCTAGTTAGTTTAAAATTTTTCTAAACCAACTTATCACTGACTACACTGGTCAAACAAGTAATTTCTATTACAATTTCTCACCTTATGTTTTGGATGACATGTAACGAAATTTTTAACCTACCCATGAAGCATTTTCAAAAGAAGCCCTTTGATATTTCTCAAAATGTATTCGATTGTAATTCACGGGAAGCTACACAAGCTATTGATCATTTCTCTTAATGATTAATGAAGTAATCTTTGCCCGAGATATAATCTGCTTTTGTGTCAATTGTTTGACATCACACTATTCCAAAATTTTCTTATGATTGCTTCTTATCTCCATTCTTTGGAACATTGCACTCATGAAATCCTTGAGGCTCTGAGTAATACCAACTCAGGCTGATGATTTCAAACATCTGGTATATGACTTTGCTTTTCATCCCAAAAGCGAAAGAGCCTTGCCTCCATTCGAAGGGTTCTGACAGTTACGATACTCTTGGGGATATCAAGACATGCTGTTTTTTAAATGATGTGTGGTATTCTGTCCAGTTTTCAAGGCGATGTGACAACTACTTTTTGACGCATGGCTATTTTTACGCAATAATGGTTCGGTTTTCAAAGTGCCACGTCAGATATCATTAAATACATATCCCGCTTCAAATTCAAACTTAAGGGTTACATATAAAAGGGGATTCAAGGGTTCATTGTTAGTTTACGCATTCCAAAAGCAAAAATTCCCTAAATTCTCTACTCTTCAAAATTCTTCAAACCCTAACAATGGCGACTTCTGTTCATGTTGATCCTTCCACTGATGATGTTTCTTCTGTCCCAATAATGAAGATTCAAGCCACCAGTTATTACTTGGAGGGTGAAGTTTCTCAGTATCCGGAAGAGTTGAAAATGCTAATTGTTGCTTTGAAGAACTATGTCCTGTCAAAGGCGATGTTCAATTCTTTCTCGGTTCCATTATCCTGGCTTTCTCAAGCAAGATCGACTGCAACTTACAACAAAGCATCTGACACGATTACTTTTCATCTGGTGAACGATAAAAAGGTCAGATTATCCACGAACCTTTTCTGCCAAATTCTTGATATTCCGAATTCGCCTCCATATGTTGCTGTCACTTTTCCACAACTTGTTCACATGTTTAGTGAGATGGGTTATCAGCCCCCATTGTCCAAGATGAGTGATTTTAAAAAGTCTGGTCTTCCACGCATCTGGAATTTCCTATTTGGAATCTTTCTAAGGTGTTTAACTGGGCGTTCTGCTGGTCTTGATAAAGGAAGGATGGAAGTGTATGCCATGGTTGTTGGTATATATTATGATCTTCAAGTGGATTATTCTACACAACTATGGAAGGAATTTCAAAAGGGAGTAGAACATACGAATGCCACTCAAGGTATTTCGTGTGCAAGATATTGGAGCCTGATCTTGCAACATTTTTACAATAAGGAAGGGATTTTGGTACCTAATGATGAAGAGAGAGCAGTTTTTCAACCATATCACTGTCCGAAGGATTTCACAGATAGTGCTGAAGTGTTTCCATCAGTTGCTCGAATTCCAGATGCTATGCTTAAAAGAGTTGATCCTTCGAACTTTGTTTTGGTGGCATATTTGCAGACAATCGATTCTATAATTGAAACTGGAAAACTCCTGGGTAGTGATGCAACAAAATCAAAGAAGTCGAAGCATAATGAAACTGAATCAAAGTCTTCGAAATCTTCGAAGAAGAAGCCTACAATGGTTGAAGTATCTGTTGCGGAGACTCAAGTGGTTCAGCCTACTCTTGAAGCAACACAAGAGAATGTCATCATTCCTTCGAAAACTGGAATGTTTCAAAGAATCAAAATGAAGTCATCCCACAAAAGCATGTCGCCTACACAAAAAGTGGTTCAAAAAACCTCAAATCACTCATCAAGGGGTGTTAATTAGAGAAGTGCCAGCACCTGTTTCTCCGGTGTCAAAGAAACGAAGGGCTGAAGATATGGCAAAGCATTTGTCAAAGAAAAAGAAGAAAAAGACTCGAAAAATTGTCCTCTCTACTGAGTCAACAAAAGATGATGATGAAAGAATTCCAGAGACTCCAGAGTTCGCTCATCTCACAGAAGGTTCCATTTCTGTGAAGACAGTTGTCATACCACCCGAAGATTCGATTGCCAAATCAGTTTCTGAGGCGGTTCGAACTTCAGGCATCCTTACACACGTATCTGATAAGGATGCAAATGTCAATATGGGTGAAGGAGGTTCGAAACTTGACGCTCAAGGTCATGTTACTTCTACTCCTTTTGAACATCTTGTTTCTGTATCACCATCCACTATTCCTATTACATCAACCACATATTCCCCAACATTCGAACAAATTCTTGATCAACCCTTCACTTCAATTTTTTCTTTTCAATCTACTGATCCACCTAAACCAACTTCATCTATTCAAGAAAACATTGAAATGGAGACAAAGAATGATAATGAGGGGTTTGGTGGTATGTTTGAAGAATTAGAATTTCATGAAGAGGAAGAGGAGTTTCCTGATCACATGCTGATGACCATGAAGCAGTTTAAGATTTTAAATCACAAGTTAAATTCTGTTATTCAATCACAAGCATATCTAGGGGTTGGCTCATATGTTTCAAGTGTTGAAGTTGATTCGTTGTTAAAGGCGTTTGAATCCAGAATTATCAGTAAAGTATCGGGGATGTTTAAAGATTCTAAATCTCAAGTCTTGGAGAAAGTTGATCTCGCTGATCAAAACAATGAACTTCGCATCAATTCTCAAAGATCGAACTTTGCTAGTGATTTTAAAGAGTTGAAGAATGTAGCGAAAGAAAGACATGTTCTATTCGTTCAAGATGTGAAGAAAGTACGAGAGGATGTAAACTTGCAGATTCACGAAGTTCGTGAAGATATGCAAAGAGAAATAACTACTGTTCAACATGACTATGCTTCATTGAATCAAAAGGTTGATATAATTTGTGACGCTGTCACCAAATTTATCAAATTATATGAAAGTTTGAGTCCTCAAATAACTCAACTTTCAATATCCGAAAGTGTCAGCTTTGAAGAAGTGCTTAAGTTACTTAAAGAGTTAAAAGAAATTTCTGAGAGGCCGGTGTCTTCGTCATTGATAACACCTGAATTTTTGTCCCAAAAGTTTATTCATTTCGAAGCCATTCTCAAGAAACAACTGGCCCCTCTCTTTCGCATATCAAGTCTTCTTCCAACTACAAATGCCCCACCTGTTTTCACAGGGGTGCAAGGGGGAGAAAGAAAGTCTAGTGAAGAAGATGCGAAAGTGGTGGGAAAAGTCTTCTTCTTCAAAGATTCCTACAACAAAGCTAGTAATAGTTTCAGCTGGGATGGTGACTTCAACAATAGTAACAACATTACCTGTTACAAGAACTTTTTCGAAAGGGATTGTAATTGGTAAATCTTCGGAGACTGGTGGAAGTGGTTCAAATCCAAAAGAGACAGTAGTCAATTCAGCATCGAAAGATAAAGGGAAGTCGATTGTTGTGGAAAAATCAAAAGAAGAAAAGAAGGCTGAGACTGAAGTTGAAATTGAAAAGCTCAGAATTATTCAAATCATTATGACTCAACGTGCTAGTGATCCGAAGGGAATTGATAAAGGTGATCCAGCCAAACACTATAATTAGGAAACAACTGAGGCCATGGTTGCTTTTAATCACATGTATACATTCGAGAAGAAACCAAAGCAGAGTTATTTGGTCACGAATACTGATGCAAGCCAGCCGGATTTCCCGATAAACGAAATGATGTTTACCATGCCTCAGTTTAAAGCAGAAGGGAATTTTAAAGAAAAAGATGAAGGCACGCACATGAAAATTTGTTTTCATGCTGTTCTTGGAAAAGCCCCTGAGGAACTATGGTCACTGGTTAGAATCAAGAAAGTGATCAGTATGAAAAAGGATGTGATTTTCGAAAACACAGTTCAAAATGTTAAGTATGTGGTTGCCAGGGCAAATGGAAATATTTGCGAATTCACTATTGAAGATTTTCCATTAATAAACTTGTATGATCTTATACAAGTTGCATTACTTTTGAAAGACAAATCTTTCTCTTACCTTCAAAACACAGAACTGAATGAATTCAAGCTTGGAGTTGCTCACATCAAAATTTTTATCGAAAACTATTATGAGTGCTTGGCACTAACTGATGTGGAGTTAGCTACTGCCAAGGGAATGGAAATAAAAGCTCCGATGGCTCCTTCGAAGACTCAGGCGGAATTGAAGAAATATGCTGATGGTGAAATTTGCCTAAAGCCTTTTGCAATGGTCTTCACAGGAAAAGACAAAGCTGGAAAAGTAAAAAGGTTTTTATTCCAGGCAAGTGAAGTGGAGAGGTACTCAACATCTCAATATACGAACTTAATTGTTCGTATGAATCACTGCAAGAAGAACAATAAAGGTGATAAGAAGGAGTTGAAGAAGATTATATCCTGGTATGCAGAGATTCGAAGGGTGTTGCTGTATTCCATCACACTTCTAACAAATTGAAGACTTCGACTATGATTACAAAGGGGGAGATTGTAAGGGTCGTATTGTTGTAATTAGTCGAAGTATGTTTTGTACTCTTCGAATATTTTGTAATGTATTTTACTAGGGCCCTTTTGTTCGAAGCGTTAATGTCTTGCCTTAGTATATTCTTTGTGCGCTTTCGTTTTCCCTATAAATAGGGTTATTTACTAGAGTTAGATAAGAACTTTTATAGACTTGTCTCTTTTTCTATGTAAAGAATTCGAAAGCGTAATAAAGCGAAACTGATCATATTTACATCCTGTGTCTAAATCTCGCATTCTTACTTGAATTCATTGTAACAGCCCGGATTTCCAGGTATCTTTATTGTTTATGATTTTGGTGTTTTGAGAGGGGACTCGGCGAGTTGGAGCTCAGACTCGCCGAGTAGGGACGCGATTCTGGACGCGGGATTCGCCTGGACTCGGCGAGTCCAGGATATGGACTCGGCGAGTCCGCGCTGTTTAATGAAACCCTAATTTCTCGGGTTTGGGACCTATTTAAAGGGCCTTATGGCCGTCATTTGTACCCAACAGTCCATAGAGAGAAACCCTAGGGTGCTTTAGCGATTTGAGAGAGAGAGGAAGCATTTCTTGACCTTTGTGTGTTGTTTAGCAAAGAAGAGGGAGGTTCTAGCCAAGAGGAAGCAATGGAGGTTGCTATTTTGTGGATTTGAAGCTTAGCCCATCGATCTAAAGGTATGATTTCGGCTCATCTTCTGTTTTGTGAAGTATATTTGGATTTAGGGTTTCTTGTGGCCTTTGTTGGGTTGATTTAATGGCCAAATAGTCCCTTGCTAGTGATGAGGCTTTGGATCTGGATCCATAGAGGTCCAGAGAGCCTCATTCATCAAGCTTTATGAAGAACAATGGAGGTTATGACCTTGAGTTGTGATATTTGTTGATAATTCTTCATATATGGACATATAGAGGTTGTATGTACACCAAGTTTGGGGCTTTACGTGGCGAATCAGTCTAGGAAGGCCAGATCTATGAATTGATGGAACAGATCTGACCTTAGAAACGAGTTTGAGTGATTGCATGGCATGGAATCGCCGAGTCCGATGAGCAGACTCGACGAGTAGCTTGAAGATTGCCTTAGATCGGCCAGTGAGTGGTCCAGTCGAGTCATGGGTTGACTCAGCGAGTCAGGGCGAGTTAGGGAAGGGTGGTCAAAGTGGACTGAGTCGAGCTGGGACTCGCCGAGTTGTTCTTGAGACTCGGCGAGTTGAGTCGGGGTGGCCCCGTGATTCTTCCAGGTGGAACTCGTCGAGTCAGGGGGAGTAATCGACGTGTAAGAAGGGAATCCTAGAGAGTTGGTGAAAACGTCTAGACTCGCCGAGTTGCCCTTGTGCACTCGCCGAGTCCGGTCAAAGTTGACCGTTGACCGTTGACCAGAGTCGACCTGTGTTGACTTCTTAGGGATAGTCAACCTTAGAGATAAAAAGTGTTAATTAGATAGATATGATGTTATAGGAGGATTATAGCTCGGAGGATCGGGCACGAGGGATTTCAGAATTTGTGAGTCATCGAGATACGCGAGGTGAGTCTTCTCACTATACTTTACCTTGAATAGGTAACCAGAGTTATGTGACAGAATATTGTATGTTATGTATGCTTTATGTTGTACTGCATTATTTCTATGTGATTATGCTGTGCATGTTTACAGAGTTAGAATCGGATGGTTCCTAGAGTTAGAACCTGAGGGTTCACAGAGTTTGGGTGCACGGACCCATAGAGTTATAGCCTCGAGTGGCTAATATGTGTTTTATGTGTGGTATTTTGGGGAACTCACTAAGCTTTGTGCTTACAGTGTTAGTGTTGTTGTTTCAGGTGCTAGCGATGACCGTGGGAAGGCGCCGACTTGATCCGTACACACGCATGGGATTTTGTTATACTTGTGATCTTGGGATTTTGTATAATGTGAATTGAGATTTAAACCTGATGTTTTTATGAAAAGTTAAGGGGAAATGTTTTTATAAATTGTGAAAAATTATTTGAAATTTACGGTGTTACAAGTTGGTATCAGAGCCTTGGTTTGAGGGATTCAAGTACACCTTCGGGCGTATTTGAACTCAAACTGAGGATTTGAGATGTATTTTCAAAAAGAGTAAAAGATTTTTGAAAAACGCAGAGCAAGAGATGTGTGTACGATCAGTCAGCGCCCGAACGGTGATTTCCCAAAATACCTTTATATTATGTGATATTGATATTGATATGATGTATCTGCATGCTAGAGTAGGCTAGGTATTGCTATTAGGACTAGAGTGGCCTGATTTGTGATGCCTTAGCCTAGGGAGAGGTGAGCTGCTATGAGATGCTTGAGAGTGAGTAGGTAGCAGTGAGGGGCTTATGAGAGATCTATTAGAGAGTGGTCTACGCATGATAGAGTACTTGGGACTTGGGATCCGAAGAGGAGGACGTGGGGTGTATTCTGGTGCGGTGCGGATAGTAGTATTGGGCCCGTACTACTGAAAGCACCGGAGCGGTGTGCAGCCCAAGTAAGAATCTTTGGAATACCAAGAATCAAGGAGGAAAGAGTTGTCGAGTGTGAGTATGCTCATGTGGATTTTGATTTTCGTATGTTGTATTTCAGAGGTAGATCATGGTGAGGACACGTTTGATGCCCGAGAGCAGTGGTACTAGTGAGGAGGAGATCCGCCGGATCATCCAGGAGGAGGTGGCTGCGGCCATCAGGGCAGAGATACCGGAGATGTTTGGGTCTATAAATACCACACTGATTGAGACGTTTGATGAGCGTTATGCCGCTCTTTCTGAGGCTGCTGCTGCAGCAGCTACCGCAGCGATTGCTGCTGCGAGGCCGCAAGGTGGTGATGCGTTGCTATTCCGCGAGTTCAGCAACACGAAACCACCAGAGTTTGATGGGACTCAGGATCCGGTGGCAGCTATGAGGTGGATATCTGATATTGAGGGGTGTTTCTTCACTTGCTCGTCTCCTGAGCATTTGAAGGTTCGGTTCGCGCTGAACCAGCTTCGCTTGGGAGCGAAGGACTGGTGGAAGTTTGTGACGGCGCATTATACGCCTGCTGAGCTTGCGGCAGTGACCTGGGAGAGGTTCACTGTCATGTTCCGAGATGAGTACGTTCCCCAGGTGGAGAGGGAACGTTTGGCACAGGAGTTTCTGACCCTCAAGCTGGGTACTGAGTCAGTTACAGCGATCACGAGGATGTTCCATGAGTGGGCGATGTTCTGCCCTGAGCACGTGTCCACTGAACAGGCACGTATGAGCCGCTACTTGAGCATTTTGAGGCGGGATATTCGGGAGTTCGCTGCAAACTCCTCGTACCGGACATTTGCTGAGCTTCAGGCAAATGTCCGGAAGAGGGAGATTGAGCTTGAGACTCAGGCCAGGGAGGAGGCGGAGTCTCAGGAGAGGGATCGGCGACCGGCACAGTCTCAGCCGGCAGCCAAGCGGGCCAAGCCCGTTGATCCCAAACTAGGGAGCCAGAAGGGCCGCACTTGCGGGAAGTGCGGCAAGGGTCATGATGGAGTCTGCCGAGCGGGATCTTGCTACAAATGTGGCAAGGAGGGGCATATGGCCAAGGACTGCCCCAAGGGGTTTGCAGTGTGTTTTCACTGCAACCAGACCGGACACCAGAAGGCCGAGTGTCCGCAGTTGCGCGGAGCATCTCAGGGATCTGCTCCTGCCGCCATCAGAGCTACAGAGAGTCGGCGTGTGAAGGTCGAAGCGCCGAGAGCTCGAGGGAGAGCTTTCCAGCTGACTGCGGAGGAGGTCCGCGCTGCGCCCGATGTTGTGGCTGGTATGTTTCCTTTCATGTATTTATTTTGATGTTGAGATATTATGCTTATATTATGTTATGCGTAGGTACTTTTCTTGTGAACTCTGTACCCGCTTTAGTGTTATTTGACTCGGGTGCGAGTCGGTCTTTTGTATCTTTGGCCTTTAGTCAGCATATCAGTGTTAGCTGTGAGGCATTGAGTCGGCCTCTGAGAGTTTCCATAGCTGACGATAGAGTGATTTGTGCCACGGAGGTTCTCCGGGGATGTGTATTAGAGATTTTCGGGGTTGAGTTTCTGATTGATCTGATTTCTATTGCGATGGGTGATGTCTGTGTCATTGTGGGCATGGACTGGTTGAGCCGATTCGGCGCGGTTATCGACTGTGAGCGTCAGCTGGTGACCGTACGAAACCCTAGTGGGGGAGTTCTTTCAGTGTACGGCGAGGGTACACGTTCAGGATCAGCTTTTTGTTTGGACGCTAGGGCGAGGCAGTGTCTACAGCAGGGCTGTAAGGGTTTTGTGGCGTATGTGATGGATATGCAGGTGGCTTCCGAGAGACTGAGTTCAGTTGAGGAGGTTCCGGTGGCGCGTGAGTTTCCAGATGTTTTTCCCGAGGAGTTACCGGGTGTGCCTCCTGTGAGGCAAGTGGAGTTCAGTATTGATTTTGTTCTGGGGGCCGCGCCTATCGCTAAGGTGCCTTATCGTCTTGCACCTCCAGAGATGCAAGAGTTATCCTCGCAGCTTCAGGAGCTGCTGGGGAAGGGGTTTATTCGGCCGAGCAGCTCACCGTGGGGAGCGCCTATCCTGTTCGTCAGGAAGAAGGATGGTTCACACCGGATGTGCATTGACTACCGGGAGTTGAACAAGCTGACGGTCAAGAACCGTTACCCGTTACCGAGGATCGACGATTTATTCGATCAGTTGCAGGGAGCATCTTGGTTCTCCAAGATAGATTTGAGGTCGGGATATCATCAGGTGAGAGTGCAGGATGAGGACGTCCAGAAGACAGCATTCAGGACGCGATATGGGCATTATGAGTTTGTGGTGATGCCTTTTGGGCTCACCAATGCCCCGGCTGTGTTCATGGATCTCATGAACAGGGTATGCAGGCCGATGTTGGATCGGTCGGTGATTGTATTTATCGATGACATTCTGGTATATTCGAGATCTAGAGAGCAGCATGAGGAGCATTTGAGGGAGGTCCTTGGGGTTTTGAGATCGGAGAAGCTTTATGCAAAGTTCTCCAAGTGTGATTTCTGGTTGCGGGAGGTCCAATTCCTTGGACATCTTGTTAACCAGGAAGGGATTCTGGTCGATCCGGCCAATGTTGAGGCAGTGATGAGTTGGGAGGTGCGGAAGTCACCATCTGAGATCAGGAGTTTCCTTGGGTTGGCAGGGTATTATCGGAGATTTATCAAGGATTTCTCCAAGATCGCAGTACCACTCACCAGGTTGACCCGGAAGGGTGTTGTGTTCTCATGGGGTCCCGAGAAGCAGACCTCCTTTGAGACACTTCGCCAAAGGTTGTGCGAAGCCCCGGTATTAGCTCTCCCGGAAGGGATGGAGGATTTTGTGGTATATTGTGATGCATCGATTTTGGGGTTGGGTGCGGTGTTGATGCAGAGGGGTCATGTGATAGCATATGCATCGAGGCAGTTGAAGCCTCATGAGACGAGATATCCCACGCATGATCTAGAGTTGGGGCAATAGTGTTCGCTCTCAAGATTTGGCGTCACTACTTGTATGGGGTTCGGTGTACGATATACACGGACCATAAGAGTTTGAAGTACTTGATGGATCAGCCCAACCTAAATATGCGGCAGAGGAGGTGGTTGGATGTGGTCAAGGATTATGATTGTGAGATCCTGTACCACCCGGGCAAGGCTAATGTGGTAGCCGATGCGTTGAGCCGCAGGGCGGAGAGCACACCACTGCGAGATGTATGTTTGAGGTTGACCGTGATAGCTCCGGTACTGGATGCCATTCGTGGGGCACAGGCCGAGGCTGTGCAACCGGGGATGTAAAAGAGGGAACAGGTCGTTGGTTTGGTTTCAGAGTTCGTTACGGATGGTCGAGGGCTTATGACTTTTCAGGGTCGGATTTGGGTACCGTTTGTGGGCGGTACGCGTGCTACTTTGATGGAGGAGGCTCATCGGTCGAAATTTTCGATCCATCCGGGGGCCACGAAGATGTATTTGGATTTGAGGAAAGAGTATTGGTGGCCCTGTATGAAGAGGGACGTCGCCTGGTTTGTTGAGAGGTGCTTGACCTGCCGCAGGGTCAAGGCCGAGCACCAGAGACCGCATGGCAAGTTGCAGCCATTGGAGGTTCCCGAATGGAAGTGGGAACAGATCACTATGGATTTCATCACCAAATTGTCGAGGACTGCCAGAGGAGTTGATGCAATTTGGGTGATTGTGGACAGGTTGACGAAGAGCGCTCACTTCCTTGCCATCAGTGAGAGTTCTTCAGCGGAGAAGTTGGCAGAGATATATGTGAGAGAAGTGGTATCTCGGCATGGGGTGCCGATCTCGATTGTTTCGGACCGTGATGTGCGTTTCACTTCCAGATTCTGGAAGAAATTTCATGAGGAGTTGGGCACTAGATTGCATTTTAGTACCGCATATCATCCCCAAACAGACGGCCAGAGTGAGCGGACGATTCAGACGCTTGAGGACATGCTTCGAGCATGTGTGTTAGATTTCGGGGGTAGTTGGGATGCGTATTTACCCTTAGCATAGTTTTCCTACACCAACAGCCATCATTCGAGCATTGGTATGCCACCCTTTGAGCTGTTGTATGGTAGGAGGTGTCGGACCCCCATTTGTTGGGGAGAGGTTGGGCAGAGAGTGATGGGCAGTACAGAGATGATGCTTCAGACGACAGAGCAGATTCAGCAGGTCAGACAGAGGTTATTGACCGCCCAGAGCCGACAGAAGAGTTATGCAGACAGAAGCCGGTCCGAGCTTGAGTTTCAGGTCGGCGACTTCGTTCTCCTGAAGGTCTCTCCTTGGAAAGGAGTGATTCGATTCAGGAAGAGGGGCAAGTGGGGACCCCGATATATTGGGCCATTTCGTGTGATTGCGAGGGTAGGCCGGGTAGCCTATCGTTTGGAGTTGCCAGCAGAGTTGGGGCAGATCCATGACACTTTTCATGTGTCGCAATTGAGGAAGTGTATAGCCGATGAGTCGGCAGTGGTTCCATTAGAGGATATTCAGGTGGATGCGAGCCTGAATTATGCCGAGAGGCCAGTGGCCATCAGAGATCGGAAGATCAAGGTTCTGAGGAACAAGGAGGTACCTCTGGTGTTGGTTCAGTGACAACACCGGAAGGGATCGGAGGTGACCTGGGAGCCGGAGCGCGAGATGCGGGTGCAGCATCCGGAGCTATTTTCAGAGCGAGACTTCGAGGGCGAAGTCTAGTTCTAGTGGGGGAGAATTGTAACAGCCCGGATTTCCAGGTATCTTTATTGTTTATGATTTTGGTGTTTTGAGAGGGGACTCGGCGAGTTGGAGCTCAGACTCGCCGAGTAGGGACGCGATTCTGGATGCGGGATTCGCCTGGACTCGGCGAGTCCAGGATATGGACTCGGCGAGTCCGCGCTGTTTAATGAAACCCTAATTTCTCGGGGTTGGGACCTATTTAAAGGGCCTTATGGCCGTCATTTGTACCCAGTAGTCCATAGAGAGAAACCCTAGGGTGCTTTAGCGATTTGAGAGAGAGAGAGGAAGCATTTCTTGACCTTTGTGTGTTGTTTAGCAAAGAAGAGGGAGGTTCTAGCCAAGAGGAAGCAAAGGAGGTTGCTATTCTGTGGATTTGAAGCTTAGACCATCGATCTAAAGGTATGATTTCGGCTCATCTTCTGTTTTGTGAAGTATATTTGGATTTAGGGTTTCTTGTGGCCTTTGTTGGGTTGATTTGATGGGCAAATAGTCCCTTGCTAGTGATGAGGCTTTGGATCTGGATCCATAGAGGTCCAGAGAGCCTCATTCATCAAGCTTTATGAAGAACAATGGAGGTTATGACCTTGAGTTGTGATATTTGTTGATAATTCTTCATATATGGACATATAGAGGTTGTATGTACACCAAGTTTGGGGCTTTACGTGGCGAATCAGTCTAGGAAGGCCAGATCTATGAATTGATGGAACAGATCTGACCTTAGAAACGAGTTTGAGTGATTGCATGGCATGGAATCGCCGAGTCCGATGAGCAGACTCGACGAGTAGCTTGAAGATTGCCTTAGATCGGCCAGTGAGTGGTCCAGTCGAGTCATGGGTTGACTCAGCGAGTCAGGGCGAGTTAGGGAAGGGTGGTCAAAGTGGACTGAGTCGAGCTGGGACTCGCCGAGTTGTTCTTGAGACTCGGCGAGTTGAGTCGGGGTGGCCCCGTGATTCTTCCAGGTGGAACTCGTCGAGTCAGGGGGAGTAATCGACGTGTAAGAAGGGAATCCTAGAGAGTTGGTGAAAACGTCTAGACTCGCCGAGTTGCCCTTGTGCACTCGCCGAGTCCGGTCAAAGTTGACCGTTGACCGTTGACCAGAGTCGACCTGTGTTGACTTCTTAGGGATAGTCAACCTTAGAGATAAAAAGTGTTAATTAGATAGATATGATGTTATAGGAGGATTATAGCTCGGAGGATCGGGCACGAGGGATTTCAGAATTTGTGAGTCATCGAGATACGCGAGGTGAGTCTTCTCACTATACTTTACCTTGAATAGGTAACCAGAGTTATGTGACAGAGTATTGTATGTTATGTATGCTTTATGTTGTATTGCATTATTTCTATGTGATTATGCTGTGCATGTTTACAGAGTTGGAATCGGAAGGTTCCTAGAGTTAGAACCTGAGGGTTCACAGAGTTTGGGTGCACGGACCCATAGAGTTATAGCCTCGAGTGGCTAATATGTGTTTTATGTGTGGTATTTTGGGGAACTCACTAAGCTTTGTGCTTACAGTGAAAGTGTTGTTGTTTCAGGTGCTAGCGATGACCGTGGGAAGGCGCCGGCTTGATCCGTACACACGCATGGGATTTTGTTATACTTGTGATCTTGGGATTTTGTATAATGTGAATTGAGATTTAAACCTGATGTTTTTATGAAAAGTTAAGGGGAAATGTTTTTATAAATTGTGAAAAATTATTTGAAATTTACGGTGTTACATTCATACTCTGATTAATTCATTACTCGATTCATTGGTTCATCAATGTGGTTAAATAGGAAGGAATAATGGTTGATCCAACAAAGATTGAAGCTGTGATGAAATGGGAATGACCAAAAATTCCCACCAAGATTCGAAGCTTTCTGGGATTAGCTGGATATTACCGAATGTTTATCCAAGGTTTTTCTTCGATAGCCGCTCCATTGGCAATTTTGACCCATAATGGAGTAACATATACATGGAGCGAGAAACATGTAGAATCATTTGAGAAATTAAAGAAGAAGTTGTGTGAAGCACCAATTGTTTCATCACCTGAAGGAGATGAAGACTTTGCAGTCTATAATGATGCATCTGGAGTTGGGCTAGGTTGTGTTTTGACTCAGCTAGGTTGTGTTCTGACTCAGAGAGATAAAGTGATAGAATATGCATCTCGATAATTGAAAGAGAATGAGAAGAACTACCCCACTCATGATTCTGAGTTGGCAGTGGTAGTATTCGCATTAAAGATATGGAGGCATTATCTTTATGACAAAAAGTGCAAACTCTTCACTGATCATAAAAGTCTACAATATCGCTTTAATCAAAAGGAATTAAATATGAGACAACGACGTTAACTAGAGTTACTGAAGGATTACGACTACAAGATACTTTACCACCCTTGTAAAGGCAAATGTGGTAGCTGATGCTCTAAGTCGAAAAGTAAACCTGGAAAGAAAAGGCCAAGAGCATTACGAATAGAAGTTGTCTCAAAAATTATGGAAAGCATTAAGAAGGCCCTGGAAGAAGCTTAGCAGAAAAATGACAGAAAGGAAGAAGGTTTAGGCAAAACATTGATATTCAGTATAAAAAGTCAAGGATTGAATATATTCCAAAATAGGATTTGGGTGCGTAAGATGGGAGGAATAAGGAATCTTCTGATGGAAGAAGCTCACAAGACCATGTACTCGATTTATTCCGGCAACACTAAGATGTATAGGGATTTAAAACCTTATTACTAGTGGCCGACAATGAAGCTCGATGTTGCAAAGTATGTGGCAGAGTGTGTAACATGTGCAAGAGTTAAAGTGCAACATCAGAAACCATATGGAAGTTTAGAACCTTTTCCTGTACCCATGGGTAAGTGGGAAGACATCACCATGAATTTTGTGACTAAACTACCCAGAATGAAAAACGGACATGACATAATTTGGGTAATTATGGACTGATTTACAAAGAGTGCACACTTCATAGCAGCCAATGAAAGATGGTCTATGGATAAGCTTGAAAATGCCTATGTGAAAGAAATAGTAAGACTTCATGGTGTTCCCTTAACAATTATATTAGATCATGACAACCGTTTCACATCAAGATTTGGGAAGAGTCTACAAGAGGAAATGGGTACGAAGTTGTGTTTAAGTACAACCTACCATCCATAGACTGATGGTCAGAGCGAAATGAAAATTCAAACACTGGAAGATATGTTAAAAGCATGTACCCTAGAATTTCAAGGTAACTGGGATGAGCATTTACCCATGGTAGATTTTTCTTACAATAATAGTTACCATTCAAGCATTAAGATGACCCCTTATAAAGCCTTGTACGGATAGAAGTGTCGTACGCCATCTTGTTGGCTTGATTCCGAAGAAAAGCACTTTATGGGTCCCGAAATAGTCCATTAGACTGCTAAAAAGCTAAAAGTAATTAGAGAGAGGATGTTAGCAGCTCAAGGTCGCCAGAAGAGCTATGCTGACAATAAGCGACAACCAATGATTTTCGAAGTTGGAGATTCGGTGTCTCTTAAAGTCTCACCGTTGAAGGGACTTATAAGATTTGTAAAGAGAGGAAAATTGAGTCCAAGATTTATTGGGCCATTCAAGGTTCTTCAGAGGATTGGGAACCAAGATTACAAGTTGGAATTGCCAGAAGAACTGGATGGTGTTCATAACACCTTCCATGTGTGTTATTTGAGAAAGTGCAGGAGAGAAGTTCCCGATATAATTCCACTTTCGAAGTTAAGGATTGATGAATATAAGAGGTTAATCGAGGAGCCTGAGGCGATTGTTGAGTGTAAGACGAAGCGATTGTGACGCAAGATGGTCGAATTAGTGCTAGTGCGTTGGAAACATTTGAATGGGTCAGGCCTCACCTGGGAGACAGAAAGTGACATGATGAGTCGCTATCCACATCTATTTGCTTATGCATGATTTCGGGACGAAATCATCCTAAGGGGGAAAGAATTGTAACACCCGTGTTTCTCGCTAAGAATTATTATGTTGATGTAATAGTTTGGGTTAACAAATGTAACCTATTTGATGTAATGAAGAAGGATTATTTGAGTATCATGTGATTTACGTGTAAATTATGTGCAATATACGTGCTTATTGTTGGAATAGTGTCTAAGGCTGCAACTATATTAGGCAAGTATTTGACACGATTGTGCATGGTCCTTTTGGGTTGCCTTCACCATAGCAACTTGATAGGATGATTTATTATGAGAGAATAAATATTATTAATATATTATGAGAATAATATAAGGAATAATAATATTGTTATTTGAATAATATAAGTCATAAATTAATTAGTATTAATTTGGTGACTTAAAGAGATTAATTAAATAAGAGGGTATAAACTGTCAATTATTTGATAGTTACACTTTAGACTGTAAATCCTTAAGGGATAAGGAATGGATGGATTCTAGGGCTTAGGATAGCTCAAAATCGTCCAAGGCTTATGTAAGGCAAGGATTTGGATTGCTTTAAGGAAAGATTATCCAACTAGGGTTTAAAGGTGAAACCCTAAGTAGTCTACAAGTATAAATAGATCCCTTGAGCAGGGGAAATCGGCATCTCATCTAAAGTAGAGTACCCCTGGCTGATTTCCTCCTAACCTCTCTCTCAAATCATCCTCCTTGCTAGTTGGTGTTTGTAAGCCATTAGAGGAGTGACAATTGTGACGCTAGAGCTCCAAGACAACAAGATCAAACAAGAGATTCAAAGGTAAACTTCTAGATCTGATTTTGTATTGTTCTTATACCTAATTAGTTATTAGAAGTCTTGGATTCAAAGCATGTTTAATTAGAAAGCCTAGATCCAAGCATTAGGGTTTTGCATGCGCACATAGGAAAGTTCTTATGGCTAAAACCCATAAGTGGTATCAGAGTCTAGATTGGTTTCTATTAAATTGTTGCTTGTTTGTTTGAATCTTATTTGCAAAATTAGATTTTTGTGTTTCTGAGTCATGGACTCGGCGAGTTCCATAGTGGACTCTGCGAGTTGGCCTGACTCGGCGAGTCCCTTGGTGCACTCAGCGAGTCCAAGCGTCAGGAAAGGCCAGATTCGGGATTTTTTGATGATTATCTTATGGAAACTTGCCTTAATCATATTAGATCAACCTTAATCCGATTTTTTTTGATATATATGACTATAATCTTGATCTAAATAAAGATATTTATCAATTAATAAAATATTTAATTTCCTTATATGATAATTAATTAATTATTTTGATTAAATTGGTAATTATCTTGCAAGAAATCTTGAATAAATCAAATATGGATCATTATGGAATTAATTGTTAATTAAAATTATTTGTTATTTGATCCTCTATGTTTTAAATGTTTAAAACTTGTCCTCAAGTTTTGAAATTTATGTTTTGTGATTAAAAGTTTTAATTTAGACAATTTAATTTCAAACCCTAGATTTTTAAAAGTTTAAAATACAACCCTATAGTAATATAATATTACAAGATTAATATATATATATATATATATATATATATATATATATATATATGTATGTATGTATGTATGTATAACTAAAATGCTAGTCTTACCGTTAGTAGGTCTCATTCACGAAGCCGATCTATAAGGTGGGTATAAGGTTGCGGCCTATAAAATGGCGCTTAATGGGTGTACACTCACACCCACCGCTTGCTTGATCGGTGGAGGGTCGTTAGCCGAACGGGTAGGATAAGGCAGCCTCATCCTCTCATTAAAAGTATAATATGAAATACAAAGTAACTACGCATTTTTTTTTAAATTTCCCAATCTTAGTTACTTTAGGAAAAGTGAATTGATGCAATCCCATGAAATTACACTTTGCACCCTTGCTAAGAAGTTAGTGGAGCGTGTGTGGTTTACCGGCACATCGAATAGGTGATCGTTACAATGAAGGCACCATGTGAATTTGCATGGTAATTCACACCCGCTTTGTGATCCTCAGTATCCCAGTCACAAACAAGAGGGGTATATCGAGATTTAAACATCCCATTGAATAGTTTCAATGAATCTCATCCGAACCTAGGAATTCTCAATTCGTTTAGGACTTAAAGTTATGTTTTATGGTGGAGAATTAGTGAATCGTCATTCACTTACCTTCATATTATTTGCATGTTGGATCACGGCATCCCTTTTCTAATATGTAAATATTGTTGTTGGATCCTAGCCCTAATTTTTCTTATTGGGTGATAATTAGGGATTCATATTCTAATCTATCTTTGTCCTTTCTATTTGTAGATGTCGAACGCAAACAACGCTGCTGCTAGTTCTTTCACATTGATGAGCCTTTTTCAAAAGGTCACTTTCGATGGAACGAACTTTAGCGAATGGATAAGATACATTCGCACCATTGCTCGCAATGAGGATAAGGAGTATGTCCTCGATGAGAAGCTCGAGAAAATTAAACCTGAAATCGCTACTCCGGCTGAAATGACCGCTTTTGAAACTCATGAGTGCGTTGCAACGAAGGTAAATTGCATCATGATAGCCACCATGAACTCCGAATTCTAAAAGTCCTATGAGGACATGTATCCGTATGAGATGCATCAAGACTTATTGGAGAGATACCACCAAAACGCGAGACAAGAGCGTTATGAGTTTTTCACTAACATGATTTCCGCTAAGATGGGTCATGGAGAGTCTCTTACCGTGCACCTGCAAAAGATGCAAAGGTATGTCGACCGCCTTCGCAAGTTAAATGTTGACTTTGGGGAAGACTTGGCGATCGAAATGGTGCTTCACTCTTTGCCTCCAAGCTACAATCAATTTAGGATGACCTACCACATAAACAAATAGGAGGTCACCCTAAGCAAACTCCAAGGTCTCTTGAGGGTTGCTGAGAGCAACTTCAAGGACAAGTCTGTTGCACCAACTCCCAATCCACCCGCTGCTCCTGTCTTGGCTATTGGACAAGGAAAGGGGAAGAAGAGGAAGGCTTCGTCTAAGAACTATCGCAAGGTTAAAGCCCGAGATGGTGCCTCTTCTAGTGGGACCAAAGTTGATCCTGCCAAGCCCTGCCCTAACCCAAAGGAGGCAGAGTGCCACCACTGCCACAAGATAGGACATTGGAAGAGAAGCTGCCCAGAGTACCTGCAAGCCATCAAAGAAGGAAAGATCAAGCCATCTTTCGCAGGTATATACACAATTAAATCTAACGAATCGTCTCATGCTATTTCTTGGGTTCTTGATACCGGTTGTAGTTACCACATTTGTTCTAATGTGCAGGGACTAAGAAGAAATAGGGATGTGGAGGCTGGAAGAATAAATCTAATCATAGGAAACAGAAGATCGTCGCCTGTGACCAAGATTGGAGTGTATTCTTTAGTACTTAGGAATGGTTTAAGTTTAGATTTGAACAATTGTTGCTATTCGCCAGAAATGGCTAGAAACATCATTTCATTTCATGGTTTGTTTAGACAAGGTTTTAGATTTTCTTTTAATAATGATAATGGTTCTATTTTAGCTTATCTAAATGGTGTCTTTTATTTTGAAGCTATACCATGTAATGGAATATATGGAACTGTTATGATTGTTGATAACTTAGGAAATGATGTTTTGAACATAGATTCTTCCAATAGTATGGATAGAGCATCCTTGTGGCATTGTCGTCTTGGACATGTCAACAAGAAACGCATAGCCCAACTCCAAAAGGATGGAGTGTTGGAGTGATTCGACCTTAGGGAAGATGACACATGCGAATCTTGTTTACTTGGAAAGATGACTAAGTCACCCTTCGCTGGCACTTGCGAAAGGGGTGAGTGTCTATTGGACCTAATACATACCGATGTATGTGGACCGTTTAGATCAACCACGAAGGATGGGAACCGCTTCTACGTGACTTTTACCGATGACTATAGTAGATATGGGTATATCTATTTAATCAAGCAAAAGTCAGAAACTTTTGAAAAGTTCAAAGAGTTCAAGAATGAATTGGAGAATCAATTGGGCAGGAAAATCAAGATGCTTCGATCCGATCGAGGAGGAGACTACCTAAGTCTTGAATTCCACGATTATCTCAAGGAGTGTGGAATAGTTTCACAATTGACGCCTCCTAGGACACCGCAGTTGAATGGTGTGGCAGAAAGGCGTAATCGAACCTTATTGGATATGGTTCGCTCTATGATGATTCGTGCTTCACTATCAATCTCTTTTTGGGGGTATGCCTTAGAGACTGCCGCCCATATCCTTAACCGAGTCCCTACTAAGAATGTTGCCAAAACACCTCACGAGATGTGGACAGGGAAAGCTCCCTCGTTGGCACATATCAAGGTTTGGGGTTGCGAGGCTTTCGTAAGACGAGATACTCACGACAAGCTCGAACCTCGTAGTAAGCGATGTATTTTCATCGGCTACCCGCAGAAATCCTTTGGATATCTCTTCTATAGACCGAAGGATAATGTTGTCTTCGTTGAGAGGAGAGGAGTTTTCCGAGAGCGAGAACTCATAGGCCAAGGAGACAGTGGGAGGCAAATTGAGCTCGAAGAGATTCAAGAATCGATAGATGAAGGAACCTCTACCGCTGGCACTCAACCCGAGGAGGAAACTCCGGTTGAACCAATTGACGAGTCCTTACCTCTTAGACGTTCCGATAGAGTTAGATTTCAACCCCAGTTTTATGGTTTTCATATTACTACCGAAGGGGACACATATATTAGTGATGGTACACTAATAAACCTTGATGAACCTAATAGCTATAAGGAAGACATGGCAGGACTGGAGTCTGCAAAATGGAAAGAGGCAATGGATAGCGAGATCCAATCCATGTATGACAATCAAGTTTGGAATTTGGTTGATTACGTGCCCGGACGTAAGACCGTTGGGTGCAAATGGATCTTCAAGAAGAAGACCGACGTGGATGGAAACGTACACACATATAAAGTGCGATTTTTCGCGAAGGGCTTTACTCAAACTCCCGGAGTTGACTATGACGAGACCTTCTCACCAGTTGCGAAGATAAAATCTATTAGAGTGATGCTAGCGATTGCCGCATTTCATGATTATGAGATTTGGCAAATGGATGTCAAGACCGCTTTCCTTAATGGAAAGTAGGCTGAGGATGTTTACATGGCTCAGCCAGAGAGGTTTGTGAATCCGAAGCATCCGAATAGAGTGTGTAAGCTTGAGAAGTCCATTTATGGACTTAAGCAAGTGTCTTGCAGATGGAATCTTTGCTTCGATGAGAAAGTCAAGGAGTTTGGATTTGTACGAAGCGAAGATGAATCGTGTGTATATGTCAAAGCCAGTGGGAGTATAGTAAGCTTTCTCGTTTTGTATGTCGATGACATATTACTCATAGGAAACGACATCCCGACTCTGCAGGAAGTTAAGTACTGGCTCGGGAAGTGCTTCGCTATGAAGGACCTCGGAGAGGCTTCCTATATTTTGGGAATAAGGATAGTGAGAGAAAGAAGTAAGAGACTAATAAGACTTAGTCAGAACACTTACTTAGAGAAGGTACTAAAACGTTTTAGTATGGAAAACTCGAAGAAGGGAGAATTACCGATACAAAGTAATGACAAGTTGAGTAAGACTAAAGGTCCGAGTACCGAAGCTGAAATAGCAGAAATGAGCCGAGTACCATACGCTTCCGCAGCTGGCTCAATCATGTACGCTATGACTTGTACTCGCCCTGATGTAGCCTTTGCTTTGAGCATGGTTAGCAGATATCAAGGGAATCCTGGCAGAACCCATTGGATTGCGGTGAAGAATATCCTTAAGTATCTTCGGAGGACGAAGGAATGGTTCTTAGTCCTCGGAGGGAGTGATGACTTGAAGGTGCGAGCGTATAGTGACGCCAGCTTTCAGACCGACAGGGACAATTACCGTTCGCAGTCGGGCTGGGTCTTTACCCTAAATGGAGGAGCAGTGACTTGGAAAAGTTCCAAACAGGAAACCGTAGGTGATTCAACGTGCGAATCAGAGTACATTGCAGCGAGCGAAGCGTCGAAGGAGGCAATATGGTTGAAGAACTTCATAGGTGATCTTGGAGTTGTACCCGCCATAAAGGAGCCCATGGAGATTTTCTGTGATAATGAAGGAGCGGTTGCCTTGACCAAGGAACCAAGGGATCATGGTAGATCTCGACATATCGACAGAAAATATCACTTTATTAGACATCGTGTAAAAGAAGGACAACTCGTAGTGAAGAGGATATCATCAGAAGATAACCCAACAGATCCGCTTACGAAGGGACTGAGTAGGGTTAAGCACTTGCAGCATGCTAGGAGTATTGGGTTGAAGGATGATATTAGCATAGATTAGATAGTATTAGAAACGTGTAATAGATAAATGTAATTAACATTTGATGATTAAATAAAGGAGTTTTATTTATGAGTAATGTTACTGTCTTATGTTAATTGTTTAACTATTGTTTCACTTTGCATGTTTTGACTTCCAAAATAATTGAGTTTATTAAGAATAATCGAATTATTCAAATAGTCCACAATCGTTCATATGTTGGTAGTAGATATGAATGAAGATTGTCGTGAATTGGTGCGTAGATTGTCTAAATGGTATTAGACATAGCAAAAGGGTTGCTGCGACGTTCATGAGTGCTTATGAACTGGTTTTGAGCATTGGAACAAACCCGCGCTTGCTGGAATCACCTTATGCAATATGATATAAAAAGGGTGATCGCAAGACGATAATATCATATAGTCTTAAAACCTAGATATATAATATTTGTTATTTGTTAATTGATTGTACATTGATAATGCGAAAACGCATCAGTAACTCGGTGTTATAAAACACATTGTTGTGTATAGTTGATTAATGAAGAAGTAAATGCATATAAGTCGAAGTTTATCTGTAACTTTTATCCTAAGAAGGTAAAAGCGATATCTCGGCCGCTCGATGATTTGATTTGAATTATGTGTCGGGCCCGGTCAGAATTGAATTGATGTGTTCGATTAAGTTCTATGTCAAATAAATTAGAGATCGAGAAACCTAAATGCTTGACTAATCATTCCATAGAATTGTCAGCATGATATCTAACAGAGGACTGTACGATCCCTTATCTAAAGGACAAGATTGATTAGATCAGAGTTTGACAGCGTCTTTGAGAGCTACGATTGCAAATCGAATTGTACTTGTGCATATAGTTACTAGACTTATCCAAGTGGGAGACTGTTGGAATAGTGTCTAAGGCTGCAACTATATTAGGCAAGTATTTGACCCGATTGTGCATGGTCCTTTTGGGTTGCCTTCACCATAACAACTTGATAGGATGATTTATTATGAGAGAATAAATATTATTAATATATTATGAGAATAATATAAGGAATAATAATATTGTTATTTGATTAATATAAGTCATAAATTAATTAGTATTAATTTGGTGACTTAAAGAGATTAATTAAATAAGAGGGTATAAACTGTCAATTATTTGATAGTTACACTTTAGATTGTAAATCCTTAAGGGATAAGGAATGGACGGATTCTAGGGCTTAGGATAGCTCAAAATCGGCCAAGGTTTATCTAAGGTAAGGATTTGGATTGCTTTAAGGAAAGATTATCCAACTAGGGTTTAAAGGTGAAACCCTAAGGAGTCTACAAGTATAAATAGATCCCTTGAGCAAGGGAAATCGGCATCTCATCTAAAGTAGAGTACCCCTGTCCGATTTCCTCCTAACCTCTCTCTCAAATCATCCTCCTTGCTAGTTGGTGTTTGTAAGCCATTAGAGGAGTGACAATTGTGACTCTAGAGCTCCAAGACAACAAGATCAAACAAGAGATTCAAAGGTAAACTTCTAGATCTGATTTTGTATTGTTCTTATACCTAATTAGTTATTAGAAGTCTTGGATTCAAAGCATGTTTAATTAGAAAACCTAGATCCAAGCATTAGGGTTTTGCATGCGCACATAGGAAAGTTCTTATGGCTAAAACCCATCACTTATAACGATATAATAAAATAGGAATAAAATACGCATCTAAAATAAAATAACAATTAGACCCAATATCTTTGAATAAAGTTGAAGTAGTCGTAACAATGATTCCAGAGATATAAGGAACGTTGAAATGCAACTTATAACGAAGAATATATGACGCGTTAAAGTTTCGCGATTAAACCGGCACGACTCCGCGTATCGTAAAAAGTAAATTTTTGACAAAATACTTTTTAGCCTTAGAGATCTTAACAAAAGTCGTAGTAGACATTAAACCGAGAGCGTGCATATAGGGAATGTCCAAATCCGACTTCATTTAAGGAAATTATGATTTTTCGAAGATTCAGCGTAACAGTGTACGACTCGGAAATCAAATTTTAGATTGATTGATTATTAGCCGACACAATATAAACGAGAATTGAAGATCTTGTTAATAAGAGCTCAAATACATAAAGACAGTCGAAAACGAACGTTGGATGACAAAGTTATGAATTTTTAATAGACTTTAACTGTCTAAGATTGTTAAAATATAACTTCAAAAATAATGTTAAAATTAGCCGATAGATTCTAAACAAATATTGTAGATCTCGTAGATAGCTACCCGTGGATATAAAGTACATGAAAAAAAGAGCTCGTATGCAAAAGTTATGGATTTTACAAGATAATTAATTTTTGGATTAACCTCAGTGTGACATGTGTCAAGATCTGGCACACCCCTTCCTCCCCAAGGCTTGCGACCTGATGACAACACCTGGCCCTTAGTACACCCAGCGTAGCTCGCGTATGCCTAAAGTAAGTTTTGAGTACGCCCAACATACTAGGCACTGGCCAACCTATAAATAGGACTCGATTTTTACTCTTTTCCTCACACCATTCCATTATACTCTCTCCCAAACCCCCCAAGGCCTCAATACCTTCCTCTAGCACTTCCTAGGTGTTAGTAGCGAAGCTCTAGAGTGCCAGAAAGCCTCGAGAAATAGAGCTTTTGGTTTTGAAGTTCTGCCCGTGCAAAGTCCGGTTTCTACCTAAACCACCTGTAAGTTGAGTTATGCTTACCGTACTTTAAGTATAACTTATGTTTAAATTCATTATTGATATTATGAACCTATAAACAAGATTTTTCAGTGATTTCAAGTCGTTATACTGATTGATCTACCTACGACAGAAGTGTCTAGAGTGGTCACATTGGCTTGGTTGTTAGATTTCAGAAAGACTATACACCGAAATGATCCTGCCTCCTAACTGTCCTGCCTGACTGATCCTTACTTGATAGATCTTGAAGTAGACTTTGAATTAATGATGAATCTAGACTAATAATTAGTCTCAATAAATATTAGACTAAGACTTAGTGATAATGATACTAGGTTATGTCAAAGGAAAAGACAGTTGCTAGAAGCGAAGTGCTGTCCGAATTTCGAGTCTTCACTTTAAAAAGTGAGTGCATAGTTACTTTCATCTTTCAATTGATATAAAGTATTTAATATAAATTACATGCTATATGTGCCTACTATCCGTGTTCCTAATATCTATGTTGGATGAACGGTTTATACATGTTTTACTTGATTTAAAATGGATATGTATTTTATACCTATAAATATGTTGGGTAAAGATGGGTATATGAAAGATGATATTGATGATGAAAGATAAAAGATGAGATAAATGATAAGAGGCCTGGACTTTAAAGATTATCCAGTCACTTAGCGGAGTATAGATAACTATCATAGACTATTCTAGACAGTCCAGTAGAACGCTAGCAGACTCGCAACCTATAAGTGTTTTTGAACTAAGTGTTCACCACGTGTACTCCATCCTTCTCATGGTTGCCTTATTGACATATATTGATAAGGAATCCCCTAAGCATTATTGTCTATCTCGAAGATAATCTTTAGGATATGTCCCTTAAATCAGATGCTTTAAGGACATAAAGTGAGGATAATGGGAATGGATAATCGGGTTGAATGATTTGATGAAAATAAAATTTAAATTATTGTGGGTTGAAAACCATATGTGCTCACCATACTCAAAAGTCTAACTCACTCAGTTTCTTGTATTATAGATAGTGGCACAAGAACACAAATGTGATGATCAGATGAGATATTATGGATTATAGGCCATCATAATAATAGATGTTTGTAAGGCCAATGTTATATCCGTTTATGTTTATGTATTGTACTAACGATGACATCCCAACGTTTTTAATATAATTAAAATACATTTCTTCATAAATGCTTTGATAATATCTTTATCAAATTTTGGGAACAAATTAATTCCACAATATTATTCTTCAAAATGATACTCTAATTTTGAATAAATCATAAACAAATCGATTTTTTCTGGCCGTGAAATTGAGGATTTCACATTAGTATCGTCCTTTTTTCTATCTTTTGGTGCAAGTATGTTTTTTATTTTCCCAAGATTACATAATATTTTATCTATTTTAACCATATTTTCGTTTTTCTAAATTAATTCCTGTGTAGTTTGAAGACAAACTCAAGAAGTTACGTCATGAAGATATAATGAAAAGGATTAGAAATCAAAGGAAAGCATAAGAACGTTGGGACAAAGTAAAGTTCTATTTTTTTTTAAAGAATTCAACTCATGTCTTTAAGTTCGTTGAGTTTTTATGTCAAATGTGTTTTTGGTTGCCTTATGTTTGAAATAATCGAGGAAATACATTTACGTCGTGGTTCATTGCCTCCTAAAAATGAAGGATCATCAAAGAAACGAAAGCATTATATAAGAAAAGATACCGTGAGTTTTAACACTAAAGTTAACAAACCCGATGAGAAAGTTATATATATATATATATATATATATATATATATATATATATATATATATATATATATATATATATATATATATATATATATATATATATATAGAGGGAATAGTTATATGGAAAATAAATAATTAGGGCAACACATGTTGGAACCAATGAAAGCATGACAACACATCACTTTGAAATAACTACATAAATAACTTCCATAGTAGATTGCTTATGAATAAAGAAATTGACACGTGTCACTTGATCGTTGGTTCCAGCATATGTTGCCTTAATTGTTCAATGGAAAATGAACAATTAGGGCAACATATGCTGAAACCAACGATCAAGTGACACACGTCAATTTCTATATTCATAAGCAATCTACTATGGAAGTTATTTATGTAGTTATTTCAAAGTGATGTGTTGTCATGCTTTCATTGGTTCCAACATGTGTTGCCCTAATTGTTTATTTTCCATATAACCCTTCCCTATATATATATATATATATATATATATATATATATATATATATATATATATATATATATATATATATATATATATATATATATATATATATATATATATATATACTGTGGTTAATTTTTTTTTTTTTGTAACCTTTTGTTTTTTTTTTTTACAAAAGTTTAGTTAAGAGAAAGGTGAAGCCCGAATAGCGGCATGCTGTTTGGTAATTCTGGATCAATCCATGTGGAAAGCGGCTCATCCCAAGTAATTTGTATTAAATTCTTAATATTTTTGTTATCTTTCAAGTGTTGTCTGCTCGGGATAGTTAGATAAATTTACATTTACTCTTAAAAATAATTTCTGAAAGTAATGCAATCAACCAAAATTGAGCGCTAATAGAAAGTAGCGAAGACCAATTAATAAAATAATATATTTATTTATTGTAGCTCATATTTGATATTCCAATCACCCTTTGTTAAATTAATAAAAAAAACTTGCATTTTTGGATGGAGTTTGCTTAGTTATATTAATTTATTCAAGAATAGGTGTCACAAAATGATGAGTCATGTCATGTGAAATATGAAAGAGTGAACAAGTGGTACACTATTTTGGCTTCCATAGTTAATTTAGAGTGAAACATAAGACATAATCTCTACAAGAGAAAGTGATATTGGCTTCATACCCATAATCGACAATCAATGTAGAATTGTCATGTTTTTTTTAATGGCTCATATAATCCGTAGAGTTTTTGTTCTCGATGCCATATAATGTCCTCTTTGATTCATAATACTATGCATGTAATCAGGAGCGACTCATCCAATTTGGGGGCTCTGCTTCATAGTTATAATGGACAATCAATGTAGAATTATCATGTTTTTTTTTTCTTAATGGCTCCTATAATCCGTAGAGTTTGTGTTCTCGATGCCATTTAATGTGCTCTCTGATTCATAATACTATGCATGTAGTTAGGGGCGACTCATCCAATTTGAGGGCTTTAAGCAATCGAAAAAATTCGGGACCTTCAAGTAAGCAAACAGTTTCGAACTTGAGACCTTTAGTTTTAAAAACCAATGCTTTTATCACCCGGCAAAGCTTCAACTTGTCTTGTAACCCAAGAAATACGTATATATACATATATAACATAATAAGCTTTAAAATTGAAGGCGCTTTAGAAATAGGGGCCCTAAGCCTTTGCTTATTTCTATTATTATTATTATTATTATTATTATTATTATTATTATTATTATTTTGCAAAATTAGATGTTTCGATATAGATTGGTCAAATTGTTATACATAGACATATCTTTTACATAATTGCGCTTATTATTATTATTATTATTATTATTATTATTATTATTATTAATGCATGTTACTTTCACAAAGATCTTTACCCAGTTATGTATAAATAACAACGTTTTAAAAAGCTCTCAATGGTTTCACTATCGTGACAAGGCTTGTACGTGCCGTCAAACTTTACCAAAATGTCACTTTAAGTCATATATGTGTATAAAAATGAATAATAGTTAAAAATACATATAAAAATATCAATTATATATAAAATTGTCGCCTTAAGTTACACCTTACAAACGACGTGACTCGCAAAGGCTTGTAAAAACTTGAGGTTTGACAGTGTCGCCAAATTACGCCTTATGTTATTTTGAACCTTAATAAAGAATTGGGAAGACCAAAAGTCAAATCACTTAATGTTGATATCACTTAATGTTGATGGTAATTTCCAAATAATAAAATACTATTAATTCATTAGTATAATGATAATTTAGTGTTTGTTTAATAAAAATAGAACTACTCATCAAATTTCAATGATTGGCATAGTATATAATATGTTAATAGCTAAGAAGGTTTGATGTGGTTTAATGATCCATTTATAGGTTGTAATGTGTTTTATTTATTGTTGTTAGAGGTGGCAATTGTGTCGTGTTGTGTCGGGTTCGTGTCGTGTCGAAACACTAAACGGATTGAAATTGCTTGACCCTAACCCGACCCATTTAATTAACGTGTCGTGTCGTGTCAACCCGTTTATTTTCGTGTCGAGTTCGTGTCGGGTTTCAAGTTAGGGCTATACCATGAAATATGTCGTGTTATGTGAGGTTAAAAGATTGAGCATGTTGAAGGAATAGGAGTTGGGTAGGCGAAAAGGAAAAACTAATAGTTTGGAGGCAGAATAAATGAAGTCATAGCATGTTCAGATGACGAAATTAAAAAAGTGGGAGTTGGGGAAAGGATGACAAGTTCATGAGGATGTGAGAGTTGTGAAAGAGACTGGGTAATTTGGGAGAGAATGGAAAAACTGAAATGAAGTCTTGATCTCGACGACTAAGTCATTTCAACATTAGAAAATGACTTAATTCGAAGGTTTTCTTTTACTTATGGTTTTAGTTTTGTATCTTTCTAGTTTATTTAAATAATTCAAAAAACTTGCATATAAATAAACGGGTCATTTTCGAGTCATATTTGAGTTAAAATTCTCAACCCTAACCTTACTCGTTTAATTTTCGTATCGTGTCGTGTCAACCCGTTTATTTAAACGGGCAGAAATATCTTACCCAAACCCGTTTATTTCGTGTCGGGTTTCGTGTTGTGTTAATTTTTGCCACCTCTAATTGTTGTAGAGTTTTGCAAATCCGTCCCACCTGCTAAAGTTATATTTGTTGCTATTCTTTTAACTATATTAGAAAAAAATAATAACATCTGGTTACCTATAATGACAATCTACTTATGATAGGTAATTAAGAAGTTCATCTCCTATATTGGAAGATTGGGTAAAGTAAGTTGTTATTCTTTGCAATTTTCTCAAAAAAGAACAACCATATTATTGGACGATAATACCCTTATGAGCCATATTATTGTATTTTACCATTAAACTTAACTTGCTTGTAAGATAATTGGATAACTTTCAAGTAAAATAGATGAATGTTAACTACAATTAAAGAGAACTAGTATAACAATATAACATGCAATATTATTTAAGGTTAACTCGTCATTCATGTCATGTGGTTGAATAACATTCTAATCGCTTTTAAGTTCATAGTAATGTGGGTTGATTACATTCTAACCGTTATTAACGCATTTAGCCAGGGTTGATTACAAGAATTGGAAATGGAAGTTCATTGCTATTTGTTGTAGTTAACCCTCTAATGCGATTGTATTTGAATTTGCAATTAGGTTAACTGCCAAAAATAGCTGCAATGAATGTCGGTTGTATAATGGACAAAAAAAGTATGTGTGTTTGTATAATCGAAACAAATGAATGATAAAACTACAAAAAAATAATGAATTTCATACTACAATTCTATAATTGGAACAAATAAAAGTACAATGTTATATAAGAACGTAAAATCGATCTATCGTTTTTACGTCAATATACTCAGCTAACGGACGAGTATAATACTAGTTTAGCTTGATAATGACCACCAAATGATATCACCTAATATTATATCAACTGTTACTATTACTGTTACTATAATGACCAACAAAGCATCTGAAAATATGCATCTTGCAATACCTTTAATCATTTGGGAGTTTTGTTGAATAACCGAAAATTTTGATGACTACTTTTAAAAGTTATTTTTGATAAATTTCTTTGAATTCTTATGATCATTAGTTGTGATGACTTTTCCTAAAAAAGTTTTTACATTCTTGTCATTAATATTTATTTTAAGAAAACAAACGCTAATAATATTTTTGATAAACTATTTTGATTAATTTTTAATTATACACAACAACACAGTGTCTATTCATGCTTGGAAATGACATTTCCGAAAAACCATTTTTTTTAAATGGTGGTTAGAATATAACTTTCCATTTCAAAGTGTTCATTACGTAAATTTTGGTTAGAAAAAAATGCATTGGGTCCATAGCCCATTCTATTATTATAATAATGAAGATTATTATTATTATTTGTAATTTTTTTGAACATTTTTTATTTTAAAATTTTCGTAATCAACCAAAGTATTTAATCGTATATGTTCGTGTTGTAAAAATCTCGACCAGGTCTCAATTAGTTACTAGTTGCTACTCAAGCGACTAGAAACGTCTACCGATTAATGTCCACCTACAAAATGAACGAAGCTGTAGAAAATGATTAAATTTTAACATTTTGAATTTTTTTTTTATCTTAATAAAAACCAGTTGATGAATGATTAGTGTTGAATTAATCATATTAATCAATTTTTTTATGATATTAGTAGTATTTAAGAAGTTTGTTATGATATTAGTTATATTTAATTTTTTAAAATTCAACAAATAAGCAATTTAAGGTCACTGCTTAATCACCCAATTAATACTCGCCTAACTGATTAATCATTTAACCCCGGCTCAACGACTATCTAACGTCGAATGTTTTTTACAACATTGGTATATGTACATTACTAATAACATTATTATAATCTTTATTTTATTAATTGTTGTTGTCGTTGTCATCTTCTTCTTTGCCGTTGTTGTTTGTCTTTACGGAATACTTGTCGGATATAATATCATTATGTGTTTACTAATAGTATGATGTCAGTAAAGCCAACATTTTAAATAATAATTTTTATCTTAAGGGAAGTGTTATATATTGTCTAATCAGGAAAATAGATTTTGATAATGAGCCAAGTGATTGTTACGCTCCTTAAATATAGGTGTCAAAAACCCCATAAGAACCCCTTTTATGTTTTATATTTGAATGATTAGTGTAATATGTAAGGTTAAATGAAATAAACGAGTGCAAAATCAGGAAAGAAGGTTAAGCAGGGGCTTTCTGGCCAAACATGGTTAATCGGGGGGTGGGGGGGGGGGGGGGATGTTAGGACGAAGAACGAGATGAAGAATGTGGAATTTGAGGAACAATCATGAATCAATCACCATAAAGTTGCAAGTAATTTGTCAAAGGTTTTGTATATTATTAATCTTGAATTGAACATACAAAGAAACCTTTACAGGAAAAAGCTTAAATAACAAGCTAACCTAATGATTATTTATAGGGAAAATAAAACATTTACCAAAAATACAAAACCCTAAAAAGCCTTCCTTAAATAACCAAAATGCCAAATCAATTTCAATATCTCAAATACTCAATAATCCCCCCTAGATGTTGAAATTGATGATGATCACGATTTCCAATCTTCTTGTCATTTCTCCCCCTAAATTATGAGACTCATCAGTATATGGGGTCTTCTATGACAACTGGCAGTTCTGGGTCAATCAAAGTCAACAAGTCAGTAAAAGTCAAACAAGTCAACTAAAGTCAACTGATTAGGACATAAATTTTGAGTTATAATTTGCTTCTAGAGTTTTCGGTTTAGGACCGAAAACTCTATGATCTTGCTTTTAGAGTTCTCAGTTGGGGACCGAAAACTCTATGATCTCGGTGGTACTGGACTGAAATCACCATGTGGTTTTGGTGACTTAATAAGGTTATCAGTCGATAAAAAAGGACAGAAAAAAGTTAACTTAGTGACTTGAAGGTTTCATCCTTTCCAACACAAATTATTATGCAATATGTATCAAGACTATTATCCAACAAACAACAATGCAAACATCACCTAACCCCTCCCTCTTTAACTTCGGCCGAGAACTCCCCAACCCCCACCATCTTCAAACTTCTTCACTTTTCTCTCAAGAAACATGTGCAAACCTTCCAATGATTTATTTCTTCTAGTTGGTTCTTAAATCTTTTGGCAAAAATTTCTTGTTAATCTAGTGTTTCTACACATTTTCATGCTAGTTTCATCTCATTTACATACATTATCATGTGTTAAAACTCATAGGATAATACCATCTTCAAAGAGTTCTTCAACCACCTTTAAGTGTTCTAGGCTTGAAGATCTTGATCATCACCTCTTTATCCAACCACAAACACACTCAATGTGAGTTTTAGGGGGGGGGGGGGGGGGGACACAAGTAAAGTTTGGTTTATAACACAAATGTTTGCATGTTTTATTTCTATGTTGAATATAAAGTATTATTTGCATGAAATATGAGTATTAATAGTTTTTAGAACATTTATTTGTGGTATGATAGTTTTAATCATACAAAACTAAGAAAAACAAACATAAACTATGTTATATGTTCTTTAGAAAAGGGTTAAAACCACAAAGCTACAAGGATTTTAAGACTTTTATGATCAAGATATGGTTTTTCTAGCAAAAATGGTTAGATTCTAGTTATTTCACCATTTTGGTGAGATATAACCAAAATAGGTTGTTTTGACCATACATTTTGAAACCAGACAAAAATACCAAAGTGTTAGCTACACAAGAAGAAAACTCAAAAATCTAGTATTTCATGTAAAAATGGATTTTTATACAAAAGTGGTTATAACAAGTTTATGACATCATTTTGTGGGTTTTAACTAGAAATATATGGTTTTAAAAACATATAAAGTTGACTTGAATAAAAACCCCAAGAAGGGTAAAAGTAAGTTTATCAAGTTATGTTTGTTTTTGTCACCGGTAAATACCGTTAAAAAGGGGCAAAAGCTAGAAATGAATTTTTTTATACCAATTTCTCATACTTGTGTAAGATGTAAGTTTATATGATATAATCTTTTAAAAACATCGAGACAAGATAACTATTCCATATTTATATAAATGATTATATAAATAGACTTAACAAAACAATCATAAGAAGCTATAATTGGTATAGTTTGGGAGTCACAAATACTACTTTATGATTTCGGCCGAAACATATAATTATTTAAATGTATAATTCTTTTTACACTATGTAACCACTATGGAAGAGTAATACTTTCATTTAGAAGAAAAAGTGTTTTCATTACACTAGAAGTAAACCGGTTAATACAAATTTATGAGACATGCCTTCACCGTACCTACCAGAGTACACACTAAAGTCCTGAATTATAACCAGAGTCTCGATAAGAGAGCGTGACACTTGTGTATAGATCTATACGGGACTGACAACCCCGCACCCAAGTTGTTAGCTACAGTTAGACCGACAGGTCTAGGGTAACAAATATCTGACATTCCGATGCCTTAAGAACGTCGTAGTAGTGCACTAGTCGCTAGCATGGTTATAATAACTCACATGGGGTATTAACAATACATTTGCTTTACACGGCTAAAATACATTAAGTTAGTTTTATATAATGATAAAACTACATAATACTATTTTCCAGTACAGTACTACTTACATTTTTGGTCTTTGGGTTTAAGACTTACAGTTCATTTTTAAAGAAAATATTGGATTTTCTGAATGCACACTCTATCATTTTACAAGGAAAAGTTACCGGTTTCTCTCATACAAAACTCTTATGAAATCACCAAATTAATTGTTGAAACTTTTCAAAACCACTTATATTCTCATGAAATCAGTAGACAGGTAACCAAAAAGGTTTTAAGGATGGGGCGTCGCTGTGTCACGTCATTTATTTTTTCATATGTATATCGTATCAATTAAACAATGTTTTGGATACAATGTACTTATTATTTATCAATATGATGGTTGCTTGACTTTGATCACTATTATTTATTTGGTATGATACTGTACATGAAGTCATCCACCCCAGACGTTTTCCGCCGTTCTGGTTTAGGGTGTGACAGATTGGTATCAGAGCATTGTTTATAATGAACTAAGTATATCAAACCATGTAAGATATACAACTATAAATACAACGAGGCTAAAACACTCTGACTAAGAAGTATACTTTTAAAATATAATAGTATTTTTATAAAAGTATACGCATATTCGTACATTCTAGAATAGTATCATAATAGGAACCATATAAAAAGTATTAAGATAAGTTGGATGCTACGATTAAACCGAGATAGTGTGTAATTGTATTTGAGATAAATATGGACTGATCAACCATATTCATGCGAGATATGACTAACATGTGTTTGGGAATGGTCGTGGTGAACAACGAATCTAAAACTTACCAACCCTATATACCAAGAAACATTAGAATCAAACATAAAGTTTAAATTACTATAGGAGTATTTTAGAATAATACAGAGTCATACACTCAAACCATTTAGGTATTTCTCATATCTCTATTCTCGCACAAACGTCATGGCAGGATTCCATATTTCCGGAGACCCATATTGTCCTAACCAAGAAAATAGTGGTTGGATTGAGGAGGATCCTGAAGAGGATCCTGAGGAGATAATGGAGGAATATGCCAAAGAGGATCTATAGGAAGAGGAAGACGAGGAGGAGATATAGGAGGACTCGGACGCAGAGTCCGAGGTCATTAATCCTGCCTATGTCACCCAGGTTCCCGCACATCGTCAGGGCTACCAAGGGCCCACACCTCATTGAGTGGAGGACCTGGAGAGGTGGAGCAGACAACAATAACAACGTTCCCCATACAACATAGAGTGAGGTTTCTATAACCTCAGTCACGGAGGTCCGGCAGACAGGGCCCTCCCTGTCATGGTTCAGCGGATCGCGCATCTTGGGGATCAGACTAGGGCATTGGCGAGTTGGATTGTCACACCCGGAATCTAGAAGGCTAATTATGGAAAATAAAACCTCATTTTGAAAGGTCTAATCATCGAGTTGAAGGTATAAACTTGACGTGTAGGAATTATGAGTCACACATATTTTCGAAGATCAACTCGACGAGTTGGTCGCTATTTGAGAAACCCTAAATTCGGGGTTTTGCACCCTATTTAAACAACTTAAGGTCTAAGGTTTGGCCTCATTTATAGCATCCAAGTCCCAAACCCTAGCCACAAAACCCTAATCCATTTGTGTGAGTTTTTAGCCATTTTGTGCATTCTTGGTGATTCTTAAAGAAGAAGACACTTGAAGAAGGAGCAAGGAAGAGTTGGAGAAGAGTAGATCTAGAAGTTTAGGTTCATTTCTGGTTCATTGGAGGGATAAAGCTCCTATCTTGTCTATAATATGCTTAGATCTCTTTATCTTCACTTTTATGGGATTTTTGGTTCAAGAAGCATGACCTTTGGGAAATGGATGTCCCAAGTGAGTATATCATCAGATCTGGAACCATGGAGGGCTTTCATGGCATAAAGGTGCAAACTTTATGGCCATTGAAGCCCCATGCAAGCTATAGGATGTCGTTTTGGCCTTTTAAGCTCCAAAAGTTCATGCATGGAGAGAAAGGTGGAAGCTTTATGTGTTCATGAAGTGTCTAGAGTCCAGATCTCAATGTGTATGCTTTAGTTTAGAGTATTAATGGCTTGTGGACCAAGATCTAGGTCTTAAAGAGTTAGGGTTTGAGCTAAACCCATTAAGTAAGGGTATTAATAGGTAAAGTTGGAAACTTTACCCTTAAAAAGGACATTTTCAGTGTATATGTGGAGTATGAAGCTCAGATATTAAGAGTAGGAGCTTAATCCATAAGAAGGGCTTAACAGATTGAAGAACTCGGCGAGTTCATGAGAGAACTCGACGAGTTGTGCTTGAAATGTCACAATTCTGAAAAGGAAAAACTCGACGAGTTGAGGGAGAACTCGACGAGTTGATACGAAAAGTCACGATTTTGAGATTCATGAGAACTCGACGACTTGAAGAGCAAACTCGACGAGTTGAGTTAATTCGAAGCGTTAACTTCGACTTTGACTTGAACCTTTTGGACTAGAAAAGCATTATTGGCCTCTAGGTTGAGGCCCATGCGGAGGAATGGGGCTCAATTGGAAACGGGGCCATACATTGGGCTTTTATGGATATTATGATTTTGGACCTTAATGGGTTTGGGCTTGGGTCTTAGTTATGGATCTTGTTGGGTCAGGGGTATAATGGTCAATTTACCCCAATATTGGATTATGGTTCATGGTTTAGAACTTAGTTGCTAATTGGATATTGTGTTGGAAATTGTTAGTTTATGAAGTTGTCACGGCAACAACTAGGGAGTTCAGGCAACAACTTCAGTATTCAAGGTGAGTTACCTTCCAGTAGAAGTGGGTCGAAGACACCAATGCCGACCCACTAGTAGTTGTTTATAGTTGAGATGATTGTCTTTGTGATAATTTTCTGGTATGCCACTATCTATTATACTTTATGTGCTAGTATGCTATGATATTATATGGTAGTGGTAGAAGGGGTAGGTTAGACCCTATAGCCAATTGAGATAAACTGGAGGGTAGGTCGGGCACCCAGATATGCCTGAAAGTATGCTATGCTATGTTATTATGTGGTAGAGTTAGGGGTGAAATAGTCCCCGGTCACCGGTCGAAAGGACTGAAGGGGTAGGCCAGTACCCAGATATGCTAGGCAGTATGTGATTTATGTGTATATGCTAGGGTAATACATGGTAGTAGTAGGGGTGAAATAGTCCCCAATTACTAGTTGAAAGAGACCGAAGGGGTAGGCCCTCACCCGCATATGGTAGGCAGTTACCAGTTGAAAGAGACCGAAGTGGTAGGCAAACACCCGTATATGCTAGGTAGTTACCAGTTGAAAGAGACCGAAGGGGTAGGCCAACACCCAGATATGCTAGGCAGTTACCAGTTGAAAGAGACCAAAACCCAGATATGCTAGGCGGTTACCGGTTGAAAGAGGCTGAAGGGTAGGTCGGGTACCCAAATATGCCTGATAGTACGATATTTGTATGGCATGTGGTTTGATGGGGGAACTCACTCAGCTTCGTGCTTACGGTTTAAACTTTTGGTTTCAGGTACTTCTTTTCAAAAAGAACGAAGCCGGCAGGATCGCAACGCATCACACTATGATTTCCGCATTATGATATCTTTGGGAGTTGTACTCTAATAATACTATTCTATGACATATATTAGTTATTTGAAATACTGGTTTTTGATTATGAAATGAGTTAACACTATGGATGTCTTTATACTATGGGTTTTATACTTACTTGATTAAAAATGAAAATTTTGGTCTTGAATTTTAGGATGTTACAAGTTGGTATCAAAGCCCTGGTTTGAGGGATTCTGATACACTCTAGGGTGTGTATGGACTCAAATCTAGGGTTTGAAATATTTTACAAGAAAATAATTTTTCTAAAATTTAACATAAAGAGTTTTGATAAAGAACAAGGAGTGTGATGCGTGCAATTAGCCGAGCTCAAGTAAGTTTTTCCCAAGATACCCATACATGTTATTGTTAGGCGTGACAAACCCAAAAAATAAAGGGGTACGATATACTCCAAAATAATCCCACTATATTGCACTAAAAGGTAGTACAAGGCAAGCAGGGTCGATCCACAGAGACACGGGATAATTAGTCTATACCTCTTTGCGTAAGGTACTATGGTCACCAACAACAATAAGGGGGGTTTAGAATGCAATGACTAAACAAACAAATTTAAAACACGAGTAGACAACTAAACGAATGAATTAAGTTCAGATTTTGTAAGGACTCCAACTCCATGTATGACAATTTAGCAATGTGACTCAAAGGTGACACAATATTCATTCAATTCTATCTAAGTTGGTACTTGAAAGTGCTAATAAGCTCTAACACTTCCCATTCACCACATTAATTAACCAAAATAAGCTCTTTGATTAACCCTAACCTTATTAACCTAATCTAAACAAGCTCTTAGAATTAGATATAAGATTGCATGAAGCTTTATGTGAATGTTCCCAATAACACCCAATACTCCTCATAAGCTCGGGAGTGTAAAAGTGTATGATTAAGATTTACACTAAATTCATTCAATAGAGATCAATTTAATGCTTGTTACTTGTTCAATTTCACAAATGAAATTCATTAGATAGAAATTAAGAACAAACATCAAGTTATATGATTAGATTCACAACTAGAAAGTCAAAACATGAGTTGGAGAAATTAGGGTTCTAGCCACACATGGCTAGAACAAGATCACAAGTCTAAAAGATGAAATTAAGTGTAATTACAACTTACAAAAACAAGAAATAATGTTTCCAAATGATTAACGGACAAACCCTTGCAAAAACCTTCGAATTATCCTCTCCAATGGTGCTTTGATATGTTGTGTGTATGTAAAAATGACCCTCAACCCGTAATATGAAAGATAGGAAAAACTACCAAAAGTTGTTTTTTTTTTGGGTCGAACACGCCCCGTGTTAAAATAGGCTAAACTGACACGGGTCGTGTTCAACAACACGCCCCGTGTTGATTTGCACTAAACTAACACGCCCCGTGTTCAGCATGGTCAACAGCTCCCATTTTGGTTAAACACGCCCCATGCCCACTTTTCAATGTAAATTCAACACGCCCCGTGTTCCCCTCTGACTCCGAATCCAAACTTGATTTTTCTAACTTTTTTGTTCTTCGCCCGATCATCCCGAAATCTTCACCAATGCTTCTCGACACTTCTCAAAGCGCGTTCCAACCTCCGGTTTACCTGAAAAAGACATGAAAATGTGCAAATAAGGTTGTTCTAGAAACTAACATAAAATGTGATTAAATTCAAGACAAATGAAGGACAATTATGCTAAATAGATACATGAAATGAGACTAAAAGGTGTGCAAAAAGGTGCACAAATTGCACCTAACAGTTATGTTATGTTATGTTATGTTATGTTCTGATATGAATTGAGAATATGTGAACTGCATGCTAGATTAGGGCTAATGATCTAGGAAGGATGCCTTATATGTCTATTGTATGTGCTTGTAGACCTGCATGCTAGTACTGATCAATCAGTGATAGGATGGCCTGTTTAGGTTATGCTTGATTGCATGAGTCTTAGAATCTCATGCCAGTATAGATTCCTGATAAGAGGATAGAATGGTTTTATTGGAGTATGTTGGTTAGATTTTTCCATTGTCTGAATATTGCTTGCTTTGTGCTGTGTGGGACTCTTAGCAATATGAGCTAGCTACTAAGTGAATATGCTAAGTCACATGTGGCACATGATGGATAATATCAGAGTGATGGACTTGGCCCTATTGCGCAACTCTCGTCTGAGTCCAACCGTTCTAGGATTGAGTCTTTTACTCAAAAGATTATATGATCTCTGTTACATGTGACTATATTCATGAGTTAGCTAGTTGACATTACTGGGAATCTTTCAGCAGCTGAGGACTGGGTGGGTTCAGGAACCTAGGAAAGCCTAGGATATACTTCAGTTGGTTAGTAGTGAGGTTTAGTGAGAATTGGGTGCATCAGTTTCAGGAAGTGACTTGGAGGATTCAGGATGATTACTGAGGAAAGTATGGATAGGTGTGGAAGGTAGTATTGGGCCCGTACTACTAAAAGTATAGGATCCATACTCGAATTGCTGAGAGTCTTGGAGAATCTGAGAAGATTTGGGGAGGAGTTTGTGACCCGGTTTGGGGTCAAAGGATGTTCCAGCTATTGCAGCTCATCCATTGGCAAGTGAGATAGTGAGCGTGACAGGGTGTCAGACCCTGTAGGATATGACCTCCAAATTCCGAGGATACGAGATCGATTTGGAGCACTTTGAGAAGAGAGGGTCATGCCAGGTGCATATAGTAGAGGGTCCCAGGAAGAGACCCAAGACTTCTGATCATCGGGTGAAAGGCCAGCAGGGCTGGAGTCAGTGCAGCACGTACGGGAAAGTGTATAAGGGAGTTTGTCATTCCAGGGGTTTAGGCTGCTACAAGTGTTGCGGGGTTGGTCATGTCAGCAAAGATTGTTCTCAGGGGGCACGCCCATTATGTTTTCACTGCGACCAGGTGGGCCACAAGAAGGCCGACTGTTCGAGTAGGAGGGGAGGAGCAATGAAGGTGTCTTCTCTGGATATTTTTCAAATCTCTAATGGTCGAGAGGGTGGGGCAGGATCCCAACAAATAGGAGTTAGGCCCTGCAATGTCAGACAGGAGAAGTCAGAACTCCAGTAGGCGATATTGTGGGTATGCGACTTTGCCTTCTTTCAGTTCTATCTGCACATTGTTTTGGGAATTTTACTTTGTTTTGGAATATTGTAGCGAGTTGGGTAACTGTACCCCTGGTTTATTTCTTTGCTCCTGTTGGGTTATATCATGAAATATTGTCATATGCCAATTGCATACCATGAATTACTAGTGGTTAGTGAAAGGTCGTTCCCTTTTGCCGGTTCGGGGTGTATAGTGTTTTCTTGGTTCATAGTAGAGATCAGTAAGGGGTATTATGTAGAAGGTCTGGGGTTAGCTTCATTAGGGTTAGTCCCCTTGTATCGATGGGGCATAGTGGTTTCATCATCTATACTGGTACGAGCGGCGGTGGCCTTTGGGAGAGCTTATGGGTTCTAGCACTATTGTCGCTAGGAGAGGAGCGGTAGCAGAAAGATATGAGTGTCGGAAGCATAGGTGTTTGGTCATTGGATGTTTCAAGAGAATTGTATTTTTTGCATGGGTTGTGTTTGATTAGAGTTATGAGAGAACCACTACTTCTCTAAACTTTACCACATGATTACTCCAAACATGCTACATGCATATTTATAATATATTTTACAAAAGACTGGATACAAACCAACTATTAAGATTTTTACAGAGTTTTATATATTACATAACTTCCAAGGACTTTATACCCTAATTACAAAAGTGATAATATTAACTAATCTACATCTTCTACCGGTACATGACTATACTGGATTCTTATCACCTACAATAGTTTAAACACTGAGAGGGATAAACGGGTGACGCTTAGTGAGTTCAATAACAGTTACAATATAACGCTATGCCATATACATATCAATATGACAGAAGCAAAGAGGGACAAAGAACAACAAAGGCAGATGAGTATCATATGATAGACTTTCCATATCAACAAATGATCTGATTCAAAGATTTACAATCAATGAGTTACAACAATTTCAACATGATATACATCAATAAGACTTCTGACTAAGTGGCACAAAAAATACAATTTCGGATTATCATTTTGCTAGAATATGTAGGATTTTAGCCCTACCTAGCATTCTGCCAATACCAAAGTGATGCTTAGTCATTCACTTCATGGTCAAAGGCTTCATACTAGTACCAAAGTGATGCTTAGTCATTCACTTCATGGTCAAAGGTATACCTCCATTATCATAATAACACGGGAGAGCACATTGCACATATAACACAGAACATACAGTTGTCCCTATATTGAACTCACCATGAAATAACTTAATGGTAAAATGATAATTTGGGCAACACTTCGTCTCTAAAAATGACTTTCTTTGACGAAACCGTGGATATTATTTGAAAACGGGGCTTTGTGCGGGTAGAGTTTCTAATTGAAAAGGTTATTTTCTCGGGTATTCGGTGCGTCGGGACTTGCTTCGGGTCTCGGGGATGTTTCTTAGGCTTCGGGGGGTGTTAGGGTAATTTGAGAGAGAGAAGAGGGTGAAAGAGAGTTAATTTTGTAAACAAAAATCAGAATACCTCGCTTTCTATTTATAGTATCTGAACCCTCGCTTTACGCTGGGTGTACCTCCTCGGTACGTTGGGCGTACTTCGTAGATGTGCTCTATGTTGAGCGTAATTTAGTACGCGGCTCGTAGGTGAGACGTGGCTTTTGATCAGAAACCAGGCCTCGAACGTGGCTGATGTGTGTCGATATGCGAGGGAAGGGTGAGGTGGCCAGCTCCTGACCTTGTTTCCGAGTACGCTGGGCGTACTTCTCCGGTCTAGCCTCGTAATTTGTGCCATAAACTTCAAAATTTCATATCTTTCTCATACGAGCTCCATTTTTGACTTTCGTTATATCCACGCGTAGGTGAGATTCTACTCTACAACTTTCGTTTGGATTCTGTCGGCTAATTTTGAATTCATTTTTTAATACTATATTTTTAACAGGCTGGGACAGGAAAAGTCCGTAAAAAATTCATAACTTCTTCATCCAACATCTGTTTTCGTCTGTCTTTTTACCGTTGTACTACTATTGACGAGATCTTCAATTCTAGTTTCGGTTGTGTGTAACACCCAGTTCCTGGTACGTATTTAAATTCATGTAATGTTGTAATTTACTCTGGGACTCGGCGAGTTGGAGGCCCAACTCGTCGAGTAGACTCGACATTATGCGGGGGTTTTAATGATCTACTCAACGAGTCGGGAGACCGACTCGGCGAGTAGGAGCTGTCTGGACAAAACCCTAATATTTAGGTTTTGCACCCTATTTAAAAGCTTTATCTCGTCCCAAACCAGCCTCCATCACCCTTCCAACTCAGAGAAACCCTAGATTGAAACCCGAAGCCCTTATTGAGTGTTCTTGATCCTTTTGGTGCTTTTTGTGTGTGTTTGAAGTTGGAGAAGAAGAAGGAAGCTTGGAAGTTCAAGTAGAAGCAAGGAGATCCAGAAGTTTTACTTCATTCTCAGATCATTCAAGGTAAAAAGTTGGAACTTTGACCATCTATCTCTTAGATTTTGATTTGGGGCTATTTCTACCATTTTTATGAGTATAGAGAAGCAAAAGTCGGATTTTATGGGTGTGCTTGGAGTTCCACTTCGGATCTGGGGCTATTGGGGGTCTTTATGGCATAAAGGTGCCAACTTTGTTGCCATCAACACACCATGCATCTTGTAGACCTTCTTTTATGCATTTTGGAGCCAAAAACCCTATGCATGGACATCAAGTTCGTAGCTTTACGTATGAAATGGACCCTAGGAAGTTAGATCTATGGTTTTGATGCATTAAGACCCATTATAATCGACTGTATAGTTTTGGACTAGGAGGGAATCGGCGAGTCGGGACGAATTTTTACCCAAACGTCTTCTGGAAATGGTTTTGATTGAGTGGAAGGAACACTTAGCCTGCTAGGGGGTTTGTTTTGGACCTGGAAATCATAGGACTCGACGAGTGGATGAACAGACTCAGCGAGTTCAAGGAAATGTCCCAACCACATGAAGACGGACTCGACGAGTTCAATGAGAACTCAGCGAGTCGTAGACTGAACGTATTCATATGGATGAAGATGAACTCGACGAGTTCAAGGATAAACTCGGCGAGTCAGTTGAAGATAGTCAGGTGTGTTGTTGAAGGCGAACTCGTCGAGCTCTTGCTAGACTTGATGAGTAAGGACGAGATTATGGCAGTAGGTGACCATCGGGACTCAGTGAGTTGGCGGACCAACTCGGCGAGTTGAGTCAACCAAATGTTGACTTTTACCAAAGGATTGACCATTGATCAAGGTGTTGACCTTGACCTTGTCTTGGACTTGAGTTGGCCCTTGTAAGGGTTACGAGTATGAATCGAAAAGTTAGAAAAGTTGTTGTGTAGGGATTGAGGATTCGAGGAGAGTTGGTTTTCATACCGACACCAGTGCAGAAACTACACAACTTTGAGGTGAGTTTTCTCCTAGTAGGAGTGGGTCTACGACCACAATGCTGACCCATGAGTAAGAGTGTTAGATAGATGATTGTCTTTGTGGTAATCATCTAGTGTTAATATGAGACATGATTACTGTTCCTGATATGATTATTGTGCTTGTTATGTTTACTGTGCTTGGTATGTCTTAGCAGTAGTAAGAGGTGAAGTAGTCCCTGATTACCGGTTGAAAGATACCGAAGGGGAAGGTTTCTCCCAGTTACCGGTTGAAAGATACCGAAGGGGAGGTTAGTTCCTGGTTACCGGTTGAAAGATACCGAGGAGGATCCCAACTCCTGGCTATGCCTGACAGTTACCGATTGAAAGATACCAAAGATTATGTATTATTTGGTATGGGTATGATGGGGGAACTCACTAAGCTTTGTGCTTACAGTTTTTAGTTTTGGTTTCAGGTACCTCTTCATCTAAAGGGAAGGAGCCGGCGGGGTAGCATCGCATCACACATTCACACATGATATTTCTCATTTGAGAAAACTGGGATTGTATTATGATATTATACTATTTGATCATATGGTTTTGAGACTTGTGATTTATGACTTTATGATTGAAATGATATCAATGCTGTTTTCCCTTAACTATTTTTACAAGTAATAAACTCTAAAAAAATGGGTCTCAATTTTGGGATGTTACAAGTTGGTATCAGAGCCTTGGTTTGAGGGATTCAGGCACACCTTCGAGGGTGTCTGGACTCTACTCGAGGGCTTGAAAGATTTTTACAAGAAAAAAAAATGTTTTCTAAAATTTAAAAATAAGGAGTTTTGAGAAAGAAAAAGGTGTGTGATGTGTGCGACCGGCCGAGCTCAAGTAAGTTTTTCCCCAAGATACCCATACATGATATGTTATGTTATATGATATGATTATGAGAGCTGCATGCTAGACTAGGACTAAGGATCTAGGGAGGATGCCTTGTATGCCTGTTATGTGATTATGAGAACTGCCTGCTAGACTAGGGCTATGGATCTAGGGAGGATGCCTTGTATGTATGTTATGTGATTATGAGAACTGCATGCTAGATTAGGGCTAAGGTGATGGGTTTTGAGCATTCTAACACCCCTAAGTGTACATGCAAACCTAGAAAACCTTGGATCTATGTTTGTCTAAAATACATGTAAAATATGATTTCCAAGGTTCGTAATCCTATCTACCATACATGGGGAACTTTTAATCTAAAATATGGCTAGAATTACATACCTTGTAGTTGATTTGATTCCTTGAAAACCTTGAGAGCCTAGCACCCCAAGTGTGATGCCTCAAATGCTTCACACAGCACCAAATGCTTTTGGAATGACTTTTGAGAGAATGCAAACACTCTAAAAATCGGCCTAGCCCTCTCTTGTACTTGTTGTAGTTGATTTTGGTGGAGAAGGTGTTACTTATATAGTGTGTCACATCTAGGGTTACACCATGTAAACCCTAATGTCTCATGACTCTTCATTTCCATGACCCATGGGTTTGTAACTCCCATGGAGCATCCTATGGGTTTAACCCAACTTGATAATCCATGGAGCCTTTTAGCCCACCATACAAGTTATGGATGATTTACATAATCAACCCATATATTTAACTAGTTATCTTTTGATTACTTAATTAATTCCAAATTAATTCTTGATCAATACTAATTAAATAGTACTATTAATATATTAGAACTTATAATATATTAATAAACCACAAGTATTATTTCTCTCATTTAGTCTATCAAAATGCATGATGCGATGCAACCCAAATGGACCATGCCAGGTCGGGTCAAGTACATACCAGAAATAATTATGGACTTAGACACCTTATCCATCAGTCTCCCACTTGGATAAGTCTAATAACTATAACTGCAAGTATGACTTCAAGAACCGATCAGCAATCGTAGCTCTTTCAAGGTCTCTCGGAATTGAGAAGATGATGATGTGCCATTTAAGATAAGTGATCATATAATCCTTTGTTCTAGATATCAGCCGGACAAATACATGGAACAATGTATTACTTATTGTCCAGCAGTTTGTTTCCCGATTTCCGATTTGTTTGACATAGAACTAAATTGAACACATCAATTTGGTTCTGACCGGGCCCGATACATAGGTCAAAACAAAATCATCGAGGGGCCCAGATATCGCTTCTAAACCAAGAAGGAACAGATAAACTTTGACTCATATGCTTATTCTACTACTTGTTGAATCAAACACAAAAGTAGGTTTTATAACATCAAGTTACCAATGCAGTTTCGTACAATCAATGCATAACCAACTCATAGGCAACAAGTCATATCTCTAGGTTTGAAGACTTATATGATATTACCATCTCACAATCACTCGAGATAAATTCCATGAAGTGATACCAGTGAGCGTGGGTTGAGTCCAATGCTCAGAACTTATGAACACTCGTGATTTTTGTAGCCATGTCCAACAACTTAGACCTTTGCAACCATCTCATGACAGTCTTGATTCATATGTACTTCCAACATATGACCGACTATGGAGATTCGAATAATATGATATACCAAACATAATTATTCTGGAAGTCAAAACATGCGAAAGAAATATAGTAAACGATTGACAATAGATAGCAACACTTTACTCATAAATAAACACAACTTTTATTCATCATCAAATGTCAATTATAATTTACACATTTCAAAATTATCTAACTACTAAAACTAATATCATCCTTCAGCCCTATGCTCTGAGCATGCTGGATATGCTTAGCCCGAGTCAGTCCCTTCGTGAGGGGATCTGCTGGGTTCTCATCTGATGATACCCTCTTTGCCATGAGGAGTCCTTCTTCTATTCGATGTCTGATGAAATGGTATTTTCTGTCAATGTGTCTAGATCTCCCGTGAACCCTTGGTTCCTTGGCTAAGGCAACTGCACTTTCACTATCACAGAAAATTTCCATTGGCTCTTTTATAGCTGGTACAACTCCAAGGTCTCCAATGAAGTTCTTCAGCCATATCGCCTCCTTTGCTGCCTCGCTTGCTGCTATATACTCTGATTCGCAAGTTGAATCAACCACTGTCTCTTGCTTGGAACTCTTCCAAGTAATTGCTCCTCCGTTTAAGGTAAAGACCCAGCCTGACTGAGAGCGAAAATTATCCCTATCAGTCTGAAAGCGAGCATCACTATACCCTACAACTCTTAAGTCATCACTCCCACCGAGGGTAAGGTCCCAGTCCTCAGTCCTCCGTAGGTACTTGAGGATATTCTTTACCGCGGTCCAATGAGCCTTGCCAGGGTTCCCCTAGTGTCCAATGAACCGATCAGCAATCCTAGCTCTTTCCGCGTAACTGTTAGGTTCATCCAGCCATGCTAGTGTCTCATCACTAATAAGTGTATCACCTTCCACAGTAATATGGAATCCATAGTAATGCTCAGGTGCATTCCTAACTCTTGTGGAACGCCTCAGAGGTACAGACTCGTCAATTGGCTCAACAGGAGTTTCCTCCTCAAGTTGAGTGCTAGGGTTTGAGGTTCCTTCACCACTTGAATCTTGAATTTATTCAAGGTCAACTTACCTCCCACTATTTTCTTGGCTTATGAACTATCTTTCTCGAAAGAAAGCCCTCCTAGCTACAAAGACCACATTCTTACTAGGTTTGTAGAAGAGGTAACCAAAGGAATTCTGTGGGTAGCCGATGAAAATATACCTCTCACTTCGAGGTTCAAGCTTATCATGAGTCTCGCGTCTCACGAAAGCCTCGCAACCCCAAATATTGATGTGGTCTAGTTTGGGTACTTTACCAGTCCACATCTCATGAGGAGTCTTGACAACTTTCTTTGTAGGGACTAGATTAAGGATATGGGTAGCAGTCTCTAAGGCATACCCCCAAAATGAGATTGGTAGCGAAGCTCGACTCATCATGGAATGAACCATATCCAACAAGGTTTGATTACGCCTCTCAGCTACACCATTCAACTGCGGTGTCCTGGGAGGTGTTAATTGTGAGACAATCCCACATTCCCTAAGATATTTGACGAACTCTAAACTAAGATACTCACCACCTCGATCGGATCGAAGCATCTTAATGTTCCTGCCCAATTGATTCTCGACTTCCAGTTTAAATTCTTTAAACCTTTCAAAAGTTTCTGACTTATGCTTGATTAAGTAGACATATCCATATCTACTGTAATCATCTGTAAAAGTCAAATATTAACGATTAGCATCCCTTGTGACATGTTTGAAGGGTCCACACACATCCGTGTGTACAAGATCCAACAAACCTTCACCCCTCTCACAAGAACCAGTGAAGGGAGACTTTGTTATTTTTCCAAGTAAGCATGATTCGCAATTATCATCTGACTTTAGGTCAAATGATTCCAAGAATCCATCCTTTTGGAGTTAGCCTATGCGTTTCTTGCTTATATGTCCAAGACGACAATGCCATAATGATGCTTTATCCAAGTTATTTTCATTAACAGAATCAATACACAATACATTATTTCCTAAGTTATCTACAACAAATACAATTTCATACACACCATCACAAGGTAATGCTTTAAAATAAAGAACATTATTAAAGAAAGCATTAATCGAACCAACTTCATTATCAAATGAAAAGGTAAAACCTTGTTTATACAATGCATGAAAGGAAATAATATTTCTTGCCATTTCTAGCGAGTAACAACATTTATTCAAATCTAAACTAAACCCACTATGTAGCGATAAAGTATAAACTCTAATCTTGGTGATAGGTAAAGCTTTCCTATTCCCGATGATCAATTTTATTCTTCCATGCTCCACATTCTCACTTCTTCTTAGTCCTTGCAAATCAAAACAAATATGAATACCGCAACCGGTATCAAAGACCCAAGAGTTAGAATAGGGTGAGTTATTAGATAAGATAGTGTAAATACCTGCATGGTTGGGTTTAACTTTCCCATCCTTCACATCTTGCTGGTACTTTGGGTAGTTCTGCTTCCAGTGCGACTTTTCATGGCAATAGAAACATTCAGCCTCTTTTGGGTCAGAAGAAGGAGTGACGAAACCTTTCTTGGTTCCACTTGAAGAAGAGCCATCAAGGGTCCTAGCATTGGTACCCTTCGAAGACCTCTTCCTCTTCTTCCCTCTATCTTTCCCGATTGCCAAGACAGGGGCGGAGTTTGGAGTAGGAGTGTTAACAACCGACTTACCTTTAAGACTTGTTTCTGCGGTCTTTAGGAGTCCCTGAAGTTTGCCGAGTGTGACTTCTTCCTTATTCATGTGGTATGTCATGCAGAATTGATCATAGCAAGAGGGTAAGGATTGCAAAATGATATCTATTGCAAGCTCCTCAGGGAAGTTCACATTAAGCTTCAGCAAACGATCCACATAACTTTGCAATTTCTGCATGTGGCTCGTGACGGAGTCTCCGTCCTTCATCTTGGTTGTTATCATGGAGCAGATTATTTCATACCGCTCTTGACGAGCACTCTGATGGTATCTTTCCATCATATCTTGGTGCATCTCAAAAGGGTAGTAGTCCTCATAGTACTTCTGGAGTTCAGCTGTCATAGTGGCCATCATGATGCATGCCACTTTGGTGGCATCTCTTTCATGAGTCCAGAAGTCAGCGATCTCTTGTGGAGTAGCAGTGGACTCATCAATCTCCTTTAACTCCTTATTGAGGACATATTCCTTGTCCTCGTAAAGAGTCACCATCCTGATGTTCCGGATCCAATCCATAAAGTTGGAACCATCGAAGATGACCCTCCCACATAGGTTCATGAGGGAAAAGGAGCCGGTAGGGTTTGAGCCAGAAGCAGTGTTGTTGGAAGACATCTGAAAAGAAGAGAACAAGTTTAGTTTAGATATTAAGAGAGTCCTTAATAAAACACCCAAATGTAATATTAAGGCTAGGATCCAATCACAATATATTATAACTTAGAAGAGGTATGCCGTAATATAAGCTATAACATATTTGAGAGGTAGGTGAATGACGATTCACCAATTTCCACCATGAAAAACGAAATATAAATATTAGGTTTATTTAATTGGTTCTTAGAAATTCCTAGATTCTTTTGAGATTCAATGAAATTTTCAAAGACATGTTTCAATCTCGAGTGTGCCCTCCAAGTTTTGTGACTGGGATACCGAGGATCACAAAACGAGGTGTAAAGTAACTATGCAAATCACTTGGTACCTTTAAAGTTCATCACTCAATCGATGTACCAGTTAACCACACACGCTCCACCGATACTATGATAAACCTTAAGTCACCCTTTACCTACCTTGTTAAGTCCAAGTTAGTGTGCAGGTTAACCACACACGCTCCACCAACGACTTAAACAAAGTGTAAAGTATAATTTCATGAATTAGCACCTTATTCACATTTTCCTAAAGTAACTAAGATTGGGAATTTAATAAAACATTTTAGTTACTTTTGATGGGTTTTGGTCCTAAGAACATCCTATGTGCTCATACAAACCCTAATGCTTGGATCTAGGTTTCTCTATTGTACATGCAAGTTATCCAAGACTATAAACCCTAATTCTAGCATTCAAGTAATCATATTAGCATGAGAATAGGTTTAAGATGTTACGTTGATTGTTATATAGCAATAACAATCCCAATTCTCCTTGTATTGACTTTAGAAAGCTTAGAGTCACAAATGTCACTCCTCTAATGGTTCACAAACACCATAAGCAAGAGGATGAAGAGGAGAGAGGATGGAGGCTGCCCTAAAACGTGTGAAACCCTAGAAGGATGCTTGTCCACATTTTTGAGCCTTAAGGGTTCTATATATAGTGAGGCTATTAGGGTTATCTAACAAGGAAACCCTAATTTGGATGCTTAAGCCCTGAGCAACCCATGGACTCCTTTCCTTAAAGCCTTGGACGATTTCTTATGGGCTTCCCATAGAATTCATCCACTCCTTAATATAAGGCAATCCATGGCCCAATTGCAATTATCTTATAATTACAATTCCAGTCGCTTAAGTTTAATTAATTTCTTTTCGTCACAAAACTAATTACCAATTAATTATTGACTAATATTAATTAAACAATATGATTTCTCCTTTAATATATTATTCCCATAATATATTAATAAATCATATTTAATCCTTTCTCTCCATAATTCATCCTATCAAGTTGCTTTGGTGAAGGCAACCCAAAAGGACCATGCACCGTCGGGTTAAGTACATACCAAAATAGTTATGGACTTAGACACTAATCTAACAACTTTATAATATTCATCATACTTTTAATGATCATGAATTAAAACACATAACTTGAGGACATTTTAGTTACTTTATAATATTCATCATACTTTATAATATTCATCATACTTTTGGTTATCCATAACTTGAGGACAAGTTATGGACTCCATTAAAACACATAAAGATCATGAATTAAACATTTAAACAAGTAATTCCTATGATCTATCAAAAACTCATAAGAACATGAATATTCATATCAAAGCTTCAAGAACATATGAACACATATAATCATGAAAAATTGATATTATCCATTGTAAATGGATTAGAACAATCATTACACCATCTAAAATAGGTTTTACAACACCAAAACAGTTTAGGGTAATGTTTCTAGTCCATTTATAGCAGCAAAGCTCCAAAAACTGCTCACTGGATGACAAACTCGTCGAGTTCATCAGGGAAATCGTCGAGTTCATGCAATAACACATAAACTCGATGAGTTTTTGGCCGGAACTCGTCGAGTTTTCTTGTCTGGATAGTTTTTGGCTTTTGAAAAACAAGTTTGCATCAAGTTTTTAACAAAAAAGCCTAGGCTCTGATACCACTGATGGGTTTTGAGCATTCTAACACCCCTAAGTGTACATGCAACCCTAGAAAACCTTGGATCTATGTTTGTCTAAAATACATGCAAAATATGATTTCCAAGGTTCATAATCGTATCTAGCATACATGGGGAACTTTTAATCTAAAAGTTGGCTAGAATTACATACCTTGTAGTTGATTTGATTCCTTGAAAACCTTGAGAGCCTAGCACCCCAAGTGTGATGCCTCAAATGCTTCACACAACACCAAATGCTTTTGGAATGAATTTTGAGAGAATGCAAAGACTCTAAAAATCGGTCTAGCCCTCTCTTGTACTTGTTATAGCCAATTTTGGTGGAGAAGGTGTTACTTATATAGTGTGTCACATCTAGGGTTACACCATGTAAACCCTAATGTGTCATGACTCTTCATTTCCATGACCCATGGGTTTGTAACTCCCATGGAGCATCCTATGGGTTTAACCCAACTTGATAATCCATGGAGCCTTTTAGCCCACCATACAAGTTATGGATGATTTACATAATCAACCCATATCTTTAATTAGTTATCTTTTGCTCACTTAATTAATTCTAAATTAATTATTGATCAATACTAATTAAATAATACTATTAATATATTAGAACTTATAATATATTAATAAAGCACAAGTGTTATTTCTCTCTTTTAGTCTATCCAAATGCATGATGCCATGTAACCCAAATGGACCATGCCGGGTCAGGTCAAGTACATACCAGAAATAGTTATGGACTTAGACACCTAATCCAACATAAGGATCTAGGAAGGATGCCTTATATGCCTATGGTATGAGCTTATTGAGCTATATGCTATGGCTGGTTAGTCAACAGTAGGCTAGCCTGATTAGTTTTTGCTTGGTTATGGTTACTCAATGCCCGAATGTTGCTTGCTTTGTGCTTATAGGGGTTCTAGCTAGCTTTAACTAACTAGTAAGCGAATATGTAATAGTATTCACAAGCTAGTTAAGGAAAGGTGGTAGGGACTGCTTGTGCAACTGATGGCAGAGAATGGGTTAGAGAGTGCCCTAGGACAAGCCTAGGACGATATTAGCTTGGAAAGTAGTATTAGTATAAGGGACTTGGTGAAGTCGAAGCCATCCCTGAGGAAAGTACGAATTATGTGGAAGGTAGTGGGGGCCCGTACTACTGGAAGCAGAGGATCCATACTTGAATCAAGGTGGGATAAGAAAGAACTAGGGAACTTGGAGAGTGTGTGAGACTTCTCGAGAGTATGTATGATCCTGATGTTTATGCGTTTTATTTCAGTATGGCGATTACACGACATGGAGCAGGAGGTTCAGGGTTTTGATTAGGATTAGGATCAGGATCGGGTGGAGGATCCGAGCAGGTTGATGACGGGCTACGCGATCTCATCGGGTCTGAGATCACGAGAGGTATCCTTGAGGCGACCCCGGTTATTTCGGGTTGATTAAGGAGGGGATTATTGAGCTGATGGAGGATCGCCTTCAGACATTCAGGAGTGACTTGGCGTCCAGCCAGTCGGGTTAATGCACACTGTCCTTCAAGGACTTCAGGGGGAGTGGTGTGCCAGACTTTCACAGGGTGAAGGACCCCATTATGGCCAGGAGATGGATTGCAGACATCAAGTCTGCACAGTTGACAAGCTTCTTCCGGAGGGGTCGAAGGTCCGCTTTGATGCGGGTTGTTTGAGGGATCGAGCCAGAGATTGGTGGGAGTTAGTGGGTGATTTACTAGGGGCCCCAACCATTGAGGCTATGACTTGGTCAGATTTTGTGACCAGGTTTAGGGCTGAGTTTGCGCCGGTTGTGGAGCTTCAGCAGCTAGCCAGAGAGTTTCTTGATATGAGGTAGACTACTGAGATTGTAGCGGAGATCACCGCCAAGTTCCGGGAGAGGGCCTTGTTGGTAGCTCAGTACACAGGGGATGAGGAGATGAGGAAGACCCACTATCATGATATGTTGAGGGCTGACATTCGGAAACATGTCAGCTATTCTGCTTGCCCGACTCTGGATTCCATAATTTCCAGGGCGGGGGAGAGGGAGATTGATTTAGAGCACCTCAGGAAGAGGAAAGTAGAGATAGGACAGGTTGCTGGGGTTTCAGGGAAGAAACCCAAGGGATTCGACGCTAGGTCGAAGGGCCAATAGGGCCGGGATCGCTGTGGGAAATGCGGTAGGTCACATAAGGGAGTTTGTCGTACTGGGTCAGGATCAGGCTGCTATAAGTGTGACAAGACCGGGAATTTTGGCAGGGATTGTACTACTCTTGCCTCCACTGTTCAGATGTCAGACCTGATTTGCTTCCATTGCAATCAAAGGGGCCATAAAAAGGCCAACTGCCCCAGGTTGACAGCAGCAGCAGTGCCAATGGTGGCGCCAACTCCAGCGACTACATGGGTTACGAATGGCCGAAAGGTCAATTCAGAGGCTCTAGTGGTGAGGAGTCGAGCTTTCAAGTTGATAGCCAAGGAGGCACACGTCGTACTCGATGTGGTGATGGGTATGGTTTCTTCTCTCTAATTTTTATATATATATATATATATATATATATATATATATGTGTGTGTGTGTGTGTGTGTGTTTGTGTCGCTTGTGATATTAATGTATTATGCTATATGTTTTGTTTAGGATTGTTCCATGTGAAAGGTATACCGTTTCAGGTGTTGTTTGATTCGGGTGCTACCCAATCATTTGTCTCTCTTGCGCTTAACAAGAGGTTTCCTAAGTCTTCGGGTATGTTAGATTGCCCTCTAGAGGTCGATATTGTGGACGACCGATCAGTGTGAGCGTCAGATATTTTCAGAGATTGTGTTTTTAGGTTGTACGAGGAGCGCTACTTGGTAGATTTGGTTTCCATACCATTGCGGGGGAACAAGGTTATTATAGGGATGGATTTGTTGAGCCCTAATGGGGCAGTGATCGACTGTGCGTAACAGTTGGTTTGGATCAGGACCCCAGGTGGGGGAGAACTGGTGATTGAGGGCTAGAGGCCACAATGCAGACCGACTTTATGTTCAACAGTGATGGCTAGGCGCTACCTCCAGGAGGGTTGCGTAGGGTATGTCGCCTATGTTATGGATACCCGGGAGGTGGGTCAGGCGACGGTGAGTGATGTGCCAGTGGTACGAGAGTACACGGATGTATTTCTAGAGAAACTTCCTGGGATACCTCCGGAGAGGCAGGCGGAGTTTAGGATTGACCTGGTCCCTAGTGCGGCTCCGATTGCCAAGGCACCGTATTGGTTGGCTCCTCCTGAGACGTGGGAGTTGTCTACACAGCTGCATGAGCTGTTAGACAAAGGATTCATCAGACCGAGCAGTTCGCCTTGGGGAGCCCCGATACTGTTTGTGAAGAAGAAGGATGGGTCGCATCGAATGTGTATAGATTACCAGGATCTGAATAAGGTAATGGTGAAGAACTGTTACCCACTCCCGAGGATTGATGATCTCTTTGACCAGCTTCAGGGAGCATCTTGGTTCTCCAAGATTGATTTGCGTTAAGGATATCACCAGATGAGGTCCAGAGAGGAGGATGTGCAAAATAATACCTTTCGGACATGGTATGGTCACTATGAGTTTGTAGTGATGCTTTTCGGGCTCACCAATGCTCCAGTCGCGTTCTTGGATCTCATGAACCGTGTGTGCAGACTGATGTTAGATCGATCTGTGATAGTTTTCATTGATGACATCTTGGTCTATTCCAAGACTTGGGAGCAACATGAGGAGCACTTGCGGGAGGTGTTGGATACCCTGAGTAGGGAGAGCTTGTATGCCAAGTTCTTCAAGTGTGAGTTTTGGTTGCGCGAGGTGCAGTTTCTTGGGCACCTTGTCAACCAGAACCGGATTTCAGTTGACCCGGCCAAAGCGGAGGCCGTGATGAGGTGGGAGGTCCCGAGGTCTCCATCTGAGATTCAGAGCTTCCTGGGATCGATAGGTTATTATCGGAGATGCATTCAGGACTTCTCCAAGATGCCCGTGCCCTTGACCCGGTTAACAAGGAAAGTCGTGGTCTTTCGCTGGGGCCTTGAGCAGCAGGCCACATTCGAGATGTTGAGACAGTGGTTGTGTGAGGCGCCAATCTTATCCCTGCCAGAGGGTGTGGAGGATTTTGTGGTGTATGGCGATGCGTCCATCTCGGGTTTGGGCGCGATATTGATGCAGAGGGGGCATGTTATCGCCTACGCTTCGAGGCAGCTAAAGCCTCATGAGGCAAACTATCCGACACTTGAATTGGAGTTGGGGGCAGTTGTTTTTGCCCTCAAGATTTGGCGTCATTACCTCTATGGGGTCCGCTGTACTATTTACACAGACTATAAGAGTTTGAGGTACCTTATGGATCAGGAGAATTTGAACATGAGGCATCGTCGGTGGCTTGATGTGGTGAAGTATTACGATTGTGAGATCCTCTACCACCCAGGGAAGGCCAATGTCGTGGCCAATGCACTTAGCTACAAGGCATCGCCGATTAGAGACATCTGTATGAGGATGACCGTGGTGACTCCCCTGTTGGAGCGGATTCGAGAGGCCCAACAGGAGGCTATGAAGGAGGAACATCATAAGAGTGAGCGTATTGTGGGCCAGGATTCCTCCTTCGATTATGATAGCCGTGGATTTGTTGACTCTACACCGTAGAGTGTGGGTTCCATAACATGGAGGTGTGCACCAGGTCTTGATGGAGGTGGCACATAAATCCAGGTTTTCTATCCATCCCGGGGCGACGAAGATGTACAGGGATCTTCGTCTTGATTATTGGTGGCCCTGCATGAAGAGGGATGTAGCTTGGTTCGTTGAGAGATGCCTGACCTACAGGAAGGTCAAGGCCGAGCCCCAGAGGCCTCACGACAAGACCCAGCCATTGGATATTTTGTTGTGGAAATGGGAAGATATCGCTATGGATTTCATCACAAAGCTTCCCAGGACCGCGCGGGGAGTGGATTCGATTTGGGTCATTATGGATCCGTTAACTAAGAGCTCTTATTTCATTCTGATTCAGGAGAGCATTTCGGCCGAGAAGTTGGCCGAAATCTATATCAGAGAGGTAGTGGCTCGGCATGGGGTGCCAGTTTCGGTGATTTCCAACAGGGATGTGTGGTTCACTTTTAGGTTCTGGAAGAAGTTTCATGACGAGCTGGGTACTCGTCTGCAGTTTAACACCGCTTTTCACCCGCTGACGGATGATCAGCGTGAGCGGACCATCCAGACTCTGGAGGATATGCTACGGGCATGTGTTTTAGACTTTGGAGGTAGTTGGGATACTTACCTTCCTTTGGCTGAGTTTTCCTATAATAACAGCTATCATGCGAGTATTGACCGTCCTCCATTTGAGATGTTGTACAGGAGGAAGTGTAGGACCCCGATATGCTGGGGTGAGGTTGGCCAGAGGGTCATGGGGAGTACCGAAGTGTTACTAAAAACTACAGAGAGAATCCAACAGGTGCGAAGCATGCTTCAGACCGCTTAGAGTCGGAAGAAGAGTTATGCCGACAGGCGTCGTTCAGACCTGGAGTTCCAGGACGGGGATATGGAGCTCCTGAAGGTGTCGCCTTGGAAGGACTTCATTGGGTTCAGGAAGCAGGGAAATCTGGGCCCCAGGTACATTGGACCTTTCAGGGTTACATACCGGGTAGGAAAGGTGGCGTATAGGCTGGATCTGCCAGCCGAACTTAGTCAAATTCATAGAAATTTTCACGTCTCCCAATTACGTATGTAACGCCCAATTTCTGGTATGTAAATTTAATTAAAGTATCTCCATTTGTTAAGGGGTACGCGATGAGTTTGTACCCCGACTCGTTGAGTAGAAGCGGGATGAGCTCGCGATTTGAGTTGGCTACTCGGCGAGTCCATATGTTGTACCCTATTTAAAGGGTATGTACCCTATTTAAACGTCATTATAGCCTCCCACCCCAGCCTCCAGCACCTTTAGACCATTTCCCCTGTAAAGCCTAGCCCCCATTGTTGAGCTTGAGTGTGTTTGTGCTAGTTTGGAAGTTTTGGAAGACAAGGAAGGAAAGAAGGTCCATACAAGAGAACGGAGATCCAAGAGTTAGCTTCCATCTGTTTCTCATTCAGGTAATAAAGTTATTACCTTGTGCATTCCTCCATTAAACCCACTTTTATGCTTGTTATGTCTCTTTTGGAGCCTTATATGATTCAAAACTTGAGATATGGACTCTCCTTTGGATGGAAACCTTAGATATGGACGTTATTGAACTCCAGGAGCTCATTATAGCCACCTTTATGCAATCATGGCCTTGTTCCAAACCCTAAGTGCTTAGTATTTGATGATTTTGGGTATTTTAGCCTTATACCCTTGTACATGCACATAAAGTCGGAAACTTTACGTGTAAAACCAGTCCTAGAAGCTCAGATCTATGATTTGGAAGCACTGAAATCGATTAGAATCGACTGTATAGTAATAGCATGCTTTAAACTCGACGAGTTGTTCATACGGCTCGGCGAGCCACAGAGTGGACGTGTCCATATGATGCAGGAGAACTCGACGAGTTGTTCATACAACTCGACGAGTCAGATGAAGTTAGACTCGATGTTAGTATCGAAAAAGAACTCGTCGAGTCTTTGCCAAACTCGACGAGTAGAAGCAAGTAGAGGACTAGAATGGATGATAGGGACTCGGTGAGTTGGCAGCCCAACTCAGCGAGTCCGGTCAACTGGAAGTTGAATTTGACCAGGAAGTTGACTTGACCTGGGGTAAATAGTCATTTTACCCTGAGAACAGTTATCAGTATTTGATTAGTGTTTATGGGATTGTAGACGGGGAGTTCCGGAGCAGCAGTCAGGCAGTTTCAGATTTAGCATCTTGGCAGCCAACGTTATGAGTTGAGTTTCCTTCTAGTAGGAACGGGTCTACGAACACAATGTTGGCCCGTCTAGTTAGCAGTAGTTCCGTACTTTGGTCCGATGCAATAGTTCAGGGTGCTTGATGTCTTTGTGATTCAAGGCTGTCTTTGTGTTATGTGTTCCGGATTTGGGTCCGATGCAGTATGCAGTATATGTGTTTACGCTATTAGTTATGATTATGCTATGCTATGTTCAGTCAGTTTCCAAACTTCGGTCCGATGCTGAGGGCAAGACCCTAGTTAGTTCCAGACTTCGGTCCGATGCAGAGGGCAAGGCCCTAGTTAGTTCCGGACTTCGGTCCGATGCAGTTTCCGGACTTCGGTCCAATGCAGTGGGCAAGGCCCAATATGTGTTTATATGTTGTTGTATGGTATGTGGTAGTTTGGGGGAGCTCACTAAGCTTCATGCTTACAGTTTCAGTTTTGGTTTCAGGTACTTCCGCTAGCAAAGGGAAGAGCTCGGGTTGATGGCATCGCATCCACCACAACTTCAGTTTTATCCTGGGAGTTTTATTCGGATATTTTGTTATGATTGATACAGTTTTGTTTTGACACAGTTACTATGACTTTTGAGTACTCATTCCATGGTTCTTATTATATATGGCATTGGATGATGTGATTTTTAGTAATATTAAAACAAAAATTTTTGGGTAGTATTTTGGGTCGTTACAAGTTGGTATCAGAGCCTTGGTTTGAGGGATTCGGACATACTTTCGAGTGTGTCTGAACTCAAACTAAGGAAATGGTGAAAGATTTTTTTTAAAAGAGAAACGTTTTCGAAAAGAACTTAGATAGAAAAAGAGTTTTCTTAGAAAGGGGTGTGGTGCATGTGATCAACCAAGCTCAAGTAAGTACTCCCAAATTACCCATACAAGATATGTTATGATTATCAGTTTCAGTTTCATTAGAACAACATGCTAGAATAGGACTAAAGATCTAGGAGGATGCCTTATGTGCCTGCTATATGTGTTTTAGCTTTATGAGAATTGCATGCTAGTATTGAGTAGACAGTAGTAGGATAGCTTGGTTAGGTTATGCCTGATAGTATGAGCTTAGCATTGTATGCTAGTGCAGATTAGTCAGTATGATAACCGGAGTGGTATATGCGTGATTATGTACTCAATGCCCGAATGCTGCTTGCTTTGTGCTTTTAGGAGTTCAAGTTGTCTTTCACTAACTAGTAAACGAGTATGTTAAGTTACATATTGCAAGGACTAAATAATTTCAGAAAGTTAGGTCTAGCTCTATTTCGCAGCTCTCGTTTGAGTCCAACCGTTATAGGGTAGGATCTCTCATTCGAAGAATTATCTAGTCTGAGTGATATGTAATAGTATTCGCGAGCTAGTTAGGGGAAGAAAGTGGGGATTTCTTATGCAGATGATGGCGGAGAGTGGGTTGATGATTACCCTAGGGCAAGCCTAGGATGAGATTAGCATGAGATCTGCAGTGGTAGTAGAAGGGACTTGGTGGAGTCGAGGCAGTTCTTGGGGAAGGTACAAATAGATGTGGAAGGTAGTAGCGGACCATACTACTGAAAGCAGAGGATCTGTACTCGAATCAAGGAAGGCCAAGGCGAAACCAGGAAACTTATAGTAATTGTGATCCCTCGAGATATATCAGTGTTGCTGACGTTGTCGCTATGTGTTTCAGAATGGTGGTTTTACGCCCTACACTAGCAGTCGGCAGTTCAGGTGCCGGTGAGGGATCAGGACCAGGCTCGGGAGTCGAGCATTTGGATGATCAAACTAGGGAGTTTCTCTCTTCATAGATTACTCGCATCATACTCGAGCAGACTCCTGTGATCTTTGGTTTGATCAAGGAGGGTATTTTGGAGCTGATGGATGAGAGGTTGAGCACCTTTCGTACTGAGGTGGCGACCATGATGGGGTCACGCACGCTCACCTTCAGGGAGTTCAGAGCCTGTGGAGCTCCTGACTATCATGGGGCTCAGGACCCCATAGCGAGTACCAGGTGGTTGGCGGATGTCGCCAATGCTTTCCGCACCATCAGATGTCCCTAGGGGGATAAGGTCAGACTAGCATCCTGTTTTCTGAAGGACAGGGGACGAGATTGGTGGGAGGAGATTGGGCATGTCATCGGGGATGACACAGAACTTGATGTGATGACTTGGTCTGATTTTACTACTAGGTTCAGAGCCGATTTTGCATGGTTATCGAGGTGCAACAGTTAGCCAGGGAGTTTCAGGATCTCACCCAGACTACAGAGACAGTGGCGGAGATTACCACCAAGTTCAGGGAGAGGGCTCTTCTCGTTCCTCAGTACGTAGCTGATGAGGAAATGAAGAAGGCCGTTATCATGAGATGTTGTGGAGTGATATCTGCCAATTTGTGAGCTGGTCCAGCTGTAAAACGTTGGATGACATGATTGCTAGGGCCCGTGAGAGAGAGATTGATCTAGAGATGGAGAAGAAGAGGGAAGCCAGAGGCGGTATCTGGCACTGGGAGTTCGAGCAAGAAGCCCAAGGTATCAGATCACAGATCTAGAGGTCAGCAGAGCCACGGTCGGTGTGGTAAGTGTGGGAGATTGCACGATGGGGGTGTGCAAGGCAGGGAGTCCCGATTGCTACAAGTGCGGCCGGATCGGGCATATGAGCATAGATTGTATAGCTACTCCCACCGTTACCACGATATCTGATCTAATTTGCTTCCATTGCAATCAGAAGGGACATAAAAAGTCCCAGTGTTCGAGTTTGCCAGCAGCAGCAGCAGCAGGGAAGGTGGCAGCACCTGCCCCTGCAACATTGAGGATTACAGACAGCCGTGAGGGCCGAAGTGAGGCGACAGCGGCGAAGAGTCGAGCTTTTCAGATGACAGCAGAGGAGGCGCGAACGAATCCTGATGTGGTGACGGGTGTGTATCTTCCCTTCATCTCTTTATTAATGTTGATTGTTTCTTATGGTTATATGTTTTTAAATAGGTTCATTCTTAGTGAACGACATATCAGCTATAGTATTGTTTGATTCGGGGGCTACCCGATCATTTGTTTCACTTGCGCTTAGCAAGAGGTTCAGCGGAGCTCCGAGGGAGCTAGACTGTCCACTTGAGGTTGAGATAGCTGATGACAGGACCGTCAGGGTCGCGAGAGTACATAGGGCTTGTTCGTTGTAGTTATTTGATGAGCAGTTTTCAGTGGACTTGGTTCCCATTCCTCTGAGAAGGAATAAGATCATAGTGGGTATGGATTGGCTGAGCCCCAACGGGGCAGTGATTGATTGTGAGCTATAGTTATTGAGGGTCCGCACCCCTGGTGGGGGAGAGTTAGTGATTAAGGCGAGAGGCCATATCACAGACCGATTCTTTGCTCGACAGTGAGAGCTCGACGTTACTTCCAGCGGGGTTGCGCGGAGTACGTCGCCTATGTTTTGGATGCCCGGGAGAAGGCCAAGGCGACTGTTGTCGATGTACCAGTGGTACGTGAGTACCCGGATGTATTCCCAGAGGATCTGCCTGGGATACCTCTGAAGAGACTGGTTGAGTTTCGGATTGACCTGGTTCCAGGTGCGGCTCCGATAGCCAAGGCGCCGTATCGGTTGGCTCCTCCAGAGATGTAGGAGTTGTCTACGCAGCTGCAGGAGTTGCTAGACAAGGGTTTCATCAGACCGAGTAGTTCACCATGGGGAGCTCCGATCCTGTTTGTGAACAAGAAAGATGGGTCGCACCGTATGTGTATAGATTACCAGGAGTTAAACAAGGTAACGGTGAAGAACCGTTACCCACTCCCAAGGATAAATGATTTGTTCAATCAGCTTCAGGGAGCATCTTGGTTTTCCAAGATTGATCTGCGCTCTGGGTATCATTGGATGTGGGTTAGAGGTGAGGATGTTTAGAAGACAGGTTTTAGGACCCGTTATGGTCATTATGAGTTTGTGGTGATGCCGTTTGGGCTCACCAACGCTCCAGCCGCATTCATGGACCTCATGAACCGCATATGAAGGCCGATGCTGGATCGGTCTGTGATAGTGTTCATTGACGATATCTTGGTTTATTCCAAGACTCAGGAGCAGCATGATGAGCACCTGAGGGAGGTGCTAGAGACTTTAAGGAGGGAGATACTTTTCACGAAGTTCTCCAAGTGCGAGTTCTGGTTGCGCAAGGTGCAGTTCCTTGGACACCTCGTCAACCAGATGGGGATATTGGTGGATCCGGCCAAGATAGAGGCCGTGATGCAGTGCGAGGTCCCAAGGTCTCCATCTGAGATTCGGAGCTTCCTACGGTTAGCAGGGTACTACAGGAGATTCATCCAGGACTTCTCCAAGATAGCAGTTCCACTTACCCGACTGACTAGGAAGTCAGTGGTGTTTTGCTGGGGGCTTAAGCAGCAGGCAACATTTGAGACCCCAAGACAGCGATTGTGCGAGGCATCGATTCTTACCCTGCCAGAAGGAGTGGATGAATTTGTAGTCTATTGTGATGCTTCGGTCACAGGGATGGGAGCAGTGTTGATGCAGCGAGGGCATGTGATAGCTTATGCCTCTAGACAGTTGAAGCCTCATGAGGCTAACTATCCGACGTACGATTTAGAGCTCGGGGCAGTGGTGTTTTCCCTCAAGATTTGGAGACATTACCTCTATGGGGTCCGCTGTACCATTTACACGGATCACAAGAGTCTAAGGTACCTCATGGACCAGCCGAATTTTAACATGAGGTAGCTTCGATGGTTAGATGTGGTAAAGGACTATGATTGTAAGATCCTTTATCATCCCGGCAAGGCCAACGTTGTGGCCGACGCCCTGAGCCGCAAGCGATGGTGGCACCGATTAGAGATATATGTATGAGGATGTCGGTGATTACTCCTTTATTGGAGTAGATTAGAGAGGCATAGGCCGAGGGCCTGAGGGAGGAGAGGCAGAAGTGTGAGAGGATTGTGGGCCGAGTAGCTTCTTTCGACTATGACAACCGAGGATTGTTGACCCTTCATAGGAGAGTCTGGGTGCCGTATTGGGGAGGAGTATAGAAGGTGTTGATGGATGAGGCCCATAAGTCCCGGTTCTCCATCTATCCAGGGCGACAAAGATGTATAGAGATCTTCGACCCGGTTATTGGTGGCCCTGCATGAAGCGGGACGTAGCCTGGTACGTAGAGAGATGCCTGACCTGCAGGAAGGTCAAGGTAGAACACCAGAGACCCCATGACAAGATGCAGTCGTTAGACATTCTGGTGTGGAAATGGGAGGATATCACTATGGATTTCATCACTAAGCTTCCCACGACCGCACGTGGAGTTGACTCGATTTGGGTCATAGTGGATCGGCTGACCAAGAGCGTGCACTTCATACCGATTCAGGAGAGCATATCGGCCGAGAAGCTAGCCGATATTTATGTGCACAAGGTAGTGGCATGACATGGAGTGCCTATATCAGTAGTATCAAACTGAGACGTCTGTTTTACTTCCAGGTTTTGGAAGCGGTTTCATGACGAGATGGGGACTCGTCTTCATTTTAGCACCGATTTCCACCCCTAGAAGAACGGGCAGAGCGAGAGGACGATTCAGACTCTCGAGGACATGCTTCGGGCATGTGTCCTAGATTTTGGAGGCAGTTGGGATACGTATCTTCCTTTAGTGGAATTTTCGTGTAACAATAGTTACCACGCTAGTGATGAACGCCCTCCTTTCAAGACGCTCTACGGAAGGAAGTGTAGGACCCCGATTTGTTGGGGCGAGGTCGGTCAACGAGTCATCGGGAGTACTGAGGTGGTGCTCAAGACCACATAATTAATTCAACAGGTCTGTAGCAGATTGCAGACCACGTAGAGTCGACAGAAGAGTTACGCCGAAAGGAGGCGTTCGGACTTGGAGTTTCAGGTGAGCGATATGGTCCTTCTGAAGGTATCACCCTGGAAGGGTGTTATCAGGTTCCGGAAGAGGGGCAAGCTAGGCCCCAGTTTCAATGGTCCTTTTAGGGTTTTGGCTCGGGTGGGTTGGGTTGCTTATCGGTTGGATCTTCCAGCAGAGCTTAGCCAGATCCACAACACTTTCCATGTTTCTCAGTTGAGGAAGTGTTCGGTGGACGAGTCAGCAGTTGTACCCTTAGAGGATATTCAGGTTAATAGCAGCCTGAATTATATCGAGAGACCAGTTGAGATCTTAGATCGGAAAATGAAGACATTGAGGAACAAGGTGGTTCATTTAGTGAAGGTGCAGTGGCAGCACTGAAAGAGTTCAGAGTGGACGTGGGAGACCGAGGGGGAGATGAGGGAGCATTATCCTGAGTTATTTTCGGGTTCAGCGGCAGCAGACTTCGAGGACGAAGTCTAAGATAAGTCGGGGAGAGTTGTAACGCCTCATTTCTGGTATTTAAATTTAATTAAAGTATCTCGATTTCTTAAGAGGTACTCGACGAGTCTGTAGCCCGACTCGTCGAGTAGAAGCGAGATGAGCTCGCGATTTTAGTTGGCTACTCGACGAGTCCATATGTTGGGACTTGGCGAGTCTGCCTGTCTGGTGAAGCCCTAATTTCAAGGGTTTGTACCCTATTTAAACGTCATTATAGCCTCTCACCCTAGCCTCCAACACCTTTAGAGCATTTCCCCTGTAAACTCTAGCCCCCGTTGTTGAGCTTGAGTGTGTTTGTGCTAGTTTGGAAGTTTTGGAAGAGAAGGAAGGAAAGAAGGTCCATAGAAGAGAAAGGAGATCCAAGAGTTAGCTTCCATCTGTTTCTCATTCAGGTAATAAAGCTATTACCTTGTGTATTCCTCCATTAAACCCACTTTTATGCTTGTTATGTCTCTTTTGGAGCCTTATATGATTCAAAACTTGAGATATGGAATCTCCTTTGGATGGAAACCTTAGATATGGACGTTATTGAACTCCAGGAGCTCATTATAGCCACCTTTATGCAATTATGGCCTTGTTCCAAAACCTAAGTGCTTAGTATTTGATGATTTTGGGTATTTTAGCCTTATACCCTTGTGCATGCACGTAAATTTGGAAACTTTACGTGTAAAACCAGTCCTAGAAGCTCAGATCTATGATTTGGAAGCACTGAAATCGATTAGAATCGACTGTATAGTAATAGCATGCTTGAGACTCGACGAGTTGTTCATATGGCTCGGCGAGCCACAGACTGGACGTGTCCATATGATGAAGGAGAACTCGACGAGTTGTTCATACAACTCGGCGAGTCGGATGAAGTTAGACTCGATGTTAGTATCAAAGAAGAACTTGTCGAGTCTTTGCCAAAATCGACGAGTAGAAGCGAGTAAAGGACTAGAATAATTGATAGGGACTCGACGAGTTGGCGGCCCAACTCGGCGAGTCCGGTCAACTGGAAGTTGACTTTGACTAGGAAGTTGACTTGACCTGGGGTAAATAGTCATTTTACCCTGAGAACAGTTATCAGTATCTGATCTAGTGTTTATGGGATTGTAGCCGGGGAGTTCCGAAGCAGCAGTCAGGCAGTTTTAGATTTAGCATCTCGGCAGCCAGCGTTATGAATTGAGTTTCCTTCCAGTAGGAACGGGTCTACGACCACAATGTCGGCCCATCTAGTTAGCAGTAGTTCCGGACTTCGGTCCGATGTAGTAGTTCAGGGTGCTTGATGTCTTTGTGATTCAAGGCTGTCTTTGTGTTATGTGTTCCGGACTTGGGTCCGATGCAGTATGCAGTATATGTGTTTACACTAGTAGTTATGATTATGCTATGCTATGTTCAGTCAGTTTCCAGACTTCGGTCTGATGCTGAGGGCAAGGCCCTGGTTAGTTCCGGACTTCGGTCCGATGCAGAGGGAAAGACCCTGGTTATTTCTGGACTTCGGTCCAATGCAGTTTCCGGACTTCGGTCCGATGTAGAGGGCAAGGCCCTAGTTAGTTGCGGACTCCGGTTCGATGCAGTTTCCGGACTTTGGTCCGATGCAGTGGGCAAGGCCCAATATGTGTTTATATGTTGTTGTATGGTATGTGGTAGTTTGGGGGAGCTCACTAAGCTTCGTGCTTACTGTTTCAGTTTTGGTTTCAGGTACTTCCACTAGCAAAGGGAAGAGCTTGGGTTGATGGCATCGCATCCACCACAACTTCAGTTTTATCCTGGGAGTTTTACTCTGATATTTTGTTATGATTGATACAGTTTTGTTTTGACACAGTTACTATGACTTTTGAGTACTCATTCCATAGTTCTTATTATATATGACATTGGATGATGTGATTTTTAGTAATATTAAAACAAAAATTTGTGGGTAGTATTTTGGGTCGTTACAACGGAAGTGTCTAGTGGACGATTCGATAGTGGTGTCTTTTGAGGACATTCAGGTGGATGATAGCCTAAATTACATCGAGCGACTAGTGGCTATCCTCGACAAGAAGTCGAAGGATCTGAGGAACAAGAGGTTCGAATTGGTGAAGGTGCAATGGCAACACCGCAAGGGCTCGGAATGGACTTGGGAGCCGGAGGACGAGATGTGGGAGCACTACCCCGAGCTTTTTTAGGGCTCAGCAGCGGACTTCGAGGATGAAATATAAAGTAAGTGGGGGAGATTTGTAACACCCGGTTCCTGGTACATTTTTAAATTCAATTAATGTTGTAATTTACTCTGGGACTCGGCGATTTGGAGGCCCAACTCATCAAGTAGACTCGACATTATGCGGGAGTTTTAATGATCTACTTGACGAGTCAGGAGACCAACTCGGAGAGTAGGAGCTGTCTGGACAAAACCCTAACATTTAGGGTTTGCACCATATTTAAACACTTTATCTCATCCCAAACCAACCGCCATCACCCTCCCAACTCAGAGAAACCCAAGATTGAAACCCTAAACCCTTATTGAGTGTTCTTGAGCCTTTTGGGGCTTTTTGTGTGTGTTTGAAGTTGGAGAAGAAGAAGGAAGCTTGGAAGTTCATGTAGAAGCAAGGAGGTCCAAAAGGTTTACTTCATTCTCAGCTCATTCAAGGTAAAAAGCTGGAAGCTTGACCATCTATCTCTTTGATTTTGATTTGGGGCGATTTCTACACTTTTTATGAGTATAGAGAAGAAAAAATCGGATTTTGTGGGTGTGCTTGGAGTTGCACTTTGGATCTGGGGCTATTGGGGTCTTTATGGCATAAAGGTGCCAACTTTGTTGCCATAAACAACCCATGCATCTTGTAGACCTTTTTTTTATGGATTTTGGAGCTAAAAACCCCATGAATGGACATCAAGTTCATAGCTTTACGTATGAAATGGACCCTAGGAAGTCAGATCTATGGTTTTGATGCATTAAGACCCATTATGATCGACTATATACTTTTGGACTAGGAGGGACTCGACGAGTCGCTTGGGAGACTCGGCGTGTCGGAACTCATTTTTTCCCAAACTTCTTCTGGAAATGGTTTTGGTTGAATGGAAGGAACACTCAGCCTATTAAGGGGTTTGTCTTGGACCTGGAAATCATAAAACTCGGCGAGTGGATGAACAGACTCGGTGAGTTCAAGGAAATGTCCCAACCACATGAAGACAGACTCGAGGAGTTTAAGGAGAACTCGGCGAGTCATAGACTGAACATCTTCATATGGATAAAGATTAACTCGACAAGTTCAAGGAAAAACTCGACGATTCGGTTGAAGATAGTCAGATGTGTTGTTGAAGGCGTACTCGTCGAGCTCTTTCTAGACTCGACGAGTAAGGACGAGATTATGGCAATAGGTGAACATGGGGACTCGGCGAGTTGGCGGATCAACTCGGCGAGTCGAGTCAACCAGATGTTGACTTTGACCAGAGGATTGACCATCGATGAAGGTGTTGACCTTGACCTTGTATTGGATTTGAGTTGGGCCTTGTAAGGGTTACGAGTATGAATTTATAAGTTAGAAAAGTTGTTTTGTAGGGATTGAGGATTCGAGGAGAGTTGGTTTTCATACCAAGATCGGTGCAGACACTACACGACTTTGAGGTGAGTTTTCTCCTAGTAGGAGTGGGTCTACTGCCACAATGTCGACCCATGAGTAAGAGTGTTGGATATGTGATTATCTTTGTGATAATTATCTAGTGTTGATATGAGACATTATTACTGTGTCTGATATGATTATTGTGCTTGATATGTTTATTGTGCTTGGTATGTCTTAGCAGTAGTAAGGGGTGAAATAGTCCCCGATTATCGATTGAAAGATATCGAAGGGGAGGGTTGCTCTTCGTTATCGGTTGAAAGATACCAAAGGGGAGGTTAGTTCCCGGTTACCGGTTGAAAGATACTGAGGAGGTGCCCAGCTCCTGGATATGCCTGGCAGTTAACTGTTGAAAGATACTAAAGATTATGCATTATTTGGTATGGGTATGATGGGGGAACTCACTAAGCTTTGTGCTTATGGTTTTTAGTTTTTGTTTCAGGTACCTCTTTATCTAAGGGGAAGGAGTCAGTGGGATAGCAACGCATCACACATTCACACATGATATTGCTCATTTGAGAAAACTGGGATTGTACTCTGATATTATATTATTTAATCATATGGTTTTGAGACTTGTGATTTGTGACTTTATGTTTGAAATGATATCAATGTTGTTTTCCGTTAACTGTTTTTACAAGTAATATACTCTAAAACAAAAAAAAATTGGGTCCCAATTTTGGGATGTTACATTGTGTCAGCTAAAAATCACTCGATCTTTATTTCGAGTTTCGGGCTGTGTACTGCTTTGCCGATTCTTAGAAAAATCATAACTTCCTCATACGAAGTCAAATTTGGATGTTATTTTTATGAAAATTCTCGGTTTAACATATACTACGACTTTCATTTAGATCAAAAAGGCTAAAAATTAGTTTATTGTAAACTCACTTTTTACGTCATAGGATGTTGTGCCGGTTCTGTCGCAAAACTTCAACAAGTCATAACTTCTTCGTTATAACTCAGATTCCAATGAGGTTTTCACCTAAACGTTTCTAACGATATAATTTAAAACTATCAATAACATTATTTTTACTTATTTTCGACTTAAATTTCATTTTTATTAATTTCAATATTTGACTTTTTGATCGGAATCTCATAGGACTTCCCACCACTTTCTCAATGATTCTAAACATACTTACCAATTCTCTGGATGATTTTGAAAGGACCTACAAATCTAGGACTCAATTTTCCTTTCTTTCCAAATCGCATAATGCCTTTCCATGGGGATACCTTCAACATTACAAAATCACCTACCTGAAATTCTATGGGTCGTCTTCTCTTTTCCGCATAGGACTTCTGTCGATCCTGGGCTGCTTTCATTCTTTCTCTTACAATTTGAATTTTGTCAGTGGTGTCTTGAATCATTTCAGGGCCTCTAAGGATTTTCTGTCTTACATCACGCCAACATAATGGAGTATGAAAATTATGACCATATAATGCGTCATATGGTGGCATTTTGATTGAAGTGTGGTAAGTGTTGTTATATGAAAATTCGACAAGAGGTAAGTACTTGTCCCAGTTACCACCAAATTCCAGGACGCATGCGTGAAGCATATCTTCGACTGTTTGGATTGTTCTCTCCGTCTGACCATCTGTCTGGGGTTGATAAGTTGTGCTAAGGGCAATCCGAGATCCCAATTCATGTTGCATACTTGCCCAAAAATGGGAAGTGAAGCGAGTATCACGATCGAAAATAATCTTTAGTGGCATGCCATGTCTCGCAACAGTCTTATCCAAGTATACTTGTGCGTATTTCTCCATTGGTTCTGTTTCACGCATGGCTAGAAAATGTGCAGTCTTGGTCAGTCGGTCGACAATTACGCAAATGCTATCATTCTGTCTCGTAGTCTTTAGCAATTTGTTAATAAAATCCATGGACAGTTCCTCCCATTTCCACATGGGAACATTGATACTTTCTGGACTCCCGTATGGCTTTTGGTGTTCCGCTTTGACTTTTAAGCATACTAAACATTCCTGCACATATGTTCTAATGTCTCTCTTCAATCCAGGTCACCAATAATCAGCTCGTACATCATAGTACATTTTACTTGTACCAGGATGTATTGACAGTTTAGACTTATGGGCTTCATCCAAAATCATTTGTCTTAATCCACCAATCTCTGGAATCCATAGCCGATTCTTAAATACTTTCAGTCAACGTGGATCTTTTTTGGAAACGGCAAAATATTAAATAAATAGAAGACCCAACTAAAGCAAGTTGCTATGAGTGGGATGATAACAGGGAAAAAACAAATATAAGAGTACAGAGAAACACAAAGCAGCTAAAATAAAAGAGGAGAACAACTCCATTCCACCCAACTCCCCGAGTTGTTGCCTCTGTATTTATTCCATTCGAACGTTAGAGATATGATCGAGTCTGCGGTTCTTGCTGGACAAGCAACAATGTTCTTGAAAATCTTATTATTTCTTGTAGTCCAAATGTTCCATAAAGTAGCATAAAATATCATACTCAGGATATTCTTTTTCTTGGGACAAGTCCCCCAAGTTGCAGCGTAAATGATGATGTCCTCAACCTTTCGAGCTTGCAAGTTTTTTATGTCACACCACCTCAGAATCCAGTACCAAACATCTTTGGAATAAGCACATTCTACCAGAAGATGGTTATTAGTTTCAATGCAAGTCCCGCATAGTTGACAATTTTGATTTTGGACATTTATACCCCTCTATATTAATGCCTCAACTACTGGTATCTGATCCAACACAACTCTCCAAATGAAGCATTTCACCTTAAGAGGGATGAGTTTTGACCAACAAATCCGGGGTCCAACAAATTGATTGATTTTAGCATCCAACACGCGCCTCAAAATATTGACCCTGTAAACTCCGTCTGATTGAAACATAAAACGAAATCCAAACTTGGTGACACGATTGAAGTCTAATGTGTTGAACAAGGTGTGAAATTCATGGAGTTCTAGAAGGGATCCCACATCAGTTGGGTTTGATTTCCAATTCCATCAGAATCCATTGTTACACAGTCGGTCCATAAGGTAGCATTTTTCCACCGATTCAAGATTGTACAGTAGTGGGAATCGGTTTTGTAAAGTAACATCCCCGCACCATATGTCTTTCCAATAGAGAATATCAATATTTTGACCTGGTACAAGGCCAAATAATCCATATGGATCAATATTATGTAACTTGATGCTCCTAATCACTTTGCATATGTTACTCCAAACCCCTGACATAGTTTTTTTCCAAGATATGTGGCCGGCTGTTTCTTGAGGTTGTGTATGCTGTTTATGACCTTCGTCCATAGGCTGCCTCTTTCATTTTTTTAGTCTCCACCACCATTTGGTAAGTAGCTCCAGATTTTGTGCTTTCAGTGTTCCGGCCCCTAGACCCCCATTTTTCTTTTCTGCTACTACTTTTGACCAATATACCCAGTGCATCTTGCGCTTTTCATCAGTTCTACCCCATAGGAATCTGCGTCTGAGCCTTTCTAAGAGATCCATTACTACCTGTGGTGCTTTGAAAAATGATAGTTAATAAGCAGGCAAGCTTCCCAATACTGATTTGATTAAGGTTAACCTTCCCCTAAACAACAATGTTTTTTCCTTCCAGTTTGAGAGTTGGAATTTCCCAACTATAGGTTTCCAGTTATTTTTCAACAAGATGTTTGCACCGACTGGCACCCCTAAGTATGTGAATGGGAAAGAGCTTTTTAAACACCCAAGGACTTGTGCCATATCTTGAATCTCGGATTCGGAGGTGTGAATACCAAACAATCGTGATTTGTGAAAGTTCACTTTGAGACCCAAAGTCATTTCAAAACTAGCAATGGGGCATGAGGAGGCCATGAAAGATCCCACTGTGGTTACTGGTACGTTTCTCCACAATAACTCATATGCATGCATAATTTTCGATAGTGGTACGGAGAAAAGTTTCGTGAGCCACCGGTTTAAACACTTACTCAAACTGAAACCCCAATTGCTAATTGAAACATTCACCGTAGAAATGGCAAACGGAAAAACAGAAAGCACTAAAGATAATGCATAGGATGCACACTAACTCTAAACAACCATTCCTTCCAAATCGACATAATGCCGATCACAATAAGAAGTTTTGACGTTATAATTGGCATGGATTTGTTAGGTCCTCATCATGCCAATATCCTATGTTATGAAAAGGTCGTTCGCCTTATCCTACCAAGTAGCGAAACTCTCATCATTTATGGCGACAAACCCGACGTGAATCTACAAATCATCTCTTGCATGAAGGCTCAAAAGTATCTACGCAAGGAATACCATGCCTTCTTAGCCCATGTAGTGGATGAGAAACAAGAAGTGAAATACATCAAGGATATTCCAAAAGTCTACAACTTTCCCGATGTATTCCCAAAAGACATTCCGGGAATACCATCCGTACGCCAAGTTGAGTTCAGAATCGACTTGATTCCCGGAGACACCCCCGTAGCCAAATCCCCATACCGTTTAGCACCGGCAGAAATTCAGGAATTGTCCAATCAACTGAACAAACTGCTAAGCAAAGGATTCATTAGACCAAGCTTCTTACCTTGGGGAGCACCGGTCTTCTTCGTGAAGAAAAAGATGGAACATTCCGCATGTTCATAGACTATCGAGAACTGAAGAAAGTCACTATCAAGAACCGATATCCCCTACCTCGAATCGATGACCTATTCGATCAAATACAAGGATCAAGCTATTTCTCAAAAATTGATCTAAGGTCGGGGTACCATCAGCTGCGAATTCAGGAATGAGATATTCCTAAGACGGCATTTAGAAATTGCTACGGTCACTACGAGTTTGTGGTGATGCCTTTTGGTTTGACTAATATGCCAATAGTGTTCATGGACCTAATGAACTATGTATGCCGACCTTACCTGGATAAATTCATGATAGTATTCATCGACAACATACTAATTTATTCACGAAGTAAGGAAGAGCATAATCAGCACCTACGACAAGTCTTGGAGACGTTAAGGGCAGAGAAACTGTATGCGAAATTCTCGAAATGCAAATTCTAGATTCAAAGGGTAGACTTCTTAGGAAACGTATTCAGCAAGGAAGGGATACATGTTGACCCTTCGAAAGTCAAGGCGATTGAAAACTGGGCATCATCAAGAACACCGACGGAGATACGCTAGTTTTTGGGCCTTGCTGGCTACTACCGAAGGTTCATACAAAAATTTTCCAAAATCGCAAAGCCACTCACTACCTTGACCCAGAAGGGAGTGACTTTCAACTGGGAGGATAAACAAGAAACCACCTTCCAAATTCTTAAACAAGCCTTATGCAGTGCTCCAATCTTGTTCCTACCAAAAGGAACCGAGGACTTTGTGGTCTATTGTGATGCATCCAAACAGGTCCTAGGATGCATGCTTATGCAACGAGGAAAGGTTATTTCCTATGCCTCAAGGCAACTCGACTCATGCGGTCAACTAAACCATGCACGACCTCGAATTAGGAGCAGTGGTATTCGCCTTGAAGATCTGGAGACACTACCTTTAAATGCACCATCTTCAATGATCATAAGAGTCTTCAACACATTCTCAATCAAAAGGAGCTCAACATGAGATAATGACGATGGGTAGAGCTGCTAAATGAATACGAATGTGAAATTCATTATCATCCAGGCAAGGCCAATGTAGTAGCCGATACCCTAAGTCGAAAAGAATACTCGGGTCGTCGGGTAAAATCATTAACCATGACCATCCATTCACACATGTCCACATAGATCAAGGTGGCTCAGCTGGAAGCCTTGAAACCCAAGAACATCGCAGGTGAGGCCTTGCTGGGAATGGACAAAAACCATGAAGCCAAGGAGGACAGGGCTTATTATCTCATGAACCGAATCTGGACACCAAAATTTGGAGGGTACAGAGACGATGTCATGAACAAGGCTTGCAAAAAACATACTCAGTTCCCGGTTCAAACAAGATGTATCTGGACCTCAAGAAACTTTTTTGGTGGCCAATCATGAAGGAAGAAATCGCTACCTATGTGGGCACGTGTCTAACTTGCGCCAAGGTCAAGGTAGAATACCAAAAGCCCTCTGTAACGTCCCAAAAATCCGAACCAAAAATTTTTCTTTAAATCATTACCAAAGCCATATTCATAAAAACATATCATGAGTCATAACGTGAATTCAGAGTATCATTTCCAAAACATATTTTCATTATCAGAGTAAACATCCCAGGCTGACTAATCAATGGTGTATGCCATGCAGTCACCCCGAGCTCTTCCCACCACTACCGGAAGTACCTGAAACCAAAACTGAAAACCGTAAGCACGAAGCTTAGTGAGTTCCCCAACCTACCACATACCCTACATAAGCACATTCAGCACATATTGGGCCATGCCCGCTATTTCGGGCCTCGCCTCCTACCTCGGGCCCCACCCACTACAACGGCCCCGCCTGGCTTCGAGCTCTGCTCGGAATACATATTTGTTTCACTTAGGCCTCTCCTGTCACTGGGCCTCGCCCACTAATATATACTATCACATAAACATATCACAACACATAAGCTAAACATATATTAATGAAGCATGTCCTATGGCCTCGCCTATCTTGGGCCTCGCCCTCTTCCTGTTACTGATGAGTCATGGAACCTCGTCCACGCTCCTACTGATAGTGAGATACGGGCCCAGCCCACACTCACTCCTTCCCTAACTTGGGCCTCACCCCTATTGTGCTGCTAATGAGATGTGGAACACCGTCCACACTCTGCTATTGGTGAGATAAGGGACCTCGCCCACACTCACCTCCCTACCAGGCACATACAAGTATCACACAGACAACAAGTATACTCTATCATGCAAACCATTCCTTGGGCACCCGCCTGTTATCAAGGGACCTTGGTCCTAAATATCATTTTGGCATACAGTGCCTAGGGCTAACCCCTGTGTCTTCCTACTCATATCTACATGGGCCAACATTATGGCCTTAGACCCATTCACACAAAGGGAAACTCACCTACACTACTGAACTTGCTAATAACTCTCTTGTCGTTGAACAACAATTCTCCAAACCACTACTCCACTAGGTCCCCGGGCAACCAATATCAATATACATATCACTTAGTTCAAAACTGAGCTCTAGAAACCAAACTAAGTCAACTATGGTCAAATTCAATCTTTCTGGCTGACTCTACTCGCCGAGTCAGTCTTTTGACTCGTCGAGTACATATACTCAGAACTCTCATAATGCGATCCAACTCGCCGAGTCACCCCAAGACTCATCGAGTTCAACGATCTCTAAATCCCATCGTGTCCAACTCACTGGGTCACCATTCAACTCACTGATCTGAGACTTAACCAAAAAAGGTTGAGGTTCTGCGATCCGACTCGTCGAGTCCAAGAGCAGACTCGCCGAGTCCATGACAATATTCAACAGACTCACCGAGTTGTTCTTCCAACTCGTCGAGTTCCTGCCTATCTTCATCCAACTCGCCGAGTAGCTTCAGTTCTTAATCTATATAGTGGATTTTCGAGCCATGCAGGGGCTCCAACTCATAGATCCACCCTTCCCAAGTCTATTCCTCACGTAAAGTTGCAAACTTTACGTGAAACCGAAGAGATATGGGCTTAAAACACTCTAGGTCTAGGTTTTGTGACCAATGGGCTTCACCAACAACTTATTGGCATAAACTTTATGGCTTTCTGGATCCTTAATAACCTAGATCTGAGGTAGCAACCTCAGATCTACTCCAAACTCGAAATAAACCTCCCCCATACCCAAAAATGCCCAAATCTCAACCATAAGATAGATCTAAATGCAATAAGGTCAGCTTATAACCTCAAGGGATCTGAAAAATCACACCAACTCTAGATCTATAGCCAATACTTGAATCACCAAAGTTTCCCTTCCTCCTTCTTCCTTCAAATCACCCAAAATGGCAAGAAAGATTGAATGTGCTACAATGGTGGCTTAGGGTTTCGTGTTCTGGATAAGAGAGGCTATAGAGAACCCTAAGGGAGAGAATGAGATGTTTATATAGTGCACAAAGTCCCGGATATAGGGTTTTCCTCTTCAGACCGGACTCGTCGAGTCCTCTTGCTGACTTGTCGAGTCGGTTACTTACTCTTCGACCCAGATCCTGCTCGGACTCGTCGAGTTCCACCCTGGACTCGACGAGTTGACCCCCTTGACTTAGGGTTTTCCTTTCCTTTCTTGGTCTTTCTGATTATGGGTGTTACAACTCTCCCCCACTTAAACTAAACTTCATTCTCGAAGTTTCTCTACGGCCAATCGCCCTGCAATCTGCTTCCAACACTCTGCTTGGTAGACCTAACACCCGCTGACCACCTTCGTTGGCCTTCTGCCCGGTCATTCTAACTAACATTAATCCTTGCGGATAATATTCTCGAGTTTACCCTGACCATCCTGGAAACACAACTTAATCAAATGCCAATCCTTCTGGAACTCCCCGAGGCAATGTTCCATAACCAACTACTTCCTTTGTCACTGTGAAGGTACTATCCTTCACCCAATCCATTACTCACGCTACTTCCAGTACGGGTCATTACCGCCAGTATCCACTGGACACTTCTCATGACTATAACTTAGTGCTGAGCACTCCTTTCAGCGAATGGTGCAGATAATCCTTCGAGTAAAAGATTCATCCCCGCAAAGGTTAGACTCAGACAAGAGCATCGCAACAGGGTCAAACCCTTCCCTCTGAGATTATCCAACCTACTGTGATGTGCATAGCACCCCTCGATCAACTAACTGTATTCCACCATAGTCTGCTTACCATCACTAGCATTTCCTGAAAATTTCTGTTGTCCCTTATCCACCTTCCGGATGAACCGAGACCACCCTGGTCCCTACTGATCTATAAATATCTGCATTACCGGCTCCCACCGGTCGCTAGCCCCAACACAAACTTCTAGTCGTTCCTAGCGACTTCCGAGGAAACTTAGGCTACCTAATACTGCCCCCTCTACTCTGCCACCCTGGCGCTACAAGTCTTGGGATCCTCGATCCCCTAACTTGACCCTAAGGTCCTTACCAGGTTCCACCTATGCTACTAAAACTCACGGGCATCACCCACGGGTCTCCTCCGACTATACTACTGAGCAACCCTGCTCTTAGGTCTCACCTATACTGCTACTCACATACAGGCCTCGCCCACGGGTCTTACCCGGCTATGCAGGCTAGCTCCATACTATTCTCATCTACTACCCATTCCTGATCCCCACCTTGATCACTTAGGAGATAAGGGCCTCACCTAAAATCCGCTAACTAGGAGATACGGGCCTCCGCCCACACTCTGCTAACTAAGCTGCTAGTGAATGTTACGGCTTACCCGTAGTCTTACAACACTTTCCATACCCACTGGCTTCTAGTGAATGCTACGGCTTACCCGTAGTCTTACAACACTTTCCATACTCACTGGTTGTTGACGAAAAATGTTGCGGCTCTCCCGCCGCTCTACCATGCTCTACCTGCTGTCTCTGTCACTGACTGCTAACACAAAAGCATCCCATGCTAACCGTTCTCAAAATCCTCCTAATTTTCTCGAGTCCTACAAGCGACCCTCCAACCCGAATTCCCAACCAGTTACTTGATGGATTTGAGCCATAAGAACATTCCTATGTGCACATACAAACCCTAATGCTTGGATCTAGGTTTCTCTAATTGAACATGCAATGTATCCAAGACTTTGATTGATAGATCTAATGAAAACATTCACATCATAACACATGAAATCAGATCTGAGAGATTATCTTGAATTGCTTGCTTGAATCTTCTGTTCCTTGGAGCTTAGAGTCACAAATGTCACTCCTCTAATGGCTTACAAACACCAACTTAGAAAGAGGATGATTAGAGAGAGAGGGGAGGATAAGAAAAGTCGGCCAGGGTTTCTTCAATCACAAGGGTGCCCATTTTCTTAGCCCTAAGGGTCTATTTATACTAGTAAGCCTCCTAGGGTTTCACCCTTAAACCCTAATTGGATAACTTAGGCCCTAAGCAATCAAATCTCCTTATTGATAAGCCTTGGACGATTTCTAGGCCTTTCCTAACCCTAAAATCGTCCACTCCCTTATTCATAAGGAATCATAGCCCAAAGTACAACTATCATACAATTGACAGTTTATGCCCCTTTATTCAATTAATCACTTTAAGTTACCAAATTAATTCCTAATTAATTTATGACTTATATTAATCAAATAACAATATTATTATTCTTTATATTATAATATATTAATAATATTTCTTCTATCATTATAAATCATCCTGTCAAGTTGTTATGGTGAAGGCAACCCAAAAGGACCATGCACAATCGGGTCAAATACTTGCAAAATATAGTTGCAGCCTTAGACACTATTCCAACAGTCTCCCACTTGGATAAGTCTAGTAACTATATACACAAGCATAATCCAATTAGCAATCGTAGCTCTCAAAGATGCTTTCAAACTCTGATCTTATCAGTCCTGTCCTTTAGATAAGGGATCGTACAGTCCTCTGTTTAGATATCATGCGGACAATTCTATGGAACCAATTGTCCAGCAGGTGGTTTCTCGATCTCAGATTTATTCGACATAGAACTTAATCGAACACATCAATTAAGTTCTGACCGGGCCCGACACATAAGTCAAATCAAATCATCGAGCGGCCGAGATATCGCTTTTACCTTCTTAGGATAAAAGTAACAGATAAACTTCGACTTATATGCATTTACTTATTCATTAATCAACTATACACAACCATGCATTTCATAACATCAATTTACTGATGCGGTTTCGCATTATCAATGTACAACTAATTAACAAATAATAAACCATATATCTAGGTTTTAAGACCATATGATATTATCGTCTTGCGATCAACCTTTTCGTCACATTCCATAACGTGATTCCAGCAAGCGCGGGATTGTTCCAATGCTCAAAACTAGTTCATAAGCACTCATGAACGTTGCAGCAAACTTTTGCTATGTCTAATACCATTTAGACAATCTACACACCAATTCATGACAATCTTCATTCATACCTACTTCCAACATATGAACGATTGTGGACAGTTTGAATAATTCGATTATTCTTAATAAACTCAATTATTCTGGAAGTCAAAACATGCAAAGTGAAACAATAGCTAAACAACTAACATAAGACAGTAACATTACTCATAAATAATACTCCTTTATTTAATCATCAAATGTTAATTACATTTATCTATTACACATTTCTAATACTATCTAATCTAAACTAATATCATCCTTTAGCCCAATACTCCTAGCATGCTGCAAGTGCTTAACCCTACTCAGTCCCTTCGTAAGCGGATCTGCTGGGTTATCTTCTGATGATATCCTCCTAACCACGAGGTGTCCTTCTTCTACTCGATGTCTAATGAAATGATATTTTCTGTCGATATGACGAGATCTACCATGATCCCTTGGTTCCTTGGTCAAGGCAACCACTCCTTCATTATCACAGAAAATTTCCATAGGCTCTTTTATGGCAGGCACAACTCCAAGATCACTAATGAAGTTCTTCAACCATATTGCCTCCTTCGACACTTCGCTCGCTGCAATCTACTCTGATTCGCACGTTGAATCAGCTACGGTTTCCTGCTTGGAACTCTTCCAAGTTACTGCTCTTCCATTAAGGGTAAAAACCCAGCCCGACTGCGAACGGTAGTTGTCCCTGTCGATTTGAAAGCTGGTGTCACTATACCCTCGCACATTCAAGTCATCACTCCCTCCGAGGACTAAAAACCATTCCTTGGTCCTCCGAAGGTACTTAAGGATATTCTTGACCGCAATCCAATGGGCTCTGCCAGGGTTCCCTTGATATCTACTAACCATGCTCAAAGCAAAGGCTACATCAGGGCGAGTACAAGTCATAGCATACATGACTGAGCGAACTGCGGAAGCGTATGGTACTCGGCTCATTTCTACTATTTCAACTTCGGTACTCGGACTTTGAGTCTTACTCAACTTGGCATTACTTTGTATCGGTAATTCTCCCTTCTTCGAATTTTCCATACTAAAACGTTTTATTACTTTATCTAAGTAAGTGTTCTGACTAAGTCCTATCAGTCTCTTACTTCGTTCTCTCACTATCCTTATTCCCAAAATATAGGAAACCTCTCCGAGGTCCTTCATAGCGAAGCACTTCACGAGCCAGGACTTAACCTCCAACAGTGTCAGGACGTCGTTTCCTATGAGTAGTATGTCATCGACATACAAAACGAGGAAGCTGACTATACTCCCACTGGCTTTGACATATACACATGATTCATCTTTGCTTCGTACAAATCCAAACTCTTTCACTTTCTCATCGAAGCAAAGATTCCATCTGTGAGATGCTTGCTTAAGTCCATAAATGGACTTCTCAAGCTTACACACTCTATTTGGATGCTTCGGATCAACAAATCCCTCTGGTTGAGCCATGTAAACATCCTCAGCCAACTTCCCATTAAGGAAAGCAGTCTTGACATCCATTTGCCAAATCTCATAATCATGAAATGCGGCAATAGCTAGCATCACTCTAATAGACTTTATTTTCGCAACTGGTGAGAAGGTCTCATCATAGTCAACTCCGGGAGTTTGAGTAAAGCCCTTCATAACCAATCACGCCTTATATGTGTGTACATTTCCATCCATGTCGGTCTTCTTCTTGAAGATCCATTTGCACCCAACGGTCTTACGTCTGGGCACATTATCAACCAAATTCCAAACTTGGTTGTCATACATGGATTGGATCTCGCAGTCCATGGCCTCTTTCCATTTTGCAGACTTCGGGCCTGCCATGGCTTCCTTATAGCTATTAGGTTCATCTAGATTTATTAGTGTACCATCACTAATATACGTGTGCCCTTCGGTAGTAATATGAAAACCATAAAACTGGTGTTGAACTCTAACTCTTTCGGAACGTCTCAATCCCTTAGTTTGAGTTCAGACACGCCCGAGGGTATGTCCGAATCCCTCAAACCAAGGCTCTGATACCAACTTGTAACGTCCCAAAAATCCGAACCAAAATTTTTTCTTTAACTCATTACCAAAGCCATATTCATAAAAACATATCATGAGTCATAACGTGAATTTAAAGTATCATTTCCAAAACATATTTTCATTATCAGAGTAAACATCCCAGGCTGACTAATCAATGGTGTGTGCCAAGCGATCACCCCGAGCTCTTCCCTCCACTACCGGAAGTACCTGAAACAAAAACTGAAAACCATAAGCACGAAGCTTAGTGAGTTCCCAAACCTACCACATACCCTGCATAAGCACACGCCCACTATTTCGGGCCTCGCCCCCTACCTCGGGCCCCGCCCGCTATAACAGCCCCGCCTGGCTTTGAGCCCCGCTCGGAATACAGATATGTTTCACCTAGGCCTCGCCTGTCACTGGGCCTCGCCTGCTAACATATACTATCACATAAATATATCACAACACATAAGCTAAACATATATTAATGAATCATTTCCTAAGGCCTCTCCTATCTTGGGCCTCGCCCTTGTCCTGTTACTGATGAGAAATGGAACCCCGTCCATGCTCCTACTGATAGTGAGATACGGGCCCAGCCCACACTCACTCCTTCCCTAACTTGGGCCTCACCCCTGTTCTGCTGCTAATGAGATGTGGAACACCATCCACACTCTGCTATTGGTGAGATACGGGACCTCGCCCACACTCACCTCTCTACCAGGCACATACAAGTATCACACAGACAACAAGTATACTCTATTGGTGAGATATGCAAACCATTCCTTGGGCACCCGCCCGATATCAATGGACCTTGGTCCTAAATATCATTCTGTCATACAGTGCCTAGGGCTAACCCCTGAGTCTTCCTACTCATATCTACATGGGCCGTCAGTGTGGCCTTAGACCCATTCACACAAAAGGAAACTCACCTGCACTGCTGAACTTGCTGATAACTCTCTTGCTGCTGACCGACAATTCTCTGAACTGCTGCTCCACTAGCTCCCCGAGCTACCAATATCAATATACATATCACTTAGTTCCAAACTAAACTCTAGAAACCAAACTAATTCAACTCTGGTCAAAGTCAATCTTTCTGGCTGACTCTACTCGCCGAGTCAGTCCTTTGACTCATCGAGTACATATACTCAGAACTCTCATAATGCGACCCAACTCGCCGAGTCACCCCAAGACTCATCGAGTTCAACGATCTCTGAATCCCATCGTGTCCAACTCACTGGGTCACCATTCAACTCACTGATCTGAGCCCTAACCAAAAAAGGTTGAGGTTCTGCGATCTGACTCGTCGAGTCCAAGAGCAGACTCGCCGAGTCCATGGCAATATTCAACAGACTCACCGAGTTGTTCTTCCAACTCGTAGAGTTCCTGCCTATCTTCATCCAACTCGTAGAGTCCACCCATGTGACTCGTCGAGTAGCTTCATTTCTTAATTCATACAGTGTCTTTTCGAGCCATACAGGGCTCCAACTCATAGATCCACCCTTCCCAAGTCTATTCCTCACATAAAGTTGCAAATTTTACATGAAATCGAAGAGATATGGGCTTAAAACACTCTAGGGCTAGGTTTTGTGACCAAGGGGATTCACCAACAACTTATTGGCATAAACTTTATGGCTTTCTTGATCCTTAATAGCCTAGATCTGAGGTAGCAACCTCAGATATACTCCAAACTCGAAATAAACCTCCCCATACCCAAAAATGCCCAAATCTCAACCATAAGATAGATCTAAATGCAATAAGGTCAGCTTAAGGGATCTGAAAAGTCACACCAACTCTGGATCTAAAGCCAATCCTTGAATCACCAAAGGTTCCCTTCCTCCTTCTTCCTTCAAATCACCCAAAATGGCAAGAAATCTTGAATGTGCTAAAATGGAGGCTTAGGATTTCGTGTTCTGGATAAGAGAGGCTATAAAGAACCCTAAGGGAGAGAATGAGATGTTTATATAGTGCACACAGTCCTGGATTTAGGGTTTTCCTCTTCAGACCAGACTCGCCGAGTCCTTTTGACGACCCGTCGAGTCGGTTACTTACTCTTCGACCCGAATCCCGCTTGGACTCGTCGAGTTCCACCCTGGACTCGACGAGTTGGCCCCCTTGACTTAGGGTTTTCCTTTCCTTTCTTGGTCTTTCTGATTATGGGTGTTACACCCTCAGGTTTGCTTGAGCAACCGGATATACTCGAGTGGAAGTGGGAATGAATACCCATGGACTTCATAACCAAGTTGCCCAGAACGATGGGTAGACCGGACACCATCTAGGTGATCGTCAATAGATTAACCAAATCCGCACACTTCCTGCCAATAAAGGAGACAGACAAGATGGAGAAACTAACAAGGACGTACATTAAAAAGATTGTACGATTGCATGGGGTGCCAATATCCATCATCTCCAACAGAGATAGTAGATTTACCTCACGATTTTGGCAATCACTACAAAAGTCCTTGGGAACCAAACTCGACATGAGTGCAACTTATCATCCTCAAACCAACAGGCAAAGTGAGAGAACCATTCAGATGTTGGAAAACATGTTGAGAGCTTGTTTGATAGACTTTGGTAAAGCCTTGGATACCCATTTACCGCTCATCGAATTCTCATACAATAACAGTTATCACACCAGTATTAAGGTTGCTCCCTTCGAAGCTCTCTGTGGACGCAAGTGCATATCACCTCCGTGTTGGGATGAGGTGGGTGACATGCAGCTAGCAAGTGGACAAGTGCCTAATAGCACACTTACCGGCCCTGAGATCATACGGGAAACCACAGAGAAGATTGTTCAAATCCGTGAGCGATTAAAGGCATCCCTGGATCGGAAAAAGAGCTATGCAGATAAGCAACGAAAACCCTTGGAATTCCAGGTTGGTGACCGCATGCTATTGAAGGTCTCACCTTGGAAGGGAATGATACATTTTGGAAAACATGGAAAATTAAATCCAAGGTATATCGGGTCATTCGAGATCCTGACCACAAGAACTCGGTAACGTACACCCCAACTTCCATGTGTCCATCCTGAGGAAGTGTCTGTCCGACGAGACTCTTGTAATCCCACTCGATGAAATTGAGGTAAACAAGAGTCTACACTTCGTAGAGGAACCTGTGGAAATCATGTACTGGGAGGTCAAAATGACAAAACAAAGTCGCATACCCATAGTGAAGGTCCGTTGGAACACCAAGCGAGCGCCTGAATTTACCTGGGAATGAGAAGACTAAATGAAACAAAAGTACCCACATCTTTTCCCTAGCTCATGAGTAGCCACTCTAGAACTAATTTCGGCACAAAATTACCTCCAACCAAGGTATAATATGACAACTGGCAGTTCTGGGTCAATCAAAGTCAACAAGTCAGCAAAAGTCAAACAAGTCAACTGATTAGGACATAAATTTTGAGTTATACTTTTCTTCTAGAGTTTTTGGTTTAGGACGTAAAACTCTATGATCTCGCTTTCAGAGTTCTCGGTTGGGGACCAAAAACTCTAATGATCTCGGTGGTACAGGACCGAAATCACCATGTGATTTCGGTGGCTTAATGAGGTTATAGGTTGATAAAAAAGGAAAGAAAAAGATTTGAATTAGTGACATGAGGGTTTCATCCTTTCTAACACAAATTATTATCCAACATGTATCAAGGCTATTATCCAACAAACAACAATGCAAACATCACCTCACCCCCTCCCTCTTTAACTTCGGCCGAGAACTCCCCAACCCCCACCATCTTCAAACTTCTTCACTTTTCTCTCAAGAAACAAGTGGAAACCTTCCAAGGATATATTTCTTTAAGTTGATTCTTAAAATTTTTGGTAAACATTTCTTGTTAATCTTGTGTTTCTACACACTTTCATGCTAGTTTCATCACATTTACACACATTATCACGTGTTAAAACTCATAGGATAATACCATCTTCAAAGAGTTCTTCAACTACCTTCAAGTGTTCTACGATTGAAGATCCTCAGCATCACCTCTTTATCCAACCACAAACACACTCAAGGTGAGTTCATACCCCCCATATTTTTGATTTTTTCATGTTTTTTTTTGGGGGGGGGGGGATACAAGTAAAGTTTGGTTTATAACACAAATGTTTGCATGTTTTTTTCAATGTTGAATATAAAGTATTATTTGCATGAAATATGAGTATTACTAGTTTTTAGAACATTTATTTGTGGTATGATAGTTTTAATGATACAAAACTAAGAAAAACAAACATAGACTATGTTATATGTTCTTTAGAAAAAGGTTAAAACCACAAAGCTACAAGGATTTTAAGACTTTTATGATCAAGATATGGTTTTTCTAGCAAAAATGGTTAGATTCTAGTTATTTCACCATTTTGGTGGGATATAACCCAAAATTGGTTGTTTTGACCATATATTTTGAAAGCAGACAAAAATACAAAAGTGTTAGCTACACAAAAAGAAAACTAAAAAATCTAGTATTTCATGTAAAAATTGATTTTTATACAAAAGTGGTTATAACAAGTTTATGACATCATTTTGTGGGTTTTAACTAGAAATATATGGTTTAAAAAACATATAAAGTTGACCTGAATTAAAACCCCAAGAAGCGTAAAAGTAAGTTTTATCAAGTTATGTTTGTTTTTGTCACTGATAAATACCGTTAAAAAGGGGCAAAAGCTAGAAATTGATTTTTTCATACCAATTCCTCATACTTGTGTTAGATATAAGTTTATATGATATAATCTTTTAAAAACATCTAGACAAGATAACTATTACGTATTTATATAAACGGTTATATAAATAGACTTAACAAAACAATCATAAGAAACTATATATGGTATAGTTTGGGAGTCACAAATACTACTTTATCATTTTGGACGAAACATATAATTATTTAAAGGTATAATTATTTTTACACTATGTAACCACTATGGAAGAGTAATACTTCCATTTACAAGAAAAAAGATTTTCATTACACTAGACCTAAATCGGTTAATACAAATTTGTGAGACATGTCTTCACCGTACCTACCAGAGTACATACTAAAGTCCTGAATTATAATTAGAGTCTTGGTAAGACAACATGACGATTGTATATAGATTTATACGGGACTGACAACCCCGCATCCAAGTTGTTAGCTACAGTTAGACCGATAGGTCTAGGGTGACATTCCGACGCCTGAAGAACATCGTAGCAGACCACTAGTCGCTAGCATAGTTATAATAACTCAAATAGGGTATTAATAATACATCTGGTTTACGGGGCTAACATACATTATAAAACTACATAATACTATTTTCCAATACAAGACTACTTATATTTTTGGTCTTTGGGTTTAAGACTTACAGTTTATTTTTAAAGAAAATATTGGATTTTCTAAATGCGCACTCTATCATTTTACAAGGAAAAGTTACTGATTCCTCTCATACAAAACTCTTATGAACTCACAAACTTAATTGTTGACACTTTTCAAAGCCACTTGTATTCTCAGGAAATTAGTAGGCAGGTAACCAAAAAGGTTTTGAGGATGGGGCATCCCAGCGTCACGTCATTTATTTTTGTCATATGTATATGGTATCAAGTAAACAATGTTTTGGATACAATGTAAGCTTATTATTTATCAATATGATGGTTGCATGGCTTTGATCACTATTATTCATTTGTTATGATATTATACATGAAGTCATCCACCCCCAGACATTTTTTGCCGTTTTGGTTTGGGGGTGTGACATCTTCAAAATGAGACAAACAAATATCATCTTCCAAATATGAACTCCCCCTTGAATAATCAACACTCCCCCTTGAATATTCAACAAATATCATGTAGAGAATCCGGAAAGTTAAGAAGAACCACCAACAACCTACTCTATCTCAAAAATCAAGTCCACATATAACCTACTCTGTCACAAAGAGCCAATTTGCCAAAATGGATCTTCAAAACCCATCAGATTTGAACAAATGATGAAATAATTTCTTTTTGGATTTTCGGGATATTCTAAAATTAAAAGCAGAAAAACAAAAAAAAATCTTTTTTTTGTTTTTCGGTTTAGTCGAAAAGAAAAGAATGAGAAATAATTATTAGAAGGGTTTAGAAAGAATTAGATCAAAGAAAAAGATCAAAAAAAATATTTTGGGAAGAAGGGGTAAAAATGATCAAAACCCAATGAATTGTGAAAAATTGGAATCTGGGGTAGAATTTACCAAGCTGAAAATTCTAATGGTAAAACCCATGGATTTGTAAAGGATTTAGAATTGGGAGTTAAATCTGCCAAGCTGTGTAAACTCTGGGGATTGAAATTGAATGGGTCACGTAGACTGGTATACATAGCAACACATAACACATGCAAGGGTCATTGGGCGTCGCTCGACATCGAGCCCCGCCTGGTATACATAGCAACACATAACACATGTAAGGGTCACGTAGACTCCTAAAATTCTAACATAAACAATAAGGACCGAAATTGGTGCCTTAGACCCGCTAAACCCAATGAGAAAACTCACCTCGACTGCTGAATCTCACTGAAAATCATTGGCTGCTGGTCCAACTAATCTCGAGCTACAAATACCAAAATAACACCCAATTACAAATTGGGTTCCAATTCATAACCATATGTCCAACAATCTATACTTGGGTTAAAAGGACCATTTTACCCCTCACCTAGTTCGGCCCAAGGATAAGGCCTAATTCACAATCTAAAAGGTTAGAAAGCCGAATAATCAACTAAGGCCCAATTATGGCCTAATTTTCCTAATCGGGGCCAAGTCCCTTACATGGGCCTAACCCTAAAGCCCAACCATTTTCCTAGTCCAAAACACTTGCACTCAGATGGCCCAATAAGAACTCGAACACCCAAGCCCAAAAGAAAGCCCAAACTTGAAACTTGAAACACTAAGCCCAACAGATTGAGTACGCAGGGCGTAATCAGTTGTACGCTTAGCATACTTGCTAAATGACTTGTACGCCCAGCGTCCTCATCCATTAAGCCAACTCTTCATTAAGCTCTTAATGCTTAAGAACAGAAGCCCCAACCACATATCCAAGTCCTAATAAGCGTCTATAACCATAAAGTCACTGACTTGGTGACTTCGCTTGCCCCATACAAACCCAACTTCAAAATAAAACACCCTACTTTCATTAAATGGACAAAAACTCATGCATGAATGGATCTAAATGCTAAAGGTGCCAACTTTATGAATCTAGAACCTCAAAAACACCAAGAGTGGCGACTCATAGCTCTTGGAGTGGCATCAAACCACCAGATCTCATTCTTGGGCCAAAAGGGACCAAAGCTCATACATAATATATAAGCCATAAATGAATAAGTTCATAGCTTTTTACCTCAAACAAGTTGGAAATGAAACAAATAATAAAGATCCACAAGATCTTCCCTGATCCACCACCTTCCACCAAGCTTCTACTTCTTAAATATGGATCAAAACACACTAAAATGGACACAATGAGCTCAAGACACGAAGGAGAGGCCTAAGGTTTCAAATATGAGGCTAAAGGGTTAGAGGAGGCTAAAAAATAAGGGTTTCATAAGCCATAAGGATGAGTATATAGTGTCCATTCTCGAAAATTAAGGTTTTCATTAAGCATACGTACGCCCCGTGTACATGGTTGTACGCCACGCGTATGTGTCTGGAACCTCGTCTAATCCTCACATGAGTACGCTAAGCATACCATGTGGTACGCCCCGCATACTCGCTTTGCAGCTTGTACGCTAAGCGTACCACGTGGTACTCCCTACGTACAACATAAGAACCAAAATGCAAATATAAAATACACAAGGGGCCATATTGAACATACTAGGATTCCAAGTGTTACAATTCTCCCCCACTTGAATCAGACTTTGTCCTCGAAGTCCGCTGCCCCGAACAACTCCGGATAGTGCTCTCTAATCTCATCCTCGAACTCCCAAGTCCATTCCGATCCCTTGCGGTGCTACCACTACACCTTCAACAGCTCGACTACCTTGTTCCTCGAGGTTTTTGTCTTTTGATTCAAAATCTGCACCGGTCTCTCAATATAATTCAAGCGGTTATCCAATGAATATCCTCCAATGGTACCACTACGAAATCAACCACTAAACACTTCCGCAACTGAGAGGCATGGAACGTGTTATGAATCTGACTAAGCTCATTTGGAAGATCTAAACGATAAGCAACCCAGTCCATACGAGCCAAAACCCTGAAAGGACCAATATACCTGGGGCCTAGCTTGCCCTGCTTCCTGAATCGGATGATACCTTTCCAAGGTAACACCTTCAGGAGAACCATGTCCCCACATAGAACTCTAAGTCTGACCGGCGCCTATCGGCATAACTTTTATGCCAACTCTGAGTTTTCTGGAGCCTGTTGAATCAACTTAGTGGTCTTGAATACCACCTCAGTACTCCCCATAACCCGCTGACTGACCTCACCCCAACAAATCGGTTTCCTGCATTTCCTCACGTTGTAACATCCTAAGATAAGGTACATATCGATGACCCTAATTTTTATTGCATTTTTCAAAACTAGTCCTTAATTGAGAAAAGGTGGCAATTGAGTACGTGGGGAGTACACATATGTACGCCTAGTGTACTCATCTGCGCATCATGAACATAGAGGCCACCTAGTACGTTGGGTGTACTACGCTCAGAGTGTAAACCCTAATGACTTGTGTGCCCCTATTTAACAAACATGATGGCCTCATTTATAGTCTCCAACTCCCCTCAAACCCTAAATCCTGTTTCTATATCTTATGTGAGTATTTGTGGCTTATTGATTATTCTTGTGGAGTTTTTTTGTGAAGAAGGAGCCTTGAAGGAAGGAGATTTGGTGTCCAAGATCTCGGATCTGAATTTTTCTGTGATTGGTGCATCATCCAGAGGTATCAAGCTCTAAACTTTCTCATTGTTTTGAATAGTTCATGTTTTGGTCCATTTCTAGGGTTTTATGTCCCAAGCTTGAAGCTTTATGTGTTTGATGAACTCCAGAACATAACTCTTGTCCTTCAAGGTGTTTTTAGACGCTTGGGTTCATAAAAATGAGATCTTGGTCTTCATGATCTCTCTATGCATGAGATATGTAGACTTTTGTGATTAGAGGATTAGAGTTTAAGAGTTTTAGACTTGTCCTGCCTTGCTAAGGCTTAAATTCACCAAATTTATGGAGTAATGGACCTTATTCAGCCTAGATCTGTAGTGGTAGAAACTGTCTTAACGGATTAAGACCAAATAAGTGAAAAGAGGAAGTCTGGGAGTACTTCTTGTGTACTCCCAGCTACGCGCCGCATAGCGCCGAGCCACCCCGATGCATGCATGGCTAGTTGTACGTGTAGTGTAGAGGGATGCATGCCTAGCGTACGCGCTGGGTGTTGAATTTCTTTGAATTTTAGGGTTTGGTCAAGATGTGGACTTTTGAGGGGCAAAATAGTCTTCTACCCTCCTGAGATTTAGTAGAGAGACATGGTATAACATTTTGGGGTTGTTAATATTAATTATTAATTAGGGATATGTGTGTCATATGTCAGGCGGAGTCTAGACTGGTAGTTCAGGTGCGAGATTAACTTGCTTGCTTTGAGATGTGAGTCTTCTCTTTATACTTACCAGTGTGGTAATGCATGCGAGACCAGAGGGTATTAATTTTTTACTGAACAGAAGATCTTATCTGCTTTATATGTTATTATGCATTCTGTCTTTGTGACTTATGTTGTATTATTATTCTGTATATATGTTGAGCTACGACCAGAGGGTCCTTATCGAGCTATATCCATGATAGGCTTATTATTTGTGTATGTGGTATTTTGGGGGACTCACTAAGCTTCATGCTTACAGTGTTTGTGTAAAATGTGTTTCAGGTACATCTCAAGATCGCGGGAAGGCACTGTTATGATTGTACACACCAGCTTGATGATTTGTGTTTCTGTGGATTCTGGTATATTTGACAAACAACTTCTGATGTTTTGTGTTTGGTAAAATTTCATATTTTGCATGAGAAATGTTAAACTATATTTTGTGTGAAACTTTTAAAATGAAAAAAAAATCTTCTGAGAATTTAGAGCGTTACAAGTTGGTATCAAAGCCTTGGTTTGAGGGATTCGGATACACCCTCAAGTATGTCAGGACTCAAACCGAGGAGTTGATAATATATTTCCAAAAAGAAACGATATTTTTTTTCTAAAAAGAGAAAAGGACCTTTAAGAGGAAAGGAACACGAAGCAGTGTGTACAATCAGCCAGAGCCCGAGCGGTGATTTCCCAAAATGCCCTTACTTGATTATATTATGAGATGAGTTATTCTTGAGCTGTTAGAACTGCATGCTAGATGGTAGGCTAGGTATCTTTAGGAATTTGAGCTAGAGTTTCCTGATTCATGATGCTTTTGCCTAGGAGGTTGTTTCTTTGATTGATGCTATTATTGATATTTGTTCTATGTGTGCTATTTAGTTGTACATGGTTAAGACTTTATAGACTTAGAATGCATGATTTAGCCTTTCTTCCAATTCCTTGTTTGGTTGTGGACTTGAGGAAGAATCATTTATTCGACTGTCGATCGAGCCCTATATCATGTACGATTGGTGTACGTGGAGGTGATGGCGAGAATGGTGGAGATCTTTGTGAGGCTGATCAGAGTAGAAGAGTAGTATAGGATGAGTGCCTAGATGTTTAGTTTGAGAACTTGCTTAGAAAATTGTTAATGAACCTTTTTCATTATCAAATGAATATCTAAAACCTTTTCTATACAAACCATGAAAAGAAATGTTGTTTCTTTCCATATATGGTGAATAGCAACAATTATTTAAATCTAATCCTAATCCATTCCTAAGCACTAAAGAGTAAACTCCAATCTTGGTGACAAGCGACGATCTTCTGTTCCCCATGATCAAGTTTATCTTCCTATGCTTAACATCCCTATCTCTTCTTAGGCCCTGCAAATCAGAACAAATGTGAAAACCACATCATGTATCAAGTACCCAAGAAATAGCATGTGATGAATCATTATATTTAATAGTGTAAATACTTGCGTAGGATGGCTTGATCTTTCCATCCTTGATGTCCTGCAGATATTTTGGTCAACTTTGTTTCCAATGCCCTATTTCATGGCAGTGGTGGTACTCTACCTCCTTGGGGTTGGAGTTGGGTTTAGCAGAACTAGCCTTGGTTCCACTAGAAGAGGTGCCATCATGGGACTTTCCCTTATGGTGGCTCTTTGAGGGAGCCTTCCTCTTCTTACCTTTCCCTTTCCCAATTGCCAAGACTAGGGCAACAGTAGGAGTTGGAGTTGATGCAACAGATTTATCTTTGAGGTTGCTCTCAGCAGTCCTCAACAAGCCTTAAAGCTTGCTCAATGTGACCTCCTCCTTATTCATGTGGTAGGTCATGCGGAACTAGTTGTAGCAAGGAGGCAAGGAGTGAATGATGATGTCGATTGCAAGCTCTTCATTAAAGTTAACATTCAACTTTAGTAGGCGATCAACATATCCTTGCATCTTTTGCAGATGAGCGGTAAAGGACTCTCCATTACCCATTTTGGTAGTGATCATCAAAGTGATGATCTTGAACCTTTCTTGCCTAGCGCTCTGGTGGTACCGGTCCAGCAGATCTTGATGCATCTTATAGGGATACATGTCCTCATAGGACTTCTGGAGTTCTGCAGTCATAGTCGCCAACATGATGCAATGGACTTTCGTAGCATCACGCTCATGGGCCTCAAAGGCCGCGATCTCTTCAACAGAGGCAGTGCTGATGTTGATTTCCTTCACTTCTCATCGAGGACATACTCTTTGTCCTCATAACGAGTGACCATTCGGATGTTGCGGATCCAATCACTGAAATTAGACCCCTCAAAGATCACTCTCCCACATAAGTCCATGAGTGACAACGAGCCGGAGGAATATGAGCCGGAAGCGTTGTTGTTGACGTTCAACATGTGAAATATAAAAGAGACAAGTTTGATTAGAAATGAATCCATAATTAAACACCCAAATGAGAAATTAGGGCTAGGATCCAACAACATTATTTACAAATTAGAAAAGGGATTCCATAATCTAACATGCAAATAATTGGAAGGTAAGTGAATGACGATTCACTAGTTTTCCACCATGAAAAACAAATTAAAGCTAAGTTTTAAATGTATTGAAAACTCCTAGATCTTTTGAGATTCATTGAACTTTTCAATGACATGTTTAAATCTGGATATGCCCCTCAAGTTTGTGACTGGGATGCCGAGGATCACAAAGCAGGTGTGAATAACCATGCAAATGTACATGGTGCCCTCATTGTTACAGTCACCTATTCGATGTGCCAGTTAACCACATACGTTCCATCGAACTATGACAAACATCGAGTCACCCTTTGCCACCTTTGCTTAGAGCCCAATTAGTGTGCCGGTTAACCACACACGCTCCACTAACGTCTTACCAAGGGTACAAAGTGTAATTTCATGGAATTGCATCAATTCACTTCTGCCTAAAGTAACTAAGATTGAGAATTTTGTAAAACATTTAGTTAATTTTATAAATTCAGAATACTTTTAATGAGGAATGGTTTACACTATCCTACCCGTTCGGCTAACGACCCTCCACCAATCAAGGAAGCGGTTGGTGAGAGTGGACACCTATTAAACGGCCATTTTATAGTCTATAACCTTATACCCCCTTATAGATCGGCTTCGTGAATGAGGCATACTAACGATAAGATTTGCATTTAAGTTTTATATATATATATATATATATATATATATATATATATATATATATATATATATATATATATTAATCTTATAATAAATATAGTATAAGGTTGAATTTTAAACTTGTAAAATTCTAGGGTTTGAAATTTAAATCGTTCAAGTTAACCTTTTAATTAAAATTTAAATTTCAAAACTTGAGGGAAAGTTTTGAACTTTTCAGAACACATATGATCAAATAGCAAATAATTTAAAATTAAGCATTTAATTTAATGATTATCTGAATTTGACCTATTCCATTTTATTCACAAGATAATTCATAAAATAATTTAAATAATCAAATTTTATCATATAAGGAATTTATTATTCAAATAATTGGTAATTATCTTTTATTTTGGTAAGGATAATCACATAATAACAATAAAAATCAGATTTTATTAGTCAAAAACAGTTTTGGTAAATATCCTTCAACAAAACACCAAGAAATCCCGGTTTTCCCTATGTCTGACTCCCCGACTCGCCGAGTCACTAACTGGACTCGCCGAGTTCAACTAGTGACTCGCCGAGTCAGGTCAGGCAGAGGGCAGAAAAAATGATTTCCATAATGGATGAACATACAAGGCATCAATACAATAGAAACCAAACAAAGCTCTGATACCACTGATGTGTTTGATCCAAAAGAACATCCTATGTGCTCATGCAAACCCTAATGCTTGGATCTAGGTTTCTCTATTGTACGTGCAATTCATCCAAGACTTATGAATCCTAGATCTAGCATACATATTTCGAAATTATCATAATAAATCAGATCTAGATGATTACCTCTTCAACAATGGCCTGAATCTTCTTATCTTGGAGTTTAGAGTCACAAAGTCACTCCTCTAATGGCTTACAAACACCACAAGCAAGAGGATGCTAATTGAGAGAGAGGGGGTGGCACACTTTCAGCTATGAACTCTTGTAGGATTTCCAGTGGCCGAAATCTGATGCCCTAGGGTCTTATTTATACTTTTGCTGCTAAGGTTTCAGTCAAAACCCTAATGGACAGCTTAGGCTTTAAGCAGTCCAAGGAAGCTTCTGGAATAGGGCGTCTATGGCTGAAATTAGGATGGACATATCCCTAATTTCGTCGATGCCTAGTCCATAAGGCTTCCCAGCCCAATATTCAACTATCATACATTTGACAGTTTAAGTCCCTTTTATTTAATTAATGTCTTTTATCCACAAAATTAATTGTTAATTAATTCTTGTCTAATATTAATTAAACTATATGATTTCTCCTATAATATATTATTCATATAATATATTAATAAACCATAATAACCTCTTTCTTCATAAATCATCCTATCATGTTGCTTTGGTGAAGGCAACCCAAAAGGACCATGCACCACCGGGTCAAGTACATACCAAATATAGTTACGGGCTTAGACGCCAATCCAACAGCTTTAGCCTAGGAGGTTGTTTCTTTGATTGATGCTATTCTTGCTATTTGCTCTACGTGTGCTATTTATTTATACATGCTTAAGACTTTATAGCCTTAGAATGCATGATTTAGCCTTTCTTCCAGTTCCTTGTTTGGTTGTGGACTTGAGGAAGAATCCTTTATTCGACTGTCGACCGAGCCCTATATCATGTACGATTGATGTACGTGGAAGAGATGGCGAGAATGGTGGAGATCTTTGCGAGGCAGATCAGAGTAGAAGAGTAGTATAGGATAAGTGCCTAGATGTTTAGTTTGAGAAGTTGCTGAGAAAATTGTTAATGTCTATGGGGAAAGAGTACTTGTGAATTAGGGTCTTAAGAGGATGACATGGGACGAATACGGGTTGGTGTGGAAGGTAGTATTAGGCCTGTACTACTAAAAGCACCGGATTCGTATACGACTCAAGGAGGAATATTAGGTACTAAGGAGCATGCGGGAATGTGTACGTGTTTGCAAGTCTTAGTCGGTCTCTGATTATTTCCGTGTTTATATTTCAGAGAATATGGTGGTTACCCGAGGTTCAAGCTCCAGCAACTCCGAGAGGGCGAGTACCAGTGACGATGAGATCCACATGATCATTGCTGTTGTGGTGGCCGAAACTAATAGGGAGGCCATTCCAGAGATGTTCGGGTCTATTAAGACCACGTTGATTGAGACTTTTGACGAGCTTTATGCTTCCGTCCCTGAGGCTAGTGTTGCCACAGCCACCGTAGCCCTAGCAGCTGCGAGACCTCAGGGGGTGATTTGTTGATGTTCCGGGAGTTCTGCAACACGAATCCACTAGAGTTTGATGGGATTCAGGATCTTATTGCTGTGATGAGATGGATCTCAGATGTTGAGGGGTGCTTTTATACTTGTTCATGCCCTGAGAACCTAAAGGTTTGATTTGCGCTGAACTAGCTTCGCTTGGAAGCGAATAACTGGTGTAAGTTTGTGACGACGGACTTTTCTCATGAAGAGCATGTTGTCGTGAATTGGAAGAGGTTCAATTAGTTGTTTCGAGATGAGTACATTCCTCGGATGGAGAGGGAGCGGTTAGCCCAAGAGTTTCTATCACACAAGCAGAAGACGGAGACGGTGACATAGATTACGAGATTCTTTCAAGATAGGGCATTTTTTCCCTGAGCACGTGTCTATAGAGCAGGAACATGTGAGCCAGTACTTGAGCATTCTAAGGAGGGATATTCGGGAGTTCGTGGTCAACTCATCGTATTGGACATTGGCTGAGCTGCAGACCAATTCCAGGAGGAGGGAGATAGAGCTGGAGACCCAGACGAGAGAGGAGAAGGAGTCTCAGGAGAGAGACAGGAGGCCAATACAGTCGTAGCTTGCGGCCTAAGCCCACTGATTCTAGAGCTGGAGGCCAGAATGGCCGCACTTGTGGAAAGTGCGGTATGAGTCAAGAGGGATCTTGTCGACCGGGGATTTGTTTCAAATGCGGCAAGGAGGGGCATATGGCGAAGCATTGCCCCGAGGGATTTTCGGTTTGCTTTCCTTGCAACCAGGCTGGCCACCTGAAGGCTGGGTGTCCTCAGCTTACTCAGGGATCGGACCAGGCCCCTACTCCTGCTACCTTGCGTATCACTGATGGTCGACTAGGGAAGGCCGAGGCTTCGAGGGCTCATGGGCGAGCTTTTCAGTTGACTGTAGAGCAGGTCCGCGCATCACCTGATGTTGTTGCTGGTATGTATCTTTTATTTAATTTCTATCTAAATTATTTATGCTTATGTTTTGTTTCATGCTAGGTACCTTCCTTGTGAATTCTATGTCTGCTTTAGTGTTATTTGACTCGGGTGCGAGTCGATCCTTTGTGTCTTTATCCTTTAGTCGCCTTTTTAGCATCAGGCATGAGGCCTTGAGTCGACCATTGAGGGTTTCTATAGCCGATGAGCATGCGGTTTTTGCTACCGATGTATTCCAGGATTATGTTTTGGAGATTTTTGGTGTCTAGTTTCCGATCGATCTAGTGTTGATAGCGATGGGGGTGTCTATGTTATAGTGGGCATGGATTAGTTAAGCTGATTTGGGGCTTTGATTGATTGCGAGCGTCAGATGGAGACTATTCGAGACCCTTGTGGGGGAGTACTTACTATTTATGGCGAGGGTACTAGATCGGAATCCGCTTTCTGCTCTGCCACCAGGGAAAGACAGAGTCTGTAGCATGGATGTATAGGTTTATTAGCTTATGTGGTGGATACTCAGGTTGCCAAAGAGGGGTCGATTTCTATCTCTGATGTTCCAGTGGTATGTGATTTTCTGGATGTTTTCTCTGAGGAATTATCGGATGTGTCTCCTGAGAAGCAGGTAGAGTTCCGGATCGATCTGGTTCCTGCGGCGACACCTTTTACCATGGCACCATATCGTCTTGCACCGCCCGAGATGCAGGAGTTATCCTCGCAGCTTCAGGAGCTACTGGGAAAAGGATTCATCCGGCCGAGTACCTCGTCGTGGGGAGCGCCAATTCTTTTTGTCAAGAAGAAGGATGGTTCACACCGTATGTGCATTGATTACCGGGATTTGAACAAGTTGATAGTTAGGAACCATTATCTGTTGCCAAGGATCGACAATCTATTCGAACAATTGCGGGGGATGTCTTGGTTTTCCAAGACCGATTTGTGATCCGGATACCATCAGATGAGCGTCCGTGAGGAGGATATTTAGAAGACGGCCTTCCAAACTCGTTATGGACATTATAAGTTGATGGTGATTCCTTTCAGTCTCTCCAACACACCGACATCGTTCATGGACCTCATGAATGGGGTGTGTAGGCCAATGTTGGTCCGGTCAGTGATCGTTTTCATTGACAATATTTTGGTTCATTCAAAGTCTAGGGAACAGCATGAGGAGCATCTTCGGGAGATTCTTGGGGTATTGAGGATGGAGAGGCTTTATGCCAAATTCTCCAAGTGTGATTTCTGTTTACGAGAGGTCCAGTTCTTGGGGCACTTCGTTAACTAGAATGGGATTTTGGTCAACCTAGCCAAGATCGAGGCAATTATGCAGTGGGAGGTGCCGAGATCCCCATCCAAGATCAGAAGTTTTCTTGTCCTGGCAGGTTATTATCGAATATTTATCAGGGATTTCTCCAAGATTTTTGTTCCTCTCACCAAGTTAACCAAAAAGGATGTCGTTTTTACTTGGGGGCTCGAACAGCCGGCATATTCAAGACTCTTTGCCAGAGGTTGTGTGAGGCTCTAGTGCTAGCCCTCATGGAAGGGGTGGAGGACTTTGTGGTCTACTGTGATGCATCTATATTAGGACTAGGTGTTGTGTTAATGCAGAGAAGGCATGTGATAACATACGCTTCGAGGCAGCTGAAGCCTCAAGAGATGAGATATCCCATCCATGATTTGGGGTTGGGGGCGGTAGTGTTTTCCCTCAAGATTTGGCGTCATTATCTCTATGGTGTCTAGTGTACTATATATAGGCAACATAAGAGCCTGAGGTACCTTATGGATTAGCCCAACTTGAATATGAGGCGAAGGAGGTGGTTGGATGTGGTAAAGGACTACGATTGTGAGATTTTTTATCATCCACGTAAGGATAATGTGGTAGCTGATGCCCTGAGTCGTAGAGGAGTGAGTTTCCCAATTCGAGATGTATGTTTGAAGATGATAGTGAGGACTCCAGTCTTAGATATCATCTGCGAGGCCCAAGCAGTGGCAATGAGACCAGAAACCCACAAGAGGGAGCGGGTGGTTGGGCAAATTTCAGATTTTGAAATGGATATTAGGGAACTTATGACCTTCCATGGGCGGATTTGCGTGCCGTATTCGGGTGGGCCTTGGCAGATTTTGATGGAGGAGTCCCATAAGTTCAGGTTTTCCATCCATTCTGGGGTACGAAGATATATCTGAATTTGAAACGTGATTATTGGTGGCCCTGTATGAAGAGAGACGTCGCATGGGTTGTCGAGAGATGTCGTCGCAAGGTCAAGGCAGAGCACCAACGCCTTCATGGAAAGTTGCAGCCTCTAGAGGTTCCCCTATAGAAGTGGGAATAGATCTCCATGGATTTTATTACAAAATTGCCGAGGACTGCAAGGGGTGTGGATACGATCTGGGTGATTGTAGACTGATTGACAAAGAGTGCTCACTTCCTAACTATAAGTGAGAACTCTTTCGTGGAGAAACTAGCTGACGGATACGTCCGAGAGGTGGTGGCTCGGCACGGAGTGCCGACATCGATAGTGTCTGATCATGATGTGCATTTTACTTCCAGATTCTAGAGGAATTTCATGAGGAGTTGGGTACCCGGCTACATTTTAGCACCACATACCATCTGCAGACAGACGGGCAGAGTGAACGGATGATTCAGATGCTCCAAGTTATGTTGCACGCTTGTGTTATGGACTTTGGTGGAAGTTGGGAGTTGATTTTTCATACAACAACAGCCATCACTCCAGCATTAGGATGCCTACCTTCAAGCTTTTATATGGGAGGAGATGCCAGACTCCTATCTATTGGGGGGAGGTCGGACAGAGAGTAATGGGGAGCACCGAGATAATGCTCAAGACGACAAAGCAAATCCACCAGGTTAGAAAGAGGTTGTTGACGACCCAGAGGCATCAGAAGAGTTACACAGATCGAAGGCGTTCCGAGCTAGAGTTCCAGGTCGACGACTTTGTTCTCCTGAAGGTATCCCCATGGAAAGGGTGATCCGATTCAGGAAGCGGGGCAATCAGGGCCCTAGATTCATTGGTCCTTTTAAGGTGATTGCTCGGGTGGGCAAGGTAGCTTATCGGTTAGAGCTGCCCAAGGATTTGAGCCAGATTCATAACACTTTCCGTGTATCCCAACTGAAGAAGTGTGTAGCCGACGAGACGACAGTGGTTCCCTTAGAGGACATTCAGGTTGATGATCGCCTGAACTATATTGAGAGGCCAATAGAAATATTGGATAAGAAAGTAAATACCTTGAGGAACAAGGAGATGCACCTGGTTAATGTTCAGTGGCAGCATCGTAAGGGTCCGGAGTGGACTTAGGAGCCAAAGTCCAAGATACGCGAGCAGTACCCAGAGCTGTTTCCAGAGGATGACTTCGAGGGTGAAGTCTAATTCTAGTGGGGGAGAATTGTAACATCCTGAGATAAGGTACACATAGATGACCCTAATTTTTATTGCATTTGTCAAAACTAGTCCTTAAATGAGAAAAGGTGGAAATTGAATACGTGGGGCGTACGCATGTGTACGCCCATCGTACTCATGTGCGCATCATGAATGTAGAGGCCTCTTAGTACGCTGGGCATACTAGAGGGTACGATGGGCGTACTAGGCTCAGAGTGTAAACCCTAATGACTAGTGTGCCCCTATTTAAGGAACATGACGGCCTCATTTCCAGCTACCATATCCAACCTCCACCTCCCTTCAAACGCTAAATATTGTTTCCATAGTTTGTGTGAGTATTTGTAGCTTATTACGTAGGGTGTATTGTTGTGTATGCTTAGCATACTGCGAGGGTTAGATCGGGATTGCGAGACCTTGTATGCTGGGTGTACGAGGAGTACGCAGGGCATACGAGGGGAAAGAAAAACCCTAATTTTTGGATGTGTCCTATATAAACACATTAAGTATTTTTGGTTGGCCTCTTTACTAGCCTCCAAGTCCTGAAAACCCTAGAAATTGTCTTTAAGTGTAACACCCAAAGTTTTGAAGGCCAAGAAAGGAAAGAAACCCCTAACTTTAAGGGGAGACTCGGCGAGTCCAAGGAGGAACTCGGCGAGTCCGAGCGGGATCCGGGTCGAGGAGTAAGTGACCGACTCGGCGAGTCGGCCAAGGGGACTCGGCGAGTCTGGTCTGTGCAAGGAAAACCCTAAATTCGGGACTTGGAGCCTATTTAAACGTCTCATTCTCTCCCCTAGGGTTCCTTTACTGCCTCTTTCACCCAGAACATCGAACCCTAAGCCCCATTGTTGCCCATTCAAGCTTCCAAGCCATTTTTGAGTGATTTGAAGGAAGAAGAAAGAGGGGATCATTGAAGCTTCAAGGATTGGCCTTAGATCTGAAGATTGGGGAAATTTTCTGAGTTATTGAAGGTATTAAGTCGTTTCCCTCCTTTATATCTATTATGGTTGTGAGTTTTGGGGGCTTTTAGCCATGATTAGCTACCCCTTTTGATTTAGAAGCCAAATCTGAAGTTGCTACTTCGGATCTAATCATATTATGGTCTTGAGAAGCATAAAGTATCTGCCCTTGAGTTGATTATGGAGCCTCTTTGCCTTAAACCCTAGTTTATGGTGTATTTTGCCTAGATCTCCTTCTCTACACGTAAAGTTTGCAACTTTATGTGAGGAATAGGCTTGGGAAGGGTAGATCTACAGTTTGGATTCCATGCATGACTCAAAAGTCCTCTGCATGTATGGAGATCTGAATGGACTCGGCGAGTAGCATGAAGATTGGAGGAACTCGACGAGTGGGATGAACAGCTCGTCGATTCAGATGAAGTTGGACAGGAACTCGGCGAGTTGGATGAACAACTCGGCGAGTCTGTTGAAGGTTGTCTTGGACTCGACGAGTCTGTTCTTGGACTCGGCAAGTTAGGTCGCGAAACCCCAAACCCTTCGAGTTAAGACTCGAATCAGTGAGTCGAATGGAGACTCGGTGAGTTGGACAGGTCAGGACTCAGAAATCGGTAGACTCAGCGAGTCATGGACTGACCCGGCAAGTCGAGTCGCGAATAGAAGGACTCTGAACATATGAACTCGGCGAGTCAATAGGGTGACTCGACGAGTAGGGTTGACCTGGAAGGCTGACTTTGACTTTGATGAGAGTTGACTTGGTTGTCTTTCGGGGGTCAGTTAGACTCAGTGTTGCATTGATATTGGTAGCTCGGGGAGCAAGTGGAGCAGAAGTTCAGAGAGTTGTCGGGCAGCAGCTAGTGGGTTCATCAGCCAGTTTAGCCAGTGCAGGTGAGTTTCCCTTTGTATGAATGGGTCTACGGCCACAATGCCGGCCCATGTAGTTATGAGTAGAAGACCCGGGGGTTTGCCCTAGGCACAGTATGCTAGTATGATATTCGGGACGAGGGTCCAATGATAGAGGGCGCGTGCCCAAGGAATGGTATATGTGATAGTTTATACTTATTGTCTGTGTGATACTTGTATGTGCCTGGTAGGGAGGTGAGTGTGGGCGAGGTCCCGTATCTCACCAATAGCAGAGTGTGGATGGTGTTCCACATCTCAGTAGCAGTAGATCAGGGGCGAGGCCCAAGTTAGGGAAGGAGTGAGGGTGGGTTGGGCCCGTACCTCACCATCAACAGGAGTATGGATGGGGTTCCATGACTCATCAGTAGCAGGACAAGAGAGGGGCCCAGAGATAGGCGAGGCCTTAGGACAAGATCCGCTAGTATGTGTTTAGCTTATGCGATGTGATGTGATATGTTTATGTGCTATTATATGTTAATGGGTGAGTCCCTGTGACAGGTGAGGCCTAAGTGAAATAGATCTGTATCCGAGCAGGGCTCAAAGCCAGGAGGGGCCTGGAGCGGCGGGGCCGTTGTAGCGGGCGAGGCCCATGATAGCGGGCGTGGCCCAGTATGTGCAGTATGTGGTTATGCATGGTATGTGGTAGGGTGGGGAACTCACTAAACTTCGTGCTTACGGTTTTCAGTTTTGGTTTCAGGTACTTCCGGTAGCGGAGGGAAGAGCTCGGGGTGATCGCATGGCACACACCATAGATTAGACAGCCTGGGAATGTTTTACTCTGATAATGAACACATGTTTTGGAAATTAATACTCTGATTATATTTGGATTGATGATTTTTCTTTAAGTAATGTTTTATTAAAAGAAAATTTTTAGTCTTGAATTTTGGGAAGTTACATTAAGCTTCCATGGTTGTGATTTTGAGCCCATGGTGTGCATTTTGGTGTTTTGGGTCATTTCCAAGAAGATGAAGTTTTGTGCAATGTTTTGGATCAAGAAAAAGCTTGTGGATCTTGATTATGTGCTTCATTTCCATCTTGTTTGAGGTAAAAAGATTTGATCTTGTTCATTGTTGGCTTATATCTATGTTGTATTAGTTTTGGTCCCTTTTGGCACAAATAATGGGGTGTAGTTGTTTGGTACCACTCCAGGAGCAATGAGTTGCCACTCTTGGTGTTTTTGAGGTTCTAGACACATAAAGTTGCCTCCTTTAGGGTTTGGAATCCCCCATGCATGAGATGGTCTTCATTTGGTGAAAGTATAATACTTTATCATGAAGATTGGTTCGTTTGGGGCATGCAAAGTTACCAAGTCAGTGACTTTATGGTTCTAGACACTTATGTGGGCTCAGATCTATGGTTGGACTTCTGGACTTAAGCATTAAGAGCTTAATGTCGAAATTGGATTGATGGATGAGTACGCTGGGCGTACAAGTCTGGACGTGCTGCGTACAAGCCAAATTTCATGTACACTTAGCGTACAACTTAGTACGCCCCACGTACTCATTCAAGAGGATTTTGGCTTTTGGGCTTCGTGTTAGGGCTTCCTTTTTTGGCTTGGTTGTTTGAGTTCTTAATGGGCCATCTGAGTACAAGTGTTTTGGACTAGGAAAATTAGTTGGGCTTTAGGGTAAGGCCCATGTAAGAGGTTTGGGCCTAATTTGGAAAATTGGGCCATATTTGGGCCTTGGTTGATTATTTGGCTTTTGGGCCTTTCAGATTGTGAGTCCGGGCCTTAGTCTCGGACCAAGCTAGGTTTGGGGTAAAATGGTCTTTTTACTCCGAGTATGGATTGGAACCTAATTGTTAATTGGGTGTCATTTTGATATTGATAGTTCGGGGATCTGTTAGCCAACAACCAGGGATATTTTGTATGATTCGGCAGTGTGAGGTGAGTCACCTTACTATATTTTACGGGTCGAAGGCACCAATGTCGACCGATGGTTTTTTATGTTAGGATGCTAGATATCTATGTGACTCTTGCATGTATATGTATTGGTATGTATGCCAAGCAGGGCTCGATGGCAGGTAAATCCCGATGATTGTATCGTATGCTGTTATCTTTATGATTATCGCATGTGTTGGTAGGGTTATGCATTTGTATGCTGGGCGGGGCCCATATCTCAGTGGGTGAGGCCCGATAAGCGAGTGTGGGAGGGCCCCGTATCTTAGTAGGCGGGGCCTGTATCTCAGTGGACAGGGCCCGATATGTGAGTGTGGGCGGGACCCGTATCTCATTAGGATAACGCCCATTATGTGCTTAGTTGTGTATGGTATGAGGTATCTTGGGAAACTCACTAAGCTTTGTGCTTATGGATTTCAGCTTATGTTTCAGGTACTTCGGTTTTCAAATGGAAAAGCTTGGGATGATTGTAGAGCACACACCACATGTTTCCGTATTTTGTGATTTACTCTGATTTAAAGTTGTTTTTGCTAAATTTTGATTATATTGGTTTTATGGAGATGATATGTATTAACGATTTATTAATCTAAAAATGAAAATTTTATGTCATTATTATTGGGACGTTACAATTGGCTCATAAACTGTCAAATGTCGCTCCTCAGCATCTCATGGTATCGGGCCTTCTTCATCTCCTCATCCGCCACATACTGCGGAGCCAGAAGCGTCCTCTCCTGGAATATCGTGGTGATCTTAGCCACCATCTCCATAGTTTGACAGAGATCCTAAAACTCTCACACCAACTGCTGCACCTCAATCACCGGTGCAAACTCAGCTCGGAACCGGGTCGAGCAATCATCCCATGACATCACATCAACAAAATCATCACCGACCGCACGTCCTATCTCCTCCCACCAGTCTCGTGCCATGTCCTTCAAAAGGCAGGAAGCTAGTCTGACCTTGTCCTCCTCGGGACAACGACCGGTGCGAAAGGTGTAAGGAACATCTACTAACCACTGCCGACTCGCTATGGGATCCTTCTCCCCATGATAGTCCCGAGCTCCACAAGCCCGAAACTCCCTAAATGTCAAAGAGCGTGCTCCCGCTAGTGCCATCATCTCAGTACGAAACGAGATCAACCACTCATCCAAAATACCCTCCTTGACCGTGCCGAAGATCACATGAGCCTGATCAAGAATGCAACGAGTAATCTCAGACGAGATGAACTCCCTAGTCTGCTCATCAAGATGCCCAACTCCAGATCCTGAGCCTGAACCCTCACCAACACCGGAACTGCCAACATGTCTGACTCTCATTGTCACCATACTGAAAATAGACCATACAAACCATCAGAATACGCATCAAAATATATATCGGGGAATCACAAACTCCACAAGCTCCCTACTTCATCGCAACTCTCCTTGAATCGATTACGAATCCTCTACTTCTAGTAGTACGGACCCATACTACCTTCCATATCTATCCGTACTTTCCTCAAGAATTGCCTTGATTCAACCATGTTACTTTATATCCATACAACTTCCCACACAGATAAGGCTCCCAGCACTAGATCTCATCCTATTTTTTCCTAGGGAAAACTCCATACGACTCTCCGCCATCAACTGCAGAAGGAACTCCCACTAACTCCCTCTAACTAGCTCACATATACAACTACATATCACTATAACCAGATAATTATTCGAATGAGAGGTCTCACACTACAATGATTAGACTCAAACAAGAGCTGCATAATAGAGTTAAAACCTTACCTTATAAAATTATTTAGTTCCATAATATGTAACTTAACATATTCGTTTACTAGTTAGCTAAAGCTAGTTCGAACCCCTAAAAGTACAAAGCAAGCAGCATTCGAGTATCAAGTAACCAGAACCAAGCATAACCTAATCAGGCCATCTTATCACTGACTGATCAGTACTAGCTTGAAAGTCTACAAGCTCATACAATAGACATACAAAGGCATCTCTTCTAGCATTATATCATGCAAAAACTGAGCAGATCCTTAGCCCTAACTAGCATGCGATTTACAGATTCCCAGATCAAATCAAATCAGATAACATGTATGGGTAATTTGGGAAAACTTACTTGAGCTTGGCTGATTGCATGCACCACACTCTTTCTTCATTTATAAAAATCCTTTTCTTATAAATATATTTCTTTTTGAAAAACTTTACCAAATCCTCAGTTTTGAGTTCAGACACACCCAAGAGTGTGCCAAAATCCCTCAAACCAAGGCTCTAATACGAACTTGTAATGTCCCAAAAATATGGTCCAAAAGTTTCATTTTCAATTTAAATAAAATAGTATTCCAAAAACATTATCTAACAACCAAATGAAAATAAGTGTATCAACATCATATCGACAAGAGTACATCTCAAAAGCGAAATCCTTGTGGTGTTTACAATGCAGTCATCCCGAGCTCTTCCCCTTGGAACCAGAAGTACCTGAAATATAAAGTGAAAACCTTAAGCACAAAGCTTAGTGAGTTCCCCAAACTACCCCACACCATACATAATAAATTACATACTGGGCCCTCGCCCTACATCGGGACCCGCCCGACATCGAGCCCCACTCGGTATACAAATATGTTATTCTTAGGCCTTGCCCCACTATACACATACAACACATACATATATCACATAATCATGCTAACACATACAATGATCATAAAACAATAGCACATGTTTCAATTAGCGGGCCTCGCCCGACATCGAGCCCCGCCCGGTATACATAGCAGCACATAACACATGCAAGGGTCACGTAGACTCCTAGCATCCTAACATAAAAAATAAGGGCCGACATTGGTTCCTTAGACCCGCTAAACCCAGTGAGGAAACTCACCTCGACTGTTGAATCTCACTGAAAATCCCTGGCTTCTGGTCCAACAAATCCCCAAGCTAAACAATACCAAAATAACACCCAATTAACAATTGGCTTCCAATTCATAACCATAAGTCCAACAATCCATACTTGGGGTAAAAAGACCATTTTACCCTCACCTAGTTCGGCCCAAGGATATGGTCCAATTCACAATCTAAAAGGCCCAAAAGCCCAATAATCAACCAAGGCCCAATTATGGCCCAATTTTCCAAATTAGGCCCATTACCCAAAATCCCAACCATTTTCCTAGTCCAAAAAACTTGCACTCAGATGGCCCAACAAGAACACAAACACCCAAGCCCAAAAGAAAGCCCAAACATGAAGCCCAAAACACTAAGCCCAACAGACTGAGTACACGGGGTGTACTCAGCTATACACTAAGCGTACTTGCTAAATGACTTGTACACCGTGCGTACAAACTTGTACGACCATCGTACTCATCCATTAAGGCAAATCTTCATTAAGCTCTCAGTGCTTAAGACTAGAGGCCCCAACCACATATCCAAGTCCTAATAAGCGTCTATAACCATAAATTCACTGATTTGGCGACTTTACGTGCCCCGTAAAGACCCAACTTCAAAATATAACACCCTACTTTCATTAAATGGACATAAACTCATTCATGAATGGATCTAAACCCTAAAGGTGCCAACTTTATGAATTTAAAACCTTAGAAACACCAAGAGTGGCAACTCATAGCTCTTGGAGTGGTATCAAAGCACTATATCTCATTCTTGGGTCAAAAAGGGACCAAAACTCATACATAATAGATCTAAGCCATAAATGAACAATTTTGTAGCTTTATACCTCAAACAAGCTGGAAATAAAGCAAATAATCAAGATCCGTGAGTTCTTCCGTGATCCACCACCTTACACCAAGCTTCTACTTTTTTAATATGAATCAAAACACACCAAAATGGACACAATGAGCTCAATACACAAAGGAGAGGCTTAGGGTTTCGAATATGATGCTAAAGAGTTAAAGGAGGCTGAGAAATACGGGTTTCATAAGCCATAAGGATGAATATATAGTGTCCATTCTCAAAAATTAGGGTTTTCATTAAGCACACGTACGCTACGCGTACATGTCTAGAACCCCGTCTAACCCCTACATGAGTACGCTAAGCGTACCATGTGGTACGCCCCGCTTTCTCGCTTTGCAGATTTTACGCCAAATGTACCATGTGGTACCCCCCGCGTACAACATAAGGACCAAAAAGCAAATATCAAATACCCATGGTGCCATACCGAACATGCCAGGATTCCTAGTGTTACACATACACAATATTATATCATAACAACCATACCCTAACACATATACAAATGATATCAATACATAATCACGCATGCAAGTCAAAGAACACATCAGTAACAACCATGATCCTATTGGGACATATTGTCTAATATTGATCCCCCTTGCTCTATATGACGAGCCCTTGGGACACATTGGCTAAGACCGATCCCCCGTACCCGAACTCATTGGGACACATTGACCATGCCCGATCCCCTTTGCTCAGTTCATCAAGCCCTTGGGACACATTGGCTACACCTGATCCCCACTCGTATGTGCCAAATTTTACCATGCATATCCTCAATATATGTAAAAAATATTAGACTCTACCCAACCTATTACTACCCGCATAAACAATACACACAAGGCACACACGAGCTATCGTAAGGAAATTATAACACAACATGGTGTTGTAAGGAACTCACCTCCAAACACAACGCAACCTCCCAAGCCACCCGAAAGTCACTCAGACCTGCTTGCCCTACAAACTTCCCAATGATAATAAATTGAGTTGAGTTTAGTTACTAAATTGCCTTAATTTAGCAAATATACTAATGAGTAAAATTCTAGATTTCTACATAAAAATCAAGGTTCGTTCGGGACATATTTTTCCTATTTTAACCTCCATATTCTTTAAAACTATGTCACATGTAGATATATTAAATTCTTAGATTTAAAAGTAGTAATTGTACACCTCCATACAGTTTTTCTATAATTTATGGCGAATTTTATACAAAACTGTCTCGCATAGCAGCTCATTCCGTACCAATCCGGGTAAATGGTCGTTGTTACCCTAGTTAGAGGAATTTTTGGCTTCCGATAAAAACTAATGAAATGTAGAGGACTCAAATATGAAACTTTTTGTACTGATTTCAACCAAAAATCGTTTTCCGTGACCGAGATATAACATTTCAAAGACAAGGACAGATTAGGGAGAAATCCTAAAATCACAGCTTTGGCATTTTAGGGTTAATTAGCTTCTTAACCAACTAAGACCTAATCTAAAATGGCTTATTTTCTGGAAATAATTTTTTATAGAGGAGACAACCATTTATGTCAAAATGCCAATAAAATTTCCAATCCCAACACTCCAAAATTTATTGCTTTTTAAGAGAAACAAAGTAGATTGCCAAAATTGATATTTGACAACTAGGGTTAGGGTTTTGCACGCCATAACAACCCCAAACGCCATCTAGACTTCTAGCAAACATGGAGTACCACCACTCACTACAGAGGCGGAGTTTAGAGGGGGAAGGGGGCATGGCCCCTTGATTTTTGGCATTCTAATACCTATATTATATATAATAATAGATTTATTGTTTACTAAACTTCTTGGCCCCCACATTTTATTATAATATATAGTAAGGATATATATGTAATTGAAAAATTATTTAAAAAACTATGCATAATTAGCAACTCGGTTATTATTATTGATTATTAGGTACGTAAATCCATTCTAACAGAAGGCAAAATTTGCTGAAAAAACCAATAACAATTCTAATAAAATTAGGATACTGATTTTAGGAAACTAAAACTCTATAAAAGAAAAGCCAAACAACAAATTTAACATCCAAACTTATTAACTAGATAAGAGATCATCAATTTGCTTCTACCGGAAATCATAACTATTGCCGGAGTGCACATCTCTACTAGAGTTCACCCTAAAAACCCATTGTCTGAGTTCACACGGGAAAAAAACCCACTGCCGAAAAACGTATCCACTGAGTTCTGGGTCTCCGATCGACAACTTCCCTTGCTAATTTTGTTGCTCCGGTCACTGATAGATTGATCTCTGAGCACACAGTGCGAGTGTGCGACTCTCCAATCTCTCCTATCCGCCAGATCTGTAAGCTTTTGGTTCTCTAATTCTCTTTCATACTTTCTTTGTCTTTCTCTCTCTATAATATGATAACATTTTAAACTTAGGAGAGATATAGGCATTAGTTGTCAAATTAAAAGGCTACATATTTTAATTGTATAATATTATATATTATTTGTTTCCTTTTAGAAAATTTATTGTTTGTTGATGTAAAAGCTTTTAACATTAGTGGTGAAATTCGATTATTTTTTAAAATATACATAACCATATTATATGTTTCTCATAAAAGCTTTTAGAGTATTTATTGTTTGTTTATGTAAAATATTTTAACAATATCAGTGGAGTCTGATTCTTTGTTAAAACATACATAATCATATGTTAACTGTTACTTTTATATTATTAAATTTTTAGTTATTTCTTAAATATTTATTAAGTATGCCATGTAGAGTAAACCAAAATGAAAAAACGATCAACACTGAATTGATTTAAAAAAAAATGAAAGTTCTTCTCAAGTATTCGTAGAACCACCCCCGTATGTTATAGATGCAAATACTCCTAATGATAGTGATCCTATAACTGAGAATCAGCCCAAAAAACCTCGTCTTAAAATGATTGATGTCGATCTTAATACACTAGAACGAGATCCTAGTGTGCATATCCAAATTTACGATGACCCAATCAATCAACAAGACACAGTTCGGAGATCTTGTATGAATAATGGTCCATTTCAACCAATACTTTCTGCATATCTAAAATCTTGACCAGAAGACCATAAATGTCACTTTCAAGGTTCTTGGTTCAAGCAATTTCCATGGCTTGAATATTCATAGAGTTCAGATGTGTTTTATTTTCCATGTTTCCATTTTAACAAACCTTCTGGAATGGGATACTACGACCAACGTGATTTTACTATAGATGGATTTCAAAATTGGAAGAAAGTAGCTGGGAAAATGTGTTTTGTTACAGCATATGGGAACTAAGTGTACATCTTTTCACAATGTTGCGCAAAAATGATATGACGATTTGTTAAATGATACTCAAGATATACGAAATATGTTTGAGAAATTTACAGTTGAAGATCGTAAGAAGAATAGATTGAGATTGAAAGCTACTATTTACGGAGTTCGTTGGTGTGCTTTTCAAGCAATTGCATTTATAGGTCATAATGAAAAACCAGATTCCATTAACAAAGGAAATTTCCTTGAAATGTTGTAGGCAATTTTTTCTTTTAATAATGTGATGAAAAATTGTTTCGCACAGCTCCTAAACATGCATCAGATACATCACCAACAATTCAAAAGGAGATTTTAAACCTTATCTCTAAGAGGGTGTGATGGATGGTTTGTGAGGAGATTGATGCTGGAAAATTTTGTTTACTTGTTGATGAAGCACGCGATGAGTGTAACAGAGAATAAATGTCTATTGTTTTGATATTTTTAAATAAAGATGGCATTATTATGGAGTGTTTCTTTGGACTTGTTCATGTTACTGACACTACATCACAAACTCTGAAGTACAAAATATATTTTCTATTGACACATAACAATCTTGATTTTAAGTCAATTCGTGGCCAAGGGTATGATGGTGCAAGCAATATGCGAGGTCATTTAAAAGGGTTGCAAGCATTGATTTAAAAGGATTGTTCTTCTCCATATTATGCTCATTGTTTTGCTCATCGATTGCAATTAGCATTAATAACTGCCTCATAAAGAGTTATTGCAATGCAAAAGTTTTCTAGTAAATTATCTTTTGTTATCAATGTCATTGGTGCATTCCAACGGGATGGGGATACCAAATGGGGTTCTCACTTGAAACCAGTTTCAAGCTTAATCAAAATGTTTAGTCCGATTTGTGAGGTTTTACTTAAATTTATTGAGGATGGCACTGGTTCGATCAAAGGAGATGCAGATTCAACATATGAGACTATTACTACATTTCAAATCATTTTTGTTCTACATCTCGAGAAAGAAATAATGGAGATCACAGATTTACTTTGCCAAGCTTTACAAAGATAATCTCAAGATATACTGAATGCATTGAGGCTAGTTGCATCCACGAAATTGCTATTGCAAAAAGTGAAAGATGAAAAATGGGATAGTTTTCTCTCTCATGTTAAGTCATTTTTTCTTGAACGCAAAATCGATATCCTTGATTTGTCTTCTTCTTACCTTCGTAGAGGGGCTGAAGCTCGTAATGAGAATAGCGATCATACACTTGAGCGTCATTATCGAGTAGATATTTTCATCAAAGAAATTAACTATCAGTTAATGGAATTAAATCATCGGTTCAATGATAGATTGATGAAGTTACTCCATCTTTCAGCAACCTTAGATCCGAAAAATTCTAATGAGCTTTTTCGAAGTGGTGATATATGTCAGTTAGTATAAAGTTTTTATCCTAAAGATTTCAATGAAATCGAGAAAAATCTTTTGAACATGTAACTCCTACATTACGAGTTAGACGTCGTTCAACTTGAAGATTATAAACAATTGATATCTATTTCAGAATTGTGTCAATGGTTGATAAAGATTAGAAGAGCAACCAATTTTTATCTTATTTATCGAGTAGTTAGTCTTATACTCACTCTTTTGGTTTCCACTGCTACAACAGAGAGATCAATTTTAGCAATGAGTCTTGTTAAAACAAGGCTACTAAATAAAATGGAAGATGAATTTTTGAACTACTCGTTGGTTTTGTACTTCAAAAGGGAACTAGCTGAAAAGATTAATTTAGAGACGATTGTGTAAGACTTTGAAGACGTAAAAGATAGACAAATTCCACTTTAATGAGCAATGTTAGATTATTTTATATTAATTTTTTGTTTTATTTTTTAATATTTTATGACGTTGAATCAAATAAATTTTTTTGGTGTTTCTTTTAAAGATTTAGTTTCAACCTCTCCCCGCCCCCACCCCCTCGTACAACTTTTCGTGTTCCACCCATGACTCACTGCCACCATCGCAGTGGTGGTCGATGGTCGATGCCACCACCACCAATGGTGGTGGTGGTGATTTTAGGAAAAAAGGAGGTATATAAGAGAAAAATGACCTTACCTCCTTGCTTGCTTGACCTTCCACCCAAGTCCCCCTTTCTTCCTTCGCTACAAACCTCCAAGAAAAGCCCCTCTCTTCCTCCCGATCACAAGACGCCGCCACTCCTCTCTTTCCCGCTCTCTCTTTGCTCTCGGCCTACACAACGCACACACCCTAACGATAAAAAAAATGAGGATTAGGCTGCCCTTGATGCTATAATCGTTCCAAGGAAAGAATAAGGCTGCCCAAGACGATGGACAGATCCCATAAGGTCCATAGGCCCTCGTGCATATTTTTACCATAATGGCAAAACTTGTGACAACCTGAAATTTCTATCTTGTACAAACCATTCACTCCAATCGAAGTCAGACTTGTTTCTGCTAACTTTTAGCACTGTTTAGAGTCTGTTTGAGCATTCTGAGCTTAGTACACCAAAGGAATGAGTGATAGTAAGTGCCAATTGATGTTGTAGCTTAACAAACAAGCCATAAACCCTCAAATGAGAAGTTTACGGCCAGGGACAATGAGTTTACGGCCGTAAACTCCTGGTGGCCGTAAACTCCATGCTATATATATGGTCCTTAGTCATTTTTAGTCACTTTTCACATTTCCAAGCCTAGAAAACGAATTCTCTCTCAACATTCATAAAGTTTTCTTCAAAGTCTTCTTAAATGTAATTGTTTCCATCCTTGATTTGTTATTACATGGCTATATCCAGTGATGAATCCATGTTTCTAGATCTTCAAGGTCCTCAAGAACACTTAAGTGTTTTGGGTCGAAAACACCCTTATTTGCCTTCAAATTGTAAGTACCTACCTCCTACACATGTTAGTTAGTTAGGATGTTGAATTAAGGACTTGAAATCATCAAGAATTCAAGAACAAAATGTATTTACGGCCAAGGCAATCTCCTTGGTCCGTAAACCGTAATAAGTGGTGCAATAGTGCCCCTACTCCTTCCTAAGCCTTGGAACTAAGTCTAGAACACTTCAAGGAAGACCATAAGACTTTAAAACACAAAATGGTACAAATTATCATGAGTTTACGGTTGTAAACTCATTGGGTCGTAAACCTATGGGTCGTAAACTCATGTGGGTAATGCCATTTGGGCCGTAAACTCCTAAGTGAGGCCCTGCATCCCTTATATGCAACCCTATGTGGTTTAACACTTCATTAAAAGTGTTTCCTAGTCCCTAAGGTTGTTCCAATTCAATATTAGATGTTATAAACACTAATTAGATGCTTATATGTATCATTATATGATAAATAGGATCCGTGTGTGTGCTCAAGTCTTCATTTGGCACTTAGTTTCCTATACTACTCGTTCATCCAAACCACTCACTACAGGTGAGTTCATACCCCTTAATCTACCTTTTAAATGATTTTAAATGCTTTATGGGGGGAATACAAGTTGAAACATTATAGTTATTATATCAATCACATGTGATTAATAACTATCAAACAAATGGATTTACTATACTTTGAACTGCTTTATCAAACAGATGGATTTACTATACTTTTAATTGCTTTATCAAACAAACTACTTCAAAATGTTTATCAAACTTTTTTACATGTTAAACTCTTTATTAAACTTATATATTGTCAAAACCATGTCTAATGCATATATAGTTATATAAGAAAGGTTGGACGGACTTAGGACTGATAACTCACTTTATTTCATGTTCCTTATTTGGTTGTGGACTTAGAGTACCATGTTGTTTGTCTGAGTGTCGTTTGATCCTTAGTTATATATTATGTATATATGTAAAAGACATAAAAGCTTTTATCTCAGTTCAACACACTCAGTCATACAAACAACTCTACTAGTAAACTATAATAGGTATAGTTTAGGAAGACACTACTCATTTTTTCTAGTACAATGAAACATACAAGAGTTAGTTCATTCATGATTCAATGCAAATATACTATTATGAGAAACTAAGAGAACATAGTATTATGAGAAACTAGGAGAACATACTATACATTATACAAGAGAACATACTATAATAAGAAACTAGGAGAACATACTATACATTATACAAGAAAACATACTATGATGAGAAACAAAGAGAACATACTACATACTAGACAGAGAGAACATACAATACACTAGTACATACAATACATATACAAGAATACTATAACATAAATGTGAGCCACTATTTCGGGGCATAACATCACTACCATGGCTCGTTTTGTATCCAGAGTCTCTTGGAGGGAGAGCATGAATTTGGGTATAGATTTATACTGGATTGACTATCCTACACCTTGCTATTCGCTACAGTGGGACTTGCAAGTCTACGGGTGTCAAATGTCATTTCTTCCGACGTCTTTCATCGTCGTGTTTTTAGTCGATAGTATGGTGCAATCATATCACATTATACCTTAATTAACAATTGAGTTAAGGTAGTTAGTACAACAGTAGTTACTATAATACAACACTACAATACTTTATTATTTTCCCATTGCATTCACATTGTGATCTTCTCACATAAACAGTAATGTAAAAACTATATTTTTGGTTAATGATAGTCACACTTGGGAAAAATACGTACTCTTACAAGAAACAAACATATATAACATTTGATGCCTTGGTAGAAGGCTACGTTTAGTAGAAAATATAGGATTTTCTAGGAGATACAAACATTTACAAACTTATACATCAAACACTTACAAACATTTTCATACAAACAATGACACTAAAATACTTATTAACTCACCAGCTTTAAAGTTGATCAACTCTTTCAAAATAACTTGTATTCTCAGGTCATCAGTAAACAGGTACCGATGCCAGGTTTTGAGAAGATGGAGCTCGTTCAAGACTCATCTCTTATTTTGATGTACATTTTTGGTGTCTTATAAACTATACAGAACACACTTGCATTAAATTATATTATTAATGCAATGGATGATGTTGTTGCTTGTTTATTACTATGCTTTGTTGTGATACTGTACATGACGTCATCCGCCCCCGAACGTTTCCGCTGTTCCGGTTTTGGGGTGTGACAAAACTAACCCCTTACTCCCATTTCTTCATGATATAAGTTTTGCCACTTAACACTTTCCACCCCAAAACTCATAGTTTCCATTAAAAAAATAACTATCAACTTATTAATGTTTTACAATATCTTGCCTTCGTGGTGCAACATATTTGTTTTTTTATGTATGATCCATAAGAGCCTCGTCTACACACCATTAAGCGCATCTTGCGCCACATTCATGGGACGCTTGATCACAGACTACAACTTCACGTGTCACCAACATCAGACTTATGTGCATATTATGATGCGGATAGGGGCCGTAGTCACGTATCCCGTCGTTTAACCTCTGGCTACTATGCTTTTCTTGGAGATAATCTCATATCATGATTCACGAAACGGCATGGAGTTGTTTCTTAGTCTAGTGCTGAGGCAGAGTATCGTGGTGTTGCTAACATTGTTGCAGAAAGATGTTGGGTTGGTAACATACTACGTGAGCTTCGGTGTCAGACTACCAAAGCCACAATCGTCTATTGTGATAATATTAGCTCAGTCTACATGTCTTTGAACACAGTTCAGCACCAACGTACAAAGCACATTGAGATTGACATTTATTTTGTACGTGATTTGGTTGCTCGAGGCTTTGTTCGAGTCTTTCTTGTTCCGTCTTCCGCTTAGTATGCCGATTAAACATACGAAACTCTCCTCCCGTGCGGGGGAACATTAGCAAACTCTATTTTTTGTATCATTAGTTCTAGCCCATTGTTAGTTAGCTTATATGTATTGGCCCATTTTGTATTTTGTATTGGCCCATTGTAGTAGCCTGTATCTAAACGCATCGAGTAATTCAATTCCAATTCATGGGAAATTATCACTTAGCTCGGAATGCTAATTTCAGAGTTGCGGCTATTTTTTAAAAACAAATTAAATGTGGTTATTATATTCAAACCTTACACATTTGGTTGGATTACTCATTTTCCCTTTAGAAAATGCAGTCAAAGTTTAAGTGTTGTCTTAGCATTATCCCACAAATAATGACACATTTAAAAATAAATGTATTACCGTTATAACGTATAGTCATTCCAATGTGTTGCATCAAATGTCAAACAGTGTACATATGTAGTGAAATAAATAACCTTTCCTAATAAAAAGAACTTTGTTAAAGGGTGTTAAGATTTTGTAGAGTTAGTATGAGAAGCAAGCCATGCCTCTACAATGACCCAAGCTTCTTCAGGCTTGTACAATGCCACCGAATGACCCGCACCCTGCAAAAATCAATCGCAATTAATCACCATCATATATATAATCCCTACAACTTTTATGCACACTATCACCATTATAATCCCTATGCACATATGTAGATAAGTTACAAGTTTTCACCTTAATAGTCGCATATCTCAAAGAATATTTGGCTTTTGAGTATGTTTTCTGATACCTATATATATAACAAGAATATGGGCAGCGTTCGATTACCAAAACTAAGGTGAATTGAATGGCATTTGTTATTTCGTTTTATAAATACAATAATCTTACCCAGCAACTTGACTACTAACGAACCATGGCTTCCATGTGTTTACAGTTGTAAGATTAAGACTATTGATCCACTGCTTCGTGCCCATATATGGAAACGTCATGTCATGATCACCACTGCAAATCAATTCAATACCATTTCAAATACAGTGGCAGAAAATAATCCAAATAATTATCTACATTTTTCGTATATTTATAATTAATATATTCAAAACCTCGAGCATAAATTGGATACAAGTTTGAGAGAGAGAGAGAGAGAGAGAGAGAGAGAGAGAGAGAGAGAGAGAGAGAGAGAGAGAGAGAGATTACTTGATGATTAAAGCATGGCAATTTTTGGTAATAAGCTTTTTATGGTAGGCCAAACTGTTGAAGATGTTGTAGGAGTAAATTATAGTGTCGTTTTTCCCATATAAAGCACGAATGCTTGTGTTAGTGAACTGCCAATTATCTACTGTACGCTGTACATTAAACAAAGGTCCTTAGCTATAATGAAAAATTGTGGTACATATTTAATTAATTCTCTTGAAAACAATACTTTGTAACAAAGGACAGATTCTATTTTGTTGGGCTATATATATCAACTGCTAAATAAGATTAATATTAACGTGCGTACCTCACGAATGTGGAGAGCTTGTCGGACGGCTTTTGTGTTTGCCCAAGTATTAGAATAAAAATAAATGGATTCCTATATATAAAGACAAAATATGATATTTAATTAGGATATATACACGTGTTCATTAACTAATTGTGAAGAAAACATGGGTATTATTCCATTATATTTGCTGTAGTGGTAATGTAAGACATTTAGAGAGTTCTTAGGATTTAATTACTCGACAAATCGATTTTGGATCTTGTGTATCGCAAAGTGGCTCTAAGATGTGATTTACGTTAATTCGAGCTAGACACTGCAATCGAGAGCATTTAGGATATATAAGGAATGAATATTATATGTAACAAAAAAGACAATGAGAATTCGTTAATGTACTCACCTCATTTATGGGCCGAAGACTATTCAAACATAATGTGTTGTTTGGATCAACATATACATATTTACCTTCGCAATTTTCTTTTGCTGGCTGACAAAAATCAAAATTATGAAAGTTTAGGATTATATAATATATATAATTAACCTTAAAGTAACAAATCTTATTTCGTTTCTATATGTAATTAATTAATTAATGACTCATGGTACCTCGTAAATTTCATCTTCTATTAATGCAGCCCGATATGCAAATTCAATTCTTGAATTAAAATCTATGAACTTATCTGTTAGCGGGTTCACAATCAAGAAACCCTACACCCCAAAGTGCATGAAATATGAATCCAAAAGAAATAGAACAAAAATAAAAATGTTTATTTATATGAGTTTAGGTGGGATATATTAAGTTACCTTGATGTTCAATTTTGGTTTAACCTTTCGTTCATTGCCTACAAAATGGTAAAAAGAACGTCATGCTCTCATTTTTTTTCAAAGGATGATCGATCCTCATGTTGTCCTTTTAACTAAAACTACATTTTTTTTACCATTGTATATTTTTGAAACGACATTTGGAATGATTATTCCCATATATGAAATCCCCGTAATATACAATGGATTAGTGAGAAACTTAGGATGGTCTATGAGCCACTGCAAGATGAACATCAATTCAGAATTGAAAACATAATATTCTAGTAGTATACTATAAAAATGACATACCTTTCTTGTAAAATCATACGCATGAGTAGCCACAAGGGAATCATTACTCCTTGATGATTCCCATGTCTTGGCATATGAAAATCCGGTGCCAACGGGTAGATCTATGAATATGACATTAGCTGTCTATATAATACAAAATATATACTTTAGATTGTTACATGATATATAATTAATTAATTAGAGAAATGGATGATATATATATATATATATATATATATATATATATATATAAATTAACCTTTGTCCATGAATATGGGTTCACTTCCAAATTTACTTTAGTTCTCCTTGAATTCGCATATTTGAATTTAAGTGGACCTACAATAAAAGTTCATCGAATATAATGTTTTATATGATCGCAAATGAGAAAATGATAAATTGAATATATTCACATTGCAATGTTGTTATGTTCTGAACGAAACTTTGGATTTGATCCACGCAAATGAAGAGAAATTAAGTTGACAGAAGTTAATATTTAATTTTACGAAATAGTAGTTTGTAACAACAATTTTAAAAGATTTTGGTTCCATTTGTAACTCATCATCAAAAAATCAAAAATATAAGAATTTTCTTGAAATATCTCAAAAAGTAACATCAACTTGCCGAGAAATTTGGTTTTAATTTTCAGTTTTTCAACTTACAATTTGTGCTTTACTTCAATATATGGTCTTTATATTGCTAAATTAGTGTTAAAAAAGAAGGTTGAGTAAGTTTCACATGCATGGTTGAGCACGATCATATTACATGCAATCTGGTTTATTTGGTAGGGCTAATTCCATATTTATGCAACAAGGTTTTGTTTTATTCCCGATTTATGCAATAACATTTATTTTTATACAAAAGATGCAAGGAAGCTCTAAAAGAGAACAAAATAATGCAATATATTTGGTAACATAAAAGTTTGACAACTTATAAAAAGCTAATTCGGAACCCATGGTCCGGTTACAATTTGTTGTAAATATTAGATTGTTCTGACACATATTGTTCTTACACATCTACTGTTTATAACAGTTTGTCCTAAATTATTTATATACATTACTTGAATTGTATAAAAAAATCGTATTATAGTATCTTATTATTATTATTATTATTATTATTATTATTATTATTATTATTATTATTATTATTATTATTATTATCTTTTCTTTTTATAATAATAAAAATAAAAGATAAAAAAGATAGTGACATAAACAATCATATTTCACTGACTCTTTTTTTGTAGGCTATGAGTTAAAAACCTTCCCACGAAGATCTTTTTATGGATTATCAATAAATCTCATTACATGTGGCCAATATAAAATATATGTTGCATCGAGTTGAGTTGACTTATTTATAGCTTTTTGAAAATAACTAGTGCATGCTATATAATAGCAGAAACTAAACTATTAATTAGATCCAACTTTTTGGCTCGTTGAAAATAAAAAAGAAAAACTATTTGGATCTAACTAATAAAAGTAACTATAAACGAATAATAAACGCACCGATTTGATAGAGGAATGGAACTATGCCGGAAGTTCCAGGGCCACCGGTGAGATAAAGAAGCAACGGATCTTTCTTTGGATTTCTTTGAGACTCCACAAAATAGTAAAACAATTGCACTTCTTCGTCTTTTCCAACTCCAACATAACTTTAAAACACAAATTCAATCCGATTAACTACATTCTAAATCCCCAAAAACCATATCGAAGGGGAAACTTATGCTGTATAGTTCATTTAGCGTTATATAAACTCGTCATAATTCCTATATGGAGAAAAAACATGCAATGTAATACGAAATCTCTTCTGTCGTTTGAATTTTGAAAAATCATATCTGAGATTTTTTTCGTAAAAGACCAACAACTGGCTGTTTTAAGAAGATTTTGATTGAAGAGGGTGAAGTTTGAAGAGCAAAGATGTAGGTAGATAGATGCATATATACGTACCCTGTTTCGAGCGTAAATGGAAGATTGCCAGAAAAGCCAGGGAGGTTTTCCACGATTGACTTCGAATGTGAGAAGGCTACCATGTGCGATTGCAGTATCAACAGTATGATGATGAAAGAGATTCGCATTTTGCTTCTTGGCTCCATCACACCTTCAATTCAACGCCTCTATGATTATATATATGTGAACAGATTTACAACAATGATCCTTGTGGTTTCTTAATTTTTTGAAGATTCGTACTTAATGTTTTTTGTAGATGAGAATGGTCCATGTGGTTTCCTAAATTTGCATAGATTGTCCTTCTGCATCACCGGTTTGAATTCATCTGTTAAGGCTACAAAAAGTGGTCTTGTAATGGTGTGTTTAAGATGAGGTGGCAACCCCACCTTACATGTGAACAACATCCCGCCAATGGTAACTGACTAAGTGGGAGGTGGCGTAGGTTGACTTACGATCCGTTTCAAGGGAGAGAGAAAAAGGAAATACTCGTTATGCCGTTTTTTTACCGTTTGCAAAAAAAAAAAAAAAAAAAAAAAAAAAAAAAAAAAAAAAACAAACTTTTAAACAAAAACTATCAAATATTTATCTATAAATACCACTTTATTTCATACACAATTTCATATTATAATTACCAACTTTTTTTTCTATTAAACACAATATTTCTCATTCACCAAACATCAAAAAATATATCAAAATTCAAAAACCCCAAACACTACATGCACTCCAAAAGCACCAACACTCAACACAATAATTTGTCAATACACACATTTCGAATCACCAGGGTTCATGAACATGTTATTTCCAACAACCTCGCTTATTCCGCAACCATTCCAACAAAACTACTTCAAACAACCAAACACAAGACTAGTTCTAACAATTTCAACCACCTCAAAACCAAATTTCCCAACAACCACCTTTCCAACCCCAATCTCGCCGCAATTATGAAATTGAAAAGGTGCTGGAAACTCAACCATCAAAATCTTTGAAGAGAAAAAACAAAGAAAATGGAAAAAAACCATATATATATATATATATATATATATATATATATATATATATATATATATATATATATATATATATATTAGACCAAAGATGAGGAAATTACGATTTAAAAATCTTGGATTCATCATCTTTAGATGGGAAGACGAGCAACGCCCTAATCAGGATGACATTTTGGAACCGTGTTCTAGAACACTTCCACTCACAAATAGGAAAGGATGAATCCAAACTTACGATTGTGTAAACGAAAAATGGCACGAGTTAAGAGCTACTTACATAATTTTTGATGGAATCTACATAAACTTCACCAACGTGCGTAGAAGTGGGTGTAATGTAACGACCCAAATTTCCATTCGTTGGCGGCCGACATTAGATTCTGTTACCCGAATTATTTTTATAAATTGAAATAAATTGAAATAAAGACGTTGTTAATTAATCTCTTAAAAAACTATCAGTGAATTTAAAAGATATAATTTAACTAATGAATTTATAGGATAGTAATGTATGTATAATTGATGTGGATAGAATAATTGAAGGGGTTGTTGTGTTATTAAAGGAAACTCAGAAATGTCAAATAATCTAGGGTTAGGATAGAAGTTGTACACGGATCATAATGGAGGGACCCACTCTACCCTAATCAGCCACGAAGGTCACCACCACCAGCAGCCTCAATGTTCTCAAGAATGCACCACAACGCCGCCATGGATTGGTGGTTGTGGTGTAGTCGGATTTCAACTCTTGATGTGTTCGTTTATCATTGGTTTCTTTTGTATAAACCATGTTCATGTATTCCTAATGTATGCTAGGTCATTAAGTGGTGAATTGAGAACAAGCCTATGTCCCAATTTGGCTTTAAAACCCATCATACATGAACTTGACTAATACATCATTGTCCTATACTTTGTATCTAGCAATGAAATCCTTTCAAACCTAATGAAACTTGAGAAATTTCTTATCAAATGTACATACAAATGTATCAATAATTGAGTAAGTGTGTGAATGTGTAAAGAGGTTAATATCATCTATATGTATGTATGATTGTGTGTATCGACTTAAAGATATAAATAGGTGTGGAAGTATAATGATGGTTTAAAAGGGTCAAGAGTGTGTATGTGGGGTAAAATGATATCAGGTAATGTAATAATAACCTAATTGGATGCATTACCATTGGCAAGAGTGTTGGAATGATAAAAAGATCATATGATTAATACTAGGTTTCTATAAGAGTAAAAGCGATTTTGTGAATAGATCTATCCGGGACTGACAATCTCACATCTGGACTGCTAGCTACAGTTAGGCGGGCACGCCTGAGATGTACAAATGTCATTTAACGTCAACGCCTGAAGAACGTTGGAAAGGTCTCTAGTCATATCAAGCATGGTTATACGACTCACATTATGTATAAATCACCGATATTTTACCAACCTGGTTTTCTTCAATAGTATTATTTATACCAAATAGAACTAAACACACTATGCATACTGGCCGAGCCAGGGTTTTCAAAACCAAATCATTTATGCTACCTTTTACATTTAAATACGTATACTTCATGATTAGTTTTAGCTAGTCACGTGAAGTAGTATTTTGCATATCTATACGATTTTCAGAAACGAACATTCGTGGTTGTATACGAAATCGATCACACTACGTTTTTCACTAAAGAAAATATCGGATTTTCTTGAAACTACATAATCATTTCGGCTCGCTCATCAATAAGTTTCCATTACAAATTATTGCTTATGAACTCACCAGCTTTATGCTGATATTTTTCAAACTGCTTGTATTCTCAGGAAATCAGTAGACAGGTACTTGCTGGATTTTCGAGGAACCGAAGCATTTAGAGTTTTTAAGTTTTATTTTGCAAAACTATTGGATGTATTTCAAACTGAGTTTCAAACAGATGTAAACATTTTTATTCAAATATTCATTGTACTAATTGTGTTGCTATCATTGCTCTTATTCATTGGTTGTGATGTTATACATGACGTCCTCCGCCGTGGAATGTTTCCGCCAACGATTTCGGAGTGTGACAGATTGGTATCTGAGCCCATGTTTATAGCGAACTAGTATACCGAACCTTACGTGGTATACAACTATAAACACTAAAGGGCCTAAGTGCTCTACACTAAAAGTATACTTTCAAAAATATAAGTATTTTTATAAGAAGTATACGAGCATGCATACATAACAGGATTAGTGTCGCTAGAAGAACTGAACAAAAGTATTTTGGATGCTGGAATGTTGCGGTTAAACCTGGGCAGTTATGTAATAATGTCTTGGGTGAATATAGCATGATCAACTATATTCAGTCGAGACATGACCAACATGTGTTTGGGGGTGACTGTGGTGTTACAGCAGGCCTAAAACTTACAAAAAAATCATCTCACATAAAATACTATAGGAGTACTTTCGCTAGAGCCAAACTTAGTACGCAGATTCACTTTAAGTGTTGCTACCTCTCCTTCCTTAAGCGATAACTTACTTGTCTTAGTAACCTTTCTATGATTATCGCTCGGTAGAATACTTTCACTATCAGGATGAGATATATTTTGTTTCTATATATCTCGGGGACTTACCATCCTCCTTTTCCTGATTGTTTCTAGAACAAGATGCCTCCCTGACCAAGACCCATCAGAAGGAACAACGACACTCCACCACCACCACCTCCCCAGTTCGACCCTGTCATGTTCCAGGCAACAGTTACCACCGCCGTGACTGCAGCAATGGCAAAAGTGAACGCTGGTGGAGCTGGAGGTGGAACCGACCCCCAGAGACAAGATGGAAGTCAGGGACATCAGAAAGAGTGTTCGTACAAAGAGTTCATGACTGCAAAACCCAAGTCCTTCAATGGAAATGGAGGTGTCATCGCCCTGACTCAATGGTTCGAGAAAATCAAATCCATCTTCGAAATTTGTGTCTGTTCTGGAGCAAACAAGGTGAAGTTCGTCGTCTGCACCTTCACCGACAGAGCCTTGACCTGGTGGAATGGTCGAGTCAAAACCCTAACCCTGCCAGTGGCTAATGCCATGGGTTGGGAAAGACTGAAGGAGCTCATGCTAGCGGAGTACTGCCCGAGGGGCGAAGTGCAAAAATTGGAGCACGAACTCTTGAACTTGAAGATGAAGGGTTCCGACATCGCTGCCTACACTGCTAGATTCTGTGATCTGGCGCTTCTTAGTCCGGGAATGGTCACCCCAGAATGCAAGAAAGTCGAGAGGTACATCTGGGGACTGACGCAACCCACCAAAGGAAATGTCTTGGCTGCTAGGCTGACTACATTTGAAAGCGCCAAGGATCTGGCACAGACTCTAATCGATCATGGAATCGATCTGGATGAAGTGACAATTGTCCCTGAACCCCAAAAGGATGGCGGTGGGAAGAAGAAGAAGTCTGGCAACAAGCGTAAGGGTCAGTCTTCGCAGGAGCCCTCCAAGAAGCAACAAATAGTAGCAGTTAATGCTACTACTGCTCCTGCTGCTGCTCCCACTGCTGTTCCAACCACCCAATCTCCTACCGGTGGTTATGCTGGAAAATTACCCATGTGCAACAAGTGTAAACTCCATCATCACGGACCTTTCCGTGAGTTGAATTGCAACAGCTGTGGGAAGAAGGGGCACATAGCTCGATACTGCAAGACACCGGCTCAACCAACCAACCAGGCTTCGGGAGCGGGCGCTGGTCAAACTTGTTATGGATGTGGAGAGGCTGGGAACTACAGGAGAAACTGCCCCAAGGCAACAATTGGTGGCAATACAGGGAGAGTTTTGGCTATGGGACAGAATGAAACAGTTGCTGATCCTACCGTTGTTACGGGTACGTTCCTCCTTGACAACTCTTATGCATGCATTTTGTTCGACTTTGGTGCAGAGAGGAGTTTTGTTAGACATTCATTCAAACATCTAATCAAGTGTAAATCCCGACCTCTAACTGAAACATTTACCGTCGAGATGGCTAACAGAAAGAAGGAGAGCACTAACGACATATTCATAGGCTATACTCTTACTCTAGACAATTATTCGTTTCCCATCGATCTTATGCCTGTGTCCATCAAGAGTTTCGATGTCATTATCGGCATGGACTGGTTGAGCTCCAATCATGCTGATATTCTTTGTTTCGAGAAAGCTATCTGCCTCAATCTTCCTTCTGGCAAAACCCTTATGATTTATGGTGATAAGCTCAGTTCGAACCTTCGTATCATTTCGTGCATAAAGGCCCAGAAATATCTACGGAAGGAGTGATATGCATTCCTAGCTCATGTTGTCGACAAAACGTGAAATGTTAGAGACCTCGAGAGCATCCCCGAAGTCTGTAACTTTCCCGATGTCTTCCCTGAAGATCTCCCAGGAATCCCTCCCGATCTCCAAGTCAAGTTCCGTATCAACTTGATCCCCATAGCTACTCATGTAGCTAAATCTCCATACCGTATAGCGCCAGCGGAGATGCAAGAATTATCCACTCAGCTCAATGAGCTGATTAGCAAAGGAATCATAAGGCCGAGTTCCTCACCCTGGGGAGCTCCAATCTTATTTGTGAAAAAGAAAGATGGATCCTTTCGGATGTGCATTAACTACCCGGAGCTGAATAAGCTGACCATCAAGAACCGTTATCCCTTACCCAGGATCGACGATCTCTTCGAACAACTACATGGAGCTAGTTATTTATCAAAGATCGACCTAAGATCAGGGTACTATCAGTTGCAAGTTCATGAGAATGATGTGCCCAAATTAAAACAGCATTCCGAACTCGCTATGGACACTACGAGTTCGTAGTAATGCCCTTTGGTCTAACTAACGCACCGGCAGCATTCATGGACCTGATGAACTGGGTGTGCCGTCCTTTCTTAGACAAGTTCATGATTGTGTTCATCGATGACATACTTGTCTATTCGAAAATTGAGGACGACCATAAACAACACTTAAGGCAGGTGTTGGAAACTCTAAGGGCAGAAAAGCTATATGCGAAATTCTCGAAGTGCGAATCCTAGATCAGGAAGGTGAATTTCCTTGGACACGTAATTAGCAAGGAAGGGATACACGTTGACCCATCCAAGATCAAAGCGATTGAGAATTGGTCTGCACCGAAGACACCCACAGAAATCCGGCAATTCTTGTGTAACGACCCAATTTTCACGACCAAAAATTTTGTTTTAAGACATTACTTTAGAAAATATTAATAACTAAAAACATTGTTTGATCAAACCATAACACAAAGTGAACCATGTCTAAAAGCCAATTCATACACCCAATCAAAATATCAGAGTCCAAATCCCAGTGAAGCTCGTAAATGCGGAAACCGGAGAGTGTGTGTGTGTGTGACATGCTGCTACCGCGCCGGCTCCTTTCCCCTAGCTGAGGAGGTACCTGAAACCAAAATTGAAAACCATAAGCACAAAGCTTAGTAAGTTCCCCCATCGTACCACATACCATACAAACACATAACATACATACTGTCAGGCTATTCTGGGGTGCCTGACTACCCGGTACGGCCATTCTGGGGTGCCGTCCTACCCGTGTCAAGCCATTCTGGGGTGCTGACTACCCGTGTCAAGCCATTTTGGGGTGCTGACTACCCATGTCAAGCCATTCTGGGGTGCTGACTACCCATCGGTCCTAACAACCGATCCTCGGGGACTAGTCCCCTCTTACTACCTTTATCTCATATAACATAACAAGCCAGCATGCAATCATATCATCACGTACTGTCAGACATATCTGGGGTGTCCGACCTACCCTTCGGTCCTAACAACCGAACTCTAAAACTATCACATGTACATATCATGCCAGCATACAACATATCAGGTAGTAGCAAACCTAGATGATATCACAAAGACAATCATCTAACATACAACTCCTACTGGTGGGCCGGCATTGTGGCCGTAGACCCACCGCTACTGGAAGGTAACTCACCTCGAAGTAGCTGCTGATCTGATCGGGAACTGACTGCCTACTGCTGTTGCTGCTGCTCCGGAAATCCTCCGGATGCAATTCCCACAACATACTCAATCAAACACTGCTCACTGACCTTTAGGTAAAATGACCATTTTACCCCTGACCATGCCCTAAGTCAAAGTCAGAGTCAACTTTCAGTTGACCTGACTCGCCAAGTTGGCTTTCCAACTCGCCGAGTCACCACCCAAACGATTGACCTGGATCCCGTTCCTACTCGTCGAGTTAGGCGACGACTCGACGAGTTCTCCTTCTAAACTGATATTCAAGTCCTTCATCCTACTCGCCGAGTTGTATGAACAACTCGTCGAGTTCATCTTCATCCGATGAACACTTATGCTAAGACTCGCCGAGTTGTATGAACAACTCGTCGAGTCTGTTCTTGATCTAAGGAGATTGCCTTGAACTCGCCGAGTCAGGGCATTGACTCGCCGAGTACCTCCATAGATGAGTTCAGCTTCCGACTCACTGAGTCACACCCCGTGACTCACTGCTCACTCGACACTACGAAAATGGGACAAACTCGGAGACTCGCGAACAGACTCGCCGAGTCACATGAACGACTCGCCGAGTCGCTGCCATGCACCCACTAAATACATAGATTTGCTCGATTCCAGTCCATGCCATTCACAGATCTGGACTTCTAGGACACGAATCACACGTAAAGTTTCCAACTTTACGTGTGGATATTCACCAATATGGATTTTAGGGCTCAAAATGCCTCAAAAGGGTAGATCTAGGGTGAACAAGCAACATGGGGCCATAAAGCTAACAGATCTGAGCTCCTGGAGCTCAATCTTGCCTAGATCTAGAGGCCAATCGACTTATTACAAACCCTCAAGCATACACAATCTTGGAAATGGCTCAAAAAGGACTTTTATGGAGCTATAAGCTTAAAAAAGAGGGGAAACGAGCTATACCTTAGGGGAAACGTTGGAGTGACACAGAGATGCTTGGCCTCCTTCTCCTCTTCCTGATTCCCTCTTCTTTTCCTTCAAAAAAACTTCAATACACCACAAAACACTTCAAACTCACAAGAAAGCAAGACTAGAGAGAGATACAGGGCTCTGAGGGTGAATAGGGGCTGGCTTGGGGCAGTTAAGTCGTTTAAATAGGGTGCAAACCCCTGAAACTTAGGGTTTCATCCAACAGCTGTGACTCGCCGAGTCCAGGATATGGACTCGCCGAGTCGCCAACTTAAACTTGTCCCGGGTCCCACATCCACTCGGCGAGTCGGACCTATGACTCGCCGAGTCCAAGGCTAAAAGAAGGGAAGTACTCAAATAAGATTTACATACCAGGAACCAGGTGCTACAAATCTCCCCCACTTATTTTAGACTTCGTCCTCGAAGTCTGCTGCTCGATCCTGAAACAGCTCGGGGTAATGCTCCATCATCTCGCCCACCGGCTCCCAAGTCCATTCCGAACCCTTGCGGTGCTGCCATTGCACCTTCACTAGCTCCACCCTCTTGTTCCTCAAATCCTTCGACTTCCTGTCGAGGATTGCGACTGGGCGCTCAATGTAATTCAGGCTGTCATCAACCTGAATATCCTCCAAAGGCACTACTGGTGAATCGTCCACTAAGCACTTCCGCAACTGAGAAACATGGAAAGTGCTGTGGATCTGGCTGAGCTCGGCTGGCAGATCCAACCTATACGCTACCTTGCCCACCCGGGCTACGACCCTAAACGGTCCGATGAATCGCGGGCCCAACTTGCCCCGCTTCCTGAATCGAATGACGCCTTTCCAAGGCGACACCTTCAGGAGAACCATATCCCCGACCTGGAACTCACAAAATCGCGTTTAGACTTCGGGAAACGTCGAGAAACACCGTTTGGATCCCTTTGGAATGTCTGGAATCACTCCTCGCATCGAAGTCAGCATCCAAACCTCGTTTTCCAATTTTACGGTCCGGGCTTCAAAGACCATAAACTCAGTTCTTGAGTTCACGGCCGTAAACTCGGCCATCTGCAAAAAACGTAAACTCGTGTTTTGAAACCGTAAACTCGTGTTCTAAGGCAGTAAACTCATTCCTTCGATTCAAGCAAGTCTCGGTAACATTCCTCAACCAAATTCAAGTGTTTTATGACACTTTATTTATCGAAATCACTAATTTAGATACATATACGTATTTATTTGATTATAGGATTTCGTTAAGTGTCGCGTGCAAAAACTCGAGAACCTTCTTTTCAGTCAACCACTCCACGCAACAACAGTGAGTTCATACCCCTATATTTTTTGCATATTTTTAAGGTTTTCAGGGGGGGGGATACAAGCTAAATATAAATGTTTTCTTATAAGCTAAACATAAATGTTTTCTTACAAGCTAAACATAAATGTTTTCAGGAATATACATAAAACTTATGCAAACTTCATGTTTTATTTCCCTTTTGTACTATGTTGAGCATAAGGGGCGTTTCCACTAAAAATTTGCATAGTTTTTACGGATACGTTATTCATTACGATATACATGCAAACTATAATCGGTATAGTTTGGGATTTCTCTAAAAACTTATCAAGCATAGAAACTTCTCTACTAAACATATGCGCTGGAACAGAAACCGGTTACATTTTATATCACTGCTTTATCACGATTTTCATTACTGTAATTTATCATTATTCGCAGTATACATTCGGATTTTTACTACGGTAGAACGCTACTGCATTACATGTAAACTACATTGTACGATACTATGAGGTGCTACTTCATTACTGCACCCTTAGGTGTACAGGGATAAATCCTACCACTGTATAACCAGAGTCTCCTGGAGGGAGAGCGTGAAATTTGTGAATAGATCTATTCGGGACTGACAATCCCACATCTGGACTGCTAGCTACAGTTAGGCAGGCACGCCTGAGATGTACACATGTCAGTTAACGTCAACGCCTGAAGAACGTTGGAAAGGTCTCTAGTCATATCAAGCATGGTTATACGACTCACATTATGTATAAATCACCGATATTTTACCAACCTGGTTTTCTTCAATAGTTTTATTTATACCATATAGAACTAAACACACTATGCATACTGGCCGAGCCAGGGTTTTCAAAACCGAATCATTTATGCTACGGTTTTACATTTAAATACGTATACTTCATGATTAGTTTTAGCTAGTCACATGAAGTAGTATTTTGCATATGTATACGATTTTAAGAAACGAACATTCATGGTTGTATACGAAATCGATCACACTACATAATCATTTCGGCTCGCTCATCAATAAGTTTCCATTACAAATTATTGCTTATGAACTCACCAGCTTTATGCTGATATTTTTCAAACTGGTTGTATTCTCAGGAAATCAATAGACAGGTACTTGCTGGATTTTCGAGGAACCGAAGCATTTAGAGTTTTTAAGTTTTATTTTGCAAAACTATTGGATGTATTTCAAACTGAGTTTCAAACAGATGTAAACGTTTTTATTCAAATATTCATTGTAATGGTTGTGTTGCTATGATTGCTGTTATTCATTGGTTGTGATGCTATACATGACGTCCTCCGCCCCGGAATGTTTCCGCCAATGGTTGCGGGGTGTGACAACCCTTAATGGGCCTTATTAGGCCATTTATGAATTAATTTGCCCTAATGGGCAATAAACTCCCATTCTTTTATGATAATGGGTCGTGAACTACTTTAAAGGCCCATTGGGCCGAAAATTTTATGTTTAGGTTCCAAAAATCCTAACTAAATGTTAATGGGCTCAAACTATTCCATCCCTACCCTTTTTGGCCCAAAGATCTCGGGCCAACACCACTTAACAAAAAAAAAGCGAATTAAAATGGGGGGGGGCATTGACTTTGGAGGTGCCACCTCCATAATACACACCATGTATCAAGGCATGGTCTCTCATGTTCGCATGCAAGTCACCTCACCACCTCTCTCTCCCCTCTCTTCTTCTACTCTCGGCCGAGAGCCAAAATGTAACAACGCAAATTTTCAAACAAATTTTTCATTTAAAAAAATAAAGTATTTCCATTCAAACAAGGCATAAATAATGTAGGTGTCATGTCGAATACAAATTGTCTAAATCCCAAGATCATAAAAACATCCTTCAGTGTGTACCGATCACGCCGGCGCCTTCCCACGGTCCTCGCTAGTACCTGAAACACATACATAACAATTGTAAGCATAAATGCTTAGTAAGTTCCCCAATATACAACTTACGCACATACGCCTTTCCAGGCCCTGACCTTCCGGTCCTCAACACAACGCCTTCCGGCCCATAACATAATCGCCTTCCGGCCCATCACATATTGCCTTCCGGCCCACATAACATACATAGCACATATAACAAATAACTTACCACATATAGCATACATATCACATATCATATCTGACCTTCCGGTCACTCAGTCAAACCCTTCCGGGTACAGTATAGTGAAAAGACTCACCTCGTGAATGCTGAAAGCTAGCAAATCCTGAAATCACTCGTGCACAATCCGTCGAGCTACAACCTCCCTATAACATCACATATCTCTCATTAACACTTATATCTTCTAAGTGTGACTATCCCTAAGAAGTCAGACTTAGGTCAACTCTGGTCAACGGTCAACGGTCAACTCGACCAAACTCGGCGAGTGCCATGGCGACTCGGCGAGTCTAGACGTCCTCCAACTCTTTGAGATTCCCTATCTACTCGTCGAGTATCCTCCTTGAACCGACGAGTTACTCCTGGAAGAATCGCGGGGCCACCCCGACTCAACTCGCCGAGTCTGAAGAACAACTCGACGAGTCCCAGTTAATCTTCAAGCTACTCGCCGAGTCTGTTCGTCGAACTCGGCGAGTCCATGCCATGCAACTGCTCAACTGCATCATAAGGTCAGAACTGCTCCGACCATTCCTAGGTCTGGCCTTCCTAGGCTGATCCATCACGTAAAGTCCTCATTTCAGTGCTCATGATACACCCTATGATTCATAATTTACATTTTGACCTAAGGCATAAGGATTCCAATCCAAAACCTTCATCAATTCCCGAAATGCACAGACATGGGACATTCTGGACCTCCAAAGGTCCCAATACAGGGTTACAATCGTTTAGGGGACTAGGGTAACATTCAATCTATCCACAAAAGGGTTCCATAAACCCTAATTCCATAATCACATCAACATAACAGAGTATACTCGAATTATTACCTGGATGATGTATTCTCTGTGTCCCCAATCCTCAAAATGTGACTCCCTTGCTGTTCCTTTAGCCAATCCCTTCTCTTCCTTGCACAACAACTCTTCTATAATCAACAATGGCCTATAATCCTTGCTCCAGATGCACACAATCGATTTAGGGTTCTTCTCAGAAGGCTAAAATGAACAATGACGGCCAATAAGTCCCTTTTATACGTCCCAACCTGAACGGTTAGGGTTTTCGCTAAACAGCGTAGACTCGCCGAGTCCAGTCGCGAACCCGCGACCAAGTCTGCGATCCTACTCGGCGAGTCTAGGCTCCAACTCGCCGAGTCCCCTCTTAAATCACCCCAAAAACATAATTTAACAATACCTGAGATTCCAGGCTGTTACAACTCTCCCCCACTAGGATTAGACTTCGCCCTCGAAGTCTCACTCTGAAAATAGCTCCGGATGCTGCTCCCGCATCTCACGTTCCGGCTCCCAAGTCATTTCCGATCCCTTCCGGTGTTGCCACTGGACCAACACCAGAGGTACCTCCTTGTTCCTCAGAACCTTGATCTTCCGATCCCTGATGGCCACTGGTCTCTCAGCATAATTCAGGCTCGCATCCACCTGAATATCCTCCAATGGAACCACTGCCGACTCATCGGCTATGCACTTCCTCAATTGCGACACATGAAAAGTGTCGTGGATCTGTCCCAACTCCGCTGGCAACTCCAACCGATACGCTACCCGGCCTATCCTTGCAATCACACGAAATGGCCCAATATACCGGGGCCCCAACTTTCCCCTCTTCCTGAATCGAATCACCCCTTTCCAAGGAGAGACCTTCAGGAGAACGAAGTCGCCGACTTGAAACTCAAGCTCGGATCGGCGCCTGTCAGCATAACTCTTCTGTCGTCTCGCTGATGGCAAGGAAGTGTGCACTCTTCGTCAACCTATCCACAATCACCCAAATTGCATCGACTCCCCTGGCAGTCCTTGGCAATTTGGTGATGAAATCCATAGTGTTCTGTTCCCACTTCCACTCGGGAATCTCCAATGGCTGCAACTTGCCATGCGGCCTCTGGTGCTCGGCCTTAACCCTACGGCAGGTCAAGCACCTCTCAACGAACCATGCGACGTCCCTCTTCATACAGGGCCACCAATACTCCTTCCTCAAATCCAAATACATCTTCGTAGCACCGGGATGGATCGAGAATTTCGATCTATGAGCCTCTTCCATCAAAGTAATACGTGTACCGCCCACGAATGGTACCCAGATCCGACCCTGAAACGTCAGAAGCCCTCGTCCCTCCTTAACGAACTCTGAAATTAACCCAACGACCCGCTCTTTCTTCTGCATCTCTGGTCGTACAGCCTCGGCCTCTGCCCCACGAATAGCATCCAATACTGGAGTCATCACAGTTAACCTCAAACATACATCTCGCAATGGAGTGCTCTCCGCCCTGCGGCTCAATGCATCGGCTACCACATTAGCCTTGCCTGGGTGGTACAGGATCTCACAATCATAATCCTTGACCACATCCAACCACCTCCTCTGACGCATATTTAAGTTGGGCTGATCCATCAAATACTTCAAGCTCTTATGGTCCGTATATATCGTACATCGAACCCCATACAGGTAGTGCCGCCAAATCTTGAGAGCGAACACTACTGCCCCCAACTCTAAATCATGCGTGGGATATCTCGCCTCATGAGGCTTCAGCTGCCTCGACGCATAAGCTATCACATGACCCCTCTGCATCAATACTGCACCCAGTCCCGAAATCGATGCATCACAATATACTATAAAATCTTCCATCCCTTCCGGGAGAGCTAATACCGGGGCTTCGCACAACCTCTGGCGAAGTGTCTCAAAGGAAGTCTGCTGCTCGGGTCCCCATGAGAATGCAATACCCTTCCGGGTCAATCTGGTGAGCGGCACTGCGATCTTGGAGAAATCCTTAATAAATCTCCGATAGTACCCTGCCAACCCGAGGAAACTCCTGATCTCAGAGGGTGACTTCGGCACCTCCCAACTCATCACAGCCTCAACCTTGGCCGGATCGACCAATATCCCTTCCTGATTAACAACATGTCCTAGAAATTGGACCTCCCGCAACCAGAAGTCACATTTGGAGAATTTTGCATAAAGCTTCTCCGACCTCAATACCTCAAGGACCTCCCTCAAATGCTCCTCATGCTGCTCTCTAGATCTCGAATACACTAGAATGTCGTCGATAAATACAATCACTGACCGATCCAACATCGGTCTACATACCCTGTTCATGAGATCCATGAACACAGCCGGGGCATTGGTGAGCCCGAAAGGCATCACCACAAACTCATAATGCCCATATCGCGTCCTAAACGCTGTCTTCTGGACGTCCTCATCCCGCACTCTCACCTGATGGTATCCTGACCTTAGATCGATCTTGGAGAACCAAGATGCTCCCTGCAACTGATCGAATAAATCATCAATCCTCGGTAACGGGTAACGGTTCTTGACCGTCAACTTGTTCAACTCCCGGTAATCAATGCACATCCGGTGTGAACCATCCTTCTTCTTGACGAACAGAATAGGTGCTCCCCACGGCGAGCTGCTCGGTCGAATGAATCCCTTCCCCAGCAACTCCTGGAGCTGCGAGGACAACTCTTGCATCTCTGGAGGTGCAAGACGATAAGGCACCTTAGCAATAGGCGCGGCCCCCGGAACCAGATCGATACCAAACTCTACTTGCCTCATAGGAGGTACTCCCGGCAGCTCCTCGGGGAAAACATCTGGAAACTCACGCACCACTGGGACCTCCTCAACTGACCTCGGTCTCTCGGAAACCTCCCGTGTATTCATCACATACGCCACAAAACCCTTACAGCCCTGCTGTAGACATTGCCTCGCCCTAGCGGCCGAACAAAAAGCTGATCCCGAACGGGTACCCTCGCCGAACACCGAAAGGACTCCCCCACTATGGTCTCGTATAGTCACCAGCTGACGCTCACAGTCGATGACAGTGCCGAATCGGCTCAACCAGTCCATGCCCACGATGACACAGACGTCACCCATCGCAATAGGAATCAGGTCAATCGGGAACTCAACCCCGAAAATCTCTAGCACGCATCCCCGAAGAACCTCCGTGGCACAAATCACTCTCTCGTCAGCTATAGAAACTCTCAAAGGTCGACTCAACGACTCACGACTAACGCTGATATGCTGACTAAAGGCTAAGGACACAAAGGACCTACTCGCACCCGAGTCAAATAACACTAAGGCAGGCACAGAGTTCACAAGGAAAGTACCTACGCATATAATAACATAAGCATAACATCTTAACTTTAAAATAAATACATGAATTACAGCATACCTGCCACAACATCAGGCACAGCGCGGACCTCCTCCGCAGTCAGCTGAAAGGCTCTCCCACGAGCCCTCGGGGCCTCGACCTTCACCGGTTGAGTCTCAGTAGTCCTGGCAGTAGGTGCAGATTCCTGACGAAGCTGAGGGCACTCGGCCTTCCGATGGCCAGTCTGGTTGCAATGAAAGCAAACCATAAACCCCTTGGGTCACTCCCTAGCAATGTGCCCCTCCTTGTCGCACTTGTAGCAAGCACCAGCTCGACACGCCCCATCGTGACCCTTGCCGCACTTTCCGCAAGTGCAGCCCTTCGGACCTCCCGTCCTCGAATCGGCGGACTTGGTCCGCTTGGCTGCCGGCTGAGACTGAGCCGGCCGCCGGTCCACCTGCTGAGACTCGGCCTCCTCCCTGGCCTGGGTCTCCAACTCGATCTCACGCTTCCTGGCATTCGCCTGAAGCTCAGTAAAAGTATGATAGGTGGAGTTCGACACAAACTCCCGGATATCCCTCCTCAAAACACCCAGGTACCGGCTCATCCGAGCCTGCTCTGTGGACACCAGCTCGGGGCAAAACATCGCCCTCTCATGAAACTTCCGCGTGATCGCCGCAACCGAATCAGTACCCTGCTTGAGGGTTAAGAACTCCTGAACCAATCGTTCCCTCTCCACCGGGGGAACGTACTCGTCCCTGAACATAGCAGTAAACCCCTCCCATGTCACTGCTGTAATCTCTGCCAGAGTGAAGTTTGCCGTCACGAACTTCCACCAATCCTTCGCTCCCAGACGGAGCTGGTTCAAAGCGAACCGTACCCTCAGGTGCTCCGGGCATGAACAAGTGTAGAAGCACCCCTCTATATCCACGATCCACCTCATCGCAGCAATCGGATCCTGCGTCCCATCGAACTCAGGTGGCTTCGTGTTGCTGAACTCTCGGAACAGCAACGAGTCACCCCCTGTGGCCTGGCAGCGACCACAGCTGCGGTAGCTGCAGCGGCTGCAGCTTCAGTCAATGCGGCGTACCGCTCCTCAAACGTCTCCATCAGGGTGGTCTTAATAGACCCAAACATTTCCGGGATCTCAGCCCGGATCGTCGCAGCTACCGCCTCGTGAATCATCTGACGAATCTCCTCGTCACTCACACCGCTCGAACTCGCTCCGTGGCGTGGTCTAACCATGATGTCTCTGAAATACAACATAAAACTATCAGAGACTCCATCGGGTATAATCGTACTCGATAACGCAACCCTACTCAGTCTCCGAGATCCAGGGATTCTTACTTGGGTCTCCCACTGACCCGGTGTCTTCGGTAGTACGGGCCCAATACTACCGACCACACCGCATCGACATTCGTCCCAAATCTTCCTCCCCAATCCCCGGATAGTGAGTACTCTACTTTTGATATGCACTATCTACCCGCACACTAGCAAAGCATCTCATATCGGCAAACTTCCCTAGACTAAGTCATCACAAATCAGGCCACTCTAGTCCTATCATGAATACCTAGTCTTCTAGCATGCATAACAATTCATATCATATAATATTGTAAGGTATTTTGGGGATCTTTACCGTTCGGGCGCTGACTGATCGTACACACTGCTTCTTTCTTGCTTACCACAAAACCATTTACAAGAGTCTATGCCTTTATTTTAAAAAAGAAAATTTTCTCAAATCCTCGGTTTGAGTTCAGTTACTCCCGAAGGTGCACCCGAATCCCTCAAACCAAGGCTCTGATACCAATTGTAACAACGCAAATTTTCAAACAAATTTTTCATTTAAAAAAATAAAGTATTTCCATTCAAACAAGGCATAAATAATGTAGGTGTCATGTCGAATACAAATTGTCTAAATCCCAAGATCATAAAAACATCCTTCAGTGTGTACCGATCACGCCGGCGCCTTCCCACGGTCCTCGCTAGTACCTGAAACACATACATAACAACTGTAAGCATAAATGCTTAGTGAGTTCCCCAATATACAACTTACGCACATACGCCTTTCCAGGCCCTGACCTTCCGGTCCTCAACACAACGCCTTCCGGCCCATAACATAATCGCCTTCCGGCCCATCACATATTGCCTTCCGGCCCACATAACATACATAGCACATATAACAAATAACTTACCACATATAGCATACATATCACATATCATATCTGACCTTCCGGTCACTCAGTCAAACCCTTCCGGGTACGGTATAGTGAGAAGACTCACCTCGTGAATGCTGAAAGCTAGCAAATCCTGAAATCACTCGTGCACAATCCGTCGAGCTACAACCTCCCTATAACATCACATATCTCTCATTAACACTTATATCTTCTAAGTGTGACTATCCCTAAGAAGTCAGACTTAGGTCAACTCTGGTCAACGGTCAACGGTCAACTCGACCAAACTCGGCGAGTGCCATGGCGACTCGGCGAGTCTAGACGTCCTCCAACTCTCTGAGATTCCCTATCTACTCGTCGAGTATCCTCCTTGACCCGACGAGTTACTCCTGGAAGAATCGCGGGGCCACCCCGACTCAACTCGCCGAGTCTGAAGAACAACTCGACGAGTCCTAGTTAATCTTCAAGCTACTCGCCGAGTCTGTTCGTCGAACTCGGCGAGTCCATGCCATGCAACTGCTCAACTGCATCATAAGGTCAGAACTGCTCCGACCATTCCTAGGTCTGGCCTTCCTAGGCTGATCCATCACGTAAAGTCCTCATTTCAGTGCTCATGATACACCCTATGATTCATAATTTACATTTTGACCTAAGGCATAAGGATTCCAATCCAAAACCTTCATCAATTCCCGAAATGCACAGACATGGGACATTCTGGACCTCCAAAGGTCCCAATACAGGGTTACAATCGTTTAGGGGACTAGGGTAACATTCAATCTATCCACAAAAGGGTTCCATAAACCCTAATTCCATAATCACATCAACATAACAGAGTATACTCGAATTATTACCTGGATGATGTATTCTCTGTGTCCCCAATCCTCAGAATGTGACTCCCTTGCTGTTCCTTTAGCCAATCCCTTCTCTTCCTTGCCCAACAACTCTTCTATAATCAACAATGGCCTATAATCCTTGCTCCAGATGCACACAATCGATTTAGGGTTCTTCTCAGAAGGCTAAAATGAACAATGACGGCCAATAAGTCCCTTTTATACGTCCCAACCTGAACGGTTAGGGTTTTCGCTAAACAGCGTAGACTCGCCGAGTCCATATCTGGACTCGTCGAGTCCAGTCGCGAACCCGCGACCAAGTCTGCGATCCTACTCGGCGAGTCTAGGCTCCAACTCGCCGAGACCCCTCTTAAATCACCCCAAAAACATAATTTAACAATACCTGAGATTCCGGGCTGTTACACAAAACACAAACATACACTCAAAAATTCTCTCCAAACATCTATAAAATCATCCTCCTCCTTCCACCAAGATTTTCGAGATTTTGCATGTGTTCCAAGAAGATCCTTCACTAATCTCATCAATCCTTGGTAAGATCTTTTACACCTAAGTTTGATTACTTCATTCATTGTAACACCGAAATTTTCAAAACGAAATTTTCATTTAACATAGTTTATCTCTTTAACACTTTTCATAAAAATCTCCTTTTTGTTTTAATTACAATACATGACTCTTTTGTTCAATCAATTAATAAACCAGGATCCTCAAAACAAACTCTTCCTCTGGTGTGTACAATCGAGCCGGTGCCGTCCCGTGATCCTGAGAAAACCTAAAACACATAACACAAAACACTGTAAGCACGAAGCTTAGTGAGTTCCCCAAAATACCACATACAACACATATTAGCCACTCAAGGCTATAACTCTATCTGACCCTCTGGTCAATGTGTCTCAGTGGGACCCTCAAGTCCCATAACTTTGTGGACCCTCTGGTCCTAAGCTCGTTGGACCCTCTGGTCCGGTCTGCTTAAGCCTTCCGGCCTCATGAATCGTTGGACCCTCTGGTCCGGTCTATAAACTTCGCATAACATAAATCACAAAGACATAATGCATAGCATGTCACATAAAACAGGATAACATAATACTCAATGTAAGCACATAAGACCTTTCGGTCACACATAACTACCACTCTAGGTAAAGTATAGTGAGAAGACTCACCTCAGATATCTCGGTAAATCTCTGACTCGGTAGAAATATGGTCTAGCCTCCGCCTGATCACATAAGGTAAATACTCTCATAAATATAATTCTCGAGACTAGACTCAACTCTCTCTTGGCATCCTCAGAAGGGTAAAAGACCATTTTACCCCTCTCTTGGCTCAACGGCCCCATTGTTGACCAAACCCTAAAAGTCAACAAAAGTCAACTGTCAAACTTTGACCCAACTCGTCGAGTGCACTTGGGCGACTCAGTGAGTCTACACGTGTCCACTATCTCTCTAGTCTCGCTTGGCATGTCGAGTCTTTCCCCTTGCTCGACGAGCTACACCTGGCATGAATCGCGGGGCAACCCCGACTCAACTCGCCGAGTCTCAAGATCAACTCGGAGAGTTCCACCTTGAACTCCAAACCTCTATCCCCCCTCTGACTCACTGAGTGATTCCCCCAACTCGGCAAGTTACTCACTGAGTGACTTACGGGAAACCCTAGCCCTACTCACCGAGTCTGCCCTTGGACTCGGCGAGTTCATGCCATGCATAAACTCAATTGGCCTCCTGAGGTCAGATCTGTTCCTTTGATCCATAGATCTGACCTTCCCAAGCCTGATAATCACGTAAAGCTCAGATCTTGACACTCATGTGACGTCTAGGAGGTTTCACTTGGTGATTTAGCCCTAAAAACAACACCCTAAGCTCATTACCTCCATAGCTCAACATAAAGCAAGCTGGAATAAGCTCTTTAGACCACTATGGGTCCAGATCTAAAGTCTCAATATGAATAGGGGCCATATTCTCACAATTCATTCCAATAAAGGACATAAAAACTCTACATTTATGTATTCCTTCAACAAAACAGATAAAGGGGCGATATAATACCTCAAAGATGAAGTCTTTTTCTAGAAATCCCTAGATGCACAACCTCTTTGGTCTCCTCTAAGTTAGAATCACCTCCTTCTTGCAAGAATCAACCACAAAGATCAAGAAATGGCTCCTTTCTTCTCACAAACACTCTAGCTCATTTATGGTTTCTCTCTGGGGTTTGGTAGCCGCAAATGACGGCCCTAAGGGCCTTTAAATACGTCCCAAACCCGGGAAATTAGGGTTTCATTAAACAGCATGGACTCACCGAGTCCACTCATGAACTCGCCGAGTCTGGTCATTAATCCGGATGAGAATTCGCGACCCTACTCGGCGAGTCTAAGCACCAACTCGCCGAGTCCCTCCACAAACTCCAAAATAAATGAATAAAATAATATACCTGGGAATCTGGATGTTAAAATTCTCCCCCACTAGAATCAGACTTCGTCCTCGAAGTCTCACTCTGCAAACAACTCTGGATGCTGCTCACGCATCTCTCGCTCCGGCTCCCAAGTCAACTCTGACCCTTTCCGATGCTGCCACTGGACCTGCACCAAAGACACTTCCTTGTTCCTCAGAACCTTGATCTTCCAATCCCTAATCGCCACCGGTCTCTCAACATAGTTCAAGCTCGCATCCACCTGAATATCCTCTAATGACACCACTGCCGACTCGTCGGCTATACACTTTCTCAGCTGCGACACGTGGAAGGTGTCATGTATCTGACCCAACTCTGCAGGTAGCTCCAAACGGTAGGCTACCCTGCCTACTCTTGTGATCACCCTGAAAGGTCCAATATATCGGGGCCCCAGTAATTGGAGGCGCAATCTCTGTACTACCCATCACACGTTGTCCTACTTCTCCCCGGTAATTGGGGGTCTGACACCTCCTCCCATACAACAGCTCAAAGGGTGGCATATCGATGCTCGAATAATGGCTGTTGTTATAGGAAAACTCATAGAACCTCAACTCCATAGTTGAACTTCCATGGTTACCCATGACATGATTCAGAATGTCTCACTAACTTCCTTCTCATGTCAACTATCTCGGCCCAGTGACACACAAATCACAAAATTCTCTTTACCTCATACGAAAACTACAATCCAACCGAAGATCAACTCAACCCCGACCTCTAATGTCTGTTGCACATATCTCATGTGCATCTCGAGGTATCTCCCGTACCCGATTACTGACCTATACAGGTTTTAGACATCGGATGACAACAATACCCTCATCCAAGAATTCACCTCAGAATTCCATAATTTCATCTAGTTTACCCATGCACCATCAATGCCAAACTCAACTCGAGAGTTTTGGTCCGACCCAAAGTTGGAACCTCGCTACCCAATAAGATACTCTTCTCATGACTCGGCCTGCGCCCCGTGCAATACCACTTTTCCAACCTCCTCATGTTGCGACAATCACAACTCAAAACAAAATATAATGATTCCCGACAAAGGCGGAGACCCCAGTCTCACCCCTGGTTCAACCACCAGGCTCCAAAAACACAATACTAGGGCTACTCAAGCCTAAAACTCTTATGCATCATACACTGATCGGAGAACACTCCATCATCACACTCTCTTGTCATCTAGTGAGTACTATGGCTCCCCGCAACATCACGACAGCCTCTGACTAGTGAGTACTACGACTCCCCGTAGCACCACAACACCAACTGACTAGTGAGTACTACGGCTCCCCGCAGTACCACGACTCCCTCTCTTTGACTAGTGAGTACTACGGCTCCCCGTAGCACCACAACACCAACTGACTAGTGAGTACTAAGGCTCCCCGCAGTACCACAACTCCCTCTCTCTCTGACTTATGAGTACTACGGCTCCCCGTAGCATCACAACACCCTCTGACTAGTGAATACTACGACTCCCCGTAGCTTCACCCCATACTCCTATTCTCATCACAACGCCACACTACGTCCACTAACCCATGCTCTGTAGACTATCATAGATAGCTACACACCCTTGTCCCACATATGCATCACAGACTCTGGCGGTAACTGATATAACAAAATACCTACCTCTGCGGAGATCCACTTTCTTAATTAATCCCTCTTGATGCCAATACTCGAAGGGCTCCCACTGGAACTATAGATACATGATACACCACTAGTCGTCTCAAACTCAAAATTCCAAATAACTCTGAAATCGGAACATTATACACGGGTATTACGGAACACCATTACAGAACATCACAATGTCCTGCCTCAACCACTGATCTCCTACTCCCAGCACCATACAAATACAACAATACATTTCCTCTGAACCCCATAAATAATTCTCCATTTTACCCAATGCGCAACTTCAGTGTATCCAAACACTCAATTGGAATACAAAGAAAGCGCTAACGCTTCAGAACACGCTGATGATCCTCCGAAACCCTTTCCCCTACTACTCAAAATCCAAGCAAAAATACATATACCGGTTCGGGAGTTGGCTGCTCGATAATCTTCTATCCATACTTCGACCTAGAAGTCCTCAACTGCCCATACCATCATTACGAGCCTTGCACTCGAAACGGACCTGACCACCACCAGATTCCTGAACATCGGCCACCAGCCATGGAGACACTCATCCTTTCTCAGACACGCACCACATGCATTATCTTGCTCTGCACCTCTCCTTAATCACCAATGACCCTGGTCTCATGAATTCGATCTGCGGGTCTCTGTATCCCACCCCTAACCGCTCTTGCACAAATCTATGGTTTCCCCCAATAAAATACCCGGTTCTCCCCCACTTAGGGTTCGAACCATCACCAATTAACGCATCAACAATCTACCCCACAGACGGTTTCCATCAGAAACATCGCACCTACGCTTGGAAAGTGCCACACAACGCCCAATGATCTCCCCACGTAGGGATCAAGAAACCTCAAATACCCTAAATCTCCGATGAAATCCTCAGGAATTTCTCATCACGACTGCCCTTAGCCGTCCGAAGCCTCATACCATCCCAATACCGAACATCTCATCTGTCCAGTACTATCACTGACTCTTAGACTGAAACAACAAATCATCATACTCCTCACCCTCGACTTCTCAACCCCCGTTCCAACATGTGAATCATCACGAGAATTGGGACTCCACTACCATACTCAATACCCATCATAGACAGAATAGCCACCGCTCTGATATACTCGTCTGGATTACCCACTGATACCGCTACCACACGCCCTATTATACCCAATTAGGGTGTAATGTGGTCCTTGACCATCTCAGTCCCCACTGACTACCTGTTCGTGGTAGATCATTTCCTCGCGGTAGACCTGCTGCCTGCTATACTGGTGGAAAAATCGACATCAATGTCAACCCGTAGGGTTTACTCCTAAAACTAAAACTGAAATCTCACATTTCTCTTGTTTCCCACAAGAAACATAAAAAGCACCCATCGGGTCATAGAAGGTGACATCTCCTCCATCGACTGATTGCTCACTTAGACTGCAATCCCCCATAAATGCCTTCTCTACTAATCCCTGAGTCTTGCGACTACATCTGACATCTTACCAATAATACTCTGAAATGCTCTTGACCTCCCTCTCAAGGGATGCCCCTTCGGACTCAATCATGGCCCTTAGGCCTAAAACCCCATGGCGTCCAAACTCCACCAATCAATCCTGACCGGAGAATCACAAGCATCATTTTCTAAGAACCATGGTACTCATCCCATGACATCTCTCCTCAATCGGCTACAATATATGGTACTCGATCTATAACATTGCCCCTCAATCTGCTAAGATGCATGGTACTCGAACCATGGCATCACTTCTCAATCTGCTCTATTGTATGGTACTCGAACCATAACATCACTACTCAATCTGCTCTCGAACCATAACATTATTCCTCAATCTACCCCGATGTATGGTACCCAAACCATAACATCACTCCTCAATATGCTCCGATGTATGGTACTCGAACCATAACATCACTCCTTAATCTGCTCCGATGTATGGTACTCGAACCATAACATCACTCCTCAGTCTGCTCCTTAGAACCTTCAGAATACTCCCTGTATCGAGTATGGGTCCTCTGCTTTCGGTAGTACGGGCCCATACTACCTGCCAAATCTACCCATACTTTCCACACGGACCATCCCAGAGCTCCTAAGTAGCTGCTCAACCTTCTCGTTCACCAATTCCGTCACGCGTGCTCGCTCCTCAGCGAAATGCTCTACTCCGCCAGCGTACTCATCTGGCTAAGGTTACTCCCTAGGCTCTTCCTTGGTCCTCCCACTTCTCCGCCATCAGTTGTTGAAGAGCACTTAATGATGCCAGCCATCTACCTCCTGAATATCGTCATATTCACTTGGTAGCTGACTCCCATCATCGAGAGTTCCACAAAGCACGAAGCAAGCAGCATTCGGGCATCGAAGAATACATAGAATTCACTCTGGGTGATAGCTCCGCTTGCTCTGCTCATTCTCCAAAGTACCACCGAACTCTACAACTCTACCCCTCGAGGGTTCTAACTATTATCTCGATAAGCACCACAATACTCATCTAGGCGTCTCTCCTAGATTATTCCTCTACTCAAATCCCCTAGAAGGATTCCAACTGAATACTCTCACTCATACTCAAAAGCGCATCACATATAACAACAACTCCTAGGCTAAGGCATCACAAATCAAGCCACTCTAGTCCTAAGATATGAAATACCTAGTCTGTCTCTAGCATGCGTAATATCTCATAAAAAGTATCATAAATATCTCATAACACAAAAGTAGGGGTATTTTGGGAAATCACCATTCGGGCTCTGGCTGATTGTACACACTGCTCTTTCTCGCTTTCTCTTTGAACTCTTATTTACTTTTAGAAAATCATTTCTTTGAAAACTTTTCTTACTTCCTCAGTTTGAGTCCAGATTTACCCAAAGGTGCATCCGAATCCCTCAAACCAAGGCTCTGATACCAACTTGTAACACCGAAATTTTCAAAACGAATTTTTCATTTAACATAGTTTATCTCTTTAACACTTTTCATAAAAATCTCCTTTTTGTTTTAATTACAATACATGACTCTTTTGTTCAATCAATTAATAAACCAGGATCCTCATAACAAACTCTTCCTCTGGTGTGTACAATCGAGCCGGTGTCGTCCCGTGATCCTAAGAAAACCTGAAACACATAACACAAAACACTGTAAGCACGAAGCTTAGTGAGTTCCCCAAAATACCACATACAACACATATTAGCCACTCGAGGCTATAACTCTATATGACCCTCTGGTCAATGTGTCTCAGTGGGACCCTCCAATCCCATAACTCTGTGGACCCTCTAGTCCTAAGCTCGTTGGACCCTCTGGTCCGGTCTGCTTAAGCCTTCCGGCCTCATTAATCGTTGGACCCTCCGGTCCGGTCTATAAACTCCGCATAGCATAAATCACAAAGACATAATGCATAACATGTCACATACAACATGATAACATAATACTCAATGTAAGCACATAAGACCTTCCGGTCACACATAACTACCACTCTAGGTAAATTATAGTGAGAAGACTCACCTCAGATATCTCGATAAATCTATGACTCGGTAGAAATATGGTCTAGCCTCCGCCTGATCACATAAGGTAAATACTCTCATAAATATAACTCTCGAGACTAGACTCAACTCTCTCTTGGCATCCTCAGAAGGGTAAAAGACCATTTTACCCCTCTCTTAGCTCAACGGTCCCATTGTTGACCAAACCCTAAAAGTCAACAAAAGTCAACTGTCAAACTTTGACCCAACTCGTCGAGTGCACTTGGGCGACTCAGCGAGTCTACACGTGTCCACTATCTCTCTAGTCTCGCTTGGCACGTCGAGTCTTTCCCCTTGCTCGACGAGCTACACCTGGCATGAATCACGGGGCAACCCCGACTCAACTCGCCGAGTCTCAAGATCAACTCGGCGAGTTCCACCTTGAACTCCAAACCTCTATCCCCCCTCTGACTCACTGAGTCATTCCCCCAACCCGGCAAGTTACTCACTGAGTGACTTACGGGAAACCCTAGCCCTACTCGCCGAGTCTGCCCTTGGACTCGTCGAGTTCATGCCATGCATAAACTCAATTGGCCACCTGAAGTCAGATCTGTTCCTTTGATCCATAGATCTGACCTTCCCAAGCCTGATAATCACGTAAAGCTCAGATCTTGACACTCATGTGACGTCTAAGAGGTTTCACTTGGTGATTTAGCCCTAAAAACAACACCCTAAGCTCATTACCTCCATAGCTCAACATAAGGCAAGCTGGAATAAGCTCTTTAGACCACTATGGGTCCAGATCTAAAGTCTCAATATGAATAGGGGCCATATTCTCACAATTCATTCCAATAAAGGACATAAAAACTCTACATCTATGGATTCCTTCAACAAAACAGATAAAGGGGCGATATAATACCTCAAAGATGAAGTCTTTTGCTAGAAATCCCCAGATGCACAACCTCTTTGGTCTCATCTAAGTTAGAATCACCTCCTTCTTGCAAGAATCAACCACAAAGATCAAGAAATGGCTCCTTTCTTCTCAAAAACGTTCTAGCTCTTTTAGGGTTTCTCTCTGGAGTTTGGTAGCCGCAAATGACGGCCCTAAGGGATTTTAAATAGGTCCCAAACCTGGGAAATTAGGGTTTCATTAAACAGCACGGACTCACCGAGTCCACTCATGAACTCGCCGAGTCCGGTCATTAATCCGAATGAGAATTCGCGACCCTACTCGGCGAGTCTAAGCACCAACTCGCCGAGTCCCTCCACAAACTCCAAAATAAATGAATAAAATAATATACCTGGGAATCCGGATGTTACATTCATTAGCTAAATCACAACATATGAACATTTATTTTATGATTTTACTTCCTATAACTCCTTAAGTTCGAAATCTACTTAAGAAGCTTGCTAAGACCAAAAATCTCTCCATTTCTTCTTCAAAAACCGAAGCATCAAGAAAAAGTTAGTTTATACCCCCTTGTTTTCGGTTTTCATATGATTTTTGGGGGAGAATTCAAGTAAAATGTGTAGATCTATGTGTTATATGCATGTTTTGTGTGAATTCTTAGTTTATTTGGTAAAAGTGTGTTAGATCTTAGCAAATCTCAAAATTTTAAGTATTATTTAGCAACGATCTATGAACTTTGACATTATATACATCACATTATCAAGCCAAAAGAGATTACATGTTTAAGAAACAAAAGATTTCAACAAAAACTTGGTTAAGGGTCAAAATTGTCAAGAAAACAAAAGATAAGGGCAAAAAGTGACATTTATGTTTTTATGGGGACCAAACAGGTCCTACATGTATAAAAAGGTATTTTTATGTTAAACATAGTTTAAAAAGGGCCAAAAATGCAAATTTGGGCTTAATGGGCCAAAACTTTTGGGCCTCACAGTTTGGGCCCAAACTTGCGAAAAAAAATGAAGTTTTGGGATTAAAAATGTTAGTTGAGTAAAATTTGGGTCACAAATGTAAATAAACCAAATTTAGGGGTGAAAATAACATTTATTTTCAAATTGGACCAAAAATGTAAATTTTTCCAAAATTGGGCTGAAAGTGTAAATTTTTACAAACAAAGGGCTGAAAATGCAATTTTCTGCAAAACTAGGCCATAAATGCCAAAATCTAAAATTTTGGATTAAATTTGTGATTTTCTAAAACATTTGGGACAAAATTGCAAATTTTATAAATTATGGACTAAAGTGTCATTATTACAAAACTTTGGACCTTAATTGAAAATTTGTACGATTATTGGCCAAAAATGTCATTTTTACGAAAAGAAAGCTTCTTATCATCAATCAAGTAAACCTCGAGCTAAACAAACAATGGAACAAAACAAATGAACGAAATACGTCAATAACTATTTATTGGATCTAATATTCACGTTACTTGCCCATTTGGCCCTAAGGGCCCATTTAAGTGTATATTGAGCCCAATGTTTTCCATGACGTGTTTATTGGGCCTTGCGACCCACTTACATGTTAATTTGGGCCTAAGTATTGGATTACATGTTTATTGGGCTTTTGTGGCCCATTTACATGCCTATTGGGACTAAATTACCCTCTTACAAGTTATTGGGCCTTTGTGGCCTAATTACATGCTAATAGGGCTTGGAATGCAAATTTCACATGCTAGTAGACTGTAACTATACCTTTGCGAAATCATTAAACTGTGTATACTTATATATGTACCTTTCAAATACAAAAACATACCACATATACGTAAACATTAAACATAGTACAAAAGGGGTTGAGAATCTAGTAAGACATGTTGGTTGACACCTCTGAGTGTACAATCGTAGTCTATAGTTATAATCAGAGTTTCCTGGTAGGAAAGCGGGAGTTTGTGTATAGATCTACACGAGGTGACCCCCCACGCCTTATTTGTTCGCTACAGCTAGACTAAGCCAGTCTAGGGCGACAAAATCTTTAGCAATACTGGCATTTGGAAAAATGCCAAGATGGCCTAGTCATTATCATGCATGGTTATAACGGCTCATATAGGGATTCAATACCAAAAATTTAACCTTTCGAAGATAAACTCTTCGATTGTGTCAATGCAAAACGACTTATTTAACGAAACAAGAATCTAGGCTTTGTTATAAAACAGAAAATATCGGATTTTATGGGGAAATTATTCATATACATTTATCATTTATTCACAATACAATGAATCTAAACTACACTCATACAAGTTATAACTATGAAATTCACACATGCATTTATACTTGATTTTCACATCATTTTCAGACAATTTACAGAAAATATCGGATTTTTTGGGTTTTTACGAAAGATACAAAGGCTTTTATTCAACCATACTTATGAACTCACCAACATTATATATGTTGACCGTTTTCAAAATAACTTGTATTCTCAGGTAACCGTTAAGCTGGAAGATTTGCAAGTGTGTATGGCTTTGTTTTATGTAACAACACTTATCGTACTTTTAACAATTTAAACTTATGTATTTTAACCATGTACTTGATGTCAACAGTGTTGGTTGTATTATGTAATGTTGGTGATGAATGTGTTATGTTTCATGTATATTCATTGTGATGATTATTCAATTGTTAGTCACACGAGCCCCCAGACGTTTCCGCCGTTTGGTTCGGGGGTGTGATAGATTTCGTGTATGATGTTTCTCTGCATAAGTACCATGTTTTGATCCATCCAAAAGGTTCTCAAAACCACCCTTAAATTCTTTATATATGGCTTAATGGTGGAGAAAACCCTAACCTAAATTGTGTTTTATCTTAATACTATCATACTTTCATTTTTCCGTTAAAGCAATGTACTTTGGGTTATGGTTTAAAGTTGTAATTGTATTTTTGACTTAATGAAGTGTTGCTACTATTAAGAGCTTAATATAAAGCTTGTTGGTCGTTTCTATAATGACTTAATGGATTAAGAAGCCAATTAACTCTTAAAAGTCAAAGTTAGGAATTGTATGAAATGTTGGATCTATATGCCTAAGAATCGTTATGGAGTGATATTGCTAATAATATATGATCCTATAGGGCCACACATTTATCAAGTTGGCATATTTTCTATATTTATTATTAATAGGATTATTAATAAATAATATCAATTCTTGTATTTTAATTAGGGAATAATTATTGGTTTATGAAAATAATAATTATAAGAGAGTATAACTAGTTATTATTTCATATTATATGAATTAATAAGTCATGCACAATATTTTGGACTATTTGGATTCTTTTGTATTTTACCTAAAGACAAAGTTTATATTTTATAAACTTAGAGTTTATAAAAATAAAAGAATCTTTCTTATAAAAATAAGCATGGCCGAAAAATGATGATGGTGTGGGAGGTTACTTGTCAACCTTCCGCATTTTGTCTCTCATGCTTCTAAAGACTACCATTATTTTATATTATTTTAATGGTTAAGCCTTACCTTTCATGGACTACATAATAGGGTCTTATGAATGAGAAATGTGCAAGTTTTTGGTCTCATTTCTTCTCTTGAAGCATGTGGCCGAAACTCTCTATATAAGAAGGATGCAAAGGCAATTCTTATCCGAAATAGACAAAAATCACCACAAGAAAAAAAAAACTTTTAGGAAATACAGTCTAGTTTATAGAAAGTCCTAAATCATTTCGTTTGGAGTTGTATATTCTGTTTTATGATCAAAACACTGAACATGGGTCATGCTTGGAATTATAAAAAATTACATTATAAAATTAAAATATGATAAGCTAAACTTATAGACTTTGAATGCACTTAACAACTTGATTATATATGTGATTAGGTAAGGTTTTGACATCCTTGAGGGGGCTCGAAACTTGAAGTTAATAAAGGATTCGTCCAGGTTAAGTTGAGTTAGTAGTTTTACTCACTAAATGTGCATAAGTCGAAAAGTACATTTCATATACAGATCATTGATTCACCTTTTGTCTAAATTATCCATTGTTGTGTATTTCAATATGATGTATTAATTTGATATGTTGCGACGTCGTTCCGCTGGTGAGACTCCGGCTGGCTCAGGAATCTCTGGTTGGAACTTATAGTCACAATCAAACACTACGTCAGACATTCTCTGGGAGGTGATCCCGGGAGGATGCTCCGACGATCTAATCAGTGGTCTGGGGGAAGTACTTAGTGGAGTATGAGGGAGAGAGTAAAATATATCATACCAATCAAGGCGCCAACGAGTCCCTTATATTGTTAGGTTTTTAGGTGGAGGCAAGGTTGTAGAACTCATTACTCGGTACCTGTTCGGCCGACTACCGAGTAGCGAGTACTCGGGAGTACTCAGGAGTACTCGTGGAGTACTCGGATTTGGAAATTTGCATAGAATTATATATGTCAAAATCATAAGATAAAATCATAAGTTGATTGAAATATATAACAAAATTAGATATATGTGAATACACAAAAAATGAAAAACACATAATGGTCTCACGTCATGAATAATTACTGAAAATTTAAGATATATATGTAGTCATAATCACATGTGTGTGTGTGTGTGTTAAATAATAAATCATTAAGTATATTATACATATTAATCACCTAGTTGACCGAATTTCACAACACTACTTAGTTCGTAAGGGGCCAATCGGGGAGTACTCGGGATTATGTAACTCGCCTCGGCAAGGGGGGGAGTAGCGAGTACTCGGAGGAGTAATCGGCCAAATCGGCGATTTTTACAACACTGGGTGGAGGGGACCATAATAACAACATTCAACATACTAAGTTGTCATTTGTCCACCTGTCTCCGTCTGACTCTTCCTTTGTCCTGATTGGAGCAGCGAGAATAAATGGCAGTCGCCCGTGCACAACAATACTGACATCTCACTTTGTATGAAAACTCATAGCCCTACGTGGAGAGCAAGAGCCTTTCCCCTAGATGACATTGGGTGGCTATCGAGGATAGTTGATCCTTCTGTCTGTCTTGCTAGGGTCTCGCCTCGATGTTCCTCTCTACTGCCTCGTAAGCTTAGCTAGGCAGTGTCGTTCACATGTTCCTTCTTTCATACGTTCAAGCCAGCGGCCACATCGCTGGACGAGGTACCATCGCGTTTAGTCACACCACGACGGACCGTCATGGGGTACGCCATCAAGCCCCCTGGTCTAGTAGTGTTGGACGAGATATCATCGCGTTTAGTCAAGCCCCCTAGTCTAGTAGTGCTGGGGAGAAGTTTGACAGAGGGTCATAGGGAGTACCGAAGTGGTACTCAAGATGACAGAAAGGATCCAGCAGGTCCAGAGTAGGCTTCAGACTGCTCAGAGTCGGCAGAAAAGTTATGCCGACAAGAGTCATTTGGTCCTGGAGCTCCAGGTCGGGGATATGGTCCTCCTGAAGGTGTCACCTTGGAAAGGTGTCATCCGGTTTAGGAAGCGAGGCAAGTTGGGTCCTGGGTACATTGGACCTTCAGGGTTGCAGGTCGGATAGGCAAGGTAGCATATAGGCTGGATCTGCCAGCCGAGCTTAGCCAGATTCACATCACCTTTCACGTCTTCTAGCTGTGGAAGTGCCTGGTAGACGATTCTGCAGTAGTACCTCTAGAGGATATTTAGGTGGATGACAGCCTGAACTACATCGAGCGACTAGTAGTTATCCTCGATAGGAAGTCGAAGGATTTGAGGAGCAAGAGGGTCAAGCTGATGAAAGTGCAATGGCAGCACCGCAAGGGCTCAGAATGGACTTGGGAGTAGGAGGACGAGATGAGGGAGCACTACCCTGAGCTTTTTCCAGATGCAGCAGCAGACTTCGAGGACGAAGTCTAAAATAAGCGGGGAGGATTTGTAATTCTCGGTTCCTGGTACGTATCTTAAATAAAGAATATTTGCATTTTTATATTGGGACGCGACGAGTTGGAGGCTCAACTTGTCGAGTAGGGACGAATTTTGGGCGCAGATGGAAGAGCCTACTCGTCGAGTCAGAAGCCCCGAATCGACGAGTAGACCTGTCTGGGTGAAACCCTAAATTTTAGGGTTTGCACCTAATTTAAACGCACTAACTTGTGTCCCTTGAGATTTGTTGAGTGTGTAAGTCATTTGTGAGAATGTTTGTATGATTTTGCAACTATAAGAAAAAGAAGAAGAAGAAGAAGAAGAAGAAGAAGAAGAAGAAGAAGAAGAAGGAGCTAGAAGGTTCAAGGAAGCAGTAGATCCAAGGTTCAAGCTACATTTCCAGCCCCTTAAAGGTATAAAGTTGTTTCCTTGACTTTCCTATTGATAGATCTCTCCATGTTTGAGTTTAGGGCCATGTTTAAGCAAACTTGTGAACCTTTTTTAGTATGGAGTATGATCTGCAGTTGTAACTTCAGATCCATATCCTTTTAAGCCCTTATAGCCATAAAGTTCACGAATTTGTTATGCTTTAACCCTTCCCTTTGGCCTAGACTTCATTTTAGACTTGGAGATGGTTTTTTTGGCTCATAACACCTTGCATTCATGTAAAGTTTGTAACTTTACGTGTAATATGGACCCTGGGAGGTCAGATCTACGTTTTAGATGTGTTAAGCCCGACTGAAATTGGTTGTATGGATTTGGTCATTGGGGTACGACTCGGCGAGTTGATTCGCAGCTTCCCTAATCTTTTTTGATATTGAGCAACTTGTTGAGTTTTGAAGAGGACTCAGTAAGTTGGGCTCGTTTATGGACTTGAAGATCATGGAACTCGGCGAGTTCAAGAACAAACTTAGCGAATTCAAGGCAATGTCCCAACTATATGAAGAAGAACTCGACGAGTTCAAGGAAGAACTCGACAAGTCAAGGACTAAACACTTCAACTTGTATGAAGCAGGACTCGACGAGTTCAAGGATGAGCTCGGCGAGTCATAAGCAAAAGGTCACGATTATTTATGAAGGAGAACTCGACGAGTTCTTGAAAGACTCGACGAGTAGGATCAAAGTTACAGGATGTTGTGGGTTATGGAACTCGACGAGTTGGTGGACCAACTCGGCGAGTTGAGTCAACTAGATGTTGACTTTGACCAAAAGTTGATTTGACCTGAGTTGACCCTTGAAAAGGTTAAAAGTATGAAATGGTAATTAAGGGAGGTTATTAGGTGTAGGAGTTTGAGAGGAGTTGATGATGGGTTTTGGTCCTAAGAACATCCTATGTGCTCATACAAACCCTAATGCTTGGATCTAGGTTTCTCTATTGTACATGCAAGTTATCCAAGACTATAAACCCTAATTCTAGCATACAAGTAATCATATTAACATGAGAATAGGTTTATAATATTACCTTGATTGTTATGTAGCAATAACAATCCCAAATCTCCTTGTATTGACTTTGGAAGGCTTAGAGTCACAAGTGTCACTCCTCTAATGGTTCACAAACACCATAAGCAAGAGGATGAAGAGGGGAGAGGATGGAGGCTGCCCAAAATGTGTTCTAACCTTAGAAGGTTGCTTAGCCACGTTTTTGGTCCTTTAGGGATTTATATATAGTGAGGCTATTAGGGTTATCTAACAAGGAAACCCTAATTTGGTTGCTTAAGCCCTAAGCAACCCATGGAGCCCTTTCCTTAAGGCCTTGGACGATTTCATATGGGCTTCCCCTATAGAATTCGTCCACCTTATAATAAAAGGCAATCCATGGCCCAAATTGCAATTATCTTATAATTACAATTCCAGTCCCTTAAGTTTAATTAATCTCTTTTAGTCACAAAACTAATTACTAATTAATTCTTGACTAATATTAATTAAACAATATGATTTCTCCTTTAATATATTATTCTCATAATATATTAATAAATCATATTTAATCCTTTCTCTCCATAATTCATCCTATCAAGTTGCTTTGGTGAAGGCAACCCAAAAGGACCATGCACCATCGGGCCAAGTACATACCAAAATAGTTATGGACTTAGACACTAATCCAACAGTCTCCCACTTGGATAAGTCTAATAACTATTATGTGTATGACTTCAGATCCTGATCTGCAATCGTAGCTTTCCAAATCCGCTGTCAACTCTGTTCCTATCAGATACGCGTGTCCTTAAGATAAGGGATCATATATTCCTCCATTCTAGATATCATATGAGATATGATTTCAAATCATTCTCTTTGTACTATATCTCGATTTCCGATTTATGACGACTGACTAATTGAACAAATCAAATTAGCCCTAGCCCGGCCGAGCATTTACGTTTGTCATCACTAAATCATTGAGGGGCCCAAAGATATCGCTTTTATCCTACTTTGGATAAAAGGAACGGATAAACTTTGATACAATGCTTGCTTGTACTCACTCACCGAATCACACACAACAATATGTTTTATAACACCAAGTTACTAGTGCGTTTACATATTATCAATGTGCAACCGATTTGCAAGATACAACTCACACATCTCGGTTTCAAGAATATAAGATGTTATCATCTCACCAATCACTCGTGATACAATCCATGGAGTGATCCAAGTGAGCGTGGGTTTAATCCAATGCTCAAATCATATTCATAAGCACTCATGAACGTTGCAGCAAACATTTGCTTATGTCTAATACTCTTTTAGACAATCAACACACCAATTCACGACAGTCTTCATTCATATATACTTCCAACATATGAACGACTGTGGCCCATTCAAATAATTCGATTATTCTTAATAAATTCAATTATTCTGGAAGTCAAAACATGCAAATTGAAACACAAGAATAATACTAATCCCATATGGCCTCAAACCTTTGAGTATAAATAAAACTCCTTTTATTTATCACCCTATCGATTACTCATTATTTGTCGTTTCGGGTAATCAACTTCTTACTTGAATTATTACACTTGCCCCATGCTCTTAGCATGCACACAATGTTTACCTATGGTTCTTATTTTGTGAAATAGACCAAATTGAACACATTTCCAATCATTCTCATTTCACAACTCCAAATCCTTTTTCATAAGTGTAAGAATATCAAATTCTTGCCACTTATAGAATATGTTAGATTCTAACATTTTTATGCAATGATCCTTTCGTAAATTCACTGCACCAAAGTCACAAAGACTATTGCCAATGATATTACAAAGTCCTCTATCGGACATTGTTACAAGACAATTCCTTAGATATGATGTCTCTCACTCAAAGTACATTCCTTTGAACATCCTTTTGCATAAAAGTTTCTAATCTAGACATAGATTTGTCAATATTCAATTCCCAATATGGACACGCTTCCATATTTTCCAAATGACAACTCATTCTTAATAGAATCTTTTCTATTCATAATAATGTCGATATGGTCCATCCAATACCATGCTTCCAACTACTCACAAGCGACCAATCTTCGTCAAACTTTGGATTGTCCTTTGATAGTTGTTTAATTATTTTAGTCAAAACCAATTCTTGTCCTTTTTCCTTCTAATGTGCTAGACATTTGGAAAATTTTAGAATGGTCAAGCATTTGCAATCGATCCTTTACCCGAAGCGTATGGGACACGATGCATAATGTTTTATTAGCTATGTTCTCAAAATTCAAATTATGAAGAGGAATGCCGTAATCATAATCGAAATTTTAAGAACACACTATGTACCTTTGACTAAATTTATTAACATTTCTCAACCTAATCCTTTAGATTTGAAATGAAGCATAATATTCTCTCCCTTAATTATAGCAAAACAACTTTACAACCCTTGCGACTTTGCAAGGTATAACTCTTGTTTTTTATAATTAATATTGCCAACTTGCAATACTTTCCATAATAATCATACAATCATAACTTTTATGCTCCCACTATCATGATGATTACTATAAAACATAACACTTATGCTCCCACTAGCTTCGACATGCATTCATAAACATCTTAACTTTCAGAAAAACAATACCTATTGAATTTCTTAAGTCCATGTTTCTAATACTTAATGCTTTGATAATCTTTTATCAAGGCTTCTTGAACTTATACACCTTTGCCTTAGATAGTTCATATGTGTGTTTAAACAATTGCCAAACCTCACAATTCAAATTATGGAAAGGGATACCGTAACCATAATTGAATTCGAGAATGCAATTTTACAATCACTATCTTCTTAAAATCTTTCTTAGTGAAAGCATTTCCTCACAATCATTTTCATGAAGGAGGAAATCTTATGACACTTAGATTTAAACGGTGTATTTGTTCCTATCCATGTGAATTTGTCAAAACCAAGGTTTACGACAAATTCAAACTCATATGGATCGAACTTTCTTGATCTCGATTTCTTGCCTTTATGGTAGCACAGCTGCCCACCATGTCTTCCAAGTAGTTAAGCAGCTCACCTTTTCTTATCAATGTACTTTCCATTGATCAAGGTCCTTGCCTTTTATGCATTCAAATGAGACCTCATAGAACTCATATGCATGATTAACTCAATTGGAACGACATAGAAACAAAATGATGTCAACACGATAGGTTGTAAACCTCAACTCGTGTGCTAGTGATGATTGATAAGGTCTATTTGATTTGTTCTTGAAACTTTTTAAGACCATTAAGACTCCCACTGACTCCTTGACATATAAGATCCTTTTGTCAATAAACATTTCTTGACAAACAAATATTCAAGAGTTAGTGTAGCTTTTATCAAGACTCTTCATAAATTGGTTCTAGTTGGTCTTTGTCTTATCCAAGACATCACAACTTTCCACATTTGATGAATGTTATAAACCTTTAATACTTTTCACTCATTGTCATAATCTTAACTTTAAGACTTGTCATTGGAACGAAGTATGATAGACTTCTTGATTTAACCATTTCTTCAATCCTTGATTCCTCTTCTTAAACATACAATTGTGCTAAGATTTACTTAGAGGATCAATTGAGATATGGTTCTTAATCATTAAGACCTATCATAAATCATAAAAGCTATTCTCCCTTCTTCTTGGAATGGAGAAACTTTTATCTTTCTGCCTACTTGATTCTTCTTATTCGTTCTACTATTGATTTAAACCTTTTTCAATCAATCTAGAATTACACTTAATCTTGTGAGTATAATCTATTTTACTAAACCTTTAGTAAATCATGACGAATATCTTTGTTACTCTTATGGTGGACTTGATCAACACATAACTTTGTGTACTCGATCTCCTAGTCCTTCACTTGACATTTTGTCAACGAATTAGTCTAATTTCCAAATATGAAATTTCTCATTCATCGTGCAACCAAGTTGCATGATTCTAAGTTTCTGTCCAATTGAAACTTGGGCGATGAGAAACTCTCCCTATTTGGTAAACTCTCGACTTTCCATAAATAACATAAATAAGAACCAAATCCATTATTGCTAATAATAGAAACATCCAAACATCAATTTTTCATATACGCCATTGCAAGGATAAATAAATAATATAAAATCAAAATTTATTTTATTGCGGAAAAATTTTGTCCTTACAATGCAATTCATTGAAAAACTATGCTAATACATCTTTCTTAGCAATCTAATTCTAACTCTAAGTAGTAGCTCAAGAATCTAATCTTCGAGAAATGCGATCGAAATCCATTCCTTCACGGTTAGATTCTGCTCACTTCTTCCTTTAAGCTTCCTTTCTTTTCTTCGATCTTACAAAACATCAATTGTAATCTTATCACATTATGTATTAAGAATCTAGAATAGAAGCTTAAAAGAGTTAGTCAATGGATTTTACCTAAAGCAGATCCATACGTTTTGACTCTCCCATCTCTTAGATCTCTTAGGTAAATGGGGCAGCTTCGTCTCCAATGCCCTTTCTCTTGGCAATAAAAGCAGATTGACTCTCTTGGAACAGGACATGGAACTACTTCAGACATTGCCTTTCTCTTATGATCAAACTTTTCGATCATAGCATGTCTTTCGTTGCCATTGTCTATATCCATAGAGGTCTTGAAGGAAGATTCACTAATCAACTTTGCTTTTCTATTGCGCCAAACCATTGCTGATTCAGCAACAATAAGCATATAGGTGAGATCTATAAGGGTCACATCGCGGTTCATCATATAGTACTCTCTTACGGACTCACTATATGAGTTAGGAAGTGACTAAAGAACCCAATCAACAGCCATTTCCTCACAGACAACGGATCCCAACATTCTTAACCTATCAATGTGTGACTTCATCCCTAGGACGTGTGCACACACCGACTTTCCTTCTTTATGTTTACTTGCCAAAAGGGCTTGAGTGATCTTGAACTTTTCAAGCCTTTGAACTTGTAGGTTAGGGAGAATAATTGGAGGAGGAGGAGGAAGTGAAGTATGATCTCTTGTTCCTTGATCGAATCGTGGAATATCATCTTCATGTGGAATGCTTGTTCCATGGGATTTGAGAAGACCATAGTTGTCAAACTTTGACATCTACAAAACGGGAGAAAATAAATTCAAGTTAGTTGATCGATTGGGTCCTTAGTAAATCACCCAAATGAGATACTAAGGCTAGGACCCAACACAATATTCTACAACTCGGGAGAGGGATGCCGTAACCCTAATTGCAGAACATTTGAAGGTAAGTGAATGACGATTCACTAATTTCCACCATGAAAAACGAAAAAGAAATTTAAGTTTTAAATCTATGAAAACTCCTAGATCCTTTGAGATTCATTGAACATTTTAATGGCATGTTTACATCTCGATATGCCCCTCTCGTTTGTGACTGGGATGCCAAGGATCACAAAGCGGGTGTGAATAACCATGCAAACTACATGGTGCCCCCACATGTTACAGTCACCTATTCGATGTGCCGGTAAACCACACACGCTCCACCGAACTATGACAAACATTGAGTCACCCTTTGCTACCTTTGCTTAGAACCATTTAGTGTGCCGGTAAACCACACACGCTCCACTAACGTCTTCGCAAGGGCACAAAGTGTAATTTCATGGAATTGCATCAATTCACTTTGCCTAAGTAACTAAGATTGGGAATTTGAAAAACATTTAGTTACTTTAGTAATTCATTATACTTATAATGGAAGGTTTTGTCCCATCCTACCCGTTCGGCTAACGACCCTCCACTAGTCAAGAGTGCGGTGGGTAAGAGTGGATACCCATTCAATCGCCATTTTATAGGCAATTTCCTTAAACACCCCTTATAGACCAGCTTCGTGAATGAGGCCTACTAACGGTAAGACTGACTTTTACTCATACATATATATAATGTTAGACTTTTAATGTTATATATAGTATAGGGTGTATTTTACACTTTTAAAATACTAGGTGGTCTAATTTAATAATTATACTTTTAATTTAATTAAATTGTATACCTAAACTTTTATGGATTTATTAAACTTCTTTTAATTATACACCTTAATTAATTAATAAAACCATAAGGGAGTGATTTGAACTTTTCAAAACATTACTAGGGTTTTAGAATTTAACATTCCTAATTAAACTTTTAATCAACTTTTAAATTCCAAAACTTGAGGGCAAGTTTTGAAACATTTCAAAACATTAGGGTTTAGAATTTAAATATACATCAAAATTAAACTATTAATCAAAATTTAAATTCCAAAACTTGAGGGCAAGTTTTGAAACATTTCAAAACATTAGGGTTTAGAATTTAAATATACATCAAAATTAAACTATTAATCAAAATTTAAATTCCAAAACTTGAGGGCTTTTGGTTCAAATTTAAACTATAAAACCTAAAGGGGAAAATATGAAACTTTTCATAACACAAGTATCAAATAATAAATAATCTAAATTAACATTTAATCACATAATTATCCATTTGATCTATTTAATGATTTCTTGCAAAACAATTTATCAATTTAATCAAAATAATTAATCAATTATCACATAAGGAAACAAATATTTTATTAATTGATAAATATCTTCAATTAGATCAAGAATATAGTCAAATATATCATAAAATCGGATTTATATTGATCTAATATGATAAGGCAACTATCCTTAAGCAAAAACAGCAAGAAATCCCGAAGATAGTCCCATCTGACGAGTTGACTTGTCGAGTCAAGCATGGACTCGGCAAGTTCAGCTATGGACTCGGCAAGTCCAGCCTCCAGAAACCCAAAAATCGAATTTTTTAAACATATCAAGCATCAATACAATAGAAACCAGTCTAGGCTCTGATACCACTGATGGGTTTTGGTCCTAAGAACATCCTATGTGCTCATACAAACCCTAATGCTTGGATCTAGGTTTCTCTATTGTACATGCAAGTTATCCAAGACTATAAACCCTAATTCTAGCATACAAGTAATCATATTAACATGAGAATAGGTTTATAATATTACCTTGATTGTTATGTAGCAATAATAATCCCAAATCTCCTTATATTGACTTTGGAAGGCTTAGAGTCACAAGTGTCACTCCTCTAATGGTTCACAAACACCATAAGCAAGAGGATGAAGAGGAGAGAGGATGGAGGCTGCCCAAAACGTGTTCTAACCTTAGAAGGTTGCTTAGCCACGTTTTTGGTCCTTTAGGGATCTATATATAGTGAGGCTAATAGGGTTATCTAACAAGGAAACCCTAATTTGGTTGCTTAAGCCCTAAGCAACCCATGGAGCCCTTTCCTTAAGGCCTTGGACGATTTCATATAGGCTTCCCCCATAGAATTCGTCCACCTTATAATAAAAGGCAATCCATGGCCCAAATTGCAGTTATCTTATAATTACAATTCCAGTCCCTTAAGTTTAATTAATCTCTTTTAGTCACAAAACTAATTACTAATTAATTATTGACTAATATTAATTAAACAATATGATTTCTCCTTTAATATATTATTCTCATAATATATTAATAAATCATATTTAATCATTTCTCTCCATAGTTCATCCTATCAAGTTGCTTTGGTGAAGGCAACCCAAAAGGACCATGCACCATCGGGTCAAGTACATACCAAAATAGTTATGGACTTAGACACTAATCCAACAGTTGATCCCAACACCGAGGACAGTTCAGACACTTCACGATATTGAGGTGAGTTACCTTCCAGTAGAAGTGGGTCTAAGGCACCAAGGACGACCCACTAGTAAGAGTTATAGTATAGATAATTGTCTTCGTGATAATTATCCGGTATGTTGTTATCTGTTTACGATTGCGTGCTGGCCTGATATGATGTTATGTGATAGTAAGTAGTAGGGGGAATAGTACCTGTGTTACGGTCGTAAGGACCGAAGGGTAGGTCGGGCACCCCAGATATGCTCAACAGTATGTTTATGCTATGTCATTATGTGGTAGTAGTAGGGGTGAAATAGTCCCCGTAGCCGGTTAAGTTAAATCGGAGGGTAGGTCGGCACCCCATAATTGCCAAACAGGGTAAGTTGGCACCCCAAAAATGCCAGACAGGGTAGGTCGGCACCCTAGAATTGCCAGACAGGGTAGGTCGGGCACCCCAGAATTTCCCGACAGTATGTTAGTTATGTGGTATGTGGTATGATGAGGGAACTCACTAAGCTTCGTGCTTATAGTTTTCAGTTTTGTTTTCAGGTACCTCTTCATCGAAGGGGAAGGAGCTGACACGGTAGCAGCGCATCACACACACAAGATTTCCGCATTATGAGATTCTTGGGATTGTACTCTGACATTGTTACTATTTTTATTATATGGTTTTGAGACATGTGATTGTGTTTTTTGAAACTACGTGACTCGATGATGTTTTCTTATAAATGTTTTTCTAAATCATTATATCAAAATAAAATTTTTGGTCTTGAAAATTAGAATGTTAAAATAGAAGAATGAGAACTAACAGTTAGAGAGTTGGCATCGGGAGAGATGAACGATGATGTCGTCTGAATTTTCCATGGAATCAATTCAAGAGAAGCCCAAGATTGAAGAGATTAAATTGTCCATGGAAATCGGAAACGCAATAGGTCAATAGGCACGCCGCACGCTTAATTACTCCCACTTCTTCAATTTGGATTTGGATTTGCGCTAAGTGAAGATATTGGGCCAAAACTAGTAGATAAGGCTTAAAAAATATGGGTGGTCACTAATATAACCCAATAACATAAATAAAGGGACCTTTAGCATTTGGGGACCCGGGGCGGTCACCCAACTAGCCATGGGCCGGCCCTAGATGATCCGGTAATTTACTCTAAAAGGTTTTCATATTTTCAAAGGAACCATGGTGGAAGACTTCTATTTATAGCAGCCAACCCACTTATTGCGGGATCACCCAAACTTCCAAGTGCACCTCAAAATGGAGTACGGATCAAAGGCCCTTGCCCTTTCCTCGCTCCTGCTCCTTCTTCTAACACTTGAATCGAGCTTCATAACTCCATCCTATTCAAAATCGATCGTCCAAACCCTTCCTGGTTATCCCGGTCAACTTCCATTCAAGCTCGAAACAGGGTATCATATTCTCGACTTTTCACGTGATCACTTATTTACTAAAACAACGTGTTTCAAATCAACTAGAAAATCATCCATTTACATTCCTTATCTTTAACATAAGTTATTATGGAAAAAATGGTGCTTTAGAGATGAAAACATGCGATCTTGTTCTAATAAAACTTTGTTGTATTGATCAAGGTATGTGGGAATAGGGGAGAAGGAAGAAGCACAGCTTTTCTACTACTTTGTTGAATCGGAACGAAATCCAGAAGAAGACCCGCTCTTGTTTTATCTCACCGGAGGTCCTGGCTGTTCTGCCATCATTACTTTCTTCTATCAAATCGGTATATATGATCTATCTCTTCGTTTTTGTTAGCCCTTAACAGTGAAGCATATAGTTCATCATCATGCATGTTCTTTAATTAATTTATCTTAATTAAGAGACCATATGCATGCATGCATAGTTTGATGTTGACTTAACTGTTTAACTAAAAAAAATTATATTAGCAACGGTAAATTCCAAAAGAAACCGCTAAACTCTGTCAATGTTTACAAAGGCAGTCGGACAGTTGCCGGATCCCATAATTTATCACACCAGAAAGTATATGTGGTAAATAATATATGATCAAGGTCTATAAGATTTTAATTAAGATAGTAAAATGGATCGATTGGGTACTTGGGTTTATACGCCTGTATGGTTTTTTTCTATTCAAAGTATTATATACCATTTGTTATTATAGTAATTTCATTAGTTTTGATTTAATTAAAGTGATTTTTGAATAATTTTTGTTTGAAATAATTCTTAATCCGTGTTGCTTTTATTTAATGTAAATCATGATTCTTTTTAAGTTTTAGTTTTCATCATTTTATTGTGATCGAGTTTTATTGAACAAGTCAAATGGAACAATATGTTTGCTAGCTTTAAAAAAAGTTTAGCAAGAAAATAGGTTTAACAAAATTTGGTTTATCTATATTAATTGATAGAGAATAATTTACAGGTTCATACCATTATAGTCTATAGATACACTTTAAGTTTTATCTGTCAATTACAACTTTTTTTTTCGTTAACTTGAAATAAGAATTTTAGTTTGACTTGTCTAACTAAAATCACTATAAAAGTACAAAATCATTACAATTATAGATTAATTAGTTACTGTTACGATATAACTTAATCAAGTAGAAGAGTGGGGCCCTTCCAGCCGCACGGTAGTGTAAGCCCCAAACAATACACTAATCATACGTATACGTAATTCCCGAAAGCACGGAACATACACTAGAGTATCATTTACGTACCCCACCTTCTATACCATATATTCTATTTGCAAGAAAAGTGATGCAGTTGTCAAATCAATCTGTATATAAATCGTAAATGACAAGTGAAGTCCAAAAATATTGTAATACCAAATTACAATATCTTTTGACTTCACTAGCCAAATCACTGAATCAGCACTATATCTCACCACCCCCATCGAAAATGTGATTGTTTATGTAATGCCATAGAACCTAAGCAAAAGTCATGAGCATCATAGAGAGTACCTCTTTGATTCTAGTCTTCATAGTGCACGTAAAAAACAGATTTTGAAATGAACATCGAGCAGTCCAGATGTTGGGATATCACTCAACCAATTAAAAGTAGCATTCTAATTATAATTCTTTTTGAAATTTACTAAAAAACTCATACAGATAAATAATTAAGCCCATAGCCCCTCTATCTATTTAATTGTCTGTATTTAACTGCACAGACAATATATATTACTTACCTGTAATCCCAATCCTTGAATTTTGGAGACATATTGACGCTTCTCCACTCAAAGCCTTTAAGCCATGGTAATTTATTAATTTACTAGTTGTGAGACCCGTATAATATATGGGTTGATTAAAACAAAATGTTAAATATGAACGATTAAATAGAAATTTTATTTCAATTTGAAATTGAAATAAGTGAAAATTATGAGAAAAAAATATGCAAAGAATAAATTAATTAAAATTATGAGTTTAATATGTATTAAATGGGTTAATTATAACAAAATATTAAACATAAAGGTTTAAACTGTAAATTTATTTGAAATTGAATTTGAAATTTAAAATTTGATAGTCATTATGTAGGTTTAATTTATGGAAAGTAAATCAATGATATATTAAAAATGAAAATTAAAGTAATGACAAGTGGAAAATAAATATATTTCAAATTATGACAAAATGACATTTGGCTAATCTTATAAGAGAATGACATGTGGCAAAGTCATTTTCATTTATTATAGTAGATTATAAATTCTAAATATTTTATAATTTACAATTAATAATATTATTAAACAGAATTTGATTTCTTATAAATGTAAAGTAAATCATAAGCCAAAAAAAATTATCGATTTTTTTATTCAAACGAAACGCTCATGACCTATGATTGCATCTAATTAATGGTAATATTTGGATAAATATTCATAATAAATTATTATAAACGTCCACAGCATAGAAGAAATAATAATATCGAAGAGCTAGTATTTTAATTTTAAATTTATATACTAGTGTTATTTAGATAAGAATATATTTTTATTATTTCATTGTAAGTGTATCATGAGAAAGTCAAGGGTTGTATGACAGTAGAAAATAAAAATTTTAAATTTTCAAAAAAATTTACACTTTGTCTGGAAAAATCAGGGGTTGTACGGACCACTGTGTGCCCTAAAATAAAACTGCCACTATATTTTAATATTTTTTATGATTTTAGCCATCTTATTCTAAATCCTGACTCCGAAGTATATTACGAATCTCTTAAGCCGTGGAGCATTCCAAAAACAAATGAATGGCATATTCAATATTGTTATTCCCGAGCTCGCAAAGGATCAAGTTTATGCATCTTATAGATATGATTGTTTTGTTGCATTATTGTTTTTTCATAAACCAATCGTCTGTACAACTTTTGGGTTATAGGGATAGTAATTACCGGTCAAACCTATAACCCAACACAACAATAAATGGTTTAGGTTGAGTTTTCGGACCATGCCAACCATCAACCTGTTTATTTCATTGGTCGGGTTAGGTTATATTTTTGGGTACGTGTGTTAATCTGACTTGTGAATACGTGATTTGCCAACCTGCCAACCTAGATATAAATATGTTTTGGGTTGATGTATTCTTTTGATATTCATTTCACTTTCTATATGTAAACCACAAAACACTAAATCAATATCCACTTTTATTTCTCTGAATCGTTTTTATATCCATTTTGTGTTCATCTGGCTTTTCATCCCCCCCCCCCCCCCCAAACTTTATTTGTTTTTATCTTTTTAATAATTTTAATCTAACAATTTTCATCTTAAGCTAAATTATTATTATCTTATAAGTTACGATTTCATCACTTTATTATATTTTAAACTTACACCTTTATATAATTTGTTTTTGTAATTTTCGTTGTTATGAGTGTTAGTTTTAATTATTATAGTTTTTAAATTATTTGTCATTTTTACATTGTACGGATCAAGATATATTTTCAAATTTTATTTTTGTTTGTCTCCTCTAGACATATTTATTTTGATCAAAACTTTATTTTATATTTTTGTGATTCATTTTACAAAAATATTCGCGAGATGTCGAATATGGTTTTTGAGGGAGAGTTACTATTCATTAACTACTATTTTTTCAAGAACCAAAACTACTAAACTCAAATAATATTATAATTGTTATAGCATTTGATACAAAATGCAAATAAACATCTAATTGGAAATAACATTTTTTTATTTTTCTTATAGAAAACTTTTATATTTATATTTTTCCCCTCAAGTAATTTTGAATTAATTATCCTAATTAATATAAAGTTATATTATTGGTATTTTGTAAGTTGAGATTTTGATCCCTTATTATATTTGTCGTCCCTTACTTAATTTGTTTTTATAGTTTTCATTTTCATTAATATTAACTTTTATTAATTATTATTTTTATTAATTGTTATTTGTAGTATTGTATTAAATATAATATACTTTCAAATTTTATTTATGTCCACCTCCTTGGAACATAATTATTAAGATACAAACTTTATTGTTATACTTTTGTTGTCTACTTTGCAAATGGTTACGTTGGGATCTCTAATTGTTTTAGCACCCTCCTTGTATTCTTATTTCTTGAAAATGATAAAAGATGAACAAACGTTTGAATGCAACTACAAGTGTTTTGTTGCTTAATTTTATATGATCAAAATATGGTAGCTCAAGATCATCACCATAAAACTGTAAAAATTAGCATCATTGTGTTAGGAAATAGCATTGTAGTTTGCAATTTTGGGTTATGGTTGAAAGTAACTATATTAAAAGTTGTCTCAAAATTTCTTCCAAAAACCTTAACCATATCAACCTGTAGTTTCTAATATACTGGCATTCCGCAACATCATGCAAAATGTCCAAACTCTGGTTTTGTTATTAATGTTTAAGAATATACATCACATCGTTTCTAAAGCTTTATTTTTATTTATCAGTATTTATTTTAAATAATCATTTTGTATAACAAAAAAGTTTATATTTTTCTAAAACCAACTTGTTATGTTTTGTTTATAAAATACATCTTTGTTCACTATTTTTTTTTTTTTTATAAATACATCATTATATTTTGTTTATTGAAAAAAGTTTATATTTTAAATGCTAACAATTGTTATTTTATTCAAAAACTTTGTTAGTTTCAATATATATATATATATATATATATATATATAGGTTGAGTTTCATTTGAGACCATATTAATTTTGTGAGACCGTGAGACCAAATCTAAAAATAATTTAAAATGCAAAATAAAAGAAAAAATCCAAAATTATTTTTTTAATTATTATTTTCGAAACTTTAATTACCTAAAAAAAATTAAAAATAAAAAAAATTACCGTTTTTTTTTTAAATACGTGAAATATTCTAATAGAATATTACACTATAAATATTCTAATGTGATTTTTAGAATGTTAGAATATTATACTAGATTTCTCAGATATGTAGAATATTCTATTTATTCTACTAGAATATGTAAAAAAATGTATTTTTTTTATATTTTTTGGAAAATAAGAATTTCGAAAATAATATTTGAAAAAAAAAATTCAAAAAATTTCAATTATTTTACATTTTAAAAATATTTTTTGTTTTATCTACCAAATGAATGGCTAGGATTGCGTCTCACGCTTTCATAAAATTATATCGTCTCACATGAAACTAACCCTATATATATATATATATATATATATATATATATATATATATATATATATATATATATATATATATATATATATATATATATATACACACACACACACACGAAACTCGGTTTTTTATCATCATTTGGTATTGAACTCTTGTAAATTATTTCTACTAAAGTAATATAGTAATAATATTATAAATTTTTATTGAAAAATACTTCACGCGTTCAAAATATTTTTGATTTGTAAACTAAGTATTATTTACACGAATGGTCCCTATGGTTTGGGATAATTTACGTGCTTAGTCCCTAACTTATTTTTTTAACTCGGAAGGTCCTTACTGTTTGTTTTTGTTACGCGCTTGGTCCCTACTGTTTGTTTTGCTTATGCATTTGGTCTCTGTCTTAACTAAAAAGACTATTATTTAAATAGAGAAAAATGGTGGGATGGATAAGATAAAGTGAATGAGATAGGTTTGGGGTGTGTTTATTTAAATAAATTAAAAAATTCAAGGGCAAAATAGTCTTTTTAGGTAAGACAGGGACCAATCGCATAACAAAAACAAACATTAGGGACCTTCCGAGTTAAAAAAATAAATTAAAGACCAAACGCGCAAATTACCCTAAACCATAGAGACCATTCGTGTAATTTACTCGTAAACTAATTACTCCCACTACAAAGTGGTCATCAATCAGATCACATGTATTAGATATGGGTTCATTATATTCAATTTATTGTCTTAAATCATGTGACATACATCTTTTAATATAACTTACTCTTTTGTAATAATTCATATGATTATTTATCCTTTTTAAATATATTCATAAGGCAAGTCTAACATTATCTTTATATTCTCTAGCAAGAGTAGGTTATGACCAATAATTTACACATTTTATTTTATTAATTACATTTGGTTTTGATTTCATATAGTTCGAGGTATAATTAGTTATTATCAACATCAAATGCTACTTAATTTTTTTTATTTTTTTTGTTCATTTTTAGACTTCCTTTCTAGGATTTTTATACACAAACCGAAGATCTCAAGATAACATCCAAAACTTTAAACATGTGATGTGAATATGTGATCATCCATTAGTAATGGAATATGTTAACTTAGATTTTATTTTCATTTATCTCTTAGGCTTATCTTTTATAGTCATCAATGAGTAAAAATTAACTAGGTTACTCTCACAAATACCGTAAAATTTAAGATTTAAGACAAGGTTAAAAGGTTTATAAAGATTGGGTCGTTAAAGAATAAACTTAATAATGTTATCATAAAGACAAATAGATTCATACCATTTGATCCATATACTATGAATCACAACATATTCACAAAAATAAGAAATCAGCAATGCTTAAATTATTTACATGATATCCTCAAGCACCAACAATACTAAAAGAATAGGTAACAACCGAATCATTTATATTGTACCTTAAGGATGTTACGGGAAGAGTCATACTAAAAAAACAACATGAATTAAAGTCTTGTGAGAGACACACCAATAAGATTTTATCTTAAAACATTCATTATCCAAACAAAATCTTCAATTTCTTATTTTGGAATTTAATTTCGCTAATTATTTCTCATGGGTTCAGATTATTCACATAATATCCTCAAGCACCAACAATACTAAAAGAATAGGTAATTATTCACATAATATCCTCAAGTACCAACAATACTAAAAGAATAGGTAACAACCAAGGTTTTGAAAACTAGACTGGAGACCGAACCGGTCGTCTTACTGGTTCGATGGTTCAAGTGGTCCAACCGGTCTAAAAAACCGGATAATGTCATAATTATATTTAATTATATAAAAAATACAAAAAATGAAAAAAAAATATTTTTTAAAATTTCCGGTTTTGACCGGTTTTACCGCTTCAACCGGACCGGTTTTTACCGGTTCACAAGAATACCGGTTTTTTGGCCTTTAAGAATCGGATCTGGGACCGGCTCCCGGTTGAATCGGTCGGACCGGGCCGGTTTTCAAAACATGGGTAACAACTGAATCTATTATATTATACCTTAAGGATGTTATGGGAAGAGTCATACTAAAAAACAACATGAATGAGAGTCTTGTGAGAGACACGCCAACAAGATTTTATCTTAAAACATTCCTTATCCAAACAAAATCTTCAATTTCTTATTTTGGAATTTAATTCAAGAATTATTTCTCATGGGTTCACCTTTTGATACCAAATTTTCTCTCATTCCTGTTGTTATAGGCCATGAATGATTAAGGCATTATAGATCTAAATTTGTTTTCCTTTCATTTTGGAAACGGAAAAAATTTATTTAAAATTGCAACGTAGCAAGAAGGCAGGAAGCACACACTAAAAGAGATTACAAAGAGAGAAATGGTGATAGCAAGGAATACTTTTCTTTTCTTTCTGTATTGTCCCCATTTTGCGGCATAGTTAATAAAATCTTCCACCTTTGAAAATCTTTGGATAGGATTACCGCACCACTTAAAGATCCAGAAGAAGACCTCATGAACAAATTGACAGCCAATTATCGGTGATTCCACTTCAATATTACAAAGAACACATTTTGTGGAGTTTACGTTAACATCTCTATGACTTAAAGTAGAGGCCGTAGGGATTTGGCCCATACAATCCCCCTACATGAAACTTATGACCTTCAAATGTGTAATTTTGATCCATATAACCACATTAGCAGATGGCATAGAGATCTTACAGTCGGCCAACTTCCTAAGAATGTTCACCGGGTACATGTCATCTATGAGTGAATAAAAGTCCAATAGTCTTTATGGTAGTCAAGGGAAAAGCCATTGACCATAGATGCCAGGTGGCTTAGTTCTGCTAGTTCTACCAAGTTCTGCTAGTTCCACCAAGTTGTTTGGGTGCCATTTCCAGACACCAGAAAAACCAGTATCATTAATTCTTTAAAAAAATGTAAGCCGATTTACACTTCTGAAGGGCGTATAAAGTAGGAAAGTAACTTGCTAATGTTCCCTAGTCCAACCAACTTTCTTTCCAAAAAGTTTGTTTTTGTCCCTGAACCAAGTAAGCCCCCTGAGCTAAGTAAGCACACAAATAACTTTTCTAAATCAATTCCAAAGTTGTTTAGATCATCTTTCACCTTGACAATGCTAGACCAAGTACCTAAAAGACATTTTTTTGCCAAATAACTCATTGGTTTGCAGACAAGATTATGGATACATACTGTAACACGACTTCATAAGGAGTGATTATCCGTCTTGCGTCTCCAGATCGACATAACTAAAACCGAAATAAAGGTAGCACGTAACAACCCGATACCTATCCCCCACACCTTCTTTTGAAGATAAAACTTTGGGCCAAGCCACCCAACTAATCTTGAACTTGTCTTTGCTTCCACCCCATAAGAATCTTCTATATATTTTTTTTCTAGAGCATCAATTATATAGATGAGGGATTTAAAAAACTGATAAGTAGCATAAAGGCAAGCTACCTAGAAAAGCTTTCATCAAAGTGAGTCTACCATCGAGTAATAGTGTTTTAGCTTTCTAATTGGAGAGTCTAGCCTTCATACGATCAAAAAATAGGGCTCCTTTTTTCTTGAGATTCATGTTGGCCCTATTGGTACCCCCAAAAATTGAAAGGGATGTTTCCCAAGTCGCACCCAAGAACTCTAACATTCTTATTAAGCTCGCGATCGGGTATCCTAATTTCATACACCTTAGATTTGTGAAAATTACTTTCAAACCGGATGAGATATGAAAACATTTAAGGATGATTGCCATATTTTTTAGGTTGCTTTCAGAAATCTTGTAGTGAACTATGAGCATTTGATTTGACATGCGGAATTGTAAAGAACACAATGAACATGGAGATTTGGGTGTCTAAGAGACGTATTTGATTATGAAAGGTGTTACAAAAAAGGATCTAGATCTAAATCCACATAATTAACACACACTAACACTCTCAATGTTACATCTCTCAATTACACTTACTAGTGGTATGCAACCCACTATTTATAGAGGTACTAACAAGTCTATCTCTCTCTCTCTCTCTATCCCTATCTCTCTCTCTATCTATCTATATATCTATTTATCTATCTATCATGTCACAAAGCTCCAATCCCACATGTGTAAGTGGGTATTCTCAAGTCAATTCATCACAAAGTCAATCTATGAATAACTTTTCACACTAACATTCTCTCTCTCAAAGTTAGAAATGGATGACTCGGCTTCAATCTCCAAAAAGAGCAACTTCACGAATGAAATGTCAAGCGTGACAATTGTAGAAATGAGCATCAAATCTTCAAGTCTTCAATGATTTTCCAATCTGGGTTCTACAGTGTGAGACATCACAATCCGAGCATCAAAAGGTTAGTTGGAGTATGCAAATCTCCACAAATCAATTACCCAACTTTGAGCATAAAAATACACCCCAAAAATCTTCAGTATGTCTAAACCCTTCATGAACAGGGAAAAACCCAAACCAGTTCAGAATTTTCAATTCGAATCACTTCATAAACTTTTCCTTCTCAAGGTCACATCGGTCTTCAAATTCACATAATATGAAAAATCCAATTTCGACTTCAAATTCACATATTCAAATATCTCCCTCTTTTTATAATCGAAAGATGGTTATAAAACCCAAAAATGAATGAGAAAGTGCTCAGTTTGGAGTTTCCCATGAAAAACTCCCCCTTGACATGTAGCATAAACGTTTCGCTTCAAATTCGGAAAATCCAAAAAATATGACAATTTTCAAATTCTAGACTTCCCCAACTGCCTTTGACCCGAAAATGAACAAAAATGTTCATATTGCTGGAAAATACTTGTAAAAATAACCACTTTTTGAAAAGCCCAAAAAAGTCTTCAATTTCGACAAGATTGTGATCTCTGGGTAAAAGAGTCATTTTATTGAAACTTCAGGGACCAATTGTGAAATTTTGGTTATCATCTTCCCTAATTTGTTTGAGCTACAAGATAGAACGAAAACACATTGAAACCTCACTTTCTACTCCAAAATAACCAACTTTTGTCACTAAAAATGTTGAACTTTTCGACACCAAGTTGTTGCAAATAAGAACTGAAAGTTAGCATTCGACTATTAAACAGATTTTTGACTATTAAGGTTGACTTTCGACTCCAAAATTCCAAATTTCGACCCTTACAACTACACGATATGGGCCATTTTTTGGTCGCGTTATGGCGGAGATGGCAGCCATAACGTCGTCTTAACTCAATGAGCACCACCCCCACCCCCTTCTCGTTAAGGGGGTGTTATGGTATATCTAGTTGTAACGAGGACAAGATGCAATGAGAAATTTATTTGGTTGTTGCCTTTATCAACCAATCAAATCATTTTCTTTCTTTCTCTCTCTAGCTCTTAACATGTAATAACATGGGGAACACCATTTCCCCTTGATGTTATAGTGGTGTTATGGCTGAGGTGGCATATGAATTGGGTTTTATAACGTAACCCATACCTAATGCTCTACACCGTGGTTGTCAAAATCGCGATCCTGATCGTAGGATCGTACGATCCTACGATCCTAGGATTGAAAAACGATCCATATCGTATTTGGGGTAGGATCGCAGGTAGGATCGTAAGATCGAGATCCGATCCGATCCTACCTTCCCTTATTAATTTATTTATTTTTTTGAAAATGAAAATTATTTTTACCACTTTATGTCATTTACCATTTACCAATTTACCGTTTATCATTTTGTGTTGTGATTTATGACTAATATTTTAAAGTTTTTATAGCTTTTGAACAAAAAAATAAATGTTTGAAATATTTTTCAAGTTTAAAAATTAAAAATTAAAATTATATTTTATTTTGTGGGATCTTAAGATCCCGATCTTGCAAACTTAAAAACGATCATATGTAGGATCTTGATCTTGACAACCTTGCTCTAAACCATCGAACTTTTGACTCTCAAACCTTCAAAATTTTCGATAGTTATATCAAACACTTCCATTTTCAATCCCTTTTTAAAACATCTGATCCTTCGTAGCCCAAGTTTCGCTTACAAATTTGATAACAACCATTCACAGTCGAAACCTTACTTTCGTTCCTCACAGAACCATGTTTCAACTGATAATCTCCAAAGTCAATTGCAGTCGAACTTTCACTTTCGATTATCAAATCAATTCGACCCTTCAATATCCTGACATTCACTTATTGAGTATCGAAATTACTACTTGACTTTATACATTGACCATATATTGAAAACTTCTTTGCCGATTCACTAAATCACTTTCGATACCAATCAGCCACTCCTTGTGATTATGACCTTACAAAATCGATTTTCAAGGACTCGATATCAGACATTCGTAATCAAACTCAACATCGAGCACCAATCCATTCGCTAAACAACCCTTCACTTTTGTTCTTAAATCAACCACTCGATATCAAAAATAAATAACCAATATCGAGCATCCTTCAACCAAAATCGATTACTTCAACCAACAAAGTCAAATTTCACAATTTCGAACCCAACTACAATCTAAGAAGCATCGATTTCACAAGAGTTTCAACAAATATGAACCATTCACTTCGATTGAAAAACTTCATTATCTAAAAATCGATTATCAAACCTAATTACTTCAACTATTTGACTCCAAAGTCGATTTCAGTTCAACTTTCGATTTCGACTATAACTCTTATCAAACAATTTCAACTTCTCATCGAATCACAATCGAAAATTCGATTTTGACATTTTTCGTTTGACTTTCCTTGCGCCGGATGCGGTGGATCTTCTTAGTAGACTACAATGGATCATTCATAGCAATGTTATATCCCCTAGATCTATGGATGTAGTCTTCAAAAGAATTGGCTTTACCATACAAAAGGGCTTAGCAGCGCAACTTGTTGTCCGTTTGCCTTTTCATTCGTTGTATGATGATAACTAAAAAGTTGATATAAATTATCTTTTCTTAAATATTGATTTTCTTAAACACTAATTTCATCTTGTCTTCAAATCATGAAATCATGAAATCGATAGTAAACACTGAATCAGTTATCAAAATCGATTTAGTCATCAAGAATTCAAATAAATCAAAATCTGATCAAGAAGTAAGAAAATCAAAGACGAGATTGATTCATAATGTCAAAGAAGTAAGAAAAATCGATTGCAAGATTCCGTGAATGAATTTCTTAGAAAAATAAAATGAGAACCGATCAGATGCTGAGAAATTATAAACAAATGATGAATCGATGAAGGATATTCATGAACAAAATAGAACAAGCGAGTCAAGATTTAATCAGAATGAATTTTGACCAAAAGTTGAACGAATTGCAATGGATTTTTATTTGAGATTTGATGAATAGTAATGAAAAATTGAAATTAGGCTTTCAGTAATTCGATTTGGACTAAATCTTGGTTCGAATGAGTAGTAGATCGTGTTTTTGGATTTAGCTTAGTAATCAAATTAAAATGAATAGAGATTGAATTTGTTTTGATTTGGGCTGAATCAATGAAGAAAAATGAATTGGATCATAACAATTGAGTTGAAAAAAATTTGATCCAATAAGTCAAAATGATCAAAAATCAATAGCGTAAGCACAATTTTAAGAGATTCCGAGAGATTAAGAGACTCACCGTAGATTGTTCAAATTGTGTTGATTATTTTCAAATCGAGAATCGTTTCTTCAAAAATCACTTCGATCTTCAAAGACTCACTATGATACCAATTGTGGTGAATTATGAGCATCTGATTTAACATGCAAATTTGTAAAGAACACAATGAACATAGTGATTTAGGCGTCGAAGAGATGTATTTGATTATGAAAGGTGTTACAAAAAAATGATCTATATATAAATCTACATAATTAACACACACTAACACTTTCAATGTTACATCTCTCAAGTACACTCTACTAGTATTATGCAACTCACTATTTATATAGGTACTAACAAGTCTCTCTCTCTCTCTCTCATGTCACAAGACTCCAATCCCACATGTGCAAGTGGGTCTTCTCAAGTCAAGTCATCACAAATTCAATCCATGAATAACTTTGCACTCTAACACAACTCACCCACAAATATTACATCATCAGAATAAATATAGATGTGAGATATATATCCCTTATTATGAATATTGATACCGTGGAATAATGATTTATTGCAAGCAGTTCACTGGTACATCAAGTTCTTCCATTGCAATGATAAACAAAATGGTGAAAGTGGATCACCTTGCAGAAACCTTTTGTGATGATAAATTCTTTGGTTGGAGAGCCATTAGTTAAGACCGAGGCTTGAGAAGAAGAGAGATCTGCATGATCCATGATCTCCATTTATCACCAAAGTTCATTTGAGACATAACCGAATCGAAGTAACTCCAGTTTATAGAATCAAAGGCTTTTTCAAAATCTACCTTGAATAAAAACATATTTTTCTTAACTTTCTTTGTCCATGAACACACTTCATTGATAATAACTAGTCCATCAAGGATGTTCCTCCCATCAACGAAAGTCGTTTGGATTTCATCTATCGCTGATCCAATGACTCTTTTGCGTCTAGTTGAGAGAGCTTTGGCGAGGTCGGGAGTCACTAATAATGGATCTTTAACTTTTAGAATGAGAATTATTCGATTGTTATGAATCTTTGGTCATTATTATTGTTTTTTGTAGTGATACTAGTATTATATTAATGATCATTGTAATGGTTATAATTCAAATTATAGAAGCTTGAAAATTATATAATTTTTTAGTACATATAGGTTGTTTGCACACATTTTTAGTGGTTTTAAACTTTGCTAAATATGTTAGAAATTAAAGTAAATGTATTTTACATATAACCCTCTAAAACAAGAAAATATAAGATTTTTTTGTGTATGTTTTGCGAAATTGCAAAACACTTTCTGATGGATTACTTTTTTATAGGTCCACTTAGTTTCAACTTTGACAATGCACCTGAAAACATCACAATCTCATTAAATCCAAACTCATGGACAAAGGTTAATGTTTCACCCCCATTAATGTCACATTACTAAATATGGATCCGAAAAAAGACATTATGTTATATATATATATATATATATATATATATATATATATATATATATATATATATATGCTAAAATTTAATTATGCAATTGATAATATTGATATAGATGGCTAATATCATATTTGTTGATATGCCTCCTGGTACCGGATTCTCATATGCCACAACAAAAGAAGCATCGATTAGCAGTGATAGCATTGTAGCCAAACAAGCTAACAATTTTATTCGAAAGGTCTGATTTATAAACTTCTTTTCCTTTTCTAAATTTAAAATCAATATTAAACCTATAAATCAAATATGTTTTCGGGTGATGTACACAGTTTCTTATCGACCATCCTAAGTTTTTAAAAAATCCACTATACATAACGGGCATTTCTTACATGGGAATTGTCACACCTATTGTTACTTTTGAAGTGTATAAAGGTAAATGATTTTCTTTCTTAATATATCGATCTTCTTTATCACATCATGCATTAAATAGATTGCGATCATTAAAATATTATTGTTTGCAGCCAATGAACGTGGTGATCAACCTACATTGAATATTCAAGTAAAGTATTTAATTTTTTGAACTTTAAAGCTTCACTTTTTATTTAATATGAAGTTATAAAACTGATCTTAATTTTTTTGAATTGGTAAATAGGGGTACATTCTTTGCAGTCCCCTCACCGATAAGTTCATGGATTTTAATTCTAGAGTTGAATATGCTCATCGAATGGCACTTATATCTGATGATATTTATATGGCAAGTTTTAAACATTTTCAAGAATTATCATTAATTTGGTACTCTCATACTTAATAATAATTATTATTATCTGATTTTCAGGCTGCAATAGAAAATTGCCATGGCAATTATGTAAACAACACCAATTCACTATGCATTAATAGTCTTCAAAGATACACAGAGGTACGTCGATTAAGTTGATTCACCTTGGCTTCATAAAACATGTAATCATCTAAATTTATGAATTTTAGTGCACAAGTGGACTAAATATGGAAGATATCTTGGAGCCACTTTGTAATAAATCAGATGTAAAGCCATATTGTCGAGTAATCTCTCTCTCTCTCTCTCTCTCTCTCTCTCTACAATTAAGAATTGTTTTCCTCTGCTTGCTGCATCAAAAACCAAATCACAAGCTTCTGATAAAAAACGAGCAATTCTAGTAAGATTTGTAATATGAATACCTTTACGTTTTGCAGAGATATAAGGTGCCATTTTAGGATTCCATTTCCTAGTACCATGGCCAAAATGAACTCCTGCTTCCATCATCTCTTCTAAATTAATGTTCCAATATCTTCTTATCATTTCTCCCCACACTGCCTCCCCCTTTTGAAAAAAAAAAGAGAGAGGTAGCCTGAAATAAATAATTGTTCCGATGGAACCTTCTTTTATACCATAGATTGGATCTCTCTCTCTCTCTCTCTCTCTCTCTCTCTCTCCTTTAACCATGAAAAACTTAATTTTACTTCCATTGTTGATCTTAAGTAACTGGAACATGGTTCATAGAATTGATGACATGTTTGTCCCTTTTTCTCTTTTAGGAGTACTATTACGATTTTGCAGAAGATTGGATAAATAATAAAGTTGTGCAACAAGCTTTTAACATTCGCCAGGTGTGGTAGCTTTATAAGTTAGATTCTAATTATCAATTAATCATTCAATTATGTTCTAACAATTTATATTCAGGGAACAATTGGAAAATGGGAGTTCTTCAATAGGACGATGCATTACGTTGAAGGAAAAAATGACACATTTTGCTATGCTTATGATATTTTTAGTAGTTTTTCATACCATAAGAAACTTGTTAGTAAAACTTGTCGAGCTTTGATCTTTAGGTAACGTAACAATTTTATTATTTTTTTTGTCCCCTAACTACACTGTTGTTGAAGATTGTACATAATAAATTGTCGCATTTTGTTAATAGTGGTGATCATGATATGACTTTTCCATATGTTGGTATTGAGCAATGGATAGTTGCACTTAATCTTAAGATCGAGAGCCGATGGAATCCATTCTATGTGAACAATCAAGTCGGAGGGTGAGAATCAACTTCATTTACTTTCTTATAATATGTGGCAATCATATGTTCACTAGTCTCATGGTTTTTATTACAGATATGAAGTAACATATGCACAAAATGAATTCTCCTTGACATTTGCTACAGTTAAAGTAAGATACACATGATTGTCATTATCAATATTTTAAAGATGTTATAAGCTATTAGTGATCATTATGATTTTGCATGTTTGATTCTTATTTTTCGTATTTTATTTTCATAATCAAGTAACTATTATCTCTCATACATGTTTGTAAGTTCTTTCATTTATACAATTATAGGGTGCAGGTCATTCAGTGGCTCAATACAAGCCAAAAGAAGCTATGGCTCTAGCAAAGAAGTGGCTTGCTTTAAAAACTCACTCAAGTGCAATCTAAATGTGATGCATCATAGACTATGCTTATAATCATTTTCTGTGAAAGCTTGATTGTTTATATATTTTGATGTTGCAACCAAAATACAGCAGATGATCGAAGTTAATAATGATTAGTTTGATATCATATTTATTATTTTGTGATATTACTTATGACATGTGTCTACTAGAAGTCTAATCATACAACTTATCTTATATTCTAAATATGAATTGATTGTAATGTACTAAAACTATTGTTGAACCGGAAATGTAAACAATGATCTTATAAGTATGGTGATCTAGCACCTGTCTCTTGGTATTTAAAGGAGAGTAAGAGACCAAAACTAACCAATTTTTTCATCATTTTTTCCTTTTAAAAAGGGCCACCAAATTCGTGATTTTCTAATGTCTATTTCCCTTTCTTCTTTCTTGAAATATGGATGCTTATAAGTTCGTTCTCCTTAAAGATTATTTAGTATAAGTATTAACGGATTAATAACAACTTAATACAAGTGAAGAATATCATCTTGAAGTGGTTTACTCTTTCTTGGTGGTTACTTCAAGAGAATCTCTATTTTTAGTTTTTTAACATCTTCATCAACTTCCAACCTCCCGCGAGGAATCAACGTCTTCAAAGGTTATAGCTTTTTCTTTATATGGTTGTGTTAATATTTCCATGATTTTGAATATGATCCTTGGTGGGTTAAAAAGAGTTTTAAGTTTATGCTATTTTTATAGGTTCCGTTGCCATTTTTAGATTTTCTGGGAAATCAATTGTGAATAAAACCCAACAATTGTCAATTGGTATCAGAGTCATTTTGCAAGCCTGGTTAGATTATATTATTTGGTATAATCTTTGTTTTTAGAAAATATATATGGTTTTCTTTTTGTATGAAAATTCATACATATTTCTATGACTAATTTCAAAATGTTTATAATTGTTATTTTGATGACTAGAAGTTTACATCTATCTTTTTAGTTAGAAAAGTTGTCTCACAAAAGCCAAGTGTTTTTTTATATAATGTTGAGTGTGTGTGTGTGTGTGTGTATATATATATATATATATATATATATATATATATATGTTGTGCATAAATTAAACATGGACCTCTTGTGGAATGACAATCTGAATTTGACCTCCTGGATATTAAAGAAAGGAGGAGGTCAATAAAAAAGAGATGTTAATTAATCTAATCAAAGGTCCAACTGATCGCCACGTCTATATTGTAAATATGCAGTTACAAATAATCCAGCCAAAGTAATAGGAATTAGACCTAACATGATTCCAAATAGGAAAACTTCAATCATTTCAATTTGTTTGAAAAAAGAGGTAATATCTATACCTAAATATTAATCTGAATTACCATGAATCTCAATGACCAAGAATTGGCAATGGACACGGTAAGTAACTATAAATACACAGAAGTACACGGAAAAATTTCTTTTTTTGAATTGTGCAACGAGCATAACAACAAACCTATGTGTTCATGCCACCCTAATTGCTTGGGATATAGGTTTTCACTAGTTGAACATGCAAATTTGAATAGCAAAGCAAAACCCTAGGAACAGGTATATAATTCAAAATTTACACAATAATAGGGTTTAGATTTTTGCCTTACTTGTTATGTAGTAATAACAAGAACACCTTGTAGATATTTGACTCTTGAAAGCAAGTGCCTAAAATGTGACACATCTAATGGCTTACAAACACTATTTGCAAGAGGGTGATACGAAAGAAGAGGGAATACTCTTAGAAATTCGGCTCTTCTAGGGTTAGAAGCATTCATGCTGAAAATCCAAGGTGTTAGATCCCTTTTATACATGAAGTGGCTTAGTCCCAATGCTAGGGTTTGCAGGTGGAAACCCTAATTACCTGGTTAAGGCCTAAGCAGCCCATGGACTCCTCATTAGAAGGTTTTGGACAAAAACTTATAGGGTCACCCTATAATTTTCGTCCACTCCTATCCAAGGAGTTCAAGAGCCCTGTTTCACAACTATCAATGATTTGCAAAACAACCCCTTGTACTTTTAATTAATTCATCAATCCCAAAATTAATTCCAAATTAGTTTTTGATTAAATATTAATTAAACAACATGATTTCCAATTAATATATTATTTTCATAACATATTAATAAATCGTTTATATGCATTTATTATTCCAAACAATAAATTCAACTTCTCTCCAAAAGTCATCATGTCAAGTTACAAGAGTGAAGGCAACCCAAAAGGACTTGTGCTTCTATTAACTCAAGCATATACCAATTATATTTGGGAAGCCACAAATATATTATAACATATTGGTTTAACTAAATCTTAGAATCTGCCTTAAATTATCCCAAATAACACTAGCAAACTCAAGTCCAACACAATAAGAAGAAAACAAAATTTGTAAATTTTCTATATTTTTTCTATTTTAGACCATTTTTCAAGTCTTTATTTTTTCAGTTTTTTTCTCCTTTATTTTTTTTCAATCTATAATGTTTTTATTTGACCCCCTACCTCACACTTACTTCATGAAATGTCCCCATTGTATTCATAAGAAAATTAAATCACATAAAAAGCTAAAAATGCAGAAAAGGAACAAACTCCCCTAATACAGTAGTGGCGAGATCGAATCTGATTGTAGTGGTTGCTTCAAAAAGTGTGTTGAAAAGACTCCCCTAAAAACTGGAATGTCTCTTGACAAGAGAATCTTATATGTCAAGAGGTCAGTGGAAGTCTTAATGGTCTCGAATAGCTTCAGGACTAATCAAGAATAAACCTATCGTCTATCACTAGCATACGAATTGAGGTTTATAACCTATCGTGTTTACATATTCTTGTTTCTATGCCCATTCCATTGAAGTTGCCTATGCATGTGAATCCCATCAGTTTTCAATTGATTGCATAAAGCAAAGCACCTTGATCAATGAAAGTTCATTTATTTGTATGGGTGATATGCTCAACAACTTGGAAGACATGGTAAGCCCTTGTGCTGCAAGATGGCAAGAAATTAAGATTGAACAAGTTCAGTCCATATGAGTTTGGATTTGTCACAAACATTGTCTTATGATTATGGTTATGATAAATTCACATGGATAAGAACACATACACCGTAAAATCTAAGTGATAAGGTTTCTCTCCATTTCATGAAAATGATTGTGAGGAAACGCTTTCACTAGGAAGATTTTAAAGAGATAGAGATTGTGAAAATTGCATTTTCACTAGGAAACTCTTCATAGTTCGAATAGTGAGATTTGGCAATTAGTTTAACATTTAAGACTTATTGTTGTAAGTTTTGAAATTGTTAGACACACATATGAGCTTTCTAATAAAAGGTGTGTGACCTTAGATAAAGTCTTATCGAAGCATCACGTATCAGAAATATGAACTTTGGTAAGAAAGTCGATAAGTATTGATTTCTAGAAGTCCAGTTGTTTTCTGAGTACATGTCAAAGCTAGTGGGAGAGTAAGTGTTATGTTGGCAAAGATATAATCATCATGTTAATGGGAAGATGATTGTTATGTTAAGTGTTGCGAGCTAGCAATATTAACTATAGAAAACAAAAGTTTCAATTCGCAAAGTTGTAGAGGTTGAAAATGTTGTTTTGCTATAATTAAGGGAGAGGAACTTATACTTCATTTCAAATCTAAAAGCTTATATCGAGAAATTTTAATCAAATTTAGTTAAAGGACATATATGAATGTTATGTTGAAAAGATTCAACATAATGGAATTCTATATATAGCAATATATATTATAGCAAGAGACTGGTAAAGTAGCATGTCTTTATGTAAGACATTATGTATCGTATCCCATACGCTTTGGGTACAGGATCGATTACATGCGATGTAATATTCGATCATTTTGTCTTTTCCAAATGCCTAGGGCATTAAGATGGAATAAGGACAAAAACATATATGACTAAAGGAATCAAAAAAACTGTCAAGGACAATCTAAGGTTCGCCAAGGATTGGTCACTTGTGGGCAATTAGAAGTATATTAATGGATGGACCATATTGACATTATTATGAATAGAAGGGATTCTATTAAGAATGAGTTGTCATATGACAATTATGGAAATGTTTCCCTAATGGGAGTTGGATATTGAGAATCTATGTGTAGATTAGAAAATCTTATGCAAGAAGGATGTTCAAAGGAATGTACTTTAAATTTGAGACTTCGATTTCGTGGAATTGTCTTGTAACAATCTCCAATGGAATGTTTTGTAATATCATTGACCAAGTTTTTGTGACTTTGGTGCCTCAAGATTACCAAAGGATCATTGCATGATAGTTTAGAATCTAACACATTCTACTAATAGCAAGAATTAGGAATGCTTACACTAGTAATTAGGATTAGGGATTGTGAAATGAGCATTATTTGGAAATGTGTTCAATTGATCTATTTCACAAAGTAAGGATCATAGGTAAACGTAGTGTGCATGCTTGGAGCATGGGATGAGTATTGTTTCAATTCAAGTATTAAGTTGATTATCCGAAACATTATACAATGAGTAATGTGTAATCAATATGGTGATTAAATAATAAGTGTTATATTTATACTCAAAGTTTTGAGACCATATTGGATTTGATTATTCTTGTGTTTCACTTCACATGTTTTGACTTCCAAAATAACTAAGTTATTCAAATATCCACAGTCAATCATACTTTGGAAGTAAGTAATGAGATAAGATTGTCATGAATCTGACTGTAGATTGTCTAAAGTGTTTAGACATAGCAAAAGTCTGCTGCAGTGTTCATGAGTGCTTCTAAAATAAGACTTGAGTATTGGATTAAACTCACGCTCACGTGAATCACTTCATGGATTTTATCACGAGTGATTATGTAACAATAATATTTTATATTATTGAAACAGAGAGATATAAGTTGTTGTTTACGAGTCGGTTGCACATTAATAATACGTAAACGAATCAGTAACTTGATGTTATAAAACGTATTGTTGTGTATGATTTGACGAGTAAATAGTGCAAGCATATGAGTCGGCGTTTATCCGTTCCTTTTACCCAAAGTGGGATAAAAGCGATATTTGTGGGGCCGTCGATGCTTTAGTCGATGATTTAGTGATGACATCTAAGCGCTTAGCCAAGCCTGGACTAAGTTGATGTGTTCAACTGAAGTCTATTGCCAGTCATTGTAAATCGGAAATCGGGAAACAACACATAGACAGAGAGAATGATTATAATCCATGTCTTATTTCTATTCAATATCTTGAGAATGGAGGAATATATGATCCTTATTCTAAAGGACACGTTGCTAATAATATCAGAGTTCGACATCGGCTTTTGAAAGCTACGATTGCTAATCAGATTCTGAAGTTGTATGCAATAATAGTTATTAGACTTATCCAAGTGGGAGACTGTTGGATTAGGTTTCTAAGCCCATAAATATTTTTGGTATGTACTGGATTTGATTATGAACGTGGTCCTTTTGGGTTGCCTTCACCATAGCAACTGATATGGAGAAAGAGGATTAATTATGATTTGTTAATATATTATAAGAATAATATATTAATTGAGAAATCATATTATTTAATTAGTATTGATCAGAAATTAATTTGGTGATCAAAAGAGACTGATTAAATTAGCAGGGACTGATTATGTAAATCAGTAATATTTATAGTTTGGGCTTATGGACCTTATTGGTGTAAGGTGGACGAAATCTATATGAGAGTCCATAAAGATTTCGTCCAAGGCTTATCCAATGGGAGTCCATATGTTTCTTAGGGCCTAAGCAAGGAAATTAGGGTTTCCAAGTTGATAACCCTAGTAATCCTCAACTATAAAAGGAGCCCCAATGGCACTCAAAATCGACCTATGCCTTTAGAAGGAACCCTAGCCGAATTTTGAAGCCTCAACCTCTCTCTCTCTCTTGTTCTTCCTTGTTGCTAGTGGTGTTTGTGACTCCATTAGAGGTGCAACATTTGAGGCACTAATCTTTCAAAGGTCAAGGATATTCAAGGTGAACTTGTTATTGCTACATAACAAGAGAGGTAAGATCTAAACCCTAGCTTATATGTCAACTTTGATTGTTATATGCTAGTCCATAGGGTTATTGCTTTGGTATTCATAGTTGTATGTTCATTATAGAAAAACCTAGATCGAAATCAATTATGGTTGCATGTACACCATAGGAATGATGTTATGCTCAAAACCCAACATAGGTGTCCTCCTTACACCGAGGCGTTCATTTAATTTGAAAGCTTATATTATAATTATACCTTTTATGTGAATTATTTGAAACATAATGATTTACACTTTCGATATTGTTTTAGTTGCACACGACTAAAGCAAAAGCGAAGACCAAAGAAGAAGGTTGATGTCAAATCAACAACCCCTGTTCCTTCTCCAGCATTCGCTATTGTTCATGACTTCTCGGTTTTGCGCCTGCAACCTTATGTAGATGGCGGTGAGGTTGTGTTACAAAATTATTTATTTCATGCACATAAAGTGGAGCACCATTTCTACAATTTGGATTTAGATAGAGAGTTTTGGAGTGCGTTGTTTGGGCATACACACAACGGATGGTTGGATGAAGCGGTAACTATATTTTATTTTATTATTGTAATTGCTTTTTATTTATTAATTAATAACAAAAGTATCATAACTTTTGCAGCATATGACGATTTGGATTAGATTGTTGATGGAGAGATGTTTTGATAGTGATCGGTATACAATAATGCCTCCTAATTTTTTTGCTTGCCATTACTTGGAGGATGGTTTCGATTGGAGGCCGTTTATGTCTGTTATTACTACATACCCCGACTTCATGGTTCCTTGGCGGAATGTGGATACGGTAAACTGCTATTTAATTTTAGAAATTAATTTCATTATTGTCGTTTTGTTTTTGTATCGTGTTATGTAAACCAAATAATTATTTTAAACTTTCTATATGTCCTAATGCCGATTCATTCATTTCCTAATCACTGGTTATTTGGGGAACTACGACTGGATTCAATGGAAGTCTATATTTATGATAGTCTCGGTAGGAGTACTTACCAAAAATTCGAGTCTGATGGAACCTTTAGCAAATTTGTTGCTCGATTGGCAGATCATTTAGACAAGATAAACTACTGGGCACACAGGAGCATCCCAAAGATTCCATTGGATATGAAATTCATTTTTGAAACAAATGTTCTCCAACAAAGTAGTGAGCTGGGAGATTGCGGTGTTTTCGTTTGTATGTTTATGGAAAAAATAGTTTCAGGCCAACCAATACATGAACTTATTGACCCAAAAAATGCAGCTTTAGAGTTTCGTCAAAGGATGACAAAAATTTATTGGGGATCGTGTGATGGTCCTATTTAGTTGGATTATATATATATATATATATATATATATATATATATATATATATATATATATATAATTGAATGTTGGATTTGATTATCAAGCCTTAAATAATAATTATTTTATACATAATGTAGACTTCAACAGTTAAAACATAACAACGACTCCACCATTTTCTTTAACGTTACAATTTCAAAACTTTAAACAAAACAACAAATACACTAAGTTACTGACGTTACAACTTCAAACTTATCATAAAGATTAAAAAGCTTACAATTTTTAAAAAATAATTGCCAAAAACAACACCTAACTACAAACCAAGGCTATCTTCAACTTCTTATTTTCTTATTGAAAGTGTTTATTAGACTTAGCTACCTTAGCTATCACCATAGAAGATTGGTCTTTCTCTTCAACAACCCAACTGATAAACCCGCTGTGACGACCCGAAATTTACATTTTGTACGAACATTATCTATTCAATAGAAGCTAGACTAGTTTCAATGAATTTCAGACTTTTCCGAATAAGTTTGTGTACATTAGGGTTTATGTTTAAGGAGATATCAGGAGAGTGGATGCTCATGGGTTTGTGAAACTTGAGTATTTCAAAACTTCATAATGTTAGAGTCCAATTCCGGAATAAAAATATTTTCTGTCAAAAATATTTCAGGACTATAAATTGATTTCTGAACTAAATTCATTCATTATTCACATTTCCAACTAGAGAAAAGCCATTTTCTCTCTCACGGATCTTCGGGTTTTCATCCCAAATCATGAGTACACTTCTCTAATTGTTTTATAATGCTTGTTATATGCTTAATAACATAGATTACATGTCAGATATGTGAGATTCGGGAGTTTACCGCCCAAGAACGTTCTTGGGGAGTAAACTCCAAAATGAGGCTTAAAGGCTATCTAGTCCCATTTCCTTGTTAAGTAACTAGCTTAGGATAATATGTATGTACATTTGAGACTAGAAAACAATCAAAAACACCTAGCTTAGGGTGTTCACGGCCCAAGAACTTCTTGGACCGTGAACTCCAAATTCAAGGGCCAAAATGTGCCCTAATCACTCCTAAGGCTTTAGACATTAATACTCATTTACTTCTAGCTAATTTGTGGACTTTCAAACATCAAAAGCACCCATCAAAGTGAGTTTACGGCCAAGGAATACTCATAGGCCGTAAACTCCAATCAAGGGCACCAAAGTGTGCCTAGGGTCCTCATTAGCCTTAAACAAATGCCTAGAAATTATCCTACTTGTGCTTGGGACTTGAAAGAATAAAAACACCCATCCCATGAGAGTTTACGGCCATAAACTCTAAGGGATTTGGCCTTGGGGCCGTAAACTCCTCAAAGGAGTATTTCTATGCCCTAAACTACCTAAAGAACTAAACCACCAAGTAGAACTTATTCTAAAAATCAAATAGCACTTCAAAAACACCATGTACCACCAAGTTAAGAGTTCACGGTCGTAAACTCAAGGGTTTACGACCGTAAACTCCTTGTGTGGGGTTTATTGAGGAGTAAACACTTATATAAGGCCCTTTGGTACATTAAACCCCTTTAGCCTTGTCCCATAACAACTTAGATGCAACCATTAGGACCTATAACACTTATACAAAGTGTTTTCATGTTCTAGAGTGTCCCAAATTATTTCATTAGTTATTATTTGGCTAATTAGTTATATATATGCTCATTATATGATAACTAGGCTCGTGCATGTGAACAAGTCTCCGTTTGCCACCTAGCACGGTATCCGACACTTCAATCCAATCCACTCACCACAAGTGAGTTCATACCCCTTTAATTAACCTTTGAAATACTTTTAATGTTTTAAAGGATTTTATGGGGGGAATACAAGTTAAATACTTATAGTTATTACATCAATCACATGTGATTAGTAACTACAAAACCAATGATTTTATTATTGTTCAAACTGTTTTACTTCAAACTGCTTTACAAACTCTTTTACTTATCAAATACTTTTATTTAAACTTTGTTATATTTCTTATAAATTGCATGTCCATATATGTATAGATATATAAGAAATGTTTAAAGGGCTTAGGAAGGCCATCCACCCTATTTCCTTTTTCTTGATTTGGATGTGGTCTGGTGGGATTTCGGGTAGCCCTCCGAAGGTCGTTTCAATATTAATTATATATCAAATGTACATATATAGACATAAAAGTACTCCTTTATTCATGTGTATCAGTACATCATTAGTAAGTTACCATCGGGGTAACACAGGATCATACTACTACAATTTCTAGATAAATGAGTCAGTTCATTCATGAGTCCATACTTATTACTACGAGTACATATACAACTATACTAGAAAGAGAACATATACAACTATACTAGAGAGAGAACATATACAACTATACTAGAGAGAGAACATATACAACTATACTAGACAGAGAACATATACAACTATACTAGAGAAAGAACATATACAACTATACTAGAACAGTTCATTACATTACATATACAAGAATACGTTCATTATTGTGATATGAATCGGAGCATGACTTAAATGCCATGGCCCGAGTTGTAGCCAGAGTCTCTTGAAGGGAGAGCGTGAGTTTGCGTATGGATCTATACTGGATTGACTATCCTACACCTTGCTGCTAGCTACAGCCGGACCTGCAGGTCTGCGGGTGCCAAACGTCATTCCGTTATTACGACCATTTGTATGTCGTTGTTACCAGTCGATAGTATGGTGCAATTAGTCACATGATACCTTAATATAAATCCGGTTTAAGGTAGTTAGTACAACAGTAGTTCCTATAATACAACACTACAGTACTACAATAATCTACCCATTACATTTATTTAGTGATTATTTCACTTAAACTTTAATGTACAAACTATATTTTGTTAAATGATAGTTACACTTGGTAAATTACACACTTTTACAACAAACGAGCATACAAAACAGTTAAGCCTTGGTAGAAGGCTACTTTAATAGAAAATATAGGTTTTTCTGAGAGATTTAAACTTTTACAAGCATTTACAAACACTTACATACATTTTACAAACTTACACTTGAGACATGTTCAAACGTTTTGATAACAAACACCGACACTAAAATACTTATGAACTCACCAGCTTATTGCTGATAAACTCTTTCAAAGTAACTTGTATTCTCAGGTCATCAGTAGACAGGTACCGAGGCCAGCTTTTGAGAAGATGGAGCGCATCCAAGACTCATCTTATTATTTTGATTCACATTATATTTTTGGTGTCTATAACTGTTCAGAACACGCTTGTATTAAAATTATATATTTAATGCAATGGATGATGTTGTTTGCTTATTTACTTTTACTGTGTTGTGATACTCTACATGACGTCCTCCGCCCCAGAACGTTTCCGCCGTTCTTGGTTTTGGGGTGTGACAGATTGGTATCAGAGCATTGTTTATAGTGAATCAAGTATATCAACCCATAAAAGATATACTAAACTATAAACCCATTAGGGATTAAAGCACTCTGACCCAGAGTCTATACTTTAAATATTAAAATATTTAATTAAGTATACTAGTCTGCATTCATACAAAAATCAGTGTCACAATGACAAGAACAAAAGTATTGCGATTGTTAAATATCACAAGTGAGCTCGGGGATGTACGGTCAGTCCTGGGAATGGCATAGCCTGATCAACTATGCTGGTCCGAGGAGTGATTGGCATATGCCCTAGAATGGTTGTGATGTGTTAACAAGTCTAAAAACTTACCAACAATACCACAAGAAGATCAATAGAACTTAAACTTAAAATACTATAGGTGTATTTTGTACTACTAGCTAGATATATACTATATTCTTATACCTCTTTTCTCGCGTAGATTTAAATGGCTGGATTCCATCACGGCGACCCGTACTTTCCAAATGAAGGCAATGCAGGGTGGATCGAAGAAGAGCCCGAAGATGAGCATCCAATCCCTTTGGATGATCACCTCGTAGAAGGCTTTTCTGATGGATCCGACTCCGAGCCTGAAGTCAACAACCTACCGCTAGTAGGTCAAGCCTCGAACAACAACCCCCAACCAGCTTTTCCAGGTCCTACACCCTTGTGGACAACCAACTTGAATCGCTGGAGTGACGAACATGGTCAACCCTTAACCTTACTTTGGGGACCAAACCTTTTACCACGTTAGCGATGGTGGCTCTGCGGATCGAGCTCTGCCCGTCATTATCCGCAGAATAGCTTGTAATGTTGAGCAAGGTCGAGCAGCCATCGACCGGGTCATGGAGATTGATGCCAACTCTGGTTTCAACACAGTCCGCATCCGCCGTCTTGAAGAAGACATGGAACGAACCCGGATAACCAATGAAACCCTGCAGCAACAGCTAGCTGCCTCCCGAGCTGAAGTCTTGGAACTTCGAGCCCGCCAGAGGACTCAAGAGCGACACCTTCAAGAAGTGTTTCATCAAGTGTCAGACCTCAGGTCTCGCCCGAGGAATTCCCATCGCCGTTAGATGATGTCTAGTACATCTCTGTCTTTTGGTTAAAGAATAGCCTTTAACATCTGTGCTCTAAGTAGCACTTGTCTGTAAAATATTCCTAACTTTAAGTACTCTAATTAGGAATCTAAGAATTGTCAAACTTGTCCGTATGGTATGATGTAAGACCTACTGTTAGGTCGATTTTCCCTGAACTTGTTACATCGGTAATACCAGTAATATTGACGTCTATCTAATCTGTGGGAAAAATCTGTACACTTGTGTTTTCCTACTAATATTCATTGTTGTGATCTCAAACACTTATTCAAACTGTGGGGCTATGGTTAGTTAGTCCATGTGTCACTCTCACCTTACTTACAAATTGATTCTTACCACTTTGCTTATCTTTATAAACTTATAGCTGAAAGATGCCTGCTCACAAATCTACCCGGAATAACCCTGCGCCTCCTCCGCCTCCGGTCATCGATACTGCAGCCCTGAATGTTGCCGTAGCCGCAGCAGTGGCAACTGCCATGGCTCAGTATCACTCTACTGACGCTAGCAAAGGTGGGACCCCTGTTAACTCCATTCCAGTTGAAACCTCTGTGCGCTCGAGAGAGTGTTCCTACAAGGATTTCACCAACTGCAAGCCGAAGTCCTTTCATGGGACCGGCAGAGTCATTGCCCTCTCGCAATGGTTCGAGAAGACTGAATCAGTCTTCGAAATCTGTTCATGCCTTGCTGCGAGCAAAGTCAAATATGCCGCATGCACCTTTGAAGTAAAGGCTCTGACGTGGTGGAACGGCCACGTTAAAGCTCTAACCCTCGTCGTAGCCAATGACATGGGCTGGGAAACGATGAAAGACCTCATGATTGAGGAATACTACCCAAGGGGCGAAGTCCAGAAATTGGAGCAGGAGCTTTGGAGCCTGACCATGAAGGGCACCAACGTGGTTGCTTATACCGCCAGATTCAGCGAACTGGTGGCCCTCTGCCCCAGTATGGTTCCCACTGAAGGGAAAAAGATCGAAAGGTACGTATGGGGGCTAGTACCTCCGTACCAGGGGAATGTCCTATCATCAAACCCCGCTACCTTCGACAGTGCCAAGCGACTGGCACAGCGACTCATTGACCATGGAGTCAAAACCTCTGCAACAACAACCACCCTAACCATCCCGGAACCCTCCAAATCCGCTGACACTAAGCGGAAGTTCTGGGAAGACAAGAAGAAACAGCGAGCTACTAAAAAGCAGCAAGTTGTGGCTGTACATGCCGCGATAACCCCTGTTGCTGCTACTGCTCCGGTGGGACAGTATGCTGGAAGTTTGCCCAAGTGCAACAAATGCAACTTCCACCACAACGGCCCCTGCCGTGAAATGCAGCGCTCTAACTACAACAGGAAAGGACACACCGTCCGTTTCTATAAATTCCCGGCGAAGCCGATCACCCAAGTCCCTGGCTCTGGCGCGAGCCCGACCTGTTATGGATGTGGCGAAGCAGGCCACTATAAGAGGGACTACCCCAAAGCAAAGAATGCTGGTGGAGCAGGAAGGGTACTAGCTATAGGCCACGGGGAAGCAGTTGCTGACCCGACAGTGGTGACTGGTACGTTCCTCCTCGATAACTCCTATGCATGCATTTTGTTTGATAGTGGAGCGGAGCGAAGCTTCGTGAATCATAAATTTGCTTGCATGCTTAAACAACCACCACACACACTCAAAGAACAATTCACAGTAGAAATGGCTAATGGAAAAACAGAAAGTACGAATAGCATATACTTAGGCTGTACCCTAACTCTAGATAACCATTCATTCCCAATCGACCTTATGCCGGTCTCAATTAATAGCTTCGACGTTATCATCGGCATGGATTGGTTAAGTCTTCATCGCGCCGACATCATGTGCTTCGAGAAAGCAGTCCGTCTAAACCTCCCGTCTAACGAAACTCTTATAGTCTACGGCGACAAACCCGGTGCGAGTCTTCGTATTATCTCAAGTGTTCAAGCACAAAAGTATCCGCGTAAAGAATACCGTGCATTCCTTGCTCACGTCGTCGATACGAGCCTAGAGACGAAGGAACTAAAGAGCATTCCAGTAGTGAGCGACTTTCCCGACATTTTCCCAGAAGAGCTACCTGGATTACCTCCGCAACGACAGGTCGAGTGCAGAATCGACTTAGTCCCAGGAGCTACCCCAGTAGCCAAGTTGCCCTGAAACACTGAACTGCCTGAAACACTGAACTGCATGAAACACTGAACTGCATGAAACACTGAACATGCCTGAAACACTGAACTGACTGAAGCACCGAACTGCCTATATAACTGCTTCCCAAAATATCTCAAGACCTTCCTGGTCTCCAATCATTCGTCGGTTATCTGCAACACCGAGTTCCAACTCAACTGTGGAGTCCAAGGACTCCTCACTTAGTCGCTCCCACGACTTCTGAACGAAATCTTTCTCTGGAACTAGTTTCCACTAGTTATCCTGTCATTGTGGCTCTAACAACCTCCCGATCCACCGATCAGGTCCAAACGTCACTTCCTGACATCATCAATTCCACGACTAAAAACATGATGGATCCAAGACTAACGGTAGCCCTTAACATACACGAACCCAAACGGTCCACTGCTACCCTGATCTCATAATTGTGGTGACGATCCGACTGTCGAATCGCCGGCTTAACCATAACCGAACCATTTGGGAAATCCGAAATGCTACGGCTACATCTGCAGACTTACAACACTCTACTACTATCTGACTGCTAGTGAATGCTACGGCTACCCCCGCAGTCTTACAACACTACTACTATATGACTGCTAGTGAATGCTACGGCTATCCCCGCATACTTACAACACTACTACTATCTGACTGCTAGTGAATGCTACGACTACCCCCGCAGACTTACAACACTACTACTATCTGACTGCTGGTGAATGCTACGACTACCCCCGCAGACTTACAACACTCAACTACTATCTGACTGCTTTACTAACTACTATTCCGAGGACATCCTGACTATCCCTAGTCCTGCTAGTGATTCCTCATCCTGATTTCTCAAAACCAGCCCTCAGTCATCGAATGCTGCATCAACCTCGACATCTTATATCCTTGATACACTTAGCGTTCCGTCGAGGAATTCTTTGGCTTGGTTCCCAAACCAACCGTCTACTAATCCAGATACATGAAACTATCGTTGGGAAGTTTCCAAACCCCCAACTCCTAAATCCACACAACCCTGCATGCCGTCTCACTACTAACACGAAAGCATCTCTTGCTAACCGTTCTCAAGATCCTCATTCCGACTCACTAGAGTCCTACAGGCGTTCCTCTAATCCTGGATTCCCAATTAGCTACTAACCATCTCGATTACATGAACTAAATGTTGGGAAGTTCCTCAAACTCCCAATCCTGAACTCCTCAATTCATCAATCGTTGTACTACTATCTTTTCTTCTCCGAGGTCGTGTACTCATTCTGGGTCTACGTGCTCTTACCCTTGTATACTCGGAGGGTTCTCCCCCACTTGGATTCGGCTAACTCCTTACTGCTCACTGGTCGAAAGGATTCCCTAACCTTCCTTCCATTAAAAGGGTGGTCTGCTGTCCGCCAACGTTTACCTCTGTCGGCGCTCCAACTAACTTTTACCAGATCCGAACCATTCTTGCTATCTAACTGAGCACCCTTCAATCCTTAACTGTATTTGCTTTAGGGACTACATCCTGAGAACTTGCGTTTGGGGTGCACATCCCCAACCTACTTCCCTACTGTCCGCTGGCTACCTTACTAGAAGCTCTAAATTGTTACTACTAAAGATTTAACTGATCAATCCCGAATGACACCTTTCGAAAGTAGTGAGGCATTACTGATTCTTACACATACATGCTACAGTCACCGCATCTGAAGTAACCTGATCTAGAGGGGACGACCTCCAATTTTCCATTCTAATTCCAAGGTATGCAGATGGTATAAAACTCCGTCACAAGCAGGTAATATAATACCCCAACACATATGCTTATTGATATCAATGCAACAACATAACAATAATATCATGAATAATATATGATAGGAAGGTAAAAGATACGTACCCCCAACATCCAGTGCTGCATGAATCCTTGTTGAAATCATCCGGAATACTCTGCTCCGAGCCGTGGGCGCCCTTGCCCGGCCCCGGCAACCGTTGGTAGTACTCGAAGTCACAGGGGCAGGAGCTATCACCTGCTCTGCTGTATACAAACTCAGACAGTGGGCCTTCTTGTGGCCCCTCCGAATGCAATGGAAACATATCGGGTCAAGTTCCTAGGCGATGGTAACAGTACAATCTCTGTTAAAATGGCCAATCCGGCCGCACTTGAAACATCCAGCATCGCCACCACTTCTACGCCTGCACGCACCCTTGTGCGCCCTACCACACTTCCCGCATCGACTGCAGCTCTGATAGTCCCTCGATCTCAAATCTGACCCCTTGGGCCTCTTTCCCAAACCTGTGGCTACCTGAGTCTCATCCGTTTCCTCTTCCTTTCCGACTCCCTGCCCGTCTCTCGCCCTGCGTTACCTCGTCGACCCCATCCGTCGCCTGAACAACAACTGTCTGATCCTGGAGCTTCACGGTCAACCTATCAGTGATCCTCACGACCATGTCGAGCAGATCCTCGTGAATGGCTCGCAAAACCGCCTCAACTATCCAATCATGTAGAGGTCTCTCTTGGAGACAGGGTGCCCCACTCACTCATGTCCCCTGATGGCAAAAACTATAAATGGGATCTCCCTCCCTGATGGATCCCTGAACTCCATAAGAATCGGGATCTAGACGTTCCCCAATTTGTCCTAAAACTATCTCGGCCCTAAAGGCCTCAAGACGACTGTCCATAAGCTCCACGATAGCCTCTCTAACCGAGCTGAAAATTACTGGAGTCTGATCAATGATGTTGCGCATAATCTCTGCGGAAATGAAATCCCTCATCTGATCATCAAGCTGCTCGGCTCCAGAGCCCGAGCCAGATCCCTCCCAGGTACCTGAACTGCTAACTGGTAACTCGCACAATGTCACCATGCTGAAAATATAACACTTCCTGATCAATATACACACCGCTATTGAGGGATCTCTCACACACTCTAAAAGTTCCCTGGTCTTGTCTCGGCCCCTCTTGATTCGAGTACAGATCCTCTGCTTTCAGTAGTACGGGCCCATACTACCTTCCACATCTATCCGTACTTTCCTCAAGAGTTACCTCAACTCAACCAAGTCACTCTACTGCTACTGATCTCTGCTACTACCTTCCTAGGCTTGCCCTAGGGAACTTCTAACTCCACCCAAACCAGTCTTCAACTGCTGAAGGCCTCCTTGTAATGCCAATTAGCCACCACCTAAATACCATCACATGCAATGAGGCTTGGATAATCCTTCGAGTAAAAGACTCGTCCCTACAACGGTTAGACTCAAACGAGAGCTGCACAGTAGGGCCAAATCCAACACTCTGTGGTTATTCAACCGTGATCACATGTGATGTTACGTATTCACCTAATGGCCAACTCCCATCACTCAGAGTCCCACAAAGCACAAAGCAAGCAACATTCAGATAAATGAAATATACTCATGCAAAACTATTCTCATAACAAGAAACTGTACCAGCATACAATGCTAAGCTCATACTATTAGGCATAACCTACACAGGCTATCCTACTACTGTCTACTCAATACTAGCATGCAATTCTTATCAAGCTGAAACACAAAAATCAGGCACATAAGGTATCTTCCTAGATCCTTAGTCCAATACTAGCATGTTGTTCTACTGAAACTGAAACTGAAACTGGAACTAAAACTGAAACTGAAACCGATGTGATGGTTTTTGAGCATTCTAACACTTCCTAAGTGTACATGCAACCCTAATAACCTTGAATCTATGTTTTCTCTATATACATGCAAATTTCTTTTTCAAGGTTATTTCCTAACTAGCATGGCATGGGGAATATATGAAACATAAAACCTAGTAGAAATACATACCTTGTTGTTGCTTGGATTCCTTCAAGACTTTGTGAGCCTAGCACCCCAAATGTTGTGCCTCAAATGCTTCACACAACACCACAAAACTTGGAATAACTTGAGAGAATACTTCTAGCACTTAAAATCGGTTATGCCCTCTCTAGTAACCTTACTAGGTCCGATTTCACTAGCCAAAGGGTCTCTTCTATAGTGGTGTCACAATTAGGGTTTTCACATGAATACTCTTAATTGTCATGACTCTTCATTTCTCATGACCCATAGGTTTGTAACTCCCATGGACTATCCATGGAGCTCCAAGTGGTTACATCCATAACCCATAAACCATGGATCATTAATCCACCATAAAAGATTTGATGATTGTCATAATCAACCCTATATATTTAATTAGTCTCACTTTGATCACCAAATTAATACTAGATTAATACTTGATCAAATACTAATTAAATAATACTATTATTAATATATTAGAACTTATAATATATTAATAATCATAAGTGCCATATTCTCTCATTTAGTCTATCCAAGTATTGCAATGCCATGCAACCCAAATGGACCATGCCGGGTCGGATCAAGTACATACCAAATAAAGTTATGGACTTAGACACTATATCCAACAGTCTCCCACTTGGATAAGTCTAATAACTATATTTGCAAATATGACTTCAAAATCCGACTAGCAATCGTAGCTCTTTCAAAGTCTCTCGGAACTGAGATGATGATGATACGCCATTTAAGATAAGTGATCATATAATCCTCTGCTCTCATGATATCAGCCGAACAAACACATGGAACATGGTCTTACTTATTCTCCAGCATTTGTTTCTCGATCTCTGATTTGTTTCGACATAGAACTAAATTGAACACATCAATTAGGTTCTGACCGGGCCCGGTACATAGGTCAAAACCAAATCATCGAGGGGCCCAGATATCGCTTCTATTTCTAGAAGGAACAGATAAACTTCGACTGATATGCTTGTACTAACTACTCATTGAATTACTCACAAAGGCACATTTTATAACATCGAGTTACCAATGCGTTTTCGTACAATCAATGAATAACCAACTCATAGTCAACAACTCATATCTCTAGGTTTGAAGATTTATATGATATTACCGTCTCACGATCACTCGAGATAAATTCCATGAAGTGATGCAAGTGAGCGTGGGTTGAATCCAATACTCAGCCCTTATGAGTACTCATGAATGTTGTAGTAACCATTGCATTGTCTAAAGCACTTTAGACAAATCATACAAGCCAGATTCATGACAGTCTTGAATCAATACTTACTTCCAAAGTTTGACCGACTGTGGATGGTTTGAATAATATGATATATACCATAACATAATTATTCTGGAAGTAAAAACATGCAAAATTGAAACATAGTAAACAAACAACACAAGATAGTAACACCTTACTCATAAATAAATAACAACTTTTATTTATCATCAAATGTCAATTACATTTTACAAGTTTCAGGAATCTAATTATCGAAACTAATATCATCCTTCAGCCCAATGCGCCTTGCATGCTGTAAATGCTTAACCCTGCTCAGTCCCTTCGTGAAGGGATCTGCCGGGTTCTCATCTGATCATACCCTCTTTGCCACGAGGAGTCCTTCTTCTATTCTATGTCTGATGAAATGGTATTTTTTGTCAATGTGCCTAGATCTCCCGTGATCTCTTGGTTCTTTCGCCAAAGCAACCGCACTTTTACTGTCACATAAAATTTCCATTGGCTCCTTTATAGCTGGTACAACTCCAAGGTCTCCAATGAAGTTCTTTAGCCATATCGCCTCTTTTGCTGCCTCCTTGCTGCTATGTACTCTGATTCAAGAGTCGAATCAGCTACTGTCTCCTGCTTGGAACTTTTCCAAGTAATGGCTCCTCCATTCAGGATAAAGACCCAGCCTGACTGAGAGCGGAAATTATCCCTATCAGTTTGAAAGCTAGCATCACTATATCCTTCCACTCTCAAGTCATCACTGCCTCCGAGGGTAAGGACCCAGTCCTTAGTCCTCCGCAAATACTTGAGAATGTTCTTTACCGCTGTCCAGTGTGCCTTGCCAGGGTTCCCTTGATATCTACTAACCATGCTCAAAGCAAAGGCCACATCAGGGTGAGTACAAGTCATAGCATACATGATCGAGCCTACAGCGGAAGCATATGGTACCTAACTCATTTCAGCTATCTCGGCCTCTGTACTCGGACTCTGAGTCTTACTTAGCTTGGCATTACTCTGGATTGGTAATTCTCCTTTCTTGGAATCTTGCATACTGAACCTCTTCAGTACCTTATCCACATAAGTACTTTGACTAAGTCCAATTAGTCTCTTACTCCTATCTCTCAATATCCTTATCCCTAGGATATAGGCAGCTTCCCCAAGGTCCTTCATAGCAAAACACTTCCCAATCCAGGCCTTAACCTCCTGCAAAGTTGGGATGTCGTTTCCTATGAGAAGTATGTCATCCACATACAACACCAAGAAGCTAACTATGCTCCCACTAGCCCTGACATACACACAAGACTCATCCTCACTCCTAGAAAAGCCAAACTCTTTGACTTTCTCATCAAAGCAAAGATTCCACCTGCGAGATGCTTGTTTCAATCCATAAATGGATTTTTCAAGCTTACACACTCTATTAGGGTATTTTGGATCGACAAAACCCTCTGGCTGAGCCATGTAAACATCCTCAGCCAACTTCCCATTAAGGAAAGCGGTTTTGACATCCATTTTTCATATTTCATAGTCGTGAAATGCAGCTATGGCTAACAACACTCTAATAGACTTAATATTAGCTACTGGTGAGAAGGTCTCATCATAGTCAACTCCCGGAGTTTGAGTAAAGCCCTTCGCAACCAGTCGCGCTTTATAAGTGTGTACTTTCCCATCCAAGTTGGTCTTCTTCTTGAAGATCCATTTGCACCCAACTGTCTTACGACCTGGTACATTGTCAACCAAGTTCCAAACTTGATTTTCATACATGGACTGAATCTCGTTGTCCATAGCCTCCTTCCATTTCGCAGACTCAGGGCCTGCCATGGCTTCCTTATAATTATTAGGCTCATCCAAATCTATCAGTGTACTATCACTGATAAATGTATCACCTTCAGTGGTGATGTGATAACCATAATAAAATTCAGGTGTGTTCCTCACTCTAGTGGAACGTCTTGGAGGTACAGACTCATCTATCGGCTCAACAGGAGTTTCCTCCTCAGGTTGGCTGACAGCATTTGAGGTTCCTTCACCACTTGACTCTTGAAGCTCTTCAAGGTCAATTTACCTCCCACTGTCCCCTTGGCTTATGAATTCTCTCTCACGAAAGACTCCTCTTCTTGCTACATAGACCAGATTGTCATTGGGTCTGTAGAAGAGGTAACCAAAGGATCTCTGTGGGTAGCCGATGAAAATACACCTCTCGCTTCGGGGTTCAAGCTTGTCATGAGTCTCACGCCTCACAAAAGCTTCACAACCCCAAATCTTGATGTGGTCCAAATTGGGAACTTTCCCAGTCCACATCTCGTGAGGTGTTTTGGCAACCTTTTTAGTATGGACTAGATTAAGGATATGGGCGGCAGTCTCTAAGGCATACCCCCAGAAAGAGATTGGCAACGAAGCTCGACTCATCATGGAACGAACCATATCTAACAAGGTTCGATTGCGCCTCTCAGCTACACCATTCAACTGTGGTGTCCTGGGAGGTGTCAATTGTGAGACAATCCCACATTCCTTAAGATAGTCAAGGAACTCAGTGCTAAGATGCTCTCCTCCTCGATCGGATCAGAGCATCTTGATGTTCCTGCCCAATTGATTCTCAACTTCCTACTTAAACTCTTTGAACTTTTCAAAGGTTTCTGACTTATGCTTGATTAAGTAAATATATCCATATCTACTGTAATCATCAGTAAAAGTCACATAATAATGATTAGCATCCCTTGTAGCAACTCTGAAGGGCCCACACACATTCGTGTGTACAAGGTCCAACAAACCTTCACCCCTATCACAAGTACCTGTGAAGGGTGACTTTGTCATTTTTCCAAGTAAACAAGACTCGCAACTATCATCTGACTTGAGGTCAAATGATTCCAAGACTCCAGCCTTTTGGAGTTGGCCTATGCGCTTCTTGTTAACATGTCCAAGACGACAATGCCACAAGGATGCTTTATCCAAGCTATCAAAAGAATCAATATACGACACATTGTTTCCTAGATTGTCTACAACATTCACGGCTTCATATACACCATCACAAGGTATTGCTTTAAAGTAAAATACATCATTGTAATAAACATTAATAGCACCATTTTTATTATCAAATGAAAATGTAAAACCTTGTTTGTACAAGCCATGAAAAGAAATAATATTTCTCGCCATTTCGGGCGAGTAACAACACTTATTCAAATCTAACATTAACCCATTATTAAGCAATAAAGAATAAACTCCTATCTTGGTAACAGGTGATGCTTTCCTGTTGCCCATGACTAAGTTTATCTTCCCATGCTCCACTTGCTCACTTCTTCTTAGTGCCTGCAAATCAGTACAAATGTGAATACCACACCCTGTATCAAGCACCCAAGAATTAACATTAGATGAGTTGTTAGACAATATTGTGTAAATACCTGCATGGGTGGGTTTAACCTTCCCATCCTTTACATCTTGCAGATATTTGGCGCAGCTTCGCTTGAAGTGTCCCTTATCTTGGCAATAGAAGCACTGTGCTTCCTTTGGGTTCGAAGAAGGAGTAATGGGACCTTTCTTTGTCCCACTTGAAGAGGAACCATCAAGAGTCTTACCCTTGGTACCCTTTGAAGGGATTTTCCTCTTCTTACCCTTCCCTTGCCCAATTGCAAGAATAGGGGCTGTTAAAGGAGTAGAAGTAGCAACCGCTTTACCCTTAAGGCCATTTTCAGCTGTCCTTAAGAGTCCTTGAAGTTTGCTAAGTGTGACTTCCCCCGTGTTCATATGATAAGTCATGCGAAACTGATCATAACTTGGAGGTAAGGAATGGAGAATGATGTCAATCGCCAATTCCTCAGGGAAGTCAACATTAAGCTTTAGCAACCGGTCAACGAACCTCTGCATCTTCTGCAAGTGACCGGTGATGGGTTCACCATCCTTCATCCTTGCGGTTATCATGGAGGAAATGATTTCATACCTCTCTTGACGCACGCTCTGATGGTACCTTTCCATCAGATCTAGGTGCATCTCATAGGGGTAGAAATCTTCATAAGATTTTTGGAGCTCCGGAGTCATTGTGGCCATCATGATGCAGGACACCTTGGTGGCATCCTTCTCATGCGCAATGAACTCCGCAAGCTCTTCTGGAGTAGTAGTGGCTTCATTAACAACCTTAAGCTCCCTATCAAGGACATATTCTTTGTCCTCATAACAGGTAATCATCCTGATGTTTCTGATCCACTCATTAAAGTTGGATCCATCAAAGATGACCTTACCACACAAGTTCATTAGGGAAAAGGAGCTTGTAGGGTTTGAGCCAGCAGCGTTATTGGAAGACATCTGGAATAGAAGGAAGATAAGTTTCATTAGATTAAGAGTCCTTAATAAGTCACCCAAATGAAATATTAAGGCTAGGATCCAACAAACTATTTATAGGTGGAAGAGGGATGCCGTAATCCACACTATAAAATATTTGAAGGTAGGTAAATGACGATTTACCAATTTCAACCATAAGACGAAATATTTTATTATTAGGTTTTATTGGTTTTGAAACTCCTAGATCTTTTGAGATACATTGAACTTTTCAATGGCATGTTTGAATCTCGAATGTGCCCTCTCAAGTTTGTGACTAGGATGCCGAGGATCACAAACAAGGTGTGAATAACCATACAAATTGACTTGGTACCCTTAACAATATTACCTAATCGATGTGCCGGTTAACCACACACGCTCCACCGATCTATAATAAAGTCAAGTTACCCTTTGCCACTCTTACTAGTCCATGTTAGTGTGCCGATTAACCACACACGCTCCACTAACGACTTGGCAAGGTACAAAGTGTAATTTTATGGGCTAGCACCAATTTCACATTTTCCTAAAGTAACTAAGATTGGGAATTTATAATGTATAGTTACTTTATAATTCATTATACTTTTAATGAGAATTTAAAGTCATATCCTACCCGTTCGGCTAACGACCCTCCACCGATCAAGGAAGTGGTGGGTGAGAGTGGACACCCATTAAGTCACCATTTTATAGGCAACAACTTTATACCCCCCTTATAGTCCGGCTTTATGAATGAGGCCTACTAACGGTAAGAATGACATATTCTTATACATATCTATATAATAAAATTATAATAATAGTATAAGTGTTGATTTTTAAACTTTTTAAAAATCTAAGGTTTAATTTGGAATTAAAGTATTAGAGTGTAAGACTTTTTAAATTCCAAAACTTGAGGGCAAGAATTGAAACTATTCCAAGTCTCTTCAAATTGTAACTTATGAGTTTTAATGGTTCATAAAAATGAAGACTCTTCATTTTATGAAACCTCTTTAGTTCTTTAATCACAATTAAAAGAAGTGACTTTTGGTTATCCATAACTTGAGGACAAGTTATGGACACCATCATTACAATTAAGATCATGAATTAAACACACATGGAGGTTACACATAATTCCTATGATCTTCTAAAAACTCATAAGACCACAAATTCATGCCAAGCAATTTCATGAATCATATTAACATATACAATTATTGAAAATTGATAAAAGCCATGTGAAAATGGGTTAACATAATCATTATCATTTTGAAAAACAGGTTTTACAAGTCCAAAACAGATTGGGATAATGATTTTAATCCATTTCCAGCAACAAAACATGAAAAGACTGCCCAACACGCACCTACTCGTCGAGTGCATGATCCTACTCGACGAGTAGGATGAATTTGTACATGGACTCTGCGAGTCCTCCCCATGAACTCGGCGAGTCCAGTCGACAGTGAGTAGTTTTTTCGATTTTCAAGCAGTTTTGCATCAAGTATACAGAAAACAATCCTAGGCTCTGATACCACTTATGGGTTTTGAGCATTCTAACACTTCCTAAGTGTACATGCAACCCTAATAACCTTGAATCTATGTTTTCTCTATATACATGCAAATTTCTTTTTCAAGGTTATTTCCTAACTAGCATGGCATGGGGAATATATGAAACATAAAACATAGTAGAAATACATACCTTGTTGTTGCTTGGATTCCTTCAAGACTTTGTGAGCCTAGCACCCCAAATGTTGTGCCTCAAATGCTTCACACAACACCACAAAACTTGGAATAACTAGAGAGAATACTTCTAGCACTTAAAATCGGTTATGCCCTCTCTAGTAACCTTACTAGGTCCGATTTCACTAGCCAAAGGGTATCTTTTATAGTGGTGTCACAATTAGGGTTTTCACATGAATACTCTTAATTGTCATGACTCTTCATTTCTCATGACCCATGGGTTTGTAACTCCCATGGACTATCCATGGAGCTCCAAATGGTTACATCCATAACCCATAAACCATGGATCATTAATCCACCATAAAAGATTTGATGATTGTCATAATCAACCCTATATATTTAATTAGTCTCACTTTGATCACCAAATTAATACTAGATTAATACTTGATCAAATACTAATTAAATAATACTATTATTAATATATTAGAACTTATAATATATTAATAATCATAAGTGTCATATTCTCTCATTTAGTCTATCCAAGTATTGCAATGCCATGCAACCCAAATGGACCATGTCGGGTCGGATCAAGTACATACCAAATAAAGTTATGGACTTAGACACTATATCCAACACGATGATCATAAACTTGTATGGGTAATTTGGGAGTACTTACTTGAGCTCGGCTGATTGCATGCACCACACCCTTTTTCTCTTTTCAAGTTATTTTCTTTCTAAATATTCCTTTCGCTTTTTCTAAAACTCTTTTCTTTTCTCAACTCCTTTTACCAAAATTCTTTTAAAAAATGTTCTTCTTTTGAAAACCTTTTTACCGATCCCTTAGTTTGAGTCCAGACACACTCTCAAGTGTGTCTGAATCCCTCAAACCAAGGATCTGATACCAACTTGTAACGACCCAAAATCACGACTAAAAGTTTTTTTTTTAAACATTACTAAAACCATATTTATAAAAACCGTATGATAAGTCATAACATAGTTTCCGAGTATCAATTCAAAACATAATCTTATTATCAGAGTAAAACATTCCCAGGCTAACTGACTATGGTGTGTGCACTGCAACCTCTCCGAGCTCCTCTTTGAAAACTGAGGAAAAATGTTGGCAATGGATGTCGTTATAGATGGAGACATATCATATATAATTGTAAGCTCCTCCATATTGCATATGCAATCACGTAGTTTTTGAAAAAACCATGCCCAAGAATATGTACACTCATTTTTGGATATACCATATGCAATTGGTAATATTTGGTTTTGTCCGTCCTTAGTAACTGCAAGTAACATGCTACCTTTGAACTCGCCCTTTAGGTGGGCTCCATCTACTACAAGGGTCGGTTTACAAAAATTAACAAAAGCGCGTACCTACAAAACATTTTATATCTATTCAAATACACCAAAATAAAAATAAAAATAAAAATAATATATAAGAATAATAAAATATAATAATACTAACCGAGCAACCAAGTGCGACGTACAAGAACTCAAACAGATCATCACCATCTGTTTGAATATGTATCATGGTACCCGGATTATGTTTGACCAAATTGTGGAAATAAGTCGGAAGTTTGGTAAAAGAATCCTCTTTCATACCCCTTAACAACAATAGTGCATATTGCTTCGCTCGCCAAGCCTGATGGTATGAAATATTGATTTTTAATTGAGCATTCATATCATTAATAATATATTGTCCCCGATATACTCTACTATAATCTTCAGCCAAAACATCAGTAAGATATTCACCCAAAACATATTTGTTTGCTTGTCGATAATTAGGTTGCAAAATTGTTGAAGAACATATATGTACATCAACATATTTATTCACTAGGAAAAGTTCGCCATAATTTTTAATTCCTTTTGCTCTTAGTAACCAGGAACAATTTTTCGCAACACACACAACCTCATACCTAGATTTGGTGGATCTGCTTGTCCTCTTCTGAAAATCTTCTTGAAAACATTTTTTCCCAATAGCCAATTTTAGAAGCTCTTTCTTCTTAAATATACTGAGACATTCAAGCTTTTGAAGATTGATGTCTACCATTTGTGCTGGGATATCTTCATTAATATCAACTAGACATGTTGGTACAACGGGCATACCGTAAAAAAGGTTATTGGGAAACTTAGCTTTAACTTCATCACCCAACTCATCTCCACCGTAATTGTTTTCTTAGTCGATTATATCTAAAGCTACATCAGCAACATCAACATAATCCCCATAAACATGCACATTTTCATCTTTTTGAATCATAATTTTTTTCTTTTTACTTTTATCTACTACACGCCTATTCATAACTTTAACTTCTTGTTCGAGAACATCAACACAACGTCCACCCACGTCATTAAGATATGTACCACATCATCATCACCAACATACTTGTAATTCTCATGATCCACATAGTGAATAAGTGAATACCTAACATTAACATTTTCAGCAACATTATGAAATTGAGGTACACTAAGAGTATTGAAAGTCCCTATTGGATTGTTGCTCCCTTTATCGTTGCATAAATTAGTAACCGGCTCATGTCCACTCTGGCCACCCTCTGTAACCGCATCACCTTCATCAGCCACCACAAACACTTTCACATCCCTTCCTCCACTACATTTGATTACGTTTATCAACATTCTAATATCCATGTCTTCAACTATGGCTATATAATGATTCAATTCAGGATGATGAAAACGAAGACTAATTTTATATTTGTCTAACAAACCGGTTTTGCTTCTCACCAAAGATACAAATTCACTATAACTAATATACACAGAAAATATCAAAGCGAATTCAGAAATATCTCCCTGTAGACATACGTATTCGAGATTTGTTTTAATAACTTCTCATCTCCCACCGGTAACAAGGCAAACCAAATATTCGATCATTTTTTTAGAGAGGTTTTAAAAAAAATTACAAAGAAATAACAACTAAACTGATAATTATTTGCAAAATTTTATATAAAATAAGGCTATTTCGTAGTTAAACCCATCAATTTCGTAGTAAAAAAATAATAAATAAAAAATAAAAAAAAACTTAAAATCGCAGATGGAAAACGAGAGGAAATCGTTGTCCATTTACGATTTTGGTCTGAAAAACAAGCTATTTATACAGAAAAAAACCACATGCGAATGTGCTTGTGCTTTAGCCACTTGTACATTCACAGATGGCTTCTTGAAATCGTATATGGCTTTATTCCATCCGCGATTTTACTGGCTAAAATTAAAATTTTGGTTTCTTTGGCTATTTTCCACAAAATAATTAGTGTATTTGGCTAAATTTGCAATTTTCTCTAAAAATGAAGATTAAAAAATAAATGTTCTGTATGTTGGCTTTTTTCACCAAGTACAAGGGCATTACAGACAAATTCTCAAAAAAGACCATAAAATAAATTACACTAAAGTGACATAAAAAAAATCACGAGATGCTTTCCATTGTCGGAATCGCTCCGCTTCTTGCTTTATTATGTGTTGCAGTTGAACCTACATCTTTAAACAAGTTAATACCAAATTTGACTTCTATAAATAAATATGACACACAAACTAAAACAATTAAAAAAAATCATCCTTTTGTGCCTTGATAAATTTTATCCTATCTTGTAGCTTTTTTGCTACTTCATCATTCTGTTCTTTTTGCTTCATAACTAGATATTGCCTCGTCCCCACTTTGCGGAGATTGCAAGCGGGCCAAAATTGCATAACTATGAAAGTGTAGGGAGCAAACTATAAATATACAAAACTCATGTGACAAAGTGCGAAAACAAAAAAGTGTGGAGATGAAACATGAAGATGTATTGTGGGGGAGGTGCGAGAGGAGTAATTTGCAAATTTTGTGTTATACACATTATTTTTGTAATTTTTTCTAAATATGTGGATCGTTTTTTCTATAAATTATTGGGACAATTTTTTTAATTTAATTTCTACACATGGGTCAAACCTACCAATATACTAAAATATTAGACATTGGGACTGTTTCTATAAAAAAAAAAACCTCATAGAGACTTTTTCTATACATTACAAAATTACATGGACTAAATGTGCCAAAGTCAAAACTTTATGGCAAAACTTTGTGGCAGAACACCAAAATTAAAAAATATACTATTCATGAAGCATTTTGTTTTGATATATAACTAGAAATTGCTCTTTCTCCGCTTCGCAAGGAACGCAGGTCGGGAGTCTACTTATGTCTGTTTTGTTGGTGACACGTAAATTTTCTATTTTGTAGGGATCATTTTTGTACTTTCTTTAAACACATGGATTGTTTTTATAAAAAAAATATGTATAAGAACTTTTTCTGTAAAGTATAGAGACAGTTTATTTAATTTATTTTTTACAAATTGATCAAACTTGCCAACATACGAAAGTATTAAATACAAGGACCTTTTCTGTAACAAAAATCCATGTAGGGACAATTTTTGTTAATTACATGATTTTTTTTAATTTGTTTAGTACATAGAGACCAAACTTGTCAATATATGAAAGCGTTTTGGCCAAAGTGAATATTCCATATACAAAAGGACCAAATGTGAAACTGTTCTAAACTTATTGTTAAAGTTATTTAGTAGACAGTGTGTGAAATAAAAATCTTTTGTGGTAAAAGTATGAAACTCCAAAAGTTTACTATTCCTAAGCCAATTTGTTTTAATATATAGTATACTATAATTTGTTTTGTACATAAAGACTAACTTATCAACATGCGAAAGTGTTATGGTCAAAGTGAATATTCCATATACAAAAGGACCAAATGTGAAATTATTCTAAGCTTATTGTTAAAGTTATTTTGTAGACAAAGTGTGAAATAATTTATTTTTTTTGGTGGTGAAAGTATGAAACTCCAAAAGCATACTATTCCTAAACCAGTTTGTTTAAATATATAATATAATTTAAACCTGACTACCTTTTTCTTCTTCGGATCCATAATCTAATATTAGACGAGGGACAAAAATTAATACAATTAGGAACATGTTCATTTATTAGCAAATATGTGAAAAACATACATGTGATTCGAGTGATTTTAACTCGTGGAAATGCAAATCTTGCAATTTTTGTGTTTGACCATCTTAAGTAGCCGAAAGATTTTCAATTTTAGTCGGCAACCATAACTTTATTATTATAACAATGCATTTAACCGATGCATAGCTTTTAGAGATTAAATTTTCATTTCAAGTATGCTTTTGAACTTTGAAGGATCTTATGCAACTTATATAACTATCATCAACTTGTTTTACGTCAAATTGAGATTTCATATGTCGAATTTCATTTGTAGTGTGCAGTTCATCGACATTGCCATGACCCTGTTTTAATCTTTGTAGTCGGCATTACATTAGTTTCAATCTCTATAACCGAACAATGATAGAGTAATCATTTTTTTGTTTTTCCTTTAATTGTGAATAATTTCTTTTAATTGTGAGTAATCAGAAACGTTTATATTGATCTTCATGAAAAATAGAACTTGAAAAGTTCAGTCATGCTTCTGTTAGAAAAAAAAAAATCATCAATCAAATGCATAAATTTTTTTTTAATCTCTATAATCGGCAGTGCATTAGTTTCAATCTTTATAACCGCACATTGGGTTTCCTTTTAATTGTGAGTAATCAGAAGTGTTTCTATTAATCTTCATGAAAAAAAAACGAGTTTTAAAAATTCAGTCATGCTTCTGTGAAATAAATAAGGAAAAAAAATAATGCATCAATCAAATGAATAAGATTATTTTTAATTTCTATCATCGGCAGTACATTAGTTTCAATATTTGTAATTGAACAATGATTTAGTAATCAATTTGTTAGGTTTTCCTTTAATTGCAATTAATCAGAAACTTAAACGATTTGTTAGAGTAATTTAATTTGTATGTTCGATGGTTTGGTCCCTCAATGTAGTTCGTCATTGCTCTCTCTCTCTCTCTCTCTCTCTCTCTCTCTCTCTCTCTCTCTCTCTCTCTCTCTCTCTCTCTCTCTCTCTCTCTCTCTCTCTCTCTCTCTCTCTCTCTCTCTCTCCTGTTACAATGTGTTTTAAAGTCGTGAGGGCAACAGATCCCATAAGAACTCTACAGTTAAGCGTGTTCGAGCGAGAGCAATTCAGGGATGGGTGACCCCTTGGGAAGTTTTCGCGTCGAGAGCCCAAAGCGGACAATATTGTGATACATGCCAGAGGGGGGGTTTGTTGTTGCATGAAGGAAGTGTTGAGAAGTGATATCCATGAATGCTTCTGCAAAAACAACTCCTTCGCCATTATAGTCAACCTGAAGAGAATCTATGGAACTTTTGATCATCAATATTGGAGAAATCCAGATTGATATTCGTTAACACCTTATTCCCTTTGAACAACCCACCACCCTATTATCTTACCCACCAATGGATTTTAAAGAAACCTCGATACTGAATAGATTTACTCTCGAAGAAATCTAGATTGATGATGTTCGAAAGGATACCACATACCAAACCTATTTAGAAGTTGATGCTTCCTCAAATATTGTAGTATTTGACCAATTCAATTGATGAGTGCTTTTAGTTTTGTATCTTTGATTCATATATTATCTGGGGTTTCTTTCTTTTGGAGAACCGAAATAGTGTTAAAGAGGAAATAGTTTTGGTTGTGTTTTGATCCGCCTTGATTGATTTGTTCAAGATCTCAGAATTTGTGTTAACATAACATAAAATCAGTAACTTCTATGGTGAGGAAGAAGGATTATAACCCAAGTATTTTTGTGTTGTCTGTGTGAGGTTGGATTTGTAGGTGGAGAGAGAGAGAGAGAGAGAGAGAGAGAGAGAGAGAGAGAGAGAGAGAGAGAGAGAGAGAGAGAGAGAGAGAGAGAGAGAATGAAGTGGGGTAGTTAATTTCTTTTTCATTTTTTTTCAAATTAAAAAAGTATTAAAATAAATATAAAAAATGGAAAACAAAACTTAAATGAGAATAGCAGTCTTTTTAAGTTATTTGGACCAAATTTACGAAATTTTTTTGATTTTAAACATTTTATGTAAGTGAGAAATTTTTTGAACTATTCAAAGTTTTTTTTGAATACTACAAACCAATCTTACATTTTTGTCTAATTTTAAGGTTAAGGTGTATGCGTTGAAAAACACTTGGTAGAATTAATTTATGACGTATTATATTACTATGATTTTTGTCCAAGTTTATTTTCTATAAAAATATTCATAAGGCCGATGTGATAATTTTAGTTAAACGGTTTAATATTTTCAAAAGGAACCATGGTGGAAGACTTCTATTTATTGTAGCCAACTGTGGGATCACCAAAATTCTAAGTGTCGACACGTAAAAATGGTTGCCCTTCCCTCGCTCCTGCTCCTTCTTCTAACACTTGAATCCATCTTCATAACTCCATACCATTCAAAATCAATCGTCAAAACCCTTCCTGGATATCCTGGTCAACTTCCATTCAAGCTCGAAACGGGGTATCGTCACCTCAACCTTTATGAAAAAACTGGTTTCATATCATATTGAAAATCATCGATTTACACTTCTTAGCTGTAACAGAGGTTATTAGTTCATCGGAAAACATGGTGCTTTAGAGAAATTAACACAGATTCGTTCACGTTTTATTCTAATTAAAACATTGTTGTATTGTATGGAAGTTATGTGGGAATAGGAGAGAAGAAAGAAGCACAGTTTTTCTACTACTTTGTTGAATCAGAACGAAATCCAGAAGAAGACCCGCTTTTATTTTATCTCGCCGGAGGTCCTGGCTGTTCTGCTGTCATTACTTTCTTCTATCAAATCGGTATGATCTCTTATGTTTTTGTTCATGCATAGGTTTTTTTTTAATCTCAAAGAGACCATATATACCTGTTTATAGAAACCTTGATCATCTGCAACGTTAAATTCCAAAATAAACCACCAAACAACAGTTGGACAGTTGCAGCGAGTTATCTTTACACATTTTACACCATGCACCCTGTTTATACTTTATAGATATCAATCCTTGTAGTTTTTACTTTTTACTTAATATAATCCTTGATTGCTTTGGTGTTGATGAATAATTAAATGAAAACATATTAATAAATTCTTAAAAGACCTGCGGTAATAAAAACTAATTTATAAAATAAAGATTTTATTTATTTAAACGACGATCTAATCTGAACGACAATAACATTAAGAGTTTAAGACAACTTGTAATACTGAAATAACGATACTATATATCTTTAAAAAGGATAATAATTTGTAGTGGTAAAAAATTAGAAATTATTATGACACTGCATGCGAAGTAAAATGCATTCTATATTATGGTATAGTTTTATTTAAGTTGATTAGTGGGCCCCGCCCCCACCGCTCGGTGCCATGCTGGCATCAATGCATGAGTAAGTGTCGACGCGTAGCCGATGAAGTAAGTCCAAAAGCATACACTAATCAATTAGTCATACAACAGCAATTGATATTCTATTTGTAAAAAAAAATACAATATTTCAGTTTTAAATTGAAAACAATATAAACTATAACCTTCTCTCTTTTATAGATGATAATTAATGACTTCTAGACCGAATTTGCCTCTTTCCATATGGCCCAAAATTCTATAGCTACTAGGAGAATTCAATAGAATTATATAGTTAAAATAATAATTTTAACCAAATTATTATTTAATATTTCTATTTTAAAATAAAATGTTAATAGTAAAGCAAAAAATATAGTTAACATATTAGTTTTATTAAACATTATAGTTTAATTTTTAAGTCATTGTGATATATACAATTATTTGATAATTTTATAAACCGTTTAAAAATAGTGTAAATTATATATCAAATGAATGATAATATAACAGATAACAAAACGTATGAACAAAAATATGAACTGCAACTTTTAGTAACATAAAAATAAAAAAACATCTATTATAACATTTGTATTAAAAAAGATATATATACAACGAATAATAAAAAATATGAAAAATAAACACTATAATTTTTAACAACATAAAAACACTAAACCATCTATTATAACATTTATATTAACTCTTCATATTTAAATCACAAATTTCTTCAAATACATTAATGTTTTTAATGAGTAAAACTTTACAACCTTATAAAATAAAGGAAAATAAAAAGTTATTAGTGATTATTAATTAATAATCATAAGTTAAAAACTATTGAGTTGTAACTAATAAATATACATAAATTAAAAAACTCTTGAGTTGTAGTGTGAGTTTCAAATGAATATGGTATTTGGAAATGTGTATTTATTATTATTATTATTATTATATTCGTCTAAATAATTGGTTTTGATGCGTCATTTTAATCCCTTCAATTATTAAACATAAAAATATTTAATTATAAATTTATAACATACATAGGTGCATATACATGTTAAACAAATCACACACAAATACACACACACACACACACACATATATATATATATATATATATATATATATATATATATATATATATATATATATTCGTAATTGTCATATGTAATTCTTGTCGTAGTAATATGGATAAATTACTTTCATATGAAGAACCTATTATGATAAGTCTATCATAATTACATATTAAATGTTAAAAAATTATGTTATCTTTTAAATATTGTCTTTTAAATATGTTGTGTAGGATAACCCAACAAAAAAATAATAGAAAATAAACATAATGAAAATAGAAAAACTATAATCAAATAAATAAGAGCATTGGGTGGTTGAATATATAAATAAAGATGTTATATAAACATACATTTAAATCAAAAGAAAAAACTAACATTCGTCAATATTGCTCAAACAAAAAAACTTATATCCGTTTTTTGAATCTTCTTTCTTCATTTCACACCATTTAACCATAGAAACTTGATGACAAATCTTCACTAACCTGCAATCAACATATTTTTCTTGAAAAAAAGAATCAGAAAGATATTTCAAGCAAAACATTGATGTTTGAAGAGTCACATTCAAGATTGAGTAATACACACAAATCACATATAAAGGTTAAATGAGAAAATGAATATAAATAAAGAATAGAAAAGTTTCATTTGTTTTGGTTGAAAGAAAAAATCATATTACAATTACCATCGATGCGACATAACCCATTTCTTCAAATCATCATATTTGGATCGTGAATGCTTCAACTCTATGAAAAATTTTGAATCACAATATCTTATGACATCCTTCTTACATGTAATATTTTATATAACACAAAAGACACAAAAGATTGACTTTTTTATAGTAAACTTTTCACTAAATGCTAATTAAACATAATATAACTTATAAAAATTTTGAGTGTTAAAATTATAATTAAGAAAACTTTTGAGTTGCATTAGTTAAAGAAGGGGGTTTCAATTGAATGTAGTTTGAGGAAGTTAAAAAAAAGAGGGTTTCAAATGCATGAGATTCAAGAAAAAATGCTAGCTTTATAAGTATTTACGATTGTGAAGCTTTGTTTTCTAGGGTCCTAATGTTTATTTCGATATTAATGATCGCTGTAATGATTATAAAATTGATAATTATTATTATTATTTTTGAACCGACGAGAATTTTATTAAGGCAAACGAGGCAAGGTGCCAGACAAGCCACAAATCATAGTCTAATACATCATGCAGTATAGGGGGATATACCACCTCTTGACTAAAAAACTACAAAGTACTAAAATGATTATTACACCAAATCAGCCAATTACAATTCCCGATTTTGCCCCTATACCTGACCCAACCATAGATCAAAGTAATCGCATGGTCCGCTGCTATTGAAGGTTTTGAAGGAACTTTATTGAATATCCTATTATTTCTCGCAAGCCAAATACACCACACTACACCATATACTATGCTTATGAGTATTTTCCTCTTCTTAGGGCAATTACCCCATTGAGATGCAAACCTAATAACATCGGCCACAATACAGAAGCTCTGAATATCTACTCCACACTATTTCGATATCCATTTAAAGGTGTCACATGCAAACATACAATCCACTAACAAATGGTCTGTTGATTCCTCCCGACTCGAGCACATTAAGCATATAGTTGAGTTGGTGTTGATTCCTCTATGAGATAAGGCATCAGTAGTCAGAATTCGTCCCAAACAAGCTCTCGATATAAAGACTAACACTTTGATTGGAACCATGCTATTCCATTCCATTCTTTTTATCGATACATTCGTAATAACAAAATCGATTTAATCCCTAAGGATATTCACTTTAAATACACCACTGTAGCCAAAGAGAATTTCCATGAGTCCTTAGCATTCAAGAAGGAAAATGAGTTAATAATCTCCTTAAGTTCTTCAAGTTCTGCAATCTCAACCGGGGATGAAGGGGTCCTTTTTCAGTCAGCAGCAAAACCGTAATAGTTTCTCCGTTTAGAAATACGTGTTGATTTACGCTTTTCAAGCTTGAAGAGGTTCGAGAATCAAATGAATAATGGTGACATGCCCAGCCATGCTTCGTTCCAGAAGTTTGTGTTCTCCCTTGTATCACTAGGTTGGTTGTCACATTGTAAAAATAATAATAGAATTGCTTATTTGTATAAAGTTGTCGACTTTGTTTAGTTATTTCAAACTGTATTAATTACTTAAATTAGAAATTAAAACAAGGTATTGTAAATTTGATGACTTTTTTACAAAATAAGTGAGTTTGAAAGAAATATTTATCAAATAGGTCTACTTTCAAACATATTTACAAAAAAGATATAATTGTCAAAAATATTTACCAAAATAATATTTTTTTTAACTTTTAAAAAAATTTCAGCTATTGTTTTAATATTTACCAAAACATTGTTTTCATATTTTTTTAATATATTTAGCTATTTTTCTTTAATTTTTATTGTTTTTTAGATATTCTTTTTTACATTTTCTTTAACTATTTGCTATTAAATTTTATAAATAAAAGTAAAAATTCTAAACATATTATTCCGTAAAAATTCTAAATTTGGAAGCAATTCTCTAGATGACGATTGTAGCCAATACGCTTCATGAGGAAAAGGGGAAAACTCGAATGCTCAAGTAGAATAATACTCTACAATTGAGTAACATTTATGAAGATATTGCCAACTATTCAAAGAAAGTTTGACACATGCATTCAAGACATGAGAACAATTATATTTAAATACCATCCACTTACCATATGTGCAAGTTTTTTTGGTCCAAATTAACTACTTGTACATTTTTTCCTCTTTGAATTATCAACTCAAATATACATTTCTCTCGATTAAAAGATCTCAAGGAGTGTGCACTTGCTTTTGACACTAAAGCTACTCAACATCATGAGAAGTATATGCAACTCCATTAGCTTCCATTAGCTTGGGCACTAGATCCTAAAGGATGCCTCACCTTAAAATAGTGCACCAATCTATAGAAAGTAAGTTGGACACAAGTTATGATTGATAAAAAAACCGAGCACCTTTAAGTTGCTAAAAATCTTCAACAAATTTGTTGTGAGCTACCCATATCTCATCCCACCATCATGTGCATGTGTTCATCTATCAAGTAGACATCTTCATTCTGAATCATGACTTATATGAAATTAGCATGACTCGTATTAGGTAATAGTAACTTATTGTTCATTTCCTCTTCTAGAATAACAGATTTGTAATTTCTACATAAAAAATTACAAACTAAGTTCTCACATCCAAAATAAGTAGAAACATGTAAATCATGTAAAACACAAATGTTTATACCTAGACGCCATCTTTGTGTGTCGAATTTGAACATTGTTTTCAATCTCTAAATATAGATCAATGTTACTTACTTCTTGATGGAGATAAAGCACATCAAACATTATTCTAACATCATCATTATTTTTGGTAGGAAGAGGGATGTATTTTACAAGATTTCCAATACCTACGGATAGATATCTGCAAGTTAAGTTGATGTGGTGGTGGTGTTTATCAAAAGATGTAGCATTGATTGCTTTTTTGGAGTTTTACTATAATTTATACCATATTGACCATCATGAGTTGTCCCACCCTAATAACAAAACTATGTAACAACATCCATCTAGCAAATAGGAACAAAACAAAAAATCGATTACAATGCATAAAATCTGAATGTTGTAGCAAATCACAACAGGGTTAAAGCAAATGAAGCAAATCAGAGAGCTGGTGCAAATGAAGACTTATAGGAAATTGGGCTCGTTTTTCGTCTGATGGTCGGAATCGAGGAAGAATTTTCCAATAAGTTAGGGTTCGTTCGGTGCAGCAAGGGTGGAGGCAGACTCGTCAACGTCTTCTGTGCTCGTAGCGGACTTTTCGGCTTCTGTTGTGGTTGGAATCTGACTATCCGACGTCGGATGTGGTCGAAAGCGAAGAAGATGATTGTCACGATCTCAAAGACGTCATCTGTTGTGTGTGTCTTTCAAGGGTCTTATTCTATTTGTTTTGTTTTGGTTTTTTCGAATTTGAATTGGTATTACATTTAAACCCTAAATGGTAAATATTTTTAAAATATACATTTTTTTGGTAAATAAGTTTGTAAAACATACCATTTTGGTAAAAAAAAATTCTACATTTAACCCTATAAAAATGAGAAAGTGTTTTATTGAAATTGTCAATCTGTTAATGAATTACTTTTTCTGCAAGTCCACTGACACTTAGTTTCAACTTTGACTTTTTTTTTTCTAATGAATTACTTTCTTGTAGGTCCACTTAGTTTTAACTTTGTCAATGCTCCCGAGAATATCACAGTCACATTAAATCCAAACTCATGGACTAAGGTTAATAAAGTTTCACCACATTAACATTATATTATTATATATTGAATCTGAGTAAGAATTTATGTTTATATATTGGCTAAAATTTATAGGTTGGTTTGTTGTAGATAGCGAATGTCATATTTGTTGATATGCCTGCGGGTGTCGGATTCTCATATGCCATGACAAAAGAAGCATCAATCAGTAGTGATAGCATTTTGGTCAAGCAAGCTAACGATTTTATTCGGAAGGTATATCTTATTTTAATCTAAAACTGATTTTAAGTCTATAAATCTTATATGTTTAGGGTTGATATCCAACAGTTTCTTATCGACCATCGTAAGTTTTTAAAAAATCCATTGTACATAGCGGGCACTTCTTACATGGGAATTATAACGCCTATCATTACTTTGGAAGTGTACAAAGGTACATGATTCTCTTTGGTGATATATCAATTTTCTATTTCACATCATGCATGAAAAAGGTTGTGACATGTTGAAAAATTATTGCTTGTAGCAAATGAACGAGGTGATCAACCTTCATTGAATATTCAAGTATATTATCCATGAAATCTCATGAAATTTAAAGCTTTATATTTTAATTTAATTTGAAGATACAAAATAATCTATGTTTTTTGAATTGGCACATAGGGGTACATTCTTTGCAGTCCTCTCACCCATAAGTTCATGGATTTCAATTCTAGATTTGAATATGCTCATCGTATGGCACTTATATCTGATGATATTTATGAGGTAAGTTTTAGACATTTTTAAGAATTACTATAAAATTATGAATTATCTTTGTATAATAGTGATAATAATTTGATTTTGTAGGCTGCAATAGGAAATTGTCGTGGTAATTATGTGAACACGAATACTGCCAATTCGATATGCATAGATAGTCTTCAAAGATACATGGAGGTATGTTGACTAAATTGATTTTATAAAACCATGTTGATTTCATAAAACAAGTGGCCATCTAATTTTAGGAATTGTAGTGCACAAGTGGACTAAATATGGAAAATATATTGGATCCGTTTTGTAATAAATCAGATGTGAAGCCATATTGTCGAGTAATGTATCTCTCTCCTTTGTCTATACAAGAACTTATACTTCCATGGTTGATCTTGAGTAATAGGAATTTGATTCCTAAAACTAATGACATTTATATTCACGTCGCTCTTTTAGGAGAACTATTACAATTTTGGAGAAGATTGGATGAATGATGAGGCTGTGCAACAAGCTCTTAAAGTTCGCAAGGTGTGTTATTTATATATTGTTTGAAGGAGGTATAAGTTAGGGATTATATATAATCAAAACTTGTTCAATAATTTATGTTCAGGGAACAATTCGAAAATGGGAGTTATTCAACATGACGATGCATTACTTTGAAGAAAAAAATGATACATTTTGTTATGCTTATGATATCTTTAGTAGTTTTGCGTACCACAAGAAACTTGTTAGTAAAAATTGTCGAGCTTTGATCTTTAGGTAACATAACAATATTCTCAACATTTTTTGTTCCCTAATTAGACCATAGTGAAAGATTATGCATAATATAAGACAATTTTTTGACAATGGTGACCATGATATGACATTTCCATATGTTGGAATCGAGCAATGGATAGTTGCTCTTCATCTAGAAATTGATAGCCCATGGAAGCCGTTCTATGTTAACAATCAAGTTGGAGGGTGAGAATCGACTTTATTTATTTGTATATTTTATAATTTAGTTGTATATATGTTTACTAATCTCATCGTTTTATTCCAGATATGAAACGACATATGCACAAAAAGAATTCTCCTTGGCATTTGCCACTGTTAAAGTAAGATACACATTATTGTCATCATCAATATTTTAAATAAAACAGTCGTTATGCTTTTGCATGTTTGATTCCTTCGTATTTTATATTCATAATCAAGTAAGCCTCTATCTTGAATGTGTATTTTAGTTATTTGATTTATATACTTGCAGGGTGCCGGTCATTCAGTGGCACAATACAAGCCAAAAGAAGCTATGGCTTTAGCTGAGAGGTGGCTTGCTTCGAAAACTTACTCAAGCTCAATGTAGATATGATGGATATTGTATTAATCTTATGATCAATGTTTGTAAAAGCTTGATTTTTGTATGTTTTGATGTTGCAACCAAAAGAGAATGATTAACTGAAGTTAACAAGGATTCAGTTTATTATCATATTTATTCCTTGTAGGATATTGCTTATGACATTTGTAGGCTCGAGCCTTAATTTAACAACTTATCTAAAACTCGAACATTGATCAAGATGAATGCAAAATAGCAATAAGGTTCCAAAACTATACAAGCGACAAAAATATCAACAAAACGTGTTTCTAATTCTTAAAGTGTTTATAAAACTCTAAATATGAACCGATTGTAATTTACTAAAACTATTATTGAACCGCAAGTGTAAACCAATGATCTTATAAGGTTTGATCAAATACGGTAAACAAAATTCTACAAGAAATGAACATTTTGAGAGGACAAAAATCATGGAAAATAGTCATAAAGTCATCCAAAAAATCTTCATATTGTTGGTGATTATAATGTGCTGGTCATTTATTGTAATTCGAACTTATACGACTATTAAATGGGACTAAAACCATGATCCAATACAAATTAGGTGGTGCAAAATACACACTTGTACAATAAAGTTTGATCCCTACCATGAAAAACAATATGGTTTAGGCCTTAGGGGCTGCTACCGATTAATGAGAGTAAAAGACAGCCTCCTGAAATTTTAAGTATATTGGATCAAAAGTGTGTCCAAAAAATGAAAAAAAAAATACATAAAAATAGAGGAATAAGAAAAAATTGAAAGTTTTAGGACTTGACAGGGGGAGTCCAAGATGTTGGACAACCCAAGCCACCTGATAACCCAAGCTGCATGACCACGTTACTTTGGGCTACCTAAGTTGCCATGGACATCCAATCACACTTTCCCTTGGACAAACAATTTTTTTTTTATCTAAAACCATTATTCCATTAATCTTATCTAATTTTTGGATAGACAAAACTGCACAAATGTTCGATGTGGTTTGCTTAAAATTGTCATTTTTGTTCAAAAAGGTTTGGACTAGCACCAGAGGTTCAAACTTTTCATTTTGTTGCGAGTTTGATCAAGTTTTCCATAACCTTTTTCATAATGACTATTTTGCCCTTATTTTTTCTTTTTCAGTTTTTTTATTATTTAAATATATTTTTGATTAAGAAAAAATAAAAAAGAAAATTTGCATTTTCTATTTTATTTTTATAATTTATAATAACAAAATAAAAAAATAAAAATGAAATATCTCTCTCCAACACCACACACTACCCTTATACCTCCCTCGTTGGATCGAAAACCACTCCACCAACATACCTCAGTCCTTCCTCACTCCTTTCCATCCTTTTTCTCGTCACCCCATTACCACCTTCTGCCATCGTGTACCACCACTTCACAACCCCTTATCCCTCCTTCCGGTGATACAACAGCCCCCAAGCAACCCTCCAACCTGCTGCCTTACCTCTTCCATCTTCCCCTTCGATGACCACTGCCGATACAAGCAAAAAGAAGCAGCCGCTAGGCTGCCGGGCAACCTCCTGCCACCGTAGAGCAACTCTTGGTCACCATCATCGACCACCTCTGTTATGCTGCTGCTACTACTACGTAAGTCCCCATTGCCATTTTTTGTGTGAATCGCAAAGGGCCAAACCGAGGAATCAAATGACCCGTCATTTTTTTCTTTCATCATCTCCACCAGAGAGGATGTTCAGTTCCTGTTATCCAAATTTCAAGTTGCAGGTACGCTATCATTTTTGATCCAATTGAGGGTTTTCTAGCCCTAATCACACCTAAACCGAAGTTGTCGGGGGCAAGCTTCAATATCTGGTAAAATCACACCGCAAAGAGATGGTAATTCGAACCCTAGAATGCAGAATGCTTTAATGGAGAAAGATGGAGGGTGCATTGCTTCTATCTGTTCTTTGAACATAGTCCTAACCCTGAAGATTCTTGCAGTAGGAGTGGAATTGGAGAAAATCAAAAGAACAGAAAAAAATTGAGGATTTGAGGCATTTTGATTTTTCATCGTATCTATCAGACACCATGTGGGTTTGATTATGGATTTTAGGGTTTTTGGGAGGGATAGTTAGAGAAGATGAACATGGTGAGTGTTTTGTACTCTTTGCGTAGAGAGAGAGAGAGAGAGAGAGAGAGAGAGAGATTCTTTTTTATTTTTCTTTTAATCAGAAAAAAACATTTAAATAAATAAAAAATAGAAAAATTAAATACCAAGGGTAAATCCGTCATTTTAAATATTTTTAAGTTAAACTGGACCAAAATCGCAACAATATGAAAACTTTGGACCTATGGCGCTAGTCAAAGCTTTAGCTTTTGGACTAAATTGGCAATTTTGAGTAAACACATGGTCACCATTTATGCAGTTTAGTCTTTTGGATAATAGGTATATATACTTATAATTTTGGATCTCTCGAAGATACTAGCCAATCCTACCAAAAGAATAATATATTGACTTCCTTTTGTTCTCGATATAATAGTTCCTATGGTGGATTATCCCATATTAAATTTTGTGATACTTAGTCATAGTCAAATTAATATAAATTACATAAAGTAAACTTTATATGATCCTTCAAATACCAATAACCTTAGTGATTATTAAATATGACCATGTTTCCTCTCTAATTTCTAAGAAGACGATTGTCATCGTAAAAATCACACATCTTGAAATCACCAATGTTCAATGTATGTATTGCCACCAAATGTTGTCACAGTTAAAAGTACGAAGCTAAATGATAAAGGCATTCAAGTGAAAAAAATGAAGCTCAAGGACTTATATAAATAAAAAGTGAGAATATGAAGCCAAATAACAAAGAAATTCAGGTTTAAAAAAATGAAGCTCAAGGACTTATATAAATAAAAAGTGAGAATATGAAGCCAAATAACAAAGAAATTCAGGTTTGGGAAATCACTAAATGAAAATAAATTATGGCAATTGATAAAGAATCAACAAAAGAAATACGAGCATTTTAAATGAACATGACAAATAAAGGTAAAAGGGAGATGTCATGACCACATCTCAATAGTTTGACGATACTTGATGGATCTCTTATTATCAATGAAATATATCCTTGAGAAAAAAACAAAAAAAGAAGATATTTCTAATAAAGGTGGATTTCAACAAGACAGTTGACTCGATCAATTGAGGATATCTTGACTCAGTCATGTCTCAAATGGGGTTTGGAATTAAATGGAGAAGTTGGAACTAAGGGTGTTTTGCTTTTGCCCGTGCATCGGTGTTGTTGAATGGTGCTACTACAAAGGAATTCACCTTTTCTACAGGAGTCCGTCAAGGAGGGACTCACTCTCCCTGTTCCTCTTTATAATAGCAATGGAATGTCTAAATATCGCCATGAAGGATGCTTGCGATAAAGATCTATTCCATGGAATTAACATCCCGAAGAGTAATACTAGCCTTTCTCACATCTTCTACGTCGATGATGTGATTTTTGTTGGTGAATGGCCGAGAGGAAATCTTAAAAACTTGGCTATAATTATTCGTTGTTTCCATGCTTCTTCCCATTTAAAAGTAAATTTCTCTAAGTCAAAGGTGTTTGGAATTGGTGTATCCGATCGTGAACTGGCATCTAGCGCTAGTATACTTGGATGTGACATAGGAGCTTTTCCTTTCACCTACTTGGAGGTTCCGGTCGGAGCTAATATGAACCTCATTAAAAATTGGAACCCTATTATTGATCATATTCAAACTTGGCTTTCTTCTTGGACAGAAAATACTCTATCTATCGGCAGGCTTCTCACCCTTGTGAAGTCGGTAATGGGAAGCTTTCCACTTTATTTCTTTTCCATATTTAAATCACCTATTGGGGTGATTGAATCGTTGGAGAAAACACGAAGGAGATTCTTGTGGGGTGGAAATGAGGAAAAAAATAAAATCCATTTGGGTAGCTTGGACAAAAATACAAGCTAAAAAAGAAAATGGAGGCCTTGGTGTGGGATCACTACGTGCCCTAAATTGTGCACTTCTAATGAAATGGATCTTGAGGCTAAAAGGTCCCCAGAACTCGATATTGAAATCTGTCATTATGGGAATACATAACATCCATAGGAAGCCATTGTCATCGTTATCTAAAAAAAAAACTTTAAACAGGGTCTGGGGTAACATTGTTAAGGTAATGGGAGATATAGATTCACTTGGGATTGCTCCAAGTAATATGTTTTCTGTGAATGTCGGTAATGGAGAACACACCTGCTTTTGGACGGATGTATGGTTTGGAAGCTCAACACTCTCCAATCTATTCCCATACCTATTTGCTTTGGAGAAACATAAATCTGCCTATATAGCGGAAAGGAAGTGCATTGATGATATCAATGCGACCTGGAAAAGAAAGTCTTCAACTATGATCGAGGCTGATGAGCTCTACCAAATTCACTCGATTATCAACTCGATGGAACCTTCAACACAAAATATCATATCTCTCATAAACTCTTTCAATCCACCAACGAAACATGTCTTCATATCAAGCAAAAAATACCCCAAGAACCAACAAAAAGAAATCTTCAAACCTTCCATCACTACACCTTCCACCTCCAAACACTCAATCACCAAACCTTCCATCCCCAAACCTTCCATCACCGCCAAGCTATCGACCATCATTTGATCAATCAATTCACTCTCCCGCTAGCTTCTACTTTCCTACAACGGCTCTACAAATGTTTCCATTTAATATGTTCTCTTCTCAACCGATAGGATTTTACCACAACCAATCTCAATCAACACCTCGTCCGAATGTGGATCTTGATCCGTTTGAAGCGGTTCAAGAAACTCAATTCTTTTCTCAACCCCAACCGCAAACTAACTTTCAATCCCAACCACGCCGCCTACTCGACGAGGTAACCGATTCTTTTTTGATTTAATATGTATTATATTTATTTTAAAAACGTAAATAGGCATAATAGAGAGTGAATAGCTATAAAAATAAATAAATAAAAAAAAGGATGTCATTACATTTAACCTTTTACACCTTCATAACAGAGTATTTGTTTACGAATTGAAAATTGCAAGATAACACTTTTGCAAATAATAATCAAGAAAGAAGCAGTTTGGGGACCAAAAACCAGAAATAGATAAATTTGTCTTGGATGTGTACTTATGTTTGGCAATGAAGGGAGTGAATAGAATGGGGGACTCACCATTGACAACTTAATTGGTGAAACTATTGGATGGAGCCATCAAAATAAGTCGATATCCATCTTATAACATAACGCAACAGTTCAATATAATCAAATATAGAAAGAAATGTGATACAAATTCTAGAACTTAGTTGTATTAACACACGAATAAACCGAAATTAGATAATGAAAAAGATCATACCAGGTTCAAACCTAAAATAAATGCAAGACCTTGAAGAAGAAAAAATTGAAGCTTTTTTGAACATCACCTCTCACTTGTTTACCAGGTTTTCCATGGTGGGTCTGTTTCTGTTTCTTGAGAGATAGGGGTGCTGTCAGACTTCTTGAAAGCATATGTCAGCATCGTTTTCCATGGTGAGTCTGTTTCTTGGATTGTGTTACAAAAAATGGAAAAGGAAGGGAAGCGAGAGAAGAGATAGGGTGAGGAGACAAATAAGATTATAGAACGCATAACTGGAAGCCGACTATCTCCAAATCAAAGCTTGGAAGCAAATGAGTACTCGTATGCCTTCCCTTTCAACAAAAATGATTCGATGGAGGATGGGGGAACAACGATATATAGTGGAATGGAAAACAATAAAAAAGCCCTAATTTTTAGCTTGAATTTGCAGGATGGTTCTTCAATTGAAATGCCAATTTTTGTTGAGATAGGGGCAGCGTAGGAGGTGGTGAGGTTTTTTTTGAAGTCCTTTGATGGTTGGATCAGGCCGTGGGAGGGATGAGAACATAAAGGGAGACCGAGAGAGATAGAAGAAATGACATAAAATCAATGAATGTCGATGATCAATGTCGCAGGGAATGGAAGGAAAGAAAATATCTACCAAAATTATAATTATAGGCTTAATGAATAAAGCAGTTACCATAATAATAGGATTGAATTTAAATTAAACCAATTTATTTATTTTTCAATCTACCAAACTACCCTTATATATTAATTAAATAATTAAATGTTAATAATTAAAATGATTGGTCCATAGTTATCTTTAAATCCACACAATAAATAGTTAAAATAAACAAACATAGCTCTCTCTCTCTCTCTCTATCTCTCTCTATATATATATATATATATATATATATATATATATATATATATATATATATATATATATATATACCAAGGTTGTAAAAAACGATCGATGTTAGCTAGTCGGTGGTCTGGGGTCAAGAGATTAATCGGCTAAGCGGAGATTTATCGGGGGATTAATTGGGGACCACTAATTGCTAATTTGTTGAATTTTAAAAAATTAAATATGACTAATATCATATCAAAGTTCGTAAATACCACTAATATGATAACAAAAATTTGGGTTGTGGTGACTTGGTAAGACATGTGGAAGATATGGTGGATAACCTATTGACCCATGTTCAAATCCTGGCACTACTCAGCCCTTGTGGCCATGGAGGTTCGCCTGCAGTGACTCCAGGGCATGAGACAAAGTCTCATGTTTGCAGCGGGGGATTAGTCGGTGCGCGTAAGCTGGCCCGGAAACCCTCGTTAGGGAAGTTCCCTTTCCAAAAAAAAAAAAATATATATATATATATATAGGTTAATATGATTAATACAACACTAATCATGCCTCAAATAGTTTTCATTGAAATAAAACTTCTTTAAAATGTTAAAATTTCATCGTTTTATAATGTTTCACTCATTATGTATGCAGGGATTAATCGCTAGGCGCCCTCTAATCAGTTGAGTAACGCCTATGGATTAATCGGAGATTAATCGGGACCTAACCAGGATTTTTACAACAGTGATATATACACTCTGATTCCGGTGAGAATTGCGATGACAATTTCCCACCACTTATTTCATTAAGGGCACAAACGTCAAACCTAAATACTTCGTCGTGGTGTGTTCGCATGCGATCCACGTCCGTGGTAACTAATTCGGACTCGTAGATTTAATTACATGCGACGCACGTCCATGGAACGTTATTTAAGTGGGTTTTATTATTTATTTTCGGTTTTATTTTATATTTTTTTCTAAAAAATCAAAAAAAATAAAAATTAAATAGATATATGCTCGGTTTTGACGTTTTTAATTTTTTTTCGTTTTTTTAAAGTTATTTCTTTATTGTTTTTTTGTTTTTTTATTTTTTTAATATATTTACTACATACTTGAAGGTACTTATATATATATATATATATATATATATATATATATATATATATATATATAGAGAGAGAGAGAGAGGGTTCAATTGAGAAAAAAAAGGTTGAGAATGGGAGAATCATTATTAGCCACTCATTTATTTTTGCCGCAAAAGTCTCCGTCGTACCAGCAGAAATGGGAAAGGAATAGACATGTGTTTTCCAACAAAACGTGTTTCCTTAAACTATGCTAATCATTACCTTAATATATACAAAAATATAGTTTTTTCGTTTTTTTTAATTTTTAAGAAGCTATTTTTATCGAAAAATGATTTTAAATATACCAAAATTCATGATTTTTTATTCTCTACAAATAGACATCTATATTGATATAGTTTTAAGATAAAATAAAAAATTTATATTTTTTATATTTTCAGCTATCGTTATTCATAAGTGAATAAAAATGAATCAGGTTTTTTTACTACAGTACATTCATTATTCAGTTATGAATGAAAACTATGATTAATTTTTTTTTACAATTTAAGTATCATTCATATATTAATATAGCATATAATAAACATAGTATATTCATATTTAAATATTAGACGATGCATTCAGTTATGGATATTACATAATATATTCACTTGTGAATATTAGATGGTATATTCACTTATGAATATTAGATAATATTTTCATATCTGAATATTACATAGTATTACATGGTATATCACATGTGAATATTACATAATATATTCATTTGTGAATATTAGATGATATATTCACTTATGAATATTACACAGTATATTCACATATGAATATTACACAGTATATTCACATATGAATATTACAATGTATTTTCACAAATATATATAATTTTTATATGTTATTCACATATGAATAACATACAGACTTGCATATTTGTTTTTTGTTTTAATAATCATATACTGAGAAAACATATTCATATATGAATATAACGTGGTAATTTAGTTCATGCATTTCATCAAACAGTTGGAGTGCATACAATTTAACTTTTGTTAAAAATGTTAAAAACATGATATTTTGACTAATTAAATCTTACAAAAGAGTAGATTGATAGAGAATTATATGAAATTTTTCAAAAAAAAACGATTTGATATTTTTCTAACCTCAATTTTCAAGTTTTATTTGATAATCGATGTTGAATGAATGATATGAAGTGGATTTTTGTTGATTATCGATGATGTTGATCTAATAACGCTGGGAGTATAATTAATCATAGATGTTGAAGATCTGATCGTATTCAAGCACAATTGAAGGTTGAATTAAAAGAACCAACAACGAATTTTTGTTGTTAACTATTGAATCGTGATGATTATTGACGAAGATCGATGATTGATTAGCACTGGATGATGTTGATGATGGTTTAATTGAAGAAATATGGATGATTGTTGAAAGTTGGAGAAGAAATTTGGATGATGAACGATTAATGGGTTTGAACTACAGATATGTATTTTAGATTGAAGGTTGTTATCATATTTACAAGTTTGTCACCGTGTCTTTTTATGCTTGAATAAAATGAATGGCTGAGAATGATTCCCCCATTATCAACATTTTTTATTTTCTCAATTGAACCCACCTCTATATATATATATATATATATATATATATATATATATATATATATATATATATATATATATATATATATATATATTTATTTTTGTTCTTTTTGATTTTTTTTAATTTTTAAACTAAATATCGGTTTGAGTTTTTAATGTTTAACAATTATAAAATTTTAATTAAGACGAATATTAATGATCATAATATTTTCCGTTTATACTTTTTTTAATCATATTATTTTTGGTTAATAGAATTTTGAATCAAATTATTTTGAATCATAGTATTTTGAATCAAATCATTTTTGAACCATATTATATTGGATCAATAACATATTTAATTAAATATAGTTTTTGTTCAAAAAAATTATAGATCATTATGTATTTTAAATCATAAAAGACATAATTGAAGATAGGGTTGTTCACTATTCGGATAAAACCGAATTATCCAATTAGACAATTTGGATTGGACTATTTGGTTCGGATATTCGGATTTTTGGATTGGTTTTCAACAAAACCGAATTATTATTTTGGATTTCGGATTGGTTTTGGTTTATAAAATAAGAACCGAATAGTCCAAAAAAACCGAATAAACATTTACTATTTATCTATTTATAATATATATATCTATAATTATTTATTAATTTTGTAATTTAAATTTTCAAATAGGTTCAAAACGTTTCACCTGATAAAAATAACATTAATATGCTTTCACTCGAAAGTTTTGTATGTATAAAATATTTAACTATAATATATATCTGTCACACCCCAAAACCAAGAACGGCGGAAACGTTCTGGGGCGGAGGACGTCATGTACAGTATCACAACAATGAAAAGTAGTAAACAAGCAACAACATCATCCATTGTATTAATAATATAATTTTAATACAAGTGTGTTCTGTCAAATTATAATAGACACTAAGTAAAATCAAAATGAAAGATGAGTCTTGAACGAGCTCCATCTTCTCTAAACCTTGCATCGGTACCTGTCTATCGTTGACCTGAGGATACAAGTTATTTTGAAAGCGAGTATCAGCTTTAAAGCTGGTGAGATCATAAGTATTTTAGTGTCTTAATTTGTATGTAAGTATTTGTATGTATATGAACTGTAAGTGTTGAAAATGTATATGAACTGTAAGTATTGAAAATATATATGAACTGTAAGTATGAAAATGTTTTGAATTATCCTAGGAAGCCCTATGGTCCCTACTAATCGTATCCTTCTACCAAGGCATCTAGTGTCTGTGTGTGTATCTCTTGTAAGAGTGTGTATTTTCCCAAATCTGACTATCATTAACCAAATATATAGTTTGTACATTACCGTGCGTCGTGTGAATGTTCACGAAGTAAATGTAATGGGAAAATGAAATAGTACTATGGTGTAGTGTCGAACTACAACCATACTAATTACCTTAAGTATAGGGTAATTCTTATAAGTACTGTAGTATTTGTAATAAGTGACTATTTATGTACTCCTATTGCCTTATTTAAGGGATAAGGCATAATGTGATGGCTAGATCCCAGGCTGGACGCTCCCCTGTCAAAGGGATTTTGGGACCTTTACACGACCCCTGCTTGTATGCAAGCCGTGAACATCCACATTACTATGATCATGTATACCCGATATAACTATCACAATGCGTTGTGATTCATCGGTATAGTTAGATCCTGAACTTGTTCTATGCTATAGCACCTAGTGATGTATGTCCTATCAACGTATATTGTAACACTCGTGTTTCTAGCCTAGGCATTTATATTGAGTTGATAGTGTAGGTTAACCTTTGTAACTCATTTTGAAGAAATGAAAAGGAATTATGTGAATATTATGTGAATTATGTGTTTTATGCTTAATTATTAGGGCTTAATTAATTAAGAATAAAAATAAGCGTCAAAATTAAAGTGTGAGATAAGCCCGATATCTTTACATAAAGTTGTAGTGGCCGAAACAAGGATTTCGGGGATATAAAGAATACCAAAATCCGAGTTATAACGAAGAAGTTATGACCTGTCGAAGTTTCGTGACAAAACCGACACGGTGCTAAATGTCGTAAAAAGTGAGTTTTCGATAAACTAATTTTTAGCCTTAGTAATCTAAATGAAACTCGTAGTATTCGTTAAACCGAGAAGTTCGATAAAAAGAACGCCCAAATCTGACTTCGTATGAGGAAGTTATGATTTTTCGAAGTTTCAGCTTAGTAGTAGACAACTAAAAACTCGAATTTTAGATCGAGCAATTTTTAGCCGACACAACCTAAACAAGAATTAAAGGTCTCGTCATTAGGAGCACAACGGTAAAAAGTCTGACGAAAACGGACGTCGTATGAAGAAGTTATGAATTTTTAACGGATTTCCTGTCCCGGTCTGTTAAAAATAATAATATAAAATTTAAAGTCAAAATTAGCCGATGAAGTCTAAACGGAAGTTGTAGATCGTAATTTTAGCTACGTGTGCATATAAAGAACGTCAAAAACGGAGCTCGTATGGCAAAGTTATGGATTTTAGAAGTTTTGGCACGAAAATCGAGAAAATCCGCATAGTCACGAAATGCCACGTCACCCTCGCTGAAAAAGTGCCACGTGTCCTGCTAAGTCACCAACCTGCTGAGTCATCCGAGCTACTGAGTCATCCGAGCTGCTGAGTCATCCGAGCAGATGGCCTAATCCGAAGTGGTCCAATAGCGGTGCGACACGTACCCTCTTAGCACATGTCTGAACCCTCGGAGCATGCGACGAACCCCCTACTTCGGACCCTAGACCTCGGTCCAATCACAAACCGCCAGCAGCCCCTTCGCACACGCAGCCCTCGTGCGAGCCACCCCCTGCGAAGCCTCTCAGCCGTCGGATCAGAAGACTCTCAGCCCTTGGATCAGAAGCTTCACCCTATAAATAGAAGGCTGCGAGCCTTCTCGGATATTTTTAAGAAATTTCCATATTTAGCCCCTTTCTTCATATTTTCTTCACCTTAACCTTCCGAAAAGCCCCGATATCGATTGTAAAGCCCGGAATACTCCACGAAGCGCCCGAGAAGCCCGGAAAATTTATCTTTTCGGTTTCGAAGCCCGACTTTTGCAGAGCCCGGTTTCTCAATAAAACTCCCGGTTTTATTAGAAACGATCGTTTTAGGAAACGAATTGCTGCCCGATTTTCATCAAAATATGTGAGTGTGTAGTTACTTTCAATTTACACATAGATATGAAGTATTTACCTTGAAATACGTGTTATGTGTAAATATATTAATTGTTTAATTAAGGTGACTGTTGAATTGATGTTTTATACAAGTTTTAAACTGTATATGCTTTTTATCTACAAAATATGTTGGGTAGAACATGGGTAGATGAAATAGTTGATGTGTGTTAAAAAGGTGAGAGGCCTCGATGTTGTTGTTGTTGTTGTTGTTGTCATCTAGCGGAGTATAGATGACAATCATGGACTTTCTAGATAGTCCAGTGGAACACTAGCAGGTTCGCAACTTGTAGGTGTTGATGAATTAAATGTTCATTGTCGTACTCCATCCCCCTCATGGTTGCCTTAAGGACATGTATGGCTGAGGAAACCCCTTAGCAGTAGTGTCCATCCCGATGATAATCCTTAGGCTAGGTCCCTTGTGATAGGTGTTTAGGGACGTAAAGTGAGGACAACGGGAATGGGTAATCAGGGTTATTGTTGATTGGTGAACTTAATAAGTATATTATTATTGTGGGTTGAAAACCCTATATGCTCACCAGGCTCCCAAGCCTGACCCACTCAGTTTTTATGATTACAGGTAGTGGAACTCGAGCATAGTCGGAGGACGATGAGAGATTTTTGGATTATAGGCCAGTAGTTGTAAATAACTGTTGAAAGGCTTATAATGTCTTGTTTATGCTTTTGATCTGTATCAGAACATGACGTCCCGAGGTTTTGATATATATGGAAAATATATACCTTCTTAATGACGGATTTTGATAAACTTTTATCATATGTTGTTTGGGGACCAATTCCGCAACATCTTTTAAAAAGATTTCTCTAATTTTATTTTAAAAAGCATAAATTAAATCGGTCTTTTCTGGCCGAGAAATTAGGGGATGTCACATATATGTAACCGCACTCATGTAAACATATATATGTAAACGTACTCATGTAGGGGTAATCATGTAAACATATCTATGTAATAATATAGTAATGTACTGTAATGTTCTGCGTATGCTAGCTGTAACGTGTGTTCTCTCTCTATCTAGCATGTATAGTAATGTACTGTGTGTACTAGCTGTAATGTATGTTCTCTCTATCTAGCAAGTATTGACTCATAAATGAACTGACTCATTGTATGATATCGCGTTTTAGTAATAGTTCTAGTATCTTCCTAAACTACACATATGGTAGCTTACTAGTAATGAAACTGGTACGTATTAACATGGATGTATACCCTTGCTACCCAAGGGTATTGAATGAACTGGAAGAACCTTTATGACTATATATGTACACAGGATATATAACTAATATTTAAACGACCTTCGGACGGGTACCCGATATCCCACCAGACCACATCTTAAGCACGAAAAGGAAATAGGGTGGATAGCCTTCCTAAGTCTTTTAAACATTTCTTATATAACTATGCATATATAGGCATGCAATTGATAATATAAAAGCATAAAATAAGTGTTGTAAAACCTTTGAACATAATTATTATCTAAGAAAAGATCGACTTGATGTCAATCTATAAAACGGTTTGAAGGCATGGTTTTGATAAAACAGTTAAGTATAAAGAAACATTTGTTTGAAACACAATTGTAAATGAGTTTGAAATGAAACATACAGAGTAAAATGTACAGTTTAATAAGGAGTTTTAAACATTTAAAATGTTTATGAAAATCATTTAAAGGAAACTGTTGGATATTATTCCTTTTATATCAGCTCAGATACCGATTGTTGGAAATATAAAAATCTGATCACCACAACAAAAGGCTCGGTTACCAGTTACCGTGTGACAGATATATGAGTTAAAGGTATAAGATATAGATATATATAAAGAATAATAATTGCGGAATAAGTATAAATATGAAAGCTATAAATGACTGAAAGCTATAATAATATAAATGACTGTATTTAAATGACGTAAAGCTATAAATAATATAAATGACTATATTTAAATGACATAATGCTATAAATAATATAAATGACTATATTTAAATGACATAATGCTATAATAAAGTATATAAGTATATAAATATATATCAAGTAGGTTCGTCAATAAATTGACTGAACTGGACTCATGGAACGACTGGTCGATATTTGTTCTTTGAATGGACTGGTCGATATTGGGACTCTTGGAGCGACTGGTCGATATTTGTTCAAAGATCAATCCGGCATTGGATAAGTAACAAAAAGTTCATTTAAAGCTCGTTTTTATGTAAAACAAGTGTTTACAAAAGGGTACAAAATACATGGGTTTATGTATTTGTATTTGAGGTATTTTTGGGTAAAAACATGCACACGGGTCATGTAAGATAAGGCACAAGTGACACGGGTTGTGTAGGAGGGTTTTGTAGGGTTTTCTTGATGAATGATGCTGACACGGGGCGTGTTGATTTAGCCTTGCTGAACACGGGGCGTGTTCATGATGTTGATGCTGACACGGGGCGTGTTGATTTAGCCTTGCTGAACACGGGGCGTGTTCATGATGCTAATGCTGACACGGGGCGTGTCAGATTTAGCCTTGGATTTAACACGGGGCGTGTTGAGGTACAGAAGCATGAAGAAGGCAATCAGAGGGCAACACGGGGCGTGTTGATTTTGCCTTGGTTTTAACACGGGGCGTGTTCGTGTCTGAGTCAATTTCGGGATTTTTGTGATTTGAAGGTAAGTTTTGTTTGTGATGTTTTTGGCTAGGGTAATGGAGTTATGATGTTTTAAGGATGTTTTCAAGGTTGTTTAGAGGTTGGAAGGAGTTTAAAATAAGGTGGTAAAGGTGGTGGAATTTCTATGAAGATGATGATGAATAGTGATGGGTTTTGTGGTTGATCTTGATGCAGAAGGTTTTGGGTTGTTTCATGGTTGTGTTTTGGTGTTTTGATGTAAGGAAAGTGTTTGGTGGTGTATGATGTGATGAACAAAGGTGGTGAAGATGAAAAACCTTTAGTTTCAATGAAGAAGATGAAGATGGTTGATGGTGTTCTTCATTTCATTGTTGATGATCTTGGTGTTCTTCACTTAGCTTCTTGTTTGATCTTGGTGTTCTTCATTTATCTCCAGGGATAAAGATTGAGAGGGTGTAGTTTTACAAAGGAAAACTCACTATATCATATCTATCTCTCTTACTCTCTTCTATTATCTCCAACACAAACACACACTACATACACATGTATATATATGATAAACAAATATCTTGTAGTAGTGCACTTGAGTGTAAGTTGAAAGATGATGTAGAGGCTGCAAGTTGATGTAGGAGTAGGAGCAAAAAAACGTGTGAATGGGTTTAGCTTCTTCATCTTTGACTTTTGTTGACTTCTTCTTTGTTTGACTATTCAACACATATACAACATATATATATATATATATATATATATATATATATATATATATATAAAATACATATATACATATATAATACATACATATGTATATAATACATATATATACGTATATATATATGTATATATATATATATATATATATATATATATTGTTGAAACTGTTTAGTCACACACATGTGTTTTCGTCATTCGCGTGTTTTCGTATTTTCTGTTTTATCACGCATTCATGCAACCTAAAATAACTGATAATATTTGTTAGATTGTATAAAAACAGTTCATCTTATTTCAGTGATGGTCATATACAAGGTTACATAAGAACATTTTTCAACAGAAACTGTTTGGTAAAACGGCTAATGAGTAGTAAATCATTTGAGTGCCAGTTATTAATCACATGTGACTGATATAATAAGTAGCATGATTCTACTTGTATCCCCCCATAAAGCATTTAAAAACATTTAAAACATTGATTAAAGGGTATGAACTCACCTGTAGCAAGTGGATCGGAAGGAAGTGTCAGATAAGTGCTTGGTGTCAAGTGAAGACTTAGACACGCACAAAGATCCTAAATACATATGAGGACATATGTATATAAACAATTAGTGTTTAAACAACTAATAAACAAGTCAAGACACTCTAGGACATGACAAACACTTTGTATAAGTGTTATAAGTGTTAAGGAGTGCATATAAGTGTTGTAGGGAAAGGCTAGTGTGTTTGGGGTTCAAGGAACACTCCTAAAATGAGTTTACTCCCTAAAGACCAACACCCTTTTAGTTTACGGTCATAAACTCTTGAGTTTACGGTCATAAACTCCTAACCTTTTGACCATTTGTTGTTTTGAAGTCTTCTAAGCTATTCCAAGCATTCCTACTTCATGATTTAGCCTTAGGAAGTGTTGTGTGGCATCAAAACACTCCTAAATGGAGTTTACAGTCTAAGGACCATTTCTCCATGAGTTTACTACCTTAAACTCATGAGTTTACTACCTTAAACCCATAAGTTTGGTATTTGGGGGTTTTCAAGTCCTTAGCTCAATCATGGCAATAGTCTAGGTTAGATTTAGACATAAGGAATAACTATGGGACTTTTATGGGACTTTTACACACCTTTTGGGGTGTTTACGGTTTTGGGAGATCCCCAAACCGTAAACACATAAAAATGTAAGGTTTTGGTGCTTTTTGTATGATAAACTCATCAACGATGAATCTAGACAAGTCCCTAAGGCATGGTGAAGCATCTAGGCACCCTAAGGCACCACTTTGCACTTAATCTTGGTGTTTACGATTTTGGGACCTCCCAAAATCGTGAACACCTTTATCTTGGTGTTCTTGGGACTTTTCTGTGATGCTATTATGTAATACAAGCTTAATAAGACTCAAGGATGGAAGTACTTACTATAAGGAAGCTTGAATTGAGCGAAAAGTCCAAGAACACTTAGTGTGTGTTCTTGGTGTTTTTGGAAAACTAATCAAAACACAAAAATGGATAGATTAAAGGATGTACAATCACTAGATTAAGTGATATACTAACTTGAAAGGGCTAGAAACACTTACTAGATTGGAGATCTTGAATTAATTCTAGGATGATACTTGAGAGGATTTTTTGAGTATACTCTTTTGGTAATTGGGGAGTAAACATAAAATGACTAGTTTGGGGAGTAAACTCATGCTTATGCATGAGTTCACGGTTTCTGGATGATTTTTCGACCCAAACATAAAAGTTTGGTCATGAACTTCTAAGACACGAGGTGTTTGCGGTTTTTAAATTTCAAAACCCGAGACGACACTTTCTTTCACCCGTTCGTTTAAAGAATAATATTAAAATAATCAAACGAACTTTAAATTTGCTAAAAATAAGTACTAATGTAATTGACCTATAAATCGAAGTGATTGACTTTTAGGGTTTGACCGAATGAAAATTTCGAGTTGTCACATCATCCCTATGTTAGAGGAAATTTCGTCCTGAAATTAGAATTTAGGTAAGGAAGCAGGTATGAATGATCGAGTCGTGAGGTGGAAACTTGCTAATCGATTGGTTCTTGCGCACATAAGTGAATTCTGGTCCTCGGTTGGTATCCCAACAAACCTTCACTAACTGGCGACAGCGTTGCTTCGTCCGCTTGACCTCTCGGTTGAGGGTCATTACGGTTCTAAAACGAAGGCGAGGATCTCGTTAATTTTAATCTCGTCGGGTCGGACTTATGAGAGTCCTAATGGAAAGGTACGGTTTCAAGATCGAGACGCGAAGGGTAAAATGTACGTTACTTAGTTCGTGGAGTAGGTCTAGTCTGCGAGATACAGGACCGATTCTGGTAAGAATCTCGGAGGTCCTGACTATCTTGGATTTAGCTTTCCGCGCGATACGAAGCCTATTAAGCCATTCCCAGAGTGAGTTTTCCTACAGAACTTGGTCTCTCACTTGGAGTCTCCAAGGTTTCTTTTTCTTGTTTAACTTCGCAGTCAAGGGCCACCCCTTGCTGGGTCAAAGTCGAAAGAATTTTTGTAATTTGCGAGGAGTTCTGAATGAACTATGACAATAGGTCTGTAAGACCTAGAATTTGGCGAATGTCTGTCGACGGCTCTGGTGTCGACAAATTCTCAACGGTTTTGATAAATTGACAGAGTACTCAAGAATTTCCACATCACTAATAGTGTATCTTAGGAAATTTTAACTCTTCAATTCCAAAACTTGTGTTCAGAGAACTTTACGAAAAGTATTTCCGAGGGTAATGTTTCTGCGGGCTCCTTCTTACTATGAGGGTAGATAAGTAAGTCGTTACATGGAGAATGACGAACTGGTCCAAGTAAGAAAGATGGACTCTATTCATTAAACTCATGAATGCTTCGGGCACATTGGTCCCATCCGAGGGGTATCACTACGGACTTGAAGTGTCCGCATCGAGTTCAGAAGGTAGTCTTTCGGACATCCTTCCCTAACACTCAAACTGGTGATATTCGGATCTCAGGTCCATTTCAGAAATTCATCCTTTCCTTGCGTTTTCTCAACCAATTCATCTATGCGGGGCAGAGACAACGATTTCTAATGGAAATCTTGACGGAGTCCTCGATATCTGCGGAACATATGATGCAATCCGTTTACTTCTGGAAGAATAAGACCGGAGCTCTCAAGGGTGAGAAGCTTGGTCTTCCAATTCTATTGCTGAGTTGTTCGCTAAGTTGTCCGGACTGTTATTGTATCTCTGTAGGTGTTTAGACTGTAGGGCGATCTGTTTACAGGAGTCATACTGGATTCTAAGTTTGCTCACATGACAATGCTATACTCGTAGTCTTGGGCAGTTCTCCGTCCTGAAGTTCATATTTAGGATTCATACCTGGTTTCACAATCACAATCTCGCGTATACGAGTCGTATATAATTAAGATTGAAAAGGTAGTCGAATAACTGATTCTTCTTTAAGCTCACATCCCATCAGGGAAAAAGATGTTAAAGTGGAATCATCAATTCTAAACCTGTAGAACCTTGATTATATATTACCCTTATGTGTACATTCCTCAGTGATAGATCAACCGTATGAATCCTTGGATTGAACGTGACGTACTACACGAGTGGTACTTCATGGATTTCTTCGGAAAGGAAAAGGACTATGAGGTACTCCATGCATGAGTACTTTGGTGTTCTGATATGACGGCTTCGCTGGAAAAGCGATTTCGAAGAAAGAGATGTACGTATGAAGCTGTTTTCGTGAGGATCAAATTGAATCGAGTCGTATGATAATGTAGGAATCATAAGGAAACTTAAATACATTAGATTTGAACATAAGGCGTTACAGACAAAACCAACCGTGCAACCATCAACAGAGTTATAGTACTTTAGATTTACTACAAGACTATTGCTGCGAATAAGGTATACTACAAAAGACAAGTATACGCAGCACGAGCATCCCTATACCGACAGGATCTCGCAAAAAGGTAAGACTCTAGTTGCACTAGTTCTGGATGTTTCATAAGTCTGCGCCAGAGTTCTATGTTATAGGGCAATCCTTCTTGAAGTGCCCTATCTCACCGCATTGGTGAGATGACTGGCTAGTACTAGCATTGGTGGCGGGAGTGCGGTGTTTAGCCAGTGTTATGTGGACACGAGTGCCTTCCTCATTACTCCACCTTGGAAATTGCTTCTTAAAGCGTTCTGAAGGAGTTGCCACTTGTGGCTGTGGCATGGCAAGTCTTTGGGATCTCTTGCGCTCCTGTTGGGCTTGACGATATCGTCTCTTCCTTTCGGTCTTACGGCTTCGCAAGTCCATGACTGTTGCCATTTGTTGGTTTCCCGATTTGTTACTACCATCGGAACTCTCGACTCCTTCGTCAGTCTTGCTTGTGTTGCTTGAGTTGGGGTGTGTAAGGAAAGTTGTCACAGCAGCTGCTACTGCAGCTTGTAATGTAGCGGCGTCGATATGGAGGATAGGGGTTTCGTTGCTCGACTGATTGTTTCCGGATGACGACATGATTCTGTAATACGAAAGATAAGGTTTTTGTGAGCGATTCTGGTTGACTCTAGATGTACTTCGATTGTTCAAGTAAAGAGTAGAAGTATGTTCTCGTGAGTTTGACCTACATCCATATGATGCAGTCCTAATACGGATAGGAAGTATGTTCGTGAAATGGTCTCAAGACGTTTGTCGTTCAAGCCAAGGTATCGTTGGTTGGTGAATAACATGATCCAACCACTAAAAGAGACATGGAAATGTCTCCGGAGTTAAATTACTATAGTCCAATGAATTGACTAAAGCATGTTTCAGATAGACTCGAATGAAAGTATGACAAGAGTACTTGAATAAAGAATGACACAGAAGTTAGCCGACTGTCAATATCTTTGATATTCATGACGTACAAGTTCGGGAAAATGACCTTGTAAAAAGGTCTTACATCATATCCAGCGAAGATAGTCCTTGACAGCATAAAGACCTAACCAAAAGTACTTACGATACAAGATAATTTCATAGAAAATGCCACATCGGGCATAGACAGAAAAACGATTCCTTTTAACAAGGAAAATAAAGTAAAACATCTACTACTGGCGACGGTCATCCCTCTGGTGAACTCTCAGTTCAACCAGTTGACGTTCCACATCAAGTAGGTGTCTTTCGTACACCCTCTAGCGTATGCGGAGTTCTATGACTTCGGCTTGTGATTCATCCAGTGCTTGCAGTAGGGTTTCATGGTTTCTCTCAGATCTCTCACGAGCATCTTCTAGACGAATGGTGCAGAGGGTATGCATTCTCGCATCGGCGACAACTTCAGTGATCTGATGTAGGGCTATCCTGCCTTGAATCTCATTTCGGGCCACTCTGCGGACCAAGATTGGCAAGATTCTGTTTACTGAGCTCCCATTGCTCAGGTCATAGAAGCTTCGGTCACCATTAAATGGCATGGGCTGATCTTGTCCTTGGCTCCATGTTTCCAAGCATTCCACCTACTCAGGCGTCGGGCCATGAAAAGCTGGACGAGGGTTAGGAAATGGAAAGGGAGCTGCCTGGGGTAGGTTCTCAACCTCGGGTTCGGAGTTAGCGCCGTCCGAAAGGTCTTCATCATGGTGATCATTCAAAGGGATAGGATGATCATTCTCTGGTTCTTCTCCAAACCAACCAGCAATGACCTCGTTCGGAAGATACTGGTTGCCGTGGGGATGGAGTCCATCCATGTTATCTACGCGAGAATTGGGGTAAGAAAATAATTATTAGACGAACTATCTAGATAATTATTTAGAAAATCTTCATTAGTTACATCGCTATTTGTGAAGTGCATACCAGTTATATGTAATCGAAACAGGATAGGCCTTCGAATAAGTGACCTTAACTCCAAATTCACACAAAATAGGGGTAAGTCAAAAAAATTCACAGATTCTAAGTCTATAACATCCTAATTACATATAGCCTTAGTGTATCCACTTAGCAACTATCAACTTAGTAATGAAGATCCCGTTTTAGTTCTCAAGTATAAAGTACTTATAGTAACACCAAATACTCCTATAGTATTTTAAGTTTAATGTTATGTTCTACTGTTCTCCTTGTGGTATTGTTGGTAAGATTTTAGACTTGTTGCAACCATACAACTACACTTAGGCACATACTAGTCAACCCTCGGATAATATAGGTGATCAGGCTATATCTTCCCAATTTTGACCATATGTCTCTAAGTCCACCTGTGTTGCCCAACAATCGTAATTCTTTTGTACTGTCCTAGTGACACTAACTTTAGTATGAATGTAGGCACGTATACTAAATTAAATATTTTACTATTTAACGTATAAACTCTTGGTCAGAGTAATTTTTAATCCCTATGTATTTATAGTTAGTATATCTTTTATGGGTTAATATACTTAATTCACTATAAACAATGCCCTAATACCAATCTGTCACACCCTAAGACCCAAGAACGGCGGAAACGTTCTGGGGCGGAGGACTTCATGTATAGTATCACAACAATGAAAAGTAGTAAACAAGAAACAACATCATCCATTGCATTAATAATATAATTTTAATACAAGTGTGTTCTGTCAAATTATAATAGACACTAAGTAAAATCAAAATGAAAGATGAGTCTTGAACGAGCTCCATCTTCTCTAAACCTTGCATCGGTACCTGTTTATCGTTGACCTGAGGATACAAGTTATTTTGAAAGCGAGTATCAGCTTTAAAGCTGGTGAGATCATAAGTATTTTAGTGTCTTAATTTGTATGTAAGTATTTGTATGTATATGAACTGTAAGTGTTGAAAATGTATATGAACTGTAAGTATTGAAAATGTATATGAACTGTAAGTATGAAAATGTTTTGAATTATCCTAGGAAGCCCTATGGTCCCTACTAATCGTATCCTTCTACCAAGTCATCTAGTGTCTGTGTGTGTATCTCTTGTAAGAGTGTGTATTTTCCCAAATCTGACTATCATTAACCAAATATATAGTTTGTACATTACCGTGCGTCGTGTGAATGTTCATGAAGTGAATGTAATGGGAAAATGAAATAGTACTATGGTGTAGTGTCGAACTACAACCATACTAATTACCTTAAGTCTAGGGTAATTCTTATAAGTACTGTAGTATTTGTAATAAGTGACTACTTCTGTACTCCTATTACCTTATTTAAGGGATAAGGCATAATGTGATGGCTACATCCTAGGCTGGACGCTCCCCTGTCAATGGGATTTTGGGACCTTTACACGACCCCTGCCTGTATGCAAGCCGTGAACATCCACATTACTATGATCATGTATACCCGATATAACTATCACAATGCGTTGTGATTCATCGGTATATAGTTAGATCCTGAACTTGTTCTATGCTGTAGCACCTGGTGATGTCTGTCCTATCAACGTATATGTAACCGCACTCATGTAAACGTATATATGTAAACGTAATCATGTAAGCGTAATCATGTAAACATATCTATGTAATAATATAGTAATGTACTGTAATTTTCTGCGTGTGCTAGCTGTAACGTGTGTTCTCTCTCTATCTAGCATGTATAGTAATGTACTGTAATGTTCTGTGTGTGCTAGCTGTAACGTGTGTTCTCTCTCTATCTAGCATGTATAGTAATGTATTGTGATGTTCTGCGTGTGCTAGCTGTAATGTGTGTTCTCTCTCTATCTAGCATGTATAGGAATGTACTGTGTGTACTAGCTGTAATGTATGTCCTCTCTATCTAGCAAGTATTGACTCATGAATGAACCGACTCATTGTATGATATCGCGTTCTAGTAATAGTTCTAGTATCTTCCTAAATTACCCATATGGTAGCTTACTAGTAATGAAACTGGTACGTATTAACATGGATGTATACCCTTGCTACCCAAGGGTATTGAATGAACTGGAAGAACCTTTATGACTATATATGTACACAGGATATATAACTAATATTTAAACAACCTTCGGACGGGTACCCGATATCCCACCAGACCACATCTCAAGCGCGAAAAGGAAATAGGGTGGATAGCCTTCCTAAGTCTTTTAAACATTTCTTATACAACTATACATATATAGGCATGCAATTGATAATATAAAAGCATAAAATAAGTTTTGTAAAACCTTTGAACATAATTATTATCTAAGAAAAGATCGACTTGATCTATAAAACGGTTTGAAGGCATGGTTTTGATAAAGCAGTTAAGTATAAAGAAACATTTGTTTGAAACACAATTGTAAATGAGTTTGAAATGAAACATACAGAGTAAAATGTACAGTTTAATAAGGAGTTTTAAACATTTAAAATGTTTATGAAAATCATTTGAAGGAAACTGTTTGGTAAAACGGCAAATGAGTAGTAAATCATTTGAATGTTGGTTATTAATCACATGTGATTGATATAATAAGTAGCATGATTCTACTTGTATCCCTGTGACATCCCCAAAATCACGGCCATAAAAGACCGGTTTGTTTATGCTTTGTTTAAAAATCAGAGTAACGTTTTAAATAAAAGTGTTGCGGAATTTGTCCCAAAACAAAATATGATAAAGATTTATCAAAAGCATTTCCATAGAAATGTATTTCATTAAAAGACTTGGGATGTCATGTTCGTACAGATCAAAAACATAAACAGTACAATATAAGCCTTACTACATTATTTCATATCTACAGGCCTATATCCGTAATCCCTCGTCCAAACATCATATCTATGCTCAAGCGCCACTACCTGTAATACAAGAAACTGAGTGGGTCAGGCTTGGGAGCCTGGTGAGCACATAGGGTTTTCAACCCACAATAAATAAGTTTATTAATTTCATCAATCAACAATAACCCGATTACCCGTTCCCGTTATCCTCACTTTACGTCCCTAAACACCTATCATAAGGGACCTAGTCTAAGGATCATCATCGGGACGGACACTACTGCTAAGGGGATTCCTTAACAATAAATGTCCTAAAGGCAACCATGTGGGAGATGGAGTACACCGATGAACACATCGTTCACAAACACCTACAGGTTGCGAGCCTGCTAGTGTTCCACTGGACTGTCTAGAAGAGTCCGTGGTCGTCATCTATACTCCGCTAGATGACAGAATCAACAACATCAACATCGAGGCCTCTCATCATTTTATCACACATCACCTATTACATCTACCCATGTTTCACCCGGACATTTTTGTAGATATAAAATACATATATAGTTTAAATCATTGAAAACATGTATAACAATGTTCATCCAGCATAGATAGCAAGTATTCAGATAATATGCACACCTAGCACGTAATTTATATAAAATACTTCATATCTATGTGTAAGCTGAAAGTAACTATGCACTCACCTGAAAGGTGGTGACTCAGCACTCGGACAGCGCTTCGATACTCTCAAAACGATTTTCCTTCGATAAAACCTAGTATCGATACCACTAGGGTTTAGTCTAACGATAACCGCGACAAATTAATTGTCTGGCTATTATTATTATTATTATTATATAAGCGTTAATAACACTCAATATAACTCATAATAATAGCCCAAATAATTATTTTAAGTACCTAATAACATTCCTATAATTATTTGAAAGCTATATTAAAAATTGCGTAAGCGTAGCACACTTACAGCGAATTTTATCGAAAACCGGAACTTAATTGGAGCAGTGTTTCGAAACCAAAAAACTCCTTTTTCTCGGGACTCCGGGAGCCTCGGGGCTTCCCTAGGGTGCTAGGGGGTTTTTCTAGGGTTTAGGGGGTGGGGGTTTGGGGTTGTAGAGAGAGAAAGAAGTTAGAGAGAGAAGTGATTTTGGTGTGAAAAAGTCGGAACTCTCGGCCCCCTTTTATAGCCTGCGAGGCCTCGGTACGTTGGGCGTAATGGCTCGGATAAGGGCGCCACCTCGGACCAGCTGTCTTGCACTCCGGAAGAGATAAGGGCGAGGGTACGCGGGGCGTACTGACTTCGGACGCGGGGCGTAAGCGAGGACCATGAGTTGGCCATCCGAAGCGAGCCGCGATCAGCAAGCGACGGTCAGGATTAAGCCACGTCATCAGTCCATGCATCAGCTTCGCAATTTCACTTTCTAACTTTAAAAATTCGTAACTTTCGCATATGAGCTCCGTTTTCGACGTTCTTTATATCCACGCGAAGGTAGGAACGTACTCTACAACTTTCGTTTAGACTTCGTCGGCCAATTTTGACTCGATTTTAAATTTTATATTATTAACAGGCCGGGACAGGATTGGTCCGTTAAATCCTCATAACTTCTTCATCCGACGTCCGTTTTTGCCCATCTTTTTCTCGTTACGCTACTCTCAACGAGATCTTCGATTCTCGTTTAGGTCGTGTCGGCTAAAAATCACTCGATCTAATATTCGAATTTCGGGCTGTACACCGCTATTCCGAAACTTCGAAAAATGATAACTTCTTCATACGAAGTCAGATTTGGGCGTTCTTTTTATCGATGTTCTTAGTTTAACATATTCTACGACTTTCGTTTAGATCGCTAAGGATATATCTCGCTCTATCATAAATTCACTATTTACGCTTTCCGGTATCGTGTCGGTTCTGTCGCGAAACGTCGACGGGTCATAACTTCTTCGTTATAACTCGGATTTTGGCGTTCCTTATATCCCCGGAATCCTTGTTTCGACCACTACAACTTTATATAAAGATATAAGGATTATCTCACACTTTGATTTTGTCGCTTATTTTTATTCTTTATTAATTATACATTTATAATTAAATAATAAACACATAAACACACATAATTCACATAGTACTCAAATATTTCATCTTTATTACTTCAAAAAGAGTTACAATAGTTGAACTAGACTATTACATTGACAAAAATGCTTAGCCCTGAAACCCGGGCGTTACAATCCCCCCATAAAGCATTTAAAAACATTTAAAGCATTGATTAAGGGGTATGAACTCACCTGTAGCAAGTGGATCGGAAGGAAGTGTCGGATAAGTGCTTGGTGTCAAGTGAAGACTTAGACACGCACAAAGATCCTAAATACATATGAGGACATATGTATGTAAACAATTAGTGTTTAAATAACTAATAAACAAGTCAAGACACTCTAGGACATGACAAACACTTTGTATAAGTGTTATAAGTGTTAAGGAGTGCATATAAGTGTTGTAGGGAAAGGCTAGTGTGTTTGGGGTTCAAGGAACACTCCTAAAATGAGTTTACTCCCTAAAGACCAACACCCCTTTAGTTTACGGTCGTAAACTCCTAACCTTTTGACCATTTGTTGTTTTGAAGTCTTCTAAGCTATTCCAAGCATTCCTACTTCATGATTTAGCCTTAGGAAGTGTTGTGTGGCATCAAAACAGTCCTAAATGGAGTTTACGGTCTAAGGACCATTTCTCCATGAGTTTACTACCTTAAACTCATGAGTTTACTACCTTAAACTCATGAGTTTACTACCTTAAACCCATAAGTTTGGTATTTGGGGGTTTTCAAGTCCTTAGCTCAATCATGGCAATAGTCTAGGTTAGATTTAGACATAAGGAATAACCATGAGACTTTTATGGGACTTTTACACACCTTTTGGGGTGTTTACGGTTTTGGGAGATCCCCAAACCGTAAACACATAAAAATGTAAGGTTTTGGTGCTTTTTGTATGATAAACTCATCAAGGATGAATCTAGACAAGTCCCTAAGGCATGGTGAAGCATCTAGGCACCCTAAGGCACCACTTTGCACTTAATCTTGGTGTTTACGGTTTTGGGACCTCCCAAAACCGTGAACACCTTTATCTTGGTGTTCTTGGGACTTTTCTTTGATGCTAATATGTAATACAAGCTTAATAAGACTCAAGGATGGAAGTACTTACTATAAGGAAGCTTGAATTGAGCTAAAAGTCCAAGAACACTTAGTGTGTGTTCTTGGTGTTTTTGGAAAACTAATCAAAACACAAAAATGGATGGATTAAAGGATGTACAATCACTAGATTAAGTGATATACTAACTTGAAAGGGCTAGAAACACTTACTAGATTGGAGATCTTGAATTAATTCTAGGATGATACTTGAGAGGATTTTTGGAGTTTACTCTTTTGGTAATTGGCGAGTAAACATAAAATGACTAGTTAGGGGAGTAAACTCATGCTTATGCATGAGTTCACGATTTTTGGATGTTTTTTCGACCCAAACATAAAAGTTTGGTCGTGAGCTTCTAAGACACGAGGTGTTTGCGGTTTTTAAATTTCAAAACCCGAGACGACACTTTCTTTAACCCGTTCGTTTAAAGAATAATATTAAAATAATCAAACGAACTTTAAATTTGCTAAAAATAAGTACTAATGTAATTGACCTATAAATCGAAGTGATTGACCTTTAGGGTTTGACCGAATGAAAATTTTGAGTTGTCACAATATCTTCTTATTAGTTTTTTATAAATTTCAAATCACAACTAAATTATTTGTTTTTGCTTCTTGTGTAAAGTTGGGTAATACTATAATTATATGTTGTTTTAAAATGTTTCAGTTTTTGAAAACCGAATTATAAAAACCGATCCAACCGAATTATAATTGGATCGGATCGGATCAGATTTGAATTTAGTTTGGACAATTCGGATCTATGTTTTGAAAACCGAAATCAATTTGGATTTACTTGATTGAATCGGATCAAACCGATCCATCCAAACAAACAACCCTAATTGAAGATTATAAAATATTTGAGTCTAAATATTTTTAGATCATAACAAATAAAGGATGATAAAAAGTTGAATCAAATTTTTTTTTTGAATCGTCGTATTTTGGATCATATTATGTTCAACATATATATTTTTTTAAAATTAATATTTCTTAAAATTAGAAATAAATTCTTCAAAAACTTATTTTTGGAAAATTCTTTTTACAAAGTTACTAGTATATTAAATAGAAGTATCCCTTAAATTTTTATGATTTTTAGAGAATTTTTTTTTCTAGTAGTATCCCTTAAATTTTTATAATTTTTATGTATGTCTAGGAGGGGTTTTTTATTTTTATTTTATGGAAACAAATGAGTTCTTCACTGCATGCAAGGTATATTTTATAATTTTCTGAATTATATATATATATATATATATATATATATATATATATATATATATATATATATATATATATATATATATATAATTTTTTATATTTGTTATCTACACATTTTGGACACTTTTTGTAAGAGGGTTTGTGAATGCCCTTTAGTTGATGGTGTACAATTTAAAGAAGATGGTTATACCTACTATAACTCCATGTTGAAAAAGACACCTTCAAGAGATGCCGAAGGAAGTCCAAGAAGAGTTGGAGTATGTTTGTAACCAATATGAAGACATATTAGTTGTTCTTTCAAATTAAATAAACTCAAAGTCAAAATAATTAAAAGATATGGAAGTACATATTATAAACATGTCAGATGAGCCTATACATCAAAAAACATCAAAAAAGCAGTAATGTAACTAAGGCTGGAGGGAGTGGTGTCACCGAAACCGCATTCTCTCCCCCATCACATAAGCGTCATGTTATTTTTTACCATACAAGTGTGGTCTCTTGCCACACCAAGGGAGTGGTGCCATACTTTTATTTTCTTTTTTCTTTTTTGTTTTTTTTAACTATTTTAATTATAAAAACTTCTTTTTTAAATAAAAAATATAATTTTAAAAAGATAATATTTCATTAATTAAAAATACAAATACCATACATTAATTAAAAAAACCTAAAAAATTAGAAAAGCAAAGTAGAAACATAAAACCTACAACTTAAAACACACACACACACACACACCAAACGATTAAAAACTTGAAAAAAAAAATAGAAATTAGCCACGATTCATATAGCGTTTTCTCACTTCCTCCTTCATTGCCAAAGCCACTTCAAGCTCTACACTGGTCATATTCGACGTGTCCGTCGATAGTATTCGCATGTCGCTCTCCTTTTGTTTCCGAAACTCTCTTTCAGAAGCAAGTTGCAAAATCTTGTCCATTATGTTTTTTATACCGCCGTAATGGTAATACGGAGGTCAGAAAATCGGTTGATCAAATGTAGGTATTGGGGTGTTGGTATTTTCTGACTGGTGTTTTTTTTTGCTAGGCCTTTTGGAATAAGACATTTTTCAAAAAAAAATTAGATGAAAAGATTGTGTTAATATTTGTGTAAAGGCGGTGTGAATGTGGTGTAAATGGTTAAAATGGAGTAATGGTTTAAAAAAATACACGCATCTTGACCGTTCAACGGTCAAACATGGAAGAAAGCACCCAGCCAATCAGATTACGCAGTCTTTTATAGCCGCACTACGGTTTTGGCCGCACGAAACCGCACCTTGGGGGCGGTGTTCGCGGTCCACGTGGCTGCATCGCGGTTCCAAACCACACCCCACACCGTATAACCTAAGATTGAGAATAGTGAAAATGAAAGAAAGAATGTCGAAAACAAGATTCTTGGTTATGCATCATACTATCCAAAACAATTATAATGTTTTGTGATTAAATTACAAATTTGGTTCTGCTTTGGTTTATTTTAAAAATCTTAGTCCAAAAAGAAATATATATTTTTTTAACATTTATGCCATTATTTTATTGTTTTATAAAGCTTTTGATCCCTCATAACATGAGTAACTTATATGATGAGAACAAACCTTTCAAAGTACAATGCCCTAATTGGAAAAAATGTAAAAGTACAATCCTGGTAATCCGACGCTCATAGTTACTAATAAAAAATAATGCAGATTATAAGATCACGCATTTATTTAAATAAATGGTTATAATTTTATATAACTAAAAGAATATCTCTTAATTAATAATTTATTTAAAAATTTGATTAATAATTTTGAGTTTTTACTATGAAAGTTTAATTAATTTTGTAACTGTTGTTCCCACAGGTTATAAACTAGTTTGTAATACTCATAATACCCTTCCTATTTTCTAACAAATCCCTATGAATAAGTTCTTTATGAAATTCGTTATCATCAATCTGCTATTGATTTCTAAGAGAAACTGAAACAATTATTGTACATTGTTATATCTCTTAATTCTTCATTTCTCAGTGGTTAGTTTCCCAAATGATTATTGTTACAAATGTTACGACTTTTTGAGGCCTTTAATCTTCGAAAACTCCATAAGGATCTCCCCTCTAAAATTGTTATTGAATAGTTGAACTATTTGCAATTGGCTTAACATTCCTATTTCATTTAGGATGAACTAAGAACTTACAATTCCAACCTCAGGCAGAATCTTTCCCATAAATCCTTTAACAAAAAGATAAGGAGTGGTCAATGAAGTAAGATGACAAAGAAAAGAAGGAACATGACCACTTAACCACATCTAACAACAACAAGCTAGTTTCAACTACTATAGTTTCCCAATTCATGAGGAAGAACACCATGAAATTGGTCAAAACTTGAAAGAAAGATCCAAATATACCAAATCCTTACAGTTACCGTCGTTAAAACGAATGTTTCCTTCTAGACTGTTATTATGAACATCAAAAGTAGTAAGGTTGGCAAGATCATTTATAGTAATACCAGCCATCTGATTGTTACCAATGGATGAAGGAATGGAACTAGAGATTCCATTGTTGTTTAATTCCAAATCTAATAGGGTGCTTAGGCTACCTATGTTACCTATTTAGACCACTAAGGGCATCCACAATAGGAGTTCAACGAGGGTTGAATAGAATATACTTAAATATAATATTGAAGAGAGAAAGTGGAGTTGCATGCTCATTGAACGCATCATAAGATTTTATAGTGTAAAATTGTGAGGGTTTTAAGAAATTATGAGTTTCTATCCTAGTTGGCACTCCATTTGACTCTTAAATTTAAGATAAAGTGTTATCGGTTGCAAAATGAAAATTGGGGTAAATATCTATAAAGAGAATCCCCGCAAAGACCCAAAGACTTTTAACTTTTGTAGATTCCATAGACTTTCTTGAGGTGGTTTAAGGATATATCTAGTTCTTGAAGACAACGCTTTTGGGTATTAGGGGGTTTTCATATTTTTCTTATAGAGGAAGGGGTATTATGGTATTCTATATTTCTTTATAATTATAATGTTAAAAAGATAAAATTTAGGCAAATCTAATATTTTAAATTTTAAATCTACCCTAATAAATAAGAATGATTTTGCCACATGTCATTCTCTCATTCAATTGACCACTTGTCATTTTGTCATTATTTTGAGATATATTTATTTTTCACTTGTCATTTACTTCATTTTTTATTTCCAATATATCATTAATATAACTTCCATAAATTAAACCTACCATAATGACTATTAATTTTAAATTTTAATTTCAATTTCAAATAAATTTACAGTTTAAACCTTTGTGTTTAGCATTTTGTTATAATTACCCGTTAGGATACAAATTTGATAACTAAACACATAATTTTAATTTATTTATTTTTTGCATGTTTTTTTCTCATAATTTTCAGTTATCTTAAATTTCAAATTCAAATAAATTTTCTATTTAATCATTTATATTAACATTTTATTTTAATCAACCTGTATAATATACTGGTCTCACACACCTAGTATTACATATAAGATTTAGCAAATAATACTTTTATGTTTATTGAAGATATATGTTCTCCCATTTATTTATCCACGGTGGTGGAACTTTGCGCCGGCGTCTGTAGAATTCGCGTTGCTGAGTGTTGCCAAACATAATCCGATAAATGACAAATCCATTTTCTTTTACCCCATCCAAGAACTAACAAAAGGCCTCGATGAACAAAGCCAAACAAAAGCATAATACTCTTGTTGATCATTTAAGTTCGTCGGGCAAAGAAGAAGGAAACACCAATTGACTTCACAGTTCACTCCTCCTCTCTTCAATTCCACTCGTAATCAGAACCAAATCATGTTCGATTCGAAATTATCTTTTCTAATTTTACTTCTTCTACTACCCCTATCATCATCATCAACGTCATCGTCATCTCCACAAGCAATAGAGTCTTTGGTCAAACGGTTGGATACCCAGAGACCATCTCCATTGTTACAAGAATCTGCTGCTAAAGCTCTTCTCAAGAGATTGCTTCCTACTCATTTGTCCAGTTTTCAGTTCAAGCTAATCTCCAAGGTTAAATTCCCCATCTTACTTCTTATTTTTCTTGTTTTCAAATTTAAGAATAATCGCAGAAATGCTTGAGGGCTTTCACCCCCACCTTGAATGTGTATCGAAGACGCAGTCACGCATACCAATCGAACACCAATAATTTTGTATTTGTAGTAGAATCACACATTTTGTAAATTAACATAGTAATCAATCTAACACCAATGATTTGAATTCATCTGAACTGTTAGGATGCTTGTGGTGGATACAGCTGCTTTTGGATAACGAATTATCAGAATTCAAGCAACAAATCTCCAGAAATAATGTATGTATATGTATATTCAACTTATAGCTCCCCTTCTCCCATATGAAATCTAAAACCTTCCGGATTAGATTAACCATCAAAATTGTACTTTTCAATCGGAAAAGATTCAAAACAATTATTCTCACTCTTGATTTCCATCATCAGGATTCAAGGGACAACAGCAGTTGAAATTGCATCTGGGCTCCATTGGTACTTAAAGTATTTGTGTGGTGCTCATGTGTCATGGGACAAGACAGGTGGCATTCAAATAGCTTCTATCCCTCCTCCTGGATCTTTGCCACCTGTTAAAGAACATGGGATTATGATTCAGCGTCCTGTTCCATGGAACTATTACCAAAACGTAGTCACTTCTAGCTGTAAGTATTCTATAAAAATGTCCCAATTTCATCATTTAGCTTATGCCACTGTATTCAAAAGATGATAAAAATGATTTCATATTCTAATCAACATTCAACAGATTCCTATGTTTGGTGGGATTGGGAAAGATGGGAGAAAGAAATTGATTGGATGGCACTTCAAGGAATTAATCTGCCTCTTGCATTTACAGGGCAAGAATCCATTTGGCAGAAAGTTTTTATGGTGAACTAAATTCAAACTCTCTTTTCTTTGCATAGATTACACATTTTGAATTAATAATTTATAAAATTATTTCTGTTTCATCACAGGATTTTAATATTAGTGCACAAGATTTAAACAATTTCTTTGGTGGACCTGCTTTTCTTGCATGGGCACGAATGGGAAACTTGCATGCGTGAGTCTATTTATTCATCAATCTTTATTAAATCATTTACACTGTATAATATATAACCTTAATATTAACAATTTAACTTATAAAGTATATATCATTACTATTACATTAACATGATCAAATCTTTCTTAATTTATCCCTTTATAACAAATGTATCAGATGGGGTGGCCCATTATCTCAAAACTGGCTTGATCAACAGCTGGTGTTACAAAAACAAATATTATCTCGGATGATTGAGTTAGGCATGACGCCAGGTCATCATTTTATAATATCAAAATCATTCATATTTAACTTTTAACGATTGTGTTTATCCATTTACATATTTTTTTATATTTTTGCTTTATAGTGCTTCCTTCATTTTCTGGAAATGTTCCTGAGGCCTTAAGAGAGATATTCCCATCTGCAAATATCACTAGGCTTGGAGATTGGTATGTTATCTGTTATCTTTAACGTGCACTTTTTATTTATTTATTAAGTGATACATTTATTAATATGTTGTATGCTTAATGTTTTTATAGGAACACTGTTGATAAAAATCCTAGGTGGTGTTGTACTTACCTTCTAGATCCTTCTGATCCTTTATTTATACAAATTGGAGAGGCGTTCATAAAAAAACAAATCAAAGGTGATCCATGTCTTTCAATTTCCATATCCTAAAAGTCTTCACTTTAATTTTTCTTTCTTTTTGTAGAATATGGCGATGTGACAGATATCTATAACTGGTAAAGCTTCTATAATCTTTATTCAATTATAATACCAAAATGTTATATCTTTAATGATTATGCTATTGTAAACAGTGATACATTCAATGAGAATTCACCTCCAACAAGTGATCCAGCATATATATCATCTCTTGGATCTGCTGTTTATGAAGCAATGTCAAAAGCAGACAAGAATGCTGTATGGCTTATGCAGGGTTGGCTCTTCTATTCAGATTCATCATTCTGGAAACCACCACAAATGAAAGTATGCTTCCTCAAAAGAATTCTTGAAAGAATTTATGACTCTGATTCATGATTTTTTATATATAAACAAAAAAATTTGTGTAACAGGCGCTCTTGCATTCGGTTCCATTTGGGAAAATGATAGTTCTTGATCTTTTTGCGGAAGTAAAACCCATATGGGAATCATCCTCTCAATTCTATGGCACCCCTTATGTCTGGTAAAATTTGATCATTTTACACAATTGCCCCTGGAAGTTTTTTGTAATTTACTCGAAAAAATTAATTGCTATTTAACATAAATCAGGTGTATGTTACATAACTTTGGAGGGAACATTGAGATGTATGGTGTATTGGATACACTTGCATCGGGTCCTATTGTTGCACGTGTCAGTGAAAATTCAACTATGGTATGGTTTAATAAAGTAATAACATGATTAAAATCTAGATAAATTACAATAGTTGAAAGAAATACATTGTTATTTTTTGAAGGTTGGTGTGGGGATGTGTATGGAAGGAATAGAACACAATCCTGTTGTCTATGAGTTGATGCCTGAAATGGCATTTCGAAAGAATAAAGTTCATGTGGAGGTGATTAGATATTAAAATATCTTTTTCCATAAAAGTTTTACAGATATGAAAGTTTGAAAATTTAAACTATATTTAATACAGGAATGGTTGAAAGTCTATTCTCGTAGACGTTATGGCAAAACAGTAAAACAAGCTGCAGAAGCATGGGAAATTCTTCATCAATCAATTTATAACTGTAGTGATGGAATTGCTGTACGTGTTTATAAAAATATTGGCTTCTGTCTACTGTCAACTGTCTATTGTTTACTATCACCTGTCTACTGTCTGCTGTCTACTGTCTGTTGTCTACCGGTTTAACTTTGTTTATCTTTCTTATTAGGATCACAACACAGATTACATCGTAAAATTTCCCGATTGGGACCCATCTTTAGACAACTACTTAAGTTTCTCCAAACAAAGCCTCATCACAAAACATATCAACCGAAGACATGTTTTAAGTGAAGTTAAGTCTACATTGCCTCAACCACATTTATGGTACTCAATTCATGATTCCATTAATGCATTGAAGCTATTCATTGAAGCTGGGAAGGATCTTTCTGGAAGCCTCACTTACAGGTATTTTCAAGAACACTTTTTTTTTTCAAAGAGTTAAAATAAAATTTGAAACTTTACAGGTATGATTTGGTTGATCTAACGCGACAAGTGTTGTCGAAGTTTGCGAATAAAGTCTATATAGATGCAATCACTGCTTTTCAACATAAGGATGCGAAAGCTTTGAAGTTTCATAGCCAAAAGTTTGAGGAATTGATCATCGACATTGATGAACTTCTTGCTGCAGATGATAACTTTCTTCTTGGAACTTGGCTTGAGAGTGCAAAAAACTTAGCTTTAAACTCTCACGAAAAACAACAGGTGTAATGAAACATGTTTAAACATTTATTAAAATGAATCAATGTATAACTTTTGATTTTTGTTGTTTTAGTATGAGTGGAATGCAAGAACACAAGTCACAATGTGGTATGATACAACAAGAACGAATCAAAGCCAGCTTCATGATTATGGTAACAACTTAAACTCATTCGAAAACTTTTTGTTTTTTATGGGGGTTAATATTGTCTTTTTGGGTTTTTATGAATAGCAAACAAGTTTTGGAGTGGATTATTGGTTGATTACTATCTGCCACGAGCTTCAATGTATTTTAAACATTTGTATGAAAGCTTGAGAGAAAACAAAAAGTTTGAGGTGGTTGAATGGAGAAAAGAATGGATTTCATACTCAAATAAATGGCAACAAGGTACAAAGGTTTACCCTGTGAAAGCTGAAGGGGATGCCCTAGAGATTTCAAAGTTGCTTTTTAAGAAATATTTGGAGTAAAGTTTATATTATTCTTCATTAATGAAAAACTGGAGACAAGTAGCTGGAAACTTATTGTTCAGCTAGTTGAAGAAAAAAGTGAGAGGGGTGAGTAAGTAATTGTTTCAAAGTATGTAGGTGGTTTTTGGCGGGTTTGGAAATGAGTGGCGGTTTGTGAAAATTTATCAAATTATCTCCAAGGGCAGGCTACATGAAAAGCTTGTATTTTGTTTGTATATTTGTTGTTAAAAGTCGTCTGAAATAAGTCTCTGGTTGAGCATTGGTTTTGGTTAGAAATACCGATTTGCATTCAAAAATAAAATATTTTAGATGTTAAAGATTTTAAAATGATCTCGATTGTAGAAAAAAAAAAAAAAACTGGCAAATTTATTCATTTGGTAAGCTTTATGTTTTATAGAGAATAACATTTAACATCTTTGGTTTAAATATTTATAGCATTTATCATAAAGAAATGTTTTATATTAATAGATGCGAACATAAAAACCGGTTCAAACACGTCTCAACTTTTGGACTTATACTTGACCGGTTTAGGATTGATTAGTGTAGGTCCGGCCTAAACCTGCTGTGGTCTCGGATCGGTCCCTATGGGTAACTATAGTTTGTTGTAGGGCAGTGTTATTCATGCCCCTTATTTTTTTTTCATACCTCTGCAATAATTATTTATTGACAAATTTATATTCTATAAGAGCATATGGTATGGACAACTTAAAGTGGTGTTATAACAAGAAGCAACAAGAATTGAAGGTGGTGTTCATGATGTTATAACACCTGTTAAGAGGAGAGAGATAGAGAGAGAGAGAATTTGTGCAGCCAATAGAAGATCATGTTTCATCTAGTCATGACCACAACAAGAAGCAATACAACTAGATACAATAAGAAGGGGAGGGGGGGGGGGGTTGACTAGGTTATGAGGTGTCACATCAATAATAATAACATTTATAAATATTTATTATTCATATATTAGAAAAACTACTAATTATAAATATGTTGGTAAAAATATATCATCATAACCTAATTATTAAAACTAATATTAATTGGTAAAAAGTATGTATCATAATCTAACTATTAGAAAATAATCATTAGGATGTAGTGATAAATATAAAGGGAATATGGATAAATGATGTCTTTGTTGTATTCCTAACATAATTCATTATACCAATTGAATACATCTCACCATCATAATTGTAATTCAATAAATAATTCATTAAAGAGCATAAATCGACGAAATGAAATCTTTTCAGTATATAGAACACTAAAATAAATGATAATATAATGTGTTAGGTCATAGAATAGCAACACATAATTTTAGTTTGTCCTATATTGGTTACCAATATTTTTCCAATGAGCTATGTCATTGTACCTACAAAGAAGTTAAATGGTATATAATAAGTAACATACTTTTTGTTTTGTCATGTGTTACAAATAGTAAGAATCTAAGAGTTACAGTAAGAAGTTCAAAATAAAAAATAATATGAGTTCAAATATATATATATATATATATATATATATATATATATATATATATATATATATATATATATAACCTTAGAATATGATGATGTAAAAACCAAGTCATGCTGATCCCATCAGCGCCAACATGAAGACTTATCTACGAAACCGTGTTAGCGTGATAATGTAATATTTTGTAGATATATGCATAGTTAGTTAGCATATCCGATTTCTTAGAGATATAAGATATTCTTTATATTTACATAGATTAGGTGGGATCCCTGAATTGTTGGGATTCTCACAAACTTGCTTTACTATAAAACTATGTATTCTGGGTTCGTGTCATTTGTTGATTCATGAATGTGCTCGTTCTTTTTGTGAGAACTTTCTTAGTAAAAACCTTTGTGATAAACCATTTTGTGTTTTGTTCTTTATCATGTATGTTAATCGATCTCGATTAAAGGTCCTACAATTGGTATCAAAGCATGTCACTGATATCAATTAACAATGTCCTCTTCTTCATATAATCTCTCTAAACCTACTTCTGGCCACAAGATCCCACAGTTTGATGAGAAGAATTTCACCATGTGGAAGTCAAAAGCCATGATGGTTCTTGAAACCATTAACTATTCCATGTTGGATATTATCAAGCATGGTACTCATGTTCCTATGTATAAACCCATGAAGGAAAATGTTTAGAATTATGACGAGGTTGAAAAACTTGCTCATGAATTCAATGACGAAGATAATCGTCTAGTTGCTTTTGATGTCAAAGCTCATGCTTCATAGGAAACGCTCTTCCCTATGACATCTACCATTTTTTTCAAAACTGCAAATCTGCCGAGGAGATGATGGATACGCTAATGGTAGCATATGAAGGAACTGATAAAGTTAAGGTTGTCAACAAGAACAGTCTAAATCGACAGTATGACCATTTTTTCCGGCAGAAAAATGAATCTTTTACTCAAGTTTTCAATTACTTTAATTGCTTGGTGAAAGATATGCGTCGTCTCAACATGAACAAAACTAGAAATTCCTTGGTTCTCAAGTTTCTTGACTCACTGAATGATAGCTAGGAACATGTTGATGTTTTAAAGAATAGTGAAAAGATTGCAACCATGGATATGTCTTTAATATTTGGCAATCTTCGTAATCATGAAGAAACAAAGATTTTGCGTAAGGAAATTATGCTTGACACTCATAGGGACAGATCTGTTGCACTCTATTCAAAGAAGTCGTCCCCAAACAATGATAACGACTTCTCTAATGAATCCGAAGGTAAAGCCTTGATTGTCAAACGCTAAATTAGTTGGAGTGAAAAGAAACTATCTGGTTCCAAAAGGTTTCCATCAAAGTTTAACTTGTCATCATATAAGGGCTATGACGCTGGTAGAAAGCCCATTGATGAAAAGAAGGAGGGACCAAAGTGTTTTAAGTGTAGATGCGATGATCACTTTTCTAGGGAGTGTAACTCCAAGAAGGTGGACAATAATGAAGATTATGAGTTGAAGTATAAGAATTTGTTGGCCTCTATGAAGAGGCATAACATTGATATGAAATTCTTGGTAGCAGAGGTGGAAAGTTGGGCGCATGATGAAGAATCATCCGATGAAGATAAATTTAAGAACAAGTGTTTGATGGCACACAATGATCATGCATCGGTCACTAATGAAGGAACCAACAACTCTAGTCCGTTTTAAGCTAATATAGCTAAATCCATTAAAAAAAATCAAATATGCTAGATTGGGACTCGTCTTCTTTGTATCAGGTAAATAAATTTGTCAACTATTCTCATAACAAAAAAAACGCATGATGTTTTATTACTGTTGTATTTAAATTTAAAATGTTAATAAAGAAAAGCAATCTCTTAGACTAGACATTGTAATATTGAAAAATAAATTGATAAACATTGAGAAGGTTTTTGCTCAAACAAATATCAATGTCACGAATCTATCTCTTACAAATGTTGACCTTCACACAAAAAAGGATAACACTAAATTGCATGCAAATAAGTTACAATGTATAGTGAATAATTGGGCACACTCTCATCATAAGTTAAAAAAAATAATAATAAATGCCCAGATACCTGATCAGTGTATGCAAATCCTTGGTGGAAATATAGATGAGGCTGTTAAAGTTTATAAACAAATTGAAACTGAATCGGTTTTTTCTACACTTAGTGATCTAGAAGATGATTTTAAATCTAGGTTTGTAAGTAATACACACATAAATCAAACACTCAAAGATAAACATTGCATAACAAACCCTGATGGTCTCGCTATTTGTACTACCCGTTTAATTGCTTTAGATCCTACTATTAGAAATCCCTCTTTTGATATTCCAACACTTACCACTGAAATGCATCTTAAATTTACCATATCCAATGGTTAGTTTCACACCACACATGAAATTCTCAGTGTATTCTCAAATGCACTATTAGGAACTGTGACACTGATGAACCCTTTAATTCTGATGCTGATGAATCTTTATGTACATCAACGTATCAATCTTCTGTCTTGACATCATGTCGCACTGATAAATCCTTTGTTTCTAGAGATTTTTCAAAACTTCACAAGATACATGAAAAAATTTCATCTCCCTGGAAACCTAAATTTTAGAAAAACACCAACTCATGTAATAAAAACAAAAAAGTGGTATAAGGGTTTGTTATCGATGTGGAGGTACATCTTACAAAATCACTGATTGTACTTTTGGAGAAAACACTACAAGAGCTTACAATATTCACACCATAAATGATAAGTGGATTAAAAAGAATAACTCATTAAATTGTCTTCTTACTGCTTGTTATGATATTTTTAATGCTAAATCCTTAGTGAAAAGACCCATTCAAATATGGGTCAGTATGTTCTAATTTGTTTTCTTAGAACTGCAAGGCCAAGAGCATGTGTGGCATCTTGACAGTGGATTGATACGTATTTTATATAATAGTTTTAATTACCAACTAAACTAGACCTTACTATACGAAACTAGGTAGTGTACTTAATCAACTATAACAAAGTTCATGTAAGTCGGGTATCGATCTTAGGGAACAATTATTAAAAGCTAAATTATCTACTAAAAATTACCTAAATAACAAGTAATAAAAATTGGGGTTTTTGTTCTCTAGTTTTGGAAGACTAGAAACTTAGATAAAATTACTTCACAACAATTTAACAAACAGAAAATTAATCAAAATTTGGATGAAAAGCAAGAATTGGAAGAGAATTTTGTTCAGATTTTGATTCACTAATACTCCTATGGTTGATTTCTTGGATAATACTGTGAATTGATTATTCGTTGTTTACCGATTACTAAAGTGATTAAAATTTATTATCAAAAGACTAATCCTCCAATTATCGAGTTATTTATTCATTGATCAGGTGTACAAACAAGCAAGACAATTAGGGTTAAGTTCGAGTTAAGCTAGACTTGATTAATAACTAACATTAACGGATGATAACATCAATTTAACATATGAATGATCATCATATATTAGCTTCCACATTAAATTACCCACTTTTTCTATTTAATCCTAGGTTTATGATCAAAACTATAGTCCTATAACTTTGACGATAACAAATTTATAAGATTCAAATATCCTACAACAAAATGATCATCTAATTTCAGGAATATTCAACAATAAACATCAAAAGTGGTTGTCTTTAACACAAAAGGTTCTTTATCAAGCTATCAAAAAAAAAAAAAGACAACTAGTAAATATTCAAATATCCAATCAATCAATACATAGTAGCATAGATCCTCAACATCTAAACAGAAGTTAGGGTTTTTAGCCCATAATTATTGGAATCAAATAGTTAAATTAGATGTTACCAATGAAAGACATGATGAAAATCATGGAAAACTAGGATTTAGAAGTAAACTTGCCTTTGATCTCTCCTAATTATGAACTCCAAATAAATTGAGGTTATTCTCTACCTTCTAATGCTTCTTTAGGTGCCAAAAGTTGTAAATAACTTGAAGCAAAAGTTAGGGTTAATGGCAGGACCGGACCTTATATAGATACCAAAACTGTCCCCCATGTCATGGATATAGGTCTCCACAACGTGGCGTCTATTAAAAATGTGTAAGGCCCAAGTCTGCTAACTTGATCACGAATCTTCTAGATAACATGGTGTGGCCAAACGTCCCCATGCAGTAGGCTTTAGAGTTTATGTCAAATCTGCCTTCGTTTGATCAGGTTCAGGTTTCCTCGCTTCCAGCTCCGCATTTTGCTTCCTTTTTATCCCGAGCATGTCTTTATTGCTACAAAACAAATTTATAACAAACTAAGCATCATTTGTCCTAAAATAAGCAAAACTATAGCTTAAAATATCCCGATAATGCATGAAATAAATGAATGAATATGCACCTATCAAAATACCCTAGACTTATCTTTTTCTTACCCTCAAGCAAAATTGATTTTATTAATATCACATCAAAAATTTAGCTACCAACATCGCACGAGACAATCTATTTTAAACCTCTCCATTACTCCATGACCGCAATGCGTATATTTGTGTCTAATTTTTTCTAAGAAATTCCCTAATCCTAAATACTTACGATCCTCATAAATATTTCTTAGTCAATTTGAACAATGTTCATTTTTGCCATTCTTACCTCGTATGACTTTTATTTACCCCATTTAATCTCAAAAGTTATTTCCAAATGTCAAGTGACTAAAAAAAAATATATATAGTAAAATTCCCTAGAAATATAACTATACTTTTTATTTGTTGTGTAACACCCGTAGATTCGGGCTAATCAATGTAGAGATAATAAGCGTTAAAAATAAACTTTTGATAGAATATTATTTAAAATAAATAATATTGACTAAAGTATAGTATATGTCACAAGGATTCCGTACATATAAAGAACGCTGAAATTCGTCTTATAACGAAGAAGTTATGACCCGTCGAAGTTTTGCGACAAAATCGGCACGGCTCCGTGTATCGTAAAAAGTAAATTTTTGAAAAAATACATTTTAGTCTTAGCGATCTAAATGAAAGTCGTAGTATATGTTAAACCGAAAGCGTGCATATAGAGAACGTCCAAATTTGACTTCATTTGAGGAAGTTATGAATTTTCTAAGATTTTGCATAGCAATATACAACCCAGAAATCGAATTTTAGATCGATCGATTTTTAGCCGATACAACCTAAACGAGTATCAAAGATCTCGTTAATAGGAGCTCAACAATATAAATACAAATGAAAACGGACGTCGGATGACAAAGTTATGAATTTTTAACGGACTTTTACTGTCTAAGCCTTTAAAATATAACTTCAAAAATAAATCAAAATTAGCCGATGGAGTCTAAACGAAAGTTGTAGAACCCGTCGATACCTACGCGTAGATATAAAGAATGTCAAAAATAGTGCTCGTATGCGAAAGTTACGAATTTTAGAAGATAATTAGTTTTTGGAGTAACCAGCGAGTGACACGTGGTGCGATCTGAGCCATTGATTCTTCCCCACGCCTTGCCACCGGATGGTGACACGTGGCCAACGAACGCCCAACGTTCAGATAGGGAACGCCTCACGTTCAACATATTCACAATCTATAAATAGATGGCGCAAATCCCTCCATTCTTCACACCTTTCTCAACCATTCTCTCCCAAACACCTCCAAACCCTCTAAGCCTTTCCCTAGAACCTACTAAGTGTTAGTAGCGAGTCCCGAAGTGACAAAAGGACCCGAGAAGAAGAGCATTCGGCTCAGAAGTTCTGCCCGCACAGAGCCCAATTCTTCGCTAAACCCCCTTGTAAGTGAGTTATGCTTACCATACTTTAAGTATAACTTATGTTTCAGTTCATTATCGTTATCATGAACCTATAAACAAGATTTATCAGTGAATCCAAGTCTTTATATTGATTGATATATTTACGTGGATGATGTATAGGCTGTGATTTAGTGAGGTGTTTAAAGTGGGATTTCCAAATAGTATACTTCGTATACCAAACGGATCCTACCTCCAATATGATCCTACCTGGTTGTTCCTTACTTGATAGATCATGAAAGTAGACTTTGATTTAATGATGAATTTAGAATAATTATTATTCGCAATAAGTATTAGACTAAAATGTAGTGAAAATAATACTAGGTTTCGTCAAAGGAAAAGACAGTTGCAAGAAGCGAAGCGTTGTCCGAGTTTCGAGTTGTCACTTTATCAAGTGAGTGCATAGTCTCTTTCATGAACATGATTTTAATACAAGTAAAAAATTAAAGTATTAAATATATGTTTATATGTGAGATATTTGATATTTCCTGAAATATGTGTTAAGAGCATATATGATAACATATGATGATTTAGGATAAAGAATAAACCTAAATTAAATACGATGATTATCGGGTAGTATATTCTTATGAGTATGGGTGAGATATACACAGAGGGTAGAACTTTAAAATTTGTCATTGATCCGAGAGCATGGATTAGACATAGTTATTCGTCCTTAGTCCAAGAGTATGGAGAGGGCATAGTCATTTGTCATTAATCCGAGAGCATGGATTAGACATACCTGATCCGGGAGTATGGATTAGGTAAAGCTGTTAATTTTAGATCTGAGAGTACGGATCATGTTGTTGTGAGGATCTACGGGATGGGATGAAATTGCTTATATGAGGTGAAATTGTATATTGCGAGTTCTAATATATATATATATATATATATATATATATATATATATATATATATATATATATAGGGCTAGGTTCAAATGTTTTTAGCAAATATTGTGTGCCTAAATGCACCAATGAGAATTCAAAAAATAATAAACAATTAAATAAATCATTTAAGGGTATTTTGGACCTTTTATACTTTTAATTAAGGAAATCATTTAATTGAATCTTGCAATTAAGGAAATAAAATAAGTATATTTGACCTAGACTCTCTCTTAAATCCTGTCTAATAAAACCTCCAAAATCCTCAAACCCTTTTCACTCCAAGTTCACCAACCGGACCACCAGGTTCAATCCCCTGCCCACTCTGCCGCCATGGAAACGTCTCCTACAAGAAGCTCACAACCACAAAACCGCTTCCCCAAACGTTGAAATCCACCTCATCCCTCTTATACTGCTCGTATTCTTCAATGGCGGAGACCGATGATAGAATTGCAATTGAAAAATTCTTCAATGGCGGAGATGCGAAGGAAGGCAGTCAACGGTTCTTCGTTCCTTTCTCGTCGTCGGCAGCAAAGAAGATCAAGGGGAAGATCCCCCGGTGCTCATCTTCTTCGGATTAAGGAGGAGAAGCACGATTAGAATCAGAAATCGGGAAGCACCTCCAGTGCTTCACCGATTCAACGGAGGAGGAGGAAAATATCGATTCCCGGTGAGCCTTCCTTGACCGTCATCGGTAGAAATCGAGGTAAACGAGTGGGAAATATCAATTCTTCTCTTTGACTTTTGAATAGATACTGTGATTATAAAAGTCTAATTCAGTAATTGGTTTGGAATTGTTTTTATACTTGTTCTTCTATGTTTTATTGTAGTGATTTTGAATATAAAAGTCAATTTATGTTAGAATCTTGTTTTGCATATACTGGCTTTAGTTGTTTTGTTTTTATAAACCATTTGAATTGAGTAAAATTATATAAAAAACTAAAAACTTCTGAGTTTTGTAGATAATAAGAAGAAAACAAAAGCTAAAAGTTGGTGTGTATTTTTTGTGGTGATGTAAGCAGGAATATGTGTTTCTTTCAAATATTCATGATTCAGATATTCTATTGGAATTTAATGTATGTTAGGGTGATACAAGAATGATGAGGAAACTTATGAAAAAAAGATATGTGATACTTCATTCTCAAAGATGAAGAAAAACAACAATATTCTTTCAGAATTTCAGGATTCAACATCCAAAAATAGCAATATTTTTTCAGAATTCAAGAATTCAAGAAGAAAACATGGAGAACGAGAGTATTCTAGCAGAATGTTGTTATTTTTTTAAGAATGTTATTCATGTTTGTTGATATTCTTTTAGAATATTTATAACTATATTAAAATGTATAAGACTTTTAGTCTGTAAGAATATGTATGAATTTGTATTTAAGTTCGGATGTACAAGAATATATTAGAATGTTTGTTATTTTTCAACATCTTATTCAAAATTTTTGTTTTTCTTCAATAATATTCTATTAGAATAAAATTCTTAAAGAGTATCATTCTAACAAAAAATATTCTGATAGAATAAAATCGGTAAAAATTGAAATTGAATTAATTAAAAAATTCAGATTTTTTTTTTTAAATTAGGAGAATTATCAGATTTTTTTTAAATTAGGAGAATTAATCATCCCTAAAAATCTGAAAATTTCCTTTTATAAATGTAGTTAATTGTCCAAAATACCCTTTTGTTAAAAATTGTGTGATTATATGGTACATGTTACCCCATTGTAATATCATACACTCTCAAATCATGTCCATTGATTAATTTCATCCGTTGGTCCAGATCTGTGCATTCTGGCACAAAATACTTAGTAAAAACAAAATAACCTAAGCATATATATATATATATATATATATATATATATATATATATATATATATATATATATATATATATATATATAACATTGAGGGATTGAAATTCCTATGTACTCACCAGGTTTCCCAACCTGTCCTACTCAGTTTATTGTATCACAGGTGGCTATATGAAAGATACATTCTGCTGAGAGATTTAATGAGTATTAGGCCACTAGTTTAATTACTGTAACGCTTGTAATATTTCGTTATGCTTGTGTTTCTATATTGACGATGACGTCCCAATGTTTTAATATAAATAAAATACATTTCTTCGGAAATGCTTTGATAATATCATTATCATGTTTTCTGGGAAAAAAATTCGCAATATTATTCTTCAAAAAGGATACTTAGATTTTTAAATAAGCATAAACAAATCGGATTTTTCTGGCCGTGAAAATGGGGATGTCACAGTTGGTATCAGAGCATTAGTTTAAGTGAACTAGGAATTTGTAGGAAATTTCTAGACTTAAACTTAGAATGCTAAGCGATGATTGTGAGATGAGTGTTTGCTATATTTAGGAAGTATGCCTGAATAGACACGGGCACTAGCTTATTTTAGGAAAGATGCCTAAATTGCTTTTATATGCTAAATGAATTATGCTATAAGACGCCTTATATTCTTTAGGATGTTATTATTTGATCGGATCTATGGTTTATTGCCGACCAGATCTAGAAATTTTATGTGTTCAGATTTCTAAACATTTAATTACTATATTAGAACTGACATGTAACTTTTTGGAGTAATAAGGAGGATTACATGTCTAAACATTATCTATATTTTCTTCCTGATACAATGAACGCCTACTTCCGTGAACATAACGTTATGGTGAATACTCATAGTGAACTGAGTAAATAGAGGAAAAGAGAAGGCTTACGATAGTGAATGATACCTATCGAAAGATATCGTAAGAGTGGTATCTTACTTTTAGAATACGTCTGATAAAATAACAGTACGTATAGAGGAGTACGGTACATCCGAATATACAAATTTGATTGGCGTGATGATAGAACGATTGGTGAAATTCCTAAAGTTGTCCTATTGTCTGGCATGTCCACCGCCAATCGAGTTGAAGCATAATTGAGGATTGAAGATACACATGGAAGAAGTCCTAGTAGAGTCTAGGGAATTTTTTGTGATTATTTGAACACATTCATATGTGTTAAATCGTTTTGTCATTTTAAGAAATAAGAACTTCGGGACTATGAGACAATACTTGGGATGAGTATGAGTAGGTGTGAAAGGTAGCAGAGGCCTATACTACCGGAAGCATAGGACTCACACTTGGATCAGGGAAAGTCACAAGGTTACCAGGGCGCTAGTAATTGATTCTGTTTGGTTCATGTCAGTTGTTACCATCGTTTCAGTAATAACTAAGAAGATGATTTTTATTCCGACCCTAGTGGTCATATTAAATCGAGTCCGATTAAGATAAGTATGTTACGTGTTTCAGAGAAGCAAGATTGATGTAGCATCTGATTTAAGCCAGAAGATTGAAGTGAAACATAATCGAAGCGATCAATAGAAGTATCACGATCGCCGTTAAAGTAAGAAGCTTATAGCTAGAAGTTCTGCAAGCTAGAATGTGACTATATCACATCAGAGCATGAAGAAAGGTATATTCCATCCTGGAATTTGACTCTAAAAGAATTGAGTCTAAGCATTACATCATACGACAAGAGGTCATTAGAACATGACCCATCGATTTGTTACGGTAATTGAAGTAAATAACTTATCTTAACTTCAGTTTGTTTAAGAAGGATCAGGAGTCTCCAATAAGGATCAAGTTTGTGAATTGAAGGTTATGATCGAAAGTCCAACATAGTACGAAGAGCAGATGCAAGATTGAGCATCACCAACAGTCAAGAAGTCCAAGAGTTAGATACTCATTTGCAAGGACATAAGATTTACAGTTATCACCTAGGATGAAAAGATAACGCGTGGAGTCATTATACAAGCCCGATTTTGTTTATGATTTCGGGACGTAATCATCCTAATGGGGAGATAATTGTAATGCCCACAGGTTCGGGCTAATCAATTTAGAGATAATAAGCATTAAAAATGAAATTTTGATAGAATATTATTTAGATTAAATATTTTGTTTTGAATTTACAATAATTCTTAACCAAAGTATAGTATATGTCACAAGGATTTCATACATATAAAGAACGCTGAAATCTGAATTATAACGAAGAAGTTATGACACGTCAAAGTTTTGCTACAAAACCGTCACGCCTCCGCGTATCGTAAAAAGTAAATTTTTGTCAAAATACCTTTTATCCTTAGTGATCTAAACGAAGTTCATAGTATATGTTAAAAAAAAGAAGGTGCATATAGAGAACATCCAAATCTGACTTCATTTGAGAAAGTTATGAATTTTCTACGATTTTGCATAATAGTATACAACCCGAAAATTGAATTTTAGATCGATCGATTTTTAGCCGACACAACCTAAATGAGAATCGAAGATCTCGTTAATAGGAGCTCAACGATATAATGACAGTAAAAAACGGACGTCGGATGAAAAGTTATAATTTTTTAACAGACTTTAACTGTCTAAGTCTGTTAAAATATAACTTTAAAAATAAATCAAAATTAGCTGACGGAGTCTAAACGAAAGTTGTAGATCCCGTCGATATCTACACGTGTATATAAAGAACGTTAAAACGGATCTTGTATGTAAAAGTTATGAATTTGAGAAGATAATTAGTTTTTGGAGTGACCAACGAGTGACATGTAGCACGATCTGAGCCACTGCTTCTTCCCCACGCCTTGCCACCAAATGGTGAAACGTGGCCAACGAACGCCCAACGTTCAGCTAGGGAATGCCCCGCATTCGGCATATTCATAGCTGATAAATAATAGGCGCAAATCATTCCATTCTTCACACCTTTCTCACCCATTCTCTCCCAAACACCCCAAACCCTCTAAGCCTTTCGCTAGCACCTCCTAGGTGTTTGTAGCGAGTCCTGGAATGCCAGAAGACCCCGAGAAGAAGAGCTTTCGGCTCAGATTTTCTGCTCGTGCAAAATCCGGTTCCTTGCTAAACCACTTTGTAAGTGAGTTATGCTTACTATACTTTAAGTATAACTTATCTTTAAGTTCATTATCGTTTTTATGAGCCTATAAACAAGATTTATCAGTTACTCTAACTCGTTATACTGATTGATCTACTTACGGGGATGATGTCTTGGCTATGATTTAGTGAGGTGTTTAAAGTGGGATTTCCAAACAATATACTTGGTATAACAAATGGACCCTACCTCCAATATGATCCTACCTGGTTGTTCCTTACTTGATAGATCATGAAAGTAGACTTTAAGTTAATGATGAATCTAATTTAATAATTACGAAAGTAGACTGTCTAAGTCTGTTAAAATATAACTTTAAAAATAAATCAAAATTAGCTGACGGAGTCTAAACGAAAGTTGTAGATCCCGTCGATATCTACACGTGTATATAAAGAACGTCAAAACGGATCTTGTATGTAAAAGTTATGAATTTGAGAAGATAATTAGTTTTTGGAGTGACCAACGAGTGACATGTAGCACGATCTGAGCCACTGCTTCTTCCCCACGCCTTGCCACCAAATGGTGAAACGTGGCCAACGAACGCCCAACGTTCAGCTAGGGAATGCCCCGCATTCGGCATATTCATAGCTGATAAATAATAGGCGCAAATCATTCCATTCTTCACACCTTTCTCACCCATTCTCTCCCAAACACCCCAAACCCTCTAAGCCTTTCGCTAGCACCTCCTAGGTGTTTGTAGCGAGTCCTGGAATGCCAGAAGACCCCGAGAAGAAGAGCTTTCGGCTCAGATTTTCTGCTCGTGCAAAATCTGGTTCCTTGCTAAACCACTTTGTAAGTGAGTTATGCTTACTATACTTTAAGTATAACTTATCTTTAAGTTCATTATCGTTTTTATGAGCCTATAAACAAGATTTATCAGTTACTCTAACTCGTTATACTGATTGATCTACTTACGGGGATGATGTCTTGGCTATGATTTAGTGAGGTGTTTAAAGTGGGATTTCCAAACAATATACTTGGTATAACAAATGGACCCTACCTCCAATATGATCCTACCTGGTTGTTCCTTACTTGATAGATCATGAAAGTAGACTTTAAGTTAATGATGAATCTAATTTAATAATTACGGATGAGCATATGGACCAGGGAACCGGCTGGAACTGGTACCGGAACCGGAACCCGATGGAACAGGTCGGGTCGGGACCGGGACGATATTCTTGTGGATTTTTGGAACCGGGAACCGGTAGAACTGGCAAAAACCGGAACCATATGTTGCTATTTTTCGAGGACCGGTTCCAGCATTTTAAGACACGACAAGAACCGGTAGAACTGGCGGTCCGGTTCTGTTCCTGATTTCCACTAATTTCGGTTCCCGGGCCGGTTCCAGCCGGGTCGGTTCCTTTGCTCATCCCTACTAATAATTAGTCGCAATAAATACTAGACTAAAACGTAGTGATAATAATATTAGGTTTCTTCAAAGGAAAAGACAGTTGCAAGAAGTGAAGCGTTGTCCGAGTTTCGAGTCGTCACTTTATCAAGTGAGTGCATAGTCCATTTCATGAACATGATTATAATACAAGTATTAATTAAAGTATTAAATATATGTTTATGTGTGAGATATTTGATATTTCCTGAAATATGTGTTAAAAGCATATCTAATAATATATGATGATTTAGGATACAGAATAAACCTAAATCAATTAAGATGAATATCGGGTAGTATAGTCTTATGATTACAAGTGAAATATATACGGAGGGTAGAAATTTAAAATTTGTCATTGATCCGAGAGCATGGATTAGACATAGTCATCCGTCCTTAGTCCGAAGCCAAAACGTTTTACATCCCTCAAATTGGGCAATGTCATGTTTATGTCTCATGATTTCACTAGGACACGGAAGCCACAAATATACTATAACATATGTTGGCTTGGATAAACATCAAAGCTCGCATCGTATCATCACACACAACACTAGCAACCTATGTCTCAACATAACAAATTTTTTAACTAGGTTCAATTTTAGATTTTTGTTTCGAATCTTTCTAATAAGTTTTTAAATACTAGTCATTTTTTCATAATAATTTTTTTTTCAGAATGCTTGTTATTCCTACTTTCAACCCCTACCCCACACTTATTTCATGCAGTGTCCTTAATGCATGCTTTAACAATAAAAGTAAAGAGAGAAATTGGAACATACTCCTCTGGGATATAAGTGGCGAGGTTGAGCTTGTATCTTGTGTGGTTGAAATGTCGCATGAAAACTGGAAAAGTAAGTCTTCCGAACCTCTCTTTAAATGAACTCTGATGAACGAAAAAAAGTCCTCCAAGTTGTGGTATAACGAGCAAACAAATCGCGTAAACAAGATTTGCCACGCCGTGGACTAGCGCAGCCACATCGTGAGCTTCCAAAATGCAGAAACTGGTCGAGAAATTTTATCCAACCACGCCATGGTTATAGGCCCCCACGCTGTGGTTACTGGATGATCAAAAAAGTTTGTCTCGTATCCCATGCGTATTTGAACCAGAAAATTGATGTCAGAATGACATATTCTTCTGTTTTAGCTATGAATCATCTTCTTTAATGAATAATGACCAAAAAATTTGATTCTTTCTCAAATCACACTCTTCTTCGCAAGTCACTCCATTCTCGTTTCTAATTCTACGTCTCTCAGAAAATTTGCTTCCTCTTATCCGTCTATCACTCCATCAAATTTTAACTTCTAAGCAACAAAATTAAACAGAAAACACATAATAAAAAGGAAACAAAACATCATACAAAAGAAAATCATGCAAATCCTAAATTACAAACTTCCTACACAAATAAAAATGAAAATAGTCTTAAACGACCCAAAAACATAAAAATAAATCAAGGATAATTCACTCCTCATCATTTTGAGCCCCGCTCGTACCAACTCCTCCTCCTTGTTCGTCCTAATGCTCCTCCCAACTTGGTATACAAGTGAAATGCGAGGGAGCTCCGGCCGGTGGTACTATCGCCATATTCTGCACGGTTGTTTCCAAAGAATAACCCACAAAGTTAAGACCCCTACCCAAGTCATCTTGATATTGCCTAGCCATCACATTATAAGGATCCATAGGCATCTCATAACCAAAGTTTTGTGGTTGTCGTTGGGCTCCTCGTGGTAGCTCTTGCTTGGCCTCCCATTTCTCCGCCCCGACTCCTCAATGGGAGTGTCATCTAGTATCGAATAAGTATCATTCCCAAAATATATATAAGTATTTTGGTGGTTTTGAACAAGCGCGTTTGAATTGGGCATCCCTCATTTTTAGTAAAAAACTTAGCCTTCGAGTGAATTGAAAATCCCAAATGATTTGGCAAGCTTTGTAACCATCATACCCCCATAAATAGGGGCGCGACCTCGGCTTTTTCCGAACCGCTCAGTCAAGAAATCTGCTATAAAATAAGGAAGGTGACAAAAAGTATTTGGTGTAATGATACACTATAGAAAGAACACATTCAATTTTGGGACCCGGTCCCCTTCCATATTTTGGTTAATCAAGAATGTGATCAACTGGTGAATGAAACGATGAACGGACTTCCTAATCTTTTTCTCGGGCGTGGAACCTAGAACATATACCCCATTAGCTATTTCGGTCCAATATCCTGACTCTGTAATCCCGTCGGGAAGCCTCTTGTGACAATGATCCAGGTAAAAGACGAACTCTAGAGAAAGTGAATCAGAATGGTTGTATACGTCTAATCTCCACATGAGTTTGCAAAGGCTAATTTCTCTCCTTTGCTCTCCAAGACAGAAAGTGAAATATTTGGGATCCATGACATCATCTTTCTTCCTAAAATTAACCATTGAGAAGAACTCCACACAAAGCTCCTCATAGACCGACTCATACATTCGGAACAAACGCCTCCACCCATTACAAGTAAATCGCACCCCAGCTTGCTAAAAGAGTTTGGTGAAATAAGGTTCTAACTGATCCGCTAGTACCACTGCCCGAATCCAATCCCAATTCAGAACACAGGGTATGTCAGTGTCCTTTGTGAGCAACCAAGCTAACTTATTTTTCCATTCCGCGTACATGATTGGCGTCAAAACTTTTGGGAAATTATACAAAGGGAAGTCCCTTGCTGCATCATTCTGCCTCTAAGGTCGCATTCCTGCAACAATACAACGAAACAAACATCCCAAAACCGATCAAGCATCAGATCATAAAGAAAATGAACAGTTTTTTTCCTAACTGAACAACGGCCACACCATGGGCCATCGAGGCCATGCGTCGACGCAAGAACAAATCAAAAACTTTTTGTATAACCAGCTGTCGAATCGGCCAATGCACTCAAAGGGTTTTTGTTTAGGGCCTATTTTAAGATAATTAAGTTCTAATCATACCCAACAAGTGTCTAAATCAGACCAATTTCTAACCCTAATTTTTTCAAACTTCTTAAAAGCGACTTCAATATCAAAATTTAACGTCCAAAATAGTTAATCTTGCAGTAAATAAGAGTTTAGAAAAAGAAATTACTAACCTTTTCGGATGAATTGAACAAAACTATAAGAAATTGAAAGAAAAATGAAGATTTTGGTTGTAAAGAGGAGGTAACGGCGTGTGGATTGTCGTGGGAGGTAAAAGTGGAAAAGAAATTGACTGATTAGGGTTTTAAATTCAACGTCTCGTAAAAAACAGTCCACGTCGTGGCTACTGTAGACCCACAACGAATTCTTAATTTTTTAAACAAAAATTTTCCTTACCCCACACTAGTTTGTTATTTGTCCTCATAGTAACAATGAAAAATCATAATAAAGGAGCAAAAATCCAAGAAAATTAAACCAAAAGGAAAGAAAAAGAAACCAAAAGAAAGAAAAGAAAAATGCAAACCGCGGGTTGCCTCCCATAAGCGCTTCTTTTTTAGGAGTCATGAGTTGGACTTATTCCTACTCTACGTTGTAGTAGGTGCCTCCAAGTCCACTAAATCAACTTCTATATCTTCCGTTGACCTTCCTGTTGAACCCATTTTAACGATCGGTGGATGCGGAATAAATAATATCTCGAGATTTAACGAACATATGATGAGAAATTCCATAAAACTAGAAAAGAGAGATAAAATATTACAATACAAGAACATGGTTGGGAGAGAAAACTCTCCCTTGGTGCGAGAGATCCCACCACTTTCTCTCTCTCTCTCTCTCTCTCTCTAGAAAAGCTACATTGGAGTGCACTCTTACAATTACCTTACAATTACCTGACCAACTCTCTCTTTATATAGGAGAGAGAAAAACACCAACAATACAATAAAGGGAATAAATAATTAACCTAACTATCACTCATTATTTCTAGAGCATTTCCATGCTCCAACACTTCCTCCCCCGTAATGCTTCACTCGATGACCATTTAGCTTGAATGTTGTCTCATCTCCTTTATGTAACTCGATGGCTGCTTGAAGGAAAGTCTCATTGACCACGAACGGTCCATACAAACGTGTCTTCAATTTACCAGGAAAAAGCTTCATCCTAGAGTGGAAAAGTAAGACTTTTTGACCGGGCTTGAAATCCTTATTTCCTCTTAGCCGAGCATCATCAATCTTGTCGGACCATGCCTTTTTTTTTTATTTCCCACCGACCTTTCTAGAATTCTTTTTAAATCTCGATTCATTATTTCGGTTTGCCCACTTGTTTGAGGATAATAAGGTGTTGCAAACCTATGGTGTACACCATATTTTTGTAACACCTTTGCAAGTTGTTCATTTGCAAAGTGGGTTCCCCGATCAATAATTAAAGCTCTAGGAATGCCAAAATGTGAAAATAATTTTTTTAGAAAATGAACGACAACACATGCGTCATTAATGGGTAAACTTGCGCTTCCTCCCACTTTGACATGAATCCACCACAACTAAGATATACTTGTTACCTCATGAAGCTGGAAAAGGTCCCATAAAATCAATTCCCCAAATATAAAACACCTCACAAACTTGAATGACATTTCGAGGCATTTCATTGCATGAAGAGATGTTGCTCGATCTTTGGCATGAGTCGCACTCCTTAACAAATGTGGTTGCATCCTTGAATATCGTCGGTCAATAGAATCCCGCTTCAAAAAATTTATTTCCTGTGTAATGTGCTCCATGATGTCCCCCGGTGGGTCCATTATGACAATGGAATAGAATGTCCCTTGCTTCTTTCCCAAAAACACATCTTCTAATAATCCTACCGGTGCAACTTTGAAAAAGGTGTGGATCGTCCCAATAATAATACTTTAGCTTGGAAAATAGCTTCTTCTATTCTTGATAGGAGAGACCTTTTGGAAGGTAGTTGCTCGCAGGGTAGTTCACGATGTCTGCGACCAAGGCTCTTCTCCCCCAATAACCATCAAGTACTCGTCAGGAAAATTCTCTTGAATCTCTTCTTCTTGTAGCTTCTCAAGTTCCGGGTTTTCAAATCTTGAGAGATGATCAACCACCACGTTCTCCATCCCTTTCTTGTCTCTTATTTCAATATCAAACTCTTGAAGTAATAATACCCATCTTATCAACCTTGGCTTTGCGTCCTGTTTGCGAAACAAAAATTTGAAGGCAAAATGGCCAGTAAAAACAATTGTTTTAGACAAGATTAAATAAGGACGAAATTTATCTAATTCGTAAAGTAAGGCTAACAACTCTTTTTCCGTGGTGGTGTAGTTATCTTGAGCCAGGTTGATCATTTTGCTAGCATTATAAATAGGTTAAAAACGGTTTTCAATCTTTGTCCCAAAACACATCTTCTAATAATCCTACCGGTGCAACTTTGAAAAAGGTGTGGATCGTCCCAATAATAATACTTTAGCTCGGAAAATAGCTTCTTCTATTCTTGATAGGAGAGACCTTTTGGAAGGTAGTTGCTCGCAGGGTAGTTCACGATGTCTGCGACCAAGGCTCTTCTCCCCCAATAACCATCAAGTACTCGTCAGGAAAATTCTCTTGAATCTCTTCTTCTTGTAGCTTCTCAAGTTCCGAGTTTTCAAATCTTGAGAGATGATCAACCACCACGTTCTCCATCCCTTTCTTGTCTCTTATTTCAATATCAAACTCTTGAAGTAATAATACCCATCTTATCAACCTTGGCTTGCATCCTATTTGCGAAACAAAAATTTGAAGGCAGAATGGCCAGTAAAAACAATTGTTTTAGACAAGATTAAATAAGGACGGAATTTATCTAATGCGTAAACTACGGCTAACAACTCTTTTTCCGTGGTGGTGTAGTTATCTTGAGCCAGGTTGATCATTTTGCTAGCATTATAAATAGGTTGAAAACGGTTTTCAATCTTTGTCCCAAAACAGTTCCTAACGCAAAGTCATTAGCATCACACATTAACTCAAAATGAAGGCTCCAATTTGGGGATATCATGATGGGTGCGGTAGTAAATTTCTCTTTAAGAAGGTCAAAAGCTTTTAAACACTCCTCAGAAAAATCAAAATTAGCATCTTTTAAAAGTAATTGTGATAAGGGTCTTGTTATTTGAGAAAAATCTTTTATAAAAGACGATCGCACAAACCAAAAAAACTCTGCACCCCTTTGATATTTGTTGGAGGTGGCAATTTTGAAATCGTTTCAACTTTTGCTTTATCCACCTCAATCTCCGCCTTGGAAACCTTGTGACAGAGCACAATTCCTTCTCAGACCATAAAATGACATTTTTTCTAATTAAGGACCAAATTGGTATCTTCACACGTAGCAAGCACAAGATCGATGTTAGAAAGACAATTTTCAAATGAATGACCAAAAAACGAGAAGTCATCCATGACGACTTCCATGAACTTTTCCACCATATCATGAAAGATAGCTGGCATGTGTCTTTGAAAGGTGGCCGGTGCATTGCATAATCCAAAAGGCAGGGTTTGATAAGAAAAGTACCACTTGGGCATGTGAATGTGGTCTTCTCTTGGTCTCTTGGATCTATCGGAATTTGTAAGTAACCTGAAAAATCATCTAAAAAAACAATAGAAAAGAAGACTGAACAAGTGTTCGAGCATTTGATCAATAAACGGTAAAGGAAAGTGGTCCTTGCAAGCGACATCGTTTAACTTGCAATAATCAATGCACACCCGCTAACTAGTTATCTTCCTAGTAGGTATGAACTCGTTCATTTCGTTCGTCACAACCATCATCCCTCATTTCTTTGGCACCACTTGAACCAGAATCACCGATTGGCTATCCGAAATCGAATAAATAATTTCGGAATCGAGCAACTTCATCACTTCTTTCTTTAGTACTTCTTGCATGTTCAGGTTGACTCTTCGTTGCGGTTGAAATACAGGTTTGGACCCTTCTTCCAAAATGATTTTGTGCGAGAAATATGAAGGTCTTAGCTCCTTCATGTAGGAAATCGTCCAAGCAATCGCTTTCTTTTGTTCTTTCAAAACCTTCACCAAGCTTGCTTTCTATTCGGGTCTTAAATCAGATGCTAAGATTAAAGGTTTTTATTCATTGTCTTCCCGGAAAGCGTACTCCAAATGATTGGGTAAAGGATTGAGGGAAGAAGAATTTTTTTCTGAGCTCTAGACAGTGGCCACGGTATGAGCCTCTGATTGCTACGCCGTGGGGATCATTGAAATCTTGTTCAATCGCGATTTTTTGTGGACCACGCCATGGCTATCGTTGAGCTACTCTGTGGATCCTGTTCAGTGAGTTTCTTTTTCTCACAATAATCGCTTTCTTCCAGTAACCTTTCGATCTATTCAATGTCATTTTCAACATCAAAATTGTCCTCCTTTAAATTCATGTACCCATCATCATCATTCTTCATCCATTGTTGCATCTATTTATCCGTGAATGCATCAAAAGTGTCAACTGAGAACACCATATCATCGGTAATCTTCGAGTGTTTCATCGCTTTATCAACTCCAAAAGTTATTGCATCTTCTCCCGCTCGAATGGTCAGTTTTGATTCTTTAATGTCTACTAATGCTCGTGCGGTGCTAAAAAATGGCTTCCCGAGAATTATAGGAACTTGATTGTCCTCCTCAATGTCAAGAACTATGAAATATGTGGGAAATTTTTTTTTATCAATTTTAACCAAAAGATCTTCGCATATACCTCGCGGGAATGTCACCATCTTGTTGGCAAGATGAATAGCCATGTGTATTGGTGTTGGCTCCGGAATATTCAACTTACTATAGAAAGAATAGGGCATTAAATTCACACTAGCTCCCGAATCGGCTAGAGCATGACTTGTTGCTAGATTCCCGAATTGGCAAGGAAGTGTCAAACTTCCTGGATCTCCCATTTTCATTGGCAACTTGTTGAGCATAGCAACCGAGCAATTTTCATTTAATACAACATTTGTAGCTTCTTCCATATTTTTACGATTTATGAGAGGATCATTTAAGAACTTGGCATACTTAGGCATTCGTGCAAGGGATTCAATTAACAAAATATTAATTTGTAATGCCTTGATGTGTTCCAAGAATTTCTTATAATCATCTTCTTGCTTATCTTGCTTAACCCGACTTGGATATGGGAGAGGTGGCTGATATGGGGGCACATTTTTCTTCACTTCAGGCATCTACGTTGAGGCCTAGTCCTCACCACGTCGTGGTTGCTGCACAGCTTCTTCGTCTTGGATCTTTTCTACTTCAGAGATCTGCTCATTTGATGACATATTATTCTTTAAAGCAGTTAGAGGTGCAACTATCTTCGTACCTCTGGTTGTTGCTACCTTAATGTGGGTGTTTGGATTGAGTTCCGTGTTGCTTGGAAGTTTCCCCAGAAGTTGCTGATTAAATTTCCTCGAAAGTTGCCTAATTTTTTGCTCGATATTTTGGATCGTTGCTTGCTAATTTCGGAGTACAACATCATTTTCATCACGCCTCTTCTCAGATGTAGCGGAAAATCGAGTGAGCATTGCTTCAAATTTGGTTTTCTTTTTGGGAATTGGTTCCTCATTTTGATAAGAACCGTGCATCTTTTGTTTATACTTTTCGTCCTTGGCTTTCTTGTATTCTTCATAAGGTAATCATTCCTTCTTGGGCTTTCTCCAATCATCGTCGAATCGATCTCCACTTAAATAACATGCTTGAGCTTTTCGGTTTCCATTTTCATGAAGATCACAATCCTTGGTGTGAGGTAGTCCGCTACAATTATCACACCCCACTCTTATACCGAGAATGGATTGATCCATTTTAGTCATCCTTTAGTCCATGCTTTCTATTTTTTCCATAACTGCAACTAACTCCTCCAATCCACTATTGCCTTCCTTGAATCCTTTGGTCTTATCATCTCGGGGATTGTGATACTCCCTCGAGTGTTTGGAAAACTCTTCAATCAATTCTTTTATTGTTGCAGGAGATTTCTCTATGAGTGGTCCTTAGGAGTCAAGGAGTTTTCTAGTTGTAACATTCACACCATCGTAGAAAATAGCGACTTCTTGTTGAACATTTAGATCGCTTTGAGGACAATTCCTCAACAAACCCTTGTATCGCTCCCATGCCTCATACAATGATTCTCTCTTTTGTTGCTCGAAATTTGGAACAACTTTCTTTAATTTAGAAACCTTCGATGGTGTGCAAAATTGTTGGATTAATTCTTTGTGCATTTGTACCCATGTTGTGCTCGATCTCGGGGGAAGAGCCTTCAACTAATCTTTTGTTGCCAATTTAAAGGTGATCGAAAGCATTCTCAACAAAACTGTTTCTCGTGCAACATTCGAAATATTAAAGTAATTGGCAATGTCTTTGACTTCGTCGAGGTGTTTGTATGCGTCTCATGATCTTTACCATAAAATGGGATACCGCTAAGTGCCACAAGTATGTGCCCTTTGAGTTCTAAGTTGGCGGGTGGCAGGAATTTCGGGTTGCACAAGGTCTGAATCGATGTCCTCACGAATTTGTTTCTTTTATGTCTCCATGGTCGTATCTGCAATGTTGGCCATCTCGTCTTTTCTTTCGGATTCAATTTCTTCCTTGCTCTCTTTTTCAGAATCTGAGGTTTCGGGTTTGTAACCGGCTCCCATTTTATTGTTAGTTTTCTCAAAACTATCGTTCTTGTCTTCTAGCGTTTTTTTGCTTGCTTCTCCAACCGTTGTGGTTTTCCTCTTACTAAATGCCGACTCAGGATCTTCAAGTGGGGGTATGATTGGTAATTTTGATCCCTGCATCATATATCACTGAAACCAAACAGAAAACAACGCGTAAAATGAATACAAATATGTTAAAATAAAATGGTTTGCCCAGTAGCGACGACGTGGTCAGACGGGACCACGGCGTGGGACTCTGAAACCACGAAAAAATTAAAACTGAAACCTTTGACAAAAAATCAACCTTGCATAAAATAAATTTCATAGAGAGGATCGATAATTAAAAGCAAAGTAAATTTAACTAATAATGAAACCGTTCCCCGCTAACGGCACAAAAAACTTGATACATATTTTATATACTATTTTTAATTACCAACTAAACTAGACCTTACTATACGAAACTTGGCAATGTACCTAATCAATTATAGCAACGTTCAGGTAAGTCGGGTATCAATCTCAATGAACAGTTATTAAAAGCTAAATTATCTACTAAAAATTACCTAAATAACAAGTAATAAAAGTAGGAGTTTTTGTTCTCTAGTTTTGCAAGACTAGAAACTTAGACCAAATTACTTCACAACAATTAAACAAATAGAAAAACAATCAAAATTCGGATGAAAAGCAAGAATTGGAAGAGACTTCTGTTCAGATTTTGATTCACTAATACTCCTACTGTTGATTTCTTGGATAACACTATGAATTGATTAGAATTTATGAACAGTTATTAAAAGCTAAATTAACCGATTTCTAAAGTGATTAGAATTTATGATCAAAAGACTAATCCTCCAATTATCGAGTTTATTTATTCATTGATCAGGTTCATAAACAAGCAAGACAATTAGGGTTAATTGCGGGTTAGGCTAGACTTGATTAATAATTAACATTAATGGATGATAACATCAATTTAACATATGAATGATCATCATATATTAAAAGTATCTTATCCATTCGCTAAATTTCGTTCCATCGAAGGTGACCTTTTGGCAAAGGCTCATCAACGTGAAAGAACTAGCAGCAACGATGTTTGCGTTCGACATCTAAAAAAGAAAGAGGACAAAGATAGATTAGAATAAAAATCCCTAATTATCACCCAATAAGAAAAATTAGGGCTAGGATCCAACAATAATATTTACATACTAGAAAAGGGATGCCGTAATCTAATATGCAAATAAATTGAAGGTAAGTGAATGACGATTCACTAATTCTCCATCACAAAACTTAACTATTAGTCCTAAGTGTATTGAGAATTCCTAGGTTCGAATGAGATTCATTGAAACTATTCAATGGCATGTTTAAATCTCGATATGCCCCTCTTGTTTGTGACTGGGATATCGAGGATCACAAAGCGGGTGTGAATTACCTTGCAAATTCACATGGTGCCTTCATTGTAACGATCACCTATTCGATGTGCCGGTAAACCAGACACGCTCCATCGAACTATGATAAACAATGAATCACCCTTTGCCACCTTTGCTTAGAACCAATTAGTGTGCCGGTAAACCACACACACTCCACTAACTTCTTAGCAAGGGTGCAAAGTGTAATTTCATGGGATTGCATCAATTCACTTTTCCTAAAGTAACTAAGATTGGGAAATTTTAAAAATGTGTAGTTACTTTGTATTACTTATTATACTTTTAATGAGAGGATGAGGTTCCCTATCCTACCCATTCGGCTAACGACCCTCCACCAATCAAGCAAGCGGTGGGTGTGAGTGTACACCCATTAAGCGCCATTTTATAGGCCGCAACCTTATACCCACCTTATAGATCGGCTTCGTGAATGAGGCCTACTAACGGTAAGACTAGCATTTAGTTATACACACACACACATACATATATATATATATATATATATATATTATTCTAGTAATATCATATTAGTATAGGGTTGTATTTTAAACCTTTTAAAATTTAGGGTTTGAAATTTAAGTTGTCTAAATTAAAACTTTTAATCACAAATATAAATTTCAAAACTTGAGGGCAAGTTTTAAACATTTAAAACATTGAGGATCAAATAACAAATAATTCCAATTAACAATTAATATCCTAATTATCTATATTTGATTTTATTCAAGATTTCTTTGAAAGATAATTACCAAAATAATTAAAATAATTAATTAATTATCATATAAGGAAATTAAATATTTTATTAGTTGATAAATACCTTTAACTAGATCAAGATAATAGTCATATATATCAAGAAATCGGATTTAGGTTGATCTATTATGATTAAGGTAAGTTTCCATAAGATAATTATGAAAAAAATCCCGAATCTGGCCATTCCTGACGCTTGGACTCGCCGAGTGCACAAAGGGACTCGCCGAGTCAGGCCAACTCGCCGAGTCCACTTTGGAACTCGCCGAGTCCATGACTCAGAAACCAAAAAATCAAATTTTGTAGGTTTGTTTCAGTTAATCAAGCAACAATTTAATGAAAACCAAGCTAGGCTCTGATACCACTGATGGGTTTTAGCCATAAGAACTTTTCTATGTGTGCATGCAAAACCCTAATGCTTGGATCTAGGCTTTCTAATTAAACATGATTTGAATCCAAGACTTCTAATGGCTAATTAGGTTAAATAACAACATTGAAACAGATCTAGAACCATACCTTTGAATTTCTTGTTGATCTTGTAGTCTTGGAGCTTCTAGAGTCACAAATGTCACTCCTCTAATGGCTTACAAACACCAATAGCAAGGAAGATGATTTAGGAGAGAGGAGAGGGGTGGAAATCGGCCAGGGTTCTCTTACTTTAGGTGAGGTGCCGATTTCCCTTAGCCATGGGGTCTATTTATACTTGTAGACTCCTTAAGGGTTACAGTCTAAACCCTAATTGGATAATCTTCTCTTAAGGCTATCCAAATCCTTTCCTTAGATAAGTTATGGACGATTTTGAAGCTATCCTAGCTTCTAGAATCCGTCCACTATATATCTATAAGGATTTATAGTCTAAAGCTTAACTATCAAACAATTGACAGTTTATACCCCTTTAATTAATTAACCTCTTTAAGTCACCAAATTAATTCTAATTAATTCTATGACTTATATTAATCAAATAACAATATATTATTCTTTATATTATTCTCATAATATATTAATAATATTTACTCTCTCTTAATAAATCATCCTATCAAGTTGCTATGGTGAAGGCAACCCAAAAGGACCATGCACAATCGGGTCAAATACTTGCCTAATATAGTTGCAGCCTTAGACACTATTCCAACAGTCTCCCACTTGGATAAGTCTAGTAACTATATGCACAAGTACAATTCGGTTTGCAATCGTAGCTCTCAAAGACGCTGTCAAACTCTGATCTAATCAATCTTGTCCTTTAGATAAGGGATCGGACAGTCCTCTGTTAGATATCATGCAGACAATCCTATGGAATGGTTAGTCAAGCATTTAGGTTTCTCGATCTCTGATTTATTTGACATAGAACTTAATCGAACACATCAATTCAGTTCTGACCGGGCCCGGCACATAAGTCAAATCAAATCATCGAGCGGCTGAGATATCACTTTTACCTTCTTAGATAAAAGTTACAGATAAACTTCGACTTATATGCATTTACTTATTCATTAATCAACTATACACAACAATGCGTTTTATAACACCGAGTTACTGATGCGTTTTCGCATTATCAATGTACAATCAATTAACAAATAACAAACCATATATCTAGGTTTTAAGACTATATGATATTATCATCTTGCGATCACCTTTTATATCGTATTCCATAAGGTGATTCCAGCAAGCGCGGGTTTGTTCCAATGCTCAAAACTAGTTTATAAGCACTCATGAACGTTGCCACAACCCTTTGCTATGTATAAAACCATTTAGACATTCTACATACCAATTCATGACAATCTTCATTCATATCTACTTCCAACATATGAACGATTGTGGACAATTTGAACAATTCGATTATTCCTAATAAACTCAATTATTCTGGAAGTCAAAACATGCAAAGTGAAATAATAGTTAAACAATTAACATAAGACAGTAACATTACTCATAAATAAAACTCCTTTATTTAATCATCAAATGTCAATTATCTATTACATGTTTCTAATACTATCTAATCTATGCTAATATCATCCTTCAGCCCAATACTCCTAGCATGCTGCAAGTGCTTAACCCTACTCAGTCCCTTCGTAAGCGGATCTGCTGGGTTATCTTCTGATGATATCCTCTTCACTACGAGTTGTCCTTCTTCTACACGATGTCTGATGAAGTGATATTTTCTGTCGATATGTCTTGATCTACCATGATCCCTCGGTTCCTTGGTCAAGGCAACCACTCCTTCGTTATCACAGATAATCTCCATGGGCTCCTTTATGGCAGGTACAACTCCAAGATCACCGATGAAGTTCTTTAGGCATATTGCCTCCTTCGACGCTTCGCTCGCTGCAATGTACTTTAATTCGCACGTTGAATCAGCTACGGTCTTCTACTTGGAACTCTTCCATGTTACTGCTCCTCTATTTAGGGTAAAGACCCAGCCCGACTGTGAACGGTAGTTGTCCCTGTCGGTCTGAAAACTGGCGTCACTATACCCTTGCACCTTCAAGTCATCACTCCCTCCGAGGACTAAGAACCATTCCTTCGTCCTCCGAAGGTACTTAAGGATATTCTTCACCGCAATCCAATGTGCTCTGCCAGGATTCCCTTGATATCTGCTAACCATGCTCAAAGCGAAGGCTACATCAGGGCGAGTACAAGTCATAGCGTACATGATTGAGCCAACTGCGGAAGCGTATGGTACTCGGCTCATTTCTGCTATCTCAGCTTCGGTACTCGGACTTTGAGTCTTACTCAACTTGGCATTACTTTGTATCGGTAATTCTCCCTTCTTCGAGTTTTCCATACTAAAACGTTTTAGTACCTTCTCTAAGTAAGTATTCTGACTAAGTCCAATTAGTCTTTTACTTCTTTCTCTTACTATCCTTATTCCCAAAATGTAAGAAGCCTCTCCGAGGTCCTTCATAGCGAAGCACTTCCCGAGCCAGGACTTAACCTCCTGCAGAGTCGGGATGTCGTTTCCTATGAGTAATATGTCATCGACATATAGAACGAGGAAGCTTACTATACTCCCACTGGCTTTGACATATACACAAGATTCGTCTTCGCTTCGTACAAATCCAAACTCTTTGACTTTCTCATCGAAGCAAAGATTCCATCTGCGAGACGCTTGCTTAAGTCCATAAATGGACTTCTCAAGCTTACACACTCTATTCGGATGCTTCAGATCCACAAACCCCTCTGGCTGAGCCATGTAAACATCCTCAGCCAACTTTCCATTAAGGAATGCGGTCTTGACATCCATTTGCCAAATCTCATAATCATGAAATGCGACAATTGCTAGCATCACTCTAATAGATTTAATCATCACAACTGGTGAGAAGGTCTCATCATAGTCAACTCCAGGAGTTTGAGGAAAGCCCTTCGCAACCAATCGCGCTTTATATGTGTGCACGTTTCCATCCACGTCGGTCTTCTTCTTGAAGATCCATTTGCACCCAACGGTCTTACGTCCGGGCACATAATCAACCAAATTCCAAACTTGGTTATCATACATGGATTGGATCTCGCTATCCATTGCCTCTTTCCATTTTGCAGACTTCGGGCCTGCCATGGCTTCCTTATAGCTATTAGGTTCATCAAGATTTACTAGTGTACTATCACTAATATATGTGTCCCCTTCGGTAGTAATATGAAAACCATAAAACTGGGGATGAACTCTAACTCTATCGGAACGTCTAAGAGGTAAGGACTCGTCAATCGGTTCAACCGGAGTTTCCTCCTTGGGTTGAGTGCCAGCGATAGAGGTTCCTTCATCTATCGACTCTTGAATCTCTTCAAGTTCGATTTGCCTCCCACTGTCTCCTTGGCTTATGAGTTCTCGCTCTCGGAAAACTCCTCTCCTCGCAACGAAGACAACATTGTCCTTCGGTCTATAGAAGAGATATCCAAAGGATGTCTGCGGGTAGCCGATGAAAATACATCGCTCACTTCGAGGTTCAAGCTTGTCGTGAGTATCTCGTCTTACAAAAGCCTCGCAACCCCAAACCTTGATATGTGCCAACGAGGGAGCTTTCCCTGTCCACATATCGTGAGGTGTTTTGGCAACCTTCTTAGTAAGGACTCGGTTAAGGATATGGGCGGCAGTCTCTAAGGCATACCCCCAAAAAGAGATAGGTAGTGAAGCACGACTCATCATAGAGCGAACCATATCCAATAAGGTTCGATTACGCCTTTCTGCCACACCATTCAACTGCGGTGTCCTAGGAGGCGTCAATTGCGAAACTATTCCACACTCCTTGAGATAATCGTGGAATTCAAGACTTAGGTACTCTCCTCCTCTATTGGATCGAAGTATCTTGATTTTCCTGCCCAATTGATTCTCTACTTCATTCTTGAACTCTTTGAACTTTTCAAAGGTTTCTGACTTTTGCTTGATTAAATAGATATACCCATATCTACTATAATCATCGGTAAAAGTCACGTAGAAGCGGTTCCCATCCTTCGTGGTTGATCTAAATGGTCCACATACATCGGTATGTATTAGGTCCAATAGACCCTCACCCCTTTCACACGTACTCGTGAAGTGTGATTTAGTCATCTTTCCAAGTAAACAAGACTCACATGTGTCATCTTCCCTAAGGTCGAATGACTCCAACACTCCATCCTTTTGGAGTTGGGCTATGCGTTTCTTGTTGACATGTCCAAGACGACAATGCCACAAGGATGCTTTATCCATACTAGTGGAAGAATCTATATTCAAAACATCATTTCCTAAGTTATCAACAATCATAACAGTTTCATATATTCCATTACATGGTATAGCTTCAAAGTAAAAGACACCATTCAGATAAGCCAAAATAGAACCATTCTCATTATTAAAAGAAAATCTAAATCCTTGTCTATATAAACCATGAAATGAAATGATGTTTCTAGCCATTTCTGGCGAATAGCAACAATTGTTCAAATCTAAACACAAATTATTCCTAAGCACTAAAGAATACACTCCAATCTTGGTCACAGGCGACGATCTTCTGTTCCCCATGATTTGATTGATCCTTCTTGCTCCACATCCCTACTTCTTCTTAGTCCCTGCACATTAGAACAAATGTGATAACCACAACCGGTATCAAGAACCCAAGAAATAGCATGATTAGAATCGTTAGATTTAATTGTGTATATACCTGCGAAAGATGGCTTGATCTTTCCTTCTTTGATTGCTTGCAGGTACTCTGGGCAGCTTCTCTTCCAATGTCCTATCTTGTGGCAGTGGTGGCACTCTGCCTCCTTTGGGTTAGGACGGGGCTTAGCGGGATCAACTTTGGTCCCACTAGAAGAGGCACCATCTCGGGCTTTGACCTTGCGATAGTTCTTCGATGAAGCCTTCCTCTTCTTTTCCTTTCCTTGACCAATAGCGAGCAGTAGGCGGATTGGGAGTAGGTGCAACAGACTTGTCTTTGAAGTTGCTCTCAGCAACCCTCAAGAGACCTTGGAGTTTGCTTAGGGTGACCTCTTCTTTGTTCATGTGGTAGGTCATCCTAAATTGGTTGTACATCGGAGGCAAAGAGTGAAGCACCATGTCGATTGCCAAGTCTTCCCCAAAGTCAACATTTAACTTGCTAAGGCGGTCGACATACCTTTGCATCTTTTGCAGGTGCACGGTAAGAGATTCTCCACAACCCATCTTAGCAGAAATCATGTTGGTGAAAATCTCATAACGCTCTTGTCTCGCATTTTGGTGGTATCTCTCCAATAAGTCTTGGTGCATCTCGTACGGGTACATGTCCTCGTTGGACTTTTGGAATTCGGAGTTCATGGTGGCAATATGATGCGATGTACCTTCATTGCATCTCGCTCATGAGTCTCAAAAGTGGTGATTTCGGCCGGAGTAGCGATTTCAGGGTTGATTTTCTCGAGCTTCTCATCGAGGACATACTCCTTATTCTCATAGCGAGCAATGGTGCGAATGTATCTTATCCATTCGCTAAAGTTCGTTCCATCGAAGGTGACCTTTTGGCAAAGGCTCATCAACGTGAAAGAACTAGCAGCAGCGATGTTTGCGTTCGACATCTACAAAAGAAAAAGGACAAAGATAGATTAGAATAAGAATCCCTAATTATCACCTAATAAGAAAAATTAGGGCTAGGATCCAACAATAATATTTACATACTAGAAAAGGGATGCCGTAATCTAATATGCAAATAAATTGAAGGTAAGTGAATGACGATTCACTAATTCTCCATCACAAAACTTAACTATTAGTCCTAAGTGTAATGAGAATTCCTAGGTTCGAATGAGATTCATTGAAACTATTCAATGGCATGTTTAAATCTCGATATGCCCCTCTTGTTTGTGACTGGGATACCGAGGATCACAAAGCGGGTGTGAATTACCATGCAAATTCACATGGTGCCTTCATTGTAACGATCACCTATTCGATGTGCAGGTAAACCAGACACGCTCCATCGAACTATGATAAACAATGAATCAACCTTTTCCACCTTTGCTTAGAACCAATTAGTGTGCCGGTAAACCACACACGCTCCACTAACTTCTTAGCAAGGGTGCAAAGTGTAATTTCATGGGATTGCATCAATTTACTTTTCCTAAAGTAACTAAGATTGGGAAATTTTAAAAATGTGTAGTTACTTTGTATTACTTATTATACTTTTAATGAGAGGATGAGGTTGCCCTATCCTACCCGTTCGGCTAACGACCCTCCACCAATCAAGCAAGCGGTGGGTGTGAGTGTACACCCATTAAGCGCCATTTTATAGGCCGCAACCTTATACCCACCTTATAGATCGGCTTCGTGAATGAGGCCTACTTACGGTAAGACTAGCATTTAGTTATACATATATATATATATATATATATATATATATATATATATATATATATATATATATATATATTATTCTAGTAATATCATATTAGTATAGGGTTGTATTTTAAACCTTTTAAAATCTAGGGTTTGAAATTTAAGTTGTCTAAATTAAAACTTTTAATCACAAATATAAATTTCAAAACTTGAGGGCAAGTTTTAAACATTTAAAACATTGAGGATCAAATAACAAATAATTCCAATTAACAATTAATATCCTAATTATCTATATTTGATTTTATTCAAGATTTCTTTGAAAGATAATTACCAAAATAATTAAAATAATTAATTAATTATCATATAAGGAAATTAAATATTTTATTAGTTGATAAATACCTTTAACTAGATCAAGATAATAGTCATATATATCAAGAAATCGGATTTAGGTTGATCTATTATGATTAAGGTAAGTTTCCATAAGATAATTATGAAAAAATCCCGAATCTGGCCATTCCTGACGCTTGGACTCGCCGAGTGCACAAAGGGACTCGCCGAGTCAGGCCAACTTGCCGAGTCTACTTTGGAACTCGCCGAGTCCATGACTCAGAAACCAAAAAATCGAATTTTGCAGGTTTGTTTCAGTTAATCAAGTAACAATTTAATGAAAACCAAGCTAGGCTCTGATACCACTGATGCGTTTTAGCCATAAGAACTTTCCTATGTGCGCATGCAAAACCCTAATGCTTGGATCTAGGCTTTCTAATTAAACATGCTTTGAATCCAAGACTTCTAATGGCTAATTAGGTTAAATAACAACATTGAAACAGATCTAGAACCATACCTTTGAATTTCTTGTTGATCTTGTAGTCTTTGAGCTTCTAGAGTCACAAATGTCACTCCTCTAATGGCTTACAAACACCAATAGCAAGGAAGATGATTTAGGAGAGAGGAGAGGGGTGGGAATCGGCCAGGGTTCTCTTACTTTAGGTGAGGTGCCGATTTCCCTTGGCCATGGGGTCTATTTATACTTGTAGACTCCTTAAGGGTTACAGTCTAAACCCTAATTGGATAATCTTCTCTTAAGGCTATCCAAATCCTTTCCTTAGATAAGTTATGGACGATTTTGAAGCTATCCTAGCTTCTAGAATCCGTCCACTATATATCTATAAGGATTTATAGTCTAAAGTTTAACTATCAAACAATTGACAGTTTATACCCCTTTAATTAATTAACCTCTTTAAGTCACCAAATTAATTCTAATTAATTCTATGACTTATAATAATCAAATAACAATATATTATTCTTTATATTATTCTCATAATATATTAATAATATTTACTCTCTCTTAATAAATCATCCTATCAAGTTGCTATGGTGAAGGCAACCCAAAAGGACCATGCATAACCGGGTCAAATACTTGCCTAATATAGTTGCAGCCTTAGACACTATTCCAACATAAAGGTCTCCACAACGTGGCGTCCGTTGAAAACGGATATTGCCTAAGTGAATCTTCTAGGTACCATGGCGTGGTTAGATTTCCCCACGTGGTGGGCTTCAGAGTTTATACCAAATCTACATTGCTTTGATCAGGTTCAGGTTTCCTCGTTTCAAGCTCCACATTTTGCTTCCTTTTTTCGCGAGCATGTCTTTATTGCTAAAAAACAGATTTATAACAAATTAAGTACCGTTTGTCCTAAAATAAGCACAGTTATAGCTTAAAATATCTCAATAATGCATGAAATAAATGAATAAATATGCACCTATCATGGATGCTCCAGGCATATGACAGGATTTAAGTCTCTACTGGATGAGTTTGTAAAAAAAGATGGCCCTATGGTGATCTTTGGAGACAACAACATGGGAAAAACTAAAGGATTTTGAATAATTCAGTTCAAGACCATGGAATTTAAAAATGTTTCATATTTCAAGGGTCTTAGACATAATCTCATATCAATCAGTCAACCATGTGACGTTGGTTACAAGGTTCACTTCAGCAAGGATGAATGGAAAATCACTGATTTGAAGAATTCAACCTTGCTCACTTCGAATAGGAAAAATGGAATTTATGTGTTGGAATTGTTTATTGTCTTAAAACATTTTACTTCTTTGTAATTCTATTGCTTTATTTTTTTTTTCAAAAACTACAAGACCAAAAACAAATCGTTTGCTTTCATCAGAAAAACACAAAAATACAAATCTTTTTTTTTTGTTTTAACAAAGGAGTATACATCGCATGTCTTATTATTCTAATATTTAATCCCTCATGTCTTTTTCCTCTCATGAACACGCCTCATGATCATTCATCCTTTATAATGAAAGATGACGCTGCAACCTTCTCACCAACAAATTTTATCATTGAGCTTGGTTGCATAACTAATCTCGATGAATCTGCCTCTTTTCTTAAGTGAAAGCACCAATTAGCTTGAAGGTAATGATTGCCAAGTTTGGCACTGAGCGTCTTATTATCAACACAAGATAAGAAAGAACTATGTCTCGATAGAATATTATGAATGCTCTCTTTGTCTCCTTTTGAATCCTTCACCTGTTGCCACGGGGTCTGATACTGGCACTGATGATGGCACGCCTATTTTCATGGACGCTCTCACCGCTACACTTAACAACATCTGAGATCCAAAGAAATCATTGTTAAGACAATGATTCTTGGCTCTCATCGCGTGGTCATAATATTTTGATACTTAGAGTACCTATATGTTGATTTTCGTAACTCAAAGATTACAAAGTTTAGAACTTTTTAACTTGTTGGCTACAAATACTGTGTTTTTTCTGATCTCTTTTCATGGTGATTGATATGAAGCTTGGAATCCATCCGAATTATGGCTTCCTCAATGAATAAGGTCACCTCTCTTTTCATTCTTTGTGCTTAATTTCTCTTTGAGTTTGAGTGTGTGAAATATGGGCTAATATTTCTTTCTTTTATAAACAAACTTTTATGTGGTAGGAATTTTGAAAAGAGGAAGTACTTTATGAGTATTCAATTCAAATGATACGCCAAATCAGGATTTTATGATCTTACTGAACAAGCGGCATGATTCTCTTTTTGACAGTTTCTTTGTTGAATATTTCTTTTGCTTTTTTATTATTTAATTTTGTATTGTAACATCTCAAAGGAATTGTGTAACATCCCAAAAAAACTTCACAAATTTAAAACTTTTCAAAACAACCCATTTACTACAGTTTCAGTTTATTGTTTCAAGTACTTCAAAGGATCGTGGCAAGACGAAGGCGTGACCGTACACATCCTTGGTTTTACAACTGATTGGATCTTGGGAGACTTTGATTTTAAATCAGGTTTTGGAAACGATGGTTTTGTAAACACTTTTATTAGTAAATGAGTTTTTTTGAAAAGTTTTAAATTTGTTAAAAATTTTGGGATGTTACAAATTGATGGTGAATCTATGATTTTAGACTGAAACTTTGACACCTAAAATGTCCTTAGAAGCATTTTGTTGGATGTGTCAAAATCTCTCTAAGTATCTCATCAACGAGACCAACTATTAAGATATCATTAAGTCACTAACTTACACTGATTATGTGAGATTGTTCATATCTTTAGAGTGATATTGTTTGGTCCTTTCAAGAAAAAATCTAATAAGTCTTGAGTATTTCTTCTCTTACAGTGTGTGACTTTTCCCTAACACCTTTCCTCTCTATTCTTAACTTGATGACGTTATGAGATAAACAACTCCCTACCGATGAGTTAGAAATTCTATGTTGATGATTCATACTATTAAACCATTGTAATGTCCCAAATTTAAAACCCAAATTTTCGTTTTCATAATAATAAAACCATCAACCAAAACATGTTCGTAAAACCATAAAGGAAAATTAGAGTATGTCAATCAATCATCTCAATACGTCAGAGTTAAATAAAACAAAAATCATGGTGTGTGTGATGCGATCATCTCGAGCTCTTCCCCTTCAATCCGGAATTACCAGAAACATAAACTGAAAACTATAAGCACAAAGCTTAGCGAGTTCCCCAAAATACCGCATACCATCTGCCAAATCAATGTTGTGTCGGGTGTATTTCACCCCCGAGTCTATTTTAACTCATGCGTCGGCCCAAGGCCGTATTGGGTCTATTTCACCCCCGAGTCTATTTTAACTCATGCGTCACACAAGGCTGTACCATGGGTAATTCACCCATGGGTCTATTTCACCCCCAAATCTATTTTCACCAATTCATGTACTACTTTGTAAGGTCCAACACAAACAAACACAAAATTAGTTATTAATTATAATTGGGCTACGTAAGATTATCTAAACACAATTATGTTCTCCAACACAGCTAAATGTTACTATTATCACTTAACTAAGATGTGGTCCATCCTAGCTCTAGCAATTTAATGGTCACTAAATCAATAGGTAAACAAGTTCATGTAATTTAATGGTCACTAAGCTACACTTAGCTTGAATTAAAGAAACAAAGAGAAACACTTTAACATGCTAGGTAAGTTAAGCAAACAGAAGCTCCAAACCAACTTTTATAAATCCATAAACTAATAAACTAAACCACAGTTATTAGGGCTTCATCTAACTAAACGAAAGTCTACTAAATTAGATACTCATGGTAGTAATCAAACATAAAAAACTCAATAAGAATAAAGCTAAACATGATCAAACCGAATGAATTGATGATGTTTTCTTCTGCATCTTTTCATCTCTTGTGCTCCAATCGTTTCCTCCTCTTTTAAGGGTTTTCTAGAGGATATTTTTCATACTTCTCCAGAAAGTCACCTCCAAGTCCCCCAATTTGTTATAATGTTTAGATATATATACTTGCCTAAAATCTGGACACCACGACGTGGTAATGGCAACACGTCGTGGCCCTCATGTATATCCTGTATTCTCCAAGCCAACATCAAGAATCATGAAGATTCGATTCACCATGTAGTGGTTATTGAGAATCATATCTTTCTCAAAACATGAAAGTCATCTGAAATTGTGGCTAGTTTTCAGAACATTTTGAATCTCATCAATCGGAGTGATGAGTCATGAGATACGGTCAAAACAATAACGAGGGGTCAAGCTGTCCAACAACATCCTTCTTGTATCTTCTTCTTACCTAAGCTCACATTTTCCATCTTCCAGCTTTCATATTGCTTCCGAGAATGTATTTTAAGCTACATAACAACATATAATAAATTAATTACCTTTTTTCTATGATAAACATAATTATAGCTAAGAGTATTAAGTTATGATTTAATATATATATATATATATATATATATATATATATATATATATATATATCACTAGTGGCCAACAAGGCCCAAAACCATAATAGTCCAAATATGGCACAAACCACAAAAGTCAACGAAAGTCAACAACTATTGAGTACGCCCATCGCACCTAGACTTATGCCCGACGTATGCCACCTTTGGCCAGTACGCCGTGTGTACGAGCTAGGTACTCCCAACGTACTCCACAACTGCCTAAACCCATCATTAAATGCTTAATTAGTTAAGCCACTAAGTCCACTTCTCATATATGATCCTAAATGATGTCTTAACATGTAAAGTTGGGAACTATACTCATTTGCATGTCTTAATGGGGCCCAATACTTGTTTTCGACCAATAAAAACCATAATAAGAGCCCTAAATCATGCGTGGACCAATATAACACATCAAGATTACATTTTTATGCACAAGGAACCTCAAAAATGCTAAGATCTACCATCTCCAGAATCTGGAGTAGCTCATACTCTCAAGCATGACTTAAGGGACCATAAAATGCACAAAAACAAGCCCTAACAAGATCTATCATAATGAACCATCAAGTTAAGAGATTTATACCTCCAAAAGCTTTCCAAGTTGGTGATGATTCTAGATCCACAAGCTCCAACCAGACCAATGCAACTTCAGGTGACGAAAAAGGCCAGCATCACCACCATCACCACCAGTAGCCCTTAAGAATCCATGCCCCAGTTGTCTATGGAAACCCCAGGTGACGAAATGGCATGAGGAGGACGGTATTGGATTCCATTATGAGGTTGGTGAGTGATATAGAGCTCCACCACTAGTTCCTATTCCCGAGACCATAATGGAGGAGGCTATAAATGTGTTGGTTCCACATACATCACATCATTCTAATAGGATACACACTATGGATGAAGTGTTGAGGTCACTGAGGAGTGAGCTTGGATACCTATCCAATAGGATTGTGAGTTTAGAGGAGGACGGTGACATCAACGAGTTGAGCCTATGATCAACTGGAGGAGGTACAGTCCCTGGTTCAGGCACAACAACTTCAGATTAGAGATATGGAGCTTCGTATGCTCATGTTGGAGCATAGATTCATGACATATGAGGCAGGAGCTTATGCAGGGTCGGTCCATAATATTTTCATGACACAAAGGAAAAAGATTAATAGTGCTCTAAAATGGCAACACCCATGATTATTTTAAAATTCGTTAACTACAAAATTAGAACTTACAATCACGTAAATTGTTGTATTGATGTGTTATTTTAAAGCAAAAACATCAGTTATATCTTATAAGATAATACTCGTTAAAGAGGGATAAAACTTCAAATAAGTTTTCATTTCAAGTTGTTAATTGAAAATGCTTGACATTGTGAATCAAATTGACTTGGAATGTGAAAAACAAATAAAACAAAAATTAGTATAAGAATGAAACTGGTAAAACTGTATCAAAAAACATGAAATGCACAATTGTAGTCTATCAAAAGAATGAAATTAAACTCAAATCATGATTCAATTTACAAACAATATGACTTTTAGTTACTTGATCAATTTAATCAATATTATACATAAAAACTCTTATTCCTCTGTGCTATTAGATCAATACAAAATAGAGAAAAGTGTCTTTAAATACTTGAACAATGGTCAAGGAGTATGGCCTAAATTTCCAACTTACATATCATAATAAAATGAGTAAAAGACGTGTATTTAGAAATTTGTTTTTTTCCAGAATATCTTATATCCTTTTTTTATAAACAGTTAATTAAAATTTTTATTTGATTGATATTTTTTTATCAAAGTATTATGTTGGTGAATGACATTCAGTACAACAGATAATTAAAATCTTTTGTAATATTTTTTATAACTTCAAACCAAAGCGATACAACCATTAGATAAACCATGTCCATAAACTATTTTGCTTCCAAATATTTAGTTTATACATGCTGTATTATAGGAAATAACTAAATATGATCAATGGATGTGATCATGGTCAACTGATTGTAGAAAAAGTTAGCTTTTTCTATACCAAATTGAATTAACTGTTTCCTTCAAATTGCCTAACAAAACTTAAAACCTTCACAAGTTCATTTAAAAATAGAAAAAGTATTTATAATTTCAGAAAGTGAGAAAACATATATCAGAAATCATAATATTTACCGGCAAAACAATGATCGACAAATATTGTGTCTACAGTTGAGCAAAACTAACAAAACTTATCTATTATACTGAATTCACAAGTGAAATAAAAAATAAAAAAGAAGAAGAATTCTAAACTTGAATAAGAAATAAGAGAACTCGGGATTTAAATCAAAAGCTGATAATAAAGGAGGCTCCTCGATCAAGGTGGGTTGGAAGTCTGCGACGTTGCGTTTACCAATAGATTCAAATATATAGATTGAGTACTTATAGCAGCAGTTGACCTAGTTGAAAACATTACTTGGGTATTTACTTTGGATTATGGTAGATATCTTAAGGATGAGTTGTTTTAGTTTTTGTTTAGGGGTGATGGAAAAGTCTGTACGCAAATAGGTAGTACCCTTGAGGGTTTTGATAGAGTTTCTTTTGATGTAAAATACCCTACTTTTCCTCTCCCAACCACATATTTTGGGTTGTTCTAGGAGCCACGATGTATGAAATATCATATCAATATAAATGAAAATATGTAATTATATGAAAAGCTAGTAATTTCATAAAGCAATATGTTATGTTGTGTTTGCAAAACAAATTCGGGAATTAGTGTAAATTCTAGGAAATATTTAATTATGACATAAAAAATTATCTAATTATCACTTACAATATCGTGCCAAATATTATGATTTGGGATATATCAAATTTTAACGAACGTTTACAATATATACCAACTCTTGAGGTTAAGATAAGTCATCATTCTATACGACTGGCCAAGGGCTTCAAACAACTAACACCATTTTATGGTAACTATATTAGAATCAAAATATATCTCTAAGAAGAATCACGAGGAGCAACCCCGAAATCCATGCATATCCAATTACAATGGATTCAGCTACCATTGAGGCTATCATTACCCAACGCGTCATTGTCGCATTAGCTAACTTTGAAGCTGCTAGGAATTTGGATCTGGACAGGGTAGAGGAGCAAGAGGTGACAACACTCACGGTGATATCAGAGGTTCTTCATGGGCTTTATCCTATAAAGATTTCATGAACTGTAAACCAAATCCCTTCTACGGAAATGAAGGAGTGGTTGATCTGATCAGGTGGATAGAGAAAATGGAGTTTGTGTTCAAAATCAGCTTCTGTTCAGAGGACTACAAGGTGAAATTCAATGCTTATACTTTTATATATGAAACTTTAACCTGGTGGAACAACTACACCAAGACTATGGGCGTTAGTGCCACCAATGCCATGCCATATGCCAGCTAAAGTGACTTCCGATCGAAGAATACTGTCATTGGGAAGAGATGCAGAGGCTCGAACAGAAGTTGTGGAACCTGACTATGAAGGATGTCGATGTACCAACATACACTAGTCGCTTTAATGTCCTTGCTACCCTTTGCCCTTGATTAGTCACTCCCGAATTTAAGAAGATAGAGAGATAAATATAGGAATTACCCTGACCTATTCAAGGGTTGGTCACTACTTCGAAACCAACCATGTCTAATAGTGCTAAACGACTGGCTTTTAGCCTAACCAATCAGGAGATTATCCGAAGCACCATGGTTTAGAAGGCTGGCCTCCCGAAGAAAGGAAACAAAAAGAGGAAGTTTGGGAAGGATTATCGACGGAAAGGAAGGAAATCGTCAGAAAGGAAGCCAAAAGTGGTGAAAGAATATGTAGTTGCAACAACAACAACAACAACAACAACAACAACAACAACAACACGACAATAACTAACCCAACAAGGTCATATTTGGGAAGGTTTCCAAAGTGCCACCAGTGCAATTACTATCATAGAGGTGTGTGTTGGGTGTGCAACAATTAAGGTAGGAAAGGTCACCTCAACAAGAATTGTAGGAACCCAACATCCGTACTGACACCCATAGTAAACCATGGAACCATAGCTATAGGAAGAGGAGCTTGTTACGAGTGTGGAGGATGTGGACACTAAAAGAGGGATTGTCCAAAGATGAAAGATCAAGGGGGAATGCCAGAGGAAGGGCATTTGTAATTGAGCCTAGAGACGCAATCCATGATTCCTTAATGGTAACTGGTACGTACCTAATTAACAATTTATATGCAACTATACTTTTTGATTCGGCTGCCGATAGAAGCTATATTACCCCTAAGTTTAGACAGTTACAGAACCAAAAATCCAGTAAGCTTAAGGCAACTTATATAGTATAAATGGAAAATGGTCAAGTCGGTAGTACCCAGGAAGTATTAGAGAATTTCATATTAAAATTTAAGAATTATGCCTTCCACATTAACCTTATGCAAATGATCATTGAAAGCTTCGACGTCATAATAGGCATGGATTGGTTATCCTCTCATCATGCTGATTTCTATGCTACGAAAAGGCAGTATGTCTTCCTCTACCTAACAAAGAATCCTTGGTCATATACAAAAGAAGTCCTACGCCTTCCTAGCTCATATCGTTGATATGAAGAAAAAAGGGAAAGAGATCAAGGATGTACCTTAGGTGTACGACTACCCTGACGTATTTCCTGAGGATCTACCTGGATTACCGCCAGTGCATCAAGTCGAATTTTGAATTGATCTGGTTCCAGTAGAAAAATCCCCATATAGATTGGTACCATCAGAGATGCAAGAAATCTCTAGCCAAGTACAAGAGCCTCTAAAAAAAGGCTTCATCAGACCGAGTTTCTCACCGTGGGGAGCCCCGATGCATTTTGTCAAGAAGAAAGATGGATATTTTAGAATGTGCATCAATTATTGAGAATTGAACGAACTCTTCAATAAAATGCAAGGGTCTATTTACGACTCAAAAATTGATTTGAGGTCTGGGTATCATCAACTTTGAGTCATGGAAGAAGACATTCTAAAGACCGCATTTAGGAATCGCTATGGACACTATGAGTTCTTAGTTATGCCATTCAGATTGACAAATGCCCCAACTATTTTCATGGATATGATGAACCGTGTATGTAAACCCTACTTGGATAAATTTGTGATTATGTTTATAAATGAAATATTAATATATATTCACAAACCAAGGAAGAACACAACCAATATTTACGGACGATAGTGGAACTGTTGAGAAAAGAAAAATTGTTCGCCAAATTCTCTAAATGTGAATTTTGGATTAGAGAGGTACACTTTCTAGGGCATGTAGTCAACAACAAGGGAGTACACGTTGATGCCTCCAAGATAGAGGTCATAAAAAACTGGGAAGCACCAAAGACGCCAATGGAGGTGCGTCAATTCCTAGGCCTTGCAGGTTATTACCAAATATTTATAAAGAACTACTCCAAAATAGCCAAACCTCTCACAACATTAACCCAGAAGGAGGAAAAGTTTGATTGGGGAGACAAACAAGAAACTACGTTCCAAAGGTTAAAAGAGATGCTGTGCAGTGCACCAATAGTATCCCTCGTAGAAGCTACTGATGAATTCATCATGTACTGCGACACATCACACGAAGGGTTGGGATGTGTGTTGATGAAAAGAGACAAGGTTATTACTTACGCCTAGCCACAAATCATGGTTCATGAGAATAGGTCAATATGAGACAATGGAGATTGTTAGAGTTGGTGAACGACTATGAGTGTGAGATCTGTTATCATCCTGGCAAAGACAACGTGGTGGATGACGCCTTAAGCCGTAAGGAACGACTAAAGTCTCGCAGACTCAAGCCACTTACAATGACAATCCAATCCAACCTGGCCACACAAATTCGAGATTCCCAACAAGAGTCTCTTAGGGAAGAAAACATTGAGATAGAGTGCCTACAGGGAATGGAGAAATATCTCGAAAACAGGGATGATGGAACAATGTACTTCATGAATCGAATTTGGGTGCCAAAGTTCAGTGATACCAGGAAATTATTCATGAACGTAGCCCATAAGACCAACTACTCCATACATCTCATAGCAGACAGGATGCACTTAAATATGAGGAATCTTTATTGGTGGCCAATCATGAAGGTTGAAATAGCTACATATGTGAGCAAATGCTTGATATGTGCTAAATTCAAGTTAGAACATTAAAAGCCCTCGATATTATTGAAGTAACCAAAAATACCCATGTGGAAGTGGGAGAAAACTGCAATGGACTTCATAATGAAGCTACCCCAGACCTCCAGTAGTTACGACATTATATGGGTAGTGGTCGATAGATTCACCAAGTCCGCTCACTTTCTGCCAATAAAGGAAATAGACAAAACGGAAAAGCTAACCAGGACGTACCTCCGAGAGATAGTTAAACTACATGGTGTTCCATCACCCAATATCTCGGATGGAGATAGTAGGCTTACCTCTCGATTCTAGAAAGTTCTAAAAAAATCCATTTTCTCGGATAGAGATAGCAGGCTTACCTCTTGATTATGGAAAACTTTACAAAAATTTCTTGGTACCCGCCTGGACATGAGTGCAACATACCACCCCTAAACCGACGGTCAATGCGAAAGGACAATCCAAAATGTTTGAGGACATGATCACAGCTTGTGTGATAGATTTCGAAAGTGCTTGGGATACTCATCTATCCTTGATTGAGTTATCCTATAACAAAAACTATCACACTAGCATCAAGGCCACACAATTCGAATCCCTCTATTGTTGAAAGTGTCGTGTGCCTATATGTTAGGTAAATGTAAGAGACAATCATTTTGCAAAGGAGCAAGCGAGTGATACCTTGATAATTAGTCCAAATTAAGATCATCTATGAAACCACCAAGAAGATCGTGTGGATCAGGGAGAGACTAAAGGTTGCTCGTGCTAGCCAAAAGAGCTATGCTGATATTAGACACAAACCCCTCGAGTTCCAAGGTGGAGATAGGGTGATGTTGAAAGTCTCTCCTAGGAAAGGGGTCATAAGATTCTGTCAAAGCTTTTTCAAGTTTTCTTGGAAAAAGGAGTTTCGGTTGGCGATCGAGAACACAAAAGGATAGTAAGTGACTAGTGTAAATTTTCAAGATAAGTTTTTTAGTTAAGAGCCGTGTTGGGTAATTGGACAAGTGAGTACCATAAGGGTTGCACGTGATTTGTTGGAGATAGTATGAGACCTCTTGGTCTAGCTTTATCGCATGTTTCTCAACTGATTATTTGGTTTCAAGTAGGAACTAGTGTTCGACTGTCTATTTATTTCCTGGCTACTTATGACTACGTATGAATCTAGTGATCCATCAATGTTATTCAAGACTTCAGGGTAGACTACGTTTTTGTTTATTTATTCATTTATCGATGAGTGTAATATTTAATATAAAACTAGGATCGAATTTTAACATTCTTAGGTTGAAATAAAATGATAGTTAGACCTTATCTGCAACACTCGCAAGATAGGGATAGACGATTAAATAGTAATAGGATAAATATTCGTCACGACACTAAAAATGTATTATCAATAGAATATTATTTAGGGAAAATAATCTAAACAAAAGTCATAGTAGTCGTTAAACCAAGAACGTGCATATAAAGAACACCTAAATCTGACTTCGTGAGAGGAAGTTATGATTTTATGAAGTTTCAGCGTAGTACTACGCAACTTAGTAACCGAAATTGAAATCACTCGATTTTTAAGAAAAACAATCTAATTGAGAGTTGAAGATCTCGCAATTCCTATCCGTCGATATAAAGACAGTCAAGAATGGATATCACATGAGAGAGTTATGAATTTTAAACGGACTATGACAGTCTAAGCCTGTTAAAAATATAACTTTAAAAATAACGTCAAAACTAGTCGACGGACTCTAAATGAAAGTTTTGGATCCTGTCGTTAGCTTCGCGTGGATATAAAATACGCAACAACAACGTATGTGGCGTATACTGATGTTCCAATAGATGCTTGACACGTGTCACTATAGATAAGCTGCCATGTCACCTCTTCCGGAAATTTATGCGGCACGCAAAGACCAGGTGTGCGGCGTGCAATGCAAATTCAGCTATAAATAGCAGTCGAATTCAGTCATTTTTCTCACACCTTTTCTCCCAGAATTCTCTAGATTTATTTCAAACCTCTCTTCCCTTTTACTTCGAAGTTCCCGACCTCTTTGGTGAAACCCTAAGGTGTCAGATAGCTGGTTAATAGAAGCTCCCGGATCTGAGTTAGGTCCGCATAATCCCCAATTTTCATCATAATACTATGTAAGTTAATCTACACTTATTTTATTCAAGTGTACCTTTTAATTATAGTCATAGTCGTTACTATAAACCCGTAATTAATATTTATCAGTGATTCCAAGTCATTATAATGGGAACAGGTAATCAAGATTATTTTTTGTTGCGAAAAATATATAAAAATTACAATATTGTGGGTTGAAAACCCTATGTGCTCACCAGGTTTCCCAACCTGACCCATTCAGTTTCTTTGTATCATAGGGAATAATATGAAAGTACAATCAACTGAGTGATTCGAGGAGTTTCGGCCTTTAGTACATTAATTTAATGTAAGGCCCGTGATGTATACATTTATGATTATGTTTTGTATCAGTTATGACATCCCAAGTTTTTAATAATCAATGAAAAACATTGTCTTCATAAATATTTTTTACTGGACTAATTTTGCGTTTATAAAGATCACTCTGATTTAAAATAAGCATAAATAAAGAGGTCTTTTCGGACCATGAAAATTGGGGATGTCACATTATCATCCGTACAGTGTAGATTAAGAACCTCTAATCGGTTGTAGCCTCAAAAGTTCAAATAACAAAGATTTGTTGTGATAAGTACATATCAAGGAAGGATGGTGATTGGGTTCCTTCAAAAAGTCAGATAATGGTTGTGAGTCTTTAAGACCACCGAAGGGTTAATCATGAGTTTTCAGGACCGATGGGGATGATGACAAGAGTGATCTAGCATCAAAATTGTAGTAGTTGGATAGTATCACGACATGTCGTAAGCAAGTATACAAATGAATTACTCGAACAAATAGTTATACCTTGATACAAATAAGGTAGTTAGAACCTTGCAAAAAGGCTACTGGTGACCTAGTGTTCATTATGATCTCGTAGACAGAAACAGGAGCAAGCCTTATAATGAGTTTGTCACCAATATTAGAGTATTGGTTCCAGAGTTTCCAAACCAGCAAACCTGTTATAGTGGTTTTGGTTAAATTTCAGAATGATGGAACACCTGAACTATGTAGATAAACCACTAATAATCTACATTCATGTGTGTTTTAAGGATATGTTGTAAGCTTTTAGCATGTTCCAGAAATTGGAATCCATTAGAGAGTCACGAATAAGTTTACCTAGTTACTCACTTCCTAACGAGTCGTAAGTGTTCATAGTTAAAGGAATAAATCGGCATTTCATGTTTTAAGATGACCATTCATCATAGAGTATAGATTCTGGAAGTGTAGACCGATGAGTTCTTGGTTTTTGAAGATTTCACGAGAGGTTTGGGAGTACGTCTCAGGTAGAAAATGAAGTTCTACAGGTAATATCGATGTGGCAACATCGAATAGATCACGAGTCGATCTCGATGACTACAATAAGATGACGTATAGGTGCGCTAGGAGTATGATCTCGGGAACAAAATTATTGTAAGTGAGGGAGAGTTGTAACACCCTATTTTCATCATTCAGTATGATTTAATATAAATGATTGTTTATAGAATTTGAATAAGAAATATATTACTTTATAACCAAATGAATCATCATAAACATATAGGAAACGTCAATACGATTTCTGTAGTTATATAGAACGCTCGAATCTGCTTCGTATGAAGAAGTTATGATTCTTCGATGTATTTCGTTCATCCCTATACAACAAAGCCAGTCATAAAATACGAATCGTAGATAGGTCACTTATTAGTTTATGTAATCTAAACGAAAAGGTTCTCACAAAGAGAAAAATAGAACACGAATGATCACGAAGATGTTTTCACTAAGAAAAGGTTATAATTCGTATTGAATGGAACACCCCAGTATGAATAATGAAGAACAAATGAATAAGAAAAAGAGTAAATAGGAACATAAGAACAAGGATGATCACAAAGAAGTTTTCACTAAGAAAGGGTTCTTACAAAGGGAACAGTTGCACAAAGCGAGACACAAAGCTCTATTAGGGTTTGATCCTAATAGTATACTACATACTATTACAAAAATGGAGATCCCACCATTTTAGGGATATATTTTAATCTATGTAAGGTATGATCCTAAGCACTAAGAGTATATATCAGACATCTATTCTATAATTACATAGTATATCTACCTAATATACAAACCGATCACTAAGATCATGAGTATCACACTGTCACTGATGAAGCTGTTGCTGACATTGGCGCTGGTGGAAATCGTGTTATGTGTTTGATTCATCAGATCATAAGGTGTGACCTTATAATCTCATCCTAACTGATGTTGTCAAAACTAGTCTTCAACAAATTCTTCAGCTTTTAGATTGAGGAGATTGTGAATGCTCCCACTGAGAGTAAGACCATTCTTGCATTTTGAAACTATCTCCCAATGCGTCTGAGTTTGCTCCCTCCCCCCGAGGAAATGAATGCATCTGAGTATAAGGTTTTTCCTTCTGTTGCTTCACCTAAGAAAATGAATGCATTTGAGTATATGATGGTTTCTTCCCCTTTTTGACATCAACAACGTTTCAGATAAATGGTAGTATCAGTGAAAGCAACTAGTAAACAATAAGTGGGAGCAGACAAACTGCTAAGATTATGATGTCTCCTGATAGCATGTGAATATAATGTCATTCATAGACATAGTGTTGCAAAGTCTCATCAGTGTATAGATTGATATGATGAATCATGAACTTCTTTTATTAGAAGAAAAAAAAAGAATAAGAATGGTATAATGTGTGTAGTATATTTTGGTGTTTAAATGTACCCATCAGAAAAGAATGTCAAAGTTTTATCTATGTATGGTAGATACAATAAACCATCAACTTCTTTAATAGAAGACTTGTTGGGAGGGAATGGGTAGGTACGTGTAATATATCACGGTACGTGAGATGCATCGACACAGAGTTTTCAAACTCTCATCAGCGTCTGCTTTCATACGCTGAATCATAAAATTCTATAGAAGAATGTATGGTGAGAATGGATTGGTGTGTCTGATAGAATATGGTACATAGCCTAACCATTGGCACAAAATTTCAAACTTTCATCAGTGTGTATTTTTGCATTGTGAATTGTTAATTTCTTAGAAGAAGAATCTAAGGAGAGAATGCAATGTTTCAATCACGCTGAGGTGCAATCAGCGTGAATCTTAAACGATGTAAACTTATCAACGAGAAGTGGTTTATCTTCTGTATCATGAAGTTAAGTTGCAGTTTAGAATTTAAAATTCTCCATTAATTCATCTAATATGGTACAAGATGAAAATGGCAAAGAGACAATAACGTGAGAAATGGTCAATAGATGAATAGTTAAAAGAAGAAATATACAACGTTTTTAGATGAATCATAAAGACTTGGGTGCATCCTTTTCCATGAGAATCATAAAAACTGATACTAAAGATCTTTTAATTTGAAGGCTCATAATGATGTTTCCTCTTTCCAAGATATCTGCCATTCGAAGTTTGACTATAAGAGAAGAAGGATTATTAACTCAATTCATGTAAACATATATTGTAAAACAGATGATGGAAGAGAATGACTTATTATCCTTTGATGAGAGAAGAGTAGAGTGAACATAGTCTTTGTAACCAACGAGTTAATAGGATCTAATCTTTATAAACATCAAGTTAACAAGATCAACATGAAGGAACTCAAGGTTTTACAGGATTATGGGCCGGTAGATGGAAGTAAGACTCATTATATTAACAATGACTATTTGCGTCCATGATAGTGGATGAAGGAGAAAGAGGGCATCATCAACAAGAAGAAGACTTGACGCCAACTTTTTCATTTACAATCAGAGCAATTTGAACATTCTTCCTGGCCCCAACTCTTTCTAATTTTAGAAAGGATAGATGCAGATCGACTGAAGGTAAGAAATGGATATACCTAAGAGAGCGGATAGAGAGAAAAGAAAACACTTCTAATCATTAAATACAAAGAGTTAAGAAAGCTATGTAAACTCCTTTGGTAAAAGTAATATAAATAAAGTGCTTGTGTTTTTGTGTTTTTGTGTTTTTTTGAAAGAAAATAAAAACAAAATGTCACAGCAAAAAAAAAAACAATTAAGTCATTGAAAGCCTCCCAAGATCAGCAATCAAATTGGTAAGGGTCTTCTGATCCAATACATTAGTAAAGGTATCTACCAATTGATCAATGGATGGAATGTAGAATAGTTCCACTTTGCCCTTTTGAACTGTGTACTTGATTAAGTGATGTCAGATATCAACGTGTTTGGTCTTAGATTGATGCATCAGATTTTGAATCATCTGAATGGGATGTGTGGTGTCAAAGCAAATGGGGGTGTTTGAAAAGTTGAAACCATAATCTAATAGTTGAATCTGAATCCAAAGAATCTGAGCACAACATCTTCCAGTGGCTACATATTCAGCTTCAGCGATAAAGCAAGCCACTAATGCCTGTATCTTGCTGGGCTAGCTCACAAGTCTATTTCCAAGAAGTTGAGCTCCTCCTAAAGTACTTTTCGATCAATAACAGATCCGCCATGATCAGATTCAGTGAATCCCACAAGTTTGAACTCAGAGTAACGAGGATCCCGTAACCCAAGATTGGGTGTACGTTTCAAGGAACGAAAGATCCTTTTTACAACAAGAAGATGGGATTCCTTCTAATAGGCTTGATATCGAGCACACAAGATGGTGGCGAACATGATGTCAGGGCGACTGATAGTGAGATAGAGTAGTGATCCTATCATTCCTCAATAAATAGTTGCATGCACATCAGTGCTAGGTGGATCAACAGAGATAGACGATGATGAAGACATTGGAGTCTTTGTTGGTTTGCTATCAGAAAAACTAAATCACGTCAATATATTTATGATGTATTTTGTTTGACAAAAGAAGATTCCATCAGTAAGTTGCTTAACCTGCAAACCTAAAAAGAAAGTCAATTCACCGATCATGCTCATTTCAAATTTCTTGCCCATTACTTCAGCAAACTTAGAGATCATCTTCTCATCAGTGGATCCAAAAATGATGTCATCGACATACACTGAGCAAGGACAATTTGAGATCCTGATTTCTTGATGAACAAGGTGTTGTCAATTTTTCCTCATTTGTATCTACTCTCAAAAAGATAATTAGCCAACATGCTATACTATGTTCCAGGTGCTTGTTTCAAACCATAGGCAACTTTATCCTCACGATACACATGATCAGGAAATTTTTCACTTTCAAAACTTGGAGGTTGTTTCAAAAAGACTTCTTCTTGAAGACACCCATGTAAGAAAGTAGTCTTTACACCTATTTGATAGAATTTGAAGTTCTTGAATGAAGCATAGGCGGTGAAGAATTTTATTTCCTCAAGTTGAGCAACAGGGCTAAATGTTTCATCATAATCCAAACCTTCTAGTTGACAAAATCCTTGATCCACCAGTCTTGCCTTGTTCCTAGTAACAATTCCCTCTTCATCTATCTTGTTTCTAAACACCCAACGAGTACCAATAATCGGTTTTCCTTGAGGCCGAGGAACCAAAGTCCACACACGATGATGTTCAAACTCATTCAGCTCGTATTGCATAGCTTTGATCTAGTCAGCGTCTTTGAGAGAACTAACATCATTCTTTTGTTCGATCATTGAGGCAAAGCTCACAAACATACATAAGTTACTAGTGACGCTTCTACGAGTAAGAATCCCACAATTAACATCTCCAATGATTTGAGATTCAAGGTGATCATGAAATAGTCTATGATTTTCATTTTTATTGACATGATTTGGGATAGAATCTTTCATATTAATGAGTTGATTGACCCAAGTTCTTCAGAGATGACAACCTGATCCTCTAAGGGCGACTGATCTTTAGTGTCGAAATGAACATTGATAATCATATATTGGGAACAATAGGCTCAGTGACATTTGATAAGGTTTTAGAGACAAAGTTTGATGGACTGAAAGTGAATTAGAATTGAAGAAGGATGATCAATCTGATCATTGAATGAATGAATCTTCATCGAACGTGACATGAGTGGGCTCCTCAACAGTGCTCCTTGAAATATTGAACACTTTAAAGGCCTAAGACACACTAGAGTATCACATAAACACTCATACATAAGCTTTAGCTTCGAGCTTTGAACGTTGATCCATATGATTCAGAATGTAGCAGACACAGCTAAAAACATGAAAGTATGAGATGCCAGGTTTTTTACCTTTAAGTAACTCATAAGCAATTTTTCCATGACCCTTCGCAATGATGGAGCAGTTTTCAGTGTAACATACTATGTTGATAGCTTCAGCCTAGAAGGATAGAGGGAGACTAGCCTCAACAACCATAGTTCGCCTAACTTCAGTGAGTGTCTAATTTCGTCTTTTAATTACGCCATTTTGTTGGGGAGTTCTAACAACAGAGAATTTATGAGAAATTCCTATGATTGAAGAAAAGTCTTTTAAGGGGAATTTATGAAATTAGTTCCATGATCACTACGTAGTTGCCTGACTTTATGATCATAAAGAACTTGCCATTGCTAAATTAGAGAGATGATCTCATCAACAACATGGATTTTCTTTCTCCAAAATATTACTAATGTAAATCTTGAATATTCATCCACGGTGACAAGAGTGAACTTCTTCCCAGATCTTGACTTTATTGGGACAGGTACAAGCAGTTCCATATGAAGGAGATGAAAGGGTTTGATGATGGAGGAACAGGACTTTGGCTTGAAGTATGACTTGGTATTCTTTCCCTTCTCACATGTTGAAAATAGTTTATCCTTAACAAACTTCATCTTAGGAATTCCTCTCACAAGCTGATTTCCAAAGATCTTTGAGATGATCTTGAAGTTTATGTGAGATAGTCTCTTGTGCCACAACTAGTTTGGATGAGATTGGGCACGAGAGAAGAAGCAGTATCTAAGCATGTTTTCAGCAGAGAATATGTCCAACACATAAATTTCATTCTGTTGGTTTGCAGTCAGCACAGTGACATTCTTTTGATCGATCACTTTTCATTCTGTCTTGTTAAAATGGACTTCATAGTCAGCATCACATAGTTGACTGATAGAGATGAAATTGTGTTGAAGACCTTTGACATATGATATATTTTTGAACACAAGATATTTGGATTTGGTAGTGCATATCCTTTTGTAGCTCCCTTCCTATTTTCTCCATACATAACAGCTGGACCATATTTTCCCATAAATTCATCAAAAAGAGACTTGAACCCCATCATATGTCTTGAGCAACCGCAAACTAAATACCAAATACTTTCTTTACCCTAAAATACTAAAATATACAGCCAGTACACACTGAACTATCTTGCAATGGGTCATTTAAGAGAAAACATCATAAGAAGCATTAGGGAGACAATTTAATGAGTTTCCATTTTTAATCCATTTGTTATTTCGAGCAATGATGATGTCAGCATGATTAGAGCTCTATTCGAAAGTACACCTTCTGACTCTGTGAGAAGTATCACCACGGTAGTAACAAACCCTGATTCTGAAATTCTTTCTTTTAAGATTAGTACTTTGATTTCTTTTGACAACTGAAATTGTGGAATCTTGATCATTTGATTTAAAAACTCTTTCTTTAGTTCTGGACCAAGGAGTGTTATTAATGGTGTACTCGGATGACAAGTTGCCATGGGACTCAGAGGAGATGGAATAATTATCATAAAAAGAGAGTTTAGATTGACCTCCAGATTCAATGTTGCTAACAGAACATTGAGGAAACATGCTGAGAATTTTATTTACGGAGTGAAATTTTGTTGGATTAGTGTCTAAGTCCATAACTATTTTGGTATGTACTTGACCCGATTAAGCATGGTCCTTTTGGGTTGCCTTCACACTGGTGACTAGACAGGATGATTATTGAGGAGAGAGGCTGGTTTATTGTTAAGAATAATAAATTAGGGTATAAATATGATTTGTTAATATATTATATGAATAATATATTAATTTGGAATCATATTATTAATTAGTATTTAATCAGAAATTAATTTGGAATTAATTTTGGGATTAAAGGAACTGACTGAAAGTGCAGGGGCTATTTTGTAATTATTCAATAGTTGAGGCTTTGGGCCATTGGATCACCTTCATTAAGGCTTGAACGAAAATCCTAGAAGGATCTAGGAGTTTTCGTCCAAGGGCTTAAGGAAAGGAGTCCATGGACTTGCTTAGGCCCTAAGCTAAGGGATTAGGGTTTACACCTTGAAACCCTAGTTAGCCTTAAGTATAAATAGCACCCTAAGGCACAAAGATTTCGTCCAAGCCTTAGGAAACCCTAAAAGGGACGAAATCTAGGGCAAGATACGCTTCTCTCCTCTCTCCCATATTCATCCTTTCACCTAGTGTGTTTTTGAGCCATTAGAGGTACTACACTTGTGGTACTTGCTTTCAAGTGCTAAGGAAATTCAAGGAACTAGTTGTTATTGCTATATAACAACAAAAGTTATGTATTCTATTTTTATATATGAATTTTGAAAATAATAGTAGCATGCCAGGTTTCTTTTTGTGTTCATAAAGTTGTATAACTAATAGTGAAAACATATATCCAACTCTAGGGTTGCATGCACACATAGGATTGTTTGTATAAAACCCATCAACTTTGCCATTGGAGATAAGAAATTTCAGCAAGGTCTTAGTGCAAGGTAAAACATACTCTCGATGAGGAGGTTGATGAGATGGGTCAAGAGCATATAAGCGAGATTTATATTTATTTTTACCGTTTGAGTCAGTAATGCAATGTTTATCAATCTGGTTTTGATTGATGTAATAGATACTACCAAAGTTTTAAAATATTTCTCGAGGTCATCAGCGTTATAAAAAGTTTGTTCCGTCTCGATCTTTTGGAAGAAGGAAACAACACCTTCAATATCACCACAAAGAATTTTCTCACAGTGATCAGAAATTTGATCATTAATAATTCTATTGACATTAAGGTGAGAAAAAGCTCACTTATTGATAATAAGTTGAAGGCTTTTCACATGATTGACAACTTTCTCTTTTTCAGAGTGAAGAAAATTATTAGTCAGTGAAAGAGAAGAATTTTCCTTATTCAAAAAAGAAAGGGAATTCTCGGTGGAAGAGAGTTGTTTAAGATTTTTTTATTCAATTTTGAGAGAGGATCTCTATTTTGTTAGATATAGAAACATCAAGACGCAAATAGTCAAACATGTCAACTTTTTCAACAAAGGAGTAGTTGACAAAAGTTTTTTACCTGATACATTGAGGATGAGTCCTAGTCCTGAGACTTAGAGTCTTTTGTAGCTTAAGAAAGGTCAGTGTCAAAAGTATTGATATTGTCCCCTGACACTTTAGTTTGAAGATCATCAATTTGAAACACGAGACACTTACTGTGACATCCCCTAATTTCTTGGCCAGAAAAGACCGATTTAATTTATGCTTTTTAAAATCAAATCAGAGAAATCTTTATAAAAGATGTTGCGGAATTGGTCCCCAAAACAAAATATGATAAAAGTTTGTCAAAATCTTTCTTTAAGAAATATATCATTTCCTTTTATATCAAAACCTCGGGATGTCATGTTCCGATACAGATCAAAAGCATAAACAAGACATTATAAGCCTTACAACAGTTATTTATAACTACTGGCCTATAATCCAAAATCACTCATCATCATCATCATCATCATCCGACTATGCTCGAGGTCCTCTACTTGTAATATAAACAGCTGAGTGGGTCAGGCTTGGAAGCCTAGTGAGCATATAGGGTTTTCAACCCACAATACATAATTTAATATGCTTAAACATCAATCAATCAGCCGAATTACCCCAACCCCCTTATCTTATTTATTTCTTAAGGGTTTACCCTAAGTATCAATTATCACTCCTTCCTAAGGATTCATCCTAAGGAATAGACACAAAGTCACCTCGTCACTGGGGTTTATACAACGGGCATTAAGTCCATATCTGCCAAGGTTTATTCAACATGTGTTAAGTCCATAGCTCTCATTTATCGACATTATTATTTGCAGGTATTCCCCCCTACAATACATGTGAATGGTTTTTTAGAGTACAACAAATGAACATATAGTTCATTACACCTACAGGTTGCGAGCCTCCTAGTGTTCCACAGACTGTCTAGAATAGTTCGTGGTTGTCATCCATACTCTGTTGAATGACGGGGGCCCACATTTGCGGTAAGGGCTTTTCTCATATTGCACCACTCACACCACACATTTGGGTAAGGGCATCACCCCTCACTATCAACTCATGATCTCATTTCACCACTCACTATCAACTCATGATCTCTATCACTGATCATCTCATCTATCCAACTCACCTTTTATCACACCCACTATTTCATCTACCCATGTTTTACCCAACATTTTTTGTAGATAAAAATACATATACAATTTAAATTATTTAAAAACCTTTATAAATCATTCCTTTAACACCCATCTCAAATAAACAAACAATATATATTCACACAACACATATTTTATGTAAAATACTTCACATCTATGTGTAAGGTGAAAGTAACTACACACTCACTTGATTTAATGAAAATCGGGCAGCAATTCGTTTCCTAAAACGATCGATTCAAATAAAACCGAGAGTTTTATTGAGAAACCGGGATCTACGAGGGTCGGGCTTCGAAACCGAAAAGATAAATTTTCAGGGATTCACGGTCACTTCGTGGCATATTCCGGGGGTTATAATCGATACAGGGGCTTTGGGGAATGTTAAGATGAAGAAAATATGGAAAAAGGTGGCTAAAAATGGCAATTTCTTTAAAATATCCGAGAAGGCTCACAACCTTCTATTTATAGGAAGGAGCTTCTGATCGGACGGCTGAGAAGCCTCCAGGTGGCGAAGATTTGAGGCTCGCAGGGGAGGGCTCGCACGTGGGATGCGCGTGCGAAGGCTTGCTGGCAGCTTCTTACTGGACCGAGGTCTAGGTCCGAAGTAGGGCATCCGTGGCAGCCTTGCGATGGTTCGGCCATGTGCAAAGAGGTTACGTGTCGCATCTCTACTGGACCACTTCGGATCAGCTCACGAGATCGGATGACTCAGCAGCTCAGACACGCATCGGATGCGAAGCGAGGACACGTGGCCGAAGTCCACGTGTGCGGAATTCCTCGGTTTTGGGGATTTTCTCGTTTTTCGCGCCAAAACTTCTAAAATCCAAAACTTTCGCATACGAGCTCCATTTTTTACGTTTTTATATGCACGCGTAGGTAAAATTACGCTCTACAACTTTCGTTTAGACTTTGTCGGCTAATTTTGACTTTAATTTTTATATTATTATTTTTAACAGACCAGGACAGGAAATCTGTTAAAAATTCATAACTTCTTCATCCGACGTTCGTTTTCGTCAGACTTTTTGCCGTTGTGCCACAAATGACAAGACCTTTGATTCTCGTTTAGGTCATGCCGACTAAAAATCGCTCGATCTAAAATTCGAGTTTTTAGCTGTCTACTGCTAAGCTGAAACTTCGAAAAATCATAACTTCCTTATACGAAGTCAGATTTGGGCGTTGTTTTTATACCTACTCTCGGTTTAACGAACACTACGAGTTTCATTTAGATCACTGAGGCCAAAAAGTAGTTTGTCAAAAAAACTCACTTTTTAAGACATTCGGCCCCGTGCCAGTTTGTTGCGAAACTTCGACAGGTCATAACTTCTTCGTTATAACTCGGATTTCGGCATTCTTATCCGTAATCCTTGTTACGCCCACTACAAGTTTCTTAATAGATATCGGCTTTATCTAAAATTTAATTTTTGACACTCATTTTTATTTTTAATTAATTAAATCCTAATAATTAAGCATAAAACACATAATTCACATAATTCATTTTCATTTCTTCTAAATGAGTTACAAAGGTTAACCTAGATCATTATGTTAATATTAATGCCTAGCCTAGAAACACGTTACAACTCTCTCCCTTAGGATGATTCCGTCCCCAGAATCACACAACGACAGACAACTACGGGTAGCGACTCACCATGTCAATCTCCATTTCCCAGGTGGGATTTGGCCCGTTTATATGTTTCTAACGCACAAGCACTAAATCGACTATCTTATGTTACAACTTCTTAGTCTTACGGTCAACGATTGCCTCAGGTTCTCCAAATAACCTCTTGCTCTCATCCAACCTTAATTCAGAAATGGGAATTATGTCGGGCACACCTCCCGTGAACTACCTCAGATAACACAAATGAAAGGTATTGTTAATACCCTCTAATTCTTTCGGTAATTCTAGCTTGTAAGCTTGATTCCCGATCCTCTGAAGAAATTTTAATGGTCCAATAAACCTTAGACTCAACTTTCCCCATCTACCAAACCTTATAAGACCCTTCCACGACGAGACTTTAAGTAAAACCGAATCTCCAACTTCGAATGATATCGGTTGCCTTTTCTTGTCATCATAGCTCTTTTGAGCAGCTAACATCCTTTCCCTAATCACTTTCAACTTTTCAGCAGTCTAATGGACTATTTCAAGTCCCATAAACTGCTTTTCCTTAGCTTCCAGCCAACATGACGACATTCAACACTTTTCCCCATACAAAGCGTGATAAGGTGCCATCTTGATGCTTGAGTGGAAATTATTACCCTAGAAAAATTCTACTAAAGGTAAATGTTCATCCCAGTTACCTTGGAATTCCAGGGTACATGCTCTCAGCATATCCTTCAATGTTTGAATCGTTTATTCGCTCTGACCATTTGTTTGAGGATGGTAAGTTGTATCTAAACACAACTTGGTACCCAATTCCTCTTACAGACTCCTCCAACACCTTGAGGTAAAACGACTGTCACGATCGGATACAATCGTTAACGGAACACTGTGAAGCCTCACAATTTCCTTCATGTAATAATTCACAAGTTTATCCATAGACCATTTCTCGTTGGATGCTATGAAATGCGCACTCTTAGTGAAGCGATCAACAACCACCTAAATCATGTCGTGACCGTTCCTTATTCTGGGCAGTTTAGTCACAAAATCCATAGTGATGTCTGATGGGTTTTAAGCAAAACATCATTCATATGGTGTACATGCAAACCCTAATAGCTTTTGGATCTAGTTTGTCTAATGAACATGCAATTGATTATCCAAAGCTATAAACCCTAGATCAAGCATACAATTAATCATATTAACATAAGAATGGGGTTTAGATCTTACCTTGATTGTTATGTAGCAATAACAATCTCAAATCCTCCTTGTAATGGCTTTAGAAAGCTTAGAGTCACAAGTGTCACTCCTCTAATGGCTCACAAACACCAAGAGCAAGAGGATGAAGAATGAGAAGAGAGGAAGCACCCAAAAAAAACGTGTATAAACCCAAAGGAATTAGTTCTCCATGTTTTTGGTGCCCTAGGGGTCCTTAAATAGTGAGACTGTTAGGGTTATCTAACAAGGAAACCCTAATTTGACTGCTTAGGCCTTCAGCAACCCATTGACTCTCTCCTTAGAGGACTTGGACGATTTCTGAATGGGTTTCCCCATAGAATTCGTCCACACCATCCTCTATGGAGTCCATTAGCCCAATATTCAACTATCACACAATTGATAGTTCTAGTCACTTTTATTTAATTAATGTCTTTTAGCCACAAAATTAATTCTTATTAATTCTTGACTAATATTAATTAAACAATATGATTTCTCCTTTAATATATTATTCTCATAATATATTAATAAATCGTAATTAATCCTCTCTCTCCATAATTCATCCTATCAAGTTGCTTTGGTGAAGGCAACCCAAAAGGACCATGCACCATCGGGTCAAGTACATACCAAAATAGTTATGGACTTAGACACTAATCCAACAGTCTCCCACTTGGATAAGTCTAATAACTATTCTGCGTATGACTTCAGATCCTGATCTGCAATTGTAGCTTTCAAAATCCACTGTCAACTATGATCTTATCAGAAGCGTGTCCTTTAGATAAGGGATTATATATTTCTCCATTCTAGATATCGTATAGACGTGAGCCATGAATTTTAATCATTCTCTCTATACTATTTCCCGACTTCCGATTTATGACGACTGACAACAGACTACAACTGAACACATCAAATTAGTCTCGGCTTGGCCAAGTGCTTATGTGCCATCACTAAATCATCGAGGGTCCCAAAGATATCGCTTTATCCCACTTTGGGTAAAAGGAATGGATAAACTTCGACTCAATGCTTGCTTGCATTTACTCATCGAATCACACACAACAATAAGTTTTATGACACCAAGTTACTGGTGCGTTTACTTATTATCAATGTGCAACCGACCAGCAAACAACAACTCACACATTTTGGTTTTAAGAATATACAATATTATCAACTCATAATCACTCGTGATAAAATCCATGAAGTGATTCTTGTGAGTGTGGGTTTAATCCAATGCTCAAAGTCATATTCATAAGCACTCATGAACGTTGCATCAAACCTTTGCTATGTCTAATACACTTTAGACAATCTACAAACCAATTCATGACAGTCTTCATTCATACCTACTTCCAACATATGAACGACTGTGGACCATTCGAATAATTCGATTATTCTGAAATAATTAATTATTCAGGAAGTCAAAACATGCAAAGTGAAACACAAGAATAATACTAATCCTATATGGTCCCAAACCTTTGAGTATAAATAAAACACCTTTTATTCATCACCATATCGATTACTCATTATTTGTTGTTTCTGTTAATTAACTCATTACTTGAATTATTACTACATTTGTCCCATGCTCTCAGCATGCACACAATGTTTACCTACGGTCCTTACTTTTTGAAATAGATCAAATGAACACATTTCCAATTATACTCATTTCACAACTCCCAATCCTTATCATAAGTGTAAGAAAATAATGTTCTTGCCATTATTAGAATATGCTAGATTCTAACATTTTATGCAACGATCCTTTCGTAATGTCATAGCACAAAAGTCACAATGACTATTGCCAATGAAATTACAAAGTCCTCTATTGGAGATTGTTACAAGACAATTCCATAGACGTGATGTCTCTCACTCAAAGTACATTCCTTTGAACATCCTTCTTGCATAAAAGTTTCTAATTTAGACATAGACTCTTAATATCCAACTCCCAATATGGAAACATCTCCATATTTGCCATATGACAACTCATTCTTAATAGAATCTTATCTATTCATAATAATGTCGATATGGTCCATCCAATACCATACTTCCAACTACTCACAAGCGACCAATCCTCAGCGAGCTTTGGATCGTCCTTTGATAGTTGTTTAATTATCTTAGTCAAAACCGATTCTTGTCCTTTTTCCTTATAAATGCGCTAGACATTTGGAAAATTTTAGAATGGTCAAATATAATAGCAGTTGCAATCAATCCTATACCTGAATCGTATGGGACACGATGCATAATGTTTTACATAAAGATACGATCCTTTATCAATCTCTTGCCATAATATTTTATGTGTCACGTTCTTACAATTCGAACTATGAAGAGGGATACCGTAATCATAATCGAAATTTAAGAACACACTATGTATCCTTTGACTATATTTATTAAAATTTCTCAATCTAAGCTTTAGATTTTGAAACGAAGTACAATATTCTCTCCCTTAATTATAGCAAAACAACTTTTCAACCTTTAGGACTTTGCAAAGTATAACTCTTATTTTCTATAATTAATATTGCTAACTTGTAATACTTGTCATAATAATCATACAATCATAACACTTATGCTCCCACTATCATGATGATTATTATCATACAAGCATAACACTTATGCTCCTACTAGCTTTGACATGTATTCAGAAAACAGTTTAACTTCCAGAAAACAATACCTATTGAATTTCTTAAGTTTATATTTCTAATACCTAATGCTTTGATAATCTTTTATCAAAGCTTCTTAAACTTATACACCTTTGCTTTGGATATCTCATATGTGTGTCTAAACAATTCAGACTAATTGCCAAATCTCACAATTCGAATTATGGAAAGGGATACCGTAACCATAATCGAATTCGAGAATACAATTTTTTCACAATTACTATCTTCTTAAAATCTCTTTTAGTGAAAGCATTTTCTCACAGTCATTTTCATGAAGGAGGTAATCTTATGACACTTAGATTTTATGGTGTATGAGTTCCTATCCATGTGAATTTGCCAAAACCAAAGTTTGTGACAAATCCAAACTCATATGGACCGAACCTTCTCAATCTTGATCTCTTGCCTTATGGTAACACGGGTGCCCACCATGTCTTCCAAGTAGTTAAGCAGCTCACCCTTTCCTATCAATGTACTTTTCATTGATCAAGGTGCTTGCCTTTTATGCGTTCAAATGAGAACTCATAGAACTCACATGCATAATTAACTCAATTGGAATGGCACAGAAACAAAATAATGTCAACACGATAGGTTATAAACCTCAAGTCGTGTGCTAGTGATGATCGATAAGGTCTATTCTTGATTTGTTTTGAAACCTTTCAAGACGATTAAGACTCCCACTGAATCATTGACATATAAGATTCTCTTGTCAAGAAACATTCCTTGACAAAACAAATATTCAAGAGTTAGTGTAGTTCTTATAAAGACAAAACACTTCACATAATTGGTCCTAGTTGGTCTTTGTCTTATCCAAGACAACACAACTTACCCATTTCAAATATGCAAGAATAAGAAAACTTTTCCAAATTCCACATTTGTTGAGTGTTATAAACCTTCTTGAGACTTGTCACTCAATTTCACAATCTTGGAGTATAACTCTAAGACTTGATATTGGAACAAAGTATGATTGACTTCTTGATTTAACCATTTCTTCAATTCTCGACTCCTCTTCTTAGATATACAATTGCACTAAGACTCACTTAGAGGATCAATTGAAATATGGTTCTTAATCATTAAGACCTATCATAAAACATAATAAAAGGTACTCTCCCTTCTTCTTAGAATAGAGAAAATTTTATCTTTCTACCTACTTGATTCTTCTTATTCATTTTGCTATTGATTGAAACTCTTTTAATCAACTCAGAATTACACTTAATCTTATAAGTATAATTATATTCACTAAACTTTAGTAAATCATGACGAACATATTTGTCACTCTTGTGGTAGACTTGATCAACGTACGACCTAGTGTACTCGATCTCCTAGTCCTTCAATTTACACTTTGTCAAAGAATTAGTCTAAAATTCCCAAATGTGAGTTTTTCATTCATCATACAATACTCGTTGCATGATTCCAAGTTTCGGTCCAATTGAAATTTGGGCGATGAAAAACTCTCCCTATTTGGTAAATTCTCGACATTTCCACAAATAACATAATTAAGAATCAGATCCATTATTGCTATTAATAGAAACATTCAAACATCAATTTTTCATACACGCCATTGCAAGGATAAATAAATAATATAAAATCAAAATTTATTTTATTGCGGAAAAAATTGTCCTTACAATGTAATTCAATTGAAAAACTATGTTAATACATATTTCTTAGCAATCTATTCTAACTCCAAGTAGTAGCTCAATAATCTAATCTTCAAGGAATGCGATTGAAATCCATTTCTTCACGATTATATTCAGCTCACTTCCTCCCTTAAGCTTCCTCTCTTTTCTTCGATCCTACAAAACATCAAAATATAATCTTATCACATCATGTATTAAGAATCTAGAATAGGAACTTAAAAGAGTTAGTTAATGGATTTTACCTAAAGTAGAGCCATACGTTTTGACTCTCCCATCTCTTAGATCTCTTAGGTAAATAGGGCAGCTTCGTCTCCAATGCCCCTTCTCTTGCCAATAGAAGCAAATGGACTCTTTTGGAATGGCACAAGGAATTATCTCAGAATTTAACTTTTCTGGATCTCCAATGTCATCATTTTCAATGTCCATTGAAGTTTGTGAGTTTGATTCACCAGACAAATTTGCTCGACCAACTCGCCAAATCATTGCTGATTCAGCAGCTATAAGATAATAGGTCAAATCAATGAGGGTCACGTCATGATCCATCATATAGTACTCTCTAACGAACTCACTATACGATTCAGGAAGCGACTGAAGAACCTAGTCAATAGCCAACATACCTGAAATCTCGACACCCAACATCCTTAACCTATCAATGTGTGACTTCATCTCTAAGACGTGTACACACACAGGTTTCCCATGTTTACTTGCCAAAAGGGCTTGAGTGAGCTTGAACTTTTCAAGCCTCCGAACTTGTGGGTTAGGGAGAATAATTGGAGGAGGTGGAGGAAGTGAAGCATGATCTTTTGTTCCCCGATCGAATCATGGAATATCATCTTCTTGTGGAAAGCTTGTTCCACGGGATTTGGGAGGACCATAGTTATCATACTTTGACATCTACAAAACGGGAGAAAAATCAAGTTAAGTTGATTAGGATCCTCGATGTGACACCCAAATGAAACATCGAGGCTAGGATCCAACACAATACTCTACAACCTAGAAGAGGGATGCCATAATCTAGTTGCAGAATATTTGAAGGTAGGTAAATGACGATTTGCCAATTTCCACCATGAAAAACGAAAAAGAAATTTAAGTTTTAAATCTATTGAAAATTCCTAGATCCTTTGAGATTCATTGAAATTTTCAATGGCGTATTTAAATCTCGATATGCCCCTCGATTTGTGACTGGGATGCCGAGGATCACAAAACAGGGTGTGAATAACCATGCAAACTTACATGGTGCCCCCAAATGTTATAGTCACCTATTCGATGTGCCGGTTAACCACACACGCTCCACCGAACTATGACAAACAATGAGCCACCATTTGCTACCTTTGCTTAGAACCATTTAGTGTTCCGGTTAACCACACACGCTCCACTAACGTCTACGCAAGGGCACAAAGTGTAATTTCATGGAATTCCATCAATTCACTTTTGCCTAAAGTAACTAAGATTAAGAATTTTGTAAAAGCATTTAGTTACTTTTGTACTTCATTATACTTATAATGGAAGGTTTCTATCCTATCCTAGCCGTTCGTCTAACGACTCTCCACTAGTCAAAAGTGCGTTGGGTAAGAGTGGATACCCATTCAATCGCCATTTTATAGGCAATTTCCTTAAACACCCCTTATAGACCAGCTTCGTGAATGAGGCCTACTAACAGTAAGACTGACTGTTTACTCATACATATATACTACTAGACTTTTAATGTTATATATAGTATAGGGTGTATTTTACACTTTTAAAATACTAGGTGGTCTAATTTAATAAATTATACTTTTAAGTTAATTAAATGTAAACCAAAACTTTATGGGTTTATTAAATCTCCTTTAATTATACACTTTAATTAATTAATAAGACCATAATGGTGTAATTTGAACTTTTCAAAATACTAGGGTTTTAGAATTTTACATTTTTCAAAATTAAACTTTTAATCAACTTTTAAATTCCAAAACTTGAGGGCAAGTTTTAAAACATTTCAAAACATTAAGGTTTAACTTATTTTAATTTCAAAAACAAAACTTTTAAGTTCAAATTTAAACTATAAAACCTAAAGGGATTAATTTGAAACTTTTCCAAACTTTATCAATAATATTCTAGATCACAAAATTCAAATAAGGCAATTAACAATTAATTGGTGGTTATCTAATTTGACCTAGTCCAAACTCTTGCAAGATAATTCACCAAATAATCCAAATAATTAAATCTAATCATATAAGGAAATAATTATTTAACTAATATGAAGTTATCTTTAATTTTGGCAAAGATAATCACCCAATATCATAAAAATCTGATTTATATCAATAAAAACGTTTTGGTAACTATTACACAGCCAAAGAAGCACAAAAACCCGATTTTCCGTTTTTCTGACCAGCTGACTCACCGAGTCAGGCATGGACTCGTCGAGTTCACCATGAACTCGGCGAGTTCATCCATGGACTCGGCGAGTCCAGCCCCCAGAAACCCTAAATTTCGATCTTTAAACAATGATAATCCATAATAGCATCAAATACATCAAACAAACAGCCATGTCTCTGATACCACTGATTGGTTTTAAGCAAAACATCATTCCTATGGTGTACATGCAAACCCTAATAGCTTTTGGATCTAGGTTGTCTAATGAACATGCAATTGATTATCCAAAGCTATAAACCCTAGATCTATCATACAATTAATCATATTAACATAAGAATGGGGTTTAGATCTTACCTTGATTGTTATGTAGCAATAACAATCTCAAATCCTCCTTGTAATGACTTTAGAAAGCTTAGAGTCACAAGTGTCACTCCTCTAATGGCTCACAAACACCAAGAGCAAGAGGATGAAGAATGAGAAGAGAGGAGGCACCCAAAAAAACGTGTATAAACCCTAAGGAATTAGTTCGCCACGTTTTTGGTGCCCTAGGGGTCCTTAAATAGTGAGGCTATTGGGGTTATCTAACAAGGAAACCCTAAATTGACTGCTTAGGCCCTAAGCAACCCATGGACTCCCTCCTTAGAGGCCTTGGACAATTTCTGAATGGGTTTCCCCATAGAATTCGTCCACTCAATCCTCTATGGAGTCCATTAGCCCAATATTCAACTATCACACAATTGACAGTTCTAGTCCCTTTTATTTAATTAATGTCTTTTAGCCACAAAATTAATTCTTATTAATTCTTGACTAATATTAATTAAACAATATGATTTCTCCTTTAATATATTATTCTCATAATATATTAATAAATCATAATTAATCCTCTCTCTCCATAATTCATCCTATCAAGTTGCTTTGGTGAAGGCAACCCAAAAGGACCATGCACCATCGGGTCAAGTACATACCAAAATAGTTATGGACTTAGACACTAATCCAACAGTGTCTTCCCATTTTCCGATGGGTATAGGCAAAGGTTCTAAACTCCCATATGGTTTATGATGTTATGCCTTAACCCTAGCATAAGTTACACACTCGGCTACATACTTTGCAACATCAAGCTTCATCGTCGGCCACCAGTAATAGGGTTTTAGATCCCTATACATTTTCGTACTGCCGGGATGAATCGAGTACATGGTTTTGTGAGCTTCTTCCATCAGAAGATCTCTTACTCCTCCCGCCTTAGGTACCCAAATCCTATCTTTGAATACCTTCAGTCGTCGACCGTTTGTATGAAACACCAACATTTTGCCCAAACGTTCCTCCTTTCGGTCATTTCTCTCTAAAGCTTCCTCTTGAGCTTTCACAATTGTTGAGACAACTTCAATTCTCAACGCTCTTGGCTTTTTCTTTTCAAGATTTACCTTCCGACTGAGAGCATTAGAAACAACATTTGCTTTACCAGGGTGGTAAAGTATCTCACAGTCGTAGTCCTTGAGTAACTCTAGCCAGCGTCGTTGCCTCATGTTCAATTCTTTCTCCATACCTTTAAGGCGAATACTACCGCTGCCAACTCCAGATCATGAGTGGGGTAGTTATTTTCATGCTCTTTCAATTGCCTCGATGCACACACTATCACTTTATCCCTTTGGGTTAGAACACACCCTAACCCAACTCCAGAGGCATCACTATAAATTTGGAAGTCATCAACTCCTTCAGGTAACGAAAGAACCGGTGCTTCACACAACTTCTTCTTTAACTTCTCAAAACTTCCTTATGCTTCTCATTCCAAGTATAAACAACTCCTTTGTGTGTCAAAGCTGTCAATGGATTCGCGATTGAAGAAAACCCTTGGATAAACCTTTGGTAATATCCGGCGAATCCTAAAAAGCTTCAAATCTCCGTCGGACTTTCAATCGTAACCTTCGAGTTACAAAATAAATCCTTATTGAAGACTCCTTCTTCTTCTTGGAATAAGTACTTTCCTTCATTTATTGTAACAGACCGATGGGTCATGTTCTAATGATCTCTCATTGTAATTGCACTAATTAGACTCAGATCTCCTACGGACAAATTTATGAGCAAACTATACCTTCCTTCATGTTCTAATATGATACAATCACAGTTCAACATGTATCATTTCTAACTACCAACTTCCTTAACAATGAGTGTGATACTTCTATTCATCGCTTTGATCATCTTTCACTTCAATCTTCTGGCTTAAGTCAAATGCTACATCGAACTTGGTTCTCTGAACCACATAATAAACTCATCGTAGTCGGACTCAATTTGATATGACCATTAGGGTCGAAATAACAATAATCTTCTTAGTCATTACCAAAATGATGGTAACGACAGACTAGAATAAGACGGAATCAATTACGAGTTTCCTGGTAACCTTGTGACTTTCCCTGATCCAAGCGTGAGTCCTGTGCTTCCAGTAGTATAGATCTCTACTACTATTCACACCTACTCATACTTGTCCCAAGTATGGTCTTGTAGTCCCCAGGTCCTAAAATCACAAAACAATTTAACACATACGAATGTGTCCAATTAATCATAAAATTTTCCTAGACTCTACTAGGACTTCTTCCATGCGTATCTTTAATCATCAATTCTGCTTCAACTTGGTTGGTGATGGAAATTCCAGACGATTGGGACAACTTCAAAATTTACACCAACCCTTCCATTCATTAGATGACAAAACCAGGGTTTATATTATTTCCTTGAAACGATTACACAAAGGTTCAAGTTTACCCTATACTATGCCTCTAATAGGCTAAACCACTTGTTACTATTCACATTACTACTTCATAACTTGATCTTCGAGTATCAAGTTTTTACTTCTACTTCCTAGCATTATTAATTACTTCGTCAAGGATCTTCTGAAATTCCCTTGGCGTTGGTGGTGCACTTGGCCTTGTTACTTCATTGTTCTTCGGACAGTTCTTAGAAATATGGCCTTCTTCTTTACATACATAACACACCCCCTTGGGAATCGTACACTCATTAGGGTAATGTCCTATTTATCCACACCTAAAACACTTCACCTTCCCGTCACAGTTCCTAGAGTGTTTATTTTTGCACTTCCCGCACCATTTTACTTTATCTCTTCTTTTTCCAGACTTTGAGGATATGTTACTTTTGTTGGGCCTTAAAGATCCCTCAAGTTTCCTCTTTTTGTCAACTTCAACCTTGTTGGCTCTTCTGTAATTGATCAATTCTTCATTAGACTTAGCAACCCTAATAGTTGCCTTAAGAACAGATGCCTGACATACTGGCACAGTAAGTTCATCCTTACTTTGTTGAAGTAAACATTTGGTTTCTTCCATCTGTTCACCTAACATCGTACGCACCATTGCCTACACCCCAACCATCGTGATTGGCTCAGGCTGCGGATTATCGTTTCTGAATTCACTTTGAGTACTCGCCATTTCGATCTATACACCATTCGTAGGCGAATTTAGATCTTTATTTTTGATAGGCGTTAAATCTTCGTTATTACTCCGAAACGTTTATATGTTAGTTCTAATATCGTAGTCATACGTTTAGAATCCTACACACATAAGGTTTCCAGATCCAGTCGTCAACAGACCATAGATCCAAACAAATAATGGCATATATGGCAAGCATATAGCATTTAGCACATAAAAGCATTTTAGCCATCTTTCCTAAAATAAACTAGTGCTCATGTCTAAATTATGGTAGACACTCATCTCACAATCATCACTTGGCAATTTAAGTTTAAGTCTAGAAATCCTACAATTTCTTAGTTCACTTAAACTAATGCTCTGATACCAACTGTGACATCCCCTAATTTCTCGGCCAGAAAAGACCGATTTAATTTATGCTTTTTAAAATCAAATCAGATAAATCTTTATAAAAGATGTTGCAGAATTGGTCCCCAAAACAATATATGATAAAAGTTGTCAAAACCTTTCTTTAAGAAATATATCATTTCCTTTTATATCAAAACCTCAGGATGTCATGTTCCGATACAGATCAAAAGCATAAACAAGACATTATAAGCCTTACAACAGTTATTTATAACTACTGGCCCATAATCCAAAATCACTCATCATCATCATCCGACTATGCTCGGGGTCCTCTACTTGTAATATAAACAGCTGAGTGGGTCAGGCTTGGAAGCCTGGTGAGCATATAAGGTTTTCAACCCACAATACATAATTTAATATGCTTAAACATCAATCAATCAGCCGAATTACCCCAACCCCCTTATCTTATTTATTTCTTAAGGGTTTACCCTAAGTATCAATTATCACTCCTTCCTAAGGATTCATCCTAAGGAATAGACACAAAGTCACCTCGTCACTGGGGTTTATACAACAGACACTAAGTCCATAGCTGCCAAGGTTTATTCAACATGTGCTAAGTCCATAGCTCTCATTTATCGACATTATTATTTGCAGGTATTCCCCCCCCCCCTGCAATACATGTCACTGGGTTTTAGAGTACAGCAAATGAACATATAGTTCACTACACCTACAGGTTGCGGGCCTGCTAGTGTTCCACAGACTGTCTAGAATAGTCCATGGTTGTCATCCATACTCTGCTGAATGACAGGGGCCCATGTTTGGGTAAGGGCTTTTCTCATATTGCATCACTCACGCCACACGTTTGGGTAAGGGCTTCACCCCTCACAATCAACTCATGATCTCATTTCACCACTCACTCTCAACTCATGATCTCTATCACTGATCATCTCATCTATCCAACTCACCTTGTATCACACCCACTATTTCATCTACCCATGTTTTACCCAACATTTTTTCGTAGATAAAAATACATATACAGTTTAAATTATTTAACAACCTGCATAAATCATTCCTTTAACACCCATCTCAAATAAACAAACAATATATATTCACACAACACGTATTTTATGTAAAATACTTCATATCTATGTGTAAGGTAAAAGTAACTACACACTCACTTGATTTAATGAAAACTAGGCAACAATTCGTTTCCTAAAACGATCGTTTCTAATAAAACCGGGAGTTTTATTGAGAAACCGGGATCTGCGAGGGTCGGGCTTCGAAACCGAAAGATAAATTTTTCGGGCTTCACGAGCACTTCGTGGTGTATTCCGGGGGTTATAATCGATACCGGGGATTTTGGGGGATGTTAAGATGAAGAAAATATGGAAAAGAGGGCTAAAAATGGCAATTTCTAAAAAATATCCGAGAAGGCTCGCAACCTTCTTTTTATAGGGAGGAGCTTCTGATCGGACGACTGAGAAGCCTCTAGGTGGCGAAGATTCGAGGCTCGCAGGGGAGGGCTCGTACGTGGGCTGCGCGTGCGAAGGCTTGCTGGCAGCTTCTTATTGGATCGAGGTCTAGGTCTGAAGTAGGGCATCCGTTGCAGCCTTGTGAGGGTTCGCCATGTGCTAAGAGTAGACCTGGCAATGGGGCGGGTTTGGAGCGAATCAACATTGATCCAAACCCTTTTAACAAATTTCAAAATCCGATCCAAACCCGCTCCGCAACCCACAGGATTTTTAATAATCAAATCCATACCATTGTCCAACGAATCAACGGATATCCAAACCCACCCCGTAACCCATAGGCTTTTTGAATTATCAAACACATTTTACTTAATTCATGAAATAATATTTATTAAATAAATCAAATGTTAATTTAAAAAACACATTTCATAATTGAGGACTTTCGATTGGAATTAAAAATCACTAGTGTTGTAACTTCTGATTTATTTTTTACTCTCAATTGTAGTGATAGAGAATAGCAATGACAAATTATCTTTCAGTTGGTGAATGAATTTATTGATTTATGAATGAAATATGATGATTGTTTGATGAAATATAAATGAAATGACATCATAATTCTTAGTAGAAGACTGGAAGTCTAGAAGTTGACTGCTTGATTCTTATTTATAAACAGTTTGGACTTTGACATTTTCCCTTTGGACTTTCGATTGGAATTAAAATTAAACTTTAAGAAATATAAAATATAAACCAATAATTCAAAATTTATACGGGGCGGGTTATAATCAGAGCGGATCAGTGATAATCCATACTCGACCCTTTTAATAAAAGGGTTAGTGGGTATGGATCGTTAACGGTAAACGAATCAAAAACTATGGTCCAAACTCATATAATTCTTAAGGGTTTGGATCGGATCAGGGTCAAAACCCGCTCCATTGCCAAGCCTAGCTAAGAGGGTACGTGTCGCATCTCTACTGGACCACTTCGGATCAGCTCACGAGATCGGATGACTCAGCAGCTCAGACACGCGTCGGATGCGAAGCGAGGACACGTGACCAAAGTCCACGTGTGCGAAATTCCTCGGTTTTGGGGATTTTCTCGTTTTTCGCGCCAAAACTTCTAAAATCCATAACTTTCGCATACGAGCTCCGTTTTTGACGTTCTTTATATGCACGTGTAGGTAAATTTACGCTCTACAACTTTCGTTTAGACTTCGTCGTCTAATTTTGACTTTAATTTTTATATTATTATTTTTAACAGACAGGGACAGGAAAGCCGTTAAAAATTCATAACTTCTTCATCCGACGTCCGTTTTCGTCAGACTTTTTGTCGTTGTGCTACAAATGACGAGACCTTCTATTTGTTTAGGTCGTGTCGGCTAAAAATCGTTCGATCTAAAATTCGAGTCTTTAGCTATCTACTGCTAAGTTGAAACTTCGAAAAATCATAACTTACTCATACGAAGTCAGATTTGGGCGTTCTTTTTATACATACTCTCGGTTTAACGAACACTACGAGTTTCGTTTAGATCACTAAGGCCAAAAAGTAGTTTGTCAAAAAAACTCACTTTTTACGACATTCGGCCCCGTGTCGGTTTGTCGCGAAACTTCGACAGGTCATAACTTCTTCGTTATAACTCGGATTTCGGCATTCTTTATATATCCGTAATCCTTGTCACGCCCACTACCAGTTTCTTAATATATATCGGTTTTATTTAAAATTTAATTTTTGACGCTTATTTTTATTATTAATTAATTAAATCCTAATAATTAAGCATAAAACACATAATTCACATAAAATTCACATAATTCCTTTTCATTTCTTCTAAATGGGTTACAAAGGTTAACCTAGACCATTATGTCAATATTAATGCCTAGCCTAGAAACACGGGTGTTACACTTACCTTTTGTAGACTCGTCATCATAAATTCCTTCTCTATTGAGAGCGGCTGATAAGGTATTCATTATGTCTTGTGTAGTAGTGTAGATTTGAACCAATCGATAGACATGATATGGAAGAGAATTTCCTATAACAATCCTTGACTTTACATCAAGGTTTAGAATTCTTTTCTCATCCTTGTTGAAGCCAAACAAAGACTTTTGCTTTAGTCCACTAAAAGATGCATTGTCATATGGAGATCGATGCATGGAGACAATATGACCCTTGTTAATGACATCAAGCATGTCATAATCCATGATCTCGAGAACATACATAGCCTTGGGTTTTCATGTTATAAAATTGTATTCATCGAAATGAAAGATCTTTTTAATAACAGACGACTTTGAATTATAGGACGGATACATGATAACTTAAATGTATCGTAAACCCGCTCTGATACCAATTAAAGGTTCGTATTGATTGGTTACACTCAATTAAAGGTCTGTATTATAGGACAAAGATGTTTTCACTAAGAAAATGTTCTCACAAAGAGAACAGTCGCACACAGCGAGGCACAAAGCTCTATTAGGGTTTGGCCCTAATAGTATATTATATACCATTACATAAACGAAGATCCCACGATTTTAGGGATATATTCTAATCTATGTAAATTCTGATCCTGGTCACTAAGATTATGGATCAAACATCTATTATATAATTATAGAGTATATCTACCTAATATAAAAACCGATCAGTAAGATCATGAGGAGCACGTTGTCGCTGATGAAGCTATTGATGGCGCTAGCGCTGGTGGATAATGTGTTATGTGTTTGACTCATAAGATCATAAGGTGTGACCTTTAAAACATCAATATGATTTCTGTAGATATATATAATGCTTGAATCTAACTTCATATGAAGAAGTTATGATTCTTCGAAGTTCTGCGTTCAGCCCTATACGACAAAGCACGTCATAAAATACAAATCGGAGATAAGTTACTTATTAGTTTAAGCCCTTTAAAAATATAATAAATTGAGAATTAGCAAATGGAGTTTAAATGAAAGTTGTAGTACAGGTCGATAGCTACATGTGGACATAAATAACGTCAAATACAAAGCTCCTACGAAGGTGCCACATCGAACCACTCACACAGCTGCCACGTGTCCCATTTTTGGAGGGGGAGAGTGTTGCCAAGCAAGGGCACGATGTGCCTCCCCTAAATTTTGCCTATAAATAGCCATTTTCTCCTTATTCACTTCTCACACCAAATCAATCTCTCTCTCTCTCTCTCTCTCTCTCTAAAAAAAATATGGATTTCTGAGGTATTTTTGGGATTATGGAGAATTCTAATTTAGCGAGGCTCAAGGGCAGTAGAGAGCTGGACAGAAAGAAGTGCTTGGTATTGGGGTCCTGCCTGCGACTTTAGCTTTTTCGCTAGAAATCTCTGTAAGTGAAACTACACTTACTAGGATCTTATGATAACTTAGATTTATAATTATAATTGTTATTAGGAACCTATAAGTACCAGATTAGTCATTATGTCCTATTAAATATATTGTTTGGTCTACTTACGGGAGATGTGTCTAGAATGGGCACCTTGGTTGGTTATTGGATTTCAAAAAAGCTATATGTCGAAATGGTCTTGCCTCCCAACTGTCCTGCCTAGCTTATTCTTATTTGATAGCCATGAAAATATATTTGGAATTGGTGAAGAATCTAACTTCTACAAGATTGCCATATATATTAATAAGTCATAGTATTATAGGCTAATACTTGGTAAGTACGTTTCCACTCTGTTGGATTGCCATAAGGATAGTTGTTAGTCGTCTGAGTAATTTTCCATATGAGTTATTCTTACTATATGGTATACTCTAATATGTATCATTTGTATGTTAGGATATAGAGACCATGTAGTATGCAATTACGAAATTAAACTAGTTTTAGTTATTTGCATGTAATGTTGAACTGTTCGTATGTTGTTTATGTGTTGATATATTATGTGGGAGTTGAAGGCGTTCCAACTTCATGTTGAATGCCAATCAACTCAGGCAGAACAACCTCGTATTGAAGGCCAAGGGGCCGACCAACTTTATGCTAAAGGCCAAGGATCAGACCAACTTTATGTTAAAGGCAAAGGGGCAGACCACTAGCTTTATATTGAAGGCCATTATGTGTATGCATTGTATATGTATTATGATATATGGTATTTTGGGGAACTCACTAAGTTTCGTGCTTACCTAGTTGATTATAAATGTTTTTTCAGGTACTTCATTGATTCTTAAGAATGGAAGGGTTCGACTGTACGCCCACAGATTCGCATCATGTTTTCTGCATAATGTAATTATACTCTAATATATATGATAAAAAATGAAAAATTTATGATGAAAATTGGGACGTTATAGAAATGAGAGTCATGTGCAACAATGTTCTCGGAGATTCACATAAGGGATTGATTTGCAATATCGTCTGTTTGGCGGTGTATGAAATGTAGTTTTTATTTGCTATGCTCGTTCTACTATAAATAGTTTAATATATTATATTAATAATAAAAGTAATGTGCATGTTATATTTATGTGTAATGTTCAATGTATTCAATGTGCGTGATTCCTATCAAACGTCGCACAGCCCGATGATTTTATCGTCGACCGAGGGTGTGACAGGTTCGAGTTTTGACATTATCAGATTGAGGGAGATTATTAGGTAAAACCTTAGGATCTAATGAAGTAAAAACCAAGTCAGTTTGATATATATATATATATATATATATATATATATATATATATATATACATATATATCAGCGCCACCGTCTCACGAGCACCTGCGTAAAGACTCTACAAAGACGTATCAGCATGATAATGTAATACTTTGTAGATATAAGCGTAGTTAGTTAGAAGATCTGATTTCTTAGAGATATAATATTCCTTATATTTACGTAGATTAAATGAAATTCCTAAATTGTAGGGATTCTAACAAACTTGTTTTACTAGAAAACTATATATTCTGAGTCCGTGTCATTTGTTGATTCATGAAACCTAGCTTTGTGCTCGTTCTTTTTGTGAGAACTTTCTTAGTAAAAACCTTTGTGATAAACCATTTTATGTTTTGTTCTTTATCTTTTCTATTAATCGATCTCGGTTGAAGGTCCAACAATATATATATATATATATATATATATATATATATATATATATATATATATATATATATATATATATATATATATATATATATATATATATTGTAACATCCCGTTTTTCACAACCAAATTTTTTCATTTTTATTAATGTAAAAACTTCCCAATTTATAAATCCATTATTAAGAAAACGGTTTATTCCAAATTACATTTATTAAAAATGAGAGTATCATAGAAAACGTGGAATCCTCAATGTTGTTGATGACTGTGTACAGTCCCGCCTTCGCCTTCCCTCAATCACCGATGATACCTAAAAGCACAAACAACTGGATAAGCATGAAGCTTAGTGAGTTTCCCCCAAAGTACCCCATACGATAAACATATAAGCATGCATCGGGTCCACTCAATCATCGGGCTGGAATACCATGGGTTGGTTGGCCAACCGCCTCAACCCAACCGCTCTACCAGAGCCTCCGTGCCTTCGGCTTACAGTCGGACCGCACCGAGTATCTTGGACTACAACACAAAGCAGGACCGCCTCAACCCACCACCATCATATGTCGACATATAAACAAACAAAGATCAAGAACGCACATAATAAAGGCAAACAACAATCATACATCTCACTCCCGTCTACTACTCCTCTCATAGGAAATAGTCTCACAACCATCTATCCTCCATGAAATGCGTAACCATAAGTAGCCAGAGGTGAGATAGCCACCCAAACAGATGATCCTACTTTAGAGCCACAACCAAACAAGGAACAAGCAAGAAAGCTTAGACTAAGAGTTCTCAGATTATCTTACATAACCACAGACAATCCCTAAGGCACTCCACCAGATGATAACCAGTATGTACATATAACATACAGATCCAATAGTGCACTATAGCATAGCAACATCCTACATACCAGGATATCGATCTAACTGATCACTACAACATAACAACATACTCGATACCAGGATACAGATCTAGCAAATCACTACAGCATAGAGACATATTAAGTAGCAATAATCTAAGAAATGCATGATCGTATATAATTAGAGGAGAGATAGACACCCGGACAGTGATCCTGCCCTAGAACCACAACCAAACAAGGAACAAGTAAGAGAACCTAGATCAAGAGTCCTCAGTCTATCCTACATGACTATATACAGTCCCTAAGTCATCTATCTACTAAAATATAATTGAAAACTAATGGGTCGGCATTGGTGCCTTCGACCCACAATATAATGAGGTGAAACTCACTTCTACGGATGATAACTGAAACAACACTCAATCTGCGGCGAACATTGCTACTCACGCTAAACCAAAACCAAAAACAAACCTAATCAATAATTAGGGTTTAACCTAAACCCATGGTCCAGTCCATTCCTCATCATGATGGGGGCAAAAGACCATTTTACCTTTATATACAGGTCCAACTAAACTAAGCCCAAAACCCCTAATGGCCTAAGGCCCAAAATCGATCCATTGGGCTTCTGCTGAGAACACCTCGCGTCCGAACGTTGGGCATCCTCATGCAAACGCCTGCCATTTGCTCGTTGATTACTAACTTCCAAACCAATGTCTTAATGGATTAATATCTCATGTCTAAACTTCAGATCCAATCATAATGGAACGTTCTAAAGCCATAGAGTTGCAAACTTTATGGCCATGCATGGCTACAATGAGCCCAATACTAAGATCCTAACTCAAAATCAACTATATGGCTCCAAAACTCTTTCATAGAAGATTATGAAGACCCAAGATTGCATTTTTATGATTCTAGACTCATTATTATGCTTGAAAGGACAATCCAAACCTCTAGAGCATTCCAAACTCACAAAGATCAAGTATTTGGGACCAAAAAGAACATAAACTAGCTCTAAATCAAGATCTAACAAATAAGACATCAAGATCTTAACTTTATACCTCGAAATAATGCTCCAAGATGTCAAGAGTCCATATCCACAAGCTAGAGAGCAACCACAATACTCCAAAGATCTTTCTTCTCTTATCAAGAACACTAAATGATACCAAAAAGATGAACCAAGGCTTCAAACTCTTATACACACTTAGGGTTTTCGAAATAAGGATGGAGGCTGGAGTGGTGAAGGGTTTTGAGTCCATAATGTTCTTAAATAGGGTGCAAATCCTAAAATTAGGGTTTGGTCTCTACATGCAAACGCCTGACGTTTGAACGCCTAGCGTTTGTACCAAAGACCTCATCATCAGGATGTTACATATATAAACGTAATTTTTAAGTTTCTTTGTTTGTTCTATATTTTTATGTAATTTTTTTTCTAAACTAATATACATTTCTTTTTTTGTTTGTTCTATATTTTTTATATTTATTTGATCTTATATTTTATTCCATGTTAATATTTTTATTAAATAATTAGAAAATATGAGAGATATGATAATACGAAGTAGTAAGTATCTTTGATAGGTGGCGATGATGTTGCGTTGATGTGATGATATTTTTAGTGACGGTTTAATGTGTATACCTAATAGCCTTAAGTGATCACTAATTACATATACAATTGACTATGTCATTTATATTGACGTGACATCTATATGTCTGTCGATAACATGTATTTTTATAGGCATAATAACATTAAAACATAGTAATATTTTGTCGCTTTCTCCGGTTTAAGCACACAATTGTAGTTTATGATAAAAAAAAAGTCATCAATTTTTTTAATAATAGTTCTATCGAGACCTTTATTACAAGAAAATGTCTATTTTGCCTTCTTTTTATTTTGTTCTAGAAAAAACATTCATTTGTATCGATATATGTCCATGCTAAACTGCAAAGATTGCTCTTTTTTTTTTTATAAACCATTCGACTTCAGTTTAGTTTTAGTCCTTTAAGTTTGAAAAACTATTCAATTTCAGTTGTTTTGGGTTAAAACAAATATTTGTAAGTCAAACGTGATAAAACTTTTATGCAAAAGTAATGGTTAAACCAATTTTGCCAATAATTTGGGTTACCACCAATTTTAACACAAATTATATTCAACTTCTATCCAATGTGATTAAACCAAATTCTTGGCAAAATTGATTGTCAAACCAAATTTTTGGCAAATTAAAATGAAATGCATCTATGTTGTTGATAGTTCTTTATTTGATTTGCCTGAAATGTAAAGGTTCATATTAAGCAAAACTTGGATATTTTTGAATTACACTTTCACACAAAAAGATATGAGTCTTTAAAATCCAAATTCCAAAAGTAAAAGACCATATAAGTGGTGAAGTTTATAAAAAAAAGTATGTGATTCAATTTCAAAAAGATACGACACTTTATAGTCCAATTATTTCTTACTAAAAGTTACATTGCCTATTTGTCATACCAAAATGCTTATTAATTGGACTGAAGCGTTTTGTCATACAAGTTGGCTCGAGTTGTACGGTTAAATGAAGAAATGGTATTATATTTCTTAATTTATTTATTATGACATCCTAGTCCTACTATCATTTTTCAAATTACAATATAATATTGTACTTTTAAAAAATCTATCCGGTAATAATAATAATACACCTTGTATTTATCCTCAAGTTACGTTACACTATCAAACTATTGAATGTACTCTAGTACTTTTAGTGTTTTAGGGTAGATCTGATTATCGAAGTTTCTTGTAGTTTAGTTAGTTAATGTTGTGGACCTAACCATAAACCACCTAAATGTGACAGTAACCTACTTATTGATATTGATCTTTTTTTTTTCTTAAATTAATTAATGTGTTTTTAGATTATATAAATAACACTTTCCCGATGGAAATAAAAAGTTTTCATATTGTTAAGATCAAGATTGTTAAAATCGCGATCTTCATCGTAGGATTGTACGATTCTACAATCCTAGGTATGAAAAACGAGTTGGATCATATATGGATCGTATTTGGGGTAGGATCGTAGGATCGGGATCCGATCCGATCCTACCTTCCCTTGATTTTTTATATTTTAGTTTTTTGCAAATGAAAAAAAAATGAATTTACCATGTTATGTCTTTTACCCTTCAGCAGTTTGTCATTTATCATTTTGTGTTGTGAATTGTGACTAGTTTTGAAGTTTTTGTAGATTTTGAACGAAAATTGAATATTTTAGATATTTTCCATGTTATAAAATTACAAGTTAAAATTATGTTTTTTTTTGTAGGATCTTATGATCCCGATCTCGATCTTACGATCCCGCTCTTACAAACCCAAAAACAATCATACGTAGAATTCCGATCTTGTCAACCTTGGTTAAGAGAGTTATAATTGTTTACCTTAATCTAATTACTCCAAGTTTTACTACTACTCTACACTAATATGGATTTTTTATAATGTAATTATAATCCATACGAATCAAATTATGCGATAGCATTTTTCTCATTCTAACATAAAATAGGTTTATATTGGATGGGTAGAGACTAGGATTTTTAGTTTAAGGTTTAAGATTAAAGTCTTTGCAATCGCAAATGTTGAGTCAAAATCAATTTCATTGACATGTTATTTTATATTTACATGGGTGTTGTAGTTTTGGAAAATTTATAAAAAGGTTTTTACTATTAGGAATTTATCACCCAAAAACTATACAAAAGAACAAACCGAAAGAAAATTGGTTGAAGCTTGTGTTTAACACAATTTCCTTAAAACAAATTCACCATATATGGGTGTTTGTTTCCGAGTATACAACAACAAAAAGTGAATTTACTAGGTCACCCGAACTCTCAGTTGGCCCGGAAAATACCTTGGTTGCAACAAGAGTTGGAAAACAAAGCAAAAGCCCAAGAAAGGAAGATAAGTATTTCGTTTCATTCGGTGTGTCTCAATCAATCACATAGGTGCATTATATATATTGTAATATGTAACTGATGTATTAAAAACGAAATCGTTACGGTCAATTTAATGAGTACAACTAATTGAGATATCACGACTAAAACCTGGGATTAATGGCTCTTAATTTCATTTTGTAGTTGTTAACTGAAAATAAAATAATTGCAAAATGGTCATTAAACGTTTCTAGTCGACCGGTGGTGTATTTGTACCCGCATGATGCACGCACGCACACAAGTTTCATGAACTGAATCCAAACTAGCTTGCATTTTCACCCCTGCTTGTGCACGCAAGAGAGAGTATTGGTTCTATAAGTCTTACAAAGTTAGCTAGGCTTTGTAGTTATAAACCCACTTCTTTTCATTCTCCCACAAATATGGGATGAGTTAAAAACCCACTTAACCCATATATTATTCTCTTCCAGCTACCTTATTTTGACAAGTAATTTATCATTCATATTTAATCTGTTTTGGACATGTGACATATCGAGACGAAGGTATCACGGAGGAGAAAAAAAATATATAATCATTAGTAAAATTTGATTATATTTAGAGTCCAAAACTCGTGCTAAAAATGGGAAAAACCCATTTTTAGAAATTAGTAAAACTAATTTTCCAACAATCCCCCACGTGAATGAAAATTGCTTCAAAAATTTCAAGCTGCTTAGATAAATCCATCAGTTGAATTAATCATATGAAAAGTAGGTGCTACCCTTTGAACATTCCCTTAAGATACATATTTATTTTACTAGTAGACCAGTAGACTCGATGTGTCACAGCCCAAAACCGAGAACGGCGGAAACGTTCTGGGGCGGAGGACGTCATGTAATGTATCACAACAATGCAAAGTAGTAAACAAGCAACAACATCATCCATTGCATTAATAGTAATAGTTTAATACATGTGAGTTCTTTCATAGTAATAAGACATGACAACAAGTAATCAAAATAAAAGACGAGTCTTGACTGCTCCGTCTTCGCAAAACCTGGCCCTCGTACCTGTCTACTGGTGACCTGAGAATACAAGTTATTTTGAAAGTGTAGATCAGCATTTAAGCTGGTGAGTTCATAAGTATTTAATGTCATTGTTCGTATAAGTTTGATTATAACATTTGAAATCGTTCAATGTAATTGTTTGTATATGTTTTGAAAACTCCTAGAAAATCCCATATTTTCTACTAGTATAAAAAGTCATCTTCTACCAAGACCTGAATGTTTTGCTGTAACAAAGATGGTTTTCCCCTTTATGACTACTATTGACAATTTGTATAGTCTACTTCATCGTTTACGTGAATGTATCACAAAATAAAAGTAATAGGGAAAATATAGCCATATAAGTGTTATCCTTTTGTATTAGGATAAACACGACATCACGACTGTCGAAACGTATTCACCTTGAATATCCATAAATGTTCATTTTCCTCTGTAGCTAACAGCAGGTGGAAGGAATGGTTAGTCCCGTAAATGTCTCCCTAGTATAAGTATTAACCGTAGACATCCATAGATGTCCATTTACCTCTGTTGCTAACAGCCGGGTTTAGGAATGGTTAGTCCCTTATTGTTTCTTACCACATAGTATCTATGTAAAAGTATCCCTATAAGTGTATCCATGTAAGAGGAATCTCTGTAAGAGTATTCATATAAGTGTATCCATGTAAGAGGAATCTCTGTAAGAGTATTCATATAAGTGTATCTATGTAAGAGGAATCTCTGTAAGAGTATCCATATAAGTGTATCTATGTAAGAGGAATCTCTGTAAGAGTATTCATATAAGTGTATCCATGTAAGAGGAATCTCTGTAAGAGTATCCATATAAGTGTATCCATGTAAGAAGAATCTCTGTAAGAGTATCCCTTCATATAGCATGTAGTTTAGACTCGTGAATGAACTGACTTTGGTGTAATTTCTTGTAATAGGCATAATGTTTTGTATCCCCTAAACTATTCCTATAATAGTTTACTAGAATGTAATTGATGAGTGTCCAAGTAGGTTTATACACCCTTGCTACCCAAGAGTGTCAGAACTGAATTAACTGATGTATAATTTATGACTATATATACACATGATATATAACTAATATTTAAACGACCTTCGGAAGAGTACCCAATATCCCACCAGACCACATCCAAATCGAGGAAAAAGAAACAGGGTGGATAGCCTTCCTAAGTATTCTAAACATTTCTTATATAACTATACATATAGAGGCATGCAATTTATAATATAACAGCATAAAAGAAGTTTTGTAAAACCTTTGAAAAGTTTAATAAATAAGAATTTATGACTTGATGTCAGTTTATAAATCGTTTCAAAAGACCGTTTGACAAGACAGTTTAAGTGTGAGAAAACCTTTGTTTGAAGCACAACTATAATAGATTCAAAAAGGAAACCTACAGTTTGTAAGACAGTTTCTAAAAGTGTTTCAACATGTAAAAACGTTTGTGAAAACTATTTGAAGTACCTATGAAAATGTTCGTTTATTCTTGTATATGAATGTATCTCCTTGAAATAGTATTTCTAGTATGTAAAAGTTTGTGATGTTCTCGTAAAACTATACCTATTATAGTTTTCTAAAAGTGTGTCTCATTTGTATAGTAATCCCTAGTGAAATGCTCACTTGTTATGAAAAGTATAATTTTTGTAGTGCTTAAGATGGACACATATACATACAGTATAAGCAGAGTGTTTGATTTATACATATATAACAACATTTTTCATTTCAAAAGATATGATGTTATCATGATATATTTTGCATACGAAAGTTCCTTATAATAGTTATAAATCACATATGATTCCGTTCATAAAAAGTGTATAATGAAACTTTATATAACACACGATAGGTATCGTGTGTTTTACTTGTATTCCCCCCCCCCCCCTTAAAAGCATATAAAAACATTTATAAAACATTTAAAAGTGTGGATTATAGGGGTATGAACTCACTTGATAGATTGAAGAATGCGGGACGAAAACAAAGCAGAACTTCTACTCAAGCAAGCAGATTTCTCGGGATTCTCGGGAATCTCGGGAGTCTCGGGAGCGTAAAACTTCCTTCCCAACTTGGATATGAAAACCGGGCTTTTGGGATGACTCCGAGGGTTGAAACGCAGAACTTCGGCGCGAGAAAGGGAGGAATTGAGCAAAAATGGTCGGCATCCTCGCATCCCTTTTATAGGGGCTGAAAGCCTCGCGTACGCGTGTAACGTCCCAAAATTCAAGACTAAAAATTTCTTTTAAAAAAACATTACTTTAAGCAAATTCACCATTTCAAAACATAAACAAAGTATTAGTTTCCAAAATACATGTTCGTTATCAGAGTAAACATTCCCAGGTTGTCTAAACTATGGTGTGTGCCATGCGATCACCCCGAGCTCTTCCCTCCGCTACCGGAAGTACCTGAAACCAAAACTGAAAACCGTAAGCACGAAGCTTAGTGAGTTCCCCACCCTACCACATACCATGCATAACCACATACTACACATACTGGGCCACGCCCGCTATCCTGGGCCTCGCCCGCTACAACGGCCCCGCCGCTCCAGGCCCCGCCTGGCTTCGAGCCCCGCTCGGATACAAATCTGTTTCACTTAGGCCTCGCCTGTCACAGGGCCTCGCCCACTAACATATAATAGCACATAAACATATCACATCACATCACATAAGCTAAACACATATTAACGAATCTTGTCCTAAGGCCTCGCCTATCTCTGGGCCCCGCCCTTGTCCTCCTACTGATGAGTCATAGAACCCCGTCCATACTCCTACTGATAGTGAGGTACGGGCCCAGCCCACCCTCACTCCTTCCCTGACTTGAGCCTCGCCCCTGATCTGCTGCTACTGAGATGTGGAACACCATCCACACTCTGATATTGGTGAGATACGGGACCTCGCCCACACTCACCTCCCTACCAGGCACATACAAGTATCACACAGACAACAAGTACAAACTATCACATAAACCATTCTTTGGGCACCCGCCCTCTATCATTGAACCTCGTCCCGAATGTCATACTAACATATTGTGCCTAGGGCTAACCCCCGGGTCTTCTACTCATAACTACATGGGCCGGCATTGTGGCCGTAGACCCATTCATACAAAGGGAAACTCACCTGATACTGCTGAACTGCTGCTGCTAATCCCTTTGACCGCTACCTGACTACTGACTCCGAACTGCTGCTCCACTAGTTCCCCGAGCTACCAATATCAACATAACACTTAGTCCAACTGACCTCCAAAGGTCAACTAAGTCAACTCTTGCCAATGACAAAGTCCTGGTCAAAGTCAACCTTTCCAGGTCAACTCCACTCGCCGAGTCCACATACCGACTCGCCGAGTTCATATACTCAGGGTCCTTCCATTCACGACATGACTCGCCGAGTCCAACGATTTCCGAGTCCTAACTTGTCCAACTCGCTGAGTCTCCACTCGACTCACTGATTCGAATCTCAACTTGAAGGGTTTGGGGCTACGCGACCTGACTCGCCGAGTCCAAGAATAGACTCGCCAAGCACAAGGAAATCTTCATCCAACTCGTCGAGTTGTTCATCCAACTCGCCGAGTTCATGCCCATCTTCATCCGACTCGACGAGCTAATCATCCCACTCGTCGAGTTCCTCCTCATCTTCATGTTACTCGCCGAGTCCACTCGAAGGACTCGCCGAGTCCATTCAGATCTACATACATGCAGAGGACTTTTGAGTCATGCATGGACTCCAAACTGTAGATCTACCCTTCCCAAGCCTATTCCCCATGTAAAGTTGCAAACTTTACGTATAGAGAAGGAGATCTAGGCACAATCCATCATAAACTAGGGTTTAAGACCAAGAGGCTCCAAAATCGACTCAATGGCTGATACTTTGTGCTTCTCTAGGCCATAACACACTTGGATCTGGAGTAGCAACTCCAGATCCGGCTTCTAACTCAATTGGGTGGCAAACCATGCCTTAAAAGCCCCAAATATCACAACCATAGAAGATCTAAAATAGAGAAACGACTTATTACCTTCAGATGCTCAGAAATGTTCCCCAAATCTTCAGATCCAAGACCAATTCTTGAAGCCTCAAAGATTTCCCCTTCTTCTTCTTCCTCCAAATCACTCAATATGGCTTGGGAGCTTGAATGGGCAACAATGGGGCTTGGGGTTCGATGCTCTGGGTGCAAGAGGCAGCAAAGGGACCCTAGGAAGGAGATTAAGGCGTTTATAAAGGCTCCAAGTCCCGAATTTAGGGTTTTCCTCGCACAGACCAGACTCGCCGAGTTACCTTGGCCGACTCGCCGAGTTGGTCACTTACTCCTCGACTCGGATCCCGCTCGGAATCGCCGAGTTCCTCCTTGGACTCGCCGAGTCGCCCCTAAAGATTAGGGTTTCTTTCCTTTCTTGGCCTTCCAGATTTTGGGTGTTACAACGCGGGGCGTACTAACGAGGGTACGTTGGGCGTACGCAACGTCAAGACTTACCGCATCCTCGGACAAGGCATCGAAGCGACGTGGACGGATAAGGCCGAGCATCCGAGTACGCTGGGCGTACGAGGGTACGCTGGGTGTAACTTAGATTGATCCGATGACTCCTCCTTCGGATAATACTGGAATTGAATTAAATTTATATTTTAATTATTTAGTAAACTTCAAAAATTCATATCTTCCTCATACGAACCCTGTTTTTGATGTTCTTTATATCCACGCGTAGGGGAGACTACGATCTACAACTTTCGTTTAGACTCCGTCGGCAAATCTTGACTTTATTTTTAATATAATATATTAATAGGTCGGGACAGGAAAAGTCTGTTAAAATTCCATAACTCCTTCATCCGATGTCTGTCTTCGCCAGACTTTTTACCGTTGAAATACCATTGATGAGATCTTCGATTCTCGTTTAGGTCATGTTGGCAAAAATCCGTTCAATCTTGATTACGAGTTTTTAGCTGTCTACTGCTATGTTTGAAACTTCGAAAAATCATAACTTCCTCATATGAAGTCAGATTTGGGCATTCTTTTTATGTATGCTTACGGTTTTGGGATATCTAAAACTTTTATTTAGATACCTAAGGCTAAAAATTATTGTATTGAAACTTCGCGTTTTACGTCGATTAGTGTTGCCGTATTTGCCGAGAATCTTCGTTTGGTCATAACTTCTTCGTTACAACTCGGATTTTAGGTTTCTTTATATGTACGAAAACCTTGATACGATTCCTACAACTTTACTTAACCCAAATAAGATTTTAGGAACGTTAAATTTTGACCTAAATTTGACTTGTGTTCCATCATATTGTCTTGAAATATCGGGTTGTCACACGATGTCTTTGAACTATCCTGCAATTTGTGTAAATAATCAATACATGTCTCACACGATTCTCCCCGACCTAGTTAGGTTCTCATTGATGTGTCTGTTATGGTCATGGACACTTGGCTGGTTCTGTAAAAGCTCTTATGAACTTGGCCATTTAATTCCCTTTGAAGCGACCCCACTTCTCTCTCACATAGGTGATTCTATCATAATCATTAAAAGCTAAAGCTTGATGATATCTTATCATCAACTACTATAAGCTTAACCTGCATCATTGTTTGTTTATAGAAATAAGTTGGGTCTGACCCCCACAGTGATCCACATATGTTATATACAAGTAGGTTGTCCCATTTAACCTAGATCTTAGGATCTCCGGTCAAATAAGGTGGGGTTTCCTTTGCAATAACTTATTTGTTCATGGGTTTTAATCCCATTCCTCTTGGCGACTTTGCACTTTGTGCCCGTCCAATTTCCGAATAGTGTTGTGTCTTCGACGGATATTTTGAGACTTACCATTATACCTATCACTTTGTGCCCGTCCAATTTCCGATTGACTGTCACAATGGATTGAGATTATAGAAACTGGTTTAGGCCATCCCGATATATCTTCTAGAAATTGTCGTAGCCATTCAACTTCTTCTCCACTTTTATCAAGTCTTATAAACTCATATTCCATAGTGGATCTAGCTAAAAATGTTTGTTTTGATTATTTCCATGATATAGCCCCACCTCCAAGTGTGAACAAAAACCAACTGGTTAACTTGGAATCTTTAATGTCAGATATCCAATTTGCATCACTATACCCTTTTATCACCTCATGATATGTTGTATAGTGCAACACAAATTTGCAAGTATACCTTAAGTATTGTAATACTTGTTTAATACTCTTCTAACGATCATTACTTAGATTACTGGTATATCTACTTAGTCTGTTTATTGAAAAAGCTATGACAGGTCTGGTATAACTCATAAGGTACATCATATACTACTAATAATTCTTGTATATTCGACTTGTGTAACTCCTTCACCTCTATTTCTACTTAGATGATGACTTGTAATCAATTGGTGTCCTAGCCACATTAGTATCACTAGGGTTGAACTTCTCAAGGATTTTGTCCGCATAATGAGTTTGACTTAAGGTAAGTCCATTTGCTGTAATTTTCACACCTGTCGAATATTGCTGGTGCAACTCATAAGGTACATCAGACTATCAATAATTCTTGTATATTCGTCTTGTGCAACTCCTTCACCTCTATTTTTACTTTAATGGTGACTTGTAATCAATTGGTGTCCTAGCCACATTAGTATCACCAAGTCGAACTTCTCAAGGATTTTGTCCGCATAGGTTTGACTTAAGGTAAGTCTATTTGCAGTCCTTGTGATTTTTACACCTGTTGAATATTGTTTTTAGTATGTTCTTAATTTGTCGATTGAACCATTTTATTGTTGCTACCAACAATAAGCATGTCGTCAACATGAAGGCACAAGATAACATAACCCTCACTTGTGTTTTTAACATAAACACACTTGTCACATTTCATTAATCTCTTGTATCCACTTTCCAACATCGCATGGTCAAACTTCTGATGCCATTGTTTTTGGGTTTGTTTCAACTAGCGGGGTTTGACTTAAGGTAAGTCTATTTGCAGTCCTTGTGATTTTTACACCTGTTGAATATTGTTTTTAGTATGTTCTTAATTTGTCGATTGAACCATTTTATTGTTGCTACCAACAATAAGCATGTCGTCAACATGAAGGCACAAGATAACATAACCCTCACTTGTGTTTTTAATATAAACACACTTGTCACATTTCATTAATCTCTTGTATCCACTTTCCAACATCGCATGGTCAAACTTTTGATGCCATTGTTTTGGGGTTTGTTTCAACTAGCGGGGTTTGATACAATAAGCATGTCATCAACATAAAGGCACAAGATAACATAACCCTCACTTGTGTCTTTAACATAAAGACACTTGTCACTTTCATTAAACTTGTATCCACTTTCCAACATCGCATAGAAGATGCCATTGTTTTGGGGTTTGTTTCAACTAGCGGTTTGCAACCTTGAGGTAAATCCACCACCTCCCATGTGCTGCCTCTTTCCATTGATACAAAAGAGACCAATATAAACACTATTGTTTTGAGCTAACCGATGGTGGATTGACGCGCGCTCGCACACAAGTTCAGTGAACCGAACCCAAATTGGCTCGTAAAAATGAGCCTTGGTTCTTTAAGTTTTACAAAGTTAGCTAGGCTTTGTAGTTATAAACCTATTTTTTTCATTCTCCCACCAATATGGGATGAGTTAAGAACTCACTTAACCCATATATTATTCTCTTCGAACTACCTTATTTAACAATAATTTCTCATTATCTTTAATCCGTTTTGGATGTGTGATATATCGAGGCGAATGTATCATGAAGGAGAACACAAATATATGATCATTAGCCCGTTTGATTATATTTAGAGTCCAAAATTTATGCTCAAAAATGGGAAAACCCCATTTTTGGAAATTAGTAGAACTAATTTTCCAACATTTACATTTTGGCCTCATGTTTAGTTAAGCCTTTCAATTTTTTTCCTACAATTAAACCTAAAAAACTGGCATTTGTTTACAGTTAAGTTCCAAAAACGGGCAAATGTTTACAATTTTAGGGTCATTTTTTAAACCCGATAAACCGGATATTTTTTGGGTTTTTACCTCGATAACCTATTACTTTTGGGTTTTTACCTCGAATATGAGTGCTTTTTCACCAATATAAAATTTTTTGATTATCAATGTCGTATACAAGAGGAGAACAAGGAATAACTTAATGCCAAATTTGAAGAAATGAAAGAGGAACTTAAAGCAGAACGTGAAGATATCGATGCCAAACGACATGAAATAGCTAAGAGAGTGATAAATTGGACTTTTGTGATTTGAAATGGTATATGAATATCTAGTTTTGTTAGTCAAATATTAATGTTTTGATTATGAACATATAATTGTGCGAGAATTAGAGTTTTGGAATATAAAATTTCAATTTCATTTTTGAAATTTGGTTATAGAATGGAAACATATTTGACACATAATGAACGCAAGCTAATTGTAATATGTACAACAACGAAATTCTGACGGCCAACATTAACAAAGTAGCGATGGAGAAATTACTTGTTTCCGGACAGGTCACTAAAGTCGTTGCTAACGTAATAACATTTCTTGTTAATTCCGTCACTAATAACCATCAACAATGGTTAACGGTTATTACAGGTCATTGATATGTGGTGTTATAGCCATTAGGGTAAAGAGCATAAAAAACATTTTTTACAAAGAAATTCGATTTTGACACCGTGTTTTTTTTGTGTTAATTTTGACACTGTGTTTTCCAGTTTGTTACAATTTTGACCACATGACCGGTTAACCAGGTTGCATACTGACGTGACACGATGACGTGTTAGTTTTAATGACATGACATGCTGACGTGTCAAAATTGAATTTTTTTCTCACAAAAAACACTAAGTTTTTATTTTTTTCGATTTTGACACTAAGTTTAATTTTTTCTTTTAACTTTGACACTATGTTTTTTTGTTTCAAATCGAACATCATTTTTCCAATTTTGTTCAATGTTGACAATTTTCTATTTGAAACCGTATAAATATTTTTTTAATACATTTAAACCGTATAAATATGTTTTTTTTTTTCATTTAAAAACCGTAGTTTTGTATAAATACATTTTTTTTACACTCAAACCATATTTTTATGTATAAATATGTATTAGTTATAAAAAAATTGTATTTTATATTAAATATACAACTTTAAAATGTGTTTGGAGGTTTGGAGGCATGTAGTCGATCAAAACTTGGATATCAAGTTTGCAACCCATCAAACTTTTACATCTTATTAAAAACTTATGGTTAGTTTGATTCTCATGATATAATTAATGCTTTGAATATAAGAAAAAAAACACCTTGTATTTAAATAAAAATGTGGTTTTTAAACGAAAAAAATATGTTTATACGGTTTAAAATGTAATAAAAAAATATATTTATACGGTTTCAAATGGAAAATAGACAAAATTGAACAAAATTTGATAAATGATGTTCAATTGGAACAAAAAAAAACATAGTGTCAAAATTGAAATAAAAAATTAAACATAGTGTCAAAATCGAAAAAAAGTGAAAACTTAGTGTTTTTTGTGGGAAAAAAAATATTTTTTGACACGTCATTATATCCTGTCAGCATGTCACGTCATCAAAAACTGACACGTCATCATGCCACGTCAGTATGCAACCTGCTTAACCGGTCAAGTGGTCAGAATTGTAAAAAACTGGAAAACACAGTGTCAAAATTGACACAAAAAAAATACGGTGTCAAAATCGAATTTCTGTGTAAAAAGAATGTTTTTTGTGCCATTTACCCTAGCCATTATTCAAGAATTTCCGATAAAAATGTCATACCTCAGTTTCTTGTAGTGTTATACAAACAATCATCTAAATTTAATAAATCAATCATTAAAATTTAATATTGTTTGTATTTTATAAAAATGATTTTTGTATAGATCTCGTTAGCAAAGTAAACAAAAATGTAACGTCACATGTAAATTCTAAAACTTCGTTGACCACGAAAACTAATTACAATTAAAACAATATTTGTTTCATAAAATAAGTTCACTGTTGATTGATAGAATAAGTTATGTTTTAAAATTTGTTAGTCTAGAAATAGTCAAATTTGAAATTTTGATGACACAAAAACGAGTTACCTCGGTCAAGAAATAGTAATAAAATTTTAAGAAAAGAAGATAAACACAATCTAATTTTGAATTATTTATGAGAAAAATACTAGCTAAAAAACAAATGATCGTTAGCTGAATAAATAAGTAATCACAATTACAAAGTCAACACTTGACTACTAAACTTCTTGTTGCCTTGCGTTCACAAACAGTTTTGATATTATCAGAAAGAGTAGTTTGTATTATTATTATTATTACTATATTATAACTCGTGAGAACCACGGTTATAAAATTAATTAAACTTTTATATAAAAAGTCAAAATTATTAATTAATTATTTTAAATAAATTATTATTTAAGAGAAATTTTTTTAGTTATATAAAATTATAATCGTTGATTTAAATAAATACATGAAATTATATCATCTTATAATATGTATTAAATTTATTGTATTTTTAAATTTAATGTTATTAATGTAATATAATTAGAGTGCGAAAATTTAAAATTTGAAATTTAAATAAAAGAATCAATTATTATTAGTTTAATATAATTAGAGTGAAAAAATTTTAAATTTGAAATTTGAAATAAATAATTAATAGGTTGACAAGTGACATGATAATGAATATATAACATTAATGAGGTGTTCTAATTGTATGATACTTGTCAATAGAAGATTTAACCTATTTTTTTATTAGAATAGGAAGATTATTATTATTATTATTATTATTATTATTATTATTATTATTATTATTATTATTATTTAGAAAATATGAAAATATAATGTCTTGTCTAAATTTAAAAACCCAATTACAATAATTCAAAAAGAAAAACAAAGTCTAACATGTATGAATTTGAATCTTTGAAAAAACTTGGAATCTATCCATCATGTTATTTTTAAAAAGATTTGCCTTGAATTTCTAATTTCCTTCCTTCGTTTTTTTCACATCACTTTATGAGGTTTCTTCCCTTAAAAAGCGTTTAATTGCCAAAACACAACATTACAACATTTGTGGACGTTTGAGATAGCAAGTTGCTTATTTCAATCAACATATACTTTCACTCTTGCAACGTTGCTTTATAATATAGTAAAATAAATATTCAACAATTAATAATCAAGGACGCCATACGCCCATACTTAACGAAACATAAAACGAAAATGAAATTTTAGAAAAAAAAAAAAAAAAAAAAAAAAAAAAGTAACAACTATAATAAAGGAAACATCGTCATAATTTTGTCACTTGACTTTCCGTGACCTTGAAGTTTCTTAGCTGTTACACTACCAACCTAACTATATAAGTTTTCCGATTCTGTCCAAAAAAGGGGAAATTTAAAAGAAATTGAAGACCAAATTACGTGTGTATGAAAAAAGTAAGACCAAAACTCAACCGCAATAAGTGTGTACTTGTTTAAGTTTTTATGCAAATATATATTTTTAATGGTCTCAGTGGACCAAAACATAAACCACCTGGTTGTGACTGTAACCTACTTCATTGATATTGATCTTTTTATTTTTTTAAATTAATTACAATCCATGTTTGTAGATTATATAAATACCACTTAATCAATGGAAAGAAAAACTTTCCTTCTTGTTAAGAGGGTTATCAATGCTCACCTACATCTAATTATTCAATGTTTTACTACTACTAGTATCGTTTTTTTATAATGTAATTATAATCCATACGAATCAAATTATGTAATAGTATTTTTCTCATACTCACATTTAAAAAAAAAATTATATTGGATGGTTAGAGAGTACGATTTTTAGTTTAAGGTTTAAGGTCCAAGTCTTTGTAACACCAAAAATTATTAATGTTCAATCAAAATCAACTTCATTGACATATTATTTTACACTTACATGGGTGTTATATTTAGACCTAAGTTTTTTAATTTTTTTTACATTTAGACATATTACTTTACACTTACATGGGTGTTATAAACCACCTGGTTGTGACTGTAACCTACTTCATTTCAATATTTCTCTTTATATATATATATATATATATATATATATATATATATATATATATATATATATATATATATATATATATATATATATATTGAAAATCTTTGAAAAAGTTTTTACATTTAGACCTAAGTTTTTTAATTTTTTTTTTCTTACAATTAAACCTAAAAATCCGGTACATGTTTATAATTAAGTTCAAAAAACCGACAAACGTTTACAATTTTAGGTTTTTTTATTCCGATAAACCGGTATTCTTTTGGAGGGGGGGGGGGGGGGTTACGCCGCTGATATAAGGGTTTTTTCACAAATATAATCAAAATTTAAGTTACTCCAATACAAAATATGCATCTAGTTAGTTCGGTACACATATTATATAATAGTTAGTCCAATGAAATGACCCAAAATCACAACTAAAAATTTCTTTTAAAACATTACTAAAACCATATTTATAAAAACCGTATGATAAGTCATAACATAGTTTCCGAGTATCAATTCAAAACATAATCTCATTATCAGAGTAAAACACTCCCAGGCTAACTGACTATAGTGTGTGCACTGCAACCTCTCCGAGCTCCTTTTTTGAAAACTGAGTACCTGAAACCAAAAACTGAAACCGTAAGCACGAAGCTTAGTGAGATCCCCCAATCTACCACATACCATACAATTGTTGGAATAGTGTCTAAGGCTGCAACTATATTAGGCAAGTATTTGACCCGGTTGTGCATGGTCCTTTTGGGTTGCCTTCACCATAGCAACTTGATAGGATGATTCATTAAGAGAGAGTAAATATTATTAATATATTATGAGAATAATATAAAGTATAATATATATTGTTATTTGATTAATATAAGTCATAGAATTAATTGGAATTAATTTAGTGACTTAAAGAGATTAATTAAATAAGAGGGTATAAACTGTCAATTGTTTGATAGTTAAGCTTTAGACTGTAAATCCATATAGATATACAAGGGACGGATTCTAGAAGCTAGTATAGCTTCAAAATCGTCCAAGGGGTTATCTATGGAATGGATTTGGATAGCCTTAAGAGAAGATTATCCAATTAGGGTTTAGGTTGTAACCTTTAAGGAGTCTACAAGTATAAATAGACCCTATGGCTAAGGGAAATCGGCACCTCACCTAAAGTAAGAGAACCCTGGCCGATTTCCTCCCCTCTCCTCTCTCCTAAATCATCTTTCTTGCTATTGGTGTTTGTAAGCCATTAGAGGAGTGACAATTGTGACTCTAGAAGCTCCAAGACAACAAGATCAACAAGGAATTGAAAGGTATGGTTCTACATCTGTTTCAACGTTCTTATTTAACCTAATTAGTCATTAGAAGTCTTGGATTCAAAGTATGTTTAATTAGAAAGCCTAGATCCAAGCATTAGGGTTTTGCATGCGCACATATGAAATTTCTTATGGCTAAAACACATCAGTGGTATCAGAGCCTAGCTTGGTTTTCATTAAATTGTTGCTTGATTAACTGAAACTAAACTGCAAAATTCGATTTTTGTGTTTCTGAGTCATGGACTCGGCGAGTTCCAAAGTGGACTCGGCGAGTTGGCCTGACTCGGCGAGTCCCTTTGTGCACTCGGCGAGTCCAGGCGTCAGGAATGGCCAGATTCGGGATTTCTTCATGATTATCTTATGGAAACTTACCTTAATCATATTAGATCAACCCTAATCCGATTTTTTGATATATATGACTATAATCTTGATCTAATTAAAGATATTTATCAACTAATAAAATATTTAATTTCCTTATATGATAATTAATTAATTATTTGATTATTTTGGTAATTATCTTGAAAGGAATCTTGAATAAAATCAAATATAGATAATTAGGATATTAATTGTTAATTGGAATTATTTGTTATTTGATCCTCCATGTTTTAAATGTTTAAAACTTGTCCTCAAGTTTTGAAATTTATATTTTGTGATTAAAAGTTTTAATTTAGACAACTTAAATTTCAAAACCTAGATTTTAAAAGGTTTAAAATACAACCCTATACTAATATGATATTACTAGACTAATATATATGTATAACTAAATGCTAGTCTTACCGTTAGTAGGCCTCATTCACGAAGCCGATCTATAAGGTGGGTATAAGGTTGCAGCCTATAAAATGGCGCTTAATGGGTGTACACTCACACCCACCGCTTGCTTGATTGGTGGAGGGTCGTTAGCCGAACGGGTAGGACAGGGCAACCTCATCCTCTCATTAAAAGTATAATAAGTAATACAAAGTAACTACACATATTTTAAAAAAATTTCCCAATCTTAGTTACTTTAGGAAAAGTGAATTGATGCAATCCCATGAAATTACACTTTGCACCCTTGCTAAGAAGTTAGTGGAGCGTGTGTGGTTTACCGGCACACTAATTGGTTCTAAGCAAAGGTGGCAAAGGGTGATTCATTGTTTATCATAGTTCGATGGAGCGTGTGTGGTTTACCGGCACATCGAATAGGTGATCGTTACAATGAAGGCACCATGTGAATTTGCATGGTAATTCACACCCGCTTTGTGATCCTCGGTATCCCAGTCACAAACAAGAGGGGCATATCGAGATTTAAACATGCCATTGAATAGTTTCAATGAATCTCATCCGAACCTAGGAATTCTAAATACATTTAGGACTAATAGTTAAGTTTTTTATGGTGGAGAATTAGTGAATCGTCATTCACTTACCTTCAATTTATTTGCATGTTAGATTACGGCATCCCTTTTCTAGTATGTAAATGTTATTGTTGGATCCTAGCCCTAATTTTCTTATTGGGTGATAATTAGGGATTCTTATTCTAATCTATCTTTGTCCTTTCTATTTGTAGATGTCGAACGCTAACAACGCTGCTGCTAGTTCTTTCACGTTGATGAGCCTTTGCCAAAAGGTCACCTTCGATGGAACGAACTTTAGCGAATGGATAAGATACATTCGCACCATTGCTCGCTATGAGGATAAGGAGTATGTCCTCGATGAGAAGCTTGAGAAGATCAACCCCGAAATCGCTACTCCGGCTGAAATCACCGCTTTTGAAACTCATGAGCGAGATGCAACGAAGGTACATTACATCATGATTGCCACCATGAACTCCGAATTCCAAAAGTCCTACGAGGACATGTACCCGTACGATATGCATCAAGACTTATTGGAGAGATACCACCAAAATGCGAGACAAGAGCGTTATGAGATTTTCACCAACATGATTTCCGCTAAGATGGGTCATGGAGAATCTCTTACCGTGCACCTGCAAAAGATGCAAAGGTATGTCGACCGCCTTCGCAAGTTAAATGTTGACTTTGGGGAAGACTTGGCGATCGATATGGTGCTTCACTCTTTGCCTCCGATGTACAACCAATTTAGGATGACCTACTACATGAACAAAGAAGAGGTCACCCTAAGCAAACTCCAAGGTCTCTTGAGGGTTGCTGAGAGCAACTTCAAAGACAAGTCTGTTGCACCAACTCCCAATCCGCCTACTGCTCCTGTCTTGGCTATTGGTCAAGGAAAGGGAAAGAAGAGGAAAGCTTCATCGAAGAACTATCGCAAGGTTAAAGCCCGAGATGGTGCCTCTTCTAGTGGGACCAAAGTTGATCCCGCTAAGCCCTGCCCTAACCCGAAGGAGGCAGAGTGCCACCACTGCCACAAGATAGGACATTGGAAGAGAAGCTGCCCAGAGTACCTGCAAGCCATCAAGGAAGGAAAGATCAAGCCATCTTTCGCAGGTATATACACAATTAAATCTAACGATTCTAATCATGCTATTTCTTGGGTTCTTGATACCGGTTGTGGTTACCACATTTGTTCTAATGTGCAGGGACTAAGAAGAAGTAGGGATGTGGAGCAAGGAAGAATCAATCTAATCATGGGGAACAGAAGATCGTCGCCTGTGACCAAGATTGGAGTGTATTCTTTAGTGCTTAGGAATAATTTGTGTTTAGATTTGAACAATTATTGCTATTCGCCAGAAATGGCTAGAAACATCATTTCATTTCATGGTTTATATAGACAAGGTTTTAGATTTTCTTTTAATAATGAGAATGGTTCTATTTTAGCTTATCTGAATGGTGTCTTTTACTTTGAAGCTATACCATGTTATGGAATTTATGAAACTGTTATGATTGTTGATAACTTAGGAAATGATGTTTTGAACATAGATTCTTCCACTAGTATGGATAAAGTATCCTTGTGGCATTGTCGTCTTGGACATGTCAACAAGAAACGCATAGCCCAACTCCAAAAGGATGGAGTGTTGGAGTCATTCGACCTTAGGGAAGATGACACGTGCGAGTCTTGTTTACTTAGAAAGATGACTAAGTCACCCTTCACAAGTACGTGTGAAAGGGGTGAGGGTCTATTGGACTTAATACATACCGATGTATGTGGACCGTTTATATCAACCACGAAGGATGGGAACCGCTTCTATGTAACTTTTACCGATGATTATAGTAGATATGGGTATATCTATTTAATCAAGCAAAAGTCAGAAACCTTTGAAAAGTTCAAAGAGTTCAAGAATGAGGTGGAGAATCAATTGGGCAGGAAAATCAAGATGCTTCGGTCCGATCGAGGAGGAGAGTACCTAAGTCTTGAATTCCACGATTATCTCAAGGAGTGTGGAATAGTTTCGCAATTGACGCCTCCTAGGACACCGCAGTTGAATGGTGTGGCAGAAAGGCGTAATCGAACCTTATTGGATATGGTTCGCTCTATGATGAGTCGTGCTTCACTACCTATCTCTTTCTGGGGGTATGCCTTAGAGACTGCCGCCCATATCCTTAACCGAGTCCCTACCAAGAAGGTTGCCAAAACACCTCACGAGATGTGGACAGGGAAAGCTCCCTCGTTGGCACATATCAAGGTTTGGGGTTGCGAAGCTTTCGTAAGACGAGATACTCACGACAAGCTCGAACCTCGAAGTGAGCGATGTATTTTCATCGGCTACCCGTAGACATCCTTTGGATATCTCTTCTATAGACCGAAGGACAATGTTGTCTTCGTTGCAAGGAGAGGAGTTTTCCGAGAGCGAGAAATCATAAGCCAAGGAGACAGTGGGAGGCAAATCGAGCTTGAAGAGATTCAAGAGTCGATAGATGAAGGAACCTCTACCGCTGGCACTCAACCCGAGGAGGAAACTCCGGTTGAACCGATTGACGAGTCCTTACCTCTTAGACGTTCCGATAGAGTTAGAGTTCATCCCCAGTTTTATGGTTTTCATATTACTATCGAAGGGGACACGTATATTAGTGATGTTACACTAATAAATCTTGATGAACCTAATAGCTATAAGGAAGCCATGACAGGCCCAGAGTCTGCAAAATGGAAAGAGGCAATGGATAGTGAGATCCAATCCATGTATGACAACCAAGTTTGGAATTTGGTTGATTATGTGCCCGGACGTAAGACCGTTGGGTGCAAATGGATCTTCAAGAAGAAGACCGATGTGGATGGAAAAGTACACACATATAAAGCACGATTGGTTGTGAAGGGCTTTACTCAAACTCCCGGAGTTGACTATGATGAGACCTTCTCACCAGTTGCGAAGATAAAATCTATTAGAGTGATGCTAACAATTGCCACATTTCATGATTATGAGATTTGGCAAATGGATGTCAAGACCGCTTTCCTTAACGAAAAGTTGGCTGAGGATGTTTACATGGCTCAGTCAGAGGGGTTTGTGGATCCGAAGCATCCAAATAGAGTGTGTAAGCTTGAGAAGTCCATTTATGGACTTAAGCAAGCGTCTCGTAGATGGAATCTTTGCTTCGATGAGAAAGTCAAAGAGTTTGGATTTGTACGAAGCGAAGATGAATCATGTGTATATGTCAAAGCCAGTGGGAGTATTGTAAGCTTCCTCGTTCTATATGTCGATGACATATTACTCATAGGAAACGACATCCCGACTCTGCAGGAGGTTAAGTCCTGGCTCGGGAAATGCTTCGCTATGAAGGACCTCAGAGAGGCTTCTTACATTTTGGGAATAAGGATAGTAAGAGAAAGAAGTAAGAGACTAATTGGACTTAGTCAGAATACTTACTTGGATAAAGTACTAAAACGATTTAGTGTGGAAAAATCGAAGAAGGGAGAATTACTGATACAAAGTAATGCCAAGTTGAGTAAGACTCAAAGTCCGAGCACCGAAGCTGAGATAGCAGAAATGAGCCGAGTACCATACGCTTCCGCAGTTGGCTCAATCATGTACGCTATGACTTGTACTCGTCCTGATGTAGCCTTCGCTTTGAGCATGGTTAGCAGAAATCAAGGGAACCCTGGCAGAGCACATTGGATTGCGGTGAAGAATATCCTTAAGTACCTTCGGAGGACGAAGGAATGGTTCTTAGTCCTCGGAGGGAGTGATGACTTGAAGGTGCGAGGGTATAGTGACGCCAGTTTTCAGACCGACAGGGACAACTACCGTTCGCAGTCGGGCTGGGTCTTTACCTTAAATGGAGGAGCAGTGACATGGAAGAGTTCCAAACAGGAAACCGTAGCTGATTCAACGTGCGAATCAGAGTACATTGCAGCGAGCGAAGCGTCGAAGGAGGCAATATGGCTAAAGAACTTCATCGGTGATCTTGGAGTTGTACCTGCCATAAAGGAACCCATGGAGATTTTTTGTGATAACGAAGGAGCGGTTGCCTTGACCAAGGAACCGAGGGATCATGGTAGATCAAGACATATCGACAGAAAATATCACTTCATTAGACATCGTGTAGAAGAAGGACAACTCGTAGTGAAGAGGATATCATCAGAAGATAACCCAGCAGATCCGCTTACGAAGGGACTGAGTAGGGTTAAGCACTTGCAGCATGCTAGGAGTATTGGGCTGAAGGATGATATTAGCATAGATTAGATAGTATTAGAAACGTGTAATAGATAAATGTAATTAACATTTGATGATTAAATAAAGGAGTTTTATTTATGAGTAATGTTACTATCTTATGTTAATTGTTTAGCTATTGTTTCACTTTGCATGTTTTGACTTCTAGAATAATTGAGTTTATTAGGAATAATCGAATTGTTCAAATTGTCCACAATCATTCATATGTTGGAAGTAGATATGAATGAAGATTGTCATGAATTGGTGTGTAGATTGTCTAAATGGTTTTAGACATAGCAAAGGGTTGCTGCAACGTTCATGAGTGCTTATGAACTAGTTTTGAGCATTGGAACAAACCCGCGCTTGCTGGAATCACCTTATGGAATATGATATAAAAGGGTGATCGCAAGACGATAATATCATATAGTCTTAAAACCTAGATATATGGTTTGTTATTTGTTAATTAATTGTACATTGATAATGCGAAAACGCATCAGTAACTCGGTGTTATAAAACGCATTGTTGTGTATAGTTGGTTAATGAATAAGTAAATGCATATAAGTAGAAGTTTATCTATAACTTTTATCTAAGAAGGTAAAAGCGATATCTCGGCCGCTCGATGATTTGATTTGACTTATGTGCCGGGCCCGGTCAAAACTGAATTGATGTGTTCGATTAAGTTCTATGTCGAATAAATCAGAGATCAAGAAACCTAAATGTTTGACTAACCGTTCCATAGGATTGTCAGCATGATATCTAACAGAGGACTGTACGATCCCTTATCTAAAGGACAAGATTGATTAGATCAGAGTTTGACAGCGTCTTTGAGGGCTACGATTGCAAACCGAATTGTACTTGTGCATATAGTTACTAGACTTATCCAAGTGGGAGACTGTTGGAATAGTGTCTAAGGCTGCAACTATATTAGGCAAGTATTTGACCCGGTTGTGCATGGTCCGTTTGGGTTGCCTTCACCATAGCAACTTGATAGGATGATTCATTAAGAGAGAGTAAATATTATTAATATATTATGAGAATAATATAAAGAATAATATATATTGTTATTTGATTAATATAAGTCATAGAATTAATTGGAATTAATTTGGTGACTTAAAGAGATTAATTAAATAAGAGGGTATAAACTGTCAATTGTTTGATAGTTAAGCTTTAGACTGTATACAAGGGACGGATTCTAGAAGCTAGGATAGCTTCAAAATAGTCCAAGGGGTTATCTATGGAATGGATTTGGATAGCCTTAAGAGAAGATTATCCAATTAGGGTTTAGGTTGTAACCCTTAAGGAGTCTACAAGTATAAATAGACCCTATGGCTAAGGGAAATCGGCACCTCACCTAGAGTAAGAGAACCCTGGCCGATTTCCTCCCTTCTCCTCTCTCCTAAATCATCTTTCTTGCTATTGGTGTTTATAAGCCATTAGAGGAGTGACAATTGTGACTCTAGAAGCTCTAAGACAACAAGATCAACAAGGAATTCAAAGGTATGGTTCTAGATCTGTTTCAATGTTGTTATTTAACCTAATTAGTCATTAGAAGTCTTGGATTCAAAGTATGTTTAATTAGAAAGCCTAGATCCAAGCATTAGGGTTTTGCATGTGCACATAGGAAAGTTCTTATGGCTAAAACCCATCAACAATAACATATAAAACACATATTGGGCCTTGCCCACTGCATCGGACCGAGGTCCGGACTAACTGGGGCCTTGCCCCCTGCATCGGACCGAAGTCCGAAAACTGACTGGGCCCTTGTCCCCTGCATTGGACCGAAGTCCGGACTAACTGGGGCCTTGCCCCTTGCATCAGACCGAAGTTCGGAAAACTGGTTGGGACTTTGTCCCCTGCATCGGACCGAAGTCCGGACTAACTGCATCGGACCGAAGTCCGGAACTAACTGAACAAAGCATAAAATAAACATATCAACTAGCATGAACACACATATACTGCATACTGCATCGGGCCGTGGCCCGGAACACATAACACATAAATCCTGTCTGAGCCACAAAGGCATCAAACATACTAACTACTGCATCGGACTGAAGTCCGGAAACTACTGCTAGCTAAACGGGCCGACATTGTGGCCTTAGACCCGTTCCTACTGGAAGGGAACTCACCTCGTGATGCTGACTGGTGAACTCCTGAATGAGAAATCCCCGACTGCTGCTCCGGCTGCTTCCCAGCTATCATGGGAAATAAAATACTAAATCAGAATAGGGATTCTCCTATGGATAAAATGACCATTTTACCCCTGTTATGGCATGGGTCACAACATTGCCCACAAACCCTCAATTCCTTCTAAATCCATCAATGACCCATAATCTAACTTTTGGAGGCCCAATAACAAGATAGGCTTTCCAAGCTTACTATTGGCCCAATTTGCTATATTGGGCCCAAAACCCTTTATTGGACCTTACTCAAGCCCAATGCTAAATCCTTGGTCCTTAGCAACTGAATTCTGATGGCCCAATAAGGCCCAAGGACCCTAAGTCTCAACTCAGCCCACACCAAGGCCCAAACTGCAATAAGCCCAACTGACTGCGTTACGCGGGGCGTACTCTAATGTACGCTTAGTGTACTGGCCTGCTAGAGAGTACGCGGGGCGTACCTGTAATTACGCTCGGCGTACTCACTCTGTTAAGACACTTTCCATTAAGTGCTTAATACTCCGACTCAAGAGCCATAATTAGATCTAGCTCTTATTCCATGCCCTAATCCATAAAGTTGCTTACTTTATGGCTTCCATGACTTACATAAGTCCCAACTCCAAAACCCATGTTCTAATTCCATGAAAGAAGGTCTTAACTCATGCATGAACTCATTAGGGCTTTCTAGATATCAACTTTATGCTCTAGGGAGTCATTTAGCACCAAGGGTGGCAACCCTTGACCTGCAAATCGGATTCAAGCTATAAAGCTTTCACCTTTGGACCAAAAACTACCATAACTACCCATACTAGATCTAAGCATCCATAGACAAAGTTATGAACTTTTTACCTTCTAGGTGTTCTAGAGGATGGTGTTGTCTCAGATCTATAAGCCCTGGCCTCCAAGGTTCTTCCTTGCTAATCTTCCTCTTTTCTTTACCAAGCTAAGACCACCAAGATAAGCCTTCCAAGATCAAGATCTCACAATATGAAGGTAGGGTCGTTCTAGGGTTCCTTTTGAGGTTGGGGAGGCTGATATGGGGGCTAGGGTTGGAGCTATAATGTCCTTTATATAGTGCTTGCTCAAGAATTAGGGTTTTTAAGCTGTTAGCGTACGTTGGGCGTAACTCCCGTACGCCTATAGGACCCGCGATCTTTTGCCCCTTTACGCTGGGCGTACTCAGCTAAACACGCGCACCCCATCATGCATGAATGGTCTTCTATGCAAACTTTTCTCTTTAAGGGCCATTCTTGCCAAATCTTCAAAGTGTCATAACTCCTTCATTCTAAATCCGATTCTGATGAACTTTATATCCACGGAAAGGTAACGAGAAACCCTACGTTTCTAACAACACAACCCGGCCCAAAAACTTCTCAAACAATAACTCCAAATTAATAAAGGACTAAAACGTCCATGGCCTTGGCCTCTGAAATTCCATAAACGAATATTTTAGAACAGGGTGTTACATCCAAACACTTAAACTTTGATCACATTTGGGAAAAAACACTCATATTCACTTGTGACCGGTTTATCGGGGTAAAAACCTAAAAATGACCGGCTTATCTAGTGAAAAAACTAAAAATGTTAACAATTGTCAGATTTTTTGTTTTAATTGCAAAAAGAATATATATATATATATATATATATATATATATATATATATATATATATATATATATATATATATATATATATATATATATATATAATTAACTACGAGGTCAAATGTAAGAATTTTTTTGAAGATTTCCTTCTATTTTATCTACGACAATTGAAATCTTTGAAATGGACGTTAAATTTTAACCTGCAACAAGTAAAATAACTAAAATATTATAGAACAGTGTTAAAAGGGTAAAAATAAGACTAAACTAGTCAAACTAATAAAAAATTTGAGCTTTTCTATGTAGATTCATGCTTTGTATCAAAAGTTTTTTGTTTATTTATTTATTTATTTTTTGAATTTTGATCTTTATAAACCATACAAATAACTATAAACCTCTTTGTTTTGCAAATTTAAAATTGAAATCTACTCAAATACATATTCATAATACGATTAGGTTCTAGTATGGTATCGGTTAGCTTGTATCATGTCCTATGATAATCACACGTCGTAAAAGTGATGCTCATGTAGTTCGATCACAAGTTCACAACTCACTTTACTTTGATATTTTTGAATGATAAATTTTGCAAAGTCGGATATTAATTAATATTGTTGCAGGTGTACGTGCTTGCTTAAACTAAGTTTAAGGTAACTAAACAGATAAAAGATATTAGCTCTATAATACCTATTTAGAGTATATCCCAATATTTTTTTTTCACATTTAATAAACTTTGACGCAAATGTTATTCTTATGCATAAATGTTTGAGGCTCTTGTCCTCAGGGCCGGTCCAGACGGTGGGCAACCCGGGTGACCGCTTAGGGCCTATGTCTCCAGAGGGCCCAAATTTTTTAGGCTATATAGTGTGTATATATAAAAAAAATATTATCTAAATAATTTTTAGTGCTTAAAGTTGGTTCAAACTCAAATTAGCTTAAAAGATAAAGAATTTGGTTACTTGTTAGTGTTAATTGAATGTGTTTATAGTGAAGAATAAATGACTGTTTTTTTTTTGAATATTTATTTGTTTTTAAGGGGCCTTTTTTTTTTCTTTTCGCCTCGGGCCCCATATACGTTTGGACCGGCTCTGCTTGTCCTTCAGAATTACTTCTTTCTATGATGTTTAAAGTAAGCTGCTAGTTTTTAGTGTAATATAAATAATTGAATTAGGTTTGTATGTACTATTAACGCATTGTACTTTTAAAAATATAACCTCGTTAGCTAAATTTAATAAACCAATAATTCAAATTTAATATTGTTCATATTTTATAAAAATGATTTTTGTATACATCTCGTTAGCTAAGTAAATAAAAATGTAAGGTCATGTAAATTCTAAAACTTCGTTGACCACAAAAACTAATTACAATTAAAACAATTTATTTCATAGAATAAGCTCACCGTTTAAAAAAGATTGATAGAATAAGTTGGGTTTTAAAATTTGTTAGTCAAGAAATAGTCAAATTTGAAAATTTGATTACACAAAAAACGCGCGAGTTACCTACCTAGGTCAAGAAATAGTTATAAAATTTTAAGAAAAGAAAGACAATAACACAATCTAATTTTGAATTATTTATAAGAAAAATATTAGTTAAAAAACAACTGATCGTTAACTGAATAAATAATTAATCACAATTACAAAGTCAACCCTTGACCACTAAACTTCTTGTTGCCGTACGTTCACAAATAGCTTTGATATTATAAAAAAGAGTAGTTTGTATTATTTTTTTTAATGTCTTGTCTAAATTTAAAAACCCAATTATAATAATTCAAAAAGAAAAACAAAGTCTAACTTGTATGAATTTCAATCTTTGAAAAAACTTGGAATCTATCCATCATGTTATTTTTTTAAAAGATTTGCCTTTAATTTCTAATTTCCTTCACCTTCGTTTTGCTTCACAAAGCATACTTTATGAGTTTTCTTCCCTCAAAAAGCATGTGCCAAAACACAACCCGTTTGAGATAACAAGTTGCTTATTTCAATCAACATATACTTTCATTAGTATAATTTGCTTTACAATATAGTAAAATAAATATACAATTAAAAATCAAGGACGCCATACTTAAACGAAATATAAAAAGAAAGTGAAATTTTAGAAAGAAAAAGAGTAACAATTATAATAAAGGAAACATCATCATAATTTTGTCACTTGACTTTCTATGACCTTGAAGTTTCTTAGGGCTTACACTTTCCGATTCTGTCCAAAAAAGGGGAAATTTAAAAGAAATTGAAGACCAAATTACGTGTGTATGAAACAAGTAAGACCAAAACTCAATCGTAAAAGTAAGTGTGTACTTGATTAAGTTGTTATGCAAAATATTGCAAATATATATTTTTAATGGTCCCAGTGGAAAACTTAACCTACATCATTTGGATGTGGCCAAAGGCAACCAATTTTATTTGGATTTTACAAGTAAAATTTTGTGGTATCTATTTTCTTACTGAATATATATAAAGAGAAATATTCAAATGAGAATATAAATTTGTGTGATAACGAAAAAATCTATTATTGTTTTATATAGATATGAATATCATTTTTATAGCATAAAATTGATAACCTTTGGCATATTATATTTTTTGGAAAAATTAAACCACAACTTTTTTAATAAGTAACGTTAAGAATTAAAAGAATTAAAATGATTTTTTATAGAAGTTTGTAGTTAAATAACAATATCTATATCTGTTTTTAGAACATAAAAATGATAAGCTTTTGTATTTTGTTTTTTTTTTTTTTTTTTTTTTTTTTTTTTTTTTTTTTAAATATACTATGGAATTTTTAAAGAAACTTTTTTTAAAATTTTAACTGTATCCATTCTATGTCACTTTTCAGATCATATAAATTGATGAACTTTAATATTTTGGTTTTGTTTTTTGAAAAAATTAAAATAAAAACCAAAACAGCCACTACAAGAAATCCAGTTAATGTCGGCGACAGTAATACCGATAACGTAGACATTAGCGGCGACTCTTGAACAAACCAAATACAAAAGCATACAAATACGTTCAACTCATATATGCTTCACAAGCCAAAAAGTGTTCTACATTAGAGAGCTTTCTCGAACAAACCAAAACAATAATCATCATTGTGTTGTCAAGCATTTTAATCATCGAAGTATTTGGGATCTACCATTGAACGATGATCGTGTCCAACTTGTTTACAACGATTCAGTCCAAAATGTTGACAGTGGCTCGCACAAAAATGTCGACAATGTCGGCATAGTTCAAAATATCTTTTCATCTAATGCTCCGCTTTTTATCAATTTCAATATGTACTTTCAAAACATTCCTAAAGTCGTTGTTGATGTAGAAAATGCAACTGAAGTTCCTCTGCCAACTAGTATAGTCAATGATGTTTCTGATTTCGAGACTGATTATGATGAGACCGATTCAGATTATGATACCGAAAAAGACACCGAATGATATGAGGAAGATTCTGATTAGAATAGTTTTTATGTAATGTGTATTTGTAGTATAAACTTTATTTGGATTCCTAGTTTAAATAGAAATATTTATTCTTATGTAACGTGTATTTGTAATAGAAATTGTATCTGTATGTCTTATAATTTTTCAGAAAATGATGTCGATATGACTCTTGTTTTTGTACATCATGGCTGCTGTTATGGGCCTGGACATGCGAGTGATGGAGCCGAGGACCTACCTTTCCCAGTCGGTAAAGGTGCTGGTTATCATAAGTAGGACGATAAGTCTTATTATGAATTTTTATTTACTATTTTTATTTAGTTATTATAAATTAAATACCGTTTCTAATAACTTTTAATTATATATGTAGTTGAGCCATGTAGGAGAGTCCGAGGAAAAACAAAAAAATATTAAGCTTGAAAGAGCGCTCTTACAAAATAAGGGCAAACCGATTTACATGAACTATGATAGGGATATTACATATGATCCTGTAGGAGAGCCGAAGGGCATGTTTGCACACGAAGATGGGAAAATAATATGGCGGATGGTCTCTTTTGATAAATGAACTTGGAAAAAAGTTTCCCCTGCGATAAAGGATATAAAACAATATTTAGGGGTAAATTATTTATATAAAAATATTTTATTTGGATCGGATGTCCCGGGATTTAGACGCTGCTATGTTGTTAGTGAGTTTTGAAGCGACTTTGTTAAAAAGGTTATCGAGAACGTAAAGCTGATGCAAAAGAATATTTTTTGCAAGTCGGAGGGTATGTGTCACAATCTAAAAAATTTAGAGTAAGCAAGGTCTAAACCTAACCACATTTCAATCCTTGTTACATTATATCATCTATAGCCTTAAGGGCATGTTTATAAGCTAGTAACTAAGTGTGGATTGAAACCTAAGTTGATTTACGCCAATATATGTCTACATAAGTCAAAAGATTAAACTTAGAAACATAAAATAACCCACCATATTTGAGTTTTCGGCCTTGGATTCTAGAAACAATGAGTTTTTGGTCCAAGGATTCTTGAAGCAATATGATTTCGGTTTTAGGAATCTTTTCAAGATGTTGTTTTCGGTTGAGATAAATCAAGAACTTGATTTTTCAGCCTAATAAGACCGAAATCAACAATTAAATGACCGAAATCACAAAGGTCTTGGCCCATTAAGGCCGAAAACAACCTCATATATATATATATATATATATATATATATATATATATATATATATATATATATATATATATATATATATCCAAAAACCAACCTCATTTCTCATTTTGTGCACCGAAATCCTTCCCATTTTGCTTTCAAAACTCATCAATAAACAACACATCTTCATAAGGACTTTACCCAGATTTCTTCATATCTTCATAAAGTTATCAAGTACATTCATAAGGATCTTCAAATCTCCTTATTTTCACCAAAAAACATCTTCAAATAATTCCTAGAATTTTTATGAGTATTTCTTACATAATTTAGTGTTGTCTAACACTTTAAATTTATTATTTAAATTATTTCATTAATTTAAATACGATATCATGTATAAATATTATTAGGATATGGCTAGTTTCACGTATTCTAACTCGGGGATCCTTCGCAATCACTTCGTGTCTGAACTAGCACACACATTCGAGGTGAGTTCATACCCCTACGTTTTCACGATTTTTAAATTATTTTAGGGGGGATACAAGTAAAACACAAGAAATCTTGTGTGTAAAAATATAAATTGCTTATTATGTTTTCTTACTGTTAATATGCATTTAAACGTGAAATTTATTAAATACGCCAAACATCGTTACTGTTAAATTTACAAATAATTACAAAATAGGTTAAGACGCAACGATTTTTACATCAACGCAAACAAACATATAAACTATAATAGGTGTAGTTTAGGGAACTTATATACCAGTTTTACTAAGTTGGATAACAATACCAAAGCAAACATATAAATTATAATAGGTATAATTTATGCGTCTTTTCACAATATTTGTCATCATAGACCTTCTAGGGAAAAGTTACATGTTATATACTAAAGGGGTTTTCACTTATTACTCGTAAACTCGTTGATGCTATTTGTGAGACGTCGTCCCGACTTATTAACCAGAGTCTCCTGGTGGGAGAACCTGAGTTTGTGTATAGATCTATACGGGACTGACAATCACGTACCTTAACTGTTAGCTACAGTTAGGCCGGCAGGCCTGGGGTGACAAATGTCATTAACGATTCCGATGCCTGAAGAACGTCCTATCAGGTCATCCGTGATATTAGTATGGTTATAAGAACTCACATGGAGAAAACAACGACACATTTACATAATAATATACTTTTTAAACAGTCTCAAGGGGTATTAACTCTGTGATTATTTAGCATATAAATAAGGGTTATATAAAATTAATGTCCGGTAGACAGTGAAATGTGTGATTTCCGCCTTATTTTCTGTTCCTTGTTTGATTATGGGCTTATGGCAGAATCACCCATTCGACTATCTGTTCGATCTTGATTATATACAACTTGTATGTACTAAGTGATCATAGGAGGGTATTAACATCACATCTAGTTTACAGGGAAAACACATCTTCAGATAGTTTTACTTATGAATAAAACTAGGTATCATCAAATTAAGTATGACAATTATACTTGTACTTTTTGGTCTTGGAACGTTTAAGACTACAAATCGGTTTTACTGAAAAATATAGGATTTTTGCAGGATAAACATCATTATTTTACAAACAAACAGTTTACAATTCAACTGTCTGAAAAAAATACGATTAATTACCGAAAACAATACTTTACAGTAGAACGGGTGGAACTAGGAACATATTTACAAAAGGTTCAACACTAATTTACAAACTAGTATAACATAAAGGACCCTTAATTGTTAATTCTATGGTTCCTTAGCTTATAGATCAGAGTTATTGTGACAACCCGAAATTTTCTATCCTATACAGTCAAACACTTCATTGAAAGTCAATCTCATTCCTGCTATCTTTTAGCACAATTTGGAGTCTGTTTGAGCATTCCAAGCCTTGTACAATTAAGGGATAAGTGTCAGGGTTTATCTGCTGAAGTTAGCCCTGTCGAAAATACCCGATACCCGAATTACCCGCCCGATTTTTTCGGGTATCGGGTAAAACGGGTCGGGTAAATCGGGTATCGGGTAAATTTTTCCGGGTAATCGGGTTACCCGAAATTTTTTCGGGTCGGGTAAAGGGTATATTTTTTGGGTTTCGGGTATACCCGAATTACCCAAACTATTTAATTTTTTTTTTTTGTAGAGCTTGTATTATATAACAGGTATTTGATCACGCTTAAACTAACTATCATTATTGTAAAACATAAATATATTTATTATGACAATACGACACTAACAATATTAAAAATAATTTTTATATATCATCACGTTCTTTAAAATTTAACTGTTTTCTTGATTATAATTTTTATTACAACTAACAAACTCATTATCTTGACGAAACTTTAGAACATGGCAAAACTTATGACTACATTTATCTTAAACGTTTTAAACTTTTAAATTAAGATCTTTAGGTATTTGTTTTTTTAACATCTTATTAGATTATATTAAGTCGTTAAAAAATTACTTGATATCTCATGTATTATTGAGTAGAAAATCTCAATGTTCAAAGTTTGAGTAACTTCGTTTATGTCTCGTTTGTTTATATAAACAAGACTAATAAAGCACGACGTATTTATTTCATTAATTTATTTTTAGGTGAAATTCAAAAAAAAAAATCATATATTTCGGGTAATACCCGAATTACCCAAACCCGACCCGATACCCGAATTACCCAAACCCGAATTACCCGAATTTGGTTTGGGTAGGGTAACGAGTAATTTTTCTAACATGAAAAACCCGAATTACCCGAAACCCGAAAAAATTACCCGTTCAACACCCCTAGCTGAAGTTGTAGCACAAAGAACAAGTCTGAAAACCCTTGATAAGGAGTTTACGACCACCACAAGGGAGTTTACGACCATAAACTCCATGTGGGCCGTAAACTCCACCTTATATGATGAAAGGGTGGCCATTAGTTCATTTCCTTCTTTCCCTTGGCTGATTTCCTCCCAAATCATCTCAAGTATCATCCCGATCTTCGTCCCCGATTTTCAAAACTCGTAAGTTTCTTGCCCTAACTAGTTGATATCTTACATGAACTAGTGATCTTACATGATTTCATCCGTGAAATCATTCCATTTGCGTAGATCTTCAAGTTTCACCAAGAACACACACTAGTGTTCTTGGCCAAAACCGACCATTCAAGCTCCTAGATCGTAAGTACTCTTGTTCTAATTCGTTGTACACTAGGTTTAACATGTTTAGGCCTTAGAAATCACAAAGAAACACAAGATCAAAGGAGTTTACAGCCAAGACATGTTCTTGGTCCGTAAACCCCTATAAGTGGGGCAAATTGCACCCTAGTCCCTTACCAAGCCTTAGAACTTAGTCTAGAACCATACCCCATTGAACTAGGGACTTCAAGCAATGAAATGGTACTTCATACCATGAGTTTACGGTCGTAAACTCATGGGGAAGTGGCCCCCAGACCGTAAACTCAAGTTGAGGTCATTTCTGGACCTTAAACTCACCTAGCCTCTTGTTTAAGCCTTGGAACACTTAACCACTTAAGACACCTTGACTTTAAGCCACAAATGGAGACCCATTAGAGAATTTACGGCCAGGAGTAAACTCCCCTGGGCCGTAAACTCCATTAAGTATGTTCCATTGACCATAAACTCACTTACAATGCCTTGCAATCCTTTGTTGCAACCCGATGGCCTCCTAACACTTTGACTAAAGTGTTTTCCACGCCTTAGAATGTTTATACTTGTCTAATTAGTTTTATAATCACTAATTTTATATATACATATGTCTTTATATGTTATTAGGATCATTATGTGTGTTTAAGTCTTCACTTGACACCAAGCACTTGTCCGACACTTCCATACGATCCACTCACTGCAGGTGAGTTCATACCCCTTAATTAACTTTTTAAATGTTTTTAAATGTTTATAAATGCTTTTATGGGGGGGGGGGGAATACAAGTTGAACCATGATAGTTATTATATCAATCATATGTCATTAATAACTAGCATACAAATGGATTTACTACACTTTTAGCTGATTTACCAAACAGATTACTTCAAATGACTTTCTCAAACGTTTTTACATGTTAAAACTCTTTATAAAACTGTCTTATCAAACAAACTGCTTTTAAATCGTTTTATAAACTGACATCAAGTCATCATTTCTTAGTTATTAAACTTTTCAAAGATTTTACAAAACTTCTCTTATACTTTTATATATAGACATAAAAGTTTCCATCAGTTAGTTCAGTACCTTTGGGTAGCAAAGGTATACCTTCGATTATGCACGTACATTACTAGTAACTATAATAGGTATAGTTAGGAAATACTACTTACTATTCCAAGGACAAGGAATCACACAAGAGTCAGTTCATTCATGAGTCTATATTAATACATTACATACTATAGGAAGAGATACAATTACAGAAATACGAATACATTGCATACTATATGAAGAGATAATAATACATACAATTACAAGACATACTATTACAGAGTTACAATTACATAGATACTAGTAAAGAGATACGATTACGTACTATATGATGAGATACTATTACATATTATATGAGTAAATACTATTATATAAGTACAGGACTAACCATTCTACACCCAGCTGTTAGCTACAGAGGGAAAATGCACATCGACGGATGTCTACGGTTAATACTATTCGGCAAGTTACTATGTCGTGATTATCCTAGTACCAAAGGATAATACATAAATGATTATATTATTTTCCTTATTACCTTTACTTTGTGTCACATTCACATAATCGATGAGGTAGATTAGATATGAATAATAATAATTGTACAAGGGAAAAACCTTCACTTATGTAGAGGTTCAAACCTTCAAAACAGTCGAGTCTTGATAGAAGACTACTTTTTATACTAGTAGGAAATAGCCCTGTCGAAAATACCCGATACCCGAATTACCCGCCCGATTTTTTCGGGTATCGGGTAAAACGGGTCGGGTAAATTGGGTAAATTTTTCCGGGTAATCGGGTTACCCGAAATTTTTTCGGGTCGGGTAAAAGGTATATTTTTTGGGTTTCGGGTATACCCGAATTACCCAAACTATTTAATTTTTTTTTTGTAGAGCTTGTACTATATAACAGGTATTTGATCACGCTTAAACTAACTATCATTATTTTAAAACATAAATATATTTATTATGACAATACGACACTAACAATATTAAAAGTAATTTTTATATATCGTCACGTTCTTTAAAATTTAACTGTTTTCTTGATTATAATTTTTATTACAACTAACAAACTCATTATCTTGACGAAACTTTAGAACATGGCAAAACTTATGACTACATTTATCTTAAACATTTTAAACTTTTAAATTAAGATCTTTAGGTATTTGTTTTTTTAACATCTTATTAGATTAGATTAAGTCGTTAAAAAATTACTTGATATCTCATGTATTATTGAGTGGAAAATCTCAATGTTCAAAGCTTGAGTAACTTCGTTTATGTCTCGTTTGTTTATATAAACAAGACTAATAAAGCACGATGTATTTATTTCATTAAATTTATTTTTAGGTGAAATTCAAAAAAAAATCATATATTTCGGGTAATACCCGAATTACCCAAACCTGACCCGATACCCGAATTACCCAAACCCGAATTACCCGAATTTGGTTTGGGTAGGGTAACGGGTAATTTTTCTAACATGAAAAACCCGAATTACCCGAAACCCGAAAAAATTACCCGTTCAACACCCCTAGTAGGAAATATGGGATTTTCAAGGATTTTCAAACGTTTACAATTACTTACAAACATTCTTATACTTATACAAAATTTTCTCCAACAATTACATGTCTTTTCTTTAAAGTTTCACAAATCAAAGACACATAAATACTTATGAATTCACCAGCTTTATTGCTGATACTCGCTTTCAAAATAACTTATATTTTCAGGTCACAAATAGACAGGTACGACGACTAGGTTTTGTGAAGACGGAGCAGTCAAGACTCGTCTTTTATTTTGAGTATTCATTATGTTGTTTTATACTATGAAAGAAAACACTTGTAATTAAAATTATACTATTAATGCAATGGATGATGTTGTTGCTTGATTACTACTTTACATTGTTGTGATACATTACATGACGTCCTTCGCCCCAGAACGTTTCCATCGTTCTCGGTTTTGGGGTGTGGCAGTTATATATAAATAATATCCGATAGGCAGTGGAATGTGTGATTTCCGTCTTACTTCCCGTTCCTTGTTTGGTTGTGAGCTTAGGGCAGAATCACCCAATCAATTGTCCGTTCGATCTTAATTATATATAACTTGTATACATTAAGCAATCATATGAGGTAACAATATGGGTCATACCAATTACATGAATCAAAACCTCGAATCACAGATTATAAACATAAGAAACTTGTACTTTTTGGTCTTAAAGTTCTAAGACTATAACTTATTTACTAAGAAAATATTGGATTTTCTGGAAGAACACATTAACATTTTCAAAGAACAAAGAATATACTTTCTATAACAAAAATGCTTATGAACTCACCAACTTAAATGTTGACACTTTTTCAGACCACTTGTATTCTTAGGAAATTAGTAGACATGTACACTAATAGGTGTTACGAAGACGGAGCATAGTAGTAACACTTCTTATCTTTTGCTATAGTTTTAATGTTAAACAAGCAATGTTCTGAACACAATGTAAATACTATGTTATCAATACAATGGTTGTTATTACTTTGATTACTATTATACATTTGTTGTGATACCGTATATGATGTCCTCCGCCCCCGAACGTTTCTGCCGTTCCGGTTTGGGGGTGTGACAGTATAAGGATATCCCAAGAGCATTAGCCACCCCTTCTCCCACACCCAGATGATATGGATGCTGATAATTGGAGGAAAACAGTTAAGTATTTCCAAACGGACGGACACAAAGCTGCTTCATAAAGGAACAAAAAAAGTCTGTGATATGCAAACGACCGTGAACCATGGGGGGTCGAGCTCGTATAATAATACTTTCTATAAGAAGGTAACGTACAATACATGTAATTATTTATTCAAAATGTAATCTAATTTTTAATGTTAAACATAACCTTAAGAGAGTGGAAACATTTCGCAAGGCTCATACCGATAGAAATGATGTATTTGTTAGTGTCGAGGCGGAACAAAAATACGTAAGTATTTAATTATAATTTTATCATATAATTAAGTGTTTATTTATACTTAATTTTTAATCGCTTTTGGAAAACACATAATCGGTTAGTGGAAGAGCTCTTAGAACAAAAGCAAGGGCAAGAAGGTGAAAGAGAGTTAACATCCGCTCAAGAAAGAGCTACTTTCGAGAAAGTATTAGCAGAACGACGTGGTCATATCAAAGGCATCGGCCGGTAACCTTCTGCTATCCCGCCGATTTCACAGCCATCGCAACCACCAACCATCATAGCCATCATAGGTAAAAAAAGAGTATTTTAATTTCAATAAATGCATGTTGATTTGGTAATTTTTGTTTGTGGTGATTATTTTCTAAAAGCTTTGGTAATTGGTTTTTTGTCCCAAGTGCAAGAAATAGCAATGTACTTTGGTTTCCTGTCTTAGTTTAAAAATAACGATGTTCTTTGGTATCAATAAATGCATGTTGATTTGGTAATTGTCCTTTTGTACCAAGTACAAAAATAGCAATGTACTTTTGGTATGTTTTTGTATTTTAATTGCAAGAAATAGCAATGTACTTTGGTATTTCATGTACTTAAGGTTCTTTAGCACAAATAGAGTAAATTATTTAATTTCAAAGTCTCATGTATCTATATAATGATCAATAAATGCATGTTGATTTGGTAATTGTGTTTATGTTTTGAGTGCAACAAATAGAAATGTACTTTGGTTTTTTGTCCCTAGTTTAAAAATAGCAATGTACTTTGGCATCATTAAATGCATGTTGATTTGGTAATTTTGGTTTGTGGTGATTATTTTCTAAAAGCTTTAGTAATTGGTTTTTTGTCCCAAGTGCAAGAAATAGCAATGTACTTTGGTTTTTTGTCTTAGTTTAAAAATAACAATGTACTTTGGCATTGATAAATGCATGTTGATTTTGTAATTGTGTTTTTGTTCCAATTGCAACAAATAGCAATGTAATTTTGGCATTTCTTGTATTTAAGTGCAAGAAATAGCAATGTACTTTGGTAGTTTTTGTTTATGTTTGATAATTTAACTTATAAGTTTATATATGTTGTTATTTATTATATAGTTGGAAAATCTTCGAGCAATGCTCAACGACCTAAAATGTAGGGAGGAACTTTATGCGTTTTTACAATCGGGAAATATCAAGGAGGAAACGATGGGAACAAGATGATGGTTTGTCGGATAATTAATTTGTGTTTTGTATGTTACACTTGTCGTAACACTTTGCTACTTATTATAATTGTAAAATTTTGGTTGTTTATTTTGATATGAAATTAATTATAACACTATTTGGTATCTAATCGGATGTTATTATGTAATTTTTTTCTGCATTTAATGTCGTTATGTATCAGTTTTTTTGCACCCAAAATCGTTGATTTAAAAAAAAATTAAAAAGTGATATTTTTTATTACTGGCGACAAGAGCATTAGCGGCGACAAATATTTTTACTGTCGACATTTTGAGCAAGAGCGACAAAATAATAACGACGACTTTTTACTGACGACGTGTCATTATTATTAGCTTTATCAGCGACTCTTTTAAGCTTTAACGACAACTTTTGTTGTCGTTAGTTCCCTTTTTTGTCGTAGTGCTAGCATGTATTAATGCATGGTTTTTTTCTCAAGAAAATATCAATATGTATATCATTTAATTTAGAGCATAAAAATGATAAACTTTGACATTTTTGGTTATGTTTTTTGAAAAAGTCGAAGTCCTAAAAAATAAAAATAAAAACATCATAAATTAAAGGAGAATTTTGTATATGTCTCTCTTAAATATCAAAATATCGTATTTGTCTAGCTTAATTTTTAAATATCATAATTTATCATTCTTAAGTTTTCAAATTTTGTTTCCCAAATCCTTATTTTTAATATTTTATAATCATTTTAATTTTTTAGTTGTATTAATTGACTATTATACTTTCTTATAAATCCAAATTTAATATATCATTTATACTTTGTGGTGTAGAATGATTACAAGATGGAAACAAATATTGTATGCTTAATATTAGACGAAAAGAATTATGAAGGTTCCTACATGGGAAACTTAATTAGTTATCATAATATGAGACTATCATGTACATTGGTTTGATTTTTCACCATTCTCCTTCCTCCATTTTTTAATGGACGATTTCTAACCCTCTAAGGGTTTGTGAAATTGACCATCCTCTTTGTTAATTTTTAGTTACTCTCTTGGAGTCATGGGCGTGAAACAAAAGAAAGATTCTTGCTACCGGGTCATCTTCATCCACAATAAAGGTGGTTGTGATTCTTCTGTTGTTTTTCAAAAGAACAAAAACATCAAGAGGTTCGTAATTCTTCTATTGTTTTTCACAAAGTAGGTTGCTATAGAATAAACCTAGATCTTTTAGGTTGCATGTACCCATATGGTTTCATATTGCTTCCGCTGTCATAACTAGTGTGTATAGAATGCTAGAAAACACATCAATCCCAATTGAGCCTATTGGCTTACAGCCTCTCCAATCTTGTCATCATCCTAACAGAGCATATAAATATACAAGAAAACAAGAAAGACCCTACTATTCTATGTGTACATGCACCCTAAATGATCTAGGTTTACTGAAATCCCAGTAAGGATTCGTATATGATCATGTCATAATATTACACAAGCATCCAATACATAGACGATCTAATCATGACAAAAGTAATATAGTGAGAAGACACACCTGAATCTAGCAACATAATCTTAACAAAAAAAAATTGTAACGAAACAGTTTGCACGAACACCTAACACCAATATGAGACAAATCCTTAGTGAATTACTCAAATCCATCAAAGTCTGAGCAAAACTAGTAAAAAAGTCAACGATCAATAGTGAACTAGTCAATGCGTCATGACCAGCCCTTGGTCGCTTCACTACCACTAGGTGACAAAATAGTTGCGACTACAAACTTAAGTTTACGATGTGAACCTTCCCTAGGTCGTGTCGCGATTCCACAACATCGTCTAATTTCCTATTAAGTACTTATCCCCTTGAAATAATGGTCCAAACTTTCCAAACCAACAAGAATTATTGTCTTAATTGATAAAGTTTCCAACTTTATCCATTGGTATGTCCAAAACATCACCAAATGTAAACCTAGGTTAAAAAGGTACCAAAATACAACCAAATCCTTGCATGGCATGAAATAGAGGACACAAATCACTTCTTAGTGCAACAAAGGGTCCATAATATCTCAAAACTCAACCTTTGGACTTGGAGTTATCCAAACTCTATAAAACACCATAAATGGGGCCAAAAAAAGCTTACTAACCTAGATCGGACATGCATAAACCATAAAAGTTTGAACTTGAATACTTACAGAGCTTTAGAAGGGTCATAAGAAGGTAGAAACTACAAGGGTTGCTTTACTTGACACCAAAGATGAAATCTACATCTTCAAAACCACCCAAAGGTCACAAACTTAAGCTCAAAACACAAGAATGTAGGCTAGGGTTTGAGAGTAACGTTTATGGAGTATGCAGGCTGAGAAAGTGAGGTAACCCTAAGCATCGTATTCCTTAAATAGGTATGAAGGCCTGAGATATAGGGTTTAGGCTGATTGCAGCTTCACGTCGTGATCCTCACACCATCGTGACATGACATGTGGCTCGCAACGCTACACTATAAAATTCACGATGTAACAACGGGGTTTTCCCAAAACCCCATACTTGAAATCCTCAAAAATACAATTTAACAACTTTGGAAACGAGTTTTACAATACTTTTTAAAATGTTACTTTGAGCCGTCCACTTTTCATAAATGACATTTTCCACATCTATATTTCTTAATCTTAAACTGACATTTTACCCCTATACTTTTTACAATATCACTTTAACCTCCTCCATTTTTAACTTTGTAAAATATCAGTTTCATCCCCTTTATTTTGTAAATTTTGGTGTTCATCCCCCCGTAGTATGTATGTATCAGTACAAATTAGCTTATGTTATATTAAGAAATGTGAAATCTATCTTCCGAAATTTAATTCACAATCGGGCTTGTCATCTTTCCATATTTTTTTAAAGAGTAAATTACTGAAATCGTCCCTGTGGTTTGGTCAAAATTGCACGTTTGGTCCCTAACTTTTTTTTTGCACTCGGATCATCCCTATAGTTTGATTTTGTTGCGTTTTTCGTCCCTATGGTTTGGTAAAGGTTGCATGTTTGGTCCCTAACTTTATGTATGTACGGGACGGAAAATGCAACAAAATCAAACCACAGGGACGAAAAACGCAACAAAATCAAACCACATGGACGATCCGAGTGCAAAAAAAAAGTTAGGGACCAAACATGCAATTTTGACCAAACCACAGGGACGATTTCAGTAATTTACTCTTTTTTAAATAATTGTTTGTTATTCATCTTTCATCAAAATTCAATCGTTCAGAGAAAACTTGAGATATCGTTGTGCAGTCTTGTCCAAGATGAAGATATTGATTATGAAGAAGAACACATGTTGAACATGATGGGCCATACAACATATGTATGTTTTGGACTGGTAAGTACCAAAGAAGGAGAGAGCATATAGTGGTGGTGAAGTCAGATGTCCGTATGAAGGAAAAATAAAAATGTGCATGCACCATTTGCATTATGGTTGTAACCTTGATACAATTGTAATAGGCGATTGATGATGTACAATCATTTAATTATATATGTTTTCATCTAAAACCATTTTTATAATTAGTAAAGTTTTTTTTGAGTGTTTGAAAAAAAATATTTTACTTAGAAATACTTGTTTCAGTTTTTTCATTATCTTTTACAACATTCCAAAACTCACTTGTATGAAAGACATGTTTTTTTTTGAACACTTGTAGTATTTTCTTGAAAATTATCGCATCGTTTTCTCTACTTTCAATTGATGTTTCATGTTGTTAAATAAATTGTTTAACAATATAACCTTTTTTTTTGTTTTCCATCATTTTGAGTAGACTTGGTCTTTCGTTCAATGTTCACCTTGATTCATTTGTTCGTAGAGATGTCTAAGAACTCGTCTCCAAAATATTGGATGTTTTTGTTGTTGTCCACTTTCAAATTAATCCTTAGATATATATTAACCCATACATATGCCAATGCATCCACTTCTTTCGGTTCTTAAGTTCTATTCGTGACCTTCCCTTTTCTTTTAGCTTCCGCATGTGGTTGACTTTTTGGAACAAATTCTGATTCGATTTGAGTTTCCAAAACAATTATAGGTTGACTTTATGCAACAAAATCGAAAGGATTGAATTCAACTTAAGAGAGGGTTATGGATTTGATTGATTTTGTGGTGGAGTTAATCTGAGTTGCATGATATAATATGGTATTAAATCGGGATAATGCTAGGACGGTGAATATATTGGTCCACCAAATTGAGGATGATAGAGTGATGAAAGTTTGATGTATTTATTGTAGGAGTTTTTTTGGTTGTTTGAAGAATTTGAATAAACGATGATTTTATCTTATGCAGAGAGATTGAAGATGTAAGTTTTCTTGTGGTAAAATTGGATTGTGAAGGGCAATATTTATAATGGAAACAATGTGAAAACAATTGAATTTTTAAAAAATTGCATAGAAATTAAAAGGAGAGAGAGAGAGAGAGAGAGAGAGAGAGAGAGATGAAATCTAATTGTCACGACCAAGTAACAACTTTATCAAAAAGATTTGTCGCATTTGTATTTGTAACTGCAAATATCCGAGCGTTCCAAAAAGCCTAAATATGTTACCACAACGAATAATAAATAGCTTCCAAATACCTTCTAACACTTCCATGTAACCACTTTGCATAAAAAGAAAATTTTGGAATAACCAAACTCCACCATCTAGCAATTTGGATCATAAGATCTTTGAGCCACATGACCTGCATGCAAAGAACAAATGAGAAACATCATCTGGAACCACATTCACAAATAGGATACAACTATGAAGAAATATTCACACTCGGATGGTCTAAGCTTACTCCATCTCTAGTAAATCCTAAAAGAAAATCTTAATTTTAATTTCTTTTTTACCATTAGTCTCTTACACAAAATATGATAATTGGTTTTTTTGTACTATTTTAATTTATTATTAGAACGAAATTAATTTATGGGGTTACGTTTTTGTTGTACCATTGGTTTTTTTTTTTTACCATTATATATAAAATAATTTTTATTGCTATGAAAAAACTAAAATTATAGTAATACATAACTGGATAACTTTTTTAAAAGATGTGGGGTTACGTTAGGACAAAAAATATTTTTGTTAGGGACATTAGTATGAACTTTCAAACGGGCAACAGTTGACTCCATAATTGAAGTCTTTTAACTGTTTTCTTCAAACAATTTCCACTGCTTTGCCTTTACCCACCATCTCCACTGTTATATAAGACCCGACACAGATATCGTCTATCCACCATTCCACCTTCACTTCTACTTTCGAAACAATTAAAAATGGTGTTTCAAAGATCAATCGTCGACCAAGTTTCCGGCTGGCTCGCTGTCTACAACGACGGTTTTGTTGATCGGACATGGACAGGACCACCGCAATTCAAGTTCATGTCTGATTCTGTCCCACCACACCACAATTTCATCAATGGCGTTGCAACCCATGATCTCTTCACCCATCAAGATTCGGATCTTCGCGTCAGGGTTTATCTCCCGGAGATACCCGATTCCGGAAAGCTTCCCATAATCCTACACTTTCATGGTGGAGGATTTTGCATCAGCCAGGCGGATTGGTTCATGTACTATAATACCTATACTCGTCTTGCACGTGAAGCTGGAGCTATCGTGGTCAGCACCTACCTCCGTCTTGCACCGGAGCACCGCCTCCCTGCCGCCATAGATGATGCCTACTCCACCCTTCTCTGGCTCCAAGATTTGGCGGACGGAAAAGTACACCAACCATGGCTGTCTTCTCATGGAGACTTCAACCGTGTTTTCCTCATTGGAGACAGCTCCGGCGGGAACATTGTCCATCAGGTGGCCAAAAGGGCAGCCGGAGAAAACCTCTATCCACTGAGACTCGCCGGAGCGATCCCCATCCACCCGGGGTTTCTCCGGTCAGAGAAAAGCAAGTCGGAGTTGGAAAAACCCGAGTCTCCGTTTCTGACTCTGGACATGTTGTATAAGTTTCTGAAACTGGGGTTGCCGATGGGAAGCACCAGAGACCACCCGATAACATGTCCGATGGGAGAGGTGCTGCAGGGAGTGGATTTGCCGCCGTATCTTCTGTGTGTGGCGGAGGAGGACTTGGTGATAGATACGGAGATGGAGTTTTACGAAGACATGAAGAAAGCTGGGAAGGAGGTTGAGCTATTGGTGAGTAATGGAATTGGACATAGCTTTTATCTGAATAAGATCGCCATTGATCTGGACCCAAAAACCTCCGAGGAAACTCGTAAACTGATCCAAGGGATCTCCCACTTCATTGGAAACCATTAATTAATTTGTTATATAGTATGGATGCATATATTATGTTTCTCTCTTAGTGAATAAAATTCAGTTTTAATAATTAATCTAGTCACTTTGGACCACTTTTGAAGTTTAGTCTCTTAATTAAGAGTTTAATCATTAGTCTGGTTGTCTTTTAAGACATTGATAGGGTTGGAATCACAAAGGACCTTTCTTCACATCTCTATGAAAAAAAAAAAAAATTAATCGGGTATTTAAACTAAATGATAATAATATAATCTTCTCATCGTGTTTATTAATATCAAATTTTATCAAAATTAGCTGGCAAAAAGAACTAGAAAAATACCCGAAATGAGCTCATTTTGATGGTATTTAACTCGATAAAAATTCTAATAACATTATGGTAGCCCTATACAAATAGGACAAGGGAGTTAAGGTGGTCGATAGAGACTATCGTAGCATATGGAAACTGATTTCTTAGAAGACCTTCGACAAAGCAAAATAATAATAGGTAATAATAAAAATAGAAATAAGTGAATAAAAATTGATATCCCTAATTCCAAAGTTCGTCATTAACTACAACCCTTGTTTCTTTAGACAACGTTTGTTAAGTGGTATAAGATGAGATAGAACCGAACAAAAACTCTTAAGGGAGGACAAGAAAAATAAATAATTTTGATCAAATCAAATAAGATTAATTTCTAAATTTTTAGTCTTAATCAAAAGTTTAAAACTAGTGGGACGCTTACATCTTTTCTTTATTTTTGACCTATTTACCATTTCCATATTGATTGTCTATGTCTCTATCCTCTTCTTCTCATCTTAGTCTTAATATTGTATCACTTCTTGTTTTTTGACAAAACTGCAAAAATAGTCCTCATGGTTTGTTGAAAATGCTACTTTGGTCCAAAAAGGTTTGGACTAGCATCAAACGTCGAACGTTTTCATTTTGGTGCAAGTTTGGTCCAATGCCTTAACCTCCATATGTTCTCCCCCGTTAACATAGGTTTGACTTGTCAAAGTGAGGGTATTTTGGTCATTCCCTATAGTTAGGGGTCAAGATCCTGAAACATGTCCAGGATCTTGGATCTTAAAGTGGAGTAAGGATCCTAAAACATATGTTTTAAGAAGTCAGAATCCTGAATATTACCAATATTATTTCCGAACAATATTAACTAATGTATTTCGTGTTTATTATTCCTATGTGTAGAAATAGTAAACACAAGACGCGTCTACACTGAAGAATCGCTCCAACCAAAGCTAAAAATCCGGAGTCACCAAGTCAAGGCAACGTGCAAGGGCTTATTCAATAGGATCCCGAGAATATCAGACATCTAGTTAGTTAACCTAGGCTATAAATACACATGTATAAATCACACAACAGACACCAAAAGCAACTGAATCACTTGTACTCGTATTCTCAAACACATATCTGTAATTTACATTTCGATTAATAAGATTAAACAAGGCAGGTGATCATCATCACCTCCCAAGGTTTTATGTCGGAAATCCTAGCAAAGATCAAAAGCTTTCCTTGTAAAATCACTTGTGTCACTTTCATTTCATTTTCACATTCCCATTGATTGCAACACCACAAAACCTCATATAATTTGGTTGATATTTCTTAAATCATTTTTTGACCAAAACAATTTGGCGCCCACCGTGGGGTCGTGGTGTTCATAATTCTGAAAAAATAATGTCTACGCAACCAGTTTTATCTTCTTCCTCTATTCATCCATCTTCCTCTAAAAGTCTGCCACCACCTCCAAGCGAATCTCCTATTCAGAAGAAAACTTTTGATACGTCTAAGAAGAGCACCTCTCCGATCACTATCCGTGGAAATCTAAGATTTGGGGGATTCCAGGATCCTCTTATTTTGATGTCTAACAACGAAATCTTCTCCATGATGAAGATATTGAAGCAACAAGTGAGTCAACAATAGGAGGACAACAAGAAATTGCTCAAGGAGATGGACAAAATAAGAGCAAAGATCTACAAACCTCATTAAGCAGCACCTTCGATCTTGCAACCGATGATCCTAAATTTTGATAACGTAGGATCCTCATGGAATCGTCGGGAGACTGTAGATCCAACATATGTCGTTGTTTTAACTTTGGGTGTAATTCCAAACAATCGAACTCCTGTGATCCAGGATCTTAATGAAAATTTCATTACTCCTAAAAACAAAGACGCTGGTAAATAATAACTTTAATACTAATTCTATGGATCTTGATGTAGGGATAAGTCTAGTCATGGCCAGGGAACTTCAACGACTAAGGTAGATGATCTTGAGTCTACCAGGAGTAGTTCAACCTATACCTGAAGTATCCTACACTAGCCATAGAAGCTCAAGATTTGCTCCATCGATAGCTGACACTGAAGTTCCAAAACACTTCCAAGCTCCTAAAATGAAACCCGATGATGGAACTATAGATCTTGAGAGCACATAACACATTACATAGAAAGGATGGAAATCGTTCCCATTCCATCATACCTAAAAGAGGCTTGTTTATGCTTGGGTTTTAGTTCAACCCTTACAGGATCAGGCTTGAAATGGCTTCTTAATGTTCCTCTTTATTAATAGGATTCAACAGTGAAACGAACCATATAGTTGGAGAGATAAAACTACCTATCTACATTGAAGGAGTAAACTCTATACAACGCTTTTGTGATATTGATGCGTTGTCTTCCTATAATGTTATATTAGGTAGGCCCTGGATCCATGACATGAAAGCAATACCATCGACATACCACCAATGTGTCAAATGCCTACCCCATGGGGGACAGTGAAGATTATCGGTGATAAAAAAAGAGTCCAAAAAATGATATAAAACCTTAATGAAGCCCTACACAGTACCGAGCAAAGCATATCAATTAAAGAAAATGGCATACGACGTATTAGAAGCAGAAGAACAAGATATAAAAGAAGTGCCCTTAAATCTTGTGGGTCCCGATGCTAAAGTACTTATATGATCCTCAATACCTGAGGAAATTGAGGAAGACCTAGTGAAGTTCCTAAAGGATAGAAAAAGTCCTTCGCATGGAAACACAAAGATATGACAGGTATAAGCAAAGAAATTATAACTCACAAGATCAATATATATCCTTCTTTCAGACCTATATTTCAAAAGAGATGGAAGTTCGCACCTAAAAGGAACCAAATCGTCCAAGAGGAAGTTGAAAAACTTCTTAAGACATGAATGATTAAAGAATTCAAATTCACAAGGTGGTTGGCCAACGTAGTGGTAGTACAAAAGAAGAACAGAAAATGGCGGGTATGTGTGGACTACACGAATCTTAATAAGGTTTGATCTAAGGATCCTTTCCTTTTGCCACATATCGACTCTATAATAGATGCCATAGCAGGCCATGAATTAATAACATTCATGGATGCCTCATCTAGGTTCCAACAAATACAAATGGAACCATCTGATCAAGAAGATGTTGCCTTCATAACCCGTACATGTATATATTACTATATTGTTATGCCTATAGGTTTAAAAAATGCAGGTGGAACATGTCAAAGATTAGTACATTGTATGTTCAAATACAAATTGGGGGGGGGGCACCATGGAAGTATACATTGATGATATGGTGGTCAAATCCAAAAAAGTTGAAGATCAACTCAGGGATCTTGAAGAGGCTTTCAACATATTAGGTGAATACAACATGAATCTAAACCCATCTAATTTCCACTTCAGAATGAAGGAAAGCAAGTTCCTTGGTTACATGGTCACTAAGAGGGGAATACAAGCAAGTATGGAGCAGATCAAATCCATAGTGAATCTGAAATCCCCAACTTCAACCAAGGATATTCAAAGATTGACAGTAAGAGTGGCAACTTTGAATAGATTCATCTAAGATCCTCGGAGAGGTATTCTGTTGATATCTTGAAGATAAACAAGAAGTCCAAATGGAACAAAGAACACGAAGATGGCTTCCAAGAACTTAAAAAATATTTAAGTTCAACATTGTAGTTGGTGAAAGCACTATATGGGGAACCACTCCTCTTTTATCTTTCAGTTTCATCCAATGTCACGAGTGCAGTCCTGGCCAAGGATCTTATGGAGATCAACATCATATTTACTATGTAAGAAAAGGTCTCTTGGATCTTGAAACCGTGTACTCTCACCTTGAAAAATTAATACTTGCACTAGTTACAAATTCTACCAAACTAAGACATTATTTCAAAACTCATACTATACACATCAAAACTAACTATCTTATCAAGAATGTTATGCAAAAACCAGAAATTACAGGTAGAATGGCTAAGTGTTCAGTGAAGCTCAACACGTATGACATCAAATACGAGGCAAGATCGGCAATTAAGTCACAAGAATTAGCGGATTTTGTGGCTGATTTTAGTGATGACCTATAACTTGTGGTAGAATTAGAAATATAACGACTTCAGAAAGAAGAACACATGGGGGATGGATACTCTTTACAGATGAAGCATACAACTTTAGAGGAACTTGCCTTGGGATCATACTAAAATTGCCACATGGGGAGATCCTACCCTAGGAAGATAGTTGTGAATTTGAAGCAATTAACAATGAAGCGGAATATGAAGCACTAATCATGGGGCTACAACTAGCTAAGGATTTTTCAGATCAAGAATCTAAAGGTATATGTCAATTCACTATCAATAACTGACCATTTCAATGGATCCTATGCAATCAAAGGTGAAATATTAGCATTATACCTTCAAATAATTAAAAAAATTAGCCTTAGAATTTACAAATTTTAGTTTAAACCAAGTTCGCAGAGAAGATAATGTCGAAGCAGACACACTAGCCAATTTAGGATCTTCCCTCGGGATCCCACCAGAGACCAAGATCCTAATAATTCACATAATAAGGGTCCTAATTTTAAAGATCCTGGTCCAAACATTTAGGATCTGCAACAACATATAAGATCCTAGATCCAAACCATCATAAAATACCTTTAGAATGGTACGATCTCGAAGAAAAGAGTGACCAAGCATTCAAAATGAGGGTCTCACTCTTTGTGATGATCCAAGGAGTATTATACAAGAAATCTATGGCAAGGCCATATCTAAGGTGATTAGAAGATCATGAAGCTATGGAAGTCTTAAACGATATATATGAATGGGATTATGGCAACCACATTGGGGGCATATCTTTATGTTCCAAAGTATTAAGAAAATGATACTATTGGCTAACCATGAAAAAATATGCCTTCTTACACGCTCAGAAGTGTGATGCTTGCCAAAGACATAACAATGTCCTTTATCAACCAGTAGAACCTCTACACCCCATCATTTCTCCTTGGTCGTTCATGAAATGAGGGATGGAAATCGTCGGCAAATTGACTAAGGCACAGGGTGAAGAAGTTTTCATGCCGACTCTGACAGATTACTTTTCAAAATGGATCGAAGCTGAGGCTTTTGTTCAAGTTAGGGATAAAAAAAGTAGTCTCATTCATCAAAAGGAATATCCCGACTAGATTCGGGATCCCGGCAGAAATCATATGTGACAATGGATCTTAGTTCATTAGAAAAAAAGTCGAGACTTTTGCACTAGTAAGGGAATCAAGATGATAATGTCCAACCTAGTTCGCCCTCAAGCTAACGGATATGCATAATCCAGTAACAAGATAATAGTTAACAACCTAAAAATGAGACTAGATTAAAAGAAAAGGAAACGGGTTGAAGAACATCCCTTCATATCTATGGCCAGATAGAACTACAATAAAGGTGGAAACAAGTCAAACCCAATACTCCTTGGTGTTTGGGGCAGAAGTCGTGATTCCAACTGAAGTGGTTATTCCTATGGCAAGATACCAACTCTAGAATCAAGATAATAACAATAGGATCTTGGCTCAGGATCATGACATGATTGATGAACTAAGGGATCTCGCCAAGATCCGTATCGCTGCCCATCAACAAAGGATTGCCAAAGCTTATAATAAAAATATAAAGATCAGAAGACTCCAAGTAGGTGACTTGGTCCTCAGAAAGGCCTTTCAAAATGACAAGGATTCTAAGGAAGGTAAACTGGAACCCTAGTGGGAAGGACCCTATCTCATTGATTCAGAAGCAAAAAAGGGGCATATTGGATGTCTACTCTAGAATGAAGTATCTTGTCAAGATCCTAGAATGCTATACACCTCAAAGCATACTTCATGTAAGTCAAGTTCATCACACTCCATTACAACAAATTCAAGGTACACACCTACTCTTTACCCTCGCTTTTCCCTTTGATTGTTTTTTCTCAAGATCATTATTGAATTAACCATCGGAGGGGCGTTAGCCACGCTAACTCCAACCCTAAGCTAACTTTCTCAACATGCAGAGACTTAAAGATCTTGGAAACCACGAATAGAGATTGATCATTTCTCTTACGATCAAGGGTACCTAATAGCCTCTAAGGTTTAAATAGTTAATGACCTCTTTAATCCGCGTTTGGGTTTCCACACCCGCTTAGAAGCACTATATCTAAATATGGAATGTGCATAAGGGGATCATTTCATGCTTTAATGACTTGGAAACCCTCTTTTATCATATTAACATATGTTAAGATCCTAAGTGTTAATCTATGGTTTATAACATTATCATGTTATCTTATGATTTGGGATCTTCCCCGGTATAATCTAAGTTGGGATCTTCCCCAATATAATGTAAGTTGGGATCTTCCCCATTATAATTTGAGTTGGGATCTTCTGTAGTATAATATGAGTTAGAATCTTCTCTAATACAGTCGAAGTAGGGATTTTCCCCAGTATAATCTAAGTTGGGATTTTACCCAAGAATGTATTTTTAGGGATCCTCCCTAATTCAAGTCTCGAGATTTTTAAAGAATTTTGAAGAAGAGTTCAGAAAAGACAATTGAAATTCTGGTTGAAGTTTAAGGAAGTAAATTTAAAAGCTATCACCAGTATCTATCTATCCTTATCTTCTAATCTATGTTTACTAAAACACTACTTTTGAAGTTATCCCTAAAATAAGAGAAAGTTGTCTTTAATAGTTCATTTTATTCCAAAGATTCTCCTACAACTTTTAAGACTTTTTAAACAAATTTTATCTCTAGCAAACCTTAGGATCCCAAATATTTCAAGATCCTGATCAAAAGATTGTCTATCTTAGATTTTACGATCCGAATAAATTTTCTAAAAGCTAAAATCTTAGTCAAATCTACTTTGAACCTATATATTTCTACAACCAAACCATTCACACAGATTAAATAATAAAACATAAAGCATAGAAATTAAAAGGATTGCCCACCAACCAACTAAAATATTAAATTCTTTACAAACAAAATTTAAAGATTGTTTTTAAATTATAAAACCTAAATACTACCCAAGATTTGATCACCACCTGCTGGAGTTACCGCCGCCTCCTCCTTCTTCTCTTCCTCTTCTCCATCCTTCTTTTTCTCCACTAGCCCTACCGGATCCCTATTGACATTAATTGGCTTTCCAGCTAAGTTGGCCAAGGCATCATGCCAACCGGCCACGTTCCAAGATCCCACATCTCTTTTCTACATGTCATCCGCCATCTTGATCTTCGCCTCCCAAACAGCTTCGACGCTACTGCTCTTAAGCTCAATGATCGCGTCCTTAATCACCTGGGTATGCTCCTCTTCCTTCCCTGCCTTCTCCTTGCTTAACTTTTCCACCCTCATCAAGAGATCATTGTTAGTTTCCTGATAGATCTTCTCCTGCTTCTTCAAGGTGCGCTCCGCCTCCTCAGCCCTAAGCCTCGGATCCTTAGTAAATCGGGAGACATGATCTAAAACTTAAGAGAAATCATAATCAGTAAACTAAAATCAATAAAAATGAACTCAAAGATGATTAAGGTTTGTAAGAAGGAGATTGGCTTCTTTATAGCCTGTTTTGCCCCTAGGCTCTGCATGCTAAGATGAAACATTCCAAAAATACAAGCCAAAAATTTCGTTTGAAAACATACTAAAACCATAATATTCAAATATCACATAGGAAAACCATAAGTCATGTATCTCAAGATATCATAAAATATGTCTCATATCACAACAAATGTTAAATAATGTCAAATATCAGAGTCTAACTCCCAGGCTAAAACTGTGGTGGGTGCCATGCCATCATCCCGAGCCCTTCCCTTCGCTAGCTGAAGTACCTGAAACCAAAACTGAAACTGTAAGCACGAAGCTTAGTGAGCTCCCACAAACTACTGCATACCATATAATAACATATATAGCATATATTGGGCCGTGCCCACTACATCGAACCGAAGTCCGGAACTGACTAGGGTCTCGCCCTCTGCATCGGACCGAGGTCCGGAACTGACTGGGGCCTTGCCCCCTGCATCGGACCGAAGTTCGGAACTAACTAGGGCCTTGCTCACTGCATCAGACCGAATTCCAAAACTAACTAGGGCCTTGCCCACTGCATCAGATCGAAGTCCGAAACTAACTAGGGCCTTGCGCACTGCATTGGACCGAAGTCCGGAACAGACTGAACATAGAATAACATAATCATGGCATATAACAATAACACATATAATGCATATTGCATCATACCGTAGTCCGGAACACATAACACATAACCATGCCTGAATCACAAAGTCATCAAGCATACTGCACTACTTCTCGGGACCACCCCGACATCGGACCGTAGTCTGGAACTACTGCTATCTAAACGGGTCGGCATTGTGGCCGTAGACTCGTTCCTACCGGAAGGAAACTCACCTTGTAAGGCTGATTGCTGGAATGCTGAGCAGGAAATGTCTCACTGCTGCTCCAGTAACTCCCCGAGTACAATTCCCATAAAGACACTTAGGCAAACACTGATACTAATCTTAGGGTAAAGTGACTATTTTACCCCTGGCCAAAGTCCTTATCCTGGTCAAAGTTAACTTCTAGTTGACCTGACTCGCCGAGTTGGGTCGCCAACTCGCCAAGTCCCTATCCTTTCTTCTATTCACCAACCTGACTCTACTCGTCGAGTTTAGCAAAGACTCGACGAGTCCTCCTTCCATAATAACATCGAGTCAACCTTCATCTGACTCACCGAGTTGTATGAACAACTTGTCGAGTCATCCTTCATCATATGAACATGTCCAGTCTACGACTCGCCGAGTTGTATGAACAACTCGTCGAGTCTGATCTTGTGGGTAAGAAGATTGCCTTGGACTTGCCGAGTGTGTTCTTTCACTCGTTGAGTCCCATGATTTCAAGATTATAGCTATACCTTAATACGTCGAAACACTCCTTGGAACCTTTCTAAACCTCTGCTAACACTCAACTGGGCTCCTTTGAACCACAACAGATTGGGGACTCAAGCCCCGAACTCGTCGAGTTGCAAGAACAACTCGTCGAGTCGACCATTGTCCAATTCTAAAGCTCGATTTCTGATGTACAGCTCTCGCCCAAAAGGTAGATCTGGGCTTCCAAGGTCGATCTAACACGTAAAGTTATGAACTTTACGTGCATGCATGGAAGTATAAGCTTTAAGGACCCAAAAAGAGGTCCAAAGAGGTAAATGGGCTAATATGGTCATAAGGCTTGCATCTTTAGGCCATGAACTCGGTTCTAGAGTCTAGATCTGAAGGTGAATCGACTTGGGACATCCAAGTCTTAAGTATCAAGCTTATTGACCCCAAAACTCCAAAAAAGGGAAAAGGAGAAAATCTATAAAACCACAAGTCAAGTTTTGAGCTTGATTACCTGAAAGTGAAAAGGAACTGATGTTGCTTCTGGATCTAGTCCTTCTTCCTTCCAACTTTTCTACTAGATACACAAATACACCAAAAACCCTCCAAGTCAATAAAAAGCTCAAGTTTGCCAAAATGGAATTAGGGTTTCGAAAGTAATGCTCTGGAGGTGATGGAGGCTGGACCTGGAGCTCATAATGTTGTTTAAATGGGGTGCAAACCCTTTAATTAGGGTTTCATCCAGACTGGCCTACTCGTTGAGTCCAAGAGTGGGCTCGGCGAGTAGATTACTTAAATCCGCGTCCCAACCTCGCATATACTCGACGAGTCAGGGCTGCCACTCGTCGAGTCAATAATTCAAATGGCATAAACGAAGATCAAATATGTACTAGAAATGGGGCGTTACATAAGATCGAGGATCTCAGACGGTTTTCTCTTCCTAGATTTATGGGTTTTTATGGTTATATTAACCAGAGCCGTCTTTTCCTTTTTTGACCACGAGTTGACCACTAGACATGGCCTCCTCAAGCTCAGAAAGGGCAAGCGAGCGTTGGAACGTGTAGCCTTGGATCCTAAAAGTTACAAAGGATCTTCATAAGTTCCATATCCTCAAAATAGAATAAATGAATAGAGGATCCTTACCGATAAACATTGGGAGACTGGTGCATGAACTTTCTTGAAAACTGGACTATTCAAACTTGAATGATTTTTCAACTTCAGGCAAAGCGAGAAAGCTCTTGATCTTCTCTCCAGTCTCTTCGGGGGTAGGAACAAGTTCTTCAAACTTGGTGACTACATAAAATCGAACAAAATAAGAAATTGTGAATTTCAGGATCCTTAACAAAATAAATCAAATCCTACCCTTTTTGACCCAGTTCATTGGCAGAAGATCACCATTGGAGATAGACTCTTGTTTCCTAAAGAAAATTTTCTTTCCATGCACCATCATTTTGTTTTGATTTCAAAATTAGACGCGGTTTGTTGGATTTAACCTTGAACAGGAAACGAGAAGATCCAAAAGTTTGAAGATCATAAACATGGGTTAGTTTAGCCAAACCCATGTCAAGACCCTTGGACTGATTCAATCGGTCAATCTAAAAAAGGACCTTCCAGAGCGCATACATGGTTTAGATATAAGAGATTTTGTTTACCTCAAAAAATTCAGGAACGACACTGGAGAAAGGATAGATCAAACCTAAGGAGAAGGGATACTCGGGGAAGCAAACCTAAGTAGGGGAAAAAAAATCCGATTACGTGTGAGCATCGAAAGGTTTGAAAATAGTATCACCAGGAAAAACCCCACTCATTTTCGAAGATTCAATGTGGTCGTTGTCAAAAGAATATGTCTCCTCATACTTCAGGATTTTTTGATCAACAAAATCCACATAAAAAGGGCAAGGATGCTTGCGCGCGAACAAAGTATCTTTTTACCCATGGATCAAAAAAAGAAAGCAGGAGAACTAAGAGAGAAGGAGGCACGAGATTTACCTTAAAGATGATTGGTAATGCTTGAGAGAAATGACATGACATTATAATCCTTCCCAATAAACGGATAAAATTTTATCCGTTAGAGTTTAAATTTCGAAATCTTTATCTTAGTTTAATTCTAAAATAAATTATACTCTTTAAATATTTGAAATTAAGTCAAACATTTTACAAGTATAATTTGAGGGGAATTGTTAGGAGTCAAGATCCTGAAACATGTCCAGGATCTCGAATCTTAAAGTGGAGTCAGGTGTTTTAAGAAGTTAGGATCCTAAATATTACCAATATTATTTCCTAACAATATTAATGAATATATTTCTTGTTTATTATTCACATGTGTAGAAATAGTAAACACAAGACGCATCTATACTGAAGAATCACTCCGATCAAAGCTTAAATTCCAGAGTCACCAAGCCAAGGCAACATGCAAAGGCTTGTTCAATAGAATCTCGAAAATATCTAACATCTAGTTAGTCAAACTAGGCTATAAATACACATGTATAAATCACACAACAGATACCGATAACAACCAAATCACTTGTACTCATATTCTCAAACACATTTCTGTAATTTACATTTCGATTAATAAGATTAAACAAAGCAGATGATTATTATCAACTCCCAATATTTTATGTCGGAGATTCTAGCAAGAATCAAAGGCTTTATTTGTAAAATCATTTGTGTCACTTTCTTTTCATTTTCAAATTCTCATTGATTGCAACACCAGAACCTCTCATACAATTTGATTGATATTTCTTAAATCATTTTTTTACCAAAACAATTATAGGTTGACTTTATACAACAAAATCGAAAGGATTGAATTCGGCTTAAGAATGAGTTATGGATTGGATTGATTTTGTGGTGGAGTTAATCCAAGTTGCATGGTATAAAATGGAAACAATGTGAAAATAATTGAATTTTTAAAAAAGCGGGAAGAAATTAAAAGGAGAGAGAGAGAGAGAGAGAGAGAGAGAGAGATAAAATCTAATTGTCATGACCGAGTAACAACTTTATCAAAAAGATTTGTCGCATTTGTATTTGTAACCGCAAATATCCGAACGTTTCAAAAAGCCTAAATATGTTACCACAACGAATAATAAATAGCTTCCAAATACCTTCTAACACTTCCATGTAACCACTTTGCATAAAAAGAAAATTTTGGAATAACCAAACTCCACCATCTAGCAATTTGGATCATAAGATCTTTGAGCCACATGACCTGCATGCAAAGAACAAATGAGAAACATCATCTGGAACCACATTCACAAATAGGATACAACTATGAAGAAATATTCACACTCGGATGGTCTAAGCTTACTCCATCTCTAGTAAATCCTAAAAGAAAATCTTAATTTTAATTTCTTTTTTACCATTAGTCTCTTACACAAAATATGATAATTGGTTTTTTTGTACTATTTTAATTTATTATTAGAACGAAATTAATTTATGGGGTTACGTTTTTGTTGTACCATTGGTTTTTTTTTTTTACCATTATATATAAAATAATTTTTATTGCTATGAAAAAACTAAAATTATAGTAATACATAACTGGATAACTTTTTTAAAAGATGTGGGGTTACGTTAGGACAAAAAATATTTTTGTTAGGGACATTAGTATGAACTTTCAAACGGGCAACAGTTGACTCCATAATTGAAGTCTTTTAACTGTTTTCTTCAAACAATTTCCACTGCTTTGCCTTTACCCACCATCTCCACTGTTATATAAGACCCGACACAGATATCGTCTATCCACCATTCCACCTTCACTTCTACTTTCGAAACAATTAAAAATGGTGTTTCAAAGATCAATCGTCGACCAAGTTTCCGGCTGGCTCGCTGTCTACAACGACGGTTTTGTTGATCGGACATGGACAGGACCACCGCAATTCAAGTTCATGTCTGATTCTGTCCCACCACACCACAATTTCATCAATGGCGTTGCAACCCATGATCTCTTCACCCATCAAGATTCGGATCTTCGCGTCAGGGTTTATCTCCCGGAGATACCCGATTCCGGAAAGCTTCCCATAATCCTACACTTTCATGGTGGAGGATTTTGCATCAGCCAGGCGGATTGGTTCATGTACTATAATACCTATACTCGTCTTGCACGTGAAGCTGGAGCTATCGTGGTCAGCACCTACCTCCGTCTTGCACCGGAGCACCGCCTCCCTGCCGCCATAGATGATGCCTACTCCACCCTTCTCTGGCTCCAAGATTTGGCGGACGGAAAAGTACACCAACCATGGCTGTCTTCTCATGGAGACTTCAACCGTGTTTTCCTCATTGGAGACAGCTCCGGCGGGAACATTGTCCATCAGGTGGCCAAAAGGGCAGCCGGAGAAAACCTCTATCCACTGAGACTCGCCGGAGCGATCCCCATCCACCCGGGGTTTCTCCGGTCAGAGAAAAGCAAGTCGGAGTTGGAAAAACCCGAGTCTCCGTTTCTGACTCTGGACATGTTGTATAAGTTTCTGAAACTGGGGTTGCCGATGGGAAGCACCAGAGACCACCCGATAACATGTCCGATGGGAGAGGTGCTGCAGGGAGTGGATTTGCCGCCGTATCTTCTGTGTGTGGCGGAGGAGGACTTGGTGATAGATACGGAGATGGAGTTTTACGAAGACATGAAGAAAGCTGGGAAGGAGGTTGAGCTATTGGTGAGTAATGGAATTGGACATAGCTTTTATCTGAATAAGATCGCCATTGATCTGGACCCAAAAACCTCCGAGGAAACTCGTAAACTGATCCAAGGGATCTCCCACTTCATTGGAAACCATTAATTAATTTGTTATATAGTATGGATGCATATATTATGTTTCTCTCTTAGTGAATAAAATTCAGTTTTAATAATTAATCTAGTCACTTTGGACCACTTTTGAAGTTTAGTCTCTTAATTAAGAGTTTAATCATTAGTCTGGTTGTCTTTTAAGACATTGATAGGGTTGGAATCACAAAGGACCTTTCTTCACATCTCTATGAAAAAAAAAAAAAATTAATCGGGTATTTAAACTAAATGATAATAATATAATCTTCTCATCGTGTTTATTAATATCAAATTTTATCAAAATTAGCTGGCAAAAAGAACTAGAAAAATACCCGAAATGAGCTCATTTTGATGGTATTTAACTCGATAAAAATTCTAATAACATTATGGTAGCCCTATACAAATAGGACAAGGGAGTTAAGGTGGTCGATAGAGACTATCGTAGCATATGGAAACTGATTTCTTAGAAGACCTTCGACAAAGCAAAATAATAATAGGTAATAATAAAAATAGAAATAAGTGAATAAAAATTGATATCCCTAATTCCAAAGTTCGTCATTAACTACAACCCTTGTTTCTTTAGACAACGTTTGTTAAGTGGTATAAGATGAGATAGAACCGAACAAAAACTCTTAAGGGAGGACAAGAAAAATAAATAATTTTGATCAAATCAAATAAGATTAATTTCTAAATTTTTAGTCTTAATCAAAAGTTTAAAACTAGTGGGACGCTTACATCTTTTCTTTATTTTTGACCTATTTACCATTTCCATATTGATTGTCTATGTCTCTATCCTCTTCTTCTCATCTTAGTCTTAATATTGTATCACTTCTTGTTTTTTGACAAAACTGCAAAAATAGTCCTCATGGTTTGTTGAAAATGCTACTTTGGTCCAAAAAGGTTTGGACTAGCATCAAACGTCGAACGTTTTCATTTTGGTGCAAGTTTGGTCCAATGCCTTAACCTCCATATGTTCTCCCCCGTTAACATAGGTTTGACTTGTCAAAGTGAGGGTATTTTGGTCATTCCCTATAGTTAGGGGTCAAGATCCTGAAACATGTCCAGGATCTTGGATCTTAAAGTGGAGTAAGGATCCTAAAACATATGTTTTAAGAAGTCAGAATCCTGAATATTACCAATATTATTTCCGAACAGTATTAACTAATGTATTTCGTGTTTATTATTCCTATGTGTAGAAATAGTAAACACAAGACGCGTCTACACTGAAGAATCGCTCCAACCAAAGCTAAAAATCCGGAGTCACCAAGTCAAGGCAACGTGCAAGGGCTTATTCAATAGGATCCCGAGAATATCAGACATCTAGTTAGTTAACCTAGGCTATAAATACACATGTATAAATCACACAACAGACACCAAAAGCAACTGAATCACTTGTACTCGTATTCTCAAACACATATCTGTAATTTACATTTCGATTAATAAGATTAAACAAGGCAGGTGATCATCATCACCTCCCAAGGTTTTATGTCGGAAATCCTAGCAAAGATCAAAAGCTTTCCTTGTAAAATCACTTGTGTCACTTTCATTTCATTTTCACATTCCCATTGATTGCAACACCACAAAACCTCATATAATTTGGTTGATATTTCTTATATCATTTTTTGACCAAAACAATTTGGCGCCCACCGTGGGGTCGTGGTGTTCATAATTCTCAAACAATTTGGCGCCCACCGTGATGGCACTCGTCGAGTCAACCTACTGACTCGCCGAGTTCATAATTCCAGAGTCCTTCCACTCGCGACTCTACTCGCCGAGTCAGCCCCTGACTCGCCGAGTCTACTGATTCTCGATTCCTGTCTTGTCCAACTCACTGAGTCCTGGCTCGACTCGCTGACTCGAGACTTAACTCGAAGGGTTTGGGACCATGCGACCTGACTCGCCGAATCTAAGAACAGACTCGCCGAGCACACGACAATCTTCATCCAACTCGCCGAGTTGTTCATCCAACTCGCCGAGTTCATGCCTATCTTCATCCGACTCGACGAGCTGTTCATCCCTCTCGTCGATTTCCTCCTCATCTTCAAGCTACTCGTCGAGTCCATTCGAAGGACTCGCCGAGTCCAATAAGATCCACTTACATGCAGAGGACTTCCGAGTCATGCATGAGCTCCAAAATGTAGATCTACCCTTCCCAAGCCTATTCCCCACGTAAAGTTGCAAACTTTACGTGTAGAGATGGAGATCTAGGCAAAATGCGCTAATAACTAGGGTTTAAGGCCAAGAGGCTCCAAAATCCACCCAATGGCTGATACTTTACAGGATTCCAAACCAAAAGAAGCATGGATCTGAGGTAGCAACCTCAGATCTGGACCTCAAGTTCAAGATTGATCTTAAACATGGCTTAAAAGCCCCAAAACTCATAACCAAGGAAAATCTGGAGGAGAGAAACGACTTAATACCTTCAAATACTCTGAAATGCTCCCCAAACTTCGGATCCAAGACCACTCCTTGATGCTTCAAAGATTCCCACTCCTTCTTCTTCCTTAAAACCACTCAAAATGGCTAAAAGCTTGAATGAACACAATGGAGGCTTAGGGTGCGGCGTTCTGGGGGTGAGAGACAGTAAAGGAGCCCTAGGAAGAAGATTGAGACGTTTAAATAGGCTCCAAGCCCCGGATTTAGGGTTTTCCTCGCACAGACCAGACTCGCCGAGTCCACTTGGCCGACTCACCGAGTTGGTCACTTACTCCTCGACCCGGATCCCGCTCCGACTCGCCGAGTCCTTCCTTGGACTCCCCGAATTCCTCTTAAATTTAGGGTTTCCTTTACTTTCTTGGCTTTCAAATTCTTGGGTGTTACAACTCTCCCCCGCTTAAACTGAACTTCGTCCTCGAAGTTTACGATGGCCCACCGCCTGCGATCTGCCTCCAATACCCAACACCAGCCGCCTACCTGCACTGGTCTTCCACCTGGTCATTCTGACTAACATCAACCTCGCGGGTAAACCTCGGGTCAAACCTGACCCTGAACAACTTAGAAACAGAACTTACTAAACCGATAATCCTTCTGGTACTCCCCGAGTACTGCACTGAACCCGCAGAGGTTCTCCACTACTTTCCTTACGCAATTTCCTTGCCTTCCCAAGGCAAAGCCTCATAACCGACTTTTCCTCTGACACTGTGAAGGTCCTATCCTTCACTAACTCCATCACCCCCCCCCCCCCCCCGCTATTCCCAGAACGGGTCATCACCGTCAGCACTCACTGACACTCCTTCCTGCCAACACTTGGTGTCGAGCACCCCTCGACTCAACTAACTGAATTCCACCATATGCTGCATACTCACACTGCCACCGACTGGCAATTCTGCTATTCCTCGACTGACTCCCTAATAAACTGGGACCGCCCTGGTCCCTACCAACCTATCAATGACTGGATTACCGGTTCCCACGGGTAACTAGTCCCAACACCATCACTGGTCGCTCTCAGCGACTTCCAAGAAAACCTCGACCACCTATAACTGCTCAATCAATCCTGTCATTCAGGCACTACAAACCTGGGATCCCCGATCCCCTATCTTGACACTAAGGTCCCTACCAGGTCCCACCTGCGCTGCTAAAACTCACGGGCCTCGCCCACGGGTCCCACCCGCCTCTATCCTTCTAGCCGCACTAGTCTAGTCACTCTCGCTCGAGCCTCGCCCACGGGTCTCACCCAACCATACTACTGAGCAACCCTGCTCCCAGGTCTCACCTGCACGGCTAATCTCATACGGGCCTCGCCCACGGGTCTCACCCAACTATATCCTGGAGCGGCCTTTCTCAAGGTCTCACCTCTCTAGAGCTATACAGGCAACTCCCTATCATTCTCATCCACTTACCCAATCTTGATCCCTACCAGATCACTAGGAGATAAGGGCCTCGCCCCAACTCCACTAACGGAACTACTAAGGAATGCTACGGCTTACCCATAGGCTTACATCACCATCCATTGCCGACCTCTAGTGAATGCTACAGCTGCCCTGTAGTCTTACAACACTTCCACTACTGACTGCTAATACGAAGGCACCCACGTGCCATCAGCTTCTCAAGATCCTTATTCCGACTCCCGCGATTCCTTCAGGCAATCCACAACCTGAATTCTCTACCATAACTAACCATTACCATCCCACGCACTAGCTGATATGGAGTTTCTCAAACTCCCAACCCTGAAATCCTCACTCCCTCAAACGCTGAACTACTTCTCTTCCCTCTCGGAGGTCACATACTCATTCTGGGTCTGCGTGCTCCTCTCTGGGCACACCCGGAGGATTCTCCCCCACTTCGATCCTGCTTACCCCTTGCTGCTCAATACTCAAGAGATCCCGATCTTTGCTACCATTCTATAACCCACCTACTGAGGAACCCAAGCCCGCCATAGCTAGGGATTTAGCCAATCTATCACAATCACTGCACCACTCTGAATTAGCGAAACGTACCAAATCCCTCTCAAGCATGCTACAGTTACTGCATCCTTCGAAACCTTCTTTAATAGAGCACATCCCCTAACTACCATACAGATATCCAAGGTATGCAGATGGCATATAACTCGATCACAATCAACCAATCAAAATAAAATACTTTTATCGCTAATGATGTAGAACCATAACAATAAAATCATGTATGAATAAAAGAACTGGAAATGGGAAATTGCATACCTGCAACGTCCGGCGTTGCTCGCGTCTCCAAGGTCGTCATCCGAAAAGCCTTGCTCCCTGCCGCAGGTGCCTCTACCCGGCCTTGACGGCCATCTGTGATCCTCAAAGTTGCAGGGGCGGGTGCCATCACCCATCCTGCCGAAGACAAACTGGGGCACTGGGCCTTCTTGTGGCCCCGCTGGTTGCAACAAAAACATATCATGTCTAATCCCTGCACGGCGGTAACAGTACAATCTCTGCTGAAATGACCAGTCCGACCGCACTTGAAGCAGCCAGACTCACCACCGCTACCTCTCCTGCACGCGCCCCCGTGCGCCCTGCCACACTTTCCGCACCGACTGCGGTCCTGATGATCCCTCGATCTCGAATCTGATCCCTTGGGCCTTTTGCCCGAACCCGTAGCTACCTGAACCTCATTCGGCTTCCTCTTCCGGATCTGCTCCAAATCAATTTCCCTCTCTCTAGCCCGAGAAATCATATCTTCCAGCGTCTTACAGCTGGATCTGCTCACGAACTCCCTGATGTCATCCCTCAACATCTCATGGTACCGAGCCTTCTTCATCTCCTCATCCGCGACATAATGCGGTACAAGAAGAGCCCTCTCCCTGAACATGGCGGTGATCTCCGCCACAGTCTCAGTAGTCTGCGTCAAATCCTGAAACTCTCGTGCCAGCTGCTGCACCTCAATAATCGGCGAAAACTCCGCCCTGAACCTGGCCGAGAAATCGCTCCAAGTCATCGCGTCCAACGCGGCATCCTCCCCCAAAGCATGACCAATCTCCTCCCACCAATCCCTCGCTCTGTCCTTCAGAAGACAGGAAGCGAGTCTAACCTTGTCCCCCTCGGGACACCTGCTCGTACGAAAAGCGTTGGCTACATCCGCCAACCATCTGCTGCTAGCAATGGGGTCCCGAGCCCCATGATAATTTGGTGCCCCGCAGGCTCTGAACTCTCGAAACGTCAAGGTACATGCTCCCATCAATGCCATCATCTCAGTACGGAAGGCTCCCAGCCTCTCCTCCAAGATCTCCAGTATGCCCTCTTTGACCGTGCCAAATATCACAGGAGTCTGAGCTAGAATACTACGCGTAACCTCAGCTGATATCAACTCTCTCATCCGCTCCTCGAGCTGCTCAGCCCCTGAACCCGAGCCTGATCCCTCTCCGGCGCCTGATCCGCCCGCTGGTCTCTCTCGCAATGTCACCATGCTGAAAATATACAACAACCACTATCAGAATACTCATCACTGATGCGAGATCAAACATGCCCTACCAGGTTCCTGGTCTTGTCTCTTCCCTTCCCGAATCGAGTACGGATCGTCTGCTTTCAGTAGTACGGGCCCATACTACCTACCACATCTATCCGTACTTTCCTCAGGAATTGCTTTGACTCCACCAGGTCCCTTATCCACTAATACTGCTCCCAACACTATCTCATCCTAGGCTTACCCTAGGGAAACCTCCGACTCAACTCAACCAGTCCTCAGTTGCTGAAGGTCTCCTTGTGATGCCAATTAGCCATCACCTAGATACCATCACATGTGACGAGGCTCAGATAATCCTTCAAGTAAAAGACTCGTCCCTACAACGGTTGGACTCAGACAAGAGCTGCGCAATAGGGCCAAATCCAGCACTCTGGGGTTATTCAACCCTGATCACATGTGACGTAACGTATCTATCTAATGACTAACTCCCATCACTCAAAATCCCACAATGCACAAAGCAAGCAGCATTCGGACAAGGGGAAAGTCTAACCATAACATACTCAAGCAATCATATCCACATAGCAAGAATCTGAACTAGCATGCAACACAAACTCATAAACTCAGGCATAACCTAAACAGGCTATCCTACTACTATTTAATCAGCACTATCATGCAGCTCAAAAGCACAAATAACAGGCACATAAGGCATCATCCCTAGATCCTTAGTCCTATTCTAGCATGTTGTTCTATCAACTGATAATCATAACATAAACTTGTATGGGTATTTCGGGGTACTTACTTGAGCTCGGTTGATTGCATGCACCACACCTCTTATCTCTTTTCAAAGTTCTTTTCCTTCTGAATTCTTTTTGTTTTTCTAAAACTGTTTTTCATTCTAAAAATTCTTTTTACAAAACTGTCTTTTCATTCATTTTTTTTTTGAAAACTTTTTATCCGACCCCTCAGTTTGAGTTCAGGCACACCCGAGAGTATGCCCAAATCCCTCAAACCAAGGCTCTGATACCAACTTGTAACATCCCAAAATTCAAGACCAAAAATTTCTTTTTAATAAAACATTACTTTAAACAAAGACATCATTCCAAAACATAATATGAGTATAAGTTTTCAAAACACATGTTTATTATCAGAGTAAACATTCCCAGGCTGACTAAACTATGGTGTGTGCCATGCAATCACCCCGAGCTCCTCCCTCCGCTACCGGAAGTACCTGAAAACAAAACTGAAAACCGTAAGCACAAAGCTTAGTGAGTTCCCCACCTTACCACATACCATGCAAAACCATATACTTCACATACTAGGCCACGCCCGCTACAACAGCCCCGCCGCTCCAGGCCCCGCCTGGCTTCGAGCCCTGCTCGGATACAGATCTGTTTCACTTAGGCCTCGCCTGTCACAGGGCCTCGCCCACTAACATATAATAGCACATAACCATATCACATAACATCACATAAGCTAAAAATATATTAACAGCTCTTGCTCTAAGGCCTCGCCTATCTCTGGGCCCCGCCCGTGTCCTGCTACTGGTGAGTCATGGAACCTCGTCCATACTCATGCTGATAGTGAGATACGGGCCCAGCCCACCCTCACTCCTTTCCTAACTTGGGCCTCGCCCCTGCTCTGCTGCTACTGAGAAGTGGAACACCATCCACACTCTGCTATTGGTGAGATACGGGACCTCGCCCTCACTCAGCTCCCTACCAGGCACATATAAGTATCACACAGACAACAAGTATAAACTATCACATAAACCATTCCTTGGGCACCCGCCCTCTATCATTGGACCTCGTCCGAATATCATACTAGCATACTGTGCCTAGGGCTAACCCCCGGGTCTTCTACTCATAACTACATGGGCCGGCATTGTGGCCGTAGACCCATTCATACAAAGGGAAACTCACCTGATACTGTTGAACTGCTGCTGCTAACCCCTTTGACCGCTACCTGACCACTGACTCCGAACTGCTGCTCCGCTAGCTCCCCGAGCTACCAATATCAACATAACACTTAGTCTAACTGACCTTCAGAGGTCAACCAAGTCAACTCTGGTCAAAGTCAACGTCCTGGTCAAAGTCAACCTTCCAGATCAACCCTACTCGTCGAGTCAACCTACTGACTCGCCGAGTTCATAATTCCAGAGTCCTTCCACTCGCGACTCTACTCGCCGAGTCAGCCCCTGACTCGCCGAGTCTACTGATTCTCGATTCCTGTCCTGTCCAACTCACTGAGTCCTGGCTCGACTCGCTGACTCGAGACTTAACTCGAAGGGTTTGGGACCATGCGACCTGACTCGCCGAATCTAAGAACAGACTCGCCGAGCACACGACAATCTTCATCCAACTCGCCGAGTTGTTCATCCAACTCGCCGAGTTCATGCCTATCTTCATCCGACTCGACGAGCTGTTCATCCCTCTCGTCGATTTCCTCCTCATCTTCAAGCTACTCGTCGAGTCCATTCGAAGGACTCGCCGAGTCCAATAAGATCCACTTACATGCAGAGGACTTCCGAGTCATGCATGAGCTCCAAAATGTAGATCTACCCTTCCCAAGCCTATTCCCCACGTAAAGTTGCAAACTTTACGTGTAGAGATGGAGATCTAGGCAAAATGCGCTAATAACTAGGGTTTAAGGCCAAGAGGCTCCAAAATCCACCCAATGGTTGATACTTTACAGGATTCCAAACCAAAAGAAGCATGGATCTGAGGTAGCAACCTCAGATCTGGACCTCAAGTTCAAGATTGATCTTAAACATGGCTTAAAAGCCCCAAAACTCATAACCAAGGAAAATCTGGAGGAGAGAAACGACTTAATACCTTCAAATACTCTGAAATGCTCCCCAAACTTCGGATCCAAGACCACTCCTTGATGCTTCAAAGATTCCCACTCCTTCTTCTTCCTTAAAACCACTCAAAATGGCTAAAAGCTTGAATGAACACAATGGAGGCTTAGGGTGCGGCGTTCTGGGGGTGAGAGACAGTAAAGGAGCCCTAGGAAGAAGATTGAGATGTTTAAATAGGCTCCAAGCCCCGGATTTAGGGTTTTCCTCGCACAGACCAGACTCGCCGAGTCCACTTGGCCGACTCACCGAGTTGGTCACTTACTCCTCGACCCGGATCCCGCTCCGACTCGCCGAGTCCTTCCTTGGACTCCCCGAATTCCTCTTAAATTTAGGGTTTCCTTTACTTTCTTGGCTTTCAAATTCTTGGGTGTTACAACTCTCCCCCGCTTAAAATGAACTTCGTCCTCGAAGTTTACCATGGCCCACCGCCTACGATCTGCCTCCAATACCCAACACCAGCCGCCTACCTGCACTGGTCTTCCACCTGGGCATTCTGACTAAGATCAACCTCGCGGGTAAACCTCGGGTCAAACCTGACCCTGAACAACTTAGAAACAGAACTTACTAAACCGATAATCCTTCTGGTACTCCCCGAGTACTGCACTGAACCCGCAGAGGTTCTCCACTACTTTCCTTGCACAATTTCCTTGCCTTCCCAAGGCAAAGCCTCATAACCGACTTTTCCTCTGACACTGTGAAGGTCCTATCCTTCACTAACTCCATCACCCCCCCCCCCCCCCGCTATTCCCAGAACGGGTCAGCACCGTCAGCACTCACTGACACTCCTTCCTGCCAACACTTGGTGTCGAGCACCCCTCGACTCAACTAACTGAATTCCACCATACGCTGCATACTCACACTGCCACCGACTGGCAATTCTGCTATTCCTCGACTGACTCCCTGATAAACTGGGACCGCCCTGGTCCCTACCAACCTATCAATGACTGGATTACCGGTTCCCACGGGTAACTAGTCCCAACACCATCACTGGTCGCTCTCAGCGACTTCCAAGAAAACCTCGACCACCTATAACTGCTCAATCAATCCTGCCATTCAGGCACTACAAACCTGGGATCCCCGATCCCCTATCTTGACACTAAGGTCCCTACCAGGTCCCACCTGCGCTGCTAAAACTCACGGGCCTCGCCCATGGGTCCCACCCGCCTTTATCCTTCTAGTCGCACTAGTCTAGTCACTCTCGCTCGAGCCTCGCCCACGGGTCTCACCCAACCATACTACTGAGCAACCCTGCTCCCAGGTCTCACCTGCACGGCTAATCTCATACGGGCCTCACCCACGGGTCTCACCCAACTATATCCTGGAGCGGCCTCTCTCAAGGTCTCACCTCTCTAGAGCTATATAGGCAACTCCCTATCATTCTCATCCACTTACCCAATCTTGATCCCTACCAGATCACTAGGAGATAAGGGCCTCGCCCCAACTCCACTAACGGAACTACTAAGGAATGCTACGGCTTACCCATAGGCTTACATCACCATCCATTGCCGACCTCTAGTGAATGCTACAGCTGCCTTGTAGTCTTACAACACTTCCACTACTGACTGCTAATACGAAGGCACCCACGTGAGAGACAGGGGGTCACCCATCTTGGTACTAGTCCCGCCCGAGCACGCTTAACTGCAGAGTTCTTATGGGATCTGCTGCCCTCACGGCTTTAAAACGCGTTGTGATAAGGAAGGTATCCACACCCCTTATAAGGAATGCTTAGTTCTCCTTCCTAGCCTATGTGGGATCAGATCTAACCCACTTTCACCCCCCATTATAGGGTTAATCGTCCCCGTCGAACACATCTACCCGTGCCCTAGCTCTGATACCAACTTGTAACGACCCGAAAATCACGACTAAAAATTTCTTTTAAAACATTACTAAAACTAGATTTATAAAAACGTATCATAAGTCAAACATAACTTTCGAGTATTAAATTCAAAACATAATATCATTATCAGAGTTAAACATTCCCAGGCTAACTGACTATGGTGTGTGCTCTGCAATCTTCCCGAGCTCCTCTTTTGAAAACCGAGTACCTGAAACCAAAACTGAAAACCGTAAGCACGAAGCTTAGTGAGCTCCCCGAATCTACCACATACCACACAATAACATATAAAGCACATACTGGGCCTTGCCCACTGCATCGGACCAAAGTCCAGACTAACTGGGGCCTTGCCCCCTACATCGGGCCGAAGTCCAAAGCTGACTGGGACCTTGTCCCCTACATCGAACCGAAGTCCGGAGCTGACATCGGACCGAAGTCCGAAGCTGACTGGGACCTTGTCCCCTACATGGGACCGAAGTCCGAAGCTGACATCGGACCGAAGTTCGAAGCTGACTGGGACCTTGTCCCCTACATCCGACCGAAGTCCGAAGCTAACTGAACATATCATAAACATATCAACTGGCATCAACATAAACCTTGTCTGAGCCACGAAGGCATCAAACATACTAACTACTACATCGGACCGAAATCCGAAGCTGACTGCTAGCTAAACGGGCCGGCATTGTGGCCTTAGACCCGTTCCTACTGAAGGGAAACTCACCTGAACTGCTGAGCTCTGCTGATAAACCTCTGGCTGCTACTCGACAATCCCCTGAATCGCTGCTCCTCTAGCTCTCCGAGCTATCAATATACATATAACACTTAGTCTGACAGTCAACTAAGTCAACTCTGGTCAAAGTCAACCTTCCAGGTCAACCCTACTCGCCGAGTCCTCCTAATGACTCGCCGAGTTCATAAGCTCAGGGGCTTTCTATTCGTGACTCGACTCGCCGAGTCATTCTATGACTCGCCGAGTCCAACTAGTTCCAAGTCCTGTCCTGTCCAACTCGCTGAGTCACCACCCGACTCACTGATTCGAGTCTCAACTCGAAGGGTTTGAGGTTTCGCGACCTGACTCGCCGAGTCCACTAATAGACTCGCTGAGTCGAAGTCAATCTTCAACCCACTCGTCGAGTTGTTCCGTTGATATGTTTATGATATGTTCAGTTAGCTTCGGACTTCGGTCCGATGTAGGGGACAAGGTCCCAGTCAGCTTCGGACTTCGGTCCGATGTCAGCTTCGGACTTCGGTCCGATGTAGGGGACAAGGTCCCAGTCAGCTTCGGACTTCGGTCCGATGTCAGCTCCGGACTTCGGTCCGATGTAGGGGACAAGGTCCCAGTCAGCTTCGGACTTCGGCCCGATGTAGGGGCAAGGCCCCAGTTAGTCCGGACTTCGGTCCGATGCAGTGGGCAAGGCCCAGTATGTGCTTTGTATGTTATTGTGTGGTATGTGGTAGATTGGGGGAGCTCACTAAGCTTCGTGCTTACGGTTTTCAATTTTGGTTTCAGGTACTCGGTTTTCAAAAGAGGAGCTCGGGAAGATTGCAGAGCACACACCATAGTCAGTTAGCCTGGGAATGTTTAACTCTGATAATGGAATTATGTTTTGAATTTAATACTCGAAAGTTATGTTTGACTTATGATACGTTTTTATAAATCTAGTTTTAGTAATGTTTTAAAAGAAATTTTTAGTCGTGATTTTTGGGTTGTTACAAGTTGGTATCAGAGCCTTGGTTTGAGGGATTCGGGCGCACTCCCGAGTGTGTCTGAACTCAAACTAAGGAAGTGGTATAGAGTTTTCAAAAGAAAAATCATAGTTACAAAAAGGATTTTGAGAAAAGAAAACAATTTTAGAAAAGTGTAAAGAAAAGAGTTTTAGAAAAGGCAAAAAGAGTTTTGAAAAGAGAAAAGGGTGTGGTGCATGTAATCAGCCGAGCTCAAGTAAGTACTCCCAATTTACCCATACAAGTTATGTTATGATTATCAGTATCAGTTTCAGTTCCAGCTTCAGTAGAACAGCATGCTAGAATAGGACTAAGGATCTAGGATGATGCCTTATGTGCCTGTTTTATGTGTTCAGCTTGATAAGGATTTCATGCTAGTAATGAGTAGACAGTAGTGGGATAGCCCGTGTAGGTTATGCCTGATAGTATGAGCTTAGCATTGTATGCTAGTGCAGTTTCTTGTTATGAGAATAGTTTTGCCTGAGTATGTTTCCTTTATCTGAATGTTGCTTGCTTTGTGCTTTGTGGGACTCTGAGGATGGGAGTTAGCCATTAGGTGAATACGTCACATCACATGTGATCAGGGTTGAATAATCTCAGAGTGTTGGATTTGGCCCTACTGCGCAGCTCTCGTTTGAGTCTAACCGTTGTAGGGACAAGACTTTTACTTGAAGGATTATCCGAGCCTCATTGCATGTGATGGTATTCAGGTGGTGGCTAATTGGCATTACAAGGATGCCTTTAGCAGCTGAGGATTGGTTGGGTAAAGTCAGAGGTTCCCTAGGGCAAGCCTAGGATGGGAGTAGCAGAGATCAGTAGAAGTGTTTTGGTGGAGTTGAGGTAACTCTTGAGGAAAGTGCGGATAGATGTGGAAGGTAGTAGGGGCCCATACTACTGAATGCAGAGGATCCGCACTCGATTCAAGAGGGGCCAAGACGAAACCAGGGAATGGTGTAGTGAGTGAGAAATCCCTCAGCAGTAGTGTGTAAATTGATCAGGATTTTGTTATATTTTCAGCATGGTGACATTGCGCGAGCTACCAGTTAGCAGTTCAGGCGTCGAGGAGGGATCTGGCTCAGATTTTGGATTCGGGCAGCTTGATGATCAGATGAGGGATTTCATTTCCGCAGAGATCATGCGCAACATCATCGATCAGACTCCAGTGATTTTCGGTTCGGTTAGAGAGGACATCATGGAGCTTATGGACAGCCGACTTAAGGCCTTAGGGGCCGGGGCAGTTTCAGGACAGTTTGGGGCTCATCTAGAGCCCGATTCTCATGGATCCCAGGGATCCATCAGGGAGGGAGTCCCATTTTTAGCACTTGTCATCCGGGGTCGGGAGTGAGTGGTCCACCTTACCCCCAAGAGGGTTCCCTGCAGGATTGGATTGCTGCAGAGGTTTCGCGGGCTCTCCAGAAAGAGTTACCGAACACCATTGGGCGTATCACCGATAAAGTGGTCGACGGGATTGAAAGGCAGACCTCAGCTGTCCAGGCAATGGGTGAAATGGTCACTATGACCCATGAACAGGAGATTGGCTCGGATAGTCAGCTTAGGAAGAGGAAGCGATCTTCCGGTCTAGTTCGGCAAGATGGACAGTCGGACACTGTCGTAGTTGGTGTCAGGGGCCCGCAGGGTCGAGATGGTTGCACGAGGGAGAAGGGAGCACGGGCTGGCGTGCGCAGCAAGTCTAAGTGCGGCAGATGCGGATGGAAGGGTCACAAACGTCGAGAATGCACAGTAGAAGTAGAGTTATGCCATCGTTGTCATCAACCTGGCCATGTTAGGGTGAACTGCCCCGTTCAACGGTTGGGACAGCCTCATCGTCATAGTAGGGTTCGAAAGTCAGAGGGATTTGAAGATCCTTCAGGGCAGGTTGCGGGTATGATTCTTTTCCTTCTATTTTATTATTCATGATATTATTGCTATGTTGCTGCATTGATGTCAATAAGCTTATGTGTTGGGTATTATGTTATCTGCTTGTGTCGGCGATTTATGCCATCTGCATACCATGGGATTAGAATGGTGAATTGGAAGTCATCCCCTCTAGATCAGGTTACTTCGGATACAGTAACTGTAGCATGTATGTGTAAGATGCAGTAGTGCCTTACTACTTGCGGAAGGCGTTAGTCGGGTAATGATCAGTTATATTCTCCGTAGTGATAGTCCAGAGTTCCTAGTGGAGCAGCTAGCGGTCAGTAAGGAAATGGTTTGGGGATGTGCACCCCAAACGCAGGTTCTCGGGAGGTATTCCCTAAAGCAAATGCAGTTAAGGATCGAAGGTGCTCAGTCAGAAAGCAAGAAGGGTGTGGATATGGTAAGAGTTAGTTGGAGCGCTGGCAAGGGTAAACGTCGGCGGGCAGCATGTCGCCCTTTTAATGGAAGGAAGGTTGGAAATCCTTTCGACTAGTGAGCAGTAAGGATCTAGCCGAATCCAAGTGGGGGAGAACCCTCCAAGTATGCAAGGATAAGAGGCACGTGGACTCAGAATGAGTGCGCGGCCTCTGAGAGGAAATGATAGTAGCACAGTGATCGATGGATCGAGAAGTTCAGAATTGGGGGTTCGAGGACCTTCCCAGCAGTTAGTTCATGTAATTGAGATGGGTAGAAGCTGGTTGAGAATCCAGGATTGGAGGACCACCTGTAGAGGCTCAAGTGAGTCGGAATGAGGATCCGGAGAACGGTTAGCAAGAGATGTCTACGTATTAGTAGCCAGTGTCAGCGTCAGCATGCAGGATTGTGTAGATTCAGGAGTTGGGAGTTTGGAAACTTCCCAACAATAGCTTCTTGTATCCGGATTAGTGGACGATTGGTTTGGGAACCAAGCAGAAGAGTTCCTTGACGAAGCGCTAAGCATATCAAGGATATAAGATGTCGAGGATGATGCAGTATTCAAAGATTGAGGGCTGGTTTTGAGAAATCGGGATGAGGAATCACTAGCGGGACTAGGGATAGTCAGGATGTCCTCGAGATAGTAGTAGTAGTAGTGTTGTAAGTCTGCGGGGGTAGCCGTAGCATTCACTAGCAGTCAGATAGTAGTAGTAGTGTTGTAAGTCTGCGGGGGTAGCCGTAGCATTCACTAGCAGTCGGATAGTAGTAGTAGTGTTGTAAGTCTGCGGGGGTAGCCGTAGCATTCACTAGCAGTCAGGTAGTAGTAGTGGTGTTGTAAGTCTGCGGGGGTAGCCGTAGCATTCACTAGTAGCCAGATAGTATTAGAGAGTTGTAAGTCCGCGAGCGTAGTCGCAGCCTTTATCAGATTGGTAGGTGGCATGAGCGCGTGTTGGACGCGGGAAAGCAGTAGTACCCACCAGTTCGAGTGCAGCAGTGAGGATATGGGAATCCACGGGTTAGATTTCGGATTTCCCAAATGGTTCAGTTATGGTTAAGTCGGCGATTTGTCAGTAGACCGTCGCATTAGTTATGAGATCAGAGTAGCAGCGGACCGTTGGGGTTCGGGTATGTTAAGGGCTACCGTCAGTCTGGGAGCCATCATGATGTTAGTCGTGGAATTGATGATGTCAAGATGTGATGTATGGACCTGATCGGTTGGATCGGAAGATTGTTAGAGCCACGGTGACAGGATAACTAGTGGAAACTAGTTCCAGAGAAAGATTTCGTTCAGAAGTCGCGGAAGCGACTAAGTGAGGAGTCCTTTGACTCCACATTTGAGTTGGAACTCAGTGTTTCAGGCAGCTTAGTGTTTCAGCCAGTTCAGTGTTTCAGGCAACTCAGTGTTTCAGCCAGTTCAGTGTTTCAAGCAGCTCTGTGTTTCAAGCAGCTCAGTGTTTCAGTCAGATCAGTGTTTCAGGCAGCTCAGTGTTTCAGCCAGTTCAGTGTTTCAGGCAGCTCAGTGTTTCGGTCAGTTCAGTGTTTCAGGCAGCTCAGTGTTTCAGTCAGCTCAGTGTTTCAGGCCGTTCAGCGTTTCAGTCGGTTCAGCGTTTCAGGCAGTTTAGAGTTTCAGACATGTTCAGTATTGCAGGCAGCTCAGTGTTTGGAAAGTTTCTGAGTTTTGGACAGTATTAGTATTTGTTGGAAGGCAAGTGCTGGCGGTATAGTTGGTTGATTTGGAAATGGCAAGTCCCTCTCAGCAGGATCAGTCGAGCCTTCTGCCAAGTATAAGTGATCTGTAAGGATAGCTAGGCAGGTAGCTTTTCTTCCAGGATGGAAGGCTCGAGTTACTAGGAGTTGAGTAATCAGATGGGATATAAGCAAGCTGGTTCCAGCAGCTTCGTTTCAGTAGTGACCGGCACTGTGAGTGGCTGGAGTGATGGACAAAAGGGTGTTAGTTTTCCCAGATAGAAAGTTGGAGGCATTTCGCAGGACAGTTGGCCATAGCAAACTTCGAGGACGAAGTTTAGTTTAAGTGGGGGAGAGTTGTAACACCCGAGATCAGAAAGGTCAAGAAAAGAAAGGAAAAACCCTAAGTTGAAGAGGGTTGACTCGTCGAGTCCAGGGAGGAACTCGGCGAGTCGGAGCGGGATCCGGGTGTAAAGCAATTGACCGACTCGGCGAGTCGGCAAGTGGACTCGGCGAATCAGGTCTGGGTTTGGAAACCCTAATTTCGGGACTTGGTACCCTATTTAAGCATCTTATTCTCTTTCCTAGGGCTCAGTTGCGGCCCTCTAGTCCAGAACCAGAAAACCTAGCCTCCATTGTTGCTCATTCAAGTTTTCTTGCCATTTTGGGTGGTTTGAAGGAAGAAGGAAGAAGGCACACATTGGGGATTCAAGAATTGGCAGTAGATCCAGAGTTTGTGAGGTCTTCCAGAGCATTTGAAGGTAATGAGTCGTGACCTTCCCTCTTTTGCATTTAGATCAACCTTTATCATAGGATTTGGGGCTTTTAGGGCAAGTTCTTGAGCCATTTCGAGTTAAAAGCCCAAATCTGAAGTTGCTATTTCAGATCTATGTGTATCTTGGCCTAGATAATCATAAAGCATCAGTCAATGGGTTGATTGTTGAGCCTTTTTGTCTTAAACCCTAGTTTATGGTGAATGGTGCCTAGATCTCCTTCTCTACACGTAAAGTTTGCAACTTTACGTGGGGAATAGGCTTGGGAAGGGTAGATCTGCAGTATGGAGTCCATGCATGACTCAAAAGTCCTCTGCATGTATGAAGATCTGAATAGACTCGGCGAGTCCTTCGAGTGGACTCGGCGAGTAGCTTGAAGATGAGGAGGAACTCGACGAGTGAGATGAACAACTCGTCGAGTCGGATGAAGTTAAGCATGAACTCGGCGAGTTGGAAGAACAACTCGACGAGTGGGTTGAAGATTGCCTTGGACTCAGCGTGTCTATTAGTGGACTCGGCGAGTCAGGTCGCGAAACCTCAAACCCTTCGAGTTGAGACTCGAATCAGTGAGTCGGGTGGTGACTCAGCGAGTTGGACAGGACAGGACTTGGAACTAGTTGGACTCGGCGAGTCATAGAATGACTCGGCGAGTCGAGTCGCGAATAGAAAGACCCTGAGCTTATGAAATCGGCGATTCATTAAGAGGACTCGGCGAGTAGGGTTAACCTGGAAGGTTGACTTTAACCAAAGTTGACTTAGTTGACTGTCAGACTAAGTGTTATATGTATATTGATAGCTCGGAGAGCTAGAGGAGCATTGCTAATCACTTTGTTAGAAGGATCCTGGTATATGGAGGATCCTCAGTAGACATCATACTCTTAGAAACCTTGACTAGGATAAATATCCTAGAATTGGAGAGAATAAAAAAATCCTTAGTATTAATAGGATTCAACAGTGAAACGAAGCATATAGTCGGAGAGATAAAACTACCTATCTACATTGAAGGGGTAAACTCTATACAACGCTTTTGTGTTATTGATGTGTTGTCCTCCTATAATGTTATATTAGGTAGGCCCTGGAACTGATTTCTTCGAAGACCTTCCACAAAGCTAAATAATAACAAATAATAATAAAAATAGAAATAAGTGAAAAAAATTGATATCCCCAATTCCAAAGTTCATCCATAACTGCAACACTTGTTTCTTTAGATAGCGTCTATTAAATGGTATAAGATTAGACACAACGGAACAAAGACTCTTAAGAGGGTATTTGGCATGGATAAGACAAAAAAAATAAATAATTTTGATCAAATCGAATGAGATTAATTTCTAAATTTTTAGTCAGAATAAAAAATTTAAAACTAGTGGAACGCTTACATCTTTTCTTTATTTTTGATATATTTACCATTCCCATTTTGATTGTCTATCTCTCCATGCTCCTCTTCTTGTCTTAGTCTTAATATAGCATCATGTCTTTTTTTTTTTTGACAAAAATGCAAAAATAGTCCCCGTGGTTTGTTGAAAATGCTACTTTGGTCCAAAAAGGTTTGGACTATTACCACAAGTCGAAAGTTTTTATTTTGTTGCAAGTTTGGTCCAATGTCTTAACCTCCGTCTGTTCTTCCCCGTTAACATAGGTTTTACTTGTCAAAGTGAGGGTATTTTGGTCATTCCATATTGTTAGAGGTCAAGATCCTGAAACATGTCTAGGATCTTGGATCTTAAAGTGGAGTAAAGATCCTGAAACATATATTTTATTAAGTCAGAATCCTGAATATTACAAATATTATTTCCTAATAGTATTAACTAACACTAGTACAAAAATGACCTACAGACACACCATAAAAGTGTAACCATATACATATAGTGACATTTTATTTTTTTACTAAAAGTGTGACGGAAGGTGACATCATCGTATGAGTCTTATGGTCACTTTAAAATGTAGTGTTCTTATTGTATGAAAAATGTGGCCGTATTATAAAAGTGTGGCTATTAGGTGGGGAATTTTGTTGCTAAAATCAATTAGTTTATCCAATATTATGGCTTTAACCCGTTAGTAGATACATTTTTTAGCAATTGTAGTGACTGTTTATCACCAACCGACGACATACATTTTGCTTCAATGTGGCGTTTTGCTAATAAACTGTCACACAATTAAAAGTTTATTAACACTATTAGGTATCTTTTGCAGACATGCAATTACGGTGAACATGACCATATTCACAAAATGGCCACAAATAATTAATTTCATAACTGGCGATATGTAGATAATTAGTCAAAAAAAACAATATTTGATTGTAACTATTGCTCATACAACTGTCACGTGAGTTTATTGTTAGTGTGGTCGTACTTATTATTTAGTCACTTGAAAGATTGTTTATTGAGTTTTTAGTCATGTCAATTTATGAAAAATATGGTAAATGTGTTGTTGTAATCAAACATTTCGTCCAAAAATTGTAACTATATACTCTTTATAGACGCACATACATTTTTTTTAATGACTACTGTTCATCTAACAACCACGTGAATTTGTTATTATTGAGATACTTTCAATTATTTAGTCACACATAATAAATTAAACCATGACATAACATTACTCATAGTCACAATAAATTTTACTTGTAGTCACACATAATATAATTAAATTATCACTATTAAGTGCTTATAATCATTGTTTTTTCTTTTATCAATACTATTATTATTTTTATTCACACGCTTATATTTTAAAATGAAAATATACAATACAATGTAAACAAAAAACAAATTTTTATTAATAATAATTCAAATTTCTTACAACAAAACAAATCCAAAATTAAAACTAAAAAAATATGCACAAATATTAAACCTAAAAATAAAACTTCTATATTGTTTTATTAATAACATTGATCCTTAGTTTGCTTTATCCGATGAATATTTGTTGTCTTCGTCATTTCATTAAAACTCAATCCACAAATGCAAACCTTCTATTGTCAAAGCTCATTCACCCAATATTGGTGTGTCATTTCCTGACATGACCACCATACCAGATTCTATAACTAATTTCAAAAACTTTACACGATTCCTTTCACCAACAATGTCATAACTGCATAGACAAACTTAATATAATATCACTTATTAGACTTTTATCACTATGGAATGAAGATTAACATATAAAATAAAATCATGGGTACTCACTTTTCACAAAAGAGAACCGGAAAGATATATCATAACAATCATGATCATGGCTAAAAGTGGTTTGAAACATTTATTCATGAGAACCGAAACTAATTGAAGTGGTGGACATTAATATTAGGAAAAAATTGGCAACTAAATTCAAGACATAAACCAAAAAAAGGATGGTTTCAAAAAACGGTCAATCAACATCTTCCAATTCAGTAAAATAAATCAATTATAGAGCTTGAAGCTCTAATACAATATCGACACAAAACTATATGTATTCTTATTCTCAAAATATGTCATCAAATTAACATCATATCAATGCTTGATGCTTAATTAGGAAAAAGAAATATCATTTATCTCGTGTGTCAAAAATGCATACTAAGGCTTTTTCAAGAGAAAGCAAAGAATGATCACATGACTAGACACCCATAAAGAGAAATCAAAGATCAAGAAAATGAATGCAATATCCACAACCAATGGGAAGGGGTGACCTGTTTATTCAAAAAATGGAGCTCACAGTATGATGTAAGTTAACAACTAAGTGAACTGCAATTACTCTACACAACATAAGCCGTAATTTCTATTAATTCCGAATGAAGCAATTTAATGTAGTTTGAAAGAGTATGATATCAAGTGGTAAGTTCTTAACCTTTAAATTTCTAACTTGATGGGAAACCAACATGTATAAAGACAACAACTCCAAGCTTTTGAACAAAACTCCATTCTTCAACTCCTAATGGGAACAAAATGTTAGCACAATTAGAACTTTTGTATTAGTAACAGTTGATCACATCTTGCAAATGCTTAAGGAGAATGTTTGGTTAAATTAGATGAATAACCTGGAACAAAAAATTAGAATGGAAAATTTTAAAATGTTATATTTAGGATTGTGATACTATACATATAAGATCTTCTGATAGAAAACTATGTTTTCACATGAAATTAATTAGCAAATTCAACCAACTCCACAACTTTAATAATTTATAACAAGTCAATTGAAATCAGTTGAAGTTAGTGAAAATGAGAGTGATAATATTCTGTCAAATGAATGCATTTAGCAAAAATGGAGAACTTAATGTCGAGAGATAGTTTTCTTCAAAACCTAGCCAATATATTGGACCGCTTCAGAAACTTTGGTAGATCTAAAAAAGTAAAAGGAAAAGAATACTTTCAACAACAATCAACAAAGATAAAGAAACTTTGGTAGATCTAAAAAGGTAAAAGGAAAAGAATACTTTCAACAACAATCAACAAAGATAAAGAAAACCTCATCAACATAAACTTTAATTCAATAACTAAGTTAACAGTGTAAAAATGCTAATATAGAAACCTTTAATAGGTATAAATCCACCTAATTAAGTTGAAATTCGACAAGGAAACATACATCACTAATGCCACTGTTCTCTTGCTTATCAAGTTATCATTAGGATCATCATTGAGATCAATTTCGATATCTGTCACATTAAATCGATGCTTGAAGGTCTGATGACGGTCTAAAGATTATTGTATGTACATAGATAGGGAGTGAATGTGACGGTTCGTGTGTAGGTAGCATTTGGTGGTGAGAAGTGTGTAAGTGGCGTATGGTCGTGGTAACCAGTGTGTGTAGGTGGCAAACAGAATCATGATTTGTTGTGGGTGGTGGTGTCGAGGTCGCCGATGGTGAGTGGCTAGAGGCTCTCGATTGTTTGAGATGGGAGGTCATCATCGTCGTGATTCGCCCGCGATGGGTATGGCCGATGTTTGACTGTAGGTTAGAAAGAAAATAGGGATGAGTGGATTATGTATTTTTGAAAACGTAATTAGGTTTAAAAAGGGGAAATTGAAACTTTGAAAGTGGGAAATTAAAATAAGATTAGGATCGTGAAATTTAGAATTAATTTTGAAAATTTTGTATAAGTATTAAAACTCTAATGTTTACGATTGAAATGTATTATTAAATAATTTTTTAATAGATCAATTATAATAAACAATAAGTTATTTCAAAAAAGTAAATACATAAATCATAAGGAGGGTATTATAATTATTTCATTTAGATAGGCATAAAAATCATAAGGTTCCGATTGTAAAAAACAAAAGAAAAATGAAATGCATAAGTTAAACCAAACCATGTATATTATGTGTGTAACCTATATGGAATAAGCCATAACGCTAACCTTAAACATTAAATTGTAATATTGGCGAATCTAGAACATAAAAATCATGTGGTTCTCAAATTAAATGAAGCCGATAAAAAAATCGACAACACTTGTGGGGGTTGGGTCTTGTCTACCTTAAAAGAAACCGGACAATTTAGCCGGTTAAAACCAATTAGGCACCACCAATTAAAAATTTTAAAAAACCGACTGAATTTTAACTAGAAAAAAAAACCATATGGCTTAATGAAAAATTAGTTGATTATTAGTCCATTAGTAAATCAGCGAACGGAGAGTGCGAGCCTTTAGTTGTGTCAGACGTCAATTCTAAAGTGGCAAACGAATGCGAGAAAGGCACGATTGGGGTTTTTTATTTTTCACTTTTAATTTTTTTATTTATATTTTTGGATTTGTAAAAGTTAAAGAATCAGGAAGAGTTGAGGCATGTGGAATTCTTTTTATTAGGGCAATTTATTTATCTATTGATATTTTGAACGTGTCGGATTTAAGAGTGGTTAACTTTTTGTTATTAATCATATGATTTAAAATAAAAAATTGTCCCTAGTAACTTACTCTTCTCCTTTTAGAATGGTTTTTAAGACACTTAAAAAACAAACAAACAAACTCACGATAGGTCCTCAACTTTTTCTAAGATAGTTCCTAATTTTCTGTTATATATATTCTAAATGAAATTGAAAATTTTGGTAGGTCCTATGACCTACCTTTAGCCTTAGTAGATACGCCCAAGAGCCATAAGCCACATGTGACAAGCTTTGAACCATAAGCCTTTAATCATATGTACTAAGCCAAAAGATATAGGTTATAAGAACTAAGCTCTAAGTTATAAGCCATAAACCATGATCTTTAATGCATATATATGCCCTCAACCATACACCACTAGCCATCAGCTTCGATCCATATGTTATATGACTTAAGAACTAAGCCACAAGTCATATGCCTTAAGAACTATGTCATAAGTCATAATCACTAAGTTATAAGTCATAATCCATAAGCCATAAGCCTTATGCCATAAGCATTTACACCACGAACTTGCTACTAGTACCTAACCTTGAAGGTTTATTGTTTATGGCTTAAGGATTAGGGCTTATGACGTTTGGTTTATGGCGTGATCCTTAAGCAATATGCCTTAAGCCATAAACCATAATCCATGAGACGTAAGCCTTAAACCATGAGCAATAAGGCTTATGGCTTATGGATTATGGCTTATGACTTATTGTTTAGTGATTAATAATTATGACTTTTGGCTTATGGCTTATAGATTATGAAATAAGTCATAATCCCTAAGCCATAAAACCTAATTATTAAGTCATAATCCATCAATATATGTGTCCTAAGATACGTCATATGTCATATGTCTTAATCCCTAAGCCCTAAGTTATATGTCATAATCGATAAGCCTTAAGACCTTAGCCATTAACCATTAGCCTTACGCCTAAGACCAAAGCATAAGCAATATGTCATAAGCCTTAAGCCTTAAACCATAATTAGTTAGCCATAAGTCTCATATTCATACCTACAAACAAACATCTCCGCCCTACCATATCTCAGATCCCTATCTCCACCTAGCCGTACCCAAAATCACCTTTACATACATGTATACTCACACACACATACACCACTACATCATCTTCACAGACCCACCCAAGCACCCCTACTTGCACCTACACCCAACACCTACCCCTAAATGCTAAGTGCCACCATAACCAAACACCCCGACGTACAAACCTACACCAACACCTACCCCACCCTACCCTATCCCAATTCCACATATATATTCATCCACCTCACCCCCTCACACATATAATCATATCCCCACCAACACCCCCTAGATCCACTCCGACCCACCCATACCTATACTTACATCACCATACTCCACCTATACCCCTATACGCATCCACACGCAGACTCACACCTTTCATTAATATTTTTATTTATTAGTTGCAAACTATTAGAAATATAGTTTTAAATTTATAAATTATATTCAGAAAATAGTATAGTTTTTCTTATTTGTTTTATAATAACATATTTATATCACAATAACTTGAGTCTTCCTCTACTATGCTATTTTTGTTTAAAATCACAAAACATCTCCAGCTCACAGGAGTTCTTGCTAATTTGATTTTTTCTTGTTTTCGTTTTCTGGGGGACAAACGTTCTTTTTTCCGCTTCATTTTTTTCACTTACACATACACTTATACATTCATATACAAATATTCATACACACATACACATTTACACACATATACAACATAATAAAAATACAAATAACAATAATAATAATAAATTTTTGATATTTATTTTTTAATTCCGTTGGATATTTCCAACAGACCGTGCTCCCCCAAAACTTTGGCTATGGTTTACATTTCAAAATTCCCCCAAAAATTTGACCAATCTCTCACCACCCGCTAATCGATCTCAGATCCCACTCACACCAAACCTCAATGGATGCTCCAGATCTTCTATGTTGCATTTCTTAGTCATCTGTAGCCTGCTCCGTCGTTCTATGCACCACCACCGGTCTAATGCCCCACCACCGCTCAACCAAAGCTTCGCCTTACTGTAAACCTTCACCAATCCATTGAGCCTCTATTGTCATCGATCGAGGAAGGCATCAACAACACATTCGATCCAAAAAATAAGGAAAAAAATTAGATTTGAATACCTAGATCAAAATCAGTTAGACCCAAATCCATTTTACTCTCATTTTAGTGTTTTTTGTGGTTATAGTTGAAGCTTTATTGGGTTTCTGTTTCCAGATTTGCAAATTGGAATCCGTTGATCCAAACAAATTAATTACATCTGGTGGTCAATTGGTACTCAGGGTAAGAACTTATATTTACCATATAAATGACACTTTTTTGGTGATCAATCCACACTAATGAAAAGCTTCTCGTTAGTTTATTTATCCAAAATTGATGTACACTTTGAATTGTAGTCATAGGTTGGTACAACGGTGTTGTTTCACAAATTAAGAATGGCACAAATTCCCTATTGGGTGCTAATATGTATAAGTCTTTTCGAATGCTCCTATTATTCCTGGTTGCTTATACTAATATTAGATCTAGTGGTTTCTTCAATCTTGACCTACTAGTCTTGCATATGATTCACTTTTAAGAGTATAATTCATATGCATCAACACTCTACACAACTTGTTTTGGTGTTGTTGGATTTGGCTTTTTCATTGTATTCTTAGTATTGGAAATAATCATTACTACTGTTGGTTCAAATATGATTGACTTTTGAGAATTCTTTGAAGTGAACTACTTGGACAAAAAGTATCAAGTTTCAAATTTTCATTGAAGATCTATTGGTGTCGAATTATTTGTTGGTTATCTCTATTCCACTGTAATCCTAATTGTTGGTGTTGTACAAGTGTAATAGCAGTGTACTTTCACTTACATAGCCAAAATTAGTTTCCTTTTCCCTTACTATTCTCTCTCTCTCTCTCTCTCTCTCTCTCTCAAATCTACCTCCACCAAATTAGTTATTGAGTCTTTATCAGTTCCTCCATGATCCTTTGTCCTCTCCATACTGTAAATACCTACTTATCATTTTTAAGGTAGCGTTTGGTATGTATGACAGGACAAAAGAGAACACATAAAATTCTTTTGGAAGCGTTTGGCATGACTAGAACGGGAACAAAGACAGAACTTGACCAAGTCAAATGAAACTATTTTATTAAAATTTTGTCTCATATAGATGGGTGGAACTCCCTGGGACATATTACTTTTGAAAACAATACCCTCTTCCTCTAACCCCACCTGCTTGTTTATCTTTTATGCGACCTCGCCTATTCCTATTCATCATGTCTGAGGACTTCTCCTTTCTCCTCCTTCATCATCACCATTTTATCCATTCTTTTTCACCATCATTAGAGCTTCATGCTAAAAAGGGATATATAATTAGGGCTTTTATTGCATAAATGAATGACAAAAAAGTGATTTCAATCGATTATGAAGGGCTAGAAGAGACAAATTTTGAATTGTAGAAAAAAACTTTTCACAGGTTTGATATTAGATATTAGTTTTCCATTTCTAATTGATCAAGTTTGTGTATTTTTTTCCATTGGTGCTCAACAATAGAGGTATGATAATATTGTGGGATAGAAATGGTGCAACATTTATGGATGGAGTAAACAATGGCGACGGATGATGAGTTACAGGGCACACCTTGAAGACATGAAAGAACTTTTTATTTTTTTAATATATATAAATTATGTGTATGTATCAAATTTTTTATCCATATATGTTCACATGTTTTTTTATTATTATAACTCATTATTCACTCTTAGATACACTATAAAGTAGAACATGATGGTACAATACTTATATGCACAAGTTTTAATTTCTTTTATCATGAAAATTCTTCATTTTTGACATGTATAAGAATTAAACTGTAACCATGAAATAGTAATAGTCATACATTTCTTCTTTTCCACGACGATTGTTTACTTTTAATCGCACATAAAAATTTAAACCATAACCATAAAGCACTCGTAGTTTAAAGTTTTTTTTATTAAACTGTAACCATATATACTTATAGTCATTGTTTTTTTTCTTAAAATGTCGCCATAGAATACTAAAGGTCACATGTATTATTATGATTATTATTATTATTATTATTATTATTATTATTATTATTATTTACTTAATCAGACATATGAAATGAATAAATTTCCAAAAAATAATAACAATCATATCATGTTTCTTTTATCATGACCATTGTTTACTATTAAACACACATCAAAATTAAATCATGACCATTGTTCTTAAAAGTAGCAACAAAATACTCAGAGTTACATGTTTTATATTTAATCATATTTTTTTTACTTTTACACATTTAATAATTTAATCGGTGACCATTAAATTCTTACAATCATATTTTTTTATTATATGATTACTATGTTTTATTTTTAGACATACACCAAATCGTATAAAATAACAACAAATTACTTATAGTCACAAGTATTTTTTTTATGAACATTATTTACCTTTTAGCCACACATAATAAGTTTAATTATGACTATAACATACTTATATTTATCCATTTTCTCTTTTATCAATGACAAATATTAAATTTTAAACACACATAATAAATGAAACATGACCATAAAATAATTATAGTTACTTGTTATGTTGCTGTTAATCAATGTGTAATAAATGTTATCGTATGGACACCCAAAAAAATTAGTGTGGCCATATATTACCCTTTAGCTACATTACATTCAAATGTCAATATCTGCTCCAAGATATACAAACATAAATATTTGCTTCATGTGACTATATATTAATCTATCGTCTTTTATAAAAACCATCACAATTTTTTTTCATATATCTGACAAACCTATGGCAGATGGTGACATTTGACCACATTGTTCGAGTGTGGCTAATAATTGTCACATTTTTTATGTTTAAGTGTGTCTAAAGGTTTCAACTATATTACTAATCGTCACGAAATTCAACTTAAAATGTCGCTAAAACAATGACAGTATTTTAGGAAGAACCTTTAGACACAATTTTATAAAAAAGTGTGGTTGGGTGGTTTTCGCAAAAGTGTGACCATTGGTCATTTTTGTACTAGTGTAATGTATTTCGTGTTTATTATTCCCATGTATAGAAGTAGTAAAAACAAGACGCGTCTACACTGAAGAATCGCTCCAGTCAAAGCTAAAAACTCGGAGTCACCAAGTCAAGGCAACGTGTAAGGGCTTGTTCAACAGAATCCCGCGAATATCAAACATCTAGTTAGTTAACCAAGGCTATAAATACACATGTATAAATCACACAACAGACACCGAAAGCAACTAAATCACTTGTACTCGTATTCTCAAACACATTTCTGTAATTTACATTTCGATTAATAAGATTAAACAAGGCAGGTGATCATTATCACCTCCCAAGGTTTTATGTCGGAGATCCTAGCAAGGATCAAAAGCTTTCCTTGTAAATCACTTGTGTAACTTTCATTTCATTTTCACATTCCCATTGATTGCAATACTACAATCTCTCATATAATATGGTTGATATTTCTTAAATCATTCTTTGACCAAAACAATTTGTCACCCACCGTGGGGCCATGGTGTTCATAATTCTCAAAAAATCATGTCTATGTAACCAGTTGTATCTTCTTCCTCTATTCCTCCCACTTCATCTAAAAGTCTCCCAGCACCTCTAAGAGGACCTCCTAGTCAGAATAAAACTTTTGATATGTCTAAGAAGAGCACCTCTCCGAGCACTAGCCATGGAAGTCTAGTATTTGGAGGATTCCAGGATCCTCTTATTTTGATGTCTAACAACGAAATCTTCTCCATGATGAAGATATTGAAGCAACAAGTGAGTCAACAACCGGAGGACAATAGGAAATTGCTCAAGGAGATGGACAAAATAAGAGCAGAGATTTGTAAACCTCATGAAGCAGCACCCTCGATCTTGCAACCCATGATCCTAAATTTTGATAACGTAGGATCCTCATGGAATCGTCGGGAGATTGTAGCTCCAATATATGTCGTTGTTTTAACTTTGGGTGTAATTCCTAACAATCAAACTCCTGTGATCCAAGATCTTAATGAAAATTTCATTACTCCTAACAACAAAGATGCTGGTATCTTCTTGGAAAATAATAACTTTAATACTAATTCTATGGATCTTGATGTAGGGAAAAGTCTAGTCATGGCCAGGGAACTTCAACGACTAAGGTAGATGATCTTGAGTGTACCGGGAGTAGTTCAACCTATACCTGAAGTATCCCACACTTGCCATAGAATCTCAAGATTTGATCCATCGATAGCATACACTAAAGTTCCAAAACGCTTTTAAGCTCCCAACATGAAACACTATGATGGAACTATAGAGCTTGTAGAGAACATAACACAATACATAGAAAGGATGGAAATCATTCCTATTCCATCGCACCTAAAAGAGGCTTGTTTATGCAAGGGTTTTGGTTCAGCCCTTACAAGATCAGCCTTGAAATGGCTTCTCAATGTTTCTCCTTGTTCCATTAGTTATTTTGATCACTTAGTTAACCTTTTTAATTATTCAGTTCTCTTGTATCAGGGCATTCAAAAGAATCACTAGTGATCTTTATCGAGTAGTCAAGGATCCTAAGGAATCCCTTAGAGATTTTGTAAGCAGGTTTGACATGAAAGCATTGAACACTCCAAATAATGACATGACCACTGCCGTAAAAGCTTTCAAAATGGGCTTAAAGAAAGATTCTTGATGTGTGTAAAACCCACTAGTTTTAAACCTACTTTTAATTATCAAATAACACACAAAAGGCAGTGAACCTATCAATTGTGGTATAGCTAAATAAGCAGGGTATCGAACACAGGGAACGGCAAATTAAACTAAAAACTAATTTAATCTAAGTTAATTAAAAAGTAGGGGTTGTTCTCTAGTTTTACAAGACTAGAAACTTACTAATTATTACTAATTTAACGCTAGAAAATAACGATTTAACTAGATTCAATAATTGGAAAGGAACTTCTGTTTAGTTCAACTTGGTTAACTCTATGGTTGATTTTCAAGGTGATAGTGCAATGGATTAATTCTTTCGTTGGTTACCGATTCAAGTGATTAGATTGTGTTCACTACCCTAATCCTTAGCAAATAAACTAACTCAAACAGTGGCCAATTGCTTAATTTAATTATATTTACTAGATTAATTATTCGGGTTAAGTTAGACTTGCAATAGTTAACTAATTTAGTCTTTTTAATTAACCTCTTGTTTGATGGTCATCTTACAAGCTTGCACATGAATTTACTCATTTTTCTTATTAATTCTAGTTTCATATTCATTAATCCTAGACATATAACTATGTGGTCACAATATATCATATGAGGGCAATAATCAATAGATGTTCATGCTAATCAATTATCTTCCTATTAACAGAAAATTAATTATTATTCACACACAAGGTTCTTTAGCAAGCTAAAATAACAAAAATTCACCAACTTGAAATTAATCCTACCAATCAATCAAACCATATTGTCAACTTTGTATCCCCAAACAGAAGTCTAAAGGTTTTAGCTCATAATTAAAGTAAATAACAGCAAACAATCAAAGTCAAATTGCTTAGTCATGATGAATAAACAAAAGAATAAATGGAATGATGAAATTTTGCCTTAATTACTCTCCGGAATTGAATTCTAGCTTCCTTTGTCGTCTTCTAGGGTTTTTCAGGCTTCTCAATCGTAGCAAGATACTTCTGAATCGTCCCAGAACTCCCTTCTCTCGATCTGTGGAGTTATCTATAAATATATGAATCGACTCGTCGAGTCAAGTGGTGACTCGTCGAGTCCCTTTCACATTCCCCGTATTGCGATAACTATCTGGGATCCCGAGTCATTATCCTTCTGATTCCTCGACCGAACTCGTCGAGTATCTATCTGACTCGACGAGTAGAAGCTTTTTTTAGTGTTTTTCCTTCTTCATTCCACTCTCGAGCTCCTAACCGCTTCTCTTGCTTCCTTTTGCTTCTGAGCTTCATATTTGGACTGAAAAACATAATTTAACACTTTTAAGTACCTTTTGTCCATAATATGCGATAATTTAGCTAATATATGAATAAAAAACTATACTAAATACACACTAAATATGCACATATCAATTCTCCTTTCTATGAAGATCTTGTGATGACCTCATGCAAGAGAATGGATGAAGTAGAAGTAGAGTACTGAGATTCATCAAATTATAAGAAGACAAGGAAATTCATAAGAGGACCAACACTTCAAACTCACAGGACAATCCTAATAGGAAGGTCGACTCCTCGGCCCAAAGACCTTATAAACCGAAACCGTACTCCAAACCTAATTTCCATAGGGTTAATGCCCTTGATAATGGAGGAGAGGAAAATGAATTCCCCAGGATCACTGACTATTGTTTTTATGTGGATGTTTCAGGTCTAATCTTTGTTATGCATGATCATAGTGAGAATTTAAGGTGGCCAAGGAAAGGAGAAAGATCAAGTGGTTGGAAAGACAAATCTAAGTGGTGCACATATCACGGAGATTTTATCCACATCACTGAGGAGTATATAACCCTTAGGAAAGAAATTAACTATCTCCTAAGAAAAGTATATCTTAAAGAGATCTTACGAAGAAGGAAAGAAATACCCAAAGAAAAGGAGCAAGACCCTATGAAGATCCTAGAAAAACCAGGATCCCCTCTTTCAAAAGCTAAAGTAGTTAACGTTATTTCTGGGGGCTCTGATATTTGTCGAACTTCTTACTCTGCAGCAAAAAGAGACACTAAGGTATCCAAGGCTGAGAAAGATGAAAGACCCCGAAAGAACACACCAATAACAAGCAAGAAAGAAATCACCTGTGATGAACAAGATAGATAGAATATCTAAGATCCTCACCATGACGGATTGGTGACAACTCTCGACATCGCCAATCACTTTGTTAGGAGGATCCTGGTAGATGGAGGATCCTCAGTAAACATCATACTCTTAGACACCTTGACCTGGATAAATATCCCAGAATCAGAGATAATAAAAAAAAACCTTAGTATTGATAGGATCCAACAGTGAAATGAAGAATATAGTTGGAGATATCAAACTACTTATCTACATCAAATGGGTAAACTATATGCAACCCTTTTATGTTATTGATTTGTTCTCTTCCTACAATGTTATATTAGGTAGGTCGTGTATCCATGACATGAAAGTTGTACCATTGACATACCCCCAATGCGTCAAAATGCCTACCCCTTAGGGGATAGTGAAGATTATCGGTGATAAACAAAAGTCCAAAGAATGATATAAAACCTCAATGAAGCCCTACACAGTACCGAGAAAATCATATCAATTAAAGCAAATGGCATGAGATGTATAAGAAGCAAAAGACCAAGATATAAAATAAGTTCCCTTAAATCTTGAGGATCCCGATGCCAAAGTACTTCTAGGATCCTCAATACCTTAGGAAATTGACCAAGACATATTGAAGTTCCTAAAGGACAGAAAAAAGACCTTCACATGGAAACACGAATATATGACAGCTATAAGCAAAGAAATTATAACTCACAATATCAATATAGATCCTTTTTTCTGACCTATATTTCAAAAGGATAGGAAGTTCACACTCGAAAGGAGCCAAATCATCTAAAAGGAAGTTGAAAAACTTCTTAAGACAAGAATGATTAAAGAATTCAAATTCGCAAGGTGGTTGGCCAACATGGTGGTAGTACAAAAGAAAAACATAAAATGGTAGGTATGTGTGGACTAAACGCATCTTAATAAGGTTTGATCTAAGGATCCTTTCCTTTTGCCACACATCGACTCTATAATAGATGCCACAGCAGGCCATGAATTAATAATATTCATGGATGCCTCATCTGGGTTCCAACAAATATAAATGGAACCATCTAATCAAGAATATACTGCCTTTATAACCCCCACATGTATATATTACTGTATTGCTATGCCTTTAGTTTTAAAAAATACAGGTGAAACATATCAAAGATTAGTACATTGTATGTTAAAATACAAACTGGTGGGCACCATGGAAGTATACATTGATGATATGGTGGTCAAATCCAAAAAAGCTAAAGATTAACTCAGGTATATTGAAAAGGCTTTCAACATACTAGATGAATACAACATGAAGCTAAACCCATCTAACCGCCACTTTAGAATGAAGGAAAGCAAGTTCCTTTGTTACATGGTCACTAAGAGGGGAATAGGAGCAAGTTCGGAGCAGATCAAATCAATAGTCAATTTGAAATCCCCAACTTCAACCAAGGATATTCAAAGATTGACATGAAGAGTGACAGCTTTGAATAGATTCATATAAGATCCTCAGGAGAGGTACAAAACTTCCATTGATATCTTGAAGATAAACAAGAAGTTCGAATGGAACAAAGAACATGAAGATGCCTTCCAAGAACTTAAAAAATATTGAAGTTCAACATTGTTGTTGGTGAAAGCGATAGATGGGGAACCACTCCTCTTTTATCTTTCAGTTTCATCCAATGTTGTGAGTGCAATCCTGGCCAAGGATCTTGATGGAGATCAACATCATATTTATGTTGACTTAGTTTCTAAGTCCATAACTATATTTGGTACGTACTTGACCCGGTTGAGCATGGTCTTTTTGGGTTGCCTTCACCAAAGCAACTGGACAGGATGATTTATAAAGAAAGAGGATATTGTGGTTTATTAATATATATTAAGAATAATATATTAAAAGAGAAACCATATTTGTTTAATTAATATTAGTTAAATAATTAATTAAGAATTAATTATTGTGACTAAAAGATATTAATTAAATAAAGGGGACTGGAACTGCAATTATAAGATAATTGATTTTTGGGCTAAGAATCCTTATGGATTAGGGCATGGACGAAATTGAGGTGGAGTCCATCTTGAATTTGTCCAATGGGGCCTTATTCTGGAAGGTTCTGTGGAGTGCTTAAGGCCTAAGCTATCCAATTAGGGTTTTAACTAAAACCCTAGCAGCTCAAGTATAAAAGGATCCCTAAGGCATCAGAATTCGGCCACTTGATCCCTTAGAAGCTTAGAGCTGAATCCTCATAAACATTCTCCCACTCACCCCGAACTATGCTCATTTTATGCAACCCTCCGAATCCATCCTCAGAAAACCTCTTTACCCTCAAGGTATTTTTAATTGAGCAACCCAAGCATACATATTCTAGAAAATTACAATTTTTCGATACCACTATGAAATTCTTTGAATTCTTCACTTTCTTGATAATTTGATCTTTGATATCTTTGAATTCACCAACTTGTATTGACTTTTGGCATCTTCAACTTTTTTTTTTTTTTTTTTTTGGATTTCTTGGAATTTTGATCTTTAGATCTTCACTTTAATTTGCTCCAAAATTCTTACAACTTTTCTTGTAATTCTCTCTCTTTTTTTTACATGTACCTCTCTTTTTTCACTCAATAAACCTACATGCTTAAGCAGGGGCGCTCAACCTCAACCTTTATTGGCTAATGATAAAAATTTTCCTGGATACATTTCAGGTTTAGGCTGCTAAACATATTGCATCCCTCGGGCTGAGCAAGATCGTGTTTTTGTCTCATGATTTCACTAGAATAAGGAAGCCACAAATGCACTAGAACGTATATAGGCTAAACTAAACATTTGGGTTTTCATGCAATTATTAACACAATCCTAACATGGAATCCTAATTTTTTTACCAAAGTTTTCTAATTAAGTCAAATTTTTTTTAAAATTGACTATTATGTAACCAATTGACTATTATGTAACCAACCCCCTACCCCACACTTATGTGATGCAATGCCTTCATTGCATATGATGCATAAAAACATAAAAAGAAACTAAAGAGGGAATTGGAACAAACTCCCCTGGGATAGCAGTGGATAGGCTGATCACTCTCATTTAAGCTCCAACTTCAATCAACTTTAGACATGGTAACATCTCATCCATGCCTTGGGTGTCTCGTCTCGTGTGGGTCGCTCCAAATACGCGGAAATCAGTGTAAGATCTTCAAGAATAGATATGGAAGAATAAATGAGCAAGTGGGACAAGTAGCAGCATCAAATCAGCAGTCCGTCGGTATAAAAATTGAACGACTCGTCGAGTCTTATGGTGGACTCGTCGAGTACCAGCGCCCCTTCTCAGAATATGTAGAAATACAAGGCGACTCGTCGAGTCAGATTAGTGCACTCGTCGAGTAGGCCACTGAACGAAAAAACTTGGTATTTTGCAACTGTTTTAGCCTCTAAAAACGTCTCTAACTCTTCCCCATGTTTAGACTCAATTGCTCATACCCCTAAGGACCGGACTCGACACTTTGACGTTAAAGTTCCGCTTCCTTGACTCGCTTTCACTCGTGATAACATCCATGCTATAACTCTAAACCATCCTAAGCAAGCAATCCTAATCCAATCCTGAAAATAACTAAAGCATACAATCATTAAACACAATAAAATCTCAAACAAGTCATACACACCAAATAAGAATAAAAACAAAACAAAAATAAAAATTGTTTAATTAAAACACAAAAATCAATCTTCGTCCTCCTCATCATCATTGGCGGCTCCACTTCCTCCGGCTCCACTTCGTCTCGCAGCAATCACCTCATCCCAAGATGGAATAAAGGGGTAATTTCCACCATCAATATGTGGGATATTGAAGTGGTCAAAAAGTCGTATATGGGATTGGTTGCAAAAGTTCAGCCCCCTCGCCATTTGATCCTGCATCCGCCTCATCTCCACATTGTACCAATCCATTGGTACGTCTTCATTCTCGACCGGAATCACTGGCGGTTCGTCCTCCACATCCCGCTCTCTTCTTGATCTCACCTCCTTCCCGGTGCTTCAGGACCAACAACGGGGTCATCATTTGGGATGGCATAATGGCCACCACCATAGTCTTCAATAATCCGTGCTCTTCGGAAAAGAATGGGATTGAATGGAGGTGTCGGGATCAATGTCATGAAGTTCCATGCACCGCGGTTCATCAACCCGAATGAGTTAGCCAATCGGGTTACAAACATCCCACCATTAATATGGGAGGTTTTGCGATCCTTGACCGCACCTTCCGAAAGGTATGAAGCTATACACCAAGGGATGTTGCAAAAGACGTCGGGTGTAATTATACTCCATAAATAGAAGACGTCAAGATTGGAAACCTTGTCATCATCTTTTCTTTGATTGATGGTGGAGGAAATAAGGCGGTGAATGAGGCGGTGAGTTGGGGATCGGATGCTCCCCTCCTGTGCAGACTTTGGAATGTAAACTTTATTTCCAATGGTATTCCACCAGCCCGTGCTTGTAACTCCATCGGGAAATGCCATATGTGCTTGTGCTAAAAAGGCCCGAAAGATGTTTGTTGAAACCAAGGGCTGATCGTAGATCCCTAGTCGGCAGGCAAGATCCACCACCGAGCATTGACGAAATTCTCCCCCGAGGCAAAAACTGAAGCTTGTTGGGTGAAAGACATCCACTCCCCCGGTGAAAGACACCGTGGAGAAAAACTCCAAACAAAGCTCTAAATAGACCGGCTCTTGTATACGGAAGACCCGGCTCCACCCGTCGCAGATCATTGTTTCACCTTCACGTTGGAACTCCTTTAAAAGGTAAGGAGCTAATTCCTCCTCATATCGAACACTTTGCAGCCACTCCCAATCAATCCTGTTTGGCACATAAACCTCCTTCTTCTTAATATCAAATAGCTTCTTCTTCCATTTCCTCATTGTTGAGGCGGACTCAATTTGCGGGAAGTTTAGCCATGGAAACTCCCCTTCGTTGCCACTTGAAGTTTGTCCCCTTCTGAACATTATTTCTGCAAAATAAATACACAAAACCAAGAAAACACAGAATATAATTAAAAAAATGTCTGTTGTCTGTTACTCGACTGGACTCGTCGAGTCTAGGCCCGACTCGGCGAGTCGCGCAACCTGCACGAGTCGTTCGACGGGTCACTACAAATTGGACCATAAAACCTGTAAATTTTTTCAAGGGTTTTGTCTCAACACTTAGTATTGATGTATTAAGGCCAAAATAGACATTCAAAACAACTTAATTCATGAAAAATCAAAACCCTAGAAATTTAATACTTCTCAAAAAACAGGTTTTTCATGCAATTACTACCATTGATGGCCTTATAATCATGCTCTTAACAGAAAATAGGAAGAAATTTGTTACCTTTTTGGATTGGGCTTGAGAAATTTGAAAGAACTTGAAAAAGAATGATGAATGCTTGAGAGAGAATGAAAATAGCGGCACCCGACGAGTGTGGTTTGTGAAAACTGATTCTTAGGGTTAAAACCCTACTTATCCAATGTTAAAGTAATTTCGAATTTTTTTTTCTGTAAATAATACCGACTCGTCGAGTCGTGGTCAGACTCGGCGAGTCTGGTCGCGAAGTCAATTCTTTTCTGAAATCCATGTGGACTCGTCGAGTCGTGGTCAGACTCGGCGAGTCGATTAAAAAAAATGCATAATTTTCAAAATTTTGTTATGTATTGTAAATCATTTCACCCCACACTTAGCTTATGCACACTCTCAAGCAGACATGCCCGATGATTTGGAAGATTAAGAATTTAAAAAAAACGAAGGGAAAATAATTAAATAAAAAGAAAACTAAAACGTAAAAGAAAGCAAACTCTCTATATAACGGGTTGCCTCCCGCCAAGCGGTTCTTTTTGAGGAGTCATTAGCTAGACTCCTTCCCATCTACGTTTTGTCATCTTCGAGCATCGGGAACGCACGCCTAACTTTTTGTGATTTGTACTTGGTCTTGTAAGCATGGATCTTTTTCTTGTAAGCCCTTTTTAATGCATCCCTTTTTCTTTTCATTGCCTCATCTTCAGCTGCTTGGGCTTCCCTTTTTCTCTTTTTCTTCTTTACCCCCTTCTTTTTCACCAACTCTTGAACCTCCTTCTCTTTAAATTTAATAACTTCATATTTCATAATGGTCCGTGCTCTAGGTTTAGTGGTGAATAGGTGATCAGCTTCCTCCCTCCTTTCCTTTATCTCTTCGTTCGTTCCAGTGCTTAACCCATCTTCAAGATGAACCGTATGAAGACATGCTACATCGGCGTATTGGACTCTCCTTTCCTTTCCTCTTTCTGCTGTTTGTTCTTCTAAAGAATCCTGTATATTATTGAAATCCAAGGTATGTTAAGGACTAGTAACAAGCAGATCTAAGTCGGCCAAGTGTTTGCCCAAATCGACTGGACTCGTCGAGTCCATTAAAGTGACTCGGCGAGTCGGTACGAATTCCATAAAATCTTGGGTTTTTTCTGAGTGGGCTCCTTCCAGTAGCTTTTCTAATTCATCCAAGTCCTTGTTAACATCTCCTTCTTCTTCAGAGTGTATCACAAACTTGCTTGGGTCTTCTTTCATCAAACGTGCAAGCTCTTGTTCTAATATCTCATCATCCAATTAGATCATTGAGACTTCATCAATCTTTTCCTCTTCTTGCTTGATTTTTGGAATAGCTTTAAATGTCACAGCCTCATCACCCACTCGCAATGTCAATGTAGACTCACTTATATCAATTAAAGCACGCGCGGTGTTCAAGAAAGATCTCCCCAAAATAATTGGAATTTCGGGGTCTGCTTCCATATCAACAACCACGAAGTCTACTGGGAAAATAAACTTGTCAACTTTTATAAGGAGATCTTCACAAACGCCTTTTGGATGGATTGTTGTCTTGTCCGCCAAATGGATCTTCATATTCACCGGTTTTGGTTCTGGTAGATTCAACTTCTTATAGAATGACAAAGGCATTATATTGATGCTTGCCCCTGAGTCAGCTAATGCTCGTGTGAAGACTTTATTACCAAATTGGCACGGAAGCACAATATTTCTTGGATCACCCTTTTTTTTAGGCAGTTCACTCATCAAGACTTCTGCAACTTCAGCCAAATCCTTCCTAGCAGCAAAAAGGCCCTTAAGCAAGTTGAAGTATTTAGGCGTTTGAAGTATTGTTTCCACAAATGGCACATTAACTTGTAAAGTGTTAACATGATTCATGAAGGTTCTGTATGCTTCAACTTTTTCTGCAGGCATGGCTTTGGTTGGGTATGGCAGTGGAGGCTTATAAGGTTTCGAAGAACTGATAGGTTTCTCAATTTCGCATGGACTCGTCGAGACCATAGGAGTGACTCGGCGAGTCGGGTCGGGTTTGGCTGGCTCCGATTCTTCTACCTTTTCTTCCTTCTTCTTGGAGATCCTTAGTGCTTCTGTAAGTTTTTCTTCACTGCTGGAGGTTATTACGCTCACGTTCTCCATTCTTGGATTGGGCTCGGTGTTGCTCGGAAGTTGACCCGGTCTTCTTTCATTCACTTGATGTGCAAGTTGTCCCACCTGTTTCTCAATGTTGAGAATGGAAGCTTGCTGATTCCTCAACATGTTTCTGGTTTCTTGCATTGCTACATCGTGATCATTATGTCTTTTCTCGGACGCGGTTATGAACCTTGTGAGTATATCTTCTAAATTTGCCTTCTTTTCCGTCACCGGCTCTTCCTTTTGATAGAATCCCCTCTCCCTCTGTTTGTATTTCTCCTCCTTAGCCTTTTTATATTCTTCGTATGGGAGCCATTCCTTCTTTGGTTTCCTCCAGTCTTCATCGTATCTATCGCCACTGGAATAGAATACTTGAGCCTTTTTATTTCCATTCTCGTCTCGATCACAATCCTTGGTAAGATGGGGGCCGCCACAATTTTCGCATCCTACCCTAATAGCTTGGATCGTTTGATCCATTTTCGTCATTCTTCGGTCTAGGCTATCGAGTTTAGCTATTACCACCGCCATGCCATCGTTCACCGAGTTTACTGCTCCACGACTCACTTCATTCCTCGGATTATGGTATTCTCTAGAATGCTTAGAGAATTCTTCAATTAATTCCTTTATTTCCGGAGGTGGCTTTCGGGTGAGCGGGCCTTGTGAATCGAGTAGTTGCCTTGTGGTGACATTAACTCCATCATAAAAGATGGAGACCTCTTGTTGGCTATTAAGATCATGGTGTGGGCAATTTCTAAGTAGGCTCTTGTACCTTTCCCAAGCTTCATAAAGAGATTCACCGGGTTGTTGCTCGAAGTTGGCAATGGCTTTCTTTAGCTTGGTTATCTTGGAAGGTGGGCAGAAATGGTCAATGAACTCTTCTTTCATCTTGGCCCATGTGGTGACCGATCCGGGAGGGAGTGACTTCAACCAATCTTTTGCAGCTCCCTTAAATGTGACAGGAAGCATGCGAAGAAGCTGGATCTCGCGAGGCACATTGGGTACATTGAAGTAATCTGCTACATCATTTACTTCATCCAAGTGATTATAGGCGTCTTCATGATCTCTCCCGTAAAAAGGGATCTCCTTGAGTTGAGCGAGAATATGGCCCTTTAGCTCAAACGTAGCGGTTGCGGGAATTGCGGGTTGCACAAGTCCCGGCCCGGTGTCATCACGCATCCTTTTCTTCCACTCCCCCATGGGGACTTCATCGATGTTAGCCAGTGATAGCTAACTCTTCTTCGGAATCGGTTTCGTGCTCGGAAATATGCTCTTCTTCTTCCTCGGTCACGTACTCGATATCTTCGTGAATTGGTTCTTCAATTGTTAACGAGGCACTGGATGCTCCTGATTTGCTGCCTTTCTTCTTGCTGAAAACGGATTTCAAGTTCTTGAGTGGTGAGTTCTTTGAAGTTGCGGTTTCTCCTACAGCTTTTCCCTTGCTTCTCTTTAGTGCGGATTCCGGGTCTTCCAAAGGTGGTACTAGAGGTGTGTCCGATCCTCGGGTCATGAAACAGCTGAAAAAAAAAACGAAACAAAAGAAACGAAACGCGTAAAAGGAACAAAAACGGAATAAAAAAAATAAAGACCAACACAGCGATGGACTCGCCGAGTCGACACGAGTGCAAGGCAAAAACAGAAAAGAAAAATTTCTAGTAAAAAAAAACTGAATTGTAATAAAACTAAGTCTACTTACTGGATTTGCTTTGTAAATAACTTTGTGTAAGATAAATCTCACACAAAGGATCGATTAAACTAGACTTTATTATTAATTTTAGAACCGTTCCCCGGCAACGGCGCCAAAAACTTGATGTGTGTAAAACCCACTAGTTTTAAACCTACTTTTAATTATCAAATAACACACAAAAGGCAGTGAACCTATCAATTGTGGTATAGCTAAATAAGCAGGGTATCGAACACAGGGAACGACAAATTAAACTAAAAACTAATTTAATCTAAGTTAATTAAAAAGTAGGGGTTGTTCTCTAGTTTTACAAGACTAGAAACTTACTAATTATTACTAATTTAAAGCTAGAAAATAACGATTTAACTAGATTCAATAATTGGAAAGGAACTTCTGTTTAGTTCAACTTGGTTAACTCTATGGTTGATTTTCAAGGTGATAGTGCAATGGATTAATTCTTTCGTTGGTTACCGATTCAAGTGATTAGATTGTGTTCACTACCCTAATCCTTAACAAATAAACTAACTCAAACAGTGGCCAATTGCTTAATTTAATTATATTTACTAGATTAATTATTCGGGTTAAGTTAGACTTGCAATAGTTAACTAATTTAGTCTTTTTAATTAACCTCTTGTTTGATGGTCATCTTACAAGCTTGCACATGAATTTACTCAATTTTCTTATTAATTCTAGTTTCATATTCATTAATCCTAGACATATAACTATGTGGTCACAATATATCATATGAGGGCAATAATCAATAGATGTTCATGCTAATCAATTATCTTCCTATTAACAGAAAATTAATTATTATTCACACACAAGGTTCTTTAGCAAGCTAAAATAACAAAAATTCACCAACTTGGAATTAATCCTACCAATCAATCAAACCATATTGTCAACTTTGTATCCCCAAACAGAAGTCTAAAGGTTTTAGCTCATAATTAAAGTAAATAACAGCAAACAATCAAAGTCAAATTGCTTAGTCATGATGAATAAACAAAAGAATAAATGGAATGATGAAATTTTGCCTTAATTACTCTCCGGAATTGAATTCTAGCTTCCTTTGTCGTCTTCTAGGGTTTTTCAGGCTTCTCAATCGTAGCAAGATACTTCTGAATCGTCCCAGAACTCCCTTCTCTCGATCTGTGGAGTTATCTATAAATATATGAATCGACTCGTCGAGTCAAGTGGTGACTCGTCGAGTCCCTTTCACATTCCCCGTATTGCGATAACTATCTGGGATCCCGAGTCATTATCCTTCTGATTCCTCGACCGGACTCGTCGAGTATCTATCTGACTCGACGAGTAGAAGCTTTTTTTAGTGTTTTTCCTTCTTCATTCCACTCTCGAGCTCCTAACCGCTTCTCTTGCTTCCTTTTGCTTCTGAGCTTCATATTTGGACTGAAAAACATAATTTAACACTTTTAAGTACCTTTTGTCCATAATATGCGATAATTTAGCTAATATATGAATAAAAAACTATACTAAATACACACTAAATATGCACATATCAATTCTCCTTTCTATGAAGATCTTGTGATGACCTCATGCAAGAGAATGGATGAAGTAGAAGTAGAGTACTGAGATTCATCAAATTATAAGAAGACAAGGAAATTCATAAGAGGACCAACACTTCAAACTCACAGGACAATCCTAATAGGAAGGTCGACTCCTCGGCCCAAAGACCTTATAAACCGAAACCGTACTCCAAACCTAATTTCCATAGGGTTAATGCCCTTGATAATGGAGGAGAGGAAAATGAATTCCCCAGGATCACTGACTATTGTTTTTATGTGGATGTTTCAGGTCTAATCTTTGTTATGCATGATCATAGTGAGAATTTAAGGTGGCCAAGGAAAGGAGAAAGATCAAGTGGTTGGAAAGACAAATCTAAGTGGTGCACATATCACGGAGATTTTATCCACATCACTGAGGAGTATATAACCCTTAGGAAAGAAATTAACTATCTCCTAAGAAAAGTATATCTTAAAGAGATCTTACGAAGAAGGAAAGAAATACCCAAAGAAAAGGAGCAAGACCCTATGAAGATCCTAGAAAAACCAGGATCCCCTCTTTCAAAAGCTAAAGTAGTTAACGTTATTTCTGGGGGCTCTGATATTTGTCGAACTTCTTACTCTGCAGCAAAAAGAGACACTAAGGTATCCAAGGCTGAGAAAGATGAAAGACCCCGAAAGAACACACCAATAACAAGCAAGAAAGAAATCACCTGTGATGAACAAGATAGATAGAATATCTAAGATCCTCACCATGACGGATTGGTGACAACTCTCGACATCGCCAATCACTTTGTTAGGAGGATCCTGGTAGATGGAGGATCCTCAGTAAACATCATACTCTTAGACACCTTGACCTGGATAAATATCCCAGAATCAGAGATAATAAAAAAAAACCTTAGTATTGATAGGATCCAACAGTGAAATGAAGAATATAGTTGGAGATATCAAACTACTTATCTACATCAAATGGGTAAACTATATGCAACCCTTTTATGTTATTGATTTGTTCTCTTCCTACAATGTTATATTAGGTAGGTCGTGTATCCATGACATGAAAGTTGTACCATTGACATACCCCCAATGCGTCAAAATGCCTACCCCTTAGGGGATAGTGAAGATTATCGGTGATAAACAAAAGTCCAAAGAATGATATAAAACCTCAATGAAGCCCTACACAGTACCGAGAAAATCATATCAATTAAAGCAAATGGCATGAGATGTATAAGAAGCAAAAGACCAAGATATAAAATAAGTTCCCTTAAATCTTGAGGATCCCGATGCCAAAGTACTTCTAGGATCCTCAATACCTTAGGAAATTGACCAAGACATATTGAAGTTCCTAAAGGACAGAAAAAAGACCTTCACATGGAAACACGAATATATGACAGCTATAAGCAAAGAAATTATAACTCACAATATCAATATAGATCCTTTTTTCTGACCTATATTTCAAAAGGATAGGAAGTTCACACTCGAAAGGAGCCAAATCATCTAAAAGGAAGTTGAAAAACTTCTTAAGACAAGAATGATTAAAGAATTCAAATTCGCAAGGTGGTTGGCCAACATGGTGGTAGTACAAAAGAAAAACATAAAATGGTAGGTATGTGTGGACTAAACGCATCTTAATAAGGTTTGATCTAAGGATCCTTTCCTTTTGCCACACATCGACTCTATAATAGATGCCACAGCAGGCCATGAATTAATAATATTCATGGATGCCTCATCTGGGTTCCAACAAATATAAATGGAACCATCTAATCAAGAATATACTGCCTTTATAACCCCCACATGTATATATTACTGTATTGCTATGCCTTTAGTTTTAAAAAATACAGGTGAAACATATCAAAGATTAGTACATTGTATGTTAAAATACAAACTGGTGGGCACCATGGAAGTATACATTGATGATATGGTGGTCAAATCCAAAAAAGCTAAAGATTAACTCAGGTATATTGAAAAGGCTTTCAACATACTAGATGAATACAACATGAAGCTAAACCCATCTAACCGCCACTTTAGAATGAAGGAAAGCAAGTTCCTTTGTTACATGGTCACTAAGAGGGGAATAGGAGCAAGTTCGGAGCAGATCAAATCAATAGTCAATTTGAAATCCCCAACTTCAACCAAGGATATTCAAAGATTGACATGAAGAGTGACAGCTTTGAATAGATTCATATAAGATCCTCAGGAGAGGTACAAAACTTCCATTGATATCTTGAAGATAAACAAGAAGTTCGAATGGAACAAAGAACATGAAGATGCCTTCCAAGAACTTAAAAAATATTGAAGTTCAACATTGTTGTTGGTGAAAGCGATAGATGGGGAACCACTCCTCTTTTATCTTTCAGTTTCATCCAATGTTGTGAGTGCAATCCTGGCCAAGGATCTTGATGGAGATCAACATCATATTTATGTTGACTTAGTTTCTAAGTCCATAACTATATTTGGTACGTACTTGACCCGGTTGAGCATGGTCTTTTTGGGTTGCCTTCACCAAAGCAACTGGACAGGATGATTTATAAAGAAAGAGGATATTGTGGTTTATTAATATATATTAAGAATAATATATTAAAAGAGAAACCATATTTGTTTAATTAATATTAGTTAAATAATTAATTAAGAATTAATTATTGTGACTAAAAGATATTAATTAAATAAAGGGGACTGGAACTGCAATTATAAGATAATTGATTTTTGGGCTAAGAATCCTTATGGATTAGGGCATGGACGAAATTGAGGTGGAGTCCATCTTGAATTTGTCCAATGGGGCCTTATTCTGGAAGGTTCTGTGGAGTGCTTAAGGCCTAAGCTATCCAATTAGGGTTTTAACTAAAACCCTAGCAGCTCAAGTATAAAAGGATCCCTAAGGCATCAGAATTCGGCCACTTGATCCCTTAGAAGCTTAGAGCTGAATTCTAGCCTCTCATCCTCTCTCCTAAACATCATCCTCTTTCCTTGATGTTTGTAAGCCATTAGAGGCATCACATTTGAGGTGCTTGGTTCTCGTAAGCTTTGAAAATTCAAGTTTCTTACTACAATCAAGATGTAATATCCTTACTTGGTTATTTATATAGATCTCAAGTTTTGTAGTATGCTAGATTAGAGTATTCAAGTCTTGGATGAATTGCATGTACAATAGAGAAACCTAGATCCAAGCTTTAGGGGTTTGCATGAGCACATATGACTGTTCTTTTGTATAAAACCCACTAGTAGTATCAGAGACTTGATTGGTTTATGTTGTATTTGATGTTTGTATGTCATTCATGCTTGAAAATCGATTTTTTGGTCTTCTACCTGACAGAGTCGTCGAGTCCCAAAGTGAACTCGCCGAGTCAGATGAACTCGACGTGTCCAAAAGGGGACTTGGCGAGTAGGGCTATTAGACAGAGGGAACTTCGAGATATTATGCCTATTTTGTTGTGGGATAATTACCAAAACATTTTTAATTGATAAGATACGAAATTTATTGATATTGTGTGATTATCCTTGCCAAAATAAAAAATAATTTCAAATTAATTGAATAATTATTTCCTTATATGATAAATGTTAATTATTTGAAATATTTGATCAATTATCTTGCATGAAACTGAATTAGGTCAAAATTAGATAATCACCCAAATTAATTGTTTAATTATTTATTTGAATTTTGATCTAGATAGTTTTGAAATGTGTCAAAACTTGCCCTCAAGTTTTGGAATTTAAATTTTTGATTAAAAGTTTAATATTGAAATAATTAAATTCCAAACCCTAGAATTTTACAAGTTTAAAATTCACCCTATACTATTATAATATTATAAGAATAATTATTATATATGTATAAGATAAATGCTAGTCTTACCGTTAGTGGGCCTCATTCACAAAGCCGATCTATAAGGGGGGTATAAGGTTATGGCCTATAAAATGGCCGTTTAATGGGTGTCCACTTTCACCCACCCCTTCCTTGATTGGTGGAGGGTCATTAGCCGAACGGGTAGGATAGGGCAATCAATTCCTCATTAAAAGTATAATGATTAATAAAGTAACTAAATGTTTTTTTAAAATTCCCAATCTTAGTTACTTTAGGAAAAATGTGAATTTGATGCTATTCCATGAAATTACACCTTTTAACCTTGTTAAGATGTTACTGGAGCATGTGTGGTTAACCGGCACACTAATTTGGCTCTAAGAAAAGGTGGCAAAGGTGACTCGATGTTTGTCATAGATCAGTGGAGCATGTGTGGTTAACCGGCACATTGATTAGGTGACTGTAACATTGGGGGCACCATGTACATTTGCATGGTTATTCACACCTTGTTTGTGATCCTCGGTATCCTAGTAACAAACTTGAAGGGCAAATCGAGATTTAAACATCCCATTGAAAAGTTCAATGAATCTCAAAAGATCTAGGAGTTTCAATACATTTAAAACTTAATCAATTTTGTTTTTCCTGGTTGAAATTAGTGAATCGTCATTCACTTACCTTCAAATTATTTGCAATTTAAATTACGGCATCCCTCTTTTAAGTTGTAAATAATGTTGTTGGATCCTAGCCCTAATTTCTCATTTGGGTGTTTAATTAGGGATTCTTATCTAATCAAACTTTGTCTCTTTTCCTTTTCAGATGTCGAACTCAAACAACGCTTCAGGATCAAACTCTTCTGGCTTATTCTCACTCATGAATTTGTGTGGGAGGGTGATCTTCGATGGGTCCAATTTCAATGATTGGATCCGCAACATCCAAATGGTTACCCTCTACGAGGACAAGGAGTATGTCCTCGGCAAGGAGCTGAAAGAAGTGAACATCAACACTGCTACTCCCAAGGAGATTGCTACTTTTGAGGCCCACGGGCGAGATGCTATGAAAGTCCATTGCATCATGCTCGCCACCATGACTGCAGAACGGCAAAAGTCCTACAAGGACTTCTACCCCTATGAGATGCATCAAGATTTGATGGATAGGTACCATCAAAGCGCGAGGCATGAGAGGTACGAGATCATCGCTTTGATGATCACGATCAATATGAGAGACAGAGAGTTTGTCACTACTCATCTCCAGAAGATGAAAAGATTTGTTGACCGCATGCAGAAGTTAAATATGGACTTCAATGAGGAGCTGGAAATCGACATAATTCTTCACTCCTTACTGCCTTGCTACAACCAGTTCCGCATTACCTACCACCTGAACAAAGAGGAGGTCACATTGGGCAAACTTTAAGGGTTGTTGAGGACTGCTGAGAGCAACCTCAATGATAAATCTGTTGCATCAAGTCCTACTCCTGCCCCCATCTTGGCCATAGGGCAGGGGAAGGGTAAGAAGAGGAAGGCTCCTTCCAAGAGCCACCATAAGGGAAAGTCCCATGATGGTACCTCTTCTAGTGGAACCAAGACTAGTCCCGCTGCACCCACCTCCAACCCAAAGGATGCAGAGTGTTACTTCTGCCATGAAAAGGGGCATTGGAAACGAAGCTGCCCGAAGTATCTGCAAGATATCAAAGATGGGAAGATCAAGCCATCCTTCGCAGGTATTTACACTATTCAATCTAATAACTCATCGCATGCTATTTCTTAGGTACTTGATACATGATTTGGTTTTCAAATTTGTTCTGATTTGCAGGGCCTAAGAAGAAATAGGGATGTGGAGCATGGGAAGATAAACTTGATCATGGGGAATAGAAGATCGTCGCTTGTCACCAAGATTAGAGTTTAATCTGTAGTGCTTAGTAGTGGGTTAGGACTAGAGTTGAATATAGTTGTTATTCACTAGATATGTCAAGAAACATCATTTCTTTTCATGATTTATATAAACAAGGATTTAGATTTTCGTTTGATAATGAAAAAGGTTCTATTAATGCTTTTCTTAATGGTGTTTTTTATTTTGAAGCATTGCCTTGTAATGGAATATATAAAACTGTGATGGTTGTAGACAATTTAGGAAATGATGTGTTGTGTATCGATTCTTCCAATAGTTTGGATAAAGCATGTTTGTGGCATTGTCGTCTTGGACATGTCAACAAGAAACACATAGCCCAACTCCAAAAGGATGGAGTGTTGTAGTCATTCCACCTTAGGGATAATGACGTATGCGAGTCTTGTTTATTTGGAAAGATGACCAAGTCACTCTTCACTGGAACTTATGAAAGGGGTGAGGGTTTATTGGATCTCATACACACCAATGTGTGTGGTCCCTTTAGATCCACCACAAGCGATGCAAGCCGCTTCTATGTGACTTGCACCGATGATTATAGCAATTATGGATATATCTACTTAATCAAGCACAAGTTAGAAACCTTTGAAAAGTTCAAAGAGTTTAAAAAAGAAGTGGAGAATCAATTGGGCAGGAAAATCAAGATGCTTCGATCCGATCGAGGAGGAGAGTACCTTAGTATTGAATTCCACGACTACCTCAAGGAATGCGGAATCGTTTCGCAATTGACGCAATTTAGGACACCGCGCAGTTGAATGGTGTGGCTGAGAGGCATAATCGAACCTTGCTAGACATGGTTCGTTCCATGATGAGTCGTGCTTTGCTACTTATCTCATTCTGGAGGTATGCCTTAGAGACCGCCGCCCATATCCTTAACTTAGTCCCTACAAAGAAGGTTTCCAAAACACCTCACGAGATGTGGATAAGGAAAGCTCCCTTGTTGGCACATATCTAGGTTTGGGGTTACGAGGCTTTTTTAAGACGAGAGACTCACGACAAGCTCGAAGATCGCAGTGAGCAATGTATTTGCATCGGCTACCCGCATAAGTCCTTTGGTTATCTCTTCAATAGACCAAACGACAATGTTGTCTTCATTGAAAGGAGAGAGGTTTTCCGAGAGTGAGAACTCATAAGTCAAGGGGACAGTGGGAGGAAAATCGATCTTGAAGAGCTCCAAGAACCGAACGATGAAGGAACCTCTGACACTGGCGCTCAACTTGAGGAGGAAACACCTATTGAACCGATTCACGAGTCATTACCTCTTAGACGTTCCGAAAGGGTTAGGGTTCCACCCTAGTTTTATGGTTTCCATATTACTACTGAAGGGGATACGTTTATTAGTGACAGTACACTAGTAAATTTGGACGAACCTAATAGCTATAAGGAAGCCATGGCAGGCCCGGAGTCTACGAAGTGGAAAGAGGCTATGGATAGCGAGATTCAGTCCATGTATGCCAACCAAGTTTGGAATTTGGTTGACAATGTGCCAGGTCGTAATACGGTCGAGTGCAAGTGGATCTTCAAGAAGAAGACCGACATGGATGAGAAAGTACACACTTATAAGGCGCGATTGGTTGCGAAGGGCTTCACTCAAACTCCTGGATTTGACTATGATCAGACCTTCTCACGGGTTGCTAAGATAAAGTCTATTAGGGTGATGCTAGCCATTGCTGCATTTCATTACTATGAGATTTGGCAGATGGATGTCAAAACCACTTTCCTTAATGGAAAGTTGGCTGAGGATGTTTACACGAGTTAGTCAGAGGGTTTTGTCGATGCAAAGCATCCTAATAGAGTGTGTAAGTTTGAGAAGTCCATTTGTGGATTGAAACAAGCATCTCGCAGATGGAATCTTTGTTTCGACGAGAAAGTCAAAGAGTTTGGCTTCCTGCGAAGCGAGGATGAGTCATGTGTATATGTCAAAGCCAATGGGAGTATAGTTAGCTTCCTCGTATTGTATGTTGATGATATACTGCTCATTGGAAACGACATCTCGACCCTGTAGGAGGTTAAGTCCTGGCTTGGGAAGTGTTTTGCTATGAAGGACCTCGGAGAGGCTGCCTATATTCTGGGAATAAGGATAGTGAGAAACAGGAGTAAGAGACTAATAGGACTTAGTCAGAATACTTACTTGGACAAGGTACTAAAGCGTTTTAGTATGGAGAATTCCAAGAAAGGGGAGGTACCGATACAAAGAAATACCAAGTTGAGTAGAACTCAAAGTCTGAGTATCGAGGCCGAGATAGCAGAAATGAGTCGAGTACCTTACGCTTCTGTAGTTGGCTCGATCATGTATGCTATGACTTGTACTCACCCTGATGTGGCCTTCACTATGAGCATGGCTAGAAGATATCAAGGGAACCCTGGTAGAGCGCATTGGACCACAGTCAAGAATATTCTTAAGTACCTTCGAAGGACCAAGGAACGGTTTCCAGTCCTCGGTAGGAGTGATGACTTAAGGGTGCGAGAGTATAGTGACGCCAGTTTTCAGACCGACCGAGACAACTACCGTTCTCATTTGGGCTGGGTCTTTACTCTAAATGGGGGAGTAGTGACTTGGAAAAGTTCCAAGCAGGAGACCGTAGCTGATTCAACGTGCGAACCAGAGTACATAGTAGCGAGCAAAGCGTCAGAGGAGGCGATATGGTTAAAGAAGTTCATCGGAGACCTTGGAGTTGTTCCAGCCGTAAAGGAGCCTATGGAAATTTTCTGTGATAATGAAGGTATGGTTGCCTTGACCAAGGAACCGAGGGATCATGGAAGATCCCAAGATATCGACATCAAATATCATTTTATTAGACATCGGGTAGAAGAGGGACTCCTCGTAGTGAAGGGGGTATCGTCAGAGGATAACCCTGCAGATCCCCTTACGAAGGGATTGAGTAGGGTTAAGCACTTGTAGCACGCTAGGAGCATTGGGCTAAAGGACGATATTAGTCTAGATTAGATAGCTTCGAAACGTGTAATAGATAAATTGTAATTAACATTTTATGATTAAATAAAGGAGTATTATTTATGATTAAAGTTACTATCTTATGTTAGTTGTTTACCTATTGTTTCATTTTGCATGTTTTGACTTCCTGAATAATAAGATTATTCAAACAGTACACAGTCACTCGTACTTTGGAAGTAGGTATGAAAGAAGACTGTCATGAATTGACGTGTAGATTGTCTAAAGTGTATTAGACATAACAAAAGTTTGCTGCAACGTTCATGAGTGCTTATGAATAAGATTTGAGCATTGGATTAAACCCACTCTTATTGGTATCACTTCATGGAATTTATCACGAGTGATCGCAAGATGATAATATCATATAATCTTTAAACCTAGATATATGGTTTATTCTTTGCAAGTTGGTTGTGCATTGATAATGCGTAGATGCATCAGTCACTTGATGTTATAAAATACATTGTTGTGCATGATTTGATGAGTGAATGGTAAATGCATATAAGTTGAAGTTTATTTGTTCCTTTTATCCTAAGAGGGTAAAAGGGTTATCTAGGCCCCTCGATGATTTGGTTTGACATATGTGTCGGGCCTGGTCAGGACGAGATTTATGTGTTCAATCAAGTTCTATGTCAAACAAATCAGAGTTCGAGAAACAAACTACTAGTCAATAAGTATGACTATGTTCCATGTGATTGTCCGCGTGATATCTAGAACAGAGGACTATACGATCCCTTATCTAAAGGACATGTTACTGATCAACATTGACAGCGGCTTATGAGAGCTACGATTGCTAACCGGATTCTGAAGTCATACTTGCAAGTTTAGTTATTAGACTTATCCAAGTGGGAGACTATTGGATTAGTGTCTAAGTCCATAACTATATTTGGTACGTACTTGACCCGGTTGAGCATGGTCCTTTTGGGTTGCATTCACTAAAGTAACTGGACAGGATGATTTATAAAGAAACAGGATATTGTGGTTTATTAATATATTATAAGAATAATATATTAAAAGAGAAATCATATTTGTTTAATTAATATTAGTTAAATAATTAATTACAAATTAATTATTGTGACTAAAAGAGATTAATTAAATAAAGGGGACTAGAACTGCAATTATAAGATAATTGACTTTTGGGCTAAGAATCCTTATGGATTAGGGAATGGACAAAATTGAGGTGGAGTCCATCTTGAATTTGTCCAAGGGGGCCTTATTCTGGAAGGTTTTTTGGACTGCTTAAGGCCTAAGCTACCCAATTAGGGTTTTGACTGAAACCCTAGAAACTCAAGTATAAAAGGACCCCTAAGGCATCAGAATTTGGCCACTTGATCCCTTGGAAGCTTGAAGCCGAATTCTAGCCTCTTATCCTCTCTCCTAAACATCATCCTCTCGCCTTGGTGCTTCTAAGCCATCAAATAGAATGGCTAAGTGTTCAGTGAAGCTCAACACGTATGACATCAAATAGGAGGCAAGATCGGCAATTAAGTCACAAGCATTAGCGGATTTTATGGTTGATTTTAGTGAGGACCTACAACCCGTGGTAGAATTAGAAATTCAACGACTTCAGAAAGAAGAAAACATGGGGGAATGGATACTCTTTATAGATGAAACATCCAACTTTAGAGGAACATGCCTTGGGATCATACTAAAATCGCAACAGGAGGAAATCCTACCCCAAGGAGTTATTTTTGAATTTGATGCAATTAACAATGAAGCAGAATATGAACACTAATCATGGGGTTACAACTAGATACAGATCTTCAGATCAAGGATCCAAATGTATATGTCGATTTACTATCAATAACCAACCATTTCAATGGATCATATGCGATCAGAGGTGAAAGATTATCATTATACCTTCAAATACTTAAAACATTAGCCTTAGAATTTACAAATTTTAGTTTAAACCAAGTTCGTAGAGAAGATAATGTCGAAGCCGACACACTAGCCAATCTTGGATCTTCCCTCAAGATCCCACCAGAGACCAAGATCCCAATAGTTCACATAATAACCGTACCAATAGAAGATCCAACGAAGATGCCAGAACATGTCACCATTCATGATCCTGATCAAGTAGCTAACATCACAACAATCGTAGATCCAATTCTATAATCCCCTCATAAGGATCCTGTAACACCTGTGTTTCGAGGCTAAGCAATAATTCGATGATGTAATAGTCAAGGTCAACCATTGTAATCTATTTTTAAGTAATAAAGATGATTTACTTGAATATTTTATGAATTATATGATTTTATGTGACTATATACTTGTTTGTAAAGATATAATAAAAATAAGCGTCAAAAATAAAATGTTAGATAAACCCGATATCTATGAAGAAAGTTGTAGTGGTCATGACAAGGATTCCGGACATATAAAGAACACCGAAATCCGAGTTATAACGAAGAAGTTATGGTATGTCGAAGTTTCGCAACAAACCCGGCACGACGCTGCATGATGTAAAAAAGTGAATTTACGATACGATACTTTTTAGCCTTAGCGGTCTAAACAAAAGTCATAGTGCTCGTTAAACCGAGAGCGTGCATAAAAAGAACACCCAAATCTGACTTAGTATGAGGAAGATATATTTTTTCCAAGTTTCGGATTAGCAATATGCAACCCGAAGTTCGAATAGTAGATCGAACGGTTTTCGGATGACACCACCTAAACGAGAATCGAAGGTCTCGTTAATAGTAGCTCAACGGTAAAAAGATAGATGAAAACGGACGTCGGATGAAGAAGTTATGAATTTTTAACGGACTTTCTTGTCCCTACCTGTTAAAAATATAACTTTATAAATAAAGTCAAAATTAGCCGACGAAGTCTAAAAGAAAGTTGTAGAGTACGTATCTACCTACGCGTGGATATAAATAACGTTGAAAACAGATCCCGTATGCGAAAGCTACGGATTTTAGAAGTCAAGAGGGAAAAATACGAATCTGATGCGAGGGGTACCCCCAACGTACCTTTGGACACCCTGCGTACCAAAGTACGCCCCGCGTATGAAGATGGTATGTTGCGCGGTCTTCTTTCTCCTACGGTCCGAAATCATCTACGAAGCCCTTGCCGATGTCCGGCGCGTGTTCACTACGCCACACATAGACCGAGGAGTACGCCCCGCGTACTGCGAGGCCTCTCGACTATAAAAGGGTTGCGAGGCCAGCCTTCATTCTCACATCTTTTACACCTTCTTTCTCTCTCTACTCTCCATATCTCTCTCTCTCTCTCTAAACCTTCCAAAACCACCCCGAAGTGTAGGAAACCTCCCTAGCACTAGAAGAAAGCCCCAGAGCATCCGAAGGCTCCAAGAAAAAGAGTTTTTCGGTTTAGAAACTCTGCCTGCGTAGAACCATGTTTTCAAGCAAACCTCCTGGTTTCGTCAAAGGATATTATTTTAAGAAGCGAAGTGTTGTCCGAATCACCACCTTATCAGGTGAGTGCATAGTCCATTTCATCTTACACATAGATATGAAGTATTTTATATAAATTACATGCTATGTGTGCATATCATTTGTTTACTTGAGATCTGTGCTAGATGAAAGATTTAAACTTTGTTTTTTTATCTAGACTTTTTTTCTTCAGATCTGAACCGTATATGTATTTTCTTTTCAGATCTAAACTTTTTCTTTAGATCTGAACCGTATATGTATTTTCTCTTTAGATCTAAACCTTTTCTTCAGATCTGAACCACATATGTATTTTCTTTTCAGATCTAAACCTTTTCTTCAGATCTGAACTGTATATGTATTTTATATCTACAAATATGTTGGGTAAAACATGGGTAGATGTAATAGGTGGTGTGTGATGAAATAAAATGATGAGAGGCCTCGGTTTGATAATGATCCAATCATCTAGCGAGGTATGGATGACGACCACGAACCTTTCTAGACAGTACAGTGGAACGCTAGCAGGCTTGCAACCTGTAGGTGTTTATTTGAACTACGTGCTCAGCAACTGTACTCCATCCCCCTCACGGTTGCCTTATTTGACATAAAATGCCCAGGAATCCGCTAAGCAATGTTGTCACCCCGATAAAATTCTTTAGGCTAGGTCCTTTATATTAGATGTTTTAGGGACGTAAAGTGAGGATAACGGGAATGGTAATCGGGTTGTTTTATTTGATGAAAATAATAAACGTACTTATTGTGGGTTGAAAACCATATGTGCTCACCAGGATCCCAAGCCTGACCCACTCTATTTTTTGTATTACAGGTAGTGACACAAGGGCATAGATGCGATGATCTGATGAGAGATTATGGATTACAGGCCAATAGAAATAAATATAAATGATGTAAGGCCTATGTTGTTTTTGGTTTATGCTTTTGATATGTATTGACGATGACATCCCGGGTTTTGTAATGTAATGAAAATACATTTCTTCGGAAATGCTTTGATAAATACTTATCTATATTTTGGGAACAAATTCCGCAACACTTTCTTTAAAAAGTTACTCTGATTTTATTATAAAGCATAAACAAAATCGGTCTTTTCTGGCCGTGAAAATGGGGATGTCACAAATCCTAATTTTCAAGATCTTGGTCCAAACATTTAGGATCTAAAGCATCATACAAGTTCCTGGATCCAAAACATCATAGAATACCTCCAGAATGGTACAATCTCGAAGAAAAGAGTGACCAAGCATTCAAAATGAGGGTCTTACTCTTTGTGATGATCCAAGGAGTATTATACAAGAAATCTATAGCACGATCATATCTAAGGTTCTTAGAAGATCATGAAGCTGTGGAAGTCTTAAAAGATATATATGAATGGGATTATGGTAACCACATTGGGGGAATATCTTTATTTTCAAAAGTATTAAGAACATGATACTACTGGCTGACCATGAAGAAATATGTCTTCTTACCCTCTCAGAAGCATGGTGCTTACCAAAGAGATAGCAATGTCCTTCATCAACCAGCAGAACCTGTACACCCCATCATTTCTCCTTTATCGTTCATGAAATGAGGGATGAACATTGTCGGCAAATTGCCTAAGGTACAGGGTGGAAAAGTCTTCATGTTGTCAGTGACAGATTACTTCTCAAAATGGATCAAAGCTGAGGCTTTTTTCAAGTTAGGGATAAAAAAGTAATCTCATTCATCATACAGAATATCCCCACTATATTCGGGATCCTGACAAAAATCATATGTGACAATGGATCCTAGTTCATTAGAAAAAAAAACTCAGGACTTTTGCACTAGTAGGGGAATCAAGATGATAATGTCCAACCCAGATCACCCTCAAGCTAACGGACATGCATAATCCAATAACAAGATCATAGTCAACAACCTAAAAATGAGACTAGATTGAAAGAAGAGGAAATGGGTTGAAGAGCTTCCTTTCATGTCTATGGCTAGATAGTGATGGGTTCTGAGCAGAACATACAATTATATGTGTGCATGCAACCCTAATTGAAGGTCTACGTTTTCTCTCATTAAACATACAATAATGCACAATAAAGTATACACCCTAGATCTATGGATGATCATAAAAAATCACTTAATAGATTTGTAATACATACCTTTAAGATTGTTATTATAAACAATCTTGAATAGTCTTAATATTTTATCATGTCTTTTTTTTGACAAAACTACAAAAATAGTCCCTTTGGTTTGTTGAAAATGCTACTTTGGTCCAAAAAGGTTTGGAATAGCATCACAGGTCGAACAATTTCATTTTGGTGCAAGTTTGGTCCAATGTCTTAACCTCTGTATTTTCTCCCCCGTTAACATAGATTCAACTTGTGTAACACCCAAAATCTTAAAGGGAAATTGTTGAGAATAAACCTATTTCAAGGTGAACTTAGAAAGTTGTAAGGACCAACTCGACGTGTTCAATATGAAATAATCGCGAGGGTTTAATGAGCCATCACGACCAGTTGAGGTGTCTCTATTCGGCGTGTTAGTGGCTAGGAAGGAAACCCTAATTTATAGGGTGTTGCACCCTATCTAAATGCCTCAAGTCCTTTTGGCTGGCCTCCTTATCAGCCTCCATTATTATCAAAACCCTAAATCGAGTTGTAGCCTCCATTGTCAACCATTTAAGCATTGGAAGGAATTTTGGTGTCCATTATGTGCATTGTGAAGGAGTTAGAAGATCTTGAAGTTCTAATCTTGGAGGAGAGGCCTTGGATCCAGAATCATTATCCATTTTGCAAGGAGTTTGAGGTATCAAGTTCTTATCTTGATGGCTAGATATTTAGATCTTTCTTTTTGGGTTAATTGTTATGTTTGAGTCATGGTGTAATGCCGAAATTTTCAAACAATTTATCACATTTGAAAAACATACTTTCATTCATAAATATTATTAAAATGTCATTGTATCACATATCAATCCATAGAAACACAACCCAAGATCATAATGCATAAAAACTCCTTATGTGTGTACTGATCATGTCGGCGCCTTCCCGCGATCCTCACTGGTACCTGAAACACATAACACCACACTGTAAGCATAAATGCTTAGTGAGTTCCCCAAAATACCACATATAACACATAATAGCCACTCGAGGCTATAACTCTGTGGACCCTCCGACCCTAACTCTATGGACCCTCTGGTCCTAACTCTGTGAACCTTCCGGTTATAACTCTGTGAACCTTCCGGTTCTAACTCTGAAAACTTTGGTACATACACGACATGAATCACATAGAAATAATGAAGTGTATCGCAATCACATAATAACATACAATATTCTCTGCCATATAACTCTAATTACCATTCTAGGTAAAGTATAGCGAGAAGACTTACCTCGGGTAACTCGGTAATCTCGAACTCGGTAAAATCTGGTCTAGCCTCCGCCTAATCACATGGAATAAGCACTCTAATCAATACAACTCTAAAGGCTAGACTAATCCCCTTCTTAGTACTCTCAGAAGGGTAAAAGATCATTTTACCCCTCTCATGGCTCAAAGACCCTAACATTTCCCAAACCATAAAAGTCAACAAAAGTCAACTCTCCGGGTTACGTTGCGCGTACCAAACCTGTACGCTGGGCGTACCCGGTGACCTTACAGAAACGGAAAAAAACGCGACCCCCCTACACAGCACGTACTGGGATTATGCCCCGCGTAACTCCCCGTTTCAGACTTCGTAGCATTTGTGGTCTTAAACAGTTAAGACACACGTCCAACTTTCATATCTGACCACCTTAAGCCTCTTAATCCATAAAGTTGGTGACTTTAAGCCTTTGCATGGCTGTTAAAGTCACCAAAACCCATAACATTCCATTTCCAACACTTAAAATCTTATAACTCCAGCATGACTCCATAATAACGACCAAGTTGGGATTTTTATGGATCTACAACACATGTATCACTGAAATGGGACAGATCTAGGTCCATGGAGTCCCTTATGCTCATAAACTTTCTACCTTTGGGACTTTTAACCCTAGAAATGGACCATGCAACACCAAACTAAAATAAAGAGGAAACTTCTGAGCTTTTTACCTCTAAATGAAGCTCCTCCCTCTGAAGAACTCAGATCCAAACTTGCACTTCAAACCCTAGCCTCCACAAGCTCCTCTCATTCTTCTTCACTAACACACAAAGGCACTTTTAGCTCAAAACACTCACACACAAGCTTTAGGAAGAAGGAAATGCTCTCTTAGGGTTTCACTCTCTGATATGGTGGCTGAGGATAAGGCCTTAGGATTCTTTTTATAGTGCACAAACCAAAAATTAGGGTTTACATCTGGGCCCGCTACGCCCAACGTACCTAGGCGAGTCCGCGTCCAATTTAAGCTCATGAGTACGCACAACGTACTCTCTAGTACGCCTAGCATACTCATTTGCTACAATTTCCACTTAAGAGCTAATCTTGACAACTTGACAAAAGAGAAGGGTTAAATAGTTGTACCTGAATTTCAGGATGTTACAATTCTCCCCTACTAGAACCAGACTTCGCCGTCGAAGTCTCATGCTGAAAACAACACCGGATGCTGCTCCCGCATCTCTGACTCCGGCTCCCAAGTCAGCTCGGACCCCCTCCGATGTTGCCACTGGACCTGAACCACAGGCACCTCCTTGTTCCTCAGAACCTTGATCTACCGGTCTAAAATCACGATCGGTCTGTCAACATAATTCAGACTCGCGTCCACCTGGATATCCTCCAACGGCACCACTACCGAATCGTCGGCTATACACTTTCTCAGCTGAGAAACGTGGAAGGTATCATGAATCTGGCTCAACTCCGCAAGTAGGTCTAAACGATATGCTACCCTGCCCATCCTCGCGGTCACCCTAACCGACCCAATATACAGGGGCCCCGGCTTGCCCCTCTTCCTGAATCGAATCACTCCTTTCCAAGGAAAAAACTTTCAGTAGCACGAGGTATCCTACCTGGAACTCAAGCTCGGATCGTCGCCTATCCACATAACTCTTCTGGCGACTCTGAGCCGTCAGCAACATCTTCCTAACCTACTGGATCTGCTCTGTCATCTGAAGCGCTATCTCAGTGCTGCCCATCACTCGCTGCCCTACCTCTCCCTAAAAGATGGGAGTAAGACACCTCCTCCCATACAGCAACTCGAAGGGAGGCATACCAATGCTCGAATGGTAACTGTTGTTATAGGAAAATTCAGCCAATGGAAAATACGTGTCCCAACTCCCTCCGAAGTCCAACACACATGCCCGAAGTATGTCCTCGAGCGTTTGAATCGTCCGCTCACCCTTTCCGTCCGTCTGTGGGAGGTAAGCGGTACTGAAATGTAGCCTCGTACCCAACTCCTCATGGAACTTCTTCCAGAACCTGGAAGTGAAACACACATCTCGATCTGACACAATCGAGATCGGTACACCATGCCACGGTACCACCTCCCTCACATACACCTCTGCCACCCTCTCTGCAGAAAAGCTCTCATTGATAGCAAGGAAATGAGCGCTCTTTGTCAGCCGGTCGACGATCACCCAAATTGCATCGAAACCCCTCGCGGTCCTCGACAATTTGGTGATGAAATCCATAGAAATATGTTCCCACTTCCATTGGGGAACCTCAAGTGGCTGCAACTTGCCATGTAGACACTGATGCTCGACCTTAACCCTACGACAGGTCATGCACCTCTCTACAAACCACGCCACATCCCTCTTCATACAGGGCCACCAATAGTCTCTCTTCAGGTCCAAATACATCTTAGTGGCCATGGGATGGATCAAAAACCTTGACCTGTGCACCTCCTCCGTCAATATGGTACGTGACCCACCCTCAAATGGCACCCAAATCCGGCCCTGTAAGGTCATAAGCCCTCAACTATCGACTATGAACTCAGATACCTGCCCGATCACTCGTTCTCTCTTGCGGTTCTCTGGTCTCATGGCCTCTACCTGGGCCTCCCGAATGGTGTCCAACACCGGGGTCATCATTGTCAACCTCATACAAACATCCCGTATCGGGGCACTCTCCACCCTACGACTCAAGGCATCAGCTACAACGTTCGCCTTGCCCGGGTGGTATAGGATCTCGCACTCATAATCCTTTACCACATCCAACCATCTCCTCTGGTGCATGTTCAGGTTGGGCTAATCCATCAGATACTTCAAACTCTTGTGGTCCGTGTATATGGTACACCGAACCCCATACAAATAGTGACGCAAGATCTTGAGGGCGAACACCACAACCCCAACTCCAGATCGTGAGTAGGATACCTCGTCTCATGAGGCTTCAGCTGCCTCGATGCGTATGCTATCACATGCCCTCTCATCATCATCACCTCACCTAATCCCGATATCGACGCGTCGCAATATACCACAAAATCCTCCATCCCCTCCGGAAGGGCTAACACTGGGGCTTCACATAATATCTGGCGAAGTGTCTCAAATGAGGCCTGCTGCTCCGGTGTAACGCCCGGGTTTCGGGGCTAAGCATTTTAGACAATGTAATAGTCTAGGTCAACTATTGTAACTCTTTTTGAAGTAATAACGATGAAATATTTGAGTATTATGTGAATTATGTGTATTTGTGTGCTTATTACCTATTTATAAATGTATAATAAATAAAGGATAAAAATAAGCATCAAAATTAAAGTGTGAGATAAGCCTGATATATTTACATAAATTTTTAGTGATCGAAACAAGGATTCCGGGGATATAAAGAACTCCGAAATCCGAGTTATAACGAAGAAGTTATGACCCGTCGAAGTTTCGTGACGGAACCGGCACGGCACCGGGAAGCGTAAAAACTGAATTTACAATAGAAGACATTTTAGCCTTATTAATCTAAATCAAAGTCTTAGAGTATGTTAAACCGAGAAAATCCATAGAAAGAACGCCCAAATCTGACTTCGTATGAGGAAGTTATGATTTTTCGAAGTTTCGGCTTAGTAGTGTACAGCCCGAAACTCGAATTTTAGTTCGAGCAGTTTTTGGCTTACCCAACCTAAATGAGAGTTGAGATCTCATTAATAGGAACTTAACGGTAAATAGACAGAAGAAAACGGAGTCCGTATGAAGGAGTTACGAATTCTTCGCGGTCATTTAGCAGTCTAATCTCCTCCTATTGTTAAATTTAAGATCGGTCGAGAATTACCCCACGGAGTCTAAATGAAAGTTGTAGATCTTGATTTTATCTTTGCGTGGATATAAATAACGTCAAAAACGGAGCTCGTATGCAAGAGTTATGATTTTTCTAAGTTGAGAGGCTGATACGCGATATTAGGTCACGTGGCACCACCAGAAGGATGCAACATGCATCAACTCGGGAAGTTTTTGGTCAAAACTCGACGAGTCCATCAGAAATTTCACTATAAATAGAGGTGTTGGGTCTTGCCATTTCTTCACACCTCTCAAACCTTCTTTCTCTCTCTACACTCTCTCTCTAAGCTCCCTAAGCCCCCCTAAAGTCTAGGTAAACCCCCTAGCACCCGAAGGAAGCCCCGAGGCTCCTGGAGCCCCGAGAAAAGAGCCTTTCGGCTCGGAAATGCTGCTCCAGCGAAGCCCGGTTTTGAGAAAAACCCGTTGTAAGTGAGCTACGCCTAACCTATCTTTAGTTTAGCTTATGTTTTAATATAGTAATGTTATTAGGACCTTATAATAAGTACTTGGGTTATTATTATGGGTTATATAAGTATCATTTAACTCTTATATAATAGTAATAATAGCTAGACTATTAATTAGTCTCGGTGAATATTAGACTAAACCCTAGTGGTGATGATACTAGGTTTTGCCGAAGGAAAATTGTGTTAAGAGTAACGAAGTGTTGTCCAAGCGTTGAGTCACCACCTACTCAGGTGAGTGCATAGTTACTTTCAGCTTAGACAGAGATATGAAGTATTGTATGTAAAATACGTGCTATGTGTGCATATTATCTGAATACTTGCTGTCTATGCTGGATGAACGTTTTGATACATATTTTCAATGATTTAAACTGTATATGTATTTTATATCTACAAAAATGTTGGGGTAAAACATGGGTAGATGTAATAGGTGATGTGTGATAAAATAATGAGAGGCCTCGATGTTGATGATGTTGATTTTGTCATCTAGTGGAGTATAGATGACGACCACGGACTCTGCTAGACAGTCCAGTGGAACACTAGCAGGCTCGCAACCTGTAGGTGTTTGTGAATGATGTGTTCACCGATGTACTCCATCCCCCACATGGTTGCCTTTAGGACATTTATTGTTGAGGAACCCGCTTAGCAGTAGTGTCCATCCCGATGATGATCCTTAGGATAGGTCCCTTATGATAAGTGTTTAGGGACATAAAGTGAGGATAACGGGAATGGGTAATCGGGTTGTTGTTGATTGATGAAATTAAATAACTTATTTATTGTGGTTTGAAAACCCTATATGCTCACCAGGCTCCCAAGCCTGACCTACTCAGTTTCTTGTATTACAGGTAGTGGCGCATGAGCAGAGATGTGATGTTTTGGATGAGGGATTATGAATATAGGCTTGTAGATATGAAATAATGTAGTAAGGCATATATTGTACTGTTTATGCTTTTGATCTGTAACGAACATGACATCCCAAGTCTTTTACTGAAATACATTTCTTTGGAAATGCTTTTGATAAATTTTTATCATATTTTGTTTTGGGACAAATTCCGCAACACTTTTATCTAAAATGTTACTCTGATTTTTAAACAAAGCATAAACAAAATCGGTCTTTCTGGCCGTGAAAACGGGGATGTCACATCTGGGCTCCAACTGAAAGCCACGACCTTTCAGGTCAACTTGGTGAGAGGAACAACAATCCTGGAGAAGTCCTTGATAAATCTTTGATAATAACCGTCCAACCCTAGAAAAATCCTGCTCTCTGAAGGGGATCTTGGCACCTCCCAACTCATCACAACCTCAATCTTAGCCGGATCGACCAATATCCCATTCTGGTTGACAAGGTGTCCTAGGAACTGGACCTCTCGTAACCAGAAATCGCACTTGGAGAATTTGGCGTCTCCGAGGATCTCCCTCAAATGCTCCTCATGTTGCTCTCTAGATCTCGAATACACCAATATATCATCAATTAACACGATCACTGAACGATCCAACATCGGCCTGCACACCCTGTTCATGAGATCCATGAATGTCTCTGTTGCATTGGTGAGCTCGAAAGGCATCACCACGAACTCGTAATTCCCATAACTAGTCTTGAACGCTTTTGTCTGGATATCTTCATCCCGCATTCTCATCTGATGATATCCCAACCTCAAGTCTATCTTGGAGAACCAAGACGCTCCCTGCAATTGATCGAACAGATCATCGATCCTCGATAAAGGATAACGGTTCTTGACCGTCAACTTGTTCAACTCCCGGTAATCAATACACATCCGATGTGAACCATCCTTTTTCTTGACAAAAAGGATCGGCGCTCCCCATGGCGAGCTACTCGGCCGAATAAACCCTTTCCCCAGCAGCTCCTGCAACTGTGAGGATAACTCCTGCATCTCTGGTGGCGCAAGGCGATAGGGCGCCTTGGCGATAGGCGCTGCCCCTAGAACCAAATCGATACGGAACCTCACCTGCCTCTCAGGAGGCACTCCCGACAACTCCTCGGGGAAAACGTCCGGGAACTCACGTACTATTGGGACCTCATCGACCGACCTCGATCTCTCTGCATCTACTCTCGTATCCACCACATAAGCCACATACCCACTACAGCCTTGTTGTAGGCTCTGCCTCGCTCTAGCGGCCGAACAAAATGCTGACCCAGAACGGGTACCCTCGCCACAAACCGTAAGAACTCCCCCACTAGGTTCTCGTATGGTCACCAGCTTCCACTCGTAGCCGATAACCGCTCCAAACCTGCTCAACCAGTCCATGCCCACGATGACACAAACATCTCCCATCGCAATCGGGACCAAATCAATCGGAAACTCAATGCCGAAGATCTCGAGTACACATCTTCGAATCACATCAGTGGCATACACCGCTCTCTCATCAGCTATGGAAACTCACAAAGGTCGACTCAACGCTTCTCAACAGATACTGATGTGCTGACTAAAGGCTAACGATACGAAAGACCGACTCGCACCCGAGTCAAATAACACCAAAGATGGTACAGAACTCACAAGAAATGTACCTACAGATATCATAATATAAGCATAACACCACAACTCAAAATAAATAGATAAAAGAATACATACTAGCCACAACATCGGGCGTTGCACGGGCCTCCTCCGTTGTCAGCTGGAAGGCTCTCCCGTGAGCCTTCGGCACCTTGGCCTTCACTGGTCGACTCTCTGTAGCTCGAACGGCAGCAGGGGCAGACCCTTGCGAGGCTCCCTGGGTGACCCCCGCAACTGTGGCCACTCGGCCTTCTGGTGTTCGGTCTGGTTGCAGTGAAAGCAGACTGCAAACCCATTGGGGAAATCCTTGGCCATGTGCCCCTCCTTGCCATACTTGTAGCAAGACCCTGCTCTACAAATCCCCCCTTGACTCTTGCCGCACTTTCCACAAGTATGGCCCTTCTGGTTCCCTGATCTCGAATCAGCGGGCTTGGCTCGCTTGGCTGCCGGCTGAGACTGTGCCAGTCGCCGATCCCTCCCTTGAGACTCCGCCTCCTCCCTGGCCTGGGTCTCGAGCTCAATCTCCCTCTTCCGGGCATTTGCCTGAAGCTCGGAAAAATTCCGGTACGACGAGTTCGCCACGAACTCGCGGTTGTATCTCCTCAGAAAGCTCAAATACGGACTCATGCGTGCCTGCTCGGAAGACACGTGCTCAGGGAAGAACATCGCCCTCTCATGGAACATCCTGGTGATCACTGTAACAGACTCGGTACCCTGCTTGAGGGTCAAGAACTCCTGGACCAAAAGCTCCCTTTCCACCGGGGGAACGTACTCGTAACGAAACATAGCGGTGAACCTCTCCCAGGTCACCACGGCAATAGTGCGTTGTCACAAACTTCCACCAGTCCTTCGTTCCCAAGCGAAGCTTGTTCAGCGCGAACTGAACTCTCAGATGCTCCAGACAAGAACACATATAGAAGCATCCCTCAATATCATAAATCCATCTCATTGCAGCGATTGGATCCTGCGTCCCGTCAAACTCTGGTGGCTTCGTGTTGCTAAACTCTCGGTACAGCAACGAGTCACCCCCTGTGGCCTCACAGCAGCGACGGATGTAACAATAGGTGCATCAGTAAGAGCAGCGTAATGCTCATCAAAAGTCTCGATCAGAGTGGTCTTGATAGACTCAAACATCTCCGGAATCTCAGCTCGGATGGCAGTAGCCACCTCCTCGTGAATCAACCTGCAGATCTCCTCATCACTAACACCACTGCTCTCAGGTGTGTGGCGTGTCCCAACCATGATGTCTCTCTAAAATACAACATAAAATATCAGAGATCTGCTCGAGCATACTCGCACTCGATAACACAACCCTACTTGTTCCCTAGTACCCTAAGGATTCTTACTTGGATTGCGCACTGATACGGTGTCTTTGGTAGTACGGGTCCTTATACTACCGTCCACACCGCATCAGTATTCACCCCAACTCCTCCTCCTTGGATCACAGATCACAAGTACTCTACATCTCGCTAGCATAGGCTAGCCTTCGGTAGACCTCTCATAAGCTCCTCAATGCTACCTACTCACTCTCAAGCATCTAATAGCAGCAAAAATCTTCTTAGGCTAAGGCATCACAAATCAGTCCACTCTAGTCCTAATATGAATACCTAGCCTACTCTAGCATGCATATCATATCATAACATGTCTCATAACTCATAATGTAAGGGTATTTTGGGAAATCACCGTTCGGGCGCTGGCTGATCGTACACACTCGACATGTTCAATATGAAATAATCGTGAGGGTTTAATGATCCATCACGACAAGTTGAGGTGTCTCTACTCGGCGTGCTGGTGGCTGGGAAGGAAACTCTAATTTATAGGGTGTTGCGCCCTATCTAAAGGCCTCAAGTCCTTTTGGCTGGCCTCCTTCTCAGCCTCCATTATTATCAATACCCTAAATCGAGTTGTTGCCTCCATTGTCAAGCATTTGAGCATTGGAAGGAATTTTGGTGTCCATTATGTGCATTGTGAAGGAGTTAGAAGATCTTGAAGTTTCTAATCTTGGAGGAGAGGCCTTGGATCCAGAATCATTATCCATTCTACAAGGAGTTTGAGGTATCAAGTTCTTATCTTGATGGCTAGATATTCAGATCTTTCTTTTTAAGTTAATTGTTATGTTTGAGTCATGGTGTAACGCCAAAATTTTCAAACAATTTATCACATTTTAAAAACATACTTCCATTCATAAATATTATAAAAATGTCATTGTATCACATATCAATCCATAGAAACACAACCCAAGATCATAATGCATAAAAACTCCTCATGTGTGTACTGATCATGTCGGCGCCTTCCCGCGATCCTCACTGGGACCTGAAACACATAACACCACACTGTAAGCATAAATGCTTAGTGAGTTCCCCAAAATACCATATATAACACATAATAGCCACTCGAGGCTATACTCTGTGGATCCTCCAGCCCTAACTTTGTGGACCCTCTAGTCCTAACTCTATGAACCTTCCGGTTCTAACTCTGAAAACTCTGGTACATACACGACATGAATCACATAGAAATAATGCAGTGTATCGCAATCACATAATAAGATACAATACTCTCTGTCATATAACTCTAATTACCACTCTAGGTAAAGTATAGTGAGAAGACTCACCTCGGGTAACTCGGTAAACTCGAACTCAGTAAAATTTGGTCTAGCCTCCGCCTAATCACATGGAATAAGCACTCTAATCAATACAACTCTCAAGGCTAGACTAATCCCTCTCTTAGTACTCTTAGAAGGGTAAACGACCATTTTACCCCTCTCATGGCTCAAAGACCCTAACATTGACCAAACCCGAAAAGTCAACAAAAGTCAACTCCCCGGGTTACGCTGCGCGTACCAAACCTGTACGATGGGCGTACCTAGCGACCTCACAGAAACGGGGAACATGACCCCCCTACGTCGCGCGTACTGGGATTACGCCCCGCGTAACTCCCAGTTTCAGACGCCTTAGCTTTTGGGGTCTTAAACAGTTAACGCACACGTCCAACTTTCAGATCTGACCACACTAAGCCGCTTAATCCATAAAGTTGGTGACTTTAAGCCTTTGCATGGCTGTAAAAGTCACCAACACCCATAACATTCCATTTCCAACACTTAAAATCTTATAACTCAAGCATGACTCCATAATAACGACCAAGTTGGGATTTTTATGGATCTGCAAAACATATATCACCGAAATGGGACAGATCTAGGTCCATGGAGTCCCTTATGCTCATAAAGTCTCCACTTTTGGGACTTTTAAGCCTAGAAATGGACCATGCATCACCAAACCAGAATAAAGAGGAAAGTTCTAAGCTTTTTACCTCTAAATGAAGCTCCTCCCTCTAAAGAACTCAGATCCAAACTTGCACTTCAAACGCTAGCCTCCACAAGCTCATCTCCTTCTTCTTCACTAACACACAAAGGCACTTTTAGCTCAAAACACTCACACACAAGCTTTAGGATGAAGGAAATGCTCTCTTAGGGTTGCACTCTATGATATGGTGGCTGAGGATAAGGCCTTAGCATTCCTTTTATAGTGCACAAGCCAAAAATTAGGGTTTACATCTGGGCCCGCTACGCCCAGCGTACCTAGGTGAGTCCGCGTCCAATTTAAGCACATGAGTACGCACAACGTACTCTCCAGTACGCCCAGCGTACTCATTTGCTACAGTTTCCACTCAAGGGCTAATCTTGACAACTTGACAAAAGAGAAAGGTTAAATAACTGTACCTTAATATCGGGCTGTTATACATGGGTTGGATGGATGTTGGGATTAGGACGTCCCAAATCCTTGTTCTTTCAGATCTGTGGTTTTCCTGGACTTTTTTGGCATAAATGTGCCAACTTTATGGATTGATGGGCTTCACGCATTCTTTAAGTCCCTTACTAAGCCCTTTTTGAGCATTTGAGCCTCTCCTAGTCATGTGTGAGCGTAAAGTTGGATACTTTACGTGGTCTTCCAGATCTAAAGTATCAGATCTACAATTTGGGGCTTTGTCTTTGAGTATTAAGTGCTTAACGGTTCAGCCTTAATTCTTTTAGTCTAGGGTTTTGGTTTGGACCCATTTCGGTGGTTCCAAGGGGTAAAGTTGGAAACTTTACCCTTCTAGATCTCATATTGGTCGAGATCTGAGTTAGGGAGTTCATTGGACTCGATAATGTTGGCTTAATGTATTAAGATGTGGGTTTCTGGCGAACTCGGCGAGTTGGCTCGGTTTTTCCCCGACTTTACAGTTGTTAGAGGAGCTCGGCGAGTTGGGTCAACTTAGGCCGTTTACTTTGACTTTTAACCCTGTCTTTGACCAAGTTGTTCTAAGGGGGTATTTAAGGTAATCAGAATTGTAATTAAGAAAATTATGGGCTTAGGAAAAGAACCATATGAGGTTGGGCCTAATTTGGAAAATTGGGCCATTAGTTGGCCTTTTTGGATCTTTTGGATATGGGCCTTAGTTTTGGTTCACGTTGGGTTAGGGGTAAAATGGTCATTTTACCCCCAGTGAGGATTATGGATTATAGCTTGGAACCCAATTGCTAATTTGGTGTGTTGTTGGTATTGATAGCTTGGGAAGCCGGTAGGACAACAACTAGGTATTTCTTTCAGCGAGCGTTAGTATTCGAGGTGAGTCTTCTCACTATATCCATGGGTTGAAGGCACCAATACTAGCCCATTACGTATTATGTGGTATGCTGATAGTCTCTACGATACTTGCATCGAAGACCTGGGGGATCCCGTGGCATTTGGATATCAGACCACGAGGGAAAGCCCATGGCATTCCAGGTAAAGATCACGGGGGAGCCTATGGCATCCCAGATAAAGACCATGAGGGGAGCCCTTAGCAACTATATGTATGTTGCATAGTAATAGAACTTTCTATCATATGTTTGATATGTTCAATATGTTTGGTATGAATGGTATGTTTGGCTTGTTTGATATGTATGATATATGGTATTTTGGGGAACTCTTTAAGCTTTGTTCTTATAGTTTGTGGTTTACAGTTTATGGTACTTCCGGTTTGATAAGGAAGGGCCCGTATTGATCGCAACGAATCCTCCCATGTTATCCGCATTTTTTGATCTTGGGGATGAAATCTGATAAATGTTTTGCAATGTTTGGAAAAGATTACTCTAGTGTTTTGAATATAATAAAAATTAAATTTTTACCCTTGATTTTTGGGATGTTTCAAGTTGGTATCAGAGCCTTGGTTTGAGGGATTCGGGCATACTCATTTTTATAAAATAAACATTTAAATAAAAAGAAAATTCTAATCAAGAAAGGGGTGTGATGCGTGCAATCGGCCGAGCTTAAGTAAGTGGTTCCTAGAATACCAATACATGTTTATTATGTTATATGATCTGATTATGTGAACTGCATGCTAGATTATGGACTAAGGGTCTGCTTAGTATTATATGATATACCTGATTGTACGAACTTTAGAATTGCATGCTAGTATGGATTCTAGATAAGTGGATAGAATGGCTTGTTTAGTGTATGCTGGCTAGATTTTCCGTTGCCTAAATATGGCTTGCTTTGTGCTTTGTGGGACTCTTAGTGATGTGAACTGACTGCTAAGTGAATATGCTAAGTCACACACGACACATGTTAAATAATCTTAGAGTGATGAATTTGACCCAATTACGCAACTCTTGTCTGAGTCCAACCACTCTAGGATAGAGTCTTTTACTCGAAGGATTATATTGCATGTTGATATATTCATGAGAAAGCCAATTAACAGTGGTGGGAGTCCTTCAACAACTAAGGTTCGGGTGAGGTCGGGAACCTAGGAAAGCCTTGGATATGCTTCAATGGGTTAGTAGTGCGGTTTAGTGAGTTTTGGCACATTGGTTTGAGGGAGTGACTTAGAGGATTCAAGAGGATTGCTGAGGAAAGTTTGGATAAGTGTGGAAGGTAGTATTAGGCATGTACTACTAAAATCACATGATCCATACTCGAATCAACGAGAGTCTTGGAGAATCTAAGGAGCTTATAGAAGGAGGATTCTTGGGCATATTTTGATTGTTGGCTGGACATAGTTCAATTTGGAGATGAGCACTCAAGGAGATGGTTCAGGTTCATGTTCCGGTTCTTGTTCGGGTTTCGGCTTAGGTGCAGGTGCTGAGCCAATTTGCGAGCAGTTGTGGGAGTTCATTTCTTCGGAGATTTCTTGTAGTATTTCGGAGATCTTGGATGAGTGCTTGGTCACGTTCCGCGCTAAGATTATGGTTGTTGTTGGATCTCGCACTCTTTCTTTCCGGGAATTTTGTGCTTGTGGAGCTCCTGTGCTCCATGGGGAGGGAGACCCCATTGTTAGTAGGAGGTGGATAGCGGATATAGTTAACGTGTTCAGGACGAGTTTCTTCCCCGAGGAGGCAAAGGTCAGATATGCTTCCTACTTATTAAAGGGCAGGGCATGGGATTCGTGGGAAGAGGTTGGTAGTTAGTTGCATGATGATGATGTTGATGCTATGTCATCGGATGACTTCTCGACCAGGTTCTGGGCGCAATTTGCTCCAGAAATTGAGGTGCAACGGTTGCTGCGAGAGTTTCTGGATCTCCGCCAGATTACTGAGATTGTGGTAGAGATCACTGCCAAGTTCTTGGAGAGGGATTTGTTGGTACCGCAGTATGCAGCAGACGAGGAAATGAAGAAGGTGAGGTATCATGATATGATGTGGAATGACATTAGGGAGTTCGTGAGTATTTCAGGGTGCGAGACCCTGAATGATATGGTTTCTAGAGCCCGGGAGTGGGAGATTGATTTAGAGAACTTCGGGAAAAGGAGATCAGATCAGGTGCATGTAGCGGAGGGTCCCAGGAAGAGACCCAAGACTTCGGATCAGCGTTTGAAAGGCCGGCATGGCTGGGGTCTGTGTAGCACATGTAGGAAACTACACAATTGAGTTTGTCTTTCCAGGGGTTTAGGCTAAAACAAGTGTGGTAGGGTTGGTCACATCAGCAGGGATTGCCCTCAGGGGCAAGCCCATTATGTTTTCACTGCGATCAAGTGGGCCACAAGAAGGCTGACTGTCCGATGTTGAGGGGAGGAGCAGTGAGTACGCCTGCTCTGGCTACTTTGAGGATCACCGATGGATGAGAGGGTAGGGCAGGAGCCCCAATGGAGAGGATTCAGGAGTTGCAGTGTCAGACAGGGAGGTCAGGACCCCAACGGGCGGCATTACGGGTATGTATCTTTTGCTTTCCTTTCTATTTATCTAAATTTTGTTGTGTGGAATCTTGCATCGGTTTTGGGTAAGGATATCTTCGGTTCATTTCTTTGCATATGTTTGAAAGTTATATCTTCAAGAATTGTTATACGCCATTTGTATGCCATGAATCATTAGTGATTTAAGTGAAGGTTTGTTTCCCTTATAGTAGGTTCAGAGTGTTCAGTGTTATCTTGGTTTGTAGTCCAAAATTGGTTCGGGGGCTTTGTGTGGAAGGTTTATGGTTAGAATTCAGCGGGTTAGTTATCCAGTATTGCCATAATTCAGATGTTTTTGCATTGGTTCGCAGATTGGCTTTCGAGGGTGCCAAGGGTAGTGGTCTGTTGCTGCGGTTTAGATTGGAGCATTTGTCCTTGGGACTTCAAGATTTGAGTGTGATATCATTTTGAGCATTTGGGTTTATCAGTAATGTTCAAATTCGGGAAGTGTTCAGTTGCTCTTCATCGGTTGTTTGGTCTTCGAAAGTGTTAAAGGAGCCTTATTTTCATCCGAGTTGCAGTTAGTCAGAATCCAACAATTCTTTGGTATTGGAAGTGGGATAAGGTTTGTCGGTTCAAGGCAAGGGTTATAGTTTAGTCGCCAGCATGAGAGATCGGGAAGTTGGTATAGTATCATGAGACGTGATCTGGATTATCCAGTCGATCGAGATTTCAAGGCTATCCGTCAGGGTTCAGAAATTAGGTGATCAATGAATTTGGCTAGCAATGGAACGCTAGTATTGTTCAGCATAGGGTATGGACGGATCACGCCAATCGAGAAAGACGGATCGGTAAAATCCATAAGGATTAAAAGGTGGGAAATCTTAGTCGAATAAAAGTGGGGGAAAACCGTTCAGGTATTCGGAACAGAAGTAGGTGTGAAACTAGGATGAGTTTCGCATCCCCATCGGGGAGGAAGGCGGCCCGAGTGGCTGTCTAGATTGAGGATCGTGTGAGTTGGGAGTTCGTAAAACTTCCCAACATTGGGTTCGCTTCTTTCCGGTGTTTGATAGCAAGCTTTGGGGGACCTAGGTTAGGGTTCCAGTTATGGTTGTAGAACTCGCTACTCGGTACCTACTCGACCGACTACCGAGTAGCGAGTACTCGGGAGTACTCGGGGAGTACTCGGATTCGGTAATTCATATAGAAATATTTGTAGGAAAATTATATATGTCAAAATCATAAGTTAAAACCATAAGTTGAATGGAATATATAACAAAATTAGATACATCTAAATACACAAAAACTAAAAAAACACACAATGGTCTCTCTTTGTGAATAATTATTGAAAATTTAAGATATATACGTAGTAATAATCACATATGTGTGTGTTAAATAATAAATCATTAAGTATACTATACATATTAATCATCAAGTTGGCCGAGTTTTTCAACAGTGTTCGCTTCAACAAATGGCCGAACGGGGAGTACTCGGATTTTGTAACTCGCCTCGGTAAGGGGCCGAGTAGCGAGTACTCGGACGAGTACTCGGCCAACTCGGTGAGTTTTACAACACTGGTTCCAGTCTTAACTCGATTTCAACTTGGGCGTTCGGTTGAGTGCATGCTCGACCTTAGTTGTGCTCGAATTGGAAGATTAGCGGTAAGGAATTGGATGGCAGTTGTGGCAAGGTGGAAGTGTCGTAAGACTGCGGGGTGGCCTGTAGCATCCACTAGTTAGCAGTTAGTGTGGAAGTGTTGTAAGAATGCGGGGTGGCCCGTAACATTCATCGGTGCCTTTAGAGCGGTGAGAGTGTGGCAAATCTATGATTTGGTCATGGAGTTCTTTAGATGGTTCAAGCCATGAGTGGTAACCATGGTCGGTTGGAGGTGTTGTAAGAATATGATGGGATCGTAACAATCACTTCTTCGAGGTAAATCATTATTAGAAATGTTTGAGTGTGATGGGGAATCTGTTCGTGCCTGGGGCACGTCGGTCAGCGTTGTCGAGGAGTACTCTTTAGGACCGTTGGGGTCCCGGGTTGGAGTCGATCTTGTATAACTTTAGATGAGTAGGACCCATGGGTGAGGCCCGTGTGATGATGATAGATCAGGAGGGTCATGGTAGAGATCTTTAGGTCAAGGTATCAGATCTTGAGTTGCAGGATCATGTGAGGGATCAGTGTGTGGCGCAGAGGGGTTTAGGTTGGGTAGCCTTGTTGTTTGGACGCTTGGGAACCTAGTGGTTGGACTAGGTGTGAGACTGGTAGTCTCAGAAATGGTTTGGGAGTAATTATTTTTCGGTCAGGTGAGCCTTTGTCATGAATCTCGGGTTGTGTGTGGGGTGTTGAACTAATTTTGGGTATGATCTCGAGTTGGGTATCGCACGTGTTTTGTGCAGAGATTTTGTTTCAGTGGAATTAGGATTGGGGAATCTAAATGCCAAGGGCATCAATCATAGGGTTCAAGGGTAATGAATGGGTTTAGTTTTGATAGCATTTGAGTTGTTGCGTTGTGTCTTGGGTTGGTTCTGTCTGCGAAATGGCTACAACGTGTTTGGAATTAGGAGAAGATAGGTCGTTGGAGACCGGGTATGTTATGAGACTGCAGTTGGTCTGGTGGCATTCTTTTAGCAGTGGATTTGGTGACAATATGGATCGGGTATTTTTTATCTGTTGAGGCTTTTGTTCTGAGGTCACATGGGGCGACTGTATGAGTGTCTTTTGACTCAGTCTCCAGGCAGGAATCTGGTGTTTCAGATAGTGGGCAGACAAGTTGGGACCAGGAATCCGCGGTCACTTTTGGAAAACATTTAGGTGGCATTGTGATGTTTCAAGCAGTATTAGTGATTTGAGTTTTGTGTGTTTAGAGTAGCTTATTGTTCGGGAAATGCTAAGATGCTTGTGGTGGATTAAATGATCTCAGAATGGTTGATTAGACTATGTTGCACAGATCTCGCATGAGTCTAACTGTTGCAGGGATGAGTATTCTACTAGAAGGATTATCTGAGCCTTCTGTCAAGTGTAAATGATCTGCAATTGTATATGATCAATGATTTTTTTTCCTTTAAAGCATCAAGAGAATCTGGGTTGGAAGTATTTTGTTTAGTCTGGGCTTCTTATGGAATTGGTTTGATAGTGATTCAGAGTGGGTGGTCTGTCAGGAAGTCTTATCAATTTGAGTTTTTGGGTTTCAGGAGAGGTAAAGGTGGTTTTCTGCGAGGGTTTAAGGTTCATTATTCTTCAAGTTGGTGAGTTTTTCTAGGGTTGGTTTCATTTTCCTTGGGGAGGCGATATTTTACTCGGTTTGTGGTAGCTTGGCTCAGATTGTATGGCGTGTTGATAAAAGTAAGGTCGGATTCTGAGGACGAAATCTAATATTATGTAAGGCTGAGTTGTAACACCCGAAATCTTGAAGAGAAATTATTGAGAATAAACCTATTTCAAGATGAACTTGTCGAGTTGGAGGGACCAAATCGATGTGTTCAGGATGAAAGAATCACGAGGGTTTAATGAACCAACATGACTAGTTAAGGTGCCTCAACTCGACGAGTTGGTGGCTGGGAAGGAAACCCTAATTTCTAGGATGTTGCACCCTATTTAAAGGCCCTAAGTCCCTTTGGCTGGCCTCCTTATCAGCCTCCATTATTATCAAAATCCTAAATCGAATTTTAGCCTCCATTGTCAAGCATTTGAGCCTTGGAAGGAAGTTTGATGTCCATTATCTGCCTTGTGAAGGAGTTAGAAGATGTTGAAGTTTCTATGCTTGGAGGAGAGGCCTTGGATCCATAATCATTATCCATTTTGCAAGGAGTTTGAGGTATCAAGTTCTTATCTTGATGACTAGAAGTTTATATCTTTCTTTTTGGGTTAATTGTTATGTTTGAGTCATGGGTTGGATGGATGTTGGGATTAGGACGTCCTAAAGCCTTGTTCTTTCAGATTTGGGGTTTTCATGGACTCTTTTGGCATAAAGGTACCAACTTGATGGATTTAAGGGATTCATGCATTCTTTAAGTCCCTTATTAGGCCCATTTTAAGCATTTAAGCCTCGCCTAGTCATGTGTGAGCGTAAAGTTGGAAACTTTACGTGGTCTTCCAGCTCTAGAGTATCAGATCTACAATTTGGGGCTTTGTCTTTGAGTATTAAGTGCTTAATGGTTAAGCCCTCATTCTTTTAAGTCTAGGGTTTGTTCTTGGACCCACTTCCGTGGTTCCTAGGGGCAAAGTTGGAAACTTACCCTTCTAGATCTCATATTGGTCGAGATCTGAGTTGGGGAGTTCATTGGAGTCGATAATGTTGGCGTAATATATTAAGATGTGGGTTTCTGGCGAAATGGATGAGTTTATGAATAAACTCGGCGAGTTGGCTCGGGTTTTCCCCGCCTTTGTGGTTGTTAGAGGAACTCGGCGAGTTGGAGGATAAACTCGGCGAGTTGGGTCAACTCAGGTCGTTGACTTTGACGTTTAACCCTGTCTTTGACCAAGTTGTTCTCAGGGGGTATTTGAGGTAATCAGAATCATAATTAAGAATATTATGGTCTTAGGAAAAGAACCATTTGGGTTTGGGCCCAATTTGGAAAATTAGGCCATTAGTGGGCCTTTGTGGATCCTTTGGATCCAGGCCTCAATTTTGGTTCATGTTGGGTTAGTGCTAAAATGGTCATTTTACCCCAAGTAAGGATTATGGATTATATCTTGGAAACCAATTGTTAATTCGGTGTGTTGTTGGTATTCATAGCTTGGGAAGCCGGCAAGGCAGCAGCTACAAATTTCTTTCAGTGAGCTTCAATATTCGAGGTGAGTCTTCTCACTATATCCATGGGTCGAAGGCACCAATGCCGGCCCATTATGTGTTATGTGGTATGCTGGTTGTCTCAGTGATATTGGCAACAAAGACCCCGGGGGGAGCCTATGACATTTGGATATCAGACCATGGGGGAAAGCCCATGGTATTCCAGGTAAAGATAATAAGGGAAGCCTATAGCATCCTAGATAAAGACCATGGGGGAGCCCATGACAACTATATGTATGTTGCATAGTAATAGTACTTTCTATCGTATGCTTGATATGTTCGATATGTTTGGTATGAATGGTATGTTTGGATCATTTGATATGTATGGTATGTGGTATTTTGGGGAAATCACTAAGCTAGGTGCTTACAGTTGTGGTTTATGGTTTCAGGTACTTGCGGTTTGATAGGGAAGGGCTCGGCTTGATCATAGTGCATCCACCCGTGTTATCCGCATTTTGTGACCTTGTGGATGAACTTTGATAAATGTTTTGCATTGAAATGTTTTTCCATGTTTGGAGAAGATTACTCTAGTGTTTTTAATATAATAAAAATGAAATTTTTACCCTTGATTTTGGGATGTTTCAACTTGTCAAAGTGATGGTATTTTTGTCATTCCCTATTGTTAGGGGTCAAGATCTAGAAACATGTCCAGGTTCTTGGATCTTAAAGTGGAGTAAAGATCCTGAAACATATGTTTTAACAAGTCGGAATGTTGAATATTACCATTATTATTTCCTAACAATATTAACTAATGTATTTCATGTTTATTATGTGTAGAAATAGTAAACACAAGACGCATCTACACTGAAGAATCGCTCCAGTCAAAGCTAAAAATCCGGAGTCACCAAGTCAAGGCAACGTGTAAGGGCTTGTTCAGCAGGATCCTGAGAATATCAGACATCTAGTTAGTCAACCTAAGCTATAAATACACATGTATAAATCACACAACAGACACCGAAAGCAACTGAATCACTTGTACTCGTATTCTCAAACACATTTCTGTAATTTGCATTTCGGTTAATAAGATTAATCAAGGCAGGTGATCATTATCACCTCCCAAGTTTTTATGTCGGAGATCCTAGCAAGGATCAGAAGTTTTCCTTGTAAAATCACTTATTTCACTTTCATTTCATTTTCACATTCCCATTGATTGCAACACCACAACCTATCATATAATTTGATTGATATTTATTAAATCATTTTTTGACCAAAATAATTTGGCACCTACCGTGGGGCCGTGGTGTTCATAATTCTCAAAAAATCATGTCTATGCAACCAATTTTATCTTCTTCCTCTATTCCTCCCACTTCTTCTAAAAGTCTCCTACCACCTCCAAGCGGACCTCCTAGTCAGAAGAAAATTTTTTATACGTCTAAGAAGTGCACCTCTCCAATCACTAGCCATGGAAGTCTAGGATCTGGGGGATTCCAGGATCGTCCTATTTTTGATGTCCAACAACGAACTCTTCTCCATGATTAAGATATTGAAGAAACAATTGTTTCAGTAACAAGAGAACAATAAGAAATTGCTCAAGGAGATGGACAGAATAAGAGCAGAGATCTGCAAACCTCATGAAGTAGCACCATCGATCTTGCAACCCATGATCCTAAATTTTGATAACGCAGGATCCTCAAGGAATCGTCAGGAGACTATAGCTCCAACATATACCGTTGTTTCAACTTTGGGTGTAATTCCAAACAATCGAACACTTGTGATCCAGGATCTTGACGAAAGTTTCATTGCTCCTAAAAACAAAGATGTTGGTAACTTCTTAGAAAATAATACCTTTAATAATAAATCTTCGGATCTTGATGTAGGGATAAGTCTAGTCATGTCCAGGGTACTTCAACAACTAAGGTAGATGATCTCGAGTGTACCAAGAGTAGTTCAACCTATACCTGAAGTATCCCACACTAGCCATAGCATCTCAAGATTATCTCCATTTATAGTTGACATTGATGTTCGAAAACACTTCCAAGATCCCAACATGAAACCCCTATGATGGAACTACAAATCTTGAAAAGCACGAAGCACAATACAGAGAAAGGCTGGAAGTCATTCCCATTCTATTGCACCTAGAAGAGGCTTGTTTATGCAAGGGTTTTGGTTCAACCCTTATAGAATCAGCCTTAAAATTGCTTCTCAATGTTCCTCCTTATCCCATTACTTCTTTTGCTCATTTAGTTAACCTTTTTAATAATCAGTTTTCCTGTAGCATGACATACAAACGAATCATTAATGATCTTTATCGAGTACTCCAGGATCCTAAGGATTACCTTAGAGATTTTGTAAGAAGGTTTGGTAGGGAAGCATTGAACATTCCTAATATTGACATGCCCACTTTCGTTGAAGCTTTCAAGATGAGCATTAAGAAAGATTCTCCTTTCTATGAATATTTTGTGATGACCTGATGCAAAAGAATGGATGAAGTAAGAAATAGAGCATTGAGATTCGTCAGACTAGAAGAAGACAAAGAAATTTAAAAGAGGAACAACACTCCAAACTCATACTAAAATCCTAATAGGAAGGCCGTCTCCTCAGCCCAAAGACCGTATAAACCAAAACCATACCCCAAACCTAATTATCATAGGGTTAATGCCCTTGATAATGAAGGAGAGAAAGATGAATTCCCAAGGATCACTGACTATTATTTTTATGTGGATGTTTTAGGTCTGATCTTGGTGAGAAAGCAAGGTGGCCAAGGAAAGCAGAAAAATCAAGCGGTTGGAAAGACAAATCTAAGTGGTGCGCATACCACAAAGATTTTGGCCACATAACTAAGAACTATATAGCTCTCAGGAAGAAAATTAGCAATCTCCTGAGAAAAGGATATCTTAAAGAGATCTTAGGAAGATGGAAATAAATATCCAAATAAATGGAGAAAGACCCTATGAAGATCCTAGAAAAACAAGGATCCCCTCCTTCAGACGCTAAGGTAATTAATGTTATTTTTGGGGTCTCTGATATTTGTGTAACTTCTTACACTGCAACAAAAAGACACACTAAGGTATTCAAGGCAGAGAAAGATGAAAGACCCCGGAAGAACACATCAATAACAGGAAAGAAATAAATCACCTTCGATGAACAATATAGAAAGAACATCTAGGATCCTCACTATGATGGATTTGTGATAACTCTCTACATTGCCAATCACTTTGTTAGAAGGATCCTGGTAGATGGAGGATCCTCAGTAAACATCATACTCTTAGACACCTTGACCAGCATAAATATCCCAGAATCGTAGATAATAAAAAAATCCTCAGTATTTCTAGGATCCAACAGTGAAACGAAGCATATAGTTGGAGAGATCAAACTACCTGTCTACATCGAAGGATTAAACTCTATGCAACACTTTTATGTTATTGATTCTTTGTCTTCCTACAATGTTATATTATGTAGGCCCTGGATCAATGACATGAAAGTAGTACCATCGACATACCACCAATGCGTCAAAATGCCTACCCCTTGGGGGACAGTGACGATCATCGGTAATAGACAAGAGTCCAAAGAATGATATAAAACCTTAATGAAGACCAACACAGTACCAAGAAAAGCATAGCAATTAAAGAAAATGGAACGAGACGTATTAGAAGGAGAAGAACAAGATATAAAAGAAGTACCCTTAAATATTGAGTATCCCGATGCCAAAGTATGATAAGTTTAAATCTAAACTTGAAGATCGATTAGATCTATAAAACAGGTAAAGAAATAAATACGTAAACAGCAAGAACACTCGAATGAATCAAACGTGTCGAATGATTATAAAACAATCCTCAGAAGAGCTCGATAAAGAACATCAACTGTAGAGGATTAAAGGGTTTACAAGAACGATGAAAGAAAGTATTCTGTGATCTATCGTAATGCTATCGTCTTCTAGATCGTTTTTCTAATATGCATGCAAGCATATTATTATATACTAAACCCTACAGCTCACGGTTGGACAGGCCCAAACCGGAGTGCAAAACTTGGACTATTAACCGAGCCCAATGACGCAATACAAAAATAATGCTACGCTCCCCAACAATCTCCCCCTTTGCGTCAATTGGAGCGAGATCATTACTTCTTGCTTGGGCCAACAGCAGCAGGAGCCTTCTTCTTTACAGTCTGAAATAGACGCGAAATAAGGGCAAGTATCGTCTATCTGAATCGGATGTACCACTGTATCATATCATCGAAGTATTTGATATCATCCGCTGTATTCTCTTTACACCGATGGATGATCCCCAGCACGTGCTCAAGACAAGCAGTGGTATAAAGATGTTTATCTGCTTAGGCAAAGAGACATTTCTGTCCTTCAGCCCTAGTGAACATGACCGAATTTCGCCTGGGGTCAATCTTTCCCATCTTCATCTGGTTCAGATCACTGGCCGAGCCAACAGGAGAGATCTTCGGTTTCTTCTTGAAGACATTGGCAATCTCCTGATCCATCAGGGCGACCTCCATGATATAGCACACCAACATCCTTTTGAGATGGTCTATGATCGGACCATATTCAGCTTCATTCGTCAAGAGGATGTTGTGCAGAACGATCTAGTCATGGGGGTTGAGGTTCGGTAGATCTGCTAAAGAGATGAGATGTTCGGTTTTTGCAGACCCTCAGATCACCCTGAACCGAACGTTGATGAATCTCCCTTCAGTGAAAGGCTTCAGCACCCGAATGTTGACGATCTTCTGAGCGCTCCAGGTTTGGTACTGGGGTTGAGCGGCCTTCAGATAGAACTCGATTAATTCCCGATCAACCTCCGGATGAGGATGAGGGACTTCGGCAACGTTGGCGAAGGCGTGGAAAATGAACGCCTTTCGGGTTAAGGGCATGTCGAACTGAGAGTCGACAGAGTTGTAGCAGTCGAAGGAGATCATCGGTTCGAGCCATAGGATGCTCGGAGTATCGATAGCCTCCTTTATCATTCTCTCTCGAGTCCAAGCAGGGAAAAGAGTCTTCCTGCTCTCGAGGAGATCGTGGGCTTCTTTCTTTTTGCGTTCAGCTTCTTCAGCTTCTCGCGCAACACGAACATTGTCATTATCAACATTGCGACTATTTTTGCGTTTCAGCAAGTCGGCAATGGTTTCTTGATCATCTTCATCTTCTTCCTCAGCTATCTTCTTTCCTTTATCCTTCACACCCGAACCTGAAGTTTGACCTGTAGGAGGAGGTTCGGTTGTGTGAGCAGCTTTTGAGGAAGGAGGTGGTTTCGATCCGGACTCCTTTTCTCCCCCTTGTTTCGGAGTGGACACGAAACTAGGTAGCCCTTCAATTTTGCTGAGTAGATCCAGGGCAAGGGCGAGTTTTTCAGCAAGGGTTCGCCTCACCGAATGGTTCAGGATCGGGTCGTGCGCTTCCAAGATGTTGGATATGGCTGAGTGTACATCCGAAACACACGTCTTGATGACCTCCCTTTCGGATCGAAGAGCGTCAATTTGTTACTGAGAGTTGGAAAGCTGAGCACTCTTGACCTTGAGGGCGGTGGTTTTGCTTGCAAGAACGTCCATCAACGAGTTTTCTGCGGCCAGATCCTCTTGGAGTTTAGAGAGGCACTCATCGATAGAGGCACGAAGGGCCGAGTTGTCGTCACTGAGTGATTGGCGAAGGGTAACAAACGACTTTAACTCCGTGGAGACGAACGTGGCCAATTGTTGAACGATTGGTTCCAACGTTGTCTTTGTGGCATCAGCACTCTCCTGTAAGGACTTGAACAGGGAAGAGGCGTCAGAGAATAGTTTATCGACTTTTTCGGTCGCAGCCTCACATGCTTTCGTCGAGGCGTCTATGGCGGCAGTGGCAGAAGCGACCGAATCATGCTGAGCCCTGGAGAAGGCATCAACAATCTTCTGAAGTGCTGTTTCAGAGAGAGAGGATTGGGAATTGGAGGAGGAAGCAATGAGCAAGTCCACCTTTTCATGCAGCTCCTTAAAGGTGCTTCTTTGTTACTGGAGCATCCTCATCATCGTCGCTTTGCACCTGAAACGGACTAAAATAGACCGAATCAAACTGCATGTTCTCCCCACCAAGGAAAGGATTATCTCCGTCAGAGGCATGACCGGGAGATGGGGGTGGCGGTGAAGCTGGGGGTGTTGTGGTATGAGTAGGTTCAGGTTGAGTGTGAGTGGGGGTAGTTTCGGGTGGTTGTTGAGTGTGGGTAGGTTCGGGTGGTGGTTGGGTTTCGGTTGTGTTTATAGGTTCGGTTACTGGTGGTGGTTCGGTTGCATTGGTATGAACCCCCGTATCAGATACGTTGGTTGTAACCTTTGCAGTAGTTGTTGTTGTTGTATCGGTGAAAATGGGTGGTGGTATAGGGAAAGAGGTTTTAGGAATTATGGTAGAGGGGTTTATGGTGGGAATGGAAGTAGGAATTGTTTGAGTGGGAGAGGGAATTGGTGAGTTATGGATTTCCATGTCTGGGGTAGGTGATCTGGGTGGGGTATTGCCTCTTAGAGGGGTTTCGCCTCTTTGAGAGCCGTCCGAATCCGAACTCTGTTCCTCTGATTCACTCAAAGAGGAAGCGATAATGAGCTTTCGCTTCGGCTGAGTCTTTCGCCTCTTCGGCTGCGGGGACTGTGCAGCTTTCGTTGATTTCCTCTTCCTGGGAGAGGGACCTTTAGCCCCTTTGGCCACTTGCTTCCCTTTGTCTGCCTTTTTGCCTCTATGAACAGGCTTATCAGCATCGTGAATGGACGTAAGCATCTCCTGCGTGAGATCCCTCGGTCCAGACTGCTTGAACTCCTTGATAGTCCGGATGATTCTGCTGTCTGTTGGGACATCAGCATACATGGTCTCCGGAATGGAACCAATGAAAGAGAACTTCGATGCATCTGAGACGATAATCTTCGTGGTATGAAATGTACCAATCGAAGACATCGATGCACCGGCAGCAGTGGGGACATCGTACTTATCCATCACCCACTTAGCAACGATGGTCCAAAACCTTGCATATGACACCTCAGAATGTCGTGAAGATGATCATAAACTCTGGATGAGTTGTTGCCAGAGAACCAACCCATAATCGACGTTGACGCCGTTGTAAACCCCGTACATGATGGAGAGGAAGAGTCGACTGGAACCGTCTGAGCCGGAGCTCCGTTCTGAAAGACCCTTGAAAAGGACAGTGAACATGCTGTTCCACTGTGGCGGCAAACACGACTTTTTAAATTTTGCGACGGAGGTGAGCGCCTCCGTGTACCCCATATTGTAGAACATACTGTAGAGATGCCCAATCGGAATCGTCTCCGGATTAACCCTAGAAGGGTCAGCAGCAAACCCTAGCAATGAGGCAAATCGTTGCCTGGAAATCGAGGCTTTATGATCAGAAACCTCGAAGAAAATTCTATCGACTGCTTTATCATAATGTGCAGTCACATAGATCTGCGATAAAAGCTCCATGGGCACTGATTCCACCCTAGAAAGTGCAGGTGCAATGGGCGAGTATTTCAGGCACTCAATGATCGGGAACATGTATGAGTCGTACGCCTGAGGGGTTAAATCGATCACCAAACACTGTTGAGGGCGAATAGGAAGGATGTGGGAAGTAGCATGAACTGATGATGATTCTGCCATTGTTGAAGTTGTGAAGAAGATGATGAACAGTAAGGGTTTCAGGGAATTTTTGCTCTCTTGGGAATTCTGATGCAGTAAAGAGGTAAAAGGGAGATGAAGTCGCTTTTTATAGTGGTTGTAAGGAGAGAGAAAAATCTGTTCAAATCTTCTATCGAAATACGAAGGGTGTTCCCGGAATGACTGATGCGTGACAGTTAAGGTGAGCGATGATCACGCATGAGAGAGAGTGTCAGATTCCTTGGAACACGCCGCCCAACAAGCGCCGTTTCTGAAGAAACCGTTTCAAATTCACACGCGCCTTTCTGTGCCAGAGAGGAACGGGTTCAAATTCGCATGCGTCCCTTTTTACCGCCGTTTGAAATTCAATCCATTAGACTCCCGCCTGAGTCAGCAACCCTTCATCTTATCCCTGTAATGGCATCTTTTGAATAATACTCCCACGTGGATGATTTTTGACCACATCTTTTAAGTAACCACCAATTCAGTAAAACAGCCTGTAGTTATTAGTACAAGAATTTTGGAAAATCAAAGATTTTCATGCTAAGAGTGTAAAAAGAAAAGAAATAAAGCAAATCTTTTTAGGAATAATTGTGATGTCAATTAAGACACGAAACAAATGATCCCGGGCACGAATCTCTTCCTTCAAAGTCAAGAGAGACCTTAAAGTGTTAGTGTGGTTTCCCGTTGAATAACGATCAAGCACTTATTAAGAAGTGTTGAAAGGCTTCTTTTAATTAGGCTCCTTTGGGTGGCTTTAGCTTTGATTCAAGAGAGACCGGTGTAGTCTGTTGAACAAGTAGGTAGGAATTATTTTTAAAGTGGCTTGGAAAATATAAAATCTCAACAAAAAATTAAAAACTGGATCCCAAGGGAAGAAATGTTATGGTGTTTAACAATTTCATAGGAATCACACAAAATAAAAATTTGAGATTTCATGAAGATACATCCGTCAATTCTTTGGTGAAAACTTGAGCAAATTAATTGTTCACCGTCAATTCAGATTTGGTGTTGAATTTTGGGTTTCACTCAGTTCGTAGTGGCACGAAACTAAGATCATAAACACAGTGTTTGAGTAACCATAAACCTCAGTGGTAATTTCTGAGAGTGTCAAGGGTTACGTTGGTGAAACGAATGTAATGGAGAATTGTAATGGAGATGGTGTAAGAAATTAAAGTACCTCTGCTGTGAAAATAAGGACCAAGCAGAAAACTCTTATCTCATGTGAGAAGAGAGTTGGGTAGCTCACGATTAGAATAAATGTGGTAGCCTAATTGGGAAGACAAGGTTTGTTTATACCAAGTCATTAAGGCTATTATTCAGAATCTTATGAGGCTTGGGACACATACAGCAACATGCTTCTAGGGACACTTAACTAATCCAACAATTATATCTCCATAAACGAACGAACACACAAATAAAATGATAGAAAAGAAAAAGAAAAAATATTTTTGGAGTTTTTGATATATAAAAAAAATAAGAAAGTAAAAAAGATAAGACTTAGAAAAAAAGAAAAAAAACTTTGGAAAATTATGGAACCGAACCCGAACGTTCGGTTGGTTTCGGTTGAGAAAAATTTTGAAAAACCGAACCCGAGCGTTCGGTTGGTTTCGGTTTTGAAAAATTTAGAAAAACCGAATCCGAGCGTTCGGTTGGTTTCGGTTTTGAAAAATTTTGAAAAACCGAACCCGAGCGTTCGGTTGGTTTCGGTTTTGAAAAATTTAGAAAAACCGAACCCGAACCTTCGGTTGGTTTCGGTTTTGAAAAATTTAGAAAAACCGAACCCGAACCTTCGATAGGTTTCGGTTTTGAAAAATTTTGAAAAACCGAACCCGAACCTTCGGTTGGTTTCGGTTTTGAAAAATTTTGAAAAACCGAACCCGAACCTTCGGTAGGTTTCGGTTTTGAAATTTTTTGAAAAACCAAGCAATTTAGACTATCAAATAGGAAATACTTTGAACAATAAGATAAACAACTTTGTACATGAAATTTACAACCAAGAAAACTACCTTTGAAATGATGAGCGAGTGCAGATGATTCAACCGAACCCGAACGTTCGGTCAATTTCGCTTCTTACGTTTGAGGTTGAGAGGTAGTTTGTGGTACTGACTTTGATTCCATCATACCTAGCCCTTGTAAAATTCTGTTGAATGACGCTTCAGGAAGAGCTTTGGTAAAGACATCAGCCAGTTGATCAGTGGTTCTAACAAAGTGTACTTCAACGTTTCCATCTTCCACATGATCTTTGATGAAGTGATACCTCAGTGCTATGTGTTTGGTTTTGGAGTGTTGCACCGGGTTATGACAGATCCTAATTGCACTTTCAGAGTCACAATATAGTGGGATCTTTTTCATATTGAGTCCATAGTCTCGAAGTTGACTCTGGATCCAAATCACTTGAGAGGTGCAGGATGCAGCTGCTATGTATTCAACTTCGGCAGTAGACAAAGACACGCACGTTTGTTTCTTGGATTGCCAGCTAACCAACTTCTCGTCAAGGAATTGGCAGCCACCAGTGGTGCTTTTTCTGTCGAGTCCACAACCTCCAAGGTCTGCATCTGAGTAGGCTTGAACGAAGAAGCCTAAGTTGGAAGGATACCATAGACCTAGAGAGGTGGTTCGCTTGAGATAGCGTAGAATGTTTTTCACTGCAAGCATGTGAGGTTCGCGTGGGTTTGCCTGAAATCTAGCACAGTAACACACAGAAAACATTATGTCAGGCCTGCTAGCGGTTAGATACATCAGTGAGCCTATCATCTATCGATAAAGCGTAATATCAACAGCCGGTTTGTTCAGCGATGGGGTGAGCTTGGTGCCGAACGCCATTGGAACTTTGACTTTGGAATCTCCCATCATGCCTAACTTTGCTAGGAGAGTCTTCGTGTAAGCTTCCTGATTAATAAAGATGCCTTCGGGTCCCTGTCTAATATTTAAACCAAGGAAAAAGTTAATAGGACCATTGAGCTCATTTCAAATTTAGTCTCCATCAGCTTTCTGAATTCAGCTGTTAGGCTAGGATTCGTTGAGCCAAAGATGATGTCATCGACATAAATTTGAACGATCATAAGGTGGTTACCTTCCTTCTTGCGAAAGAAGGTTGGGTCAACCGAACCTTGCTTGAATTTGGACATCTTTAAAAATTTAGTCAGCGTTTCATACCAGGCTCTCGGAGCTTGTTTCAGTCCATACACGACTTTATCCAGAATGTAGCAATGATTTGGATACTTTTCATTTACGAAGCCAGGAGGTTGCTCCACGTATACTGTTTCTTCGAGTTCACCATTGAGGAATGCACACTTGACGTCCATTTGGTAAACTTCAAAGTTTTTGTGGGCAACATAGGCTAGAAATATTCTTACGGATTCCAGCCTAGCTACAGGAGCGAAAGTCTCTTCATAATCAATCCCTTCCTTCTGACAGTATCCTTTCACGACCAGACGAGCTTTGTTCCTTATAACGTTCCCTTCCTTGTCCATTTTGTTCCTAAAGACCCATTTGAGACCAACAACCGAGGCATCTGGAGGAGTTGGAATGAGACGCCAGACTTTGTTCCTCTCGAATTCGTTCAATTCATCTTGCATGGCTTGAATCCAATCGGAGTGATCAAGTGCAGTATTAACTGTCTTTGGTTCAACTTTTGATACGAAAGAGTTAAAAATGCAGAATTCGAATTTTCAAAATAAGGAAGACTGTTTTGCCTTGAGTTGTGATCGGGTCAGAACCTTTTCAGAGACATCACCAACAACTTGAGAGACAGGATGATCTCTGGTCCATTTGGTGAGAGGAGGATAGTTTGGATCAAAGGTTGGATCCAATTCAGCATTTATCATTTCTTCTGGTTCGGACTGGCTTTCATAGTCGTAAGACATATCAGTTTGCTCCCCCTCGATAGATGAGCTTTCAGGAATGGCTTGTGAATCTTGAGCTTCAGGGGTTTCTTGTGGTGCTGAGCTTTTGGGCGTTGATGCACCTTCGGATGGTGAAGCACTTTCAGTTGGTAAAGTGCTTTCGGGAGCAGTTGGAGACCTTGGCTCCCCCTCAACATGTGAGGTCGGCTGAGTTGACGATGGTTGATCCTCCCCCTCGACTGAAGCATTATGTGGTGGAGGTTTGTCAGAACTTGATTCTCCTTCATTCATTCTCCGGGCAGCTTCTTCGACAATTTGCTTCATGTGATCAACTTTGTTGTCTGCTGCGCCTGCTTCTGAGAGAGTGGCTTTCTCAGGTTCATCAAAAAGCTCCATAAACTTCTCAAATAGATTAGCGATCGAGACCATGACTTGGCCAGTTTGAGGAAAGATTTCCCCAGCTGTGTCTTCATTGGCCTTTATCTTTTTGACATAGCTATCATCAAAAGTCACGTAGTAAGTCTCTTCGATTTTCCTCGAACGCTTGTTTAATACCCTGTACGCTTTGGAAGTGAGAGAATAGCCCAGAAATATTCCTTCGTCGGCTTTTACATCGAACTTATTGCGGTGTTCTTCGGAATTGAAGATAAAACACCGTGAACCGAACACATGGAAAAACTTCACATTGGGCTTCCTGTTGTTGAGAATCTCATAAGGAGTGAGCGTGAATCGCTTGTTGAGATAAGACCTGTTCTGTGTAAAACAAGCAGCATAAATAGCATCAGCCCAAAAATAAAGAGGTAAGGAAGCAAAACTTAGCATAGTTCGGGCTGCTTCACACAAAGATCGGTTTCGTCTTTCGACAATTCCGTTTTGTTGAGGTGTGTAGGGAGCTGAGAAGTTGTGACTAATTCCCTTTTCTGCCAGGAATTCTTCGAATTCTCTATTTTTAAATTCCAGACCATTGTCGCTCCTGATGTTGCGAACGACCTTCTTCAGCTGTACTTCAATCTGCTTGATGAACACTTTCAGCTTGTGAGTCGCTTCAGATTTAAGCTTTAGAAAGAATATACTTGCTATCACCGATGCTTTTGATAGATGATGGAACACATAAATCAATATGAAGTAATTCTAGTGGTTCAACAACTTTAGTGTTTATTATAGATGGATGACTTTGACGACTCTGCTTCCCCATTTCGCATGCAGTACACAAATGATCTCTATCGAACTTGAGCAGTGGAAGACCTCGAACATGACCTCCAGTGACAAGTTTGTTGATGTCTTTAAAGTTGAGATGAGAGAGCCTTCGGTGCCACAACCAGCTTTCGTCAGATTGTGCTTTTGATAACAGGCAGATAGCTGGGTTTCCTTTGAGGGGTTTGAGGTTTAGAGGAAACATTTCACCTTTACGTTCAGATTTGAGAATAACTCTTTTCGTCTTCTTCTCAATAATTTCAGAACCCTCATCGTCGAATGAGACTTTGAGACCGGTACCTCTAACAAGCTGAGATACACTGATGAGGTTGTGTTGTAGCCCTTCCACGTATGCAACCTTCCTTATCGTGAAATCACCATTAGTAATCATTCCATATCCTTTTATGGTGCCGAAGGAGTTGTTTCCAAACTTGACGTTTCCACCATTTGAAAGAGACCTGTATTCCCTCAGTTCTTCTTTCCTCCCTGTCATGTGACGCGAGCAGCCACTATCAATGTACCATTCTTCGTCAAACTGCTCGTCACTGATAACCTGCAAAAATTAAGCAGATTTAGGAACCCAAAGTTTATTGGGTCCACGTGAGCCTTTCACAGGTACAGGAATAGTAAGAGAGATGTCAACAAGGTATGTTCGTTTTATTAGTGTTGTTTCATCTTTCTTTTTGATGGTAAAAACTTTAATTTTATTTGGTGCTTTCGGTTTTGAATCAGGTTTAGACGCTGAAACCTTCTGTTTTCCCTTTTGTTCTGCTGCTGATTGAGATTTTTGAGAAGGAGCAGAATGGAATTTAGAACGAGGTGGAGAGGAATTGGAAGAATTAGAAGAATTGGAAGAGTTAGAATGAGAGATCTTAGATTGAGATGACTTCTTGGCTGGAGACTCTAGGTGACCCTTTTGCTTTTGATCATTGGTGGGACCAACCTCAGAGTTTTGATCTCTTTTGATTTCAGAACCGAACCTTTGCTTTCGGTTGGTTTCGTTCTCTGAACTGAACTTCTGCTTTCGGTTAGAGTCATTCTCAGAACCGAACCTTTGCTTTCGGTTGGAATCATTTTCTGAACCGAACCTTTGCTTTCGGTTGATGTTTTTCTCTGAATCGAACCTCTGCTTTCGGCATTTGCAATTCTCTTGCGATTCAACAGGATTTTTCTCAGACTTTAGGTTCTTGTCTTGATGTGAGAAATAAGCATTCTGGGATTGCCAGAACTGTTTTCTTTCAGAGAGATTCTTCCTGTATCTCTGATTCCTTTGACGTTCTTGATTTCTCATCTGCTTCGGCTGATGATGGATGTTAGCTTTCGGTTTCGGTTTTCCTACAGCTGGTTCACTTTGGCTTTCGGTTGATGATGGATGCTGGCTTGAAGATGTGACTTCTTTTGATGGGCTTCCTTTTTCTTGAGGAATTTCTTTCGTACCACTAGTACTTGGCACATCAAAGTTATCAGGCTTATTCAAGGGTTCTGGTACGTATCTGCCTTTGCTTTTCCATGAGGTTCTTTCGGATAAACCTACTGTTTCATCAGCATTATCGATTGGAGCTGACCAGAAGAACTCATCGCATCCATCAGCATTGTCTTCGTTTACAATAGCTGTGAGTTCAACAGTCTGATGTTCGGTTACGCCTGTGACCTTGTATACCTGATTTGGAGTAGTTCTAACCTTTTGATATACTACGGCCTTCTCTGCAAGAATCGGGGACTTTTGTTGGGACAAACGAGCGAACTCCACTGAATTTTCTGAAATTAGATTCTTGTGGTTTTCAGGTTCGCTTTTTACAAATTCTGAGCAGTCAACCGTGTCCTCTATAGAAATTTCACTCATATTGTCATCCTCATTAAGCTCAGATGCATTTTCAACATCAATTTTGTTTTCTGAGCTCAAGTTGGCGTTTAAAGAGTCAAATTTTTGTATGGTTTCGGTTTTCAGTTTCAGTCTATCATTTTCATCCAAAAGGTTTTTAAGCATGTCCTTATGGTCCTTGGATTTAATGAAAGATTCTATTTTGTCCAGTCCATACATATAGTTCGGATTAACGTCCTCAGATGATATCACACTCTCACAATTATACGCTTCAGCATCAATTTCATCCTCCTTAAACTCAAGGAAGGGCAAAATCATGCGATGAATCTTTTGTCCTATTTCACAATCCAAATGAAGCTGAGTAATATTAGTGTAAAGACGTTTAGCAATCAAACAAAAAACATTTCGCTGTTTTAAAAGCTTTAAATTGTCTCTTTGCAAATAAATGTTTTCATCTTTTGTTTTGATTAACTCCGATTCCTTCAGTTCGATCCACATCCGCCGCTCCTCACTCTTCGAAGACACCCTGCTTAATTGGTCAGTTAGGTTAGAATTGGTGACTCGAGTTTGAGTTAAACTACTATCTAGATGAGAGATTCTTGAATTAACACTTTTTAGTTCTTTTTCATATGAGCATTGTGGGACTTTAAATGAGACAAAAACCGATTGTACCTTCTTAATCAGTTCATCGAGCACGTTGAACTGCACGCTGAGCGGTTTGGCTGTAAAGCACATATCCTGTTGCTCCTTCGGTTCATTACTCCCACCATCAGTGTTGTATCCCCTCATCTGAGATACGTCAGACACCATCAAACACCTTCCTCCACTGCTTTCTTCTTTAGCCACACAAGCCTTTCCATGAGAAGGCTTCCTCACTTCATCATCTTCAGAGTCGGTTGACCAAACCTCCACGCCACCGAACTCATCATCAGCAACTGAGCCCTGCACAATTAGAGCATTCATAGAAGGGTTAGCGGTAGATTTCTTCTTCCTGATCTCATCAAGCTTTTTCTGCAGCAAAGCTTCCTCATCCTTTTCAGCCATCTTTTTAAGGACACAATCCTTTGCATAGTGGTTCTTTCCCCCACAATAGTAGCAGCTTACTCCATAATCACCTTCAACCTTCGGTTCCTTCTTTGATTCTTCAGCCTTCGGTTCATCTTTAACTTTCTCTGAGCTATAACTCCCCTGCCAGTTTCGGTTTTTGTTGGTGGGGAATCTCCTTTTGATGAACCCCTTGGGGTTAGACACCATCATAGCATAATCCTCAGACGTGAGGTCATAATCCTCCAAGTTGAGGTCTTCATCCTCCATCACAGCTTTACTTTTGGACAAGAGGGCTAACGAACCTAGGCTTGAGACTACATTCTTCTCCTGCAGCACGATCTTCTCCTGAGATTTCAAGATGCCCACCAGTTTCGCCAAAGAATATGATTTAAATTGCTCGTGGGCTTTAACTGTGGACACAACTGCTCTCCACTCTGATCTGAGACCATTCAAAAATGTAACCTTCTGCTCAATAAGCTTCCTTTCGATGTCATGTTTGATCATCTTGCTAAGAAGATGATTGAAGCGATCGAAGGGTCACAGTTTCTTCGGCTCCTTGCCTGAATTCACCAAACTCAGACAAGAGTAATGTTTGAATGGAGTGTTCTAGATCTTCGTCTGTAGAGTACAGTTCACGTAACCTGTCCCATATCTCTTTTGTCGTCGTGCATGAACTCACCAGCCTAAAAGTGTCGGACTGAAGGGCGAATTTGATCAATCTTAACGCCTTGATATTGCACTGAAATTTATCCTTTTCATCTTGCGCAATATCTTTAACATCTTTCAGAAGATCATTATACTCCTTTTGAGTTTTAATAATCCTTGAAGTTGCAGAATGAGAAAACGGCCTAGAAATAATTGCTTCCCAGATGAGGTATCCATTATCCTCAGATCCTATAACATAATCTTCAAAGTGATGCGCCCAGACTTCATAATCATGCGTGTATAGGATGGGAATCTTCGTGGTTGATCCAATGTTGTTCGAAATATTGATGGGATTCGAATGCGACTCGTCCATAATGATCGAATAACCTGTTCAAAGATCAGACTTGTAATAAATCAAATTAGGGCAAAACAATAAATATCGAGATACGTCAATAATGAGATGACGGCTCAATAAATATCAATAATTGCGGAATAACCCTAATCGAAACCTTTTTCACAGAAAAGAAGTGTATCGATTACACAGCCTCCTGCTCTGATACCAATTGATAAGTTTAAATCTAAAATTGAAGATCGATTAGATCTATAAAACAGGTAAAGAAGTAAATACGTAAACAGCAAGAACACTCGAATGAATCAAACGTGTCGAATGATTATAAAACAATCCTCAAAAGAGCTCGATAAAGAACATCAACTCTAGAGGATTAAAGGGTTTACAAGAATGATGAAAGAAAGTATTATGTGATCTATCGTAATGCTATCGTCTTCTAGATCGTTTTTCTAATATGCATGCAAGCATATTATTATATACTAAACCCTACAGCTCACGGTTGGACAGGCCCAAACCGGAGTGCAAAACTTGGACTATTAACCGAGCCCAATGACGCAATACAAAAATAACGCTACGCTCCCCAACAAAGTACTTATAGGATCCTCAATACCTGAGGAAATTAAGCAAGACCTAGTGAGGTTCCTAAAGGACAGAAAAAGGACCTTCACATGGAAACACGAAGATATGAAAAATATACGAAAATAAATTATAACTCACAAGCTTAATATAGATCCTTCTTTTAGACCTATACATCAAAAGAGAATGAAGTTTGCACCAAAAAATAATCAATTCATCTAAGAGGAAGTTGAAAAACTCCTTAAGACAGGAATGATTAAACAATTCAAATTCCCAAGGTGGTTGGCTAATGTGGTGGTAGTACACAAGAAGAACGAAAATGGCGGGTATGTGTGGACTACATGGATCTTAATAATGACTTCATTAAGGATTATTTCCCTTTGCCACACATCGACTCTATGATAGATTCCACAACAGGCCATGCATTAATAACATTCATGGATGCCTCATCTTGGTTCCAACAAATCCAAATGTAACCATATGATCAAGAGAATATTGTCTTTATAACCCCCACATGTATATATTGTTATATTGCTATGCCCTTTGGTTTAAAAAATACAAGTGCAACATCTAAAAGATTAGTAAATTGTACGTCCAAATACAAATTGGGGGACACCATGGAAGTACACATTGATGATTTGGTGGTCAAATCCAAAAAAGCCATAGATCACCTCAGGGATCTTGAAGAGGCTTTCAACATATTGGATGAATACAACATGAAGATAAACCTATAAAATTGCAATTTAGAATGAAATCAAGCAAGTTCCTTGGTTACATGGTCACTAAGAGAGGAATATGAGCATGTATGGAGTAGATCAAAGCCATAGTCAATCTGAAAACCCCAACTTCAAGCAAGGATATTCAAAGATTGACAAGAAGAGTGGCGGATTTGAATAGATTCATCTAAGATCCTCAGGGAGGTGCAAAAATTTCGTTGATATATTGAAGAAAAATAAGAAGTTCGAATGGACTAAAAAACATGAAGATGCCTTCAAAGAACTTAAAAAATATTTAAGTTCAGCACCATTATTGGGGAAAGCACTAGATGGGAACCGCTCCTCTTTTATCTTTCAATTTCATCTAATGCCATTTGTGCAGTCCTGGTTGGGGATATGGTTCTCCAGAAGGTGTCACCTTGGAAAGGTTTCATCCGGTTCAGGAAGAGGGGCAAGTTGGGCCCCAGGTATATCAGTCCTTTTAGGATTTTAGCCCGGGTGGGTAGGTTTGCTTATCACTTGGATCTACCCGAGGAGCTTAGTCAAATCCATAACATGTTCCATGTCTCTCAGTTGCGGAAATGTTTTCTTTATGATTTCGCTGTGGTTCCATTGGAGGATATTTAGGTGGATGACCGCCTGAATTATATAGAAAGACTAGTGGTAGTTCTAGACAGGAAGTCAAAGACTCTGTGAAACAAGATGGTGGATCTTGTTAAGGTGTAGTGGTAGCACTAAAAGGGTTCGGAGTGGAAGTGGGAACCCGAGTCAGAGATGTGGGAGCATTACCCTGAGGTTTTCACAGCAACGGACTTCAAGGACAAAGTCTGATTCAAGTGGGGAGAATTGTTACATCCAAATCCTTGAGGTACATAATTCCTTGAATTTATAACTTTTGGAGGGGGTCACGACGTGAGATATGATGGTCATGTCATGAGTATTAGTTGACCAGTTGTCCGCATCTTTTTGAGTCTCACGATGTGAGGCATAAGTATTACGATGTAAGGACAATCTAATGACTCAAAACCATAATATTTTGGGTGTTTAAAGGAATGAGAGTTTATGGTTGCACATCCTCAGCCTCTCTCACCCTCTAAGCCTTCTGGAAACCCTAAGCTCAACTCTCCTTAAGATCCTGGTGTTTTTCTTGTTTGAAGGAGAAGAAAGAAGAAAAGAAGCACCATTGTGAAGGAAGTTTCAAGGAAGCATCATTGTCATCAGCTTTTCTCCTATTTGGACCATAGTAATTATCAAAACTCAAGCTTTGTGTCATTTCATGGGTAGATCTAGGTTTTTGGTCCCATTTCCTTATGTTATGGATTATTGGAGTGAAGATCCATAAAGTTAACAACTTTATGGATTCAAATGGTCTTTTAAGTCTTATATCATTCAAATTTGGAAGTTGGTAGAGTATTAGAAGCTTGCATGAGAACTTGAGGCCATATTTCTACTTTTGACCCAAAATGGTGTAGGACATGCATGGTGCATGCATGTCCATAAAGCAAGCATTTTTATGGACCATTAAGGTCCCAATAAGCTTCTATAAGAGTTGAAAGTAAAGGTTGAATGGATTAAGAACATTGAAACGTTGGTTTTGGCTTAAGACCGTTCTGAGGATGTGAGACATGAGGTCTCACGACGTGAGCATGCAAAAACCGTCCCTTGTTGAGTTTTCTGAGTCAAGAGCAAGTCTTTGGAATTAGGACGAGTGACTCTCACGGCGTGACCAAGGATTGGTCACAACGTGAGACATGATGTTGGGTTTTTTGGTTTTGTTGGGACACTATTAGGATTTGGTGCCATTGGGTTTGGGCCTCGATTATTAGGCCCATTAAGGGAAAGGTAAAATGGTCTTTTACCCTAGGAGTGGTGATTAAAGACTTAGACTCTTGGATATGGTTTATGCCCTATTTATTAATTAGGATGTTATTAGATCATATTTAGTGTAAAGATTTCCTGGATTAGCAGTCGAGCATTTATATGATTTTTTTAGTAGTTTGAGGTGAGTCTCATCCCAGTGTTTAGCTGGTCGAAGGCACCAATGTTGGCCCATGATTGATGATTATTGGTTTGGTAGAGGAAGACCTTACATGATTTGTATGGGTTTTGGGAGGGGCCTGATGAGTGTGTTATAATATGCTAATTGTCTTTGTGACTCTTGTATGTCTTATATGTGTATGCATGCATACCGGGCAGGGTCCGATGCCAGGACAGGCCTGATGAGTGTGTTGGGCGGTGCCTATCGCATTTTACTAATAAATTTGTTCCACGATGGTTTGCGATCATTTGCAACCAGTCGCATCTAATCGCATCCTGATTTCTTCTGATAACCCTTTTCACATCCAACACCCCTTTCGCATCGAATACCCTGTTCACATCCATCCGTCATTAATCTTCAAGGGAATCATTATAGTCGTCATTTGAGAATTTTTTTTATGGAAACGAATGATATTATCTCCCCCTGAACAATTGAAATGTATTTAGAGTATGCCTCCCCTCCTGAGAATATGAGTATGTTATGAAAATCTCTCTCTCTCTCTCTCTCTCTCTCTCTCTCTCTTTGACATCAACATCATTGTTGTATTAACAGAAGTGATCAGCGTGTCAGTGAATCAAGTTTGTAGCAATCGAGTGAGATTGTGATGTCTGTTTACATCATGGGTTTGAACTATCATTCATTGACAGAGTATTGTGAAGCCTCATCAGCGTATGGTTTCATAAGTTGAATCATCAACTTCTTTTATTAGAAGAATTAAGGGACTAAGTGGGATGATGCATGTAATATATTCCGGTACTAAATGTACCCATCAGAATAGAGTGTCGAAGTTTATTTATTGTATGGCCAATACAGTGAATCATCAACTTATTTAATAGAAGATTTGTTGGGAGAGAATAGGTAGGTGCGTGCAATACATCACATGACGTGATATACCCAAGGGCATAAATTTTTTGAATTCTCATCAGCGTCTGGTTTCATATGCTGAAACATAAAACTCTAAAGAAGAAAGTAAGGCGAGAACGAATTGGTGCGTGTGATAAGCTACGATACATAGCCTAACCATCAGCACATATGTTTCAAGATCTCATCAACATATGGTATGTTACGTTAAATCATAAATATTTTAAGAATAATTTAAGGAAAGTATGGAATGTTTCAATCACACTGAGGTGTAATCAGCATGACTCATAAACAATGTAAACTTATCAATAAGAAGTGGTTCATATTCTATATCATGAAGTTAAGTTTTAGCCTACAATTTAAAATTCACCATCAATTCATTTGATATGGTACACGAAAAAAATCGTAAAAGGATAATAAAGAAAGAGATGGTCAACTAATGAATAGCAAAAAAGGAATATACAACTTTTTTCAGAGAATCAATATGTATCCTTTTCAGGAGAAATATAAAATTAATGCTGGAAAATCTTTTGTTTTAAAAGCTCATGAATTAGTTTCCTTTCTTCGAGAAATCTCCCCCTCAACACTGCTATATAGGATACACAAGCAGGATGAAATACATCAACATAAAGCACAATTCACAACAAACCAAGAAAGAAGATGCCTTTAACCATTGAGGTTTTGTAGATAGATTCCAAGCTTCATGCTCACCATGAATAAGAACTGGTCTTTGTAACGAACGAGTTAATGGGTTTTAATCTATGAAACCATCGAGTTAACAAGATCAACATGAGGGCACTCAAGGTTTTATCAGATTATGAGTCGGTAGATGAAAGTAAGACTCATTATATTGATGGAGGCTTTTGCATCGATAACATTGGGTGGAGGAGAAAGAAAAACAAAAGATTTTCCAACATTAATTTTATATTTCTCCTGAAAAGGATACATATTGATTCTCTAAAAAAAGTTGTATATTCCTTTTTTGCTATTCATCAGTTGACCATCTCTTTCTTTATTATCCTTTTACGATTTTTTTCATGTACCATATCAAATGAATTGATGGTGAATTTTAAATTGTAGGCTAAAACTTAACTTCATGATATAGAATATAAACCACTTCTTATTGATAAGTTTACATTGTTTATGAGTCATGCTGATTACACCTCAGTGTGATTGAAACATTCCATTCTTTCCTTAAATTATTCTTAAAATATTTATGATTTAACATAACATACCATATGTTGATGAGATCTTGAAACATATGTGCTGATGGTCTTTGTAACGAACGAGTTAATAGGTTTTAATCTATGAAACCATCGAGTTAACAAGATCAACATGAGGGCACTCAAGGTTTTATCAGATTATGAGTCGGTAGATGAAAGTAAGACTCATTATATTGATGGAGGCTTTTGCATCAATAACATTGGGTGGAGGAGAAAGAGGTTGTTGTCAACAAGAAGAAGACATGATGCCAACATTCTCCTCAACAACCAGGGAATTCATAACAATCTGCATTTCCCCAACTCTTTCTAATTCCAAAAGGAAGAGATGCAGTTCACTTATTGATAAAATATTGATAAGCCTAAAGAAAAGAATAAAGAGAGAAGAAAGCACATGTAAATATTAGATATAGAAATTTAGCAAGCTATGTAATCTTCTTTGAAAGAAAAATAAAGTATTTGTTTTTGTGTTTCTGTTTTTAATGAAGCGAAGAAAATCAAGGTTTTTCAAAGCATGCCAAAAAATAAGTCATTGAAATCATGTTGGGATCAGCAATCAATTTATGCAGAGTCTTCTCTTGCAATGCCTTAGTGAAAATGCGAGCCAATTGATCAGTGGATGGAATGTAGAATAATTCCATTTCGCCCTTTTGAACTATGTCCCTGATGAAATGATGACATATGTCAATGTGCTTGGACTTAGAATGTTGCACATGATTTTGAATCATTTGGATGACACTAGTGTTGTCGCAACAAATAGGAGTCTTTCTGATGTTGAAGCCATAATCTTGAAGCTAGTTTTGAATCCAAAGAATATGAGCAAAACATCTTCCAACGGCTACATATTCAGCTTCAGTGGTAGAGCAAGCTACTGACGTCTGCTTTTTGTTAAACCAACTCACCAGTCTATTTCCTAGCATTTGTGCTCCTACTAAAGTACTTTTTCGATCAATCCCACAACCACCATGATCTGAGTAAGTGTATTCTACTAGCTTAAACTCGGTGTCACAAGGATACCATAAGATTGGGTGTTTAACATGTCCTTAAAACATAAAAACCAAAGTATGTGTTTAACACATTGTCCTTAAAACAAATTTATCCTCTACCAGATGTTTGTTTTCTAGGATACAACAGTTTATAGTGGCTCTTCAAGACCATCCAAGACCTCAATAGGCCTAGATTATATCTTCGATATAACAAGAAAATGAAGAAAAGAAAAATTGAGAAGAAGAGATTTTGGTTGCATTCTTGGTGTATTTCAAATGGTTGTATTTATACTACAAACCATAACCAACAAACAATTAAATTGTCATTAAAACAAAATTCATAACCGACATTATATATAATATCATTCTTAATTATGGGTTGTAACAAAAAATTAAACATTAATTTTCGATTATACACCATTGAACCCCTCAACTTTGGTGATTAGTTTCAATTCACAAATTATACTTTTATGGTTATTATAGTTTAGAAAATTAATTTTGTCATTATGTTTTAAGTTTAGTTTTTACGTAGATTTCATCTTATGTAATTTTATATATTTTAAAAGCTTCCAATTACATGTATCAAACATTTATATACAAATAAAATCTACAATTTAAGTTTTAACTACAAACTTTTAGCTACGAGTCTTCAGTCTTCGGCTTCCAAGCTTCCGGCTATTATATTATGGTTACCACCTATAGTTTTGTTGTCAACATCCAAAATTCTAGACTTTGAAATATAAATAAGTAGATGTGTTAGTTAGCCGATATAAAAATAAATAAATAAAAATAGTCAAATTTGAAATTATGATGACAAAAAACGAGTTAGCTCGGTCAAGAAATAATAACAGAATTTTTACAAAAATAAGTCAAGAACAAAATCTAATTTCGAGTTATTTATGAGAAAAATATTAGCTAAAAAACAGCGGGCCGTTAACTGAATAAATAATTATATCCCAATTACAATGTCAATCCTTGACCAATAAATTTCTTGTTGTCTTGCGTTCACAAACAACTTTGAGATTAAAAGAATGAGCACTTTGTACTTTTTTTAAAAAAATATGATGACATGATGTCTTGTTAAAATTAAAAACCGAATCACAATAATTCAAAAAGAAAAACAAAGTCTAGGATGTATGCATTTGAATCTTTGAAAAACTTCAAATCATACAAGTTATTTTTTAAAAGGTTTGCCTGAAATTTCTAACTTCCTTTACCCCGTTTTGTTTCACATGCATCAGTTTATGAGTTTTCTTCCCTCAAAAGCATGTGCCCAAACACAACACATGTGGACGTTTGAGATAACATGTTGCTTATTTTAATCAACATATATTGATTTATGATATAGTAAAATATACAACAATTAAAAACAAAAGTCTTCAAAGTTAATATATATATATATATATATATATATATATATATATATATATATATATATATATATATATATATATATATATATAATGAAATTTTAGAAAGAAAAAAGCGTAACAAAATAATAAAGGAAACATCCTCAGTATTTATTTATTTATTTATTTTTTTGTCACTTGACTTTCCATGAGCTTGAAGTTTCTTAGGGTTTACACTACCAAGCTAACTTCATAACTTTTGTCATTTCTTTTGTTTTTCCAGAACATGGAAATTTAAAAGAAATTGAAGACCAAATTAGGTGTGTACTAAACAAGTAAGACCAAGACTCAACCGTAAATACGCGTGAACTAGTTTAAGTAATTATGCACATATATAGTTTAAGTAGTTATGTAAATATATTAATTTTTAAGGATAAACGGTGGGGTACCATACTCCAAGTAAGAGTATTGGGTATAGGGCTATTTTACAATGTTATTCAGTTATTGTTAACCCGGAGCAAATCGCGACAAAGATATAGTGGTCCAAGAAAAAAAAATAAGAACCAACCAACTAACAAATATAATAAAAATTAAATAAAAAATAGAAACACTGTTATAAAATTTTACAAAATTCATTATTAATATTGAAAAACACAAATATAACCACAATATTATAAAAAGCATTAATCTAAAAAAAATACTTCTTCTAACATTTTTAGATAAGCTAATATACATATATATATATATATATATATATATATATATATATATATATATATATATATATATATATATATATATGAGATAGTTCAATTGATAAAAAAAAAGGTTGAGAATGGGGGAATCATTCTCAGTCATTCATTTATTTTTGCCGCAAAAGTCTCCGTCGTACCAGCGGAAATGGAAAATGAATAGACATGTGTTTTTCAACAAAATATATTTCCTTAAACTATGTTAATCATTACCTTAATAAACACAAAAACATAGTTTTTTTTGTTTTTTTTTGTTTTTAATTTTTAGAAGCTATTTTTATCAAAAAATGATTTTAAATATACCAAAATTCATGATTTTTTATTCTCTACAAATAGACATCCATATTGATATAGTTTTAAGATAAAATAAAAAAAATATATTTTTTTTATATTTTCAGCTATCGTTATTCATAAGTGAATAAAAATGCATCAAGTTTTATTACAGTACATTCGTTATTCACTTATGAATAAAAAGTATGAGTTTTTTTTTTTTTTTTTTTTTTTTTTTTTTTTTTTTTACAATTTAAGTATCATTCATATATGAATATAGCATTTAATAAACATAGTATATTCATATTTAAATATTGGACGATGTATTCACTTTTGAATATTAACATAGTATATTCACTTATGAATATTAGATGGTATATTCACTTATGAATATTAAATGATATTTCATATGTGAATATTACATAGTATTACATGGTATATATCACATGTGAATATTACATAGTATATTCACTTGTGAATATTATATGATATATTCCCTTATGAATATGAATATTACAAGGTATATTCACTTGTGAATATATTCACTTATGAATATTAGAAGATATTTTGACAAATATATATAATTTTTATATGTTATTCACATATGAATAACATACAGACTTGCATATTTGTTTTGTGTTTTTAATAATAATATACTAATTCAGGTGAGAAAAACATATTCATATGTGAATATAACATGGTAATTTAGTTTATGCATTTCATCAAACAGTTAGAGTGCATACAAGTTAACTATTTTATAAATGTTAAAAACATCAAGTTATCAATTCCAAATCATCATATACTTCCGATTTCGATTTCAGATGCAACATCCTATGTCTGATCGATTTCTCATTTTGATTTTGATTTCTGAAAATCCGATTGGGAACCTGTGAATACCGATTCTGAGTGCGAGTCCAGAACTCCGAATCCAATTTCATGAATAGCGAAGAAATTCCGATTCCAATTGATTTCGTTTGCGAATTTGGGAAATTCCAGTTCCAAATCTGTTATGAACTTTAACAAATGCTTGTAAGCTACGAACATCCGGAGTATTCAACAAAGAAATCGATGAAATTGATGAATTTGGGTTGAGAATCTGTCTTGAACGGCGAACCTCCCAGCCACGAATATCGATGATTGATTAACACTGGGACATTGATGATGGTTTAGTTGAAGAATCTGGATGATTGTTGAAAGTTGGAGGAGAAATTTTGATGATGAACGAACTGTTATCGAATTCTCTATAGTTGCGTATTTGAGATTGAAGGTTATTAACATATTTACAAGTTTGTCACCGTGCCTTTTATGCTTAGATTAAATGAGTGGTTGAGAATGATTCCCCCATTCTCAACCTTTTTTATTTTCTCAATTGAACTCACCTCTCTCTCTCTCTCTCTCTCTCTATATATATATATATATATATATATATATATATATATATATATATATATATATATATATATATATATATACACTCTAGGAATTTTGGGTCCCCTAGGAACATTGGTCATGGTCGACCGCTTAGATTGTCCACCGTCTGGGTGGGATCTGACGCGGAGGGCCTTCAACGTAACATTTGAACCCCGCCCCAGGGTGGCGTTATGATGTCCGACGTTGCTATGGTAACACCTTGCAATGGGTTGAATTTGAACAATTTTAAATGCATTTGACCAATTAACGATCATTTTAATAATAAAAATAAGTAATTAATTTTATTCATCTATAAATACATATCATCTATATCAAATTCATTCACATCATTTTTTTTATCTTTCTCTATATTTTATAAATTGTTAGTAGTTCCCAAGAAAATTGATCTGTTCGGCCTGATCAACGATGATCATGCCAGTCCTAAGTATTTGAATATCCTCAAATGCCCAGAACAAGCTAGAAAAAAGGGTCCTTATTGTTATTATAAATAATAATAATAATAATAATAATAATAATAATAATAATAATAATAATAATGGGTCCCCAAGGAAGGTAAAATGTGTTGTGATAAGGAAGGTATCCACACCATTTTCAAGAAAATGTTTTGTTCTCCTTCTAAGCCGATGTAAGGTCAGGTGCAACCTACCTTCATCCCAGGTTTCCCAATCTGAACCACTCAATTTTTAAGTATCACATGTATCGATGTGAAGAAACGAGTATGCTACCAATTTTAAATAGAAGATGAAGCTAGTTCCTTACCTAGTTCCTACTGAACTTTACAAGGTCAACAAGTTTGTTTGTGAACTACTAGTGGACTTTGGTCCAACGGTGAAGCTATCAACTACTATGAAAACAACCATTTGGGCGGCTAGGAATGTAGAGACCCAAATAAGGGAAAATGATCTTGAAAAAGTTGAGTCAGAAGAGTAGAGGAAACTTGAGGGATCTTTAAGGTCTGAAAAGAAAAGAAATTTTTCAAAGTCTTAACCCAACGATAAGAGACCTGGGGTGTCAACGAAGTAGAATGGTGCAATAAATGCAAAAAAAAAGCATGTTGGGAAATGCAAAATAGAAGTGACCTGCTATAGGTGCAGAAGACCTGGTTATTATTCTGATGAGTGTTGGTATGAAGGAAGGGTGTGCTTTGAATGTAAGGAGGAAGGGAATGTCATGAAGGACTACCCAATGAAGAAAGAAGCTACAAAGCCAAATATTCCGCCAAAGCCAAAGGCAACGGCATATTTTATAGGACTTGATGAGGAAAAAGGAGGGCGAGAACATGAAGGAAGGTATCCTTCGTGTGAGGACCCGACTCAAAGAGATCTGATTCTAAATGTCGCATCATAGAACGAGAGGTCATTAAAACATGACCCATCGATCTGTTACGATAGTCAAAGTAAGAACCTTAATTTACGTTAAGTCTACTCTAGGAAGAGTAGTAGTCTCCAATGAAGATCAAATTTAGTGGGAATAGAAAATGCAGAATTTTGCACCGGCAACAATCAAGAAGTTTCAGAGTTAGAAACTCAATAGAAAAGACAAAAGAGTTACGATTATCACATAAGATGGAAAGGTAACGTGTAGAGTCATTATACAAGCCCCGTTTCGTTGATTATTCTAGGACGTAATCATCATAAGGGGGAGATAATTGTAATGCCCCCAAATGCAGAATACACATAATAAGTAATAAGTATTAAAATTAAATCTTTAAATAAGATAATATACAGTCGTGCGTGCTGCATACTATATAATACAAGTTTCGTATTAAGGAAAAATAGGAAAAATAAGTCGAATCGTACATAAGTCATAAAAATAAGTGCGCCAAAACATATATATATATATATATATATATATATATATATATATATAGAGAGAGAGAGAGAGAGAGAGAAATTACACGTCGTTCCGATCTCGAAAATATGAATTTTGTAGAAATCTGAGTTCATATGAAGGAAATATGAATTTTATAAGATATAAAAATCAACTGCTATTAAAGGACAGAAATAAACATGCAAAATAAGGGCATAAAATTCAACTATCAGATGCCTTGTAGCTTAAGAGGAATTGAATGATGTTTAAATATTTATTGTTAGGAAGTGAGCTTGAGATCTCCTCTTTTTGGCTTGTAGTTTGAGGTATTATTGCACGAATGTTGCTTGCTTTGTGCTTTTTGGAACTCTTAGTGAAGTGAGTTAGCTATTAAGTGAATATGTTAAGTCACAAGTAGCAAAGGTTAAAAAATCTCAGAGTGATGGATTTCACTTTATTGTGCAGCTCTCGTTTGAGTCTAATTGTTGTAAGGTTGTGTCTTTTACTCAAAGGATTATCTAAGATTTTTTGAATGTGATTGTATTCATGAGGTAGTTAGCTGGCATTATTGGGATTTCTTCAACAACTAATGGCAGGGAGAGGTTGGGAACCTAGGAAAGCCTAGGAAGTGCTTTAGTGGGTTGGTAGTGCTGCTTAGCGGGTATCTGGAGTATCAGTTGAGAAGGTGACTTGGAGGATTCAGTATGATTCTTAAGGAAAGTATGGATAGGTGTGGAAGGTAGTATTGGGTCCATACAACTGAAAGCACAGGATCCATACTCTACTCGAGGAGACTGACAGAGAATCTAGGAAGCCGGTGGGATGATGATTATTTGGGTATGTTTTGTTCATGTGTACGGTTGTTTTACAGAATGGTTATGAGCACACGTGGAGGAGGTTGAAGTTCTAGTTTGGGCTCATGTACTGGTACCGAGCCGATGGATGAGCAGATGCGGGAGTTCATCTCGTTGGAGATCTCCAACGGTATTTTGGAGCAGACTCATGTGATGTTTGATACCATCAAGGAACAGATCAAGGAACTCTTGGATGATCGCCTTGGAGCTTTTCGGGCCGAGATTGCAGCATGACAGTTGGCGACCCATCAGGAGCTCAAGTCTTGTGGAGCCCTAGAATCTTTTGGGGAGGAGGATCTTATTTCCAGCTTTTGATATGAGGGATCGAAGGTGGTTTATGCATCATGCCTTCTGGGGGATCAATTCCATGATTGGATTGCCACTGAGGTTTTGCAAACTTTACATGAGAATTACTCGACATTATTGGTCATGTCACTGAAAGGTTGGTCGCTAGATTCAAGGATTGGATCTCGGCGGTTCTGACAGTTAATGGGATGGTCGAGGTGACTAGGGAGTAGGAGTTTGGTTTGGATAAGCAACTAGGAAAGAGGAAGCGGACACATAATTAACCTAGTCATATCAGGGAAAATTCTCCACGTCTAGTGGTCGAGACGGCTCAGGTTCCATTACAAGTGCTTCTGTAGAAAGGAGGAGCAGAACCCTAAGACACTACGGGTATGTATCATATTCTTCTCTTTCACGCTTAAATCATTATGCTAATAATTCCATATTGATGTGTGTGTGTGTGTGAAATGTTATGCCCTGATTATCTAAGAATGGAAGCACCTGTATGAGTAATATAGTTATTTTATCCGGAGAGTTATCATATGTATACCATGGGCCGTGGTTAGAAGATGCTTGAGTATTCCACTTAGGAGATCAACAGCCGGTCAGATCTTTAGCGGTATTAGCAAGAATTCAAGGAATCCACAAGGTAGGCATGTCGGGTTTTAATGCAGGATGTGTAGGAGGGTTCATGGTTTCGAGCTAGTAAGGATTTGGTTCAGCCATGAGTGTAAGATCAGTAGTTTTCAAGTTCATACCATCGAAGCAAGTTTAGTTGTAGGTTGCATAGGAATTTCTCTGAGTGTAAGTAAGTGGTTGAGCGGGTTGGGTACTTGTTCAATATTGAGATGTTGTTCATCATCAAACGATCAGTAACCAAGGATTTGTAGTGGATTCAACAGAAAGTGCTTAAGGATTTTGAGATTCATTGAGGTTTTAGGAATGATCACATGGTCTTGGAATGTATAAGAAATAGGCTTCGCTAGTTAACGAAGGCTAACTGTTGTAAAGATCAGGTTGTCGACTGCTATCGTTAGTAGGGATGGAGCAGTGTAACGTATCACTCCCAAGTAATGGGAAAGTGTTGTTCGCATGGGTTATTTTATCCATTGAGATTTTCAGCAGAAATCGAATGGTATCTATTAGCAAACTTTGAGTACATCGATCCTTCGGCAGGTGAGTTGTTGAATTAATGATCCATCCGTTCCAGTTAAGGGTTATAGTTCAATGCTATGATTTGAAGTCGCTTAAGGATTTGGAGTTGTAATATGGGAAGTACTTGGGATTATTGAGCTCGTTGAGATTTCGGAAAGTATTCATCTGGTTTTGCGGTGTGTATGTGTGTGTGATCATTAAGGTTGGCTAGTAACAGAATGCCATGTCTTGCAAGCTCAGGCTGTTGACAAGTTTGAATTGTAAGGTTGAGAGATGGATTAGGAATCCATCAATTTTTGGTGGATTTGAAGAGCGTAGTCGAATCCAAGTGGGGGAGAATCATTGGTCTAAAGGTTGTAAAAGGGTGAATATTCAGGTTTCATTGCATATTAGTAGTGATGCATGGTGGGTATGTGAATGAATCCAGGTTGAAGGTTATGTTAGAGCCTCTCTGCATGTACTTGTTTGATGAAGTCTTGCAGGTTTGAAGTATAAGCCGAATACCTGATTGGGTTATGGTTAGAGCCTCTCTGCATGTACTTGTCTGATGAAGTCTTGATGATTATGATTGTTCTAATAATTGGACAGTAAGACCATGAGTGGTTCCATGACAATGTGGAAGTGTTGTAAGACTGTGGGGTAGCCGTAGCATTCACCAGATTGATAGGTAGTTATGGAAGTGTTGTAAGTATGTAACAGGGTCGTAGCATTCAACAATATAAGGCAGCCTATGGTTTGAGTGGTAAGTTGGACTGAGGAAAGATCAATGCATTCCTAGGTCGAGACAGATAGTATCAATAGAGGACCATTCCTTGAATAGTATGCAGATTGATGGATCTGAGGCAATGAGGGGCCCATTCGATTGGGTAGTTTACGTGAGATCAGGTAGAATCGGCTTGAGAAAAGTATTAGGTTGTGTTTAGAGTGAGATGAATCTGGGGCCATTGGTTGGCATCCATGTGGTGGTTAGGCTTGAGTAGCCCTTATTAGTTGGACTCTTAGCCGGAGTCTTTTGGAGGGACCAAGTGTGAGTGTGTTAGCCTTTGCAGTGGATGGAGGATTTTATATTTCAGTTCAGTGAATGGTCACCCCATAATTGGAGGATTTCAGTTAGGATGCAAGTGTAAATGTTTGGATTTTGGGATAGGAGTTATGTCCCCAGTTGACGCAGGGGGTGATACTTACTTTAGGAGCCACCGTTGATCTCAATTGAAGAATTCAACGTGATGAATGGTTGATTATGTTTTCTTTGGTTGGATAAGGAGGGTTGTTGGAGCCATTATGACAGGCGAGTTAGGGCAACTCTTGCTAGATAGACATGATGGGATTTGAGCATAACAAACAATCCTATGTGTGTATACAACCCTAATATTCTTGGATCAATGTTTTCTCTAATTGAACATACAAGTATTGAACATCAAAAGGAAAACCCTAAAAGGTATCTACTATTTTTGAAAATCAAAATAAATTATAGTAAACATACCTGTAATTGTTATGTAGTAATAACAATTTGATTCCTTAGTGTTGTTGAAGCTTTGAGAGCAAACACCACAAATGTCGTGCCTGTAATGGTTTACACCCAAACTAAGCAAGACAATGAGAGATGAGAGAGGGGTAGAGTCTTGAGATTTTCTGCTATTTCTCCTAGGGTTGGAGTGGCCGGAATTATGAAGGGGTAAAGCCTTTTAAATAGCTGAGGTAGCTTAGAGCTAAAGCTAGGGTTTGCTGGAGGAAACCCTAATTCCTTAGCTTAAGGCCTAAACAGCCCATGGACTCTCCTTCCAAGGACTTGGACGGAAATTATAGGGCCTCCCTAGAAGTTTTCATCCAGCCAATCTAGGGTGGTCTAAGTGCCCAATTCCTTAACTATCAATAAATTGCTAAACAACCCCTATACTTTTAATTAATTCCTTTAACCCCAAATTAATTCCAAATTATTTTCTAATTAAATATTAATTAAACAATAGGATTTCTACTTAATATATTATTTTCATAATACATTAATAAATCAATTATCTCAATTTATTATTCCAATAATAAATTCAACCTCTTTCTCCAAAAGTCATTATTACCAGTTACTAGGATGAGGGTAACCCAAAAGGACTGTGCTACTATCAATTCAAGTATATATCAATTATAGTTATGGGCTTAGACATCTAATCCAACATTCTCCCACCTGGGTAAGTCTAATAACTATAGTTTCCAGTATTAAAAAAGTGATTACAATTTGTCGCTCTCAAAGCTGCTGTCAAACAGTTACATGTCCTACGATAAGTGATCAAATATTCCTTCGTTCTACAAGATATCATACAAACATGAGACATGGATTATAATCAATCTCATGTCCAAGTTTTATTTCCCTATTTTTTATTTATCACAACTGAACAACTGACTTGTAAACAATAAGTCATATATCTCTGTTTCAAGAATATAAGATATTATCATCTCAAAATTACTCATGATAAAATCCATGAAGTAATTCTCTAAGCGTGGGTTTATCCAATACTCAAAATCCCCAGTTTCATGTACTCATGAACATTTTAGCAAAAGCAATGCTATGTCTAATCTCCATAGACAATCTACAATTCAATTCATGACAGTCTTAATTCGCTACTTACTTCCAAAAGTACGAGCGACTGTGGAGTTTTGAATAATCCAGTTATTTGGGAAGTAAAACATGCAAAGTAAAACACAATAATAACCTAATTAACTATGGTCTTAAGACTATTGAATATAAATAAAAATCTAATTATTTAATCACCATATTAGTTAGACTTTATTCATTATATAATGTTTCAAGTAATCAACTACACTTGAATTAAACATCAGTCATGCCATGTTATAAACATGCATACTATGTCTCTGTTTGGTCCTACCTTTGTGAACAAATCTATCAGACACTATTCCAATGATGTTCATTTCACACTTCCAAATTCTTGTTTACTACTAATTGTGTTAGAGTTCAACCTTACATGCAATATCCTTTTGTGATGTCGAGGCTTCAAAGTCACAGAGACTTTGCCAATGATAATACAAAATGTTCCATTAAAACCTTGTTACTTAAAGCAATTCCATGGTAACGAAATCTTAAATTCAAGATACACACCTTGAAAACCTTCACTTGCATTAAAGTTTCTAAGTCACATGTAGATTCTAATCATCGACTAACATTATGGAAACATTTCCATATTCCTATATGACTATCAATTACCAAAAAGAGTCACCTTCATTCAGAATTATGTCAATATGGTCCGTCCAAATTAATACTATACTTCCAATTATCCAAAAGCAATCGATCTTCAGTAAACCTCAGAGCATCCTTGATAGTTGTTTAACAACTTTAGTCACACCATGTTCTAGTCCTTTTTCCTTCTCAATACGCAAGTCATTTGAAAATAATAAAAAAAGTGAATATTATAACATATGTAAACGATCCTATATCTAAAGAATATGAAACTCGACACATAATGTCTTACACAGAGACCTGATGTATGATTAGTCTCTTGCTATAATATTTCCATATATCGAAATTCCTATGTTGAATCATTTCAACACGATAATCATATATGTCCAAGATTAAGTTCCATTCAAACTTCAATTTGAACATTTAGATTTGAAATGAAGTATGAGTGCCCTCTCCCCTGAATCATTTAGTAGCAAAACAATTCCCAAATTTTGCAATTTGCAAATTTGAAATCTTTATTTCCTACAATTAGTATTGCCAACTTGCAATATTTAGCATAACATTTATGCTCCCATTAGCATAACAATTACGCTCCCACTAGCTTTGACATATACCAAGAAATCAACTAGACTTCAATACATCAATACTCTTAATTTTCTTACTAAAGTACAAATTTTAATGCTTCAATAAGTCTTCAGCCAGACTTCTCAAGCTTATATACATTTCATTTGATAGCATATATGTGTGTGTGTGTGTTTAAACCCTTTCAGAACCTATAGCTATAAGTCCTGAGTGTTCAAAGAGTTCCTTGTCATTTCTCACAATTCGAACTATAAAAAAGGTATGCCGTAATCATATTGCGAATTTGAGAATGCAATTATCATAACCACTAATCATAATGATGTTCATTAGATCTCTAAAATCTACTAGCGAAAGTGTTTCCTCATAATCATTTTCATGAATTAGAGTGAAAACTTTTGCCACCTAGATTTTATGGTGTATGTGTTCCCATCCATGCAGATAGTAACATTTTCAACCTACATTCATAAGATAAGGTTGAGGACAAAACCAAAATCAAATTTAGTTTTCCTTTCATGGAGTGAATTTTATTTATTTTTAGTTTCTTACCATCTAGCAGCACATGGGCCTAACACTGCTTCCATGTTGTTTAAGCAGTTCACCCATATTAATCACTGTACATTCATTGACCAATGTGATCTGCCTTTTTTAGTCAAATGAGAACCATATAACTCACAAGCATTTCCAACTCAACTGGAAGATGCACATAAACAAGAATGTGGTAACTTAACATGATAGGTTATCAACCTCGGGTCATGTGCTAGTGATAACTAGAAGGTTTATTCCTTATTGATTCCAGAAACTCTTCAAGATCAATAATACTCCCACCGACTTCTTGACATACAAAATTTTCTCTTTTATGGAACATTCCACGACAAGATAAAAACAAATATTCTAAAGTTATTGTGGATTCTCAACAAGAAAACACTTCACATAATTGGTATTAGCTTATCCTTTGTTTTAAGCAAAACATCGCATCTTCCAATTACAATGTGCTAGAGTAAGAAAACATTATTACTCCATATTTCATGAGGTGTTATAAACCTAATTAGTATGAAACAAGCTTCAAGATATGATATATAGTTACTAGAGTATGACTCTAATATTTTACTTGGATACGAAGTATGACTCATCTTATGATTGAACCATTTCAACAATATCTGATTCCTCTTCTTATTCAAAAAAATTGCACTAAGATGTTCTTCGAGGATCAATTGTTATATAGTTGCATAACCATTAAGGTGATCATAAAACATGATACTAAAGTAATCTCATCACCATTCAGATTGGATAAACTTTTATCTTTCTTCATAATAGATTTTTCTTATTCGTTCTATCACTCTTTGAAACTTTTCAGATATTAGAATTATACTTAATTTTATAAACACAACCATGTTTACTGAAAGCATCAGTAAATCATGACGAATAAAGTTATCATCCTTTGTGGCGGATCTGAATAGTCCACATCAATGTGTACTAGATCCTTTAGTCCTTCACTGACTCACATAAACATATGATCAACAAATTAGTCATAATCTTCCAACGATCAAGATTCTCATACATCACACTATTTAAATTGTATGACTCCAAGTTTTTATCCAATTGAAACTTGGATGATGAGAATTCCTTTTCACTTGGTCAATTATGACATTACCACAAGTGATATAACAAGAATCAAATCCACAATTAATATTGCTAATAATAGAAATGTAACCAACACTCTCATAAATGGCATTGCAAGGAAATACAAAGTAAACTTAATAAATCAACAATTCACTTTTATTGATAGTAAGCGGAAAAATTTGTACTTACAATGCAAATATGAAAACAATGTATCTAGACATTTCCTACGAAATCTATTAATCTATCATAACTCCTAAGCAGTAGCTCAAAAATCTAATCATCAAACCATGCGACAGAAATCCATTTCTCATGTTCAGATTTAGCTTAACTCTTCTTAAGCTTCCTTCTTGCTCTTATATCCTCAAAAACATCAAAATATGATTATCACATCATGTATTAAGAATCTATGAATAGGAACTTATTAAAATAATGGAGTTAGATTGTAGCACTCATGTTTCTAGCCTAGGAATTTATATTGAGTTGATAGTCTAGGTTAACCTTTGTAACTCATTTTGAAGAAATGAAAAGGAATTATGTGAATATTATGTGAATTATGTGTTTTATGCTTAATTATCAGGGCTTAATTAATTAAGAATAAAAATAAGCGTCAAAATTAAAGTGTGATATAAGCCCGATATCTTTACATAAAGTTGTAGTGGTTGAAACAAAGATTTCAGGGATATAAAGAATACCAAAATCCGAGTTATAACGAAGAAGTTATGACCTGTCGAAGTTTCGCGATAAAACCGGCACGGTGCTGAATGTCGTAAAAAGTGAGTTTTTGATAAACGACTTTTTAGCCTTAGTAATCTAAACGAAAGTCGTAGTATTCGTTAAACCAAGAAGTTCGATAAAAAGAACGCCAAAATCTGACTTCGTATGAGGAAGTTATGATTTTTCGAAGTTTCAGCTTAGCAGTAGACAGCTAAAAACTCGAATTTTAGATCGAGCGTTTTTTAGCCGACACAACCTAAACGAGAATTGAAGGTCTCGTCATTAGGAGCACAACGGTAAAAAGTCTGACGAAAACGGACGTCGGATGAAGAAGTTATGAATTTTTAACGGATTTCCTGTCCCGGTCTGTTAAAAATAATAATATAAAATTTAAAGTCAAAATTAGCCAATGAAGTCTAAACGGAAGTGGTAGATCGTAATTTTAGCTACGCGTGCATATAAAAAATGTCAAAAACGGAGCTCGTATGCGAAAGCTATGGATTTTAGAAGTTTTGGCGCGAAAATCGAGAAAATTCACATAGTCACACTTTGCCACGTCACCCTCGCCTCGCATGCGCCACATGTCCTGCTGAGTCACCAGGCTGCTGAGTCACCGAAGCTGCTGAGTCATGCGAAGCCACGTGTCGGATCCTGATTCGACCGAGGAGGAGGCCCAATCCGAAGCAGCCAGCTCTCCGTCCGAGCCTCGCAATGCCTGTCGCGTGTTCTAAGCCTCGCATAGCCTAGCTCCGAACCTCGCATGTGCGCCTGTAGACTCCGGTCGACTTAGAAGCTGCCAGCGAGCCCTCGCATGTGCAACCCATGTGCGAGCCATGCGCAGCCTCCGGCGAGCCTTCGCCTGCGAACCCTCTCAGCCGTCGGATCAGATGCTTCTCAGCCCTTAGATCAGAAGCCTCGCCCCTATAAATAGAAGGGTGCGAGACCTCCTGGGTAATTTTGGAATTTTGCCATATTTAACCCCTAAACCCATATTTCTTTCATCTTAAGATCCCGCAAAGCCCCGGTATCGATTGTAAAGCCCTGAATATCCCACGAAGTGCCCGAGAAGCCCGGAAAATTATCTTTTCGGTTTCGAAGCCCGACTTTTGCAGAGCCCGGTTTCTCAATAAAACTCCCGGTTTTATTAGAACGATCGTTTTAGGAAACGAATTGCTGCCCGATTTTCATAAAAATATGTGAGTGTGTAGTTACTTTCAACTTACACATAGATATGAAGTATTTACCTTGAAATACGTGTTATGTGCTAATTGTTTATTCGAGGTGACTGTTGAATTGATGTTTTATACAAGTTTTAAATTGTATATATGCTTTTTATCTACAAAATATATTGGGTAGAACGTGGGTAGATGAAATAGTTGATGTGTCTTAAAATGGTGAGAGGCCTCGATGTTTTTGTTGTTGATGTTGTTGTTGTAGTCATCTAGCGGAGTATAGATGACGACCACAGACTTTCTAGATAGTCCAGTGGAACACTAGCAGGTTCGCAACTTGTAGGTGTTGATGAATTAAATGTTCATTGGCGTACTCCATCCCCCTCATGGTTGCCATAAGGACATGTATGGCTGAGGAAACCCCTTAGCAGTAGTGTCCATCCCGATGATAATCCTTAGGCTAGGTCCCTTGTGATAGGTGTTTAGGGACGTAAAGTGAGGACAACGGGAATGGGTAATCAGGGTTATTGTTGATTGGTGAACTTAATAAGTATATTATTGTGGGTTGAAAACCCTATATGCTCACCAGGCTCCCAAGCCTGACCCACTCAGTTTTTATGGTTACAGGTAGTGGACCCCGAGCATAGTCGGAGGACGACGAGAGATTTTTGGATTATAGGCCAGTAGTTGTAAATAACTGTTGAAAGGCTTATAATGTCTTGTTTATGCTTTTGATTTGTATCGGAACATGACATCCCGAGGTTTTGATACATATGGAAAATATATACCTTCTTAATGAAGGATTTTGATAAACTTTTATCATATGTTGTTTGGGGACCAATTCCACAACATCTTTTAAAAATATTTCTCTGATTTTATTTTAAAAAGCATAATAGATAATGGATATACCTGCGGTGGAATCATACGACTTGACTTTACCATCTCTAAGATCTTTCATGTAGTCAGGGAAACTTTGCAACCAATGCCCCTCCAATTAGCAATAGAAACATATCAACCTTTTTGGATTAGCACATGGAACTATCTCATAACTAGCCTTTCTCTTTACCATATGGTCAAATGGTTTGACTTTGGCTGATCCCTTTCCATTGGGAAAAGAAATCTGGTCTGAACTATCATTGTTTCCATTGTCAATGTCCATGGAAATTTGGGAGATAGATCCTTCAAACACATTTGCTTGACTTGTGCACTTAAGCATTTCTGCTTCAGCAACAATCAACATATGTGTTAGATCAAATAGGGTCACATCGTGGTCTCCCATATAGTAGTCTTTAATGAACTGACTATATGATTCAGGAAGCGAAAGTAGAACCAAGTCAATGGCTAGCTTCGTTGGCAAAAAGACACCCAACATCCCCAATCTGTCAATGTACAATTTAATTTTCAGAACATGCGCACATACAGATTTTCCTTTTTGATGTTTGTAGGATTCAAAGTATTCCATGGATTATGAAAATGGGCCCCCTCGATGAAGTGTAGGTTATTGGCCCAAGACTTGTTTTATTCCCTATAAATAGTCATGTAATATTCACTATTAGGGTTAAGAGTGAGGCAAGATGTAGCCGCCAATCGTAATGAGGTTTCTTTGGTAGAATATATTTATTTCAATCTTTTTTATATTGTAATTTCCTCATCTTAGTGAATAAAATATTGTGTTCATCAATTACATCTTCATAATTGTGTTCATTCTTAAATTTCGCATTATCATCATCAAATCATTCATGTGATTTTACTCAACAAGTGGTATCAGAGCGGGCCTTTGAAGATCTAATTGACTTTTGAAGTATCGATTCTTGATTTGATGATTTTCTACACCAGTTATTGAAGATTTTTGCTGTTTTGGCGTTTTGGAATCAAGATTCTTGTTCAAGCTACTATTCATGAAGATTTACGGTGTTTTTCTACTGTTCATTTTGGTATTATTTCAATCCGATTCGTATTTTGTTCGCATTTTCTGATTGGATTTGACGGTTTGCGTCACACCCCCAAACTGGAACGGCGGAAATGTTCGGGGGCGGAGGACGTCATACTCAGTATCATAACCATAGTGAAGAAAGCAAACACAACCATCATAAATATAATTTAAAAGGTTACATTGTTTCCAAAATACATGTGTCCAAATAAATTACATATGATGTTCAAAAATATAGCAAAAGAATCTACGCCTTAGCGTGTTGACGTCAGAAATCTTGCGGTTACCTGAATTACTGATTACCTGAGAATACAAGTTGTTTTGAAAAGAGAGTATCAGCATAAAGCTGGTGAGTGCATAAGCAATTTATGAGTGAATAATGAATGTAGTTACTTCAAGTTTGTTACAAATTTGATACCAGAAAATCAAATATTTTCTAAAAGGTTTATTATAGTCTTAACAGAAACAAGACTTAGTATATGTAAGTAAATCGTCATACTTATGTGTGGATTTATATTTAAATAAAACTCTTTTGTGCAAAATCTTAGAATTTTCGTGAACTTTATGTTTGTTAATACTCTATGAGAGATGTTATAACCATACTAAAGACTAGAAGACCTCGTATACGACGTTCTTCAGGCGTCGGAATGTTATGACACTCGTCACCCCAGACCTGCCGGTCTAGCTGTTGCAAGCAGTTTAGGTGCGGGTTTGTCAGACCCAGTATAGATCTATACACAACTATCACGTTCTCCCTTCAGGATATTCTTATTATAACTACATGACTTTTCTGTGGTACTTAAGAGTACCCCGAAGGAGAATGTCTCGCAATTTTATATATTAACAAGTTCACATAATGTGTAATGAAATATTTGTTTTGTAAGTCGATTGAGTTACTATTTCTTTGTCAAATGAGGTGTTCGAACTATACATATTATAGTTTATCAAAAGTGTTGTGTGTGTTTGAACGAAACCTTGTTATGCAAGTCATTGTATTTTCATAAAATGACATTTGAAATAATGAGTGTAAACCGTACACACCTTGCTCAACATGTTACAAGGTGTGGGTAACTCTTATACATGTACTCGACAGTTTTGTAAAAACATCAAGTTTAGGTTGGGCAAAACTGTTTGTAAACAGGGCACAACATTGTTGTTGTACGCTGTCGAGATAAGTTTCAAATATATTTTGGTGTTTTAACTTGTATCCCCCCTTGAAACTAAAGAGAGCGGGAAAAAATGTAGGGGGTATGAACTCACCTGTAAAGTGTGGTGATTTGACGAAGACGGGATTTTTCCTCGGACAGCACTTCGACCGGGAAGCGATGAGTTTTTTGGGAAACTCGGAGCTTCGGACCTTCGTCGGGGCTTGGATATGAAACCAGGAAGTCGAGATCGTCTTGGGATGCTAAACGTGGAGTAAGAGTGAGAGAGAAAAAGGAAATGGGCAAGGAAAGTCCGAGGTCTCGCATGTTATTTATAGGAGAGAAAACTGCCCTCGTACGTTGGGCGTACACTGAAGTACGCGGGGCGTACGTCAACGATGGCGTTACGATCTCTAGTCTTCAGATGGGACGGCAGTAGAGCGGTAGGGGGTCGACGTGGCTGATCCGAGTCCATGCATCTCATACTCCGGGCGTACTCCGTAGTACGCGGGGCGTACTCCTTCGGATAAGCCTCGATGTGTGTGCCAAAAACTTCAAAAATGCGTAACTTTTGCATACGAGCTCCGTTTTTGACGTTCTTTATATCCACGCGTAGGTCAGAATATACTCTACGACTTTTGTTTAGACTCCGTCGGCTAATTTTGACTTTATTTTTAATAATATATTTTTAACAGGTCGGGACAGGATAATTCCATTAAAAATTCACAACTTCTTCATTCGATGTCCATTTTCGTCTGTCTTTTTACCGTTGTACTACTATTGTCGAGATCTTCAATTCTCATTTAGGTTGCATTGGCTAAAAATCGTTCGACCTTTATTTCGAGGTTTTAGCTGACTACTACTGTCTTGAAACTTTAAAAAAATCATAATTTCCTCATATAAAGTCAGATTTGGACGTTCTTTTTATGTATGCTCATGGTTTGTTAATATCTATGACTTTCATTTAGATACTTAAAGCTAAAAAGTATTTTATAGAAATTTCACTTTTTACGTTCAACAGTGTTTTTACCGGTTTTGTCGCGAATCTTTGATCAGTCATAACTACTTCGTTATAACTCGGATTTGAGTGTTCTTTATATTTTTGGAAACCTAGTTACGATATCTATTAGTTTACTTATCCCAATTGAGGTTAGTGATCAGTTTATTTTTGACCAAGCTTTTGCTGGTGTTACATTATCCCTCCCCCCCCCCCCTGTTAAAGAGAATTTCATCCCGAAATTTTCATTTGGACTGGCACTTCAATTGTCGAGGAAGGGTGAATGTACCTCTGTTCCATTTGATCTTTTTGTTCTCTAGTGAATCCGGATCCTAGCGCGTGTGTTCCTGCGAACCTTCGCTATTTCGTCCATTGCTTCGACCGGTAGAGGTCGTGTGGATTTGGGTTTGTTTGACTATGTTTGTCTAAATGTTAGCATTGTACGCTCGTAGTACAGGTCGTTTCGTTTTGAAGTTCATGGTTGAATTTTAACCTGGTCCGCTTATCACCACCTTGTGTATATAAGTTGCATACACATTTGCAGTGATAGATTAACCGTAATCATTCCTAGCCTCTGCGTTTGAACTTGACTCGACGTACGTGTGCTATTTTTAAATAGTCTGTTGGTAATACCTCAGGAAGGTTGCAAAGGATTTAGTAGTCCTCATATGAGTGCTACAGAATTTTGAAACTAGAAAAGGTTTGGGAGTTGTGTCGGGTTTGTCGTTATAAGTCGATAGAGTTTTGTTAGCCAACGGTGAAAGCGAAGGGTCTTTCTATAGCACATGCAATTTGGCATGGTGAAGACCAGGACAATCCATTTCTAGTAGCTATTTGGGAATTTCTTTTCATAACAATGGTGAAGTCAATCATAAAAAGTGTTATCACTACTACGAAGGTTTTGCTTAATGATTTGGGGTATTGCAGCTGCTACTCCGGCTGTCACGGCAACCTGGAATATTACTGGGTTGAACTGAGGGGGTGGTGGAGGTGGTGGTGACGGCGGTGTAGCTCCCACGGCACCACCATGTCTAGGATTTCTATGAGGTGGCATTTTCTGCCATAACAAGAATGAAAAGACAATAAGTCTTTGATAGCGCTCAAAAGTCGAGAGTTAAGCTAAACATTATTAGTTCTTATGTGCATCACGATTCCGACTTGTAAAGATATTGTATGAATCCATTCATACTATAGGTCTATAGATAATAAAATATAGGCTTTATGAATGCTAGAAGATTTGATTCCCCTGAAATGTCTGTGATAGAATCCATACTGGGCCTATCTATCAATCGTTTGATGTATAATATTTACATATAATTAAGATTAAATAAACTTTCGAATCTAATGGGTCTGCCCTGGGCCCACAACCAAACAAGGAACAAGATCCAAGGCAGAACCACCGTTTCTAGGTCGACATGGTCTTAATTATATATAATTTGATTTATACATCAAACGATCATAAATCGGAGACCCGTAAATTTAGTCTGAAAACAATTCCTGCATCTCGGCTGGGGCTACACAGTATGGCGATCTGGCTATGGGGGTAGCCCCAAGAATTTGGTCAATTCGGAATTTGGCTTGTCTAACAGGAGGCACTCCGGGAAGGTCTTCTGGGAATACGTCGGGGAAATCACAGACCTCCGGAATGTCCTTGATGTTTTTCGCTTCTTGTTTTGTGGCTATGACATGGGCTAGGAAGGCGTGGTATTCCTTGCGGAGATACTTTTGAGCCTTGACATAAGAGATGGTCTGAAAGCTTGAGCTAGGTTTGTCGCCATAAATGACGAGAGTTTCTCCATTTGGCAGATTAAGGCGAACGACCTTTTCGTGACAAAGGATCTCAGCATGGTGAAGGCACAACCAATCCATGCCAATGATGACATCAAAACTTTTTATGGTGACCGGCATAAGGTCGATTTGGAAAGAGTGATTGTTTAGGGAGAGGGTACACTCGGTGTAAATGTTGTTAGCGTTCTCTGTTTTTCCGTTAGCCATTTCTACGGTGAATGTGTCTTTTAGTGTTTGTAGTTTTTGTTTACGCAAGCGTTTAAATTGATGGCTCACGAAGCTTTTTTTTCGCGCCACTATAAAAAAGAATGCATGCGTATGTATTGTTGAGGGGAAACGTACCGGTGACCACAGTTGGATCTGCAACTGCTTCCCCCTGACCTATCGCTAGCACTCTACCCCCAGGGTTGGGGTTTCTTGCCTTCGGGCAGTTACGCTTGAAGTGTCCTTCTTCTCTGCACTTATAACAAGTATGGTCTACTACAACATTTGTGCCTGGAGCGGTCGGTTGGGTTGGTTCCCTGCAATAGCGGACGATGTGTCCCTTACTGTTGCACTTATTGTAATGCACTTTACGGCAGGGTCCATGATGATGAAAGTTGCATCGGTTTCACTTAGGCTTGTTGTCGTTGTACTGCCTTGTGGGTTTGGGGATGGTAGGAACAGTAAAAACGTGAGTTGTCACTATCTATTGTCTTTTGGTAGACCCTTGTTTTGAACTGCTCCCTTTTTCATTCTCAAACCTTCGTTTCGCGTTACTAGGTTTGTGATTTGGAGTATCTTTGTGGGTAAACATTTGTTGATTTCCTTGGTTGCCACAAACATTGGAATTTTTGACATCCATCCCAGTTTTACTAGTGTTTCTTGCGTCGAGGTGTGCCATGATGACTGTCACAGCGGTCGTGACCGCAGCTTGAAAAGTAGATGAGTCAATATGCAGGAGTGGTGTTTCGTTGGTTGGTCGGTTATTTCCATGTGAAGACATGATTCTGTTACATGATGTGAAACGAGTTGGTTAGATAAGTACGATCATTGTTAGTTGGAGTATAATTTCCTCATTTTGTTATTCGGTTTCTAATGTTTCGACTTATACTCCTTATGATGTATTTGTGATTGAGGGTTGGAATAGGTATCGTATTTAAGCTTAGTTTTAACAATTTAGGGTAGGGATGTTGAAATCTTAAGTCGATCTAGTTTTAGGGGTTTTGGGGAGAGGGTATCTTTCTTACTATCTCGAGTTATGAAGAAGGATGTGATGTACCTATCTCATAGCATGAGTAATATAATTACCAACTCAATAGGTAATACCAATTATTACTTATTAGTCCAACATATCAGTGTCTCTACCACCTCTCATGCTTCACGAGTGGTTTCCTTTGTTCTATGTCCTATCCTTAGTGGTATTAATTAGCTATAGCCTGGTATCTATTTTTTTTACGGCGTCCTTACTTTTCTTCAGGTATGTTTAATCTCTATCATTGATTGGATTGCCCTTAGTTGAAGTTGTAAGGGTTTTTTATTCTATGGTAACTGTCTCTTTCTCTAAAGGGTGTAGGTGTAACGCCTGTAGATACGGGCTAGTCAATTTAGAGATAATAGGAGTCGAAAACGACTTTTTGACAAAAGATTATTTACAGTAAATAATCTTAACCAAGTTTTATAATATGTCTCAATGGTTCCGTACATATAAAGAACGCCGAAATCCGAGTTATAACAAAGAAGTTATGGCCCGTCGAAATTTTACGGCAAAACCGGCACGACACCGGGAAACGTAAGTAGTGAATTTTTGATAAATGACTTTGTAGCCTTATCGATCCAAATAAAATTTGTAGTATATGTTAAACCGAGAACATACAAAAAAAAAAAGAACGCCCAAATCTGACTTCGTATGAGGAAGTTATGAATTTTGTAAGATTTGGCATAGCAGTGCACGACCCGAAACTCGAATTTTAGTTCGAGCGGTTTTTGGCCTATGCGACCTAAATGAGAATTGAAGATATCATTAATAGGAACTCAACGGTAAAAAGACAGACGAAAACAGAGTTCGTATGTAGAAGTTATGAATTTTACGCGGACATTTAACAGTATAATCTCCTCATACTATTAAATTTAAGATCGGTCAAGAATTAGTCGACGGAGTCAAAATGAAAGTTGTAGATCATATTTTTACCTACGCGTGGATATAAAGAACGTCAAAAACGGAGGTCGTATGTGAAAGTTACGGATTTTAGAATTAGGAAGTGTGTTGTGCGAAAATGGGTGATGTGACACAATCTTGGCCATTGCTTTCTCCCCAAGTCTTGCCACTAGATGGTGACATGTGGCACCAAGTTCGGCCATTTTCACCCTATAAATAGAACCTCTCCCACCCTCATTTTCTTCACACCTTTCCCATTCTTTCTTCTTTTTACTCTCTCTCTCTAGAACCTCTCTCTAGCCCCGAAACCCCCCGAAAAGCCTAGGGAACCTCCCTAGCACGAGGCGGAAGCCCCGGAGTGCTCGACGGTTCCGAGAAGAAGAGCTTTTCAGCTCGGGAATGCTACTCCAAGCAAATCCCGATTTTCTATAAAACCCATTGTAAGTGAGCTACACCTATGCTATTTTTAATATAGTTTTTATTTAATTATAGTAACATTATTAGGAACTTATAATAAGTACTTGAGCTATTATTATGGGTTATATAAGTATTTTTTAATGCTTATATAATAGTAATAATAGCTAGACTATTAATTAGTCTCGACAAATAATAGACTAAACTCTACTGGTAATAATACTAGGTTTCGTCAAAGGAAATTAGTTTTAAGAAGCGAAATGCTGTCTGAGTTCGGAATCACCACCTTTTCAAGTGAGTGCATAATCCCTTTAATGAACATGATTTTAATACAAGTATCGATTGAAGTATTAAATATATGTTTATGTGTGAGTTATTTGATGTTGCCTGAGATACTTGTTAAAGAACATACCTGATTATATATGCTGATTTAGGATAAAGAGTATTGGGTAATGTTTTCTTACGAGTACGAGTGAATTATACTCAGAGAATAACACCTTAGTATATGTCATTGATCCGGGAGCACGGATTAGACATAGTCATTGTCCCTAGTCCGAGAGTATGGATTAGGCATAATCATTCATCATTAATCCGAGAGTATGGATTAGTCATTCGTCCCTAATCCAAGAGTATGGATTAGGTAAAGTCGTTCATTTCTGATCCGGGAGTATGGATTAGGTAAAACGGCCAATCTTAGGTCCAAGAGTATGGATAGTCTCGTTGTGAGGATCGACATGGTGGGATAAAAGTTGTTTATATATATGGTGAAATTGTATATTTTGTGAATTTTAAACTATATATATGGTATAACATTGTAGGATTGAAATCCCTATGTACTCACCAGGTTTCCCAACCTGACCCACTCAATTTATTTATATCACAGGTGTTGATATGAAGTCACATTACACTAAGAGATTAAGGAGATATAAATCACTAGAGATAATGAATATAAGTTCTGTTTATGCTTATGTTTCTGTATTGATGATGACATCCCAAATGTTTTAAAATGAATAAAAATACTTTTATTCGGAAATGCTTTGATAACGTATTTATCATGTTTTACTGGGAACAAATTCCGAAAACATTTTTATTACAAGAGGTACTCTAATTTTTATAAAGCATAAACAAAATCGGTCTTTTCTGGCCGAGAAAATGGGGATGTCACAGTTGGTATCAGAGCATTAGTTTAAGCGAACTAGGAATTTGTAGGATTTTTAGACTTAAACTTAGAATGGTAAGCGATGATTGTGAGATGTGACACTAGTTTATTTTAGGAATTATGCCTAAAATGCTTTTATGTGCTAAATGTTTTGTGCCTGATATGCTGTTATTTGTTCGGATCTATGGTCTGTTGCCGACCGGATCTGGAAACCTTATGTGTTTAGGATTCTAAACGTACGACTACGATATTAGAACTAGCATATAAACGTTTCGGAGAGATAAGAATGATTTAAACGTCAGTCCTAAAAAAGATCTATATTCACCTTATTTGGTGTATAGATCAAGATGGCAAGGACCCGTAGTGGAAACATGAATGCAAATGGGAACCGAGATCAACCCCCAGTGATACATCAAATACCAGTCGTAGTAGAAGTCGCACCTGAGCCAATCACCATGGCAGGAGTACAAGCCATGATGCGGGCTATGTTAGCGGAACAAAGGGAAGAAATGAGGCGGATGATGCAAGAGAATAGGGACGAAGCCACCATGCCCATTGTGCAACAGGAGCCGGTTCCCAAACAATCGGAGGAAGGAAACTACAGTAGGTCAGTAGGCCAAGCTGATCCGCCAGTTAATAGGAGAAACGGCCAAGATGATGTAGTCGGGAGAAACGGATGCAAGTACAAGGATTTTCTGACTTGCAAGCCATCGAATTTCACTGGAAAGGAAGACCCGATCGGAGTCATGGATTGGATCTCGGAAATGGAGTTAGCTTTTATGACGTGCGGTTGCAGAGGCAAGCTGCAAACTACCTTTGCATTGCGTCAGTTCCAAGGAGGCGCTGTGTGCTGGTGGAATACCCTAGGGAAGACTCTAAGCCCCAATGAGCCCCTGCAATTGACTTGGGCAGAGTTTTTGGTGCAATTCAAACATAAGTACTGTTCAGCCCACCTTTGCAGTGCGTCAGTTCCGAGGAGGCGCTGTGCGCTGGTGGAATACCCTAGGGAAGACTCTAAGCCCCAATGAGCCCCTGCAATTGACTTGGGCAGAGTTTTTGGTGCAGTTCAAACGTAAGTACTGTTCAGCCAAAAACCTGCTCGAGCTGGAGAACCAATTCCTAACCTTGAAGAAAGGAAGCATGACCATCGATGAATACACCAAAAACTTCACGGACAAGATGAAGTTTGCTTTGCGCCTTGTCCCAGACGAGCTGACAAAAATTGACAAGTACGCAAAGGGACTTCCATGGGAGTATGCAGTCCCAGTACGTTAGGCACCTACTCTAGAAGCAGCTATCTGGGCTGCCAAGTCTGTTGAAGATATTATCAAGGGAAGATCCGCCAGCAAGATGGAGGTTGGCGAGAAGAGAAAGTTTGAAGGATCCTCAAGGTCCGACGAGAAGAGAAAATTCTCGAATACTAGTTCAAAGAAGTTCGAAGAAGGAACGCAATGTTGTGACAAGTGCAGAAAGAAGCACATTGGGAAATGCTCTAAAGAGATGACCTGCTTTAAATACGGGAAGACTGGTCATTACGCCAGTGAATGCACAACCAAGAGAGAAGTCTGCTTTAAGTGATGTGAAGAAGGACACTTCAAGCAAGACTGCCCAAGGAAAGAAGAAGCCACAAAGCCGAATATGCCGCCAAAACCAAAGGCAAGAGCATTTCAGATGATCCTTGATGAAACAAATGATAGTGCGAGGAATCAAGGATGAGGACTTCATATCCGAAGATCGAGTTATGCAGTAGCCATAATATCGTATGATGTAGCCTATTAGAGGCGTAGTCTAGGGTGAACTTGAACACCTATTTAATCGTTTCAAGGAATAATATAAAAACCTTCGTTTTGCTATCCAATGTGTTAAGCTGTCGTGTGATTTTATTTTATGGTGACTTGGGAAAACTGCGAGACAATACTTGGGACGAGTATGAGTAGGTGTAAATGCTAGTAGAGGCCTATACTACCGGAAGCACAGGACTCGCACTTGGATCAGGGAAGGTCACAAGGTTACCAAGAAACTAGTAATTGGTACCGTTTTATTCAAGAATATCGTTACCATCATTTCGGTAATGACTAAGAAGGTGATTGTTATACCAACCCTAGCGGTCATATCAAATTGAGTCCGACTACGATAAGTACGATAAATAGTTCAGAGAATCAAGTCCGATGTAGCAACTGACTTAAGCTAAAAGCTTGAAGAGAAAAACAATCAAAGCGATCAGTAGAGGTATCGCGATAGTTGCTTGTAGCTAGAAATGCTACCTTTTAATATGAGATTGGAACATGAACGAAAGTAAAGTCTGTTCTGGAAGACTCTAAGAGACCTGAGTCTAAGCGTGGGAACATACGATGATAAGTCATTAGAATATGACACATCGGTCCATTTTAGTAATAAAATAACTTATCTTAAGTTTGTTAAGAAGAAAAAGTAGTCTCCAGTAAGGATCGAGATTGTGACTTGAAGGTCATAATTTGGAGTCTAACGTGAGATAGGGAGCAAGTGCAAGATCGAGCGCTGCCTGCAATCAGGAAGTCTTAGAGTTAGATATTCGTTCGAAGAAACATCAAAGTTACGGTTATTACTTAGGACGAAGAGATAACGTATAGAGTAATCATGTGAGCCTATTTCGTTGATGATTCCGGGACGTAATCATCCTAAGGGGGAGATAATTGTAACGCCCGTAGATCCGGGTTAGTCAATTTAGAGATAATAGGGGTCGAAAACGACTTTTCGACAAAATATTATTTAGAATAAATAACCTTAACCAAGTTTTATAATATGTCTCAAGGGTTCCGTACATATAAAGAACGCCGAAATCCGAGTTATAACGAAGAAGTTATGGCCCGTCGAAGTTTTACGGCAAAACCGACACGGCACCAGGAGACGTAAATAGTGAACTTTTGATAAAGGACTTTTTAGCCTTATCGATCCAAATAAAAGTTGTGGTATATGTTAAACCGAGAACATACAAAAAAAAAAGAACGCCCAAATCTGACTTCGTATGAGGAAGTTATGAATTTTCTAAGATTTTGGCATAGCAGTGCACGGCCCGAAACTCGAATTTTAGTTCGAGCTGTTTTTGGCCTACGCGACCTAAATGAGAATTGAAGATCTCATTAATAGGAACTCAACGGTAAAAAGACAGACGAAAACAGAGTTCGTATGTAGAAGTTATGAATTTTACGCGGTCATTTAACAGTATAATCTCCTTATACTGTTAAATTTAAGATCGGTCGAGAATTAGCCGACGGAGTCAAAATGAAAGTTGTATATCTTATTTTTACCTACGCGTGGATATAAAGAACGTCAAAAATGGAGGTCGTATGTGAAAGCTACGGATTTTAGAAGTCGAAAGTGTGTTGTGCGCAAATGGGTGATGTGGCACAATCTTGGTCATTGCTTTCTCCCCAAGTCTTGCCACTAGATGGTGACATGTGGCACCAAGTTCAACCATTTTCACCCTATAAATAAAACCTCTCACACCCTCATTTTCTTCACACCTTTCCCATTCTTTCTTCTTTTTACTCTCTCTAGAACCTTTCTCTAGCCCCGAAACCCCCCGAAAAGCCTATGGAACCTCCCTAGCACGAGGCAGAAGCCCCGGAGTGCTCGACGGTTCTGAGAAGAAGAGATTTTCGGCTCGGGAACGCTGCTCCAAGCAACGCCCGGTTTTCTATAAAACCCGTTGTAAGTGAGCTACGCCTACACTACTTTTAATATAGTTTTTATTTAATTAAAGTAACGTTATTAGGAACTTATAATAAGTACTTGGGCTATTATTATGGGTTATATAAGTATTTTTTTAACACTTATATAATAGTAATAATAGCTAGACTATTAATTAGTCTCGAAAAATAATAGACTAAACTCTAGTGGTAATAATACTAGGTTTCGTCAAAGGAAATTATTTTTAAGAAGCGTAGCGCTATCTGAGTTCAGAATCACCACTTTTTCAAGTGAGTGCATAGTCCATTTCATGAACATGATTTTAATACAGGCATCGATTGAAGTATTAAATATATGTTTATGTGCGAATTATTTGATGTTGCCTGAGATACTAGTTAAAGAACATACCTGATTATATATGCTGGTTTAGGATAAAGAGTAAACCTAAATTAATTATGAGGAATATTGTGTAGTGTTTTCTTACGAGTACGAGTGAATTATACTCAGAGAATAAAACCTTAGTATATTTCATTGATTCGGGAGCACGGATTAGACATAGTCATTGTCCCTAGTCCGAGAGTATGGATTAGGCATAATCATTCATCATTAATCCGAGAGTATGGATTAGTCATTCGTCCCTAGTCCGAGAGTATGGATTAGGTAAAGTCTTTCATTTCTGATTCGGGAGTATGGATTTGGTAAAATGGCTAATCTTAGGTTTGAGAGTATGGATAGTCTCGTTGTGAGGATCGACGGGGTGGGATAAGAGTTGTTTATATATATGGTGAAATTGTATATTTTGTGAGTTTTAAACTATATATACGGTTTTCTTGACTTGTGCCCTTAAACATTTCTGGTCTGAACTACCATTGAACTGACTATATGATTCAGGAAGCGAAAGTAGAACCAAGTCAATGGCTAGCTTCGTTGGCAAAAAGACACCCAACATCCCGAATCTGTCAATGTATGATTTGATGATTTTCTACACCAGTTATTGAAGATTTTTGGTGTTTTGGCGTTTTGGAATTAAGATTCTTGTTCAAGCTACTATTCATGAAGATTTATGGTGTTTTTCTATTGTTCATCTTGGTATTATTTCAATCCGATTCGTATTTTGTTCGTATTTTCTTATTAGATTTGATGGTTTGCATCATACCCCCAAATCAGAACGGCGGAAAAGTTCGGGGGCGGAGGACGTCATACTCAGTATCATAACCATAGTGAAGAAAGCAAACACAACCATCATAAATATAATTTAAAAGGTTACATTGTTTCCAAAATACATGTTTCCAAATAAATTACATATGATGTTAAAAAATATAGCAAAAGAATCTACGCCTTAGCGTGCTGACTTCAGAAATCTTGCAATTACATGAATTACTGATTATCTGAGAATACAAGTTGTTTTGAAAAGAGAGTATCAGCATAAAGCTGGTGAGTGCATAAGCAATTTATGAGTGAATAATGAATGTAGTTACTTCAAGTTTGTTACAAATTTGATACCAGAAAATCCATTATTTTCTAAAACGTTTATTGTAGTCTTAACAGAAACAAGACTTAGTATATGTAAGTAAATCGTCATACTTATGTGTGGTTTTATATTTAAATAAAACTCTTTTGTGCAAAATCTTAGAATTTTCGTGAACTTTATGTTTTGTTAATACTCTATGAGAGATGTTATAACCATACTAAAGACTAGAAGACCTCGTATGCAACGTTCTTCAGGCGTCGGAATGTTATGACACTTGTCACCCCAGACCTGCCGGTCTAGCTGTTGCAAGCAGTTTAGGTGCGGGTTTGTCAGACCCAGTATAGATCTATACACAACTATCACGTTCTCCCTTCAGGATATTCTTATTATAACTACACGACTTTTCTGTGGTACTTAAGAGTACCCCGAAGGAGAATGTCGCGCAATTTTATATATTAACAAGTTCACATAATGTGTAATGAAATATTTGTTTTGTAAGTCGATTGAGTTACTATTTCTTTGTCAAATGAGGTGTTCAAACTATACATATTATAGTTTATCAAAAGTGTTGTGTGTGTTTGAACGAAACCTTGTTATGCAAGTCATTGTATTTTCATAAAATGACATTTGAAATAATGAGTGTAAACCGTACACACCTTGCTCAGCATGTTACAAGGTGTGGGTAACTCTTATACATGTACTCGACAGTTTTGTAAAAACATCAAGTTTAGGTTGGGTAAAACTGTTTGTAAACAGGGCACAACATTGTTGTTGTACGCTGTCGAGATAAGTTTCAAATATATTTTGGTGTTTTAACTTATATCCCCCCTTGAAAACTAAAGAAAACGGGAAAAATGTAGGGGTATGAACTCACTTGGAAAGTGTGGTGATTTGACGAAGATGAGATTTTTCCTCGGACAACACTTCGACCGGGAAGCGATGAGTTTTTCGGGAAACTCGGAGCTTCGGACCTTCGTCGGGGCTTGGATATGAAACCGGGAAGTTGGGATCGTCTCGGGATGCTAAACGTGGAGTAAGAGTGAGAGAGAAAAAGGAAATGGGCAAGGAAATTCGGAGGCCTCGCATGCTATTTATAGGAGAGAAAACTACCCTCGTACGTTGGGCGTACACCGAAGTATGCGGGGCGTACATCAGCGATGGCGTCATGGTCTCCGGTATTCGGATGGGATGGAAGTAGAGCGGTAGGGGGCGACGTGGCTGATCCGAGTCCATGCATCTTGTACGCTGGGCGTACTCCGAAGTACGCGGGGCGTACTCCTTCGGTTAAGACTCGATGTGTGTGCCAAAAACTTCAAAAATGCGTAACTTTCGCATACGAGCTTCGTTTTTGACGTTCTTTATATCCACGCGTAGGTGAGAATATACTCTACAAGTTTTGTTTAGACTCCGTTGGCTAATTTTGAATTTATTTTTAATAATATATTTTTAACAAGTCGGGATAGGATAATTCCGTTAAAAATTCACAACTTCTTCATCCGATGTCCGTTTTCGCCGGTCTTTTTACCGTTGTACTACTATTGTTGAGATCTTCAATTCTCGTTTAGGTTGCGTTGCTAAAAATCGTTCGACCTTTATTTCGAGTTTTTAGCTGCCTACTGCTGTCATGAAACTTTAAAAAAATCATAATTTTCTCATACGAAGTCAGATTTGGACGTTTATTTTATGTATGTCCATGGTTTGTTAATATCTAAAACTTTCGTTTAGATACTTAAAGCTAAAAAGTATTTTATTGAAATTTCACTTTTTGCGTTCAACAACGTTTTTACCGGTTTTGTCGCGAATCTTTGATCGGTCATAACTACTTCGTTATAACTCGGATTTGAGTGTTCTTTATATTTTTGGAAACCTAGTTACAATCTCTATTACTTTATTTATCCCAATTGAGGTTATTGATCAATTTATTTTTGACCAAGTTTTTGATGGTGTTACAGCTTGGTTAATCCTAAATCAATATATTGCTTCGATAGATTAGTTTCCTTTGTTTTGGCCCATAGATTCGGTCCTTTTCTGTTCACGATCCATCATCTTAAGCCATGATTTGTTTTTCTATTATCTCTGAAACATCGTGTGCAAGCGTCACTTGCTTTGGTCATCATTTTTCTATTTGTTCGATAGGGGTGAGCATATTAACCGAAAAACCGAACCAAAACCAAATTAATGAATATAACCGAACCATAATAACCAAACCATTTTAAAAACCGTTGGTTCAGTTTCTGAGCTTTGTTAACCAATAACTAACGGTTGTTATGGTTTTATAGGTCAACCGAACTATTATTAACCAAACCGCTAACTTTATATTTTAATATATAAAAATTATAGATTATATATAAAATAATATAGTCAAACTTATTTAAGACCCATTAAACTTTCAAAATATAATTCATTAATCCTCACTTATTATTAGACGAACGAGCAATCAAACGATCAAAGGCTGATCATGCAGACACACACAATCTTCCAATCATGCATTGAGTTACATTATTGATTAATGTTGTAATTCTTAATTGGTTAATTATACAATTTATAAATATTATTCACATTTAGTTTAATCTTCACACTCATAATCATAATCGAAGACTTTATAGACCTATTCAAATGATTTTTTTGACTTTATAATCAAGAATTCTAGGTAAGTTAAGTTTTGGTTATTTTTGACTTTGTGATATATTAAGAATGTATTTTTTTTGCCTTTTTTTATTTACTTTTTTTTGACTTATCAAATTGAATGTATATGAGTGATTGACTTTTTTTTATCCAGATAACACATAATATGAATGTTTGATTATTTTATTTTATAGTTTTTGATTTAATCACATTGTACATGTATGAATGTTTGGCTTTATTTTAATGTAAATATCAATTATCAATATATGAAATTATTAATGTCAATTTTTTAATGTTTTATATTTTTATTTTGTATGTGACCATGTGTTATCTCACTCTAAGTATCAAATGCACACATTTTTTTTTATTACTATAGGCTAGGTTATAAACACTGGCGTCGAGGAGTTTTTTATATTCTCTTTTCATTTTTTATGTCAATATACTTTTTCCATTTATATTAATTTGAATATTTGTGGTTAACCAATATTAATCATTAACCAAAACCGTTAACGTACAAAAACTATTAACCATACCCAATGGCTACCAAAATGCATTAACCAATCATAATGGTTATGGTTCGGTTTTGACCAATAACCGAACCAAACCGCCCCATACACACCCCTACCGTTCGATCTCTCATAGTCTATCATAGTCTATCTCGATTAACAATTGATGACTATTTATTAATCGTCTGAGGGTATTGTTTGTTATTATGTGCTCATTAATTCTCATGAATCAATTCCTTTTAGTTTTAATCCAATATCATTTTTCATCTTATCAAATCGATTTTCTCATTCCTATTCTTACAGTCGATTTAATTTCACGATTATTCATTGATTTGTGTTGAACTTGGAAAATTTCTGATGATATTGTTGTGATTTATCTGTGAATGAAATCGAATTTTGGAAGAGACGATTTGGTGTTTGTTAAATGCCAATTTCGATGACTTATGATGAACAGATGAACAAAATTGATTTTCGATTTTAATGGTAAAACCTAAAAAGTTAGATTCAAAGTCAAATTCGAAAGGGTAAATGTCACAAAAAACACTCTTTTTACATAGAAATTCGATTTTGACGCTGTGTTTTTTTTGTGTCAATTTTGACACTGTATTTTCCAATTTGTTGCAATTCTGACCACTTGACTGGTTAACCAGGTTACATGCTGATGTGGCATGATGACGTGTTTGTTTTTGATGACGTGGCATGCTGACATAATATGATGACGTGTCAAAATTGATTTTTTTTCACAAAAAAACACTAAGTTTTCACTTTTTTTTTTTATTTTGACACTAAATTTAATTTTTTATTTCAATTTTAACACTATGTTTTTTTTGTTCGAATCAAACATCATTTATCAAATTTTGTTCAATTTTGTCTATTTTCCATTTGAAACCGTATAAATATTTTTTTTATTACATTTTAAACCGTATAAACATATTTTTTTCATTTAAAAACCACATTTTTATTTAAATACAAAGTTCTTTTTTTTCTTACAATCAAAACATTAGTTATATCATGAGAATCAAACTAACCATAAGCTTCTAATAAGATGTAAAAATTTGATGGGTTGCAAACTTGATATCTGAGTTTGATCGACTACACGCCTCCAAACCTCCAAACACATTTTAAATTTGTATATTTAATCTAAAATACAATTTTTATATAACTAATACATATTTATATATAAAAATATGGTTTGAGTGTAAAAAAATGTATTTATACAAAACTATGGTTTTTAAATGAAAAAAAAAACATATTTATACAGTTTAAATGTATTAAAAAAAATATTTATACGGTTTCAAATAGAAAATTGTTAACATTGAACGAAATTGAAAAAAATGATGTTCGATTTGGAACAAAAAAACATAGTGTGAAAGTTGAAAGAAAAAATTAAACTTAGTGTCAAAATCGAAAAAAATGAAAACTTAGTGTTTTTGTGAGAAAAAAAAATTCAATTTTGACACGTCAGCATATTATATTAGCATGCCACGTCATCAAAACTGACACGTCATCATGCCACGTCAGCATATAACCTGGTTAACCGGTCAAGTGGTTAGAATTGTAACAAATTAGAAAACATAATGTCAAAATTGACACAAAAAAAAACACGGTGTCAAAATCGAATTTCTATGTAAAAATAGTGTTTTTTGTGTCATTTACCCAATTTGGAACCATTTGGAATCGGAATGATGTAATAGATGTGCAAGTGTTCGGAATTAGAACCATCTTCGGAATTGCTATGAAGACTGCTCGGAATCGGAACCAATCTATGTTCTTGAAATCAATTTCGGAATTGAAATGATAAATGGTCTCGGAATTGGAACTCAGATATCTTATCGGAAAAGGCTTTGTATTCGAAACTTTGTTGCCAAGCAGTTCTCACAATCGGAACTTAAATTGATAAAGCGTTTAGAACTTGTTCTCAGAATCAGGACCAATCTCCGATCTCAAAATTAGATTTCGGAATTGTGATGTTGGATGGCTTGAATCAGAACGAAGGGAGTCTATTTGTGATCAGAACGAATGAATTACGAAGGAATCGGATTTGATACATTTGTCGTGTCTCACACTAATCAAACAAATGGGGAAGAAAATTTCATGTAGCACCTGGTTCCTGCCTTTGGTGTTCTCTTGAAGCTTTGGAGTGAGAAGGAGAGGAGATCAAGAAGGAGAAGAGGAGGTCAAGCATCTTTGAGCTATCTCAGAGTGTTCACTAAGGTATGGCTCGTTTTCCCCCATGTTTTCATGCTTATGGCCCCATTAAAGTCCTTCTTGAACCATTTCCAAGCTTGTGTTTACTTGAGGACTCGTAATAAGCAGAGTAGCTCATAGATCTAAGTGGAATCGAGCTCCAGGAGCCTGGATCTACCACCTTTATGGACCCATGTTGCTTGTTCACCCTAGATCTACCCTTTTGAGGCACTTTGAGCCCTAAATCCCTCATTGGTGAGTATCTACACGTAAAGTTGGAAACTTTACGTGTTATTCATGCTCTAGGAACCCAGATCTGTGAATGGCATGGACTAGAATCGAGCAAAATCGCGTATATAGTGATTGCATGGCGACGACTCGACGAGTCTGCTCGCGAGTCTCCGAGTTGTCCCCTTTTCATTGTGGCGAGTGTGAGTAGTGAGCCACGGGGTGTGACTCAGTGAGTTGGAAGCCGAACTCATCCATGAAGGAACTCGGCGAGTCATTGCCTTGACTCGGCGAGTTCAAGGCAATCTCCTTAGATCAAGAACAGACTCGGCAAGTTGTTCATACAACTCGGCGAGTCGCAGCATAAGTGTTCATCGGATGAAGATGAACTCGGCGAGTTGTTCAAACAACTCGGCGAGTCTCAGCATAAGTGTTCAATGGATGAAGATGAACTCGGCGAGTTGTTCATACAACTCGGCGAGTAGGATGAAGGACTTGAACCTCAGTTTAGAAGGAGAACTCGTCGATTCAACGCCTAACTCGACGAGTAGGGACGGGATCCAGGACAATCGATTAGATAAGGACTCGACGAGTTGGAGAGCCAACTCAGCGAGTCGGGTCAACTGAAAGTTGACTCTGACTTTGACTTATGACATGATCAGGGGTAAAATGGCCATTTTACCCAAAGGACAGTTAGCAGTGATTGATTAAGTATGTTGTAGGAATTACAGTCGGGATTTCCGGAGTAGCAGCAGCAGTAGTAGACAGTCAGTTCCCGATCAGACCAGCAGCTACTTTGAGGTGAGTTACCTTCCAGTAGCGGTGGGTCTACGGCCACAATGCCGGCCCACCAGTAGGAGTTGTATGTGGATGATTGTCTCCGTGATATTCATCTAGGGTTACTACTACCTGTTCCATGCTTATGTGCTAGTATGATGTGATGCTTTGTGTTAGTGGTAGTAGGGGAGATAGTCCCCAAGATATCCGGTCGATAGGGCCGAAGGGGTAGTTATACCCAGCCATGCTAGATAGATTCTGATACTGTGGTACATGTTATGTGGTAGTAGTAGTAGAGGGGAGAAGTAGTCTCCAGTACTCGGTCGAGAGGACCGAAGGGGAGGCCAGCACCCAGATATGCTAGGCAGTATCCGGTCGAGAGGACCGAAGGGGAGGCCAACACCCAGGTATGCTAGGCAAAATCCGGTCGAGAGGACCGAAGGGGTAGGTCGGGCACCCAGATATGCCTGACGATAGATGTATGTTATGTGATTATTATGGTATGTGGTACAGTGGGGGAACTCACTAAGCTTTGTGCTTACGTTTTTCAGTTGTTGTTTCAGGTACCTCTTCAGCCAAGGGGAAGGAGCAGGCTCGGTAGCAGCATATCACACACACTTTTGTTTCTGCAGTTATGAGTTTATTCTGGGATTGACACTCTGATATTTTGGTTGTTTAAATGTTGTGGATTTCAATTTGGTTTTCAATGTGAAATGGTTTAATTATACAATGTTTTAATTATTAATGATTTCCAAGTAATGATTTATAAACAAAATTTTTGGACGTGAAAATTGGGTCGTTACAAGTTGGTATCAGAGCCCTGTTTTGAGGGATTCGGACACACCTCCGGGGGTGTCTGAACTCAAATCGAGGGATTAAAAGATTTTATAAAAGAAAATGTTTTCTAAAAATTGAGAAAAGAGTTTTGAGAAAGAACGAAGTGTGTGATGTGCGCGACCGGCCGAGCTAAAGTAAGTATTCCCCAAAGTACCCATACAAGTTTATGTTATGTTTATCAGCTTTTGTAGAGCAGCATGCTAGAATAGGACTAAGGATCTAGGAGTGATGCCTTATGTGCCTGCTTTATGTGTTTCAGCTGTATGAGAATTGCATGCTAGTATTGAGTAGACAGCAAGTAGGATAGCCTGATTAGGTTATGCCTGATGGCATGAGCTTAGCATTGTATGCTAGTATAGTTCCTATAAGCAGATAGAGTTGATTGAGATTGTTCCCTTAGTTCGAATGCTGTTTACTTTGTACTTTGTGGGACTCTGAGTGGTGGGAGTTAGCCATTAGGTGAATACGTCACGTCACATGTGACCAGGGTTGAATAATCTTAGAGTGTTGGATTTGGCCCTATTGCGCAGCTCTCGTTTGAGTCTAACCGTTGTAGGGATGAGCCTGTTACTCGAAGGATTATCCGAGCCTCACCGCATGTGATGGTATTCAGGTAATGGTTAATTGGCACTACTAAGAGGCCTTCAGCAGCTGAGGACCTGGTAGGGTGGAGCCTGAGATTTCCTTGGGGCAAGCCTAGGATGAGTATAGTAATGATCAGCCGTAGTGGAAGGGATCTGGTGGAGTCGAGGCAGTCCTTGGAGAAGGTACGGATAGATGTGGAAGGTAGTATGGGCTCGTACTACTAAAAGCAGAGGATCCGTACCCGAGCCAATGGAGGCCAAGATGAGACCAGGGAACTTGTGGTAGATGTGATCCCTCAAGAAGTATTAGTATCACTAACAGTTATTATTCCTGTATTGCAGAATGGTGGTACTACGTTCGAGGTCGATAGATGGCGGTTCAGGAGAGGGTTCAGGTTCGGGATCAGGTTCTGAGCCAGTCAATGAGGGACTCCGCGAGTTCATCGCGTCAGAGATTACCAGAGGCATCTTTGAGTCGATTCCCATCATCTTTGGGTTGATCAAGGAGGGGATCATCGAGTTGATGGAGGATCGCCTTAGGGCGTTCAGGAGCGACATGGCATCTGGCCAGTCGGGGCCTCGCACGCTGTCCTTTAAGGACTTTAGGGGCAGTGGTGCGCCAGATTTCCACGGGGTGAAAGACCCCATTGCTGCCAGGTGATGGATTGCATACATCGAGTCTGCACAGTTGACTAGCTTCTGCCCCGAGGGGTCGAAGGTGAGGTATGCACCAGGGTGTTTACGGGACCGAGCTTGAGATTGGTGGGAGTCAGTGGGTGACTCGTTGGGAGCCTTAGCTATCAAGGCTATGACCTGGTCGGACTTTGTGACCAGGTTCAGGGCGGAGTTTGCGCCGGCTGTCGAGCTTCAGCAGCTGGCCAGGGAGTTTTTGGACATGAGACAGACGACGGAGACTATGGCGGAGATCAACGCCAAGTTCTGGGAGAGGGCACTGCTGGTGCCCCAGTATGCGGGCGATGAGGACATGAGGAGGACCCGCTATCACGACATGTTCCGGGTTGATATCCGGGAGCACGTTAGTTTTTCAGCTTGCCCCACCTTGGACTCCATGATTTCCAGGGCAAGGGAGAGGGAGATAGACTTGGAGCACATCCAGAAACGGAAGGCAGAAGAGGGTCAGTCAGGAGGGACTCCATGATAGAGTTGTTAGAAATTTTCCTTTTGAAATACATAGTTTTCAATGGATTTTGCATTGTAAGGACAAATGTTTTCCGCTGCTTTTATAAAAATAAATTAAATTTTGTTTGACTTATTTGTTTATTTGTTTATTTCCTTGCAATGAAATCGTTATGAAAATTGATGTTTACATATTTCTACAACGAATGGATAAAATTCTTAATTATGTTAATAATGGAAAAGTCTAGAATTTACCAAATAGGGAAAGTTTCTCATCGCCCAAGTTTCAGTTGGACAGAAACTTGGAATCATGCAACTTGGTTGCACGATGAATGAGAAATTTCATATTTGGAAATTAGACTAATTCGTTGACAAAGTGTCAAGTGAAGGACTAGGAGATCGAGTACACAAAGTTGTGTGTTGATCAAGTCCACCACAAGGGTAACAAAGATATTCGTCATGATTTACTAAGGGATTAGTAAATATGATTATACTTAAAAGATTAAGTGTAATTCTTAGTTGACTGAAAAAGTTTAAGTCAATAGCAGAACGAATAAGAAGAATCAAGCAGGCAGAAAGATAAAAGTTTCTCCATTCTAAGAAGAAGGGAGAGTACCTTTTATGCTTTATGATAGGTCTTAATGATTAAGAACCATATCTCAATTGATCCTCTAAGTAAGTCTTAGTACAATTGTATGTCTAAGAAGAGGAATCAAGAATTGAAGAAATGGTTAAATCAAAAAGTCAATCATACTTCATTCCAATAACAAGTCTTAGAGTTAAGATTGTGACAATAAGTGATAAGAAGGTTGATAACATTCATTAAATGTGGAAAGTTGTGATGTCTTGGATAAGACAAAGACCAACTAGGACCAATTTATGAAGTGTTTAAACTACACTAACTCTTGAATATTTGATTGTCAAGAAATGTTTATTGACAAGAGAATCTTATATGTCAAGGAGTCAGTGGGAGTCTTAATGGTCTTGAAAGGTTTCAAGAACAAATCAAATAAACCTTATCGATCATCACTAGCACACGAGTTGAGGTTTACAACCTATCGTGTTGACATTTTTTTTTTCTATGCCATTCCAATTGAGTTAACTATGCATATGAGTCCTATGAGTTCTCATTTTTGAACGCATAAAAGGCAGGCACCTTGATCAATGAAAAGTACATTGATAGGAAAAGGTAAGCTGCTTGACTACTTGGAAGACATGGTGGGCAGCTGTGCTACCATAAAGCAAGAAATCAAGATTAAGAAAGTTCGGTCCATATGAGTTTAAATTTGTCGTAAACCTTGGACAGGAACACATACACCATTTAAAATATTAGTGTCATAAGATTTCCTCCTTCATGAAAATGATTGTGAGGAAATGCTTTCACTAAGAAAGATTTTAAGAAGATAGTGATTGTAAAATTGCATTCTCGAATTCAATTATGGTTACGGTAACCCTTTCCATAATTTGAATTGTGAGGTTTGGCAATTAGTCTTAAGTGTTTAGACACACAAATGAACTATCGAAGGCAAAGGTGTATAAGTTCAAAAAGCCTTGATAAAAGATTATCAAAGCATTAAGTATTAGAAACATGAACTTAAAAAAAATTCAATAAGTATTGATTTTTGAAAGTCAAGATGTTTATGAATACATGTCGAAGCTAGTGGTAGCATAAGTGTTATGTTTTATAATAATTATCATGATAGTGGGAGCATAAATGTTATGATTATTAAGGAAAGTATTGCAAGTTGGCAATATTAATTATAGAAAACAAGAGCAATTCTTTGCAAAGTTGTGAGGATGGAATAGTTGTTTTGCTATAATTAAGGGAGAGAATATTATGCTTCATTTCAAATCTAAAGGATTAGTTTGAGAAATGTTAATAAACTTAGTCAAGGATACATAGTGTGTTCTTAAAATTTCGATTATGATTACGGCATTCCTCTTCACAATTCGAATTTTGAGAACATAGCAAATAAAACATTATGCGTCGTGTCCCATACGCTTCGGGTATAGGATCGATTGCAAATGCTTTAATGTTTGACCATTCAAAAATTTCCAAATGTCTAGCGCATTTAGAGGGAAAAAGGACTAGAATCGGTTTTGACTAAAATGATTAAACAACTATCAAAGGACAATCCAAAGTTCGACGAGGATTGGTCGCTTGTGAGTAGTTGGAAGTATAGTATTAGAAAATATGGAAATATTTCCATATTGGATGGACCATATCGACATCATTACGAATAGATAAGATTCTATTAAGAATGAGTTGTCATATGGAAAATATGGAAGCGTGTCCATATTGGGAATTGAATATTGAAAAATTTATGACTAGATTAGAAACCTTTATGCAAAAGGATGTTCGAAGGAATGTACTTTGAGTGAGAAACATCATATCTAAGGAATTGTCTTGCAACAATCTCCGATAGAAGACTTTATAATATCATTGGCAATAGTCTTTATGACTTTGGTAAAGTGACATTATGAAAGGATAAGTTGCATAGAACGTTAGAATCTAGCATATTCTATAAGTGGCAAGAATTTGATATTCTTACACTTATGAAAAAGGATTTGGAGTTGTGAAATGAGAATGATTGGGAATGTGCTCAATTTGGTCTATTTCACAAAGTAAGAACCATAGGTAAACATTGTGTGCATACTAGGAGCATGGGACAAGTGTAATAATTCAAGTAAGAAGTTGATTACCCTAAACGACAAATAATGAGTAATCGATATGGTGATAAATAAAAGGTGTTTTATTTATACTCAAAGGTTTGAGGCCATATGGGATTAGTATTATTCTTGTGTTTCACATTTGCATGTTTTGACTTCCAGAATAATTGAATTTATTAAGAATAATCGAATTATTCGAACAGGGCCACAGTCATTCATATGTTGGAAGTAGATATGAATGAAGACTGTCGTGAATTGGTGTGTGGATTGTCTAAAGAGCATTAGACATAAGCAAATGTTTGCTGCAACGTTCATGAGTGCTTATGAATATGAATTTAAGCATTGGATCAAACCCACACTCACTTGGATCACTCCATGAATTGTATCACGAGTGATTAGTGAGACGATAACATCTTATATTCTTGAAACCGAGATGTGTGAGTTGTATCTTGCAAATCAGTTGCACATTGATAATATGTAAACACACTAGTAACTTGGTGTTGTAAAACATATTGTTGTGTGTGATTTGGTTAGTGAGTGCAAGCAAGCATTGTATCAAAGTTTATCCGTTCCTTTTATCCAAGGTAGGATAAAAGCGATATCTTTTGGGCCCCTCGATGGTTTAGTGATGACAAACGTAAATGCTCGGTCGGGCTAGGGCTAATTTGATTTGTTAAATTAGTCAGTCGTCATAAATCAGAAATCGAGAAGTAGTACAAAGAGAATGATTTGAAATCATGTCTCATATGATATCTAGAATGGAGGAATATATGATCCCTTATCTAAGGACATGCGTATCTGATAGGATCAGAGTTAACAACGGCTTTGGAAAGCTACGATTGCAGATCAGGATCTGAAGTCATACGCTGAATAGTTATTAGACTTATCCAAGTGGGAGACTGTTGGATTAGTGTCTAAGTCCATAACTATTTTGGTATATACTTGACCCGATGGTGCATGGTCCTTTTGGGTTGCCTTCACCTAAGCAACTAGATTGGAGAAATAAATAAAGAGAGAGAGAGGTTATTATGATTTATTAATATGTTATAAGAATAATATATTAAAGGAGAAATCATATTTGTTTAATTAATATTGGTCAATAATTAATTAAGAATTAATTTTGTGATCAAGTGTAATTAATTAAACTAGAGGGGCTGAATTGTAATTATGTGATAGTTACAAAATAAGGTAAGGATTATCTTGATTATAGGGTGAACGAATTTAAGGAGATAATGCCTTAGAATTCGACTAGGATAAGGGTTTCTAAGACTTATCTTATGATTGCTTGGTGGGCAAGCAACTAGATAAGGATAAGGACTAAAACCCTAATCTTTACACCTATATAAACCCCCTAAGGCTCATGAATTCGTCTATGCCTTCCCAAGAAGTCCTAAGGATGAATTCCTACCTCTCTCCTCTCTCTTTATGCCTTCTCCACTTGCTTATGGTGTTTGTAAGCCATTAGAGGAGTGACACTTGTGACTCTAAGCCTTCCAAAGTCAATTCAAGGAGGAATTGGGATTGTTATTGCTATATAACAATCAAGGTATGTTCTTAAACCCATTTATATGTTAATATCGATTTCCATATACTAGAATTAGGGTTTATAGTCTTGGATTCAAAGCATGTACAATAGAGAAACCTAGATCCAAGCTTTAGGGTTTGCATGAGCACATAGGATGTTATTATGACCAAAACCCATCACAAGAGTGCTCATTTTATCCCGATTCAGGAGAGCATATCGGCCGAGAAATTGGCCGACATCTATATTAGGGAGATCGTGGCGCGGCATGGGGTGCCAGTATCGGTTATCTCGGACAGGGAAGTGCATTTTACTTCCAAGTTTTGGAAGAGATTCATGACGAGTTGGGCACTCGGTTGCATTTTAGCACCGCCTTTCACCCGCAGACGGATGGTCAGAGCGAGCGGACCATCCAGACCTTGGAGGATATGTTGCGGGCATGCGTGTTAGATTTCGGTGGTAGCTGGGATACCTACCTTCCCTTGGCCGAGTTCTCATACAACAACAGCTACCACGCGAGTATTGACCGTCCCCCATTTGAGATGTTGTACGGTCGGAGGTGCAGGACCCCAATATGCTGGGGTGAAGTTGGCCAGAGGGTCATGGGGAGCACCGAGGTGGTGCTCAAGACGACCGAGAGGATCCATCAGGTTCGGAGCAGGCTTCAGACTGCTCAGAGTCGACAGAAAAGTTACGCCGACAAGCGTCGATCCGACTTGGAGTTCCAAGTCGGGGATATGGTTCTCCTGAAGGTGTCTCCTTGGAAGGGCGTCATTCGATTCAGGAAGCGGGGTAAGTTGGGCACGAGGTATATTAGGTCGGTCAGGGTTGTAGCCCGGGTGGGCAACGTGGCATATAGGCTGGATCTGCCAGCCGAGCTCAGCCAGATCCACAACACTTTCCATGTTTCTCAGCTGCGGAAGTGCCTAGTGGACGATTCAGCGGTAGTGCCATTAGAGGATATACAGGTTGACGACAACCTGAATTACATTGAGCGCCCAATCGCAATCCTCGACAGGAAGTTGAAGGATTTAAGGAACAAGAAGGTGGAGCTAGTGAAGGTGCAATGGCAGCACCGCAAGGGTTCGGAGTCGACTTAGGAGCCGGTGGAAGAGATGACGGAGCATTACCCCGAGCTATTTTAAGATCGAGCAGCAGACATCGAGGACGAAGTCTAAAATAAGTGGGGGAGATTTGTAGCACCTGGTTCCTTCCTTTGGTGTTCTCTTGAAGCTTTGGAGTGAGAAGGAGAGGAGATCAAGAAGGAGAAGAGGAGGTCAAGCATCTTTGAGCTATCTCAAAGTGTTCACTAAGGTATGGCTCGTTTTCCCCCATGTTTTCATGCTTATGGCCCCATTAAAGTCCTTCTTGAACCATTTCCAAGCTTGTTTTTACTTGAGGACTCGTAATAAGCAGAGTAGCTCATAGATCTAAGTGGAATCGAGCTCCAGGAGTCTGGATCTACCACCTTTATGGACCCATGTTGCTTGTTCACCCTAGATCTACCCTTTTGAGGCACTTTGAGCCCTAAATCCCTCATTGGTGAGTATCTACACGTAAAGTTGGAAACTTTACGTGTTATTCATGCTCTAGGAACCCAGATCTGTGAATGGCATGGACTGGAATTGAGCAAAATCACGTATATAGTGATTGCATGGCGACGACTCGGCGAGTTTGCTCGCGAGTCTCCGAGTTGTCCCCTTTTCGTTGTGGCGAGTGAGTAGTGAGCCACGGGGTGTGACTCAGTGAGTTGGAAGCCAAACTCATCCATGAAGGAACTCAGCGAGTCATTGCCCTGACTCGGCGAGTTCAAGGCAATCTCCTTAGATCAAGAACAGACTCGGCGAGTTGTTCAAACAACTCGGCGAGTCTCAGCATAAGTGTTCAATGGATGAAGATGAACTCGGCGAGTTGTTCATACAACTCGGCGAGTAGGATGAAGGACTTGAACCTCAGTTTAGAAGGAGAACTCGTCGAGTCAACGCCTAACTCGACAAGTAGGGACGAGATCCAGGACAATCGATTGGATAAGGACTCGGCGAGTTGGAGAGCCAACTCGGCGAGTTGGGTCAACTGAAAGTTGACTCTGACTTTGACTTATGACATGATCAGGGGTAAAATGGTCATTTTACCCAAAGGACAGTTAGCAGTGATTGATTGAGTATGTTGTCGGAATTACAGCCGGAGGATTTCCGGAGTAGCAGCAGCAGCAATAGACAGTCAGTTCCCGATCAGACCAGCAGCTACTTCGAGGTGAGTTACCTTCCAATAGCGGTGGGTCTACGACCACAATGCCGGCCCACCAGTAGGAGTTGTATGTGGATGATTGTCTCCGTGATATTCATCTAAGGTTACTACTACCTGTTCCATGTTAATGTGCTAGTATGATGTGATGCTATGTGTTAGTGGTAGTAGGGGAGATAGTCCCCAAGATATCCGGTCGATAGGGTCGAAGGGATAGTTATACCCAGCCATGCTAGATAGATTATGATATTGTGGTACATGTTATGTGGTAGTAGTAGAGGGGATAAGTAGTCTCCAGTACCCGGTCGTGAGGACCGAAGGGGAGGCCAACACCTAGATATGCTAGGCAGTATCCGGTCGAGAGGACCAAAGGGGAGGCCAACACCCAGGTATGCTAGGCAATATCCGGTCGAGAGGACGGAAGGGGTAGGTCGGGCACCCAGATATGCCTGACGATAGATGTATGTTATGTGATTATTATGGTATGTGGTACAGTGGGGGAACTCACTAAGCTTTGTGCTTATGTTTTTCAGTTGTTGTTTCAGGTACCTCTTCAGCCAAGGGGAAGGAGCAGGCTCGGTAGCAGCATATCACACACTTTTGTTTCCGCAGTTATGAGTTTATTCTGGGATTGACACTCTGATATTTTGGTTGTTTAAATGTTGTGGATTTCAATTTGGTTTTCAATGTGAAATGTTTTAATTATACAATGCTTTAATTATTAACGATTTCCAAGTAATGATTTATAAACAAAATTTTTGGACGTGAAAATTGGGTCGTTACACTTCAATTGATAACTTTCGTCCTCATAATTTCAACATCATGGCAGTTTTGGTCCCTGTAACTTCAGCAAAATGAAAGTTTTAGCCCATTATTCCGAAATGTTTACAAAATTAAGGGGCTGGTGAACAAAATTGGATTTTTCATAAACATATTTTTTTGTGAACAGTACATAATGGATTCCAAAAAGTCTTGGTGGTTCGGAAGCTCGTATTTCGCAATAACGTCAAATTTTTTCGATTATTTTAGATTTTAAACTTCAATATTTATTCCATTTTGTCAAGGGGGAGCATAGAAATTGTTTATCCAATTCAAGATCATACTCATGACCATTTGAAGGTTTTATAATCATGTCTAAATAAAAGATGTTCAAATTATTGAAAAATCTTCGTTTAGTTATGAGTTAAAAAAAGTAATCCAAAAACTATTTCAAATAATTTTTAAGAACTTTAGAATCTTTTCGATTTTATTTTGATATTTTATTTACCACTTAGTTTTTCCAACCATATCTTATATTAATGTGGTTACTTGTGGTTGAGGAATTTATATTAAGGTTGTTCCTTGTGATCAAGGAATATCTAAAACAATTTAAGAAAAAAAAAAGAAAAAATATTTTGGAAACGGCAAATTATATTAAAAGTCACTGCCAAAAGAATAGGTAGGGCAAGAAAAGAAAATTACAATATAATTAGAAAATGTTTAAATGAGAATCACGCCAAATGGCTCAGTTACAGTTCCCGTATTTCCCCATTATGTTTGACCCAACTAAGCACCAAAGTATATTATCCGACAATTTCAAGGAAGAGACACATGTTTTGTTGAAAACTTTGTCATTTCGGGCACGCCAATTACACCAAATTAGCCATAGATGATGGCAAATAGAAACTTTCTTTTCCAGGGCAGTTCCCTCAATGAGCTGTGAAATTCACAATCTCAACAACAAAAGAAAATTGCTGGAACGAGACCTTGCACCACTTCGAATTCTATGCAAAGTGTCTTGAGCAAAAGAGTAACCCAAAAGCAAAAGAGCAGCCCAAAAGAATATGATTGTATCGTCCGACCCAGATGTATAGTATCGTCACTATAGTCTGACCCATATGTACAGTATCGTCCGACCAGATGTACAGTTGTGGCTATAGCAGGTGGTAATGGGAATGTTAATTCCTTTACGAGAGAGAGAGAGAGAGAGAGAGAGAGAGAGAGATAGAGAAAAAGATAGGGAGAGAGAGAGAGAGAGAGAACAATCGCATTGGGAACACGATCCATACAAGCACGCCAAGTGAAAATAATGACTTTGAGAGGAACTAACCTGCACAAAACAATAGGATGGTTCACTAGAGTAGTCTATTTGGAGTCGATCAACCTTCTAAGATCATGAATATAGAATTTTCCATCCGAAGATAAAGAACATCTCCACAAATCTCTTCCATCGGTAATGATAACCGAATCCAAGCATGAAATGATATCATATAACTCTATTACCTCTGTATGGTTACATATGGTTACTAGGAGCCCATTTCCACGACCAATTTAAAGAACTAGTGCTCATTCTTTCCAAAACCAAATATGATTTTTTTTCTTGTACAACTCAAAAAGAGAAGGGAAAGTAGAAGCAAGGTTGTTTGCACCTGTCACACCACCAAACCAAGGATGGCGGAAACGTCTGGGGGTGGAGGACTTCATGTATAGTATCACAACAACGAGTATAATAGTGATTAAAGTAAGTACAACTATCATAATATAACCGATAAGGTTACATGGTTTTATGAGTTCATGTTTAAAAATCAATTATAATATAATGATAAAATGGTTTGTATAACGCCGAAGCGTTCCATCCTCAAAAGCTGGTAGTCACCTGTTTTTATTGATTACCTGAGAATACAAGTAAATTTTGAAAGAGTGTCAACGATTATGTTGGTGAGTACATAAGCTTTTGTTTATAAAGTTGAAAACCATTATTTGTAAATGTAGTGTATGCACAAGAAAAATCCAATATTTTCCTTATTAAATGAATTGCAGTCTTAAGACCTAAAGACCGAAATGTACAAGTATTTTTTCATACTTATAACAGTGTAAGCAGTTTTATAATCATAAAACGCATTAGAATGTATATATCCCTGTAAACTATGTGTGTTGTTATCTCCCTAAGGGAGTTATTATAACCATACTGATTGACATAGTAACCTGTTACGACGTTCTTCAGGTGTCGGAATGTCATGACATTTGTCACCCCAGACCTGCCGGTCAGCTAAGGTGTGGGTTGTCAATCCCAATATAGATCTATATACAAGTATCATGCTCTCCCTACAAGAGACCTTGGTTATAACTACATCATTTTAACCAGTACTCTAAGAGTACAATGAAGTAGTGCCTCACAACCGGATTTAACGAGTTTATGTGTAGTGTGATTGTAAATCCTTTTTTTAGTAGGAATATAACCTTCCTTAGTAAGTTCATAGAGTTGATGTAACATAAACTATACCTATTATAGCTTATCATTTATGTTTGTAGTAAATGAACGACTCTTTTGTAGTGAAAACTGACCTTTTCATAGTGAATAGTAATTTACCAAAACATAAACTATAATTCTTATAGTTCATCTTGTATGTTTGTAATGACTAAGAACCCTTATAATGAATGAGTATTTCTGTTTCATAGTGTAACTTAACAGGAAACAAAAATAATATGTAGTCATCATTGATAAACACTTTGCTCAACACATTACAAGGTGTTAGTAAACTTGTAAACTGTTTGTAACTAGTTTTACTTTTTTGTCACCGTTTTTGTAAAAATCACAGAAATATCATCGTGAGTCGAAATCTAAATCCATCAATTTCGGAAGTTCAGAAAGTGTGTCTAGTAAGCTCAAGATTTATATTATGATTTTTAATTATCCCTAACTAGTGTAAAAATGACCATTTTCACTGACTGGTCCGAAATCTTTGTTGTAGTGATAGGCAGTTTTGTAAAAATCACCATAAATTGTAGAAACATCTTATGAACATGTGAAAGTAGTCCTTTGAAAGGTATAAACCTGAACTATTTGCATATTGAACATTTTTGAAAAGTATTGAGTTTAAGGTGGTCAAAATAGTTCGTGATTGGACCATAACTTTTCTGTTGAAAGTTATTGTTTGTGTTTAAGCATGTTGTGATGTTGTAACTTGTATTCTCCCCCATAAAACTAGAAGAAAACAAGAAAAGATGGGTTATGAACTCACCTTGAGTGATTCTATGAGATGGGTGGTTGAAGGAAGGGAGGTTTCCAAGTCAAGAACACTTGGAGAATGTTTAAGGATTTGAAGATCCTAAGTACAAATATGATGATATTTGTATAAGAAATTCATGATTTGAGTGAATGAGTGTAGAATATTTAAGAGTGATAAAGAAGAACTTAACAAAGGTGGGGGAAGAACTCGTGACCTCCTGGGAGTTCTTGGTTCTATAGAAAATAAATGAGAGAGAGAGAGAGAAAGAGAGAGAGAGAGAGAGAGAGAGAGAATATTTAATTCTTGGTTGTGGCAAATGAAACTTTTTGGGAAATATGTGGGATATAGATTTTATGTGGATTGGAAGTAAGAAAATCTAGTGGAGTGTTAGGAAGTGTAGAAAAGGACAATGATTTGACTAGGTAAATGGTGAATAGTGACATAAAGTGGGTATGGGGATGGCTTGGTGTCATAACTTCTTGGAAAAGTCAATAACCCTTAGATAATATCTTGTACAAAAGATATGATCTATAATAAGAATTTTCCCAAAATATGGATAAAATATGAATTTATGGGGTCTAATATGTCAAAATACGAGTTTGGGTGAAAATCCCCCGTCAAAATCATCAAAAACGGGCTTAAAACGCGAAAGTGGTCAAAAAAACCAGGAAAAAGAAGCGAATCTGCGAGGCCGAGAGGGTCAGACGTGAAGGGAGGGTTCATGGGTGAGAAGGTTCGTGGCAGGAGGTTCGGTCCGAGAGGGCTCGCAGGTGAAGCTCGTCGAGGCGAAGGTAGGTTCGCATCCTGAGTCCGAAGCGAAACTGGTCGACACGGCCGAATCTCCTCAGTTTGCCAAGCGAAGGTGTCTGAAGCAAGAGTGGCTTCGTTCCGAGGCTAAGGGCAAAACTTCTCGGCTAGGCACGAAGGTTCTATCAGAAGGGTTCGCTTCTTCAGGAGGGTTCGCCTCTTGAGAGGGTTCGCCTTTATTGTGCTGATTTTCGTATTTTCTTCCCGTTTTAAGGAGTTTTTAATTAATTGAAGTGCCGGGATGGCACAAATGTTTACGAAAAAGTTGAGAGAGATTTGGGAGAGAGAGAGAGAGATAGAGTGAGAGAGATTTAGGGAGATTTTACTGGGTGCTCTTATTAGTATTTAACTTCGTAACGAAAGGTTTGTAAACCCCATTACGCCTCGTTATGAGTGTTACAAACCCCCGAAGGTGCTAAATAGTGCTTTATAAAGTCATTACATCACTCACCCTGGTCAGAGGTTAGAATTTCTGAACATTTGAAACTTCAGAGTGATACTTTGTATTATGATAGAAAGTTGTACATATGAAAACATAGAATATACCCTATCATACGAGCACTAAATGAGTGTATCGGTTTGACCCGTTAACTTTGACTTGATCAGATTTTGACGGTTGTCACAGCACCAATCCATTTATCATGCCCGAAGAGCGTGCTCTCTCCGGATTTGATACAAATGTCAAAAATTAAGTAAAAATCAATTTCATTGTCAGCTAGATCTTATATCACCGTTGAAATGTTGACCGAACTACAGGGAAAGATTTTTTTAGCCATGGAATCGATAGATATTCTACCAAGATTATGAATCCCACTAATGATACGTCTCCAAAGAGACAAATGATCTATTTTGAAGCGCTAAAGTCATTTGGTGAAGAGGACCCAATTCAATGACGGTAAAGATCCAAGTCCAAGCCCTCCTTTTTTTTTTTTTAGCACCAAAAATTAGATTTCCACCCCATATGAATCGCCACCGTAACTTCTCTAAAATATTAATAATTGACCTTGGAATTTTAAACATGGAAAAGACGTACAAGGGAAGGTTGCAAAGAACCGACATCACAAGTGTTAAACTTTGACCAAAAGATAACATTTTGGCCTTCCAAGACGAGACTCAATTATGAACTCTATCAACAATAGGCAAGCAATTTCTCTTAAGAGCCATATTAGCTCTAATCGGCACTCCCTTATACGTGAAAGGAAAAGAACATCCAAGCCCAAATTAATTTAAATAATCGGTTCATTTTTTTATGGACCACAATTATAGCTAAACTTAAAGGTCAAAAAAACTCTAGTGGAATAAGCAAAATCGGTAAAAAACCCACTCGATGGTCATACAAATTAATAAACGAGTTACACCAAAATTTAAAAAAACGACGAAAAGAACACGGCATAATACAAGGGCTGGGGGCACAACTTCGAACAAGAAAATATAAATATATAGATTTTTTAAATCGTTCAATACGAATTTTAAAAACTTTGAAACAGTCTAATTTAAATAATTCTAATTCTAATATTGATAAAAAAAAATTAATAATAAAGATTTGGGTTTTATAAGTTATTTGGAAGAACCTGATTTTTATCGATCCGTAATCAAATGATCTATGCGCGCTCAAAGGCGTAAATTGGTTATTTGGAGACTGTATCAAGGAAGGTCCCAAACAAGAATACAAGCACAATTCACTGAAAGGCCAATGCCATAGACATTAGATTTATGAAAGTTGACTTTTAGGCTGGAAGTTGCATGAAAACATCTTAAAATACGAGCTAAGTTGACAATATTAGAACTTGTCCACTCACCAACAAAAAGGCAACAACAAGGACATCATCATCATAAAAAAGATGAGATATCGATGGACCGCCGTTAGGAGTTCGAATACAATGAAATAAAGATTTTTGACAGGCTGATCTCAAAGCAACATTTAAACCTCCATAACAATAATAAACAAGAATAGAGAAAGTCATCTTGACGAACATCCCTCGAAATAGAAAATTCCTTTGTAGACAATCCATTTAAAAGAACCGAAACACGTACAGATGCGAGGCACTCCTTAATCCAAAACTGTTATTTGCCTCCAAACCCCATTTGCATCATCACCGAGTCCAGGTAATTCCAGTTAATGAAATCGAAGGTTTTATCAAAGTCAACCTTCAAGAACAATTTTGATTTAGATTTTTTAGCCCATCTATACATCTGATCGATGATCATAGGACCATAAAAAATAATGTCACCAACAATTATCTACGTTTTGGAGTAGGCGACTTATAGTTCCATCATCACTTCGCCCGGTGGTGCAAAAACCCATAACACAATTTTCATATCAAAATGAGCAATGAATGGATATCAAAATCACATTGTAAAATTTTCTCTCAAAGTTAGAAGCATCTAAATTTCTTCTTAAAATCACATCATCACTCAAAGGGTGGTGCAAAAACGAAGTAGTAGGCAGTAAGCTTCGTCTCCTGTAAGCTTTCCGGTGAGTTTTCAGTCGAGAAGGGGGCTTCTTCTCCGCAAAAATAGTAGGCACAAGTAAAATACCAGTGGGTTCCAAATAAGTTTCTTATGTTGGATTACTGAGTTCTTTAAAAGTATGTTAGCCTCAGGAACATTTTTGTAATTTCTACTTTATAGTTTGTTATGTTAGTTGTAGCTAAACTGTGTGATTCGTACACATATTTTTTGAGCCTTCAAAAATATATACATACATCTATAGTTCTTTATGTTAGTCTTTTATGTCTGATTCAAAATGAATACATATATGAATCAGACAGTCAATCTGCAAATAACATAACAAATTATATAGTGAAAATTACAATAATGCCCTTAAGGCTAACAAGCTTTTAACGAACTCAATCATCTAACGTCTTATGAAAAATATTTTAATTGGTTTGCTTGTTATAATTTTTATAATTCACTGATTATTATTACACATTATTGAAAAACTTTTAAAGTTATAGTAAGCCATTTATTGTAAAATAACTTTTATAGTTTTATTGATATTAAAAACTAGTACATAATCTGGATAAAAAGTTTAAAATAGTAGAAATGTTTGAGCTTTGTGGTGTAAATCTTGGTCAATAACAAGACAAAAACTATTTGGGACATTAGTACGAACTTTCAAACGGCAGCCGTTGACTCAATAACTTTTAAGTCTTTAACTGTTTTATTCAAACAATTTCCACTGCTTTGCCTTTAACCACCATGATACCATCTGTCCATCTCCACTGCTATATAAGACCCGACATAGATATCATCTATCCAACATTCCACCTTCACTTCTACTTTCCAAAACAATTAAAAATGGTGTTTCAAAGATCAATCGTCGACCAAGTTTCCGGTTGGCTCACTGTCTACAACGACGGTTTTGTTGATCGGACATGGACAGGACCACCGCAATTCAAGTTCATGTCTGATCCAGTCCCGCCACACCACAATTTCATTAATGGTGTTGCAACCGATGATCTATTCACCCATCCAGGTTCCGATCTTCGTGTCAGGGTTTATCTCCCGGAGGTACCAGACTCCGGAAAGCTTCCCATAATCCTACACTTTCATGGTGGCGGATTTTGCATCAGCAAGGCTGACTGGTTCATGTATTATAATACCTACACTTGTCTTGCACGTGAAGCTGGAGCCATCGTTGTCAGCACCTACCTCCGTCTTGCACCGGAGCACCGCCTCCCTGCCGCCATAGATGATGCCTACTCCACTCTTCTCTGGCTCCAAGATTTGGCCAACGGAAAAGTACACCAACCATGGCTGTCTTCTAAGGGAGACTTCAACCGTGTTTTCCTCATTGGAGACAGCTCCGGCGGGAACATAGTCCATCAGGTGGCCAAAAAGGCAGCCGGAGAAAACCTACATCCACTTAGACTCGCGGGAGCCATCCCCATCCACCCGGGGTTTCTCCGGTCAGAGAAAAGCAAGTCGGAGTTGGAAAAACCCGAGTCTCCGTTTTTGACTCTGGACATGTTGTATAAGTTTCTGAAGCTGGGTTTGCCGGTGGGCAGCACCAGAGACCACCCGATAACATGTCCGATGGGAGAGGTGCTGCAGGGGGTGGATTTGCCGCCGTATATGCTGTGTGTGGCGGAGGAGGACTTGGTGATAGATACGGAGATGGAGTTTTACGAAGAGATGAAGAAAGCTGGGAAAAAGGTTGAGTTGTTTGTGAGTAATGGAGTTGGACACAGCTTTTATCTGAATAAGGTCGCCATTGATGTGGATCCAAAAACCTCCGAGGAGACTCGTAAATTGATCCACGGGATCTCCCACTTCATTGGAAATCACTAATTAAATTGTTATATAGTATGGGTGCATATATATTATATTTCTCTTTTAGTGAATAAAATTCGGTTTTAATGATTACTAGGCATACAACGCTGTGTAGGTTCAAATTATAGGGCTAAAAGAATTTCTTTTGTGTCAACGATGTTTTTTTTATGTATCTTTAACAATATTTTCCTATCTATAATGATCATTTTTTTTCTTAACTAAAAACTTCTATATATAAATATATAATTAACTATGCGTAAAAATATTTTTGGATAGATACATAGAAATTGACCACCATCTTGCAAATTTTGTTATTATAGTTTAGCTACACTTGATAAACAAAGAGATATATTAATTTATAGAAAACATACAATACTTTTAAAAGATTTTTTAATATATTTTGATGGATTTTATAGTCAGGTACATATGACACTTGATTAGTTTCATTGTAACTTTTGCAGATATGGCTTTGATGTCATTTTGTTAATATTAAATTACATCATTTTATATAAATATTTAAAATGGATATGTGTACGTCAATCCCTAACTGCACATTTAATTTCATCGTAAGAAAACTGAACTTCTAAGCTACCAGCTTGTATAGAAGACAACCGATTAGGTAAGATGGAGCCACACCAAACCTGAGGACCCTCCATAGAAGAAAATCAATGTCGAAAATGATTAAAAAAAATCAGATTTGATCAAGTTTAGGTCTTCCATCAAATTCTCATCTTTCATAACAACCTTAATCGCCACCTGCCTTCGTTTTTTCTTTAGAATACCATGAAAAAACTTGGTGTTTTCATCCTCTTCAACAACCCATTTAGCATTGGCTTTTTGAGCTACATCTTTAGCTTCATGGTTGAGTAAGTCAGCTAATTTCTTTTTTACCGACTCTTATCTATTCAACATATCCTATTTAGTAGCAACGCCTTGATCAACTAACAAATCCAGAGAAGCAATAATATTTATGAACATTTCTTTTCCACTTTGTGCAAAGTAGTGGAAATAGTGTCCAAGGTCAATAATTATTGGTGGTATTTCTAGTTATAGTGTCCTCTTGGGTTGCCCCCAAGACTCAAATTAAGTAGAAACAATAAAGAAGGAATTGGTTTATTAATTATTATGGTTTAAAAATTAATCGGACTTCGAAATCCTTTCCAAACACAAGTTGTATTGGAGTTCATTTTCTGAACTCTGGTCCTCCGAATAGTTGTGTCATTGATGAAATCAATCCTGAGACAAACAGGCATGACTCGGACCAATCCAATTTGTTTTCGGCATCTCTTGATACTGATGTAGAATTTAAGAGTAATGATGACATCTCGTCTTATTAATGTGTCTATAATTCTAAGGTAGTCTCAAAATCGACTCTAGTGCCAACTATGCCTCGTTTCAACAATCCATCGACTGGACAAACTTCTAAGTCGTCATCTAACTCTCGGAAGAAACCCTGACTGAACAAGAAAGACATTGTTCACCCAAACACCGAAGCTAGGGAATCTCTTGCAAAAGAAACTGGCTCTAGGCAATATTCTAGGTTACTTGAGAAATCCGAGAAGAAAGTGTTTCAAACAACTAGTCCAACTACTAGGAATCACAATACCTTCATGTAACACCCGTAGATCCGGGCTAGTCAATTTTGAGATAATAAGGGTCGAAAACGACCTTTTGACAAAAGATTATTTAGAATAAATAATCTTAACCAAGTTCTAGAATACGGCTCAAGAATTCTGTACATATAAATAACGTTGAAATCCGAGTTATAACGAAAAAGTTATGGTCCGTCGAAGTTTTACGGCAAAACCGACACGACACCGGGAGACGTAAATAGTGAATTTACGATGGAGGAATTTTTAGCCTTATAAATCTAAACAAAATTTGTATTATACATTAAACTGAGAACATACAAAAAAAAAAGAAAAAAAAAAAAAAAAAAAAAAAAAAAAAAACGCCCAAATCTGACTTCGTATGAGGAAGTTATGAATTTTCTAAGATTTGGCTTAGTAGTGCATAGCCCGAAACTTGAATTTTAGATCGAGCTTTTTTGTCCTACGCGACCTAAATGAGAATTGAAGATCTCATTAATAGGAACTCAACGGTAAAAAGACAGACGAAAACGGAGTTCGTATGTAAAAGTTATGAATTTTACGCGGACATTTAACAATATAATCTCATCGTACTGATAAATCTAAGATTGGTCGAGAACTAGCGGACGGAGTTAAAATGAAAGTTGTAGATCTTATTTTTACCTACGCGTGAATATAAAGAACGTCAAAAACAGAGGTCGTATGTGAAGGTTACGGATTTTAGAAGTCGAAAGTGTGTTGTGCGAAAATAGGTGATGTGACACAGTCTTGGCCATTGCTTTCTCCCCAAGTCTTGCCACTAGATGGTGACATGTGCCACCAAGTTCAACCATTTTCACCCTATAAATAGAACCTCTCCCATCCTCATTTTCTTCACGCCTTTCCCATTCTTTCTTCTCTTTACTCTCTCTCTCTCTCTCTCTCTCTAGAACTTTTCTCTAGCCCCGAAACCCACCGAAAAGCCTATGGAACCTCCCTAGCACGAGGCGGAAGCCCTGGAGTTCTCGACGGCTCCGAGAAGAAGAGATTTTCAGCTCGGGAACGCTGCTCCAAGCAAAGCCCGATTTTCTATAAAACTCGTTGTAAGTGTGCTATGACTACTCTATTTTTAATATAGCTTTTATTTATTTATAGTAATGTTATTAGGAACTTATAATAAATACTTGGGCTATTATTATGGGTTATATAAGTATTTTTCAACGCTTATATAATACTAATAATAGCTAGACTATTAATTAGTCTCGACGAATAATAGACTAAACTCTAGTGGTAATAATACTAGGTTTCGCCGAAGGAAATTATTTTTAAGAAGCGAAGCGCTATCTGAGTTCGGAATCACCACATTTTCAAGTGAGTGAATGGTCCCTTTCATCTTACACATAGATATTAAGTATTTTATATAAACTACGTGTTATGTGTGCATATTATATGTATACTTGCTATCTATGTTGGATGAACGATTTTATACAAGTTTTATATTATTTAAATTATATATGTATTTATATCTACGTAATATGTTGGGTAAAACATGGGTAGATGAAATATGAGTTGGATGATGAGTTAAGAGGTGATATAGACAATGAGGTAAGGGTGAGAGGTGGACGATGTGAGAAGCCTTGTTCCCAAACGCCGGCCCGGTCATCTAGCAGAGTATGGATGACAACCACGGACTATTCTAGACAGTCCAGTGGAACACTAGCAGGCTCGCAACCTGTAGGTGTTGTGAACGATGTGTTCACCGGTGTACTCTAAAAACGCATTGACATGTATTGCGAGTGGACTCTAGAAAACGATACTGTCAATAAACGAGATAACCCTAGCAGCTGTGCTCGAAGGACAATACTGGCAGCTGCACCTCACATAGAAAGTCACAATTCTGGCAGCTGCGCCTAAGTGATAGAACTAGCAGCTGTGCTTGACAGCTGTGTCATTGACAATGATGGACTCCGTACATATTCCTTAGGATAATCCTTAGGAATGAATGAATGAATGAGAAATAGTTGATTCTTTGGGTAGATCCTTAAGAGTAAAGAAGATAATAGGGATGGGTAATTGGGTTAACTGTTTGATGATTAAACATAATAATTATATTATTGTGGGTTGAAAACCCTATGTACTCACCAGGTTTCCCAACCTGACCCACTCAGTTTATTTATATCACAGGTGCTGATATGAAGTCACATTACACTGAGAGATTGATGAGATATAAATCACTAGTGATAATGAATGTAAGTTCTATTTATGCTTATGTTTCTGTATTGACGATGACATCCCAAATGTTTTAAAACGAATAAAAATATGTTTCTTCGGAAATGCTTTGATAACATATTTATCATGTTTTACTGGAAACAAATTCCGTAACATTTTTATTAAAAGAGGTACTCTGATTTTTATAAAGCATAAACAAAATCGGTCTTTTCTGGCCGTGAAAATGGGGATGTCACATTTGGTATCAGAGCATTAGTTTAAGCGAACTAGGAATAAGGATTTATTTCTAAATTTAAACTTAGAATGTTAAGCGATGATCGTGAGGAGTGTGTCTAATATATTTTAGGAAGTACGCCTGAATAGACACAAGCACTAGCTTAACTAGGGAAGATGCCTAAAATGCTTTTATGTGCTAAATGATTTGTGATACTTTATGCTTTCGTTTGATCGGATCTATGGTCTATTGCCGACCAGATCTGGAAATTTTATGTGTTTAGATTTTAAACGTTTAATTACGGTATTAGAACTGGCATGTAACTTTTCGAAGTAATAGGGAGATTTACACGTCAATCGTAAATAAAATCTTTCCTATCTTACTTCTCGTCGTTTTGCCCCGAACGTCCGATTTGGTGTATAGAACGAGATGGCAAGAACCCGAAGTGGAGCGGGCAACGCGAACGGAAACAGAAATCAACCCCCAGTGATTGAGCAAATACCTGTTGTAGTAGCCACTCCTGAGCCAATCATGATGGCAGGAGTACATGCAATGGTGTGGGTGATGTTGGATCAACAAATGGAAGAAACAAGGTGTTTACTTCAACAAAGTAAAAATGAAGTTACTGTGCCAGTACGCCAGGCACCTACTTTTGAGGCAGCCATCTGGGTTGAGGTTGGAAAGAAGAGGAAATTTGAGGGAGCTTCAAGGTCCAACAAGAACAACATGTTCTCACAGTCTGGAGGAGGAAAAGGTGAAGCAAAATGGTGTTACGAGTATGGAAGGAAACACAACGGAGGATGCTATAAGGAAGTAACCTGCTTCAAATGCGGGAATACTGGTCACTATGCCCCCAAGTACTCAACCAAGGAGGAAGTTTACCTTAAGTGTAGTGGAAAGGGTCACTTCAAGAGAGATTGTCCGATAAGGGATACAACACCAAATGTACCGTTGAAGCACTATGAGGGATGCGACAAAGTTGTGACTTGTTAAAGGTGTGGAAGAATCCGTCACTATTCCAAGGACTGTACACATAGGGATAAAGTATGTTACAGATGTAGAGACAAGGGGCACATGTCTAGGGATTGCCCGAAGAAAAATGAAGCAGCAAGACCGAATGTGCCGCCAAAGCTGAAGGAAAGAGCATTCCAGAGGATCCTTGGCGAAGCTACTGACAATGCAAGGCTTCAGGAGTGAAGGCTTGATATCCAAAGATCGGGTTATGAAGTAGCCATAGTATTGTAGGGGTAGCCTATTAGAGGCATAGTCTAGGGTGAACTTGAACACCTATGTAATCGTTTCAAGAAATAATATAAAACTTTCGTTTTGTTATCTGATGTGTTGAATGATTGTGTGATTTTCTTGCATGCTGACTTGGGTAAACTGCGAGACAATACTTGGGACGAGTATGAGTAAATGTGAAAGGTATTAGAGGCCTACACTACCGGAAGCATAGGACTCACACTTGGATTAGGGAAAGTCACAAGGTTACCAAGAAGCTAGTAATTGATTCCGTTTTATTCAAATATGTCATTACCATCGTTTCGGTAATGACTAAGAAGATGATTGTTATTCTGACCCTAGTGGTCATATCGAATTGAGTCCTACTACGATGAGTATGTTACGTGGTTCAGAGAACCAAGTTTGATGTAACATCTGACTTAAGCCGGAAGATTGAAATAAAAGATAATCAAAACGTTCGGTAGAGGTATCGCGATAGTTGCTTGTAGCTAGAAATGCTACCTTTTAAGATGAGATTAGAACATGAAGGAAAGTATAGTATGTTCTGGAAGACTCTAATAGACCTGAGTCTAAGCATTGCAACATACGATGATAAGTCATTAGAATATGACACATCGGTCCATTTTAGTAATAAAATAACTTATCTTAAGTTTGTTAAGAAAAAAAAAGCAGTATCCAGTAAGGATCGAGATTGTGACTTGAAGCCATGAAGGTCATAATTTGGAGTCTAACGTGAGATAGGGAGCAAGTGCAAGATCGAGCACCGCCTGCAATTAGGAAGTCTTAGAGTTAGATATTCGTTCGAAGAAACATCGAAGTTACGGTTATTACTTAGGATGAAGAGATAACGTATGGAGTCATCATGCGAGCCTTGTTTCGTTGATGATTCCGGGACGTAATCATCCTAAGGGGGAGATAATTGTAACGCATATAGATCCGGGTTAGTCAATTTAGAGATAATAGGGGTCGAAAAAGACTTTTTGACAAAAAATTATATAGAATAACTAATCTTAACGAAGTTTTAGAATACGTCTCAAGGGTTCCGTACATATAAATAACATTGAAAATTGAGTTATAACGAAGAAGTTATGGTCCGTCGAAGTTTTACGGCAAAACCGGCACGACATCGGGAGACGTAAATAGTGAATTTACGATGGACGACTTTTTAGCCTTAGAAATCTAAACAAAAGTTGTAGTATACGTTAAACCGAGAACATACAAAAAAAAGAACGCCCAAATCTGACTTCGTATGAGGAAGTTATGAATTTTCTAAGATTTGGCTTAGCAGTGCACAACCCGAAACTTGAATTTTAGATTGAGCGGTTTTTGGCCTACGCGACCTAAATGAGAATTGAAGATCTCATTAATAGGAACTCAACGGTAAAAAAACAGACGAATACGAAGTTCGTATGTAGAAGTTATGAATTTTACGCGGACATTTAATAGTATAATCTCATCGTACTGTTAAATTTAAGATCAGTCGAGAGCTAGCCGACGGAGTCAAAATGAAAGTTGTAGATCTTATTTTTACCTACGCGTGGATATAAAGAACGTCAAAAATAGAGGTCGTGTATGAAAGTTACGGATTTTGGAATTCGAAAGTGTGCTGTGCGAAAATAGGTGATATGGCACAATCTTGGTCATTGCTTTCTCCCAAGTCTTGCCACTAGATGGTGACATGTGCCACCAAGTTCAGTCATTTTCACCCTATAAATAGAACCTCTCCCACCTTCATTTTCATCACACCTTTCCCATTCTTTCTTCTCTTTACTCTCTCTCTCTCTCTCTAGAACCTCTCTCTAGCCCCGAAACCCGCCGAAAAGCCTAAGGAACCTCCCTAGCACGAGGCGGAAGCCCTGGTGTGCTCGACGGCTCCAAGAAGAAGAGATTTTCGGCTTGGGTTAGCTGCTCCAAGCAAAGCCCGATTTTCTATAAAACCCGTTGTAAGTGTGCTACGCCTACTCTATTTTTAATATGGCTTTTATTTATTTATAGTAACGTCATTAGGAACTTATAATAAGTACTTGGGCTATTATTATGGGTTATATAAGTATTTTTCAACGCTTATATAATACTAATAATAGCTAGACTATTAATTAGTCTCGACGAATAATAGACTAAACTCTAGTGGTAATAATACTAGGTTTCGCCGAAGGAAATTATTTTTAAGAAGCGAAGCGCTGTCTGAGTTCGGAATCACCACATTTTCAAGTGAGTGAATGGTCCCTTTCATCTTACCCATAGATATTAAGTATTTTATATAAACTACGTGTTATGTGTGCATATTATATGTATACTTGCTATCTATGCTGGATGAACGATTTTATACAAGTTTTATATTATTTAAACTGTATATGTATTTATATCTATGTAATATGTTGGGTAAAACATGGGTAGATGAAATATGAGTTGGATGATGAGTTAAGAGGTGATATAGACAATGAGGTAAGGGTGAGAGGTGGACGATGTGAGAAGCCTTGTTCCCAAACGCCGGCCCGGTCATCTAGCAGAGTATGGATGACAACCACGGACTATTCTAGACAGTCCAGTGGAACACTAGCAGGCTCGCAACCTGTAGGTGTTGTGAACGATGTGTTCACCGGTGTACTCTAAAAACGCATTGACATGTATTGCGAGTGGACTCTAGAAAACGATACTGTCAATAAACGAGATAACCCTAGCAGCTGTGCTCGAAGGACAATACTGGCAGCTGCACCTCACATAGAAAGTCACAATTCTGGCAGCTGCGCCTAAGTGATAGAACTAGCAGCTGTGCTTGACAGCTGTGTCATTGACAATGATGGACTCCGTACATATTCCTTAGGATAATCCTTAGGAATGAATGAATGAATGAGAAATAGTTGATTCTTTGGGTAGATCCTTAAGAGTAAAGAAGATAATAGGGATGGGTAATTGGGTTAATTGTTTGATGATTAAACATAATAATTATATTATTGTGGGTTGAAAACCCTATGTACTCACCAGGTTTCCCAACCTGGCCCACTCAGTTTATTTATATCACAGGTGCTGATATGAAGTCACATTACACTGAGAGATTGAGGAGATATAAATCACTAGTGATAATGAATGTAAGTTCTATTTATGCTTATGTTTCTGTATTGACGATGACATCCCAAATGTTTTAAAACGAATAAAAATATGTTTCTTCGGAAATGCTTTGATAACATATTTATCATGTTTTACTGGGAACAAATTCTACAACATTTTTATTAAAATAGGTACTCTGATTTTTATAAAGCATAAACAAAATCGGTCTTTTCGGGCTGTGAAAATGGAGATGTCACATTTCATGTCTGTTAAGATCCTTAAGAGGCCATCTAATTATGTTAGTTCGGATGTTCGCAACACATCTATCAGTAGTTGTGTAAAGAATGTTGTTGTTAGGACCTCATCTAAGAAAACCAGCTCTCCTCGGACAGTTTTTTCTTCTGTGTTTATTGCTACCTCGGATGGCATATTTTTTTAACCTAAACAACTTTCAAAATTTAAAGTGCCTTCGAACGCAACAAACAAAGGAAAAGATGCTCAGAACACTGTTGTTCAAAAACTTACTAATGGTTTGAAACAAAAGTTTGAATGGAAAGTGAAAAATTCCGAAAGCATAACTGAAACACTTTTGAACACAGTTCTTCCAACAACATCTTCGAAAACTATCCCTCCGAGGAAAGAAGTGTCCAAACAACCAATGGTTGAGTATGATTTTTGGATAAATGGAAAACCTTGACTTTCTGCCTCTTCCCAAAAGATTCTCAGAAAAAGCCTTCCGAGATACCAGCTGCTCATAAATCACAAACCAAGTGCAAAGCCCATGCTAAAGTCCCTAGATCTAATTCGGAGCCTAAAAACTCCAAAACTCCCTGATTTGCAGGCTATTTGGGGTTCAGAACAAGATACAATGTGGTATATTGATAGTTCTTGTTCCATGCACATGACTGGACAGAAAGATTTTCTACATGATCTGAAGCTTGCTCCAAATGCTGTTTATGTTACTTATGACAAAAATTCAAATTCTCAAATTCGAAGTTATGGCGTCTTGACCAATGGAAATTTCTCTTTCTAAAATGTGGTATATGTTGTTGATCTCAAGCATAATCTGATCAGTGTGACTCAACTCAGTGAAGCAAATCGAAGAGTTGAATTCTGCAAGAAGCAAAGCTACGTTATGATAGAAGACCAGAAAAAATGTCTTATCAAATCAAATCGTATCAAGAATATGTATCCTTTAGACATCAACACAATCATCATAAAGCCTCACCTTTGTCTTCTTTTAAAGTCCAATCCTAACGTAAGTTGGCTATGACATTGGAGGCTCGCTCATCTTAACTCCAATACATGAATGATATGGTTTTTGAAGTTTTTGGCCTTAGAAAGTTTTAGCACCTCAAATGTGATGTCTCTAATGTGATAGGGTGTTACTATTAATAACACTTGTATAGAAAATGGTGTTATATTAAAAAAAAAATTACACCATTTGTTACGCCTAATATAATGGTAGACCAAAGACGAGTAAAGGTTTGTAAATTAGTTGCAAAGCCAAATGGTTTTCACAAAATTTATTTTACGGAATAAATGATTATTTTAGGATAATCTCTTTTAAATTATAATTTCATGACATATAACACCTTCTGTTTATTAGATTTACTAATTATCTTTTATATTTATATCCTTAAAAAACACAACACATGTGGCAATTAGTGGTAAGATGTTACTTATTTGAATCATCATATATTTTCACACAAATAAAAGGTCAATAATAAGTACAAAAATTAACAACCAACGTCACAATAATTAAAAGCAATATGAAACGAAAAAGACAGTAATAAAAATAATAAATGAAACATCCTTTCAATTTTGTCACTTGACTCAACTTTCCATTACCTTGAAGTTTCTTAGAGCTTACACTACCAACCTAAATTCAACAATTTTGCCATTTTTTACTTTATATGGGAAATTTAAAAGAAATTGAAGACCAAATTAGGTGTGTGCTAAACTAGTAAGTGGTTTTATATATATATATATATATATATATATATATATATATATATATATATATATATATATATATATATATATATATATAAAAGTGAATATACCCATAAGGGTATATAAGCTTAGGTACCCAAACTCACCATACTACATCGTTTGTATCATATATAGACATTGTAATTGTCCAATGTTCTTATAATTCAACTTCTAACTTGAATTACTTCAAAGATTTTTATAAATTTCATATTTATCTTCCTCTTACATAATTGTCATTTTCAATAATAATATATATAGCCTAGTAAGTGTTCGACAAAAAGATGTGATGTAAGAGGAAGATAATAGTGAAAATTTAAAAATATTGAATATAAATCAAGTTAAGGATTGAAGTTTAACAATATTATAACGAATATATCAAACAAAACGACATATTATTATGAGTTTGGATACCTAAGCTTATATACCCTTAAGGGTATATTCACTTTTCCATATATATATATATATATATATATATATATATATATATATATATATATATATATATATATATATATATATATATATATATATGGGATTCTTAATCTGGTAACACGGGTTTGCTTTATTTTTCCTGTAGGAAACCATAACTTTTATTATGATGGCAACCAATAGTATATATTTTTTTCACGTTTATAATGACTGTGGTATGAGTGTGGTCAAGCGACTGTTTTTGTAAGGGATATTTTAATTTAATCAATCTTTTGAACTTTCAAACGGCAGCCATGGACCCCCATAATTTTTACTCCTCTACCAACCTCAGTTCCACCACTCCTATAAAAATCCCTAACATACAGATACCATTCATCCACCTCGAGCCATTTCCACTTCTCAAAATAATAATAAAAAAAATGGCTCCTCAAAGAACAATCGTCGACCAGGTTTCTGGCTGGCTCACTGTCTACGACGGCGGTTTTGTTGATCGGACATGGACAGGACCACCACAATTCAAGTTCATGTCTGATCCAGTCCCGCCACACCACAATTTCAACAATGGCGTTGCAACCCATGATCTGTTCACTCATCCAGATGCCGATCATCGCGTCAGGGTTTATCTCCCGGAGATACCCGACTCCGGAAAGCTTCCCATAATCCTACACTTTCATGGTGGAGGATTTTGCATCAGCCAGGCTGATTGGTTTATGTATTATAATACCTACACTCGTCTTTCACGTGAAGCTGGAGCCATCGTTGTCAGCACCTACCTTCGTCTTGCACCAGAGCACCGCCTCCCTGCCGCCATAGATGATGCCTACTCCACCCTTCTCTGGCTCCAAGATTTGGCCGATGAAAAAGTACACGAACCATGGCTGTCTTCTAAGGGAGACTTCAATCGTGTCTTCCTCATTGGAGACAGCTCCGGCGGGAACATTGTCCATCAGGTGGCCAAAAAGGCAGCCGGAGAAAACCTCCATCCACTTACACTCGCCGGAGCAATCCCCATCCACCCGGGGTTTCTCCGGTCAGAGAAAAGCAAGTCGGAGTTGGAAAAACCCGAGTCTCCGTTTCTGACTCTGGACATGTTGTATAAGTTTCTGAAACTGGGGTTGCCGATGGGAAGCACCAGAGACCACCCGATAACATGTCCGATGGGAGAGGTGCTGCAGGGAGTGGATTTGCCGCCGTATCTTCTGTGTGTGGCGGAGGAGGACTTGGTGATAGATACGGAGATGGAGTTTTACGAAGAGATGAAGAAAGCTGGGAAAAAGGTTGAGTTGTTGGTCAGTAATGGAGTTGGACATAGCTTTTATCTGAATAAGATCGCTATAGACGTGGACCCAAAAACCTCTGTGGAGACTCATAAATTGATCCAAGGAATCTCCGACTTCATTCGAAACCACTAATCAAATGTTTCCTGTTGTTGCATGTGCTATATATCTTTTCTCTCTTAGTTAATAAAATCTGGTTTTAATAATCATTAAATTTCGCGGTTTGGCCTTTTAGAATTTAAGTATCTTAATCAAGAGTTTAATAATGAAATTGGCTGTTTTTTCACTTTTGAATACATATATATCAAGGGATCTTCTTACATGATGGTTGTGAAAAGTGAAACGAGGGTTGTGAAAAGGTAACGACTTTTGAGGGTTTCCTTACTATTTAGTCCATTTGTTTTTACACCTTTTAACATTATTATAAATCAAATATCTTCCACATTTTACGTCTATAATCTTCCTACTTATTAGGCTACTCGGAATGTAGCGGGTAGCAGATATAGGAACGGATCCTGCACCTCGGAACACAACACCGTGCAAGAGGGCTTCCCGCCTTCTCTCTTCTAATTTGATTGGGTGATTTTTTTTTTCTTCCAACCGTAAGATTTGGAAATATATATATATATATATATATATATATATATATATATATATATATATATATAACCCTTAAGACCATCTGCAATTATCTTTAATTTTTCTCTCATAAATAAAATAAAAAATAAAGTAAATAGTGTTTCATTTTCAATTTTATTCTATTTTCTATCCTATTTTTTACCTCAAAAAGTATATTCCTAGAATATTTCATTTTTATAACTTATATATATTGTCAAATACACTCCTCTACTAATTAACCTTTATATTTATGATTAATTAATATCAATTAATATATAACATAATATTATAAATATTAAATATTGCATTTAAATTATAATTAGTATATAAAATAAACAACAAATGTATAAAATAAAGATGAGAGAGACCAAAATTGTCAACCAAACTTCACCTCCATTTTTGGAGATATGAATAATATTCCTCCATATATGGGGAAATACTATTCATATCTCCAAAAATTGAGGTGAAAATGGGGTAGGGTTGGAGAAGAATGAGGGAAGAAATGGAGTTTGGGGGTGAATTGGAGATGCTATATAAACTTAGGTACCCAAATTCATCATACTACGTCGTTTTGTATCATTTATATACATTGTAATTGTCTAATGTTCTTATAATTCAACTCCTAAATTAATTTATTTCAAAGATTTTCATAAATTTCACATTTATCTACCTCTTACATAATTTTCATTTTCAACTATAATATGTATAGTTTAGTAGGTGTTCGTCAAAAAAATATGATGTAAGAGGAAGATAATAGTAAAAATTTGAAAATCTTGAAAGTAAATCAAGTTAATGATTCAAATTTAAGAACATTATAATGAAAATATCAAACAAAACGACGTATTATGGTGAGTTTGGTTACCTAAGTTTGTATACCCTTAAGGGTATATTCACTTTTCCCTATATATATATATATATATATATATATATATATATATATATATATATATATATATATATATATATATGGTTAGGTTTATGTGAGACGACCTAATTTTGTAAGGTTGTGAGACGTAATCCTAGCCACTCATTTAGTAGATAAAACAAAAACATCTTTAAAATGCAAAATAATTAAAAATTTTCGAATTTTTTTTTCCAATATTATTTTCGGAATATATATTTTCCAAAAAAAATTAAAAAAAAAATACCAAAAAAATTTTAAAAAAAAATACATTTTTACATATTTTAGTAGAATATTTAGAATATTCTAAATATCTGGTGTAACACCGTGAAAATTTACAACCAATTTAAACTTTTCAAAAACAACCCATATCTATCAAGTTATTACAAAAAGGTTTTCAGTTCATTTATTATCAGAGTATCCCAGGACATCAACATAAAACTGAGGAGCGGTACGATCACGCTTTCGCCTTGCCACGGTCTCCTGAAGTACCTGAAACAATACACTGAAACTGTAAGCCCGAAAGCTTAGTGAGTTACCCCCAAAATACCAACCACAATACCATACACATATCATATCATATCATAAACAGAACAGCCATGCATATCGAGTCTACAGTGCGACTGGTCCGCCTGCACCAGGCCTTCAGTCCATCCGGTCCATTCTCTCTCCGAGTCTACAGTATGACTGGTCCGCCCGCACCGGGCCTTCAGTCCACCTGGTCCACTCTCTAAGTCTACAGTATGACTGGTCCGCCCGCACCAGGCCTTCAGTCTGTCTGGTCCGCCCTCATAGGGCCTTCAGCCTATCCGGACCGCTCGCCGGGCCTTCGGTTTAACTCGTCCGCCCTGGGTATGTTGGCCTACAGCACAAAGCAGGACCCGCCTCAACCCAGCCCAGTCCAACAACCATGTGCATATAAACATATAATCATATAACATCACACAACTAATCAAACCTATCCAGCATATCACATAACATAGCAACATCCTAACCAGGATACCGACCTAACCGGTCACTAGCATAGCATCATCCTATATACTAGGATACCGACCTTCACCAGGTCTCTAACATATACCATCCTAACTACCAGGATGCAGACATAGCAAAGCAATAACATAACAACAACCACCCGAATTTCCATCCGATAAAGGGCCGCCCTTAGTGCCTTAGACCCTGTTGATATAGTCAGGATAACTCACCTGCAACTGCCGACTTGAAGAAATAAGACCATGCTACTCCGACCACCAGCACGAACTCCACCACTGATCATTACCAAATAACCAAAACCAATAAACACCAAATTACCAAAATACCCTTGGAAGTCAAACTGGTCAACCCTTGGTCCAGGTTAAAGTCCTCAGTCAAAGTCAACCTTCCTGGTTGACCCTACTCGCCTAGTCAACCCATCGACTCGTCAAGTTCCTTTACTCAGAAACTCCCATAATACGACTCAACTCGCCAGGTCACCCCAAGACTCGTCGATGTGACAACCCGAAGTTTGTTCCATCGTCGTAACCCGTTCCGTCCATATAAACTCGTCTTTAGCGATTTGTTCCAATTTCGTTTTTGGGTTAAGTTATTTAAATTAAGACTTTTATTTTGATCTCGTAAGTATCCAAACACGTTTGAAACACAAGAAAACACTCCAAATTAGTAATTAGAAAAATTTTAGTTTCGACCATATCGGGTTACAACAACTTAATCGGGTGCGACCAAAAGCCCCGTTTAACGTCAATATCGGGTAGAATTCCACCGTGTCCCAAACTCGAACCATATATAAAGTTGAGTAAGCCTCATTTGGAACCTTTTCACTCTCTCTCCTCAATCCAAGTTCTAGGTCCCAAAATCATCCAAATCAAGCTCCAAATCGTCAAGGTAACTATCCTAACTCATAGATTAGCATCCTTAGCCTTCAAATTCGTGTTCAAACCATGAAAAAGGACCATGTTCATGTGTTTATAGCCCTAGAACAGTCCTAGGCCATAAACACACATAAAATGGGTTTTGGAGCCCAAAAACCCTTCCAAACCACTTTTGGAGCTTAGAAATGGCCTAAGGACTTATTGGAATGGACTAGGAACACCATAAACTCATCATTTAGGGGATAAATATGATTTTACTGCCCAAGAACATGCTTGGGCCATAAACACCTTTTCATGGCCTGTAAACTCCTTTTAAGGTGTTAAGATGACCCTTAAACACCTCATAAGCCTTGGAATAAATTCTAGAAGCAACCACAAACGAGTTAGGGGCCTTAAACTTGATGAAAACCACCCCCATAGAAGCTTACGGCCGTAAACCCCCCAAGGATAGGTTCCTGGGCCGTAAACTCCTATATCTTAGTCAAATGATGCCCTAAATTCATCCCAAGGCTTGTATAATGTCTTAGAATCACATGTGACTGATCTAGGACCACCAAATCATATAAAGAAAGGGTACTTAGGAGCTTACGACCGTAAACTCCTAGTTTACAGCCATAAACTCCATTAAATGGTCCCTTTGGTGGTTTAATTCCTTCCTATGCCCTACATTTAATCCTAGCCAAATTTCCCAAGTGAAGTGTGACCTTTAAGCACCCAAAAACACCCCCACCATGAGTTTACGGCCGTAAACTCATGGGGAGTTGGTCATTGGGCCGAAAACTCCATTAGGAGTTTACTCTTGAAGAGAAAACTCCATATTCAAGCCATACACACACACTTAGGTGCCACCCGGGTCACTCCGAACACTTGATTTGAAGTGTTTTCGCGCCTCAGAGTGTTTATTCATTTTAATTAGTAGATCAATGTCTAATTAGATACAAATGTGTATCATTTTATATTACATAGGAACCTCGCACATTCTCAAGCCCCGAACCGACGTTTAGCATCCAAACCGACACATTCCTCGACCGGTGAGTTCATACCCCTACCCTTTTTCAGTGTTTTTCAATGTTTTCAAGTGGGGGGGGGGGGAATACAAGCAAAAGTACAAGAATATCTTGTACTTAAATTTATTATTTCATTTGAAATGTTTTCATAATCCGTAAACTTTTAACAATCGAAACCATATTTACCCACTGTTTGATTTGTAGAGTTAGTTTTCGAACCGAGTTCAAATCTTATTATATAGTGTTATATTTTATATTTCACAAATGATTGTTCACACCATTACTGTTAGAATCATATAACTTTTGATACGTCCTTAGTAATACTCCCCCGAGATACGAGAGCGAAGGACACGTCCTAGATAACACTCCCCTGGATACGAGAGTGAAGGACTAATAAATTAGAAAGTTTTGTATTAGTATTATATTTAATTTCATTAAACCTAAGATTTGAGTTATGTCCTTGATAATACTCCCCCTAGATACGAGAGTAAAGGACCAATAGCATTAATCTTAGAACTTTTGATATGTCCTTGGTACACTCCCCCTAGTTACGAGAGTGAAGGACTAATAGATTAGAATGTTCTGTTTTATTATTTTAATTTCATTAATTTTAAGATTGGAGTAACGTCCTTGATAATACTCCCCCTAGATTCGAGAGTGAAGGACTATCCCTGTAACCAGAATCTCCTGGAGGGAGAGCGTGACTTGAGTGTATAGATTTATACGGGATTGACTATCCCACACCTGGCTGCTAGCTACAGCCGAACCGAAAGGTTCGAGGGTGAAAAAAGTCATAAAAAGATATTGGCCCCGTTCAGAGCCTTATCTAGTCTGTAGTATGGTTATGGAACTCGCAATCAAGATTATGAAAGCTTTATACTTATTTATTAGTTTTATATACGTGTAAAAACTAATGTACTTTTTAAGGGTAACCATACTTTTAGGAAACTTCACGCACACACTTTAAGTATGGTAGATTCTCGTACATTACTTTCATATTCGATAACCAACCACAAACTTTTAGGAAAATAAGGGTTTTTCCTGAGATAACTGAACTGTTCTTAATTAGACCGTGTAACTAAAGGATAACTAAACTTTACTTATAAGAAAATATGGGATTTTCATGGATTCATAACTTTTTCGGAAAACCAAAGGAAACTTGTTCATTTTCAGAAAAACAAACTGCTTATGAACTCACCAGCTTTATGTTGATTTTCAAACTGCTTGTATTCTCAGGTCCACATTAGACAGGTACCCCACGATCTTTTGGAGAAGACGGAGCATATAGGAGACTCGTCTTAACATTTGTTCATATATATATATATATATATATATATATATATATATATATATATATATATATATATATATATATATATATATATATATATATATATATACAACACATGTAACTCTTGTTTTCAGACAATGTAAATGAGTCTATGTAATGTAAAGTTTTGTGTTTACTATGCTTACTATGTACATTGGTTGTGATACTTCATGACATCCTCCGCCCCGGAACGTTTCTGCCTTCGGTTTCGGGGTGGGACAGTTGAGTCCGACAATCTCAGAGTCCCATCTTGATTAACTCACCGAGTCGTCCCTCGACTCACCGATTCGAGGCTTAACCAGAAAAGGTTAGGGTTCCACGACCAGACTCACCGAGTCCAAGAACAAACTCGCCGAGTCCAAGGCAATCTTCAACAGACTCGCCGAGTTGTTCTTCCAACTCGCCGAGTCCAAACGTCACATCTTCATTCAGACGATTTCAGGTCATTTCATTGCTTCCAATACATAGATATGGACTCCTAGGGCCAGATTCACACATAAAGTTTCCAACTTTACGTGCATGCAAGGCTCAACAAGCTCCAATCAAGCTACAAGGAGGTTTTGGGACAAAGATACTCTAAATCAAGCCCCATGGCTGATGCTTTAAGCTTCCATGGCTCACTATTAACCTAGATCTGAAGTTGAAACTTCAGATCTAACCTCTAAACCCGAAATGGATTCCAATCAAGCTAAAATTCCCAAAACAACAACCAAGAATGATCAAGAAGGACAAAACTCAAGGTAACGACTTGTTACTTCAGAAATGTGCCCAAGAAGGAGTATATTCCAGATTTACAATGATCCCCCGATGCTAGCCTCTTGATCTTCTAACTTTCTCCTCTTAAATTCTTCTTCCAAGCTCAAACATTAACAATGGAGGCTCACACACACTAATTAGGGTTTCTAGAACTCAGTGGGCAGTAAAGAGGCTGAGGGTGGCTATAATGTGCTTTATATAGGGCACAACTCCTGGAATTAGGGTTTTCTCCCTTTAGCACCAACTCGTCGAGTCCACTTCCGACTCGCCGAGTTGGTTACTTAACATATGACCAGAATCGCGACTCGACTCGCCGAGTCGACCTTCCTTATTTACACTAAGAACCCTGAACTTGCACTTCTGAACTCGGAGTGTTACATCTGGCAAATCTAGTAGAATATTCTAAACATTCTAAAAATCATATTAGAAATGTAAAGTGTAATATTGTATTAGAATATTTCACAAAATATTCTATTAGAATATTTTACGTATTTTTCAAAAAAAAAAACAGTAACTTTTTAGGTAAATAAAGTTTCGAAAATAATAATTAAAAAAGAATGTTTGGTTTTTTCCTTTTATTTTTAGATTCTCTCTCTCTCTCTCTCTCTCTCTCCCTATATATATATATATATATATATATATATATATATATATATATATATAATCTCTTTCCCCATTATAAATACCAACTAAATACAATTTTATTTTTAAATTTGCTTATTTAAATTTATCTTTTTATGTAATTTCTAATTAATGGATTGGTTTTTATTTTTTAAGTAATTTTTATGTTTATTCCTCATTTTAAAAAAAATATAATTCATCATAATCAATTATTTTTATTTTAAAACAAAAGTGAAGGAAGCTTTTAGTGAGGGAAAGAAAAGTGAACGAAATGATGACGTAGGGATGAGCGTGGGACGGAACCGGTACCGACCCGTCCCGTTCCCGATTTCCCGAATACCGAATTTGATCGAAAGTGAATCCCGAGTACCAAATCGAATTAACATCACCGATACCGGTACCGGTACTCGGTACTAGTACCGGTACCGACGGTACCAATTCCCGAATTTCATGTATTTGGAGTACCAAGTACCGTCCCGTATTTTTAAATTCGATACGGTTCGGTACCGGTACGGGATCAAGATTTGGGATAAACTGCTCATCCCTATGATGACGTGACAGACAAAAAGTGAGGGAAGCTTCCCATACACACCTTCAAGTCTTAGATTAAGGCAAATATCAAAATCAAGAAATAAGATTAAGAGTGAGAATTAATGAATTTCATATAACTTTTCATAATATTATAGAAGTAGGAAGATAAATAAGAATAAAATGAATAAAAAAGTACATGTTTTATAGAAGTAGGAAGATAAATAAGAACAAAATATAGGAAAATATTTAATTTTTCATAACATTAAAGTTATTTTTGGCTGTTTAAAAATTATATCGGTTATTATAGAACTTGTTTTTAAACTTTACCATTGAACTTGTTTCTAGTAATCTTCTTCGACAAACTTTTTTTTACATGTTTACCATGTACTATTGAACTTTTTTCTGGTCCAACGAGTTTTCGGCCATCATTTGTTTTTCGACCAGTTCTTCGCACATATCGCATGCACACGCACCAACCCATAAAAAAAACTCATCATATATTCAGCTCCATAAAACCCCAAACAGCCCGAAGCTTTTCTTCATCTCGAAAAACTAGAAACCCTAGAAAAAATAACAAACAGAAAGCCCATAAAAACCTACCAAATCTAGAAGCTTAATTCTTGTGTGGGTTTTCAATTCCAAGATCCTCAAAACTTTTCTTTATCTTCAAGAACTTGAAGCTCAATATTTTAAGAACAAACAAGGGTCTTTTGACCTAAGATCTATGTTTGGTTGGATATCGCCAAAAATCTCAGGTTTATTGGAGACTCGTTAGAGAAGAAGGGGCAGTTCTCTTTGGGTGTCCGCAGTGGCACCGACAACCACTGCTTTTTCTATGCATAGTGTAAATTTTCGAATTTTTTCTTTTTTCTACTATAAAATATGTCACCGGCAACACTATTATTGAATCCTACGTTCACCCATGTGGAGAAGGTTAACGGGGAGTCGTTTGAGATGCAATCTTTTCAACCTGGCTAGATGTGAATTGAAACGACCCAAAAATACGACCCAAAAATTTCATTTTTCAATATAATCAAAACCATAATTTGAGTATTATATCATAAAACCGTACGTGATGTATCTCAAACATAATAAAAACACTGTGAGGAAAACTGTATCATATCTATATCAGATCAAAATCAAAAACTGAATCAACTCCCAGGATGAAAACTGAAGCTGTGGTGTGTGCGATGCCATCATCCCGAGCTCTTCCCTTTGCTTGCGGAAGTACCTGAAACCAAAACTGAAACTGTAAGCACGAAGTTTAGTGAGCTCCCCCAAACTACCGCATACCATACAATAACATATAAAGCACATACTGGGGCCTTGCCCCCTCCATCAGACCGAAGTCCGAAGCTGACTGACTGGGACCTTGTCCCCTCCATCGGACCGATGTCCGAAGCTGACTGACTGGGACCTTGTCCCCTCCATCGGACCGAAGTCCGAAGCTGACTGACTGGGACCTTGTCCCCTCCATCGGACCGAAGTCCGAAGCTGACTGACTGGGACCTTGTCCCCTCCATCGGACTGAAGTCCGAAGCTAACTGACTAAACATAGCATAACATGTCAACGAGCATAAACACATATATCCTGTTTGAGCCACGAAGGCGTCAAACATACTAACTACTGCATTGGACCGAAGTCCTGAAACTACTACTAACTGAACGGGCCGACATTGTGGCCTTGGACCCTAATCCTACTGGAAGGAAACTCACCTCGTGAACTGGCTGCTGTGTGTATGGCTCTGCATCCATGAAGATAAAATAGCTCAAAATCATAAAGAGAAGGCTAGATCAAGGGTTTTCATAGAAGGAATCAACAAAAGACAATAGATCCGAGCTCTACAACTCCTAAATGAACAGATCTGAGGATATCTCGACCTAATAGGGCATCCATACCATCATAAGGCTTGAGAAAAGCATGAAACTAGATCTAGAAGAGTTCTAATGGGGTTTTAAAGCATAAAAGGGAAGGAAATCCGAAGAATACCTCAAGGAACTCTGATTTGCCCTTGAATATTTGCTCTACACCTCTTCTCCTTGCTCCTTTCTTCTTCTCCTTCTTCAAGCCTTCACAAATGCACACAAGAACACTTGAATCACTCAAGAACGGATTAGGGTTTTCTCACAGCTCTCTGAGGGTGAAGGAGGCGAGATTGGGGGCTATAAGGTGGCTTAAATAGTGAGCAACCCGAGGATTTAGGTTTTCTTCCAGACAGGCAGACTCGCCGAGTCCCGAATATGGACTCGCCGAGTCACCGGCTAACACGTGCTCGAAATCCCGTCCCTACTCGGCGAGTCAGGCTATGAACTCGCCGAGTCCCTCTTGCAACTTCAAAATAAATACCATGGAATCATCATACCGGAGACGAGTCGTTACAATTCTCCCCCACTTATCTCAGACTTTGTCCTCGAAGTCTGCTACGGCTGAATCTGCTAATATCTCTGGGTAGTGCTCTCTCATCTCCTCCTCAGCCTCCCACGTCCACTCAGACCCCTTCCGGTGCTGCCACTGCACCTTCACTAACTGAATTTCCTTGTTCCTCAAGGTCTTGGTCTTCCGGTCCAGAATCGCGACCGGCCTCTCTATATAATTCAGGCTGCTATCAGCCTGAATATCCTCTAGGGGAACGACTGCTGACTCATCCACCAAGCACTTCCTCAACTGAGACACATGGAAAGTGTTGTGGATCTGACTAAGCTCCTCAGGAAGATCCAACCGATAAGCAACCCGACCCACCCGGGCCAAAACCCTAAAAGGACCAATAAACCTGGGACCCAACTTGCCCCTCTTCCGGAACCTGATGACACCCTTCCAAGGTGAGACCTTCAGAAGGACCGTATCTCCCACCCGGAACTCCAAGTCTGAACGCCTCCTGTCGGTGTAGCTCTTCTGCCGACTCTGCGCAGTCTGCAGTCTACTACGGACCTGCTGGATCAACTCGGTCGTCTTGAGCACCACCTCTGTGCTCCCGATGACTCGCTGAGCGACCTCGCCCCAACAAATCGGGGTCCTACACTTTCTCCCGTAAAGCATCTCAAAGGGAGGTCGATCAATGCTCTCATGATAACTGTTGTTATACGAAAATTCCGCTAACGGAAGATACGTATCCCAACAGCCACCGAAATCTAAAACACATGCCCTAAGCATGTCCTCGAGAGTCTGAATCGTCCTCTCGCTCTGCCCGTCCGTCTGAGGGTGGAAAGCGGTGCTGAAATGGAGACGAGTACCCATCTCGTCGTGGAACCACTTCCAGAATCTGGATGTAAAACGGACATCTCGGTCTGACACCACCGATACCGGCACTCCATGACGTGCCACAATCTCTCGCACATAGATATCGGCTAACTTCTCTGCTGATATACTCTCCTGGATCGGGATAAAATGAGCACTCTTCGTCAACCGATCCACTACTACCCATATTGAATCCACTCCTTGTGCGGTCCTGGGAAGCTTGGTGAAAAAATCCATTGTGATGTCCTCCCATTTCCACACTGGAATGTCTAACGGCTGCATCTTGTCGTGAGGCCTCTGGTGCTCCGCCTTGACCTTCCTGCAGGTCAGACACCTCTCAACATACCAGGCGACGTCTCGCTTCATGTAGGGCCACCAATAATCGGGTCGAAGATCTCGATACATCTTCGTCGCCCCTGGGTGGATAGAAAATCGAGACTTATGAGCCTCGTCCATCAGCACCTGCCGTACTCCACCCCAGTACGGTACCCACACCCTCCCGTGAAGCGTCAGCAATCCCCGACTGTCATAATCAAACGAGGCTACTCGGCCCACAATCCTCTCACACTTCTGTCTCTCCTCCTTGAGGCCCTCCACCTGAGCCTCCTTGATCCGCTCCAACAATGGAGTGATCACTGTCATCTTCAAACACAGATCCCTGATAGGGGCTGCCGACACTTTGCGGCTTAGGGCGTCGGCCACTACGTTGGCCTTCCCTGGATGGTAAAGGATCTCACAATCATAATCCTTTAGCACATCCAACCATCTCCTCTGCCTCATGTTCAGACTCGGCTGATCCATAAGGTACCTCAAACTCTTGTGATCCGTGTAGATAGTACAATGGACCCCATAAAGATAATGCCTCCAAATCTTGAGGGCAAACACAACCGCCCCCAGCTCTAAATCATGGGTAGGATAATTAGCCTCGTAAGGCTTCAACTGTCTCGAGGCGTAAGCTATCACATGGCCTCGCTGCATCAACACTGCTCCCATACCTGTGATCGAGGCATCACAGTAGACTACGAAGTCATCTACTCCCTCTGGCAAGGTAAGGATCGGAGCCTCGCACAATCTTTGTCTGAGGGTCTCGAACGCTGCCTGCTGCTCAGGCCCCCAACGAAATACCACCGACTTCTTGGTCAGTCGGGTGAGCGGCACAGCTATCTTGGAGAAATCCTGAATGAATCTCCGGTAATACCCTGCCAACCCTAGGAAGCTCCGAATCTCAGATGGAGACTTCGGGACCTCCCACTGCATCACGACCTCTATCTTGGCCGGATCTACCAAAATACCCTTCTGGTTGACGAGGTGACCAAGGAACTGCACCTCGCGCAACCAGAACTCACATTTGGAGAACTTTGCGAAAAGTCTCTCCCTCCTCAAAACCTCTAGCACCTCCCCGCAGGTGCTCCTCGTGTTGCTCCTGCGTCTTGGAATACACCAAGATATCATCTATGAATACTATCACTGACCGATCCAGCATCGGCCTGCACATGCGATTCATGAGATCCATGAACGCGGCTGGAGCATTGGTAAGCCCAAATGGCATCACCACAAACTCATAATGACCATACCTGGTCCTGAAAGCAGTCTTCTGTACATCCTCATCTCTAACCCGCATCTGATGATAACCGGAGTGTAGATCGATCTTGGAGAACCAAGACGCTCCCTGAAGCTGTTCAAACAAATCATCTATCCTCGGAAGTGGGTAACGGTTCTTCACTGTTACCTTATTCAACTCCTGATAATCTATACACATACGATGCGACCCATCCTTTTTCCTCACAAACAGGATCGGCGCTCCCCAAGGCGAACTGCTCGGCTGAATGAAACCCTTGTCTAACAGCTCCTGCAGCTGCGTAGACAACTCCTGCATCTCAGGGGGAGCTATTCGATACGGTGCCTTGGCTATCAGAGCCGCACCAGGAATTAGGTCGATCCTGAACTCAACCTGCCTCTCAGGAGGTATCCCCGACAAATCCTCGGGAAACACATCCGGGTAGTCTCGCACTATAGGAACATCATCAACTGTCGTCTTGCCCTTCTTCCGGGCATCCAAGACGTAAGCTACAAAACCGGCGCAACCCTGCTGAACATAGCGCCTCGCCCTTGCGGCGGAACAAAAAGTCGGTCCACGCTGTGGCCTCTCGCCCTGAATCACTAACTCTCCCCCACTGGGAGTGCGAATCCTCACTAGCTGAAGCTCACAATCAATCACCGCCCCATTGGGGCTTAGCCAATCCATGCCCACAATAACCTTATTCCCTCGCAGGGGAATAGGAACCAGGTCCACTGAAAACTGCTCATCAAACAACTGAAGAGAACACCCTCTATGCACTTTGCCGACCATCACGGTCCTATCATCTGCTATCTCAAGCTCTAATGGACAATCCAGCTCCCCTGGAGCTCTACTAAATCTCTTGCTAAGCGCAAGCGATACGAATGATCGCGTAGCCCCCGAATCGAATAATACCATAGCAGAAATGTCGTTCACAGAGAACGACCCTAAATAAAACGTACAATCATAAGCAATATTCAATCAATAATAATAAAGAGATGAAGGGAAGATACATACCCGTCACCACATCAGGAGTCGCTCGCGCCTCCTCTGCTGTCATCTGAAACGCCCTACTCTTCGCCACTGGCGTCTCGACTCGGCCCTGCCGGCCATCTGTAATCCTCAAGGTAGCAGGGGCAGGTGCAGCCACCTTCCCCTGCTGCGGCTAAACTCGGACACTGGGACTTTTTATGTCCCCTCTGATTGCACTGAAAGCAAATCAGATCTGATGCTGCAACGGCAGTAGCAGGGGCCGTACAATCCCTACTCAAATGCCCAATCTGACCGCACTTGAAGCAGCCGGAACTCCCTGCCTTGCACACCCCCATTGTGCATCTTCCCACACCTGCCATATCGACTGTGGCTCGGCTGACTCCTGGACCTGTGATCTGAAACCTTGGGCTTTTTGCCCAAACTGCCTGTACCCGAAACCGCCTCCGGTTTCCTCTTCTTCTCCATCTCGAGATCAATCTCCCTCTCCCGAGCCCTAGCAATCATGTCATCCAGCGTTTTACAGCTGGACCGACTCACAAATTGGCGGATATCGCTCCGCAACATCTCATGATAACGGGCCTTCTTCATCTCCTCATCGGCTACATACTGAGGAACAAGAAGAGCCCTCTCCCTAAACTTGGCGGTGATCTCCGCCACTGTCTCTGTAGTCTGGGTGAGGTCCTGAAACTCCCTAGCTAACTGCTGCACCTTAATAACTGGTGCAAACTCCGCCCTGAACCTGGTAGAGAAGTCAGCCAGGTCATGGCGTCCAATGCTGCATCATCTCCAATGGTATGTCCGACCTACTCCCACCAATCCCGTGCCCTGTCCGACCTCCACTGCCGGCTGCTGGTCTCAAACGCAAAACCACCATTCTGAAACACATCACTACTACATCAGAAAACTGAAATATCTCAAGGGATCATTGATACTACAACTAGCTTCCTGGTCTTGTTTCAACCTTCCTTGATTCGAGTACGGATCCTCTGCTTTCAATAGTACAGGCCCATACTACCTTCCACATCTATCCGTACTTTCTTCAAGAACTGCCTTGACTCCACCAAGTTACTTCTACTACTACTGATCTCTACTACTCTCATCCTAGGCTTGCCCTAGGGAAACCTCAGATTCAACTCAATTAGTCCTCAGCTGCTGAAGGCCTCCTTATAATGCTAATTAGCCACCACCTGAACACTGTCACATGTGACGAGGCTCAGATAATCCTTCAAGTAAAAGACTCGTCCCTATAACGGTTGGACTCAAACAAGAGCTGCGCAATAGGGCCAATTCCAGCACTCTGGGATTATTCAACCCTGATCACATGTGGTGTGACGTGTTCACCTAATGGCCAACTCCCATCACTCAGAATCCCACAAAGCACGAAGCAAGCAACATTCGAACACAAGAACCACTCAAGCAATCCTATCCTCATAACGGGGAAACTGTACTAGCATACAATGCTAAGCTCATACTATCAGGCATAACCTAAACAGGCTATCCTACTGCTGTCTACGCAATACTAGCATGCAATACTCATAAAGCTGTAACACATAAAGCAGGCACATAAGGCATCCTCCTAGATCCTTAGTCCTATACTAGCATGCTGTTCTACTGAAACTGAAACTGAACCAATAACTTGTATGGGTAATTTGGGAGTACTTACTTGAGCTCGGCTGATCGCATGCACCACACCCTTATCTCGTTTAAAAAAATTTCTTTCTTTCTAAGTGCTTTCAAAATTCTTTAGAAAACATTTTCCTTTTAAAAATCTTTCTATCTTCCCCTTAGTTTGAGTTCAGATACACCTGGAAGTGTATCCGAATCCCTCAAACCAAGGCTCTGATACCAACTTGAAACGACCCAAAAATACAACCCAAAAATTTCATTTTTCATTATAATCAAAACCATAATCTGAGTATTATATCATAAAACCATACGTGATGTATCTCAAACATAATAAAAACACTGTGAGGAAAACTGTATCATATCTATATCAGATCAAAATCAAAAACTGAATCAACTCCCAGGATGAAAACTGAAGTTGTGGTGTGTGCAATGCCATCATCCCGAGCTCTTCCCTTTGCTTGCGGAAGTACCTGAAACCAAAACTGAAACTGTAAGCACGAAGCTTAGTGAGCTCCCCCAAACTACCGCATACCATACAATAACATATAAAGCACATATTGGGGCCTTGCCCCCTCCATCGGACCGAAGTCCGAAGCTGACTGACTGGGACCTTGTCCCCTCCATCGGACCGATGTCCGAAGCTGACTGACTGGGACCTTGTCCCCTCCATCGGACCGAAGTCCGAAGCTGACTGACTGGGACCTTGTCCCCTCCATCGGACCGAAGTCCGAAGCTGACTGACTGGAACCTTGTCCCCTCCATCGGACTGAAGTCCGAAGCTAACTGACTAAACATAGCATAACATGTCAACGAGTATAAACACATATATCCTGTTTGAGCCACGAAGGCGTCAAACATACTAACTACTGCATTGGATCGAAGTCCTGAAACTACTACTAACTGAACGGGCCGGCATTGTGGCCTTAGACCCTGATCCTACTGGAAGGAAACTCACCTCGTGAACTGGCTGCTGTGTGTATGGCTCTGGAAGCTATCTGCTGCTGCTCCGGTATCTCCCCGGCTACAAGTCCATAAACACACTCAATCAATGCTAAACACTGCACTGGGGTAAAATGACTCTTTTACCCTTGGTCAAAGTCAACTCTCCTGGTCAAAGTCAACCCACAGTTGACCTGACTCGCCGAGTTGGGCCGCCAACTCGCCGAGTCCTTATTCTCACTTCTCGACCCTACTCGCTGCTACTCGTCGAGTATGGCATCCACTCGACGAGTTCCCTTTTGAATCAAAACTTAGGCAATCTGCATCCGACTCGCCGAGTCATATGAACAACTCGACGAGTTGTTCTTCGAGCTAAGAAGATTGCCTTGGACTCGCCGAGTTGTATGAACAACTCGCCGAGTCCCTCCATTACTGAGTCTAACCTCAAACTCGCTGAGTCCACTCTACCACTCACTGGTCCTACTCGACATTACTCGAAAAGGGAAAATCGGGGACTCTCGACTCGACTCGCCGAGTCGCTTGCATGCAACAACTCAAAACTCGATTCTGCTTGAATCCAGTGCATAAAACTTATAGATATGGACTCCCTTAACTCGATTAGCACGTAAAGATTCTATCTTTACGTGCCCATATGCATCCATGAAGATAAAATAGCTCAAAATCATAAAGAGAAGGCTAGATCTAGGGTTTTCATACAAGGAATCAACAAAAGACAATAGATCCGGGCTCTACAACTCCTAAATGAACAGATCTGAGGATATCTCGACCTAATAGGGCATCCATACCATCATAAGGCTCGAGAAAAGCATGAAACTAGATCTAGAAGAGTTCTAATGGGGTTTTAAAGCATAAAAGGGAAGGAAATCCGAAGAATACCTCAAGGAACTCTGATTTGCCCTTGAATATTTGCTATACACCTCTTCTCCTTGCTCCTTTCTTCTTCTCCTTCTTCAAGCCTTCACAAATGCACACAAGAACACTTGAATCACTCAAGAACGGATTAGGGTTTTCTCACAGCTCTCTGAGGGTGAAGGAGGCGAGATTGGGGGCTATAAGGTGGCTTAAATAGTGAGCAACCCGAGGATTTAGGTTTTCTTCCAGACAGGCAGACTCGCCGAGTCCCGAATATGGACTCGCCGAGTCACCGGCTAACACGTGCTCGAAATCCCGTCCCTACTCGGCGAGTCAGGCTATGAACTCGCCGAGTCCCTCTTGCAACTTCAAAATAAATACCATGGAATCATCATACCGGAGACGAGTCGTTACAATTCTCCCCCACTTATCTCAGACTTTGTCCTCGAAGTCTGCTACGGCTGAATCTGCAAAGTTTAATGACAAGTGGTGTACAATATTTGGTCATAACGATAGTTTTCAAAGTTTTCAAACCTCAAAAACAAATTCAGTTATAAATAATAATAATAATAATAATAATAATAATAATAATAATAATAGAAAGTAACTAAATTTGAAAAAAAAAAAAAAAAAAAAAAAAAACCTCGTTACTCTAAAAGATCATTATCACTTGTGAAAACTTACAACAAAACACCTTTCACTAATAGAGAAAATGTTTTAATTGGGTTTTTAATATCAAAAATGATAATAAATCTTGTAATCATGCATGTTTATTTGTATTATTCTATTAAAATTACCGACAAATATCGGAGAATATATACCACAAATTTGTCTGAACTTGGTATACGACCCATGTGTTTCATTGTTAGACGTAATCTTTCTGTTTTGGCCTACAGGTATAAATCAACATATCAACAACTTCATTCCATAACTTTAATTTTTAAGGCTATATATTACACTTTTTTCTCCTTGACTTTCGAGCTTTAGGAGTAATGAAAGCTTCAACTTATTTCTAAAAAATCTTTCATTTTCTTCGTCGGTGATTTTAGTATCACCAAACCTTTAAGCGTAATTGAAATTACTACGAATGTCAAAGACAATCACAGTGGTAAAATTGAGAGTTTCGTCAATTTTAGAATTTTAGAATTGAAATCAATTTGTTTTTAATTTGGGTGATATTATCTCCGTTTTGGTGGATGCATGATCTGTATATTTTCTAAGGTAGAGATTATTTTTGTATTTTTTAAACACGTAGACTATTTCTATAAAAATAAACTATATAGAGACATCTATAAATTATGGGGACAATCTTTGTAATTTATTTTCTGTACAAGGGTCGAACATGCTAAAATACAAAAATCTTAAACATATAGACCATTTCTGTAAAAAAAATTATAGTGCGGAGGGACTTTTTTTTTTTTTTTTTTTTTTTTGTAAATTACAGTGGCATTTTTATAATTTAGTTTTTATATAGGACCAAACCTACCAACATATAAAAGTCTTATGGCTAAAGGCTTAAGCTTAAAAATTCTAAGGACTAAATATGCTAATATACAAAATTATTATATGCTCAAAATATGAAACTTATAAATTATAGAGACTAAATTTGTCGATATATAAAACTCATGTGGCCAAAATCTCAAACTCAAAAGTCATTTATTCATTTCTCAGTTCAAATTAGTATCTATCCTAATAAATAAAGATATTTTTGTCACATGTTATATTTTTATTCATTTTGTCACATTTAATTTTATAGTTATTTTAAATTAAATTTTATTCCACATGTCATTTTATGATTTTTTCTATTTTATTAAATTCCATATATTATTTAAATTTAAATCTAATAATAATGCATATCAATTTCATTAATAAACTTTCATTCTAATTCAAAATTACTAAATTAAATTTTACTAATTTCTTTTATTTATTTATCTAAATCAATGTTTTAAAAACCGGTTTGAACCGGCCGGTCGAACCGGTTGGACCGGGAACCGGGAGAGGGAGCGGTTCAACTATCACCGGTTTTACATTGATTTCTAAACCGGATTAAACCGGCCGGTTTTTAGAAAAAAACGGTTGAACCGGTCAAAATAAACCGATTGAACCGGTTCAACCGTATAAAAACACATGAAAAAGAACCATTTCCATAATAAACTTTTGTGATTTTTTTCAAATCTATTTAGTTTTCTCTAAATAAGAACATATGGTAAATGTTATAAATTTTTTTGATGTTTTTGTATTCATCAAAAACTATATTTCGTTTCGGTATTATAATTTATTTTCTTTTTGACGTATATGGATTGATGTAAAACACTAAAACTTATGGTTATGTGTTATTTTAATGTATTTGAATTCATCTACAACTTATTTTTATGTATATTTTTAATTTTGAACTTGTAAACATCAAATTCATAATTCTTATATGTATGTATGTGTTCGAAAATAGAAAAATACATGAAAAATATAGAAACCGGTTCACCCGGCGGTCGAATCGGTTGAACCACCATACCGGTTCAACTAAAAAACCGATTTTTAAAACATTGATCTAAATTATTTTTTTTAATTGAAAAGAGAAAAAAAAAACCCTTTAATTTTTATAATTCAATATTTTTCTTACTTTTCTTATAATTTCAAACTTCTAAAATATTTTGAATTTTATATTTTTTTTTTTTAAATGAACTCATGTGATACACGGGTCTCACACCTAGTATCTAACAATAGATAATTTCTGGTATACGTTTTCGTCGGTTAAGGAAAGCATGAATTGATTGCATTAAAAACCATTAAATAACTACAATTAATTCAGTTGTAACCCTTATTTTGTCCGGATATATATATATATATATATATATATATATATATATATATATATATATATATATATATATATATATATATATATATATATATATAGGGAAAGGATCAAATGAGAACACCTAAAAGGTTGAGAACGCGAGAACAGTTCTGAACCAATCAATAGATAAGGGCATATAGGTAAACTTGTCTTTTAATTAAATGATATTTTCCTAAATTTTTGGGATTCTAATTGATTGTTACCAAGAAAATAATTTTTTTTTCCATTTTCTTTATATCATTAATGAAAGAGAAAAAAAGTTATCAATTTAAAATGATTTTATATTGCTTTACGTGATTATTGTCCATAAATGAATAAATATCAAACTAATTTATTGAGTATACAATCGATTAAAAATATATAACAGTTAACTAATTTTTTAATTTAATTTTATCAAATAGTCTCATATTCATAACTAAAAATGTCATGACTGGATTTGTCTTTTTTTTGTTCATGAATTGATATCAAAAAATATTTAAGAATTCACCATTTCGTTGCAAATAAATATGCGTTTTATTACAGTCATAAATGAATACAACTCTAATCATACATGAATACATTTACAATAATACAAAAAACGTCTAAATTCCTATATTTTCAGTAGTTATATTCATATAAGAATATAATGTGAATTATAGATGAATTACTACAACATTGTTTTTTTTTCTTCATATTTTCTTGTTGCTATCATACATATAGAAACGAAGAGGGACGCCCTTGATCCTGCTATCAATTTCCATTCTTTACGGTTATCCTTATTAGAAACATCAAGCTCTAAATTACACCTGTTCAAAACATAAATCATTAAGGTATGAAATCATGCATTTATAATATACTTCTATTCACTGATTTTAACTACAAATGAGACATTTGACATTGTATTCATATAAGATTACAACTGATTTTTTTATCTAAAAAACATAGTTCTAATCATTAACAATTAATCAATCCTTAATACCGATTCTCAAAATACATCAATGAATAAGACAAAAATCACAAGGATGGTTTACCTACTATGATTTAATAGTTCTAATCATTAACAATTAATCAATCCTTAATATCGATTCATATACAATTGTAACAATCTACGTGACTTACCTTCGAAACCTTGACTTCTGATTTACATTTTGACCATGCACTTGATTATCTGCAAAATTAAAAGATCTATCAACCAATCCAGCCTAATGCCCATGAATAAAATAAGAGTTTCTTATAATCATCTGTTGTGGAATTTGATCTTATAATCATCTGCTTCATCAATGATTTGGTTTAGCAACTCTTTCTCTATCTTCTCCTTCTCTTCTAAACGCAATGCATTTTCTTTGTCATGAGAAACATGTTAGGGTTCCGATTCAAAATTCATACAACATATCAGATTACCGTTAGATTAGGGCTGTTAATGAGTCAGATCGAGACTAATCATTCAATGAACTTGATATCAATTACAGTCAGTATAGGTAACATATATAATCAAAGTTAAATGTCAACTGATTCTCTGAATAATACTACAAAAGCTAATTGATTCTCCTGCCTAAAACTCAAAAGCGTATAATCGATCAAAGCATAAAATGATAGTAGAATGAGAAAATTAACAGACGAAATTAATCCATAAGCTTGTGTAATTAAAGAAAAACATAAATAATTAATAAAAATGATAAAGCCCTAACCTCCTCCATTCTCTGAGTGCAAAACCCTCCTCAGGCTGCATCTCCGACAGTGGGGGCAGAACCGATCCATCTGACGCCATATACTCACCTTCGAAGGGCATTCCATTTTCATTAAATGATGAAATTTCGGGCTGATCGGGCGATAATCCTCCACCAGAAACGAAAATCGGCGTCGGGGACGGATAATTAGATACCTGCTCCTCCTCGGTAACCAAAACCGGAGAGTCTTCAACTACGAAACCATCATCGAAAAGGTGAACTGGATCGGCGACTGAATCATCAAACGAAGAAGACATGGTTGACTTGATTATCTCGGCGATCTATTTGTACACGATCGTATTATGTTTGCTTGGTGAACAGGTGAACTGTTATTTTTCTTTTGAATCGAAGGTGCAGATGATGGAGGCGGTGAACTGATTCAACCCTAGGGAGGGAGAGAGAGAGAGAGAGAGAGAGAGAGAGAGAGAGAGAGATGAAGAGGGATACGTAATTAGAAATAAGAGTGGCAATGAGAAATTATAGGATTGACCTACATTTCATTTACTGTTATACCCTTATGCCATTTTAAAAGTTACACTTTACTACAAATAGTTTTAGAATTAACATAAATTACCCGTTTGATAATAGCCTTAGATTTGAATATTTATATGGATCAGATGTGTTCTCGCGTTCTCAACCTTTTTGGTGTTCTCAATTGATCTTACTCCTATATATATATATATATATATATATATATATATATATATATATATATATATTGTATATTAGACCATATGTATAGTCTCCTTGTGGTATTTTCTATCGGCCCAAATGGACCTATACATTTGTATTATATATTTTCCTTTACACATCTCTAGGGATGAGGCAAATTATTGAAGATATTCTGTTTATTATGTTATCGAGTCAAATCTCCTAAAATTTCTCCATTCTTCCCCCTATTTCCATCTTCAAGGTGACGACACCTTCTTCTTCCTCCTTCAAACCCTAATTTTTCCTCTCCAATCACTATGACATGCGACAATTCTGCTACTCACAACAACCCACCTCATAAAGTTTTCTGCATCTCCAACATCAAATCTCACATTCCCCTTATCCTTGATCTTGAACAGGCAAACTATGATGCTTAGCGTCACCTATTCATGAATCATTGTGAAGCCTATGATGCTATTAAGCACATAGATGAAACCTACGATCACCCCAACAAACCGCCTACTGACCTCCAGTGGAAGAACGTAGATGTTGTTGTCAAAGGATGGATTTTTTCTACTCTATCCCAAAACCTTCTTAACACCATGCTAAAACACCAGGAAAATGCTCGCAAACTATGGCTCACATTAGAGCGACTCTTCCATGACAACAAGGATACTAGGTCATTTCAATTAGATACAGAGATTAGAAGCATTACCATGAGGGACTTGAGTGTTGCTGTATAATTCACCAAAATTCAATCTATTGGCGATCAATTGGAGAATCTATCTCCTGAAAACAATATCTCAGATAAGAATCTTGTTATCTATACTATCAATGGACTCTCATCTCGTTTTGATAGTGTAATAATCATGATCAGGCACCGCATTCCCTTCCCTACCTTCGACGAGACTTGCTCCATCTTAACCACAGAAGAGCAGTGCCTCCAATTGCATCGGAGCTCTTCACCTTCAGCGCACAAAGACCACTCTTCCTCACCTACTCTCCTTCACGCTACCGCAGGAAATCCCCCTCGTAATAACCATCGCCGCCTAGATCGTTACCAGCAACCTAATCGACGACAACAATCTGCTTGTCGTCCTCCTCCTGGCAGCAACAACACCGACGTCACACCTCCCGTTCCTCAATACGGGTGGGTCTATATTCCCCCACCAGTATCGTAGCCCACATGGAACCACAGATCTGCTTATTCTCAGTGGGTCGGCCCATAAATGTTGTGCCCGTATGCTGCCACTAATGCTGGATTATTTGGGCCTCCCCCTGCTGGACCAAATTCTACTCCACATGCTCATCTTACTGCTACTAGCCTAAGTCCTACTTAGCCCACTTCACAACAGATCACAGCCCCATGGGCCGGGTTTGGAAATGAGCACCAACCCACTTAACTTCCGCAAATTTTTTCATCACTGTATCTTCAACAACCGAACGAATGGGTGATGGATACGGGAGCCACGGACCACGTACACAACAACCAAGGTATACTTTATTCCCATGTTGATAATATTGTCTCACGTCATGTCCTAGTCGAAGACGGTTCCAAAATACCTGTAGTTGCGACCGAACATACTCTATTTACTATTAAAAATCATCATCGTCCTCTTTATTTAAAAAATGTCCTTATCACTCCTAATATTATTCAAAATCTTATTTCCATTTGCAAATTTACTCGTCATAATAAATGTACTATTGAATTTGACGAATTTGGTTTTACTGTCAAGGATTACAGGACTTGCCAACTTCTAATCCGATGTGACAGTGACGGTCCACTCTATCTGGTTCTTCCTCAACCTCCTCAAGTCCTCCTATCCGCAAGCTCCACTGTTTGGCACCAACGTCTCTGGCATCCCGGGAAACATGTTTTTCAATTTCTAGTTTCAAATAATTTGCTTCCATGTCATAAGAATATTTCTAATGTTTTGTGTCAAGCTTGTCAACTTGGCAAACAAGTTAGACTTCCTTTTGATATTTCTAATTCCGTTGTTTCTAATGCTTTTGACATTATACATTCCGATGTTTGGACATCTCTTATTACTAGTACTAGTGGTTTAAAATATTATGTTATATTCCTTGACCACTATACACATTACCTTTGGATTTGTCCGTTGAAACAAAAATCTAATGTTTTCTCCAAATTTGTTGAATTCTCAACCTACATCCAAAACCAATTCAAACAAACAATTAAAGCTTTTCAATGTGACAACGGTGGTGAATATAACAACAAACAATTTCATGACTATTTTTCAACCCACGACATTAAATTTCGATTTTCATGCCCTCACACCTCCCAACAAAAAGGGAAATCTGAATGCATGCTCCATACTATTAATAACATCATTCGCACTCTTCTCTTTCATGTCGATATCTCACCCACCTATTGGGTGGAAGCCCTCCACATGGCTAAACATCTCCTAAACATCCTACCCTCCACATCCATCAAAAATGAAACTCCCCATTTTCGATTTTTCAAATCCATCCCACATATACACACCTTCGCATATTTGGGTGTCTTTGTTTCCTTCACCTCACCACCTCTCCCAAGCTTGAACCAATATCATTACCATGTGTTTTCCTTGGATACCAAACCCATCACTGCGGCTATCGATGCCTCGATCTCTCCACCCGCAAGATCATAATCTCTCGTCATGTTATTTTTGACGAAAACATTTTTCCCTTCCAATCCATCACCCCAAACGATCCTCCACCCTATGATTTCCTTGATGACTTATCCGATACACCTTCACCTTTTCGCTATTATACTACCTCACCCACTACTCCACATTTATCCAACCCGACCCCCACAGTTACAGATTCATCCGCACCGACTCAAAACCCCACTCACTCCCCCACCACTTCAGCCCCTCCAACCCCATCCTCCGAGAGCTCCCCCTTATCTTCCTCCTCCTCACCACCCACTCAATCCACTCCATCCCCTCCTCCAGTTCATCACATGAACACTCGTCTTAAGAGTGGGATTGTCAAACCCATTTGTAAACTTAATTTGCATGTCTCTTCTCTTTCCCCTATCCCATGGTCGCACCTACAGGCAATTGCGGACCCAAACTGGCGTCAGGCCATGCACGACGAGTACAATGCACTTTTCTCCAATGGGACTTGGACACTTGTTCCACGACCCATTGGGGTCAATGTTGTCCGATCTATGTGGTTATTTCGCCATAAGTTTAATGCAGATTGCACTCTCTCTCGCTACAAGGCCCAACTTGTAGCAAACAGACGCAATCAACAATAAGGTATTGACTACGATGAGACATTTAGTCCAGTTGTTAAACCGACCACCATACGCACTGTTCTCAGAATTGTGGTATCAAAACATTGGCTTATTCATAAGCTGATATGAAGAATGCATTTCTTCACGGTCATTTACAAGAGACTGTATATATGCATCAACCGCCTGGTTTTCGAGACACTCGGTTCCCCGATCATGTATGTCATATTTAGCGATCATTATATGGCCTAAAGCAGGCCCCAAGAGCCTGGTACCACTGTTTTGCTCAACATGCCCTGACGATTGGTTTTTAGCACATTCATAAAGACCCATCTCTATTCATCATGCACACTGCTGAGGCAACAACTTATTTATTATTATATGTTGATGATATTATTCTTACAGCATCCTCTATAGGTCTTCTTCAGCATATCAAAACCAAACTCAACCATGAGTTTTCCATGACAGATCTTGGGTCACTTAACTATTTTTTGGGTATCTCTGTTGTTCGCTCACCTGCAGGTCTTTTCTTGTCTCGACAGAAGTATGCCACAGAGATACTTGAGTGAGCTAACATGATGAACCATAATCCTTGTCGCACTCCTGCTGAACCAGTTCACAAACTGGACTCTACCGGTCCTCCAGTGGTAAATCCTACTTTCTTCCGTAGTCTTGCGGGAGCGCTCCAATATATCACCTTCACGAGACCCGATATTGCATTTGTTGTCCAACAAATTTGTCTATACATGCATGATCCTCGTGAACCTCATCTCCGTGCCTTAAAAAGGATTCTTCGATACTTACATGGTACATTAGATCATGGACTTCATATACATGTCTCCTCCACCGAGTCTTTAGTTGCTTATTCTAATGCTGACTGGGGGGATGCCCAACCACTCGCCGATCTACATCCGGATACTGTGTATTTCTCGGAGACAACCTAATATCATGGTCCTCCAAAAGACAAGGTACCGTCTCCCGATCCAGTGCCGAAGCCGAGTACCGCGGCGTTGCCAACGCCGTTGAAGAGACATCTTGGATCTGTAATCTTTTACTTGAACTACGTTGTCCTACTCCCAAGGCAACCATTGTTTATTGTGATAACGTCAGTGCGGTCTACATGTCCTCCAATCCGGTTCAACATCAAAGGACAAAACACATCGAGATAGATATTCACTTTGTTCGGGACAAAGTTGCTCTTGGTCACATTCGCATACTTCATGTTCCATCCACCGCTTAATATGCCGATATCTTCACCAAAGGTCTCCCTACGAGTTTATTCACATAATTTTGTTCCAGTTTGAATGTCCGCAAGTCTTCTCCCGATCAAACTGTGGGGAGATGTTAGCATATATATATATATATATATATATATATATATATATATATATATATATATATATATATATATAGTATATATTAGCCCACATGTATAGTCTCTTTGTGGTATTGTCTATCAGCCTAAATGACCCTATACGTTTGTATATATATTTTCCTTACACATCTCTAGGGATGAGGTAGATTATTGAAGATATTCTGTTTATTAATGAGAATACATTATTTTATTAATCACTTTTTGGTTCTCTCTTTCTGCCCATAAACATTCATAATTCTTGCTAGTAATTTGGCTTTCGTTTTTATGCCTAGAATCGAAGGTGCCCTTGTAGATTATCGTAAATTGAATTTGGTGATACTTAAGCATATGGTCGAAATATTAATTCTGAAAGTGTGGTGTGCAATTTATATACTACCTAGTTTTAAATTTATAATCCTAACCTACTCAACTAACTAATTGTACTTGGGTAGTGTACCCAGTCAAATTTATGGAATAATTTAAGTAAGTTAGGTATCGAACGTAGGGAACGAATTTAGTTAATAATATAATTACTAAAAATTAATATAAAAAGTATAATTAAAGAAGAGGTTTTTATCTGATTTTTCAAGTTCAGATTAACTTAAAACTAAGCACTTAACTAAAAAGATTGTAAACAAGATTAAGAAGACACTTCCGTTCGTTTCAAATCCCTAATTTTCCTATGTGTAGTTTCTAAGTAATTAGCAGTGTTGATCCGATATCCTAATATTTTCACCAATTTATGAAATACTATGTAATGATCATACACAATCAAACGTAGAATTGATTATTAATGATAATTTGGTTATATAAGATATATCTAGATAATAATTTATGATTCAGACAATTAATTAAAGGCAATTATGTTCTCCTACACAATTAAAGTTGTTACATTTATTACTTATTCTAAGATGTGATTAATCCTAGGTCTAGCAATATAATGATCATAAAGCACTAAGTAAACAAGTTTATGCAATTCAAATGGTCATTAAACTACAGTTAACTTGAATCGAAGCAACAAAATTGCAAACTTTAACATGCTAGGTAATGATAATCAAACACATGCATTAACCAACTTCATAAAATCAAAAGATAAGAAACTAGCACATAATATTAAGGTACATCTACACTAAACAAAAGCCTAATGATTACTTATTCATAGTAGAAAATAAGCACACAAAAACATAAGAATTCGACATTGTTAATCTAATGCAAACCAAATGTGATGTGTAATCTTCAAATCTTCAATCTCCAAGTGTTCTCTCTTCCAAAGGGTTGCCTTTCACAGATCTTTGGCCTCTAAAATCGATCATCTCTCCAGAAAATTAGATCCAACCTCCTAAAATTCGATATGTAAAGGGATATTTATAGTTTCCAAATATCACGTGACACGTCGTGAGCATTAAGGCTCATGTCGTGAGCTCAGTACAATTCATGTTTGGCAAGGAAACTGCATTCTGCGTAGTTATCTTCTAGAATTTTCATTCTCACGTCGTGAGAAGTAAAGGCTCGCGTCGTTAGCTTCTATTTGATTCAATTTTCTTCTCTTTTAATCTCCATTAAGCTCCCAACCCAGCTCCAGTCCTTCTAGGTTCCAGCTTTTGTCGGTTTTAGTCAATTTTCCTCAAGAATGTCATATTTGGCTGCAAAATGTAATTTAACTCAATAAGTATCAAATATCTTTGCAATTAACCAAATTATAGCTTAAAATGTATTAAAATAATGCTTTAATATATGTATAAATATAGCAATATCAAAATACCACACACTTGCATTTTGCTTGCCCTCAAGCATAACTGATTTTTATTATCATACCATCACATTAAAATCCTAGCTACCAACATTGCACAAGACAATCCATTTTAAACTTCCCCATTATATCAAGACCACAACGTCCATATTTGTGTCTAATTTTCCTAAAACTCTTCCCAATCCTAAATACTCACAATCTTCATAAACACTTCCTCACTTCTTTTGAACAACACTCATTTTATGCATCCCTCCGAATACATCCTTAGAAATCTTTCTTAACCTCAAGGTAATTTTTGGTTAAGCCCTCAAGCATACATATGGAAAAATAACTTAGAAATAAAAAAATTACAATAAATAACTTGGCAGATTGCCTTATTCTTGAGTCTTCAGTGATTTGGAACTTTTTTTCATGATATTTCTTGATCTTCATAACTTTGTAGACTCTTATTCTCTCAAACTTTTGCAACTTTTTTTTCTTTTTCTTTTTTTTTCTCTTCTCACTTTTGTCACTCAAAACTAAAAATCCTAAAAAAACATATGTTTAAGCAAAGGAACTTAACTTTAACCTTATTGGTTAGATGTGTTATTCTAAAGTGAAATTACTACATGCGTAAGCTCTCTTTGATATATTTTGGTACATGAAGCCACAAATACACTATAACATATATTGGCTCAAATAAACATTAAAACTTGCATCAGTTCGTCCCACACAACACTAGCAACCTTGATCTCAACACAACAATATAACAATTTTTAACTAGATTCAGTTTTTAGTTTATTATTTCAAATCTTTCTAATATTTTTTGTAAAATCCTAGTCATTTTTTTTAAAATCAGAATGCTTGTATTCCTAAATTCAACCCCCTACCCCATACTTAAATGATGCAATGTCCCCATTGCATGCTAAAACAATAAAAGAACAAAAATTAAAGAGGATAAATTGGAACAGACTCCCACGGGATAGTAGTGGCGTGATCGAATTCTGAAACTTGTGTGGAAAGCTTGAACATCTTGAATTTGTACTAGAACTAGACTTTGGCAGCTACTCATAAATTTTCCGAATAAAAGTGTGAATCAAAAACTCGTATCCCCAAAAAGTATGGTGCAGGAAACTTCAAAGTAATGCATCGTGATGTGGGAAAGCATACGCCACATTTTCTTGTTGAAAGAAAGAGCAGAAACATGATTGATAATATCTCAAGTCATGATAATAGTGAGCCACGACATGAGTATGGAATAAAAGACTCCAGAATTGTGAAAATAAGATGCTCACGATGTGAGTTAGAGAGCTCACGTCATGAGAACTGATGCATGACAAAATGTGTTTCTTCTTTAAAAATCTTCAAGTTGTAAACTCTTTTGCCCTCTTAAGTCATTAAGAAACAATTTAAGAACATATTTTCTATAACTCTTTCTTTACTTCTCTAAAATTGCACATGATGGTCACCCCACACTTATCAAAAAGTGTGGTCTTCGGTTTTAAAACTCTAACACTAATGACTTCTCTCTCTTCTCATTTTTTTTCTCGATAAATATAAATTCTACAAACAAAACAAACTCCTAGGTTGGAAAAAGAAAATAAATATTCATCATTCAGTTACATAATTTTAAACAACCCAAATTAAAAATAAAACAACCATTATAACACACAAAAAAATAAACTAAGAATAAAAATAAAAACTCAAATAAAAGGATAATTAAGTCATCATGCATCATCATCATCGTCTCCATGTGCTCTACTAGAACCAACCCCAAAAAACTTTCTCGATGCCCGAAAGCTCTTCCCAAGTCGGTATGTAAGGATATTGAGGTGGCATGGAGGGTGGATTTTCTATATGAAATGGGAAAATAATACGTCCATGGATTGGTTATGATAATTTACACCCCCTCGAAGATTGTCTAGATAAGAACGAACCCGACTTTGAGGTGGGTCGGTGCGTACACCTCCAAAGGGAACATCCTAAAATTGCTGTTGTGGTTGACCCCATTCTCCTCGTCCTCTAACATTTCGGCTTCCTCGTGGTCTCGCCCGCTCCGCTGGTTGATGTATTTGGTCCACCTCATCATCAGTCGGAATACTCCAATGTGTTCCCTGTAACGTCTGTGTTTCCAGGGCTTGCCATTTTTAGCAATGTAATAGTCTAGGTTAACCTTTGTAACCCGTTTTGAAATAATAAGATTGTATTATTTGAGTATTATGTGTTTTGTGCTTAATTGCTTATTTATGTGGATTGATTAATTAAGGAATAAAAATAAGCGTCAAAATTAAAGTGTAAAATAAACTTGATATCTTTGGTTAATGTTGAAGTAGTTGAAACGAGGTTTCCGAATATATATAGAACGCCCAAATCTGACTTCGTATGAGGAAGTTATGATTTATTGAAGTTTCGGCTTAGCGGTATGCAGCCTGTTATACTCGAATTGAGATCGAGCGGTTTTTAGCCAAAGCAATATAAACGAGGATCGAAGGTCTCGTTGTTGGTATCGAAGCGATAAAAGGTTAGGCGAGAACGGACGTCAAACGAAGAAGTTATGAATTTATAACGAAGTTTTTCTGTCCCGGCCTATTAAAAATAAATAATAAAAATAAAGTCAAAATTAGCCGACGAAGTCTAAACAAAAGTTGTAGAGCGTAGTCTCACCTTCGCGTGGATATAAAGAACGTCGAAAACGAAGTTCGTATGAAGAAGATATGAATTTCCGAAGTTTATTAAATAATTTGTATTTAAATTTAATTGAAAAATCCGGCATTATCCGAAGAGGAGTCATCGGACTCATCCGAAGTACGCCCCGTGTACTCGTGTACGCCTCGCGTACACCGAGGATGTCGACACTCGCACTCGAGCACTTCGGATACGTAAGCAGTGACGAATTCGGACCTGTACGCCCCGCGTACTCCGAGGCTCCAGCCTCCTATAAATAGGATGCGAGGGCAGCCGAGTTCTTTTGCTATTTTCTCTCTTCTCTCTCCCGTTTTACCTCGATTTGCGTGCCAAAAATACCCCGAAGCCCCGGTATCATTCTCGAGCCCCGAGGCAAGTCCCGAGATCCCGAAGATCCCGAGAAGTGCGGTTCCCAAGCCGAAGCTCTGCCCGCGAGAAGTTCGATTTTTGTAGAGATCTTCCAGATCTGCTGAGGATTACTACTTCTGCAAGTCGTAGTGCTGTCCGATCATCTTCTGATCAAGTGAGTGTATACTACCTTTCATAAACACGATAATAATACAAGTTTGGTTCGAGTGTATTAAGTATATTGTTGTTTATAGGTGTGAGTGTGTGGTCACTTTCTTCTAATGCATAATCATGAAGTATTTTATACGAAATACGTGTTATGTGTATATTTTGTGTTATATGTGTGAATGTATATTCACTCTCTTCTATCTCATGGATCCGATTTGCTTTCTATGAAATACGTGTTATGTGTGTGTGCCTCATCTGTTATGTGGGAAATGTATTGATCAAAGCATGCTATACAAGTTTTTATCTATGTATAAAAATGTATATTTTTATCTACTAATATGTTGGGTAGAACATGGGTAGATAGTTGGTGTGTAATAAACAGATGAGAGGCCTCGTTGTTGTTTGATTTAGTCATCTAGCGGAGTTTAGATGACGACCACAGATTTTTCTAGACAGTCTTGTGGAAACATTAGCAGGTTCGCCACCTGTAGGTGTTAATGAACTTGGGTGTTCATTCGCTGTACTCCATCCCCCTCATGGTTGCCTTACTTGACTTATATTGCTGAGGAACCCCCGAAGCATGTGTTGTCGCCCCGATGAAATATTCTTAGACTAGGTCCCTTATGTTAGTTATCATAGAGACATAAAGTGAGAATAACGGGAATGGATAATTGTGTTATTGTTGGTTGGTGAAAATTAAATATGATTATTTATTGTGGTTTGAAAACCCTATATGCTCACCAGGCTCCCAAGCCTGACCCACTCAGTTTTATTTGTATTACAGGAAGTGGCACAAGGGCATAAGATGGATGAACCATCAAGTTGTTTTGTTTACAAGTCTGTATATGTATATATTTGTTGAATGACTTGTAATGTTGTCGTTTATGCTTATTGGTCTGTATCGGAACATGACACCCCGAGTTTTGATTATATAATGAAAATACATTTCTTTTATGAAATGTTTTGGTAAACATTGTTTTATCATGTTTTGTTTTTGGGAACAAATTCCGCAACTCTTTCAAATCAAAAGGATTTACTCTGAAATTATTTAAAAGCATAAATGAAAATCGGTCTTTTCTGGCCGAGATTTTGGGGATGTCACAGTTGGTATCAGAGCATTAGTTTAAGCGAACTAGGAATTTGTAGGATTTCTAGACTTAAACTTAGAATGCTAAGTGAAGTTTTGAGATGTGTGTCTGTTATATTTTAGACACGAGCACTAATTTATTTTAGGAAAGTTGCCTAAAAAGCTTTATGTGCTAAATATTATATGTTGCCATATATGATATTATTTGTTTGGATCTATGGTCTGTTGCCGACCGGATCTAGAAACCTTATGTGTGTAGGATTCTAAGCGTACGTCTACGATATTAGAACTAGCATGTAAACGTTTCAGAGTGATAAGGATGATTTGAATATCTACCGTAATTGAGGATCTAATTTCACCTTATTTGGTGTGTAGATCAAAATGGTGAGAACAAGAAGTGGAGTTGGAAATGCTGACAAAAACAAGAATCAACCACCCGTGATTGAGCAAATACCTGTTGTAGCAGCAGCACCTGAGCCAATAACCATGGCTGGTGTGCAAATGATGATTCAGACGATGTTGGATCGTCAGATGGATGAAACTAGATGGTTGCTTCAACAGAATCGTGAAGAACTGTCAATTCGTGTGGAAGAGCCCGAATTAAATGTAGGGCACTCGGAGGGTGGAAACTTCAGTGGGTCTATTGGTCAAGCCAACCCACCGATAGTTAGGCAAGATAACTATGATGGAAGGAATGATGGAATGGGATGCAAGTACAAGGACTTTCTAACTTGCAAACCATCGACCTTCAATGGAAAGGAGGATCCGATTGGGGTTATGGATTGGATCTCCGAAATGGAATTGGCCTTTATGACTTGTGGCTGCAGAGGCAAGTTGCAGACTATTTATGCAGTGCGTCAGTTCCGAGGTGGAGCCGTTCGTTGGTGGAACACTGTAGGGAAGACGTTAAGCCCTAATGAGCCACTGCAATTGTCATGGGCAGAATTCTTGGTGCAGTTCAAGCGCAAGTTCTGCTCGGCTCAAAATCTATTGGAGTTGGAGAACAAGTTTCTGACATTGACGAAAGGCAGCATGTCAGTTGATGAATACACCAATAACTTCACCGATAAGATGGAGTTTGCCTTGCGTATCGTCCCAGACGAGTTGACAAAGGTGGACCGGTATGCGAAGGGACTTCCATGGGAGTATGAGGTGCCAGTACGTCAGGCACATACTCTAGAGGCAGCTATCTGGGCTGCCAAGTCTGTTGAGAACATGATTAAGGGGAGAACCACCATCAAGGTTGAGGTTGGTGAGAAAAGAAAGTTTGAGGGAACATCTGGTTCCGGTAAGAAAGGCAAATTTTCGAAATTTGATTCGAAAAAGTTTGGAGGAAAAGGAGGCGAAGCAAAGTGGTGTGATAAGTGTAAGAAAAAGCACTTTGGGAAATGTAGCAAGGATGTAACCTGCTACAAGTGTGGAAAGGTTGGACATTTTGCCAATGAATGTCCGAACAACAAAAGGATGTGTTTTGGGTGAAATGAAGAGGGGCATATTTTGAAGGACTGTCCGAAGAAGAAGGAGGCAGCTAGGTCCAACATTCCACCAAAGCCGAAGGCGAGAGCCTTCCAGATGACACTTGAGGTCGCGAAAGATGAAGCTGATGTCGCTTCAGGTACCTTTCTCGTAAACAAATTACCTGCTCAAATTTTGTTTGATTCTGGAGCCAACTACTCCTTTATTTCGCATGAGTTTGGTAGAAAACTAGCATTGCCTGTTGATAGACTAGATAATGTTTTATTAGTCGAAGTAGCTAGTGGAAAGTTTGTACCTGTTAGCCATCGTATGAAAGACATCTTAATCGACCTTAATGGGAATAAGTTTCACGAGGAATTATTGCCTATCGAACTAAATGGTTTCGACATCGTGTTGGGAATGGATTGGCTTAGCGCCAATGATGCCGAAATTTTATGCAAGAAGAAGATAGTTAAAGTAAACCCGCCTGAGAAAGATTCATTTATAGTGTATGGGGACAAACGCAGAGTGAATTCTGGAATCATTTCCCTAATGAAAGCCAGAAAGTGTTTGACCAAGGGATGTACATCATATTTAGCATTCGTGATTGATGCTAAGAAAGAAAAGAAGGTGATGCATAGTATTCTAGTGGTGTGTGATTATCCGGAAGTATTTCCCGAAGATCTTCCTGGATTACCACCTGATAGACAAGTGGAGTTCAGAATTGACTTGTTACCAGGAACCACGCCAATAGCAAAAGCACCTTATCGATTAGCACCGACAGAGATGAAGGAGCTGATGATGCAACTTCAGGAATTATTGGACAAAGGTTTCATTAGACCTAGCTAATCGCCCTGGGGAGCTCCGGTGTTATTCGTGAAGAAGAAAGATGGAAGTATGAGAATGTGCATTGATTACAGAGAGCTGAACAAGGAAACAATAAAGAATAGATATCCGTTGCCAAGGATTGATGACCTGTTTGATCAACTGCAAGGTTCGAGCTATTTCTCGAAGATCGATCTTAGGTCAGGATATCATCAACTAAAAGTAAGAGAGCAAGATACCGAGAAGACTGTATTCAGAACTAGATATGGACACTACGAGTTCTTGGTTATGTCGTTTGGACTAAGCAATGCTCCAGCAACGTTCATGGATTTGATAAATAGGGTTTGTAATCCTTTCCTTGATAAATCCGTGATAGTGTTCATAGACGACATTCTGATTTACTCGAAAGGCCAGGAGGAGCATGGCAGACACTTGCGAGAAGTGTTGGAAGTTTTGAAGAAGGAGAAGTTGTATGCTAAGTTCTCCAAATGTGATTTTTGGATTCGTGAAGTCCAATTCTTGGGTCACGTGGTCAACCAAGAAGGGATAATGGTTGATCCAGCAAAGATTGAAGCTGTGATGAAGTGGGAACAACTGAAAAGTCCCACAGAGATTCGAAGCTTTTTAGGATTAGTCGGATATTACCGAAGGTTTATCCAAGGCTTTTCTTCTATTGCTACTCCATTAACAGCTTTGACCCACAAATGAGCTACTTATGCTTGGAGTGATAAGCATAAAGAAGCATTCAAGAAATTAAAGAAAAAGCTATGCGAGGCACCGATACTTTCTCTACCCGATGGAGTTGAAGACTTCGTTGTTTATAGCGATGCATCTGGGGTTGGATTGGGTTGTGTTTTGACCCAAGGAGAAAAGGTGATAGCATATGCATCTCGACAGCTGAAGGAGCATGAAAAGAATTACCCGACTCATGATTTGGAGTTGGCAGCGGTCGTTTTCGCTCTGAAAATATGGAGGCATTACCTCTATGGCACGAAGTGGAAACTTTTCACTGATCATAAGAGTCTCCAATATCTCTTTAATTAGAAGAAATTGAATATGAGGCAACGACGCTGGCTAGAATTACTTAAAGACTACGACTGCGAGATACTTTACCACCCCGGTAAAGCTAATGTTGTTGCTGATGCTCTCAGTCGGAAAGTCAATCTTGAAAGGAAGAGGCCAAGAGCGTTGAGAATTGAAGTTGTCTCGACTATTGTGGAAAGTATAAAGGAAGCACAAAGCGAAGCTTCTGAGAAGAATGACCGAAAGGAAGAACGTTTGGGCAAAACGTTGGTGTTCGGTGTAAACAGTCATGGACTGAAGGTGTTCCAAGATCGTATTTGGGTACCTAAGTCAGGAGGAATTAGGGATCTTCTGATGGAAGAAGCTCACAAAACCATGTACTCAATTCATCCTGGTAGCACTAAAATGTATAGGGACCTGAAACCCTACTACTGGTGGCCGACGATGAAGTTTGATGTTGCAAAGTATGTGGCTGAGTGTGTGACTTGTGCGAGAGTAAAGACACAACATCAGAAACCGTACGGGAGTTTAGAACCATTGCATGTGCCTATGGGTAAGTGGGAAGACATTGTTATGGATTTTGTCACTAAACTGCCCAGAACAAAGAATGGTCACGACATGATTTGGATGGTCGTTGATCGATTCACTAAGAGTGCGCATTTCATAGCAGCCAAGGAGAAATGGTCTATGGAAAAGCTTGCGAATTCTTACGTGAAGGAAATTGTGAGGCTTCACGGTGTCCCGTTAACGATTGTATCGGATCGTGATAGTCGCTTCAACTCAAGGTTTTGGGAAAGTCTACAAGAGGAAATGGGTACCAAGTTATGTTTAAGCACAGCTTACCATCCGCAGACTGATGGTCAGAGTGAAAGAACAATACAAACACTTGAAGATATGCTGAGAGCATGTACCTTGGAACTCCTAGGTAATTGGGATGAACATTTACCTTTGGTAGAATTTTCCTATAATAATACTTTTCACTCGAGCATTAAGATGGCACCTTATCAAGCTTTGTATGGACAAAAGTGTCGTACGCCGTCTTGTTGGCTTGAGGCTGGGGAAAAGCAGTTTACGGGTCCGGAGATGGTTCATCAAACTGCTGAAAAGTTGAAAATAAATAGAGAAAGAATGTTAGCAGCTCAGGATCATCAAAAGAGCTATGCTGACAAAAAGAGAAGACCGATGACTTTTGAGGTTGGAGATTCGGTTTTGCTTAAAGTCTCGCCGTGGAAGGGACTTATAATATTTGGTAAAGGGGGAAAGTTGAGTCCAAGGTTTATTGGACCGTTTAAAGTTCTTCATAGGATTGGGAACCAAGCTTACAAGCTTGAATTACCCGAAGAACTGAATGGAATTCACAACACTTTTCATGTGTGTTATTTGAGAAAGTTCACGGGAGAAGTACCCGATATAATTCCAATTTCTGAATTGAGAATTGATGAGAACAAAAGGTTGATTGAAGAACCAGAGGCAATTGTTGACCGAAAGACTAAGAAGTTGCGACGCAAAATGGTTGGGTTAGTGCTTGTCCAATGGAAACACACGAATGGGCCGAATCTCACCTGGGAGATGGAGAGTGACATGTTGAGTCGCTACCCGCATTTGTTTGTTGATGTGTGATTCCGGGGACGGAATCATTCTAAGGTGGAGAGAATTGTAACGCCTGTGTTTCCGGGCTTTCCATTTTTAGCAATGTAATAGTCTAGGTTAACCATTGTAACCCGTTTTGAAATAATAAGATTGTATTATTTGACTATTATGTGTTTTGTGCTTAATTGCTTAATTATGTGGTTTGATTAATTAAGGAATAAAAATAAGCATCAAAATTAAAGTGTAAAATAAACTTGATATCTTTGGTTAATGTTGAAGTAGTTGAAACGAGGTTTTCGAATATATATAGAACGCCCAAATCTGACTTCGTATGAGGAAGTTATGATTTATCGAAGTTTCGGCTTAGCGGTATGCAGCCTGTTATACTCGAATTGAGATCGAGCGGTTTTTAGCCGAAGCAATATAAACGAGGATCGAAGGTCTCGTTGTTGGTATCGAAGCGATAAAAGGTTAGGCGAGAACGGACGTCAAACGAAGAAGTTATGAATTTATAACGAAGTTTTTCTGTCCCGGCCTATTAAAAATAAATAATAAAAATAAATTCAAAATTAGCCGATGGAGTCTAAACGAAAGTTGTAGAGCGTAGTCTCACCTTCGCGTGGATATAAAGAACGTCGAAAACGAAGTTCGTATGAAGAAGATATGAATTTCCGAAGTTTATTAAATAATTTGTATTTAAATTTAATTGAAAAATCCGGCATTATCCGAAGAGGAGTCATCGGACTCATCCGAAGTACGCCCCGCGTACACCGAGGATGTCGACACTCGCACTCGAGCACTTCGGATACATAAGCAGTGACGAATTCGGACCTGTACGTCCCGCGTACTTCAAGGCTCCAGCCTCCTATAAATAGGATGCGAGGGCAGCCGAGTTCTTTTGCTATTTTCTCTCTTCTCTCTCCCGTTTTACCTCGATTTGCGTGCCAGAAATACCCCGAAGCCCCAGTATCATTCTCGAGCCCCGAGGCAAGTCCCGAGATCCCGAAGATCCCGAGAAGTGCGGTTCCCGAGCCGAAGCTCTGCCCGCGAGAAGTCCGATTTTTGTAGAGATCTTCCAGATCTGCTGAGGATTACTACTTCTGCAAGTCGTAGTGCTGTCCGATCATCTTCTGATCAAGTGAGTGTATACTACCTTTCATAAACACGATAATAATACAAGTTTGGTTCGAGTGTATTAAGTATATTGTCGTTTATAGGTGTGAGTGTGTGGTCACTTTCTTCTAACGTATAATCATGAAGTATTTTATACGAAATACGTGTTATGTGTATATTTTGTCTTATATGTGTGAATGTATATTCACTCTCTTCTATCTCATGGATCCGATTTGCTTTCTATGAAATACGTGTTATGTGTGTGTGCCTCATCTGTTATGTGGGAAATGTATTGATCAAAGCATGCTATACAGGTTTTTATCTATGTATAAAAATGTATATTTTTATCTACTAATATGTTGGGTAGAACATGGGTAGATAGTTGGTGTGTAATAAACAGATAAGAGGCCTCGTTGTTGTTTGATTTAGTCATCTTGCGGAGTTTAGATGACGACTACAGATTTTTCTAGACAGTCTTGTGGAAACATTAGCAGGTTCGCCACCTGTAGGTGTTAATGAACTTGGGTGTTCATTCGCTGTACTCCATCCCCCTCATGGTTGCCTTATTTGACTTATATTGCTGAGGAACCCCCGAAGCATGTGTTGTCGCCCCGATGAAATATTCTTAGACTAGGTCCCTTATGTTAGTTGTCATAGGGACATAAAGTGAGAATAACGGGAATGGGTAAGTGGGTTATTGTTGGTTGGTGAAAATTAAATATGATTATTTATTGTGGTTTGAAAACCCTATATGCTCACCAGGCTCCCAAGCCTGACCCACTCAGTTTTATTTGTATTACAGGAAGTGGCACAAGGGCATAAGATGGATGAACCATCAAGTTGTTTTGTTTACAAGTCTGTATATGTATATATTTGTTGAATGACTTGTAATGTTGTCGTTTATGCTTATTGGTCTGTATCGGAACATGACACCCCGAGTTTTGATTATATAATGAAAATACATTTCTTTTATGAAATGCTTTGGTAAACATTGTTTTATCATGTTTTATTTTTGGGAACAAATTCCGCAACTCTTTCAAATCAAAAGGATTTACTCTGAAATTATTTAAAAGCATAAATGAAAATCGGTCTTTTCTGGCCGAGATTTTGGGGATGTCACATTCCCATATTGATTACAACATTTATTGTTTCCAAAAAAAACTCAAAGTTAGATCGGAACCCTTGATGCATGTAAAGTACGCATCACTCTTGGAAAGAACACATTATACGAATTTTCCAAACGAGTGACAAAATTCCCATCCACTATTGGGTCCCAGCTCTAGATGTGAATGCGCTACTCGCCAAATATTGTGCAAGAATATAAGGAACATTGTGAAAAAAACTTGGTGCTATGATGCTCCACACAAAAAAAACAAATTTCAACTCGTCACTTTATCCTCATGTTTTTTATGGTTGATTGAAAATGTCATAAGGCGGTGGATGAGACGAAGAATGGGAGATCGGATTTGGCTTTCTTGTGAGACCCCGGATTGAAATTCTCCATTAGCTATTGTTGTCCAAAACCATACCCATTTACACCTTGAGAGTAATCTCGGGTGGCTGATCTCAAAAACTTATAAAAAAAAATGGGAGACATTGCTTCATGTTGTTCGTACAAACCCATTCTCCATGCGAACTCAGTCAAATTACATTCTCGATATTGACTACTGAGTCGAAAAACTAAATCCATGGAAAAGTGGTGATCAACCATGTTCGCTTCAAAAGAAACCGTTGAGAAAAGTTCAACACATAACTCTTTGAAAACTGGTTCCTTAATTGAAAATAAAATTTTCCACCCATTACATTTGAAAGAAATCCCATTTTCTTCAAACATCTTTGTGAGATACGGGTTTAATCCTCCCAAAATCCCAATTTCATTCAGCTTGTCACAATCTATTATTGGTGAAACGATAAATTCACTATTGTAGAGTCACCCCAACTTGTTCGTGTAGTTGTTTAACTTTTCACGTGGGAGATCATCGGGAAATTAATAAAATGGGTGTAAGCTCGAAACATTCCTTTGTTGCTGTTGAGGGGCTATTCTCGGACCCATAATACCTGGAAATCAGAAAACAAATCAAACCCATGCAAAAAAAAAACCACAGATTTAGCAATTAACAGAAAACAAAAAAACTGAATTACCATGATCTCACACCGTGAGCTTTAAGGATCACGTCATGACTTCAGTTTGACATGAAAAACATAATCCTTCATCATCGAGATCAAATCGAACCAAAACAACCATTGGGGTTGCTTAGACAGAACTTCCAAGTCCATTAAACACACATGCAACAACAAATGCGCAAGAAATATAACCAATTTTGACATTAGCATCTCAAGAACAAACCCTAACTCACAAACACTTAAAATTAGTAAAATTAAAGTAATAAATCATGAGAATATTACCTAGGTTAAATATGGAACACGAAATCGATAAGAGTTTGAATAAAACGGAGGAAAATTTAAGTGTGGGGACCGATGGCGATAGTTCTTCGTGAGTGGGTTTAAACAATGAAAGTCAAATGTTCTATCTGCATATAAGTGTTGGTCCCATTTTGAAGCTCACTCTGTGAGATTCTACACTCACGTCATGATTTTTAAACGAATGCACTATATCGGACATATTTGATTCCCTATATCGTGGTTTCGAAAATTTTACCAATTACAAAATTTTGCCTTTTAAAATTTTTTTACCACTCATTAATTTAATCCCACACTTGATTTTTTACTTTTCTTTTAAAAATTAAAGATGAATAAGATGACTTATCCTAAAAGTTAAATGAAAATGCAAAGCTAAATAAAAAGAAAAAGAAAAAGAAAATGCAAACCGAGTTCGGGTTGCCTCCTGAGAAGCAGTTCTTTTTGAGGAGTCATAAGTCGGACTCCTTCACGCTCTACGTTGTTGCATGTGGGAGTGAGCTCTCCCGCTGCTCCTTCCATCTTCTTTTTATGCTTGCACTTTCCTTATGTACACCTTTTTCAAGTTCTCTTTCTTTCTTTGATTGGCTTTTTCTTCGTGCTTGCGTTTCAATCTCTTGCTCTGCTCTTTTAACTTTTCATCCTCTTTTTATTCCTCTTTTTCTAACTCCTTCTTGGTAATTAATTGCTCATTTTTTTCTTCCTTAATTTTTGTCTCGCTAATCTCGTTTTCTTTTTCTTTAATCAGCTTTGTGACTTGATTTGGTGGTCTTGTAAAAGCAAACACCTCACAAATCATAGGCGTTGAAAATTGAGGTTTCGAATGATTTTCTTCTTTCTCCGATTTCTCTTCGGGTAAAGGCTCCTCCCATTTTCCCCATGCTTCCTCTTTAACGTCTTCAAGCTCATCATGTTCAAAGAACTTTTTATATTCACACCTCACCATATTTTCATTGGCACGAGATGGGTATGGGAGAGGTGGGCGATTCAACTCAACTACTAAAAAATCATAATCATCTTTTATCTCCCACGACGTGGCACTATTGACTCCATGTCGTGTCGACTGTGCAGCTTCACGATACTCTTCGTTTTCTTTCTCTTATACTTTGAATAACTGATTAGACTATGCTTCTATTGAATCAAGGACCCCCATATGCACTAATTCATCATCTTCTTCTGTATAAAAAACCATGACTGATTAGTCTGTTCTTGAAGGTGTATCCGGTAGCTTTTCTTTCACAAAGTTAGTTAATTTCCCAACTTGTGTGTAGATGCTCCAAATAGATTCTTGTTGTTCTCTAAGTATTACATCTGTAGCATCATGTTGTTTTTCGCTAACATCCATAAATCTAAATAGCATTGACTCGAGATCAGATATTTTCTCAGATTGGACTTGTTCCATTTGGTAGAAATCATGCTTTAGTTGTTGAATTTATTTTGTATCTCAATCTTTCTTGTACTCCAATTCACAATCCCTTGTAGAATGGGATCCTCCACAAGCTCCGCGTCTATCTTGAATTGATCCACCCATTTTTGTGATATTTTCTTCCATTGCGTCGGGCTTTGCAATTACTGAACTGATAACATCTTGACCTCCATTTTCACTTGATTTTCCTATAGTGAAATCCTCCTTTGGGATGTGATACTCTTGAATGCTTAGCGAATTCTTTAATCAAAGCTTTATTTGTTGTCAGATCCTTCTTTGTCATGGGCCCTTGCGAGTCTAGAAGTTTGTGACTGCACACATTGACTCCATCATAAAATATTGAGATTTCTTGTTGCACATTGAAGTCATGTTAAGGGCAATGTCGTAACAATTTCTTGTAACGTTCACAAGCTCCATATAACGACTCCCCCTCTAATTGTTGAAAATTTTGTATGTTTCTTTTAAGCTTCACCACTTTTGAAGGAAAGGTAGACTGGTTTACGAACTCAGTCTTAAAATCAGCCCATGTCGTAATTTCTCCAAAGGGAAGCAATTTTAACCGTTCGTTAGCTTCACCCTTCAATGTGACCGATAAAATTCGAAGCATCATTCCATCTTTATTTTGGAGCATTAAAATAATGTGAAATCTCCTCCACCTCTTCTATATGCTCCTAAGCGTCCTCGTGCTCCTTCAATTAAAAAGGTAGTTCCTTTAGCATGCCAATAATATGTTGTGGTAGTACGAAGTTTGTAGCGATTGGTATTTTTGGTGGATCAAGACCCCATTTGTTGTCGTTCCTGATATGTTTCTAGTACTCTTCCATTGACATGGTCGTGATGTCCCTCATATTTCCTGCTAAAACAAAACTTGAAAAACACAAGTAAAAGGAACTACAAAGAAAATTAAACGAAAAACTGTAAAGTATTGAACTCATGTCATGAGACGTAAACCTCACGTCATGACAATTGAACAAACAAAAAATACAATTGTTGGGTTATTTAATGTGTTGTGTCAAATTGTCATGTACGTAATTAGTCTTATATTAACGGGTTGGGCCTGTCCATCCGTCATTATGGTTTGCTAGGGTTAGACTATTTAATGTGCATGTATGTATCGTTTAGGGTTAATCAATTGTATTTCCCTAGTTAGCTTTTACATAAAAGTTCATGTTGAACTCTTTTAAAGCTTTGATAATATTAAGCATTTGACACATCTTTGATCATTGTTCTTATTGTTTGATTTACTATACTATTTAGAATCTATCGATCTTAAGTTCATTGTTTCTACAATTGGTATCAGAGCGGGTCTTTGAAGATCTAATTGATTTTTGAAGTAGCAGTTCTTGATTTGATGATTTTCTACACAAGTTATTGAATATTTTTAGTATTTTGGCATTTTGGAATCATGCTTCTTGTTCAAGCATTATTTTAATCCATCTCGTATTTTATTCATACTCACTGTTTGATCTGATCGATTGTTTAATCCAATATTATTCTATTGCTTCACAGATCAATTTGTTTTGATTTGGCCCTTAGATTCAATCCTATACTATTCTTGAGCCCATTATTTTCGATTACTGTTCATCGTTTAGCCCGTATATTGTTGTTTAAATCGCAAGTTCTGAATTCACAAGTCAAAATCCTTTATTTAAATTACGCGTTCAACTTTATGTCGATTAAGCATTCTTATATTCTGATCGATTCCAAATTGAATTCGTGGTTTTCTTTATTTTGATAACAGACCCTTTCAATCGATATAATCTTTTCAATGTGGATTCTAGATTGAGTTCGTGATTTTGCTTGTTTCCTGTTTTCGATTCATACCATAACCGATATTTGATCGATATTGTTATTTCTTGCGCGATCTAATGGTTGAATGACCGATCTATTTCAATCGATTTGTTTGAGAATCCATATTCGTGAATCGTTGATTTTGTGCGATTTGTTGAATTGATTCGGATGGTTTGAGGTCTGAATTAGACAATTTGGATGATTGGAAATAATGTTTTTGATTTGAAAATCAATGAATGTGATATTTTTTTGACGAACATCAAGAACAGATAACGATGGTGATGAATTTGATTGAAAGTAGTGTTTGATCTGGAATTTTTTTTAAATAAAATTAAGTTTGGAAATTAAAATAAAGTCATGATTTTTTTTAGATGAACATTTTAGTTATCATCATACAACGAATGAGAAGGCTAACGAGCAACAAGTTGCGCTGTTATGCCCTTTTGTATGGTAAAACCAATTATTTTGAAGACTACATCCATAGATCTAGGGGATATAAATAGCTATGCATAATCTGTTGTAGTCTACTAAGAAGCTTCACCGCATCCGGCGCAAGGAAACCAAATGTATCAAATGTCAATGGTATGAACGAGTGTTGATTTTCCATGCATGGTTTCTCATGTTTGGTGACCTTGCGTGTAACAGCTTTTAATGCAGTCTGTCCCGTCGTGAAACCCCCGACCCTCAAACTTATGAGAGGGGATACCCGTCCACACATGCGTGTTTCCCTCCAACCCATCCAAAAATTAAAACGTCAGCCGGTCTAAAGGTTGACCTTCCTTCTGTCGGGTCAGTCAAGAAATTTACAGGAGCCTTTTTCTTGGCGGAAACTCCGACACGCTTACATATGTCGACCAAAACATCCCTAACCATATCGTGTCTGTATTTGAATCCCAGGAGTTCTTTGCAATGAACTGCATGCTCACCTCACCGAAAAAGTCCAAACATGTCTTGCGACACACCGGACATATCCCATCGGCTGGGAATATTGGAATCATGAGCCGATATCTGAGGATGGTACGATACTCCACCGGAGACATATGTTGGCCAATCCCCTCTATAGGACAGCTAGAAGAAAATCTTGAGCATGCGGTGAAAGTAAACACTGGAAATCGATTTGTGAAAATCAATTTGGTGTTTGTCATGGTTTTGAATCGGAACCGGATGAGACTTTCACTGGTGCTAAGAAAATAAGAGGTCAACATCAGATCTTGTGGTCGGAATTGGAACACTGAATTTGAAATCGAAATGATGTGATCAATGTGGTTGAGTTCGGAACGGAAACCATATTCTCAATTTGGTTGGAAAAGTCTTTATATTCGGAATTTTGTTGCCAAGACTGATCGCAATTGATGGTTGATTTCGTAATTAAAAAGCAGGTCTCAGAATCGGAACTTACATTGATAGAACCTTCAGTTCAGAACTTGATCTCGGAATCAGAACCAATCTCCGATCTTGGAATTAGATTTTGGAATTGTGACGTTGGAAGGCATGAATCGGAACGAGAGGGTTTCTCGGAATGAAGAAGATGTTGATAATAAGGCAATCGGAATGAATAAATTATGAAGGCGATCGGAACGCAAGTGATTGCAATTATTTTGACTGGAATAAAATTTTCTCACTGCGACGGTTTCGTAATCATAACTATTATCTCAATTTGTAGTTGTTGTTCACGTTTATCCGATCAATTGGGAAAGACAACTTCAAGTTACACTTCTGGTCCCCAGACCTTCAGCACAATGACAATTTTAGCCCAATATTCCGAAATGTTTACAAATTTAAGGGCTGATGAACACAATTGGATTTTTAGTGCACATACTTTTTTGTGAACAGTACATATGAAATTCCAACAAGTCTTGGCGGTTCGGAATGTCGTATTTCGCAATAACGTCAAGTTTTTTTGATTATTTCGGATTTTAAACTTCAATGTTTATTCCATTTGTCGAGGGGGAGCATAGCAATTGTTTATTTAATTCAAGATCATTCTCATAACCATTTGAAGGTTTTATAACCATATTTTTTATTATAAAAAGGAGGAGAATTTGATATGGTCATTCGAAATTGGATTGTAATTTTTCAAATTTGAAGATTTTTTATGAAACTTTGGGTAGCGATACGAAAGTGAGTATATTATTTTTAGGTATTGATGAACTTTCGAACGGGGATCTGGAAGGTTCTACCAATGACCGTGGTGCTTTGATTGACTCTGACTTTTAGTGATTTCTCGATCAAGTGACGTTGCAAAGCTTAAATTTGATTTGTTACATGATATTTTTTGGTGGCTTATATCATTAGTTTATTTGAAGATCATTGTGACTTGGAGGGGAAGTTCTTCAAGATAAGAAGTGATTTTTTTTCTTAGTTCTGAAATGGGTTTTTATTGCGGGTTTGGCTTTCTTGAAAATCTTTGGGATTACATTAGAAAATGAAGTTGAAAAAAATATTACTTCTAAGCCATTAGGGGCTTGAAGGTGATCATTTTACTTTGGTGCTTGGTTTCATATTTCCATATCCTAGAACCCGATTTGAAGACTATTGAAGAATCAAGATTCGTTGATCACTTTGATATTCTTGTTTTCGAAGTTAAAGCCTTGTCAACCATTCCATAATTTGAAGGGTACAATGTAGGGTTCAAAGTATTCCATGGATTATGATAATGGGCCCCTTGATGACGTGTAGGTTACTGGCCCAAGACTTGTTTTGTTTCCTATAAATTGTCATGTAATATTCATTATTAGGGTCAAGAATGAGGCAAGATGTAGCCACCAATCATAATGAGGTTTCTTAGGTAGAATAGATTTATTGCAATCTTTTCTTATAGTCTAATTTCCTCATCTTATTGAATAAAATATTATGTTCATCAATTACATCTTTATGATTGTGTTCATTCTTAAATTCTACATAATCATCATCAAATCGTTCATGTATTATTCTTAACACTTCCCTCCTTCCAGTCATGTGAAGAGAACAGCCACTGTTGATATACCATTCGAAATCGTATTGTTCGTCACACATTACCTGCAAGAATTAGAGAGTTTTAGGAACCCAAACCACCTAGGGTCCTTGTGAGAATTTCTTAACAGGAAAAAATTTATTCATATCAACACAAAAAGAATTTCTTTTCAAAACCTGATTCTTCCCCTTTTCGATTTTGAAAACTTCCACTTTGTGATCGCAAAGATTTATTTGAACAGGAATTGTTTTTCGTTGAATAAACTCTTTGTGTTTCTGAGCCATCTTTTTCATAAAATCCTTTTCCTCCTTTTTCAAATTTGCTTTGTACTCCTTGAGAGAAATCTCTAGTTCCGAAACAACTTTACTTTTGCCCTTAACATCTTTTGATGTGTTGACAGGTTTTGAAAATTATGTATTTGGAGAACAATTAGCTTCTGGCTTTTCAAGTGGTTTTGAAAATTATGATTTTGAAACCTGTGGAGTTGATTTTTAAGGTTTTGAAAAGGATTTTGATTGTGGTTTCGAAATTGGAGAAGAATTTGTATTTTGATTTGAAACTCTTTCTGAATTTACAGAATTTTGACTTGAATTCTTATTTTTCCAAAAACATTTTCTTTCCTTCAGATTCTTCCTATATCTTGCATTCAACTGCATGTTCTTTTCAATTAATTCAGTAGCAGATTTGTGAATGTTAGACTTTGATTTTTCCTTTTGGATTGGCATATTAGCCTGTTCTAAAGAGGTTTCACTTGGAATATCTTTAGTACCACTAGGACTAGCCTTATCATAACAAAAGTTAACACGATTCAGTAGTTCTGTAACATATTTCCTTTTTGTTTTCCGTGAGGTCATTTTGGAAAGACCTTTTGTTTCATCTGCATTGTCAATTGGTCCTGACCAGAAGAATTCGTCGCAACCTTTTGCATTATCACTATCAACCAGGGATGTTAGTTCTGAAGTATGATTTTTGTTCAATCCGTTTTTTCAAAAACTTGGTTCGGAACTGTTTGCACTTTCGGAAAAACTGTTGTTTTTTCATTTAAAACACTTGAACCTTTGTTTCCTATAATTCGAACAAATTCAACTGAATTTTCAGAAATTAAGTTTCTTCGGTTCAACATCATTTTGTGCAAACTCCAAGCAATCTACTTCGTCCTCTACAAAAATCACTCATTTCGCTTTCATCGGATTTAGAAGTATCCTCAGAATCAAGAGTATTTTCTGCATTTAACTTCTTGCATAATAAGTCATACTTCTACAAAGAAGTCAATTTGATTTCTTCCTTATCTTTTCCAATTACAATGTCTTTCAACATATTTTTATGTTCTCTGGACTTAATGTATTCTTTTATTTTCTCAAGTCCAACACGATAAGAATCAGTAACATCATCAGAAGAAACAATGGATTCGCATTTATAACAATCAGCGTCGACTTCATCCTCTTTCAATTCAATAAAGGGCAACAACATTTTGTTCAATCCTTTTCCTATTTCACAATCAAGATGCAATTGAGTAATATTGAAATATAAACGTTTTGGCAGAGTTTATTGCATCCGCTCCTCTCATGCCTCTACTTAAACCTGACAGCAGGATCTGTCCGATTGCAGTAGGCACTATATGGAGACGTTTGGTTTCCAAGGTTGCCATGAAAGGTGTGGGTAAATAAATGGCCAAGTACCTTAATGATTTTCATTTCGGGGTTGGTGTATCTGGCGGTGTTGAGGTTGTGTTACACAGTACCAATATGGTGTTGAGTGAACACCATGCTGATGGGTCTCTTGTAATGCTGACTGTGAATTTTTCGAATGCCTTTAACCTAGTGGATCGATCAGCCTTGCTCCACGAGGTTAAGAAGATGTGCCCTTCCATTTCTTTGTGGGTGAATTTCTTGTACGGGCAAGCAGCGAGACTTTATATCGGAGACCAACATATATGTTCTGCCACTGGGGTGCAACAAGGTGACCGCTTGGGCCCTTTTCTTTTTGCCCTCGTTTTGCACCCGCTTGTGCACAAGACTAGAGATAATTGTAAGCTCCTTCTCCATGCTTGGTATTTAGATGATGGGACTGTCATTGGGGATTCAGAGGAGGTGGCTAGAGTGTTGAACATAATTCAGTTGCATGGTCCAGGTTTGGGTCTTGAGTTGAACATCAAGAAATTAGAGATTTTTTGGCCCTCATGTGATGGTAGGAAGCTTCATGTTGATTTATTTCCAACGGATATAGGGAAACCTTCTTTGGGGGTGAAGCTCCTTGGGGGGGGGGGGGGGTTAGCAGAGACGCAGGGTTTATTAGCGGGTTGGCCATGAAGAGAGCAGTCAATGCTATTGATTTGATGGGCCTTCTTCCACAACTATGTGACCCGCAGAGTGAGGTCCTTTTTCTTCGATCATGTATTGGCATTGCAAAACTTTTCTTTGGTTTAAGGACATGTCAGTCGGTACACATAGAAGAGGCAGCATTATTCTTTGACAAAGGATTGCGCAGGTCTATCAAGGATATGGTGGTATGTGGAGGCCCCTTCTTTGGAGACATTCAGTGGCGCTTGGCTTCCTTACCTATTCGTTTCGGTGGTTTGGGTTTGTACTCGGCCTACGAGGTTTCCTCTTACGCATTTGTAGCCTCGAGGGCCCAATCTTGGGCATTACAAGACCATATCTTACGTGACAGTGGCATATGTGGTATGGACTCGAATTACCTATGTGCTACGACTCGTCTTCACAATACGATTCTGGGATTTGACTGTAGCGGTTTCACTAATAAGGACACCCCCCCTAAATCCCAAAAAGCTTTGGCGTGTGCCCTTTTTAGCAAAATCGTCCAAGATATGGAAGTCGACTTTGACATGACTGTCAGACAGAAAGCAGTCTTGAGTGTCTGCGGGCACCTTATGCTCAGGATTTTCTACTAACTATCCCTATTGATGGTCTTGGCCAGCATATGTCTCTTGTGGAGTACCGAACCATCCTTCGTTACCACCTCATGATTCCCATATTCCCAATTGACGAGATATGCCCAGTTTGTCGCAAGGCATGTTTGGATACCTTTGGGGAACACGCAGTTCATTGTAGAGAGCTCCCTAGTTTCAAGTATGGACACGATGTGGTTCGGGATGTTCTCTTTGATGCTTGTCAGCGTGCTGGTATTTCTGTGAAGAAAGAAGCGCCAGTGAACTTTTTGACGGACCCGCAGGATGGCAGGTCCACACTTAGACCGGCTGACATTTTGGTCTTTGGATGGATAGGAGGGAAGCATGCGCGCATGGATCTTACTGGGGTCTCTCCTCTTGTTGGTTTGGGGAGCGGGGGTTTCACAGCTGGGCATGCCGCTTTGAAAGCCGCTGCGTGCAAAGTGGTAAAGCACGAGAATGCATGTAGAGAAAATCAACATGTGTTTGTTCCTTTTGCATTCGATACATTTGGTTTTCTCGCACCAGAGGCGGTGGAGCTCCTTAATAGAGTCCAACGGGTCATGCATTCTAATGTCATATCTCCTAGATCCACAAATGTTGTTTTCAAAAGAATAGGTTTTGCCATCCAGAAAGGGCTCGCGGTGCAACTCGTTTCCCGTTTGCCTTCAATCGATATGTATTGAACTTTTATTTCTTTAATTATAATATAAACACTGCAATTAAATATAAAATATTTCTTCGTTTCAAAAGTGCACGACTATCTCTCTTAAGATAAATAACATCATCATGTGACTTCGTAAGCTCTAATTCCAAGGCCTCTATTTTTAATCTCCTCTCTTCACTTTTAAATGTTGCTATGTTAAGTTGATCAGTCAGATTAGAATTACTAAGACAGGTTCGTTTTAAACTATCACTGAAATTAGAGACAGTATATTTTAAATTGTCTAGTTTATAAACATAGCGATAAAAACGAATGTTAAGAGATATGGGTATAGAATGTACCTTATTAACTACCTTCTCGCATTCTTTTACTTGCTCTGAAACTGTCTTCGTAGCAAATCAGCTTTCGGAAGCATGATCACCATCAGTAGCATACACTCTTTGTTCCGAACCTCCGTTCTGAACCATCAAGCATTTCCTTCATAATCCTGTAAGTCTGACTTTGCCACAAAGCACCCGCAATGTGTGGGTTTTCTGACCTCGTCATCTTTAGAGTCTGTTGAACACACTTCAACTCTTCCATCTTCATCACTTCCTTCCTAAACAATCAATTTCGGTTTGCATTTGATGCACTCTTTTTCTGAGTTCCTCTATCTTCTGAAGATAGTAAGCTTCATCCTTCACAATTTATTTCTTCTCATTCATCCTCCTAAGCATGCATTCCTTGGAAAAGTGATTCTTTCCATCACAGTAATTGCAATCATAACCAGAATCACCCAACAACTTACTTTCCTTCATATCATCGCCATTCCCAGAATTCTTATGAATATCATCTCTAGTCTTTTCTGAACTAGAATTTCCCTATCTGAACTTGTTTCTGTTATGAAAGAAATTCTTTTTATAGAACTTCTCGGGATTGGACACCAGAAGAGCTTTGTCTTCTTTTGAGATTTTGCTTTCCGAAAGATCTAATTCGGAATCTTCATGTGCTGCTTTCTAGCCTATTGCAACTAAAGCCAAAGAAGCAAGACTAGAAACAAGCATCACATCCTTCGTAACTTCGTCTTCATGGGATCTCAGAATTCCCACAAGCTTGGCCAATGAGTAGCTTTTCAACTGTTTGTGTGCCTTCACAGTGGACACAACAACTTTCCATTCAGATCTCAATCCATTCATGAACGTGACTTTCTATTCAATGACTTCACGCTTGAGATTGTGTTTGAGCATTCTACTCAACAGATGATTAAATCGATTAAACGTTTGATCTAGTTTTTCAACAGACTTTTGTACAAAATCTTCAAAATCTGATAAAAGTTATGTTTGCACCGAATGTTCCAATTCAGCATCACTTTAATAAAGTTCCTTCAGCCTATCCCATATTTCTTTCGCAGTACTACATGCGCTCACAAGACGAAAAGTATCTCGAGGAAGAGCAAATAGAATAATCCTCATAGCTTTTGTGTTAGCCATAAACTTATTCTTTTCATCGTTTGCAACACCTTTATGTTCAAGAAGGAGTGTCTTGTACTGAGCCAAAGTTTTGATCGACTCTCTGGTACTGGAATACGTGAACGTTTCTTGCGTCATTGAATGCCATATAGTAGTACCATGGTCTTCTATTCCAAGAACGTAATCTTCAAACTTCAAATCTCATACTTCATAATCTTGAGCAAAGAGTATAGGGATCCTTGTCGTAGATCCAATACTACTGAAAAGATTGAATGAAAGAGTATGAGGATCTTCGTTATTCATAATGTCAAGAATTCACTTAAACAGATGTAGAATCAGATGTGTAAAAACTTGATTCGAGTTCAAGGGGAAAAAACTTGAGATCTAGAACTAAAGTCTACAACCGATAAGAGCAATTGAGACTACAAGAACAAATCTAAGTATTACGTAAAACCCGAGAAAAAACTCGACAGAAGAGTAGCGAACTGATTACACTATCTCCTACTCTGATATCAATTGTGAGAACAATAATTATGATCGATAGATTCTATATTAAATAATGAGAATTCAATGACAAGAACAAAGATCAAAATAGTACCGAATGCTTTTATTAGAATAGCTCTAGAAGAGTTCAAAGAAAGAACCTCTCTATGAGAGCTAGGTAACGTTAACCTTAATTGATACATGCATGCACAATAAATAGTCTAACCCTAGAACACAAAACTGTGAATGGACAAGCCCAAACCGGTAAATACGACTATACTTGCATACACATTTGACACAATACATTTAAACCCAACGCATCTGAGATTTGATGCTTCCTCGGATTGGTAAGTTATTATTGGAGATTCATCAGAGACTTCTCCAAGATTGTTGTTCCTCTCACCAAGTTGACCAGGAAGGATGTTGCTTTTAGTTGGGGGCCTGAGCAACAGGCATCATTTGAGACTCTTCTCCAGAGATTGTGCGAACTCCCAGTACTTGCCCTCCCGAAGGGAGTTGAGGACTTCGTAGTCTATTGTGATGAATCCATTGTGGGATTGGGTGTTGTGTTGATGCACAGAGGGCATGTGATAGCCTACGCTTCGAGGCAGTTGAAGCCTCACGAGGTGAGATAACCCACTCATAATTTGGAGTTAGGGGTAGTGGTTTTCACCCTCAAGATTTGGCGCCACTATCTCTACGGTGTTCGGTGTACCATCTACACGGACCATAAGAGTCTGAGATACCTTATGGACCAGCCGAACTTGAATATAAGGCATAGGAGGTGGTTGGACGTAGTGAAGGACTATGATTTTGAGATCTTGTATCATCCAGGAAAGGCCAATATGGTGGCTGATGCCTTGAGCTAGAGGGAGGTGAGTACCACGATGTGGGATGTGTGCATGAGGATGACAGTGATGACTCTAGTTTTAGAGATCATCAAGGAAACAAAAACAGAGGCCACAAAAGAGGAAAACCGGAAGAGTGAGCAGGTGATCGATCAAATTTCAACATTTAATATGGAAAGTAGAGGACTTATGACTCTTCATGGGCGGGTATGGGTACCATATGCGGGTGGGGCTCGACGGATTTTGATGGAGGAGGCCCACAAATCGAGATTTTCTATCCACCTAGGGGCTACAAAGATGTATCTTGACTTGAAGCACAATTATTGGTGGCCATGTATGAAAGAGATGTGGCATGGTTTGTGGAGCGATGCTTGACCTGCCGGAAGGTTAAGGCAGAGCACCAGCGCCCTCATGGCAAGTTGTAGCCTCTAGAGGTTCCCCTATGGAAGTGGGAGCATATTACTATAGATTTCATTACAAATATACTGAGGACTACGAGGGGTGTTGACACTATCAGGGTGATAGTGGCTCGTTTGACGAAGAGTGCTAACTTCTTCGCCATTAGTGAGAACTCTTCTGCAGAGAAGTTGGCCGAGATTTATGTTCGTGGGGTGGTGGCTCGGCATGGGGTGCCGAATTCTATTGTGTCTGATTGGGATGTGCGCTTTACTTCCAGATTCTGGAAGAGATTTCATAAAGAGATGGGTACCCGACTACACTTCTGTACCGCGTACAATCCGTAGACAGACAGGCGGAGCGAGCGAACAATTCAAACACTTGAGGATATGTTGCGTGCTTATGTAATTGATTTTGGTGGGAGTTGGGACTCCTATCTTCCATTATTAGAGCTCTCTTATAATAACAGTCATCATGTCAGTATCGATATGCCCCCGTTCGGGCTCCTTTATGGTCAGAGATGTTAGAATCCTATTTGTCGGGGCGAGGTGGGACAGAGGATTATGGGGAGCATGAAGGTCGTGCTCAAGACGACTGAGCTTATATACAACATGTTCAACAGAGGCTATTGACAGCGTAGAGCCATCAGAATAGTTTTGCGGATCAGCGACACTCTGAGTTAGAGTTTCAGGTGGGGGATCTAGTGCTCCTGAAGGTGTCATCCTAGAAGGGTGTTATCCGCTTCAGGAAGCGGAGAAAGTTGGGACCCAGGGTCATTGTCCCTTTTCGAGTATTGCCTGTGTGGGCAAGGTGGCCTACCAGTTGGAGTTACCGGAGGATTTGAGTCAGATCCATGATACCTTCCACATTTCCTAGCTAAGGAAGTGTATAGCCGATGAGGCGGCTGTGGTCCCGTGGAGGACATTCAGGTCGATGATCGCCTGAATTATGTGGAAAGGCATGTAGCCATCTTTGATTGGAAAGTGAAAACCTTGAGGAACAAGGTTGTGAACTTGGTCAAAGTTCAGTGGCAACACCGTAGAGGTTCGGAATGGACATGGGAACCAGAGTCCGAGATGCGTGAGCAGTACACCGAGTTGTTTTCGGAGGACGACTTCAAGGGCGAAGTCTGATTCTAGTGGGGGAGAATTGTAACATCCCGAAATAAGGTATGTATATCATTCTTTGAACCTTTTTCTAAATTGTCAAAGTTGGTCCCTAATAGAGAAAAGTTGATAAAAGAGTCGTGGACGGGGCGTACACATGAGTACGTGCAGCATACTCATGCATCATGCATAAACATGGAGGGCCAACTAGTATGTTGGGCGTTCTAACTTCGGAGAAAAACCCTAATATTTGAATTGATACCTATATAAAGAAAATTATGGCTTCATTTCTAACCACCCTTATTGTTAACGTTACCGTATACGACCACGTTAAACTTGACGAGACATTATCAAGCCAAGGCCTTGGCTGGGACTCAATCTTGGCCCGAGTTGGCCAGCGCCACGATGAGAGCCCACTTTCCCTCACGAGGAAAGAATATTCCTCGTGATCCTCTCATTCTCTCACGACCAATCAGGTCATGACAAAAAGCCTGATGACGCCTAGAACTGACGTCACCTAGCTGTTAGATAGTGTGGGCATACTTCTCCCAGTAAGAGAGTGTCACGTCTCACTCCCACATGGGAATGTTAACTCATTCTGTTAGTAACAGGTATAAAAGGATCTCTTCCTGCCCAAGTAAGGGATCCATCTTCACCCATATACAGTTTTACCCAAATCTCTCTAAGTAAGAACTAACTTGATCGTTGGAGCGACGTCTTGGGAGAACCCCCGGTCGTCCTTTAACGATTCTTAGTGTTGTGTTCTCAGGTAAACCCCCAGGACCATCCCGTTAACAAGCAACCAGTTCCCTATAGAGCATGTCACAACATTTTTTCCATCCGGACGTATCCTCAGAGTAATACATCCAATAGACGACGTTGGTTCTCTGCGAAAGGGAGATCTAAACCCAACAACATCTGGGATGGTAGAAGAAGATCTATTCAGAATACCGGTGATAGTAAACAATGAATATCACCGCGAGTGTAGAACACAAGTCCCAATCCAGGTGCTAATGGCATGGGTCCCGCCAATTACGCTAGGAATAGAAGAGCCAGTACTCCAGAGCAGTTTCTGGCAACTGTCGTCAGAAGCTTCGCTACCGCAGATGGAAATAACACATCCTGATCTGCTGCAGGAACCTCCGTATAATGGTACCGAGGTACTCACTGTCTCTAAATCTAGTAAGAGAAACGCAACTCACCAAACGGAGGATGAGATAGAGGTACTCTCTAGAAATCTACTCAATATCACTTTTTCGAGTAGCGATCCCATGCCGTTGAACTGGGATCCACGAGATCCACTCCTCATATCTAGATTCATTCGTCATACAAAAATCTATCAGATATACATCGACAATGGTAGTTGCTCTAACATACTCTATGAGCGTTGTTTCAAGCAACTACCACAAACATGGAAGGAGGGGATATGGCCCCCAAATGGAGGACCGTTGGTGGGGTTTTCCGGTCACAGCTTGTGGCCATTAGGCACTATCTGGCTGCCCTTGGCGTTGGTTAGTCATGACGAAAGGGACAGAATCACAAGAACTATCGAATTCTCTGTGATCCAGTTTCCAGCAGAGCACAAGATTCTGCTCGGACGGTCAGCCATCTCCTTACTACAGTTCGTTCCATCAACGATACATGGCATAGTTAAATTTAGCACGTACCAGGGATCAACAACAATTGTTGCCACAAACACCAGGGCGCATCACTGCCATCAAATTGTAGCTGCTCCCAAGTTGTTGCGAGCTCCAAAAAAGTCGAAGGAGGATTGTTCCACTGAACAACACAAGATAAGCATGGAATAACCCGAGCAGCTTGTGTGAATCAGTGCTCACCTATCAGGCGAGACCAAGGCACGAATGGTAGAGCTCCTGAAGCAATATTCCGTTGTTTTCTCCTGGAAGCCAATAGATCTGACAGGTGTAGATCGACATGCTATAGAATATGGTCTCAATATCACACCCGGAAGCAATCCTGTCATACAAAAGAAGAGGGGCCAGGCGGAAGACCGGAATAGATCTATAAATGCAGAAGCAGCCGATATAGTGAGTGTCGGCATACTCAGGGAAGCAACGTTCCCGACATGGATAGCAAATCCTGTTATGGTAAAGAAAGCCAATGGGTCATCGAGAATGTGCATTGATTACTCAAACTTTAATAACGCTTGTCGAAAGGATTATTATCCCCTACCGAAGATAGATTATAAATTCCAATCGCTCGAAGGGTTTCAGTTCAAATGTTTCCTTGACGCGTACAAAGTTTCTCATCAATTACATATGAAACAAGAGGACAAGGCGAAATCAGCCTTTCACATTAAGAAGGGCACTTTCTACTACCAGAAAATGTCGTTCAGACTCAAAAACACAGGTGCTATATATCAGAGACTAATGGACAATATATTTGCGGATCAAATTGGTAGGAATATCGAGGTCTACATTGATGACATGGTAATCGAGAGTCGTAATGAAGAAACATTACTCCATGATGTGGAAGAAACTTTTAAAACGCTAGCTAAAGCGTAGATGAGGTTAAACTCGGACAAGTGTACTTTTGGTGTAGAGGAAGGTCAATTCCTTGGGTATCAGATATCCAAGGAAGGGATTCTGCCCAATCCCATCAAAATCCAAGAGTTCCTCGAGTTGATAACTACCCACAACCTCAAGGGTGTGCAAGAGATCAATGGTCGGCTAACGGCATTGGGAAGATTCATTGCCAAATCAGCAGAAAAAGCGCTTCCTCTGTACCAAACCCTCAAAGGGTGCTTAGATAAAAAGCAGTTCAAATGGACAGAAAGAGCAGACGAAGCATTACAACGATTGAAAGATTCCTTAGACCAACTACCGGCCCTCGCTTTCCCGCTATCAGGAGAGACACTACAGATGTATTTAGCAACTTCGGAAGAAGCTATCTCCTTCATGTTGGCGGTGGAGAGGGTGGCAAACAGATCCCCATCAACTTTGTGAGTAGGGCCTTGCAAGGACCAGAGGTTAATTACCCAGCCTTAGAGAAACTAGTCCTCGCCCTGGTATACGCTGCCAGGAGGCTACAGTAGTATTTTCAAGCCCACAAGGTGGATGTTCTAACCAGTTACCCAATAAAACAAGTTCTGCTAAGGCCAGAAAAGTATGGATGTCTGGCCAAATGGGCCATATAATTAGGCAAACACGATATCAATTATCACCCCTAGACTAGCATCAAGGCCCAGGCCCTCGCAGATTTCCTAGTCAAAATCCCATATACTATCAGGGGAGTGCCGAAGACAATCTTCATCGACGCATTGGAGCATGAAGCCAACAAAGATCTTTGGAAATTACACACCAACGACACAGCAAGTAAGGAAGGCTCGCATGATCCTTCAAATCTCCAAAGGTGAAGAAATCACTTACGCACTACGATTCGATTTCCATGTATCTAATAACGAGGCAGAGTATGAAGCACTCCTAGCAGGCTTGAGGTTGGCAAAAGAGGTTGGTGCCAAGAAATTAGCAGCCCTTAGTGATTTGTTACTCATCACAAACCAGATAAACAGAACATATGATGCCAAAGATCCAAGGATGCAAAAATACCTAGATGCAATCCGCAGCTTAACCAGCACATTTAAAAACTTTTCAATAAAGCAAATTTCCTGTGGAAAGAATGCGAGGGCGGATGCTCTCAACAAGCTAGCCTCAACTTCCTATGATCACCTAAGAAAGAAAGTGTTAGTAGAAGTGCTTCCAGAGAGAAGCATTGATAATCAAAAGGTTAATACAGTCTTGACTATCCCATAATGGACCAAACCATACGTCGATTACTTACGCCATGGCGTACTCCTGAACGACCCAGAAGAAACGAGAAAAGTTAAGATCAGGGCATCACATTTCGCAATTAGAGACAACCACCTATATCGAAAAGGGTATTTAAGCCCATGGCTAAAGTGCATCTGTAGGATAAAAGGACAGGCGCTCCTGGAGGAAAGTCATTCCGGAGACGCGGCAGCACACGAAGGCGCTCGAGTTCTCAAAGGCAAAATACCCCGCCTAGGAGTATACTGGCCAGACATATACAACGATGCAGCAACCCTAACCAAGAAATGCAAAGAATGACAGACATTCGCTCCTTTCCAGAATCAATCGGCCATGTCGTTGACCAACAGCACCTGCCCCTGGCCCTTCCAACAATGGGGGATTTACAAAGTGGGACCATTCCCACCAGCGCCACGGGGTGTGAAATTCTTGTTAGTTGTTGTGCATTATCTTACAAAGTGGATAGAGGCGGAACCGTTGGCCATCGTCATGGGAAAGCAAATGATAAAGTTCATGACCAAAAATATCTTGGCTCACTTTGGTACACCCAGAGTTCTAATAAGTGACAATGGCACACAATTTGAAGGGAGCCACTTCAAGGAGTGGTGTGAAAACAAGAAAATTTACCGTCAGTTCACATCCGTGGCATACCATCAGACCAATGGACACACTGAGATATCAAACAAAACCATAGTCAATGGTTTCAAGAAAAGGTTACTTAAATCAATGTCTGCCTGGGTGGCCATGCTCCCGACAGTGTTGTGGTCACATCGTACCACTGCAAGGTCAATCACGGGAGAAATCTCATTCAACCTTACCTATGGGACGAAAGCAGTCCTCTCATTAGAAATAGTAGTTGACTCACTATGGATAGAGAGTTTCGAGGAAACAGCCAATGAGGAAGGGCGATGCCAGGACTTAGACATGCTAGATGAAAAACACGAGGCTACACAGATGCGCCAAGCATTGTACAAATCGTCTACCAAGAACTACTACAACCGCCAAGTCCGAGTTAAGAACTTCAAAATTGGAGAATTGGTGTTAAGGAAATACGAGTCCAGCCACGCCGAGCCATTAGGAAAACTCAGCGTCACTTGGGAGGGACCATACAAAATTATGGAAGCCCATAAGAATTGCGCTTACGTACTAGAAGCCCAGGAAGGGCGTGTAATCCCAAGAACTTGAAATGTGCAGAGCCTGCGCCATTTCTCTTCTTAAACAAGTGTCAAAGATAAATTAAATGTTAGAAAAGGCATTGTTTATTAGTTTTGGAATGTAAATTTAATCAGTAAGAATTAGTTTACCATTTCCAGTCTTATGACACTCCAACAATAAATGAATTAGAAAAAAGAGAAAGATCAATTCAAATTCTCCTTACTTTCAAGCTTGAAAAACAAAATAAATAGGTCGTGTACATTTACCATGTGACAAAAATGATTGATCATCCAATGTCACATGAGCGAAATCATTACAAGGAGGCATCCAGGGGGTTTACATGAAGAAAAAAAAGTTCATAACCTTTCCCCCGAAATGTAACGCCCGTAGATTAGGGCTAGTCAACTTAGAGACGATAAGCGTCAAAAATGAATTTTTGATGAAAGACTATTTAGAATTAATAATCTTAACTAAGTTATAGTATATGTTACAAGGATTCCGTAAATATAAAGAACGCCGAAATCCGAGTTATAACGAAGAAGTTATGACCTGTCGAAGTTTCGCGACAGAACCGGCATGACACTGAATGACGTAAAAAGTGAATTTACGTTAGAGCGATATTTAGCCTTAGCGATCTAAACGAAAGTCGTAGAGTTCCTTAAACCGTGGGCGTGCATAAAAAGAACGTCCAAATCTGACTTCGTATGAGGAAGTTATGATTTTTCAGTTTCGACTTAGCGGTACGCATCCCGAATACTCGATTTGAGATCGATCGGTTTTAGCCAAAACAATCTAAACGAGAATCGAAGAGATTGTTAATAGTAGTGCAACAGTAAAAAGACAGACGAAAACGGACGTCGGATGAAGAAGTTATGAATTTATAACGGAGTTTTCCTGTCCCGGCCTACTAAAAATAAATAATAAAAATAAATTCAAAATTAGCCGACAGAGTCTAAACGAACGTTGTAGAGCGTAGTCTCACCTACGCGTGGATATAAAGAACGTCGAAAATGGAGTTCATATGAGGAAGATATGAATTTTTGAATTTTATTAAATAATTAAAATATATATATTTAATCTTTAATTCGGATGTATATCCGAAGGAGTCATTGATCTTATCCGAAGTACGCCCAGCGTACCCTGGTGCATGAACCCCTCAGACTCGAGTGCCTCGCATACGTAAGCAATGACGTTTTTTGGCACTATGCATCGCGTAGCTAAGCATTACGCCCAACGTAATGCGAGGGTTCAGCCCTATAAATACCTTGCGGGGGCAGCCGGCCTTCTTGCTCATTTTCTCTTCTCTCTCTCCCGTTTTACCTCGTTTTTTGTGTAAGAAATATCCCAAATCCCTGGTATCATTCCCGAGCCCCGAAGCAAGTCCCGAAACCCGAAGATCCCGAGAAGTGCAATTCCCGAGCCGAAGCTCTGCCCGCAAGAAGCCAATTTTTGTGAAGATCTTCCAGATCTACTGAAGAATACTATTTCTACAAGCCGTAGTGCTGTCCGATCATCTTCTGATCAAGTGAGTGTGTGGTCATTTTCTTCTATTACATAATTACAAAGTATTTGATATGAAATATGTGTTATGTGTACATATTGTTGTTTATATGATAGAATGCATATTCACTTTCTTCTAACACGTAAATACGAAGTATTTGCTATGAAATACGTGCTATGTGTTTATATATTGTTTGTCTATTTGAGATGGGCATAGAATTGATGTTTTATACAGGTGTTAAATGATTTAAACTGTGTAAGTAATTGTATCTACGAAAATGTTGGGTAGAACATGGGTAGATGGGATAGTTGGTGACTATGGAGTTAGCGCCTATTGTATAAACCTTGGTGACTATGGAGTTAGCGCCTATTGTATAAACCTTGGTGACTATGGAGTTAGCACCTATTGTATAAACCTTGGTGACTATGGAGTTAGCGCCTATTGAGTAAACCCTGGTGACGATGTGACTTCGTTCCTATACCTCAGATCAATCCTTAAGAATGAAGGATAGATGATTCTTAGGGTAGATCCTTAAGATAAATGGAGCTAATGGGGGATGGGTAATTGGGTTGATTGTTTGATGATTAAATATAATAATTATATTATTGTGGGTTGAAAACCCTATATGCTCACCAGGCTCCCAAGCCTGACCCACTCAGTTTTCTTTGCAATACAGGTAATGGCACAAGAGTATAATTCGGTGGACTTGACGAGAGATTTTGGATTATAGATCTGTAGTTACAAATAACTGTTGCAAGTAGGGGTGTAAACGAGCCGAGCCGAGCCCGAGCCTAACCAAGCTCGAGCTCGGCTCGTTTAATTTGAAGAAGCTCGAGCTCGAGCTCGAGCTCGATTCGAGCCTTAAAATGAAGCTCGAGCTCGGCTCGTGAACAATTTAGTGGGCTCGCGAGCCTAAACGAGCTTAAACGAGCCTATATATATATATATATATATATATACACACACACACACTTTCTCTCTCTCTCACACACACACACACACACATATATATATATATATATATATATATATATATATATATATATATATATATATATAGGCTCGTTTAGGCTCATTTAGGCTCGCGAGCCCACTAGCTGAAGCTCGGCTCGAGCTCGTTTAATAAACGAGCCTCATATTTGGGCTCGAGCTCGGCTCGGGCTCGTTTAATTCGATCTCGAGTCGAGCTTTTAACGAGTCGATCCCGAGTAGCTCGCGAGTAGCTCGGCTCACTTACACCCCTAGTTGCAAGGTCTGTATTGTACTGTTTATGCTTTTGGTCCATATCGGAACATGACATCCTGAGGTTTTATTATTTAATAAAAATACATTCTCTTTGAGAAATGTTTTGATAAATGGTTATCACATTTTGTTTTCGGGACATATTCCGCAACTGTTTTCTTTAGAAAAACTCTGATTTTATAACAAAGCATAAACAAAACGGTCTTTTCTGGCCGTGAAATTGGGGATGTCACACGAAACATGTTCATCACTCACATTATTGAAAATGTTCCCAAAAACAAACGTACAAAAGAACATGTAACATAAGTGTAGAAGAGTCATAACCTTAATGAGAAAGGCACAACCAGGTGAGCCTCAAGATGAGGATCTTGGCTACACCTAAGGTCTTTAAGCAACAAATTAGAATAGATTTCTCAAAGACCATCATGAATAAAGCACAAAGAGTTCACAAGTAAAAGGAATCAGACCAGGGATTTAAGCGATCCCTGCATAAATACTACGTGATGGCGAACATAAACAATTCATGGAGCAATCAAACGAAAGAATATATACAATAACAAGAAACATTCACATCCATGAAATAAAAGCAAACATTGGCAGATGTCGGACTCCTGGACTTTTAGGTTACCACGGAGGGCAGGAAAGACAAAGAAATATTGTTCATAAAAGTTGCATAAAACAAATAAGACAAATAACATTACCATCACCAGGTGGAGAACTAGGGTCAGGACCCGACTCATCACTTTGAGCATCCTAGCAAAGAACATGGAGCCTAGCCAAATCTCTATCGCCAAGGCAGAGATAGCCAGCAAAATCTGTCTCCATGAACGTAGCAATGGTGTCCTCCATCTACCGAGTGTGGGTGGCCACATCCACCTCCACCTCCGTGTCAAACTCCTCGGCAATCACCAGTTCTCTTGAAGCTCCTTTTCCCCACTCCACACAAGCAGCCTGCACATGCACCAAGTCCTTAAGAAATTGGGGACTTTCGATCACCCTATCCACAACCCGGCTGAGCCCATCACGAAGGATCCACGTTATTTTCTTCTCCAACACCTCTCTTGCAGCGCTTTCCCCAACTAGGTCTGCCTCCAGTTATGTCACTCGCTCGCTCAAGCCAGCGTTCTCCAAGGTCAGGCCCCTACACGATCGTTCAAGCGCTTCACCTCCCCGTCAAACCTTGCCACATGTTCTTCCAGGCTTGCCTTCTCGCACAACACAAGCTCTTGTTGGGCCTCCCAGTTGCGCTTATCAGCTTCCATCTTTGCCACTTCGGCCTTCAACTCCGCACATTCAGCGCTCATTTTATCCGAATGAGAATGGATAGCCTTTATGTCGGAAATACGCTCGGCAGCTGAAACCAGGTAAGACGACACTTGGGCAGCGACATAGCGAAGACCGTCGGCCATGTGCTCATCCGCCAAAATGGTTAAAGCTTCAATTATGGCGGGCAGAAAAGCATGTCGAAACCACTCAAGAGCAGTGTCGTGGTCAGACACGAGGTCTCTGGGGGTTAAGCTCCAAGACGGCCTGTAAGAGCCCAAATGAGCCCCTGAAGGGGGAGGGACAACTCCCGTTTTACCAGGAGAAGATGGCACAAGACCCTAAGAAGGCGCAAATCCAGCCTTCGCCATGGATGTCTCAGTAGCAGGATCAGGTTCGGTGTAACACCCGCAGATTCGGGCTAGTCAATAATAAACATTAAAAATGATTTTTTTATTATCTAGGATAAATAATCTTAACCAAAGTAATAGTTATGGTCAACAATTGTAACATATTTCACGTAATAAAGAAGAATTGTGTGAATATTATGTGTTTCATGATTATTATAATATAAACAGGAAAAATCAGCCGAATCGTCCGTAAATCGTAAAAATAAGTGCGCCAAAACACACACACACACACACACACACACATATATATATATATATATATATATATATATATATATATATATATATATATATATATATATATATATTATTGTATATTTAAAAAGTACACGTCTCCCGATCCCGAAAATATAAATCTCGTAGAAATCCGAATCCATATGAATTAAATATAATTTTTATAAGATATAAAGGTCAGCCACGCACAAAGAATGTATGACATAAAAACCTATGAAGAGATATGGTTGACTTTTAGCTAATGCCACCAAAACGAAAATCATAGTACTCCTTAAAATAAGAATTTTGAGAAAAAGAATACCAAAAACGTAGTTAGTCTGAGAGAGTTATGATTTTAGCAAAATCATTTAATTTTATAAAAATATGGACAAAGAATAAATTCAAAATTAGCCGACAGAGTCTAAATGAAAGTTGTAGATCTCGTCGATAGCTACGTGTGGATATAAAGAATGTTAAAAACGGAGTTCTTATAAACGAGTTATAAATTATAATAGCATATTACGTATTAAAATAAAGTATAATTCATATATATATGTGTATATATATATATATATATATATATATATATATATATATATATATCATTAGAAAGGCATCGACGATGCGGTCATTATAAGACTAGTGTTGAGTACTTTTGACATTTGTTTGGTACGAATATTGTTAAATCTATCTAAAATAGTATTATAAAGGAGTGTTTAGTCGTTTACATAACTATAAGGTCATTAAGTAACTATAGAGGGTAGTTTTTGAAAATTTAATTACTATAAATAAGAGCCTCTAGGCTCTCATATTTCTTGCACCATTCTCTTGATTCAAGAGTCTTTCTCTTCTTATCCCCCGTACATTTCGGTCCCTCGTGATTCGACCACTATTTCTGTAGTTTTAGTATAGTAAGGGGAGCGTTGAAGTGCTGCAAGAATCCTTTTTAGAAAGATTCAGCGACGAAGTTCTGCTCCTGAAGAGCCCGACTCCTGGCCAAACCCCCTTGTAAGTAAGATATGCTTACCCTACTTTAAATATAGCTTATATTTAAAGTTAGTATTGTTATTATGAACTTATAATAAATATTTGGGCTAGTATTATGACATATATAAGGGTCCTTATAATATCTTTTTAACTACACGCGGTATGGGGAATCTGGTTTGAAGGGCCGCATAGGGTTGTTGGATTTCAGAACGACTTAAAGGCTAAAATGGTCCTGCCCTCCTGTGTTTCATGTTTGGCCCCTGTCTATACATAGTGGTTGGAAAATATTGTTTAACGCTTATAAAATAATAATAATAATAATAATAATAATAATAATAATAATAATAATAATAATAATAATAATAATAATAATAATAATAATAATAATAATAAGAGTAATAATTAGTCACGGTAAATATTAGACTAAAATCAAGTCGTAATGATACTAGGTTTCGTCAGAGGAAAGTAAATTAATAGAAGCGAAGCGTTGTCTGAGTTCGGAATCACCGCCATAACAAGTGAGTGCATAGTTACATTTCATCTTACACATAGATATGAAGTATTTTATATAAATTACGTGCAATGTGTGGATATTATCTATTCACTTGATATCTATGCTAGATGAACGATCTTACACTTGTTTTTAAACGATTTAAACTATATATGTATTTTATATCTACAAAATATGTTGGGTAAAACATGGGTAGATAAATGATAATGGATGAAAGTTGATATAGAGGAACATTGGCAGTTATGGATATAGTGCCCTATTGGTGAACATTGGTAGCAATGGACTTAGTACCCTATAGATGAGCATTGACAGCTATGCCACAACCTGTAGATGTTTTGATTTTCGATGTACTCTAAACATCCTAGCAGTTGCGATCAAAGGACAATATCGGCAGTTGCGCCTAGTAGAGAACATCATAACCCTGGCAGTCACACCCAAAGGACAATATCGACAGCTGCACCTAATAAAGAATGTCATAATTCTGGTAGGTGCGCCTAAATGATAATATTGGCAGTTGTGCTTAATAGATAACATTGAAAGCTGTGTCATTAGGCAAACGATGGACTTTGTGCTTATTCCTTAGGACAATCCTTAGGAATGAATGAGCGAAGGATAAATGATTCTTAGGATAGATCTCTAAGAAATAAAGAAGATAATGAGGATGGATAATTGGGTTGATTGTTTAATGATTAAACATAATTATATTATTATAGGTTGAAAACCCTATGTACTCACTAGGTTTTCCAACCTGGCCCACTCAAATTTATTTGTATCATAGGTGTCGATACGAAGCTACTTTACACTAAGAGATTAAGGAGATATAGATCACTTGTGTAAATGAATGTAAGGTCTGTTTATGCTTATGTTTCTATATTGACGATGACATCCCAAATTTTTAAAAGAAATGAAATATATTTCTTCGAAAATTATTTGATAACACATTTATCATATTTTTCTAGAAACAAATTCCGCAACATTTTTTTAAAAATGGTACTCTGATTTTTTAAATAAAGCATAAACAAATCGATCTTTTTTGGACTTAAAAATGGGGATGTCACAGTTGGTATCAGAGCATTAGTTTAAGCGAACTAGGAATAACGAGTTATTTCTAGACTTAAACTTAGAATGCTAAGCAATGATTACGAGTTGAGTGTGTCTAATATATTTTAAGCAGTACACCTGAATAGACACAAGCACTAGCTTATTTAGGGAAGACGCCTAAAATGATTTTATGTGCTAAATAATCTGTGATGCTTTATGATGCTATCGTTCGATCGGATCTATGGTCTGTTGCCGACCGGATTTGGAACTTTATCTGTTCAGATTTCTAAACGTTTAATTACGGTATTAGAACTGGCATGTAACTTTTCGGAGTGATAAGGAGATTTACATATCGATCGTAAATAAAATATTTCCTAATTCTTGTCATTACACACCATACGTCTGATTTGATGTGTAGATCAACATGGTGAGAACTCAAAACGGATTAGGAAGCGCTAATGGAAATGTTGATCAACGGCCTATGATTGAACGTGCACCAGAGGTAGCAGCTGCACTCGAGCAAATCACAATGGCAGGAGTCCAAGCCATGATTCGAGCTATGATGGCCGAAAAAAGGGAGGAGAAGAGGCAAATGTTGCTTAATAGGGATAAACCTACCATGCCCGTTGAACAACCAGAACTAAATGACGGACATTTAGAAAAAGGGAATTACAGCAGAACCATTGGTCAAGCTGAACCGCCAGTGGTTAAGAGGAATAAGCAGGAGGAAGGGACCTAGAGAAACGAATGCAAGTTTGAGGATTTCATAACATGTAAACCATCGACTTTCACTGGGAAAGAGGATCAAATCGAATTTATGGACTGGATCTCGGAGATGGAGCTGGCTTTCATAACATGTGGATGCAAAGGCAAGCTACAAACCACATATGCAGTGCGTCAGTTCAGCGGTGGCGCTGTTCGCTGGTGGAACACTTTGGGAAAGATCATGAGTCCCAATGAGCCATTGCAGCTGACTTGGGAAGAGTTCCTGGTGCATTCCAAACGAAAGTTCTACTCAGCCCAAAATTTGCTAGTGCTAGAGAACAAATTCCTAACGTTGAAGAAGGGCAACATGTCTATTGATGAATACACCAATGCCTTCATCGACAAGATGAAATTTGCTTTGCGCATCGTCCCTGACAAACTAACGAAAGTCGATAAGTATACAAAGGGACTACCATGAGAATATAATGTGCTAGTACGCCAAGCACCTACCCTCGAGGCGGCTATCTGGGCTGCTAAGTCTGTTGAAGAAATGATCAAGAGTAGAGCCACCAACAAGGTCGAAATTGGCAAAAAGAGAAAGTTTGATGGATCTTCAAGGTCCAACGAGAAGAGAAAATGCTCGAAGTCTGGTTCGAAGAAGTTTGAACGAGGAGGAGGTGAAGTAAGATGGTGCGATAAGTGCAAGAAGAAACACTTTGGAAAATGTGGCGAGAAGGTGACATGTTTCAAGTGCGGAAAGTCTAGGCATTAGGCCGATGAGTGTACATTCAACAAAAGGGTGTGTTACGGATGTAATGAAAAAGGGCACTTCAAGCAAGACTTCCAAAAGAGGGAAGGAGCTACAAAGCAAAATGCACCGCCAAAGTCGAAGGAAAAAGCATTTCATATGATCCTTGACGAAGCAAATGACAATGCAAGGAATCAGGAATGAGGACCGATACCCGAAGATCAAGTTATGAAGTAGCCATGCAGATAGTATCAGGAGGTGTAGCCTATTAGAGGCATAGTATAGGTTCAACTTTAACAATTATGTAATCATTTCAAGAAGTAATATAAGCCTTGGTTTTGTTATCTGGTGCGTTAAGTTGTTATGTGATTTTCTTGAATGGTGACTTGGAAAAACTGCGAGACAATACTTGGGATGAGTTTGAGTAGGTGTGAATGGTAGTAGAGGCCTATAATACCAGAAGCACATGACTCGCACTTGGGTCAGGGAAAGTCACAAGGTTACCAAGAAGCTAGTAATTGATTCTGTTTTGTTCGTGTATGTCGTTACCATTATTTCGGTAATGACTAAGAAGATGATTGTTATTCCGACCCTGGTGGTCTTGTGAAATTAAGTCTGACTAAGACAAGTATGTTACATGGTTCAGAGAACCAAGTTCAATGTAGCATCTGACTTAAGCCAGAAGATCAAAGTGAAAGATAATCGAAATAATCAATAGAAGTATCGCAATCACTGAGAAAATAAGAAACTTGTAGCTAGAAGTGCTACATACTAGAATGTGATTACATCACATTAGAAAATGAAGGAAAGAAACTTCCATTCTGGAATTTGACTCTAAAATACCTGAGTCTAAGCATTGCGTCATATGATGAGAAGTCATTAGAACATGACCCATCGGTCTATTATGGTAATCGGATGAAAGAACTTATCTTAAGTATGTTAAGAAGAGGGAGTCTCTAACAAGGATTGATTTTGTAACTCGAAGGTTACGATTGAAAGTCCCACATAAGATAAAGAGCGGGTGCAAGATTGAGCACCGCCTGCAATCAAGAAGTCCAAGAGTTAGATACTCATTCGAAGGAATATAAGAAGTTACGGTTATTACCTAGGATGAAGAGAAAATGTATGGAGTCATTATACAACCTGTGTTCTGTTAATGATTTCGGGACGTACTCATCCTAAGGGGGAGATAATTGTATCACCCGCAGATTCGGGCTAGTAAATAATAAACGTTAAAAATGATTTTTTATTATCTAGGATAAACAATCTTAACCAAAGTAATAGTTATGGTCAACAATTGTAATATATTTCACGTAATAAAGAAGAATTATGTGAATATTATGTCTTTCATGATTATTATAATATAAATAGGAAAAATCAGCTGAATCGTCCGTAAATCGTAAAAATAAGTGTGTCAAAACACACACACACACACACATATATATATATATATATATATATATATATATGTATGTATATATATATATATATGTATATATATATATATGTATATATATATATATTATATTTAGAAAGTACACGTCTCACCGATCCCGAAAATATAAATTTCGTAGAAATCCGACTCCATATGAATTAGATATGATTTTTATAAGATATATATAAAAGTCAGTCGCTCACAACGAATGTATGACGTAAAAAAAACTACAAAGAGATTGGTAGACTTTTAGCTAATGTCACCAAAACGAAAATCGTAGTACTCCTTAAAATAGGAATTTTAAGAAAAAGAATGTCAAAAACGGAGTTAGTATGAGACAGTTATGATTTTAGCAAAATCATTTAATTTTATAAAAATATGAACGAAAAATAAAGTCAAAATTAGTCGACAGAGTCTAAACGAAAGTTGTAGATTTCGTTGATAGCTATGTGTGGATATAAAGAACGTCAAATACGGAGTTCGTATGAACGAGTTATAAATTATAATAACATATTTACGTATTAAAATAAAGAATAAATCATATATATATATATATATATATATATATATATATATATATATATCATTAGAAAGGCATCGATGATGCGGTCATTATAAGACTAGTGTTGAGTACTTTCAACATTAATTTGGTACAAATATCATAAAATGTATCTAAAATAGTATTATAAACGGGTGTTTAGTTGTTTATATAATATATGGTCATTAAGTAACTATAGAGGGTAGTTTTTGAAAATTCAATTACTATAAATAAGAGCCTCTAGGCTCTCATATTTTTTGCACCGTTCTCTTGATTCAAGATTCTTTCTCTTCTTATCCCCCAAGCATTTCGGTCCCTCGTGATTCGACTTCTCTTTCTGTAGTTTTAGTATAGTAAGGTGAGCGCTGAAGCGTTGCAAGAATCCTTTTTAGAAAGATTAAGCGAAAAAGTTTTGCCCCTGCAGAGCCCGACTCCTAGCCAAACCCCCTTGTAAGTAAGATATGCTTACCCTACTTTAAGTATAGCTTATATTTAAAATTAGTATTGTTATTATGAACTTATAATAAATATTTGGGCTAGTATTATAACTTATATAAGTGTCGTTATAGTATCTTTTTAACTACACGTGGTACGAGGAATCTGGTTTGAAGGGTCGTATGTGGTTGTTGGATTTCTAAACGACTTAAAGGCTAAAATGGTCCCGCCCTCCGGTGTTTGATGTCTGGCCAATGTCTGTACATAGTGGTTGAAAGTATTGTTTAACGCTTATATAATAATAATAATAATAATAATAATAATAATAATAATAATAATAATAATAATAATAATAATAAGTCACAGTAAATATTAGACTAAAATTTAGTGGTAATGATACTAGGTTTCGTCAGAGGAAAGTAAATTAATAGAAGCGAAGCGTTGTCAGAGTTCAGAATCACCACATTAACAAGTGAGTGCATAGTTACTTTCATCTTACACATAAATATGAAGTATTTTATATAAATTACGTTCAATGTGTGCATATTATCTATTCGCTTGATATCTATGCTAGATGAATGATCTTATACATGTTATAAATGATTTAAATTGTATATGTATTTTATATCTACAAAATATGTTGGGTAAAACATGGGTAGATGAATGATAAGGGATGAAAGTTGATATAGAGGAACATTGGCAGTTATAGACATGGTGCCCTATTGGTGAACAGTGGTAGCAATGGACTTAGTACCCTATAAATGAGCATTGGCAGCTGTGCCACAACCTATAGATGTTTTGATCTACGATGTACTCTAAACATCCTAACAGTTGCGCTCAAAGGACAATATCGGCAGTTGCGCCTAATATAGAACATCATTACCCTAACAGTTGTACCCAAAGGACAATTTCGGCAACTGCGCCTAATAAAGAATATCATAATTTTGGCAGATGCGCCTAAATGATAATATTGGCAGTTGTTCTTAATAGATAACATTCACAGCTGTGTCATTAGGCAAACGATGGACTTCGTGCCTATTCCTTATGACCATCCTTAGGATTGAATGAGTGAATGATAAATGATTCTTAGGATAGATCTCTAAGAAATAAAGAAGATAATGGGGATGGATAATTAGGTTGATTGTTTAATGATTACACATAATTATATTATTGTGGGTTGAAAACCCTATGTATTCACCAGGTTTCCCAACCTGACCCACTCAAGTTTATTTGTATCACATGTGTCGATACGAAGCTACTTTCCACTAAGAGATTAAAGAGATGTAAATCACTAGTGTAAATGAATGTAAGTTCTGTTTATGCTTATGTTTCTGTATTGACGATGACATCCCAAATTTTTAAAACAAATGGAATACAATTCTTTGGAAATGCTTTGATAACACATTTATCATGTTTTTCTGGGAACAAATTCCGCAACATTTTTATAAAAAGGGTACTATGATTTTTAAATAAAGCATAAAAAAATCGGTCTTTTCTGTCCGTGAAAATAAGGATGTCACAGTCGGTCACGTCGGTGGTTTCCTTCTTTTTATGACCGGGCAGTTCGGTCGCCCTATTGTGTGCCCCCTCCAGCAGTTTCAAAGGCACTTCATTGGGGGTACTTGTAGAACCTTTGGAATCCCCTAGCAAGAAACTCAAGTTACGTTTCTTGCGAAACGGTAGCTCGGTGCTAGCCGTCTCAACTCTGCCTTCGGAAGAGGGTTCTAGCAAAGAGAATCGCCTCTTGACATGTCGGAGACTCCTTAGGGACCCGGAAGGGGCAGGATCCTTCTGAGAAGCACTGGTAACAACAATTTCCTGCAAATCCAACTCTTCGTCGGCAACAACAACACTTTCTGAACCGACGGGAGACCCATATATAGCCCTGATTCCCCGACTAGAAATAGGGGGTTGAAGAGTCTCTACAAGGTTGACGTCGCTACACTCAAGATCACCATCGAATAAACCTTGAAGAGCTTTCTCTAAGGAGATCACCTCCTCCACACCTAACAACAAAACAAAGGCAACAACGGTTAAAAAAAATTACCGATTTTAAAGTACTTTACCGAGTAAAAATGGGGGGGGGGGGGAAGAGAAAACAGAAGAAGAAGCATCATACCTTCTCTCTTGACGAAAAAATTAGGCATTTTCCCACGAGCCCTCCAAGCGGCACTCATCCCACCAGCAGCCAAAAAGCAGTCGAGTCAATCCTCACCATTGATGCTAACCTTCTCTAGGGCATCTGCCAGCTCTTTGTTAGCACCAAAGAGCATTGGAGCATAGTCCACATATGCCTTGCTCCTTGGATAGCTAAGCATCACAAGGTCGTTTTTCACCCAAAAAAACTTCTCCTGCCAGTTCTTTTTGGATTTTTTTTTATCATGGATGAGGGTAGGGACACCCCGTCGACGAGAAAGGGTCCGAGTCCCAAAATGGGTGGAACTATTGAAGAAGTGCTTGAACGTCGGGACAATCGGATGATAGCCTAGGACACGGCAGAGAAGCTCAAAGCCCACAGTCTTGTTTATGGCAATTGGGGTCTGTTCCATCACAGAAAACTCATATTCACGAATGATCAGGTTGAAAAAGTATGTGATGGGCAAACACAGACCCACCTCGAACAAGGCAATCGAAATGCCGACCTTGCCCTTAGGGGAACTATAAAGCGATGCAACGGGAAAGGGGATTTGAACCCCATGTTCGGGGACAAACCTAAATCGAAACTGGAAGGATTCCCATTCCTCAGTTGTAAGTTCCCTTCCTAAAGGATGAGCGACGGCCATGGAAGAATGCAAGAAAAGGTCGAAAGGGTGCTTTGGAGGAAGGAAGCAAAGAGAGAAAGGAAGAGAGTGAGGAGGAAACACCTGGAGGAACAAGGGTTTAAATGCTACTAAAGGAGCAGAACCGTCTCATGATGAAACCACCGAAGAACGGTGACTCTGTCCTGACAACCGCACAGACTAGCAATAAAAGACCGTCACGTGTTTATAATTAGACCAGAACAACTCTGCTACGTCACCAACGCAGAAGCCTACTGGTCAAAGGGACTTGTTAATGTTACCGTATGTGGCCACGTTAAACTTGATGGGACATTATCAAGCCAAGGCCTTGGTTGGGACTCAGTTTTGGCCCGAGTAGGCCAACACTGAGATGACAGCCCACTTTCCCTCACGAGGAAAGAATATTCCTCGTGATCCTCTCATTCTCTCACGACCAATCAGGTCATGAGAAAGAGCCCGATGACCGCCAGAACTGATGTCACCTAGTTGTTACACAGCGTGGGTATATTTCTCCCAGTAAGAGAGTGCCACGTCTCACTCCCACATGGGAGTGTCACCTCATTCCGTGTAACGTCTCAAAAATACGGTCAAAAATTTTGTTTAAAATCATTTAAGAAAACCATAATTCATCAATCATCATAATGAAGATCATAAGTCATGTATCTCTAAAAACATCATGTCAAATACTATATCAAAATCATGTGGCAAAATATCATAGTCTAAACATCCCAGGCTAAAACTGTGGTGTGTGTCATGTGATCGTCCCGAGCCCTTCCCCTTGCTAGTGGAAGTACCTGAAACCAAAATTGAAAACCGTAAGCACGAAGCTTAGTGAGCTCCCCAAACTACCACATACCATACACATAACATATAACAGAACTTTAGGACACGCCCAGCTGCATCGGGACGAACCTGGCATCGGCTTACCGGGCATCAGGCTCCTGCCCGACATCAGGCTTACCCCGGCATCAGACCACGTCTGGCATCAGACCTTGTCCAGCATCGGGCTTTCCCCATCATACATACAACATATCATGAAACATAAACACATAACATAAACATATAACTTTCATCGGGCTTGCCCCAGCATCAGACCGGAGTCCGAAACACATAACACATAACATATAGGCTAACATACATCAGGCTTGCCCCGACATCGGACCGAAGCCCGGAAAACATGACACATAACATGCAAGAATCACAAAGACATCAAGCATACATAAACATTCCTTTGGACCGCCCCGACATCGGATCATAATCCGGAAATCATATAACTTACATCGGGCCATGCCCAACATCACACCGTAGCCCAGAACTACTATCATCTAAACGGGCCGACATTGTGGCCTTACACCCATTCCTACTGGAGAAAACTCACCTCTCAAACTGGATGATGAACTCGTGCGTGAGGAATCTCTATTGGCTGCTTCCACGACTCCCTGGATAACACTATACAATAATACTTAGTCAAAAATATGATAATCTTGCTTAGGGTAAAATGACCATTTTACCCCTGGTCAAAGTTAACATTCTGGTTGACTTAACTCACCGAGTCCTAAGTCCTGAAAACCCTGATTCCGCGATCCAACTCACCAAGTTCCCGGACTACTAATCATCGCGATTTAGCGAATCAACTCGCTGAGTCACCCTCAGACTCATCGAGTTCTAGCATGATCAGAAACAAGACAATATGTCTCAACTTGTCGAGTTCCTCTTTGGACTCGACGATTCACCTTGTCTGTTTAGGCCATCTTAACAGATTAAGCCCATACACTCTAGTCTCAAGCTCCATAATACTTCTACATGCTGGCAATGTCCTCTTAAGGGTAAAGTTTCCAGCTTTACCCATTTAACCTGTCTTAATGGGTTTAGTTCCAAAACCTAATTCCTTAAGTTGCAAATCTTTGTCCAAATGCCTTATCACTCCAAAGCAAAACGTGGAAACTAAGATCAAGGTCTTAAACACCCAATGAACACGTAAAGTCTCATACTTTACATCCATGCATGGCCATTTTGGGCTAAAAAGGCCATGATAAGTTCCTTAAGCTTACACGGGGCTTCCATGGTCATAAAGTTTGCACCTTTATGCCATGGAATCCCTTCTAGACTCTAGATCTGCAATCTAAAATGTAACGCTCTTGTTTCAGGCTAAGCCTTAGTAAAATGATGTAATAGATAGGGTCAGCCATTTTAACTCATTTTGAAGTAACAAAGAGGAATTATGTGCTTATATACTTGTTTATAATGATAATAAATTAAGGATAAAAATAAGCGTCAAAAATAATATGTTAGATAAACCCGATATCAATGAATGAAGTTCTAGTGGACGTGACAAGGATTCCGTACATATAAAAGTAACATCCCAAAATTCAAGACTAAAAATTTTCTTTTAATAAAACTTTACTTAAAGAAAAATCATCAATCCAAATATAATCAGAGTATTAATTTCCAAAACACATGTTCATTATCAGAGTAAAACATTCCCAGGCTGTCAAATCTATGGTATGTGCCATGCGATCACCCCGAGCTCTTCCCTCCGCTACCGGAAGTACCTGAAACCAAAACTGAAAACCGTAAGCACGAAGCTTAGTGAGTTCCCCACCCTACCACATACCATGCATAACCACATATTGCACATACTGGGCCACACCCGCTATCCTGGGCCTCGCCCCCTACCTCGGGCCTCGCCCGCTACAACGGCCCCGCCGCTCCAGGCCCCGCCTGGCTTCGAGCCCCGCTTGGATACAGATCTGTTTCACTTAGGCCTCGCCTGTCACAGGGCCTCACCCACTAACATATAATAGCACATAAACATATCACATTACATCACATAAGCTTAACACATACTAACGGATCTTGTCCTAAGGCCTCGCCTATCTCTGGGCCCTGCCCTTGTCTTGCTACTGATGAGTCATGGAACCCCGTCCATACTCCTGCTGATAGTGAGGTACGGGCCCAACCCACCCTCACTCCTTCCCTAACTTGGGCCTTGCCCCTGATCTGCTGCTACTGAGATGTGGAACACCATCCACACTCTGTTATTGGTGAGATACGGGACCTCGCCGACACTCACCTCCCTACCAGGCACATACAAGTATCACACAGACAACAAGTATAAACTATCACATAAACCATTCCTTGGGCACCCGCCCTCTATCATTGGACCTCATCCTGAATATCATACTAGCATACTGTGCCTAAGGCTAACCCCCGGGTCTTCTACTCATAACTACATGGGCCGACATTGTGTCCATAGACCCATTCATACAAAGGGAAACTCACCAGCACTGGCTGAACTGGCTAATGAACCCACTAGCTACTGCCCGACAACTCTCTGAACTCCTGCTCCACTCGCTCCCCGAGCTACCAATATCAATGCAACACTAAGTCTAACTAACCCCCGAAAGACAACCAATTCAACTCTAGTCAAATTCAAAGTCCTGGTCAAAGTCAACCTTCTAGGTCAACCCTACTCGTCGAGTCACCCTATTGACTCGTCGAGTTCATATGTTCGGAGCCCTTCTATTCGCGACACGACTCGCTGAGTCAGTCCATGACTCAACGAGTCTACCGATTTCCGAGTCCTGACCTGTCCAACTCACCGAGTCTCCATTTCGACTCACTGATTCGAGTCTCAACTCGAAGGTTTTGGGGTTTCGCGACCTGACTCGCCGAGTCCAAGACAACCTTCAATAGACTTGCCGAGTTGTTCATCCAACTCGCCGAGTTCCTGCCCAACTTCATCTGACTCGACGAGCTGTTCACCCCACTCGTCGAGTTCCTCCAAATCTTCAAGCTACTCGACGAGTCCACTCAATGGACTCGCCGAGTCCATTCAGATCTCCATACATGCAGAGGACTTTTGAGTCATGCATGGACTCCAAACTGTAGATCTACCCTTCCCAAGCCTATTCCTCGCGTAAAATTGCAAACTTTACATGTAGAGAAGGAGATCTAGGCAAAATACACCATAAACTAGGGTTTAAGCAAAGAGGCTCCATAATCAACTCAAGGGCGGATACTTTATGCTTCTCAAGACCATAATATGCTTAGATCCGAAGTAGCAACTTTAGATCTGGCTTCTAACTCAAAAGGGGTAGCTAATCATGGCTACAAGCCCCCAAAACTTACAACCATAATAGATCTAAAGGAGGGAAACGACTTAATACCTTCAATAACTCAATAACTTTCCCCAATCTTCAGATCTAAGGCCAATCCTTGAAGCTTCAATGATTCCCCTCTTTCTTCCTCCTTCAAATCACTCAAAAAATGGCTTGGAAGCTTGGATGGGCAACAATGGGGCTTAGGGTTTGATGTTCTGGGTGAAAGAGGCAGTAAAGGAACCCTAGGGGAGAGAATGAGACGTTTAAATAGGCTCCAAGTCCCGAATTTAGGGTTTTCCTCACATAGACCAGACTCGCCGAGTCCCCTTGGCCGACTCGCCGAGTCGGTCACTTACTCCTCGACCCGGATCCCGCTCGGACTCGCCGAGTTCCTCCTTGGACTTGCCGAGTCTCCCCTTAAAGTTAGGGTTTTCTTTCCTTTCTCGACCTTCAAAAATTTGGGTGTTACAACTCTCCCCCACTTAAACTAAACTTCGTCCTCGAAGTTTGCTATGGCCCACCGCCTGCGATCTGCCTCCAATATCCCACCAAATTTCTCCAACACCAGTTGCCTACCTTCGCTAGCCTTCCGCTCGGTCATTCCGACTAACACTAATCCTTGCGGATAATAGACTCGGGTCACCCTGACCCTGAACATCCTGGAAACATAACTTACTCACCGACAATCCTTCTGGTACTCACCGAGTACTGCACTGAACCTATAGGGGTTCACCCCTTCTTTCCTTGCGCAAATTCCTTGCCTTCCCAAGGCAAAGCTCCATAACCAACTATTTCCTCTGTCACTGTGAAGGTCATATCCTTCACCAACTCCATGAACCCCGCTATTTCCAGTATGGGTCATCACCGCCAGTAACCACTGACACTCCTCTTTGTCAAAACTTGGTGCCGAGCACCCCTCGATTCAACTAACTGAATTCCACCATACACTGCTTACCCGCGGTACTACTGACTGAAAATTCTGCTATTCCTTGCCTGCCTTCCGGATGAACTGAGACCACCCTGGTCCCTACCACCCTATCAATGTCTGGATTATCGGCTCCCACCGGTAGCTAGTCCCAACACCACCACTAGTTGCTCCTAGCGACTTCCAAAGAAACTTCGACCACCTATAACTGCTCAATCTATTCCGCCATTCAGGCACTACAAACCTGGGATCCCCGATCCCCTAACTTGACAGTAAGGTCCCTACCAGGTCCCACCTGTGCTGCTAAAACTCACGGGCCTCGCCCACGGGTCCCACCCGCCTCTATCCTTCTATTCCCACTAGTCTTATCACTCTCACTCGGGCCTCGCCAACGGGTCTCACCCAACCATACTACTGAGCAACCCTGCTCTCAGGTCTCACCTACACTGCTAATCTCATACGGGTCTCACCCAACTATATCCTGGAGCGGCCTCTCCCAAGGTCTCACCTCTCTAGGGATATACATGCAAACTCCCTATCATTCTCATCCACTACCCATTCCTGATCCCTATCTGATCACTAGGAGATAAGGGCCTCGCTCTAACTTTGCTAACGAAGCTACTAAGGAATGCTACGGCTTACCCGTAGTCTTACATCACCATCCATTGTTGACTGCTAGTGAATGCTACGGCTGCCCCGTAGTCTTAAACCACTCCCACCACTGACTGCTAGTGAATGCTACGACTGCCCCGTAGTCTTACATCACTTCCTACCACTGACTGCTAATACGAAGGCACCCATGTGCCATTAGCTCTCAAGATTCTCATTCCGACTCCCTCGAGTCCTACGGGCGATCCACAACCTGAATTCCCAACCACGTACTAACCATTACCATCATACGTACTAGCTGATGGGGAGTTTCTCAAACTCCCAACCCTGAAATCCTCAATCCATCAAACGCTGAACTACTTATTTTCCTTCTCGGAGGTCGCGCACTCACTCTGGGTCTGCGTGCTCCTACCTTTGCACACTCGGAGGATTCTCCCCCACTTCGATCCTGCTTACCCCTTGTTGCTCAATACTCAAAAACAAATCCCAATCCTTGCTACCATTCCATAATCAATCTGCTAAGGAACCCAAGCTTACCATAGCTAGGGATCTAACAAATCCATCTCTAATACTATACAACTCCGATCTAGCTAGACATACCAAGTCCCTCCCAAGCATGCTACAATTACTGCATCCTATGTAACCTTCTCCAATAGGGCACATCCCCTCACTACCATTCGAATATCCAAGGTATGCAGATGGCATATAACTCGATCACAATCAACGGCTCAAAAAAATAAAATACTCATACCGATAATGATGCAGAACCATAACAATATAATCATGCGCAAATAAAAGAACTGAAAACGGAAATCGCATACCTGTAACGTCCGGTGCTGATCGCGCCTCCAAGGTAGTCATCTGAAGAGCTCTTCCTCCTACCGCAGGCGCCTCTGCACGACCCTAACGGCCGTCTGTGATCCTCAAAGTTATAGGGGCAGGTGCCATCACCCGTCCTGCTAAAAACAAACTGGGACACTAGGCCTTCTTGTGGCCCCGCTTATTGCAGTGAAAACATAACAAGTGTGATCCCTGTGCGGTGGTAGCAGTACAATCCCTGCTGAAATGACCAGTCCGACAGCACTTGAAACAGCTAGACTCACCACTACTACCACTCCTATACGCGCCCCCGTGCGCCCTGCCACACTTCCCGCACCGACTACGGTCCTGATAATCCCTCGATCTTGAATCCGATCCCTTGGGCCTTTTGCCCGAACCTGCAGCTACCTGAACCTCATCCGGCTTCCTCTTCCGGATCTGCTCCAAATCAATTTCCTTCTCTTTAGCCCGAGAAATCATATCTTCCAGCGTCTTACAACTAGATCTGCTCACGAACTCCCTGATGTCATCCCTCAACATCTCGTGGTATCGGGCCTTCTTCATCTCCTCATCCGCGACATACTGCGGTACAAGAAGAGCCCTCTCCCTGAACTTGGCGGTGATCTCCGCTACAGTCTCAGTGGTCTGCGTCAAATCCTGAAACTCCCGTGCCAACTGTTGCACCTCAATAATCGGTGAAAACTCCGCCCTGAACCTGGCCGAGAAATCACTGCAAGTCATCGCGTCCAACGCGGCATCATCCCCCAAAGCATGACCAATCTCCTCCCACCAATCCCTCGCTCTGTCCTTCAGAAGACAGGATGTGAGTCTGACCTTGTCCCCCTCAGGACACCGGCTCGTACGGAATGCAATGGCAACATCAGCCAACCATCTGCTGCTAGCGATGGGGTCCCTAGCCCCATGATAATATGGTGCCCCGCAAGCCTTGAACTCTTGAAATGTCAAGGTACGCGCTCCCATCAATGCCATCATCTCAGTACGGAAGGCTCCCGTCCTCTCATCAAAAATCTCCAATATACCCTCCTTGACCGTGCCAAAGATCACAGGAGTCTGATCTAGAATACTGCGCGTAACCTCAGCAGATATCAACTCCCTCATTCGCTCCTCGAGCTGCTCGACCCCTGAACCCGAGCCTGATCCTTCTCCGGTGCCTGATCCTCCCGATGGTCTCTCTCTCAACGTCACCATGCTGAAAACATAATACATCCACTATCAGAATACTCATCACTGCTGCGAGACCAAACACACTCCCTACCAGGTTCCCGGTCTTGTATCGGCCTTTCCCGAATCGAGTACGGATCCTCTGCTTTCAGTAGTACGAGCCCATACTACCTTCCACATCTATTCGTACTTTCCTCAGGAATTGCTTTGACTCCACCAGGTCCCTTACCCACTACTACTGCTCCCAGCACTATCTCATCCTAGGCTTTCCCTAGGGAAACCTCTGACTCAACTCAAACCAGTCCTCAGCTGCGGAAGGTCTCCTTGTGATGCCAATTAGCCATCACCTGGATACCATCACACGTGACGAGGCTCGGATAATCCTTCGAGTAAAATACTCGTCCCTACAACGGTTGGACTCAAACGAGAGCTGCGAAATAGGGCCAAATCCAACACTCTGAGATTATTCAACCCTAATCTAATGTGACGTGACGTATCCACCTAATGACTAACTCCCATCACTCGGAATCCCATATTGCACAAAGCAAGCAGCATTCAGACAAGGGGAAAATCTAACCACAACATACTCAAGCAATCATATCCAAATAGCAAGAATCTGAACTAGCATGCAACACAAACTCATAGACCCACACAAACTCATAAACTCAGGCATAACCTAAACAGGCTATCCTACTACTGTCTAATCAACACTATCATGCAGCTCAAAACGCATATAATAGGCACATAAGGCATCATCCCTAGATCCTTAGTCCAAATCTAGCATGTTGTTCTATCAACTGATAATCATAACATAAACTTGTATGGGTATTTTGGGGTACTTACTTGAGCTCGGTTGATTGCATGCACCACACCCTTTTTCTTTTTTCAAAGTTCTTTTCTTTCTGAATTATTTTTTTGCTTTTCTAAAACTGTTTTCTTTCCCAAAACTCTCTTTTTACAAAACTGTCTTTTCATTTTGAAATCTTCTATACCAATTCCTCAGTTTGAGTTCAGACACACCCGAGAGCATGTCCGAATCCCTCAAACCAAGGCTTTGATACCAACTTGTAACATCCTAAAATTCAAGACTAAAAATTTTCTTTTAATAAAACATTACATAAAGCAAAATCATCAATCCAAATATTCTCAGAGTATTAATTTCCAAAACACATGTTCATTATCAGAGTAAAACATTCCCAGGCTGTCAAATCTATGGTGTGTGCCATGCGATCACCCCGAGCTCTTCCCTCCGCTACCGGAAGTACCTGAAACCAAAACTGAAAACCGTAAGCACGAAGCTTAGTGAGTTCCCCACCCGACCACATACCATGCATAACCACAAACTGCACCTACTGGGCCACGCCCGCTATCCTGGGCCTCGCCCCTACCTCGGGCCTCGCCCGCTACAACGGCCCCGCCGCTCCAGGCCCCGCCTAGCTTCAAGCCCCGCTCAGATACAGATCTGTTTCACTTAGGCCTCGCCTGTCACAGGGCCTCGCCCACTAACATATAATAGCACATAAACATATCACATCACATCACATAAGCTAAACACATACTAACAGATCTTGTCCTAAGGCCTCGCCTATCTCTGGGCCCTGCCCTTGTCTTGCTACTGATGAGTCATGGAACCCCGTCCATACTCCTGCTGATAGTGAGGTACGGGCCCAGCCCACCCTCACTCCTTCCCTAACTTGGGCCTCGCCCCTGATCTGCTGCTACTGAGATGTGGAACACCATCCACACTCTGTTATTGGTGAGATACGGGACCTCGCCGACACTCACCTCCCTACCAGGCACATACAAGTATCACACAGACAACAAGTATAAACTATCACATAAACCATTCCTTGGGCACCCGCCCTCTATCATTGGACCTCATCCTGAATATCATACTAGCATACTGTGCCTAAGGCTAACCCCCGGGTCTTCTACTCATAACTACATGGGCCGACATTGTGTCCATAGACCCATTCATACAAAGGGAAACTCACCAGCACTGGCTGAACTGGCTAATGAACCCACTAGCTACTGCCCGACAACTCTCTGAACTCCTGCTCCACTCGCTCCCCGAGCTACCAATATCAATGCAACACTAAGTCTAACTAACCCCCGAAAGACAACCAATTCAACTCTAGTCAAATTCAAAGTCCTGGTCAAAGTCAACCTTCCAGGTCAACCCTACTCGTCGAGTCACCCTATTGACTCGTCGAGTTCATATGTTCGGAGCCCTTCTATTCGCGACACGACTCGCCGAGTCAGTCCATGACTCAACGAGTCTACCGATTTCCGAGTCCTGACTTGTCCAACTCACCGAGTCTCCATTCGACTCACTGATTCGAGTCTCAACTCGACGGGTTTGGGGTTTCGCAACCTGACTCGCCGAGTCCAAGACAACCTTCAACAGACTCGCCGAGTTGTTCATCCAACTCGCCGAGTTCCTGCCCAACTTCATCTGACTCGACGAGCTGTTCATCCCACTCATCGAGTTCCCCCAAATCTTCATGCTACTCGCCGAGTCACTCAAAGGAATCGCCGATTCCATTCAGATCTCCATACATGCAGAGGACTTTTGAGTCATGCATGGACTCCAAACTGTCGATCTACCCTTCCCAAGCCTATTCCTCACGTAAAATTGCAAAATTTACATGTAGAGAAGGAGATCTAGGCAAAATACACCATAAACTAGGGTTTAAGCAAAGAGGCTCCATAATCAACTCAAGGGCAGATACTTTATGCTTCTCAAGACCATAATATGCTTAGATCCAAAGTAGCAACTTCAGATCTGGCTTCTAACTCAAAAGGGGTAGCTAATCATGGCTACAAGCCCCTAAAACTCACAACCATAATAGATCTAAAGGAGGGAAATGACTTAATACCTTCAATAACTCATAAAGTTTCCCCAATCTTCAGATCTAAGGCCAATCCTTGAAGCTTCAATGATTCCCCTCTTTCTTCTTCCTTCAAATCACTCAAAAAAATGGCTTGGAAGCTTGGATGGGCAACAATGGGGCTTAGGGTTCGATGTTCTGGGTGAAAGAGGCAGTAAAGGAACCCTAGGGGAGAGAATGAGACGTTTAAATAGGCTCCAAGTCCCGAATTTAGGGTTTTCCTCGCATAGACCGGACTCACCGAGTCCCCTTGGCCGACTCGCCGAGTCGGTCACTTACTCCTGGACCCGGATCTCGCTCGGACTCGCAGAGTTCCTCCTTGGACTTGCCGAGTCTCCCCTTAAAGTTAGGGTTCTCTTTCCTTTCTTGACCTTCAAAACTTTGGGTGTTACAATAAAGAACGTCGAAATCTGAGTTACAACGAAGAAGTTATGGCCTGTCGAAGTTTCGCGACAAAACCGGCACGACACTACGTGACGTAAATAGTGAATTTATGATAGAATACTTTTTAGCCTTAGCAATCTAAATGAAAGTTATAGTATACGCTAAACCAAGAATGTGCATAAAAAGAACGCCCACAACTGACTTCGTATGAGGAAGTTATGATTTTTTTAAGATTTTGCATAGCAGTGCACAACCCGGAATTTGAATTTAAATTGATCGGTTTTTGGCAAACGCAACCTAAATAAGAATTGAAATCTCATTCATAGGAGCTCAAGAATAAATATACATACGAAAACGGAGTCCGTGTGTAGAAGTTATGAATTTTACGCAATCATTTAACAGTATAATTTTCTCATATTGTTAAATTTAAAATCGGTCGAGAATTAGCCAACGTAGTCAAAAGGAAAGTTGTAGATCTTGTCTTTACCTATGCGTGGATATAAAGAACGTCAAAAAAGGAGTTCGTATGCAAAAGTTTTGAGTTTTTAAAGATTTTGTGTTTTACCTGCGTCCGGCGCCACATGTCAGCACCAGACTTCGCCTTGGAGCCTACGCAAGGCTCACGACGTGAGCACCCCTTTTTACAACGTGAATCAGCCCAGACAACCTATAAACAGAGACGTAAATCACCCCCAAAACTCACACCTTTCATACTCTTTCTCTCCCATTACCCCCAAACCCTCTCCCCCTTCCCTAACAACTTCTAAGTGCTAGAGGCACGTCTCTGAGCGCCAGAAGGCTCCAAGAAGAAGAGCTTTCAGCTCAGAATCTCTGCCCATGCAGAGCCCAACTCCTAGCCAAACCCCCTCTTAGGTAAGATATGCGTACCCTATTCTAAATATAGCTTATATTTAAATATAATAACTTTATTATAAACCTATAAATAAGATTTATCAATGATTCAAAGTCGTTATACTAATTGATCTACTTATGGGGATGATGTTTAGGCTGTGATTTAGTGAGGTGTTTAAATTGGGATTTCCAAACAGTATACGTCGTATACCAAGCGGACCCTACCTCCGATATGATCCTACCTGGTTTATCCTTACTTAATAGATCATGAAGTAGACTCTGAATTAATGATGAATCTAGAGATTAGTTGCAATAAATATTAGACTGAAATCTAGTGGAAATAATACTAGGTTTCATCGAAGGAAATCATATTGTTAAGAAGCAAAGCGCAACTCGAATTTCGAGTCGGCACTTTAACAAGTGAGTGCATAGTTACTTTCATCTTACACATAGATATGAAGTATTTTATATAAATTACGTGTTATGTGTGCATATTGTCTGAATACTTGTTGTCTATGTTGGATGAAAGATTTTAGACATGTTTTAAATGATTTAAAATGTATATGTATTTTATATCTACAAAATGTGTTGGATAACATGGGTAGATATAATAGTTGGGTATGATGAAATAAAATGATGAGAGACCTAGATGTTGACGATGTTTCCAGTCATCTAGCGGAGTATAGATGACGACCACAAACTTTTCTAGATAGTCCAGTGGAACGCTATCAGACTCGCAACCTGTAGGTATTTGTGAACGATATGTTCACTGGTGTACTCCATCCCTCTCATGGTTTCCTTTAGGACATTTATTGTTGAGGAACCCCCTTAGCATCAGTGTCCATCCTGATGATGATCCTTAGGCTAGGTCCTTTATGATAGGTGTTTAGGGACGTAAATTGAGGATAACGGGAATGGGTAATCGGGTTATTGTTGGTTGATGAAATTAATAAACTTATTTATTGTGGGTTGAAAACCCTATGTGCTCACCAGGCTCCCAAGCCTGACCCAATCAGTTTCTTGTATTACAGGTAGTGGCACTCGAGCATAGATGTGATGTTTGGATGAGAGATTACGGATATAGGCCTGTAGATATGAATAAATGTTGTAAGGCTTATATTGTATTGTTTATGCTTTTGATCTGTATCGAACATGACATCATGGGGTTTATAATGAAATACATTTCTTCGGAAATTCTTTGATAAATCTTTATCATATTTTCTTTTGGGAACAAATTCCGCAACACTTTTCTTTAAAATGTTACTCTGATTTTTAATTAAGCATAAACAAAATCGGTATTTTCTGGCCGTGAAAATTGGGATGTCACATAAAACACTTGGGACGTCCATGTCCTAAGGTTCATGCTTCTTGGGCCAAAACTCCATAAAGATTAAAAGAAGAGATCTAGGTAGCTAATAAGAAAGATTGAAGCTTGTTTACCCGAAAATGTAGCAAATGAGATGTAGCCTCTGGATCTACCCTCTTCCTCTTGAGCTCTTCAAGCTCCTCCTTCTCCTTACAAGCTTAAAACACAACAAAACACTCAAAAATGGCACTCACATGAACACAAGGCTCAAAATGGCGAGTTAGGATTTTCTGGACAATGGGAGTTGATAAGGGAGGCCACAATGGGCGTTATGTTCCTTTAAATAGGGTGCCAAACCCTTAAAATTAGGGTTTCCTTCAGACATGCCTACTTGTCGAGTCGATGCTACCCAACTCGTCGAGTAGACTTCAAACCCGCGTCCCCTTTTTGTCTCTACTCGACAAGTCTGGGGCTACCAACTCGTCGAGTTGCCTTGCAAAAATAAATAAATTAGGGTTTAAATGTGTACCAGTGAACTAGGTGTTACATTCCGTTAGTAACAGGTATAAAAGGATCTCTTCCTGCCCAACGAAGGGATCCATCTTCTCTCATATACAGTTTTACCCAAATCTCTCTAAGAACTAACTTGATCGTCGGAGCTACGTCCCAGGAGAACCCCCGGTCGTCCTTTAACGATTCTTCTGTGTTGTGTTCTCAAGTAAACCCCCAGGACAATCCTGTCAACAAGCAACCAGTTCCCTGTAGATCATGTCACAACACTTATTAGCCTCCAACCCTCTCATAAACCCTAATCTCGTGTGTGTGGCTTGTGTGTGTTATTGCAAGTTTTGAGTGTTCTTGGCTCTTGTAGTTGAAGTAGGAGGTTAGAGAAGAAGAATAAGGTGCTAGCAAGATTGAAGATCCAAAAACTCCCCACCTTTGTGCATCCTTTTCAGGTATAAAGCTTATACCTTGGCTAGTGTTCTTCTAGATCTCTTTAGCTTAGTATTTATTAGCTAAAAGTCCCCAAGTTTTGACCTTTTTGAGTTTGGGGCTCTCCATAGGGTTTAAGTTGTCCTTTCATGCATATTAAGACATCTATATTAATAAAAATTCTTGCTTGATCTTTTCTTTTGACTCATGCATGAGTAAAGTAGATTACAATGGATTAAATGATTCTTTGAGTCTCTCCTAGCCATGCAGTGTCTTGAAGTCCTCGACTTTATGGATTAAGATGCTTTAAATTAGTCAGATCTACAGTAGGAATGGTTGTCTTAACGGATTAAGACATCAAAATAGTGGATTTGGAGATTTTTGGAGTGTTTTGTGTGTACTCCTTACTACCCACAACGTAGTATGATTTTCCCCCGACGCATGCTGATCCGATTGTACGCCCAGCGTACTCGTCGGATGTTGACTTTTGCTGAGTTTAACCTTTGGTCAAAGTTTAGGGTTTTTGGACCAAGGGAAGGGAAAATGGTCCTTTTTCCCTTAATAGGTTTGGATGAGGGATTTGGACTCGTGAGTGGTTTCGCACCTTAATTAATTTAGGTTAATTATTTTGTTGACTGGGCGGAGTCTAAATCCGGTAGTTCGGGTGCTAGGATATTCGTTTCATCAGTATCAAGTGAGTCTCATCACATAATCTTACCTGTATGGTAGGGTAGTTATATTATAATGACCAGCTAGGTCTGGCTGCTATGTTATGTTATGATATGATAATTATATGTGACTGAGGTTGTTGATACCCAACTAGGGTTGTTGATAACCCTTCGAGCGTGTTGTTAGCTCACCGGGGCAACTGATAGCCCTAGGGTTGCAGATAACCCATGGTTGTTTATTTGTGTTGTGTTATATGTGGTATTTTGGGGAACTCACTAAGCTTTGTGCTTACAGTTGTTGATTTATATGTGGCAGGTACTTCGCGGGGCCACGGGAAAGTGAAGGTCTGATTGTACACACGCGCTGGGGAATTTACTACTGAGACATGTTTTTATGTAATCTGATAACTATGATACTTGTTGTTGTGGGATGACCCTGTATTTGATAACTTGTTTGTGAAACTATGGTTTTTGGTAATTTAAAAATGAAAAATGTTGGTCTAAAATTTGAGGTGTTACAGTAAAGTAGAAATTTTTCCCAGTTACAACCATAGTAATCAGAAATATCATCAGTTTTCAAAGAACCTAACACACCAGTGGAAACTAAAAATTGTAAATGTGATGCTGACACATGTGCCAAACGAGAACGCCAAAGATAAAAAAACAGAAGACGAAGGACTTAAATGAAAAGACGACAAATCAACATTAGATGCAGCAACATCAACAACATGTAGTTGCTCCAAAACATAAAGCTCCCCAAGTCTACAGCCTATCCAAATCACCCACTGAGACTGAATGTCCTACACACAGCAGAACAAATTAGAAAAAAAAAACTGACAATCAGAGTTACACAACTAAGTAACTGAAGAAAGATTCAAAGCAAGTGTGGTAATATAATATACATATGTTAAAGATATATAAGGGGTGACAATAGAACCAACACCCTCTACCTAACATAGGTGTAGCACTAACAGACATAACATAGACAGATGAGCGAGGTGATAACGAAGAAAAAGATGAAAAATGTGGTGGCATGTGATGAGATGCACCAGAATCCAATATCCAAACGGATAAAGGAATACCTAAAGCGTTGGATGAAGACAAACCTAAATGAGACATGGAAGCTGACATGGCAGTTGGATTGGTAACAATGAATTGTCTAACTGCTCAACAATCTAGGGATCCAAGGTTGATGGTGGTGTAAAATCTGTCTAATTCTCAACTGAAGGTGTAGCAACAACGTACTATGGTGTCCTAAAAGGTGGAAACGAGGGACATGACTGAAACTATCCAGAAGACATGTTCTATTGTGAAGGCTAAGATTGTCTAGGTGATGTGGTTTGATGTTGCTGCTGATTTCCATTGCTTAAATCTTGGGACCTTTTGTGAGCATGGGACATGATATGAGTTTCTTCAGCAATCAACTTGTGAACAACCAACTCAACGGTGGGAAGAGGTGTACATGCATGAATCATGATTGATACTTGCAAGCCTTAAAAATATGAATATAATGCCATCAATAACTGAACCAAACGTTGTTCTTCCCTTCTATCAATAGAAGGCTTAAAGGCCTTCAACTCAGCAGGTTATGTAAGAGCTAACTGGTCCCATAAATCTAACATAGCTACATATATAGGGATGTTAACGGGGTCAAACAGGGTGGGGATCACATCCCCCTTCCCCACCCTCAAAGTTCCCCCATTCTCCCATCCCCGCACCCAAAATCTCTAGCCTCCCCACCCCCGCCCCTACCCCTGAATCCTAGGATTACTCCCGTTCACGTTTCCCGGCCCTCATTTGGGCTGTCTCTTTTTTTGGCTAAAGAATCTACTTTTTTGGCTAAAAGAAGTTTTTTTAGGGCTATAAAAACTTATTTTTGGGTAAAAAATAGTTACTTACATCATAATTTAAATGTTAAAACCAAAAATATTATAACATCTCAAAAACATTATACTAACAACTTAAAAACAAGGTATTTTGTTGAATTTTGGAAGCTCAACATCATTGCTATTATTTATTATATTTAATATTTAATATATATATATATATATATATATATTAATGTAAATAATATATTAACGGGGACCCATTCAGGGTTCAGGACGGGACTGCCTTTCCCCGCCTTACCCCCAAAATTAGAATGGGAGTAACCCCCCCCTCTCCCGCCACCCCGAATTTTTTTAAAAATACCCCCCATACAGGATCAGGGTCCTATAGGTTCAAGGTCCTACAAGACTTTTTGACATCTTTATACATAAGATTCTTTAACACTGAGATTGTTCTGTTGGAGGGCTCGAATATCAAACTCTAACTGGTATTGCTTTGCAAAATTAGACTGAGTATACAACCTATCCAAGTGATCCCAAACCTCTTTTGTTGTGTCATACTTCGCCAACTAAGTACCAATAATCTGGATAACAGAATTATTAATCTAATTAATGAGCTTGGAGCCTTGTGATCCCAAACCTCTTTTGTTGTGTCATACTTCGCAGCCTTGTCATCTGTTGGTTTTTTCTTGTCGCCTTTAAAAAATCCGCCACATAGTGTTGTCTGAAAAGAAATTCTTCATAACATACCTCCAATAGGCATAGTTCTTGCCATCGAGTTGGGTACTAATAGACTGAAGAGAATCATATTTTTTTGGGGGGGGGGGGGGGGGGGGGAGGGGCATATTTCCAATAACTGTTAAACAAAAATAACAAAAACAAAAAGCAATACGAATAGCAACAACAACAATCAAGATCTCAAAATCAACAAAATCGAACAAAACATACCAAGAAAAATACAAAGCCAAAGTAGGAAATCTATCCGCACAACGCCGTGCGTGCTACAACTCACCCCAAAAAACAAAAATACAAATGAATAATCGAGCTTTGATACCATGTGAACTAACAAGTACAACACATAGAACGGCTACAGTTTCGTATTATTATCAATTGAAAAGTACAATTACAATGAAAGGGAAAGACATAATTTATAGACTAGCCAATTAGGGTTTTTTAGATAATAGACCAACATAATACCCGATAAAGCCCAAATTTTTATTTGGCTAACACACGAAAGGTATGCATCATCCATTTTTCCTTGACTTCATATACACCTTGAGTGTTAGTCCACCTCCCTCTCAAACAGGGTTGGCTATTAGGCAATAGATATACATTCAAATATTGCATTTATCATATAGAATATTATCCCAAAGTTATCCGGATTTCCATTGTACTGTTTTTATATAAATTGATTCATGAATGAGAAAGAGGAATCGATTCATTCCAATTAACAGTAATACATTCGTCTTTAATGTAATTGTTGTATCCTTAAGACATACTTTGGTTATAAGGCTATGGGGAGTGGTCAACACCAACCCACCGAAAAAGTGTTGTCACTTCTACGTCACGTCAGCTTCACCACCAACCCACTAGACATTTGAAATGGTTACCACTATACAATTTTCTTTTTTTTTTATTTTTTTAAAGATTAAATTAAATAAAAACATAATTTAAAACATAATAAAATATTTTACATTAATTGAAACCACGTTACATTAATTAAAACACATGGAAAATAAAACCTAAAAAATAGAAAATTAAAGCTAAAGTACTAAAAAAAACATTAAAAAAACATAGAAAATTAAACCTACTTTACTAAAAAACATAGAAAATTAAATTTAAATTACTAAAAAGCATAGAAAATTAAACCTAAAATACTAAAAAACATAGAAAGTTAAACCTAATTTACTAAAAAAACATTAAAAAATAAAAAAATAAACATAGTGTCTAGTTGTGATATTTGTCGAGAACTTCTTATTGAATTTTTGAAAACGCCCTTAAATTTTCCGAGTCGAGATTCGGTTGCGGCACCGTGTTTAAAATTTGAAGATCGGTGAGTTCCGTTTTTCATGGACGAACTTCCTCTGTTGATTCAAATTTTTTTCTCAAAAACTTAGAGTTTGTCTATTTTCTCCGCTAGTACATCAACGTTTGTTGATTTTCCGCTTGAAGACTCCCCCTTTCTCGATTTGTCCCTTCACAGTATTCGACAAAGTTGGGCGTCCGGTGGACCCTCCCCCTTGGTGGCATCGAACTCATCATTGAGGTCGAGGCTAACACCAATGTCCGACTCGGACGTTCTTGCCATTTTGTTGGAGCCAGTGGTAGATCCCGAATGCGTCGTATGCGGATAAAGGACTCATTTTAGACCCTTACGACAAACTTCCCATGCTTTTTTGTTGGTAAATGGTTTACCATTGTTGGTAATTTTGTATTGGTACAAAGCGGTTGTTAAAATGTTGAAATCGTTGCTACCACTTCTATGCATATTTTTAAAATTGTCAAATACGTCGTTAAATTTAGTGTAAGCCGCTCGAAGGTCACGTCATTTTGCATTGACCGCGTCGTATGTCCAGTTCATTTGTCTTCTTAATAATGTGTAGAAGTGGTCTAAAACTCGATTCCAAAAGCTTTGACCCGTATGTGCGTTGCCGATATCCCCGTCTTGTGATATAAAAATTCAAGTTTTAGCTAAAGTTTCATTCTCCTCTTCGGTCCATTACGTACTTCTCTTTTTCCTTGGATCTTTTGATTATTTTTGTCTTCTACGACTTGGTTGTGCTTCTTCAACCCGTTTGTCATCTTCGTCATTGTCGGGTTTATAGATTGAGATAGAGATAATGGAACTTGAGATGGTTGTGAAGGTTGTTGACGTTGACAAGTTTGGGGTTAAAATTGCGGAGAAGGTTGTTGTTGAAAGGCTTGAAATTAGGGTTGATTGATGAGGTGGTGGTTGTTGTTGTTAGTAGTGTGGGTGATATGAAAGATTGGTGAATAGATTTTGTTGTTAGATTGAAGATGTTATAAATTGTATGTAACTAAGATTTGCTAATGGATCATTTGGAGTGTTTAGAGCGTTTGAGGTGGATGAGGTATTTTGATTTGGATCCATAAAAATATATGAGAAAAGAGTGTTTTTTGTTGAATATGTGTGTTTGTGTTGAAAGTGTGTGTGTGTGTTTTAGTTTGAAATGTAAAATGAATGTATATAGAGAAATTTATTAATAATTGAATGATTAATTTTTTTAAAATCTTAAAAGGTCCAAATGTCCCAACCCCCCTTCCCCAACAGTAAAAATGAGATGCCCAATCAAATCACCCGTCTCCATCCGTTTTCGCGTTCACGCCACAGCCAAAGCATTGGCCCTAGGGTGGTGTTCACGTGTATTGGGGACCCCACGTCAGCCTCTCACGTGTCTTCTTTGTACTATTCCGGATAGCCTAACACTTGGCAAGTAGTGCTATGACACCATCGAGGCACAAACCAACCTAATTCCACAAACCAAGCGGTATATTATTCGGTAAGTTAGACGTTACAAAACAGTAACATTTCCATTTTGTAAGAGTTGAAATGCTCTTTTTTTTGTAGTTCACGATTCAATGTGAAGTTCTAGTAGAAAATGACTTTCCACAAACCAAGCGGTATATATTCGGTAAGTTAGACGTTACAAACCATTAACATTTTCATTTTGTAAGAGTTGAAACTTGAAATGCTCTTTTTTTTTTTTTTTTCTTTTTTTGTAGTTTACGATTCAATGTGAAGTTCTAGTAGAAAATGAATTTGCACAATAAATTCATTAAGAGTTGTAATATTAAATTATTCAAAGTATAAACCTTTGATTTTATATATGTCATTTATTCGGGGACAAAAATTCACACAACATTACAAAAGTGGAAATACTAAAAACGTGCCACCAAAGGTACGTACACTTGTTTAGAACCCCGCTGGCTTAGATGCAATGAAACTAATACACTGTACTTGACGGACATTATCAAAGCCAATAATACGAATAAAGGCATTTGGGTACTCCTTCTTGCATTCTTCAAGCTCCTTCAGCACCTGAGCCGAATCAGTGCACCCAAACATGGGCAGCTTCCACATTGTCCAGTATCTTCCATCATAGTACCCCGGCGACTTGTGGTTCTCACGGTAGACAAACCCATGTTCCAGTTCGAATTCCAAACAAGGAACCCATTTGCTGCGAAGAAGATAGTCAACTTCCTTAGCCAATGAGGCCTCAGACAATGGTGGCAGGTATGAAAGAGTCTCGTACTTCTTCAACCCGAGTGGTGGCCACACCTTCATGCACTGCACCCTGCCGCCGTTGCTGGGGAGGGAGGAGAAGCCGGTTTTGGTCTGTTTGGTTGCCGGAAAAGCTGTGGTAGACTTGAGACCGGTGAACGGAGCCACCATGGTGGCTTGAGCTGGGACTGCTCTGCTCATGGTGGCGGTGGTGGATGAGGAAAGTGAAGCCATATTTTACTATTTAATTGGTGTTTAGAACTGATTAAAATGAGTTGGTTTTGTGCGATTGTTTGTAGGTATATATAGAGGTGAGAGTAGGAAGGTGATTTCCATCTAAGGGACGAAATTCAATCCATCGGATAAGTGGTGGTGCAATTGTGAACGGTGGATGATGAGGGTTCACGATAATACATTCATAATGCCACACAGGAGCGAAACATTTGGATAGATAACGATAAACCAAAATTTGATGGAATGCCATGCGAGTTTGTGACGATCGAAGGCTCATGACTCATCCCATCATTTTCTTTTTGTTTTTGTTTTCTTTTGGGGATCCTATTTTTAATAGCATTCATGTCTTTGGTTGTATGATAGAAAGAACTTCAGTCTATTCTTAAAAATCATGTGTTAGAAAATGGTAAGCCACAAATAATCCTTGTTATCATCCGATGCTAGAAAGAACTGGTTAATTTAGTGGTTCTTCGGTTCTTCCATTATCTCAATCTTATTTCTAGTTAACTATTGGATGGAATTGAAGGCTTTTTTATTCAATGGGTATTCTATATTTCCATATTTTAATTATCCTACAAAATCACAACACATATTTGTATATAGAACGTGTCACCGCGTCACAAACTTATTCATGTAACAAACTTTAGTTTGTTCTTTATCATTTTATGCAAAATTATTTAATCGTTTTATCAATTTATACAAACAACAATAGAAATGCAATTATATCTCAACCGAGTCAAACACATTCAGGGGCGGATCCAAGGGGATCCCGGGGTAGCCCGGGATACCCCTCAATTTTTTTTCGGTAGTGTAATTTTTCTTTACGTATCCCTCAAAAAAATTCGGTATAGTGTATATATACGGATTCCTTCACTTATAAACACAAACAAATAGTTTGTTTGTTGGTTAAGGTGTTAATTTATTCAAGCAAAGGTCTCAAGATCAATTCTTGCTTTTTATATATTCTTTGTTTATTTTTGTTTTATTTTCCCAGCTATTCTAACCCACATCGCTAAACACATGTAAACTCAGCCATTTTTTTGTATTATATAAACTTGTTATACTTATGCTTTATTTGATATCTACTTTGAGTCCCACATCGATTCAAGTATCAAAATATATTTCAACTTCATTTTATATAACAAGACTTGAGGTTAGCTAATGATTCCATTAAGATTTGAGTTTAAAACTGAAACTGAACAGCGGAAATCCAAGTACCCCGGGAAAAAAATTAGGTTACCCTAAAAAAAATTGGGATAGCCCTTTACATTGATCCTGGCTCCGCCACTGAACACATTATAGGTAAATTACTGTATAGATATGTTAAAAGATATGATTGCATATTTCATCTGAACTAAGTAGTCATTATGTTGCATGAATGCGAGAAGGACTATTGGATCTCTTCATAATTCGTATAATAATTAAAGCTTTAGGATAAAAAAATTCATTAAAACACAAACACATGTAAGTTCTTTCTTTTCATAATCGTATTTAGCTTGTGTTGAAGGAAAATTAATAAAATCAAGAACTTTTATAGACTATATGTTATAAAATATTGTTCATGTGATTATGTCATCCGTTGGCGTCGCAGTCATTTATGTCTAGAAAACTCGATTGCATTATTGGGAGGGAAACCGACAAGATAAACAATGGGAGGCAAAGCTTCGTCCTTGCAGATGGAACCTACGGTCTTTTCATTTGAGCTCTTTTCCTTGATAAGTAATAACCATTACTTGTAAACATATTGCATTATTTTTTTCAAATGTTTTTTTTTTCATAATTGATTTTAAATAGTCATATTTTATTAATTTTGAATATATGATTACAACTACAAATACATATAGTATATATGCAGGGAGGAACGGACCTACAAATACACATACTACCAAAAAGGGAATCATGAACTACATGTCAAAACAATAAATAAATAAATAAATAAATAATAATAATAATAATAATAATAATAATAATAATAATAATAATAATAAAACCAAGTTTTATGAACCTGGAAAAATGGTTTGTAACTGAGTTACCGAAACCAAAGGTTTTTAACCCAACGGTATCAGATATTATCTTTTTTTCTTGAGGTTGAGAGTTCAAATCTTGTCGTGAACATAAATAAGATTAAGGAATAAATTACTTTTATCGTTTTAAAAAAATTTAAATTACCCAAGTACGAATATGCACGGCTTGATTAGTGAAATTATATTGCCTAGCACTCCTTGCAAGTGTTATGACTAAGGTAAACATTCAAGAATTATAACAATAACATAAACAAATGAAAATATTAGTATTGCACTAATAAAACAATCTGATACAAATACTATACGAAAAATACAAGATTGAGGCCTGATGAAGATTGTCCCAAAACACCAAGGTGCTGTTTGTTTTTTCGAAGCCAAAATGTATGCAGTCTGCGGACCACATCTGCAAGCATCTGCGGTAGAAGAGGTGGACCAAATGTCTGCAGTCTGCAATAAGAAGATTGTTTGTTTTTAATGTCTGCAACTGTTGAAATAAATAAATTTTTTAAACTTAATTTCATGTCATAAACATTAAAAATGCATTTTCAGCAAAAAGAGAAAGAAAAAAAAACGGGTGGGTTTTTTTTTTTTAAGGTTAAAATGAGGTCTGAAGACCTTTGAAGACAGTGGCCCATGTCTGCGCCAGGAAGACCTCGCGCGGACGTTTTTTGGTATGCGCACTTCCAAAAAACAAACACTCTGCGAGGACATATGTCTGCGTGTTGTCTGCGCGGCGCAGACAAAAGTGGTTGCGCAGCTCTTCACAAAAAAAACAAACAGCCCCCAATTGTTCAACTTCCCGATATTACATGGTTTGGAGGAAAGACTCACCTTTGCGTAGCCAATACCCAAGCCCAATGACCACAAGTAGAGGTGAGCAAACCCGAATCAAGAAACCGAGAAACCGACGAAACTGAAACCTAAAAAAGCAAAACCGATGATAAGGGTTTGAATTTTTTTAAAACCGAAAAATCGAGTTCGGTTTCCGTTTTTACCCAAAAACCGACACATCTAACCTGAGAAACCGACCCATGCATAAAACCGACAAACCGACCCATATATTATATTTATGAGTTGAACCCAAGTAACCGGAAAACCCAAAACCCACAAGCCGTGCGTTTAAAGCCAAAACTTGTGGGTTTAAACCAAAACCGGTGAGTTTATAGGTTAAACCCAAGAAACCGGAAAACTGCCAAAACAGACTCTAGAACCCGAGAAACTGAACTATCCAGAAACCGACCTTATTGAGTTTTGAAAGCCAGAAACTGACCATTTATGGGTTAGGTTTGGTTTAGGTCTAAAACCGACCCAAACCGATCCATATATAACCCTAACCACAAGTCAAGTCTACAACCAAGTCCAACCAACTAAAATTCATGCTTGATCAATTTTGGTAACCATTTAGTGAGGAGACTTATAAGGACAAGAAATTTTCATTTTAGTTTATGTGAGAACAGCCCCACTTAATAAAATTTCAAGTAACAAAGTTCCAACAGTAGAACTTGATTTTCTTACTGAATAATGACTCGACGTGTCTAAAATATGACATAGTACTAGAACTATAATGGGTAAGAACCTGTTTTATTAAAATAAAATAGTACTGACCGGTTATGGCATGTTTACCTTCTTACTCGAGCCCATAATATTGGGGGTTAAATATGTCTGTGTGCACCCGGTTTTTCAATAAATTGAGTCCACAAAACTTATTACTATTAATTGTTGGGCTAAATTCCTGAAAACCCAAAAATAACCCTTTTAAACCATTAAAGCCTTAATCCCATTTTCTTTTGAAATTTGACACAATAATCGGGTCCAGACACACCTTTAAACTTTTATATATTTAATTAGAACTAGATTATAGCCCGCGTTAAACGCGGGAAACGCATAAAAAAACATATAATCGTTTATATATATTGTATAATGATTATAAAAAAATATATAGTTATTGGTATTATTGAAATGTGTAGAAAATACATTGAAAACGATAAATATATATAATCATTGAAATATCTCTTTGTAGACATCATTTTTTGTTTTATTAGTTGAACGACTTTTCTCGTCTCATATATGATATTTATATATTTATAAACATTTTAATTAGACGTTCCTTGCATAATAATGTTACCTAATTTAAATATATAATGACAACTATTTCATTTATTCAAATAAAGTTATGTAATATAATTTATAAAATGTTAAATGTTATATAGATTTAATTTTAGTATATCATCAATGGAGATTCTTTTCTAAATCACGATTGGTTTATTTTAAATTGATTATAAATATAAATGTTAGCTTTTATGTTTGTTCTTATTTATTTGGTGTTCGCAAGAATTTTGCATTAGTTTTAGCGCAACTTTGAATAATTTTAGTATATCATCAATGTAATTTGATATATCTTTCTATTATATGAAATATCAAATAATGACATTTCATTACTATTGTGATAATTTAGTTTATATATTGTATTTTCACTAATCTTAATGGTCTTATTTTTTCTAATAACCGTAACGCTTTTCCTAAATGTACTTTTTACAAATTTTCTAATATCTTATAATTTTTATCTTACTTTATAATTTTTCATAACTATGTTATTTTCAAGATTGACTGCTTTAATAGTGTTTTTTTTTCAGTCTATTCAATTTTATATTTCATTGTACAACATCATCGTTTGTATGTATTATGAAATTTCACTTTAAAAATGCTTAATGTTTACACCTTGATATTAATTTTTTTAATAAACTCATGTAATAATTATGGAATATATATCTCATTTTAATTAACATTCACTTCCTTTATTATATCAAATTCCTCATTAAATGGATATACTTTTGGAAAATAATAATTATAATAGGGCAGAATTATCTAAGACGTAAATGTTTGATATACTTTTGGAGAAAAAAAATCAGGATCATTAAAAAAATTTATATAAAGAAAATACAAATTTAAATTTGTTGAAATTATGGATGAAATTACTGGCGAAAATTTATTTTGGAGGGAGTTGTATTTTGTAAGGTATAATAATATTACAAATTTTGAAATATCTATATTTGTTGTGTAAATTAATAATTTTTATTGTTACTATACAAAGATAAAAATAAAAAATAAAAAAAAAGTAGGTTGATATGATATACAAAAACATAATAATTTCAATGATATTTTAAAATCATGCCAAAATTAACCGGATTCTTATGACATAAAAATTTAAAAAAAAATCATAATCATCTCTAATATATAAAAATAACATTTTCGTAATTAATGTCAGTTCCCAAGATAGTTAATTTTTGTTTTGTTAAATGTATCTAATATATTTTCATGTTTATTTGAAAAGTTTCAGAAAAGTAGTTAACTAATTTCATGTAATTTGTGACAAAGAAAATCGAAATATATGAATACATACATTTGATATAGGAACAAAAAATAATCGAACAAAATATAAAAAGCGAAAGAAGGTACTAACCTTCTAGCGCACAAGAGCGAATGTTTATAGCAGAGAATGATGATGGAAGTTATAAGCAATATTAACGATGTTGTAGGAGAATGTTTGAAGAAAAGAAACGATTGAAAATAAATGTGAGTCGCGGATTCAATGATGAATCGTATATGTATGTGATAATTTGAATATGATTTTTCGGTATTAATGATTTCCCAATAAAAAAAGATTTTATATTAATGGTTTACTAATATAAACGGATTTATATTAATGGTTGATATTAAGGCCTTGATTGAAATGTTTTGTTAGTAATATGTTTTTAAAATTGACCATATTAAAATCTTCATAACTGGAAATTCAAGATGTAAAATATAGAAAGCTTTTATTGGAATTAAATACATTCCATTTCAACGAATGTAAGTTATTGATTAATGATTGGAAATCATTTATTGGAATTAAATACATTTCATATGAGGAAGATGATGTCAGCAATTTGAGCTAAAGATGGAAAAAATAAGATTGAAATACAATCAATGGTCCAGATTATTTAAGATGATGTCATAAGGTTTCTCTTTTAGTAATATTTAAGATAAGATGAATCCCGTTTATTTTGGGGTGTTATATAAGTGTTTCCAAACTAAAATTTTAAATTCAAAATTATTGAAATTAACTTCGTGAAATGAAAATGGAAATATCCAAATATAGTCAAGGTTTTTAAAACCGGACCGAATACCGAACCGACCGTCTTACTGATTTATGGTTTAATTGGTCCAACCGGTTGGACCGGTATCAAAAACCAGAAAAACCGAATAATATCATAATTACATTATTATTAGTTTTAATTATATAAAAATACAAAAAATAAATAATAATAATAATAAATATTTTTTTTAAAAATCCCGATTTTACCGATTCAACCAGACCGGTTTTTACCAGTTCAACCGCTATCATCGGTTTTTACCGGTTCACATGACAGACGAATTTTTGGCTTCTAAGAACCGGTCCTAGTTCCCGGTTCCCAGTTGAACTGGCCGATCTGGTCTGGTTTTCAAAACATGGAATACAACATGCCTCATGTCCAACAAATTTTTTAATGGCAAACTAATCTAATCTTAAACTACTCCTAAATCAACTTATGTATCTGACAAGACTTGAACCCTCAACCTCAAAGAGGGAGGACAACGTCTGATACCGTTGGGCTAGAAACATTTTTCATTAACATCAAAAATTGAACACGACACTAGATAACTGTCACATTCAAATAACCAAAGCATTCACATCGAAAATGTAAGACTACATTTGAAAACTAACCAAATTTAAATAACTTAAACATTCAGTTAGTTAGAAACTTTTACATTAATCGACTCACAAACAAAATGATGAAATTGACAATCTACAATAAAAAATCATATGAATATGGTAAGATTACACCAACTACATAGTTACATGATACAATGGATGAAGCAAAAGTTTGTTTTGAATATGGTAAGATTACACCAACTACATAGTTAATCGTTGATCCATTTATGTTTGCATTTGCTATTAATCCTCAAACCCAACAACCCTAATCGATTGTTAATCCATTTATGTTTGCATTCGTTGAATAGGTGATCATCCGATAATGTTTTGCATGATATTAAACCATGGTGCAAAGTTTACTAGTTTTCCTAGAAGAAAGCATGTCAACGACAAGAGAAACTATTTTTAGTTACTGGAAATTTTCAACGAGGAAAACAATTGTCCTTGGGTTTATTTAGCTAATAAGCGGAAGCATGACAATGATTGGACAGTCAAAATCTATGTTAGTGAACACAATGTCTTCAAACAAGAAAGGTCATGGCTTATGATTACAAGTTTCTTTCAAACCCACTCATTGGTCCATGCAACTTTCACTAACCTAGCACATTAGGGTTACATTTGAAAACTACCCAAAAAAATTGACAATACAATACCATTTTCGGGCAAACATAATATTCAATATTGGCATTGTTCTTAGTGTGGGAAGTCCTTATGATAACCATACTTCCACAATTGCAAACCACCATCATATTTCTTGTCTTCGATCACATGCACCAGAGATTAAGAGAATAAGAAGAAGAAATTGAGAAAAAAGAAAGAATAGGTGGGTTTTAAAGTCATTGCAACGGTGAAAGGACAAAAAATCCCCATATATGGGGGTTTCTAACTGCTAAATAGACGGACACGTTAAATTAAGGACCGGTCTGGTAATAAATTTAAGTTTCGAGGAGATATTTTTAGGGACCAAGTATGCAAGTAACCCCTAACTACAAGAACCATCCATGTAATTTTCTCAAATAATATTAACCATTTGGTTGTACCCCTTATACATAAAACATATAAAAAAAATGAGTAACTTTTTTAATCAACGAAAATTCATATTAATAAAAACACAAATTGGAAAAAAAAATCATCTAAAAGGTTTTCTTCATGCATTTTTTTGAAGCAAACACCCAATTATTTTAGGATACTCAACACTCAATAGGAATCAGTTTTCATTACTTAAAATTGCTAACTCATTAAATCTTTCTTAATTTATTATAGTTAAAATATAGGCCTTCAAAAATTTTGATTACAATAGAGAAATTAAATATCCTCCTACCTTTTGATACTATCAATCTTCCACCGACTTTTCTTTTTATATGTTTCATGCAGCAAATCTCCTGCAAAATTTATAACTCTATAAATAAATATTTTCCATCAATATTTAAGTCATGATTGTAGTCAAAACAAATTCAAGATTCAATCAATATTTTTTAATTAATCTTCAAATAAAAAAGTTAATTTTGATCAATCAAACAAAATTTCCAAAATAGATTCAAAATGTTTCATTTGTTCAAATCTACTTTTTAAATTGAATAAGTGTCATGACCACTGAAACAATAAAGTAATCAATTCTCTTTGGTATTTGAAATCTTTTCAAATTGTCTTTTTTATCTAAATACATTACTTTTCATCATCATTAACATCGTATAGATGATCTGTCAAGTCTTGTCGAACTCACTCGTGTTAATGTGTGTCTTTAATATCAACGACTTTATGTAAAAATATGTATTTATTTGGTATAAAGATATATTTAATATGTATAAATATAAAAGAAACCATACATGCTTTTCTAAGGCGTTGACTATCCGTACAAACACATTCCTACTCAAATGAAACATTCATTTGAAATCTTTTTGACTTGTATACATATAATTATCCGCAAAGTAACCACAATATAGACGTTTGTGTGCTTCCTCATGATTTCTGTTTAATATCGAGCTTCTTGTTAGTAGAGGGGCTTCATTTTTTTCTTACAGTTTATTAATGTAATACGCCAACACCGTGGTGATGAACATATCATCGTCATCGGAGGATAAATCAAACGAATCCATGAAAATTTTTGTTGTAATATTGAATAAAAAGATAAGAAAAATAAAAATGACGTGTAAAAAATAATAGGTATTTATATGTATAGAAAAAAAAATTTAACATAATTGTAACACCTGGGTTTTCAGGTACTTTTCAATTCATCCCTTGGGTTTCAATTATGAAATTTTGGCCCTTGTATTTGTAACGCCTTATTGTTGGTATGATTTAATTCAAGTATTGCATTTTTTCCTAAAGAACTCATCGAGTTGGAAGCCCCAACTCGACGTGTTGAAGTTGTTTTGGCCGTGCGTTTTCTTGAGGCAACTCTACGAGTTGAGGAGTCTCAACTCGGCGAGTTGGCTACTCTTGAGAAAACCCTAATTTTAGGATTTTGCACCCTATTGAAACACCTTAAGTCTCAGGTGTTGGCCTCATTTTCAGCCCCCACAGCTCCTTAGCCTAATCTCAAAACCCTAAAGCCTTTTTTAGTGTTATGAGCCCTTTGAGAGTGTATTTTGGTGTGTTTGAAGCCCTTGGAAGAAAGAGAAACTTGGTGCTAGGTGGTGATTCAAGTTGGAGCCTTCAAGATTGATATTGACATATTTATACATACTTTTAGGCAATATTTGAATACATTTTTATACATATTTTTGGTTATTTGCTATACTTATAAGATTAAATTGTATTTTGCAGCTAAAATAAGTCGTTTTGAAGAATAAGGACTAAAAGTGGAAAAAGAAGAAACTTTGGAGGCATGGAAGATTAAAGAGAAGAAAACCCAAGAAAACAGTTGTATCCACGTCGTGGATATCACTTACACGACGTGGAAAGGAAAATTTTGGAAGATGAGTACGCGTAAAGTCGAAATCCTTGCCCGATAAGGATTCATCTAAGTCCACAACGTGGAGCCCTATTCCACGACATGGAATGTAATTTTATGACAAGTATATATATCTTCAACACTTACGGGTTTAAGAGTTGGGTTTTTTGGGGGAAGAATCAAGTTCCAAAAGTCATTTTTCAGAGGATTACAAGCCAGAAAACCCAGAATTTCAACCAAGGAAGAAGAAGAAGATCATAGTTTATTCTTTGTTTGATATATTACTATGTCTTTAACTATGAAGTTTGTTAGTGTGGTTGTTTTGATGAGTAGCTAAATCTAGCTGCTTCTGTTAGCTTGATAAAGCTGGAACTCATGGTTTGTTTATAATAATTTAGACTTTTCTAGTTGGTTAATGTCTTGTGTTTGATTTTTTATACCTAACATGCTTAATTTGATACTTGATTGCTTTAGTTCATATTTTGTGTAGTTAATGACCATTAATCTGCATGAATTTGACTACCTAGTAATTTAGTGAACATTAGATTATTAGAGCTAAGATTGAACTAATCTTAGATAAGAAATTGAAGTATTGAATTTGGTTGTGTTGGAGAACTCATATTTTGACCACAATTGTGTTTGTTAACTCAATCTTACATAACTCCAATCCTATTTAATAATTGATTGTGTGTTAAATTATGTGTGACCATGCATAGCTCTACATGAATTAATTGAATATTAGTAAATTTGGAATTGAATTCCTAATAATATTTTAATCGGTAAGCAACGAGAATTGTCATAATTAATATTTAAACCATTTAGGGAAAGTGGATTCAAACTAACAGAAGTGTTTTTATAATTTGATTGAATAGTTTTTGATAAATTAAGTTCATATAAACTTGCAAAATTAGATAAAGCCCCATTTTACTTTTGTTAGAATTTTAGATTAATTTAATAGTAAGTATGTTAAATAATTGATTTCGTTCCCTGTGTTCGATACCCGACTTTTGTGCTATACTATTTGTGAGGGGTACACTGCCCTGAGTCGAATAGCTAGTAGGAGAGTAGCTAAAATTAGGTGTAGCTATTTGTACGCATCAAGTTTTTGGCGCCGTTGCCGGGGAACGACTATTTGATTGTTAATTTATTTGCTTTAAGTTAATCGACCCTTTTGTGGGGTAAAACCTGCAAAAAGTTAATTTTTTGCATTAATTTTTGTTTCAGATCAGAGACCACGACGTGGACCTTAAGTACACGACGTGGGTTCAGTTTGAAAGGTATTTTTAGTATTTTTAATTTTAGTTTTTGATCAAATTTACGTTTTTATTTTTGTTTATTTTGCAGTAGTTCATGACCAGAGGTTCCAAGAAACCTTTGGTACCACCACTTGAAGATCCAGAGTCGGCCCTTCACAAAAAGATGGATAAAAATGTGAAAGAAGACCAACCACAAAAGAGCTCACCATTTAAAGACCTTAAATTAGTATATGGAAAGAATAAAGGGAAGAACGTGGGAGAGTCAAGTACATTTTCGAAGGACAAAAGTAAAATTGAAGATCTTCATCAAATACCTAGTCCACAAGAATCCGAATACGAGTCTAAACCTGAATTGAAATTAGAGAAAAGCGAACGCGGAGACGAGCCAGAAAACGAAATGGCAAACATTGCGGATATGTCCATGGGGGCATATAAGAAGCGGATAAGAGACGATTCTAGTCCTAGTTTTGTGGAACCTATAATTCCCGCTACTACAACATTCGAGTTGAAGGGGCACATTCTTACTGCACTTAAGGATGCACCATTTTCTGAGAAGGATCATGAGGATGCTTATAAGCATTTAGATGAAGTCAATGACATTGCGAATTATTTCAATGTCCTGAATGTTCCAAGAGAGACTGTATTGTTAAGGATGCTTCCCGTTACTTTTAAGGGAGCTGCAAGAGACTGGTTGAAAGCACTTCCACCTGGTGCAATTACTACTTGGGCACAGATGCGTGGGTAATTCTTGGAACAATTCTGCCCACCCTCAAAAATATATAAACTCAATAAGGCAATAGCCAGCTTTGAGCAACAACCGGGTGAGTCACTTTATGAGGCATGGGAGCGTTATAAAGGGTTACTAAGAAATTGCCCTCAAAATTGATGGGAATTGAGCACTACATCATTCCTATGGTGTACATGCAAACCCTAAAGCTTTGGATCTAGTTTGTCTAATGAACATGCAATAATCATCCAAAGCCATAAACCCTAGATCTAGCATATGAATATCGAAATTAACATGTAAGAACAGATCTAGATGAATACCTCTTATAGAATGGCTTGAATCTCGTGTCCTTAGAGCTCAAAGTGACAAATGTCACTCCTCTAATGGTTTACAAACACCACAAGAAAGAGATGATATTGGAAAGAGGGAAGGAGCACCAAAACCATCCAAGATCTCTACCAGAATACTTAGCCACATTTTTGGGATCCCTAGGGGTCTATTTATACTTGTGTGAGCTGCTAGGGTTTCAGGAGAACCCTAATTCTCTGCTTAGGCCTTAAGCAAACCATGAAACCTCTCTAGAGGCCCTTGGACAAAAATCATATGGGCTTCCTATAGATTTCGTCCAACTCCCTTCCCTTTAGGAATCCATAGCCCAGAATGCAAATATCTTATAATTACAATATTAGTCCCCAAAGTCTAATTAATCTCTTTTAGCCACATAATTAATTTCTTAATTAATTCTTGTCCAATATTAATTAAAAGCTATGATTTCTCTATTAATATATTATTCATATAATATACTAATAAACCATAATTAACCTCTTTCTTCATAAATCATCCTATCTAGTTGCTTTGATGAAGGCAACCCAAAAGGACCATGCACAACCGGGTCAAATACTTACAAAATATAGTTACGGGCTTAGACACTAATCCAACAGTCTCCCACTTGGATAAGTCTAGTAACCATAAATGCAAGTATTATCCGATTAGCAATCGTAGCTCTCAAAGACGCTGTCGAACTCTGATCTTATTAATAACATGTCCTTTAGATAAGGGATCATATATTCCTCCATTCTAGATATCGTATGAACTGAGACATGGATTTTAATCATACTCTTTGTTCACGTGTTATTTTCTGATTTCCGATTTATGACGACTGACAACAGACTGCAGTTGAACACATCAATTTAGTCCCGGCTAGGCCAAGCGCTTAGGGTGTCATCATTAAATCATCGAGGGGCCCACATATATCGCTTTTATCCCACTTTGGGTAAAAGGAACGGATAAACATAGACTCAATTCTCGCTTGTACTCACTCACCGAATAACACACAACAATATGTTTTATAACACCAAGTTACTGATGCGTTAACATATTATCAATGTGTAACCAACTCGCAAGATACAACTCACACATCTCGGTTTCAAGAATATAAGATATTACCGTCTCACCAATCACTCGTGATAAAATCCATGAAGTGATACAAGTGAGCGTGGGTTTAATCCAATACTCTAATCTTATAACAGCACTCATGAACTCTGCAGCAAACTTGTGCTATGTCGAAACACTTTACACAATCTACAAATGGATTCATGACAGTCTTCATTCATACCTACTTCCAAAGTATGGGCGACTGTGGATGGTTTGAATAATCTTATTTTTCGGGAAGTCAAAACATGCAATGTGAAACACAAGAATAATACTAATCATATATGGCCCCAAACTTTTGAGTATAAATAAATCATATTTTATTTAATCACCTGAAAAGGCATTGAGATCAATCAATTTATCAAACAATAACAGTAAATAAGAATAAGAAGAATTCACGAAGAAAAGCTTTCACTAAGAAGGATAATCTCACAAATAGATTATTGTGTGCACAAAGCAACGATTAGGGTTTGTGAAAGGGTCAAAATTTCACAAACCTATACAAAAGATTATATACTGCAATTCTAGACAATCCCTATAAATCAGGGATATGCCAGCTAACTAATTAGGCTAACTATGGAAACAAGATAAATACAAGATCTGTTACAATGCACTGACTAAACTATTACAAACTGAGCTGCCGAAACGATGATGCTGACACTGAGATATGCGCTGATGCTAAGGTCTGTTTTAAACATTATCATATTTCAAGGTTTGACCTTACAATCTCCCCCAATATGATGATGTTCAAAACAAACTAAATTAAAACACCTCTGGACAGGAACTCTTCATACTCGGCTTCAGCTTCTATTTTTACTGACCAGTAAGGACTATCCAGCAACTCCTGTCTTCTATTCAGCAGCTCTATGGCAATAAGGATGTGAAACACTCCAGAGAGATCTTGATGACTCATGCACATTTGCCTTAAGCCAACGAGATGAGTGGTTGGAGCCTTTGGGATCTCAGCAGTTCGCTGAAAACACATCTTTCTGTTTTTATCAAGATAAAACATCCCGTGTTCAGGAGTTGAGATAAACTTATGTTGAACCGGGTCAACACTAATAGGAAGAGAATTGTTTATTCCACCAGCCCCAAAGTCCAGAACCAATACATCTTCACCATCAACTTGAAACTTGGTTCTTCGAGTTCTAGGAACAGATAACCTTTGGCCTTGATGCTGAGGTCGTTCTTTAGGAACAAGATCCAAACGCTGAACTTTCTTGATCAGCAGATGAAGAGCACAAGTCAGTTCCGAAGAGTGAGCTGAGGTTTGCTTGGATGCTAGTTCGAGTAGTTACATCCATTCAGAATATCCATACTTGATCAGCTCATCCCTCTTGACAACTTCAGTGTATGAATGTTGAGGACCTTGACGAGTGATCAGCAACGTAAGAATTTTCTCATTTCGTGGTTTGGAAGCTTTAACTTTGATGATCTTATCACCACACACTCGTCGTTTAAGAACGTCTTCAAACCTCTTTCGCTTGCGAGATAACGGATGAGAATCTTCACTAGCAACGTCTGAATCTTCTCCTTGGACCGGAATAATGAGATCAACAGTGGGATCAACGACTTTTATGTCTGGCCTTTGCGATTCATTATCAAGATCATCTGAATCTTCTTCTTGAACTGGAATAAAGGGATCAATGAAGTTCATATCCAGTATTTGACAGTCATCGTCTTGTTCATCATCATGCTTCACTGTCTTCAACACGCTTTTCAGTATCTGCAGGACTATCAGGCTTCACAAAGTCAGACTCGGGCATCTGCTTTGGTGGCTCAGTCTGAACTAAGGAGTTGTCAGTATGTTCGGTGTCTTTCTCTTTTGGATTTTCATCATCATTATCATGATCAGCATTATCATCATCAGCATCATCATCATCAGTATCAGTATCTCCCCCTTTTTGAGCATCATCAGATTGAGGGCTGGAGGAAGGAGTATGCAAGAGAACTACCTTAAGCTGATGAACATCAGCCTCAATGCGTAGAAGACGCTGACTCATGTCTCGAGTCAGTATAAGAAGCTCATTAAACGCTGAGGCCGATATTTGAATGAGCTGAGTGCCTGGAATTTCTTGTGATCGATGTTGCTCCCCCTGAGATGGTGGCATCCCTTGAGATGGTTGCTCCCCCGAGCAGATGGCTCCCCATGAGCTAAACGAATCCTTTCAGTGACAGAAGAGGTATGGCCACCTTCTTGACTAGGATCAGCTTGTATTTCAGCATTAGTGTCGTTGAAGAGGAAATGATATTCAGTGTCTGCAGAAGCGCCGAGATCAGTGTCACGAAAAGTTACATGCTGACAGATAGTCTGTCATCAATTCAAGGTACAACTTGCTTGTTTAAGGTTAGCAAGGTGGTTGGTGCGTGTGATAGATATTGGTTTAATTATCTAACCATCGGCATAGAGTGTTGAGTCTTTATCAGTGAGTGGTGCTTCTTACTGAATCATTAGACACTGAGTGAGAAGAAGGTGAAGAGAGGATTGTTGTGTGTGATAGACCTTGGTGTTTTGGTCTAACCATCGGCAAAGACTGTTAGACTCTCATCAGCATGTATTTTGTCACACTGAATCACAGAATCAGTGTAAGATTGGTAAGAAGGGATAGTTGCGTGTGATAGATCTTGGTGTTTTGATCTAACCATCGGCAAAGATTTTTAGATTCTCATCAGCGTGTGTTTTGTCACACTGAATCACGGAATCAGTGTAAGATTGGTAAGAAGAGATAGTTGCGTGTGATAGATCTTGGTGTTTTGATCTAACCATCGGCAAAGATATTTAGATTCTCATCAGTGTGTGTTTTGTCACACTGAATCATGGAATCAGTGTAAGATTGGTAAGAAGAGATAGTTGCGTGTGATAGATCTTGGTGTTTTGATCTAACCATCGGCAAAGAGTTTCAAGTTGTTATCAGTGTATGGTTTAATACAGTGAATCATTCAACTTTAGTTGAGAAGAGTTAAAGAAGAGAGAAAGATAGGAGATCAAACCAAGCACTTAGTATGCAAATATCACCAGCATATCATCATCAGCACGATATACATCAGCTTATAACACAACACCAAACATTAGCAAAGTTAATTACAAAGTAATCATTCCAAGTTCTCCATAAGTTACTACAGGACCAGTTTTCTTGACATAATCTTCCAGGAGAGACTTTGATCCTGTCATATGCCTTGAGCAACCACTATCTAAGTACCAAAGATGCTCCTGACCTTGCAGTGCTGAGAAACTAGTTAGAACACACTGACCCATTCGAGGATGGGTCATTCACAAAGTTATTTGATACTAGATTATAACACTCCTTAAGAAGACAGTTTAAAGAATTTGACTTAAGAGTCCATTTTTCATTTCTAACTTTAATATTATCAGCTCTTAAAGATGATTTATCAAATGAACATTCACTGATCTTATGAGAGGTATCACCACATCTGTAACAAACTCTAGTACCAAAGTTCCTCTTGGTGAGCAAATGTTTATATTTAACATATTTATATTTGAAAGATTTACCAAATGAACTTTGAGTTCTTTTATTTAACATTGAATTACTAAAGAATTCAGTGTCAGAAGAACTACAATCAGTGATGGATGAGGAGCTGACATCAGTATCAGATTTAGACTTATGTACTGAAACACTGCAATCAGGATATTGTTCAAGTTGTTCATGAACAGCATGAAACACTCCGTTTGAGATAGGAAATGCGATAATATTTTCAGTGAGAGGAGTTGGTCTCACAAGATGTGTAGGATAAGAAGTAGGATCAATTCCAGTAATTTCAATATTACACTCAGTAACACCATTAGAGTCCGTAACACAGTGTTCATCAACGAGACTCTGATTAATAAAGGTGTTGCTGATAAATGTGTTTTTGAAACTATCTTTTAATTCATTTATGGAATAAAATTCAGATTCCTTTTCTTGAGATTTAAAAACATTTTCTGCTTCAGCAAAATTTCCCCCAAGGATTTTCTCACATGAGTGAGTTATTTGAGCAGAAATAACATAATTAGCATTTTTGTGAGATTTAGCCCAAAGTTTTAAAACATTTTGTTCTTTGTTCAAAAGATCTTTAACTTTATCAATTCCAGCAGATAGTGAGGAATTTGATAAACTAGTAATTCTGAGTGCTTCCTGAGTAGTGTTAATAATGTTAATTTTTAAGGATAGTTTAGTTTTAAGAAGATCAATTTGATTTTGCATATCTCTTATGGTTTGATTCTTCTTAGAATTAAGAGCACCCAAATACTCAAACATTTTGATTTTTTCATTCATTGAATATGAAACAAAGTTTTGAACCTGATACATTGAAGGAGAGTCAGTGTTGTGCTTCCTGGAATTTTCCACTGCATCAGCATCAAATGAACTATTGTTGATTTTACATTCATCAGTGTCTTCTATCTTGACCATCAGACACTTAACTTCATCATCTGATGACTCCTCATACCTTCTGTTTAGATCATTTATTTGAGTAGCCTTGACTTCTTCAGTGCCTTCAAAAGATACAGTCAGTGTATCCATCATCTCTTTTGTTGAGATGCAATTCTGAACCAGCCCAAAGATATTGTATGGCAAAGCATATCTGATTGCAGCCCGAGCACGAACATCAAGACCATTCTTTCTTTTGTCATCTGCCATCCAGTTTTCTCTAGGTGTTTTCTTCATGGCACCATCAAGAACGTTGTTTTTCAGGGGCTGATACATCGGAACATATGGACCTTTTTCGATGATGTCCAACATGTCTTCATCTACCGACTCTAATGCATAGAGAGCCTTTATTTTCCACATAGCAAAATTTGTTTCATCAAACAGAGGAATTTTAGCAGAAGGATGATTTGATGAGTTTGAAGAAGAAGAGGATGAAGCCATTTGTTTGATAAAAGAAACCCGCTCTGATACCAATTGAAAAGGCCTTGAGATCAATCAATTTATCAAACAATAACAGTAAATAAGAATAAGAAGAATTCACGAAGAAAAGCTTTCACTAAGAAGGATAATCTCACAAAGATATTGTTGTGTGCACAAAGCAACGATTAGGGTTTGTGAAAGATGATCCTTTCACAAACCTATACAAAAGATTATATACTGCAATTCTAGACAATCCCTATAAATCAGGGATATGCCAGCTAACTAATTAGGCTAACTATGGAAACAAGATAAATACAAGATCTGTTACAATGCACTGACTAAACTATTACAAATTGAGCTACTGAAACGCTGATGCTGACACTGAGATATTCGCTGATGCTGAGGTCTGTTTTAAACATTATCATATTTCAAGGTTTGACCTTACATCACCATATTGATTACTCATTATTTGTTGTTTCGGTTAATCAACTTCTTACTTGAAACATAACAACAGTTGTCCCATGCTCTTAGCATGCACACTATGTTTTCCTATGGTCCTAACTTTGTGAAATAGATCAAATGAACAAATTTCCAATGATGTTCGTTTCACAGTTCCTAATAGTAATCAATTAGTGTAAGAATACAAAATTCTCGCCAATACAAGAATATGTTAGATTCTAACACTTTATGCAACGATCCTTTCGTAATATCACAGCGCCAAAGTCACCGAGACTTTGCCAATGAATTACAAAGTGCTCTATTGGAGATTGTTACAAGACAATTCCATAGTCATGAAGTCTCACATTCAAAGTACATTCCTTTGAACATCCTTCTTGCATACATGTTTCTAATCTAGACATAGATTCTTAACGTCCAACTCCCAATAAGGAAACATTTCCATATTTGCCATATGACAACTCATTCTAAATAGAATCTTATATATTCATAATAATGTCATTATGGTCAATCTATGATTATACTTCCAATTGTCCGCAAGCGACCAATCGTTGGCGAACCTTAGATTGTCCTTGACAGTTGTTTAATTATTTTAGTCGAATCCAGTTCTATTCCCTTTTTCCCTCTAAATACCCTAGGCATTTGGAAAATTTTAGAACGGTCGAATATTACAGCATATGAAATCGATCCTATACCCGAAGCATATAGGATACGATTCATAATGAAAAACGTGATACTTTATCAGCTTCTTGCTATAATATTGTCATAATGTTCCTATTTGTTGTGTTCTCAAAATTCGAACTATGAAGAGGGATGTTGTAATATCTAAACTCAAGAAAGTAATAGACAGCTTTAAGCAACAACCGGGTGAGTCACTTTATGAGGCACGGGAGCATTATAAAGGGTTACTAAGAAACTGCCCTCAAAATGACCTTAGCATACAACAAGAAGTGTCTATCTTTTATGACGGGGTGAATGACATGAGAAGGCAACTCTTTGATTCTCAAGGACCACTTACTAAGAAAAATCTGGGTGAAGTAAAGGAGTTGATTGAAGAGTTCTCAAAGCATTCTCGTGAATACCATAATCCAAGACATGATGGAGCTACAGGGATTGGGGGAGGAAATTCTGAATACATGGATGTTGTACTAGCCATGCTTGACACCATGGATCGAAGAATGACCAAGATGGACCAATCAATTCATGCAACTAGAGTTGGTTGTGAAAGGTGCAATGGTCCACACTTAATAAAAGATTGCCACTTGGATGAACAAGGAAATAAAAAGGCACAATTTTGCTACTCAAGTGGGGACAAGTATGATGAAAATTGGAGGAAACCAAAAAGGGAGTGGTTACCATATGACGAATACAAGAAGCAAAAAGAATAGAAGTATAGACAGATTGACCAAGGCTTCTACCAAAAAGAGCAACCACCTCCCATGAAAAAAGTTGATCTTGAATCTATGTTACATAGATTTATAGAGGCTTCCGAGAAAAGACATGATGAAATAGATGCAGTGATAAGGGAACATCATAATATCATGAAGGAACAACAAGCCTTGCTAAGAAATCACCAAGCATCGATCCAAAATATTGAAGTCCAACTAGGTCAACTAACTACTCTAGTACAAGATAAATTATCTCCAAAAATCCTTGAGAAAAAGCCTCAATCACATGTCATGGTAATAGAAACCAAAGAGGATACCATTTATAAGTTCCTTGAAGCACTAGAAGTTGATCCATATCAGTCCGAACCAAAGCCAAAGAAATCCAAACTCGAAGAACGTAAACTTGCTGAAACACTAAATACCCGACTTGGAGATTCAATTTCCACGACGTGGAATAGGTCTGATCAGAAAAAAAATGGATAATGTTCCTAATTATCGTGCTCCTTTACCGTTTCCTTCCCGAGCCAATATCCATCCACTAGAACAGGAGCATATGAAGTTTATGCAACAAGTGAAGGGTATTCTAATAAATACCCCTTTCATTGATTCGTTATCTAAAGTTCCCGAGTATGCCAAGTTTTTGCAAGAGTTAATCAATACTCGCCAGCAATTAGAAAGGAATTCCAAGGTAATTCTAAATTATCAAAGTTCTAAAGTAATTATGGGAGAATTACCAAAAAAGATGGGAGATCCTGGACGCATCACTCTTCCATGTGAATTTGGGAATAACTTGAAGACTTATGCTTTAGCTGATTCTGGGACTAGCATAAATCTAATGCCTTACTCATTTTATCAAAATCTCAATATTCAAAGGTTGAAGGGTACAAGAATGATAATTCACATGGCCAATCGTTCAATGACATATCCTAGAGGCATTGTTGAAGATGTTTTAGTTAAAATTGGAAAATTCATTTTTCCAATTGATTTGTCATAATGGACATGAAAAAAGACAATAATGTTCCAATTATCTTTGGTTGATATTCGCAAATCCAAGCTTACCTTGAGAGTGGTAGATGATGAAGCTAGTTTTGGAGTAGAAGATGGTTTCCAAGGGAGTGATTTCAAGATGAAGTTTTCAATGTAGATGAAGAGAATGAACTTGAAGAATTAGAAAAGCTTATGGAAGAAGAGATTTGACAAGACAACTGCACCAAACCGAGAGCTCCTGTTCCTATGGTCTTTGAAGTTATTGCTTATAAAACTCCAATATCTTGGGTGAGTGAAGATAGTGAAGAATTGGTGTCCAGTGATGAAGAGGATGTTACTTCTAAATTAAAGAGTTCAATTGAGGAAAAGAGGATGGTGCCCGTGGAACTTAAAAACGAAGAATTTAAACATATGGAAAATAAGGGAGTTCAAAAAAAGCTCGAAGAAGGAGATGTAAAGGGTAAAAAGGAAAATTCCAAAAAGGTGTATCTTAGACGAGACCAAGCGTATAAAAGGAAATGGAAGGAGCAAAAGGTGAAATTGGTGATGGATACTCCGACTAATTCAACATAAAGTGGCACAGAGTCCAGCTCAAGACTCCAACAAAAAGAAGCGCTTATCGGGGGGCAACCCGAGCTTGGTTTGAATTTTCTTTTCGTTTTTTTTAACTTAGTTTAATTTTTGCATTTTAGTTTAGTTGTAGGATAATTAATCATCTAATTGTTTTAATTATTAAAGGAATTAGTGAAAATCATGTGTGGGGTTTTAAAAAAAATATGATAAATAAATTAAGGTCTTTTTATTGAAAATGGACATTTCAAAATTAAAATCTCAATTCTGTGTCGTGGGTTAAAAGCCCACTTCGTGGAAAAAAGAGTAGCCCGACCAGTTTAGGCCCAGTGTACAAGCCTACGACGTGGAATTCAGACCCATGACGTGGACTTTAAAAAACACGGATGGGGGGACCAGTTTATATTTAAGAGTTTGACCATTCTGTATTTATTTACTATGCACACGGACGAAGAAGATCAACCCCACACTCAATTTTCTGCTACTTTCTACCATTTTCTTCCAAATTTCTTGCACCCTTTGTCTTCAAACGTCATCTGGTAAGTGTTACTTCCACAAAATTTATAGTTTTCTTCACATTTTATGCATTTGGTAGTTAGGGTTTCTTTAGAGAGGAAATACTCAAAATTGAGTCCATTAGATGGTTAATTTCGAATGCATGTGTGATATAAGGCCATAGATTAATGAAATAAACAAACCCCAAGTGAGATATGTGGTTGATTTTGACCACAGATAGTCTGTTCTAGAACCACATCTTGGACCAGTTCCACAACATGGAGATGAAACCCACGACGTGGAAACTGGGCGGCCGGTTTCCTGTTTCGCCTTATATATTGATATCTTGGTTGTTTTGGGCTTGTTTTGTTTTTTGTTGGTCATTTCAGGAAAATTGGGTCCTAGAAGGGCAGTTCCTCAAGCACAAGACCCTATTGATGTGGCGAGTATTCACCTGCTATACCGGTTTCTGCAAAATAATTCTCGTGCAATATTGAATAATTATGAAAATCGTTTGGGATGGTTATATAACTGTGAGTTTGGCGTTGCTACCATTGTGGATTGGGCGTGGTTACGTGGGGTTGGTATGATTACGGAATTGGAGAGATATTGGACGAAAGTGTTTATGGGGGATGGCTTTTTATTTACTTGCAACGGGTGGAGGAATCTATTTTCTCTTCAAGAACCCGTCTACCGAGAATTATCGGTGCAGTTCTTTTCCACCGTGAGTTTTGAGGATAAAACCGCCGATCCGAATTACAATCGGGCACTTGTTTTTAGATTGGGAGGCGTATATCGTGAATGCAGTCTTCGGGAATTCGTATGACGCATGGGACTTTATACCGAGGAGGAGACCCTCTCACCATTTTTTGTTCTATTCTTGCAGGGATGTGTTAGAGACTTCACCTCTAGGATTTTTGATGTCCTGTTTTGTAGGACTATATTAAATCATTAGTACAATTCTAATGATGCATGCGAAGGGCAGATTTGGAATCCCGTGTATTGTTTTTTGCACCTCTTCATTACCTTCACGATAAATCATAAAAATCATGGAGATAAAGTGCCTCTTCAAAACTTATTTTATTTGTGGAGCATAATCACCCCCGGTGTTTTTTGTGATCTTCCATATATGCTTGCACGATTTATGGGTAGAAAGGTGACTAACTCTAGACCCAGTAGTCACATCACAGGTGGACATCTAGTCACCCGACTTGCCCGGTCCTATGGCACCTTAACTCCTAATTTTATTAGGAATCTCACGCACTTTCAAGATAGTGACAGAACTATCCAAGTTTTGGGTGTCATGCGAGTTGTAGTGAATGTGGGAGGAGTTTATGTGATACCCCCAGAGGATGAAGACCAACAAATTGGGCAACAAGAAGAACAACCTCGGCCAAGGCGAAGGAATGTGAGAGGTCGAGGAGAGAGGGGACAACCACAACCACCACCCCAACTGTTTGAGGATGGTATGCTGACCGACCTGTTTCAAAGCCAGGTTGGTTTGTATTTGGACAATCTTAGTGGCGGAGTGACTTACAATAATCAAATTCTCAAAACCATGTTTACACATATGAATATGGTTCGACCCCGTACAATGCCTCCCAATGCCCGTACATTCTAACGTAGGAAGAATTATGGACGCGACAAGGAGATGGTGTCGAAACTAGTGGAGCACATCATGATGAAGAAGATGATTAGTTTATCCTTTTATTTCTTTTATTTTGTTTAGTTTATTTTTGGTTTGTTTGTTTTGATTTTAGTTGAATTTGGTTGTGTAACGACTATTTAAATTGTTGTGTTTCTTGTTTACTTCTTTTGGTTGTTATTTTCAGAGTTGGTTAGAGAAAAACGCGACTAAGGATCCTTAGAGATATGAGAGCATTAACACGATTAGCCGTGTCATTTAGAGTCGAGAGTCGAGACCCACAATCTTAGATAAGTGTAAGGTTGATCGAGAGAGAAGCGAGTTAGGAAAGAGTCACAATATATGCAGTTCATAAGGTACTTAATATGTTAAGACACAAGTCCACATACACTTATTTAAAGAAGAAAAGTTTTATGTGATGCCCAGTTTTCACGATGTGGACACCAACTACACGTCGTGGATTGAGTTCAAAATGCAATGTCAGAAAATGTAATTATTCAAAACCACGTCGTGTAATTCTACACCACCACGTGGAATGTAGAAATTCCATTTTTTTTCTTCTTTTCTACACAATTCCATGTAGCGTATGCTTTCCTATGTTGGTCTATTATATTTTGAAGCTTTTCTACACCACATTTGTTAAAGATTGAAGTCTCGATATCAAAATTTTTCGGCACATTTACATGTCTCATTTCTTGAAATTCCAAGTTCCATATTTGAAGATAGTCCAAGTTTAAGATGCTTAAGTTACTCACACATGAAGAAATCGATCTCGCCACTTTTACCCTAGGGGAGTGTGTTCCTTTTTCTCCTTTTTCTTGCTTTTAATTTATTTTATGCATACAATGAGGGCATTGTATGTAATAAGTGTGGGGCTAGGGGTTCAAAAAAGTAAATTGCTAGAAAATTTTAAAAATTCCAAAATTTTGAAAAATTTAAAAATGGATTTGAAATAATATTCTAAAAAATTGAATCTAGTAGTAATTAGTTTAGACTTAAGTTGCTAGTGTTATGTGGGATGATCCAATGAGAGCCTAAATGTTTAATTGAGCCAATACATGTTATAGTATATTTTTGGCTTCCCAAGTATTAGTGAAAAGCCATGAGATATGAAAAGGTAATCTGGTAGTTTATATGGCATAATATGTTTTGCAGCCTAAACCTAAAATCTATCCAGGAAAGCTTATGTAGTCATTGCACATAGACTAATATCTTTAGCTAATAAAGGTTAAAGTTAAGTTCCCTTGCTTAAGCATGTAGGATTTGAGTGAAAAAAAAGTTAGACATTGAAAAGAGAGAGAGAGAGAGAGAGAGAGAGAGAGAGAGATTACCAAAAGTTGAAATTTTTTGGAGCTATCAAGTATGAAGATCAAAAGATCAAAATTCCAATGAATCAAACTTTGAAGATACCAAAAATCAAACAAAAAAGTGATGAATTCAAAGAAATCAAAGAGAAAATACTCAAAGAAAGTGAAGAATTTCAAGAGCTCCATTGTGGTATCTAAAGTTTTAATTTATAGATTATGTATGTTTGGGTAGCTTAACCAAAAATACCTTGAGGTTAAGAAAGAATTCTAAGGATTGATTCGGAGGGTTGCAGAAATGAGTATCATATAAGATAAGGGGTGAAGTTTCATAAGAAATGTGAGTATTGAAGATTGGGAAGCTATTAGGAGATTTAGACACAAATATACGCATTAAGGTCTAGGTATAATAGCTGAGATTGATATGGATTGTTCTATGTGATGCTAGTGATGAAAGTTTGAATTTAAAAAAAAAATAGTTTTGCTTGAGGGCAAGCAAAGGATAAGTGTGGGGTATTTTGATATTGTTATATTTATACATACTTTTAGGCAATATTTGAATACATTTTTATACATATTTTTGGTTATTTGCATTGAATAATGGTACTTATAAGATTAAATTGTATTTTGCAACTAAAATAAGTCATTTTGAAGAATAGGGACTAAAAGTGGCAAAAGAAGAAACTTTGGAGGCTTGGAAGATTAAAGAGAAGAAAACCCATGAAAACAGTTGTATCCATGTCGTGTATATCACTTACACGACGTGGAAAAGAAAATTATGGAAGATGAGTACGCGCAAAGTTGAAATCTTTGCCCGATAAGGATTCATCTAAGTCCACGACGTGGGGCCCTATTCCAATTTAACACTCTGAATTCAGACGACCTAGAAAGGAAAGAAAACCTCAAGATGAGGAAGTGACTCGTCGTGTAGATGGGTGACTCGACTAGTAGGAGCGCAAATTTGGTTGCAAGATAAGTGACCTACTCATTTTGGGAAAACCCTAAATGCAGGACTTGTACCCTATTTAAAGAACATTACAACCCTTCTTCAGCCCTCTTGATACTCTCACAAGTTCAGAACGAAACCCTAGAGTCTCCCTTGAGATTGTGAGCCATTTTGTGAGTCTTGAAGCATTTTGAAGCTTGGAAGAACAATAAGAAGGTTGGAAGATCAAGGAGGAAGGAGTAGATCCAAAAGATTCACTCCAATTGCTGCTCATTTTGGTAATGAAGTTCCTTCCTTGACTTCTAGTTTGATAGATCGCTTTATAACCCTATTTATGAAGCCTATGTACCAAGAATGATTTCTTGTGGGATTTGGACGTCCCCAAGATATAACCTTTCAGATCTGGGAATATTTAGAGTAGTAAAGGCATAAAGGTGGAAGCTTTATGCCAATAGATAAGTGGTTATTATGGCCTTTTGAGCAAAAAGGGTCATGCAAGGGTGCAAAGGTAGCAGCTTTGTATGATATCTCGACCTTAGGAGGCCAGATCTGGGTCTTGGAGGCCTTGAGCTTGTCTGAAATCGTCTAAATAGTGTTGGACATAGAGAGAGTCGGCGAGTCGGTTGTGGGACTCGATGAGTCAGGCCAGTTCTTGCCCCAAAAACCCTTCTATTAAGGGTATGAGTTGGGTTTGGAAAGGGACTCAGTCGGCCCGAGCCCATAATGGTCATGCAGTTCATCGTACTCGATGAGTTCAAGGAAGAACTCAATAAGTCTAAGGAAATCTCCTTAGTTTATGAAGCTGGACTCGACGAGTTGTTCATACAACTCGGCGAGTCACAGACTAGACACATTCAAATGTGGATGATGAACTCGACGAGTTCAAGGGTGAACTCAACGAGTCGGTTGAAGATGGTCCCATTGGCATGGTTGAAGGAGAACCCGTCGAGTTCTTGCTAGACTCGACGAGTAAAGTCGGGGTTCTTTTGGGATTGGAGGAGTATGGACTCGACGAGTTGGTAGACCAAATCGGCGAGTCAAGTCAACTGGATGTTGACTTTGACCAAGGTTGACAAGGGTTGACTTTTGGATTATTGTGGTCTAATTGTTATTTTGGGTATTGATAGTTCGCAAAGTCGAAGGTTCAGCGGTTCAGAAGTTTTCGGTTAGAAGTCAGAAGTGTTTAGCGAGTTTTCAGCAGTGCGAGGTGAGTCTGCTCACTGTGTGCATGGGTCTACGGCCACAATGCCAACCCATTATGTTCATGTTTATGTTTATGCTTATATATAGAAGGAAGACCCGGGGTTAACCCTAGGAACTAATTGATATATGTTCCGGGTTACGACCTGATGCCGGATGAGGCCCGAGGAATGTTAGGATGCTAGAGGTCTTTATGATTCTTGCATATGTCGGTATGATAGGATCCAAACTGAGGGTCCGATGTCGGGGTAATCCCGAAGTACGTTTGATAATAGTATGTTTCCGGGTCAGGGGTCCGATGTCGGGGTATTCCCGAGGAAGATTCTTATGTAGTGTGTTAGATTATGCTTGTTGTCTTTGTGATACTTGTATGTGCCTGGTAGGGATGTGAGTGTGGGCGAGGACCCGTATCTCACTATTAGTAGGAGTGTGGATAGGGTTCCACTACTTCAGTAGCAGACCAGGGGCGGGGCCCAAGTTAGGCGAGGCCTTCGATCAGTATATGGTTAGGGAATGTTTATATATGTTTCAGTATGTTATTTGATCGTATGTATGAGTATGGCGGGCGAAGCCCAGAGACAGGCGGGGCCTAAGGAAAACAGATATGTATACGGAGTGGGGATCGATGCCAGGTGGGACCTGATGCCCGGCGGGTCCTGATGACGGACGGGGTCCGATGGCGGGCGAGGCCTAATGCAGCAGGAGGGCGCCCACTATGTGATTATGTGCTCACAGTTGTATATGGCATGTTTGGATCAGTAGATATGTATGGAATGTGGTAGGTTGGGGAACTCACTAAGCTTCATGCTTATAGTTTTCAGTTTTGGTTTCAGATACTTCCGGTAGTGGAGGGAAGGGCTCATGATGATCGAATGGCACACACCAAGATGTTTAGCATGGGATGTTTACTCTGATAAAATGAACAAGTGTTTTGAAAAGATACTCTGATTTGTAATAAAACCCTTTTAGTATGATTGAAATGTTTTAATATTTATGGTTTAGTAACTTTTTTAAAAGATATTTTCGGTCATGATTTTTGGGATGTTACAAGTTGGTATCAGAGCCTTGGTTTGAGGGATTCGGGCTGTTGGATTAGTGTTTAAGTCCATAACTATTTTGGTATGTACTTGACCCGATGGTGCATGGTCCGTTTGGGTTGCATTCACCAAAGCAACTTGATAGGATGAATTATGGAGAGAAAGGATTAACTATGATTTATTAATATATTATGAGAATAATATATTAAAGGAGAAATCATATTGTTTAATTAATATTAGTCAAGAATTAATAAGAATTAAGTTTGTGCCTAAAAGACATTAATTAAACTTAAGGGACTAGAACTATCAATTGTGTGATAGTTGAATATTGAGCTAATGGACTCCATATTAAAGGGGTGGACAAATTCTATGGGGAAACCCATTAGAAATCGTCCAAAGGCCTTTAAGAAAGGGGTTCATGGGTTGCTTAGGGCCTAAGCATCCAAATTAGGGTTTCGTTGTTAGATAACCCTAATAGCCTCACTATTTAAGGAACCCTTAAGCCCCAAAAATATAAGAAACTGGTTCTCTAGGGTTTCCACACATTTTGGGCAGTCTCCTTCTCTTCTCCTCTTCATCCTCTTGCTCTTGGTGTTTGTGAACCATGGAGGAGTGACATTTGTGACTCTAAGCTTTCTAAAGTCAATACAAGAAGGATTTGAGATTGTTATTGCTACATAACAATCAAGGTATGATCTAAACCCTAATTCATATGTTATAATTGATTATCATATATTAGATCTAGGGTTTATAGTCTTGGATGAATTGCATGTACAATAGAGAAACCTAGATCCAAGCATTAGGGTTTGTATGAGCACATAGGATCTTTTTATGGCTAAAACCCATCAGTGGTAACAAAGCCTTGATTGGTTTCTATTGTATTGATGCCTTGGTTATTTGTTCAAGCTTCAAAAATCGTTTTTTTGCTTCCTGCCTGATGAACTCGGTGAGTTCCAATGTGGACTCGGCGAGTTGCTCCTACTCGGCGAGTTCGAGCGTCAGAAGGAGGCTGTTTCGGGAGTTTTGCCTATTTTGACTTAGGATAATTGCCATAATTGTTTAAAATTAATAAAATTCGAATTTTATTGATTCCTTATGATTATCCTTGTCAAAATAAAAGATTTTGGTCATCTAATTAGATAATTGTTACCTTATTTGATAAATGTTAAGTTATGGAAATTATTTGATCATTATCTTGCAAGAATTTGAACTAGATCTAATTAGATAACCACCAATTATAGTTAATTGTCTTATTTGAATTATGTGATCTAGAATATTCTTGACAAAGTTTGGAAAAGTTTCAAATTAATCCCTTTAGGTTTTATAGTTTAAATTAGAAGTTGAAAGTTTTGGTTTTGAAATTTAAATAAGTTAAACCCTAATGTTTTGAAATGTTTCAAAACTTGCCCTCAAGTTTTGGAATTTAAAAGTTGATTAAAAGTTTAATTTAGAAATGTTAAATTCTAAAACCCTAGTATAGTTTTGAAAAGTTCAAATGACACCCTTATGGTTTTATTAATTAATTAAAGTGTATAATTAAAAGAGATTTAATAAATCCATAAAGTTTTGGTTTACAATTTAATTAAATTAAAAGTATAATTATTAAATTTGACCACCTAGTATTTTAAAAGTGTAAAATACACCCTATACTATATATAACATTAAAAGTCTAACATTATATATATGTATGAGTAAAAGTCAGTCTTACAGTTAGTAGGCCTCATTCACGAAGCTGGTCTATAAGGGGTGTTTAAAGAAATTACCTATAAACTGGCGATTGAATGGGTATCCACTCTTACCCACCGCACTCTTGACTAGTGGAGGGTCGTTAGCCGAACGGGTAAGATAGGACAGAAACCTTCCATTATAAGTATAATGAAGTACAAAAGTAACTAAATGTTTTTTACAAAATTCCCAATCTTAGATACTTTAGGCAAAAGTAAATTGATGCAATTCCATGAAATTACACTTTGTGCCCTTGCGAAGACGTTAGTGGAGCGTGTGTGGTTAACCGGCACACTAAATGGTTCTAAGCAATGGTAGCAAAGGGTGACTCAATGTTTGTCATAGTTCGGTGGAGCGTGTGTGGTTAAACGGCACATCGAATAGGTGAGTGTAACATGTGAGGGCACCATGTAGATTTGCATGGTTATTCACACCCGCTTTGTGATCCTCGGCATCCCAGTCGCAAATTAGAGGGGCATATCGAGATTTAAACATGCCATTGAAAAGGTTCAATGAATCTCAAAGGATCTAGGAGTTTTCAATACATTTAAGACTTAATCTGTTTTTCGTTTTTCATGGTGGAAAATTAGTAAATCGTCATTCACTTACCTTCAAATGTTCTGCAATTAGGGTTACGGCATCCCTCTCCCGAGTTGTGGAATATTGTGTTGGGTCCTAGCCTTAATATCTCATTTGGCTGATTTATTAAGGACTCAATCGATCAACTAACTTGAATTTTTTTTTCTCCCATTTCGTAGATGTCAAAGTACGACAACTATGGTCTTCCCAAATCTCGTGGAACAAGCATTCCACATGAAGATGATATTCCACGATTCGATTGAGGAACAAGAAATCATGCTTCACTTCCTCCACCTCCTCCCGTTATTCTCCTTAACCCATAAGATCGAAGAATTGAAAGGTTCAATGTCACTAAAGCCCTATTGGAAATGAAACATGAAGATGGTAAACTCGTGTGTGCCCACGTTCTAGGAATGAAATCACACATCGATAGGTTGATAATGTTGGGTGCGTCATTCCCGGATAAGTTGGCTGTGAACTGGGTTCTGCAGTCACTTCCCGAATCATATAATGAGTTCAAAAGAAAGTATTATATGATGGATCATCACGAAAAACTCATTGACCTAACTCACATGCTCATTGCTGCTGAATCAGAAATGATTTGGCAAAGCAATGGAGCGTATTTGTTGGGAAAGTCAACCAACCATGCTTCCGAGTACGTTCTAGGAGAACCAACCTGCATTTGCTGCAAAGAGAAAGGGCGTTGGATACAAGTCTGCCCTAAGAGCCTGAAGAGTCCAGAAGATGGGAGAGTCAAAGAGTATGGCTGTGCTTTAGGTAAAATCCACTATCTAACTCCATTAAGTTCCTATTCGTTGATTCTTAATACATGATGTGATAAGATTGCATTTGAATGTTTTGCAGGATCAGTGAAAAGAGAGGAAGCTTGATGGAAAAGCAAAATGAGTCTAATCATGAAGAGATGGATCTCGATCACATGGATTCGAAGATTAGAGCTTAGAAAGTTATGATAGAATTGTTGGGAATATTTGATTACATAGTTTTTCAGTTGATTTTGCATTGTAAGGACAAATTTTTTCCGCTGCTTTTATGAATAAAATAAATTTTGATTTGACTCATTTATTTATTTATTTATTTCCTTGCAATAAAATCGTTATGAAAAATTGATGTTTGCATATTTCTACAACAAATGGATGTGATTCTTAATTATGATAATTGTGGAAATGTCGAGAATTTACCAAATAGGGAGAGTTTCTCATCATCCAAGTTTCAATTGGACAGAAATTTGGAATCATGCAACTTGGTTGCACGATGAATGAGAAATTTCATATTTGGAAATTAGACTAATTCGTTGACAAAGTGTCAAGTGAAGGACTAGGAGATCGAGTACACAAAGTTGTGTGTTGATCAAGTCCACCGCAAGAGTAACAAAGATATTCGTCATGATTCACTAAAGGTTTAGTAAATATGATTATAATTATAAGATTAAGTGTAATTCTAAATTGATTGAAAAGGTTTAAATCAATAGCAGAACGAATAAGAAGAATCAAGTAGGCAGAAAGATAAAAGTTTCTCTATTCTAAGAAGAAGGGAGAGTACCTTTTATGCTCAATGATAGGTCTTAATGATTAAGAACCATATCTCAATTGATCCTCTAAGTGAATCTTTGTGCAATTGTATGTCTAAGAAGAGGAATCGAGAATTGAAGAAATGGTTAAATCAAGAAGTCAATCATACTTCGTTCCAAAAACCAAATCTTAGAGTTAAGATTGTGACATTGAGTGACAAGTCTTAAGAAGGTTTATAACATTCATCTAATGTAGAATTTGGAAAAAGGTTTTCTTATTCTTGAACATTTGAAATTGGAAAGTTGTGATGTCTTGGATAAGACAAAGATCAACTAGGACCAATTTATGAAGTGTTTTGTCTTGATAAAAGCTACACTAACTCTTGAATATTTGTTTGTCAAGAAATGCTTATTGACAAAAGAATCTTATATGTCAAGGAGTCAGTGGGAGTCTTAATGGTCTTGAAAAGTTTCAAGAACTAATCAAGAATAAACCTTATCAATCATCACTAGCACACGAGTTGAGGTTTACAACCTATCGTGTTGACACTATCTTGTTTCTGTGTCGTTCCAATTGAGTTAATTATGCATGTAAGTTCTATAAGTTCTCATTTGAATGCATAAAAGGCAAGCACCTTGATCAATGAAAAGTACATTGATAAGAAAGGGTGAGTTGCTTAACTACTTGGAAGACATGGTGGGCAGCCGTGTTACCATAAGGCAAGAGTTCAAGATTAAGAAAGTTCGGTCCATAAGAGTTTGGATTTGTCGCAAACTTTGGTTTTGACAAATTCACATGAATAGGAACACATACACCATTAAAATCTAAGTGTCATAAGATTCCCTCCTTCATGAAAATGACTGTGAGGAAATACTTTCACTAAAAGAGATTTTAAGAAAATAGTGACTGTGAAATTGTATTCTCGAATTTGATTATGGTTACGGTATCCCTTTCCATGATTCGAATTGTGAGATTTGGCAATTAGTCTTAATTGTTTAGACAAACATATGAGCTATCTAAAGGAATGGTGTATAAGCTTAGATAAAGGATTATCAAAGCATTAGGTATTAGAAACATGAACTTAAGAAAATCAATAAGTATTGTTTTCTGGAAGTTAAGCTGGTTTCAGAATATATGTCAAAGCTAGTGGGAGCATAAGTGTTATGTTTATAATAATCATCATGATAGTGGGAGCATAAATGTTTTGATTGTATGATTATTAAGGAAAGTATTGCAAGTTAGCAATATTAATTATAGAAAACAAGAGTCATACTTTGCAAAGTAGTAAGGATGTAAAGTTGTTTTGCTATAATTAAGGGAGAGAATATTATGCTTCATTTCAAATCTAAAAGCTTAGGTTGTGGAATGTTAATATTTTTTAGTCAAAAATACATAGTGTGTTCTTAAATTTCGATTATGATTACGGCATTCCTCTTCATAGTTCAAAATGTGAGAATGTAGCACATAAAATATTATGGCAGAAGATTGATAAAGTATTAAATCTTCATTATGCATCGTGTCCCATACGCTTCGGGTATATGAATGATTGCAAATGCTATAATATTTGACCATTCTAAAATTTTCCAAATGTCTAGCGCATTTAGAGGGAAAAGGACAAGAATCGGTTTTGACTAAGATAATTAAACAACTATCAAAGGACAATCCAAAGTTTGCCGAGGATTGGTCGCTTGTGAGTAGTTAGAAGTATAGTATTGGATGAATCATATCGACATTATTATGAATAGATAAGATTCTATTAAGAATGAGTTGTCAAATGGTAAGTATGGAAAGGTTTCCATATTGGGAGTTAGATATTGAGAATCTATGTCTAGATTAGAAACTTTTATGCAAAAGGATGTTCAAAGGAATGTACCTTGAGTGAGAGACATCACATCTATGGAATTGTCTTGTAACAATCTCCGATAGAGGACTTTGTAATTTCATTGGCAATAGTCCTTGTGACTTTAGTGCAGTGATATTACGGAAGGATCATTGCATAAAATGTTAGAATCTAGCATATTCTATAAGTGGCAAGAATTTGATATTCTTTCACTTGTAGAAAGGATTGGGAGTTATGAAATGAGTATGATTGGAAATGTGTTCATTTGATCTATTTCACAAAGTAAGAACCATAGGTAAACGTTGTGTGCATGCTAAGAGCATGGGACAAGTGTGGTAATAATTTAAGTAAGAAGTTGATTACCCGAAACAACAAATAATGAGTAATCGATATGGTGATAAATAAAAGGTGTTTTATTTATACTCAAAGGTTTGAGGCCATATGGGATTAGTATTATCCTTGTGTTTCACCTTGCATGTTTTGACTTCCTGAATAATTTAATTGGTTCAGAACAGTCAAATTATTCGAACGGACCACAGTCATTCATATGTTGGAAGTAGATATGAATGAAGACTGTCATGAATTGGTGTGTGGATTGTCTAAATAGTGTTGGACATAAGCAAATGTTTGTTGCAACGTTTATGAGTGCTTATGAATATGATTTGAGCATTGGATTAAACCCACGCTCACTTGGATCACTTCATGGATTTCATCACGAGTGATTGGTGAGACGATAACATCTTATATTCTTGAAACCGAGATGTGTGAGTTGTATCTTGCGAATCGGTTGCACATTGATAATATGTAAACGCACCAGTAACTTGGTGTTATAAAACATATTGTTGTGTGTAATTTGGTGAGTGAGTGCAAGCGAGCATTGAGTCAAATTTTATCCGTTCCTTTTATCCAAAGTAGGATAAAAGCGATATCTGTGGGCCCCTCGATGATTTAGTGATGGCACCTAAGCGCTTGGCCAAGCCGGGACTAAATTGATGTGTTCAATTGTAGTCTGTTGTCAGTCGTCATAAATCTGAATTCGGGAAACAACACATAGACAGAGAGAATGATTTAGATCCATGTCTCAGTCTATACGATATCTAGAATGGAGGAATATATGATCCCTTATCTAAGGACACGCATATTTGATAAGATCAGAGGTGACAGCGGCTTTGGAAAGCTACGATTGTAGATCAGGATCTGAAGTCATACGCAGAATAGTTATTAGACTTATCCAAGTGGGAGACTGTTGGATTAGTGTCTAAGTCCATAACTATTTTGGTATGTACTTGACCCGATGGTGCATGGTCCTTTTGGGTTGCATTCACCAAAGCAACTTGATAGGATGAATTATGGAGAGAAAGGATTAACTATGATTTATTAATATATTATGAGAATAATATATTAAAGGAGAAATCATATTGTTTAATTAATATTAGTCAAGAATTAATAAGAATTAAGTTTGTGCCTAAAAGAAATTAATTAAACTTAAGGGACTAGAACTATCAATTGTGTGATAGTTGAATATTGAGCTAATGGACTCCATATTAAAGGGGTGGACAAATTCTATGGGGAAACCCATTAGAAATCATCCAAAGGCCTTTAAGAAAGGGGTTCATGGGTTGCTTAGGGCCTAAGCATCCAAATTAGGGTTTCGTTGTTAGATAACCCTAATAGCCTCACTATTTAAGGAACCCTTAAGCCCCAAAAACATAAGGAACTGGTTCTCTAGGGTTTCCACACATTTTGGGCAGTCTCCTTCTCTTCTCCTCTTCATCCTCTTGCTCTTGGTGTTTGTGAACCATGGAGGAGTGACATTTGTGACTCTAAGCTTTCTAAAGTCAATACAAGAAGGATTTGAGATTGTTATTGCTACATAACAATCAAGGTATGATCTAAACCCTAATTCATATGTTATAATTGATTATCATATATTAGATCTAGGGTTTATAGTCTTGGATGAATTGCATGTACAATAGAGAAACCTAGATCCAAGCATTAGGGTTTGTATGAGCACATAGGATCTTCTTGTGGCTAAAACCCATCACGGGCACACTCTCCGGTGTGACCGAACTCCAACTGAGGGCTTGGTAAGGAAATTTTCAAAGGAAAATCATTTTTTTTATAAAAGGAACTTTGAAAAGAAAGAGGATTTCAAAAAAAGAAAAGAACCTTAAAAAGAGAAAAGGGTGTGGTGCATGCAATCAGCTGAGCTCAATTGGTTTCAGATGAGGTGTGAGCAGCCGATGCGTCATGTATGTATTTTTCATTTATCTATCAGTTTATGGTATGATTTCATCGTTATGGATCTTTATCAATATTGATAATGATATTTCGGAATTTTGTGGCCTGCTTGTGATTGAGTTATATGCCATCCGCATACCTTGGATTTTAGAATGAAATAAGAGGTCATCTCCTTTAGAGTAGGTTAATTCGGATGCAGTAACTGTAGCATGCATGAGTGGGGCTTGGTAGTGTCTCGCTAGTTTCGAGAAGGTGTCGTTTAGGAATGGATCGGTTATATCCCCATCCATGTTAAGCTTAGGTTTTTAGCAGAGTGCCCAGAGAATGGTAGGGAGAATTGGTAATTCTCCAAAGTTATGAGCTGTGAGGAGCTAGACGAATCGAAGTCGGGGAGAGCCACTCGTGGGGCCAGAGACAGAAGTAAGTGCAAGACTGGGGTGGTTCCGCAGTCTTGGTGAGGAAGGAAGCAACTCAAGTGGCTGTTTGTATTGAGGAGCAGTTTGGTTGGAAGTTGGGGAAAACTTTCCAACCTTGAGTTCGCGTCTTCGCGAATAGGTGATGGCTAGTTCATGAAAACCAGGTCAGAGAGCATTCGGCAGGTGCGAGTTTAGTTGGGATATATGGTTGCAGGGTAGTCACAACATTCCCTAGCAACGAGTCAATGAGGGTAGTGATGTAAGACTGCGGGTAACCTATAGCATTCATTAACAGCTTAGTTAGCGAAGTATGGGTGGGGGCCCGTATCTCCTAGTTCGCAGACTGTAGGTGGGGGGCCATATCTCCGATTTAGCATTATAAGAATCAGGAAATCTTTAGCTTGTTGAGATCAGAGGAGGAGTGGGTCTGCATAGCCCTGGATAGGTGACACCTGTGGGAGAGGCCACTCTGAAGTATAGATGGGTGAGACCCGTGGGCGAGGCCCATGTTCTTTTAGCAACAGGTGGGATCTGCTAGAGACCTTAGGGTAAGGTAGGGGATCGGGGATCCTAGATCTTCTAGAGCAAGAGTGGCTGGGCAGGGCCGGCTCAGAGATTTTAAGGGCCCGGTGCTAAAAAGGAAAATGAGGCCCTAAATATATTTTTTTAATATATAAGATAAACAAACTTAAGACGGTGAATTGTCGTTACGAAAAACTTAAAAGTAAACAAATTAATTAAAAAGGAACATATGGAATTTTATAAAAAGTTCAAGGGTTAATTGTGTAACTTTTGAAAACTTATTTGTTAAAGGAAGGGTTGATTATGAATTATATAGTATAAAATAAGGGCCAAAACTGTAAATTGAATTAAAAACGCTTGTTTGAAAAGAAGAGGATTCGGATGTGCTTATGCCAATTGAGCTACACAGGATTTATGCAAAAACTTGAATAAACTAATATATATTTAATTATTAAATATATAATTTAATTAAAACTCGGACCCTATTTTTATCGGGGCCCTGTGCGGCTGCAGCTCTTGCCCCCACTTAAAACCGGGCCTGTGGCAAAATGATGCGTGGTGTGGAGTTGGAGACGGCCAGTTAGAAGAGGAGTAGAGGTTGTCCAGTTTGAGGATTTAGAGTCTTTATTCTTATAATATTAATGTGTGTATGAAAGATGTCGATAATACCGATATGTTTATAGTTAGTGATACTATAAGACATATATACTCGATTACTTGTTTCAAGACGGAGGTATGCCTACAAGGTGAACTTTTTTCCTAGGAAAGTGAACATTTTTGTTTAGACACTATTATTGAACAGATTGCCGACTACTATTAACGTTGGCAAAAGAGGTGAAAATGTCCTTTCTATTTTATGCCCTGTGTACATGTACATGTCCAGGTGCAAGCAAAGATAGAGGACCAATTATTTGTGAAATGTGAGATTGAGACTAGGACTTGGAATGTAATCACACGATAGCTAGGTGTCTCTTGCCTGACTTTAGAGGCGATTGCTAATTCTTTTCCGTGGATGGACTCATCACTGATTTCGAAGAGTAAGACGATGGCTATTGATGTGATTATTGGTACAATGTTCATGGATGTGTTATGAAGTACTGAAATTCTGTGATTTTTGGAAACAAACAGATGAAGAAGGATGCTATAGTTGACTCCGTGACTAGCAACTCGTTTGATTGATTTAAGAGTAGGAATCGTAAAGTTAGTATGTGTTTGACCAATTGTCTCCAAAACCCATTAAACTATATTCTAATAAAAGTGTTTTTTTTTCTTTAGAAACTTGCTTGTAAGTTTTAAATGAAGCATTAAATTGCTTAATTTATCAATAGTATTTTACACTAATTAGGTTTATATTATTGATAAAAAAAACAATATGTTTGAAAATTAATTACATTCTTTCAAGCAAACCAAACTTGACATTAAAATGTTGTGATCTATTTCATTACCTTGGTCATTCCATTACGTTGTCCATTAAATCATACCAAACAGACACTTACTAATCAGTGATTTCTTTTATTAGGGTACAATCCCTAAAATATTATAAACAATACTATCACAAAAAGAAAAGCAAAAAGATATTAAGGAAAGCCTAAATTGTAATTTCCTTGAACATGTGTTTTCCAAGGTCTGAATGATAAATATGTTTTCCAAGAGTACCAATCAAAATCATGTAAACATTGAATTGGTAATTTCCAAGCGTAAATACAATGTGTTACAGGTAGAGAGGTCACCTTTTAATATATTCCATTAGTTTCTTATATTTTGCTTTGATTGTGGGCAAATATCAATTAGTCCTAACCTTTACCTCAAAAACATTTATGTAAACCAAACGAACTTCTTTAAATCTACATAATTTTAAATATACATTCATATATGATATATTAGATCCTATATCAGATTTAGTTCAAATTTTCATTTTGTGGCCTTAGTGAGATGTAGAGGTCGATTCCTCTTCTAGTGTCGTATGTTAAAAGATTGAAATATTGTATTGTAAACTTAACATTTTTTATGACTAAATAAACAATGAATTATGTGAAAAGGGTAAGATGTGTTCATATATATTGTTCATGATATAATTTGTAGTTTTTTTTTACAGGTTTGGAAAAAAGGCCCGCGCGTTATCTTTGCTCCATGGATTGCATCTGACCCGTGTATTTATAGTGTTGGAAGTTGTGGTTTAGGTCATTATCTCATTCTCATTCTCAGGGCCGGCTCAGAGGTTTTAAGGGCCCTGTGCTAAGAAGAAAAATGAGGCCCTAAATATAATTTTTAAATATATACAATAAACAAACTTAAGACGGTGAATTATCGTTATGGAAAACTTAAAAGTAAACAAATTAATTAAAAAGGAACATATGGAATTTTATAAAAAGTTCAAGGGTTAATTGTGTAACTTTTGAAAACTTATTTGTTAAAGGAAGGGTTGATTATGAATTATATAGTATAAAATAAGGGCCAAAACTATAAAGTGAATTAAAAACGTTAAAATGATGTCGACATGAATGGAACCTGTATGCTTGTTTGAAAAGAAGAGGATGCGAATGTGCTTATGCCAATTGAGCTACACAAGATTTATGCAAAAACTTGAATAAACTAATATATATTTAATTATTAAATATATAATTTAATTAAAACTCGGACCCTATTTTTTTCGGGGCCCTGTGCGGCTGCACCTCTTTCCCCCCCCCCCCCTTTAAAATCGGGCCTGTGGCTAGGTTGGTAGAGCAGTTCAGGTAGTCGTGGTATCTTCATAAGTCGCTGGGAGCGACTGACAGAATGTGCTTGTGTCCGGTAACCAGTGGGGGACCGGTATTTCGGGTAATAGTAGACCAGTTGGGACCATGGTGGTCTTGGTTCATCCGGTTGGCGGATGGGAGTCAGCAGGACTTCAGGCAGGAATGATGGTAAGGGATTTGGTGCGAAAAGTTGTGAGCTGATCGGGTGATGTTAAGTTGCTCACTGCGGAATCAAATGATCTCAGAGTAAATGATTTGGCTCGGTGATGTCGTTCTCGTCTGAGCCTTAAACGTAGCAGAGAGGGATATGCTACTCGAAGGATTGTCTGAATTCTCACGTTGGGTGGAGTTTTCTGTATTGGAGCATTGTATGTAGGTTTATTCCGTGAGTATTGGTATGATGGTCGGCACTGGGAGTGGCCGGGATTGCAGTTTCAGCAAAAGATTGGTCCTCGAAGGAGATTGGGAAGGTTTGTTGCTAGTGGAAAGTGCCTTGGAAAGGCCAGTGACAATGCAGGGTAAAAGGGTAAACCCCTTGTGTATCAAGGGTAAGTGTAACAGGAGTATCGGTAAGGTTACCGGTTGGGTAAAAGTGTTGTACTCGAAGGTAGTAATGATCGGGGTTATTCTGAAGATGACATCTTCAAGGTTTGGATCGGATGGGCGGAGTGTGTAGCTAGTGGTAAAGTGGTAACCGGATGGTAACGTAGTTAATCATGGCGGACTTCGAGGACGAAGTCTAGTTTAAGTGGGGGAGAGTTATAACACCCTGAATTCAAAAGACCTAGAAAGGAAAGAATACCTCAAGATGAGGAAGTGACTCGTCGAGTAGATGGGTGCCTCAACAAGTAGGAGCGCGAATTTGGTCGCAAGATAAGTGACCTTTTCGACGAGTCAAAAGACTGACTCGACGAGTTGGCCAAATTTTGGGAAAACCCTAAATGCGGGACTTGTACCCTATTTAAAGAACATTACAACCCTTCTTCAGCCCCCTTGATACCCTGTCAAGTTCAGAACGAAACCCTAGAGTCTCCCTTGAGTTTATCAGCCATTTTGTGAGTCTTGAAGCATTTTGAAGCTTGGAAGAACAAGAAGAAGGTTGGAAGGTCAAGGAGGAAGGAGTAGATCCAAAAGATTCACTCCAATTTCTGCTGATTTTGGTAATCAAGTTCCTTCCTTGACTTCTAGTTTTATAGATCTCTTTATAGACCTATTTATGAAGCTTATGGACCAAAAATGATTTCTTGTGGGATTTGGATGTCCCCAAGATATAACTTTTCAAATCTGGGAGTATTTAGAGTAGTAAAGGCATAAAGGTAGAAGCTTTATGCCAATACAACTCCCCATGCAAAGTTTAAGTGGTTATTATGGACTTTTGAGCAAAAAGGGTCATGCAAGGGTGCAAAGGTAGCAGCTTTGTATGATATCCCGACCATAAGAGGCCAGATATGGGTCTTGGATGCCTTGAGCTTGTCTAAAATCGTCTGAATAGTGTTGGACATAGAGAGACTCAGCAAGTCAGTTGTGGGACTTAGCGAGTCAGTGACTCGCCGAGTTAGGCTAGCTCTTGCCCTAAAAACCCTTCTGTTAAGGGTATGAGTTGGGCTTGGAAAGGGACTCAGTCGGCCCGAGCCCATAATGGTCATGAAGTTCATCGTACTCGACGAGTTCAAGGAAGAACTCGACGAGTCTAAGGCAGCCTCCTTAGTTTATGAAGCTGGACTCGACGAGTTGTTCATACAACTCGGTGAGTCACAGACTAGACACATTCAAATGTGGATGATGAACTCGACAAGTTCAAGGGTGAACTCGACGAGTCGGTTGAAGATGGTGTAACGCCCGGGTTTCAGGGCTAAGCATTTTTGTCAATGTAATAGTCTAGGTCAACTCTTGTAACTCTTTTTGAAGTAATAAAGATGAAATATTTGAGTATTATGTGAATTATGTGTGTTTATGTGTTTATTATTTAATTATAAATGTATAATTAATAAAGAATAAAAATGAGCATCAAAATTAAAGTGTGAGATAATCCTGATATGCTGAGAGCATGTACCCTCGAATTCCAAGGGAATTGGGACGAGCACTTACCTCTGGTAGAATTTTCCTACAACAATAGTTTTCGCTCGAGCATCAAGATGGCTCCTTATCAAGCCTTGTATGGGCAGAAGTATCATATGCCGTCTTGTTGGCTTGAAGCCGGAGAGAAGCAGTTTATGGGCCCCGAGATAGTCCATGAGACTGCTGAGAAGTTGAAAGTGATTAGGGAAAGGATGTTAGCAGCCCAGGATCGTCAGAAGAGCTATGCTGACAAGAAAAGACGACCAATGACGTTTGAAGTTGGGGATTCCGTTTTGCTTAAAGTCTCACCATGGAAGGGACTTATACGATTTGGGAAACAAGGAAAGTTGAGTCCAAGGTTTATTGGACCGTTCAAAGTTCTTCAGAAGATTGGGAACCAAGCTTACAAGCTGGAATTGCCCGAAGAACTCAATGGTATTCATAACACCTTCCATGTGTGTTATTTGAGGAAATTCACGGGAGATGTTCCCGACATAATTCCAATCTCAGAGTTAAGGATGGATGAAAATAAAAGGTTGATCGAAGAGCCTGAGGCAATTGTTGACCGTAAGACTAAGAAGTTACGACGCAAGATGGTCGAATTGGTGCTAGTCCTATGGAAACATTCGAATGGGCCGAATCTCACTTGGGAAACAGAGGATGACATGATGAGTTGCTATCCACATCTGTTTGTTGATGCATGATTCCGGGACGGAATCATCCTAAGGGGGGGAGAATTGTAACGCCCGGGTTTCAGGGCTAAGCATTTTTATCAATGTAATAGTGTAGGTCAACTCTTGTAACTCTTTTTGAAGTAATAAAGATAAAATATTTGAGTATTATGTGAATTATGTGTGTTTATGTGTTTATTATTTAATTATAAATGTATAATTAATAAAGAATAAAAACGAGCATCAAAATTAAAGTGTGAGATAATCCCAATATCTCTACATAAAGTTGTAGAATATGTCTCAAGGTTTCCGTGCATATAAGGAACACCGAAATCTGAGTTATAACGAAGAAGTTATGACCCGTCGAAGTTTCGCGATAGAACCGACACGATACCGGGAAGCGTAAATAGTGAATTTACGATAGAGCGAAATTTAGCCTTAGCGCTCTAAAAGAAAGTCGTAGAATATGTTAAACTAAGAACATCGATAAAAAGAATGCCCAAATCTGACTTCGTATGAGGAAGTTATGATTTTTCTAAGGTTTAGCATAGTAGTGCACAACCCGAAATCTGAATTTTAGATCGGTCGATTTTTAGCCGACGGGATCTAAATGAAAGTTGTAGTACTTGTAAATACCAACGCATGGATATAAAGAACTTCGATAATAGAGCTCGTATGCGAAAGTTATGGACGAAGCTTAGTCCCTACTTTTCGAGCGCGGCGAATTCGATACAGTTTTGTAAATCCGAGATAGAATGAGAATTAGCCAACGAGGTCTAAATGAGAGTTGAATATCTCATTAAAAGGAACTCAATGGTAAAAAGACAGACAAAAACGGAGCTCGTATGCGAAAGTTATGGACGAAGCTTAGTCTCTACTTTTCGAGCGCGGCGAATTCGATACAGTTTTGTAAATCCGAGATAGAATGAGAATTAGCTAACGAGGTCTAAATGAAAGTTGAAGATCTCATTAATAGGAACTCAACGGTAAAAAGACAGACAAAAACAGAGCTCGTATGCAAAAGTTACGGACGAACCTTGGAGACTACTTTACTATACACTTCCTATAAATAAGAGATGAACTCTTCATTTTTTCCTCACACCTTCAAACCTTTCTTTCTCTCTCTAACTCCTCTCTAACCTCCTTAAACCTCCCCCCCCCCCCCCCAAGTCTAGGGAACCTCCCTATCACGAGAAGAAAGCCCCGGAGCGCCCGACGGCTCCGAGAAGAAAAGCTTTCGGCTCGGAAACGCTGCTCCAGCGAAGCCCAATTTTTAATAAAAACCCGCTGTAAGTGAGTTACGCCTATACTATATTTAATATAGCTTTTATTTAATTTTAGTAACATTATTAGGACCTTAAAATAATTATTTGGGCTATTATTATGAGTTATATTGAGTGTTATTTAACGCTTATATAATAGTAATAATAGCTAGACTATTAATTAGTCGCGATTAACGTTAAAACTAAACTCTAGTGGTATTAATACTAGGTTTTGGTCAAGGAAAAATTGTTTTAAGAAGTAACGAAGAGCTGTCCGAGTGTCGAGTCACCACCTTACCAGGTGAGTGCGTAGTTACTTTCAGCTTACACATAGATATGAAGTATTTTATACAAATTACGTGCTATGTGTGCATATTGTCTGAATACTTGCTATCTATGCTGGATGAACATTGTTATACATGTTTTCAATGATTTAAACTGTATATGTATTTTATATCTATGAAAATGTTGGGTTAAAACATGGGTAGATGTAATAGGTGATGTGTGATAAAATGATGAGAGGCCTCGATGTTGATGTTGTTGATTCTGTCATTTAGCGGAGTATGGATGATGACCACGGACTCTTTTAGACAGTCCAGTGGAACACTAGCAGGCTCGCAACCTGTAGGTGTTTGTGAACGATGTGTTCACCGGTGTACTCCATCCCCCACATGGTTGCCTTTAGGACATTTATTGTTAAGGAATCCCCTTAGCAGTAGTGTCCATCCCGATGGTGATCCTTAGACGAGGTCCCTTATGATAGGTGTTTAGGGACGTAAAGTGAGGATAACGGGAACGGGTAATCAGGTTATTGTTGATTGATGAAATTAATAAACTTATTTATTGTGGGTTGAAAACCCTATGTGCTCACCAGGCTCCTAAGCCTGACCCACTCAGTTTTATGTATTACAGGTAGTGGCGCTTGAGCATAGATATGATGTTTGGATGAGGGATTACGGATATAGGCCTGTAGATATGAAATAATGTAGTAAGGCTTATATTTTACTGTTTATGCTTTTGATCTGTACGAACATGACATCCCAAGTCTTTTAATGAAATACATTTCTATGGAAATGCTTTTGATAAATCTTTATCATAGTTTGTTTTGGGACAAATTCAGCAACACTTTTATTTAAAATGTTACTCTGATTTTCAAACAAAGCATAAACAAAATCGGTCTTTTCTGGCTGTGAAAATGGGGATGTCACAGTTGGTATCAGAGCATTAGTTTAAGTGAACTAGGAATTTGTAGGATTTCTAGACTTAAACTTTGAATGCTAAGCTATGATTGTGAGGTGTGAGCACTAGCTTATTTTAGGAATTGTGCCTAAAATGCTTTTATGTGCTAAATGCTTTGTGCATGATATGCTGTTATTTCTTCGGATCTATGGTCTGTTGCCGACCGGATCTGGAAACCTTATGTGTTTAGGATTCTAAACGTACGACTACGATATTAGAACTAGCATGTAAATGTTTCGAGGAGGATTTAAACGTTTATCGTAAGTAAAGATTTCCCTATCTTAATATTCTCGTCTCAAACTTCGGCTTGGTGCCTATCGAACTCTCAAAGATAGAGAGGTTTGCTAATGGATTGTCAGCAGACTTTGGCCCAGTGGTCAAAATGGCAACTACTTTGAAGACAACCGTTAGAGCAGCCAAGAATGTAGCGACCTAGTTAAGGGAGAAGGTCTGTAGAGATATGAGGTAGGAGAGAAAAGGATGTTAGATGGATCTTCAAGGTCCAGCAAGAGGAGTAAATTCTCGAAGTCTGGTTCGAGAGGAGGAGGAGTCGAAGCAAAATGGTGCGGCAAGTGCAAGAAAAAGCACACTGGGAAGTGTGACGGAGGGGTCACTTGTTACAAATGCGGAAAGCCTGGGCACTATGTCAATAAATGCACCCTCAACCAGAAGGCCTGTTATGGGTGTAATGAAGAAGGGCACATTTTGAAGGACTGCCCGAAGAAGAAGGAGGCAGGAAGACCCAACATACCACCAAAGCTGAAGGCGAGAGCCTTTCAGATGACGCTCGAGGCTGCAAAGGAGGTAGCAGACGTCGCTTCAGGTACCTTTTTTGTAAATGGTTTGCCTGCAAATATACTATTTAATTCCGGAGCCAACTACTCCTTTGTGTCGCATAAATTTGGTGGGAAATTAGCATTGCCTGTAGAAAAACTAGATAATGCCCTGATTGTAGAAGTTGCCAGTGGCAAATTCGTACCTGTTAGTAATCGTATTAGGAACATCGTCATTGACCTAAACGGAAACGAATTCCACGAAGAGCTATTACCCATAGAGTTAAACAATTTCGACATTGTTTTGGGTATGGATTGGTTTAGCACCAACGATGCTGAGATTCAATGCCGAAAGAAGATAGTAAGGGTGAACCCACCCGGAAAGGAATCATTTATGGTGTATGGGGATAAACGCAGAGTGAATTCTGGAATCATCTCCTTGATGAAAGCCAGGAAATGTTTGTCCAAGGGATGTGTATCGTACTTGGCATTCGTAATCGATGCTAAGAAAGAAAAGAAAGAGGTACAGAATATACCGGTTGTGTGTGATTATCCGGAAGTCTTTCCCGAAGATCTTCCCGGATTACCACCTGATAGACAAGTGGAGTTTCGTATCGACTTGTTACCAGGAACAACACCGATAGTAAAAGCACCATACCGATTAGCACCGACGGAGATGAAGGAGCTAATGATGCAACTTCAGGAGCTGTTAGACAACGGTTTCATTCGACCTAGTTCATCACGCTGGGGAGCTCCGGTGTTATTCGTAAAGAAGAAGGACGGAAGCATGAGGATGTGCATAGACTACCGAGAGCTGAATAAGGCAACGGTGAAGAACAAGTATCCATTACCGAGGATTGACGACCTATTCGATCAGCTGCAAGGTTCGAGCTACTTCTCAAAGATCGATCTTAGGTCAGGATATCATCAGCTGAAGGTGAGAGAGTAGGATATTAAGAAGACTGCATTCAGAACAAGATATGGACACTATGAGTTCCTGGTTATGTCATTTGGACTAACAAATGCTCCTGCAACATTCATGGATTTGATGAATAGGTTTTGTAAATCATTCCTCGATAAATCCGTGATAGTATTCATCGACGACATTCTCATCTACTCGAAAAGCCAGGAGGAGCATGGCAAGCATCTACGAGAAGTATTAGAAGTGTTGAAGAAGGAGAAGCTTTTTGCAAAGTTCTCCAAATGCGACTTTTGGATACGGGAAGTCCAATTCTTGGGTCATGTTGTTAACCAGGAGGGAATAAAGGTTGACCCCGCAAAGATCGAGGCTGTGATGAAGTGGGAACGTCCGAAAAGTCCCACGGAGATTCGAAGCTTTCTAGGATTAGCCGGATATTATTGACGATTTATCCAAGGTTTTTCTTCGATAGCTGCTCCATTAACAGCGTTAACCCATAAAGGAGCTATGTATACGTGGAGTGAGAAGCACGATGAGGCATTCGAGAAGCTAAAGAAGAAGTTATGTGAAGCACCGATACTTTCTCTACCCGATGGAGTTGAAGACTTTGCGGTTTATAGTGATGCATCAGGAGTCGGGTTGGGTTGTGTTCTGACCCAAAGAGAAAAGGTGATAGCATACGCATCTCGACAATTGAAAGAGCACAAAAAGAACTACCCCACTCATGAGTTGGCAGCGGTAGTATTTGCCTTAAAGATATGGAGGCATTACCTCTACGGCACGAAGTGCAAGCTCTTCACTGATCATAAGAGTCTCCAGTATCTCTTTAACCAGAAGGAGTTGAACATGAGGCAACGACGTTGGCTAGAACTTCTCAAGGACTACGACTGTGAGATACTTTACCACCCAGGTAAAGCAAATATTGTTGCTTATGCTCTCAGTCGGAAAGTCAATCTTGAAAGGAAAAGGCCAAGAGCGTTAAGAATTGAAGTCGTCTCGACGATTGTGGAAAGTATCAGGAAAGCTCACGAAGAAGCTTTAGAGAAGAATGACCGAAAGGAAGAACGTTTGGGAAGAACGTTAGTGTTCGGTACAAACAGTCGAGGATTGAAGATATTCCAAGATCGAATTTGGGTACCTAAGACGGGAGGAATAAGAGATCTTCTGATGGAAGAAGCACATAAGACCATGTACTCAATTCATCCCGGTAGCACTAAAATGTATAAGGACTTAAAACCCTACTACTGGTGGCCGACGATGAAGCTCGATGTTGCGAAGTATATGGCCGAGTGTGTGACATGTGCGAGAGTCAAGGCACAACATCAAAAACCGTATGGGAGTTTAGAACCTTTACCTGTACCCATGGGTAAATGGGAAGACATCACCTTGGATTTTGTGACTAAACTACCTAGGACGAAGAGCGGACACGACATGATTTGGGTAGTGGTGGATCGTTTCACCAAAAGTGCACACTTCATAGCAGCCAACGAGAAGTGGTCTATGGATAAGCTCGCAAATGCTTACGTGAAGGAAATTGTAAGACTTCATGGTGTCCCTCTTACGATTGTATCAGATCGTGATAGTCGTTTCACATCACGGTTTTGGAGGAGTCTACAAGAGGAGTTGGGTACAAAGTTGTGTTTAAGTACTGCTTACCATCCGCAAACTGATGGTCAGAGCGAAAGAATGATTCAGACGCTGGAAGATATGCTGAGAGCATGTACCCTCGAATTCCAAGGGAATTGGGACGAGCACTTACCTCTGGTAGAATTTTCCTACAACAATAGTTTTCGCTCGAGCATCAAGATGGCTCCTTATCAAGCCTTGTATGGGCAGAAGTATCATATGCCGTCTTGTTGGCTTGAAGCCGGAGAGAAGCAGTTTATGGGCCCCGAGATAGTCCATGAGACTGCTGAGAAGTTGAAAGTGATTAGGGAAAGGATGTTAGCAGCCCAGGATCGTCAGAAGAGCTATGCTGACAAGAAAAGACGACCAATGACGTTTGAAGTTAGGGATTCCGTTTTGCTTAAAGTCTCACCGTGGAAGGGACTTATACGATTTGGGAAACAAGGAAAGTTGAGTCCAAGGTTTATTGGACCGTTCAAAGTTCTTCAGAAGATTGGGAACCAAGCTTACAAGCTGGAATTGCCCGAAGAACTCAATGGTATTCATAACACCTTCCATGTGTGTTATTTGAGGAAATTCACGGGAGATGTTCCCGACATAATTCCAATCTCAGAGTTAAGGATGGATGAAAATAAAAGGTTGATCGAAGAGCATGAGGCAATTGTTGACCGTAAGACTAAGAAGTTACGACGCAAGATGGTCGAATTGGTGCTAGTCCTATGGAAACATTCGAATGGGCCGAATCTCACTTGGGAAACAGAGGATGACATGATGAGTTGCTATCCACATCTGTTTGCTGATGCATGATTCCGGGACGGAATCATCCTAAGGGGGAGAGAATTGTAACGCCCGGGTTTCAGGGCTAAGCATTTTTATCAATGTAATAGTGTAGGTCAACTCTTGTAACTCTTTTTGAAGTAATAAAGATAAAATATTTGAGTATTATGTGAATTATGTGTGTTTATGTGTTTATTATTTAATTATAAATGTATAATTAATAAAGAATAAAAATGAGCGTCAAAATTAAAGTGTGAGATAATCCCGATATCTCTACATAAAGTTGTAGAATATGTCTCAAGGTTTCCGTGCATATAAGGAACACCGAAATCCGAGTTATAACGAAGAAGTTATGACCCGTCGAAGTTTCGCGACAGAACCGACACGATACCGGGAAGCGTAAATAGTGAATTTACGATAGAGCGAGATTTAGCCTTAGCGCTCTAAACGAAAGTCGTAGAATATGTTAAACTAAGAACATCGATAAAAAGAACGCCCAAATCTGACTTCGTATGAGGAAATTATGATTTTTCTAAGATTTAGCATAGTAATACACAACCCGAAATCTGAATTTTAGATCGGTCGATTTTTAGCCGACGGGATCTAAATGAAAGTTGTAGTACTTTTAAATACCAACGCATGGATATAAAGAACGTCGATAATAGAGCTCGTATGCGAAAGTTATGGACGAAGCTTAGTCCCTACTTTTCGAGCGTGGCGAATTCGATACAGTTTTGTAAATCCGAGATAGAATGAGAATTAGCCAACGAGGTCTAAATGAGAGTTGAATATCTCATTAAAAGGAACTCAATGGTAAAAAGACAGACAAAAACGGAGCTCGTATGCGAAAGTTATGGACGAAGCTTAGTCTCTACTTTTCGAGCGCGGCGAATTCGATACAGTTTTGTAAATCCGAGATAGAATGAGAATTAGCTAACGAGGTCTAAATGAAAGTTGAAGATCTCATTAATAGGAACTCAACGGTAAAAAGACAGACAAAAACAGAGCTCGTATGCAAAAGTTACGGACGAACCTTGGAGACTACTTTACTATACACTTCCTATAAATAAGAGATGAACTCTTCATTTTTTCCTCACACCTTCAAACCTTTCTTTCTCTCTCTAACTCCTCTCTAACCTCCTTAAACCTCCCCCCCCCCCCCCCAAGTCTAGGGAACCTCCCTATCACGAGAAGAAAGCCCCGGAGCGCCCGACGGCTCCGAGAAGAAAAGCTTTCGGCTCGGAAACGCTGCTCCAGCGAAGCCCAATTTTTAATAAAAACCCGCTGTAAGTGAGTTACGCCTATACTATATTTAATATAGCTTTTATTTAATTTTAGTAACATTATTAGGACCTTAAAATAATTATTTGGGCTATTATTATGAGTTATATTGAGTGTTATTTAACGCTTATATAATAGTAATAATAGCTAGACTATTAATTAGTCGCGATTAACGTTAAAACTAAACTCTAGTGGTATTAATACTAGGTTTTGGTCAAGGAAAAATTGTTTTAAGAAGTAACGAAGAGCTGTCCGAGTGTCGAGTCACCACCTTACCAGGTGAGTGCGTAGTTACTTTCAGCTTACACATAGATATGAAGTATTTTATACAAATTACGTGCTATGTGTGCATATTGTCTGAATACTTGCTATCTATGCTGGATGAACATTGTTATACATGTTTTCAATGATTTAAACTGTATATGTATTTTATATCTATGAAAATGTTGGGGTAAAACATGGGTAGATGTAATAGGTGATGTGTGATAAAATGATGAGAGGCCTCGATGTTGATGTTGTTGATTCTGTCATTTAGCAGAGTATGGATGATGACCACGGACTCTTTTAGACAGTCCAGTGGAACACTAGCAGGCTCGCAACCTGTAGGTGTTTGTGAACGATGTGTTCACCGGTGTACTCCATCCCCCACATGGTTGCCTTTAGGACATTTATTGTTAAGGAATCCCCTTAGCAGTAGTGTCCATCCCGATGGTGATCCTTAGACTAGGTCCCTTATGATAGGTGTTTAGGGACGTAAAGTGAGGATAACGGGAACGGGTAATCAGGTTATTGTTGATTGATGAAATTAATAAACTTATTTATTGTGGGTTGAAAACCCTATGTGCTCACCAGGCTCCTAAGCCTGACCCACTCAGTTTTATGTATTACAGGTAGTGGCGCTTGAGCATAGATATGATGTTTGGACGAGGGATTACGGATATAGGCCTGTAGATATGAAATAATGTAGTAAGGCTTATATTTTACTGTTTATGCTTTTGATCTGTACGAACATGACATCCCAAGTCTTTTAATGAAATACATTTCTATGGAAATGCTTTTGATAAATCTTTATCATATTTTGTTTTGGGACAAATTCCGCAACACTTTTATTTAAAATGTTACTCTGATTTTCAAACAAAGCATAAACGAAATCGGTCTTTTCTGGCCGTGAAAATGGGGATGTCACAGATGGTCCCATTGGCATGGTTGAAGGAGAACTCGTCGAGTTCTTGCTAGACTCGACGAGTAGAGTTGGGGTTGTTTTGGGATTGGAGGAGTATGGACTCGACGAGTTGGTAAACCAAATCGGCAAGTCAAGTCAACTGGATGTTGACTTTGACCGTTGAATTTGACCATGGTTGACTTTGGGATTATTATGGTCTAATTTTTATTTTGGGTATTGATAGTTAGGGAAGACGAAGGTTCAGCGGTTCAGAAGTTGCCGGTTAGCAGTCAGAAGTGTTCAGCGAGTTTTCAGCAGTGCGAGGTGAGTCTGCTCACTGTGTGCATGGGTCTACGGCCACAATGTCGGCCCATTATGTTCATGTTTATGTTTATGCTTATATATAGAAGGAAGACCCGAGGGTTAGTCCTAGGCACTTATTGATATATGTTCCGGGTTACGACCTGATGTCGGACGAGGCCCGAGGGATGTTAGGATGCTAGAGGTCTTTGTGATTCTTGCATGTGTCGGTATGATAGGATTTGGACCGAGGGTCCGGCCGGGGGTCCGATGTCAAGGTATTCCCGAGGAAGATTCTTATGTAGTGCGTTAGATTATACTTGTTGTCTTCGTGATACTTGTATGTGTCTGGTAGGGATGTGAGTGTGGGCGGGGGCCCATATCTCACTACCAGTAGGAGTGTGGATGGGGTTCCACTACTTTAGTAGCGGACCAAGGGCGGGGCCCAAGTTAGGCGAGGCCTTAGATCAGAGTATGGTTAGAGAATGTTTATGTATGTTTCAGTATGTTATTTGATCATATGTATGAGTATGGCGGGCGAGGCCCAGAGACAGGCAGTGCCTAAAGGAAACAGATCTGTATACCGAACGGGGCTCGATGCCAAGTGGGACCTGATTCCAGGCGGGGCCTGATGACGGACGTGGTCCAATGGTGGGCGAGTCCCAATGCAGTGGGCGGGGGCCCAGTATGTGATTATGTGCCCACGGTTGTATATGGCATGTTTGGATCAATAAATATGCATGGAATGTGGTAGGTTGGGGAACTCACTAAGCTTTGTGCTTACGGTTTTTCAGTTTTTGTTTCAGGTACTTCCGGTAGCGGAGGGAAGGGCTCGGGATGATCGCATGGCACACACCAAGAAGTGTAGTCTGGGATGTTTACTCTGATAAATGAACAAGTGTTTTTAAAAGATACTCTGATTTGTTATAAAACCCTTTTAGTATGATTGAAATGTTTTAATATTTATGGGTTCGTAACGTTTTTAAAAGAAATTTTCGGTCATGATTTTTGGGATGTTACATCCACGATGTCGAATGTAATTTTATGACAAGTATATATATCTTCAACACTTACGGGTTGAAGGGTTGGTTTTTTTGGGGAAGAATAGAGTTGCATAAATCATTTTTCAGAGGATTACAAGCCAGAAAACCCAGAATTTCAACCAAGGAAGAAGAAGAAGATCATAGTTTATTCTTTGTTTGATATATTACTATGTCTTTAACTATGAAGTTTGTTAGTGTGGTTGTTTTGATGAGTAGCTAAATCTAGCTGCTTCTGTTAGCTAGATAAAGCTGGAACTCATGGTTTGTTTATAATAATTTAGACTTTTCTAGCTGGTTAATGTCTTGTGTTTGATTTTTTATACCTAACATGCTTAATTTGATACTTGATTGCTTTAATTCATATTTTGTGTAGTTAATGACCATTAATCTGCATGAATTTGACTACCTAGTAATTTAGTGAACATTAGATTATTAGAGCTAAGATCGAACTAATCTTAGATAAGAAATTGAAGTATTGAATTTGGTTGTGTTGGAGAACTCATATTTTGACCACAATTGTGTTTGTTAACTCAATCTTACATAACTCCAATCCTATTTAATAATTGATTGTGTGTTAAATTATGTGTGACCATGCATAGCTCTACATGAATTAATTGAATATTAGTAAATTTGGAATTGAATTGCTAATAATATTTTAATCGGTAAGCAACGAGAATTGTCATAATTAATATTTAAACCATTTAGGGAAAGTGGATTCAAACTAACATAAGTGTTTTTATAATTTGATTGAATAGTTATTGATAAATTAAGTTCATCTAAACTTGCAAAATTAGATAAACACCCATTTTACTTTTGTTAGAATTTTAGATTAATTTAATACTAAGTAGGTTAAATAATTGATTATGTTCCCTGTGTTCGATACCCGACTTTTGTGCTATACTATTTGCGAGGAGTACACTGCCCTGAGTCGAATAGCTAGTAGGAGAGTAGGTAAAATTAGGTTAGCTATTTGTACGCATCAAAGATCTTGATTCTTTGCATCATTTCCAACATATTTTTGGTATAAAGTTCTAACCTTGCTCAATATTTGATTAGATCTCTTTTTTGGGTTAGTTAAGATGCTTTTGGCCATGTTTGGGTGATTGGTGGGGTTGAAGGTCGTCCCAAGTGCTATCTTTCCAAATCAGTGGTCCTCTTGAGCTCTTTTGGCATAAAGGTGCCAACTTTATGGTCTTAAGAGCTTCATGCATGCATTAAGTCCATATTATGACTTCTTTTGATCATTTGAGCCTCTTATAAGCATACTTGAGAGTAAAGTTGGAAACTTTATGTGTGTTTGCAGTCTTTAAGGACCATATCTATATTTTGGGGCTTTGTCTTGGTGAATAAGTGCTTATTGTTTAAGCCTTAACCTTTTTAAGCTTAGGGTTTGGGTTCTACACCCATTAGGATGGTTCTTAAGGATAAAGTTGGAAACTTTACCTTTCTAGTCGATGTTTTAGTCAAGATTTGAGTGACGGACGTCTTAGTTTCGAGCAGGGGCGGAGCTAGGATTTTAAGATAAAAGGGCTTATATATATTAAAAAAAATTATTCAAATAACATAATCGACTTTGTAAAATTGAAAGAGACAATGATAAAGAAAAAATGGTATAAATAGGAACTACATCGATTTTTTCAAGAATTCAATAATTATTTTTTTTTTCGTTTGAAAAAAAATTCAATAATTATTTTATTACACATGGTTTACCCTATTATTATAAGAATTTTGAAACTAATCAACTAATCATAATTTACAACTTATATCGCCAAAAAAAATGTTAATCATAAGTAAAAAATAACATAAATATGTATTAACTAGTAAAGTAATAATTAGAAATTATCTTTTCTTGAACTAGAAGTTTGTAAAAGAAAGTGAGGTGAATATAATTTGCAATATAGTCCTGTTGCCAATTGCAGATGATTTTTAACTGGTGTCAAGTTGTAATTGATTTATTTGTTATTGAATATGCAAATTATAATTGTCCAACAACAATATTAAGGAAATTGGGCTAGAGGGGGGGGGGGGGGGGGGGGCGCTAGGCTTGGGATTAGTTTTTATTTTGGGCTAAAAGTAATTAATAGGGTTTATAATTATAACTAATAGTATATAAGTAAAATGAAAAATATTGGAAGAGAAAACACACCTGGTAGTCCCTATATTGCCTCCGCCCCTGGTTTCGAGAATGATGACTTAATTGATTAAAAGGTGTGTTTCCTGAAGAACTCGGCGAGTTGGATCGATTTTTCCCGATTCTGCCGACTTAAGGGGAAACTCGGCGAGTTGGATCGTCTTATGGGCCTTCCAGAATATTCCAACGTGATTTCCATGAAGTCAACGATGGTCAACTGTTTGACCGGATCGGTCAAACCGACTTGACCTGAACTTGTCAAAAATAAAAGCTCGTCAAACCTCAGCGACCGATGCGTCGTGCCAAACACGCGCCTAAATTGTGCCATTTCACGCATTCACGACATCAGCTAAGCTAGACGTATGGATGGGTTTGACCCATTCTTTTGATCCACTAAATCATTTGAATGTCTATCAAGGGAATGCCTATCAAGCGAATAATCTAATAAATTCATTAAAAGTTTTTCCTCCACCAACGTGGGATAAAGAAAACTTACTAATATTTCCTCTTATAATTTTAAAGACCGCCTCTCCACCGTTACTCCCTTATTAGATATTGAGGAACTAAGTTTGACTTAATTTATTTTGGGCCCCAAAAAATGTATGCGCATAAGAGTTGCATAAAATATGTTGACCCGTATTTCATTGCTGCCAGTAGGTCGTGGCCCATATTGCCCCGCCTTTGGGCCGGTTTTGGTTATGTTAATCTCAGCTAGTAATGTTTTATAGTTGTAATGATGAAATTAGCCGTTCTTTTGATATAATCTTTGTCATGTAATAATTCTCTACGATTTAATATGTTGTGTGTCACGTTAATCTTTTGGATCTCTATGTCGTCGTCATTTATGTGATCATTATCAACATCACCGCCTTCATGTTCTTCCTACACAACCACCACCTAAAGAATCAATCTCAATGGCAGCTGAATTTACCAAGTGCTCTTCTATCGCAACACTTGACATCTAACTTCCGTGTGGTGTCAACTTTGGATGATGTAGATCATCACGTGATGATTTAAGATATTGAGCCCCACTATCATGAAGAACTCTATGGTGAGCAAACCAAAAAAATGGACAAGTGGAAGGTTGCCTTCAAATGTGGGCTCCACCTTAAAACCGACTATATTAATTTTTAATAAATAAAATTTTAAAACTTTTGGAATCCATATCCAAAAATTTCATATTCCAAATAGGATTCAATTATTTCTAAGTAAGATTAAAATTTTAAATTTAAAAAAAAAAAAAAAAAAAAAAAAAAAAAAAAAAGTTAGAGTTGAGTCATGAGTGGAGTGGAGTGGATTGGTGCAAGGATGGATGCCGGCCAAATCAGCACCACGTTCGTAAGATGATTTGGCGAATCCTTTTTCGAATACGACACTTTCTTCTTCGCTGTTCTACAGAGTCTCCTGACTCTCTTCACGCTCCCATTTCATTTATCAAAACTCATTAGCCTTTTTGCTCTTCATCTTAGATCCTGCCTTTTCACCCGTAAGATCTCCCTCTCTCTCCTTCTCTTCTCTCTCTGTATGTGTTGTCTACATCTTTTCTGCTTTATATAACGCAACCTTTCTTGATGTCGTGAACTGTTTTCATCAGATCTCAATCAGGCATTGTTTGTTCACCAAGTGACGATCGATTAGACATGTCGAAAGCTGGAGCATTTGATCTTGCATCGGGACTCGGTGGCAAAATTGAGAAAGATGACGTCCTTTCCGCCGTTGATAAGTATATTTCTCTTTATAAACTGCTGAATCTATTCAACTTTTTAAAGTCGCTGTTGTTAGGTGTATATGTAATTATGTCGAGATCTGTACCACATAACTTAATGCTCTTTCACAATTCAAATTGATTTCAACCTTTTCAATTTAAAACTCAAACTATATGAAGCAATTGTACAACATATAGTCATATACAATAATGTTGCTTTCAATTTCCATCGAAATCGTATGCATCTTGCATGTAGCAACTAGCAAGTATAGAGATCTTCCTCGAATCTACAAATGCGGAAATCAACTCTGTTTAAATATTGGTTTTCGTTCGTTCTTGATTTTAACATAGGTATGAGAAGTATCATGCAAGTTTTGGAGGTGTGGAAGAAGATAGAAAGGCTAACTACACTGATATGGTGAGAAATTCTTTCTGATTTATAAGAATGCTTCTATTGATCCAAGTATATAATCTCTCTAATTATACATTCTGATCTGTTTCAGGTTAACAAATATTATGATCTAGTCACAAGCTTCTACGAATATGGTTGGGGAGAATCATTCCATTTTGCCCAAAGGTTAATATCTTATATTCTTGTTCTTATTCTTTAGTCTTTAGTGTTTACATTATTACCTTATCTCCAATCCAACAACCAACATCCAACTTTTTATGCAGATGGAAAGGAGAATCACTTAGAGAGAGCATCAAGAGACATGAACATTTTCTTGCATTACAGCTAGGCTTGAAGCCTGGACAAAAGGTGTTGGATGTAGGATGTGGAATTGGTGGACCATTGAGGGAAATTGCTAGATTTAGGTAAACTAATATTATACTCTCATAACTCATGTCTAATAATGCTGCTTTTTCTGTTTGACTATTTGACTTTGTTCCCTGCTTCTCACAGCTCAACATCTGTTATGGGCATAAACAACAATGAATATCAGATATCAAGAGGAAAGGTAAATAAATCATCTTATTTATGTACTACAATAGTAGAATGTATCATAAGCTTTTCTTCAAAACTTTTAATCTTTTATGGTTTTTATAATTTCTAGGCATTGAACCGTGTTGCAGGAGTAGACAAGACATGTGACTTTACAAAGGTCTTGTATTTTATATTTTTATTTAAAAGGGTATATAGTTTTGAAGCATATGATATGACATGATTATTAATTGTTATATATATACAATGTTACAGGCTGACTTCATGAAGATGCCATTTCCTGATAACAGTTTTGATGCAGTTTATGCAATTGAGGCTACTTGTCATGCTCCAGATGCGGTATATAAATGTTGTTTATTTAATCAATATCAATTTTACTATATTTCTGCATTTAAAATTTTATAATATATATATATATATATATATATATATATATATATATATATATATATATATAATGTTATATATGTATGTCTTGATATAAGGTGGGATGCTACAAAGAGATCTATAGAGTTTTAAAGCCTGGTCAATCATTTTCTGCATATGAATGGTGCATGACTGATGCATTTGACCCGAATAACCAAGAACACCAAAAAATCAAGGTAAACCAAGTCAAATACCATAAAATTATCATATTATGAAATTTTAAAATAAACCCATTTTTAAAAATTGAATTTTTATGGTTGTAGGCTGAAATTGAGATTGGTGATGGGCTTCCAGATATAAGGTCAACAAGACAATGTCTTGCAGCTTTAAAAGAAGCAGGTTTTGAGGTGAGTTGAAATGTAGAATCCAACAACATAATAACTACAAGTTTATTATTATCAACACACCTAATCTTTAAAAGAAAATGATTAATTTTTTTATTTTTGTGGGTATGAATTAAGGTTATATGGGAGCAAGATCTTGCAAAAGATTCACCTGTTCCTTGGTTCTTGCCTTTGGATACGAGTCATTTCTCTCTTAGTAGTTTTCGTTTAACTGCTGCTGGACGTTTTATTACAAAGAATATGGTAAGATTTGTTATAATTGGACTAATTGTTATCTTGAAAAATTGTTAATTTAAAGAAATTGTTTTGGATTTATTTTTAGGTGATAGCGCTTGAATATGTGGGACTTGCTCCTAAAGGAAGCCAAAGGGTTCAATCCTTTTTAGAGAAAGCTGCAGAAGGGCTTGTTGCTGGTGGAAAGTGAGAATTTATTTACTTACATTTTAATTACATTTTAGTTTAATATCCTTATATGATTAAGTGAAAGAAAAAAAGGGAATTTGAAAAAAAGATGAATAAAATCTTGTTGTTTGTTGTTTGTTTTGTGGCAGGAAGGAGATTTTTACACCAATGTATTTCTTCTTGGCTAAAAAGCCTGAATAGAGAGGTGTTTTTGTTTCAAGTGGTAGTGTGTATTTATTATGTTTTTAAATTTTAATGGTGAAAATTATGGGAGGATGTAGTTCTTTTTTTGACAGTGGTAGTTTGGTTGTGATTTTCTTGAAAGTTTGTTGTTTGGTAGAGCTTGTTTTTTGATGATTGATCTTAGAATTCAATTGGAATGATTCATCTTTGTTGTACTTTTTCATGTTTATCAACTTCTCATTGCATCCAATCAAAATGGCAAGAACAAGATCACAAGCAAGGAGATCTTTGGCCAACAAAGATGTATGTAAATCTTAACTTTCTTGTAGTTGCAATAATAGTATGAACATTGGATCCTTGTAGGTTTAGATTGAACATTTGACTTGAAAATTATAATATGCTTCCACTACCATATATGTTATGTATTAGTATGTTCAAAACCTTTCATATACAACAATGAAAATGTGCTCATTGAGAAAGAGGTGAGAGATTATGATCAATTCTTTAATTTAGAACATAATATATATATATATATATATATATATATATATATATATATATATATATATATATATATATATATATAAAAGCATGTTGGTGACATAGATAAAGAATATGGTGTGATAAAAAAATTTGAACGAGGAATAGAGCATCATGGTAGTGATGATGGTAGTAGTCTAAGAATTAATTGATTTATAGTCGATTCAAACAAATAGGAGACCTATATTGTGTAAAGAATTATAAGACAAGGTTTAGTGTAAAATGTAGAGGTGTGGTGCATGAGTTGACTAGTGGGGTTGATACCATAAGTAAAGTTAAATGCAAATTCAACCTAATAATTTCGAAAGAAAGCACTTGTCGTTATGTACTTCTTGTTTATAGGTCCAATGAAGAAGATGATTGAACGGTAAAAACTCTAGTAGATGAGCATATATACTTGCAAACTTGGTTGGTAAAAGTTTACACATCTAAGTTTTTTTCGAACACCAATGCACAAAAAGTCTAAGGTAACCTCACATCTTGCAAGGGTTTTACATGAGGAGTTGTAAAAAGATAACGCCTTTACAATTTCAAATATGAAGGTATGTGGGAAAAGGCCACAACCCAAATGTATGTGTTTATGGATTATGAAAAACAAAATTTTATTTTAATTAATTATGTCATGTATTACAGTAAAGTCGTGTAATCCCGGAACTAGTCATGCAATCCTAAAACTACAACGAAGCTTGAAGTGTGCAAGTGAATTAAACATGTCTTCGAAAAAAAGGATGTCCAAATGCATTTACATTTGCTTTGGTGCATTGAAGCAATGATTTAAGGTTAGGTTGAGGTATTTCATAGGTCTCAATGGGGCCATATTGAAGGGTCCATTTCATGGACAAATTTTGAATGCAATATGGATCAAGTAGAATGTTTGTTGACATGGTCTCTTAAATATTGATATTAAATTAAATGTAAAATAAAACTAATATAATATATAAAAAGGTTGACATGGTCTCTTAAATATTGATATTAAATTAAATGTAAAATAAAATTAATATAATATATAAAAAGGTTGACGGATTGAAATAGGGTTGAGAATATTAACCCTAACCCAATTGATTTAATTAAAATGTTTAGATGAACTAGAACTATCAACCTAACCTGGTAATTTTGTATTGAGTTGGTGGGTTGGGTTTGTTTTTTAAAAGTTTTATTCTAACACTTAGTTTACGAGTCTCACTTAAAGATAGAAATTTATACAACTAAAAGGAAAGAAAAAAAAAATTGATATTCCTGAGTTTTTTCAATATAAAGAATTGAAATTAGGAGAAAAACAATGAGGGATAATCTTTCCTCCTAGCTTGCCTTCCAATTTGGAAGGAAAAAAATTGATATTGAAAATAATACTTAAATTTTTTTTTTCTTTCTTTTCAATTTGGGAACACTTAAATGTTTATTTTCCTTTTATTTTTTTCAAACTCGGAAACACAAAAATATTATTTTCTTTCCCTTTCTATTTTCTTTTTTCCTCTCATTTTCCCCCTCTTTTCTTTTCTTTGCTAAAACTACGAACTAAACGTAAATGTAAGATATGAAAAAAAGTACTTACTCGATTGCTTATTTTTACAAGCATACATAATTCACCTAAAGATATACTCAAAAGAAGTTGTTTAACATGATTCTTTTCCACGATTACCATCACCATCGACGATAAATAGTGTCACCACTTGTGGTAGCATATAAAGAATAATTTCTATAAATCTTTTCACATCATCACCATCAAGTAGCTTGACAATATTATCGAATTCAGGATGTTTAAAAGAGAAAATGCATATGATATTTCCTAAATGTAACTTTCTCATTACCAAATTATTCCAATTCGAAATGCATTATACTTTCCAGCAAGTCCAAGAAAGAACTTATCAAATCTAAGGTCGCATACTCCAAATCATTAACTTTCTCCTATAATCTTTCACTAAAAGCAATATTTCAAATATTTCGTTTTAATAATTCATTTTCGAATGGGAAAATTTATGTTTGAAGGCGTGATTTTATTTTAATCAAATGACGGTATTCATAAACAAATTTATCATATCTTGCAAAAACAAATTTTCACAAATTTGGTGCGAAACCTAAAAAGTCAAGATTTACAGGTTTTGTTAGGAAAATAAATTAACAAAATTAAAGATAATTCGCAAACTGGTTGCAAGATCTTACAGGTTTTTTTAGAAAAAACTTACCTAATTTTTTTAAGACAAATTATTCATGTGGGACCATCCATTAAGTTCATGAATCTAATTGCGATCTACTATGTACAGGATCAAGTTGTGTGGTTCATTTAAATGAGATCATGATTCATGAACCACATCAGCATACCAACTTTTAATTAATTTTGAGGTTTTATTTTAGAATTATTATATTCTAAGTTTCTAACCAAATAATAATTATAGAATAAAGTTTATCATAGTATTATATTCTATCCATGATATGTGGATCGGCACCTACCTTCCGTGACCTAAAATAGGTATCGATCAACAGATATGAAGCATAAAGAAACATAACTATTTGCGTTTATAGTTAGAATTTTAATCGCAAAGTATTGGTTCTTAGAATGGTATATAAAAAGAAAGATATACAAGAATAACATTATTAGTCGGAATCACGTAACGTTAATTACAATGTTTTAGCTTTTAGAATCCGTTTAAGTTTGAAATTGTGGATGCTGTTGAAACACGCACGGATAAGAAACATAAAGCTTGCCGTTTGGCATGCACGATATTAATCCCATAATTAGTGGTAGGTTGGTAGCCAACATGATATATATAGCATGTCTACGTAATATTACCCATCCAAATTTTAAAATATATTTTTATCAACTTGTGCCACTAGAAAATGCAACATAGTTCCAAACATGAGAAGTTGAGTGGGGCAAAATGCACAGCTATATAGGGCTAAGGGCCCAATTTGTTTTAATATATATTTTTATTTAAAAATAAAAATTAATAATAACGATAAAAGCTTTTTTTTTTTTCTGACTCATCCAGAGTCTTTGATGATATTTAATTCTTCAGAACAAGGTTCCAAATGGTATTGCTCATTTCTTTACAAAGAAACCAACATTTTACACCATTCAACCTTGGATCATATCCAACTTCACCTTCTAACTTTTATTTCATTATATTTCTCACTTATTAGTATATATATCCACGCATAAATGCACGAAGTTACATCAGTAGTGACATCAAAGTTGGGACTAAAATTTGGTACACCATATTTATTTGATGTCGGAATAATACTAGTTGCATAATTTTTTAGTAATTGCTCCATGATGCAAAATAAAATAAAAAGTAAAAAAGAAAATTTACCCTTATGAGACGAAACCTAGTAGTGATCTAATACATTGTATACTAGGGGGACATTTATGATTACGAATCAAAAAAATAACTATTAATTAATCTAAAACAATATAATTAAATTAGAGATTTTTTAAAATTAAATTAAACGAAAGTTAAACTAGTAATGATAGCAAAAGAACTATGTTTTAAAAAGTATTATAAAGTACTTCTACTCAGATTTGAATCTTTTTTTTTTTTTTCCTACGGTTGATCAACAAAATTGTAATATGGATTTATGTTGTTTATTACCAATATCTATATTGATTAGCAATCTTGATAACAAAGAACTAACACTAATAATTATAAAGAATAGTTACTCCAATGATCATGCAATAGACTAATTCTATAACCAATTGTATGTTTGATTTATAAGAGATTTAATCTAATAGCCACTTTTAATGGTCATGACAGTAAACTAATTGCTTAGAAAGATAATTTAAAACAATCTTAAACGTTTTAGTCTTTAATTACTATTACATTACTCTAAGATTTGATTGATCACTAATTCTAACAATTTATTATCATAAATTAGTTATGATTCCGGTTCATACAATCAATTGATACTCTAAATCCTATCAACTCAACCAAAGGTAAAGATAATTAAACTTAAACACATAATGATTTTCAATCAAACAAACATAATAATAATAAACTAATAAATCTGATTTAATTAATCAAACCATAGAATCAAAATGGTTCATCTAGATCTAAGCAAAATTAAAGAGCTATTAGCCCATAGTTAAAATAAAGACTAAACTACACAAATAGTTCTTGTGGTTTGTTTAAAACTTACACTTTGGTCCAAAAAGGTTTGGACTAGCACCACAGTTTCAAAATTTCTATTTTGTTGCTAGTTTGCTATAAAAAATGAAGTTGTCCAACAAATAAATGATCGTTTGTTATCATTGTTTCCTGGAGACGAAGTAGAATATTTAAGTTCAGATAATCTCTGTCAATCTGAGTTTGTTCATGATCAGTTTGATTCCAATTTATACTCCGCAGATGTTTTAAATGGTCTTAAAGCATCAAGTTTTCCAAATCACAAGTTAATTTTAAAGGTCGGTGTTCCAGTTATGTTACTGAGAAACATTGATCAGAAAAATAACTTATTTAACGGCACAAGACTACAAGTTAAATCTTTGGGCAAACGTGTTATTGAGGCAGTTATCATATCTGGAAGTAATATTGGAAACCGAACTTTTATTCGAAGAATGTCTTTAACTCCTTCTGAAAAAAAAAATTCTCTTCAAATTTCAAAGAAGACAATTTCCATTGGTTGTATGTTTTGCAATGACAATTAATAAAAGTCAGGGGCAGTCGTTATCGAATGTTGGTTTGTATCTCAAAGTTCCTATTTTTTCACATGGACAGTTGTATGTTGCCTTATCTAGAGTTCAAAATAGAGAAGGATTGAAATTGTTAATTTTAGATAAGGATGATATACTTATAAACAAAACTTTCAATGTTGTTTATAAGGACGTTTTTAGAAATTTATAAATGATTTGTAGTTTTTAAAGTCAAACTATTGTTTTTATTACATTTTTGTTATATTTTATTTTTTATATTTATATATCAATGTCATTTATATTATTCATTGTGTTTCTCTTTGAACTATATTCAAATTTATATTCTGTTTTATAAATCATTTACAATATACTCAATTTTATATTATGTTTTATAAATGTATATTAATTTTAAATAAGCAATACAAAAAGTTTTAAAAAAACTTAACACTTAATAATAATTATAAATGTTTTATAAACTTTTTATCCGTGGTTTCCACGGGTTGTAACATAGTTTTTTTTTTATAAAGGAATAAAAATAAATAAATAAAATATGCAATCTCTTTCTCTCTCTCTCTCTCTCTCTCTCTTTCTCTTTCTTTCTCTCTCTCTCTCTCGCTAGCTCTCTCTCTCTCTCTCTCTATCTCTCTCTCTGGCATAAGAGAACAATTCCTTTTTTCTTTCATTTTAACAAAAATCACTCATTTGAAGAAAATAATTAACCACCATAGCATGTTCTGCATCCCACCCTTCTATGCATCGATTCACCGTTCATCATCTACATGTATGCTTTGCTTTTTTGCAACCCCTATGTGTAGTTTCTGTTGGTTTAGACTAAAAGACTTCAAAGATCACCCTCTTTCCCTTTCTATTTTAGGTTTCAGGTCCAAATGAGAAGAGTACAAAGAGTATAGGGAATTGGAGATGGAAAGATAGGGTTTTTGTGCGTCGATCGAACAAACCCATAATTGATAGAGAAGAACGAAGATATGAAAGATCTAGGGTTTTCTAAGGAAGATAGAGAAGGATAGAGAAACGGATTTTCCTTTGAGGGTTTTCACATTTGCGTTAGGGTTTCATGACAGTGGTTGCAACACTTATGGTCGAAGGTTTCTTAGTGGGGAAGATGAAGATGATGCTAGGAACCACTCAATCTAGGCAGATACGTCAGCAATATCGGTTGCCATACGCCGGAGTTGCCGAAGACATTCTCGTGCCAGACGTCAGAGTCGTTGAAGATGGAGGCATGGCGTATGAGCGGTTGGAGACGGAGACATGACGTATCAGCGGGTTTTTTTTCTCATCTCACCAAAAACTATCCCTAATCTGATGTATGTTATAGGTGTGTGATGGTGAATAACAATCGAAGCTCTAATTTTGGTGATGAGAGTGTGAGTTGAAGAATATGGGAATGCGAAGTTGAATTGTTTCTTGAGGTTTTTAAGATCGGCGATGAAGGTGCGGTTTTTCTCGTCGGCGGTGAAGGTGAGGTTTTTCAGATCGACAACAGAGTTTTTGGGTTTTCCAATCGACGTTTGTGAAGGTTCTTTGGGTAGGTGACGAGACTGGTGAAGGAGAGATGCTTTAGATCTCGCGATGGAGAGGGATGTTCTTGAGTGGCAGAAAAATCTACTTGGAGATGGAGGTGGAGGATGGTGTTGGTGACTAATGGTTTTCAAAATCAATGGTTATGGGGTATATGTTTTGCAGATCGAACCTAGAAGATATTCTTCGGTTTAAGTGTTTATCAAACACAACCCTAGTGAGAGAGAGAGAGAGAGAGATTATTGTAAGAATTTTGTTTTCTGGTGGTTATTTCAAAAAATAATTGTTTTTGTTTTTTTATTTATTGTAATATAAAAGTAATAAAAAAAAAGTAAATATCAAGGACAAATTCGTCATTATAAAAAAGTTAAAATCAAAATGGACCAAATTCGCAACAAAATGAAAAGCTTGGACCTCTGGTGCTAGTCCAAACCTTTTTGGACCAAAGTGACAATTTCCAGCGAACCATAGGGACCATTTGTGCAATTTTGTCTAAAATAGATCATAAGAGAATACATAATGCAAACCGAATGATTAATCTAGAAATTTTGTGCTTTGATCTTCTAATGTTTGCTTCAACGCGTTCTTCAGCTTCTAAAAAGGCTCTGACTTCAAAAAAATTGTAGCTTGATTTATCTCTTCAAATTGACATGCTTTGGAATAAAGGATAAAGTCTATTTATAGTTGTTGGAAATCGTAGAATGCGTGATGTGTAAGGTGTATGGTCGCATCATGGGTTATCATGTATAATTATCCGAATCAAACTCTTAGGCTTGGTCGCGTCGCATTCTTTTCTAATTCGCGTTACCTCTTCAAAAAATTAGGCAAATTTTGAATTTTTATCCTTATCAGCTACACTCAGCTCCAGTTTCTTCCTTATCTCTTTAGCTCAGAAATTTATCTACAAAATTAGATTTTTAAGCATTATTAGTATCATTTATCTTCAAAGGTATTAATTAAGCTTGTACATATTAAGATAATTTGAAACATCCCAATTTTCAAGGCCAAAAATTTCATTTTTAAATAAGTTAATCAAAACATATCATCATAAAAACATATCAGAGTGCATTCCCAAAGATCTCATGTGCGGAAAACATAGTGTGATGTGCTGCGATCAAGTCGGCTCCTTTCCTTTAAACATGAAGTACCTGAAACCAAAACCGAAAACCGTAAGCACGAAGCTTAATGAGTTCCCCCATCATACCACATACCTTACAATCACATAGCATACATACTGTCGGGAAATTTTGGGGTGCCAACCTACCCGGTACGGCTATTCTGGGGTGTCGACCTACCCGTGTCAAGCCATTCTGGGGTGCTGACCAACCCGTGTCAAGCCGTTCTGGGGTGCTGACCTACCTATCAGTCCTAACAACCGAACCTCGGGGACTATTCCACCCCCTACTGCCACTATCACATACATCATAACATAAACATATTATCAGACATATCTAGGGTATTCGAACTACCCTTCGGTCCTAACAACCGAACTTGGGGACTATTCCCCTCCTACTACCACTATCACATATAACATATCATACCGACATATAAACATATCATAACATATTGTCAGACATATCCGGGGTGTCCGACCTACCCTCCGATCCTAACAACCGAACTTGGGGACTATTCTCCCCTACTACCACTATCACATATAACATATCATGCCAGCATATAACATATCAGGTAGGAGCAAACCTATATGAATATCACAAAGACAATCATCTAACATACAACTCCTACTGGTGGGCCAGCATTGTGACCGTAGACCCACCGCTACTGGAAGGTAACTCACCTCACACTGTTGAAGTCCCGTAGACACAATCCCACACTGCTGAAGTCTCGCAAGCTCAACCCCAGCTGCTGGATGACAAATTCCTGAACTGTCAACACCAAAACAACACCCAATTAATAATTGGGTCCCAACACATAACCATAATACATACTTAGATAATTACTACATTACCCCAGGCTTGGCTTATTCAAGCCCAAGGCCCAATCCATAGGCCCAAAGCCAACTAGGAATCAAAGCCCAACATATGGCCCAATTTTCCAAATTGGGCCCAAGCCTATACATGGTCTTACTATGAGGCCCAACATCATATAGTCATTAAGGTCCAAACTATGGCCCATCTATGGCCTAATTTTCCAAATTGGGCCTAACACCTCATATGGGTCTTACCTCATAGCCCATTAATTATTATAGTCCAATAGCTTGGCTTTGGATGGCCCATTAATAACTCAATCATCAAGGCCCAATAGAAAGACCCAAAAATAACCCCAAGCGGAATTAGGGTTTCTCATAAAATAATGATTAGGGTTAAGTGTCCTACTTAACCCGTTAAGGACTTAATCCATTAAGTCCAATATTGCTTAGATTAGATTTTGCCAATGGTTGTTATTTAATATCTCTAGTTATTAAATAATTCTTGTGTGTCCTGATTAATTCCCCAAATTAAGGTTTTATTGGCATTAGGGTTTTCCAACTCAAATACTAGCCCATTATTAACTTGTTGGGTTTGTAGGTCAATTAGTGTTTATTGGGCATATTAGGCCCACTAGAATATCATTAAGTCCATTAGGATTTGCATTGGGTCAATTTGAGTCCATTAGACCCATTAGGGTTTTCACTAAGCCCATTAGACTTCATTTGGGCCCATTAGGGTTTCTAGCACCCCAAACGAATCAATCACAACGAGGCAAAGCACACCGCCACCCGACACGGCGGCCGGAGGCGGCGGCCACCACCCTACGGTGGTGGTTTGAGTTTCTTTTCATTATTTTTCTTTCCGGTTACATTTTACAATTCTAAAACCCCAAATAATCACACACACACACACACACTAATACAAGCACATGTATAACAACCTAATGGCGGCCGGCGGTGGCACGTGGTGGCAGCCAGCACCCTATGGTGGTGGTGATGCCTTTTTTGAGGACTCCAACCATACATCCACACACACATCGACTGCACATGCACTTCTTCACTCCTTTACTTGAAAAAGTGAGCCCAACCACCCATTATGTGACACAAGGCGGCGACAGTGGTGATTTCACGTCGGCAACCGCCATCTCATGGTGGTGGCAGTGATTCCTTTTTGGCACCCAATAACGCAACAACACAAAACACGATCTGGAACACACTCCCATATGTGGAACGACCCACACAGCCCTGCCATGAACAGGTGCGAGTAACATGACGACGGCGGCAACGGACTTGTGAAGACGCAACAGGAAACGAGGGAGGTGGCGGCGGGGGTCGCGTCGTCTTCGGCAAAGGAGTAGCACTGTAACAGAACGGTAGAGAAGGAGCAATGGCAGCAGCGTTCGTCATTGAAGGGCAGCAGCAGCGACGCTCATCATGGCGGTGGTGCAAGGTGGTGACGAGGGAATTGGAAGCGACGACTGGAGACGAGGGGGTATAAGGGTGGCTGCCACCTTACAGCTAGGGTTAGGGATGAGGGCAATGTAACAGGAGGGTAGAGAGCTCATCGGGTTTAAATCCCGCCTCTATACAAATTATAACGAAAATGGCATAATTGGCCCCTCCTTCTCAATTTTCTTAGAAACCCAGTCCATATTTTACATTTTTGACCCCTATTCCCATAAATCTTTGCAATATAAATCCCAAATTTACATGTTATCGCTTGTTTCCATAATTCCTTTCATTTTGAGTCCAAATTGTTACCAAGCAGCCCCTGTCTTCAATATTACTTACAATTAAGTCCGGATTTTACACTTTAACCCTCAAATCTCTAAAATTGGCATTTGGGTTATTGGAGATCATCCTTTGATATATAATTATTTATTTTAGGGCCACTATTCGATCATTAATTAATTAATTTAACTAATAAATAAATAGGGTGTTACATAATTGCCCAAATCATATGACTAATTATGGCTATATCATATATAGTAATTCGAACCTCCTCTATAGGATAGTGGGTATGGACCCCAAACATCATAATGTATAAGATCAAAGGAAGCAAAAGAACGAGTGACGTTTTTGTTAAATAGTAAAGAAAACATTTTTTCTAGTATACAGTCACAACAGTCGGAAATATCATGACTACTTAAAGGCCCTAAAACACCAGTAGAGGCTAAAATATTGTAACCATGATGTTGACACATGTCCTAACTGAGAATATCAAAGCTAAAAACCAGAAGGCGAATGAATCAAGCAAAAAAAGCCAAATCTACTCTAGTAGCAGCGATATCAGAAGCTTTAAGTTGATCCATGACACATATTTATCCTATCTTATGACCAACCCCAATTAATCTATGGGAGCATGGATCATGTACATAACACACAAAATAAGAAAAGAAACCCAAAAAAAGTTTTAAACAACTGACTAATTGAAGCAAGGTTTAAAGCAAGAGTTGGAATATAATAGACATTAATAAGTTATATATGAGGGGTGAAAACATGACCAACATCCTCTACACTCGTAGACATAACATTGGCAAACATGAATGAAATGGTGATCCATGAGACATATTAATAGTAACCAAAACAGATGAACATTGGTAGCAAATTAGGATAAATACCAACAATAAACACAACGAACGAGTACAAAACGAACAAACAACAATCAAACGAATGAAGAAAGACGACGAAAATTAATAGAACAACAATAAGCAATGACCAAATGTGTAAATGGCACCATAAAAAAATTACAATGAATAGTGCCAGTTCGAATGAATAATAACAGCAATGAACAGTGTCGAGTCGACGAACAATACAGATTGTTTTATCTTTCAACAAATAGTAACAAATCGATCTACAAAATGCAAATAAAAAAATTGGATCGAGTAACGTTATAATACCATGTAAACTAATAACAATCTAGAAAGAAAATGACTACAATTTCATTATTGAAAGAAAAGTGTATATTACAAAGAAGAGAAAATAAAATTATAAGTACAGAAAACAATTTAATTTTAACCTAGATAAAGGGATAAAAAAAACTTCCAATACTAAAAGAGTCTGATAAACTTATTTGGGTAACAGTTTTGACATCTGTTCTTATTCTGATTTATCTACTTTTCTGATTTTGCAGTTACTTATTTCTAACAACGGTGATGGAAAGCAGTAAATAATATTCACCAAATATATTATAATAGAAACATAGTTTTTTTTTTCTTTTCAATTTAACGGCCTAAAATTATGACATTTTTGCACTTTTTTTCTTATTTTTTTATATGTATACAAAGAAGTCAAAATTCTAAAGCCAAATTGTATGATTGATCATGAAACTTGGATTATTTATTCTAATCTAAGTCTTACATATCCTTTTACAAGCATAAAAAGATGAACATTACCCGATATAGAAATGTATTCTATTATAGTGTGTATCATAATACTTGACAAATAGATAATAACACATGTCCATCACCCAAAGGCAAAAGCTAGATCGGAGTGAATGTTGTATTTAGTAAAGCTACTTCAAGATATTTAATCTTTAATGATAATATCATATCGATTTCATCAAGAACTCTGAGAAATCAATAGTTTTAAAACAAGATTATGGTTCTTAAAAAAATTAGAGTTGTGTTGGAGATTATTCAAGCATTTACAGGGACATCTTGTACTTCTAGTGTTGTGAAGGACCAATAAAAACTAATATATTTTCTCAGTGGACACGAATGTTAACATTGTTGATATGTTGCTTAATCAGTTTTATGTAGAACAACTGAGACTTGATGAGTCAATGTATTTAGCTTTAATTTTCTTAATTTGACTTGTTTTTTATTGTATGGGTCCTTTTGGTTTTTACTCCGGGCCTCAAATTTTTTTTGGAGCGGCTGTGTTAGCAATCTATCAGTGTAGAACTTCCTTAAAATATTTCTAACATGGTTGATTATCTTATTAAAATATTTTGATATGAAATCCATACCCTATAATGTATATTAAAATATTTCTAACAGACTAAGGATATGCGTGACAAAAATAGTTGATAACCAGAAGATGTATCTTTTATTTGTGTAACAGTGTTTGAAAAAAATAACTATGATATTGTCTGTTGTATCTAATTATAAAATTTATAAATATAGTAAACTACTATGGTGTAACATCTTAAAATCAACACAAAATAAACATATAAAGTATTGGTAAGTAAAGAACTATTTTCATTTATTATAGTCATTGATGTACAAAAATAGTAAACCTTCAATCACCAATTTAACACTCATTGTAACCCTTCATCTAACATTGCGTACAATACACACCGCCCAATGTAAAATTATGTTGGCTTGCAATATATGTCACATGTACAGACTAGTTTTACGGTTTTGGGACAAACATGAAGTTCCCACAACTTCATAATCCATTTTCCTACCAAACAAGCCACAAATGAACTTATGAAACCATATTAAAAAAAATCTATGGTTTAAAACATATTTTTAATCTTAATAATAACTCTTTTTGGATTTGTTTCAATAATGGCTTTTCAAGGTTTACTATAGAGTAAGACGCTTTTACTATTACTTTATGTTGAAACTCATGGCTTAAAGATTAAATTGATGCAAAAACATTAGAAAAAACATTAAAATGAGCTCTCATAATGGATCCTAACTGATAGATGCATATTTATGCATCTATTCATGGATTTCATACTCTTTTTTTTTATGTATTTTGAGGTTTGTACATGTTTATTAGTGAACTTTTGGATTGCTTGTAGGTTGGAGTGGTTTGGAGACTTAAAGGGGTGTAAGGAACAAATTCTAAGAAAAACAAATGGAAGACGGGAGATTTGGAAAAAGTTGGTGAATCCAAACAAGAGTTAAACGTGTACATGCCCATTTGTATAAGAATGCAGGTCCACAATGGCTAAAAAAAGAGAGTGTAATTTGAAGTTGTGTTGAACCTTCCCGAGCCCAATCCATGACCAACTAAACCCCTATGTTTGGTGAAATCAGAAGCATATTTTTCGAGCCGGGCAAAACCCGAACAATCCCATGCAAACGTCATTCTAGTTTGTCAGACTGCCAATTCGATCAAGTATACTTATATTGGAAGTCAAACCCAATTAGGATGCATGAACTTTGACATTCGGTTATGAGATCCTTATCTTCGACCTATATCAATTATATGAACGACCTGGAAAGTAAAGAGACTCACATTTTCAACAAAAGATAAAAATATGAGATAAAGCAAGGAAACAAGGTGTAACATCCTAAAATTTAAGATCAGGTTCTTAAATTAACAAATTAAATAAATGATAGATGATTTATATGGATAAATCACCAAGGGATAGTTATGTCATTAATCTATATGAAGTTTAGAAAATTATAAGTGAAAATAATAACATGTTAAAAGTTAAAGGGCTATTTTTGACAATCGGGTGAAACATATGTTTGAATAGAGATTTGACCAACTTAATAACTTGAACTAATTTTGTGAAGATTAGGATGGAGAGGGGTCATTTTGGAAGTTAGTTGAAGCTTCTAAGTTAGTTTGGAGTTACTTTGAAAGACCTTTTTGCATGGAGGGAGAAAAGGTGACACGTTGGGGAAGTTCAAAGCTACTTAATGGTATTCTCTCCCACTTGCTTAGGAAGAACGTGATTCAGAGAACGGGAGAGAGCTAATGGCGATTTTGATTCTCAAGAGCTTTTAGGATCGATGCATGTAGAGATTTGAATGTCCAAGCAAAAGGATGATGAATCAAAGGCTTTAGGTATAATTTATTCTCTTTGTAACCTAGAAATTCAAAATTATGCAGTGGGTTAAACCCCAATGTCAATTTTTATGTGATTCCTTGATTAAGGTTTTGGTTTCTAACCTCCCTTACGTTGTTTTGATGATCTCAACCTAAATCCAATCATTCTATTGATGGATTTGAGGGTTTAATTAGGTGAAAACCCTCATGAACCCTAGAAAGTCATATTGGGGATTTCATGATTGTATGTTATATTGGAATGGATTCAATGACCTAGATGATGTTTAATAACAATAAACCCTTTGGGAATGCTCAAACTCATCCATGATGGTAGAATCATGTATGAGATTGGGTTAAAATAGATTTTGGGAAAATAGTGATGAAAGCAATGGAATCCTTGATTATTGGACATTTGATGAGTAACGAAAGTTCATAAGCATGAATGGATACTCTTAGAATGATTGGAATTCAAATAATAAGGTTTTACTTGATTCCTACATTGATAAATGGAATTATTGTCCAAAAGGGAAATTTGGGAACAAGGAATGGTATTAAGGATTCCAAAGTCAAATTAGATAATTACAATGAGTTTGGTTATGGTTTCATGTACGTAACGACATTCATTTGGGTGTTTAATAAGTTGAGAACAAGCTTTGGGAGTTTTGGGAGATTTGGAATTTGCAATTGGAAACTAGCCTAAATAAACCTTCATTTAAGCTTAAGAATCATCATATCCTTATTGGTTTTAGTGAGAACTTAATGGATTAATTGGAGTGTTTTAAGATGATAAAACACCTCCTAATCATGTGTGAGAACCTATAAAAATGGCACAAAGTGAATAGGAAAAAGGTCTTCAAGAACTATGCAAAGCAAAGTGTTATAATGAGAAAATTAGAGAGTTAAGTGTGTCCAGACCTCATTCCATGACCGTGGAACAGGCGTGTAATGACCTGATCAATGCCGTGTATTTTTTCATAACGTTTTCATAAGAACTCAGATTTACGCGCGATTTTCACCTACGTTCATATTTTTACATAAGGAATGAGATGAAACAATAAAATTTAGTAATAGAACCCATGAGGGGTATTTTGGTCATTTTAGTGACTTATGTCTATAGTGTTTAGGTTATGTCTAAGGGGTGATTGCTAGTGAAGTTAAGCTAGAAGGGGGTAGCAACCTTCATTAGAAAATTAGGTGAGTATGTGTTGGAATTTTCCCACTTTAGAGTACATGAAAAAATGATTTAATGATAATGAAGCACTAATGTTTGATATATGAAATGTTATGAAATGAAAGTGTCACATGTTTTTGGAAAGGATAATTTAAATGAATGCCTTGAAGGAAAGAATGTTTTTGAAAGCAAAGAACAATTTGGAAGGTCGAATGTTTTGAAAATGTGTTTGAAATGTTTTTAAATATAGATGTTTTACTTTTGAAATGAGTATTTTGATACTAACGTATAAAATGTGTAAAGCTTGGAAAGTAATGACAAGAAATGGAAAGTAATGAAAATAATTGGAAATTAATGAAAAGAAAACTGTTCGGGCAATGATGCCTCATAAGAGGTCTAGAGGAATCTACTACAATGGTACCTTTCCTGTCGCGAAGTAGATGTCCTAAGCATGATGTCATATCATTGCATGTACACTTCCTTTATAACTTTTAGGGAAAATGTGACTGTGACACAACAAACCAACACATTCTATTTTAAAAGGTCCTTTATCTTATTTTTTGCATCTTAGGGGTTTATACTTGATTTTTAAGTTTTAAAAGGTCCTTATTTTTGAATTTCTTAACTTGTTACCGGTAAGAAGTCTAGTCAGCAAGTTTAATATTCATTTCATTAAATGATTTCAACACCACCATCCATAACCACTGAAGCCACCATATACAACCACCTGAAGCTAACAACTACCAGAAGCTAACAACGATGAAGAAAATATTAATGGTATCAGAGACATGCAACTTGGTAATTCCAACTATCCGAAATCAATCTGCAACAAAATCGTTAATCATAAATGATTCTATGGGAAGGACGTGAAAGATTTGTAGTGGAATCAATCTACACCTACATGAAAGTTTTAGGTCACCACCAACACCACCATCGGACACCTACCTCTCCCACCACCATCCACCAATCACTATGAACACATATTGAAAATCTAATAAACCCATAACACTAAAAAGCCCAGAAAAAATTCAGATCATCTGCAATCAAACATTAATCCAAACCACTACCGTCTTTAAGAAAAACCAAACCAATAAACCTATTGTTTGGAAGTGAAGGGGTGAAACAAAAACCAACATTTTGATACTTGTCCCATGACCATGACTAGGTTCTTAGCGACCACCATCTATGGCAGATTAACAGCCATCGTCACCGTCGTTTATAGCGGATAAAAAACCATTGTTGTTGTCTGTGGTGGATCAACAACTAGCGTCGCCATCGTTTCTGTTTGTGGTTGATCACAACCATCGTCATCTTCATTTTGTAGCAAATCAACAACCATGACCGTCGTTGGTGGCAGATCAACAAGCATCAGCGCCATCGTTTCCGTCCTTCAGATCTGGTAAAACTAAGGCTAGAATTGAAATCTTTCTGAATCATATACAATTATGTGTAATGGATGCATAGTCAATGGTATCGATTTTTCGATGGTTGATAAGCTGGTCGCGGGGGGGGGGGGGGGAGGGGGATCATATTAGTTGTGGTGGTGGTTGGTCGTTAAGGAGAGTGTCGAAGATGAAGGTGGATAGAGGAGTACAATAAACATAGGTTATGGTTGAATTTTGAAGTGATTTAAATTCTAGGTCCTAATGTCAGCAGGCAAAGGGAATCCACAGTGGAAATAAGCAAGCCACATCATTTAATATTATTTATATATAGCATGGGAAACCGGTAGTAGGAGGTAAGTTACCTAAATTAACAAGTTAAAATCAAGTTTACATCCCTAAGATGCAAAAAAATAGATCAGATTTTAAACAAAAATTGTTAGTTTATTGGGTCATAATGACATTTTCCCTAACTTTTACACTTACACTGAATGAACAAAATTTCCTCATTTTAATTGGTTTCAAACATATTTTTTTAATCTAAATCCTTGTGGGGACGACTTTAGTTACAATTATTTGTTACGTCCCAATTATTACAATAATATTTTTTCATTCTTAAAATCAAGATAAATGCCCCATTTTATAAAGTTGTAATCAAATTAAAGTTGTAATCAAATTAAAAACATGTGTTTATAAACCAAAATCCAAATCATAGTTAATAAGAAAACATCATGGAATTTCAAATCATAAAAACAACTGATGTATGTGTGTACAATCATGTCTTCGTCTTCCCACGCTTCTCGAAACCGGTGATATTTTTCAAAAACTAGGTTGAACCAGTGTGATAGAATGGATAAAAAACAGTTTGAACCAATTTATTGAACTTGGATAATTGAATTTCATTTAATCTATTAAAAAACAGTTCATTTCCAAAGCAAATTGAATAATTCGATTGATTAGGTTAACCGAAATGTACACAACTTGAAGGTCGGCATACATCACCGTTAGACGTAGGCTGACGGTTAAACTGACAGTCGAGTCGGTTGAACTGAGAAAAGACCATTAGATCGATTCAACTTTTCAAACATTGGTTTGATCCCTTATGAATTTTTCTACAACTTTTGTTTATTTTGTTTAGATTAGAAGCTCCAAGTAGCTTTGCTTGACAATAAAAAAAATAATAAATACTAGAAGAAGAAAAGTAAGAAAAGTGAGATTTTTCATTTTACACTAACATCTAATTTGTTGGTTATAATTTTACATCTTTTACCCATAATTTTTATCTTGTATATAATTGCTCATTTTTTTTAAGTTTCTAATACACAAAATTATATTTGCTTTAATCAGGATTCAAAATATAGGATGCTACGTATGATGACTATTGATCCCTTTTTCACAAAAAAAAACATTTAAACTCTTATTATTTTGTAATCATTGATTCTTTTTCCCGATTGATATTAAGATCGTATATAAATCTATAAACATTGAAAACATATTGAAAACGTAACGATTCTTCATATTTTTTTGTTTAAAATTATTTATACTTATAAAACATATTTTTTTCGTTTCAATGACAACAATTTATTCACAACCAAAAACAGATATAATCGTTCAAAAAGTTAATACCATTTTGTTTTTGCTTGTTTTGTATTTTTGCATAAAACAACACTCACCTTGTCCTAACAATGAGCTTCTAAACAATCAAGGGTAAGAATCTGACCTATTCAATATTCCAAGGGTGTAAAGTGAAACATTTCAAAAAGCATAAAGAAACTGCTTGCCCTAAACGCCGCGGCTTGTGTATATATAAATAGACGACCAACCCCAAACTATAACGTGCCTCGCCTTCTCTACAAGCAATCTCCCCAATTTTATGGGCTCTTCCGACGTTTGGCCAGTTTTCTAGATTCTTCATTCGTTCAATTCCATTTCAATTCTTCAATTTCTCTTCCAAAGTTTTTCTCTCTCTTGTTGTTGTTCTTCTTCTAGAGAGAGAAAAACTTAGCGATGGGGAAGTATACAGAGATTTTGGATGCATTCAGAATCGCTTGCAGGGTCCATTCACACTGTCCACAGACTGCTCGGATGTACTACCATCCACCGGCGGACAACCATTCGCACGGTGGAAATATGAAGACGATCTACGGCGGCAGTGGCGGTGGTGCGGAGGCGTCCAGTAAAACAGGATTCTTTAGCCCGGCTGAAGTTATTCTTTATTCATCTGTCTGAGAGAAGAAGGAATAGTGAGATTGTTAATTGTTTCGGTTGCAGATTTATCTTGAAAATTTTGAATTCTATTGATACTAATTCTTGGTGCAGTTTGACGGTGATTTACGCCAGAACTATATTATTCTTTATTATAACTTTTATACTGTTTAATATTATTAATAATTCTTGAATTAAATATATTTATCAATGGATAAATAGTTTATGTGTTTATTAGAATATTTATGAAACAAATTCCACAAACTATTGCATAAATTAATAAAAATAGTTGTTACGACTTTCAATTCAATTTATTATATATAATCACAAAAGAATCTTATTTAACAGTTTAAATATAATATTATTAAATTAAGGTAACGTCATTATTTCTGGTTTTTCTAGTTTAATATTATGCGTAACATGTGTTTATAGGAAGATAACTAAATTAATTTGATTCGAGTTAAGTTTTGTCTAACAAAAATATTTATCAATTCGAAATATGACTTTAGAACGATTCCCTCCGTGTTATTAATTTTTGGTCATTTTAATAAAAAAAAGCAAAAAAGTCCTTATAATTTGACATTGTACGTATTTTATTTAATTAAGTTCCAATATACACAAACATATTTCTATAAAAAAATATATCATAGTTTATATTAAATGCATTTATAAATAAACACATTTTTCCAAAAAAGATGTATAAATATAGAATTTATAAAATATATATAAATGTTTTTATATAAAAATATATAGAAATATCTATTTCACATAAATATGTTTTTATAAGACCGAACGGTGTGGGGAAAGGGAAGGATGATCTCAGCTCAACATCGCACCTTGATTGAGGGAACGAGGTGAGGGAGCTCATTCATTCACTCTCTTTTCTATTACCTTTTTATTTTTTTTTAATATTTATTAAGTTATATAATAAAAATTAAAAAAAATATATATCAAAACTTATGGTTTTTAATTTTCTATAAAATGAACATAATATTTGCAGAAAATATATTTAAAAAAAATAAAATAAAAAAATAGTGAGAAAAGTTTTACATCCAATTCATTGGGATTAGGTGAAAGAAAGCAAAGTGAGTGAAAGAATGTTAAGCCCACAAATATATATATATATATATATATATATATATATATATATATATATATATATATATATATATATATATATATATATATATATATACACACGTATTTTGCATAAAAAAATATATTAAAGTTTTTATATAAGTATTTTACATGCAAAAATATATATTTTCTAAATTATATAGAAAAAATGTTTTTTATTTGTAAATATATATATATTTTTATACAGCCAAAAAAAAAACATATTCAAAATAAAATTTAATAAAAATGAAAAAAAATCTAGATATAATTTGAGTTCGGAACAAAAATTTTGAATTTTATACCAAAAGTGTAAATGTTGTACCAAATTTATAATATAATTTAAAATTTTGACCAAAAATATAAGTTTTAAAAGTGGGAGGATTTATTGATTAGGTCAAATTAGGGGTGAACATAATAACCGAAAAAACGAACAAAAACCAAATTAACCGATATAACCGAACCATTTTAAATACTGTATGTTCGGTTTTAAATTTTTGTTAATCGATAACTAACTGTTCGGTTATGGTTTTATAGGTTAACCGAACCATTATTAACCGAACCGCTAACTTTATATATGAATATATAAAAATTATAGATTATACATAAAATAATATAGTCAAACTTATTTAAAACCCATTAAAATTTCAAAATATAATTTATTAATCCTCACTTATTAGGAGACGAACGAGCAATCAAACCATCAAATACTAATCACGCAAACACACAATCTTCCACTCATGTCAATAGTTAGATTATTCATTAATGTTGTAATTCCTAATCGACTAATTCTATAATTTGTAAACATTATTCGCAATTAGTTTAATCTTTACACTCATTATCCTAAATGGATTCTTCTCACACCGTTAATCTTAATAAAAAATTGTTTCGACTTAATCACATTGAATGTATATGAGTGATTGAATTTTTTTATCTGGATAACACATAATATAAATCTTTGGCTATTTTATTTTATAATTTTTGATTTAATCGCATTGAACGTGTATGAATGTTTAGTTTTATTTTAATTTTAATATCAATTGTCAATATATGAAATTATTAATGTCAATTTTTTTAAAAGTTTTATATTTTTATTGAATGTTTTTGATTTTGAATGTGACTGTGTTTTATCTCATTCTGAGTATCAATGATACACATTTTATTATATTATTATAAGCTAGGTTACAAACACTGGTGTTGAGGACTTTTTTGTATTCTGTTTTCATTTTTTTATGTCAATATACTTTCGCCATTTATATTATATTGAACATTATGGTTAACCAATATTAACCATTAACCAAAACCATTAACCGATAAAAACCATTAACCATAACCAATATTAACCATGCTCAATGGCTACCAAAATGCATTAACCAATCATAATGGTTATGGTTCGGTTTTGACCAATAACCGAACCAAACCGCCTCATACACATCCATAGGTCAAATAGTCAAAATGAATATAATTTTTTATTTTTAAGACTTACTTAAATAAAAACAATATATACATAACTAAATTAATTATGAGGTTAAAATATATGTATTTTTTTAACATGAAAACTAAACAAAATTTATAATATTAAATTTTTGGTTATTTTAATTTTTTAATCATGAAGAAAACAAACTTTATGATATCAATCAGTTTTATAAAATTATATAGATATTTTAATCTTAAATTTAAATTTGTTTTGGAATTGGACATTTTGAACTATTTTATGTCTAATAAAAAGTATTGACAAAAGATATTGGACCAAATGATCTTTGGTCTAGCGGTAAAGAGTGACTCTCTCAAATAAGAGGTTATGTTTTCAAGATGGTGTTTATGATTAGATTAGAACTAAGATAATTTGCTGTTTAAAAAAAGTATTGACAAAAGATATTGGACCATTACAAATTTCATGAATTTCAGTAAGAAGCATGAAATTTGATGAAAATCAAGATTTCTTTTTTCCTTAAAGAAAAGTAGAAAACGCAATTTTACTTTTCAAAAAGAAAAATTAATTTTTTTTTAAAAAAAAAAAAACATACTTCAAAGGATTTAGAACCGCCTCCCACGTACTTTAGATTTCAGTGAAATCGATTTTTGGAACCACTTATTCCAGAAACACCATTTCGGAGTACGACTCATGATTGTAGACTTAAATGAAATAAATCACATAACATTTGTTCTTTTATAATGGTAAATTCAACTTTTATTGTTCCAACACAACATTTTGAATGATTAAATTCCGCATTGTAATTACCAAAGCCATTACAATAACATACCCAAATATATTACATGATTACAGTAAACAATACACTAATCATTTTAGGAAAACAAATAACAACAACATAAATAAGGAAATATTTTCTTACACTTAAACTTAAACCATAAGGAAATACGACAATACCCTAACATTCTTTATAGACAAAACGTAAGCCATAACTAAATACAATACCCTGCAGATAGACTTGGTATATTGTATATCGGGTAACTTATGCCGTTTGCAAAAGAGGCTAGGTCCGTTTAATATACAATTTTGTAGGCATATTAGGCACCTTAAACAATGTCTAAATGTATGAGGAAATAAACAAAACTAATCTTTAACATGATGACTTATTTTGACTTTTCCACTTTAATCGGCGACTTTTTTTAGATATATTATTTGACATAGCTTGTTTTAAAACACACACAAAAAAACCCACAAATATAAATATATGTTAATTCGAGTAGAGTACTCATAAGTTTTGGACGCACACACAGCAAATCCAAAACTCAGTCTAGAATATGACGGATTATTTCAGGACGATGTCTAAGATGTTTTGTTCCGGGCTCATTTAGTCGAAACCCAAATAAAAAAAATTGAGATATATGACCGATATACACTTTCTATTCTTGATGAACATATACAAGTTTTTTGATGGTTTTTTTGACTTTTGTTAATAACCTTTTTTATAGTGATTAGTTTAATGAACTTTTTTTTGCTACATAATCAATTTTGTTGACATGAGAGGGTACACCGGTACAAAATGGTAATAAAAATCGGAAATATGACTTATTAAGGTAATTAACTTTTCGGTATGTTCTAATCTGGGTAACTATCTTTTTTTTTTGTACACATGTAGGTAATAAACTTGTTGAAGGTGTTCACATATGACCATTATGACCTGCTATAGCAGGTTAAATCCTAGATGTGAACGCTTTCAACAAGTTCGTTACCTAGATGTGTACAAAAAAATAGTTATCCAAACATGAATAAAACGAAAAGTAAAAATTAAATTACATGAATGGTCTTTGTGGTTTGGGGGAATATGTGTTTTTGGTCGCAAACTTATTTTTTTAACTGGGATGATCTATACTGTTTATTTTTGTTGCACGTTTGGTCCCTTTCTTACCTAAAAAGACTATTGTGCCCTTATTAATTTATTTTTTAATTAATTTTCTTATTTATGTATTTATTATTTACATATTTAAAAAAATTAATAGACCACACATATTTGTTTCTCCTCGGATGATCCATATTGTTTATTTTTTAATTAATTTAATTTTTTTAACTCGGATGGTCCCTACTGTTTAATTTTGTTACGAACTTGGTCTCTATCTTACCTAAAAAGACTATTGTGCCCTTATTAATTTATTTTTTAATTAATTTTCTTATTTATGTATTTATTATTTACATATTTAAAAAAATTAATAGACCACACATATTTGTTTCTTCTCGGATGATCCATACTGTTTATTTTTTAATTAATTGAATTTTTTAACTTGGATGGTCCCTACTGTTTAATTTTGTTACGAACTTGGTCTCTGTCTTACCTAAAAAGACTATTGTGCCCTTATTAATTTATTTTAATTAATTTTCTTGTTTATATACTTATGCTTTATATATTTAAGAAAAACTAGTAGACCCCACATATTTGTATCTCCTCACCATCCCATCTTTCATCATTCTCAACTTCTATTTATTATCCATCTTTAGTGATATCGACGTCTTCATCATCACTTCTTTTTTCGGTCCTTCAACTCCGTCGAATTAACACCACAACCCACTAAAGATGAAGAGACAGTAGGTTATGGTGTTGGTTCGCCAGAGTTGAAGTACCAAAAAAAGAAAGATGGTGAAGACGTCAATGTTACTAAAGATGGAAAAGAAATAGAAGATGAGGAGGATGAGAGATGAGATGGTGACCGGTAAGACCCAAATTAAAATTTTCAAATGTGGTTTCAGGTTTACGGTGATTAGATACATATGTGTGAGGTATATTAATTTTTTTTATAAAAAATAAATACATAAATAAGAAATTAATTAAAAAAAATTAATAAGGGAAAAATACTATTTTTATTTTAGGTAAGACAGAGACCAAACGTGTAACAAAAATAAATAGTAGGGATCATCCAAGTTAAAAAAAAATAAATTAATTAAAAATAAACAGCAGGAATCATCCGAGGAGATACAAATATGTGTGGTCTATTAATTTTTTTAAATATGTAAAAAATAAATACATAAATAAGAAAATTAATTAAAAATAAATTAATAAGGGCACAATAGTCTTTTTTAGGTAAGACAGAGACCAAACGCACAAGAAAAATTAACAGTATGGACCATCTAAGTTAAAAAAATAAATTAGCGACCAAAAACACAAATTCCCCCAAACCACAGGGACCATTCGTGTAAGTTAATTTTTACTTTTCGTTTTATTCATATTTGGGTAACTATTTTTTTTTACACATCTAGGTAACAAACTTGTTGAAATCGTTTACATCTATGATTTAACATGCTATAGCAGGTCATAATGGTCATATGTGAATATTTGCAATAAGTTTGTTACCTAGGTATGTACAAAAAAAAAATAGTTACCCAAATGTGAACATACCGAAAAGTTAATTACCTTAATAAGTCATATTCCCATAAAAACCCCTACTACGTCTTTGACTTTAATAATACTAGAAAAATATATTTAATGCATTTCAAAGAAATTTGAATTTTTATAATACTACTCGAATAAAAGGGGATGTTTTGTTTGTTTGAGAAGTAAAGTAACACACCGATGCCCTTAATTTCAAATATTAGGTAAGATATTGAAGTTAAAAGGCACCGATCTTCTGCGATATATTCTTTTTTTATTAAGGTTGTTTTTGTGAAATAATTTGCGTTTTAAGGTAAGAATACTTTGGGATATATAAACTAAAGTCCCAATATTTTTATCGATTTGACAATAAAGTCCTAAACTTTATTTTTTTGACAGTAAAGTCCAAATTACCGGTAGTTTTTGACACTTTTACCTTTTTTCCGGTTAGCTGGTAATTAGGACTTTTTTGTCAAAAAAATAAAATTTAGGACTTTCTTGTCAAATCGTCAATTAGGACTTTACTGTCAAAAAAATAAAGTTTAGGACTTTCTTGTCAAATCATTGAAAACATTGGGATTTTAGTGTATATATCCCTTTTTTTGGTTAGAAGTTTAATGATATCATATTCTTTAAGCATAAGAGTTATTGAAACATTCTCTAGTAAGCTAGATCCTATTGAAATCCTTAACGTTTGCTTCTTGTTAAATCGTTTTTTTATTTTTTTTTTTTATAATTTCAACAAACTGACATTGAAAAAAATGAAAATAATCAAGAAAGAAAGAAAGAAAGAACTAGGGTTGTGTTGGCTTTTTGCAGTCCCAAAAATAGAGAAATAAGAAACCGAAAAAAAATTACCCTTCTTTCTCTTCTCCACATTCAGGGTCAGTCCAAGCCAATCTGAGGCCCGGGGCAAAATAAAAAATGAGGCCCTTTAAATATAAAAAGATATGGAAAAGAAGGTATCTCAAAAAAATATTAACCAAAAAATTAATACAAAAAAGAGAATTGAAAATATTTGTATGTAAAGATGTTGGACTTAGATAAAATGATTATTGTAAACCCATCAAGAACAAACATTTAAAAAAACACAAACGATAAGTGAGTTAATTACAACAAATTTTAGCTCTTTTTTTACCGATTTAGTTGAAAGACATTACATATCTTAAGTTCAAAAAACCATTGAGTCAAGTGAACCAACTCTTACAACACCAAGGAGTATTATAAACAAACTACCCCCAAGGGCAAAATGGTAAAGGCACCAACCAAAAAGAATTAGGCCAGCAACATGAATATTACGAAATGAATTTTTTGTAGGTAACTTAACATTTTCAGCACATCAACAACAACATATTAGGCCCATAACGCCTCTAAATAGAATTAAGGGTAAAATGGTAACCAGTAGGTAAATACATCAAACTTTATGAATTAACATTGTAAATGCAATTAGAGATCCACGATTGTTTTAACTCTATACACAACAACTCCAGGTAACACACAACAGGACCGAATAATCCCCAAGGGCAAAATGGTCCAGACCCAAAACAAAAATAAAAAACCACCAAAGTATGCTTTACTGGTTTATAGGGAGGAGCTTTGTATAAGGCATTAAAATGTTGCAGCAACACCAATTAATTTGAGTCATAAGCCAAAACAATTCATAAGGACTTTCATAAACTCAACAAGATTTGTAAGAATAACCGAAGACCATCTATGCAGGTAAGTAGGAAGTAGAAACCAATCTAAATTAGAATTAAGTACTTGTAGATTAATTTATCAATAAAAAACTAAAACTCGGATTAAGCAATAATTGATATGTATGTATTAAAAAAAATTGCACAAAAAGAAACAAAAGAATGGAGAAACAAAATGGCAGGTTTTAGATTTTTTTTCTTACATATTTATGAAACAAGCAAGATGTCATGACGAATTCATTTCTTGAAACTGTTGTGAAGTCATGTATAACGAGGGGACTTCATCAGACATTCATGATGGCTTTTTGAAAAATGAAGCGTCATCAGTGAAGGCACACTAAAAAGAAAAACATAAATAAATAAGTGAAGTTAAAAAAACAAGACAAACGCAGGAATCGAACACAGGGCCTCTACTATACAAATATATGTGCATAACCATCTCAACTGCCAATGACTTTGTATCTTTTCTTCTGATTATAATTTATATTATCCAAAACTATATATATATATATATATATATATATATATATATATATATATATATATATATATACTAGTAATCGTAACTCCTAGGGGCCCTCGATTTTTGTGAGGCCCGGGGCGATCGCTCAGCTTGCCCGTGCTCTAGGGCCGGCCCTATCCACATTCACACCTTTTTGACTAGGCATGTGTTGCTTGTGTTTGTATAATTTGTCCCCACTTTTTAGTTCAAGATCTCGCTCTCTCTTTTGCATATGTTTCTCCTGATCGTGATTGTGTCAGGGTAAAGAAAGATGATGATGGTAAGAAAAATAGTGGTGCTGCAACAAAAGTAACAATTAAAAGTACTTGGGTTACGAAAATACACTGAAGTCCCAATATTTTCAACGATTTGACAAGAATGTCCTATATTTTATTTTTTGATAGTAAAGTCTTAATTGACGATTTGACAAGAAAGTCCTAAACTTTATTTTTTTGACAAAAAAAATCCTAATTACCGGTTAACCAAGAAAAAAAGATAAAAGTGTGAAAAACTGCCGGTAATTTGGACTTTATTGTAAAAAAAATAAAGTTTAGGATTTTCTTGTTAAATCGATGAAAATATTAGAACTTTAGTGTATATATCCCGAATACTTTTGTAAAATAATTTCTATATATTTTTATCAATAACTGTTTTAATTTGATATATAAATACAACATTTAAATTAAAAAGTGAATGTAGTGGTTTGACTTTTTTTAGATTGAAGTTATTAGTTATATAAATTTGTGATGATAAAGTCATAAAAGTAATAATTATTTTGAAAAAAATATATTCTGAGGTATAAATCAATGGAACATGGGTGGCGGTTCACACTTCACATGGTATGGAGGGTATTATCGCTTGTTTGCCTCGATTATTAAAAAAATAACTAAATAATTTTGAGTGCTTTGGTCAGAAGAGTATATTCGTACAAGTAGGATGTGAAATGGTTGGTGACCATAATTACTAATTTACTATGATGCCTTTCCAATGATTTTAACATGGACAAAAATGTGGAACCATGAAATCATTTTGGTAATTTTCACAGGAATCACAAAACCTCTTTATTAGTTTATTTGCATATATTAGTTTATTTGCATATGTTTTTTTCTGATGCTCTTTCAAAAAAAAAAAAAAAACAAAAAACATGGACAAAAATGTATAAATGGTATGTGAAATGGTTGGTGACCATAATGGCATATATATTTTCTATAGAAAAGGCACGTAACAAGAAGCTACAACAAGCCAAAAGTCAACAATTCAAACAATAATGGCATCATTACCGATTTTCTGTAATGCCTTTCCAATATTTTTAACATCGACAAAACTGTATGAATGGTACATGTCGTTTGTATATATTTTTTTATTAAGGTTTAAAAGTTTTTATTTGTAAAAATAGTTTTTAGTTGATAGTTTGATCTTTAACATCTGTTAGTTTGTTTAGTTAAATTTTCTAAAATATATGTTTTTGTCCTTCATTACACCCCACACTTTCCAAAACATCCATACCACCCACCTCTTTCCCACCAAGAATCCAACCATCTCCCATTGTCTTCTTGTAGCCCCATGTAGTCTTATTCGGCAACAATGTATTTTATCCAATATGACAAAACCAAAAGCTAAACCCCTAAATCCAAACGAAAACCAAAAGCTATAAACAACTCAGGAATCATATATCATTATCAGAATCTATGGATGAACTGAAATGAAAGCACACAACCATCAATAATCCTAGATAGACTTGTGTAACATCCAGCTTGCGGAAATTCTTTTCTTAAGTTAATCATTTTAAAACTTGGAAATTTTGGATGGCCACGGTGTGGCATTGGGTAGGCTACAACGTGACATTAGATGAGGAAGAACGCACATCTGCACAACACCACGACACGACATATTTTGGCCACGACATGGTGGTTGTTTTGGGCCAAAACCCTAATTTCGGGATTAGGGCCCTATTTAAGGGGATTAACTTCAAGGGTTTCTCATTTTGGCAGCCTCCACTCTCTGAGAACTGCCCCATCCCAAACCCTGACCCTATTATGGAAGATCTCGAGCTTGTGTTGGATCACTATGAATCTGTTCTTTCGGATGATTTCTGGTCCATTTGTCCATTAGTGGATATGCAGGATCAAAGTCTAAAGGTGCATCGTCAAAGATGTCTTCAACTTTTGAACCTTCTCCTGCAATTGAGATATTATCAGTTAAATCATGAAAATCATTATTTCGATCATTACCATTAACATGATTCGATCCACTCGGCTCCCCCCTCGACCAATGGATTTGAGATGTGATGTTCCCCCTCGACATCAGCATAGTTAGGCATACACTTCCCCTCGTCACGAGCTTGAGTTGTCATATGCTCCCCCTCAACATACGAATCATGTCTTTTGTTTTGAGACGTAGAACTCAAGTACTCCCCCTCCACTTGATCATCAGTCGAAACATGTACTTTTTCGACATTTACTCTAGAGTTCGATGAAGAAGGTGCTTTGTTTTCTTCATTTGTGACTGTTAAATCATCAGAGTGTTTTGATGCCTCAGGAACATGATTATCATGAGCATTGATCTCTGCAATGATTGCCTATAAGGAATACCAAAATTTAAATCAAGATCAATATCAAAAGTATCCATTTGTTCATAATCAACATTTGGTTCAACAATAATGGATTTTTGAATGAATGATTGTTCAACTCTTTTCACATAATGATCATCAAATGTGAGATTGAACGTTTCTTCTAGCTTTCTTGTTCGCTTGTTTAACACCATGTAGGCTACATAATTTTGAAAATATCCCAAGAAAATTCCTTCATCAGCTTTCGACTGAAATTTGGAAAGATTATCCTTGAGATTCATGATGAAACATATGCATCCAAAAACTTGGAAAGATTTAACATTAGGTTTCCTTTTATTTATAATTTCATAAGGTGTTATCTTAAAACGACGATGAATGAAAGAACGATTTTGCGTAAAACAAGCAGTCGAATCCGCTTCTGGCCAAAAATATTGTGGCAAGTTCGCATAAATGAGCATCATTCTCACCGCTTCACATAAGGAACAATTCCTCCTTTCGACAACATCATTTTGTTGCAGGGTGTATGGAGACGAAAAATTATGAGATATGCCCAGTTCAGTAAAAAACGAATCTAGAATTCGATTTTTGAACTCTGTTCCATTATCACTCTTTATCTTTCGAACTTTCCTCTTTAAGCTCAATTCTATGTTCTTGATAAAATCAATCATCACTTGATAAGTTTCTATAATACCTGTTTCTTAGCATCGAGACTTATACTACTATTGTGTTTATTATGAAAATAAATTATGACATATGTTGTGATAAATTATGCCTAAACGAGTCTTATTGAGTAAAAGAATTGACACTCTAGATGTTATTGTTGAAAGGATAGTTTAAGAATCAAAAATGTGTGAAACATAGCAAAAACCAGACCTCACGACGTGAGCAAAGAAGCTCGCAACGTGATAGTGAAAGAATAGTGATTAAGTTACGTAAGTGAACAGTAGTAGTAACCTACTTTGTTATCTCACGACGTGAAAAAAGGTGCTCACGAAGTGAGCAAAGTACAATACCTGATTTTATTTACGACGAATCTCGTTTTTTTCATAAAACAAAAGTGTCAGGAAAAAGGAGACTCACGACGTGAGCCCGCACAGACCATAAAGAAATAATTATGTCTTAAAACAGGGGCATTCGAACCCAAACATAAATACACACACTTAAGGTGCGAAAAAACCCCAATTAAACCCTAGAAGTCAGTTCTTCAGGAAATTACTTGATTTAAGCAACCAAATGGTGAGTTAACGTAAGAATCACTTGTTTTAACACATTTGATTTCAATTTTGAGCAAGATTTCTTGTTAGTTTTGATGAAACCCTTGATGAATGGTACATGTCTAGTTGATGATGATGAGTTAGGATTTAGGTTAAATAGCCTAATTATGTTTATTTCCATTGATTTGAGTATCATGTGAATGAAATTTTTTTGTGAAAGGAAGACATGGTCTTAATAGGTAAAGACATATGATGCTATTAATTTATATGTTAGTAAAATTGTATGAGAAAGTTATTTATGGATGTTAGATAATTGAGAAAGATAGAGTTAAAGATTTTAAGATGTTATATTGATCATGTAAGGTCAAACCTTGAAATATGATGATGTTTGAAATAAATCTCAGCATCAGCGTATATCTAAGTATCAGCATCAACATTTGAGCAGCTCAGCGTGTTTAGTTTATTCAGTGCATTGTAACAGATTTTGTATTTATCTTGTTTCCATTGTTAGCGTAAATTAGTTAGTTGGCATATCCCTGATTTGTAGGGATTGTCTAGAATAACAGTATATAATCTTTTGTATAGGTTTGTGAATGGTCACGCCTTTCACAAACCCTAATCGCTGCTTTGTGCACACGATAATCTCTTTGTGAGATTATCTTTCTTAGTGAAAGTTTTTCTTCGTGAATTCTTCTTATTCTTATTTACTGTCATTGTTTGATAAATTTATTGATCTAAAGGCCTTTTCAATTGGTATCAGAGCGGGTTTCTCTTATCAAACAAATGGCTTCATCTTCTTCTTCGTCGAACTCATCAAATCATCCCTCCGCTAAAATTCCTCCTTTTGATGAAACAAATTTTGCCATGTGGAAAATAAAGGCTCTATATGCTTTAGAGTCAGTAGATGAAGACATGTTGGACATTTTCGAAAAGGGTCCATATGTCCCAATGTATCAGCCTTTGAAAAACAACGTTCCTGATGGTGCTATGAAGAAAACACCTAGAGAAAACTGGACGGAAGATGACAAAAGAAAAAATGGTCTAGATGTTTGTGCTCGTGCCGCAATCAGCTACGCTCTACCATATAATATTTTTGGGCTAGTTCAAAATTGCATCTCAGCAAAAGAGATGATGGATACTCTGACTGTATCTTTTGAAGGCACTGAAGAAGTCAAGGCTACTCAAATAAATGATCTTAACCGAAGGTATGAACATTTTTTTGCTAAGAAAGGCGAAACCTTGACTCAAACCTTTAACAGATTCAATACTCTTGTTAATGATCTACGGAGATTAGATCAGTTGAAGCATAGAACTGTTCTAGTGCAGAAGTTTTTGGATTCTCTTGGTGCAGGTTGGGAGAACCATGTTGATGTGCTGAAAAATAGTGAGAAAATAAACACTATGGACTTACAAAGTCTGTATGGAAATCTTCGATACTATGAGGAATCCAAGCTTCAAAGAAAGGAGCTAATGAAAGATTCTCAGCGTGAATCATCTGTAGCCTTGTTCTCAAACAAAAAGCTAGTGTCAGATTCAGATACTGAAAGCCATTCAGACACTGATTCCTTTAAAACTGACATTGATGATCTTGAAAAGGTTGTGGCTAGTGCAGCTTTGATTGTAAAGACCTTTGAGAAATCAGGCCGAAACTTCTCCAAGTTTCAGAAAAAGATGGGTGGAAAGTTCTCAAAAAGATCAGAAGCTGATAAAAAGCATGGTACTGATAAGAAAGAGAAGGCTCAGTGCTTTAACTGTGGAAGCACTGATCATTTTGCAAAGGAATGTAAACAAAAAAAACAAGGCTCGGATGAATACTGGAAGCAGAAGTACAACAAGTTGATTGAGAAGCTGAAAGCAGAGAACTTAGAACATAAAGTTCTTGCTGCTGAAGAAGAAAAATGGAAGACTGATGAGGAGTCATCAGATGATGAAGTCAAGTGTCTCATGGTAAAGATAGAAGACACGGATGTTCCTGAAAAAGGCACAAGTACATTTGATGCTGATATGTTCGATGCTGTTGAAAATTCCAGGAAGCACAACACTGACTCTTCTTCAATGTATCAGGTTAAAAACTTTGTTTCCTATTCAATGAATGAAAAAATCAAAATGTTTGAGTATTTTGGTGTTATTAATTCTAAGAAGAATCAAACAATAAGAGATTTGCAAAATCAAATTGATCTTCTTGAAACTGATATATCCATAAAAAATAACATTATTGAGTCCACTCAGGAAAATCTTAGAATCACTAGTTTGTCAAACTCATTTTTGTCTACTGAAATTGACAATGTTAAAGATCTTTTGATCAAAGAACAAACTGTGCTTCATACTTGGGCAAAATCTCACAAAAATGCTAATTATATTATTTCTGCTCAAATTCCACATTCATGTGAGAAAATTTTTGGGGGTAATTTTGCGGAAGCTGAAAAGGTTTTTAAATCACAAGAAAAAGAATCTGAATTTTATTCCATGAATGAGATGAAAAACAATTTCAAAAATAAGTTTGTCAGTAACTCTTTTATTAATCAGAGTCTAATTGATGAATACTGTGTTACTAACTCTAATGGTGTTACTGAGTGTAATGTTGAAATTACCGGAATTGATCCAACCTCTTACCCTACACATCTTTTAAGACCAACTCCCCTCACTGAGAATATTATTGCCTTCCCTATCTCAAACGGAGTGTTTCATGCTGTTCATGAACAACTTAAGCATTTTCCTGATTGCAATGCATCTGTGAATAAGTCCAAATCAGACACTGATAGCTCATCATCTATCACTGATCAAATTCTTTCTGACACTGAATTCAGTTGTGAGTCAATGATAAACAAAAGGATTCAAAGCTCTCTTGGTGAATCTTACATGTCAAAATGTGTCAAGTCCAAAAATTTGCTCACCAAGAGGAACTTTGGTACTAGAGTTTGTTACAGATGTGGTGATACCTCTCACAAGATCAGTGAATGTTCATTTGATAAATCATCCTTAAGAGCTGATAATATTAAAGTTAGAAATGAAAAATGGACTCTTAAGTCAAATTCTTTAAACTGTCTTCCTAAGGAGTGTTATAATCTATTATCAAATAACTTTGTGAATGACCCATCCTCGAATGGGTCAGTGTGTTCTAACTAGTTTCTCATCACTGCAGGGTTAGGAGCATCTTTGGTACTTAGATAGTGGTTGCTCAAGGCATATGACAGGATCCAAGTCTCTCCTGGAAGACTATGTCAAGAAAACTGGTCCTGCAGTAACTTATGGAGACAATGGAAAAGGGTTCACTAAAGGATATGGAAATATCAAATGCAATAATGTGGTTTTTCAAAACGTTTCATATGTAAAGGGTCTCAAACACAACCTTATCTCCATCAGCCAATTGTGTGATGCTGACTATGAAGTTCACTTTACAAAGAAGGAAGGTAGAGTTGTCAACACTGACAAGAACATCGTACTTTCAGCAAGTAGAAAGGATGATATATATGTTCTTGATATGTTCTCATGTGACAAGGTGCTGATGCAATGCTTCTTTACAAAGTCTCAGACCAATCTCAGCTGGATTCGACACAAAAGGTTCTCTCATCTGAACTTCAAGAACCTATCCAAAATATCCAATCAAGATCTAGTTAGAGGGCTCCTAAAATTCAGCGTTGTTAAAGACAAGATGTGCTCAGCTTGTGAACAAGGAAAACAAACCAAGTCATCTTTCAAACCAAAGTCATGTTCCAGTATATCTGTCCCTCTACATTTACTCCACATGGACTTGTTTGGGCCTATTCCTGTCCGCTCTCTAGGTGGAAATAAGTATACTCTAGTGATTGTGGATGAGTTCACTTGATTTACATGGGTGGTTTTCCTGAAGAAGAAAAGTCATGCTGCACAGGAAATTATCTCACTGATTCGTAAGAATGAGACACTGACAGGTCTCAAGGTTAAACAACTAAGAAGTGATCATGGTACTGAGTTCCGGAATTCAACTCTTGAAGAATTTTGTGATCATAAAGGCATTGGGCAAAACTTCTCAGCTCCTCGTACTCCTCAACAAAATGGAGTTGCTGAACGAAGAAATAGAACACTAATTGAGGCAGGAAGGAACCTGATGATTCATGCTGGTCTTCCTATGTCGTTTTGGGCTGAAGCTGTCAATACAACGTGCTTTACTCAGAATCGATCTCTAATTCACAGGATTCACAAGAAGACACCATATGAAATGCTGAAAAATCGAAAGCCAGACGTATCCTTCTTTCACGTGTTCGGATGTATTTGTTATATTCTAAATCAGCGTGACCCAAGATCTAAATTTGAACCTAAGGCTGACAAAGGTATTTTTGTTGGGTACTCATCTATTTCAAAGGCTTTTCGTGTTTTTCATGTGAACAGGCAATGCATTGAAAAATCCATTCATGTGAAGTTTGATGAGGAATCATACACTGATGAAAAAGTCACTCATTCCTCTTCTATTTTTCAAGAGCTTCTCTCTTGTCCATTTGACGAAGTTCCTCCTGCTGGAGATGAAGCTGATACTTCTGATTCTATCGTTCCAGTTCCATGTTCCTTGAATCAAGATACTGCAGCCAGATCATCAAATAATTCATCAGGTGCTGATGAAATCCTTGAAGCTGAAGACTCTCCTGCAATTGATAACTTGTCAGTGTCAAACTCTCCAGAATCAGCATCAGTTTCTGAACATCGATATCATCCTGTTGATCAAATTATTGGGAATATTCATGATGGTGTCCGAACCAGATCTCGTGTATCTAATAACTTTTGCATGTATGTTAATTTCGTTTCAATGATCTTACCTGACAAGATTCACACAACTCTTCAAGATGCTGACTGGATTAAAGCCATGCAAGAAGAACTGAATGAGTTTGAAAGGCACAAAGTTTGGACTCTTGTCCCAAGACCATCAGGAAAGACTATCACCGGAACTCGCTGGGTCTATCGTAACAAGGTTGATAAAGATGGAATCATTACTCGCAACAAGGCAAGGCTTGTCGCTCAAGGGTTTACTCAAATTGAATCCATCGACTACGGGGAAACCTTTGCTCCAGTTGCTCGCATTGAAGCAATCAGACTGTTTCTCGCATACACATCCTACATGAATTTCATTGTCTATCAGATGGATGTGAAAACAACATTTCTTCATGGTGTGTTAGAAGAAGAAGTATTCCTCAATCAGCCCCCAGGCTTTGTTGACAAAGATCACCCTGATTATGTGTACCGATTAGACAAAGCTGTTTATGGACTGAAGCAAGCACCCAGGGCTTGGTATGAAACGCTGACATCGTATCTTCTTGAAAATGGATACAAACGAGGAGCAATCGACAATACTCTCTTCATCAAAAACAAAGGCTCATACATGGTTCTTGTTCAAATCTATGTCGATGACATCATTTTTGGCTCTCCAAACGAGAAACTGAGCAAGGAATTTGCAGAGATCATGTCTCAAAGGTTCGAAATGAGCATGATGGGGAAGATGACCTTTTTCTTAGGTCTTGAAGTTCAGCAACAAAAATCAGGTATTTCTATTTGCCAAAGTAAATATATTTCTGACTTGCTTGTTAAGTATTCTCTCAATGACTGCAAACCAGCCTCTACTCCAGTGTCCAAGACTGATAAGATGCACGCTGATCCAACTGGAACTGATGGCAATCACTCTTTGTATCGAGGAATGATTGGATCTCTTTTATATCTCACGGCAAGTCATCCTGATATCATGTTTGGAACCATTCTCTGTGCTCGATTCCAAGCTAATCCCAAGGAATCCCATCTCATGGCCGTCAAACGTATCTTTCGATACTTGAAAGGGACTCAAAACTTAGCACTGTGGTATCCTCGCGACTCAGCATTTGAACTTTTTGGATACACTGATTCAGACTATGCAGGATGCAACTTAGACAAAAAGAGTACGTCTGGTGGATGTCATTTCCTTGGAAATCGTCTCATCAGCTGGTCTAGCAAGAAGCAAACATCAGTAGCCATCTCGACTGCAGAAGCTGAGTATGTTGCAGCTGGGAGATGTTGTGCTCAGCTCTTATGGATTCAAAATCAGCTTCTAGATTATGGGATTAAGTTCTCAAAGACTCCCATATATTGTGATAACACCAGTGCCATTCAAATCACACAAAACCCTGTTCAACACTCAAAGACGAAGCATATCGAAATCAGACATCATTTCATCAGAGATAATGTTGAGAAGGGAAAAGTTGTTCTCGAACATGTCAAGACTTCAGAGCAACTTGCTGACATCTTCACCAAGGCACTGGATTCTCAAACAACTGCTTACATTATTGGAGAGCTTGGAATGATTACTTTGTAATTAATTTTGCTGATTAATTTTGCTAATGTTTGGTATTGTCTTATAAGCTGATGTACATTGTGCTGATGATGACATGCTAGTGATATTTGCATACTGAGTACTTGGTTTGATCTCCTATCTTTCTCTCTTCTTCAAGTCTTCTAAACTAAAGTTGAATGATTCACTGTATTAAAAACCATACACTGATAACAACTTGAAACTCTTTGCTGATGGTTAGATCAAAACACCAAGATCTATCACACGCAACTATCTCTTCTTACCAATCCTACACTGATTCCGTGATTCAGTGTGACAAAACACACGCTGATGAGAATCTAAAAATCTTTGCCGATGGTTAGATCAAAACACCAAGATCTATCACACGCAACTATCTCTTCTTACCAATCCTACATTGATTCCGTGATTCAGTGTGACAAAACACACGCTGATGAGAATCTAAAAATCTTTGCCGATGGTTAGACCAAAACACCAAGGTTTATCACACGCAACAATCCTTTCTTTACCTTCTTCTCATTCAGTGTCTAATGATTCAGTAAGATAAACCACTCACTGATAAAGTCACAACACTCTGTGCCGATGGTTAGATAATGCAACTAGTATCTATCACACGCACCAATCTCCTTGCTAGCCCCAGTTGAGCAAGTTGTACCTTGAATTGACGGAGAAATATTTTCAGCATGTAACTTTTGTGACGCTGATCTCAGCGCTTCCGCAAACACTGATTGACACTTCATCTTCAGTCAACGACTCTTTTACCCAAAGGTTATTTTTTATCTGACAGGTTGTTATGATACGCCGTTATTTTTTGAGAACATAATCATTACCTTTTTTAAAAAGGCCCGTTTAATTCCATATTTAAACCTCTTCTCACCCTTATTTCAAACTTTCCTTCCATAATCTAAACTTCTTTCACTTATACTCAAAACCCTAGAACCCTAAAAACTCTCTAATGGCTGCTTCTTTGTTCACCTTCTCTTCTACTTCACGAAGGGTAATCCCTGCCCCAAACTCTCCTCCTCTCCCAATATACATCAAAGCCACCAACGTTGTATTTAACCCTGATATTCCAGATGTTCATAGAGGTCTTGGACTCGATGATTTTGTTAACTTCTTAGCCTCCTGCCGTCTTCGTTACGCCATCAGTGACATTCCATCAGAGTTCTTCCCTGAACAAGTCTGTGAGTTCTACTACACAGCAACAGTCAATGATGAAAACAATGTCATCATCGGGACCATTGGTCGTGGAAGACATTCTGTCTTTATTACCGCAGAACTCCTCAATGCTGCACTCAGGTTACCTATCTTTGAACCTTTATCTGAACTTCCTTCTATTGAACAGTGTAGACATCTATTCGATCAACTGGGATATGATCACTCAAAGGCTGGTGCTTGATCGGCTCTTATTTTGCGCCAATGTATGACCCCAGGATGGAAATTCTTCACCAGTGCTCTGTGCAAGTGTGTGGGTCACAAGTCTCGAAGTGGTGATCAACTGAGTAATTATGAGCAACAAGTCGTCTGCTCACTTCTTCTCAACAAAAGACTTGATTATGGAGCTCTATTCTTTGATCAACTTGTTCAGCTTCTTCATGCAAATGTACGCGCTGATCACGTTCCCTTTCCACGCTGGATTGCTCTTGTGCTCGATAAATTTTTTGCTGCAGAGTACTTCTCACACCCTGGAAATCCCATCCAATGCCCTCGCATGTCTATTCGAATGTATCAAGATGATCCCCTGGATACTGACATCGGAATCTCTGATAGGATGAGAGAATGGATTGCAAATCCATACACTGTTCCTTCTCTCACCGCTGATACTGATGAAGGAGGCGCTGATGGTAACCATGAAGATCATGCCGGTCAAGAGGATGAACCACATGATGGTGGTCATTTCTCTCCTCAAATTTCTCATCATATCGTCTCTGTTACTGAGAAAGTTCCCTAAGCTCAAAAGGATTCACTGAGTCAGGGGGAGCAACAATTTCAGGGGGAGCACCCATCTCAGGGGGAGCATCCCTCACAGGGGGAGAATCCACCCCAGGGGGACCAATATTCTCCGGGGATGCCACCTAGCTCACCAGCAGCTCCAGCCACTTCATTTATTCAAATTCCGGCCTCAGCATTTACTGAACTTCTGACACTGACTCGGGACATGAGTCAGCGTCTTCTACGCATTGAGGCTGATGTTAATCAGCTAAAGGAAGTTCTTCTGCATACTCCTCCCTTCTAGTCCCCAATCTGATGGTGCTAAAAAAGGGGGAGATACTGATGATGATGCTGATGCTGATGATAATGCTGATGATGAACCAAATGAGAGAGACACCAAACCTGTTGACAACACCATTGTTCAGACTGAATCACCAAAGCCGATGCATGAGTCTGACTCTGCGGGGCCTAATAGTCCAGCAGCTACTGAAAAGCTGGTTGAAGATAGTGAGCATGATGATGAACCAGATGATGAATGTCAAATACTGGATATGAACTTCATTAATCCCCTTATTCCAGTTCAAGAAGAAGATTCAGATGATCTTGATAATGAATCTCAAAGGCCAGACATGAAATTAGTCGATCCTGTTGCTGATCCCATTATTCCGGTCCAAGGAGAAGATTCAGACATTGCCAGTGAAGATTCTTATCCGCTATCTTGAAAGCGTAAGGTAGCAGATACTGACTTGGCTCATTCTCAAACTGATACTTCTCTGCCTGGCAAGAAACCCAAGTCCATAGTCAATATATCAAATTTGGCGGCTGAATGGAACATGTCTCTTGATCAAGTTAAACAAATTCTTGATGAAGCTAATCAAGCTCAGCTTCTAAAGAATATTGCTCAAGCTGATGAAACTCTTATTCAACATAAACTTCAGGCCAAAGGATCTTTTGAAGCTCAGATGCAGAAATTCTTGGAATTTCAGTCCAAATCTCAATCTTCTCAGCCTTCTCCTAGCAGCAGTAAGCCTAAGACTGACAATGTTCTTGACAGGATTGATCGAAAGAGGTTTGAAGACGTTCTTAAACGATGAGTGTGTGGTGATAAGATCATCAAAGTTAAAGCTTCCAAACCACGCAATGAGAAAATTCTTACGTTGCTGATAACTCGTCAAGGTCCTCAGCATTCATACACTGAAGTTGTCAAGAGGGATGAGCTGATCAAATATGGATATTCTGAATGGATGGAATTACTCGAATTAGCATCCAAGCAAACCTCAGCTCACTCCTCTGAACTGACATGTGCTCTTCATCTGCTGATCAAGAAAGTTCAGCATTTGGATCTTGTTCCTAAAGAACGACCTCAGCATCAAGGCCAAAGGTCATCTGTTCCTAGAACTCGAAGAACCAAATTTCAAGTTGATAGTGAAGATGTGTTGGTTCTGGACTTTGGTGCTGGTGGAATAAACAATTCTCTTCCTATCAGTGTTGACCCGGTTCAGCATAAATTTATCTCAGTTCCTGAACACGGGATGTTCTATCTCGATAAAAACAGAAAGATATGTTTTCAGCGAACTGCTGAGATCCCAAAGGCTCCAACCACTCATCTCGTTAGCTTAAGGCAAATGTGCATGAGTCATCAAGATCTCTCAGGAGAGTTTCACATTCTTATTGCTATGGAGCTGCTGAATAGAAGACAGGAGTTGCTAGATAGTCCTTACTGGCCAGTAAAAATAGAGGCTGAAGCTGAGTATGAAGAGTTCTTGTCCAGAGGTGTTTTAACTTAGTTAGTTTTGAACATCATCATATTGGGGGAGATTGTAAGGTTAAACCTTGAAATATGATGATGTTTGAAATAAATCTCAGCATCAGCGTATATCTAAGTATCAGCATCAGCATTTGAGCAGCTCAGCGTGTTTAGTTTATTCAGTGCATTGTAACAGATTTTGTATTTATCTTGTTTCCATTGTTAGCGTAAATTAGTTAGTTGGCATATCCCTGATTTGTAGGGATTGTCTAGAATAGCAGTATATAATCTTTTGTATAGGTTTGTGAATGGTCACGCCTTTCACAAACCCTAATCGCTGCTTTGTGCAAACGATAATCTCTTTGTGAGATTATCTTTCTTAGTGAAAGTTTTTCTTCGTGAATTCTTCTTATTCTTATTTACTGTCATTGTTTGATAAATTGATTGATCTAAAGGCCTTTTCAGATCATGATCATAGATTCAAATCACATGAATGGTTTAATAATTAGTGATCTTGAAACTTGATTAAATAGGGAATCAAGAAAGGATTCTTGGAAGGGAGGAGAAATTGTTGGAGTATCATCCTCACAAACCATAACTAAGGTGAGTAACTTCCTTTTTATTCATAACGTTAGATGTTTATTGTTGATTGTTTATATAATTTATTATAATTATTCGATTTTAATTATGTTGAGATGTTATGACTAAAGATAAAAGTTTACTTAAATGAGGATTTGGAAAGTATGATGATTAAATGAGAATTTAGTGATATGATTAGAGAGGTCAAGTGTACAAGTGAGATGACTGGTAAAATAATTAAGATAAATGTTTGAGAATGTATTGATCAACTATATGATTGAGATGATATCATACTAGGTTATATTTGAAGATGAATTAGTGATGATGATCAAATATACGGAAACGAGCATTCCATATGAGATTTTTGAGTCGATTACACGAGATTCGTATTAAAAGACGAGTTAGTATTGATGACCGAAGTTATGGAAATGAGTATTTCATAATCAATGAGTATTGATCATATTATAGTCTCTATCTGAGATTATTGTTATGATAATGAAACAAATATTATAATTGAGAAATACCATGTCGTATTAACCGGATGGAAATGATGTATCAGTATGGCAACAACTATTACTCACTAAGCATTATGCTCATATTATTGATTGTTTATGTGTTCAGGTTACATGCATATGGTTCGAGGGAGGTAGTGAAGGTGTAGTCATGTTTTGAAAGCAACTTTTGAAACTTAACTTGATTTGTAAATATTGTTTCTTTTGTAAATCGGGCTCAGTCATGTAGCGTTTAACTATGTATGATATAAACTTGTGAATTATGGTTAATGATATGTACACTTTTGTTTTTGTTTTTTTTTAAAAAAATCCCGTGTACTTATTTTAGCCGGGTGTTACAAGTTTGGTATAAGATCTTGGGGTTTAAGTGAAATTGGGTATTTCAAAAAAGATTTATACCTAACTTGAAACAAGACGAGTAACATGAGATGACTACTCCACACTGCCGTATGCCTATAATGAGTATTGATTTGAGAATTTAGATATTGATCATGCTATATTCTAATTATAATTTTAGAAAGATGATTTTCTAAAGTGTTGAAATTTTGTTTTAAGATGGTGAATACCCGAAACAGAGGTGAATCTCACAGTAGACCGGAGGGGTCTCAAGGCTCAGTACGACCGGGGGGACAAGAGAAGCCACCCGAACAACCTCCTGATTTTAGAACAATAATTGCGGATGAGGTGGCTAAAGCTATGCGAGATGTATTACCTACTCTCTTAGCAACTAGAGAGGAGGAAAATCAGAGGAGAGGAAAAGATAAAGAGCCCGAGATTGGTAATAAAGAAGGAAAAGGTAATAATGAAGTTGAAAGACCAAGAGGTGAATCATCTAAAAAGTTGGGATGCACTTTTAAAGAATTTGTGGATTGAAAACCTACTGAGTCTTCAGGGAAAGATGATCCCGTAGCTGCTAAGACATGGCTAACACATACAGAAAAGAAATTTCGCACTAGCAAATGTGCGGAAAAATTAGATTTCGCTACAAATCTACTTAATGAAGCAACTCACTACTAGTGGGATATGATGAGTAGCACCTTGGGTGAAGAACTGATAAGTATGCTAACTTGGGATCGATTTAAAGTAAAATTTTATGAAGAATATTGTTCTCAAACCACAGTCTGACAACTGGAGCAAGAATTTTCACAACTCACTCACGGGTCGAAATTAGTTCAAGAATACATTGTAGAATTTAATGATAAAGCTCGGTTTGCAAAGCATATGGTTGATACTGAGGAAAGAAAAATAGACAAATATCGGTGGGGATTGAGAACTCAAATACGAGAATACATACGCGAATCCAAATATACCACTTTTCGTCAAGTGGTAGATGCTGCAAAAGATCATGAGTTGGAGATCAAACGTCAAGATCAAGAAAGAGAACGAAATGATGAGAGAGATAATCGAGGAGAAAAACGACGTTGGGAAGGCAAATCTGAAGGATCTGCGAAAGGAAGAAGAGCTTGCAAGAAACTGTATATTTCTGATACAAGGAGGAACGAAGGAAAATGGTGTGATAAGTGTTGCAAACCACATGTTGGAAGTTGTGAAAGTACTACAACTACTTTAAAATGTTTCCAATGAGGTTAGTTGGGACATACTACTCGAAATCGTTTATCAAACAAGCCGTTGTGTTTCAACTATGGAGAAGGAGGACACTTTTATGCAAACTGCCCGAGAACAAAAACGACTGTGCTGGGAGAAATTAGACGAGATGATAGAGGGAAGATGAAAGAGGTGAAAAAGGAAGAGAGGAAAGACGTTGTTACGAGGGGACGAGCCTTTCTGATGACAGTTGAGGAATCCCAGGACAAACCCGATGTTGTCTGAGGTAATTTTGCTTTAAACTCGTCTCCAGTATGTGCTGTATTCGATACCGGTGCTACTTTTTCGTTTGTTTCAAAACAATTTATTGAGAAATTAAAGATACCGCCCGTTCCACTAAATGAGAAAATAATAGTTGAAATGATTGATGGAATTCGATTTTTGGTTAAAGATCAATATTTAGATTGTCAGTTTGAAATAGACGGGAAAATTTACCCTATCGATTTGAAACCGATACTCACCAGAGAGTTTGAAGTCGTGGTAGGAATGAACTAGCTGATTGCAAATAAAGCCCATATAATTTGCGATGAAAAATCACTTATTATCGAGTCTCTAAACGAGTCAAAAGTAGTTATACGAGGATAAAGGCGAGTTAATAAAATTCATGTGATAACAATGGCCCGAGCTAGAAACGATATTTTTAAAGGAGGGATAGCGTACCTGGCATACGTGACGAAGCCAAAGATCATGAAATGAGAAACTCAAGATGTAGAAGTTGTGAAAGAGTATTTCGATGTGTTTCCAAATGAGTTTCCGGAATTACCTCCTGATCGAGAAGTAGAATTCACTATTGATTTGGCACCAGGATCCAATCCTATAGCACGAATGCCTTACCGATTAGCACCGTCAAAAATGGAGGAGCTTCGTAATTAGTTACAAGTGACTGATCGAGGTTTTATACGACCGAGTTTGTCTCCGTGGGGAGCGCCAATTTTATTCGTTAAAAAGAAGGACGGTACGATGTGTATGTGTATTGATTATAGAGAATTAAATAAGATTACGACAAAGAATCGATACCCATTTCCACGAATCGATGATTTATTTGATCAAATCCAAGGCACTTCATATTTCTCAAAAATCGGTTTGAGATCGGGGTATCACCAATTAAAGGTAAAGGAATCAGACATTCCGAAGTTTGCTTTTCGAACAAGATATGACCATTATGAGTTTTTAGTAATGTCGTTTGGTTTAACAAATGCGCCTGCAACTTTCATGGATCTAATGAATTGGATATGCCGCCCGTTTCTAGATAAATTTGTGATCGCCTTCATAAATGATATTTTGATATATTCGAGAAGCTGTGATGAGCACTGAGAGCATTTACGACAGATTTTGGAAATGTTACGTCAGGAGAAATTATATGCCCAATTTTCAAAATGCGAGTTTTGGCTTGAAGAGGTTCAATTTTTGGGCCACGTTATTAATAACGACGGTGTGAAAGTGGACCCTGCAAAAGTTGAGGCCGGATGAATTGGGATCCTCCAAAGAATCCATCAGAGACTCGTAGTTTCCTTGGATTAGCAGGATACTACCGACGATTTATAGAAAACTTTTCTTCGATGTAGCACCCTTAACTAAATTGACGAGAAAAAGCGAGAAATTCATTTGGACTAACGTTCAACATCATGCATTTCAATAACTAAAATAGATGTTATGTCAAGCTCCAATATTAGCCTTACCGCAAGGAGTATATAGTTTTGTTGTGTATATGGACGCATTGAGAGTTGGTTTAGGATGTGTTCTGATGCAAAAAGGACGAGTAATTGCATATGCATCGAGGCAACTAATGTCGGCTGAACAAAAATATCTCGTGCATGATCTTGAACTTGTTGCGGTAGTTTTTGCCTTAAAAATTTGGCGACACTACTTGTATGGAGTAAAATTTCAAATTTTTACTGATCATAAAAGTTTGAAATATTTATTTGATCAAAAGGAGTTAAATATGCGTCAAGGTGGATGGAATTATTAAAAGATTATTATTGTGAGATTCATTACCACCCCGGGAAAGCAAACATTGTTGTTGATGCATTAAGTCGGAAAGAAAAGCCGACTAAAATTTCTTCTGCTAGAATGGGGATTGTCAGTAAACTACCTGAGTTGATCAAAGAGAGCCAAAAAGAAGTAGAAAAGCTAGAAAATTTGAAGCGAGAAGGAATGGTTAATTATATTAACGAATTGATTGAGGATCATCGAGGTATAAAATCTTTCATGGGACGAATATGGGTCCCAATATGTGGTGAGGCATAGGGATTATTGTTAGATGATGCACATTGCACCAGATACACAGTGCATCCTTGTAGCACAAAAATGTATCGAGATCTGAAAAAGATGTACTGGTGGCCTGGGATGAAACAAGAGGTTGGAAGATATGTTGAAAAAAGGTTAACTTGTTTACAGGTGAAGACGAGTCACCAAAAGTCCGGAAGAGAGCTTTAATCATTGCCGATCCTGGTAAAGAAGTGGGATGAAATCACTATGGATTTTATTACCAAATTACAGCGAACAACTCAAGGATATGAATCTATATGGGTTATAGTTGATCAACTAACTAAATATGCTCGATTTATTCCTATAAAGGAAAGTGTTTCAGCGGGTCGACTAGCTGATGAGTATATAAAAGAAGTGGTAAAATTTCACGGTGTGCCAATTTCCATTGTATCAAATAAAGACAACCATTTTATATCTCGATTTTGGAAAAGTTTTCAAAAACAAATGGGTTCAAAAATATTATTGAGTACAACATATCATCCTCAAACGAATGGACAAGGTGAGAGAACGATTCAAATAATTGAAGATATGCTACGAGCCTGTGTGATGGATTTTGGTGGTAACTGGGATGAACATTTACCACTAGTAGAGTTTGCATATAATAACAACTATCATTATAGCATTCAGATGGCACCATTTGAAGCATTATACAGGACACCATGTAGAACCCCAACCTGTTGCACTGAAGCTGGAGAGAGGATACTTGCGAAACCAGAAATCGTGGAAGAGACAGAAGAAGAAATTAAAGAAATTAGAGAACATATGAGAGTCGCCCAACTTCGACAAAAACAATATGCAAATCATAGATGAAAGTTGTTAGAATTTAAAGAAGGTGACATGGTGATGCTAAAGTTAACACCTTGAAAGGGCATAATTCGTTTTGGAAAACGAGGAAAATTAAGTCCTCGATATATTGGACCCTTTCAGATTTTACAGAGGACTAGGAAAGTTGCATATCTATTAGATTTGCCACCAGAACTGTAAGGAATCCAAATGTTTTTCATGTTTCATACTTGAGAAAAACTTTGTTTGATAAGACTCAAGAGATATCGATGTCTGAAGTGGAAGTAGATGAGAAACTAAGCTACCCAGAAAAACCCAAGAAGATCTTGGATTGTAAGATAAAGAAATTAAGAAATAAGGAAATTATACTAGTTAAAGTGCAGTGGCATCACCATAAAGGCTCCGATATTATGTGGGAATCTGAGAACGAGATGAGGGAGAAATACCCTTACTTATTTGGTTAAAAGATGCCAGATTTCGGGGACGAAATCTTTCGTAGGGGGAGGTAATTGTAATACATGATTCTTAGCATCGAGACTTATACTATTATTGCGTTTATTATGAAAATAAATTGTGACATATGTTGTGATAAATTATGCCTAAATGAGTGTTCTTGAGTAAAAGAATTGACACCTCGCTGCTCAATGCTTGAAAAGAAATCCCAATCCTTGCTACCATTCCATAATCAATCCGCTGAGGAGCCCCAAGCCTACCATAGCTAGGGATCTAACTAGTCCATTTCTAAAACTATACAACTCCGAACTAGCAAGACATACCAAGTCCTTCCCAGGCATGCTACGGTTACTGCATCCTAAGCGACCTTCACCGATAGGGCACATCCCTTAACTACCATTCAAATATCCAAGGTATGCAGATGGCATATAAATCGATCACAAGCAAGCTGCACAAAAATAAAATACTCATACCAATAATGATGCAGAACCATAACAATATAATCATGCACAAATAAAAGAACTGAAAACGGAAGTCGCATACCTGCAACGTCCGGTGCTGCTCGTGCCTCTAAGTTAGTCATCTGAAAAGCCCTGCCTCCTACCGCATGTGCTTCTGTACGGCCCTGACGGCCGTCTGTGATCCTCAAGGTTGCAGGGGTAGGTGCCATCACCCGTCCTGCCGGAAACAAACTGGGGCACTGGGCCTTCTTGTGGCCCCACTGATTGCAGTGAAAACATATCAAGTCTGATCCCTGCGTGGTGGTAACAGTACAATCCCTGCTAAAATGACAAGTCCGACCGCACTTGAAGCAGCCAGACTCACCACGGCTACCACTCCGGCACGCACCCCCGTGCGCCCTGCCACACTTCCCGCACCCGCTGCGGTCCTGATAATCCCTCGATCTCGAATCTGATCTCTTGTGCCTTTTGCGCGAACCTGTGGCTGCCTGAACCTCATCTAGCTCCCTCTTCCGGATCTACTCCAAATCAATCTCTCTCTCTCTCTCTCTCTCCCCCTAGCTCGTGCGATCATATCCTCCAACGTTTTGCAGCTGGACCTGCTCACATACTGCATGATGTCATCCCTCAACATCTCATGTTATCGGGCCTTCTTCATCTCCTCATTTGCGACATACTGCGGTACAAGAAGAGCCCTCTCCCTGAACTTGGCGGTGATCTCCGCCACAGTCTCAGTGGTCTGCGTCAAATCTTGAAACTTCCATGCCAACTACTGCACCTCAATAATTGGCGAAAACTCCACCCTGAACTTAGCCGAGAAATCACTTCATGTCATCGCGTCCAACGCGACATCATCCCCGAAAGCATGACCGATCTCCTCCCACCAATCCCTTGCTCTGTCCTTCAGAAGACAGGAGGCGAGTATGACCTTGTCCTCCTCAGGACACCGGCTCGTACGGAATGCGTTGGCAACATTAGCCAACCATCTGCTGCTAGCGATGGGGTCCCTAGCCCCATGATAATCTGGTGCCCCGTAAGCCCTGAACTCTCGAAATGTCAAGGTACGCGCTCCCATCAAAGCCATCATCTCGGTACTGAAGGCTCCCAACCTCTCATCCAAAATCTCCAATATACCTTCCTTGACCGTGCCAAAGATCACAGGAGTCTGATCTAGAATACTGCGTGTAACCTCCATTGATATCAACTCCCTCATTCGCTCCTCGAGCTGCTCGGCTCCTGAACCTGAGCCTGATCTCTCTCCGGCGTTTGATCCACCCACTGGCCTCTCTCGCAACGTCACCATGCTGGAAATATATCACAACCACTATCAGAATACTTATAACTGCTGCGAGACCAAACACACGCACTACCAGGTTCCCGGTCTTGTCTCGACCTTTCCTGAATCGAGTATGGATCCTCTTCTTTCATTAGTACGGTCCCATACTACCTTCCACATCTATCCGTACTTTCCTCAAGAATTGCTTCGATGCCACCAGGTCCCTTTTCCACTACTACTGCTCCCAACACTATCTTATCCTAGGCTTACCCTAGGGAACCTCCGACTCAACCCAGACCAGTCCTCAGCTGTTGAAGGCCTCCTTGTGATGCCAATTAGCCATCACCTGAATACCATCACATGTGACGAGGCTCAGATAATCCTTCGAGTAAAAGACTCGTCCCTACAATGGCTGGACTCAAACAAGAACTGTGCAATAGGGCCAAATCCAGTACTCTGAGATTATTCAACCCTGATCACATGTGACGTGACGTATTCACCTAATGGCTAACTCCCATCACTTAGAATCCCACAATGCACAAAGCAAGCATCATTCAGACAAGGGAAAATCTAGACATAACATACTCAAGCAATCATATCCACATAGCAAGAATCTGTACTAGCATGCAACAGAAACTCATAAACTCAGGCATAACCTAAACAGGCTATCCTACTACTGTCTAATCAACACTATCATGCAGCTCAAAGCACATATAACAGGCACGTAAGGCATCCTCCCTAGATCCTTAGTCCTAATCTAGCATGTTGTTCTACTAACTGATAATCATAACATAAACTTGTATGGGTATTTTGGGGTACTTACTTGAGCCTGGTTGATTGCATGCACCACACCCTTTTCTCCTTTCAAAATTCTTTTCTTTCTGAGTTCTTTTGCTTTTCTAAAACTGTTTTCTTTCTCAAACTCTTTTTACAAAACTGATTTTTCATTTCGAAAACTTCCATACCAATTCCTTAGTTTGAGTTCAGACACACCGGAGAGCATGTCCGAATCCCTCAAACCAAGGCTCTGATACCAACTTGTAACCTCCCAAAATTCAAGACTAAAAATTTCTTTTAATAAAACATTACTTAAAGCAAAATCATCAATCCAAACATAATCAGAGTATTAATTTCCGAAACACATGTTCGTTATCAGAATAAAACATTCCCAGGTTGTCTAATCTATGGTGTGTGCCATGCGATTACCCCAAGCTCTTCCCTCCGCTACCCGAAGTACCTGAAACCAAAACTGAAAACCGTAAGCACGAAGTTTAGTGAGTTCCCCATCCTACCACATACCATGCATAACCACATACTGCACATACTGGGCCACACCCGCTATTTTGTGCCTCGCCCCCTGCCTCGGGCCTCGCCCGCTACAACGGCCCCGCCGCTCCAGGCCTCGCCTGGCTTCGAGCCCCGCTCGGATAAAAATCTGTTTCACTTAGGCCTCGCCCGCCAACAAATACTAACACATAAACATATTGCAACAGATACACACTAACGTACACTACCGAATCCTGTTCTAAAGGCCTCGCCTATCTTGGGCCTCGCTCATGTCCTGCAACTGGAGAGTCATGCAACTCCGTCTGCACTCCTACTAGTAGTGAGATACGGGCCCAACCCACACTCACTCTTTCCCTAACTTGGGCCTTGCCCCTGTTCTACTGCTAATGAGATGTGGAACACCATCCACACTCTGCTATTGGTGAGGTGTGGGACCTCGCCCACACTCACCTCCCTACCCGACACATACATGTATCACACAGACAACAAGTATAAACTATCATATAAACCATTCCTTGGGCACCCGCCCGCTATCATTGGACCTTGTCCTGTATATCATACTAGCATATTGTGCCTAGGGCTAACCCCCGGGTGTTCTACTCATAACTACATGGGCCGGCATTGTGGCCTTAGACCCATTCACACAAAAGGGAAACTCAACTACACTTGCTGAACTTGCTGATAGCCTCTCTAGCTGCTGCCCGAAAACTATCTGAACTCCTGCTCCACTAGCTCCCCGAGCTCCCATTATCAAAGCAACACTTAGTCTAACTATCCACCGAAAGTCAACTAAGTCAACTTTGGTCAAAGTCAACCTTCCAAGTCAACCCTACTCGCCGAGTCTACCTATTGACTTGCCGAGTTCATTAGCTCAGAATCCTTTCATCCGCGACTCGACTCGCCGAGTCAGCCCCTGACTCGCCGAGTCTACCAATTTCCGAGACCTGAACTGTCCAACTCACTGAGTCCCCACACAACGCATTGATCCGAGTCTTAACTCGAAGGGTTTGGGGTTTCGCGACTCGACTCACCGAGTTGTTCTTCCAACTCGCCGAGTTCCTGCCCAACTTCATCCAACTCGCCGAGTCGACCGATGTGACTCGTCGAGTCGCTCCAGTTCTTAATCCATGCAGTGGCTTTTCGAGCCATGCAGGGGCTCCAAATCATAGATCCATACTTCCAAAGCTCAATCCTCACGTAAAGTTGCAAACTTTACGTACAACTAAAGAGATCTAGGCTCAAAACACACTAGGGCTAGGTTTAAGGACAAAAGGGCTTCACCAACTACTCATCTTCTGATGCTTTATGACATATTGGACCATCCCAACACTAGATCTGAAGTGGCAACAACATATCTAAGCCCCTAAAATCGAATTGGGTCTCAAACAACCATAAAACCCCCAAATCTCATAACAGAAATAGATCTAGATGCAAAGGAGGGAAAATGGCAGCTTATTACCTCCAAGATGAACACAAACTGAAGTAGATCTCGGATCTACACCTTTCCTTTGAAGCAACCTTCTTGATCTTCAAGTTCCTTTCCAAAATTTCCTTCCTCCCAAGCTATTTCTCTCAAATGATGGAAGCTCACACGAAATCTAGGGTTTACAGGTTCTCTAGGATGATATGGAGGTTGAGGGAGGGACATAACACCCTTTATATAGGATACAACTCCCAGAATTAGGGTTTTCCTCGTTCAGACCAGACTCACCGAGTCCCCTTAGCCAACTCGCCAAGTCGGTCACTTACTCCTCGACCCGGATCCCGCTCGGACTCGCCGAGTTCCTCCTTGGACTCGACGAGTCGGCCCTTTGACTTAGGGTTTCCTTTCCTTTCTTGACCTTCCTGATTTTGGGTGTTACACATGTCTAGTTGATGATGATGAGTTAGGATTTAGGTTAAATAGCCTAATTATGTTTATTTCCATTGATTTGAGTATCATGTGAATGAAAGATGTTATGTGTGATGTTTGATGTAAAAATTTTGTGAAAGGAAGACATGGTCTTAATAGGTAAAGACAGATGATGCTATTAATTTATATGTTAGTAAAATTGTATGAGAAAGTTATTTATGGATGTTAGATAATTGAGAAACATAGAGTTAAAGATTTTACGATGTTGTATTGATCATGATCATAGATTCAAATCATATGAATGGTTTAATAATTAGTGATCTTGAAACTTGATTAAATAGGGAATCAAGAAAGGATTCTTGAAAGGGAGGAGAAATTGTTGGGGTATCATCCTCACAAACCAAAACTAAGGTAAGTAACTTCCTTTTTACGCATAACGTTAGATGTTTATTGTTGATTGTTTATATAGTTTATTATAATTATTCGATTTTAATTATGCTGATATGTTATGACTAAAGATAAAAGTTTGCTCAAATAAGGATTTGGAAAGTATGATGATTAAATGAGAATTTAGTGATATGATTAGAGAGGTCAAGTGTACAAGTGAGATGATTAGTAAAATAATTAAGATAAATGTTTGAGAATGTATTGATCAACTATATGATTGAGATGATATCATACTAGGTTATATTTGAAGATGAATTATTGATGATGATCGAATATATGGAAACGAGCATTCCATATGATATTATTGAGTTGATTACACGAGATTTGTATTAAAAGACGAGTTAGTATTTGATAAGTTATTAATTAACTTGATGATCGATTAGATCTTTGTAACAGGTAATGCGATGAATGTAAAAACAGTAAATAACACAAGTATAGATCAAGATGTGTCGAATGATTAGATTTCTCAATCCTCAGCAGAGCTCGACTAAGAACTTCCACTGTAGAGGATTCTAGGGTTACAAAAACAAGAACGATAAACTTGCTGAATAATAAATCTCTGATCGTCCTCTGTTTCTAAGATGCATGCAAGCACCTATATATACTAAACCTTACAAAACTCACGGATGGACAGGCCCATACCGGAGATACATATTAGACTAACTAACGAGCCCAATAGACGCAACACAAAATACGACCCAACAATCTCCTCCTTTGCGTCAAATTGGAGCGAGACTACTTCTTCTTCTTGCTTGGGCCAGCAGCAGGAACTTTCTTCGTTGTATCAAACAGACGTGAGATCAGCGATAGGATAGTCTGTCTGAACCGAATGTACCATTGAATCATATCATCAAATTACTTAACATCGTCCGCTGTGTTCTGCTTGCATCGATGGATGATCCCCAAAACGTGTTCCAAACAAGCAGTGGTGTAGAGATGTTTGTCTGCCAAGGCGAAAAGACATTTCTGTCCTTCGTTACTGGTAAACATGACAAAGTTTCTCTTCGGGTCAATCTTCCCCATCTGCATCATGTTGAGATCACTGGCAGAGCCAACAGGAGATATGGTTGGTTTCTTCTTAAACACGCTCGCAATCTCCTGATCCATCAATGCAACTTCCATGATGTAGCAAACAAGCTTCCTCTTAAAATGGTCGATGATCGGACCATATTCAGCTTCGTTGGTAAGAAGGATGTTGTGCAAGATAATCCAATCATGGGGATTAAGGTTGGGAAGATCTGCAAGTGAGATGGCATGTTCGGTCTTGGCAGATCCCCGAAGTGCCTTGAAGCGAACATTGGTGAAGTTACCTTCCCTGTACGGCTTCAGGACCCGAACATTGACGATTTTCTGAGCGCTCCAAGTCTGATATTGGGGTTGAGCAGCCTTCAGATAGAAATCGATTAAGTCCCGATCAACCTGTGGATGAGGATGAGGGAACTCTGCAACGTTGGAAAAGGCATGAAAGATAAACGCCTTTTGGGTCAGTGGCATGTCGAACTGTGAGTCGACAGTATTGGAACGATCTAAAGAGATCACAGGTTCCAGCCACAAGATACTTGGTGTGTCAATGGCTTCCTTAATCAGCCTCTCAAGAGTCCAAGAAGGAAAAAGAGTTTTCCTGCTCTCAAGAAGGTCGTGGGCTTCCTTCTGTTTCCTTTCGGCTTCTTCAGCCTCTCTAGCCACACGAGCACTGATGTCAGCCTCGTTGTTTCGACTTTGCCGCTTCAGAATGTCGGCAATTGTCTCTTTATCATCATCTTCACTCTCCTCAGCAATGTTTTTGCCTTTGTCTTTCACACCGGAACCAGAGGCTTGGCCTACTGGAGGAGGTTCGGTTGTGTGTGTTGCTGTTGAAGTAGGAGGTGGTTGAGACATAGTTTCCTTCTCTCCCCCTTGTTTCGAAATGGACACAGAATCAAGGAGCCCTTCGATTTTGCTGAGTAGAGCGAGGGCGGGAGCGAGCTTCTCTGCAAGGTCACGCCTCACAGTGTAGTTGAGAATTGGATCATGTGCTTCGAGGATGTTTGAGATAGTAGAGTGGACATCCGAAAAACACGATTTTACCACCTCTCTTTCAGATCGAAGAGACTCAATCTCCTGTTGAGAGTTGGAGAGTTGAATGCTCTTGACCTTCAGAGCTGTAGTTTTCCTTGCAAGAACATCCATTAGAGTGTTCTCGGCAGCCAAGTCTTCTTGAAGTTTTGATAAACGCTCCTCGATAGTTGTTCTGAATGTTGAGTTGTCTTCAGAAATTGATTGTCTGAGGGAAGCGAACGACTTCAGCTCAGAAGCGACTGATGTAGCCAACTGGCTGATAACGGGTTCCAGCATAGTCTTGGTGGCTTCAGCACTTTCCTGTAAAGATTTCAACAGGGAAGAAGCATCAGTAAATAGTTTATCGACTTTTTCGGTCGCTGCCTGACAGGCTTTGGTTGAGGCATCGATGGGGGAAGTGGCTGAATCAAGGGAAACTAGCTGAGCTTTGGAGAAAGCGTCAACAATTTTCTGAATTGCAGCTTCAGATATGGATGACTGAGAAGTAGAAGAGGAGGCGATGAGCGAGTCAATTTTGTCATGTAGCTCCTTGAGATGCCTTTTGGTGACAGGAGCGTCGTCATTGTCATCACTCTGTACTTGAAACGGGCTGTAATAGACCGAGTCAAAAGTCATATTCTCCCCGCCAAGGAGTGGTTCTTCTTCCTCTGATGCGTGAGCAGGAGAAGATGGTGGTGGTGAAACTGGTGGTTCGGTGGTAAAGGTAGGTTCGGGTGCTGGGGTGGTTTTTGTTGCATCAGTATGAACCCCCATATCAGATACGTTGGTTCTAACATCTGCAGTGGTGGTGGTTGTTGATTCGGTAAAGATTGGTGGTGGTATTGGGATAGAAGTAGGCGGTATTTGAGTGGTAGAAGTTATGGGGGGGAATAGAAAAAGGTATTGTGAAAGGTGGAGAGGAGATAGGAGAAGGAGAAACATGAACTTCAGGGGTTGGAGATCGTGGTGGAGTGTTACCACGAGGAGAGCCTTCATAATTAGAACTCTCTTCCTCAGAGTCGCTTGAGGATGAAGCGATAACCAGCTTTCGCCTCGGTTGAGTTTTTCTTCTCTTCTGTTGTGGAGACTGAGCAGCCCTGTTGGTTTTCCTCTTCTTGGGAGATGGGCCTTTCGCTCCCTTTGCCACCTGTTTTCCCTTATCAGCCTTCTTGCCTCTAGCAGCAGGCTTGTCAGCATCATGGATTGATTTCAGCATCTCTGGAGTAAGATCCCTCGGACCAGAACGTTTGAACTCTTTGTATGTCCTGATAATCTTGCTGTCAGCCGGAACATCACTATACATCGTTTCCGGGATAGACCCGTTGAATGGAAACTTGGAAGCATCCGACACAATGATCTTCGTGGTATGAAAAGTACCAATCGAAGACATTGGAGCACCAGCGACAATGGGGACGTGGTACTTGTCCATCACCCATTTTGTGACAATAGTCCAGAACCGGGCATAAGAGATCTCTGAGTGCCGGGAGGTCGAAGAGAGACTCTGGATAAGTTGTTGCCATAGGACTGACCCGTAGTCCATGTTGATGCGATTGTAGATCCCGTACATGATGGAGAGAAATAAACGACTGGCACCATCAGATCCGACACTTCTTTCAGATAAACCCTTGAATAGAATAGTGAACATCTCATTCCACTATGGAGGTAGACACGACTTCTTGAATTTCGTCACCGTAGTAAGCACCTCAGTGTACCCCATGTTGTAGAACATGTTGAACAGATGACCCATGGGAATGGTTTTCGGATTAACCCTTGAAGAATCAGTGTCAAACCCTAACAACGAGCAAAACCTCTGCTTTGAAATCGACGCCTTGTGCTCAAAGACATCAAAGAAAATCCTGTCAACGATGTTGTCGTAGTGTGCTGTGGCAAAGATTTGAGACAGGAACTCCATTGGAACAACTTCAGCCCTAGTAAGAGCAGGAGCGATGGAGGAGTACTTCAGGCATTCGATGATATGATACATGAACACATCGTACACCTGAGGAGTGAGATCGATGATCAAACTCTGCTGTGGGCGAATGGGCAGGATGTGAGATGTTGCGTGAACTGAGGAAGAATCTGCCATTGCTGTGAAGAAAGTGGGAGAGATGATGAACAGTGAAGGTTGAAGGATTTCTTGCTCTCTGGAAATATAGGCGCAGTAAAGAGGTAAATGGTGGATCACGTTGCCTTTTATACTGTGGGTAAAGGAGAGAGAAAAATCTTCCCAAATCTTCGATTGAAAAACGAAGGGTTTTTCGGAGGTGACTGACGCGTGACAGTTGGCGTAGCCGATGATCATGCATGAGAGAGAATGTTAGGCCCTAATTACACGCCTTCCCATCAGGTGCCATTTGGAGATGAAACGGTTCCTATTCGCACGCTTTCCCTCTTGCGCCATTTGAAATCGAATCGATTGGACTCCCGCCTGAGTCATCATGTCGTCATCTTATCTCTTTAGAATAAAACGACATCTTTTAAAGTAAAATCCCCATGTGGATCAATATTAACCACAACCTTTTAAAACTACCAAACCAATTAAAATGCCTTGAAATTAATGAAACCTGAATTTTGGAAAATCAAAAATATTTTCGTGCTTAGTGTGTAAAAGAAAAAGAAATAAAGCAACACTTTTTGAGGGATTATGTGATGTCAATAAAGACACGAAACAATGGATCCCGGGCACGAATCTCTTCCTTCAAAGTCAAGAGAGACCTTAAAGTGTTTGTGTGGTTTCCCGTTGAATAACGACCAGACACTTATTAAGAAGTGTTGAAAGGCTTCTTTTAATTAGGCTTATGAGGGTGGCTTTCGCTTCGATTCAGAATTCCTAATCTTGATATAAGATAGAAATCGAACGAAGTACTTGTGAGACCGGTGTAGTCTGTTGAACAAGTAGGTTGGAGATAATTTAATTGGCAAGGCAAACTAATATATGTGTGAAATCTCAAAAAAAATAAAATAAAACTGGATCCCAAGGGAAGAAATGTTATTGGACTTAAAGTCAATAGAGATTGCATGTTGTACCACCATGAATAAGTTCGTCAATTCATTAGTGAAAGCTAGAGCAAATTAATTGTTCACCGTCAATGCATAATAGGTATTGAATTTTGGGTTTCACTTAGCACGTAGTGACACGAAGCTAAGATCATGAACACAGAAATTGGGCAACCATAAACCTCAGTGGTAATGTCTGAGAGTCTCAAGGGTTACGATTGTGAAGCGAACGAGATTGAGAAATGTAATGTAGATGGTGTAAAGAAACCAAAGTACCTCTGCTATAAAAATAGGGACCAAGCAGACAACTCTTATCTCATGTGAGAAGAGAGTTAGGTAGCTCATGATTAGAATAATTAAGAGAGCCTAATTGGGAAGACAAGGTTTGTTTATACCAAGTCAGTAAGGCTATTATTCAGAATCAGATGAGGCTTTGGACACATATAGCAGCATGCTTCTAGGGACACTTAGCTAGTGAAATGATTTACCCACAAGTAGACATAAAACAATAAAAGCCAAAATAGAAAAATAAAAAATAAAAAAAATATTTTTGGAGTTTTTGATTTTACGAAGGAAAAAGAAAAAAGATTTTTGGAATTTTTGATAATAAGAATAATAAATAAATAAAATAAGACATAAAAAAATGAATACAAAAAAAATGTTGGAACCGAACCCGAGCGCTCGGTTTATTTCGGTTGAGAAAACTTTGGAACCGAACCCGAGCGTTCGGTCTATTTCGGGTGAGAAAAATTTTGGTACCAAACCCGAACGTTCGGTCTATTTTGGTTTCCCGAAAAAATAAGTTTAGAAAGGAAAAGAATTTTGACAATAAGATAAATGAATTTTGGAAAAATAATACAAAAGATTTACAACCAAGAAAACTACCTTTGAGTGATAGGCGAAGATCAGATGATTCAACCGAACCCGAGCGTTCGGTTCATTTCGGTATACCAGATCAAGACCCGAACCCGAGCGTTCGGTTCATTTCGGTATACCAGATCAAGACCCGAACCTGAGCGTTCGGTCTATTTCGGCATACAAGAGACCCGAACCCGAACGTTCGGTCTATTTCGCTTCTTACTTTTGATCTTGAGAGGTAATTTTTGGTACTGACTCCGATTCCATCATTCCAAGCCCTTGTAGAATTTTGTTAAAAGATGCTTCAGGAAGAGCTTTGGTGAAGATGTTAGCCAGTTGATCAGTGGTTCGAACAAAATGAATTTCGACGTTCCCATCTTCCACATGATCCTTAATGAAGTGATACCTCAGTGCGATGTGCTTAGTCTTGGAATGTTGCACTGGGTTATGACAGATCCTAATTGCACTTTCAGAGTCGCAATATAGTGGGATCTTTTTCATATTGAGTCCATAGTCCCGGAGTTGGCTTTGGATCCAAATCACTTAAGATGTACAGGAGGCAGCTGCGATGTATTCTGCTTCAGCGGTAGACAAAGATACACAAGTATGTTTCTTTGATTGCCAGCTAACCAACTTCCCGTCAAGGAATTGTCAGCCTCCAGTGGTGCTTTTCCTGTCTAGTCCACAACCTCCAAGTTCTGCATCTGAGTAGGCTTGAACGAAGAAACCTGAGTTGGATGGATACCATAAACCGACAGAGGTAGTTCGTTTGAGATACCGAAGTATGTTCTTCACTGCAAGCATATGAGGTTCACGAGGATTCGCCTGAAATCTAGCACAATAACAAATAGAAAACATTATATCAGGCCTGCTAGCAGTAAGGTACATTAGAGAACCGATCATCTGATGATATAGCGTAATATCGACTGCTGGCTTATCCAAGGATGGAGTGAGCTTGGTGTCGAACGCCATTGGAACTTTAACCTTTGAGTCTCCCATCATGCCGAATTTGGCAAGAAGAGTTTTGGTGTAAGCTTCCTGGTTAATAAAGATGCCTTCGGGTCCCTGTCTAATATTTAAACCAAGGAAAAAGTTAATCAGACCCATTGAGCTCATTTCAAACTTAGTCTCCATCAACTTTCTGAATTCAGTTGTTAAGCTAGGATTCGTTGAGCCAAAGATGATATCATCGACATAGATTTGAACAATCATAAGGTGGTTACCTTCCTTCTTACGAAAGAAGGTTGGGTCAACCGAACCTTGTTTGAATTTGGACATCTTTAAAAACTTAGTTAGCGTTTCATACCAGGCCCTAGGTGCTTGTTTCAGTCCATAAACCGCTTTGTCCAGAATATAGCAGTGATTGGGATATTTTTCATTGACAAATCCCGGAGGTTGCTCCACGTACACCGTTTCTTCGAGTTCTCCATTTAGAAATGCGCACTTTACGTCCATTTGGTAGACCTCAAAGTTCTTGTGTGCAGCATAGGCAAGAAATATTCGAACAGATTCCAGCCTAGCCACAGGAGCAAAAGTTTCCTCATAGTCGATTCCTTCCTCTTGGCAGTATCCTTTCACCACTAGACGAGCTTTATTTCTTATCACATTGCCTTCCTTGTCCATTTTGTTCCTAAAGACACATTTGAGACCAACAACCAAGACATCTTGAGGAGTTCGAATGAGGCGCCAAACTTTATTTCTTTCGAACTCATTAAGTTCGTGTTGCATAGCTTGAACCCAATCAGAGTGATCAAGAGTAGTGTTAACCGTCTTTGGTTCAACTTTTGAGACGAAAGAATTAAACATGCAAAACTCTACTTTTGAGAATAGAGAAGTTTGCTTTGCCTTCAGTTGTGATCGGGTCAGGACTTTTTCAGAGATATTACCCACAACCTGTGAAACAGGATGGTCTCTAGTCCATTTGACAAGAGGAGGGTAATTTGGATCATAGGATGGATCTAATTCAACATTTACCATCTCTTCTAATTCAGATTGACTGTCATCGTCATAAAACATGTCAGCATTCTCCCCCTCGACTGATAAGCTTTCAGGTGTATCATGTGTTTTCGGTGCTACAGGAGTTTCGGGTGGTGTCGAGCTTTCGGGTGTTGCAGTACCTTCGGGTGCAGTAGAGCTTTCGGGAGCTACAGTACCTTCAGGTGCCGTAGAGCTTTCTGGTGCAGCTGGAGAAGAGTTCTCCCCCTTCAACTTGTGAACTTGGCGGTTTTGAAGAAGATGGATTCTCCCCCTCAACTGAAGCACCTTGCTGAGAAGGTTCAGTTGGAACTGATTCTCCTTCACCCAGTCGTTTGGCAACGTCATCGACGATTTGCTTCAGATGATCAACTTTGTTGTCTACTGCATTAGCTTCTGAGAGAGTAGCCTTCTATGGTTCATCGAACAACTCCATAAACTGCTCAAACAAATTTGCAATCGAGGCTATGACTTGGCCTGTTTGAGAGAAGATTTCTCCAACTGTTTCTTCTGTGGCCTTCAGCTTCTTGACATAGCTATCATCGAAAGTCACATAATACGTTTCTTGAATCTTCCTCGAAAGTTTGTTTAAAACCCTGTATGCTTTCGAAGTGAGAGAATATCCCAGAAAAATCCCTTCATCGGCTTTTACATCGAACTTGTTACGATGTTCTTTAGAATTGAAGATAAAGTATCGTGAGCCGAATACGTGGAAGAATTTGACGTTTGGCTTTCTGTTGTTGATGATCTCATAAGGAGTAAGAGTGAAACGCTTATTGAGATAGGACCTGTTCTGCGTAAAACATGCTGCAGCAATAGCATCGGCCCAAAAATATAGAGGTAAAGAAGCAAAACTTAGCATGGTTCGGGCTGCCTCACACGAAGATCGGTTTCGTCTTTCGACAATCCTGTTTTGTTGAGGGGTGTAGGGAGCAGAGAAGTTGTGACTGGTTCCTTTTTCTGCCAAGAAATCTTCGAATTCTTTATTATTGAACTCCAGCCCATTGTCGCTTCGGATGTTGCGAACAACTTTCCTCAGCTGCACTTCAACCTGCTTGATGAACATCTTTAGCTTGAGAGTTGCTTTAGATTTGTGCTTCAGAAAGAACACCCATGTAAAACGTGAAAAGTCATCAACAATAACAAGAATATACTTGCTACCACCAATGCTTTCGATAGACGATGGACCACACAAGTCAATGTGAATCAACTCAAGTGGTTCAACGACTTTAGTGTTTATGATGGATGGGTGACTTTGACGACTCTGCTTCCCCATTTCACACGCAGCACACAAATGTTCTCGATCAAACTTGAGCAATGGAAGACCTCGAACATGACCACTGGTGACAAGTTTGTTGATATCCTTAAAGTTGAGATGGGAGAGCCTTCGGTGCCACAACCAGCTTTCGTCAGAGTGTGCTTTGGATAACAGACAGATAGCTGGATTTCCTTTGATAGGTTTGAGATTAAGAGGAAACATTTCGCCTTTGCACTCCGATTTGAGAATCACTCTTTTTTTTCTCTTCTCTATTATTTCCGAACCCTCATCATCAAACGAAACTTTAAGACCGGTACCTCCAACAAGCTGAGATACACTGATGAGGTTATGCTGTAGTCCTTCAACATATGCAACCTTTCTAATCGTGAAGTCTCCATTTGTAATCATCCCATAACCTTTTATTGTGTCGTATGAGTTGTTCCCGAATTTGACATTCCCGCCGTTTGGAAGAGATCGAAATTCCCTCAGCTCTTCCTTCCTCCCTGTCATGTGACGTAAGCAGCCACTGTCAATATACCATTCTTCGTCGAACTGCTCGTCACTGATAACCTGCAAAAATCAAGCAGATTTAGGAACCCAAAGTTTCTTGGGTCTACGTGAGCCTTTCACAGGAACAGGAATAGTAAGTGAGATGTCAGCAAGATATGTTCTTTTTATTAAAGTTGTTTCATCTTTCTTTTTAATGGTGAAAACTTTAATTTTGTTGGGATTCATTACAGACGGTTTGGGTTCAGGATTTGACGTTTGGGCCTTGGAATGCTTTTGATCATTCTTGACCAAGAAAACCTTCGATTTTCCTTTCAAATCCGTTGAAGATTTTGGATTTTGAGATCGAACAGAATTGGATTTAGAGAGGGGTTGAGAAGAATTAGAAGAATTAGAACGGGAGAAGTTAGACTGAGAAGTTTTCTTGACTTGAGGTCCTGAGTGACACTTTTGTTTTTGGTCATTTGTGGGACCGAACCTTGAACCTTGATTGCTTTTGCTCTCTGAACCGAACCTATGCTTTCGGTTGCTGGTGTTCTCTGAACCGAACCTTTCCCTTCGGTTGTTATTACTTTCTTGCTGCCTAACAACACTTTTCTCTGACTTTGAATTTCTGTCATGATAAGAGAAATGGGCGTTTTGAGATCGCCAAAACTGTTTTCGTTATGAGAGATTCTTTTTGTATCTCAGATTCCTTTGCTGCTTCTGATCCTTTACTTGCTTCGGCTGTCGGTGGATGTTGGCTTTTTGCTTTTGCTTTTTGTCAGCCGGTTCACATTGAACTGATGATGTTTCGCTCGAAGGAGTGATTTCTTCTACAGGAACTTTTTTTGTACCACTAGTACTTGGCACGTCGAAGTTGTCAGGCTTGTTTAGCGGCTCCGACACATATCTGCCTTTGGTTTTCCAGGAAGTCCTTTCTGACAGACCAACAGTTTCGTCTGCATTATCTATAGGAGCAGACCAGAAGAACTCATCACAACCATCTGCATTATCTTTGTTTACAATGGCTGTGAGTTCGGCTGTCTGATGTTCGGTTACTCCTGTGACCTTATACACCTGATTTGGTGTTGTTCTCACCTTTTGGTACACAACAACCTTTTCTTCTAGAATCGGGGACTTATTTTGGGACAAACGAGCAAACTCCACAGAATTTTCAGAAATAAGATTTTTGTGGTTTTCGGGTTCGCTCTTGACAAACTCAGAACAGTCAACTTCAGCCTCTACAGAAATTTCACTCATATCATCATCCTCATTAAGCTCAGACGCGTTTTCAACATCTATTTTATTTTCTGAGCTCAAGTTGGCATTCAATGAGTCAAAATTTTGTATGGTTTCGGTCCTTAGTTTCAGTTTATCGTTTTCATCCAAAAGATTTTTTAGCATGTCCTTATGGTCCTTGGATTTTATAAAAGATTCAATTTTGTCAAGGCCATACATATAAGTCGGATTCACATCATCAGACGAAACTACACTTTCGCAATTATATGCTTCAGCGTCAATTTCATCCTCCTTAAACTCAAGGAAGGGCAAAATCATGCGATGAATTTTCTGTCCTATTTCACAGTTAAGATGAAGCTGAGTGATGTTAGAATAAAGACGCTTAGCAATCAAACAAAACACATTCCTTTGTTTCAAAAGTTTTAAATTGTCTCTTTGTAAATAAATGTTTTCGTCTTTGGATTTGATCAGCTCCGACTCCTTCAGCTCTATCCACATCCTCCGTTCCTCACTTTTTGATGACACCCTGCTTATTTGGTCAGTTAGGTTAGAATTGGTGACCCGTGTTTGAGTTAAACTACTATCTAGACTTGAGATTCTTGAGTTTAAGCTTTTTAATTCTTTTTCATATGAATTTTGTGGGACTTTAAATGAAATAAAAACGGATTGTACCTTTTTGATTAATTCATCAAACTCATTGAATTGCACGCTGAGAGGTTTTGTTGTGAAGCATAAGTCGTCTCGCTCCTTCGTTTCTTCATTCCCACCATCTGTATTGTATCCCCTCATTTGAGATACATCCGTCACCATCAAGCACTTCCCACTGCTTTCTTCACCTCTAGCAACGTATGCCTTTCCATGAGATGGCTTCCTGACCTCATCATCCTCTGAGTCGGTTGACCAGACCTGCACGCCACCGAACTCGTCATCCGCTGCCGAACCCTACACAATTAAAGCATTCATTGAAGGGTTAGCAGTAGCTTTCTTTCTCTTGATATCTTCAAGCTTTTTCATCAACACATCCTCTTCATCATTTTCCTCATGCTTCTCTGCCATTTTCTTCAAGACACAGTCTTTGGCATAGTGGTTCTTTCCTCCACAGTAGTAGCAGTTCACACCAGAATCTCCTTCAGCTTTCGACTCTTTCTTTGGTTCTTCTGCCTTCGGTTCCCCCCTCACTTTTTCAGAACTATAGCTTCCCTGCCAATTCCGGTTTTTATTTGTAGGGAACCTTTTCTTAATGAACCTCTTTGGATTTGACACCATCATTGCATAATCATCAGATGTAAGATTATAATCTTCTAAGTTGAGATCTTCATCCTCTACCACACTTTTGCTTTTAGACAGAAGGGCCAAGGAACCCAAGCTTGAAACCACATTTTTCTCTTGCAAGACAACCTTTTCTTGAGATTTTAGAATCCCTGCTAGCTTTGCCAAAGAATAAGATTTGAATTGCTCATGAGCTTTAACAGTGGACACAACTGCTCTCCACTCAGATCTAAGGCCATTCAAAAAGGTAACCTTTTGTTCAATCAACTTCCTTTCTATATCATGTTTGATCATCTTACTAAGAAGATGATTGAAGTGATCGAACGTCTGAGTAACAGTTTCATCGGGATTCTGCTTAAATTCGCCAAACTCTGATAAGAGTAAAGTCTGAATGGAATGCTCCAGATCTTCATATGTGGAATATAAATCTCGTAGCCTATCCCAGATCTCTTTAGCAGTGCTGCATGAACTCACTAGCCTGAACGTATCGAATTGAAGAGCGAATCGAATCAGTCTCAATGCTTTAATGTTGCACTGAAACTTTTCCTTTTCTTCTTGAGCAACATCCTTTACGTCTTTTAACAGATCATTGTACTCTTTCTGAGTTTTAATGATTTTTGACGTTGCAGAATGAGCAAATGGTCCAGAAACTATTGCTTCCCAAATAAGGTATCCATTGTCTTCCAATCCAATGACATAATCTTCAAAGTGATGTGCCCAGACTTCATAATCCTGGGTGTAAAGAATAGGAATCTTCGTCGTTGATCCAATGCTGTTTGAGATATTGATGGGATTTGATTGTGACTCGTCCATGCTTGATCGTTTAACCTGTTTGAAAGATCAGACTTGTAATGAATAATATTAGGGCAAAACAAATAAATGTTGAGTTACGTCAATTATGGGATGATGGCTCAATAAATATTAGTTAATGCGGAATAACCCTAATCGCAAACTCTTTCACAGAAAAGATGTGTATGAATTACACAGCCTCCTGCTCTGATACCAATTGATAAGTTATTAATTAACTTGATGATCGATTAGATCTTTGTAACAGGTAATGCGATGAATGTAAAAACAGTAAATAACACAAGTATAGATCAAGATGTGTCGAATGATTAGATTTCTCAATCCTCAGCAGAGCTCGACTAAGAACTTCCACTGTAGAGGATTCTAGGGTTACAAAAACAAGAACGATAAACTTGATGAATAATAAATCTCTGATCGTCCTCTGTTTCTAAGATGCATGCAAGCACCTATATATACTAAACCCTACAAAACTCACGGATGGATAGGCCCATACCGGAGATACATATTAGACTAACTAACGAGCCCAATAGACGCAACACAAAATACAACCCAACAATATTGATGACCGAAATTATGGAAATGAGTATTCCATAATCAATGAGTATTGATCATATTATAATCTCTATATGAGATTGTTGTTATGATAATGAAACAAATATTATAATTGAGAAATACAATCTCGTATTAACTGGATGGAAATGATGTATAAGTACGGCAAAAACTATTACTCACTAAGCATTATGCTCATATTGTTGATTGTTTATGTTTTCAAGTTACAAGCATATGGATCAAGGGGAGGCAGTGAAGGTGTAGTCATGTTTTGAAATCAGCTTTTGAAACTTAACTTGATTTTTAAATATTGTTTCTTTTGTAAACCTGGCTCGGTCCTATAGCGTTTAACTATGTATGATATAAACTGGTGAATTATGGTTAATGATATGTACACTTTTGTTTAAAAAAAATCTAGTGTACTTATTTTATCCGGGTGTTATAGTTTTAGAATTTTGTCGAAGAAAGAAAACTCAAGTTAACCTTGAAAAATCGTCGACAATAACTAGTATGTACTTCTTCTTGTTGAGATTTTCAACAACTGATGGCCCACACAAGTTAATGTGAAGATGTTTCAAAGGTTCGATGATTTTGAAGTTTCAAATGTGAAGAATTTTCACCCTTTCGTTTCGACTTTTGCATAATCTCCTTCGTTTCCTTATTAGAGATAATACTTCCTTCCTCATGAAAGAGAACTTGATTACCAATGCCAATAACTAGTTGCAAAACACTGATTGGATTGTGCTTTAGGCCTTCAACATAGGCAAGTCGATTCACAATGAATTTCATATTCGTTACTTTCCCATTACCTTTAACCTTACATTTATTATTGTTACCAAACTTGACAACTCCAGCATTGTCCAACTTTCGAAAATCTCATAAATTCTCCTTCCTTCAAATCATGTGACGTGAGCATCTACTATCAATATACCAAGTTTCATCATATTGCTCGTCACATAGAACTTGCGATCAGTTAGAAGAATTTAGGTCCCCACGACCTTTTGGGTCCTTAGACATTAGTTTAGAACACATTATGGAACGAAGAACCTAAGACCCAATTACGAACTTTTGATTTGAAACTGTCAATTAAGTCAATTTCATTGGCTTTAGGCATCAAAATGTAATCATGCAATAGGGAAGGTTCAACATTGATTTTCACTTTTCATCCTTTTTTCTGAAACGCATCACTTTTCTTCTTTGGAATTTCTTTCCAATTTCGCACCGTTGGTGTAGATTCTTGAGACGAATAACTTCTACTCATTGAATCATTCAAGTACTTCTCCTAAACAGATTGTATTTGCTCTTGAGAATACTTTCCTGATCGATATTGTTTTCCTTTTCCCTCAAGCCAGTGATTTATGTTCTTAACATCACTTCTACCTTTTGCGAATGATGCTTTCATCTTTTATTTCGAATCGGGATTTTGAAAATGTGGATTTTTAGGTTTGAATGGTTCACTTTTCTTTCCTTTAATTCCAAAATTTTCAAATTCACTTTTTGGAAAGAACCTTTTTGGATGATTTTGGAAATGATTTTGATATTGGTTTTGATAACCAATACCATTTTGTTAAAAAAAAACTTTTCTATTTTGATCAAAACTTCTTTGTACATGATTTCGACCAAAATTCTTTCGTCCATGATTTTGAACAACATTTATTTGTCCATTATTTTAAGCAAAATTCCCATTTCCATGACTTTGACCAAAACTCCTTTGATCATGATTTTGAATATTTATGTTGAAACCATTCGGTTGAGAGTGAATTTGGACATAGTTTCGACTACTTTGAAAATCATTTTGTTTTTGAAATTGTTTATTTTGAAAGTTCTTTGCATTTTTGTGAAAACTTCTAGGCTGATTCAGAGGATTTTTGTTGAAAATATTTTATTTGTGAAAAGCTTTTACATTTTTCCAATAGGATTTATGTTGTGCTTTTGATTTCGAAATTCCTTCATCACAAGGTAATTTTCAACTCTTTCTTTGAAAGTTTGTGTTTTCATAATTTGACGTTTTGGATCACTGGTTAAAGAATCAACACATTTATCTTTGTTTTTATTATCAACAACTGATTTTTCTATTTTCACAACCCAAACACGTTTTGGTTTATTTTGTTGTTGAAAAGTTTTTGAATTTTTATTCAAACCATTTTCGATTGTGTTTTGATTTGAATAAAAACCTTCTTTTGTCACACCTTCATTGTCTTCCTTTACCAATTTGTTCAATTCCGAAGCCACATTATCATCATTTCCTTTGGTGACAAAGACTTGATTTGGAAACACAACCTCTTTTGAATCCTTGAACCTAGGATAAACCATCGAATTAGATTCAAGATAGTGTTTTCCTTTGTCTTTCAACATTTTCGTGTACTCCTTTGAATCTTCAAAAACATGATCTACCACAACTCTTGGAATTGGTTTCTCATTCGAAACTTCATCCTCATCACTCACATAATCTTCAACCACAACATGATCATGAGGATCACAGACTTTGGATGTCGAAGGTTGATCACTGTTTACTTTCGACACTGAATCATTACATTCTTTAACTTTAGCCATTGAATTGACATTAATGACAGACAATTGTGAGCAATCGACACTCGTCAGCCTCAATTTCACTGATAATTTTCTAATTATCTTCGATATCAACAAAAAATTTTTGAGAGCCATGTGTCGACTTCTCAGTCATGTTCAAAATCTTGACTTGTTCGTTTTTTTGGTTAAGGTCTCATTCACAATATTTACAAGATCATCAACATTCATATATTCATTTATATTTACAAATACCATATGCATATGAGTCAATTGGAATTTTATCATAATCAACTATATTACTTTACAGTCATATGTTGTTTTGACAATTTGTTCTATTTTATATGAAAGAAAAGGAAACAATTTCCAATGATGTTCATTGCATTTGTCAACAGAGTGATAAGATTTTGTTAGTTTACCATACAGAAGCTTATCAGAATTACAGTATATGTTTCTTTCTTTAATAAGCATCGATTTGTCCATTCTAAGTGAATCTCTATCTATTAAAGATTACTTATTCTAAGATAAAGACATTCTACCAGTGTCTTTTATCTTCAAGTCTATTTCTAGCTTCATATAATTGTGACTTGGACTTTTCTGCTTCACTACTCATGGAGATTAACATGTCATTAAGATAACCAAACATATTATCAAACTCAAACAAAATATCATTATATGAAGATGAAGGAATTTTAAATAAGTTAAGAAGATCACATACCTTAGCAATCATCGATGATTTAGACAAATCTATTGACACGAAACACCTTCCAGTAATCTCTTCCTCTTCACCCATCTCATCTGAAACAACTTACTCCTCTTTATCTTCCTCCAATTTCGCATACATTTCCCCATGAGTTGGATTTCGCATCTCATCATCATCCGATCCAGAAGACCAGATTTGATAAGTTCCCTCTTCCTCGTCATCTCCTCTAGCCACCAAAGAAACCCCTTTCGTGCGAGATCGAATCTCTTCAAGTTTCTCAACATAGTAAGCTTCATCCTTGACTCTTTCCATATTTTCCTATTTCTTCCTCAGCATGCATTCCTTTGCTAAATGGTTCGACCCATTTCAGTAGTTACAATTGTAACTTGAGTCTCCTTTAAGTTTCAACTCCTTCTTCTTCTCATATAAATCCTTAACATCCTTCTTCTCTACTTTCGAATCATCCTCCACGCTTTTTCCAGATGAACTGTTTCCTTTAACCTCATTGTTATTCTTGAATTTCGGATTTAAAGGCTTCTTAAAGAATTTCTTCACTTTTTTGTTCGAGTAGTAAGCAACAACTTATCATAGTTAAACAAGAAACCTTATTCATTATTTTTGGCTTCTTCATTAGATTCGACTTCAGATTCCTTTACTGCAACTTTCGACACCAATGCCAAGGGTCCACCCAAACTCAATTTACTTACTTTAGCATTATCATTGATTTAACTTTCATGAACTTTCAAGATATTGAACAAATTTGCAAGTGAGTAACCATCAAAGATTTCTTGAGTCTTGATCATCAAACTGATGTTCCTGCACTCCTTTTGTAAGCCCATAAGAAAAGAAAAGTGGGATTGAACTCCAGGGATGAATGAGTGACTCCATATCGAGAACACATGAAAATCAGTTGATTTAATCGATCATAGTAGGATTTGATTGATTCATTTTCCTTTTCCTTGAATTCTCCTAACTCTAGCGAACACTGTTTTACAGAAATCTTCTTCATCTTCTCATTACCTTGATACTTCTACTTTAAGGTATCCCAAATCTGATTGGCTGTAGAACATCCACGAACATAGTTATACACTATTAGTGGAAGAGCACAACGTAATTCACGTAGACATATCGTGCGCCTTCATCTTGTTTCCTTGCGTGATCATATCTTCATTCGTAGTAGCAGTACCAATGTCGATTAACATCGCCGGACAATATTATCCTCTTTCGATGGATCTCATCAGATCTTCATCAATCCCATTCAGATAATCCTCATCCTGTCATCCAATTTCTCATAATATTCTTTAATCAACATCGGAATCTTAGTTGATGATCCGAACAATGAAAGAAACTAGACATCGTGTTCATGCTGAAATTCACCATTGTTGTACGAAGTTTGAAGAAAGAGAGCTTCTGATTCAAATAGAAATCAAAGAACAAAATTAATTATTTATTGATTAGAAATCAATTGATCTAACATATAGAGTGCATAATCAATTCAGAACAATCATTGACACCAGTTCCTGATTCAATTTGTGGAAATTTTTGAATCGGAACGAGCAATTAAAAAAATGAAAAATACGAGAAAACTTCAATCAATTGAGTGAATCCTGATCTGATACCAATTGAAGTGATTTTTAGAGATTGATTAAGAACACAATTAAGATGATCAAAGTTGTAAATGAACACAAGATGTAAATAATGTCTGTTTGGCTCGATTTAGTCTGAATGAGTACAAGAGTGAACAAGAGTACAAGAGAGAATTTAGCTAGGTTCAAACCTTACTCTACTCTATACACCTACCCTATTTACAGGGTACATCATGCTCACAAAAATTTACAAGGACTAACCATCAAAGTTTCGAAATAACTATGCCTTGTAAAATAGATAGAATGTCAATATCATTCTGATTTCGACACCTTACAGACTTAAAGTACATTTGACTCCTCACTATATACATTCGACCCTAACACTCTTTATTGTTGTTAGGGTTCTCATTGCAACTGTCTTCCCGATATGTGAGTTGTTAGGTGTTAGCTGCAATTCACGAGGTGAGTCTTCTCACTATACTTATATGTGTAGTAGTATATGCTTGCTAACTAGTTGGGTGTTATCTTGCTGATTGTTATTATATGTGAACTTAGTTGTTGATAACTCCTAGACTGTTGTGAGTCTATGGGATCGTGGATAGTCCCTAGGGTCGTTGATAACCCGTGAGGTGTGCTATTAACCCAACGGGACCACTGATAGTCCCCAGGGTTGCTGATAACCCATAGCTGATTATTATGCTATGTTGTATGTGATATTTTGGGGAACTCACTAATTTTTGTGCTTATAACTGTGGATTAATTACTTTGCAGGTACTTAATTGATTACGAAGGCGGGATAGTACACATACATTAATAGATTTAGGATTGAGATTCACATTGTTTTCTTATAAACTCTGAATTCTGAATATTGGTTTATGAACAAATGGGTTGCCCTGAATGTAATTTTGTTAAATGGATGGTTTTACTATTTTAAAAATGAAAAAGATTAGCCTGAGATTTTGGAATGTGTGAAGTTGGTATTAGAGCGCTGATTTGAGGAATTTGGATGAACAGTCGTGGGATTCCAAACTCAAACCACAGAATTGAGAGTTTTACTAAACTTTTTTGGAAAAGATTCATTTCAAGAGAAGAAAAGAGAAGATGCGATGTATAAAGTCAGTCGGATCTTGTAGAGTGATTTCCCAAAATATCCATACTTTCTTTATATGTTGTATTTAACTTGTTGTTATATGGTTATAGTATGATGTGCATGTTATAAGTTAGGCTAAGGATCTACTCAGGGATTGCATTCTAGAGTGCATGGTTAGGAGAGATGCCTTCGTATGTGATATATGAGTTGTTAGAGATGTAGGATAATGTGTAGGCTAAGGATCCTTAGGAAATGCATGTTAGAATTGCTTGATCCTTATGATGCCTTGTTGCTTATTGAATTTTCTATTTGAATGTTTCTTGCTTTATGCTATGTGAAATTTTTATTGATGTTAGTTATGTAACACTTGATTCAATTATTATTCAGTTTAGACCCATGGGGTGTAATGTTTTTGAAGAATGGCTCCATACCTTTGAAAACCCTAATTCGTTCCTTATCCCTTGTGTGGTGCTTTTGAGATCTTGTGAAGCTTTTGTGGTGTATTTTGTGCATCTTGAAGGGGAATGAGAAGGTTAAAGACTCACTCCTTGGAGGAGAGCTTAGAGATCTAGATTTACCCCCATCTTTTGCTGACTTTTGAGGTATAAAGTCTATACCTTGGCTACTCTTTGCATTGATCTAATCTTTAGCTTGTTTATGGTCATTTTGCTCCGTTTTGGTTGGTGGTTGCGAGCTAAGGTCGTTTATGGAGCTTATGCATATAGATATGGACATATTAAGGGTTTCTTAAGCATAAAGGTGCAAATTTTATGGTGGTTTTGGTCTCATGCATGTGGTAAGTCATTTATTAAGCTCTTTTGGACTCTAAAGCCCTAATAATCCTTGCATGCACGTTGATGTGTGTAAACCAACTAGTTTTAATCCTACTAACTTAAACACAAAGAAGAATACACAAAAGGCAGTGTACCTATCGATTAGCAGTTTAGTTCAGGTAAGTAGGGTAAACACAGGGAACGGTAAACAATTAAAAGAAATGCTAATATTATCTAAATAAAACAAGTAATAGAAACGGGGTTTCTCTAGTTTTGCAAGACTAGAAACTTACCAACTAATACTTAGACTACTTAACTAAAAACTAGATAAGCAAAGATTCAACTAAATTCAATAACGAAGGGAACTTCTGTTTAGTTCAACTCAATTGATCCTATGGTTGATATTATGGTAATAGTGCAATGGATTAATTCTTCTATTGGCTACCGATTCAAGTGATTAGATTCACGTTTGCTGCACTAATCCTTAGAGAACAAACTAACTCAAACAGTGGCCAGTTGTCTAATTTAATTCAATTCACTAGGTTATTTATTCGGTTTAATTTAGACTTCTAATGGTTAACTAATTTGGTCCTTTAATTAACCTCTTGTTGATGGTCATCACACAAGCTCACACATGAATTTACCTATTTTTCTTATTAATCCTAGTTTCACGTTCGCTAATCCTAGTCATATAATAAAGTGTTCACATAAATCATATGAGGTAAACAATTAAGAGATGTTCATGCAGCTTAATTATCTTCCTATTAACAGAAAAATAGTTATCATTCACACATAAGGTTCTTTAACAAGGTAAAATCAACAAAATCACTAATATTAAATCAATCCTACCATAAATCAAACCATAATCACAAAATCATCTATCCTAAACAGAAGTTATGAGTTTTTAGCTCATATCTACAGCAAATAACAAACTAAAAACACAATCTAATGATTGAAACATGGTTTATGCAAAAGATTAAGATAAAAGTAGTGTGTTATTGCCTTTGATCTTCTTCCAAGTTGATATCTAGGTTGAAATCTCGAAAACCACAGCTTCTAAGAACCCTTCTGGCCTCCAAAAATCGTCCTAAACTTCCCCCATTCGTTAGGGTTCGAATGAGAAGCGTTTCTATATATATATATATATATATATATATATATATATATATATATATATATATATATATATATATATATATATTCTGAAAACAGGGGCTACTCGGCGTGTCCAGTGACCTACTCGCCGAGTCCATCACTTAAAATCCCGTGTACGGCAAGGCAAAGTCAGGAATCCCGTGTATGGTATGTGGTATTTTGTGGAAATCACTAAGCTTTGTGCTTACAGTTTCCAGTTTATTTTTTAGGTACTTCTGGTTTCAAAGGGAAGATCCCAAGATGGTTGCAGAGCACACACCGCTCGATTCCGCATTTTGTGATTTGCTCTGTTAATGATGATATGGTTTACAAGTTGGTATCAGAGCCTTGGTTTGAGGGATTCAGACATACTCTCGAGTGTGTTTGAACTCAAACTAAGAGTTTGGTAAAGTTTTTCAAAAGAAATGTATTTTTAAGAAAAGGGTTTTCTAGTACAAGAAAGGGTGTGGTGCATGCAATCGACCGAGCTCAAGTAAGTTTTTGGAAATTACCCATGCATGTTATTTGTTATGATTTGTATTATGAATATGTGAATCGCATGCTAGTTAGGTCTAAGGATCTGCTTAATGTTTGTATGATAGAATGCTATGAGAGATGACTTGTATGCCTGTTGTATGAGCTTATAGACTTGTATGCTAGTTCTGATCAGCCAGTGACAGTTTAGCCTGTTGTGTGATGCCTTGTTGGCTAGGAAGCATGGGATGCTAGATTGGGTATAATTTGTATGTGTAAGGCAATCGACAACGAGAGTGGAAGTTCCTAGCATGAGTTGTAGTATGAGAGATTAGATGCTCTAAGTTATTCTATGGATTGGAATGTTACTGCACGAATGTTACTTGCTTTATGCTTTGTGGAACTCTTAAGTGATGTGATTTAGATATTAAGTGAATATGTCAAGTCACATGTGACAAAGGTTGCATACTCGAAGGATTATCTAAGGTTTGTTGCATGTCATTGTATTCATGAGGTGGGTAACCGATATTATGGGGAGTTCTTTAGCAACTGATGGCAGGGTGAGGTTGGAAACCTAGGAAAGCCTAGGAAGTGCTTCAGTGGGTTTAGTTTAGTGAGCATTGTATTATCGGTTAAGAAGGTGACTTAGAGGATTCAGTATGATTCTCGGGGAAAGTATGGATAGGTGTGAAAGGTAGTATTGGGCCCATACTGCTGAAAGCACAGGATCCATAATCGAATCGGGGAAAGTCTTGGATAATCTAGGAAGCTAATGGGATGAGGATTCTTAGATATGTTCTGATTATTTGTATGTTTTTTTATAATGGTGATGAGCACTCGGGAAGAAGGTTTGGGTTCGGGTTCAGGCTCAGGTGCAGATATTGAGCCGATCGATGAGCGGATGTGGGAGTTCATCTCATTGGAGATTACCTGTAGTATTTTGGAATGGACTCCAGTGATCTTTGGTTCCATCAAGGTGGGGATTTTGGAGCTCTTGGGTGGTCGTCTTGGGGCTTTTCAGACCGAGATTGTAGCGGGGCAGTTGGGGGCTCATCTGGAGCCCAAAGCTTGTGGAACCCTAGAATCCTTGAGGAAAGAGGATCCTATTGCTAGTTCGTGTCATATGGAATCGGAGGTAGGCTATGCACCATGTTTTTAGGGGAATCGATCCCATGATCGGATTGCCACAGAGGTTTTGCGAGGAGTTACCTGACATCATTGAGTGTATCACTAATATATTGGCCGCCATGTTTGAGGTTCAGACCTTGGTTATTCAGACGGTTGATGGGCTGGTCGGGGTAACCCAGGAGCAGGAGATTGGTTCGGATAGGCAACTAGGGAAGAGGAAGCGGACCTATGGTCCGACTCGGCGATCTGAGCAGTTGGACATTGCTATGGCTAGTGTTAGAGATCCGATAAGCCATGATGTTTTCACGAAGGATGAGTGGCCACATGAGCATGTGTGTGGCAGGTCTATGTACGACAGGTGCAGATGGAGGTAAAATTGTGTCATCGTTGTCATCAGCCTGGTCATATTAGGTCGAGTTTCCGATCCTTAGTGGTTGGGGCAGCTCAGGTTCCATCGCAGGTACTTCGGCAGGAAGAGGAGGCCAGGCTTTCTTCAGATGCTATAGCAGCTATATTATCTTTTGCTTTTCTCTTGAATATTATCTATATCTATATTGCATTGGAATCTTGTTGAGTAAGGGTAATCATTATCTCTGGGTTAGTTATCTGTTTTTGCATAGGTTTTGTCATCAAGAATTGGTATATGCCATTTTGCATGCCAAGAGTCTTTCATGTTTTGTATCTTGTCGAGCGGGATTCCGTTGTTCGGGTGATTGTTCTGGTTCTTTGATGGGTTCAGTTCAGGGGTTTCGATTGAGGGATCTTTAGTCAAATCAATACGATTAGTTCATCCTATGAATCCTTATACATGCGCCCATCCCTATGAATCCTTTTGTTCGGGTCGTTCCTCCTGACCACTCGGGGTCCAATATGACTCACAGTACGGCTGTAATTTCCCTCATCTGACAGTTCTTCATTTAGTTCGGGCTAGACAATAGCTACTATAGGTTTATCCCTATTAAGCAATATTTGCCTCATCTCCTCCATTTGTTCGTCCATCATAGCCCGAATCAATTCTTGGACTCCTGCCATCGTGATTGGCTCGGGTGCAGCTGCTACCTCTGTTGAACGCTCAATCACATGCTGTTGATTAGCATTAGCATTTCCATTAGCGTTTCCGAATCCACTTCGAGTTCTTACCATGTCAATCTATACACCAAATCAGACGTTCGGTGTGCAGTGACGAGAATTAGGAAAGCTTTATAGACGTATAAATCTTCTTATCACTCCGAAAAGTTATATGCCAGTTCTAATACTGTAATTGAACGTTTAAAATTTGAACACATAAAGTTTCCAGATCTGGTCGGCAACAGACCATAGATCCGATCAAACGATAGTGTAACGACCCAAAAATCCAGGGTAAACATTTAATTTTTCATTATAGTCAACACGAATGTTACGTAATCCAACCATTCTAAAACATTACTTAATTAAAACCTTTATCAGAGTTACATCCCAAAATCACATAATGCGGAAAAACTGGTGTGTGCACTGTGATCAAGTCGGGTCCTTCCTTTCCAAACCAATGATACCTGAAGCCATAAACAAAACTGCAAGCACGAATCTTAGTGAATTCCCCATAATATACCCCATACAATCCACATAATCAAATAAACCATATCAATGACACAAGTCATGCATATAAACATATAAGGAAGCTGTGGAAACCCTCCAAGGTCTTACTCTGGGTGCCATGGGAACCCCCACATGGTCTTAGCCCACTACCATATAAACCATACATTCAAACATATAAGGATGCCATGGAAACCCTCCAAGGTCTTACTCCGAGTGCCATGGGAACCCCCATATGGCCTTAGCCTACTGCCATGGGAACTCGCACATGGTATCAACTAAGGATGCCATGGAAACCCTCCAAGGTCTTACACCGGGTGCCATGGGAGCCCCACATGGTCTTATCCTGGAATGCCATGGGAACCCTCACATGGTCTTATATCCAACTGCCTCGTGAACCCCCGGGTCTTCCATGCAAGTATCACAAAGACAACTAGCATACCACAGACCATATAATCAACTAACATACCACATAAAATATAACAGGCCGGCCTTGGTGCCTTCGACCCATTGGTATGGTGAGAAGAATCACCCCGAATGCAGAAGCTCCACAGAAGAAATCCTTAGTTGCTGCCCCACCGGCTTTCTGAGCTATCAATACCAGAACCAGATAAAATCTTAGTTAAATGGCCAAAACCCTCAAGTTTGGCCCAAGGTCAAACATGGTCAAAAGTCCATGGTCAATGAAAGTCAAAGTCAACAAACCAAACTTCAGGCTGAGTACGCCCAACGTACTCAGCTCGTACGCATGGCGTACTTACCAACCAAAATCGGGACCCCATACGAGTATGCACAGCGTACTCGAAGGTACGCCCAACATACCCGACCAAATGGCACTTTTCCATTAAGTTCTTAATCTCTTAAGTCCTTTCATCCAACACTTAGATCTAGTCCCACAACATCATTCTAAGTAATAAAGTTTCCACCTTTATGACTTTCCATGTCTAGAAAAGGTCCAAAAGCTAAAACCTTAACTTATTAATCCATTAAGACATCACGATAATCTCATGGAAGGTATAGAAGGATCAAGATCACATTTTTATGGATCCTAAAAGCTCCATAATGGATAAAGTTTCCAACTTTATCCATTAGAATGGTCCAAACCACTAAGATCTAAACTTTAAGCATCAAATGGGATCAAAAGTGCATCTTTTCAACTTAATCCATTAAGTCCAAGTCTCCAACCTTCATATCTAAATCACAATAATGCTTAGATGGATAAAGTTTCCAACTTTATCCATAACAAGGTCACAAACTTTCAAGATCTAAATTTTATGCACTAAAATGACCAAAACATCATAACATCCAAAACTAGCTATATCTAACAAATGCATCATCAAGATTCAAACTTTATACCTCTAGAAAATATATCAAGGTGAACAAAGTCCAGATCTACAAGCTCCAATGCAACCAACATTTCTACAAGAAGTTCCTTCTTCTCCAAGGTGCGCCATGCATACTCCAAAGCACTCAAAATCACATTTTTTTGCTCACAAGGCTCATCTAAGATTAGGGTTTCATGAAAGGGGTGTTGGAGGGGTGGAGGCCAAGAATGGAGTGGTTTTGGGGGAGTTAAGGAGCTTAAATAGGGCTTAAACCATGGAAATAGGGTTTAGTTACTGATTGCGTACGCCCATCGTACTCCTGGTATACCCAGTGTACGCAGGATTCCATTAGTACACCCAACATACACCTTTTTATACACCCAATGTACTCAGCTTGGCCCAAAACCACCCAAACTTCAAACGATCATAAATTCTTCGTTCTAACTCCATTTTCGGCGCTCTTGTGAGAATAGACGATCTGATGCGCAGGGACAAGGTTTGAAAACTCAAACCTTGAGTTAATGCTTAAGATCAATGTATGCTTGTTAAGGAATGTTCGAGTCAAGTCTGGCAAGACCAGTCGAGTTTGAGTTAATGCAATCAACAAAATATTCAAGATATAAATGAAGTGTGAAGATAATGATCAAGGTAAAGACAATAAATGAAGATCAATAAGAATTTTTGAGAGAATAACTTAGAAAGTGAAGTAAAATAGAATATTTCTATAAGTGTTTGAACAATCTGTCACTTGATTCAACATTGAAAGCTCCTATAAATAGGAGAACATGATACATCATAATGACTATTTACATAGATAGGACTGGATAATAGAGTTACTTATGACACTCTGATTATCCGTGTTTGAAAAAAGAGACTAAGTCCTATGACAAGTTAAATCAAGCTAAGTGACAAATACAATTGATACAACAAGACAAAATACCGATTCAGACAAGTTAACATTTTGAACATAACATCGATTCTGGAGTGCCTTCATTTGCTTTGGAACACCAACACACAATCTTCTCTTCTCCTCCAGATTCAAGCTGTTATTTCGGACTGCACATTGATTTCGCACAAAATTTTGTTTTGGAACTAAGTCTAACTTTGGAACTTCAAAGATGATAGAGATTGCTTGGGGTTCACTTTCAGGTTCCAACAATCCCCCCTTAAGTGAACTTAGCAATCAGGTCAGCTCAGTTTGCTTCTGCCTTGATAAACGTGTAAGCTCTGAACAACCAATCTCTAACTTTGATATACCACTGCCACTGACTCACAAAGTTTGCTTTCACCTGTTCCGGAGCATCAGATCTGGATGCACGACTGATGAACTTTTGAAGAGCTCTAGTAGGAACTAAGTGTTTGTCAAGGACTCTAAAGAAGTCCTTCTTGTTTGTCTTTTTTGTTTTGTAAACGAACCTAGAATCGAATCATCAATGGGTCCTTCAGCTAGCAGCTCGACTTCTGGTAGAACGTAGTCGATTTTGGCAAGGAAGCTTTCAGTTCCAAACAGGTGTGCCAACTCATAGTCGCATCTACAGAATTCAGCAACATAGTCCTTAAGGAAACTTAGGGCTGCATGATAAGCACCCTTGCTGATATTATCTTTTTGGAGACTCCGGAGATGAGTAGCAATGGTCAGTACATCGTTCAGATTGATTGCAGGTAGGTCAGCATCAGTGATTGTGTGGTACGCTGGTTTGTTCTAGATGATGTGATATTGAAACAATGTGCAGTTAAGTTCAAATTTCGTCAAGATCTTCCTTACGAACCCAAAGATCTTTGTTATCCTCTTCCTTGTCCACACTTCCTTTTGAGGTTGTGCATTCTTGGAGTATAATTTTTTCAGTGTTTCATGCTCAGTCCAGATGATCAGCTCCAGATTGTCATTGGGGTGGAGAGGAGCAAACTTGATGTAGAACTTGCTGTGTGGAGAGAGAGACAGATCAAGTTGTTCTGAATCATTTGTAGGAATGTCATAGTACATGAAGGGTACTATGTATGAATCACGAAGGATTCCTTATCGACATAAAGGAAAGATACCGCACATCGGATCATGATTATCTTTAAGCGCTTGGATCTGGATTCTATCCTCTAGGGCTTTGTTGATATCCTCACGAGACCATTTGAATTTTTTGCTTTGGTGAAGGTACGGAGTAGAGAGCTTGATAACTTTCTGTGATGGGCTTCTTGCCCTTATCTTTGTTGAGAACCGAGATTACATGCATCATGTTCTCGTCAATGGAGAATTTTGGAGGAGAAGATTGAAGAGGTTCTTCCGGAATGTCGTCTGGAGTCCGGAGGGGAGAAGGCTCATCAATCAGAGCAATCCTTAGAGCAGGAATTGGAGGTAACATGGATGGAGTGGCCCGGAAAGCGTCAACCGTTAACATGGTTTTGGCTCTGTCCATTTGAATACTTCTTTGAAACACATATGACAGAGTGGATGGCCATGAGACTACGGACCAGATTCTCTGCTCTTCCTCCGTAATCACCTTGGCATGAAATTTCTTTGGAGCTTGCAGTCCAACTATAGCATTGGTGACATACTCCACTTCCTCTTCATCACTTCCATCATCATCATTTCCTAGAAGTCGGAAAAGAAATTGGACTTCATCATCAAAATTTCCATCTCCATCTCAGAGCCGATATTCCGAGGCAGTTTTCCAAGGTTGACTTGGACCTTCTCCCCCTCTTGCAACGGTGGACCTGGAAACCGGAACAAGCATAATGATGGGTTTTGAGCAATACATCAATCCTATGGTGTACATGCAAACCATAATAGCTTTTGGATCTAGTTTGTCTAATGAACATGCAATTGAATATCCAAAGCTATAAACCCTAGATCTATCAAATAAGAACTGAAATAAGGGTTTAGTAATTACCTTTGATTGTTATATTGCAATAACAATCAATTCCTTGCTTGGATTGGCTTCAGAAAGCTTAGTGCCTCAAGTGCTGCACCTCTAATGGAGTCACAAACACCACTAAGAAACTAGATGAAGATGGAGAAGAGAGAAGGCACCCAAAACCATCTAGAAACCCTAAGGATTTAGTTACACCCGTTTTTGGGGCCTAAGGGGTCCTTTATATACTTGTGTGGGCTGCTAGGGTTTCAGTCAAAACCTTAATGGACAACTTCAACTCTAAGCAGCCCATGGAACCTTCTGAATAAGGCCATGGACGAAAATATGATGGGCTCCCATCATAATTTCGTTCACCCCTTGTTCCTTTAGCACTCCTTAGCCCAATAACTCAATTATCCAATAATTGCAGTCTAGTCTCCGATATTTAATTATTCTCTTTTAGCCACAAAATTAATTATCAATTAATTATTGACTAATATTAATTAAACAATATGATTTCTCCTTTAATATATTATCCTTAGAATATATTAATAAATCATAATTAAACCTTTCTCTCCTTAGTTCATCCTACATATTGCTATGGTGAAGGCAACCCAAAAGGACCATGCTCATAATCGGGTCAAGTACATACGAAAATAATTATGGACTTAGACACTAATCCAACAGTCTCCCACTCGGATAAGTCTAATAACTATTTCGCATAACTTTAGAACCTGATCAGCAATCGTAGCTTTCAAAAGCCGCTGTCAACTCTGATCTTACAGATAGCGTGTCCTTTAGATAAGGGATTATATATTCCTCCATTCTCAAGATATCGTATAGACATAAGACATGATTTCAATCATTCTCTCTATACTATTTCCCGTCTTCCGATTTATGACGACAGACAACAGACTACAATTGAACACATCAACTTAGTCCCGGCTTGGCCAAGCACTTAGGTTTCATCACTAAATCATCTAGGGGCCCACATATATCGCTTTTATCCCACTTTGTGTAAAAGGAATGGATAAACTTTGACTCATATGCTTGCTTGCATTCACTGATCGAATCACACATAATAATAAGTTTTATAACACCAAGTTACTGGTGCGTTTACTTATTATCAATGTGCAACCAACCAACAAATAATAACTCACACGTCTCATTTTCAAGAATATACAATATTATCATCTCACTAGTCACTCGTGATAAATCCATGAAGTGATCCAAGTGAGCGTGGGTTTAATCTAATACTTTAATCTTATCAAAGCACTCATGAACTCTGCAGCAAACTTGTGCCATGTCTAAACACTTTAGACAATCTACAGATAGATTCATGACAGTCTTCCTTCATACCTACTTCCAACGTATGACCGACTGTGGAGGTTCGAATAACCCAGTTATTCTGGAAGTTAAAACATGCAAAATGAAACACAACGATAATACTTAATCCTATATGGCCCCAAAACTTTTGAGCGTAAACAAAACAACTTTTATTTAAACACCACATTGACTACTCATTATTCATTGTTTACTGTTTCGGATAATCAACTTATTACTTGAATTACAACAATATTTATCCCATGCTCCGAGCATGCACACTATGTTTCCTATGGTCCATGCTTTGTGAAATAGATCAATTGGAAAACTTTTCCAATGAAACTCATTTCACAATTCCCGATCCTTATCATTAGTGTAAGAGCACAACATTCTTGCCACTAATAGAATATGTTAGATTCTAACATTTTATGCAATGATCCTTTCATTATGTCATAGCACAAAAGTCACCAAGACTCGGCTAATGAAATTCCAAGGTATTCTATCGGAAATTGTTACAAGAAAATTCCATAGACGCGAAGTCTCACATTCAAAGTACATTCCTTTGAACATCCTTCTTGCATAAAGGTTTCTAATCTAGCCATAGACTCTCAATATCCAACTACCAATATCGAAACATTTCCATATTTGCCATATGAAAACTCATTCTCAATAGAATCTTGTCTAATCATAATAATGTCGATATGGTCCATCCAATACCATACTTCCAACTACTCACAAGCGACCAATCCTTATCGAACTTTGGATCGTCCTTTGATAGTTGTTTATTTTTTTTTTAAATCTGATTCTAGTCCTTTTTCCCTCTTAATGCGCTAGACATTTGGAAAATTTTAGAATGGTCAAATATTATAGCATTTGTAATCGATCCTATACCCGAAGCGTATGGGACACGATGCATAATGTCTTACATAAAGATATGATACTTTATCAATCTTCTGTCATAATATTTTATGTGTCACATTCTCATAATTCGAACTATGAAGAGGGATGTCGTAATCATAATCGAAATTTGAGAACACACTATGTATCCTTTGAATAAATTTATTAAAATTTATCAATCTAAGATTTATATTTTGAAACAAAGTATAATATTCTCTCCCTTAATTATAGCAAAACAACTTTTCAAACCATGCAACTTTGCAAATTGAATCTTTGTTTTTCCATAATTAATATTGCTAACTTGCAATACTTGCCATAATAATCATACAAGCATAACACTTATGCTCCCGCTATCATGATGATTATTATCATATAAGCATAACAATTATGCTCCCATTAGCTTTGACATGTATTCAAAAAACAACTGAACTTCCAGAAAGCAATGCTAATTGAATTCCACATAATTCATATTTCTAGTACCAAATGCTTCAATAATCCTTTATCTAAGCTTCTCAAACTTGTACACCTTTGCCTTAGATAACTCATATGTGTGTCTAAACAATTCAGAACTTATGTTACTAAGTTCCAAATGTTCAAACTAATTGCCAAATCTCACAATTCGAACTATGGAAAAGGATGTTGTAACCATAATCGAATTTGAGAATACAATTTTCACAATTGCTATCTTCTTAAAATATCTCTTAGTAAAAGCATTTCCTCACAATCATTTTCATGAAGGAGGGAATCTTATGACACTTAGATTTTATGGTGTATGAGTTCCTATCCATGTGAATTTGCCAAAACCAAGTTTGCGACAAATCCAAACTCATATGGATTGAACTTTCTTGACTTCTAGCCATATGGTAACACGAGTGCCCACCATGTCTTCCAAGTAGTTTAGTAACTTATCCTTTCATATCAATGTACTTTACATTGATCAAGGCGCTTTGTCTTTATGCATTCAAATGAGGTCTCATAAAACTGACTTACATAATTAACTCAATTGGAATGACATAGAAACAAAATAATGTCAACACGATAGGTTGTAAACCTCAAGTCGTGTGCTAGTGATGATTGATAAGGTTTATTCTTGATTTGTTCTTGAAACCTTTTTCAAGATCCTTAATACTCCCACAGACCTCTTGACATATATGATTCTCTTGTCAGAAAACTTTTCTAGACAAAACAAATATTCAAGAGTTAGTGTAGTTCTTATCAAGACAAAACACTTCACATAATTGGTCCTAGTTGGTCTTTGTCTTATCCAAGACAGTACAACTTACCAATTTCAAATGTGCATGAATAAGAAGACTTTTTCCAATTCCACATTTTTTGAGTGTTATAAACCTACTAAAGACTTGTCACTCAATTCAAAATCTTGGAGTATGACTCTAAGATTCGATATTGGAACGAAGTATGATTGACTTCTTGATTTAACCATTTCCATAATTCTCGATTCCTCTTCTTAGACATATAAATGTACTAAGACTCACTTAGAGGATCAATTGAGATATGGTTCTTAATCACTTATCATAAAACACAATAAAAGGTACTCTCCCTTCTTCTTAGAATAGAGAAACTTTTATCTTTCTGCCTACTTGATTCTTCTTATTCGTTCTGCTATTTATTGAAACTCTTTCAATCAACTCAAAATTACACTTAATCTTATAAGTATAATCATATTTACTAAACTTTTAGTAAATCATGACGAATATCTTATCTCTCTTTGTGGTGGACTTGATCAACGTACAACCTAGTGTACTCGATCTCCTAGTCCTTCACTTGACACTTTGTCAAAGAATTAGTCTAATTTCCAAATATGAAGTTTCTCATTCATCACACAACCAAGTTGTATGATTCCAATTGAAACTTGGGCAATGAGAAACTATCCCTATTTGGTAAATTCTTGACATCTCCACAAATAACATAATTAAGAATCAAATCCATTATTGCTAATAATAGAAACCTTTAAATATCAATTTTTCATACACGCCATTGCAAGGATAAATAAATAAGATAAAATCAAAATTTATTTTATTGTGGAAAAATTTGTCCGTACAATGCAATTCAATGGAAAAACTATGTTATTACATATTTCTTAACAATCTATTCTAACTCCAAGTAGTAGCTCAAGAATCTAATCTTTAAGAAATGCGATCGAAATCCATTTCTTCACGATTAGATCCAACTTACTTCTTCCCTTAAGCTTCCTCTCTTTTCTTCGATCCTACAAAACATCAAAATGTAATCTTAGCACATCATGTATTAAGAATCTAGAATAGGAACTTAAAAGAGTTAGATAATGGATTTTACCTGAAATAGGGCCATACGTCTTGACTCTCCCATCTCTTAGATCTCTCAAGTAAATAGGGCAGTTTTGTCTCCAATGCCCTTCTCTTGGCAACAAAAGCAAATGGACTCCTTTGGAATGACACAAGGAACTATCTCAGAGTTTACCTTTTCTGGATCTCCAATGTCATCATTGTCAATGTCCATTAAAGTTTGGGAGTTTGATTCACCAGACAAATTTGCTTTACCAGCACACCAAATCATTGCTGATTCAGTAGCTATAGGCAAATAGGTGAGAGCGATGAGGGTCACGTCGTGATCCATCATATAGTACTCTTTAACGAACTCACTATATGATTCAGGAAGTGACTGAAGAACCCAGTCAACAGCCAATATTTCTAAGATATCGACACCCAACATCCTTAACCTATCAATGTGTGACTTCATCTCTAAGATGTGTGCACACACAGACTTTCCATCTTCATGCTTAATTGCCAATAGGGATTGAGTGAGCTTGAACTTTTCAAGCCTTCGAACTTGTGGGTTAGGGAGAACTATTGGAGGAGGTGGAGGAAGTGAAGCATGATCTCTTGTTCCACGATCATATCGTGGAACATCATCTTCATTTGGAAAGCTTGTTCCATGGGATTTGGGAAGACCATGATTGTTAGAACTAGACATCTACAAAACGGGAGAAAATTCAATTTAATTTGATTAGAATTCTTGATGTAACACCCAAATGAAACATCAAGGCTAGGATCCAACACAACACTCTACAACCTAGAATAGGGATGCCGTAATCCAGTCGCAGAATATTTGAAGGTAGGTAAATGACGATTTACCAATTTCCACCAGGAAAAACGAAAAGGAAGTTTAAGTTTTAAATGAATTGAAACTCCTAGATTTGAGATTCATTGAACTTTTCAATGGCATGTTTAGTCTCGATTATGCCATACTATTTGTGACTGGGATGCCGAGGATCACAAACAAGGTGTGAATAACCATACGAATCACGTGGTGCACCCAATGATACTATCACCTAATCAATGTGCCGGTTAGCCACACACGCTCCATTGATCTATGACAAACATCGAGTCACAAGTCGCTACCAATGTCATCCTCAAATTAGTGTGCCGGTTAACCACACATGCTCCACTAACGTTTGACAAGGGTACAAAGTGTAATTCCATGGATTAGCATATAATTTCACATTTTGCCTAAAGTAACTATGATTTGGGAATTTGTAAAAGCATTTAGTTACTTTGTACTTCATTATACTTATAATGAAAGGTTTTTGTCCTATCCTACCCGTTCGGCTAATGACGCTCCACTAGTCAAGAGTGCGGTGGGTAAGAGTGGATACCCATTCAATCGCCATTTTATAGGCAATTTCCTTAAACACCCCTTATAGACCAGCTTCGTGAATGAGGCCTACTAACGGTAAGACTGACTGTTTACTCATATATATATATATATACATATATATATATATATATATATATATATATATATATATATATATATATATATATATATATAATATTAGACTTTTAATGTTATATATAGTATAGGGTGTATTTTACACTTTTAAAATACTAGGTGGTTCAATTTAGTAAATTATACTTTTAATTTAATTAAATGTAAACCAAAACTTTATGGGTTTATTAAATCTCGTTTAATTATACACTTTAATTAATTAATAAAACCATAAGGGTGTGATTTGAACTTTTCAAATTACTGGCGTTTTAGAATTTAACATTTCAAAATTAAACTTTTAATCAACTTTTAAATTCCAAAAGTCGAGGGCAAGTTCTGATACATTTCAAAACATTAGGGTTTAGAATTTAAATATTTCAAGATTAAACTTTTAATCAAACAATTTTAATTCCAAAACTTGAGGGCAAGTTTTGAAACTTTTTAAAACATTAGGGTTTAACTTGTTTAAATTTCAAAAACAAAACTTTTAAGTTCAAATTTAAACTATAAAACATAAAGGGTGCAATTTGAAACTTTTTCACAAGATAATTCAAATCTAAATTACAAATAATCAATATTTATCTAATAAAAAAATTATCTAAATTTGACAATTATCTTCAATTTTGGCAAGGATAAACTCCATATATTGATAAAAATCGGATTTTATTAATATAAAACGTTTTAGGTAATTATCTACAGCCAAAACAGGTCAAAATCCCGAAATCTGCTCCATTTGCGACTCCGACTCGTCGAGTCAAGCTTGGACTTGTCGAGTTCACTATGGACTCGGCGAATTCAGCCATGGACTCGGCGAGTCCAGCCACCAGAACCAAAAAAAAATTGATTTTAAGCATGAATAATCAACCAAAGCATCAAATACATCAAACAAACCGCCCTAAGCTCTAATACCACTGATGGGTTTTGAGCAATACATCAATCCTATGGTGTACATGCAAACCCTAATAGCTTTTGGATCTAGTTTGTCTAATGAACATGCAATTGAATATCCAAAGCTATAAACCCTAGATCTATCAAATAAGAACTGAAATAAGGGTTTAGTAATTACCTTTGATTGTTATATTGCAATAACAATCAATTCCTTGCTTGGATTGGCTTCAGAAAGCTTAGTGCCTCAAGTGCTGCACCTCTAATGGAGTCACAAACACCACTAAGCAACTAGATGAAGAAGGAGAAGAGAGAAGGGACCCAAAACCATCTAGAAACCCTAAGGATTCAGTTACACCCGTTTTTGGGGCCTAAGGGGTCCTTTATATACTTGTGTGGGCTGCTAGGGTTTCAGTCAAAACCCTAATGGACAGCTTAAACTCTAAGCAGCCCATGGAACCTTCTGGATAAGGCCATGGATGAAAATATGATGGGCTCCCATCATAATTTCGTTCACCCCTTGTTCCTTTAGCATTCCTTAGCCCAATAACTCAATTATCCAATAATTGCAGTCTAGTCCCCTATATTTAATTAATCAGCAACATTTGCACCATCGTCAGTCAGCAGCACTTCTTTAGAAAGTTCGTCATCCGAATTGGAATGAATGGAAGTATGGGGTGGACTCTTGGGAGTTTCTCCAGAGGTGAACTTGAGATCAACAACATCGTCTGAGGAAGCAACAGAGGGTTGATTGCTCTGAATGGCCCTGTTCCTCATTGTGACCAGGGTAGCTTCAACTTGAGATCGAGTGAGCTCCGGATGCCTTGTATGAGTCCTATCAACATAATCTTCCCATTGTGGGTCATTAGTACCTATTCGTCCTGTACCCTTACCGGGTATCAGACCAGTTGGGGAACCAGAAGCAGGAGGGACAGCTCCCGCTTTCGAATGCTTGGGGTCCGGAAATGGGGTTCCAGGGTGTGTGTATGTAGAAGGAGATGGGATATCAAATGTGACTCGTGAGTGTGTTCTAGGGGGGAGGGGAAGGAACTTTTTTCAACACCTTTTTGGGAAGGTGAGGGTGGATTTTGTGCAGACTCCCTGTGAGTGGGTGCATGTGTTGTTGAAACTCCGAGGGTACTTTGGAAGAGTGGGTAGGTGGGGTGTTCGGTCGGCCAGAGTCATCCTAAATGTCATGAGCTCCTTCCTTTTGAGAGGAGGGACTAACTTTGGTTCTCTTTTTAGGCTTTGACTTAGATGAAGAAGTCTTCCTATCACCAATTTAAAATGGGAACAATTTGAAATAGGATGTTACAACTCTCCCCAACTTGAATTAGATTTCTTCCTCGAAATCGTTCCTTACCAATCCCGATAGCCCAAGCAGCCCGAGTAACATGGACACGGTCCCGAGCGTACCATAGCCTTTCCAAGGCAACCAAAACTAACCCTGTAGGATTGTAAAACCCGAAGATAAATCGAATTCCTTGAAACCTGATCACATTTACTCAATTTGAAACCTGAAGTCTCGTGATGGTCTGTCTCCCTGACAGATCGCTCACCCTGAATCATTGTTGAATTCATTGCACTTATCTCCCAACTGGCTACTCAACCTCTGATAACTTGAAGTTCCCACTAGAAAAAAGAGTTATGGACCAAATTTCTCTGCAGAACACTTATACCTGACAGAAGCTCAAATAATCCTTCGAGTAGAATATCCCTCCCTACAACGGATAGGCTCATACTATTCTGAGATTATTTAATCCCGTTGTGGGTGACTTGGCATTACCCAACACCCAGATACTCCTCATTCCCATGGAACCTAAATCGCTAATACCGCCCGAAGTCCTGAAACTGCCTGAAAAAGCGGCCCCACATGACCTCCGCGACTCCCAACAGAAAACTTCACATGTAATATCTAATCAGAAAACTTCACAGGTAATATCTAATCAAACATCGAACACCTAACCGATTGCGGGCCATGAACACACGCACAGTAGCCCCACATGACCTCCGAAGGATACTCAGTCTGACAATAACTGTCCTATTTATACCGCCACTCATGGCTCCTTCTATCATTTTATCCATCTGATCATGATAGGATGACAACTTGTCACCACTGAATCCAAAACAAAAGGTGAATGTTACTAAAATAAATATAGTTTTACATCATACCAGGTGTCCTTCGACTTACCGTTTCCTGATTCCAATTATAACCTACTCACAACCTTGCGAACTGGCCCACCCTGACCTATGTTACCTGAACGAATCCGTGGATGCCACGGCTACCCTGTATTCTTTCTGCACTTCCCACTCTATCTGACCGATTGTGGATGCTAAGGCTCCCCATCAGTCTTATAGCACTTTCCACACTATCTGACTACTGGTGAATGTCACGGATCCCCCATAGTCTTACAACACTTTCACCCTAACTGACCATTAGTGAATGATACGGCTCCCCCGTAGTCTTACAACACTTTCACCCTAACTAACAATTAGTGAATGCTACGGCTCCCCCGTAGTCATACAACACTTTCACCCTAACTGGCCATTAGTGAATGTTATGACTCCCCCGTAGTCTTACAACACTTTCACCCAATCTGACCATTAGCGAATGCTACGGCTCCCCCGTAGTCTTACAACACTTTCACCTCACCACAATCGCAGCCCTACGCTTTTCCCCCAACCTATCAATTTGGAATGCACACAGAGTCAAGCACGCACTCGACCAAACACCGAACTGAACTCAATTCATGACTGGAACTCCAACCTGCTTCCCCAAATTCTGCTATCAAGCGCCAAGAAGGCGCGATTCAAATGCTGGGAAATTTTACCGAACTCCAAACTCGCTCAACCCTCAAACCGAACAACCACTTGGCCACCATTATCCTCGATGGGGATGAGAAACTCATCCCAGTCTCATACCTGCTCCTGTCTTGAATACCTGCACGATTCTCCCCCACTTAGATTCGACTTAGTCTGCTTGGCACATGAAAATTGAAGGATTCCCAATCCTTCTTACGTTACAATGATCAATCCGCTGACTACCGGTGCTTGCCAAACGAGTGCACCATAAGTAACCCTTCCCAAAACAACACAACTCTTGAAAACCAGCTAGCACTTCTTGAATCCCAACCACATCAATGACTTCAGATGCTTAAAAATGATATCACACTCAGATCTCATAGTCCAAAGGTTGGATGGTCTAACCAAAACCTCAGCTATAACTCTCTCTTCCCTCGACAATCCTGATTGTTCTTCCAAACACAAATACTAAGGCTACTAAAAACTAGTCATAACTCCCTCATACAAGTCCTTGAACCAATCCCTGAAATAACTAGAGCTGGTGCACTCACTGCTCCTCCTTGATCGTCAGACAATCGACCTCCTTGTTATCCACCTGATCACAACGAAAATATAACGGACTTTCCCCATATGGGAAGTCCCTATTGACATGGCCAACCCTACTACACCTCTAGCACCCCAGATCATTTAACAGATTCCAACAACGACTCGGAGCAATCTCGGTACATGCGGAACCTGTTTCACGAGATACGTCCGTCTGAAGATTCCTCGACATGCTGACTGGCATCTGATAACCCTTGCTAACTAAGACTATAGCAGAGAACCGACCCGAGATCCAAATTATCAGAATTCTAAAATGATGCAAATTCCCGATATCCACATGAAGTGGCAGAAGATGACAAGTCTGCAAACACCTGAAGGAATCCCGACCACCTCCTCCTGTGTTACCTCTTCCGCCCTGAGGACATGGTGTAACTCTTCCTTCTGATCACAATGACAATCCAAACCCTTGTAACAAACCTCTATCGTGCAGTTTCCGCAAGTGTTGCACTAGATCTGTCATGTTGGCCTCTTAAAAGCTGATCCGAACTCTTGGGTCTCCGCCCGATATCCCCCACTAAATTCACCTGACCTGAACCTCTCTCATCGAAGTACTCCTACTCAATCTTCCATTCTAGATTCTGGGGTCTATATCATTCAGGGTCTCGCACCCTGACAAACTCACCAGCTCAATCGTCAATGGCTGAACTACAATAGCTGGAGCAACCCCTGCTCTACCCGACTACAACTACTCCTAAGACATAGTCTCCAATCACGAAAGCGCAATAGAACGCACAATCCATCCGTGTCGTCTGATACAAGAGATCCACGGCGAACCGAACCTTAGCTCCTAAGGGGTAGGGACTAGTGTGAAAAACACTTTCCATCTCCCCAACCCAACACGAACTCAAATCCCTGGCAGTCCCTCCACTAACTGGCTCACCACCGGAGCCAGGACCAAACCCTGGTCCTTCCTCATGTGTGCTCATCCTCATCTGGAAAAGTAATTATCCCTACTATCAGAGCATAACCAAGAATCCTCCTTCCCATAAGCTTCCTAGATTCTCAAAGACTCTCACCGATTTGAGTATGGATCCCATGCTTTCATTAGTACAAGCCCATACTACCTTCTACACCTATCCATACTTTCCTCAGCATTCCTCCTGAATCCACTAAGTCACCTACTCCACTGTTGCACCAAATATCTGCTAAACAGCAACACAATACCCGCCAAAGCAACACCTAGGCTCCCCCTAGGTTCCCAACCTCACACGACTGCCCCACTAACTCATTGGAGCATATCCTAGGATTTCCTAGGTTCCCAACCTCGCCTTCCATTAGCTGCTGAAGAGCTCCCCATGATGCCAGCCATCTACCTCTTGGATATCATCATCTCCACTTAGTAGCTGACTCCCATCACTCAAGAGTTCCACAAATCACAAAGCAAGCAACATTCGTGCAGTAGCACTCCAATACAAAGAACTATCATAGAACATTCAACCCACATACCAAAACTCATGTTGTCCGCATCCATCCATCCTCATTGTCGTCTGCCTTATGCATGCAAATTATACGTATAACAGGATCTAATAGACTGTCAAATAATAGACTCTACCCTAGGACCACATGAAATAAGGCCGAATCAGCTATTCTAAGGCTATAAGATCCTATCCATATATAATTTTCAAAACATACACTTTGCAGTTACCAATACCAATAATCATTCTCATTCTAGCATGGCATCCAATATTCCCAAGGCTACAAGCACCACATATCAGGCCAATCTATCGCTGATTACTCAGCATTATCATGCAACTCTACCAGCTCATACAACATATAAAGGCATCCCCATAGCCCTATCTAGCATGCAATTCTCAGATTCATAAACCTAGTTGTAACAAATAACATATATGGGTGTTATGGGGAAACTTACTTGAGCTCGGCCGATTACATGCACTGCACCCTTTCTTTTCTTTGAAAACTTTTCCTTGAAAACATTTTTCTTTTATAAACTTTACAAATCCTCAGTTTGAGTTCAGACTGTTGGGTTTTATGTAATATAGCAATCTTATGGTGCACATACAACCCTAATGCTTTGGTCTAAGTTTTCTTTAGTTATACATGCAACAAAAATTATCCAAAGCATGAAACCTATAACTAGCATACAACATAGATATTTGAAACATAAAAACTAATTAGAAGAATACCTCTTAGTTGTAGCATGTAGTATTTGGCCTTTCAAGAGCTTAGCACCTCAAGTGTGATGCCTTAAATGGTTCAAAAAACACCATGAACAAATGGAGGACTTTGAGAGAGAGGTTAGGAGCACACAAAATCGGCTAGGGTTTTCCGGTGGAATCATTGGCCATTTTGGTGGTGCTAGGGGTTACATTTATAGTATGGAATTCCTAGAGTTTCAACTTGTAAAACCTAATCCACTTCCTTGGGCCATTAATCCAATAATCCATATGATAAGCCTTATGGACTAACACTTCATGGACTCTCACATAAACTTAGTCCATCACTAATCAATCATGGATCATTGGCCCAAACTATATGTATCAATGATTTACATAATCGGTCCACTTAATTTAATTAATCTCTTTTGATCACTAAATTAATTCCAAATTAATTCTTGATCAGTATTAATTAAATAATATGATTTCTCAATTAATATATTATACTTATAATATATTAATAAATCACAAATAACCTCTTTCTCAAATATCCATCTTATCAAATTATTCCAATGAATGCAACCCAAAAAGGATCATGCTACTATCGGGTCAAGTACATACCAATTATAGTTATGGGCTGAAACACCTAATCTAACACTCTCCCACTTGGATATGTCTAATAACTATTATTGCAAGTACGACTCCAAAATCCGATTAGCAAACGTAGCTCTCAAAAGCCGCTGTCAACTCTGATCAATAATACGTCCATTAGATAAGGGATCATGTATTCCTCCATTCTAGATATCGTATGGACATGAGACATGGATTATAATCATTCTCTCTGGCCATGTGTTGTTTCCCGATTTCCGATTTACGATGACCCACTAATTGAACAAATCAAATCAGTCCAGTCTTGGCTAAGCGCTTAGGGTTGTCATCACTAAATCATCGAGGGGCCCACATATATCGTTTTTATCCCTCTTAGGGTAAAATAAATGGATAAACTTCGACTCATATGCTTTCTCTATTTACTCATCAAATCACACACAACAATATGTTTTATAACACCAAGTTACTGGTGTGTTTACATATCATCAATGTGCAACCGACTTGTAAACTGCAACTATATGTATCCGTTTCAAGAATATAAGATATTATCGTCTCACAATCACTTGTGATAAAATCCTTGAAGTGATTCAGATGAGTGTGGGTTTAATCCAATACTCACATCTTATTACAAGAGTACTCATGAACACTGCAGCAAACTCTACTATATAAGCACTTAGACAATCTAGAATCGGATTCATGACAGTCTTACCCCATTACCTACTTCAGAAGTATGATTGACCGTGGATGTTTGAATAATCATATTATTCGGGAAGTCAAAACATGGGAAGTGAAGCACAAGAATAATCTAATCCAATATGGTCTCAAAACTTTTGAGTAAAATAAAACACTTTATTATTTAATCACCATATTGATTATGCATCATTCATTGTATAATGTTTCGATTAATCAACTTAATACTTAAATTAAAACAATAGTTATCCCATGATCCAAGCATTCACACTATGTTTCCCTATGGTCCTTACTTTGTGAAATAGATCAATTGAAAACATTTCAATGATGATCATTTCACAATTCCAAAGTGTAAGAATACCTAATTCTTACCACTATAAGAGTGTGTTAGATTCTAAACTATCATGCAATGATTTCTTTTTTAATGTCATGGTATCAAAGTAACATAGACTTTTCCAATGATATTACAAAACTTTTCATTGGAGATTTTTACAATAAATTCCCCGGAATTGAAGTCTCACATTCAAAGTACATTCCTTTGAACATCCTTCTTGCATTCCAGTTACTAATCTACACATAAATTCTTTATATCCAACTCTCATTATGGAAACATTTCCATATATGCCATATGACCACTCCTCATTAATGGAATCCTGTCTATTCATAATAATGTCACTACAGTCCATCCATTACTATACTTCCAACTACAAGCGATCAATCCTTAGCGAATCTTAGATCATCCTTCACATTTTTTCAATAACTTTAGTCATATCCGGTTCTAATCCTTTTTCCCTCTTAATGACCTAGGCATTTGGAAAATTAGAATACGTGAATATTATAGCATATGCAATTGATCCTATACCCGAAGCATATGGAATACGATTCATAATGTCTTTCATAAAGACATGATACTTGACCTGTCACACCCCCGAACCAGACGACGGAAACGTCTGAGGGCTATTGTGACTCAATTGAATACCATCACAGTGAATATACATGAAACATAACATCATTCATCACCATGCATTGAAATAGTACAATTGGTAGCGTTTACATTTAGTACATTGTTTCATAACATTACATTCCCAAAAGTAGATCGTTCGATACTAGTTAAACAAACAACAAGACATCACTGAGTACATTTTTCCCTTCACTTTACCTGTTACATGAGAATACAAGTATTTTGAAAATCGTCAACATATGAAATGTTGGTGAGTTCATAAGTAGTGTTTGAAATATAATGTTTTGTATTGTTTTGAAAATCGTTATAAAATCCGATATTTTCTGAAAATAGTATAGTATAAAAGGTGTGAAGATCCGTAAGTATGCTTGTTTGTTTCTATATAAAAAAAATTGTTAAACTTGGTATGCATCTCGTAGGTGTATGAATTGAAAACCCTAGGAAAACCCGATGTTTTCCTAATACTTTGAATTACGCATTTTATATTTTGTTATACCATTGCGAAGTGTGTATTTGATAATTCCAGGTGACATTGGATTAATTATGGATTGTGAATTGTTATAAACACGCATTAATGAAAACGACTAGTCTACAACTATACAAACGATCCCTTAGGCATCGTTCGTACTATTCACTTAATCCAACCACCCGGACTTCTCATAGCCCCACGACCGAGGAGAAAAAGAGGGTGCAAAGCCCCTGATATTTCCATAAGTCGTTCAAGGCTATCGTGAATGCGAAGGGCCCTTAGCCCGACTCGCATTGGTGAATTCTCGACTTCACTAGCAGTACTAAAGGACCCTTGGGGCCCAACATCACAAAAGCCATTGAAAGTCCTTTTACACGGAATTAGGTCATATAAGACCCAACTACATGTAAGCGAGTTTCCTTCGGGCCTAAAGATCATGTCATTGGGCTAGCTAGGCCCAACAAGCAGGATTTGAAACTTTCGGGCCCAAAGATGGTGTATCGACGTCTGGTGTATTCCCACGTGTGTATTGACTTCCCGAAATTTCCGCGTGTGTATGGAATTCCCAAAATTTCCACGTGTGTATTGAATTCCCAAAATTTCCGCGTGTGTATTAAAGTATCGTTGTGTTATTAATTTCCGATTCGTTATTGATTCGAGACCGAATCAGTTCGTTTGATAACGATTTTGGTGTTGAAGGTGTATTATATTTCGCCGATAGTCGTGGTACTAGTATTTCATCATAACCGATTTATTGTTTAAAAACACTAGAATTTTTCTTTTTGCAGCCCCTTTCTTTTGTATAAATTTACAATTTTGACCCTTTGTGTAAAAGGATCTCCATTTTAGTCCTTAATCCATTTTTCTTGACACTTTAGTATAAAAACTTGTTGAAAAGGTATTTTTCAGCTCAAATTTATTTGAAAAACAGTTTTAGTCCCTCAAAATAAAGTTTTCTCGGCTGAAACCTCTATTTTCACAATTTTTACACTTTTGGCTCAAAATAGAAAATTTTTGCATTTTTGGTCCCTTTTAAATATGAAAAGTATTTTTAACCCTTGAATTGGACTTGGAGCACTAGTAGTCCCCTGTTTTACAGAAAAATACAGTTTCAGCCCCTCTAATTTGAAAATCTTGCAATTTGGGCTTTATTGGGCCGAAAAGTTCATTTTTGGCCCATTATGCTTAAAATTTCACATTTTGATCCTTCAAAAGAGTATATTTCCAGAAAATACATTGTTGAAACTGTTTTGACTCATCTCAACCATCAGAATTTGTATTTTGTCATTTTCGACCCTTTAACTTTATATTTTTAACATTTTGAGTCCAAAAATGGGATTTTAGCCCAAAGAGGTTCATATTAACCAACTTGGTTATGTTTCTAGAGTTGATTTGTATGAAATAACATGATTTATACTTATTTCATTCAACATAATGTAGAACTCGGTTTTGAGTTCTTTTTTACTAGATCCAACACCATAATCACATAAGAACATGTAAATAAACATATAAATCACACAAAGCATACATATACTCATAGATCTACACATTTGCTTGTATTCTCCCCCCACAAAACTTATAAAAACCGAAAAATAGGGGGTATGAAGCTCACCTTTGGGTGTGGTTTCGGCTTTTAGAAGAAGTGAGAAGAAGGTTTGGCCCTAGTACCTCTCCTTGGAAGATCTCGAACTTAGAGAGTTTCTAGGAGAGTGATCAAGATTTTTACATGGATTAGAAGAATATTTTGATAAAACAAAGTACCAAAATGATAGATCCTAACTTGATCTTACCTTAAGTGGAGAATTTGTGGAGATATTTTCTTGAAAGCTCCTTAGATCTCGAAATTTTTGAAGAAGGGGTGAGGAGATGTTCTTCAAGACTTAGAGAGAATGGAGTGAATTTTTGTGAGTGTGTGTGTGTTGTGTTTGGCTGAGAGCAAGAGAGAGAGAGAAAGAAATAGATCTTGAGGTGACATGTGCATGGAAGTATGAGATAGGTTGCATGGAGAACCAACATGAAAAAATGAGGTGGCTATGAAAGTCAACTCTCCCTTCTTCATGGGCTTGGGCCGAAATTTGAAGAGAAGAAAAAGATTTTTGGGCTTTATTTCCCTTATGCCCATACTAGAGTTAAGTTGAATGATTGTTGGCCCTATAAAATATAAGTGTGATTTTTATACTTTGTTGGGCTAGTTTAGGTTAATTATGGTTCATAATGGTTCATAATATTTAATTTATTTCATTCTAGGCCCAATATGACCCAAAATGTTGAAATAAATGAAAGTGGGTCCAATTAGAGCCCATTTAAGGATTCTAAGCCCAAGATAGTCAAACTGGAAGCTTATTGGTCCATTGGGCCCAATAAGGAAGTCCTAGTCCAAAGTGGACCTAAACAAGAACTTCTAGGGTTTCCCATTTGCTTGTTGACTATTTGTAATGCTTGCATGGTGTATTAGATTGCAATTTTTGTTGTCATAAAGTAAGCATCATACATGCTCTTAAGACTTTGATTCATAATTTTTTTGCTAAATTGTTGTAGTTACAAGGCACAAAATTTCTAGTTGTGACATCATCCCCCCGTTAGAGGGAATTTCGTCCCGAAATTCTGTTTGAAAGCTGGATTTGCGAATGCTAGAATAGGTGAGGGTACTTTTGCTTCATTTGATCTTCGCGTTCCCACGTGAATTCTGGCCCACGCTTCGCGCTCCACCGTACTTTCACGATCGGGATGCGACTTTGCTTAGTACGCTTCACCTCCCTATCCATGATTTCAACCGGTTCTTCAACGAACAGGAGATTCTCGTTGATTTCAATCTCGTCAAGGGGAATGACGAGTGTTTCATCCAATAGACACTTCTTTAGATTAGAGACATGGAACACGGGGTGCACACTGTTTAGCTCTACGGGTAGTTGCAGTTTATACGCCACTGGACCTATTCGGGCGACGATCTCGAAAGGTCCAATGTATCGTGGGTTCAGTTTTCCCGGTTTTCTGAAATGAATAACTCCTTTCCAGGGTGAGACTTTTAACAGTACTCGATCCCCGACCTGAAATTCTAAGGGCTTTCTCCGTTTATCGGCGTAGCTCTTTTGTCGGTCGCGTGATGCTTGTAATCAAGCTCTGATTTGAACGATCTTTTCCGTGGTTTCACGAATGATTTCCGGTCCCGTTAGCGCCTTGTCCGAAGTATGTGCTTTTGCTAGTTGGGTATCACCCACCTCAGCCCAACATAATGGTGATCTACACTTACGCCCGTATAGTGCTTCGAAAGGAGCGACCTTGATGCTCAAATGGTAACTGTTGTTATACGAGAATTCGACTAAGGGTAAATGGGTATCCCATGACTTCCCGAAGTCTATCACACATGCGCGAAGCATGTCTTCGAGCGTTTGAATGGTTTGTTCGCTTTGACCATCCGTTTGTGGATGATAAGCGGTGCTCATGTCGAGATGAGTTCCCAGTGCTTTCTGGAGTGATTGCCAAAAACGTGAAGTGAACATATTGTCTCTATCCGAGATAATAGACACTGGTACTCCGTGGAGTCTCATGATTTCTCGAATACATAAACGTGTCAATCTCTCCATCTTGTAGGATTCTTTTATTGGCAAGAAATGGGCAGATTTCGTCAGTCGGTCGACTATTACCCATATGGTGTCTAGTCCATCCGACGTCTTGGGTAGCTTGGTCACGAAATCCATAGAAATCCCCTCCCATTTCCAATCAGGGATTACCGGTTGCTGTAATAACCCTGAGGGCTTCTGGTACTCCACCTTTACCTTGGCACAAGTAAGGCACTTACTAACATAGGTGGCAATTTCCGCCTTCATGTTAGGCCACCAATAGTGTTGTTTAATATCCAAATACATCTTGTCTGAGCCGGGATGAATGGAGTATCGCGTCTTGTGGGCTTCCTTCATAACTACCACCCTAAATCCTCCGAGTTTAGGGACCCAAATACGGTTCATGAAATAGTATACTCCGTCCTCTCTTACCTCTAGATTCTTCTCCGTTCCGCGTAGCGCTTCGCTTGTTCTATTTTCCGTCTTCATGGCTTCTGACTGGGCTGCTCCAATCTGAGTGGTTAAGTGAGATTGGATGGTTATTGAGAGAGTTTTCGCATGACGATTAGAGTACTTCTTCCGGCTCAATGCGTCAGCTACCATGTTGGCTTTGCCCGGGTGGTACTTGATTTCGCACTCGTAATCGTTTAATAATTCAACCCATCTTTGTTGCCTCATGTTCAACTCTTTCTGGTTCAAGATGTGTTGGAGACTCTTGTGGTCTGTGAAGATGGTGCACTTTGTACCATAAAGGTAATGCCTCCAAATCTTTAGGGCAAAGACCACGGCTCCCAATTCTAGGTCATGGGTCGTATAATTCACTTCGTACGTCTTTAGTTGGCGGGATGCATAAGCTATCACCCTTCCACGCGGCATGAGAACGCAACCTAAACCCTGATTTGACGCGTCACAATAGACCACGAAATCTTCCGTTCCCTCTGGTAGAGATAGTACCGGGGCACTACAAAGAGCTTGCTTTAGGGTTCGGAATGCGACTTCTTGTTTGTCCGTCCATTTGAATGGTACGCCCTTTTGTGTAAGCGAGGTAAGTGGCTTGGCGATCTTAGAGAAGTTTTGAATGAATCTCCTATAGTAGCCTGCTAAACCCAAGAATTGACGGATTTCCGTGGGTGTTGTCGGGACTGCCCATCCTTCAACAGCTTTGACCTTAGAGGGATCCACATGAATTCCATCTTGGCTAACAACATGACCTAGGATGTTCACACTACGGAGCCAGAACTCACACTTGGAGAGTTTTGCGTATAGCTTTTCCGATCGCAGAGTTTCTAGAATTTGTCGGAGATGTTGACCATGCTCTTCCTCGCTTCGAGAATAGATGAGGATGTCATCAATGAAGACAATGACAAAGTTGTCGAGGAATGGTCGACAGATTCGGTTCATCAGATCCATAAATGCGGTAGGAGCATTCGTTAGACCGAAGGGCATTACGACGAATTCATAATGTCCGTAACGAGTTCGGAAAGTGGTTTTAGGAATATCTTCTTCCCGGACTTTGATTTGATGGTATCCAGACAGTAGATCTATCTTAGAAAAGTAACTAGCTCCTTGGAGCTGGTCAAATAGATTGTCGATTTGTGGGAGTGGATATCGATTTTTGACAATGAGTTTATTTAACTCTCTGTAATCGATGCACATCCTAAAAGATCCGTCCTTCTTTTTGACAAACAGGACTGGAGCTCCCCTTGGCGAGTAACTAGGTCGGATGAATCCCTTGTCCAGGAGTTCGCTGAGTTGACTAGACAATTCCTGCATTTCAGCAGGAGCTAGCCGGTAGGGTGATTTAGCGAGAGGAGTTGCTCCTGGGACGAGGTCAATTCGGAACTCCACTTGTCGCTCTGGGGGTACTCCAAGAAGATCTTTAGGAAATACGTCTGGAAATTCACGTGCTACTGGAATGTCTTGAATGTTAGTCTCTTCCTTGGTTTTATCCACTATGTGGGCCAGGAACCTCAAATCTTTCTTTCGTAGATGCTTTTGTGCCTGGATGCACGAGATGAGGCGAAGGTTCGTGCTGGGTTTGTCTCCGTAAATAACTAGGGTTTCGTGATTACGAAGGCGAAGACAAACGGCCTTCTCGTGACACATAATCTTAGCATGGTAGAGGCTTAACCAGTCCATGCCAATAATCATATCGAAACTCCTAATGGACACAGGTATTAAGTCTATTCGAAAGACGTGTTGGTTCAGGGTTAGGGTACATCCGATGTAGATTTCCCTCGTGGATTCGGTTTTCCCATTGGCCATTTCCACCGTAAAGGTTTCATTGAGCTTCTGGGGTTGTTGATTTAATAAACGCTTAAACTTATTGCTTATGAAACTTCGCTCCGCTCCGGTGTCAAATAGGATGCATGCATAAGTGTGGTTTAGGGGAAACGTACCGGTAACGACTGCGGGATCTTGAATTGCTTCCCCCTGACCCATGGCCAGCACCCTTCTCGTTCCTCCATTTCCGGGATTGTTGTTGTTAGGGCAATCTCAGCGGAAATGCCCAGTCCTCCCACACCCATAATAGGTGTGGCTAGGCCCTGCATTGTCGCCGCCGGTGTTGATGTTGTTGTTGTTGCGGGTGTTATTGTTGTTGTTGTTTCCCTGTTGTTGGTTCTGAGGAGGGTAAGTCCTGCAGTACCTCGCCGTGTGTCCCCATCGATTGCAACTGGTGCACTGCAACTCCTTGCATTCTCCATTGTGATGGAAACCGCACTTGTTGCACTTGGGGAGATTACCGTAATAAGGTCTGGAAGCATTTGAAGCAGCTGAGGCTGGAGCATGTGGTGTGGCTGGAACTGGTGCTGTGGCAGCATTAACTGCCACTGTCTGCTGCTTCTTGGAAGTCTCGGAGCCTTGGCGCCCCTTCCTTTTGTTGTTCTTCCCTTTCTTGCCATCACTTTCCTTCTTGGCCTCGGTCTCCGCTGGCTTCTCACCCTTCTTGTTATTGTGGTCATACAGCTTCTTCGCCAATCTTTTAGCACTGTCGAAGGTTTCGGGGTTTGCAGCTATCACATTTCCTTGGATCGGTGAGGTTAGTCCCCAGATGAATCGCTCAATCTTCTTTCCTTCCGAGGTGATCATACCTGGGCATAACAGAGATAGTTCACTAAATCTCGATATGTAGGCATCGATATCCGCATTCCGCACAGTGAGGTTCCACAGCTCTTGCTCTATTTTCTGAATCTCGCCTCTTGGGCAGTATTCAGCCATCAGCATTTCTTTCATTTCCGACCACGGCATGGAGTTGGCTACAGGGAGTGTCATGGATTCCATGTGTCCGTTCCACCATGTGAGTGCTTGATCGACAAAAGTGCAGGCTGCGAACTTCACCTTCATCTCCTCAAGACAATCGCATATCTCGAATACTGATTCCACCTTCTTGATCCATCGCTTCAGAGTGATCACCCCTCCAGTGTCGTTAAAGGTTCGTGCTTTGGCGTTTGTGAAATCCTTGTAGGTACATGTTTTGGTGGGTCCTTGATTCATTCCGTTGTTCGAACTCCCGGCCCCTTGCCCGTTGACTCCTCCATTGTTCCCCTGATGAATTTGTGCCATCGTTGCAGTGACCGCAACAGAGACTGCTGCCTGGAATGCGGCTGAGTCAACTTCGGGTGGGGTTGGTCCGGGGTTTCCGCGAGTAGGTCGGTGAGGCATCTTTCTGTCATGAAACGGAAAGATGTTGAGTGTACTAGGCTTTCGTGTGGTGTTGATCCTACTGACTAGGTGTATGGTATGAACTTAAGTACTTCTATCATTTAGCATGCAATCATGAATTCACAACACATAGCAATTTGCAGTATCATAACAAAACACGTAAAAATTTCACTAATATTATCCGCATTTAATATATGAAAATTTTGCTCGTAGGAGCATACATGAGTGACACAAGTTCGACAGCATAACGGCTCTATGAGTAGTGTAGTCACTTAAACATAGAGTCGGGGTACATAGCATAGTTCCTAATGACCTAGTAAGATAAGTCTATCTCTAGTCGCGATGAGCTGTGCCCGGGGGTGGTGCCGAGGATGTGGAAACTCCCTGAAGACGAGCCACCTGTCGTTCTGCGTCCTGGAGTCGAGACTCCCACCTCACCTGCCTCATGTGAAACTCTCATAGAACGTCACGTGTCTCCTGTTCTGCACGCTCGACCCTGGTCCACAACTGGCGTACCTGGTCGGCAGTGCTTTGAGCAAGGTCGCCAGTGTTCCGTAACCGTTTCACCATGACTGGAAGGGCTCGATCTGCTGGTCCTCCGTCCCGCAGGTCAAAGAACTCGCGTGACATACCGTACGGGGGTCGCTGTCCCTGCTGTCTGCTCCATCTCTAGAGGTCAATACCCCAGGGAGGCGTAGGACCAGTGGGGCCCACCCGGTAAGCAGGCACCCTGATCGGGTAAGGGGGGTTGATGACATCGGACTCTGCGCCCGAATCACCCCCTTCACTGTCGTCGGGTTCCTCCTCGAAGTTTCCTTCATCTTCTTCCTCCTCCTGTTCCTATTCAGGCTCGCCCTCGACTCCTGCCACCGGTTCCCCGTCAGATTCCTCTTCGGGGTCTTCCTCAGGCTCTTCGTCTACCATCCGTTATTTCCCTGGTTAGGGAAATAAGGATCTCCGGGGTGATGAAAACCAACCATGCTGTTTGCGAGAGTGTGTAAGTATGCTAACATTATTCCTAGGATGCTACAACTATTGTATAGACTATGCAGGCGTTCTTCTCTTTTGGTGGTATAGGGGTTTGTTTTTAGGTTCCCTAGCTCGCGATCTCATCAGAACATGTGTTAGTTATACCTTGTAGGGGATGTATTTTTGATCAGGCTACATCCACTTCTTGATATCACTTAAAACAATCCTGAGTTAACCGGGATACTAGCGTTATCTTGTTTGGTTCGGCGTTATGTTCTTATTCCTAATGCAAGCAAGGGTGTTTTATTGTTATGTTTTACTTGTTTTGTTCAGAGTTGGGTTAGTCCCTCTTTTGGTTTATAGTTGCATATCAATGTGTGGTTAGACATGCTAGTTCACTATAAACAGAGCTCTGATACCAACATGTCACACCCCCGAACCAGACGGCGGAAACGTCCGAGGGCTATTGTGACTCAATTGAATACCATCACAGTGAATATACATGAAACATAACATCATTCATCACCATGCATTGAAATAGTACAACTGGTAGCGTTTACATTTAGTACATTGTTTCATAACATTACATTCCCAAAAGTAGATCGTTCGATACTAGTTAAACAAACATCAAGACATCACTGAGTACATTTTTCCCTTCACTTTACCTGTTACCTGAGAATACAAGTATTTTGAAAATCGTCAACATATGAAATGTTGGTGAATTCATAAGTAATGTTTGAAATATAATGTTTTGTATTGTTTTGAAAACCACCAGAAAATCCGATATTTTCTGAAAATAGTATAGTATAAAAGGTGTGAAGATCTGTAAGTATGCTTGTTTGTTTCTATATAAAAAAAATATTGTTAAACTTGGTATGCATCTCGTAGGTGTATGAATTGAAAACCCTAGGAAAACCCGATGTTTTCCTAATACTTTGAATTACGCATTTTATATTTTGTTATACCGTTGCGACGTGTGTATTTGATAATTCCAGGTGACATTGGATTAATTATGGATTGTGAATTGTTATAAACACGCATTAATGAAAACGACTAGTCTACAACTATACAAACGATCCCTTAGGCGTCGTTCGTACTATTCACTTAATCCAACCACCCGGACTTCTCATAGCCCCACGACCGAGGAGAAAAAGAGGGTGCGAAGCCCCCGATATTTCCATAAGTCGTTCAAGGCTATCGTGAATGCGAAGGGCCCTTAGCCCGACTCGCATTGGTGAATTCTCGACTTCACTAGCAGTACCAAAGGACCCTTGGGGCCCAACAGCACAAAAGCCATTGAAAGTTCTTTTACACGGAATTAGGTCATATAAGACCCAACTACATGTAAGCAAGTTTCCTTCGGGCCTAAAGATCATGTCATTGGGCTAGCTAGGCCCAACAAGCAGGATTTGAAACTTTCGGGCCCAAAGATGGTGTATCGACGTCTGGTGTATTCCCACGTGTGTATTGACTTCCCGAAATTTTCGCGTGTGTATGGATTTCCCGAAATTTCCGCGTGTGTATTGAATTCCCAAAATTTCCGCGTGTGTATTGAAGTATCGTCGTGTTATTAATTTCGGATTCGTTATTGATTCGAGACCGAATCAGTTCGCTTGATAACGATTTTAGTGTTGAAGGTGTATTATATATCGCCGATAGTCGTGGTACTAGTATTTCATCATAACCGATTTATTGTTTAAAAACACTAGAATTTTTCTTTTTGCAGCTCCTTTCTTTTGTATAAATTTACAATTTTGACCCTTTGTGTAAAAGGATCTCCATTTTAGTCCTTAATCCATTTTTCTTGACACTTTAGTATAAAAACTTGTTGAAAAGGTATTTTTCAGCTAAAATTTATTTGAAAAACAGTTTTAGTCCCTCAAAATAAAGTTTTCTCGGCTGAAACCTCTATTTTCACAATTTTTACACTTTTGGCCCAAAATAGAAAATTTTTGCATTTTTGGTCCCTTTTAAATATGAAAAGTATTTTTAACCCTTGAATTGGACTTGGAGCACTAGTAGTCCCCTGTTTTACAGAAAAATACAGTTTCAGCCCCTCTAATTTGAAAATCTCGCAATTTGGGCTTTATTGGGCCGAAAAGTTCATTTTTGGCCCATTATGCTTAAAATTTCACATTTTGATCCTTCAAAAGAGTATATTTCCAGAAAATACATTGTTGAAACTGTTTTGACTCATCTCAACCATCAGAATTTGTATTTTGTCATTTTCGACCCTTTAACTTTATATTTTTAACATTTTGAGTCCAAAAAAGGGATTTTAGCCCAAAGAGGTTCATATTAACCAACTTGGTTATGTTTCTAGAGTTGATTTGTATGAAATAACATGATTTATACTTATTTCATTCAACATAATGTAGAACTCGGTTTTGAGTTCTTTTTTACTAGATCCAACACCATAATCACATAAGAACATGTAAATAAACATAGAAATCACACAAAGCATACATATACTCATAGATATACACATTTGCTTGTATTCTCCCCCCACAAAACTTATAAAAACCAAAAAATAGGGGGTATGAAGCTCACCTTTGGGTGTGGTTTCGGCTTTTAGAAGAAGTAAGAAGGTTTGTCCCTAGTACCTCTCCTTGGAAGATCTCGAACTTAGAGAGTTTCTAGGAGAGTGATCAAGATTTTTACATGGATTAGAAGAATATTTTGATAAAACAAAGTACCAAAATCATAGATCCTAACTTGATCTTACCTTAAGTGGAGAATTTGTGGAGATATTTTCTTGAAAGCTCCTTAGATCTCGAAATTTTTGAAGAAGGAGTGAGGAGATGTTCTTCAAGACTTAGAGAGAATGGAGTGAATTTTTGTGAGTGTGTGTGTGTTGTGTTCGGCCGAGAGCAAGAGAGAGAAAGAAATAGATCTTGAGGTGACATGTGCATGGAAGTATGAGATAGGTTGCATGGAGAACCAACATGCAAAAATGAGGTGGCTATGAAAGTCAACTCTCCCTTTTTCATGGGCTTGGGCCGAAATTTGAAGAGAAGAAAAAGATTTTTGGGATTTATTTCCCTTATGCCCATACTAGAGTTAAGTTGAATGATTTTTGGCCCTATAAAATATAAGTGTGATTTTTATACTTTGTTGGGCTAGTTTAGGTTAATTATGGTTCATAATGGTTCATAATATTTAATTTATTTCATTCTAGGCTCAATATGGCCCAAAATGTTGAAATAAATGAAAGTGGGTCCAATTAGAGCCCATTTAAGGATTCTAAGCCCAAGATAGTCAAATTGGAAGCTTATTGGTCCATTGGGCCCAATAAGGAAGTCCTAGTCCAAAGTGGACCTAAACAAGAACTTCTAGGGTTTCCCATTTGCTTGTTGACTATTTGTAATGCTTGTATGGTGTATTAGATTGCAATTTTTGTTGTCATAAAGTAAGCATCATACATGCTCTTAAGACTTTGATTCATAAATTTTTGCTAAATTGTTGTAGTTACAAGGCACAAAATTTCTAGTTGTGACATGATCAATCTTTTGCTATAATATTTCCATATATAGAACTTTCTATGTTGAACATTTCAACCTGATATTCATATATGCTCATGACTAATTTTGATTAAAACTTCAATCTAAACTTTTATATTTGAAATGAAGTATAAGTATCCTCTTACTATAGCGGAACAACTTTGCAAATTAGAACTTTGTTTCCTATAAATAGCATTGCTAACTCGCAACAGTTACCATAATAATTATGCTCCCACTAGCATAACAATTATTTTGTTATTAGCATAACATTTATGCTCCCATTAGCTTTGACATGTATCCAGAAAACAGTTGGACTTCTAGAAATCAATACTTATTGACTTTCTTACCAAAGTTCAAATTTCTGATACGAGTGCTTCGATAAGCCTTTATCTAAGCTCATACACCTTTTTTAAGAAAGCTCATATGTGTATCTAAACTATTTCAGAACTTACAACAATAAGTCCTGAATGTTCAAACTATTTGCCATTTCTCATAATTCGAACTATGAATAGGGATGTCGTAATCATAACCAAATTTGAGAACGCAATTAACACAAATGCTATCTCCTCAGAATCTTCTTAGTAAAAGTGTTTCCTCGCAATCATTTTCATGAAGTGGAGAGAAACCATATGTCACTTAGATTTTATGATGTATGTGTTCCTATCCACGTGAATTTGTCATTATCATAAGACAAGGTCTAAGACAAATTCAAATTCATATGGACTGAACCTGTTCAATCTTAATTTCTTGCCACTTGGCAACACAAGGACCTACAATGTCTTCCAAGTTGTTGAGCAGATCACCCTTGCTGGTCAATGAACTTTCACTGATCAAGGTGCATTGCCTTATGCAAATAATTGAGAACTCATAGAACTCACATGCATGGTTAACTTTAACTGGAATGGGCACAGAAACAAGAATATGTCAACACGATAGGTAACGAACCTCAAGTCATGTGCTAGTCATAAACCATAGGTTTATTTTTGATCAGTTCTTGAAACTTTTCAAGATCTTTAAGACTCCCACTGACCTCTTGACATATAAGATTTTATTGTCAAGAAACATTTCTTGACAACAAATATTCAAGAGTTAGTGCGGATTCTTATCAAGAATGACACTTCATATAATTGGTCTTAGTTGGTCTTTGTTTCATCTAAACATCACAGCTACCAATTTCAAATGTGCAAGAGCAAGAAAAATTTTCTACTCCACATTTTATGATGTGTTATAAACCTACTTAGAATATGTCACTCATAACTCTAAGACTCGATTTTGGAACGAAGTATGACTCATCCTTTTGATTTTAGCCATTTCAACAATTTCTGATACCTCTTCTTAGTCATGTAAATGCACTAAGGTGTACTTTGAGGATCAATTGTGATATGGTTCCATAATGATTAGGGTGATCATAAAACACGATACTAAAGCACTCTCCATTCCTTTCAGATTGGAGAAACTTTTATCTTTCTTCCTAATTGATTATTGTTATTCGTTCTGCTATACATTGAAACTTTTCAATGATCCAGAATTATACTTAATCTTGTAAGCATAACCATATTTACTAAACTTTTAGTAAATCATGAAGAATAGTCTTATCGTTCTTTGTGGTGGACCTGGACCAGTGCACAACAATTTATACTAGATCCCCTAGTCCTGTACTTGACTCACATCTATATGTGAACAATGAACCAGTCTTAATTTCTCAAAGATGAAGGTTCTCATTCATCATACAATACAAGTTGCATGATTCCAAGTTTCTGTCCAATTGAAACTTGGTGATGAGAATCTTTCCTTATTTGGTAAATTTAGACACTACCACAAACGAAAGAATCAAATCTATATTGCTAAAAAGTACAACCATCAATTTTCACAAATGTCATTGCAAAGAAATATAAAATAAGATCAAATCAAAATTTTTCTTTATTTATAAAATGCGGAAAAAATTTCCTTACAATGTAAGTACATATGAAAACTATGTTTCTAAATATTCCTAAGCAAACTATCATAACTCCTAAGTAGCAGCTCAAAAATCCGATCATCGAACCATACGATCGAAATCCATCTCTTCGCAATCAGACTCAACATGCTTTTCCTTTAAGCTTCCTTTCATCGATCCTACAAAACATCAAAATGTGATCTCATCACATCATGTATTAAGAATATACAAATAGGAACTTAATAGAGTTAGATAGTGGACTTACCTGAAGCAGAGTCAAACACTTTGACTATGCCATCCTTGTGATTCTTCAGGTAGATACAACGGCTTCGCATCCAATGCCCCTTCTCTTGGCAATATAAACAAACAGACTCTTTTTGAATGGTACACGGGACAATCTCAGACTCAACCTTTCTCTCTACCATTTGGTTAAACGGTTTGACCATGGCCGATCCCTTTCCATCGGGAAGAGAAGACTTTTTTGGACTTCCAATGTTTCCATATTCAATGTCCATGGAAGTTCGGGATATTGATCTTCTAGAAAAATTTTCTTGACCAGTGCGCCAAATCATTGTTGATTCAGCAGCAATTAGAAAATACGTAAGATCAAGAAGGGTCACGTCGTGATCTGTCATATAGTAGTCTTTAACAAACTGACCATACGACTTGGAAAGTGACTAAAGAACCAAGTCAACAACCAACTTTCTTGGAAAAACGACACCCAACATTTCCAGCCTGACAATATGCAACTTCATCTCCAAGACGTGAGCTCATACAGACTTTCCATCTTCGTGTTTGCTTGCCAATAGGGCTTGAGTGACCTTGAACTTTTCAAGTCGACGAACATGTGGGTCGGGGAGAATTATTGGAGGAGGTGGAGGAAGTGAAGTATGATTTGTAGGAACATCATCTTCATGAGGAAAGCTTTTTCCAAAGGATTTGAGAAGACCATAGTTGTCAAAAATAAACATCTACAAGGGAGCAATTCAAGTTTAGTTTCTTTAAGTCCTTAATATGACACCCAAATGAAATATTAAGGCTAAGACCCAACACAATAATTTACAATTTGGAAAAGGGATGCCGTAATCCAATTGCAAACTATTTCTCGGTAGGTAAATGACGATTTACCAATTCCACCACGAAAACGAAATTTTAAACGAACTAAGTTTTAAATGAAACTCCTAGATCTTTTGAGATTCATTAAACTTTTCAATGGCATATATAATCTCGATTATGCCCTTCAAGTTTGTGACTGGGATACCGACGATCACAAACAAGGTATGAATAACCATTTAAATTAGCTTGGTACTATCGAAGTCATTTATCACCTAATCAATGTGTTGGTTAACCACATATGCTCCATTGATCTATGACAAACTACGAGCTACCCATTGTCACCCTTCATTAGTCCATATTAGTATGCCGGTTAACCACACACACTCCACTAACTGACCAACAAGGTGTAATGTGTAATTCCATGGATTAACATCAAATTCACATTTTTCCTAAGTAACTAAGATTGGGAATTTATAAGGGCTTTGTTACTTTATAATTCATTATACTTTTAATGAGGGTTTAGTGTCCTATCCTACCCGTTCGGTTAACGACCCTCCACTGGTCAAGGGTGCGGTGGGTAAGAGTGTATCACAATGGTAGTCATTTTACAGGTCGCTTCCTTAAACACCCCTTATATACCAACTTCGTGAATGAGGCCTACTAATGGTAAGAATGACCTTTTACTTATACATATATAATATATTAAACTTTTGATTTTATATAGTATAAGGGTGTAAGTTCACATTTAAAATAATAGATTGTTTAAACTATTAATAAATTATACTTTTAATTTAATTAAACTTAAACCATATCATTATGAATTTATTAACTTTCTTTTAGTTAAACACTTTAATTAATTTAATAAAGTCCATAAGGTGTAATTTGAACTATTCAAAACATCAAGGTTCAAAATATAAAAATTCAAAATTAAAAATATTTAATTAATTTTTTAAGTTATGAAACCAAAAGTTGCATCGTTTGAAATCTTTTCAAATTATTAGATGTTTTAGAATTCAATGTTTCATAAAAGAGACTTTTCAAATTCCAAAACTTGATGGCAAGTTTTTAACTCCTTTTAAAAAAAAACTTTTTAATTCCAAAACTTGAAGAAAAGTTTTGTAACTTTTCAAAACATTTAGATCAATTTTGAACCAACAAAATAATCATATATTTTTTTTTATCTTTTACCAATTTGACCTAATGCAACTCTCTTAGGAAGATAGTTTCAAATTAAAATTTTACAAAATAATTAGCTTTGTCATATAAACTAATAATCATCTTAAAATTTTGACAATTATCTTTTAATTGGATGAGGATAGTCTTTACCATATCAGAAAAAACAGATTTTAGGATACAAAACAGTTTAGGGTAATGATCCTAATCCAATTCTGGCGGAAAAAACCTAGAAAACTGCAAGCAGAACATCCTACTCGTCGAGTGCATGAGCTGAACTCGTCGAGTTGCCAGTCTATGAGTGAACTCGTCGTGTCAGATCATTGGACTCGTCGATTCCATCAGTCAAAGGCCAGAAATGAGACTTTTTCAGCTTTAAAAATTTAACCAATGCATCAATATAACAGAAAACACCCATGGGTTTGATACCACTGTTGGGTTTTATGTACTATAACACTCCTATGGTGCACATACAATCCTAATGCTTTGGATCTAAATTTTTTCTAGTTATACATGCAACAAAAATTATCCAAAGCATGAAACATATAACTAGCATACAACATAGATATTTGAAACATAAAAACTAATTAGAAGAATACCTCTTAGCTGTAACATGTATAATTTGGTCTTTCAAGAGCTTAGCACCTAGTGTGCGATGCCTCAAATGGTTCATAAAACACCATGAACAAATGGAGGACTTTGAGAGAGAGGTTAGGAGCACACAAAATCGCCTAGGGTTTTCCCATGGAATCATTGGCCATTTTGGTGGTGCTAGGGGTTACATTTATAGTGTGGAATTCCTAGAGTTTCAACTTGTAAACCCTAATCCACTTCATTGGGCCATTAATCCAATAATCCATATGATAAGCCTTATGGAATAAAATTTCATGGACTCTCACATAAACTTAGTCCATCACTAATCAATCATGGATCATTGGCCCAAACTATATGTATCAATGATTTACATAATCAGTCCCCTTAATTTAATTAATCTCTTTTGATTACTAAATTAATTCCAAATTAATTCTTGACTAATATTAATTAAATAATATGATTTCTCAATTAATATATTATACTAATAATATATTAATAAATCACAAATAACCTCTTTCTCAAATATCCATCCGATCAAATTGTTCCTGTGAATGCAACCTAAAATGAACCATCCTACTATCGGGTCAAGTACATACTAATTATAGTTATGGAATTAGACACCTAATCCAACACAAATACACCCGAAAATATGTCCAAATCCCTCAAACCAAGGAAATGATACCAACTTGTAACGACCCAAAAATCAAGGGTAAAATTTTCATTTTTATTATTGCCAGAACATTGATACCATTTATTTCAAACATTCCAAAACATCGTTAAGTAAAACATTTATCAGAGTTCATCCTAAAATCATTTATTGCAGAAATCATAGGTGTGTGCACTGCGATCAATCCAAGCCCTTCTTTTCCAAATCGATGATGCCTGAAACAATAAACAAAACTATAAGCACGAAGCTTAGTGAGTTCCCCAGAGCATACCCCACACAAACCACATAATCACATAATCCATATTAGCTAAGAAATCTACATAAACCATATAAGCCATGCATCTAAACATATAGGGATGTCGTGGAAACCTTCCAAGGTCTTACACCAAGTGCCACGGGAAACCCCCACGTGGTCTTTACAAGCCGCCACTGGAACCCCCTCGTGGTCATGACTAATTGCCGCGGGAACCTCCACATGGTCTACACTAATCATGGAAATATCATACGATCTAAACAAGTCAACATAGTAGGAAGCCATGGAAACCCTCCAAGGACTTATACCGATTGGCATAGGAACCTCCTCATGGTCTTAATATACTGCCACGGGAACCCCCCGGGGACTTCCATACAAATGTCCTAGAGACATCACATAACCAACTATAAATCCATATAACATTAAATGAACCGGATTTGGTGCCTTAGACCCATTGGTATGGAGAGAAGACTAACCTCGAATGCAAACGCTTCCTGAATGAAATCCTTAGCTGTTGTCATGTCCACTTCCTGGAGCTACCAATATCAGTTGAAACTCAATTAGCAATTGAGTTCCAATCCATACATATCACTTCATACCCGGGGCAAAAAGACCATCTTACCCCTAACCTATCCTTGTCTAATACTTTGGCCTAGACTATAATTTGATAGACCCAAAGGCCAATTAATCACCCAATGGCCCAATTTTCCTAATTGGGTCCACCCTCTCTAAGGGACCTTATCCTAAAGCCTAATAATTTCCTTAGTCTATAACCTTGTTTCCAATTGGTCCACAACGGCCCATAATAACCCAGTCCAAGACATGGCCCAAACCGAGGCCCATAATGCGAAGTCCATTTCTGTATTGGGCCATAAGGCCCATTAGACCCAACTATCCCAATATTGGCCCAAAGGTACAGTCAGGCCCAACTACCAGCAAATGCAGGCACAAAACCATTAGGGTCCAAAGGTCCAAAGTCCGCTAAGGCCCAAGTCTTCCTGAGAACGTACGCCCATCATACCTTTTTTGTACGCTTAGCGTACTGGGCATAAGGGTTGTACGTGCAGCGTACTACATTGTACGCCCAACGTACAAACAGCTTATGCACAAAATCCATTAAGTGATTAATACTTGAAAACTTTATGTCCCAAACTCATATCTGAGCTCATTAAGACGTCCTAGGGCATAAAGTCGGCAACTTTATGCCCTTGCATGCTATATGGGACTAAAAAACTTCATTCCTCACATTAGGACTTCATTTAAAGCTTCAAATTCATGCATGGAGTCTAGATACTCTTCAAGCTAGCACCTTTATGCATCTAACATGCTCAAAAGGCTCAGATCTAACCACTTTAGCCTCTGGAGTTGCTAAACTCTCAAAAAAGGTCCAAAACCAAGTAAAAGGGACAGTATAGAAAACCCTAGATAGATATAATGAATAAGATGGCAAGATTAAAACTTTATACCTCCAGAAGCTCTTCAAGGTGAACTAGATGCAACTTCTTGAAGCCCAATGCCACTCCAAGCTTCCTTAGCACTTCCTTCTTCTCGAATGAACTCTAAAATGGCCATAATACACTCCATAAGCTCAAAAAACTCTCACAAGGTATCTCTTGTTTAAAGGGATGAAATGAGGCTCTAGAGGCGGATTAAGGTTTTGTCTTAAAGACTTAAGGATGTTTAGGTGTCAGGTCCGAATTTTAGGGTTTTCAGTCTGACCCTCGTACGCCCAGCATACCTTCTCGTACGCCCCGTGTATGAGGCCGCGCACCCCGATCCAATCCTTGCATATACGCTACGCGTTCCTCAAGCTATGCCTCGCGTAGTTCTTTCTCTTCGGTATGCCCTGCGTACTAGGGCTTTTCCCAAAACCCTAATTCTTTCGAAGGCTATAACTCACTCGATACAGCTCCGATTCCAACCATTCATATATCCATAGAAAGGTATCGAGACGCTCTACACTATTATCAATTCTTGCCTGCCATAAAATGTCTCGAACCAAAATCCACTTCCCATAAGACCCGAGCTGACAAATTACTAAAATACCAGTTGATCCAAAATCTCAAACTGAATACCCGAGCAATCCAAGGCACATTATCCAAATCCAACTAGTCTAAAACCCAACCCTTCAGGTATCCGTAGCTTGATAACACTTAATCCTTGATCACCAATTCAAAATGGGAACAATTTGAAACATGACGTTACAGTGAATGAAAACAGATGTGATCTTTTACATACATCTGATATTTTTATCAAAGGGAAAGCTAAATGTGAAAGAAATATAAAAGTCAATGGATCTTAAAACAAAAACACTTAGGGTGTGGGTGCAGGATCTCTAAGTGATTTAATCCCAAAACTGATGTCGATCAAAATTCATCACTTCCTTTCTATACATTTGATCAACATGTTGTTAGTATCTGATATTTATTGAGGTGTTGTTGGGTATTTTGTCATCGAAGAAGAAGGAAATGGCCAAGGTTGGGGATAGGACAGTGGTATAACGACAAACCAAAACCTAAATTTTTTAGAGCTTAAAACGCCAAAGTAAATTGAAGAAGATGAAAGGAAAACCACAATCCAAATTAAAAAAACATAAAATCAAAACCTAAAATTAAATAACCCAAAGCAAAACTTTGTGTAATGGCGAACCAAAAATCATGCAAGAACACCAATTTTTTGAAGCCTAATTCTTGAAACCCAATATCGTCAGATTTAGGTCACTAGAACTCATCATCATTTCCATCTACGACACTAGAATAAGATTTGAACGCAGATTGAATTCAGCGGAATATGACCGAATTTGTATTGATTTGAATATAGAAAGAGAAGAGGTGGGTAAGTTGTTTCAGATTAGGATTTCAATACCAGTAGTTGTTAGTAGAGGAAGGATAAAGGTGACAATGGTCATTGTAGAGGGCGAATATAAGAATGATTATGTGGCATCCCCTATTTTGCGGCCAGAAAAGACCGATTTGTTTATGCTTTGTTTTAAAATCAGAGTAATCATTTTAAGGAAAACAATTGCGGAATTTGTCCCAAAAACAAAATATGATAACCATTTATCAAAACATTTCTCAAAGAGAATGTATTTTCATTAAATAATAAAACCTCGGGATGTCATGTTCCGATACAGACCAAAAGCATAAACAATATAAATTAGACCTTACAACAGTTATTTATAACTACTGATCTATAATCCAAATTCTCTCATCAAGTCCACCAACTTATACCCTTGTGCCATTACCTGTAATGCAAAGAAAACTGAGTGGGTCAGGCTTGGTAGCCTAGTGAGCATATAGGGTTTTCAACCCATAATAATATAATTATTATATTCAATCATCAAACAATCAACCCAATTACCCATCCCCATTATCTTCGTTTATTCTTAAGTACCTTCCCTAAGGGATTATCCTAAGGGTCATCTCCTACATCGTATTTACCTCTCATCTCCTTACATCACATTTCCTTATATGTTTGTTCCTAAGGACTTTTTCCTAAGGATCATCGCATGAATACGTAGCCACAACATCGTCTGGACTAGTAATTCATAGTAAGGGTTAGACTATCATCGCATGAATACGCAGCCACAACATCGCCTGGACTGGTAATTCATAATAAGGGTTAGACTATCATCGTATGAATACGCAGCCACAACATCGCCTGGACTGGTAATTCATAATAAGGGTTAGACTATCATTGCATGAATACGCAGCCACAACATCGCCTAGACTGGTAATTCATAATAAGGGTTAGACTATCATCGCATGAATACGTAGCCACAACATCGCCTGGACTCGTAATTCATAATAAGGGTTAGACTATCATCGCATGAATAGGCAGCCACAACATCGCCTGGACTGGTAATTCATAATAAGAGTTAGCCTATCATAGCATGAATACGCATCCACAACATCGCCTGGACTGGTAATTCATAATAAGGGTTAGACTATCATCGCATGAATACGCAGCCACAACATCGCCTGGACTGGTAATTCATAACCTATCTATCATCACCTAATTATCATCACCTTTCTATCATCACCTATCTCTCATCACCTAATTATCATCACCTATTTCTCATCACCTAATTATCATCACCTATTTCTCATCACCTAATTATCATCACACATCATTTAATTCATCTACCCATGTTCTACCCAACATATTTGTAGATATAAAATACATATACATATTAACTCATTTAACACCTATATAAAACATCCATTCCACACTCATCTCAAATAAACAACAATATATAAACACATAGCACGTATTTCATAGCAAATACTTAATAAATATATGTTAGAAGAAAGTGATCACATACTCACCCAAAACATATACTTAATACATTCACACAATACTTGTATTAACAACTTTATACATTCACACATATAAACAACTTTATATTATACACATAGCACATATTTTATAAAATACTTCATATCTATGTGTAAGATGAAAGTGACTATACACTCACTTGATCAGAAGATGATCGGACAACACTACGGCTCTAAGAGTAGATATTCTTCGGTGAAACCGGGATCACTTCACACACCGGGTTTCTCGCGGACAGAGCTTCGGCTTGGAAACTCTTTTTCTTCTCGGGATCTTCGGGCTTCGGGACTCACTTCGAGTCTCGGGGTTGATACCGGCGCTTCGGGATATTTCTTGCACGTAAATTGAGGTAAAACGGGAGAGAGAGGAGAGAAAATAGCAACCCTAAACGGCTGGCCCTTCAAATCTATTTATAGGGCAAATTTGGCCCTTGCCACGTCGTGGCATCCTTTTTCCACGTCGTGGGCTTGGTCGTCACTGCATACGTCATCGCAAGTTGCGTCTGGGGGACTCTCGGAGGTGTCAGAAGACTTGTCACGTCGTGGCAGTGCTTGCCACGTCGTGGTCTCTGACACAGCTTTGGGGTTCGCGCCATGAACTTCAGAAATTCATAACTTTCGCATATGAACTCCGTTTTCGACGTTCTTTATATCGACGCGAAGGTGAGATTATGCTCTACAACTCTCGTTTAGACTCCATTGGCTAATTTTGACTTTATTTTTAATATATTATAAATATGTTACTTATATATTATTTTTAGTAGGCCGGGACAGGAAAACTCCGTTCGAAATTCATAACTCCTTCATCTGAACTCCGTTTTCGTCTGTCTTTTTATCGTTGGAATACTATTGATGAGATCTTCAATTCTCATTTAGAAAGTTTTGGCTAAGTATCACTCGACCTCAATCTCGAGTTTCGGGCTGCATACTGCTATTGCTGAAACTTCGAAAAATCATAACTTCCTCATCAGAAGTCAGATTTAGACGTTCTTTTTATGCACGCTCTCGGTTTAACGTATTCTACAACTTTTATTTAGATTGCTAAGGCCAAATATCGCTCTAATGTAAATTCACTATTTACATCGCGTTGTGTCGTGCCGGTTCTTTCACGAAACTTCGACAGGTCATAACTTCTTCGTTATAACTCGGATTTCGGCGTTCTTTATATGTACGAAATCCTTGTAACATATAATACAACTTAGTTAATACTAATCATTCTAAATAATCTTCCATCAAAAAGTCATTTTTTGATGCTTATCGTCTCTAAATTGACTAGCCCGGATCTACAGGCGTTACAGATTAGGCTGGAGAGAGTGGTAGCATACTTAGCATGCTGCCACATATGATTTTTTGAAGCCATATAGGTTTTTTATGCCACATAAGATAAAGAGAATGGTAGCATCCAAGTTGTTAAAAAGCAAGGGAGTGGTAGCATCCAACAGGTGTGCTGTTTTTAATAGGTTATATTTTGGAAAAAAATAAGAAAAGAAAAAGAAATCCATCACTACACCTGTGAAGATCCATGGCTGGTGACCCCTTGGCACAAGCCATGGGCGATGATTGGTGAGGGTGGTGCGACCTTGGTGAGCCCTTGGCGCTTGCCACTCCCTAAAGCCTTAGTGGAGGAAAGAATATGAGAATATAAAGGAGTGGATTTGGGAATATAAATCGACAAACAATCACTGATGAGCATTCTTTGACCCACACACATATTGATAATGGACATATAAATTGACATAACCAGACCATCAATTTGATCAAAAAAAACCCTTATTCTGGGTTCACAACTACCAAGACCTTAAGTAATTGTGATGGAGAAGCCGAAGTCATTAATGATTTTTTTTACATAAACATACATTGATTCAATGATTTAGGGTAAAAAGAAATCATATATGAACCCACACCAAGTTAATGGGAAGGTTTTCACGGATGGTTACAGAGAGATGGGGGAAATAAACCTATGATGGACAGGGGAGATAATGGGTACAAAAAACTAGTCATAAAACAAGCAATTGATCATATCGATGGGGGAAGATCTTGTGATCTCTTGGGGAAGAATAGCTTGGGGTGCCATATATAAACACGCACACAACTGGTTTCATTAGCCACCACAATCGTCTCACCGCCAATCTCCACCACCACCACCGGATCGTTGGAAACCACATATTTTCATCGTCGGAAACCTACAACCCCTTTAATTCCCTCTTCTTTCTCGTCTTCCTATAAGGAAAAGATGATATTCTTATTGTGTTCTTTCTTTAGCTCCGTCACAAACCCAGACACTCCATCGACCCTCCTTCCCTACATTCTCACCTCATCGATCTGCCCACATCACCACCCTTCACTCCGCCTTGCTCATTTCGTCCACCATCATCTCTCAGCTCCTCCCCTAACCTAATGACTTCCCCATTAACTCCACCACTCCTATTATTTCAACCTCTTTCTCAGTCGAACATTCTTTGCCTTTTCCTCCAACTGGAAAAATTCAAAATCACAAGAAGAAAAACCTACATCAAAAATGGAAATCAAAGCCCCAAGAACATATGAAACATGGTTTAAAGAAGGTGGGTATGGAACAATTTAGGGGTCAGAGAGGTCTGCAGGTTGAGCCAGGCTAAAGAAGATAAACTTTTTCTAATGTACCGATATGAAGAATTTCCAATAGAAACTTCTTGTTGATGCTCTTTCTCTAGTTTTATTATGGGTGATATAAGGTTAAGAATGAAACAACTTAAGGAAAGAAAGAGAAACACCGTGAGTAAAAAGTGGTTGGGATTTTATTTATTTATTTTTCTTGTCTTTCCGATATATATATATATATATATATATATATATATATATATATATATACACACACACACAGAGAGAGAGAGAGAGAGAGAGAGAGAGAGAAAAGTTGAATATGGGCTCTATATTTGGGTTTAACAAAACTTTAAATTAAATAGAAAAAAAAACATAAAAAAAAATATCAGAAGGGCAATTTAATGTTTTAAATTTTCCGAGGGACCAAATACAAAATGAAAGAGGCTGAATGACCACCAATCCAGACGTTTAGTGATTCGGACGTTTTTCTTGAAAAAAAAAATACATACCACCGAGACAATTTTTTTGCAGTTTTGTCAATTAAAAATCTTCATGTTTACACTTCTTTCTTTTTTGTATTAGTTTGTTTTAGGTCTTGGTGTTATATTTTTCTATTTTGAAGTCCATGTTTGTTTTCTAATTTTATTTGGCTTTTTTTCTTATAAATATTTGACTATCATTTTAAAAAAAAACTAATTAAATAACATTTTAAATAATTAACTATTTTTAATAATTATTTTATGAAATTTTATATATATATATATATATATATATATATATATATATATATATATATATATAAAATGTTATATAATACCCACTTTACTTAATTAATCAGTAAATAAATAATAAATATTTAAAACTAAAATATAATTAAAGGAAAAAATAAAATAGGATTAAACTATATGATGTTAAATATCTATGCTATATTATAACATATGTTATTTTCCTTGCACAATATTCATTTGAAATTTCCACTATAATTCAAAAGTCTTTCTAATTAAAAAGTAATTACTCACTACAAATAAAGTTTTTATGTATCAAAATATTTGATTGTATTTTACTTAAAATGATAGTGAATTTCAATTTCTAATCAATTATATTGTATATTTTACATATTAATATATTATTTTTTCGATTGTGTTTTATGATACAGATTATTATAAAAAGTAGTGTATACCAAAAGTATTATTAAGAAAAATTATATTTGTTGACATATTTGACGTCACAAAAATATAGTTATAGTTACTATTCATTAATTGTATTTTTTATATGATGATTTTTTCCAAAAACCAAACCGGAAAAAAGATATACCATATAAACTATTTTATTATTTATTTACTTTTAAAATAAGACGGATATTGTAGAAGGGTAAAATTTCTTTATATCTAATTATAAAAAAGACAATTGTTTTAATAATTATAAAATTTCTATATATCTAATTTATAAAAGAGTGAATTTTTTTACTAATGGTGATTCAAAGATTTATGAAAATATTATAATTATAAGGATTATATGTATAACATCCCAAAAATCAAAGTAAAATTTTCATTTTTGAAACCAATCCAAAATCATAAGTGTTTTCAAAACACAGTTTCCAAATCATAAACATGAATCAGAGAATTTGTGTTTACCATCATTCACACGAGCATAAGCAGAACATCCAAACATTTGTAAACTAGTGTTCTCAGAGGGTTTCCCAGACCACACATCTTGAGGAGTCTTACCATCAATTGCAATTGATGGAGATTTATTCGTCAGATAGCAAATAGTGTTGACTGCTTCCGCCTAGAATTGCTCCGATAAATCAGCAGATAATCGCATGCACTAAGCATGCTCCACCAGTGTTTGGTTCATCTGTTCGGCTACTTCGCTTTGTTGTGGTGTTAGCCATACAGTGCGATGGCTCGATGTATCTTCTGTTTTGTAGAACTTTCAAACGAAGCCTTGCGGAACTTCAACCCCTTTTGTGTTCTGGGTGACCTGACATGGTTCCTGGTATGTTTCTCAACCATCATCTTCCACTCCTTGAACTGCTCAAACACTTATCTTGGTTCTTTGTCATCAGAAAGTACATGTAACGTCCCAAAAATAAGACCCGAAAATCTTTCATTTTTAAATTAATAAAACAGTAAACCATATCGTTGTCATAAAACCAAGGTAATCAAATTTTATCAATACATCATCATTATCAAAGTAAATCACAAAATGCGTAATCGAGTGATGTGTGCTCTGCAATCATCTAGGGCTCTTCCCTTTGAAACCAGGAGTACTTGAAACATAAACTGAAAACCATAAGCACAAAGCTTAGTGAGTTCCTAAAATACCACATACATTACATAATAAACACATAATAGGTCGCGCCTGGCATTGGGCCCCGCCCGACATCAAGCCCCGCTCGGTATACAAAAATGTGAGTCATCGGGCCCCGCCCGTTATACATATAAGGTATATAAACATATAAACACATAACACAGGAAATAATCACAATGATACATAGCATATAGAATGGTCATCGGTCCCTTTCCGATAAGTATATGAGTACATAACATATGCCATATTCACGTATACATCTAGCAACCTAACATAACATAACCATGGGAGAAAATTGGTACCTTCGACCCGCTAAACACAATGAGGAAACTCACCTTACACTACTGAATCTCACAGATAAATCTTTGGCTTTTAGCCTGCTAAAATTCACGCGCTATCAATCACAAAATAACATCCAATTAATAATTGGATCCCGACTCACACTAAGAGTCCAAACTAGGGTAAAAGGCCTTCTTACCCTTTACCTAACTTGGCCTAAGGCCAAGGCCCAAGCCAATTGTCTAAAAAAAACCAAATTCCAATAAAATCATCCAAAGCCCAAATGTGGCCCAATTTTCCAAATTGAGCCCAAACCCCTTTCATGGGCCTTCAACTAAGGAGTATAAAAAATATCAACAGCCCAACAAGAGAATCATGATGGCCAAACAAGGCCCAAGACATCAAAAGCCCAACATAGATCAATACCAAAAAGCCCACATGTCTAAAGCGCACTACTGAGTACGTAGGCCGTACTCGCTTAAGGGCTTGTATGCTTAGTGTAAACGCTTGTACGCCCAACTTACTCCACCATTATGGCCAACCTTCACAATTTAGCTCCTAATCGGTTAAGACTTCAACCCAAACTCATATCTGAATTCCTTAAGGTGGTTTATCACATAAAGTTGCAAACTTTACGTGCATTCATGGCTTAAAGAGGCTCTTAGAGCTCAAAAGAGCTTAACAAACGACTTAACACATGAATGAGACTATTAATGCCCTAAATCTTGCATTTTTATGGACAAAGGGACCAAAAGCGTCCTAGATCTACCAACAATCACTTCTAGAGTGAAGCAAGAGGCTCAACAATCAAACCATGGACTCAAAGAGCATAAAATGGCACTAAACTAAATCTAGTATTATGGATTAGCAAGATGGAAGCTTTTTACCTCACAAGGAAAGAAAATGAAGAGCAAATCTCAGATCTTCAAGCTCTAAACACAACTCTAAATGGTTCACTTCTTCTTCTCCTTCACAATACACCAAAAATCACACTTTAAGGCTCAAGCTCTCAATATCTCACTTAGGGTTCGATTTTTTGGACAAGAAGGGATGGAGGTTGTCTAAACTTGACCTAGTGAGGCTATAACAAGGTTTAAATAGGGTGCAACACCATAAAATTAGGGTTTCACTTATACACAGGTACACCTTGAGTACGTAAGAGTACACTCCGCGTACGTGTCTGAAGGCGCGATAAAACATTGGGCTAGTACACTAAGTGTACCACCCTGTACGCCCCGTATACTAGCCTTAAGAACCATTCTCGCAAACTTTCTCGATTAGGGATTAAATCTGAAACTTAAAATTTTTCCAAGTGTTACAAATCTCCCCCACTTGAATTAGATTTCGTCCTCGAAATCATTCCTTACCATCCCAGACACGCCAGATAGCCTGAGCAACACAACCCTAACCCTGAGCATACAACAGCCTTCCTAAACGCAACCGAACCCAACCTTAGCAGGGCTCTCCAAACCTGATGATGAATGAATCCATTCTCAGCCTAAATTAATGCCTTGCAGAATAACCACTTCTACTCTACCCAATTTCTGAAATCTTGAATTGGTCTGACTCCCCGACAGACCACCCATACTAAACCACTGCTAATTCCATTCCACTTGTCCTCCAAATTAACTACTCAACCTATGATTACCTGGAATTACTACTAGAAAACAGAATCACAAACCATTTGCTAATGTCATAAACTTTTCACTTGATGAAAGGGATTAGATATTCCTTCGAGAAAAGGCTCATCCTGATGTTAATGATGACATAAACCTAATGAACAATGAGAGACAATCTGGGAGTTAAACCTTCTAGTGATGAACAAGTCACTACTTCCTTATATGTTGAACTTATACGCTTCTGCGATGATTCTGAAGTTCTAAACTCGCATGAACCCCCACACAGGTAGAATCATTCCTAAACTCTTTTGTTGATGCCCCTAGCGCAGATATTCCTTAATCCATATCTTACCGAAATAAGGACCTTGTACATAAACACTCACGGTTCCCAATGGGATTTCCCATCAAAATCCAACTCAGAACATAATCGTAAACAGAGATCCAATGATTTACACTTACTTTTCATTCGAAATTTTTTGATTCACGGCAACCCTTTTATTAAACCTAGATATAAAGATCCCCAGCCACAGCTGAGACTTCCAGTTTCACACCTGGTCCAGCTACTAGGTTCCTAAGAGTCCAACTAATAAGGCTACCCTAGCATATGCATCCCTCTGCGCCACTCACTGACCACATAACCATTTCTATAAAAACCATGATCCAATACTTCAATGCAAACGGTCTCTACCAGGTCCCACCTTTATTGCCATAACTACACGGGCGTCGCCCACATGTTCCACCCAATCTATACCAATGAATGGGCCACACCCACGAGTCTCACCCCAACTAGAGCTACAAGCCTACACAAGCCTAACCTCGCCTCGGACCCCAATGGTCCTTCTCTTAAAATAGAGCAATGCTCTCCTACAATCTTGTTCGTCTTGCCCAAGGCATAAACTGATTCTCATTTATACTCATGACCATCTCAACGATAGTCTACCTCAAACTGGTGAATGCTATGATCCCATCGCAGACTTACAACACTTCCATACTATCTACCAATCCACTGAATTCTACGGCCATCCGACAGTCTTACAACACGTCTAACCCGCCATGGTTACCACCCATGGTCTTACCACACCTATACCATCTCAACTCCAATCATCCTGAGTCGAACCCACATCCGACTGAATTCCAATCAGGTGTTTGAGTCATGCTTCGAACCCTAAACCTTCATCAAACAATAACAAGTGGCAAGGATCTAACACAACCTTTAACCTGGATCCATCCACAAGCCTGCTATATATCATGAAGAAGATGCTGACCAACTGTTGGATGTTTCCTGAACTCCCAACTTACACAAATCCAATCCAGATGGCCACTTGATTCGTCTCCCCTCCCGACTGGGATGTGAAACTTACCCTAGTTTTACAATTGATCCAACTCTCAAAATTCCGAAGGATCCTCCCCCACTTGGATTCGTCAAAGCTCTCCCATCCCACAAAATTTGATGGATTCCCAACCCATCTTACCTTCATATAACATGAACCGACGATGACCTGATCTCTCCAAAACTAGTATTCCATTACTAGCCGATCTTGATGATCGCCCAACTTCTAAAATCCAGAAGAATACTCCCCGAAATCTTAGAAAGTATCATAACTCCGATACTTCCCATGATACCACACTAAATCCTTAAGTCCTTTATGTTGGTGACAAATTCCATAACCCTTGCTTTAAACTGGCGAATCTTCAACCCAGCTCCCTATCCTCCGCAGAATCTCTGAATTCTAACAATCTTCAACCCTTATCATAATAAAATTCCCCTGGCACTTCCAATGACCAAACAAGCTTATGCGGTTGCCACCTTCATCTTTTTGCTACCGTTCCTTCCTTAGCAACAATAGTGATTGGATCCAAAGGCCCTGTCGTAGACGACTACCAATCCCAGAACAATGCTATCACGCCCACACTCTGAATTTTCTGAAGAACTAATCATGTTGATTCGACTAAAGATTTGTCAATCAAAACCCCTGAACCGAACCCATCAAAGAACCGGGACAATAACCCAAACAACGAAATCCCGCTCGACAAGATACAACCCATGAATGACTCTTGGCATGCAAAATAGCATATAACAATTCTTGATGATAAAACCTAGGAAAAAACAGACAACTAACCCAAAGATAATGCTTACCCATATCCAACAAGATTCCAAAGCAATATAAATACATATAGTATACAAGAGAAAAGCAAAAGATAATAGAGCCACTATAGAATCTGAAGAAATCCTGACCTCCTATTCCTGCCGAAGTACCTGCGATGGAACCTAATCTTCCCCAACCGCTAAGCCTGGGCAACTCGCGCTGATATGACTAGGCCGATGACAACGATGACACAATTCTACCTCCAGGGTGCATTCTTGGCGGAGGTGGCCCTTTCATCCACACCTGCCGCACTAAGACTTGTCACGCACATAACCATGTGCCCTTTCATCCTTTTTTCAAACATTACGGCCCCTCGGGTCTCTAACACCAACCATGGCAACGCCTAACTGCTCATATCGCCGAGTTGGACCATGAGTCCGCTTCCTCTTCCCCAGTTGCCTATACGAACCAAAATCCTTCTCCTAGGTTACCTCGAACATCCCATCAACCGTGTGACAGCCAAGGTCCGACCCTCAGACCTGACTACCAATCTATTAGTGACACGCACAATAATGTAGGGTAACTCCTTGCGTAAAGCTCGCAAAACCTCGGTGGCAATCCAATCATGGGATCGACCCCCCTGAAAAGATCGTGCATAACTTACCTCTGATCCCATATGACAAGAACTAGAAATAGGATCCTACTTCCTGACGGATTCTAGGGTTCCACCATCTTTGGGCTCCAGATGAGCTCCCAACCGCCCCACTACAATCTCGGTCTGAAAAGCCCCGAGACGCCCATCCAATAGCTCTAAAATCCACTCCTCGATAGAACTAAAGATCACCGGAGTCCATTCCAAAATACCGTAGGTAATCTCCAATGATATGAGCCCCTGCATCCCCTCATCGATCGACTTAGTATCTGCACTTGAGCCTGAACCCAAACCTAAACCTCCTTCCCGAGTACACATCACCATTCTGAAAAACAACCATACAAATGATCAAAACATATCTAAGAATCGTCATCCCACAAGCTTCCTAGATTCTCCAAGACTCTCCCCGGTTCGAGTATAGAACCTGTGCTTTCAGTGGTACAGGCCCAATACTAACTTCCACACCTATCCATACTTTCCTTGAAGATCACCCTGAATCCTCTAAGTCACCTTCTCAACCGATACTACAATGCTTGCTAAACAACACAACTAAGCCCACCGAAACACTTCCTAGGCTTTCCTAGGTTTCCAACCTCACCCTGTCGTCAAATGTTGAAGAACTCCCCATAATGTTAGTTACCCACCTCATGAATACAATCACACAACAAAACTTAGATAATCCTTCGAGTAAAGGACTTGTCCCTACAACTATTTGACTCAAACAAGAGTTGTGCAATAGGGTCAAATTCGTCACTCTGAGATTATCCAACCTATGTCACATGTGACTTGACATATTCACTTAATAACTAACTCACATCACTTAAGAGTTCCACAAAGCACAAAGTAAGCAGCATTCGTGCAGTAACATTCTAATCCATAGAATAACCAAGAACATCCAATCTCTCATACTACAACTCATGCAAGGAACTTCCATTCTTGCTGCCAATTGCCTTACGCATGCAAATTATACCCAACCTAGCATCCCATGCTTCCTAGGCTATAAGGCATCACATAACAAGACAAACTGTCACTGACTGATCAGAAATAGTGTACAAGTTAACAAGCTCAAACAACATGCATACAAGACATCTCTCTTAGCATTCTATCATGCAACCATTAAGCAGATCCTTAGCTCTAACTAGCATGCGATTCACAAATTCAAAATACAAATCATAACAAATAACATGTATGGGTAATTTGGGAAAACTTACTTGAGCTCGTTCGATTGCATGCACCACACCATTTTCTTTTGTATTAGAAAACCTTTTTCTTAAAAATACATTTCTTTTGAAAACTTTACCAAATCCTCAGTTTGAGTTCAGACACACTCGAGAGTATGCATGAATCCCTCAAACCAAGGCTTTGATACCAACTTATAACGTCCCGAAAATAAAACCCGAAAATATTTTATTTTTAAATTAATAAAACAATAAACCATATCATTGTCATAAAACTAAGGTACTCAAATTTTATCAATACGTCATCATTATCAGAGTAAATCACAAAATGTGGAACCAAGTACGCATGACGTAAGGACCATTTTTGCAACAATTTTATACTTTGAGTCTAAAAAGAAAATATCTGATGTCTGAGTGTTACAATATGGCTTTATATTTAAATATAAAACTTAAATTGAAAAAAAAAAACTATTTTATATACTAATGAAATTGTTCTAAAAAGATTGTTTTTTAAATAAGTAACATAATAAAGTTTTAAATATAAAATCTAAATCAAAATTATATCGATTATAGAAAAAGAACATCAATAACCTTACTACTAACATTCAAAAATTCTTTTGATAATTAATTGATTCATTGCAATTTAATGTTATTTATGATGATTACCTTAGTTAATCTTTAAATATAAAACTTAACTTTAAATGTCAAATTAATAAAATAAATGTTTATCAAAAACTATCTTTATAATAATATTTTTTTCAAATAAGATAGTTTTTTGAATATTTAAAAATAATAAAATTTTAAATATAATATTAAAAATCAAAAATAAATCCAAATATCAAAATTTACAAAGTAGATTACATTTAATTGTTTGATTACAAAACATGTGTACCTAAATTTATTAATTATAGATAGTTTAAATTCCACCCTATATAAGGGTGGAGTTTAAACTATCTATAATAGTTGGTGTCAGGTGAACCCCAGCCAGGCAGTAAACTCCACCCTATATAAGGGTGGAGTGGGTTTTATTCCCACCTTTTTCCCACCTTAGACTCTCTCTCTACTTTCTCTCTCTACAAAACGGATTTTGGTTAAAAATCACCCCTTCGAGCTTCAAATCGGTAAGTTAACCTTCCTAGCTCGTTGTTTATCATATCTAGCTTGCAAATTCGTGGCTTAATCATCCTAAAACCCCAAGAACATGAGTTTACGATCTTGGGAGCATCCCAAAACCGTAAACCCCTTGGAAGTGGGTTTTGATGCCCCAAAACCCTCCCAAACACTTCAAATGCTTGGCAATGACTAAGAGGCTTACACGAAAGGACTTAGAACACCAAAAACTTGCATTTTGGGGAGTAAACATGAGTTTATGGTCTAAGAACATCCTTAGACCATAAACCCATATTTATGGACCATAAACACCTTTTAAGGTGTTAATCTACCCCTCAAACACCTCCAAAAGCTTCCACGAGTGCCTAGAGCCTTGTAATCCTTCGTTTGATACACCAAAAGTGTTTTCCGCATTTTAGGTCTAAAGTGTTTTCCGCATTTTAGGATGCGTATACGTGTTTAATTAGTATTATATTTACTAATTGTATGTAAACATATGTCATCATATGTTAATAGGTCACTAAGTGTGTTCAAGTCTTTACTTGACACCGAGCACCCAACCGACACTTCCGTTCCATCCGCTTACAACAGGTGAGTTCATACCCCTGAATTAACCTTTTAAATGTTTTTACACGCTTTTATGGGGGGAATACAAGTTAAAACATGCCCGTTATCATATCAATCACATGTGATTGATAACCCGCATGCACAAGGATTTATTACACTGTCAATTGTTTTACCGAGTATGATACTGTAAATGGTTTTCCAAAATGTCTTTACTAGTTCAAATCTTTTCACAAATTGTCTCTCGTGTTGTATGTTTTACTTCAAATTCAATTACAGCAGTATTTTAAACAAATGTTTTCTTTACTTATATTGTTTTAACAAAGTTATAATCAAAACTTGTTTATGAAAGATTTTCAAGGGTTTCTAAAGGTTTTCAAAGTTATTTTACAAAAGAATACCAAGTCATGATTTTCTTAAGTGTAAAGGTTTTCCAAAGTTTTCTTCCATGTTTTATACTTCTACTTCGTTATGCCTATACTTCGTTAAATGCTCCTACTTAGTTAAACGCTTCTACTTTGTTAACGCTTCTACTTCGTGAAACGCTTCTACTTTGATAACGCTTCTACTTCATGAAACGCTTCTACTTTGTTAACGCTTCTACTTCGTTAAACGCTTCTACTTAGTTAAATGTTTATACGTCGTTAAATGCATGCCTGTACTTGTATAGTTATATAAATAATGTTTAAAGGACTTAGGAAGGCTAGTTCGCCCTATTTCCTGTTCCTCGTTTGGATGTGGTCTGGTGGGATCGGATATCAGTCTGAAGGTCGTTTAATCATTAATTATATATCATGTGTACATGTATAGACATAAAGGTTTACAAGGGTCAGTTCACACGCAAGTCTATATCATCTCTCCAGCGCCTCTAATAGAACTCAGATTACGAGATGCATCTTCAAGACACGGATCTCCCCGTCGTCGAGTTGGTAACCAAAGTCTCCTATAGGGAGAACGGGCATTATGTGTATAGATCTATACGGGACTGACACCCCCGCACCCTGACTGCTAGATACAGTCCACAGCCTACCAAGCCAAGGGGTGACAAATGTCATATTTACACCGACGCTTGCAGGGCGTCAAGTACTCTAGTGTCAATCAGTATGGTTACGAGTATCTCCATGTTTACCTTATAATTCATGGCCTTAAGGTAACGATAATTAACACTGTATGCTGAAAACACACTCTTAGAATTACTCTTTGTTTTAGACCTTGCTAACTGTATCTTTCATTTGATACTGTCTGGGGTTTGTGTTTCTCTGTTTTAGACCTTGCTAGTTGTATCTTTCATTTGATATTGTCTGGGGTCTGTGTTTCTTTATTTTAGACCTTGCTAGCCGTATCGTACATTTCATATCTTCTGGGGTCTGTGTTTCCTTTTATTAGACTGAGCCAGGCGTATCATTTAGTCGATACTCTCCTGGAGTCTATGATTTCCTTGCCTTAGTCAGCAGTATTTTCTGCTGAGGCATATGTTATTTTCCCTTAGTACTTTTACTAGTTATATTCTCCTACTTTCTTTAAAGTCAAATACCGTATTTTGGTAATGATAACATTTCAGGGAAAATCTCTTGAAAAGATAACACTGTCGAGTCTTGGTAGAAGACTGGTTTTAATTAGAAAATATAAGATTTTCTGGAAAGAACTCTAATACACTATAGACTCTAAACTACTACTTTTTATAAAGTTATTTTTGGATAAAATGCTTATTTACACAAATGACACTAACTACTTATGAACTCACCAGCATTTATAAAAATGCTGATACTCGCTTTCAAAATAACTTGTATTCTCAGGTCAGCAATAGACAGGTACATCCCAGGAGCTTTTGGTGAAGACAGTTTAGTACCAAGCTGCACCTATTTTATTACCTGTATTATTTTAATGTCTCTATGAAATGTAAACCATGTAAAACTATTACTATTAATGCAATGATTGTTGTACTTTGATTACTATACTACATATGTTGTGATATTTGACATGACGTCATCCACCCCAGAACGTTTCCGCCGTTCCGGTTTTGGGGTGTGACATTATCGCTTTTAACTATTTACAAAATATTATTTGGGTTATTTAAGTTAAACTGAAATTTATATTTAAGTTGATCTTGTAATATTATATTTAAATTTATAACTTAAGTATTTTATATAAATTGTTCAAAAGTTGTAGCTTTAAAATGATAATAGTTTACATCCAACAATTTATTAAAACTAATAAATTAAGTATAATATATGTTAAAAGTTCAAAAACAAAATTTTATAAGTAGAAGTAAAGATATTCTTTTAATACGGAACTTTAGTTTGTATATGATTACACTTTATGTTTTGATATTTATTTAATCTTAGTAACCAACTTATAACCATTATTAGGATGAAATTGAAAAGTCATGGGAGTTTCAAATGAATGTGACGAAAAGAAAAATGCATGAGAGTTTCAAATGAATTAGGCGAATGCCCGCGCGTTGCGTGGGATATAAAAAAAAATATTTTATATTAAAAACAACTAAATCATTGTTATTAACAATTAAATAATAATTTCATAAAAAATGATTTTTAGTATTGTTATTATGTTGAACTATATTATAAGAGATAAGGTTGGAACTTGAAGTTGTTTTGCATATACAAAGTTATATGATTAAAATAGAAAAAAAATTATTTTTTAAAAATAAATAAATCATTATTGTTATCTATTAAATAATAATTTCATATTAAATTAAAACATTTATATTAAATATTATCATTATGTAGAAAATACGATAATATGGACATCTTTTTATCTATCTTAAATTTTATCATTTTGTACAACATATGATAATAGATACAACTTTTTATCTTAAATCGTAAAAAAAATGTTTTATATCATAAATATTACCATAATTATGTAGAACATATGATAATAGTGACGTCTTTTATAAGGTTAAAACTTTAAATTGTATTACATACAGGGTTATAAAACATGGCTAACACAACCAAATACTCGGCATGTTACTTAAACTCAGTCTCCAATGGAAGCGAGTTTGCCTAACTCAGCTAGAAGACACTCGAATCCTTATTAAAATTGATCCAAATCTAAAAGATATGGGCCAAAATCATTTTCAAAATTCTGAAATTTAATTGGTCACTTGTCGACAAAGACAATCTTACCAAAGAATACACTCAACGTCATACAAAGTTAGATGCAAGGAAGATCTCATGGCTTAGTCCCTTTAAAATATTTCACAACATTTCCTATTTATAGAGGAGAATACATTCTCTTGTTTACTCTCACGATCAATGTGGGATGAAGACATTTTAATTAAACTCATTTCTTTATTTGCTAATAATTTCATTTTGTTAAATAAAATATTAAATAATAAAAATAAAACGTTATCCAAAAAATTTATTGTTCAATAGTTCCATTTTTCAATAATCTCGTAAGTTGCTATAAAAAATTAAGTTTTTTATTGAATAACTTTTTGTTAAATCCTAAAATCATAAATTCAGTTAGGTACTTAGTATAAAAAGTTTTTTTTATATGTATTTTCATGATTCAAAATGTCATTATAAAATGAATTCATTTATAAAATATAATCGAGTATATATTTCGTGCTTTTGAATCAAAGTGATTTTCCAAACAATTACAATTTTATGTTTAAGTAGATTTTTTATATTTATATAACATTATGTAACTTATAATATTATTATAAACAATTTGAATAATCATGAGAATTTCAAATGTATGTGGTGAAAGGAAAATGCTTCATTTATCGGTCCAAATTGATCAAACTCGAACCGATTCAGCTTAATATACCAAACTACATAACGTTTTTTCTATTGAAACCCAGTTTGTATATATTTTGTGTTTTTGAATCAAATTTATTTTTCAAACAGCTATAATTTTATGTTTAGGTAACTTATTTATAATATTATTAGAAACAATTTGAAAAATCACGGGAGTTTCAAATGTATGTGCTGAAAGGAAAATGCTTCCTTTATCGGTCCAAATTGATCAAACTCAGATCGATTCAAGTCAATATACAAAACTGCATAACGGTTTTTCAACTGAAACTCTGTTTGAACCTAAAAAAAATTTGTTCAAAACCATTTTCGGGATTCTAAAACTTAAATGGACAGTTGTCAATAAAGACAATCTCACCAAAGAATACCCTTAACATCCTAAAAAGGTAGGCATAAGGAAGTTCTCATAGTTTGCTCCCTTTGAAACATTTCACAACGTTTCCTATTTATAGAAGAGGAAACGTTCTCTTGTTACTCTCACCATCGATGTGGGATGAAGACATTGTAATAAAACACACTTTCTTCTTAATAAAACATTATTCAACTTATTTAGTAAAACACATTTCTCTTGTTTACCCTTTCTTTATTGTTTAATAGCTCCATTTTTCTATAATCTCGTAAGTTGCTATCCAAAAAAGTAAGTTTTTATTGAATAACTTTTTGTTCAATTCTAAAATCATAAATTCAGTTAAGTACTTAATATAGAAAGTTTGTTTATATGTATTTTCAAGATTCAAAAGTTCATTATAAAAAGAATTCATTTATAAAATATACTCTGTGTATATATTTCGTGCTTTTGATCAAATCGAATTTTCAAACAATTATAATTTTATGTTTAGGTAGATGTTTTTTTATATTTATATAACATTATGTAACTTTTTTAAAATATCATTGGAAACAATTTGAAAAATCACGGGTGTTTCAAATGTATATAATGAAAGGAAAATGCTTCTTTTATGGTCCAAATAGATCACTTTTAACTATTCACAAAATATCCATTGGGGTTTTTAAGTGGAACTGAAATTTATATTTAAGTTGACACTGTAATGTTATATTTAAATTAACAATTTAAGTATTTTGTCCAAATTGTTCAAAATTTGTAACTTTAAATTAATAATGGTTTACATACAACATCTTAATCTAATAAATTAAGTATAATCTGTTAAAAATTAAAAACATAACTTTAAAAGTAGAAATAAAGATGTTATTTTAATATTGAAATTTAATTTATTTATGATTACACTTTAGGTTATATATTATTTAACCTTATTAACCAACTTATAATCATTATTAGAAATACACCACAACTTATCTGTGACAACCCAAAAATTTCCGTTAGTTTTAACGTTGAAATTAATTACGTCAAAAATTAGCCAAATTTATCCCGAAAATATTTTTGACCGGAATTAAACCCGTTGGAATATTTTAAATAATATTCGTCAACCGAACCAAAATTTAGGGCGGTATAATTTTAAAATTTGCCGTGATTAATAATAGTTGTGAAAAATCCCGTTCGCGGTTGGTGTCAGGTGAACCCCAGCCAGGCAATAAACTCCACCCTATATAAGGGTGGAGTGGGTTTTATTCCCACCTTAGACTCTCTCTCTCTACTTTCTCTCTCTACAAAACGGATTTTGGTCAAAAATCACCCCTTCGAGCTTCAAATCGGTAAGTTAACCTTCCTAGCTCGTTGTTTATCTTATCTAGCTTGCAAATTCGTGGCTTAATCATCCTAAAACCCCAAGAACATGAGTTTACGATCTTGGGAGCATCCCAAAACCGTAAACCCCTTGGAAGTGGGTTTTGATGCCCAAAAACCCTCCCAAACACTTCAAATGCTTAGCAATGACTAAGAGGCTTACACGAAAGGACTTAGAACACCAAAAACTTGCATTTTGGGGAGTAAACATGAGTTTATGGTCTAAGAACATCCTTAGACCATAAACCCATATTTATGGACCATAAACACCTTTTAAGGTGTTAATCTACCCCTCAAACACCTCCAAAAGCTTCCACGAGTGCCTAGAGCCTTGTAATCCTTCGTTTGATACACCAAAACATAGGATTCATGGACAAAATGAGTTTACTACCGTAAACTCATGTGTTTAAGGTAGTAAACTCCCCAAGAACATCTTCTTAGACCATAAACACCTTTCCAAGGTGTTTAAGTGCCCTGGACACCTTCCAAAGCTCCTAAAAGTGACTAGAACCTTACATGCATGAGTTAGAACCACCAAAAAACAAAAGAAATGGCCAAGCATGATTTTACGACCGTAAACTCATGTGTTTACGGCCGTAAACTCCTCAAGGAGTGTCAATGGACCGTAAACTCCTCAAATGGTCCATTTTGAAGCCTTAAACCCTTCATAAGCCCTAGAATTGAACCTAGCCTAGTTCCAAAAGTGTTATAAGACCTTAATGCATCAAAGAACACACCACCCATGAGTTTACGGCCGTAAACTCATGGGGATAAGGTCTTAGGGCCGTAAACTCTATAAGAGTTTACTCTTGAAGAGTAAACTCCCTATCTAGGCCATACACACCCTTAGATGTTACCCATGACACTCCTAGCACTTGACCAAAGTGTTTTCCGCATTTTAGGATGCGTATACATGTTTAATTAGTATTATATTTACTAATTGTATGTAAACATATGTCATCATATGTTAATAGGTCACTAAGTGTGTTCAAGTCTTTACTTGACACCGAGCACCCAACCGACACTTCCGTTCGATCCGCTTACAACAGGTGAGTTCATACCCCTGAATTAACCTTTTAAATGTTTTTACACGCTTTTATGGGGGGGATACAAGTTAAAACATGCCCGTTATCATATCAATCACATGTGATTGATAACCCGCATGCACAAGGATTTATTACACTGTCAATTGTTTTACCGAGTATGATACTGTAAATGGTTTTCCAAAATGTCTTTACTTGTTCAAATCTTTTCACAAATTGTCTCTCGTGCTGTATGTTTTACTTCAAATTCAATTATAGCAGTATTTTAAACAAATGTTTTCTTTACTTATATTGTTTTAACAAAGTTATAATCAAAACTTGTTTATGAAAGATTTTCAAGGGTTTCTAAAGGTTTCCAAAGTTATTTTACAAAAGAATACCAAGTCATGATTTTCTTAAGTGTAAAGGTTTTCCAAAGTTTTCTTCCATGTTTTATACTTCTACTTCGTTATGCCTATACTTCGTTAAATGCTCCTACTTAGTTAAACGCTTCTACTTTGTTAACGCTTCTACTTCGTGAAACGCTTCTACTTTGATAACGCTTCTACTTTGATAACGCTTCTACTTCGTGAAACGCTTCTACTTCATGAAACGCTTCTACTTTGTTAACGCTTCTACTTCGTTAAACGCTTCTACTTAGTTAAATGTTTATACGTCGTTAAATGCATGCCTGTACTTGTATAGTTATATAAATAATGTTTAAAGGACTTAGGAAGGCTAGTTCGCCCTATTTCCTGTTCCTCGTTTGGATGTGGTCTGGTGGGATCGGATATCAGTCTGAAGGTCGTTTAATCATTAATTATATATCATGTGTACATGTATAGACATAAAGGTTTACAAGGGTCAGTTCACACGCAAGTCTATATCATCTCTCCAGCGCCTCTAATAGAACTCAGATTACGAGATGCATCTTCAAGACACGGATCTCCCCGTCGTCGAGTTGGTAACCAAAGTCTCCTATAGGGAGAACGGGCATTATGTGTATAGATCTATACGGGACTGACACCCCCGCACCCTGACTGCTAGATACAGTCCACAGCCTACCAAGCCAAGGGGTGACAAATGTCATATTTACACCGACGCTTGCAGGGCGTCAAGTACTCTAGTGTCAATCAGTATGGTTACGAGTATCTCCATGTTTACCTTATAATTCATGGCCTTAAGGTAACGATAATTAACACTGTATGCTGAAAACACACTCTTAGAATTACTCTTTGTTTTAGACCTTGCTAACTGTATCTTTCATTTGATACTGTCTGGGGTTTGTGTTTCTCTGTTTTAGACCTTGCTAGTTGTATCTTTCATTTGATATTGTCTGGGGTCTGTGTTTCTTTATTTTAGACCTTGCTAGCCATATCGTACATTTGATATCTTCTGGGGTCTGTGTTTCCTTTTATTAGACTGAGCCAGGCGTATCATTTAGTCGATACTCTCCTGGAGTCTATGATTTCTTTGCCTTAGTCAGCAGTATTTTCTGCTGAGGCATATGTTATTTTCCCTTAGTACTTTTACTAGTTATATTCCCCTACTTTCTTTAAAGTCAAATACCGTATTTTGGTAATGATAACATTTCAGGGAAAATCTCTTGAAAAGATAACACTGTCGAGTCTTGGTAGAAGACTGGTTTTAATTAGAAAATATAGGATTTTCTGGAAAGGACTCTAATACACTATAGACTCTAAACTACTACTTTTTATAAAGTTATTTTGGATAAAATGCTTATTTACACAAATGACACTAACTACTTATGAACTCACCAGCATTTATAAAAATGCTGATACTCGCTTTCAAAATAACTTGTATTCTCAGGTCAGCAATAGACAGGTACATCCCAGGAGCTTTTGGTGAAGACAGTTTAGTACCAAGCTGCACCTATTTTATTACCTGTATTATTTTAATGTCTCTATGAAATGTAAACCATGTAAAACTATTACTATTAATGCAATGATTGTTGTACTTTGATTACTATACTACATATGTTGTGATATTTGACATGACGTCATCCACCCCAGAACGTTTCCGCTGTTCCGGTTTTAGGGTGTGACATTATCGCTTTTAACTATTTACAAAATATTATTTGGGTTATTTAAGTTAAACTGAAATTTATATTTAAGTTAATCTTGTAATATTATATTTAAATTTATAACTTAAGTATTTTATATAAATTGTTCAAAAGTTGTAGCTTTAAAATGATAATAGTTTACATCCAACAATTTGTTGTAGTATATGCAATATATTTTCTATAATTTAAATCAATATAGTTTTATCACTGCGCAACACAGGGGACTTCGCCTAATATAAAACATATATAATGCACTCAATATATATTAGGTGATTAATAAAAAAACAAGTCAAAATTATGTAAATTGTCCATGCGGTTTACTACAACTTACAATTTCAGTCTCTGCTAATTATTTTGATGAATATGGTCCTTATGATTTGTAAAACTTGCATGGTTGGTCCCTAAGCCATATGAAAAGACTTATTTGCCTTAATTAATTCTTTTTTATATTTTTTTCTTATTTATAATCTATATAAACGGTAATTTAAGGGCATACACACCCACCATACCACCCATGCTACCATCTTCTTCTCTTTCTTCCATTATCCTCTACCTACACTAGCACCATTATCACCACTACCACCACCACCACCATGAACATCATCTACCGCCACCTTTGTTACATATTTTTTGTTTCTTATTTATTCATACAAAAACAGTCCATGAAATACAGTCCAAACAAGCGTATTATAAATTAGTAAATGAATCAGAGACTTAGAATCTGTGACCACAAAAATCTAACAAAAACAATAGTTAAAAAAACAATAACTTGTTCTACAGCCCATTAAAAATAATTCATTATTCCAGTATACAAACATTGCTAAAGGAATCAACAGTCTATAAAAAACAATACCTCATTCATTAGAATCCATGAATACATAGACATTGCTAAAGGAATTAGGTCCTGATACATAAACAGTAAGCAGAATTTCGGCGAATAAGAAGAAAATAAGGAGATGTCGACCCATGGGATATCGGAGATGGAGACTGCCGACCAGCGAGAGAAGAAGTGATGGCAAAATTTTGGCGACAAAGGGAGACACTCGTGTTTAGTTCGGTTCATGACTTCCGACTTCGTTGATTTGATGATTTGTTGCTCACTTGTTTGTCCTAACCCTTAAGCCATAGTTCTAATCTTCTTCAAACTGGAGAATGTCAATGTATGATGGGCGATAGGAATGTCGATTAGGGAAAACAATTTGGGCCATTGGGTTGTTGCTAATAGATACAATAATACAAATGCATAATTTAATGGGTAAATGTCACTATAACCCAACCAACTATCAGGTTTTGTTTTAAACTATCCCCCATCTTTTTTTCATGCATTGTAGGTGTATAGACTTCACTTTTAAATTTTAAAAGGTTACTATTTTTTAAATCCTTGACTTACTACCGGCTAACAGTCTAGTCAGCACAAGTTAGAAGCCTAGTCAGCACAGATTAAAAGCCATGTCATTAAATAACAAATCCACCTCATCAAGTAAGATGCCACATCCCCTTCATCAGTTAAGATGTCGTTCTTTTTCTCTGGTTAAATTGTTGCTCTAGAAGTGCAAGAGCCAAAACCTCCTTCGTTGCCCTCTTACTCCCTCACTGGTACATTGACCATCATTGATGGTCACTTAGTCAACGTCGATGAAAAGCCCTAATTCACAACCATTTTCTGCCAACGACCACCATCGAAGGCCTTACCATTAGCCTCCAATGTCATCACCCTCTCTTGATCTCTCATTAACTCTACCACCTCCCTTGTTCGTGAATGTGAACTGAACACAACGATCTGTCATGTACAATCACAAAATAAATCAAATGTTTCGCAACCACCTGTATATCCTATGTGTAGGCCCCAAAAAAATTGGAAATCGAAATACATGGGTTTAGGTGGCCTCTTCCCCTTCAACTCAAGAACAGGGCTATTTCTTGTTGTTGTGTGTGTCTCTCACCCTCTTATTCAATTGATGGTATTGAATTAAGAACACGGACATCTGGAACAAAAGCAATTCTAGCTTTGGGCAAAACGATTCCGGATGGTTTCCAAGCAAGATTATCAACGAACAAAAACAAAACAAGTGAAATATGCACTAGTATTCATCTTCGATGCAGGTTAACTATTTTTCCCCTTCAATGAACAAGCGCCAAGTCGATGCAGGTTTTGATTTTCAAATTTAGTTGGTGACACTACACTTTTGTTCATCTTCCTCCCAACTCCCACAACAATCACATGTAGCTCAAACTCATGCACTCCAACTTGTAGAACCATGGAACTTGAAATGAAAAAGAGATTTAAACCAAGGAAATCGAAATGAAGAAGAAATCGAATAAACATCCTTGTTGAGCTGTTGTGCTGCTTCACCAACTTGTATATCCATGGAAATCGAAATGAAGAAGAAATTCTAACCAAAGATACCGAGCAGAGAGTGAAACCTGGTCGGAAAGGTCTATGATTGAGAATATGGAAGGTGTGTGTTCTTGAAGATGAACATAAGTTTGTGGTGGGTGAGGACGTGAGTGACAGACTGAGGTGTATTTTAGTTAAATTTTTCTTTTTAGTGAAAAAAAGCCAAAACATGAACGAAACCAGCAATTACAAGTCAAGGTCCCTTCTTAGTAAGTAAAAATTGAATTTATGCCTCTAAACTACAAAAAAATAATATTATGGGCCTTTTAAAACAAAACCCGATAGTTGGTTGAGTTATAATGACATTTACCCTAATTTAATTTATATGGGCCATATTTATACTACATAATATATATATATATATATATATATATATATATATATATATATATATATATATATATATATATATAATGACGGTTCGGTTAGGGTATCCACGAATACCTAAATACCCAACCGAAACCGCCCCGCTTGTATCTGGTTTTTTCGGTTTCAGTTTTTTTTTTGGATTGACCGGATCGGTTCGGTTTTGCGGTTTTCTTGCACACCCCTATGGGCTACTAACTCCTTTAATCCCTCAATAGATAATTACACTGTTATCCAAGTACATTCGTATCGCTACCTGTGATACAAAGAAATTGAGTTGGTCAAGTTGGGAAACCTGGTGAGTATATAGGGTTTTCAACACACAATAATATATATATATATATATATATATATATATATATATATATATATATTCCATACCAAACAACTCCTAAGAAGATATTCGCAAGGGAATCTATCCTAAAGAATCCCTGGGTAAACAATACCGCCTTAAGGATTCCATGGCAATATATATTAAAAAGGCACCCATGAGGGTGAATAGGATAGCCCCATGTATAGTTCATTTATACCTACAGGTCGTAGTCATGTTCGTATGTGGTCTTTTAACATCTACAGGTCAGAGACCTATCCATGTATGTGTCGTTAACACCTATAGATCATAGACATGCTCGTGTTAGATTCCTTAACACCTACATGTTGTAAACCTAACAGTGTATGACTTATAAGCATCTACAAGATTACAATTTTGCCCATGTTCACCAGACTTATCTAGAATAGTTTATGGTTGTCTCCTAAATTCACCTAGATGATTATTCCCTGGTAGTACATACTACAATGTTGGTTATGGCCTCACAATGTATTTTACTTTCCTCGACCCTTTACTAACCATTATGATTTAGGTAAAATAAGTAATTTAATATTTTATAATTTTTAACCAAGTAAGCCACATTGAGCACACATATAGCAAATACATGGAATAGGCACGCATGGTATCTAAGTAATTAGAATACGTTGTATCTATGTATAAGCTGAAAATAACTATGCACCCACTTGAGAAAAGTGAATACCTTGGAATTTGAGCAGAACTTCAGCTTAGCACTTAACTTCTCTTTTGATGTGACCTAGGTTCATATCACTAAGTCTTGGTCTTATATTCCTAGTGACTAATGATAGTATAGATTCCTCACTAATCCTAATGTCTACATCAAGATCTATTAAGTAAAGAATAACCAGGTAAGATCATATTAGAAGTATGGTCCGTTTCGTATACATAGTACCTTGTTTGGAAATTCCACTTTAAAGACCTCACTAAATCTTGCCTTGTCATATGTGTAAGTAGATCAATCGGTATTTTGACTTGGAATTACTGATAAATTTTATTTATAGGTTCATAATAATGACTATGAACATAAATATAAGTTACACTTGAAATAAAATATGTGTAGCTTAACTTATAGAGATTTTAGCGAAACCCGGGAAATTGCACGGGCGGAATTCCAAAACCGAAAGACCTATTTTATCAGGATCTCTGGTGCTCCAAATCCTCCTTACTAGCTTGTAAAAGCTCCTAAACTTGGGCCTTAAAATGGTGGAAAATCTGAGAGAGAATGAAAGTTGAATAAGAAAGTTGTGAGAAAATGAATGAATTTTCGGAGGTATTTATAGCCTTTCGGGAGGGGCTACACCCAACGTAATATAGTGCTATACCCATCATAGTAAGGATGCATTTGGTGTTGACGCGTGTCCAATGTCGGGTGGTGTTGTGTAGCAGCTTCTAGAAGGTGCGCGTCGCGCCTTTTTGTGTGAAGCGCACTTGGGAAACTTTAAAAATTCGTAACTTCTTCATACGAACTCCGTTTTTGACATTCTTTATATCCACGCATAGCTATCGACGATATTTACAACTTTAGTTTAGACTATGTCGACTAACTCTCATTTTATTTTTTATTTATTACTTTAGAAGGCTTAGACTTTTAAACTCCATTTAAAATTCATATTTTTTTCATACGACACCGTTCTCGAGCGTCTTTATATCGACAGAGTCCTATTAACGAGATCTTCAACTCTCTTTTAGATTCTTTCGACTAAAAATCGACCGATCTAAAGTTCGATTTCTGTGCTAACACATCCGCACCGAAACTTCGAAAAATCATAACTTCCTCGTATGAAGTCAGATTTAGGCTTTCTTAATATGTGCACTCTCGGTTTTATGATTACTATGACTTTCGTTTAGATTGATTTGGATAATAAGCAACCTATCAAAAATTCACTTTTTACGACACGCATAGTCGTGTTGGTTTAATCGTGAAACTTCAAAGAAGTATAACTTCTTCATACGAAGTCAGATTTCAGAGTTCTTTATATGTACGAAATTCTTATCACATATATTATAAATCTAGTTAAGATTATTTATCCTAAATAATCTTATATAAAAATATCGCTTTTTTAGCTTATTATATTTTAAATTGTCTAATCCGGATCCGTGGGTGTTATACTACCACTTGTCTTGATTATTTTCTAGATTTGGGAAACCACTTATCTTTACCAACAAAAGTCATGGAAGTCGGACGATGATCAAAATTAGACTTTACGAAGGCGCCAATTAAGCAGAAAAGCTTCAATAAGTTATCTACAGGTAGATTAGAGAAATGCCCTTGTATGTAACTTTGAGATCCAAAGGAGATAGAATTTAAACGAAAGGAGTTGTGACCTTTGGTAGGGTACGGAGTGGGGTGTTTTTTTTTAAAAGCTAAACTTAACTAAAGAAAAAAAAAAGATAAAATAAATTAACAGGGCAAAAGATGTCATTCCATGTGGCTTGTGACCAACAATGCAAGTTTTACAAACTATGAGGACCAAGTTTGTCAAAAAATTTTAACGAAAACTGAAATTGTGACATTTTATAAACCTTGATCATTTTATGTAGTTTTGTCAAAAATCAAATAAACTACGTGTCAATAAAAGAAAATTAACATGGGAATGCCCGTAGAACATCTATAATACAATAACTTTTAATTGAACTTTTTTATTAAAAAAGTTCAAATGAAAGAAACCAATGATATCTATATGACACGAGTTTATCGGTTTATGTTTTATAAATTTTATATATAGACAAAATTGCAAAAATGGTCCCTGTGGTTGGCAAAATTATGTGGATTTGGTCCAAAATGAAATGTTGGTGCACCATTGGTCCAAAATTGGATCTTTTTATTGCTTTTGGTCCCTATACACTTAAAATGACCTTAATGCCCCTTATATTAATTTTTTAATTTTTTTATATTTATATAAATGTTTTTAATTAATTTAAAATGAGAAAAAATGCCCACCCACCTCTCTCTCTCTCTCTCTCCCTCTCACTCACTCTCTCTCTCTCTCGGTTTGTATTTGATGAAAACTCAAGAACATAAAACCCATCTCTATCGACTGGCACCACCATCACCTGCGATTACCGCCACCATCACCACCGATTGACGCCACCGTTCGCCACCATTAACACCGATTGTCACGAATTTCTCTTTCATCATCTCTTTACAACTTCCACCTCCCTTCGCATGTACCCTTCCCACTACTGGATTTAACCTCTATACTTCTCAATGTCAAAAAACACCTCTCTCTCTCTCTCTCCAGCGAAAAGCTTTGACCCACCAGAAGTCCTTTATCAGAACCACCAGCACCACAATCTTCTCCGACCACTTCTACCTTTTCAGAACACCGCCTGCACCTCCTTCCGAAGAAAACCTCTGAAATCCATAACTGCAACTCGTATCTCGTTGGGGGTATCGTTCTCCACCACACCCATCCATTATTCGCCACACCATTTGTTCACTGCTTGCCTCCATCCATTTGCAACCACGCCTCTCCTTCTTAGATCTGAAACCCAAATATCACCGGACCTATCGTCGGATCTAGAGTTTTCAGATCTCGTTGTGGCCGGAGGATTAAGAGTTTTCTAGTGCAGGTTTAAACCTTTGATGGAATAAGGTTGTGCAGGTGCTGGAATGGAGCTTACTGAAATTAGGGCTCTTAAGTCCCCGTCTCTTGTTTTAATTAGGATAAAGAGGGGACGAACAAAGTAGTCGAACGAGGCGATTTGAAAAGAACATGAGGGCTCGTTGTGTTCATTATGAGGAAGAAGGGAAACAAGGCAGAGGTCCTTCTATCGAGAGGGATGACGCATTTCTTTGAGACTGGTGACCCTTCGTGGGTTTTTCTTCCTCGTCTTCGGCAGTGATCTGAGAGACGCAAAGCAGCAGAATCACCGACCTTGGGTCACTTGAAGAAAGAAGAACAGAGGCGGCATCTAACGATGAAACTCAAAGGGAAGGTGGACAGAAGAATGGTCCGGTGGAACAAGGCAAGCAGGTGGGGTTCGGTGGAGTTTGCTTGACAGGAGGAGAAGAGAAGTACAAGAGATGGGGCTATTGTCTTGGTGGCTCACCGACGCACCACCACATCCCATGGTTCATGGCAGATAAAGATTTAGAGAGAGAGAGAGAGAGAGAGTGTGTGTGTGTGTGTGTTTGTGTGGTGAGTTTATATTGTTTTTGTTTTTTATATTATTATAAGAGTAAGAATAAGTAGAAGAAAATACAATATAGTTATTTAAGGGGCATATTAGTCATTTTAGGTGGGATGTGGACCAAAAACACAAGAAAATACAACCATAGGTACCAAAACCACACAAGGTATCCAAAATTGGACCAGTGGTGCACCAACATTTCATTTTGGACCAAAACTACATAATTTTGCCAACCACAGGGACCATTTTTGCAATTTTGTCTTATATATAACTCGTCACTTGTCAATGTAATTGATTAAAAAACATATAAAACCTACATAATCATTAAAAATACTTATGGAAAGAGCTTCTTAATTAATAATTAACTTGAAATGTTTATCTTATAGCTTTAAGTTTTTCAGGTTGAAAAGCTTCTACTGTAAAGTGGTTGGGGTATATAATTTCACTAGGATATCCTATTAACATCTTTATAAAAAATCAACTAAAAATTAACTATTTATAATCAGTTTTTTTAGGGTTTAAAGTTGCACACGCAAAATATCATAATATTCCAAGATTGACCCCTATATTGATTTTGGGACTGATTAATGTGGACCGTACTGATGATACAGTTTACCTTTTTTAATTATTACATAATCATGTCGATGGTAAAAATAGAATATTTTAACAGGTTAAAAAATGTTTACAATACGTTCAAACTTATACAAGGTGACTTTCATTTGTTAAAATAGTAATTACTCTGTACAATTTATGTCATTTGATTTATTTAAGGATTAACTATAAAAATAATAGAAAAGGAAGATCATGTCATGAAATGACAACCATATGAATATACATCACAATATAACCTTATATTATATGAAATCAATTTCTAAAATTTTGTGAAATTATTGATCCTTACAAAATCTTAAAAATGGAAAGAACTTTTAGTTTTTTTTCTCAAAATTCATGACTTTTTTAGAAAACAATTCCAGCAGGAACCACCAAAAAAACAATTTAGCGAATATTAGATAGCGTAAAAAATAAATAATTAGTTTATAATAATATTTAGAAAATTGACATTTTACAATATAATTTTTATATATTTGATATTTTAGTGATTAGTCCTTTTTTGACTTGTTTTATTATTTATTATATTTTTTATTTCATTGATAAATACGTAAAATAATATAAAAATCTAGACAACTATCTTTAAAGAGTGGAACTCATTAATTTGCAGCAACAGCAAGAAAATAGTTGGTTTGGATGGTGGTCACAACTCACAGCTCACACGCGCCTGTTTGGTACTTTAAGCTTAAATTCGGGTCTTAAAAGAGTATTTTAGGTTAAATGTATTTTGCTAAAGTTAGTATTATTAATTAATTTTATATACTTATGAATTTTGATTGTATCTTTCTTAGAAGTTGCAAAATCTATTTTAAATTGTTTCTATAAATTAAGAGATATAGTAATCTCATTAACTTGGACACATGTCATTTTATGGTATTTTTGAATAAATGTTTTTGTCATTTGTCATTTTCTCATTTTTTTTAATATTTTCTTAATTAACACATCATATTTACACCTCAATTAATAATTGTCTTAACTGAAAATAACTAATAAATTACAATATTAGTACTCATATAGTATTTAATACGTTTCCTTTTAAATTCAAATTTTAAGTTTTAAATTTCAAATCTAAAATTTCAAATTTAAATAATTTTTTGTTTAAACTTTTATATTTAATTTTTTATTTTATCAAACCCGTATAATATACGGGTCTCACACCTAATAATAATAATATATTAGTAGTGCTCTATAGTTTTGTACGAATTGTTGACCAAAAATTTCAATCACTTACAGGTTAATTAATTAAAAGTTTTCTTATTTAACTATATATATATATATATATATATATATATATATATATATATATATATATATATATATATATATATATATATTTTTTTTTTTTGGAAAAACAAATCCAACCTACTTCTAAACTCCGTTCCACTTCAAAAAAAATAATAATAAAAACAAAAACAACATCTGTTAAGTTAGAAACCCTTTGATATATAGTTATCTTCATAATGTGATACGCTATAGAAAAAGTTCGATAAAAACCGTGCTCATGGGCTGACAAAACTCAAAATACAAATTTGGTGGTTGTGGCCTTCTGGGTAGATTGAAATAAGTGAACAATTGGGCTAAATGCAAAGTAGATAAATAAATAAATAAAACCTATATCTTGGGCTCTTGGTGTTTTTTGAATTTTGCTCAGCAGCAACGGTAACGTTTAGAAAAATATACTTTTTATAAAAAATATTAATGTCATTGAAAATATGAATTCGTAATCTATAAAATGTGGACGTATAAATCAAATGGGTCGAAATACCAAAACATTGTTTGCATATTATCTTAGACCTAATCATCATCTAAATCTTTTTTATCATGCAACTTATTATTGAAATGTATCATCTTGAAAGCTCAAATTCAGTTTAGATACATTATCATAAAAGGGTGGAGGTGGAGGGGGCGGTTGCCAGCCATCCTACTCGTTCAACCTCCACTTCTTCCATTTTTCTTCTTTGTTTTCTTCTCTCTTCATGTCACCCAACCTAAAAAATCCTCTTTTTCTCTATTTCTCTCTCTAAATGTCCATCCCAATCCTTCCTGATCAAACACGAGATCTTCATCTTGGAACCACCCCTCCACCATAAGTAAGAACACAACTTGGTTAAATGCAGAAAACTTTGCAAGACAATATATGATATAGATTGTATTGTAATATTTTTTGTTGTTTGTACTTAGACTATTTTAACGTGACATGGAAAAATTTATTGGTAGTTTTTTTATATTCCTCAAACACCTCTAAATCCTGGATCCATTTATAATGATATAGTTTATCATTTTTTTTATACATATACTTATTTAAACTATCATCTCTCCCATCCATTTCTTAACATGTTTTGATAAAAAAAATCATTAGTAGTTTATTCATGATATAGGTTACAAATGACTTAACACATGCATGAGTCCACAACACCATAAAGTTTGCATCTTTATGCTTAAGGAACCCTTAATATGTCCAGATCTAAAAGGCTAAACTCCATAAACGATCTTAGCTCACAAGAACCAACCAAAAGGGACCAAAATAGCCATAAACAAGCCAATGAATAGATCAATGAAATGAGTTGACAGGCTATAGACTTTATACCTCAAAAGCCACAAAATGGAGATACTAAAGTTGGATCTCTAAGCTCCTCTCCAAATGATAAGTCTTCAATCTTCTCCTTCCTCTTCAAGATGCACAAAACACACTCAAAATGCTTCACAATAGCTCAAAAGCACCACACAAAGGCTAAGGGATGAAATTAGGGTTTGAGGATGTGGAGGCTGGTATAAAATGTTCAAGAGGTGGGTTAATGTTGCTTAAATAAGGCACAAACCCTAAAAATTAGGGTTTGCCCCTGGCCAACATATGACAAGTGTAACCCATGTGCACCCAACATACGTGGTCGATGCCCGCGATCAATCTTCAGCTAGTACGCCAAGAGTACTCTATAATACGCCCCATGTACTAGCCAAAAGGACCAAACTTTCAATGCTTTATAATTAAGAAGGGGTAAATATGAACATACCAAATTCAAGTGTTACAATTCTCCCCCACTTGAATCAGAATTGTCCTCAAAGTCCACTGCTCCAAACAACTCCGGATAGTGCTCCCTCATCTCATCTTCCGGCTCCCAAGTGCACTCTGAACCCCTGCGATCACTACTAGAAAAACAGCCTTTTACGACGCTCATTGCGCAATGAGCGTCGTAAAAGGCTCAGACGACGTGCAAATGCGCGTCAAGGAAGGCCCTGTCATAAACAGAGACGACGCGCATTTACGACGCTCATTTACGACGCGCAATTACGACGCGCGTTTACGACATGCAATGCGTATCAAGGAAGGCCCTGTCATAAAGGAAAACGACACGCATTCGCGTGTCATAACCTTACGACGCGCGTGTTAATGACACACAATGCGTATCAAGAAAGCCCCTGTGAAGAAAGGTCATGTCATAAATGAAGATGACACACATTTTTGCGTATCATAATTTTAAACGTTTAAAAAAATATATTATTTTTAGATTTACTAATTTTCAAATTAAATAATACATTAAAAATCTCATAATACAAAATAAAATACCATAAATAACAAAGATAATTCATTTCACTAATAAGTCAAATACAAATAATTATTCCAAAAGTGAGTAAATGTTCGAAAAAAATGAACTCATTTATATACAATTGCATCATCTAGCTTACTATGTGCCAACAACTCTCTGTGTTTACTTTTGCTTGAGTCTTGTTTCCTCCAAAGCTTCTAGCCATGCCAATATATGATATCTTGAGTCTCGTTTCAAGAACCAAAATCACCTTCAATCACCCAATTAAACTCTAATGTTGGTAGACTGAGAGTTCCAGAATCAAGTTTACATCCATCACCTTCAATCACCCAATTAAACTCTAGATCTTCTGTTGTTTGAAATACAAATACAAATAATTATTCCAAAAGTGAGTAAATGTTCTAAAAAATGAACTCATTTATATACAATTGCATCATCTAGCTTACTATGTGCCAACAACTCTCTGTGTTTACTTTTGCTTGAGTCTTGTTTCCTCCAAAGCTTCTAGCCATGCCAATATATGATATCTTGAGTCTCGTTTCAAGAACCAAAATCACCTTCAATCACCCAATTAAACTCTAATGTTGGTAGACTGAGAGTTCCAGAATCAAGTTTACATCCATCACCTTCAATCACCCAATTAAACTCTAGATCTTCTGTTGTTTGAAAGAAATCGGTGTTTGTAATCTATGAACAAAAAACGCAAAGACCAAGGTTAACATTTGCTATATAGAAAGCACAATTGGACATATGATTATATAATACGCAACATAAACATTTTCATGAAAATGATATAGACAAATAAGTAAGAGTGATGATATTAATACCTTAATTACGCCATTGGTGAACGAAATTTTAATTGGTTGATAGCAATACTTGACCTTTGAAAACAAATAAACAAAGGATCGCATCATAATTAGCTCAATGAAGTAATTCTTATACATTGTCTCTACCAAAAGATTCATCATGGAAACATTTTTGTTGGAAATAACTAAACAAAAACCTAAATACTAAGCAAAAAAATTATAGTAATCACCATTTAGAGCAGGATGAGGAGTCCGATCAGGCCATATGAGACCATTTAAGCAGAAATTTAAGTCATTTGGTGTATCTCCCACTACTAATCAATATTGTGAAATTTGTTATTTGGAATGCGAGAGTAAAATGGTCATTTACCTGAGAACCATGTTGATCACACACCACCACTCGTGGGGGACAGGAAAACTGTCATGTATTATCAGTTATGCATCATCATGTGGAGCTTGTAACAACTGAGCAAATGCCTACAAAATATAAAAAAAATATTGATCTGATGTTTTTTTTTAAATTATAAAAAGGAAAAGTGAAATGAGGAAAAAGTACTTGATGTTCAGGCTAATGTTGGTAGCCATTGTTTCTCCATTGAGCAATTGTCATGCCATGAAAAACAACTACACTAAAATAAGAATCTAACAACAAGATTCTATCAGCTGAAATTGATGCCACATCAAGAAATGTTGGAGAAGGAAGAGAGTTAAATGAATATGAAATTAATGAAGGTTGAATCATCACAGTTGCATTTGTTATGCTTTCTTTGTTTAACATCATTTGAAAATAAGCAGTTTGATATGGACTATCATTAAACACCTGCCAACATTTCATAAAATTAAGAACATATAACAAAAAGGGCAATTTGGTAAATTAACAACTTTTTACCTAAACAAACTGTGATCTTCGAAGATTGAACATGAATTGAGGGAACAATGAGAAACTAGGGTTTAAAGAAAATGAAGAAGGGCCGTCTTTTCTATAGTCCCCAAATTTGGAACATAGACGAATTAGGTTTCTATCTATCCACCTTGTTGCATCAAATGATTCCTGAAAAGAATAATTCTGTAAATAAAATTTATATATTTGATTTGTGCAAAAAGTACGAGAAAGGAAAGTGCAAATTCACCTCCATTTCCATTTTATAAGAAGTTAATCTAGCCACTACTACAACAGCAGTCTCTTGATCAAAACCTTGCATTAATTCCTGTTAAAGAAAAAGGTAATTAAGTCTTTTTCCAAAATAAAGAAAAGGGTTTTACTATTTTTTTCCTCTGAAACAACAGCACTCTCGACCATGGCAGCAAGGGCATAAGCAGAAAGCTTAGTTTTCTCAAATGGAGCTGCGAGCTTACCAGGGAATCTCTCTCCTACTGCTTTTCCAGATGCTGTTGCCAGCAAGAAATCTATATATTTGATCATTGCATGATCTGAAATATTCCTTGTTGGAAGTTCAAAGCTCCATTCCTGCATTAATAAGTACTAATCAAACCTAAATTCATCAAATTAAACCTTTTTATACTGTTGATATTCTAGACTATAGACATTGGAATCCAGATGCCTACTTGGACAATTGATCGAAACATTATCATATAATGCAGCCCAACGACTACAAAACTGTATGAGTAGGTGGCCCACTCTTGAGAGCATCCACAAGTTTCTAATAAGATAAGCAGCAAGTTTAAATTTGGTGTTTATTTAGAGAAGAAACAACATATAACATATAATGCAGAGTGTATGTATGGTGTTACTTAACAAGTTTTGTTGTGCTTAAATTTGTACTATATTAAAACTAGTTTGCACCATTTTAAGTTTGTTTATCGTGTGAAAACAATGTTACAGCAACAATGAACGACTTGCTTCCAAACTCCAAAGGTGTGCTTATCAGTTTTTTTTTGGTGCATCAATTCATTACCCTTCAAATAAAAAGAAGCAAGTATCCTATAGTATCAGTATGTATAACAATGTTAAAATGAGATATTGCAGAAAATAAACAGATCCAAAACTAATTGATATGCTTATTAAACCACTAATCCGACTTATTGCAGATTATGAGATGAAAAGAAAATGAGTTAGATAGACCTTGCACGGATCTGAGAGACTGGAGTGCTCAGAAGTAACCATAAATCCACTGATTATGAAATCACAGAGTCCCATGTTTGACCTATACGCATCATGTGTTCTAAAGTTTGAAGCCCTAGAATCTCTGAATCTAACACACCAGGAGCCATGGCTCTGAAAAAATCAATGTCTTTGCCTTCAGCTGACAACATCCCACTAACTGCCTTGGGAACACCAAGAAACACCGGTCCGATGTTCATGATTGCTTTGATATGCTTGTCACACCACCCTGGACCACCGCCACCACCCATCGGAGGTGGGGCTTCCACCCATTTGAGGAAGTGGAGGAAGTAGATGACACCCATGGAATGGGGCACCACCACCACTTTCTTGTTACCATTGTTACCCAATTTTAGCAAAATTCTTGATAAGAACAGCCCAAACGAAATACCGAGGAGCAAAGTAATTTGCAGCAACAAGACCCGGAACCGGTCTGACCCGAATGCCTGGCGGGTCGAGTCCTGTTTCATTGTCGAGTGACAAATGCTCCAACTAACACAATGGCCTGAATTTTAAACAAATAAGTCGTATTAAAATTCAACTTTTTTGCTACTAGAAAATCAAGATTGAAGGTGGTTAATTAAAGTTATAGAATTAAAAAAAAAAAACCTTTGTAAGATCTGGGCAAAGCTACCACCCCAAAGGCGTTTGCGAAAAAAGCCATGAGAACAAGGTCGACCTTCCCAAAGCTCAAGGCCACCGGTGACGATTCCAGGGACCAAAACGACAGGGTGGAGTGGGGTTAACCCTTCGTTCTTGAGCCTTACACCAGGTGATTCAGGGAATCTGAACCCAGACAAATGAGCAGGTAGACAATGGTACAGAAACAAGAGTAGCCACCAAGTAGTACACATGCACCCGATGAACCAACAACAAGAATCTATACACTTGCACCCTCTTCCTTTTGGTTGCATCTTCTTATTCTTCTTCTTGTTCTTATCGCACTCTTGTTTTGTAATTGTTTGACTTTCTTCTTGTAATTGTTTTACATATTCTTGATTTAACGAGGACCTTTTTGCAAAAACCACACCACTAGGCACAATCAAGAAAAATAGCACCCAATTCGAACCCTATGACCTAGTTAGTAGTTACCCACACCTGAAAAAGAAGAGATAACTTATCGACTGGTCTTTCTGTAACTCGACAAGGTATGGAGACAACTTAGGAGAAAGACTTGAACAACACAGTAGGAAGGCCAAAGGGGAAAAGAAAAGAAAAGCACACACTACGAAAAGCACTAGTACCCAAATGATTGGATCAACAGAGATCCATCAAATATGGACCCAGTTCTGGAAAGTTTCGGAGACGAGGAGCTCCACCAGCTGGGTATCGTTGGAAAGAGTTGGACGGCGGGGCGGGGCTGGACGGAGGTCAGAGGTGGGAGGCGCCAGCGCCAAGAGAAATGTCGGAGGTGGGTGAAGTTGTCGACGTCGAGAACTGAGAAGAAGAGAAAGGGACATCGAAGAGAGAACGAGCAGTAGAGGAAGGCGGCGGGGCGAGTTCTTGAAAAAGCCCAAGCTATTACAAAGAGGGAAACTATAGTGGAGGAGGAAAAAAAAGGAAGGTGGGGTTTTTAAGTTTTTGGAATTTTATTTTTCCGGGCTGAAAGCGCGCATTATATTAAAATTTATAAAACGACAGTCTTAGACGACACGCACTTTATTATAGGTGCCCTCCGTGTTTTTTTTTTGTTGTTGTTTAGACACTACTTTTAGGGCATGCAAAAAATGTGTGTCCAAAATCCTTTAAATTTTGCAAAACTGACATTATTTTTTAGGGCACGCACAAATGTGCGTCCTCTATCAGCGAGTGTCATTGTTTGCGCGTCATTAAAGGGTTGTTTTCTAGTAGTGGATGATGTCATTGCACCTTCACCAACCCAACAACCTTGTTCATCAAGGTTTTTGTCTTCCGATCACGACTTGCCACTGGTCTCTTAATATAATTCAAGCAGTCGTTCACCTGAATATCATCCAACGGTACCACTGCGGAATCATCCATTAATATCTTCCACAACTGAGAGACATGGAACGTGTGAATCTGACTAAGCTCATTTGAAAGATCCAAACGATATGCAACCCAACCCACCTGTGCCAAAACTTTGAAAGGAACGATATACCTAGGGCCCAACTTGCCCCTCTTCCTGAATCAGATGACACCATTCCAAGGTGACACCTTCAGGAGAACCATATCCCCCACCTGGAACTCTAGATCTAATCGGCGTCTGTCGGCATAACTTTTCTGCCGACTCTGAGCTATCTGAAGCTTACTATGAACTCGCTGGATCAACTCAGTGGTCTTGAGTACCACCTCGGTACTCCCCATAACCCACTAACCAACGTCACCCCTAACAAATCAGGGTCCTACATTTCCTCCCATAGAGCATCTCAAAAGGAGGTCAATCAGTGGTGGCGTGATAACTGTTGTTGTATGAAAATTCCGCTAACGGAAGATACGTATCCTAACTCCCACCAAAGTCCAAAACACACGCCTGAAGCATATCCTCTAATGTCTGAATCGTCCGCTTGATCTGACCATCAGTCTGCGGATGGAAGGTTGTATTGAAATGGAGACGAGTACCCAACTCGTAATGGAATCTCTTCCAAAATCTGGAAGTAAACCTGACATCCCTGTCGGAAACAACGGAAACCGGAACCCCATGTTGTGCCACAACCTCCCTGATGTAAACCTCGACTAATTTCTCCATAGAAATACTCTCCTGAATCGGGATAAAATGCGAGCTCTTGGTCAAATGATCCACAATGACCCAAATCGAATCCACTCTACACGCAGTCCAGGGTAACTTCGTGATGAATCCATGGTAATATCCTCTCATTTCCATACGGGAATCTCCAACAGTTGCATCTTGCCATGAGGTCACTGATGCTTGGCCTTGACTTTCCTGCAAGTCAAGCACCGCTGCACATACCAAGCCACATCTCATTTCATGCAGGGCCACCAAGAATTGGGATGAAGATCCCTATTGTCACACCCCAAAACCAGAATGGAGGAAATGTTCTGGGGTGGATGACATCATGTCAAGTATCACAACACATGCATTATAGTAATCAAAGTACAACAACCATTTCATTAATAGTAATAGTTTTACATGATTTACATTACAATACATCAAAGTAATACAGATAAATATAATAAGTACAGCATGGTACTAAGCTATCTTCATCAACAGCTCCGGGGATGTACCTGTCTAATGCTGACCTGAGAATACAAGTTATTTGAAAAGCGAGTATCAACATTTTTACAAATGCTAGTGAATTCATAAGTATTTAGTGTCATTTTATTCAAATAACTTTAATAAAAGTGGTAGTTTTAGAGTATCCATTAAATTAGAGTCCTTTCTAGAAAATCCTATATTTTCTTTAATAAAAGCAGTCTTCTACCAAGACTGGACGGAGTTATGTGGTAAAAAGTAGTTTTCCCTTAATCGCTATCACTGTCAAAATACAGAATTTGATTATTAAAGAAAGCGGGAGAAATCAGGGAAAATAACATATGCCTCAGCAGTGAAGACTGCTGACTAAGGCAAGAGGAATCATAGACTCCAGGAGAGTATCGAACGAACGACACGCCTGGCTCAGTCTAACAAAAGAGACATAGACCCCAGACGGTACCAAATGAAAGGTACGACTAGCAAGGTCTAAAAACAGAGGATACAGACCCCAGAAAGTATCAAATGAAAGATACAGCTAGTAAGGTCTAAAACAAGAATACAGACCCCAGACAGTATCAAATGAGAGATACAGCTAGTAAGGTCTAAAACAGAGGATACAGACCCCAGACGGTATCAAATGAAAGATACGGCTAGCAAGGTCTAAAAACAGTGTGACTCTGATAGTGGGTTTCCAGCATACAGTGTAGAATACAGTGTGAAATACAGTGTAAAATACCGTTACCTTAAGGCCATGAATTATAAGGTAACCTGGGATACTCGTAACCATACTAACCGACACTAGAGTACCTGACGCCCTGCAAGCGTCTATAAAATATGACATTTGTCACCCCTTGGCTTGGTAGGCCGTGGACTGTAGCTAGCAGTCAGGGTGCGGGGGTGTCAATCCCGTATAGATCTATACACACAATGTCCGCTCTCCCTACAGGAGACTATGGTTACCAACTAGACGACGGAGAAGGCCGTGTCCCGAAGATGCATCCCAAATAGTAGGTAGTGGGTTTCCAATATAAGTGTTGAACTAAAGGTAGAGACTCATAACTGAACTGACTAGTGCAAACCTATATGTCTATGCTTGTATACATAATATATAACTAATAAATCAAACGACCTTCGGACGGACATCCGATCCCACCAGACCACATCTCAACGAAGAAAAGGAAATAGGGCGAACAAACCTTCCTAAGTCCTTTAACCATTATTTATATGCATCTATACAAGCATAGGAATACATCCAACTACGTTTGAGTGTGTAACAAGTGGAGACATATTGTGAAGTATAACCGAATCGTGTGGAATAACCAAATCGTGGAGTGTATACGAACAGTATAGAATAACCAACTCGTGGAGTATAAACGTTACCAAATATAAGTGTATCACGAAGTAGAAGCGACAACAAGTGAAGTAAGAGCGTCTAACATGCATAAGCGGCTACAAGCATAAGCGAAATAGAGGCAATAACAAGTATAAACGCATCACGAAGTGGAAGCGTTATCAAGTAGGAGTTTAAACTAAGAAGGAGTATCAAAACATGGAAGAAAACCTTTATACTTGAGAAAATCACGACAGAGTATTCTTTTGCAAAATAAGTTTGAAAACCTTTGGAAATCCTTTGGAAAACTCTCATAAATCAGTTTTAAATGAAACATTAATAAAACAATATAAGTAAAAGATTTGAACAAGTGAAAACTTTTTAGAAAACCATTTATAGTGTTATACCCGGTAAAACAGTTTACAGTGTAATAATCCTTTTGCATGCGGGTTATCAATCACATGTGATTGATATGATAACCGGCATGTTTAACTTGTATTCCCCCCTATAAAACATGTAAAAACATTTAAAAGGTTCATTCAGGGGTATGAACTCACCTGATGTAAGTGGATCCGACGGAGGTGTCGGTTGAGTGTTTGGTGTCAAGTAAAGACTTGGACACACTTAGTGACCTATTAACATATGATAACATATGTTTACATACAATTAGTATATAAAATACCAATTAAACAAGTATACGCATCCTAAAGTGCGGAAAACACTTTGATTAAGTGTTTAGGGTGTCCCGGGTAACATTTAAGGGTGTGAATGGCTTAGGAATGGAGTTTACTCTCCAAGAGTAAACTCTATACATAGTGTTTACGGCCCTGGGACAACTCCCCATGAGTTTACGGCCGTAAACTCATGGTGAGGGGTTCTAGGATGCTTAAAGGCCTTATATCAATTGTGGAATTTTGCTAGGTCCAAATATAAAAGGTATGAATGGATTTAAGGCACTTAAATGGACCAAATGGGAGTTTACGGCCCCAACCAAGGGAGTTTACGGTCGTAAGCTCCTATTGACACATTCCTTGGGTGTTTTAAGGGCTTAAGTGATAGAGAATAAATCCTATGTATCTTTCCAAGTCAAATGAAGGAGTTTGGGCACCATTTGGGCACCTAATGGGAGTTTACGGCCCATGAACCACCTCTATGGGAGTTCACGGCCGTGAACTCCTACTCCCTTAGTTTCATTGAAGTTTTAAGGCCTTTACACAATGGTATTGTTTCAAGCTATTTTTCCAAGGCCATTTAGGGGATTTAAACTACCATTTGGCATGGTTTGGGGGTGTTTACGGCCTAAGCATGTGCTTGGGCCATAAACTCCATTTTACCCCTCATTTCTTAGTGTTTAATTGCTCCAAACCCGAAATAACAAGTCCCTATTTTATGTCTTAAGCCTAAGGGTGGTTTGGGAGTGTTTGGAACTTGATTTTACAAGTTTAGAGGGTGTTTACGGCCTAAGCATGTGCTTGGGCCGTAAACCCTCTTTTATGTCCCAAAATTGATTGTTTTATGGTTCAAACACTCCTAGGCTAAATCCCCAATTGGTTTCCAACCTCAAGGATGAGTTTAAAGGCAAGTTTGGCATCATTTTAGGGGTTTACGGCCCTAGAGTGTTCTTGGGCCGTAAACTCCTTACTCCTTGCCTTCTTGGACGATTTTTGAGCTATAATGACATGCAATGGGTTGTAAAACAAGCTAGGGTACAAGAACTTACGATTTGGAGGCGGAAACTTGCGGTTTTGAGACGAAATCGGACTTTTATGAGAGAGAATATAGAGAGAGGGTGAAAAGGGTGGAATGAAGTCCATTCCCCTTTATATATGGGTTGGAGTTGGAGCTCAGTGGGAATCTACCCGATACTGCCATTAAACGGGGCTTTTGTCGCACCCGATTTAGTGGTCGTAATAAAATTTAACATTTTCCAAATTAATATGGAAATGTAAAGTAAGTGTCTTTATTTCTTTTATCACGACGTTAACGACATATAATATAAATAAATTAAACATTTATTTATTTGGCGACCTCTAATTAACGGAACTTTTATAAAATGGAATATTCTGTTAACGGTAACGGGGTAATGTAACGGAATAAACTTTGGGTTGTCACACTTATACATCTTCGTCACCCCGGGATGAATGGAGAACCTAGAATTGTACACCTCTTCCATCAGAACATGACGCACACCGCCCTAATATGGAACCCAAACCCGCCGATGAAGATTCAACAACCCACTACTATCATAATCGAAGGAAGCCACCTAAACCACAATACGCTCACTCTTCCGGTGCTCTTCCTTCATAGTCTCGACCCGAGTCTCACAAATCTTTATCTCTGTACCATTCCTCTACAGACTGACTTGAGATAAAGAAGAAAGATAAAGACTTTCTGCGACAACTCCTATTACTACTGGGGTAGCTCCCGAACCTTCTTAAACTTCTTCCCCGGATTTCTTCGAGACGCGCTCCAAAAGCAGAGTAATTACGGTCATCCTCAACCATAAATCCTTGATCAGAGCCGCGACCGCCTTGCAGCTGAGAGCATCGATCACCACATTGTCCTTCTCTGGGTGATAAAGGATCTCACAATCATAATCCTTCACCACATCCAACCACCAGAGTTGCCTCATGTTCAGATTTGGCTAATCCATCAGATACCTCAGGCTCTTGTGATTAGTGTAAATTGTACAACAGACCCCATATAGGTAATGTCACCAAATCTTGAGGGCGAAAACCACAACCCCTAGCTCCGAATCATGTGTCGGGTAATTCTCCTCATGAGGCTTCAACTGCCTCGAAGCGTAAGCGATCACGTGACCCCTCTGCATCAACATTGCCCCCAAACCCATGATCGACGCATCATAATAAACCACAAAATCCTCAACAGCCTCCGGCAGGTTCAAAATCGGTGCCTTAAACAACCAATGTCTCATGGTCTCAAAAGCTACCTGCTGCTCAGGCCCCCAACGAAATGTAACCGTCTTCATTGTCGACCGAGTCAAAGGAATAACTATATTGGAGAAATCCTAGATAAACCTATGATAATAATCTACTAGACCAAGGAAATTTTGAATCTCAGATGGAGACATCAGAACCTCCCACCGCACCATGACCTCGACCTTGGCCGGATCGACCAGAATACCATTCTGTTTGACAATGTGCCTCAGAAACTGCACCTCGCGCAACCAGAACTCGCACTTGGAGAACTTTGTGAAAAGTCTCTCCCTCCTCAAAGTCTCAATCATTATCCTCAAATTCTCCTCGTGCTGCTCTTGGGTCTTGGAATAAACCAAGATATCATCAATGAATACGATCACATAGCGATCTAGCATCGTCCTGTACACGCGGTTCATGAGATCATGAGCGCGGTTGGAGCATTGGTGAGCCCAAAAGGCGTCACCACGAACTCGTAATGACCATTACGAGTCCGAAAAAGTTGTCTTCTACACATCCTCGTCTCTAACCCTCATCTGAAGATAACCCGGTCGCAAATCAGTCTTGGAAAACCAATATGCACCTTGAAGCTAGTCAAACAGATCATCAATCCTCAGGAATGGATAACGGTTATTCACCGTTGCCTTATTCATCTCCTGGTAGTCAATGCACATATGATGGGACCCATCCTTCTTCTTCACAAACATGATCGGTGCTCCACATGGAGAACTTCTCAGTCGAATGAATCCATTGTCCAACAGCTCCTGCAGCTGTGTACACAACTCATGCATCTCAGGAGGAGCCAACCGATATGGTGCCTTGGCTATCGGAGCCACACCTAGAACCAAATCAATCTTGAACTCAACTTGTCTCTTTGTAGGCACCCAAGAAAATCCTCTGAAAACACATCGGGATAATCCCGCACAATCGGCACATCATCCACGGTCTCCTTATCCTTATCTCGGGTATACATAACATAGGCGACAATTTTGGAACAACCCTGCTGAATATAACGCCCGACCCTCGCTGTTGAACACAAATACGACCCACTCTAAGCTCTCTCTCCCTGAAATAATAACTCTCCCCTACTTAGGGTTCGAATCTGAACTAACTATTGCTCATAATCTATCACCACCCCATTGGGTCTTAGCCAATCCATACCCACACTAACCTTGTTCCCCCGCAAAGGGATGGGAACCAAATCAATCGGATATTGCTCGTTGAACATCTGAAGAATACAACCCTAATGAACCCTCGCTACCTGAACAGATCGATCATTTGAAATTCTCGACATCTAAAGGACAATCTAGCTCCCCCGGAGCTCCATCAAACCTATTGCTACGCACAAGCGATACAAAGGATCGGGTAGCCCCCGAATCAAATAATACCAAAGCAGAAATACCGTTCATGATGAACGCTCCTAAAATAAACATATAAATATATGCAAAAAATTCAATATAAATAAAGTGATAAGGAGAAGATACATACCAGTCACCACATCAGGTGACGCGTGGGCCTCCTCGACCGTCAACTGGAAAACCATGCTCTTCACCACACGTGCATCCGCCTTGATCTGGCGTCCGTCAGTGATCCGAAGAGTCGCAGGAGCGGGTGTTGACATCGGCCCCGAAATATCAAAACTCGTACATTGGGACTTCTTTGTGGTCCCTCTGATTGCAATGAAAGAAAATCAGATCAGATCCTAGGGTGGTGGTGGTAGCAGTACAATCCCTGCTATAATGACCTGTCCGACTGCACTTGAAGCAGCCTGAACCACCCACCCTGCATGGTCCCTTGTGCGTCCTGCCACACTTCCCACAGTGGTTCCGACCCTGCTGGCCTCTCGTCCCTATTTTCATGCAACATTTGTCGCATTTCTTCCCTTTGTTCGGCTAACATAGCCTTAATCATGGCTTGCACCGCAGCCATTGTCCTTGGCTCTGGTGCTGCTGCTACAACAGGTACTCGCTCAATCACAGGTGGTTGATTCCTATTTTCATCTGCATTTCCATCACCACTTCTAGTTCTTACCATTTTTGATATACACACCGAATAAGGTGAAATTAGATCCTCATCCATGATAGATAATTAAATCATCCTTATCACTCCGAAACGTTTACATGCTAGTTCTAATATTGTCGTCATACGCTTAGAATCCTAAACACATAAGGTTTCTAGATCCGGTTGGCAACAAACCATAGATCCGAACAAATAATATCATATATGGTAAACATATAACATTTAGCACATAAAAGCATTTTAGGCAACTTTCCTAAAATAAACTAGTGCTCGTGTCTAAAATATCACAGACACTTATCTCACAATTTTCACATAGCATTCTAAGTTTAAGTCTAGAAATCCTACAAATTCCTAGTTTGCTTAAACTAATGCTCTGATACCAACTGTGACATCCCCAAAATCACGGCCAGAAAAGACCGGTTTCATTTATGCTTTTAAAATAATTTCAAAGTAAATCCATCGATTTAAAAGAGTTGCGGAATTTGTTCCCAAAAACAAAATATGATAAAATAATATTTACCAAAGCATTTCATAAAGAAATGTACTTTCATTATTTAACAAAACCTCGGGATGTCATGTTTCGATACAGACCAGAAAGCATAAACGACGTATTACAAGCCATACAACAGTTCTATACAACTACAGGCTTATAAACAAAACAACTTGATGATTCATCCATCTTATGCCCTCGCGCCACTTCCTGTAATACAAATAAACTGAGTGGGTCAAGCTTGGGAGCCTGGTGAGCATATAGGGTTTTCAACCCACAATAAATAATTATATTTAATTTCATCAACCAACAATAACCCGATTACCCATTCCCATTATCCTCACTTTACGTCCCTAAAACAACATCTATTACAAGGGACCTAATCTAGGATTTTCGTCGGGACGGACATTACTGCAAGGGGTTTCCTCAACAATAGATATCCTAAAGGCAACCATGAGGGGGATAGAGTACACAACACCTATAGGTTGTGAGTCTGCTAGCGTTCCACGAGACTGTCTAGAAAGAGTCCGTGGTCATCATCCATACTCCGCTAGATGACTAGATCAACAATAACAACATCAAAGTCTCTCATCATTTTATCACACATCAACTATCTACCCATGCTTTACCCCAACATTTTAGTAGATAATATATATATATATATATATATATATATATATATATATATATACAAACATACATATACAACTTTAAATCATGTATAGTATATCCATTCAATACTCAAACCAGATAATAGATAATATGCAACACATAGCACGTATTCTTATAGAGATACTTCATATCTATGTGTTAGAAGAAAGTAACTACACACTCACTTGATCAGAAGATGATCGGACAACACCACGACTTTAAAAGTAGTATTCTTCTGTAAATTTGGAAGATCTTCACACACCGGGCTTCTCGCAGGCAGAGCTTCGACTCGGAAACTCTTTTCTTCTCGGGATCTTCGGGCTTTGGGACTCGCTTCGGGTCTCAGGAATGATACCAGGGCTTTGGGGCGGGGGGGTTAAAATAGGGCTTAGAGAGAGTATCGGGAGTGAGAGAGTAAGAGAGGAGTAACCAAAATTGGCTGACCCTTGATTTCTATTTATAGGGCTGATTTTCTACACTCACGTCGTGAGTTTCTAAAGCTCATGCCGTGGGGATTGATCGTCACTGCATGCGTCATCACAACTTGCGTCTGTGAAGCTCTAGAAGGCGTTAGAAGTCAGTTCACGTCATGAACACTATTTTCACGTCGTGAACTCTGATACAACTTTGGGGTTCGTGCCCCGAACTTCAGAAATTCATAACTTTCGCATATGAGCTCCGTTTTTCAACGTTCTTTATATCCACACATAGGTGAGATTATGCTCTACAACTCTCGTTTAGACTCTGTTGGCTAATTTTGACTTTAATTTTAATATATTATTAATATATTATTTTTAGTAGGCCGGGACAAGAAAACTCCGATCAAAATTCATAACTCCTTCATCTTAACTCCGTTTTTGTCTGTCTTTTTATCGTTGGAATACTATCAATTAGATCTTCAATTCTCATTTAGAAAGTTTGTCTAAATATCACTCGATCTCTATTTCGAGTATTCGGATTGCATACCGCTAAGTCGAAACTTCGAAAAATCATAACTTACTCATACGAAGTCAAATTTAGACGTTCTTTTTATGCATGCTCACGGTTTAACGTATTCTACGACTTTAGTTTAGATCACTAAGGATAAATATCGCTTTATCTTAAATTCGTATTTTACGTCATTCAGCGTCGTGTCGGTTCTGTTGCGAAATTTCGACAGGTCATAACTTCTTCGTTATAACTCGGATTTCAGCATTCTTTATATATCCGGAAACCTTGCCACGACCACTACCACATCCTTCATAGATATCGGGTTTATCTAACATTTCATTTTGATGCTTATTTTTATCCTTAATTCATTTAAGTCACATAATTAAGCACAAAATACATAATACTCAAATTATACATCTTTATTATTTCAAGACGGGTTACAAAGGTTAACCTAGACTATCAGATCATCATTAATGACGAGCCCATAAACACGGGCGTTACAGAACGGGGGCAGGGGCGGGGGTCAGAAGGGGAATTCGGGGGCGGGGATGGGGGTGGAAAGGATGGAGATTTTGGGGTATGGGGGCAGCGCGGGGGATGCAATCCCCATACCGTTTGCCCCCGTTGACATCCCTACATGTTCCCTACGACCCTGGCTGACACTTAAGCGGGTCCTCGGATAAGCAAAGTTTGCAAAGAAAGAAATGGAAACCTTTGGCTCCATTAAACTTTGCTTCCGCCTATACTCCCAAGCAGGGACATAAATAGGACCATATGGGTGCGGAACATGGGCATCGCGAGGCGGGCTATTCATAATTAATCGTGTCACATACGATGAAGGATGATTCACACCAAGGCTGTTAGCAAAATCATGAAAAGCACAAGGATCCAAGGAACGAAATCTCTTGAGGACCTTACCACTACAACCCTCCCCACCAGCTAGAACAGCCGCAAGGGTAGCAGAAGTAGCAGAATCACTACCTCTTTTACGTCAGACTAAGGGCCCCTCACCACTCCCATCATCATCGTTATCATTAGAAACAATCACATGATCAGTAGAAACAGGGTAAGTATGACTAGTGGTGCAAACAAGTCAAGCTACTAGGGATCGGATCGTTAAAATCTCGACTCAAAACCAATTTTAAACGAACCCGAGTCGAGATCGAGCTTACTATTAAGCTTGTTTATTAAATGAGATCAAGCTAGTGCCTATGTCATTAAGCTCGATTAGGCTCGCGAGCGTAAACAAGCCTATATATAATATATTATTATTATATATTAAAATAAAAAACATATTTAGGGAATTAGGGATTTAGGGTATTAGTAAACGAGCTTCTTAACGAGCTCGAACTGAGCTTAGTTTAATTTAGGCACGTTAGACAAAAAACAAGTTGAGCTCGAGCCTGAGTCGAGCTTATATAATTCTTTACGAGCTCGAGCCAAACTCAATACTAGAAAGCTCGAATTAAGCCGAGCTCGAGCCTCGTATAACTTAAACGAGCCCGAGACGAGCCTAGACAGGATCGGGCCCGGCTTGGATCATTTACACCCCTAAGTATGACCATCATTTGTGTCATCATAGGAATCATGAACTTAATCGAGGACTTTAAATACTCCTCTTCATCATTGTGGGAGTTATTAATATTAATACCACTACCAGTAAAGTTATCATCGATAATCGTGAGATCAAAATCATCAGAACCAAGATCTTGTGCCGTAATCTTGCCTTCAACAAATTCAGACAACAGAAAAGGCAGCCGACTTCCATCTGCATGAAGCAAACATGGGATCAATGCACATTATAAAAACAAGAGTCAGAAATATATTGTAAAAACATGTACATGGACCATGAACGAGTAAAGTAGGAACAACACCATGACACAACCAATACAAACTCATGCCAACTTGCCCCAACATAGCTTCAGGAAATTTCTCCATCATCACATTCAAACGTGAAAACTTATCTATATCTTGGCGCAAATCACTAGTTCTAGTGGAATTTTGGTCATCAATCGTTCTAGGAGGGTGAAATCTGTTTCAATAATAGAAGCAAGAAGCGTTCAACTAGATAAATTCGTTTTCCAGTTCTTTATAAAATCATGAAGACCCTCAATAAAACTTCGTCCACTTGACCGAAAATAATACCAAGCCCCATTACTACAAGTACAAAAAAAGTACTGGAACAAAGCAACAGTAGGAACAACTAAGGAGGCATGGCAGAGCAGTTCAAAGCAGATAACCTTTACAATCGAATTAGGTTTTAGTTGGCAAGTATGAATTTTTTACGCCTCAATAACCGAACCAAAGAACAATAACGAGGGCATGTGTAAACTGACTTTAAAGTAGTAAAGATAGACACCAAAATTACCTAATGGAGGACGATCGATGACTGCATTGGGAGCAGGAAGAGCAACACCATCCTCGTCGACAAGATGGTACTTCACAGAAACCCGGTCGAGACGCTCATGGCTGACGGTCGAATGAACGACATGCATCATTGAACGAGACATTCTTTTGTAAAATGTACAAGGATTCAAGATGAAGAAATGACAAAGGGAATATGGAAGAACAAGAATGAAGAATAAAAGGATGAAACTGAAAAAGATGTGACAAGCATTTATGAAATGGAAAATGGGAAGCCAGCTGTTACTAAACAGGGGTAAAAGTGCCTATAGGCCTACAAGAAGTCTGGGGCGCATGACCAAACCAAGAACCATTAACCGGGTCGAGTAAAAATATAAAAAGAAAAACCCACCTAAGCCCAGTTATTATAAATCAGCAGCACTTTATGACAATTAGGCTAGGGGGCTTAATGGGGTATGGGCGTCAACATACACAACACTAAGCCGAACAACGAACCTGGCCTACCAACCTAGACACAAGTATATAAAATGATACCGAGCACTAGAGCAAGAATCACCCTATCACCGTACACATTCTATGAAGCATCTTCAGGATACACGGAAAAATCAAGACTATTTTAATAAAAAGAAGGTTTACCCTCATAACCTAATGGTTAACACAAAACCCAGAAGGAGAAACTAAGAACTGGTGTAACATCCATAAAAATCACAACCAATTTAAACTTTTCAAAGCAACCCCTTTACTAATAAAAGTGTTTAAAAAACCATTGTTTCCAACACATGATTTAAAATCAGAGTCTCATTAGATCCAATCAGTAGTAAAACCAAGGATGTGTACAGTTACGCCTTCGCCTTGCCACTGTAATCTGAAGAACCTGAAACCATAAAAAAAAAAAAAAACTATAACCATGAAGCTTAGTGATTTCCCCTAAAGTACCAACACACAAACATATAACATATTCAAATAACAGCACGTACTGGGTCCACAGCTAAAAGACTGGATTACCCTTAAGCCCACAATGTGAGTCTGGCTTGCCTATTGGTCCACAGCTCATATATGGCTTGCTCTTGAGCCCACATCTTATGTCTGGATTGCTCCCTGACCCAATTAGTCATCAGGCTGAAATACCCTCAAGCCCTCAGTACGAGTCTGGCATACCACCCGATCCTCCGCTCGTATCTGAAATGCACATAATCCCTCAGTATGAGTTTGGCATGCCCTACCCAACCCTTAGCTCATATGTGGAATGCTCCAGGGTTTGTTGGCTACAACACAAAGCAGTACAACCTCAACCCAACACAATATGTCGACATATAATAGATAACAAATATATGCATATAATCATGCAGACAGAATCACAGATAGTCCTACAGATATACCAGACTAGCACATCGGCAACTAGCATATAACCATGTAGATCTATTCCATACTCAACATATCAGTGTATAGCAGGATACCAATGCAATGGGCCGGCCTTGGTGCCTTCGACCTGTAAGTACAGTGAGTATAACTCACGTGAAGTGGCTGAATATCTCAGATAAATGCTCGGACCGCTGATCCAGAAATCCCTATGCTTGCACCATAAAATAGCATCCAATTAATAATTAAATCTCGACCCATACTGAAGAATCTGAATTACTTGCCTAATAACCAGGGTAAAAGACCATTTTACCATTTTTCTTACATGGCCCAAAACCAAGGTCCGATATGGCCCAACTTCTTAATTAGGCCCAAAACCATCATGAATCAAATTCCAAGAAAGCCCGTACTCAATCTAAGGCCAAAGGTTAGAAGTCCAATGGTCCAAAAGGCCCAAAATTTCACCTCCTGGGGAGTACGCCCCGTGTACCAGAAGTGTACACCGCATGTACTCACCCTCTAAGCATAATGTATAAGTCCTTAAATCATGAAACTCCATTTACGCTAAGCGTACTTTTGAGTGCGCCCATCATACTCGTCAGGGGCCAAAAATTCACATTAAGCTCTTATTGGGTTAAGTCAAAGGCATCCAACCACTTCTTTTAACCCTAAATAATGTCTTAATCCATAAGGTAGAAACCTTGAATCCTTTGCATGGATAAAGAGGGCTAAATCTCCAAAATCATTCCTTTCACAACAATCAAAATCACTTAACTCTGGTGCTAAGGAAATGATCAAGCAAGCATTTTTATGGCTTAATACACTTCAAGACCTCAAAAAGGACGGTTTATATGCTTTGGAGTACTCCATACTCACAAAGATCCAAACTTTGGGGACAAAAGATTATGAAATTTTGCCATAACGTGATCTATGAATAAAGTCATCAAGTTTGAAGATTTATACCTTGAGAAGATAGATAAAGATGTACTAAGCCTGGATCCACAACCTCCAAGCAATCCCACACTTTTCCAAGAAACTCCTTCTTCTTCTATGAGCACCAAAATGCATGAAATACCACCAAGAGCTCAAGAACCACCCCAATGGAGGCTAGGGATTCATTTCTAGGGTTTAAGAGGATGGAGGTTGAAGATAATGGGATTTGGTGGTGAGTTAAGGTGCTTAAACAAGGTCTAAGACCCTAAATTAGGGTCTGGGACTGACTGGAGTACGCTGATCGTACTTCTGGTACGCCCAACATACTCCCTTAAGGCTCCGCGATCATTTCCTTAGTACGCCCAACGTACACCAATGTACACCCCGCGTACTGGCCTTTACACTAGTACGTCATGCGTACACTTGTGTACGCCCCGTGTACTCGGTTAACCCTCAATTCACCAAACTTTCGAAGGCCATAACTTCTTCGTTATAAGTCCGTTTCCGACGATCCTTATATCCACGAAAAGGTAACGAGAAGCTCTACACTTCTATCAACTCATACTTGCCTTAAAACTTTCCAAACAAAAATCCAAAATTCATAAAAAGCTCGACTGTCTCTTTACGATTATACCTTTGGGCTCCAAAACACAAACCGAATTCCCAGGCCATCTATCCTACCTTATCCACCCCAGATGGGTCTAAATCTCCCTTTCTCAAAGGCCCTAAGCCTTATGATAACTGGTCTTCGGGTCACGACCCCACATTAGGAAATGATTCGGAACAAGGTGCTACAACTGGTTTAAACCCCAACTATAAAAACAGGCCTTCGCCTAACTTGAGAGGTAAGACCTACACAACCATTGGCAATTAAAATACATTCAATGCTCTGAATATGACTCCTAACTTAGGCATCAGATAGCAACACAGGGTGTTCGCCCTCTGTTGGTGATTTAATCACCAAATATATTTTAGTGTAATGGATTTAACAAGTGTTTCAAGAATAGTGTTTTAGTTATAATACAAGTTAGGAGGTGTGGGAGTGCACACTTGTATTTAATAAACATTGTTAGTACCGAACCCTGATCTACTGTATTTACTAAACAATGTTTTAGAACAGTACGGGGATTAATTTGTTATTCTTTAAAGATGCAAATACAAGGTTTAATTCGTATTTTCTGAAAGTTGAAAATTGTTCTCGTTTTATCCGTTAAGTGGATAAGTCCGGGAAAGATTACGTTTTCGTTGAAACACAGAAAACTGAAAAAAACGTTTTCTTCTTCATTCTCTCTCAAAATTGATTATGTGTTTTGTGCCTAAAATCAGAATCGTTTCTTCAGGAATTATCCTAGTTTGGATTTCGTGATACCCAAGGCAATTAGGGTCGAAATATCAAACAAGGAAAGTGTATCGCACGATTCCTGTTTGTGATCCAGATTTCCTGTTACCCAATTCGTAATTCCCCAATACCCTCAATATGGCTTTTTAACCTATATTTATCACATATCATGCAACATGTTATCTGGACTGCTCATTGAAAGAGGCTCTAACAGAGACGACCACAAGCATACGGGTCGCCACGTAACAACATCTAAAATATAAGTACATTGCTTACTATTGGAGTTGATTGATCTCAGTGTATGTCTACTTTGATCAACATGAAGAATTGAAGACCCAAAAACGTGATTACGGAAACTTGAGTGACAATTAGCTAATTCTAGAAGCTTTGTGATAAGTATCAAGCTTATTCAATCAAGCTTCTGTTGCTATGATTTCAAATACTGTGAATTCTTTAGGTATTGCTTTAACGGATGCACATAGTATTTGTATAATGCCAATGCTTTAGTTTTCATGTCTTATGAATTTAATAGTTTTTTTCTATGAGAACTATTTTTGAGAGCCTCTTCTTAATCAAACTATATCATTACCTCTCATATTTATGAAGTCGTTCTTAATCAATAAAGATTTAGTTTCTAGGTATTGTTCTTTTGCCTTCTTTTCATTCTTTGTTGTTGATTGCATAGTTACGGATCACTAGTAGGTAGTAGGTATTAGATGTATCTCTAAAAAATACTATTGTAAGTAAGTCAATATATTTTATAAAAAACTAACAACTTAGAAAAATATATAAAATAAATAACTCACGTTTTTATATAAATATATTCTCACTTTTTCATATGGAATCTATAATTGCTACCAAAAAAAAAAACATGAATACATATTTATTTTTAGTTTTCAAACACACCTGCACATATAAATTGCGAGATATATAACGCTCCCACAAATATCCAATCCCAACAGGGATCCCGGAGAAATGGATTTGCGGTTGCCGACTACAACTGCTCTTTTCCGGCCACCAACAACTTCAAATATTCTACCTTCTTCATCAACCTTCTCCTTTCCCTTCTCATATTCAAGAAATAGATTTCGATGCTCCATGACAACAACCTTTACATCATCCCCACAGGTACTCGATTCTCTCCCTTCTCGATTTCCCCTCTTCCCATCGATATTTCTCATATTTTATTCCCTCCTTCTCTTTCTTTCCGTTGATTCAGATAAATGAAACAGAATTAGAAAACAAGAAATATGACTTGTTGAAAGCTGTTCAAGACACTCAACGTGGACTTACCACTACCCCTAACCAACGCTCGGAAATTGAAGAGTCTTTGGTAGGCCTCTTCGCTTTAATTTTCATCCATCAATGACGAATTCAGATTGATTCCATAGTTATGTAGTATGATGGTGGAAAGGAATGGGATTTTGTAGGTGGATTTGGAGAGTTGTCGAGTGGATAATGAACCAATTGATTTAGAGAAATTGGATGGAACATGGCGATTGCAGTATACATCTGCCTCTGATGTTCTCGTTCTTCTTGATTCTTCCTCCAGACTTCCCTTTTTTCAGGTTTCCAGTTGCTTCAGTGATCCTCATCTCTTTCCCCTTGTTTATCTCTTACAATATTGCAGATTCCCTTTGTTGGTATACCTGAATTGTTATATGATGATTAGGTTGGCCAGATATTTCAGAAGTTTGAATGCAAGGGTAAAGATAAAGATAATGGAGGCTACATCCGCAATGTTGTTCGTTGGAGTATTCCTAGATTGTTAGAGGTATGTAGATGATTTTATTATAAGTAATTACATAATTAATCATTAAATCAAAACTTTGCTAGTGGTTTAAAAGGAAACAATTAATTTAGAATATGAGTCCAACGTGTTAACATTTGTCTGAGTCCATCGCATATCAAACACATACCAAACACAGTATAACCTGTTAAACCTCAGTCTGAGTCCAACGCATATCAAACACAGTATAACCTGTTTCTGAAAATCCTTTAAGTACTGATACAACACGTGATTTTCACAGGACAACGAAGGTGCTACCCTCCTTGTATCTGCAAAATTTTCTATCGTGTCGCGGCGTAACATCTACCTGCAGTTTGAAGAGGTCGGTTAATATCATTGATCTATCATAAATAAATAAATAAAATGAATTTTTGGTAGCATTTTTGTTTCAATGGCAGATATCTCTTCAAAATATAAATATAAGTGACGAATTGCAAGCTCTAATAGCCCCGGCATTACTGCCACGCTCATTCTTGACCTTACAGGTAAACTCATAGTATTAATTATTTGTTTTGATTTTTAATTACATCAAAATCAAATTATGTGATTTATCTTTTTGTATTTACTTTTAGATATTGCAAGCGATTCGTTCTTTTAAAGCTCAAGTTCCAGTGAGTACCACAAGCCCAGGAAGGTACATTAACAAACTTATTATAAGCTATTTTGAATCAGATTTCAAGAAATAACAGATTTATTTATGGGAAGTGATATTTCCACTTGATAAATTGATTCATCCACTTGAAATGTATGTTTTACCAACTTGTACGATAGCTGCAAAGGTATTGTACCTCGTGTGGATGAATCAAATTATTAATTGGAAATATTACTTCCCTTTATTTATTTATGATATAAGATAAAAATGGAAATAATTAAACTTGGTATATGACGTGGCAGGCAATCGGTGGGAGGACTTTACTACCTTTCATATCTGGACAGGAACATGCTTGTGGGTCGAGCGGTGGGAGGTGGTGGTGTGTTTGTATTTACTCGAGCTCAAAACTTCGTGTAATTTACCCATTTTGCCCATTGTAATTTGTATCACATAACTTATTCTTAGTACAATTGTACCATAATATTTCATTTTGCAAATACAAAAATGGAAATTAGATTTTTGGATTTACGTTAAATATAACATCATATAGTTTGCCCTCAAGGATTCGATTTTTGATAGCCGAGTCGTGAGAGTCTCAATTCCAATATGGACTGGGTTTCTTGAGCACATTGTTATTGAGCTCTTATAGTAGCTATCATCTATATTGATGTATCATGTATATTTGATTTAAATACAACAATTCCCAATTCCCCTGTTGATTTTAAGGAGAGAAGTGAGGAATTAAAAAGAAAAATGAAAAAAAAAAATTATGCTCCTTAGTTTTTGGAAAGGAGAAAAAAGGGATGATGATTTATTATAATCTTGTCTCCTAATTTTTTTTAAGGTTATCGTGTACGATTTTACCCTTCAACATAAATATAAAAAATATCACATAACCTCTAATTTTCGATTTTCTTCTAAGCGTGTCACATACCAAGTGTTTTCTATCATCAGTAACTTCATATTTTTCCATTCAACCAAACTTTCTTTTATTTTTTCGGACTAGAAAACACAAATATATAAATATCTTTTTTCCTGTTCTTTTATGTTTTCTCCTTATTTTTCTTTCGTTTATTTTCTTTCCCGTTACTAAATTCGGGAACACAGCTTAAAGATTATAGGAAGAATACCTTCATATAGTTTGTTGACATTTGATTTGAACAATCTGAAAATGAAATGAAAGTAAGTTTTGATAATTGAAAAGTAATAAAAAGACGATGAAAATTGGATAGCTGATTGAATATTGTGATTTTGAGATAAACAACATGTTGTCAATTTTTATTTCAGGTAATCAAATCTTTATTTAATTATGATGACAATTCATCAAAATTTGCATTTCAAATATGTTTCTTGAAATAGAAAAAAAAAACAACTAAAATTAATTTGTATTTTTAGTTTTATTAGATAAAATTAGGGAAATGAAGTGATGATAAACAAGTGAGGTGTCAATTGTAAAATTAATTCGAACTTTCCTCTTACTTTCCATGACCATATAAATTAGAGACCTCACCTTAATGGATAATAAAATCCTCTGCCCTAAAATCTATAGTAGTTGACAGGTGCCATAACCCAATCGGCAAACTAATAATGACATCTCCGGCGATATTCTCCGCCGCAACGCCACTCAATTTACCTCCGTCCACCGCCAATAATCGGGTAATTCCTCCCCTTTTTTGTGCTTCCGCTTCCGTTTATGATTGCTCTCTAACACGTAGCATCACCAACAACAAAAGATCGAATCTGCGTCTACGGATCAAAGCAGCAGCGTCGGACTCCACGGCGATCGTTGACAATCCAACGGTGGCGTCCACTTCTGAAAAAGAAGAAGGAATTAAGGCGAAGATCGGAGCTAGGGTTAGGGTTAAAGTGCCGTTGAAGGTTTATCATATACCTAAAGTATCGGAGGTAGAGTTGAATGGGAAGGAAGGCAAAATCAAAGATAACATCTCCGTTTGGAAAGGGAAACACATTTCAGCTAATTTTCCTTACAAGATTGAGTTCTTCGAGAAACTTGAAGGTCGCGGCGACGCTCCTGTGAAGTTCTTCGCACACCTCAAGGAAGATGAGTTTGAATATATTGATTGATTCATGATTTTTGGTTGAAAAACACCTATTCAATCTCCGATTTCATATTATTAATAGTATATCATATTTCATTAGCGTCTACTTCTGGATTTTGATTCGCATGTCGCATTCATTTTTCATCAATTTTCGTTGGTATATAGAGCTTCATAATCTTCGTAAACAAATTGTGGTCATATATTAACTTCATAATTTACAGCATCTCTGTGATTCTTACATAATTTGATAGAGTTTACTTGATCCCCCGAATCCACCAGATTTACTCAGACAACCATCAACACTTTTATGTCGGTGATCGGGATCTCGGCATCTCGCCATTCAACTTGTCTCCGGTGAGAATCTATAGTTCTAAATTCTGTATTCTCATTTGATTCGAGTGTGTGGTTGTATCCCTCCCCCCTCTTTGCTCCTTCAAGAAGACTGTATCACGGAACAAGCAACCGCTTGTGCCCAGTGCCTCAACTTTGCCTTGACCTGCTGCGGATCTTCTCCTGCAAAATTCCATGAATTTATTTATGGATTTAGGTGGTGGAGACTGGAGAATGGAGATGGTTAATTTCAGAATTTCACAAACCTGGGCTACAAATCTTCCATGGATCTTCATTGCCGAACGACGATGTTCCTGATTTTGACGACAGCGAGCCTATCCCGTCAAGTTTAGGTCCCGGTGAGACGTTACCGCCGTTGGGGCTGCCGAGCCTGTTGACGGCGAAGTAAATATCAAGGGCAGGTAGAGTATTGGTCAACCGTTGACCGCCTTCATCATCATTGAACCCAAACCCTAACTCCAGGCAACCTTTGAGCTCTTTGAGATCTTCCGACAACTCATCAGTTGCTGCAGAGCCAGATTCATCTTTCTTCTTCTTCTTCTTTTCTTTTATGTGATTGAGACGGCGCCTCCTCTCCCAGGCAACATTCCGGGGGCTCTCGCTCAAGGATAGCTGTTTCAACAGGGCTCTCCGTTTCTTCCACAGCGGCGTTGGGCGTGGTGATGTGGGTTTGAGAGGCGGCAATGGCAATGAAACAATCATGGATTGATTGGTCTTGGGCTCACCCATTTTGGAGATGGATGTTGGGGGAGGGGGGCCACGGTGGAGCAGCGGCGGGACGGCCGCCTGAACCGACCGTGACAAGTAGTGGTGGAGGAAGAAGGTGAATTATTTGTGTGATGGAGGGAAACATCAAATATGAGATTGGTATTATGTTTGTAAACGAGGGTGAGAGAGTGAGAGTAGGAGGAGAGCCTTTTTGTGCTTCTAATTTGGTTGTTTAAATTAGTGGGCATAATTTACCATCCTAAATCAATGGTTGATTAATCATTTATAAGTGCGATTCAACATGTATTTACTAAGTATTAAAATTAGTGGCTTTTTCATTTGGGAAGTCATGGTTCAAGTATTGCTTTAGAAATAAATTAGTTTGTTGTTTCAAATAAACATAATAATAACATAATAATAAAACATTTAAAAAGATATATAATAAAGTAGAAAATGAGATTGTAAAGATTTTATGTTATTATTATTAAAAAGGGTTATTGTCCTTGTAGCCTAACAATGTTTAGTATATTGATTTAAATGATTCATCATAATTTTTGTCTTTGAAGGATACAAACTTGTGTTTTTAGGTTTTAAAAGGTTGCTATGGAAAATTTAAAGGGGTCACCCGGTGATCCGAATCCTAATCATAAGTTTGCATATGCCACGTTGGTGTGAGTTTTTCTTATCCTAATCATCAGTTTCCATTAACCCACATTGACTTTCAAAAGTCAAAGTTAAATGAATGCAATTGAGAGTTGTGTTTTGTTGGAGTTGTAGGATGGAGACCCATTTGGGAATCAATTTGATTCAGATGAATGCAATTGAGAGTTGTGTTTTGTAAAGAATTTAACGAGTAAGTGAAGTAAACTGGAGATGAAGAACAAAACGGCCAAAATAACGACAATGAATAGAACTACTATGCTGATGTTTTGAGAATATGAAGAAGGGGATGATGTTGTATGGAGAGTTACAGTAAACGATGAGTCGTCATCTACATGTATGGCCTCTGGAGAACCACCTCCCTCTACCACTACAACCCTCTCCACCCCCTTCACCGAAAACACACTTTACTCCTCCAAAACGCTATCGAGTTCATCGTCAAACCGCAGTTGAACAAATCCTCTGGTTCAACGTCGTTTCCGGATTGGGAATGTACACAAAGTGTGAAGAAGTAGTGAGATCTGTCTAGTTTCACGACGGCTTTGTTCTTGGCGAACGACCACTGGATTTCATTTCCGACACGAGCGAGAGTCGTGATGACGTTGTCGCCTTGTCGGAGACGGGTTATTTCAAACACCTTAGAAGCTTGGATGCTTTGTTGTGTTTTCGATTAAGTGAACGATTGATCCGGGTATTACAACTTCCTCTGAAGATTCAAAGCAGTTGATTGTTGTTGTTCATGGCTTTGCTCGTTGTCAGGGAACAGTTTTTCAGCGAGATATTTGGTCTCGAGTGATGGGTAAATAGATGGAGCTGAAGGATTTGATGATAAAAATGAGGAATATGAATTTAGGTTTGATTGATCAACTTGTGGGTATAGATTTTTAGAGGAGTGTAACACCATGTTTGATTATAGTTGTTGCATGTTTTCAAGATTTTGAGGATATTGTTGACTCACTTGCTTACTTGACATTTGACAAAGCAGTGTTACTTTCTAATGTGGGTAAAAATACCAAAATTACTAGTAAAATACAAGTTCATACCCTTTAAAGGCAAAAAAAAACAATGGCCCATTTAAGCCATTATACTAAAGTTTGTAGCGAGTGGTTCCCAAGATTTTGGAACCGAAGCCTGTTGTATCGGCTCTCATTTTTTTGGAACCAGAACCAGATGTTCTGGTTCCGGCTATGGAATATGAACTATATTATGAATGCTTTTTTAGTGGTGCATAGCTATACTATAAAACTCATAATAGTGTGTTACTAATGTTCAATGATGGAGAAATATGGAAAAATATGGAGAACCTATGATTATTCACTAAATAATGTTTTATAACACTCCACCTTAAATAACGATTGTATCATGCATCATTAAAACTTTAATAGGTAAAACCTCATGGAAAAAAACCATTATTAAGGAAAAAGAGTACATGATTAATAATAGACATTGGAAATTAGTGTCTCGTTAAAAACTTTGCTAAGAAAACTCGGTGAGAAAAACTTAGGTAAGGAAAATAATACAATATGTTTCCAACTCCCTTTGATGGACACACCACTTGATTTCCTTGAAGCGCCGCATACCAATGTTTCTTACCATCTTTTCAAATTTGGATGTAGGGAGTGTTTTAGTAAACATATCTGTCAACTTGTTACTTGATTGTATTTTCTGGATGCTGATGTCACACTCCTTTTGAAGATCATGAGTGAAAAAATAACTTTGGTGATATATGTTTGGTTTTGTCTCCTTTGATAAATCATTCCTTGAATTAGGCTATACAAACCTGTTAGAGTGCAAAGTTCTACTTGGATATGGTTTACCCTCTTTGAATGTGTAATAAGTTTAGTCTTTCCTATAAATAGGAAGTGAGTGGCTCCTATTTTATGTAAGAAGAACCATTTGTGAGATTAATCTAGTGAGAGATTATTACAAGACTCACTTTGTAATAGCTTACTAGATTAATGAGAGCTTAAACGAATTATTTACTCTTTGTGTTCTTCGTGGTTGATTGATTCACTTAATCTTTACATTTCCGCATTCGTCACCATAACCTGGTCACTACAATTGGTATCAGAGCGGGTGCTTGAAGTTTTCAAGAAATTGATCCATGATGACAACATGATTTGGTGAATCACAAATTGTTGGAAGTTCTTCATTTTTTAGAGCATTTTTGGTTCTAGAAATTGAATTGTTCTTTGATCTTGATTCAAATTTGATTTCCCCTCTCTAGAATTTATATGTTTTCGCTTTCTCTCTCTAGAATTCATGTCAAAATCACTTTCTCTCTCTAGAATTTTGATCAATTTTTCTTTCTTTCTTTGGAAGCTCATTCGAATTTTGCTTTCTCTCTCTCTAGAGATTTCTTTCAAATTCACTTTCTCTCTCTAGAAATATTCAAGTTCTTGTGATCTTTTTGTTAATTGGTCAAAGATG